>NC_140581.1:271210178-273902678 GCF_964204655.1 Triturus cristatus
CCAGGGCCCAACGGATTCCCCTGTGAGTTCTTCAAGAGATACTTCTCGCAAATGGGACCCCATCTCTTGCGGGTGGTGGAGGAGGCACGTGAGCGTGGGTGCCTGCCGTGGGACTGGAGACACGCCGAGGTGGTAGTTTTTCAAAAACAGGGCCACCCTCCGGACCAACATTCTACATACCACCCTATTTCGCTGCTGAATATCGAGGCCAAGATCTTGGCCAAGGCGCTGGCCACTCGCCTTCACTCCCATATCACGTCGCTGGTCCATATGGGCCAGGCGGGCTGCATGCCCCAATGGGCTACATGACAACATTCGGCGGGCGCACATTGCCATAGACATGATTCGGAGACTGGATGTCCCAGCAGGACTCTTGTTAGCGGATATGAATAGAGCTTTCGATTCCCTTAGTTTGTTAGTCTTTTTGCGCTCCTAGAGAATTTGAATCTAGACCCACGTTTTTGGCATATCTAAAACTTCTTTATACGCAACTCACGGCATTGGTCCGTGTTGCGGGAGCTGTATCCTTCACTTTTCGGATCGGACAGAGCACCGGGCAGGGCACCAGGCAGGGGTGCACGCTGTTGCCCTTTCTGTTCGCCCTCGCGATGGAGCCATTGGCTGCTTGGGTGCGAATAGACGCACAAGTGGTGGGCTGCGAATGGGCGCCAGGACTATCTGACTGTATAGTGCTCTACGCAGACGATGTTCTTTTCTTTCTGACTGATGTTAACAGGACGGGCTTGATTGAGTCCCCGGTGTGCCTGCGTTGTGGCTCGGAGGATGGTACTCTCTTTCAAACAATTTGGCAATGCGCGGTGATAGAAAGGTTTTGGCGAAGAGTCTTGGCCTGCCTTGCAGAAGTCCTGGGGTGGGAGCTTCCTTACTCCCCATAATTGGTGTTACATGTAATGGAGGGGGTGGGGGGGGGGGGGGGAATATTTATAAACGTCATTTGATGATGCTGGGCTTTACGCTGGCTAAACGGGACATAGCACGTAGGTGGAAGGCTGGGGCTCCACCTCCGCCATCGGCATGGAAAAATGAGTTGGACTTTAATATGGGCTTGGAGGTTCCCATATTTCAGGCACGTGGGTGCTCGATGAAACATTACAAGATCTGAAAGAGGTGGGCGGTATATGGGGGCTTGGATCTGGAGCCCCCTGTTGTGAGATGTGGCACTGGAGGGATAAGCTGGGCAGGAGTTGTGGTTCTGGGCTTGTTGGGTCCTGCGAATGGTGTTCTTTATGTGTGGGCGACTGTGTGCAAACATTGGTAGTGTGCAAAGACAGTGCGAGGGGGGTTATGTTTTTTTAAAAAATAATTTCAGTTATCTTTTGTATAAGGTCTATGTTAAATGTCAACGCAATATGCTTTGTGTCTTAAGTGGCAGGTTGTCTCTGGGTGACAGAGCTCTGAATTGTATGTGACAATTGACGAAAGAAAAATTGTTGTTAAAAAAAGTGAATGAAGAGTAAGAAGAGGTAAAGAAGGAGAGAGAAAAAGAATTACAACTTGAAGTATGGAATGAAGAACAGCAAGGTGTTGGTAGGTGATTAGGTGCAAGTTAGGACTCTTGTTGAGCGTGCTGTGTGGTCCAAGTTTTCTAAGCCCATCACAGTTGTCAAGCTATTCAAAAACACTGTTCAAACTAGTGATAGCAAAACCTGGAATATGAGCACAGTTTGTATGTGTGAGAAGTGGCTACAGCTTGTGCGAAAAACATCCTGTAGAGAGTCACGTCCTGGGTGTTGGGAGTGCTTCCATGGATTGTAGTGGGTTGCAGTTGAACATGTATTAGACCAAGTACCTTGAGGATTATGTGGCAACTGAAATACTGTTTTGTTCCTCTTATGTTCAGTGAAGTTGATGACTTCATACTAGAGTTTTCTATTTACCGTTCTCTTTTTGTTACTTGCATTGTCTGGCCATCTCAAGAAAATGTTATATTTTTACAGTTACTTATTCATAGGTTAATGGGGTTAATTTGTTTAAAGGCAGATGTGTTGTGTCTTATCTTCCCCTTCCATGCTTTCTCTCCAGTGATTTTACAAATTCTGGAATTTTTGTTTGCATGCGGATAAAAGCCCCTCAGCATTCTGGTTGGCAGTTGGTGACTGGGTCATAATGAAGTGCTCAATTTATCCTTCTTACAAGTGTGAAGCTTCTTATTAACAACCCCGTGAACAGATCTGCACAACTTTGCGTAGTCAGCTAAAGATGGCATTCCAAATTTCGAGCAGTTTCATGTAGTTAAAGGGGGTTGTATCAAAAAATATGTTTTTCCATTTTAGCTCTCAATATGACATTTTGCTCACCACTACAGCAAAAAAAGCTGAATGGATGGAACTTTATCTCAGAGGCACTTTTCAAGGATCACTAGAGAGGCACTTCAGTCAAAGGGGCCTCAGGAGGCATTAGTGAGGAAGGGAGGAGAACATACACAAGGGTAACAGAAAACAATATCCTCCTGCAGGCCCCACTCCTTCAAATTTCAGTCACCCAGTCGCAGCAGGTTGGATTAATATGGCAGTGTCAAGGAATGATAAAGTAAATGTTACCTCAATGCGGTGGCAGTTAACGAAGATAATCCCGAAGGATATGTGGGGTCAGAAGGTTTAGTGGCAATTTAAAGTACGGGCACCACTCGGTAGGCATTTTAAGCTTCCTAGACCCTACCATACACTAAGATGTGATTTTTTATGAGCTGTCCACTAATTAAAGTGGCCACCTTCCACCAGTCCAAACAACCCTTATGATGTTTGAGGTCAAAGATAACCTTTAGAAATCTATGCTAGTGGTAGCTGTGGAGAGCAGCCTTCAGGCTTAATCTTGAAGGAACGTAAAGCAGCTTGTTTTACCAGAACATCACCTTCTACATTGACTAAATGAAAGGAGAACCACACAGTAGTTATATAAAAATATATATTTATTAATATAACTCTAGTATCTTCTAAACTACACGAGGATAGAATACAAAGCACACAATATGAGATCAATAGAACAGTTTTAAGTAGCACAATACACAATGGGCTCCAGGGGGAGACCAACCCACATACTAAAATAGTGGTATAACAATCACGACGTGAGTTAAGACCAGGTCTAGTGCACGTAGAATCGTTGGGACTCCAAGGAACCAGCCAAGGTGAGTAGATGGGGACCCCACGGAGGACGGGTGCAGTGTGCGAACACGACCGCAGGCTCCATACAATTCTATGGGGTAGTTGCGTTTGCAATTTTAACATTTAAGGACCCTTCTTCTAGGACTTCGAGCAAACCCTTTGGAACTTAAGAGGGTTGGAGAGCCACCCCACCCGTGGATAGCGTGGTACCAGAGTTACCTATCCCGGAGGAGCCGGGTGCATAGGTCTAGAGTGGTGTCGGACACCGCAGCCGTTCTCAATGGACAGCTGTGAAGAAGTCCTGCTGCCTTGAAGGCGAAAAGGGTCCGGTGGAATCAGTCTGGATTCTAGAAGGAAGGAACCGGAAAGCAGAGGGGATAGCGTCTGGGTCACTTCAGAGTGACCAGGGGCTCGGTAGACTAATGCCCACTGATGTCGGGTGCTTCAAGTGCAAAGAAGGGATGCTAGACTCTACAGCAATGAGGACGTCGTCGACCAGGAGCAGAGGTGAGCTGTCCCATGAAGGATGTTGAGTGCTGAGGGGAATGATGTCCGGCAGGAGCACCAACAAGCCTTGGTAAAAGCACCAGACGCAAGTAGGTCAAGCAGGTTACGGTGTGGACCAGCAAGGTCCAGGAGACTCACCAAGCAATGGAGAGTCAGGGTACATCTGCAGCAATCAGGGAAGCAGAACAGAAATCAAGATGACCCTCAGGAGGACCCACATGTCAAATGACCAGGATTCGCGAGGAGACCTCAAGCAAGATTGCAAAGTACCAGCCCACGGAGCACTCGGTGAAAGGAGGCGGAGTTCTTTGGTGCAAATACTGCTCAGGGTCAGGACTACACAGAGACCAATGCACAGGCTCGGAAATCCCCAACAAGCATATACAACTGCAAATGGACATGGTACACAGGCGTTCGGGTTATGCAGTCCCTACGAGGGATACTGGACTCAAACTTGCTGAGGGGGCTGATCGACCCCAGGAACCTTCAAATACCCACCTTCTGTATTGCTGGAATCTTCGGAGTCTGCAGGAGCTCAGGAACAGCAGACCAGTCAGTTGCATTAAGGTCCCGGCGAATGCAGGGGAGTGACTCCTTCACCCCAAGGGAGATTCTTCAGTTGGCCTTCGTGCACCACAGGTCCTGCACAGAGCCTGTATGGAGCAAGGGCACAGACAAAGGTTTGGATGAAGATGGAGACGAAGTCGGGCCCAGTCGAAGTCCAGCGAAGTCCAGACGGTCGAAGGTCAGTGGTTTCTTCTTGTAGAATCTTTTCCACGCAAAATATAAAGTCTTACAGCCAGGTAAGCCCTTTTGTACCCACTGGAGGGGCTTGGACAGATTCGGGGGACCCTTATAGGGAAGGGTCAGGACAGAGGGGTGGTTACACCATGTCCTTTGTCCGGTTTCGCGCCAGAGCAGGAGCCAATGACTCCCAGAACTGGTTTGCGTTGGAATATGCATAGGGACACCAAATGTGCTTCCAGTGCAGGCTTTCAGGCACACTCTGAGTGCACCCACCCAACCCCAATTCACTAAATCCCATCTTGGAGGTGATCACACTTCCCTGTGACAGGATGCCTATTGAGCTGCCTTCCTAGGCTCGAGCTTGGCTCAGCAGCAGGAGGGCAGAAATGTGTCTCTGGTCAGTAGCACCCATTTTGTGCTGACCGGGTCGAGAAGGCTGGCACAGCATAGACCAGTGACCCCACGAAGCTCGCTTCAGAAGGGTAGAATCATACCTCCCATACTGGTTACCCGGTGGAGGTATGATTCCAAGGTGTGCGATACCAAACACAATATGTTTCTATGCAGCCATTTGAGATAGCATTCACCGCAAGGTTATAATGCACTCCTACCTATATGTTCGGCTGAGTCACAGACAACCAGGAGGAATGGTCTCCAAAGGCTGAAGAGAGGCTATGCTCATGCAGGGGCACCCTCTCCCTAAAAACCCAGCACCCTGCCTTCAGGATTGATAAGGCCTGCTATAGTGAAGACTATTAAGTTTGAAGTGTAGTGACCTATAGATATTGTGAACCTATATCTAAGGTAAGTGATGCAAGCACCATCTCACACAGGTTTAGTGCCATTTTACATGACCTCTCATTGGTGGCATAATACATGCTTCAGCCCATGGGAGGCCTCTGTAGTACCTATGCCCTGTGTGCCATATTCTAGGGACTGATAAGGGTACCCCAGTATCCATGCAAGACAATTTAAGGGAGAAAGCAGGTGGACTGGGGTCCTGATTAGCAGGATCCCAGTCAGACTAGTCACAAACAGGGCAACATCAAGCAAAAAGTGGAGGTAACCATAAGAAGCAGATCCTACTTTCCTTCCCCCTCCCCCCAAACGAAAGGACATGAAATTAACCTGGACCAGTTGAGTCTTCATTTTCTAAGTAGAAATATCCGGAAGGTCCACCTGCATGGTTACTCCCAGGTCTATGTTCCACTGTATAGTCCATCCCCTGTAGGGAAATGGACCACCTCAAAAGTTGGGGGTTTTCACCCTTCATCTGTTTTAGCCATAAGAGGGGCTTAGGTTATGTCTGAACAAATAAGTGAGTGCCAAACAAGTATGGCCTCAGCTTCTTCAGAGCCCAAACTACAGCAAAGGCTTCCCTCTCAAAAGTTGACCAAGGTTTCTCTCTGCGGGTCAGCCTTCTGCGTATAAAAGCTACTGGCTGATCCTGACCCTTTTCATTCAGTTGTGACAACACAGCCCCTACCCCCAACTCCGAAGCATCAGTATGAGCAATAAATTGTTTGGAATAGTCAGGACTTTGCAGAATGGGAGCAGTGCACATGGCCTGCTTCAGGTCATCAAATGCCTTCTGACAGCTAACTGTCCACTGAACTTTCTTAGGCATTTTCTTAGAGGTCAGATCATTTAAGGGGTCACTATAGATCCATATCCTGTAATACCCAGTCAGGCCCAAGAAAGCTCTGACCAGAGTCTGGGTAGGAGCAGCAACCCAGTCCACAATGGTCTGGATTTTGCTCTGCAATGGTTGAACCTGACCTCCACTCACAAGGTGGCCCAGGTACATAAGCTTACTCTGCCATATCTGGCACTTGGTGGCCTGGATAGTGAGGCCTGCCTTTTGCAGGGCCTCCAGAATATTTCTTAGGTGGACCAGGTGATCCTCCCAGGTGGAACTAAAGACGGCAATATCATGTAGAGAGACTGCACTGTAGCATTCCAGGCCTATAAGAACTTTGTTCACCAACCTTTGAAATGTGACCGGTGCATTCTTCAAGCCAAAAGGGCATCATAATAAATTGATAATGCCCACCTGGGGTTGAAAATGCTGTTTTGAGTTTGGCATCCTCAGCTAGTCTGATTTGCAAATACCCAGCAGTGAGGTTAAATGTACTCAAGAACTTGGCTGAGGCCAAAGTATCAATGAGCTCACCTGCCCTAGGAATAGGGTGAGCATCAGTCCTAGTGACTGCATTGAGCCCCCTGTAGTCCACACAAAACCTAATTTCTCTCTTACTATCCTGTGTATGAGGATTAGGTACCAGGACCACTGGACTAGCTCAAGGGCTATCTGAGGTTTCAATCACTCCCAATTCCGGCATCTTTTGGACCTCCGTCCTGATTCAGTCCCTGACAGGGTCAGGTTGCCTGTAAATCTTATCTTGAACAGGCAGACTTTCACCTGTGACTACTTCATGGGTACACCAAGTGGTCCGATTAGGAATCAGGGAAAACATAGGTCTGTACTGATTGAGGACCTTCCTGCAATCAGTCTGTTGCTGCTCAGTGAGGCTGCCTGCCAAGGCTACCCGATCATCGGGGTTCTGTGAGAGTGGGTCACTCTTTTCCTCCTGTCCCTTATCAGTAGCCATGAGCAAGGCCATGTCTGCCCTGTCAACATATGGCTTGAGCCGGTTCACATGGAGCACCCTGTGGGGGCTCCTTGGAGTTCCAAAGTCCACCAGGTAGTTGACCTCTCAGTTTTGCTCAAGAATGGTATGGGGCCCGCTCCATTTGTCCTGGAGAGCTGCTGGGGCCACAGGCTCCAACACCCATACCTTCTGTTCTGGCTGGTAGACGGTCAGTACAGCCTTCTGGTCATGCCAAGCTTTCTGTAATTCTTGGCTAGCCTCAAGGTTTTTACTTGCCTTCTTCATATACTCAGCCATCCTGGAATAGAGACCAAGTACATAGTCCACAATGTCTTGCTTAGGTGGTTTGAGAGTTAACTCCCATCCCTCGTTCACTAAACACAAAGGACCCCTAACTGGATGTCCAAACAGAAGTTCAAAAGAGCTATAGCCAAACCCCTTCTGAGGAACCTCTGTAGGCGAAGAGAAGGCAGGGCAACAGGACATACCATTTTCATCTAAGCTTTTCTGGGAGGCCCATGATCATGCCCTACAGGGTTTTGTTGAACTTTGACTAACCCATTGCATTGTGGGTGATAGGATGTGGTAAATTTGTAATTTCCTCCACACTGTCCACATAGCAGTGATCTAACTAGACATGAAGGTTGCACCCCTGTCAGTTAAGACTCCTTAGGAAAACCCACTCTGGAAACAATTCCCAGTAGGGCCCTGGCCACCACAGGAGCTGTGGTGGTTCTAAGTGGTTTGCTTCTGGGTACCTAGTGGCATGGTCCACCACCACTGGAGGATCCATGCGACCAATTATGTCAATCCCAACCCTCGCAAAGGTAACCCCCACCACAGGTAGTCTGATTAGGGGGACCTTTGTGGTACCACCGGCCTTACCTATGGCTTGACAGGTGGTACAGGAGCGACAAAACTCCTTTGTGTCCTCTGACATGTGAGGCCAGTGAAAGTGAGGGACAACCCTGTCCCAAGTCTTACTTTGGCATATATGTGTCCTGCTAAAGGGATATCATGTGCCAGTGTCAGTAGGAAACCCCTAAACTTCAGAAGTATGACCAACCTCCGGGTGGCACCATGCTTTGGGTCTCTACCCTCTGAGTAAAGGAGTCCTTCATCCCAGTAGATCCTGTGGGACCCACAGGCACTCCAAGCAGCCTCAGCAGCAGCCTGCTGTCAGAGGGCTTCAAGAGAGGGGCAGCTGTGGAAGGGCCTGGAAGGGCCCCCTGTCCCCAAGAACTCAACCTGATCAGGTTCAAGTTCCTCTGAGACAGTACCTTCACAGGCACTGAGATCATCCCCTCCGGGGACTAATCCTCACTCTGAGGCGGGGGGGGGGGGGGGGGGAAGACACTGCCTTACCCCTACTGCTCCTTCTCTTGGAAGGCACCTGGTCCATTTATACAGGATCCAGGGTCTGTTCAGATGAAGACAGTTTGGCCTGTGACCTAGTCACTGCAAACATCTGCAGAGGTGCCCAACATTGCTGCATGTATCCTGAGTTCCACTTCAGCCCAGGCTGAAGTTTCCAAATCATAGCCCAACAAGCATTCCACAGCTTACCACCACCTTCTTAGGGCCAGTTACAGCTCCTCAGCTGAAATTAACAACTGCCAAGGCATGGGCTGTCCTGACATTGTTAGCATTGGTTACTTGGTACATTTCACCAAGTATGATCTGGTTAGGGTCCACAAGATCTTTTGTCACCATTGTGACACTTGCTCCTGTGTCCCTATATGCCATGGCCTCCTTACAATTGATTACAGGCTGTTGTCTGCATTTGCCCAGATTACTGGGGCTCACAAATAAGGAGGCGATCTCTATGCCTGAGCCTATGCCTAAGCTGGACTTCTGATTAGGCCAGAACCCATCTCAGATCCCAGGGTTAACCCTACTATACCCCTGTTCCCTGTACCACCATTTTGAGCTGCACTAGGGGGAACAGTTGCCTTAGGGGCAGTGGTGGTGGTAGGAGCATCCTTGGCCCTTGGACAACTGGAATCTTTTGTCCAATGTGTTTTTTCTTTACACAGGAAGCACCAAGGTTTCTTTCTGCCTTTACCTTTGTTAGACTGACTCCCCCCGCCCCCACCAGATGCAGGTTTTTGGGGCCCCGGTGAAGACTTCTGGTCTTTATCCTTTTCCCCACCCTTATCTGAAGGTTTAGCATCTTGCTTCTTCTGGTCACCAACTGTGGTCTGGTTTTTCTGCTTGACCCTGGTTCTGACCCACCTATCTGACTTCTTTCCCAATTTTTGGGGAGAAGTCAGATCAGAGTCAACCACGTGCTGATGCAACAACTGATTTTGGCAATTATTAAGGATCTGCTCACTCATAATCAAATTGTACAATCCCATGAAATCATTCACTTTGCTGCCTAGTAACTAGCCTTCCAGAGCCTTAGTAGCACAATCTACAAAGTCTACCCAGTCTTGCGTTTGTGTCATCTGTGTGTCTCTGAACTTAATCCTGTACTGTTCAGTGGTTAAGCCAAACCCATCAATGAGAGCACTCGTCAGGACTGAGTAGTTGTCAGCATCCTCTTCTCTAACAGTGAGGAGCTTATCTCTACCTTTGTCAGAAAAGGATAGCCACAAGATAGCTGCCCACTGCTCTTGAGGGACCCTCTGTACTTTACAGGCCCTCTCTAAAGCAGTTATCCATTTGTGGATGTCATACCCACCATGGTAGGGAGGGACAATCTTGCTCAGGTTCCTATGGTCATAAGTATACTCCTTAATCCTAGGGACACTGTTGCTGCCACCATGGAACTCTAATACCAATTTCTTTCTGGCTGTCTGGAGTTCTAAGGATTCCTTAAGGATTTGGTAAGGATTTTTTAACACAAGAAATTACAGAAGACAAAATAAAAATAGGCATCTCTAGTAAACGAAAAGAGAAAGATGTGGGCCCAGATGGCATTCCTGTGGAACTCTGCAAGTCCCTGATTAATCAAATAGCTTCGGTTTAAAAAGAGCTATTTAATGGCATTATGATTAAAAGTCAACCGCTACCAGCATCTTAGTGAGAGGCTATGATTGTTGCTATTTTAAAGCCAAAAAAGAACCCTACCAGGTGTGAATCTTTTAGACCAATTTCCTAACTAAATACTGATTATAAGACCTTTGCAGGAATATTAGCTAAAAGGCTTGCTGGAGCTATAGGGAAATTGGTTATTGATAGTTCAGCACTCACAATATTAGTAACAATTGGTCTGTTAAGTAGGAGTACAGCATAAATGTTATTACATTCGCACCAGTAGTATTCTTGAAAACGTAATACACAACATGAAATCAATACATGTAGCGAAGGTCTATATTCAGATCACTCTTTATTGATTTTTTTTCATAAAAGCACACCACTGGTGTGTACTTCAGGTTCAGTGCACCACATAAGATTTACCATATTGTTCACAGCACCATTGTTGTTAAGTACGGTACCTCATTGCCTCAACCTCTCTATACATTTGTCCCATAGGGAAATTGGTTAATAGGGATCAGGGGGGTTTATACCTGAAAGATATTTAGAGGAGTTGCTTCACCAGGTTATCGGAACTATTGATCTTGCCACATGCTTTACTTTTCCCCTCGCAATCCTTGCCGTCGACAGAGCCAAGGCCTTTGATCAAGTATGTTGGCCATTCATCTGGGAATGCCTTAATAGTTTTGATATTCCTGTCGCTTTTATTAACTCCATCCAATTGCTATACTCTAATCCTTCTTGCATAATATGGGTACATAACCAATTGACTCTGAAAGTTCTAACTAAAAGGGGTATGCATCAAGGCTGTCTTCTTCCTCCGATCCAGTTTGATCTATTTATTGACCCGCCTTGCCGAAAACTATGTATAGATGATAAAATAACTATTTGAAATACAAAAGGACTAAGAAAAAAGGTTGTGCTGTACACAGACTAATCATATATACTAAATGCCCTGAATCATCAATACGGAGGTTTGAGCAATTAGCTAGTGCATTTGGTATCTCTGTAGGCTATGCAATCAGCCAGGATAAAACAGAGATCATGATCTGGAATTTAAGAACTACCCTCAGTGCTGATACAAAGCAAACAAGATACCTGGGAATTGGAGTTTTCCACAATACTAATCGGATCCGGAAGGCAAGTAACAGATGAAACTAAAAAACTACTTTAAAAAGTGGCAAAATCTCCCTCTGACAATGTAAGGAGGAGTGAACTTAATTAAGATGTGCTTTCTGCCAAAAACGACATTCTTATTTAATAGTATCCCATCACGTTTCACTCCAATGGACCTACAAAAGATCCAGAGTAACAGCAATAGTTTTCTCTGGGCCTCTAATGATTTATGTATTGCCTTGAAAAAACGGAGAAATCAGTTTTAAGAAGGTGCACTGCAACTTCTGGATATACAGTTGCATTGTTGGGCTTTTCAACTTAAATCCTTCCGGATGCTCTTGGGTACAAATTGACTTTTCCAACAGGGGTAGAATCTTTCAGGTCATGATCTAGCCACATGGGATCAAAGAAGGTTTCTTAAATGAATGTGGCTGCAGCTGAGAAGTTACAAGGCTAAGCTCAGAGCAAGATGCGAGTTCTTGTACTAGAATGATTAAGCGCTAATATGGGAATTGCCTTGTATGCCCAGTCTAAAAGGTGCTTTGAGAATTTGGGTTAAAAGCTGCCAACCTCAACTGTATGCAGTGACTAAAGAAAATCACTCCAGGTTTAAGTACTAGCCAAATGACTTCATGGTAATTAGGCGCAAAGATGGACAAAGTCTAACGGTGAAGTTCTTCCTAATGAACTTCACACGCTAGGGGAAATTAAGGATTCAGCAATATGGTATGGCTATGTATGAGGCTCAAGAGACCCGCGATTCACCAAATTTGGAGTGGAGGAATTATGAAATGTATTGTTTAAAAACACTTAATGAAGTTGTCAGACCTGCTACTCTGAAACAGAATCATCTCTTTACCCTACAATGGGCATGCTAGACCCCAAAAAAGATAGCAAAATTGAGGGGGCCCAATGATCACTACTGATATTGCCTGAAAAGTGTTACACTCAATGCAGAAGCTAAACAAATGTCCAGTGGAGGATTATCCTGTTTTGCAGTTGGACAAAGAACCGGGCAATGATGCTACACTAAAGGTCTTTTGGCATTACTACAGTGAACATTGGAAACAGAGGTGATGAGGACCTAAGGGGAAAAGAAACTACTGCCAAACTGACAGAATGCCAACACTTAAGTCTTGTAAGAAATGGGTCACGAAGAACATGATCCTACAGACCATTTCTCGAAACAGAGCTTATGCAGCAAAGACCAATCTAGGAGGATGATGCTAACAGAATGGGACGCCACAGAGTGAAGAAAACTCTCATCACAAGCCATTAGAAAGTGAAATCAAAGTGGTGAAGTGCATAGAACGCAAGAGGAGAAAGAGGTCAGGCTCAATGCAGGTGTCCTCCTTTAATGTTTTCAAAATGCCGACAGTTACTGATCATGCTGCAATGCGATTATAGTTTGTCAATAGGAGCCAAACGCATAACAAAATCCGACAAAGCCCTAACAAACAATTAAGCCAGTGGGGTGGACTAAACAGGCTCACCATTAGCATTCTGCAAGTGTCAACACAGAAAATTAAATCGGTCTTTCCTAGTGAACCATAAAATACTAGTAACATTACGAAGTGCTTTCACATATTTAGCAATTAAATCATTTCACATTAAGTGCAGGACATCAGCTTGCACAATGAATGATCTTACTGCCGTTATTTCAGGGATGAACAACATTTCTACAACTTCGGTTCCGTAAACAATTTACAGAGAATGTAGATTACAGGGGGAGTCGCCAAGTAAGATGGCAGACAAGACATGCTAGGGGAGAGCTCCCCCAGCATCCTGCAGCAATCCTGTAAAAATCCTTCATATTATCACACTCTTTGGCTGCCTCAATACGTGCCCGGATGGTCGTTTTGGGGGTGACCCTGGAGAGGACGCCCAAACAAAGGATTGGTGTCGCGGGCCGGCGCTGGAGGTGGGTCCAGCTGGAGAGTAGCCGGCACGGAGGAGCGGGTAGTTAACTGAAGTAACAGTATCATACTGCTAAAGGCTGCAATAGACTGGATTGCCGGAGCCATAGCTGGTGGTGAGGGGAGCGTGCACTGCAGCAGCAGTGTGCCATATTCTGAAGCGGGTGGCCCACGTGGAGGAACCTGGGTCAGGGCTACTTGTGGGGTCTTGTCGCTGTAGCCCCCAGCTGGGGTCGCCGATACTAGAGCCGGGCTGCACGGACAGCAGCCCAGGACTGACAATACTGCACAAGTGGTTACAGTGAGCTGGAATGGTGAGACTTAGGACAGCAGGACATCACACTTCAAACTCTGCATCCAGCTTGGAAACTAACACCTGCCCTGGTCTTGGACTCCTTACGGTGTCCAGGCAGAGCGAGCCTCAGCTCCTTTCTTCTGCCTTACTCCCTCTGAACAGAATGTGGCTGAAGCCAGCTCACTCTAAGAGGCAAGGATGCCATGGAGACACGGACAGGGGACGTTTCTCATTTTTCAGCCCCAACCCCCCACCAGATGGACAGTTGGAGCACACTTGGAGCAGCCTGGGTGATGAGGTTCAGCCTGGCAGCCGGAAAGAGTGGGCCCAGGAAGTGACAGTACAAAGGCACACACGACTGACAAGGTGAACAGAAGGGGGCCACAGAACTCAACCTTTTGCCTCCATCCCACATGCCTCCCCTCGCCTGATGTGACGCCAGCCTGGCAGGCCGATCCTTACCAGAGTGGTACGCTGAAAGAGGAGGTAAGCCAAACATGCCATTCCTGCCCCGAGCCTGGGGAGGAGACGCAAGGGGTGGCTTCAAGAGTAACACCTCCCCCCACTTTGCAAACAGATGATACCGGCCACCCTAGGCTGGCCTCGCTCTGCATGGGTATTTATGGGACAGCCTGCCTGAGTGAACTGGAGCAGGAGGCCTGGGTCTATAACACAAAGGTACCTTGCGGGGAGCCCTGGGCATAAAGCGGAGACGTGAAGATTCGGCCTCCTCCGCGCAGCTCCCCCTCCAGTGGCGGAGATACGTCATGTTTGGCTCTGTGATGCAGCGGAGCCCAGGGGCCCGCTTTATGTGGCGACCGAACATCGTGGGCATGCTGTGCACCCAGAAACCCTCTGATCTGTGAGGCGCCACGCCTGTCAAGGAATCCTGTATAGTGCCTGGAAAGGCCGTGAGGGAATCGCAGGAACTGCATATGGATCGCTTCATGGGAGCTAGAACAAATGTGGTGGAGGTGCAGAAAAGATTCACACCTTCAATGTCTGGCGTGAAACCCTCAGGTGCACAAATTCTGACAGCAATCAAGGCCTTCAAGCAGGTCCTGGAGCACAAATTAGTTGCCATCACCAGTGAGGTGAACTTGCTGCACTCTGATCTCTCAGGGGGGTGTCAGAGCACTCCAAAAAGGCTGAAAGAAAGGTACAGGCTCAAGACATTGACAGCAACGTTGCACACCCTGTCAGAACAAGGTACCCGCTTTGAGGAACGCCTGAAAAATGTAGAGGGCAGATCTTGCCGCTACAGCCAGTCATGGAGTTCCCGGAACCAGCATCGGAAGAGCCCATGGAGCTCTTCCTGGAGCAATGGCTCGACAAACTAATGGGGGACGGCACCCTATCCAATCTCTTTGTGATCGAAGAAGCGCACAGAGCCTTGACCAGACATGCTCCACCAAGGCCACACCAAGGGTTATAATAGCCAAAATCCTTTGACTAAAAAGACTGCAACACAATACTGCAATGGGTCAGGAAGCAAGGAAACCCCAAATTTGAAGGGTCTACAATACAGATTTTACACACAGGGTTAAGGCCAACAAGAGTCATTTCTAGCTGTAAAGACGTAACACTGATCACTTTTTTGGGGCAGGTTTATGTGGCGAAGGGTATCCGAGCGCTTAACATGAGCAACATTTTTATTAAAGACGAACATGTTCATTTTGTTAGGCACGGAAGATTAACTGATTTGCCCAGAATCACAGTATGTTGAGCGTCCCCATCTAGACTAGAATTCGGTTCCCCAGCTTAGAGGTCGACAGCTCTAGCCATTAGGTTAACCTTCGATACATGCTCCTATACCTGGCCAAGCTGGAACTGTTGAAAGGAGGCTACTCCCACTTTTGTGGCTCCCCAGTGGAAACATGGCACTGGTTGGACTGCAGAGAAGGGGCTTGGCCGGAACTTAGGCGACTGTCAGAAGGGGGAGGCCCCAGCATACACCCAGCGGGTCTGCAGAAAAGCAGAGATTTGGGGGGGGGGGGGGGGGGGGGGGGAGGGGATGACCCAAGATGGAGTGACAGTGCATTAAATTGGCACGCGGGACCTGGCAGAGGATATCCAAGGTGATTTGTGGGGCATCAGAAGGAGCTTGCCCACCGCCGTCGTCGCAAGAGACTAAACTGACTGGCGTGTGGAAGGGAGGTGGTTGTTGTTGCGGGTAGGGATGTACAGAGAGACACCTGGCCAACATCGTAACGAAACTGATCATCCTACACTCAATTTGTCTCAACACTCTATATGCCCCAGTGAAATATGGGCATCTTTTCAGACGGGTTTAAAAAAAAAAAAAAAAAAAAAAAAAAGCAGGTGTGACGTGTAACAGGAAAGCATGCTTCCATTTGCCTGTTAAGTCTTACTCCCTAGAAGTTGGAGTAACAGTTGGTGTTCTCTGAATTTCGGGGAGGTCTACAGACATTTGCCTCGCTAACAAGTAGTTTTCTTGTTGACATGAGCTTTTACACTGGCGGGGGTTGGTGGGGGGTGCAGATGGAGGAGGGAGGGTGAACTGTTTCCACATGGGTATTTCAATGGTTTCATTAAATCTTTGAGAAGAGGGGCATACATAGATGTAATACGTCTAGAACACCAGCAGGGGGCAAACTTCAAAGTGCCACAAGCATGCCTTATGTTATAAGTCAACTAGGAAACCCCATTGGATTGGTCAGGGGCCTAGGGTATAGGTATATTATAAAAACAGTGGTCCCTCACAGGAAGGATAAGGGAGAGGCAATAAATATAGACTAACAATAGGATCTATATTGCATTGTCCAGCCGGACAAGAATTTATTAATATTCGGTGAATAAAGACAAAACATTAAAGTGGGAGCACAAAGTCTAACAAATTAGCACACTAACAGGAAAATTACTCCGGCATAGCTCAACGTTTGAAAGGCAATCAACAAATTGGCAAGCATAAATGGCGAAAAACACCACTGCACATTACACCGTTACATATGATTGTGTCAGGGTGTAAAGCAGTCGACGACGTTCCCATACAGGAATAACGGGATCATCATCAGGACATTAACTTACATGCCTGAGATAGATGCCTGTGGATGTAAGGATACAGGTGAGAAAGGGGCAGAGAAAGGGAAGATAATTACAGGGTTAAAAACATTTGAGAAGTAGGTGGTGCCACGCAGACATGCATTTAACAAAGTGAGTTGGTATCCAAACAAGAAGGAATAATCAAATGGTAAAATAATGAAGAGAAGTAGAGAATGAGAACAAGGAGACTGTGTTCGGCGCCAATCCCAGTCTGTGTGATTTTTCAAAGGGGAGTGATTTTACCGAACCTGAGTGAATCGTAGATATCACAGTTTTGGACTGCGGATGAAACAATATGATTAAGAATGAAGGTAACCCCTCCCCCCCTTTCTATTCACATTTCAGATTTTCGCGCAGATCTCATTTGCCTCCCTGTATGTCCAGTTCCACTGCGGAACCTACATTGCCTGCAGTTAGTAACTTTCTATTGACGCAACATACCATCCCTGACCCTTACCACAGGTTATCTCAGTAGGACTCCTTCCACTGGGGTTCAAATGCTACCATCATTGTGAAACTGAAATCAGGGAAGACTCCAGGGTGCCAATACACAGGGCTGCTGGGACCATATCTGCTAGACCTTTTCAGAGAGGCTTGAGACAATGGTGAACTCTCACCTGACATACAACGTGCTACAATTGCCGTGATACACAAGAAGGTTAAGCCAGAGACCAGCTGTGGCTTCTACCACCCTATTGCCTTGTTGACCATCGAAACTAAGGTGCTGGCCACGATTCTTGCCACCAGGCTGGTAACAGGGATAGTCTCGCTCATACACCGAGACCAGTCTGGCTTCATGCCCGGCAGGTCTACCAGACTCGGTCTCCATTGCTTGCATAATTGAATGTCCGAAGTTAGCCACAGGGAGCAACCCTGTGTCTCTCGTGTTAAATGCTATAAACTAGTTTGACATAATCCACTGACCACTTCATCAGACACCAAGAAAGTTCAGATTTGACCCTAAATATAGACAATGGATTAAGCTACTTTATCAGGTCACTACCACAGCGGTGAGGGTGAACACCAATCATTATTTTTGACGATCCTCGCTTGAATGCTCCAAACCAATGGTTTCCAAAACTTGGGCATTTATGTAACTCCCCACAGAGAAATATTTCTGTCCAGGATATTGGGACGAGAATATTGAAATTCCAAGAAGAGGCGGAACAATGGCGTGCGTTGGCCCTCAGGCTGCTGGGAGGGCAGCAGTCATAAAAACGATCAGACTCTCCACACTGTTAAATGCCCTGCAAAACACCTACTATCCAATCCCAGAGGCCACATTCGCTAACCAAGCGCGAGACTTGAGAACCTTACCATGGAGTGGAGGGGCACCCTAGGATAGCGCTCAAGATGCTACTGCGTAATCCATAAAATGGTGGGATTGTTCTCCCAGACATTAGGGCCTA
This sequence comes from Triturus cristatus, assembly GCF_964204655.1. Taxonomy (NCBI): domain Eukaryota; kingdom Metazoa; phylum Chordata; class Amphibia; order Caudata; family Salamandridae; genus Triturus; species Triturus cristatus. The sequence goes on from NC_140581.1 coordinate 271,227,948, forward strand.
CTACTGGCAGTATACATTGTGGCCATAAAAATTGGTCCTTTGCACCAGTGTCACACCACTTACAAGCTGGAGCAAGCACAGTTCGCCAACCAGCCATATTTGTACTGCATGTACGGAGGGAAGGGCATTCGACAGTTGCTGCCAGCGATACAGGTGGCATCGGAAGCTTGGAAGAAAGCCACTATATGCATAGGTATGGCAGAGAAGATAACCCAAGTAATGCCCATCTTGGAAGGAGCTTGGATGAGGGAACTGGGGGAAACTCGAGGGCTTTGAGGCATGGAACCTGCTGGGGATTGCCCAGATAGGGGATCTCTTGGGAGAGAGCGACTGTGCCCTTTTGGTCCCTCCAGAAGGAGTACCAAATGAACCTGGACTAATATTAAAATATGCAGAGGGGAGGCATGCTTATCAAGCAGAGGGACTTGGATATACCCGAATACGCCCCTCTAAAGGGTAGATTGTTACTGGAAGATCTTGAATTGAAGGACATCTTTCCCACTTACAAGACACTAAACAATATTCCAGATACAGTGAGTAAGCGGAGAGACAGGTTGGGAGGGATGTGGAAGGAAGACATGAGAGATGTGGGAGAGATGGAAGATGTGGATTGGGAGGCAGCCCTAATGCACTTAAGTGAGTTGGCCATAAAGTCCAGGCTGCGGCTGATACAGTTCAAAATACTGCACCAAGTCTACTATTATCGTGACTGCCTACATCGCATGGAGAGAGTGGTGTCCCCAAAATGTGGGCGATGTAGTGGAACACGGGGTACAATTATACACACAATATGGTGCTGCCCAGCTATCAGCGAATATCGGTCACGGGTGGTGAGGGAACTCAGTCATGTATTGGGAACCGATATCCCCCTTGGGCCAAAATATATTCTACTCTGTGTCCCAATGCTAAATTCCTTTTTTGCAACCTGGGGCTGTTAGTGGCCAAGCGTGCTGCGGCATGTCACTGGGGAGTACCAGAAGTCCCAACCTTGGGAGAAGGGAAGAAGAGGATGGACCTATAGACGGCTGCTGAAAAAGTCACTTAGAGGAGCAGGGGGTTTCCATGAAAGTATTTCAAGGTTTGGGTGAGCTGACAAAAATACTACGAAATACACTTCCCAGCGAATGCAGTGCATCTTTCCCTGTGCTTAACATTCAATTGTGTACCGTAATGCCATCTCACTTACTATCTATAAACAAATATGTAGTATCAAACCACACAGCTTCGTACAGAATTGTATCTCTACACTGAGTATTGGTAAACCAGCACAAAATAAGGGTAGATTACACTGCTGCAACAATTACTGCACCTTTCGAAGATGTTTACACTATATAATAAAACAAATACAGAGATTATATTAACTAGGAGCTGGGTGTGAAGATTATGGTCTAGGCAGGAATGTCATTTAACATATTACAAAAGCGTGACAATATCTATCTGCACATAAATATAACAAAGTAAGCGTCCCCATACATAGGAGAGTAGTAAGCACAAGGCGGCACATATTTAGACAGCTAGTGGGGAATAAGATCCCAGAATGCGGTTACTTACTCTTGACAATAAGCGAGATCTTGTACCCAGGTAACGATTCAGGGGGCTCTAGGGGCGCCCCAGTATATAGCCAGTCTTCCTTTTGCAAGGGGAAACATCCTATACAACGAAGTTAAAACAACGAATTACTTTAACAACGAAGTCTTAACAACGAACCACGACACTTCAACGAAGACCGGAACCACGAAGTCTGGAACAACGACTCTTGAACGAAGTCTTGAAGGATGACGTCTTGTTTGGAACGGGAAAGAATGTTAGGCACGTCACTTCTCTCCGCCCCCCTACCTCTTATCTGCATTTTGATTCGCCAGTGTTGGAGTACAACGTCACTTTTCTCCGGCCCCTCACTCTTCTGAAATGAACAGTATTGAAAATGGAAATGCCTCACATGATTTGGAAATGGCAATATGTTTATCATAGAAATTATTTATCGCAATCAATGCCTTTTGAAAGGCATTGCTGCAACAATTTCGGGGTATATGGAGAAGCTCTATAATTGTTGTGCCTGGAAAATGAAGGGATTTCTAGCACAAAAATGACTGCAAGGACTGGAGACAAACACACACAGGAACACAAAGAGATGAGCGAACGGCTTTGGGTCGCTTGTTCTTTATTTGCATTCGGACATCTACCTCCTCACTCGTGTTAGATGACCCGTAATGTATATATAATAAAAGAATAGTTTTTGGGAAAGTTTTACTTTTAGAGACGGGATGTAGGGATTTAAGGGGAAATGGGCTGGGAAGATTTTTAATAATTCAGTATCTTTTTATTAATTGTTATTAATGGTAAAACTGTCTCTTGTTTGATGTTCCTTCAGTGCGTGCAAAATTGCTTCGAATTTAATTGTGTCTCCCACACACTCCCACGCTTGCTGCTTCTATTCGGCTGCATTCAAGAACGAGAGGTGAGGAAAATTTGACAAGCCTCGCGGGATTACAGCTGCAAAATTAAATAGCCCGATGACCTGACCTAATGCTTTCAATAGAAAAGCAAAAACATTACCTCCAACCCGTTACCGACGGATGGTGTTAATCAGCTCACAGTGCCGCAAGTACATCTTTACTAGCGCGGAGTCACAGGGAAGGTAGAACAACTGGTGCTGCAGGTCAGCACTGAGAGCAAGCAAGAGAGATGTTGGATGTGTGCTCGGTGCTGACATCTCCCGCAGTTAACATCAGCGGAGAAAGGAAATCTTTTAATTTCGGGGTTTAGGAAGTAGTTGTTAAAAAAGTAGTGGTTAAGTACTTTTCGTTGTTTAGCTTTCGTTAAGGACGTCGTGGTTTAGGCAGTAGTTGTAAAGTCATAAAACCTTTTGCAAGTTGTAGCATTATAGTGGAGTCGTCGTTTCTCAGGTGGGGTCTCTTCAACGCAACCTAGCAAGGCCAACAGGCAGTGAACGATCCAGCGTTAACCCAGTGATAGCGTGTATAGTTGTGTACACTTCCTCCCAGAATCCAGCTATGGATGGGCAGGCCCATGCAACATGTAGAAAGGTTGCATCTTCTCGCTTGCACTTCCAGCATCTCGTGTCTGGACATAGCCTTAGCTTGTGTAATTACAAATATGTATAAATTTAAAATGAATAAGCCTCAGCTTGTAGTTCGGGGATAGGTGTCTAAGCTGAGAGCAACAGAATTACCATTCTTCGTCCGTGGGCAGTGCATTCATATCTCGCCACTGAAACAGCCTTCTGGGCAACAAATAGGGTGCTTGTCTGCGTGAGGCTATATAACCTAGTGATCAGTCTTCGAGGAGATGGGGTAGTCAATAAGTGCTCTAGTGGCATAATAATAGCAGGAGCTGCTGGGAAGGTAGGGTATAGTGATTTACTTCTGCCTCTGAATTGGTAATATATCAGTAATTCCAGGATAGGTGTTGGATTGCCTTCTTGGTTTTGTGGCGGCTCGAGAAATGTATCCTGTGGGTACAGTTTGCCTGGTTTGGAAAGGCCCATGTTTCGGACACGTGCTATGGAGCCCTTATCATTGAGAAAGGGAAAATGTGGATCGTATGCAAGTGGGGTGGAGGGTGCGCATAACAATGGGGTACCGACTCGCTTCCTTAGAACATCCCAAGCCCACCGCAGAGTCTCGACCGTTTTCACCTCATCAGCCGTTCTATGATAGGACTTGTATATAGCTACATGTAAGAGGGTGGAATCTGCCACATCTTTCTCGATTGCCACATGTGGCTGAAATGGAATGGGGTGTGCCCAGAATTGAAGATATAGGGGTTTCACACATAATGCACAACTTTCCAGGTCAGGTGTACCCAGCTCACCACTGGAAAGTGGACGTGTCAGGAGTTCCCAACTTACTCGTTGCCACTTTCCAGCCCACACCAGGGATTTGAGGAAAGCTTGGGTTAGGGGGATGGGTATATTAGCAAATAGGTATATAAAATGTAGGGGACGACTATCTTTGTTATGGCAATCCCACCAGCCAGAAAGCCGCCCAGAGTTTAGACTTGCGCTCGAACCAGTCCAGCAATTTACCAAAGTTCATGCGCCAGACACCTTGCCTATCTCTGCTGATCCATATGCCTAGGTATTTTACAGCGCCTCCGGCCATGTGAGCGGAAAGTCCAATTCAGTTTCTAATGGAGCTTCAGTTAGTGGTAAGATTAATGATTTGGACCAGTTTATTTTTATGCCAGACATTCTACCAAATTGGAGAACTTCACGCAAAACGAGATTCAAATGTTGTTCTGGTTTACGAATGTACAACATAACGTCAGCATACATTGAGATTATAAGACTTCTGTCTGTGAACCCCAATCCGTGAGCGGTATGATGCTTACGAATTCTAGCGGCCAAGGGTTCCATCGCCACTGCAAATAGCAGTGGCGAGAGCGGGCAGCCTTGCCTGGTCCCGCTAGTTATAAAAAATGGTTCAGACAAAAGACCATTTGCTCGTAGGCGGGCTGTGAGGTTGGTATAGAGCGGCCTGATCAATTAGATAAAATTGGGACTGAAATCTAGCCTAGGTAATATGGTAAACAAGAAAGGCCACTCCATGGAGTCGAACGCCTTAATGGCATCCAGAAACACCGCGATTGCTGGCAAATGAGGATCGATCTGGTGAACAATGGCAAAAAAGGTGCGCAAATTATGGGCTGTTGATCTTCCGGGAATTAATCTAGACTGGTCCGGCCTGGCGACAATTGGTAGAAGCGGCTGCAGCCTGTTAGCAATTAATTTAGCGAGAATTTTTACATCAACATTGATTAAAGAGAGGGGTCTGTATGAGTCACAGATTTGGTTTCTTGTCAGGTTTTAAGAGGGAAATGATGACTGCTTCCCGTATAGTTGGTGGTAGGGATGCACGCTCTAACGATTCTCGGTAGACCTCTAGTAATCGGGTGCAAGCTCTTCTGCATATGTTTAATTGAATGAGGTAGTCAACCCATCCAACCCGGGTGCCTTCTCACCTGGCAAGCTGCTTATGACCTGTACTAGGTCTTTCATTAAAAATGGTTCATCCAGGTAGGTCCTATGGGCATCGCTGAGCCAAAGCAGCTTAAGGGAGTCTAAGTATGCGCCTAGGTCAAGGTGAGGTGCGCTTTGTGTGGCCAAGTACAATGAAGAATAGAAGTAAGGGAGATATTTATGCGCGTCTTGTTGCCCTCTGATGGGAGCCAAATCTTCGTCGAGCATTTCTGCTATGAAGGTTGGGGATGTATGTTGTTTGAGTGCATTAGCAAGGGTTTTGCCTTGCCTATCGCCTTCGCCGTAGCTGCGCGCTCTTGTGTTTTTCCCTAGGAAGTGCGCCTCCCTGTATGCCTCCAATTTTCTCACATAAGAATGCAAGGTGTGTGGACACTCTGTGGATTCAAGATCTTGTTCCAGCTTCGATATAGGTGTTCTAATTGACTTCACAACCCCAGATTGCTTAGAGATGCATGCACCTCTTATAACCACCTTGAAGGCTTCTCACAGGGTTGAAGGAGAGTTCACCGACCCTTCATCTGTGAAGAAAAACTGGGTGATTTCCGTTCTAATCTCCTCTCTAAATGCAGTATCTAGGAGATGCAGCATATCTATGGTCCAGGATGCAACATCACCTGTTACAAGCCAATAATACAGTCTGGACCAGGCACTGTGATGTGCCCTCCCTGGAGTCTGGATTTCTGCTACACCAGATATCAATAAGGCAGTGGTCCAGTATGATGGTGTTTAGTTGCTGAGCTGCCCTTATATGTGAGTTGCCAGTGGCCCAGACTCTATCCCATTTATTGTTAAGGGTGGCGTTGAAATCCCTGCCCCAAATGAACGTGTCACCTCCCGTTGCCAGCAACTTAAACCACACTGTGAGAAAAAAATTGTGGATCATCAACATTTGGACCGTAAATAGCCACTAAGGTAACCTGTGTGGACAGGAGTGTACCATTTAAAATAACATCGCGCCCGTCTGGGTCAGACTGCGTGTGACTGGTTGACCACCCAAGCCTGCGTCTGAACAGCACCAAGACGCCTCTTGCATAGTTGTAGTACTTCTCTCCTCAGTATCTGTTGTGCAGTTTAGGGTCCGTGCCAAATTTCAAGTGAGTCTCTTGCAGAAAGCACACATCTATGTGGTGCCTGATTAAGTACGAGCAAGAGACACACAACTGATGGACGGAATGCAGAACAAATCAAAACATTCACCCCCAGTCAAGAGATCTGGGTTCAATCCATCATTCTTTTGCTCACCATGCCACCCCAGTTTAGACCTGACCATATGCGGATCAGTCTTGACCCTGTACCTCATGGAAACAGTCCAGCCCTGATTAAGTACGAGTGCATTAATCTTGGATTTCCTAAAATCATTAAGCCCTCTTAAGTTCCATGTGAGGAATTTAGTTTGTCATGATACAGCAGGTACGTTCCGTAGTATGTTACTTGTGTAGGAAAGGTGCACATTGAAGACGAAAAAGAAAAAAAGGTCAGATGACGTTCCTAGACTAACTTTGGACTTTACGTCGGAAACTAAAATAACTGTGAAAGAAGACCAGCTGTACTCTACCATATGCATATACTGTGTAGTTAACAACGGTCTGAAAATACTGTGAACATCCTAACCCCCCCCCCCACACCAACCTCCCAATTAGGTTGTGACATGTGCCCCCCAGCCCCCTACATCCCCCAATCAACAAGAAAGCAAAAACACATGGGAGATCTCCCTGTGGGGCTTGGGACGCCGGCTTAGACCTGTCTGGTGACAGGGTGGCCAGGCTGTGTCCGTGTGCATGGAATCCGCCAAATGTGAGAATGGTGTTAGAGTGGAGTAAGAGGAAATGAGCAGTCTCTGACTTTAGCAGTTAAATCAACCAGGGTTATTATAAAATGTAAATAGTATAAAACACTGAATGATGTAGCTCACTAATCCCGGATAAACAGATCAGTCATTCTCGCTCAGTTTCTGTTCAGATTCAGTTTGCTGAGATAAGCAAAGAGGTGATTTTTTGGCACAGATCGGTTTGGTGTACTTTAGGGCTGCTTTGGCCTCGGTGAAGAAATGGGATTGCCCTTTGTGTGTTATCTTGAGCTTGGCTAAGTACAGCATGGCATATGAAATGGAGGCATTTTGTAGAGTACGTTTTGCCGGCGTGAACTCTATTCAAGTGAAGCGGGCTGTATGTAGAAATATACTACACTGCTTTGCGGTGGCAGATTAGGATTAAGGATGGCGATATCCTAGGATATTTTGGCCTGGCGAGCCCCTTTAGAAGGCAGCCATACTGCAGGTCTGCGAAATCACCCCCAATGCACTTCATCCTTCTTGATGCTACTCCTTGGTGCTATGTGCTTGACATGTGCAAACGGATGTTTCCATACTCCCGTCTCCTCTGATTTTATACAACTGTTTTGGGTGCGGGTTTGCTCCATGTATTGCGGTTTATCATGACATAATAAAACAAAAATATATTTTAAAACCAAAGAGAACGTGAATAAAAATGTCCTTATTAATCACAAGGAAAGATAGAACCCTTGGAGAAAGAAATATTCGTCCACGCTGCCCTCAAAAATTGAAACCAGAAGGAGCCTAAATCATAAAAGTTCATAGCCCAGTATTTTAGCTATTGATTCTATTAGGCATCCGGTTACGTACCACACAGCTCGTTATAGGTATTATGAAAGAATTTCATAAAACATACTGCAGTACACACGTCATCAAAAATCAAAACCAAACATTATGCAGGCATCTTCTACATGCACAGACTCTTTATCGTCGAATGTTTTAACTTTTTACTCACTACAAAGCAATAATGTTCATTCACATTAATCAAGAATCTGTTTATTCAAAAAGTACAGTTCAACAGGGCTATGGGTTCCCCGCCCAGATTGACAATATTCAAATCTTTCGTGCAAACAACAGTCAAATGGTAAAATATAACAAACGCACTCTTACCGTAAACTTTCAATAATATGCTGCACATTTTTTGTATGAATATGATGCCGCTCCAACAAACCATTGTAATTAGATCCTTTCAATGCAAGCTGTGAAATACAAGCATATAAATAATTAATTTATCTGTGGCTATAAACACTAAGAGGCACTAACTAGATCAACAAGCAATCCAAGAGCTATTGGTAATGTCTTTTAGCAATGAGGATTAGCAGCACAACTGTTCAGTATGGCTGAAAGTCATACAAAACAAGCATTGGTATAGCCAATAGGTCTCGCCTTTGGGACCTTATAAGTGTTTAGCCATGCAACAGTTGCATAACTAAATACTTATAAGGTCCCAAAAGCGAGACTTATTGGCTATGCAAAGCGGCCGTGAAAGTGATCGCAATCGCGATCATGATCAAACATCAAAGCGGCCGTGAAAGTAATCGCGGTAAAGCACAGCGCGCGCGCCCATGCACTGTAGCTCTAGGCTGGCCTGGTAGCACTTTTTGGAGCCCTCTCAATAAGTCTCGCCAGACCAGCGCATGCGCTGAGTCAGGCGAGACCTAAAAGCACCATGACCCAGTTTGCACTGTATTCTAAAGCGAAGAACCTCAATGGGAGATTTAAAATTATGAAATAAGTTATAGTGAGAAGCAGGCAATTTTAGTTTTGATCCAAATCAGCAATGAAACACATTTTTGGCACTAGGATATCCCATCAGGGTCACGTCATGCTCAATAAAAGTTCTTCATTCATTAACTTACTAACAGTGTAGTGCTAGAAGGAGCAGATGACTTTCAATTGGATACTACAAAGAACAAGCATTTGAAAGTTTGAGCTATTGTTGTTGCATTATTATTTGCAAAGCCAATAGCTCAAACTTTCAGTAATGCGGGACCTATTGAATTGTAAATTCACCTCTGTCACTAAGATTTTTGTATGGAGTGGCAGCGGGACAGTGGTGGTGGGGTTATTACAAAAGGTAAGGGACAACTGTTATTTCACAATCTGGAGTAACTGCTGGTCTGTGGTGATTTTATTGCCAATTCTGAAAAACCATGCTAGCTTACCCACAATCGGATTGTCATGAGAGTTCGGAAGCAAAATTCTAAACTAGTTTTGGATCACACAAAAATGGTTATTCAGCACTGGGTAGGTCGTGGCGGCCTGAGCTCTGGGATGCATGCAAGAGAGCGGAAGAATGGCAGAGAGACGGCTGACTAGCCACTGCAGTTTTATTTACGGATACAAGACAATGTATTCCTGCCTTGAAGCAGCGGGGCCTCATCTTTCCCCTTCATCCAGGCCGATGCGGAGCGCTGGATGAGCGCCGTGCAAGAGCTAGGGAAAGGCCGCAGGGCAGCAGCAAGGATTCCCCTCCGGGGGAAAGGTGGTAGCAGCAGCACACATGCTGAGATTGGCTCGCAGGCAGTTTGTGCTTGAGAAGGAAATTGAGAGGAAGTCTTTTACGGGCAATACAGTACTGTATTCACAAGCTCCATTAGCTATTTCTCTCCCCTCTTTAAGTGCATTTAAAGAGGTATACAAGGATTCACCCCGCAAAACTAAACAATCACTGTTGCACACTGGCCCAACAACAGCAGGGGGAGCGGCTGGAATGTTAAAAGATGAAGCCCGGCTTATCATTTGTTCGGTGCGGGTTTATTTTGGAACTTTTCGCGATGTGCGACATTTGGATGTCCCACATTATTTCAGCGTACGCAACAGCATATAAACATACGAAATGTACAATAAACATTGTTACAAAATAAAAAAAAAATGCATGTACAAAGCCTGCCAAAAAAACAAGCACGGGATTGAAACCAGTGGTGCGCCACAGAGGAGCAGGGGCGAGGGAGCGCGGCAGTGAAGCGAATGCGCGCTGCTGCGCGTAATAGACACCGATGGGAATGGGCGGAGCAAAGGCAGGACATGCGCCCGCCTTTGCCCAATTGTGGGCCTTATTTAAAAAAAATAAACATTTTAAAGCCAATGGCAGACGGTGAAAGCAAAACGACAGGCACGACTGGGTGGTCAGCTTTCAGAACTCCCTACATGAGGTCTCGCACTGCAACGCTATGCGCGAGACCTAAAAACGGCAGATAAACCTATTTCCCATTTGTAGGAAAGTACCCCCTTCTGACCTCATTACTCACCCCGCTCCCCTTTTTGCCTTACTCTGATGCATCTCTCATTGAATGTGCACTGGGTTCCTACTAAAAGGTTCCCAGGCGCCTGCGTGCTTTCCCAAAACCATACCTTTGTTATCAAAATTGGCACACATACAAGTCCCATGTAAAAGGTACCAGTGGTACCAAGGGCCTTGTGACCAGAGGGTCTCTAAGGGTTGCAGCATGTATTATGCCACCCTAACAGACCTCTCACCAAACACATGCACACTGCCACTGCATATTTTGATGCAGATAAAAGTGGAGTCTACCATGCACACACCCCAGTATGCCAAGCCTACCAGCACGGCAAGAGGTATAGGTAAGTCACCCCTACAGCATGCCTTACAGCGTTAAGGCAGAGTGTCACTATACCTCACATGAAGGCATAATTGTATAACAGCTATGCCCCTATAGTGTCTAAGTCCATTCTTAGTATGGCTTCACTGTCCACTTATAATGTCGGAGTAAATGGGCTGGGAGCTCGTCAATTAGAGTACCACAGCTCCATGATGGCTTCACCCAATTCTAAGATGTTTGATACCAAACATCTCAGATTAATGAGACCACACCGATGCCAGTGTTGGATTCACTAATAAATGCGCTCAGAGGGCACCGCAAAGGTGCCCCCTGAAAACACCAATCTAATAGTGTCTGCCTGACTGTTCTGCAACAGCCTGTCACCTCTAGACATGTTTCTGATCCCCTGAGGTGGGAGCATTGTGCTCTTGTGGGTCAGAAACAAAGCCTGCTATGGGTGGAGGCACTTCACACCTATCCCGAAGCAGGAACAGCATTAAAAAGCGGTAAGCCTCACAAGCTTCCAGTCCTTTGATATGCTGATCGGCGCCGCTCCAGCTAATGGAGATGCCATGTACCCCCAACCAAACCCCGCTTTTGACAGCAAAGTCAGCAGGAGGTGTGCCCCCTCTCAACCAGGGCCACCCCTGAGGTACTCAGAGCTCAAGTAGCGCCTCCCTCCTTTCAAAATCCTCCATATGGTTTTAGAGGAGACTAGCCAATAGGGCTAGGGGTATGCCCCTCCGCAGAGGGAGCAGACATACGAAGGGTGTAGGCACCCTTATGGTAAGTAGCCTGTTGGCTACAGCCTTCTAATCCCTGTAACGTCCCTGAATTGAGAACTTAGGGGCACCCCTGAACCTTCACCCTCAGATTACCGATGACCTACGAAGAAGAGGACAAAGAAGAGCCAAAGACACCTACTGACTTGGCCCCAGGCCTACTGGCTGGTCTGCAGCCCTCAAAGACCCTGCTAAAGAAGAGCAACTCGTCCCACCGCACAGCGATCTCCAAAACCCTGGGAAGACTGCCTGCCTTCTAAAAAGACTGCTAATCTCCTGTGGATAGTGGACATGACCAGAAGAAAACCAACTTTAAGACAAAGCAGTCTGCCTGTGGAATCACAAAACTGACCACTTCTGCACCGGACACCCACGGCCCGAGTCCATGTGGACCACCGGTCCAGAAGAGGTTCCTCAGCGATCCATGGCAAGTGTCCCTCGTGGGATGAACCCTGCCAGGCTCCACGTCGACACTTGCAGCCTTGGCACAATGACCCCTCCTCCCACCCTCATCTGCACTTGTAAGCTGATTTCTGACACCAAAGAATACCCCTGCAGCCAGAGCCTGTGGGCCTTGGGGAGATCTACTGACTTGTGTTCTGACACTCCAGCACACCCCCAACTTACCTCTGCAGTTGTAGGTTTCCATCTTCCAGGCTTTTGGCCTAAGCATGCAGCCTTTTTCAGACTTCAAGATTTTCCATTTGTTTGCACTGGGCGCCAGACGCTGTGTTGGCACTCTGCACCTGGCCTCCCCAGTGCCACCGAGGGTGTAAGTTTGGTGCTGCCTTGTGGCCCTCCCCCCTGTGCTTCCCTTAACCCCCCCCCAGAGATTGGGTTACCAAAGCAGTTCTACTTAACTTAGTAGTATCACTTCGATTGCCCCTTACTGCATTGGATAACAGTGGCACCAGATCTCGAGTTTGACCTCTGCACCCGGCCACTCCAGTGCCGCTAGTGGTGCAGTAAGGTCACTTCCCTGAACGTTGCTTGGTACTGATTCTTCATTCAAAATCTCAATAAGGCAAATCATTTACTTACCTGCATACTGCTGATTGCGTTTCCTCCAATAGGATATAACCAAGAAGGGGGGACTTAGGGCTTTTATATAGGTCCAGCATACATGCCCAATTGTAAACAAGCAGAAAAGGGTATGCAGTTCCTAGCAGGTAAAGGAATGAGGATGGCTAAGTGATCGGCAGTGCTCACTAAAAGGTGGGAGGAAAAAAAAAGGGGGGGTGGGGCGAATTCCTCCTGGTGGAATAAGGGCCCTCACACACCCAGCCAGCTAGGTGTCCTGTTTCATCCTAGGGCTTGTTCTGTCGTTTAGTTCCTATATGATATATACAGAATCTACATGTTTGGATAACAAACTGTGGGACTGGTTGCAGACTGATTCCGTGCACCACCACCGGGTATGTTAGCCTGTCTGTATCAACTAGCTCACAAGGAGAGAATAGATTCTGGCAACCTGAGAACAGGACAACCCTGATCCCTCAGGACCGTGGAAACAATATACTACCTTTTGCTCAGTCACTCGTGCTTACTTAGTTGGTCTCGGAGAGATACACCGAATAAAACAAGCTGGCGTTTTCAATAATCATTTATTTGTTGTTATTCTGGTGTAGAACAGATGTGCTGCAACAACCATTAGACAGTATAGGATAGAAATGATTAACAACTATGAAAGTAAAAGGATGGTATAGTTCTACCATCTACTAAAATCATGAATACATTCAAGTATATAAAACATATGATAATAAAAAGGTGCATACTCCTACGATGCCTCCCTAACTAGATGTACCCAAGTGTACCTGGCATGGGTGTAGGTGTTAAGCCAAGAATCCCTCTAGGATCTAGTCAACCCTATTACCTTAAGTGAGACTCCGTCCTGGTCTCGAGCTGGACACCCCACGAAGGATGTTAGACCACTGCGAGCTGAAGTGTTTGCATGCAGGAACCTCGGCGTCTCTGGTCAGTGTTTCGGACGGGAAGTCTTGGTCTCCTCTACATACATCTTAGCAAGATGGGATGTATATATACCCATAGGTCTCTCCAGGGGTCCTACCTTGCTGTATGACTGTCGGCCTAAGGAGGACGTCGGGCAAGAACTATATAGATTTTAGACAGGAGTTGGCAGTCCTACTTTGCTTCCAAGAACCATCTTGCATAATGTATGGGATTTGGAACTATGGAAAGCCAGCATTCTGAATGCAGTGTAATATCTAGGTAAAAGGTCATCCCTCGTAAACCGTGACAAGTGTAATGTAGGGATAGAATATAGGTGAAGGGTAACGAGTTTACCAAGGCCTACATTAAAGTACCTAAATGGAATATAACACCCACTCCTCTTCCGAATAGAAGACAAAGTATTAAATTCTACATGTACTACTAGGTGTTCTAGGTATGTGTACGCAACTATACAAAACATTAGTTTGTTTGTGTTACAAAAATTCTTTTTAAAACGTTTTTCTATAAAAAAAAAAAACTAAAAAACAATTGTTAAAAAAGAAAGTATTAGAAATTGATAGAGAGGCTATTGCTCGAATATGTCCGTAGGTATAGTTCAAACTACTACAAAGCAGTTTGAAAGTCATACATGCGTAAAATGAATGTTAATTTTGATATAGAGTTGGTTTTCTGTTTTGTTTCCAAAAGCCGAATTTCTTCCCAGCACACAATGGGCCAAATGAGTAAAATGTTTATGTGTCCTGGCTGGCAGATGCAACATTCTCGTTGCTTGCTTCCGCAGTTGGCAGTCCCTGTAACACCTCACACATTATGTGTATTGAGCACAGATGATTTTCTGTACTGTTCACAGTAGGTGCTGGGGCAGCTTGTGCAACCTGTCAACCATCCAAGGTCTGGGTGTCAGAGGAGGAGCCGGTGTCCATACCAACAGGAACATATACTACCTGTGGTGGCTCTAGAAATGCTGCCATCAACATGGGAATACCCTGGGGACACTGCAAAACACGGGCCGGTATTGGGTCCAGTAAAGCATCAACGTCCGGTCCCACACATGATGGGAGTGTCAAACAGAGATTCAACACGCATTCTTCTCAGCAAAACAGGCATCGGAGGACAGGTAAGATGCAGTTCATCCATGCTGGTCTAAATGACAAGAACCAAGGAGCACTTAGTTCCCTTAGGCGAGATGTGCCTAGAAGTTATACCATGCCATCACGGTATTTTCTCTCCAGGAGCACGGTTTCCATCTCCTTGGGACGTCCATTGCATAGCAAAAACACGACAATCAGGATAGCTGCTATTAGAAACAGGATCAGCAGCAGTCCTCCAAAAATGCTTCCCAATACGGAGTGTAAAAAGTTTGGAATAACTCAGAGGACCGTCTGAAAGGTGCTCAACAGTCCAGAACCTACGTTCTTAAATAGGTGGACAATGCTTGTCGTACCAGACATGTTAATATGTGAAAACATTCCAAAGGTTAGCAGATTTATGCAGAAAGTGATGCCCATAATGTTGATAGCAATACATTTTTTCAAAGTCTGATGTGTCTTCTAACATTTCATTATTAGAAAAAGCAGCAGATTTCTCCAAATCAGACAACATATTATTTACAGTTTCATAATCCCAATCGTCGGAAAATTTACTTGAGGTAATGATTACTCTCAATGTTTTCAATAAATGTGGCATTTTTAAAAGTTCAGTCAGGCCAAATATATCGAAATCAACCTTGTACCATACTATACCATCAGGTATAGGAAGTGCTGTAATGTTCACTGATGACAGGTTTCTTTCACGATGTGATGATAGGTGCGGTTTGAGGATCACATTCACTTTTTGTGCCGCAGAGCTTTCTCTAAGGTAAGTTCCATTAATAATTACACTAAAAACAATTGCAAGGCCTATCCAGAAAAGCAAGAAAAGTATTCCTGTAGATACCCAGAGTATCAACCAAGGTGATACCAGGTAAGTCTTTTTAAGAAAGTTCAGAAAAATCTTTAAAATCGCTGTAGACTAGTTTTTTGGGCTAGTGCAAAAACAACAATTGATGGACAAAATGCAGAACAAAGGCACACATTCGCCCCAGTACAGAGATCTGGGCTTAAATCCATAGTTTTTTTTGCTCACCATGCCATTCCAGTTTGGACCCAGCCATATGCAAATCAGTCTTGACCCTGCACCCCAATGGGAACAGTCCAGCCCGAACTGCCAGGCCAGGTCCTCCCTGGACTGGAAACAAGCATCCTGGGGACCGGTTTCGGGCTTTCAGCCCTCATCAGCCAGGATAGCTTGACTCCAGTGGCATGGAGAGCACGGAACCCACGTCTGGGCATATCCGTCCCACTTGGGGTGACAAATGCAAAAAGAAAAATTGATGGACAGAATGCAGAACAATGTCTTAAATTCACTCCAGTACAGAGATCTTGGCCTATTTTTGCTCACCATGCCAATCCAGTTTGGACCCAGCCATATGCAAATCAGTCTTGACCTTGCGCCCCAATGGGTCGCTTGCTCACTTTGCCACTGGAATTAAGCTAGCCTGGCTGAAGAGGGCTGTGAGCCCGAAACCGGTCCTAGTATGCTTGTTTCCGGTCCAGGGAAGACATAGCTTGGCAGTTCGGGCTGGACTGCTCCCATGAGGGACAGGGTCAAGACAGATTTGCATATAGCGGTCTCTGAACTGGGGTGGCAAAGTGAGCTGAAGAATGATGATGAATTCAACCCAGATCTGTGACTGGGGGGGTGAGTGTTTGAAAAGTTATAGCACTCCATCCATCATCTCCTAGTGTTTGCTTAGTTTTTTGGGCTGGCATCGTTTCAGGTTCACTTAGATCTAATGATAAGGTGTCAAAGTCAAAGAAACAGCCAGATGCAGTTCGATCAATTTTCGGCAGTTACGCAGGTTTTGTTGAAACTGTAGCTGCTAGTTGGGGCATGTTGACGTAGATATCAGTGTTTGGTAGAATTGCAATTTGTCTTTCAGTGGAGTTCTCATTTTGAACTTCAGTTTCAAGAGGAACGAGTTCAATTACATTGTTGCTTAGTCCTTCATTCCCTATAGGTGACCCTCCAAACGTGATGAGTCTTTCGGTTTGAACTTCTTGTATAGTTGCGAGAAGAGGGTGTCGGTTACTCCGGAGTCCAAGCAGCCTACTATTTAGTATCAGCTACATAGTGTGGTTTGATTAGGTCAATTGAGACAAATATTTTCTCCTTTTTACCACCAAGAGGTGGCAGAAGTACAGTTCTTGTTCCTTCAACTGCCAGGACAGGTACAGGCTCTCTGTATGATGGCCCAAATTATTTTTTTGTCTGCTATTATCTCTTTGACAAGATCCCAGATTTTAGGGATCCAGACAGGTCTTGCCGTGACACTTTTTACATCCCCAGTGGCGTACTTCTTTATATTGACATTACTCTGTTGTTCCCTGGTTTCATTCAGGTCCTGTAAAACAGCCAAACGTTTATGGATGTCAAACGTTTTTTATCCGCCACGGTGCCTTCACAATCAAGATCAGGTACCCACATTCTCGTCCCAAATAGAAGCTCATAAGAAGTGACCCCCCCCTAAAGAGCTTCTTGGCTGATTATTCAACGCCCTTTGTACTCCATACAGATGTTTTACCCAATTTCCACCAGAGCCTAATACTCTAGCTGTTAAAGATTGCTATAAGTCCCGTTTTTTTCCTCTCCACAACCGAATTTCCCTGGGATGGTACGGAGAGGAGAACCTTAATGCTACACCCAGACTTCCCATAGCTTCCTTGTAAGCCCTAGAGCTAAACGCAGGGCCACGTTCAGGATGAAGTGTGCCGATTGCGTATGTCCATATAAAGACTTCAAATCTTTTATAACACTTCGAGCATCAGCCGAGCGCTGGGGCCACACCCATAGGAACCTAGAGCAGGAATCCACTCCAACCATGATATACTTGCAAGCCACATCAGATTGTAAGGAGCCTGACAGATTTCACATTTCAAGACATATTCTTTAGTCTGCCTTCTTAGTTCTGGCCACCAGTAGTGTTGTTTCAATAAAGAAACAATAGCAGAAACTCCTGCGTGTGCAGACCTTATATACCCTCATGTGCTGCTAGGATTAATCATAACCTCCGATCCATATTTGGTATTACTCTATCCTCCACTCCAGGAATCTGAGCAAATGGAACATTGTTTGCATCTAACTTGTAGGAGTACTTGAGTGGAAAATTTTCGGTACTGCCAAGTTATTGCGTGTAGCAATAATTGCAACCATTATTTCACCGTCTATTCTCGATTTTGAACGAGTGATTGCAGCTACGGAAGCAGTGCATACAGCCCCCTTTCGTGGCCTTGTTTGCCAATGAATTCCATTCAACGTGAACGCCATCACGTTGATGACTCAATGTGTGTATCACATGAGCCCTTGGTAGTTCGTTTTTCAACTCCACTACCTGTTCCCAAAGCGTGTTGTGCTTAATTGTGCAACCTTTTGCATCTTTAAACCCATTCTGTCCCCAGTGTTTTAGATATTCATTGTATGACTGTACACAGTAAAAAGAATTGCACACGATTAGCGTGGGGAATTCTCGATCCGTATTTACCAATGCCAGTATTAGTGCTTTTAGTTCTGCCAGCACGCTGCGCAGTCTCCAAGAGACTGTTTTTGTGCAATTTGGATGAAGTTTTCCATCTTGCATCCGTCCTTTAACGATGGCACACGCGGCGCTGTATTGCGGTTTACTCCCTATGGCCGGTTGCGCAGAACCATCACCATAAAAAAATTATTTATACTGATCTAGAGGAATTCTCATTTGGTAGAGGATATTTTTGTTCGTATTGCAGAAACGCTCGTGTTTTTAAATTTGGGTTGTACCTGTATTCTACATCTGTTGCACTGAGAGAACTAGCCCATTGTATCCATCTTGGATGCAAGGCTTTAGCGTTGGGAACGCTTGCCTTTGTCGCAGCTTCAAGCTGAAACCGGGGTCAGGACTATTATACGTTTCCCTTGAGCCAGGCCTCTTTCTCCGACTACATTCTGTGCTGCTGTTAAAATGTTTTCTGTAGATGCGAAATGCATTTCAGCATTTGTATACAAGTGAGATTTACATGCTATTAGTACTGTTTCACCTTAACTATACGTTAGATAGGTGTACCCTGATTGACCCGCAACTATTCGGATCACCAGGTTGCGTACGTATACGCGTGTTTGTAAGTGTTTTGAAGCTATCATGTCAGCTTGTAAGGAACAAAGTGCATCTGTGTGTTCCTGTGTCCAATGTCTAAATGAGAAATCAGGTTTTATTAAATCGTAGAAAGGTTTTACTCTCTCTGCGTAAACCAAAATGTATGTTCTACCAAAATTAAGGAATCCTAGTATAGATTGTAAGTTTTTTACTGATTTTGGAGGTTGGAGCAGCGCACACTTTTCTAAAAAGTTAGCTGCCAGGCTTTTTCCTTCACTTGAAAACTCATAGCTTAGAAATAGGACATTAAGATGGCCAATCTTTGATTTTTTTAAAGTTGAATTTGTAACCCTCGGAGGCTAATCCCAAAATTATGGTATTCACCCTGTTCAAGTGTTCCTCCAAGTCATCGTCCGTTAGATAAAGATCATCCACATAGGACAATGCCTCTTTATCCAGGTTCTGAAGTAATTCAGTTACTCTGGCTGAAAACGACCCCGGGCTGTTCTTATACCCCTGTGGGGGTCTGGCGAGCGAAAGTTACTTCTGCCGCACTCCCATTCAGTAGTCGAGTCCTCAGAATTCTGGGCATGTTTGATCTTTAGACCTGTAACCTTCTTTTTGAACTGTGGTTTTGGTTTGGCTTCATCATCTTTTTTGGAAGTATATAGTCTTGAACATTCTGCTGGTCTCTTCTTGTCTGTCTGACCGTCCTTCCCGCTGAGCTTTTCGATGAACACTGAAAGGAATGAGAGGAACGTGTATTAGTATCCCAATACCCGTCAGGTTTCCTAATGTTATCCCTATTCCTAAGGTTATACCTCCTTTCAGAGGGCTCCTGTGAAGGAGATTTACCTCTGGATTGAGATCTGTTCTCTTTAATATTGTGTTTTTTTATTATTGTCCCACTTTTTAGAAGCGGTAGGCGTCCTTCTCGAAACTACCCACGAGTTGTGGTTTTAACGCTTTTTCACTAAACTGTCCCTGCCTAATTCTGCATACTCTCATTAAATTATTTTGGAGAGTTCCTGTTCCTGTTGCAAAGGGCTGAACTCCCTTAGGCGTTGGCATGTTGCGTCCCTTGGGCATGTGACACATTTTCGGCAGGCGGATGGGGTTCCATGGTGTCCCCCGCGTATGACTCGCAATTTAGCACCTTGTGGCAAGCGGCTTTGTGAATCGGCTGCCATTTATTCAGGTGGTTGCACCACTTGACCTGGCGCTGTCCACCTTTCTGTGTAACGTTTTCACCCCTTTTGACCCTTACCTTTCCTAGGACACTACATCACAAGGTGTCTGTACATGCCTGGAACTGATAGTATGAGCCATTGACCCTACAAGGAGGAGTCCTCCCTCTGTCCAGCTACCACATTAATACGGGTACCTTTTCAGACCCTTTGTTTTGAACTCATTTTGTTTTCCACTCAATGCACGAGCATTACACAACTGCGTGATGCATGCTTTTAAACACTTTGATTGTTCCACCACCACGTCATCGTGTACACTGTGTTCGGCGAATTACGCACGGGACACTTACTATGAATTGAATGGCGTCCTCTCTTTTAACAATTGTGTTTTGTTTTTACCAGGTTGGCTAACCAGATTTTCAGGTACCACATTTAGGGTGCTTCTTGTGGTCTATCACTGTGACTTTATGAGACTACCACAAGTAGTGTAGATAGATCAATAATTTTAGGTCTTGAAGAATTGCAGTCTATTAGACGCAGTGGCAAGAAACAGGTCAACCTCTTTCACGGAGAGCAATATCCTGTAGCATCACAACAGAAGTGTGCCACATCTTTTTTAATCTGGATAGAAGCCATTTTCATTAAATTTGTCCTGATTGGACTTCTATTCCTGTTTTAACCTGCACACGGTCTAGTGACCCACATTCCACACATCTACACCCCTTCGGTCCCTCACACGCACTGCACCAAATAATAGGAATAAAATATCTCCGCCAAAGAGCCCCACATAGGGTGCATGTCGGGTATTGCAGCGCCGACCTGAAGAGGAGCAAGCCCTATGATTAAGCAGGACACCTAGCTGGCTAGGATAGCGAGGGTCCTAACTCCGCCAGGAGGAATTGCCCCCCCTCCCCCCGTTTTTTTTTCTCCCACCTTATAGTGAGCACTGCCTTTAACTTAGCCAACCTCATTCCGTTACCTGCTAGGAACTGCATACCCTTTTTTGCTTCCCATCCCATAGGATAATACGTAACAGATTGAAAAATGCAGTGCCCACTTTTTACATTGAAAAACCGTGATATTGCAAAACGTATTTTACTGCAACTAAGTATCTTTAGTTCTATAACATAAATATACTAAAAAGTAAGATTCTTACAAACCATCGGTCTCAGATTCAGTCATCAAGTGTGTGTAATCATTGCCCTCTGATAAGCCCAACTGCTAGCCCTCACAACTACAAAAAAGCATTAGTAATATATACTTTGGCCTCTGAAAAGACTTTATGGATCCAATGGACTGTGCACACTATAACTTACTTTGGTACAGTATGTACAGAGCCAGCTTCCTACACTATTCACAGGATTTCAAAAGCGCATTGTTACCCAGAAAGGCCTCCCAACACTAAGACAGCAGTCAAGTCCCATGTCTTGCCCAAACATTTAGCTAAAAAGTATCGTTTTTAACACCGGTACTAAATTTTAGTTCAGTCTTAGCTTTCCTTATTTGTAGTGGGAGAGCATTCCAGAGCTACAGGACAAGGCATGCGAAGTAACGACTACGTCCCTCCTTTTTAGGTCTCGCCTAGCGCAGCACGCATGCGCTGCTCTAGGAGAGGGCCTCTTGGAAGCCCTCCAGACTTCCAAGAGACTTCTCCGTGTGGGTCAGACTCCTCCCACACATTCCATTGGCCTTTGCGTGTCGCTTTTAAAAAAGTGAAAGCACGCAAATGGCCAAAGGCGGGCTATGTCCCGCCTTTCCTGTGAACATTCACTCCCATGGCCTATGGGTCTCGGGAGCGAGCAGCGGCATTCAGTGTCCAAGCTGCATTCCTTAAATTCCATGCAGCGCGTGCACCACTCACGGGCTTGTTTCATTAAAGTGATCGAATTCAGACCCCACACTCTTCAATGAACATCTTACTTATATTGAGAATGGTCCTGTTGCAAACAAAATCTTTTAATACAGCACTCATTTATTCCTCTAGGCTAGGTTTACGCAAGAGATTTATAAAAACAAATGAGAATAAAATAGGCTCTATATTACGCTGCAAAAAAGTTCAGTAGCATGTCAGCGTTTCACAAAACAATTTAAATTAACAATTGTAGTCGTATAGGACGTCAGGGCCCACTGGTGAAATGCATATAAGACCAAAGGCTGAGTTATTTGTATACATCACCTAACAGGATATCTATTATAGGAGCCTAGGACTATTTCTCATGCATTTTTGTACACAATGGCTGCCTGACGTCATTCTGTGAATTACTAGTGTTCAACCCACTGGAATCCCTGAAATCTAAGAAGAATGATCTACCTCATTCCTAAAACCTGTTCCTTGGCACGAACAGATCCTGTTTAGGCTGGAAACTTTCACCTGAATCGGTCACCCCCACAGAAGAGATAGCGAGACCCCCTCTGCACACGTGCGTGTTGTGGAGGTCTACTAAGGGTCCTTAGGACTGGATGCTCATAGCCATGACTCACAGGGCTGTCCCAAACAAGAATCAGAGCAGGTGTCCTCAGGTGCACCGAGGAATCAAAACATGTCTGAGCCCCGCCAAGGCACGGCACATTCTTCAAGAGTTAGCTGGGGCGGGAAGATTCCACAATTTTAAGGAGGAAAAAAAACAGCTTGCGTCAACTCACGCTTGCAACTGCGAACCTAAGCCAGGGAGAGCAGTGTGCTGGACGCATAAACTGAAACAAAGTGCTGGCCTTTGGGAAACTCTGGATACAAACTGCAAAGCAGGCACATGCCCGGTTTCACATTTTTAATTTTTATTTATGCACTCAGGATTTCGCGCCCGCGCTTGTTTAAATTGTATTTCCTTCTCTTCTGTTACTCCTGTGCACACTCCCCATTGCTCCGGTCTCCCGCAGTGTTTACTCTCCCACCCCTGCTCTAGGGGCGCATCACACAGCAGGATGTCCTCTGCCACAGTCACTGCTGCCTCCTAGTCAAGGATTTCCGGTGCACACCCACCCAGATAAGGGAGGCTTTAGCTGAGCACAGATCTGTGCCTGCTCTGACTGCTGTCAGAGGGCTGCTCGGTTTTTACTCTTTTATACATGCCGCAGAGAGGCATTTTTTGGACGCAAGTAGAAGTGTCATTCGGAATATACCTTTTTTTCATGCTCATGCTCCCGCGCCCCTCCCGGTGTCTGCATTTCCTTTGCTCCCGCCCCCTCCCGCTGTACTTTGTTTTCTACTTTGCTCCTGCCCCCCTTCCAGCCGTGTTCACGATGCTCCCGCCCCCCTCCAACCGCTATTTCTGCAGAGCGGCAGAGCACCCAGGATAATGTGCAGCATGACTAACCACTTATACGGACCCAAAGACTTATTGGCTATGCCAATGCTTGTTTTCTTTATCCTGGGAACTATGAACAGTTGGTGGAGTGCAACGTTCTTGTAGGGTCGTAGGGTGTTTCTAATTTTTGGATCAGCCTTGGTCCTTTTTTTATACATAGCTCAATGAGCAAGGTGGAGTGCCTTAAAGTGCATTCTTTAAGTGCTGGAAGCAAGTGCAAGGTTGCCAGAGCCGCAGTTGCAGATTGATGGATAGGAATTTTCATCAGAATTCGGGCTGTGACATTTTGTATATCCTGGAGTCTTTTAATGACAGACTCGGAACTCCAAGTATAGGGCGTTCCCACTGTTAGGTAGCGAGATCACCAGGGCTTGTACCGCCACTCAGCGAGAGGATTCAGGCAGCTATCTCAATAGCTTTCTCAGAGTCCTGAGAAGGCTGAAACAAGTTGCTGCCAATTTCTTAGCTTGAGTTGCCATTGACAGCTTGTTCAGCCAAAAGTTAAAACTCTTTACCACAGATTAATGGGTGGGTTGGCTGGCAAGAAAGTTTGGCCAGTTCACCTCCATCCACCTGGTGGGGCGGTTTCCCAACATCATCACTTCCGCCTTTTCTCCGTTTAATTTAAGGCTACTTGTGCCCATCCCTTCTACTACATGTTTAAGGCAGGTATTGAGGTAGGTGGACTTCATTTCAGTTTGAGGATAGAGGGTGATAATGTGTGTGTCATCAGCATAGGATATTGAGGAGAAACCATTTTATTTTCTGATCTCTGCCAACAGGAAAACGTACAGATTGAACAAAGTCAGGCTTAGTGAAGAGCCCGGTGGCACACCACATTTTAGGGAATAAGCGTCCAACAGCTTCTTCACACACTTGGAAGATTCTATTTTGGAGGACGGAGGCGAGACATTTTAGTGCTGCTCTGGGCATACCTTCTACTTTCAGCCTCTTGACCAGTATTGGGTGCTAGACGGTGTCAAAGGTCACACTTAGATCTAGTAGGCTCAGGGCTGCGGGCCCATTTGATCCAGAATCGCATTGAATTCCTACAAAGCTACAAGCAAGGCATTTTGTGCTGCTACCTAGTCTAAATCCAGTCTGATGAGGATACAAGACTCCATTTGTCTCCAGAAACAGTGAAAGATGTTTATTCCGAAACTTTCCAAGATTTTACTGGGTCCTGGAAGATCAGAATTGGGGCAGTAGTTTTTCACATTGTGAGGCATCAGCCGATGGCCTTTTTATTGGTGGTCAAAGCGTTTCAAACCTTTCCAACCTTTAATGAATAGTAAAACCTGATTTTAAAGATATTAGAATTTCCAGTCTCGTTCCCATTATCCCCTTCAAGTGTGAGGAGAATATTTACTCCAGGAAAAAGTTGGCAAGCATGCTGCACCGAGATTCTGATGCAGGAGGAACAGATTTGTTCACCAGGTTGAACAGTTTTTAGATGAGTTAGATGAATTTTCAATCTGAGCATAGAAGTAATTAACACTGGCTTTCCTAATGGCATTTTGTTTACTGCCTTCTTATAGGTGATCTTGGCTCACATTTTCTGTGAGTTGATTCCTGCAGAGGCAGGTATTCATTATGGATCTGAAGTGTAAAAGAGACCACCCAATGAAAAATAAAAGCTTGTGTTTCTCACATGCGTATCAATTTGATTTTATTCCAAAGCACAGTACCGCTCACAATTTACGATGACTGGCACGTCTGGCATGCTCACGCTATTAAAGAATGGCTGTGCTCTTGCGCTGCAAGATGCAGAGGAAGCTTTTGATTCTGTAAGCTGGTCTTGTATATGGCGACTGCTCCATCATATCGGGTTGGGTTCTGGATTCATCTGATGGGTCCGCTTGTTCAATTCGGCTCCTTCTGCTATGATACATTCCAGAGGAATGGTCTCAGGCAAATTTAGGCTGTACAGAGGTGCCCTTTGTCACTGCTTTTGTTCGCGATCACTATGGAGCTGTTAGCAGAGACCCTGAGCTGCATGTTGCGATTATGTGGTATATCTCAGGGGCGGACCAATCATGTGGTCTCCATTTATGCTGATGACACTTCAGTGTATCTTCAGCAACCTGTTTATTCTGCACCTCTCCTGCTTAAGGTTTTTCAGACATCTGGGGACATCTCGGGTCTCCAAATTAATCAGAATAAATCTAAGTTGATTCCCTTGGGGAGACTAGTGGGAACACCAGATGATGAATTTCCTGAGGGGGGGTTTTCCTCGGTGACTTAGAGGGCTCACTATCTGGGGGTTCAAATGGCCCACACATCTCCGGCATATTTGGAACTTGATATCGGAAGGGTTCAAGCAGATTCTAGAAGAACCTACCCCCGTCTTTTATGGGCAGGATTACAATAGGGAAGATAATCTTACAACAATGTCTCTATGCCCTGCAAGTTATAAGCAGATTCCCTTTAGAATGCACCTGGAGAATATACATACACACTATAGCCCCATACAAAGCTAATATAGCATTCACAAAACAAAATATCACAAGCAATTTTTTTAAATATCTTACACGTCTACTACAATAGTACACAGTGTTTCTTTAATAAAATCACATTCAAAGACCATACAATTGATCCAATAGAAAAAAGGAGAATTTTACATTAAAACATTCCATAAAATCTCTACAACATATACTGTATCATTACACAGACATAAAAAACAATCACATGTACAAGAGAAAACACAATTCCAGACTCCTAAATTAGTCTTTTATAAAGACATATCATCTAAATCAGTGAGGATCAGGTCTGGTTCAACTTTTACTCGAAAGATAGCACGACCATATTCCCTTAGAGATTATGTCATCCAAGAAGCGTCGACACGTTTCGATGGTTTAACTCAAAATTCTCCCAGCTTTTTCAAGACATATAATTTCATAAGGTTTTCTCTACCTCGTGTCCTCATTATTAAAGATCCTGTGTGAAAATAAACGTATATACAAATTGGTATTTTCTATTTAAACTATGGTTTGCTGTTTACTACATTTATCACTAAAATATCAAAAGTTTACTTCTTTACATGCTAAAAAACTCATGCACTATTATTTTTCATTTGCCACTAGAATACTTCTGAATAGATATCTATCTGCATTAAACCTCATCACTTCTATTATGTACAATCAGGAGTTTTCCAATAAATGTCAAACTATTCCCTAATTTCATTACATGATGTATTGTGTTAACAGTGTTTTTATGCAACTCCCCTCATTCCTTTGAATTTGTTATTCCATACATTCATACCTTGTAAGGGTCTCTAGGCGCTGGGGGCCGTAGGGAAGATTAAGCAAGCTATCGCCCAGAGTCACATGGTGCTGGGCTAATCTGCTGCCGGCGCCGGGGATCAAACCGTGATCCCAGATTCCGGAGTCAGTCGCCCTGGCCGCGGCGCCACACCTCTTCCAGGAAGGACAGAGGGATTCGACACTGCATCCAGCAATCTAAATAAATAACAAGCATTGGCATAGCCAATAGGTCTCGCCTTTGGGACCTTATAAGTGTTTAGCCATGCAACAGTGATGTTGCACCAAGAACAATGTGCTGCATAACTAAAGACTTATAAGGTCCCAAGAGTAAGACCAATTGGCTATGCCAATGCTTGCTTATGTTAGGCATTATGCAATCCAATATACCTCTTCTGAATTCTCTACTGTTCAGACGCACAAAAAATATCAATAGTGCCGGTCTTCGAATGACTGCTTAATAAACAGTGATTTCCCTCCCCACACCGCGCAAACAGAACCAAAAGAACAAACGCTAGTAGATTTGGTCCCTTTGATTTTTATCTTTTTTAAATCTTCTGCAAATATATAGCACCACTGTAATGCAGTTTGGGCACAGATGACACGCTTCCCAGTCCCTAACTGCACATTTTGACTCTGGACTATTCTAAGGAAAAGGTAGTTTGGTTTCAAATCGAGCTTTACACAATAGCCCACGCTTGAAAAAAAAAACAGACATTTTAAAAAGTAGCCATTTCACAGGCTCGGAAACCGGGCATGTCCTCAATAAGTGGCGCACTTAAAATCATGTGCGCAATACGTGTTTTCTACTACTTGTTACCGTAGCAATAACTTTGGAACATAAAAGCAGGTTTTGTCAACAATTAAAAAATATCTACGCCATCTCCCGTTAAACGGAAACTGAATTTTACATTAAGGGCTTTACATCACACACAAACGTTCTACATTAACAGTAAATCATTACGTGTGTAAATTAATTTACAGGATATATAACATAAGACGGTAAGGGTTACAGGGAGTAGGAGCCACGTCTTTCATAGCTCACTATACTGTATTAGAACGATTACAATTTATGGACTGCACGTAAAAAAGGATCTTGGTGTTAAAAGTAGTGACCTACTTACCCAGCTACATAAAATAGAATTCTATCATCAGCGTGTCACATTACGTGCTTTACAGGAGACATATTAACCTTCTGTGCTACTTTGATTCAAAACTGGAACTAGGCAAAAAACAGATCTCTACAGGAAGTACACAAACCTACAAATTCTTACCATTATTATTATTCCTTGCGATTTACTGAGCATACAAAGATCTATGCAGCAGGTGCCTTAGCCCCATAATCTATCTTAAAATGCAGACTTTTAAACCAATGAAACAGAACAGATATACTGCAACGTTTCTCCTGGTTGCCAGTTTCTTTCTAGCAGAGTTTTAAAAAACAAAAGTACAAATAGAGGCCCACATTT
This sequence comes from Triturus cristatus, assembly GCF_964204655.1. Lineage (NCBI taxonomy): Eukaryota > Metazoa > Chordata > Amphibia > Caudata > Salamandridae > Triturus > Triturus cristatus. The sequence goes on from NC_140581.1 coordinate 271,255,482, forward strand.
TGCGCTGGGGGTATGTCACTTTTATGGCACAACTTCATTGCAAAATTTCATTTGTCAAATAATGTAATGCGCTCAAATGTACTCATGATAGACCTGCAAAATATACGTGTGAGGTCTTAAGATCTGATGTCACTTCTTGTGTTATCACATCCTGTGAGGTCATGGGTTGTGATGCCACCTGAGTTGTCACGCACCAGGATGTCACTAATATACTGCATAATTTGGTTAGCCCCCCTCTTCCTTTTTTTTTTTTTTTGGAGTCACCCTGTTCAGCAGTTTCTAAAATCAAGCCACCCAACATTGCACCTGCAGAACACACGGACGGAACCAAACACTCACCACAGCGCTCCGACAACTATCGCAACTCTCGACTGTGAAAGCAAGGGCTTCGCTCCTCTTGATCAAACTGTGATCTTGAGCAAACACTGCCCCAGATCCCAGCCCCTTAGATTCCCTATGAACAGGGCTTCAAGTGGGCCGGGTCTCACCAGGTCTAAGCACAGGCAGTTTTTTTTAAGGGGGCCTCAAAACGGGTCTCTATCGGGCTCTGTTTTGTGCCCTGGCAGAGACGGTCCGTTTTTTTTCCTGGACTGTAGTGACAGCAGGCACATGGATGTGGGTGTGCTCACACTGCTCACTTCTGACTAGTGTCGAAGTTACGGCATGACGTCATGCCAGATGAGCGTTGTAAGAGAAGGGAAATCCTTTAAAGAGTAATTTTCTCTCTGGATTTCCCTTCTCTTTTTGAAACTTAGTAGCAGCAACATTGTCGTGGTGTCACCAGGGCTTTAAGTGGAAGCTTTTTCAATATTATATACAACAAGCCATAGTTGCGGCTTATTTATCTTATGCAACTAACAACCACTGACAAAGCCAACAGTCCTGCCTGGTTGTGGGTATGATGTTACTTGTATCAGACATCTGCCACAGATTAAACTGAACGAAATGTAGGCATGCGGGGACCGCACAGGTTAAATTTGTTGTTTCGGACATGCCCACAACCGCGCAAGACCCTCTTTTTTGAACTCGCCTCCGGGCAGGCAGGCAGCCAGCCCGTACCTCCCCACTTGTCGGCGTTCCCACACCCAAAGAGCCTCGGCTGCACCCAAGACATCTGCCGGCACTTCCCTTCCCCGCTCCCACGCCCGTCACATTTCTGCAGCACCCAATCACTTCCACTTCTGTTATTAATCTGGAAAGAAGCGCATCGCAGGCGCTGCTGGAGGCGCGTGGGTCCACTCCCACCGGAGACGCTAGCGGAGGCAGCCACTGAGGGAACCGGTCTGTGATCACTACGCACGATGGCTCCGTTATCTCACCAGCCAGAGCAGGACTGAACCAGGCTGCCTTACTGCACAATTACCTGTTTTCATGTCTTCAATTGAGAAACAAATCTCCGGCGCCTCCTTTCCCCCCTCCTCCCCCAGAGTCCCCCTCGCCATGCCACGGGTGAAAGTACAGCGGCCCCTACTGAGAGTTAAGTGCTGTCCATATCGTGGTGCCTTCCACCTCTCCTGGGTGCAGCTGTTGTTCGCTGGACGCTGCTCGGGCTTCTGCAGCTCCACTAAGCAGCCGGGGCCAACCTGGCGCATTTGTTTCTTTTTTCTATTTCAAAACACACCCAAAGACTGTGTCAAGTGCACCTCTCCGGAAGTACTTTGATTAAACACTTTTCTGCCGGAGTCGTTATGCTCACATTTGGACTCGCCATGAGTCTTTAGCAGGAGAGAAAAACACAGACGTGGGGTTGGGCTGACAGACTGCCGTGCAGACATGAGGTCACAGAATTTCTCAAGCCAGCGTTGGATGTTCAGTTCCTTAACGCTGTATAGTCAATGAAATATTATGCAGTTGCCTCCACCCCCCCACCTCAAACGATGACCGGCCTCCAGCTGTTGCTCCGCCATTGAGAAATAGGAAGAGGCCAGAGAGTGCTTTCCATTCATAAAAATAGTGCGTCCCACCTAATGAAGGAGACCGTGTAACGCCGCAAGTGAGAGATCTAATCCCGGTAGGCGGGGCCAAAAGTGGACAGGGCGGTAACAAGGAGGGACTAAGAAGCCTCCTTTTCAATCGTGAGCCAGCATTTAGCATGTAGGATGACGCCAGCGAAAGAAAAAGATGGGCGAGGCTTCAAGACCACCTCTGAAAGCTACGGAATCCGTATTGATTCCAAGAAGCCCTCGCATGGCGAGAGCAGCGCATGCGTGCTAACGCCAGAGGAGACCTAAAAACAACGGATAATGGAGGCAACACAGTAGTCTGTGACATACAATACAGAAACACACCAGACACACAATAGAGAATATAAAAGAAAGGCAGAAAAAGAGGAGATCAGTGAATTTGTGCAGAGCGTTTTTATGGAAATCTTTAAGGAAGACAAACTTCTACACTATGAACAAAAGGGCACACAAAGTGAGGAGAGAAAGGCAAGACAGAGACATGGCCAAATGGCATTGCTCAAAGTGTCTTGCTTTTACCTTAAAGAGAAGATTATAAAGAAAGTTAAAAGGCAGGCTCTATTATGCTGCAGGAAACAAAGATAAAGATAAGACCTTTCAAGAAACTACCTGATAAGGATTTGGGAGAAATTTCCTTGGAGGTGAACCAAGGAAGATAGAATATACATTGTTCGGTGTCCTTTACTTTAAACTAGATGTCCAGCACTATTTAAGAAAAACCCATAAGAATGAAGACATTTTGAAACTGATGGCAATAGCACCAGAAAAACACGGGATGATGACTTCATGCAGGTCAAGATATTTACCATAAAAAGGTGGACACAGTAGATGTAATGTAAGCTTCCGAGCAAATGAAGGCGCTCAGGGGAGCACACCAGCTCCAAGGAAACGGAAACATGTGCCTCGAAAACTAGAGCGATCACAAAAAAAATTATATCAAACACTTTATCTATGAAATCTATACTAAGAGGATATTTGAGTGGGGAACAGGCCTAGTTTTGGGAAGTACCACCTTCATTTGTGGCTTTTCAAAGAGTAGTACACATTTATCAGGGCATATATTTAAGAAACTGTGTCTTGGTATTCCGTCAGGTTTTTAGTTTTGGGTCAGAGAGCGGAGGCCGGGGAAGGTTAATAAAGGGATAAAGAACAGATGTCTATGCCATAGGAGATGTAAACAAAGTTGCTGGATGTAAGGTTGTAGTGCCTGCATGCAATCAAGGCTTCTGTTTGGGAAAGAAACCGGAATGAGCAGAAACTTTCAAATAGAATACAGGAGGGCAATCCTTCATGTCAAGGGCTTTACTACAATAAAAAGTAGTTAGACATTACTTTTTATGTCTCCTCCGAGACAGCGCAGGTGCTGTCGCTTGCAAAAAGTTGTGTTAGCGACAGGGCACTTATACCATGCCCATTCGTTGACTTAATCGTCACTTATTTCCTTGCTTCTCCTTGGTCAGAGCTTACTGGCTTCCCTTCCTTTATCATGTGTTTCTCCCTTCTCTACTGCATGAGCTAAGTACTTGTGTCCTTCCCCTGCTGACACTTTGAGCTACTTTTATTTATTTATTTTAAACTGTATTTAAACAGTTGCTGTGGGACGTAAATACTCAGCAGGTTATCTATAACTCCCTGAAGAGACCCCTCTAAGCAGAGGGATCCGCCATGTGGATCTATGCAGGTCTTGGTATGGAGTAGTGGAAAGGACTTGCGTACAAGATTTGCCACTCCCCTTGCACCTCTGGTGAAGCCAGATTGGAATGCGCGGTCATAACCGTAGCGGCAATCAAAGGAGCATTTCGTGCCCAGGAAGTGGGTCTCTTGAAGCATAAGGCCCCCAGTAAGTTGGCTCTTGGTATATCGGAGAATGGCAGATCCTTTGATCCTGTCTAAAAGTCCATTGACATTCAAAGACAATACAGAGGAGTTAACCATTAGAGTTCAAGTGGTAGTGGAATGTTTCCAGAGGACTTGTTAGGAACCCCATTTGTCCCTTTAGAAGCTGAGGTGGGTGTTCGCCATTGTGTGATGTGAGACAAATAAGAGTGTAAAAATCAATTCCCAGGTTGGAGAAGGCTAGTGCAAAACATATCGAATAAACCCCCAAATCCTCCTGTCCCATATTTACTGCCCAGGAAATTCTGTCACCACGAAACACCTGAAGATGGTTTCTACTGAGTGAGAGTCTTTGGGGGACCTCCAGTAACTAAGAAGTGGGGAATCAACCACCGCAACCGGTGGCCGCGCACAGGGCCTACCGCTGTCAAGGCCTTAGTAAGCGAGGTGGGCACTGAGAAATCCTGACTCTCATTCCTTGTCCAGTGGACCTCATCATTGGGGTGGTGAATGGTCTGAGTGTCTGCCTGGGACTCCAAAGAGCAACCCGAGAGCGCCCTGGCGTGCTGGGTCCATCTTCACGTAGGACAAATCCTGGGATCTCTGTAATGTATTGTGATTTTTCCTGGATCTAGTTTTAAATTGTGAGCAAGTAACCGTTGGGTTCCGATGACTGGTGCTGCCCCTGGATCTGTCACAGACATACAGCCCAGGGACCTCTCGCTCTGCCGCACAATCCCAGGTCTCCTCTGGGGGGGCTGAAGAAGTGGGCCTATGAAGTATGAAGACTCTTCAGGGAAGACCAGTATATTTTTTTAATATACTTTTTATTGAACAAAAGAAAACATAAAACAGCAGTACAGCAGTGTATTAAGGTCACATTATGCATAAAGATTTCGTAAACTGGTCGGCATATAAGCAATAACATCGCAGGTCCCCATTTTAAGGTGCACTGTCTGTATTGGACAAAGCAACAAGTCTCATTCGTTCAAGCCGTAATTCAATTGTTGGAGATAGGCATATGTCCCCCCTTTATTTGTTCCACCCACCAGATTTGCGATCCTATTTTTTGGGGCACCCTTTGTTTTTGAAGACGTCTTTTTCGACTATCATGGCCCTGGACACTCGGGATCAAGTCCACCCCCCATTTCTGTGCAATGTTGCGTTTTGCGATTAACCATTCCAGTGAGACCCATGTTTGCTCTGTCTGCGCAAGATTGGTGGTGTCCCAAATGTTCAGTAAGCAGAGGTACAGGGAGGCCTTCAGGGGCTTACTCCACGCCCTTTCCATTGGTTTGGTGGCAGCGTCCCATTATAATCGTACAAGATCAGCATTTGTTGGAGGTTCATTGCCTTCAGTTTTTGTTTAAAGCTCTCAAAGGACTTTCACTTCTGTTGAACCAACTTTGAGTAGATCATTTTGTGAGCAGAATGATATTTAAGGGCTCCAGCTTTCCTTAGTCAGAGGATTAGGTCCAAATACCTGAAGTTAAGTATGACGGCAATCACTGGTCGCAAAGGTGCTCCCGGTGGTGGCTTGTGCACTAACGATCTGTAAGCATACTCCAATACAAACCAGGAAAAGAGGAGGTTATCTGGGATCCTGGATTTCAGCCAGGTTTCTAAAAGTTGTGCAGGATCGTTGCCTTCTTAGCCCTCTGGAAATCCTACGAACCGGAGGTTAATCCTCCAAGAACGATATTCCGATTTTTCTGCCATGGCCTAGAGTTGCTTCGTCGTGAGGGGCAATTGACTGACATGAGACTTGAGGGAGGACATCTCATGCTATAAAGTGGGACAGTGAAAGAGCCTTAGCCCACGCCCATCTACGTGGGCACTTTGCGGCACCTCATAGTGTATATAAGAGACCTGTGTAGTGAAGCCTCCGCTCTGACAAGTTTTACCAATGCGATTTCCCTGTCCGTAGGTGCCAAGATCAGTTAGGTGCAGCACGAGCAGTCAGTGAACCTGAGGAGTGGGGTCAACAGTGTCCACGGCTCAAGCAGATGTCTCGTTGGGACCCTCAGGGGGTGACGTCCATTCTAAAGTCCGCCGGTTGTAGTAGTAGTGGGCCAGGCACAGGGTAACATGAGTGGTCTGTCTGCTAGCTGGTATCGGCGAGGCCAGGTGGTCTCTGGGGAGTTCCTGTAATGGCTCACCTGAATTTGCTGCAGGGGCGCCAGGGATGGAAATGCTGCTAAACCCAAACTTCCCTCACCCACCTCCTTCGCCCAACTAAGTCAAAGCCAAAGAGGGAAGGTGGGGAAGGAGGGAAACAAAACAAGGGAAGGAAGAAGGGGTAGACGTCCGCAGGATCCTCTGTGGGAAGAGTCATCTACCACCCTGAAGGAGACGACACAAGGAATTTATATGCGGACAAAAGGAGCTGGCTTTGATTACCACTCCCTGTGTCTAACGTGTACCTTGAAGGGAAATTGCCAGGTATGTGTGAAGATAAGATTCCCAGGGACGACAGAACACCCCCACTGCCCATCATAAAAGATAAGATTCAATAGGTCATAGGAATGCAGAGGTCTGCATTCAACAAGGAAAGGGACAATAAGTTACACACCTAAATTAGAAACACCATAAGAGAGAAGACCCTTAAGTCAAAAGAATTACCAAAGTACCCGTTACTCCTACAAGTAGGGAAAAAACACATTCCCCTAGAGAGGAGGATGCACGAGACAAAAAAAATGGAAAAAAAACAACAAGGGTCACAAACTAGTCAAAAACACAATAGCGAGGCTCTATGATACTTTGCAATAGTGAGTATTCTTTTCATCTTTTTTGACAGCCAGAAAGTACCAATGAATGAAGTGAACACCAAGAAATATTTGTCAAGAACACGGTACTATCAGATAAGTGCAATTTCCTATTTCAGAAATTGATTTTAAAAACAACCAAAAAGAGAAGCATATGATCCTTTGCCTTTTTCTTGTCATACAGGAACAAAAGGACGAGGACGCAAAGGGTTAACCGGAGCAGAATCTCGTTAGCAACAAAAGGATCACCCAGGAAGGAGCAGCAAGTCAAGAAGTCCGAAAACACCCCAAAATACCCAGGAAGCAGAACGACAGACCAGAAGCCTAGCACCACGAACGAGGGACTGAAGCAACCAAAGCACAAGACCATGGAGACAGGCAAGTTGCGAAATGAAACGGCGGGAGGCCTGGCGGGATCTGAACTGGAATGCGAAGCGCGTTACCAGCAAGGATCCTGACTTTAAATACCCTCATCTGCTGCCCTCACCCGCTGACAGGAAACAGCAGGCGAGGCTCTCGTCTCCACGCTCAAGCACGGGAACAGGCACCGCTGCAGGCTCATCACGCCGAGCCTAACAGTTCCCTCCCCAACAACCAATATAGAGGGAGATATGCGTGTCCACAGGGGCCTAGGAGAGTCCTGCGTCGTGAGCCTCTATATGCTATATCTATAGGGAGGGGGCTCCTCAGTCATACTCCACCCCACCCCCCCTCCTCTATGGCCCCTCACAAGAGCGTCCACACCAGGACTCACTATCCCAGGAGCGGTTCCTCGATTGGAGCGCTGGAGCTTTGCCCTGCCTGTATTTTTTTGCCCCCATATTAAATTACATTTAAAAAAAAAAACTGTCTGCATTGCTTTTAAATCACAGATTTGGTGCCTTTCTGCATGAGGGTGGAGGTGGGGCTTAAATGATGGATATAAGGCATCTAGTCTAGAAGTGCGCATGTCAGGTTAGACGTGTACCTTCCTGTGTCCAGCACGACAAGCGCATTGGAGGCCTCTCCTATCTGCAGATTGTTAGGAGCTGGGGAATCAGAACCGCAGCCACCCAGTCTCCTGGTTTTCCTGCCCAAGCCAATCCGACACTGCTGTCACATTGTTCACTAATATGGAGATCCCGGGAGCAGAGTCTGGATTGGCAGTGGCACAGAAAATGAGAATAGGGAGGTTCTCTAGTTCCGACGTTCGAAACACGGCAATGAACAGGAGAGAAGTTAATGTCTAAGTGCCCTGATGGCTTCAGCACACGAGCACGCCGTTGCCTTGGAGCGGGTCCTGGACTTGCTGGGTTAAACTACCATCAGTAAGTAAATTAAAAATCACTAAGTAGCGTCCATCAGAACACACGCTCAGATTGAAGTCACAACGAATGCCGGGTGTGGTGTGTCTGTATGAAATGACGAAAAAAACATGCACAGACAAAGTTTGAAGGTGTTTGCTGTTGTGAGCGAGATCCATTTTAGCAGGTCTGCTGGCTGGCGTGGCATGAGGGGGGAGCTGGAGCGGCGAAGTGGTCTTGGCTGTCAAAGTTGTTGTAGATCATCTTGATATTGTGGCGGAAGAAGGTGCCAAGTCTGTTGTTGATGGAGGAGAGTCATTTGGTGTTGTATGCGTTAGTGAGGATTCAGTCTTGGCCGGATATTTTCCGTGTGGATTGATGAGTTGGTGGTGTGCAGTGGTGGCTGGTTTGTAGGCAGCGTGTGTTGCCAGGGTTTTGTTGTTCCTCCATGTCTTTGAGTCGTCTGCAGGAGCGTCTGGATTCTTGGAGAGCAGGAGTGAACCAGCTTGTTTTCTTGATATGGCTTCTGGTAGCTTTCTTGTTGGTGGTGGTGGTGGGGGAGGGTTTAGTGTGGCGGGGTTAGTGTGGCCACACACTTCGTTATCCAGTAGTGGAGGTTGCATGCTGCGGTGTTTGCTTCTGATGTAGTCGGTGGTGCGGTGCCGACGAGCATGGAGGTGAGCTGGTCTTCGGTGAATTTGCTCCAGCTTCTGTGGGGAGGCGTGCTTGTGTATAGTGTTTTTTTCTTTTTACTTTTATAAGGAGAAGTCGATGTAGTGGTGATCTGTCCAGAGGAGTTCCGTGGTGTGGCTGTAGGAGGAGCCGTTTCCTCCAGTGAATACGGGGTAGGGTGTGTGTCCCGCTGTGTGCGTGTGGGCAGTGACTGGTTGGTTCAGTCCTATGTTGGCAAGGTTCTCTAGGAGGGAGGCAGTGTTTGAGTAATCGTGGTTATCAGGTGGAAGTTTAGGCCTCCTAATAGGATGTAGTCGATGGATGTGACTGCGTGGGGTGCGAAGAGGTCGGCAAAGGGAGCACGGGCCCGGGAGGGTGGTCATTTGGAGGGTGCTTTTGGGAACAACGGTGATGCTTCCTCCTGGACAGATGGGGCAGTCCTTGCGACATCAGGACCTTTGAGAGTTTGGCAGCTAATTTAAGGTCAAAATAAGTCGAGGGTTGGCACAAACTTCTCTTCAGCGATTGCATTAACTACCCGATTTACCCTACCACCATACAATGTGATTCGCTGGTTACACACAGCTATCAGCGACTGGTGCCTTAAACCCCCCAAACTATTTTAAAATGCAGCATTTGATTTGCTAACTAATGCAGAACAGCTTTACTATCAGTCTCCTGCAATTGTGCTCTATAGAGCGGTTTGCCAAGACATTTCCCTTTGATAAAGTACAAATCAGTCAACCATGAAATTGCCCGAAGTTACAGGAAAAATTCCAAAACGTATAATAATACAACTTCTCATAAAAAATGTGTGTATTCTACGTGTTGCAGTCAATATTTGCTTCAACTGGACTATTACAGTAAAGATACACAGCCTTCTAAAAAGAAACCCCTGGTACCTGAAACCGTGTTCTGAACACCCTTAGTAAGCACATGAAGTGGAGTTCTTCACATAACATAGCCCTGCTGGCACTGAGCTCTAATTTGGGTTTTAATAGTATAACACCATCTTCAAAGTTTTTGGATGGGGAAAAACAGACAAAAAAATATTTCAAGCCCTCGTTCTACCCTGGGGTCTTCAGGTACTAGTACTTTATAGAATCTGGACAACAAGTACCAGCTACAGAGAGGTATAGTAAACAACGGAAGACAGTGAAGTGAGCTATTCTCATTTGAAATGGAGCAATATAGGCTATGAGCACACAACTTCCAAAATATAAGGCAAACATTATGGAAATGTGGTATATACCGACACTTTATGGCAACCGCTTACAAAGAAAGCGCAGAAAACACGGAGCCTGTGAAATCATGACAAAGAGAGATCAAGCATTGGCATAGCCAATGCGTCTCGCCTTTGGGACCTTATAAGTGTTTAGCTATGCAACAGTTGCATAACTAAATACTTATAAGGTCCCAAAAGTGAGACCTATTGGCTATGCAAAGCGGCCCTGCGGCCGCGAAAGGGATCGCGATCACATCAAACATCAAAGCGGCCGTGTGGCCGCGAAAGTGAAAGTAATCACAGTAAAGCGCGGCACGCTAGCCTGCGCACATGCACTGTAGCTCTATGCTGGCCTGGTAGCACTTTTTGGAGCCCTCTCAATAAGTCTCGCCAGAACAGCGCATGCACTGAGTCAGGCGAGACCTAATAAGGGATATTTACTTAAAACAAAAGGGGGTTGATCCGCCCAAGCTCAGGCAGAATCCCAGGCTAAGAAACTTCATTTGTGGTCTCCATTCTCATAAAAGGCCACAGACAACAAAGGGACAAGCTTCAACAAGGTCAATGCACCGAGCAGGTATTAGACTCAAACTATAATTAGCTTGTGTCTGTAAATTGAGCTGGTGTGCCTAAAAACAAAATTAATATGAACCTGTGCAATGTGACTGGTGCTCATGTGAAACGTTCCAGTAGTTTCAGGATGTGAGGAGTTTGTTTAGTAAAAATGCTTTAGAAAGGGAGGGGGAGGGGGGGGGGGAACAAGCATAGGCAAATGCATTAGGTTCCGCCTATGAAAATACTACTCATTTTTGGGGAGGGTTAAGTTTTAAGTTGGTGAGCATTTGTACAATACAAGTTAAAGAAACTCTAAAAGTGTTATGACTTGTTTCTTCGCAAAAGGCAATATATTGTGCAGTATGTGGTGGAACAGAAGGGGAGATACTAGCGTTATAATAAGAGGTGGCAAGAGACAGTTTAGAGATTGAGGAGCTGGAAACAAGTGTATGGAAGTTGAGAACAAGTGAGAGTGACAGGAAAGCCAACAAAATGGTAAGCAATGGGCGGGCTCCAAGCCCCTCTATGTTCTTGGTAAACCACAATATGACTTGAAACTGACAGCGCATGTGCGGTCTGTAGGCTCAACCTCATGATCAGTCTTCAAAGTTCATTTTCTGCCATTGTCTCACAATCAATAGTTTACAAATAAACGTACTTTCTGAGTTTTACTGCAGACCCAAAGTTTATACTGCAGTTTACACTGATCAGGATTCTATGAACCGTAATGTCATTTACGCTCATGTGTCACTTTTTACGAAATTACACACAACTTAGTTGTGCTAAGTGTATTGTGAAACTGTTGAAAAGAAAATAGCTTGGCTACGACCGGGTCCAATGGTATCCAAATTAAGCAGTAGGGTTGGCAAAATTACGCAGCAAGAGAAGGCAAATTATGCAGCATAAATCAGACACACATTAGTTTGTCATTGTTAAACTTCCTAACATTGTCTGGGCATAGGTGTGACCTCATTATTACCAGTTTAACATCCATAGATAACAATAAGCAACAGAAAGGTGACCAGTTAACATTCACAGTGTGTCTTCCACTGTGCAGGAGCGCATGTCGCTTAGTTGCTGCATTCTTAGTAACTTTTGATCGGTTTGAGCTAGAATTTATTCCACAAATATGTAGATTATGCAGCATCATTGTGTGGCTTCGCCCGCAAAATTGCGTAATTCCAGTGGCACTGCCAATGATGAAAAGCCTAAGCGCTCAAGGTATTTTGGTTGGAACCGGACGTTAGTAGTGTATATCTTCGAACAATGAAGTGCAGCTAGGAGAGAACAACTACAATGCAAGACATAATGCAATACACCTGTGATGGATGAGCAGAGTAACTATGTTGGTGAAAGGTCACACTGCTGTTGATCAGGTAAAGTAGAGAATAAAAGGTGTACAGACTTCACACTTCAACAACAGCCTAAGTCCAGTTAATGTGCGCTGAGGGCATTTTAAGGAAATCCCATATGTCTATGTGAGTACACTACAGCAGGGCAGGGACATTTCAAGATTTGATGGGAGCTATTTGCTCTCTTCTGGTATTTTATAAAAGAATGAAGTCTATAGACAATAAAAAATTAAAAAGACACGCAAAGGTGCTGACTGGAGGAACTGATCATTGTGAACACAATGCACACATCTTGCAGAATATCGAAATCTCATGTGTTCGCTTGTTTAAATCTTGCGCATATCTACAGTGCAGCAAACAATTTGTGTGTACACACACACTCACACACACTCATTCTCAGGTAAGACCAGGAGTGTTTGCCAGGGAGGGAAGCAATGCCTCTGAGATTGCCTGGTACCCCAGTCTGGTGATACAGTGTGGGTACATGTAGGTTACCTAAACACCGTGACATATGGGGTCAGCAGAGAGGCGGGCGCCTGGGGAATTGCGCATTTGGCAAGGTTGAGGAGGGAATAGGAGCACTGCACAAGAGGCGGCCCGCTGACAGTGCAGATGGGGAGGTGGAACAATAGCCCAATAAGGGCACCCGAGTGTGCAGCAGAACAGTTATTCACGGTTTCATGACATCTTTCCTCAGCGGTATCCCCAATCGCGGCCAAAGGTCATAATCGTTTGCAATAGGGTACTTATGCAGATCCCTGAAATTCTTCACTGTGGAGAACTTTGCCTTTTGCTAGCGCCCAGTCTTTGGTCTTCTAGTACCATGTAGGAACAACAGGGGCAGCAGGCGCCTTCAGGCAAAAAGGAATCACTCTTTTTGCCAGCAGCAATATTAAGTCCAAGAACCGCTTGGCTGCCCTTTGCACTATGGGGCATTTATAAAAGCCCAGAGTGCATAGCTCCCACATGGGCTGGATGTCTAAGCCCATGCAAGGAAACAAAGAAAATCTGCTGAAGCCAGGCTGGGGAATGGTAGGCCTGATGAAAAATAAAACAAGCCTCAGCAACAAAAGGGAGCACTAAAGTGAGTGCCTGCTTCGTCCCCAGGGGGACTGATGAGTGCACGTTGCCCCAGGGGACTGGTGAGTGCCGTGCCAGAACTGGATTAACCAGGTCTCCACTGAGACCAACACAGTGAGCTGAGCCCCCAACACTCGGGCAGAGCAGTAACTTTAAACCAAGGGTGTTGCTCTTGTTTTTATTTTGGATCCTGATCGCTGCTTGAGACGCTTAAAAGATGTTCCACATTACCTTGCAGATGGGAACCTGGTAAGAGAAATGAACAGAAGAACAGTAAACAGAATGCCTACACCAAGAGAAACGAGGAAAAGTAAAGGGACCAACACAAAGACCAATGAGAAGTGAAGGTGGGATGCAAATCCCTTTAAAGATATATTTAATACAAAATATTTCACAAGCACAGCACAAGCGTTGTGCAGGCAAAACCTAAAAAACAAATAATCTCTCAATCTCAGCATGAGCAGCAGATGGACATTATATTAGAGAAATCAATCTATGCATGGTTCCTGTTCCACAGCAAGAATCGGAATTGATATTTCGGCTGCACAGCCCAATTAAGACAGCTGCAAAGAAGAGTCACGCTGAAGCAGACAAATGGTAAGCAACGGTCAGGCTTCAAGCCCTTTCTGTAAACAATATAGTACATAAGTGAGACGCATACACTACCGCATGCTCTCACCGCCTCGCCCTAAAAATATAACAGGAGAGACGGCATAATTGTCTATTTTAATATGTATACAAATTGTTTGTCAATACAATTGTTTTTCAAATGACCGTATTAAGACAGCTTCTGTATAACTAAAGTAACAAGTACAGGGAAAATATATCATTTCCTGTTCATTTTACTTAAAATTTGTTAATGAATCAAATACTTGGTTTCAGTTTTAAAAATGTCAAATTTCCCCCAATATCTTAGAGGATCCGAAGTACAGATGTTCTGGAGGAATATTATTTGTTATAGCAAGTGTTTGCTGAATTAACTCATATGATATAGAGTTATAAATCTCATTTTAGGTAGATACTACAGCTAAGCAGAGGTAAGCACCCAGCAGATTGACACAGAGTGGCGATATCCATGGTCTTGGTTTTCTTGCTTACACTATACACATTTCCTCAGGTCTAATACTAACCTATTTCTATTTTTCATGGTTGGCTGTAGATATGGACAAGTGTGGATCAGTTCAGGGCATTCTGACATTCGCTCACCATTACGGCGTAATAGAAATTTGCCTAGCCTCGGAGAAGGTAAGTTTCAATTCTATTAAGGACATGGAGGCGAGGATTATGCTTTCCTTCGCTTTATTTTCCAAAATTCATAAACTTGCAGCTAATAACGAAAAACTACATTTCCCATGAAACCAGGGAAAAATCAATAACAGCAGTTTCATTAGTCCTATTTCAGTGTCCACATTCCAGGCTGCATAACACTCCGTGTCCCTTCCTGCAACCCCTCTTTCTCCGCGCGAGTGACGCCATTCCTTCTTGCTCATGCGTCTTGCTTCGATCCATCATTACCTAGAAAGACAACGTGCGTTAGTCTTGGTAATGCAAATTTGGTCGTCATATCAGCAACACGTCCGATAACAATTAAGCAAAGCAACATTGTACGGTTGAGTCACAGAACAAGCAATAATAAAAAACTGATTACTTACTCCCATACGTGTGGGTCTGCATCCATTCTGGTTGCTGGAAGGATAAGCCTCACCTCCGAGTCCTTAATAGAAATGAAACTAATCTTCTCCGAGGCTAGGCAAATTTGTATTCTATGTCAGGAACAGAGGCAAGGATTATGCTCCTTCAAAGCTTACTCACAACCACCTGGGGCGCATTCAGCACCGACTTGAAGTAACAATTCTTAAATGTGGAGTCTTCCACTCTCATGAGATCCTCCAAACAAGCGCCCAGACTGAAGGCCTTAAAAGCTATTGCCCCCGTGCTGAATGGGCCCCAAAGGCCTTTGTATTAATGCCTGCCTCCTGCATTACCCACCTGACCCAACGGGCTATCGTGGGTGAAGAAAACGCCTTGAACGGTTTTTTGAGAGCAATCAAGAACGTGGTCGGACTTCCTCCATAGCCTCCTCATAGGCCTTAAGACACTTTACCACACAGAGCTTCGGGTAGTCCGCGAAAGCCGGCTAAGAAATTGTACAGGTGTTTGACTTGGTGCGTCTACTCACTGTGAACGTTACCGCGTCCGGGGAAAAGACTCTAGCCGAAATATCTAAGGCTCAAACGTCAGACACTCCTGCAGGAAAAGAGGCACAATAACCGCCAACTTTGCTGACATTTTTTTCTGCGATAAGAACTGGTTGGGCTGCCAGGATAAGAAAAAGATCCAATCCAGCGGTGCCCCTTCCACCGGAGCGTGTCCCACTGAAATGGCAGACCCGACAGTGTTAATTGACCTATAGGCCAGACCCTTTTCCGCTAAGCTTGCCAAATAGTTGAGGACGTGCGTAAAATCTGAGCCCATGGGATCCACTGCCCTTTGCATACACCAGCAAACCCTTCATGTCCATGCAGACCGGTAACACTTGGATGTGCTGTCGGCCCAGGCTCTGGAAAGAGCTCAGCGTGGCTCGAAAAGGCCTGGGAGCCTCAAGCCATGAGGGGTAATGAACCCTCCTCCACCAGGCGATGGGACTCGATGGGCTTCGCCCTCCAGATTCATCAGAATGTGAGGAGAGTGGGGGAGTCGGACTGGAGAAGCCCATAAAGTTCCAGTAGAACCGTAAACTACACTTGCGATCTCCATAGTGGTGTGATCAACACCACCGTCATTTCCTGCCTGCGGATCAGGCCTGCCGTCCGCGTGATCATTGAGAACGGGTGAAACGCATAACTGTTCTCCCAACTCCAATCTTGGAGCAATGAGTCAGTAGCTTCCGCCATCGAATTCGGCCTCCAACTGAAAAACAGAGGAAGCTGGTGATCTAGATGGCACGCAAACAGGTAGATGGAGAAAGGGCCCCATTGATCCGCCAGCAGATGAAACACTTGTGGATCCAGCTCCCAGACACTGGTGTCCCGCAGATGGCAGGAGTGCCAATCTGCCACTTGGTTGTGCCGACCGGGGAGGTACTCCGCCATCACCGAGACCTGGTTGTCCAAGCAGAAGTTACAGAACTCCTTTGCCATGTTTGCCAAGGTTCGAGACCTGGTGCCTCCCAGATGGTTAATATATAGCACCGTGGAGACATTTTCCATCTTTAGGAGTACCAAGGACTGAACCCGATCCTTGGTCCAGCAGCAGACCAAAATGACCCTGCCAAAAGCTCCAGGCAGTTTATATGCAGGTGTTCTTGAAGAGACCAATTTCCGCCGGTGGAGAAATCCCTGCGCTGAGCGCCCAATCCTGACCTGCTGACGTCAGACTATCACCAAATCGGAAACGGAACCTTGGATAGCCCTTTTGTTCCAGGTGCATCATCCAATCGAATGGAAGCAGCAGGTCCCTGAGGAGATGGATACCCTCCCTCCATCTTGAAGTGGTGGTACACAAGCCACTCGTTAAAGTCCTTGAGGTTGATGACCGGTCTTCGACCCCCATCGGCCATGTCGACCAAGAAGATATTGCTGAGGAAACCCCCCCCAGATGAACCTGCGTGCGACAGACTGCTCCCTTCCACAGGAGAGCGGAGACCTCTTTGTCTATCATCACCGCATCGGCGGTGGAAAAAGATTCGCCAAGGGCAGGCGTACTGGTGGCGGGAGCCGCAGAACTCTATTTGGAACCCCTGTACCATCTCAAGAACCTAAGCGTCACCCGTAACTGCCTTCCAAGCGGGGAGAAACAATGCTAGCTGGCCCCCCACTCGCAGCTGCCCTGAAGGCAGAACACGCACCAATGGCGCCTCAGCCGCTGCCGCCTTTGTGTCCTCCGAGGCCCTTTAAGCGTTGACCACTTGTTGAGTAAAAGTTATTGAATCGTGGGTTTGCCTGGTATTGCCAGCATCCGGAGCCTTGGCCCCCTTACCCCCACCCTGCGGGGGGTGTTGAGGTGCGTTCCGGCCGGCAAAAGGACCTTAACATGACCAGCTCCTTGGAAAATCAGACTGTGGAATAACTTTTTAATATTTGACTGGGCTTTGTCCAGGGACGTGAATGTTGCGATAAACCTGCCTAACTCCTTGACAAATGGCTCGCCAAACTAACCCCCTTGTGCAACTGCCCCTGCCTCAGAGGAGGCTAGGTCACCCAACTTTGGGCCAACCTTAATCAAAAGGGAGCGCCGGCGTTCCGTCGACAGGGTGCAGTTAGCATTATCCATTAAACAGATAGCTCCCTGCGCCCATGCGGAAAGGACGTCAAGAGCAATCGGGGAACCGGACAGGTGGGCCTCTTCAGCCATGTCCAGAATCTTGGTCATAGGGCCAATAGTATCCAAGAACTTGTCCCGACAAGCTTGCCAGGACCGATCAATCCCCTTTTTTGGGTCTGTGACAAACTTTGCCAAGAACGTGGCCATCTTGGCATCGATATCTGGCATAAGCGCCACCTTCCCCTCCAACATGGGGCGGGGCACTCAGCCCCAAGTCAGCTGCGAGCCTCATTCCCTAGGGGCTTCCTGAGGCACGTCACCACATACTTCGCCACTTTATCCGCGGTACTCCTCTCTGCCAACTTCGGATGGACAATGTCGTCTGGGTCTGACAGGTCCTCCTTGGGAGGTTCCGGTGGCCCTGACTGCCGCCATGATCTTGAGGCCTCTGCCTCCTCATCCGATTCCACAGGGGAGTCTTGGTGTTGGGGAGAATCTGGCTGAGGAGACGTAGTATAAAGAGCTGGGAGCATTTGCGGTGGCTCTACATGCATCTTTATTAACCCCTTGCTCACATTTCTTCTTGGGAGGGGGGAGACAGGACAGCACTAACATCCTGGTCAGGGCCCTGTAACCGGCACAGTCCTGCGCTATCCTATCGGCCAACATCTGTTCCATGGGCGTCAGTTTGTTTACGGCCCGTAAATAGAGGTGGGAAATTTAGTTTTTCGTTATTAGCTGCGGTTTATACATTTTGGAAAATAAAGCGAAGGAAAGCATAATCCATAATCCTCGCTTCCCGTCCTGACATAGAATAATACTCCCAATCTGCTTTCAAATATTCCCTTCAAGGCCTTCAAAAAACAGTGAGCCTGATCTGCAACCTATAAAGTATAGAGTTCTCATCCAAGATAACTCCATTCAAATGGGTATAGTGTCTGGGTCCTTGTCTGGAAGTGAGAAATGCTTTCTCTACTAGTTGCCGTTTAATCCACCTTGTTCCCACAGAGCTGCTCACAGAGAAACCCTCGAATTTAAGACCCCGTGTTCATGGATTTCCCTTGCTCCTTCAACACCCATTCGCTGTATAAGTCATCCCTGAGCCCATATACTCACTCCCACAGCGACACTCCACAAGAGGGAGAACTTTCAGTGCGATGGAGAATGGTTTCTCATCCAGACCCTGAGAAAACCTATGGTTCAGCCCTTCAACTTCTGGTGGCAATCTAAGAAGCTGAAATTGGACTGCTGTATAAATGTTAAGAATGCTTGAACAATGCAGATTTATTCTCATCAATGCAGTGTTCAACGATTCAACAACTTCCACTGCACATGCAAGCGCTAAAGATTTTTTTAAAGAAATCTTCATATTGTGCCTGAAATCTAATTGTAGGTTAGAAGTTGCCAATAACAGTAGTCCTGGCATCTGGTTTTCAATCTAATCCTTGGCCTCCATGAAACTTAATGGGCATCAGTTTTCGAATAGAAGCCAGCCACTGATGCTGGGGGGAAAACAAAAAACACCTTAGGTTAGAAGTGAGACAATCAATTATCAGTAGACTGAATACACAGATTCCTATGTGTGCTGGTAAAACTGAAAACTCAAATATACTAGTAGGCAGGTTAAATTTCGAAGTGTTAAGTGGCAATATAATCTCCAGTAATCATTTGTATACGTTATGATAGATTGATCAATTACTAAGTGAAAGCATAAAAGGAGCATTTGACTAAAATGTTAACAGTCTCTTTATGACTATTTATATCTTTTTTGGGGTGGGGGGGGTGAATAGAGAGTCTCATTTAGACTGCAGGATTTAGTCATTTCAAAATATATTTCAATTGAGGCCTAAATTAGGTGTTTGGGTGTTTTGATATTGGTTTGCATTGAAAAACATTTAAATTCCTGCCACCCACCTGTCCTCATGCTATCTCTGTTTAAATTCTGCCAGCTTTCGTGCAATACCAATGATCAATCCCGTAATGCCTGCACTAAGTCAGAAACAAGTGAATGGTCACCCAACGTTAAGAGCAGTTCAGTCATTTCAAATAATGCACCATCTTAAATAAAATGCCCAGATCTTATACCAGAAACAAACCAGAACAGGGAACGTAAAACTGTGGGACTGTATTGAAAGTGTATTCTTGGGGGCGTGGCCAACTGCCAAGGGAAATGGACGCACGGTAGCGAAGCTCCATTGCGCCACTCCCGGACTATCTGTGAAACACAACATTGCCTCGAGCGAAACCTTCTTAAAATATCTCCATTTGCCTCTCATGCGGTGGCGCTCCACTCTGCCAGCTGTGGTTCCGAACAGACGAGTGTAGCAGCAGATCCGAAGCCGGACCTGGGACGCATTGGAATGTAAGGATCAACCCGAAGGTCGCAGACCGCCAGCGTACGAGCTCCAGGCAGCTCGGGGTGCGGCCCCCGCTTGCAGTATTTCGCAGTGGCCGCTCTGCCAGGTTCATCGTGCAACGCAGACCCGACTGACTGGCGAGGACTGCGTCACTGGTTGTTCGGCGGTGGGGCGTAAGGAGCGCACCGCAGCACCCTCACAGCCGGACCAGCTCGGAAGCGGCACCGGAACACTCAACACAATGGGCGACTTCCGGCGCAGCAAGTAAGAAGCCTCCATTGCTCCAACTCCTCCTAAAGGGACTCTGGCCTTAAACGCCTGGCCTATAATTGCACGCTGCCCTGGCACGACCACCCAAAGACTGCCTAGTGCTGACGGAGACACCGGGGCAAATACACAGCGCGCGGATCATGCACCGGCGCCCTCAAGGTCTCACCTACACCAGGATGGAGTGATACTCAGCGTGGCATGACCAGTGCGCCTACTTGCTCCCCCTGCGAACACCTTATCAATGAGCGCACAGCACGTAGCGACAGTACGGCAGACAACACAGCACAGTGGAAACTCCCACAGGACATAACTGCCCACCGGAGGCGTTAACCCACGGTGAGAGGTGCCTCGTCGCGGCGGTTTGTCCCCGGGGCCCAGAGATGACCCTAAGCTGCAGGCACTAGTGAGATGAACAATCAGCTACTATAAGGAGCAACACAAAACCAGCTATACCGTATTGGTCTAAAGCCACCACTAGGACCACACTATCACCGCATGCAACATCTGCATCGATCAAGTGAGTAGCTGGGTAATAACCGCCTCCCCCCCCCCCCCTTCGCTGGCTGATCTGAGTGCGGCTCCGCATACACCGTCCTCAGCCCCACCCAGCTGGTGAAACCAGACAGGCCGGACTGTGCGCAATCCCACACGCAGGCAGCGGTTATTAACCAGCTGGAGCCACTGTCTCACTTGCTGAGCCCGACGTACGGTTAACACCATGGCGAGTGGCTGTGGCGGACGAAAAGCGCTCCAGGCAAAGCTGGAAAATTTGCCTGGCAGAGGGGGCAGGAAGAGGCGCAGTCTACCCCAAAACAGACGGTTGACCCGCCAGAACCTACGCTGCTAGACATACTGGCTGCCATTACAGCGGTGCGCACTTCCCTGGAGGGCCGAATCGACAGTTACGTCGGAGTTCTCCCTGATCAGGGCAGATATGCGGAAAATGGCTGAACGTCTCACTGCAGTGGAAACCACAACCAAGGACCTAACGACAGACTCCAATCTTTTTAAGCGCCAGGTCACTGATCTCCAAGTTACACAGGACCAGCTGGTACGCCAACTCGATGACTCTGAAGGCCGCATGCGACGCAACAACTCCGCATAATGGGTGTGCCTGAACCGGCGAAGGGTTGAGTTTTAACGGGGTAAACCCATGAAACCCTACCCAACCCGGGTCAGTAATACAATATGCTCTAGAAGTTGTCGTGGTAGTATTTTTTGTAAAAACACATACAATGGAAAAAGCATTCACCGCTTGGAGCCTCAATATGATTCAAAAGACAGGAATTTAATTCCATGAATTACGCAGGTATTAAATGCAATATAAAGTCAAAGCATTAATGGTTAGCAACTCAGTTGCTCCAATCAGTAGTAGTGCCTTCAATATTTACAGTGCTTTCATTGTGAAGAAAAGGAAGGTTATGGTCAATGGTAGTGAGTCAGTGGGTGAGGGACAGGGTAAAGGTATAGTGACATATATACATATGTTGTTACATAGAACTGGACCTTTCCAGCCTAACATAGGTCAGTTGTTCCCATGTTTGAACATCGCTCAAAAGTACATATTGCTTTAGTCGTTTAATTCTTTGAGCTTGCGGACAGGTGGTAGATTGTCGACGTTTCGACCCCTTGGATATGGAGGGTGATTTATTCCTCACGTTGGGGTCTTCGTCAGGGCAAGGCTGGGAAGAGCACCTAGGGATAATCGAAATAAGTGGGGTCAGTGTAGTGGCGGTGTGTGCATAAGGGGTGAATGCTATTAGAGGTGCAGTGACTGTCACCTACTTGTAGAGGGAAGGACGGTCAACGTGCGTTGCCTTGTGGGCTATCAAGTAGCTCCTGAAATCTAAAAAGATAGAGTGTCAATGTAGTAGAATGGCGTTTTTCCATTGAATGCGCTTTTACAAAAATACTACCATGAACCGGCGGAGGGGCAGGCGGCAGACTTATTCGCAGAAGACCTGGTGTTGCAACACCTCCAACCTAAGGGCCTATCCAACTATTTCTCCATCGAGAGGGCGCACAGGGTGCCAAGCGGTAGACCAAAACCAGGAGCACCGCCCGACCTCTCCTGGCGCGAGTGTATAACTATCGAGACCGCAATGTCATATTGCATACAGCGAGAGCAGCCCGCCGGTTACTGTTGATAACAGCCAAGTCACCTTTTTCCCCCCAGACTGCACAATACGGGCCCAGAGACTGCGACGCAGTTTCCTGAAGGGGATACATGCCCTGCGCGACCAGGAAATCCAATACGCCATGATCATCCCTGCAAAACTGCATGTTGTCTCCGAAGGGAAAACATGGTTCTTCTAAAGTCCTGAAGACGCATGGGACTGGCAATAAAGATCGCCGCGGGACCGGACACCAATATCGACCGAACCAGCAACATGGGTCCCAGAGGAGCGGCGGCCCCGCCACGGAAGACTCATCGGAATCGCACCACACGGACTGAGGACATAAACACAGATACGGGTCTACATGGTTGACTCGGTGGTACCTTGCTACCTGAATCGAGTTATGTACTACTGTACAGCGGTGATAAACCACGACCACCTGCCGCTGCTACCCATGGACCCTGAGACGTAACTATATAACTACTGTTGGGGGCTAGGGGTACTTTGCGCATGTAATGAGAGATGACTTAGCTTCCTCTCCGGACACTTAAGCTCGGGGACAATGTAAATAACGAATCATTGCTCAAGAGAGTAGGGTTGATCCATGTACCCAATGTTTTTCAGTTTGGGCGATAAGCACTCTGCAAGTTGGGGGTGGCGGGAGGTTCATTGCCCACCGTGCAGGAAGGCAGGGAGGGGGGGGGGGGTTCCTGTTCGGGGGGTTCGACTTATTTTTGGGGGGGTGGGTGGGTTTGTTGTTGGGTAAGGTACACAACATGCAGCAATACTTCTTTTCTACAACGTCACAGGTCACAGCTTACACTCCAATTACACGAGGTGGGGGTCACGAGGGACGCCTGTGTGTATCCTCTCTGGGTCGCCCGCATATGCCGGGACCACGTGGACTCCCACACAAACACGCTGCTCAGTCTATTGTTCACAGTGTCACTAAAGTGCAATCCTTGACGCATTCCCCCTACTCTGATTCCCCATAAACCGACCGTCCACACATGCATGAACCACACGTAGACCTTAAGCTCCTCACGTGGAATGTTAACGGCCTTGGGGACAAAATCAAACGAGGGCTAGTCCTCCAATATTTGAGGAGACAGGCACCGGACATAGTCCTTCTCCAAGAAACGCACCCAATTAGCAATTCTTGCAGAGTCTTAAATAGGTGGGGATATCGACTGATCGCACATGCGGGATTCACATCGGGCTCGCGAGGGACGGGGATACTACTATGCAGAGACTGACCCTACACGATACATAAGACTTGGATTGATGACCAAGGCAGATACGTGGCACTCACCGGCACATGGAAGGGGAGGACACTAAACGTCGTGTCGACCTATGCCCCCCCTGGACTGCAGCGCTTTGCGTTACTGGACCTGGGAACACTCCTCCTTGATCTTCCGCTCGGCTTGTTGGTACGGGAGGGGCTTTAATCTTGCGATAGATGGCACCAGGGATCGCCTCCCGCCACGCAGAGACCTCCCCCAAGGGGATCCCTGCTTGCCGAGATCCTGTCCGCTATGGGCCTTGTTGAGGTCTGGTGGCAACTCAATCCCACCACAGCACAATTCACATTCCACTCAGGGCACACAACAGCCAATCGCGGATCGACCACATGTTCACCCACGCACAAGACATCCAAGAGTTCTCAGAGTCACGATGTCTTGCATGCGGCATCTCGGACCACTCACCTATCCTCACCAAGATAACTATTGGCTTCTCTTCGCAACGTAGGACCTTCACTATAAACCCCTGGGCCCCATATCAAAAAGACACTACTCAGGGAAACCGATTTGTATTTCAAAGAAAATGTATCAGTCTTATCGGCTCAAATTCTATGGGGTGCATGCGGTGCAGTAATGAAGGGTAGAGCATTAGCTTTGATGGTCGGCCATAAAAAAAAGAACTAGTTAAGCGTATAGAAGAGCTCGAGAAAGATATCCTGGTAAAGGAACGGGCACTTGCCCTCGCCCCCGATCAGGAGGCGCAAAACACGCTTGCGGTGGTGCGTCTGGACTACCAACAGCTCCTTACAGACGCTGCCAAAGCAAAGTACAAATCGACCTGCCATAAGATATACGAAGATAGAGAGAGAACTGGCAAACTACTTGCCTGGCTGGAAAAGAAGAAACAACTGTCAAGATGGGTACACCTACTACTAGGGCCCAACGGGAAGGCAATCACGGATCCCCTGCTGATAGCAGATACATTTGCCACCCATTTCGCGTCAGTGTATACATACACGGGTACCACCCAGTCAATTGCAGAGGTGGAATTACTCTCGACTATAAAGGTCACCCTTTTATCCCCAGAAAATAGAGACTCCCTGGAAAGCAAATTTACTGAACTAGAAGTTCAAGTAGCCAAATAACATGTCAGCTCAGGGAAAGCCATGGGACCCAATGGACTCCCGATTTGATTTTTTTAAACCTATGGCGTGCAAACTATACCCCCACTTACTTCAAATGTATATTGAAAGCAAAGGGATGCTGCCCGCAGGTATCCGAATGGCCTCCATAGTGGTTATTCATAAGCAAGGCAAGCCGCCAGCCTACCTGGCGCTTACAGCGGGACTGTCTCTCGGACCAGGTATTCAGGCATGAGCAGGAACATAGTATTCAGGATTACTTTACACACAATGCTGGTACAGCGTCTTCCACTTTGGTGGAATGGGACACATTTAAGGTCGTGGCCCGGGGAGAGTGCATGAGCCAAATAGCGGGAGTTAAACGGATATTAGAACAAGCGCTCACCACAGCGGAACAGCACCTCGCCGCGCTCACAAAACAGGATACCGCATCCGAGGGGGGGACGCAGCGATTAGCAGATGCCAAAACAGCATATCAGGCCGCCTCTGCGGATCTTCGTCGGTATAACTTCAGATCGTATGCCACACGGATGCATAAGAAGAGGGACAAAACTAGCACTCTCTTGGCATGGCTAGCCAGGCAGGACTCGGATGTCAAGCCCATTACCGAGATCCTGGACTCCCGGGGTGTATTGGTGCGGTCCGGGACGAGATTTTGGAGGCTTTTCACGACTATTACGCAAAGATATATAATGATCCAGTCGCTACCCCACAAGCCGTAGTGGAGCGATTCCTTGCTCCCTTAACTATGCCGAAAATCTCACGGGCAGATAAGGAGGCCCTAGATTTACCAATAACAGCAGCGGATGTGACTCTGGCCTTACACGCCCTAGCCCGCAATAAGGCACCAGGCTTAGACGGGTTCCCACTGGAATACTACTACTAAACATTTGCAGCGCATCTGGTCCCTCGCTTGGTAGCGTTGCTGACGACTGCGCTTGAGAAGGGAGAGCTACCGAAATCTATGAGAGAGTCAGTACTCATGACCTTTTTAAAGCCGCATCGAGATCGGCAGCAAATGGCCTCCTATCGACCCATAACATTGCTATCCGCTGACTGCAAACTTCTCGGGAAGATTCTTGCAGATAGATACCTACAAACAATCCGTCACCTGGTCCACTCGGATCAGTGCGGATTTATTCCGGGCAGACGCACTTCACAGAACATACGCCGGGTTTTCCACATCCAAGATCAGGTGCAAGAGATTTACCCACAGGCGGCCTGTCTCATCCTAGATCTCGAGAAGGCTTTTGATTCCCTAACATGGCAGTATCTCTTTGCGGTCCTACAGCGGGCGGGCTTTGGTTCCACCCTTCTCGCGTATACGCAACTTCTGTACACTAAATTGACATCACGGGTGCGCCTCGGCCGGTACGTCTCAGCAGAGTTTGCGGTCCAGAGGGGTACGAGACAGGGATGTCCACTGTCCCCTTTACTTTTTGCCCTGGCAGTCGAGCCCTTAGCCATACGACTCCGTCAGGAGGGGGCTCACTGGGGCATCCCTGTCGCGGGCACAGTGTCTCTTTGTATGCTGACGATCTGTTAATCTATATACGAGATATCACGGACGACCTGACCCCCCCTATGGGTGACTTTGTGGGAGTTCGCGGCGGCCTCTGGACTCCAGGTAAACTGGGACAAATCCACGGTATACCCGTTGCACCCAGGCCTTCCCCCTCAGGAGATTAGGCTAGGTACCCAACGCATCCCTTGGAGTGCGGATGCCGATCGGTACCTGGGGATTCGTCTCTACCACACTCCGACAGATATTTTCGAAGGTAACCACGATAGGGCATTAGCGGGCGTTAGAGCTGCAGTCAGCTTTTGGAGGAGCCTCCCGTTGGCCCCAATTGGGCGAGTGGCTTTAGCCAAAAGGATCATGGTCCCGCGATTATTATACTTTTTCACCAATCTGCCGGTGATTCCTCCAAGAACCTTTTTTCGGGACTTAGACTCCCTCCTTAGCACGTTAATTTAGGGATCCGCCAGACATAGAATAGGACTTAAAAAACTGCAGTTGCCCACCACGCAGGGCGGCTTGGGTGCTCCCTCATTCGAGGCCTATTTTTTAGCTGCGCAACTGCAATGGTTGTCCCATTGGACGGCAGACAAATACACTGCGGAAACGCATACCATGACGGGGCGGATCTCGGTTCCGGAGATACGGCGCCTGCTGCTCCCTGGCACTAAGCCGAAACGCGTGTACCCCCTCCAGGTGGCGGTGGCACGGAGGTGCATGCAAAGGATTCACCATATGTCCTCGGGGACACCGTTGTATTCCCCACTGCTCCCTCTGGTAGGATGGCCCAACCGGGAACACTATTACACAAGTGGTGTTCTGGGCACATGGACATCCTGTGGCATCACTGAGATGGATACCCTCTTCGAGGACGGGCAGCTTCGACCCTTCCACAGTCTGGTGGATGAATTCGACCTACCTCCAGGGCAGTTCCTGCTTCACCGTCAACTACTAGTTTAGCTACCGGCCATATCACGACCTTGCAAGGGGGGGAACCGCGCGCACATCCAGTCCTCCACACGATTCTACACATGGGAGCGGGTAGCCATTTAACTACATGGCTATACAAGGCCATACGGGAGCTAACCATCAGGCCACTTGAGACCTTGCGGGCCACATGGGAAACTGAAATTGGGCGAGTGCTTCATGAGAGGGAGTGGGAGAGGGCTCTGGAGTACCCCAAGAAGGTATCTAGAAACACACGCTTTAAAAACATTCAATACTACCTACTGCACAGAGCGTACTTAACACCCGCGTGCCTCCAACGTTACTACCCTGACACACAGTTCCTTTGTCCCAGATGCAGCGCGCAGGACGCAGATTTCCAACACATGTTTTGGAGTTGCTCCATCATTCGAGTGTTCTGGCAGCGCATTCACGCTGCTCTGTGTGACCTCACGGGGATTACCACTATGAACACATGGGAGGCCAGCGCCTTAGGGATCTTCCGAGCACGTAAGCAACAAAAGGTGCAGACTCGTTTTCTTTCCCTAAAGATGCTATTGGCCAAAGGCAGCATAGCCATGTACTGGCGATCCCCCACTGGCCCTCCTCTGGCAGCTTGGGTGGGAGCGACACATCGGCGGCGGCAGAGGAGGAGACATTACGGGAGGAGGAAGTGAGAGGGGCCCGCAAGAACCCTATATCAATGGAATGGGCCATGTTACTATTTCGATTCAAGCAATGGACCCCTGGCGAGGACCCTACAGATGACACATTCACACAATCTGCCCCAATAGAGTAGTCCCACATAGCCGGATAGGGCACACTAATGCCGCTGCCGGTCGACCCCAAGAGGAGTTCCAAGCGCGAGTTTACGAGGGGCCACACCCACACGACAGTTATACACTCGGCCACGCAGTCCAGAGGTAAATTTCCATGCCCTTCCCCTAGTTTAAACCTGTGTTACACCCCTGTTCACGTGACATAGTATTCATGCGTATCCATGGGATACACACACTGCCTCGTACTTGATCATAACATCTTTCTGAGGACTCTACATCAGGATTTACAGTTGGTGTGCAATACCGCATACTGTACTTTATGCCATACTTACTGGAAAGATGTGAATGATGTACAGTATATTAAATCTGAAAATGTCAATAAAAATATGTTACAAAAAAAAAACAAAAAAAAAACAAGGCAAGCCGCCAGACGATTGCAAGTCCTACCGACCCATCTCACTCCTAACAGTCGAGGCCAAAATACTGGCTAAACTGCTGGCTAATAGACATATTCCCCTCGTTGCCGATTTGATACATCCAGACCAATCAGGCTTTATGCCTGGGCAGAATACAGCCCTGAACTTAGGAAGGCTGCAAGCGGTACTAGGTAGACGCAGTACGATTAGAGAGGACGCCACCTTGTTATCATTAGATGCCACGATGGCATTAGACACCATCGAATGGGACTTCCTTTTCACGGTAAAGGCAAGGATGGGATTCGGACCCAACGTCATAAAATGGATCCAACTATTGTGTGCCTGCCTGAACGCACAAGTGGTGGTAAACAAACACACTTCCAGGCAGTTTCAATTAGAAAGAGGGACCAGACAGGGGTGCCCTCTTTCACCATTGCTTTTCGCCCTAGTGTTGGAGCCACTCACAGTCTGGATCAGGGGAGACCCACTTATTTTGCGGTCTGAAGTGGACGGAGAGCCATGAGGACCGTATTTCCTTATACGCAGATGACATCCTTTTATATATGGCCACACCATCACAATCACTCTGGCAGGTCCTACACATATTCCATATATTCGGCGCTCACTCAGGATACACTATCAACTGGACCAAGTCTCAGCTTTATGTGCTGTGGGGGACACCGCCATGCAACCCAAGAGGCTACGATATCCCAGTGGCATCGCGGGGCTTCCGATATCTAGGCATATACATCACAAACGATCCGGTCCTATTCTAGGAGACGAATCTGCTCGAACCCCTGGCGCATCTTCGAGCCGCGGTTAAGCACTGGCACTCCCTCCCCTCACTCTCATGGGACGTGCCGCCCTTTTTAAGATGCTTGCACTCCCGTGCTTCCTATACGCCCTGCAAAATACACCAGACAAGATCCCGGATACTTAATTCACTAACACCGAAAGCGCTGTGAGCACGTTACTTTGGGACGGCTGAGCCCCACGAATTACCACTAAAAACATTTACAGCGGGTTGGTACGACGGGAGCATCGCCCTACCAGATATTGAACTTTACTACCAGGCATCCCAGTTGGTCGCAGTTAACAAATGGCCCCACGGGGCCCATGATGATCCAAAGTTCCACACTGATTGGTGGCTGATGGGACAGGGGGGGATACCAGAGGGCACGATACACGAATTCCCGGAAATTAAACCTCACAGGGCCCACTGCGGGCACAGTGGAGACATGGCACAGGGTTAAACAAATGGGCTGGCGCAACAAACTCATGCGAGCCACACCACTTTGGGAGCCAGACCGCTTGGGCCGCCTCGGCACCTGCCCAGGGTTTGATAAATGGGACCTTATCGGTATCTTAACAGTGGGTGATCTGGTTTATCTCAGGGAGGTTGGCCACATTCGCAGAACTCCAGCAAAAACACCAACTTGCACAGACCGAAACATTTGGATGCCTACAAATAAGCCACGCTCTTAAAACAACACTTCCCAAAGACGGGCCTATACCGGAGGCCTCCCCATTGGAAGATAGATTAGTACTTGACCCTATGAATAAAAAAGTAGTATCACTCACGTGCAAAAAAACTACGGAATAACCGTCCCGACCCCCTGATACGCCTCAAGCAAAATTGGGAGTCAGACCTAAGCAAACTTGACTAGTAGCGGGACGCTCTGGCCTCTCACAGGGAGGTGGCTATTCCTATGAGACTACGCCTGGTTCAACTGAAAATCCTCCACCGAGTGTACCTGGATGCGGAAACCTTAGTCCAAATAGGTAGGAGAGACGACCCGCTGTGCCTTAGACACGGTCATCAATAGGGGACTTTTTTCTAGATCATTTGGGACTGTCCTGGTGTGCGGAAATACTAGGATGAAGTCACCAAGCAAATGGGAAGGGCGGGAGGTAAGAAGCTGAAGGCCCCCCCGCAACTCTGCCTATTGTATATCTGGGAAGCCACTGACCTCACACAACCGGAGAAAACGTGGGCCTCACTGGATTGGGCCATTGATAAACAAAATATCGCACACAATTGGGGGGTGGGGGGCGATCCCGTCAATGCGTGGTTGGGCAGCGGACATGGACAAAGCAATGATAGCTAAAAATGATGTCTTTAAAAACAGGGACGCCCCAAAAAGTGGGATCGTAAGTGGGGGGGTGGAATAAATACAGAGGGGACATCTGCATGTCTCCGCCACTTGAACTGCAGCGTGAACGGCACCGAATGGCAGACATATCAGATGTTGATAATGTGAGCTTACATGGGGATGAGTAACGTAAAGGTCTATAACTTGACAATTGAACAATTTATTTATGTGAACTACGACCTCATCGCAACACCGTACTCCAATTAATGACTGTGTAGGTTATTGAAATTATGCTTCTGTGTGGTGATGTGTAACGCGATTCAGAAATACATTTCCTTCTATACTGTGACCTGGACGCATAGCTGTAATGCAGTGTTTTTTAAATTTTTGAACAATAAAAAAAGTTTACAAAAGAAAGTGTCTTCTTAAATATAAATTGCATCTATGAACCGATGCCATGGCTGAAGGAGATACTATATTGATTGTAGGAAAGTAGGATCTGCTTTCATGGTTAGCCCCAATTTTGCTGGAGTCATTATGTTTTTCTGACTAGTCTGACTGGGATCCTGCTCATCAGGATCTCAGTCTCTGTGCTTCCTCCCTAAATTGAACCCTGGGGAGTACTTGGGTACCCTCCCCCAGATTGGTTACTGGTGTACCCTTATAAGTTCCTAGTATATGGTACTAAGGTACCCCAGGGATAGTTACACCAAGGGTCCCCGATGGGCTGAAGCATCTATTATGCCACCCATAGGAGACCACCCAAATTGACTACAGGCCTGCCACTGCACCACTTACGACAGATTTAAGTTCTCTTATATCTGAAGTGAGGTCACTACAGTTAAAACCTACAAGTCCTCCTTAAGGCAAGACTTTCAATTCTGAAGGCAGGGTGCTGGGTTATAAGTGTGAGGGTGCCCCTGCATGAGCAGGACATCCCTACAATCCTCGGAGTCCATTCTCCAGGGTTGTAAGTGCATCAGCCATTATGATACGTAGAGTGGCCATGCGTCATTACGCAATGGCTAACTCTAAACAGGCTTTAACAAACCCTGGCGTGTTTGGTATCAAACATGTTGGAATTACCCCAATACCATAAACTGTGCTAGAGGTATGATTCCAAACACTACAGGGCTCCTCTGGGAAGCCCTCCGTGCTCCCGGTACCAGTCTTCCAGACACGGACAGCAAACTATGGCTGCTGCTGACCAGAGAGACGATTCTGCCATCCTGCTGCTGAGCCAAGCTCGAGCAGGGGAAGGCAGGACAATAGGGTTCCTGTCACAGGAGGTGTGACCACCTCCCAGGAGAACTTATTGTAATGGGCCAAGGTGGGGGTGCTTGCCAGCTCCACTAGACCGCTTTGAAGGGCACATTTGGAGCCCTTCTTGCATACTCCAGTAGGAACCAGGTCTGGGAGCCGTTGGCTCCTGCTCTGGCGTGAAACTGAAAAGTGACATGGGAGTATCCTCCTCACTTTCCAGCCCCGCCTGTGGGAGGGACCATTTCCATTTCTTTAGGGAACTTAAGGGCTTATCCTGTGGGTCGTTCTTTAGATGCATAGTGGGACAAGATTCAGATCCAAAACCACTTCATCTTCAACTATCTGGGCACTTTGGACTTCACTGGACATCACCTTGGGAACAGAGAATGCAACTGGGAAGACTACTGCTGCTCCTGGTCTCATCGTCCTGTCAGTCTTCTGCATTGTCTGTGCCTGTGACTGTGCTCCATACAGGTTCTTCTACAGGCCTGTGGACATCTAAGACACCCGAAGGACTCACCTTTGCAGATGCGGGTGAAGTGTTGCCTTCACTTCAGACACTGCAACAAAGCGGATCAGTCTGCTGTTCCCCAGCTCCTATGGACTCCAAAAGGTTCATCTACACAGGTGGTGGTTCTGCAACTTCCTAGAGGCCTGCACTGTCTTCACAGTAAGTTTGAAGCCAGTATCTCTCGTCGGAACCACTGGAGCAGTACCCCTGTGCACTACTTCGACCTGCCGTTGCCAAGGCTTGTTGACTCTTCACCAGAGATCTTCGGGCTCCAAGAAGCTCCAGTCTCAAGCATTTCTTGCAACCAAGATCTTCGTCCACACAGCATCCTCTGCACCGTGAGCCTTCATCATTTGGTGAGGAAAGATGAACCAACTTGACTGGTGAAAACCTTGGCTTAAATTCTGCCCTTCACCCCAACACGTAGTAGGGGTGGAACAACCCTTCAAAAAACGTCAATTAGATTACACAAAGCCCCTCACCCCGATACACCGTAAAGGTGGAACACACCATTTGCACATAACTTTAGGTTTAAACACAGCCCCTCGCCCTAAAAAGTGAGAGTGGAACACCACTTCACACAAACCTAATTTGACTTCAACCCTGCCCTTCATCCTAACCCATAGTAGGGGTGGAACAACACTTCACACAAGTCATTTGGCTTAAACCCTGCCCTTCACCCTTTTCCCGTAGGTAGGGTGGAACAACGTCGTCAACTCTGCCTTTCACCCACACTCCCATGGATAGGGTGGCACACCTACATAATCCACAAGTAGTTTGGGCTTCGCTCCGCCCTTCTATCCTGAATGACTACTACTCAAAGTCACTACTTAAGCTGCAATAGTGGGTTATATTACTGCACTACCCAACACCCACGTAGAGTGGTAGACCTCAACCCAACCGCTACATCGTCCCACAACCACGTAAAACATGAATGGCTTCTCACGCAGTGATCACATACCCAAACACACTAGTACAAAATGGGTGACTTACCACCTCAAAGTCATCCCCAAGGATACATCACTACCAATATTTATGTGGTTATTTTATGGGGAAAAACAAAAAAAATGACAAGCAAGAACAGCACCTATAAACGGCATTCCCCCGTCATGCTTTAGTCATTTATACATCCTTACATCATATGTAAAACAGCATGTCAAAAATGCACATAAAAAGGTTTAAATATGGTTAAACATTTAAAAGCACACCATCATGAGCATATGCGGCACAAATACATGAGAAGGAAACATGACATTACTTTTGGACCGAAAATGCCCGCCAGTACGTAGGTTTCGAAGATGAATGGATCATCCTTCCGATACAGCCATATGTCCGTTTGACGGGAACTAGAGCTTCCTTCCGATACTGCCCATAACAGAGACAAGTTCCAATTGCGGTATGGCTTGCACATCTCTCATGCTGCACAGGCGGTACATTTCAAATCATAACCACAGCACTGATCATAACCGCAACGCAGCACTAAAGTACTCACTGAAATGTATCATGTCGAGATTTCCACTCTATAGGTTCTTGCACAAATCAATCCTCTGTAAGTAAACTCATGTCGATGACACTGGCACAGCTCTGGTAGTTCTCTCACTACCACTTCTCTGCTGCCACTACACTCCAGACAAGTGTTGGCATTAACAGCTTGTCACACATGACATTGGCGAGACACAGCTATGTCCCCAGCACAGCTCACAAATTCACTAGTTCGTCAGCCGGTTCACCGGACTAAACCACTGCTGGTTACTATTTCAACCGGTCACAGGCAACAGGCATCATCCACATAAGTCTTTGCCCTACTTTCACACCATCCATTTGACCAGTGAAAGTGGTGAAGTCCTGAGACAACAAACACACAGGTCACTATCTGTGCCGATTCTCCTCATTTCCAATTGTAACAGAGTCCCACAGGGCCACATGAAATTCCCATTCCGGAAACCTGGTGGACGTCATAGCAACAAGCTGTTCAATTTAAGTATGCCCTGGCAGGTAGGCTGTCCGGTGGAACTGGACACCGGTGAGGCTGAAGGGCATACTATCTTTCTCTGTACTTTAGGTTGCTTTAAAATTCTTCTTCCAATTGTTTCCTCAGCTTAGTTTCTTGTCAGTTAGTATCCATAGCTTCTGTCTCACAGTTCACACGCGTAGATTAGTCTTCGGTTTCTTTTCAAATCGTCGCCGAAATCTGTTGTACAAAGTAGACGTCCGGTTCCAAAGTAGGTTATGTAAGTAGGTTTATTAAGTAAGATAAGAGCCCCGCCAGGAGAAGCCTTCCTGCTGCTCAGCCCATCTTCCAACTGACCCCTCACTCTTCCAACATTCCACAGCATCATCACACACCAACATTCCACACCACAGTCACACTGCCTGAGCAGCATTTATAACAGTGAGCTGCTCGAGGTCCTCTTGCAACTCCTGGGCCTTCGGCTCATGGGTCCTCTTGAGTATCTCCTTTGGCTCCAGTGGGCACCCCTGCGTGCTCAACGCCTGCTCTGACTTACCTGCTCGTGGGGAGTCACTTGGACCTTGCTGGTCTAGACACTGCACCTTTGTCGCATACATTTGTTGCCATTGCCAAGGCTTGTTGGAGCTCATAACAGACACCGACCCCCTGGCTCTTGACATCGGACGTGGGACAGCTCGTGAGGATTCTCAGAGTAAAAACGCAGTCTTTCACAACATTGCCCGGTCCGCACAGCTGCAGCTCCAAGGGCACCGTCAACTTTTCTGTATCTCAGACATCGGTGGGCATTTGTCTCCTGGTCACTCCTGAGTGGCACAGGCTCTTTACCCTGTGCTTGCAGGTATCTTGAATCCATCTCACCGGACTCCATCTTCAGAGAAGTCCTCCATTGTGGCCTACGGACGGTTTCCGGATCCTGGTTATCCACAGGTGGAGTGACTCTCCAACCTTCCATCTTCCACTGTGTTTCTTCAGGGTCCTCTGGGAAGTGTCCTTAAAAACTGCAACCGCGACGTGCCCATTGACTTGTATTGAACACAAGGTTGTGTTCCCACTCTGCACACGGCCTTCGTGGGGTTCCTGGATACTTACTATGGGTAGTTACTTGGGTCCCTCGCCCTTCCAAGTCTACTGGGTCCAGTCTCGACATAAGTTGTGGTTCGCATTTCACTCTTAGTATATGCTTTGGGCTCCCCCTGGAGACCACTGTGTATCTGTGCTACTTACGTGTTCCATTACTAAAGTATTGTGAATATATCTCCAGGTAGGCGATATTGCAATGTGTTAGTGAATGTTTATTATAAATACATAATTTTATAACTACACTGTGTGGTTTGTTTTCCCTTAACCTACCCTATATGATTAGTACTGGTAAAACAAGCTGCTTTACACCTTCTGAACTAAACCTGAAGGCTGATTTCAACAGTTACCACTTGGAGAGCTTTCTAAAGTTTTCTAAGACCACTAAAATCACCATTAGGGTTGTCTGAATTAGTGCAGGGTGCTATACATAAGTGAGCACCATATATTAAGCCAGCCTCCTACATTGGTCTACAATTTGCCTAGGCAAAACCATAAGCTTCCAATTTGTCGGTTGTACTAGTCTCTTAAAGTCCTTAGTGACAACTTTATCGGTTATAATGTCCTAAAATTATGGGGACAAGTAGGAAACTGTAAGCCTGAAAATTCTTAGTTCACCCAAATGGATGTAAAACTGGTTTATTTAAGAGATTTCAAAATCTTTTTGAATGTTTCACCATATGAGAGCAGTATACCATAAAAGCTTCATTTATTTTTTTTTTACACAAGATTTGGAGCAATTGCATTTGGTTAAAAAGCCAGGCAGTAAAAAAAAGACTGGGGCAACAGGGATGAAAATACATCCAGCAGAAACCATATACAGTGCATCCAGACAGCCCATTAGTACTATTTCTAATCAGGAGCAAGTAATCTGTTGCTTCTAGCTTACATGTTTTTCTGGAGGAACACACGACTTCTTGTTATACCAGATCTGGTAACGCATGACTAACTTTTCAAAACATGAACTAAAGATTTATGTTGGGAAAAGGTGGCAGAGAAAGATTTGGGCTTGATTGTCATTTTAATATTTTTTTTATATCTTCCCATTTCTTCTCAAAATAAAAAAATAATTAACAGATCAATTTGTTTGAGGATCCTGACTTGCAAGTATTCATGTTCTCACATGGATGAAAATTTGCCAAATTATCATTGTCAGGAAAATGCCTTTTCATGATTCCGGGTTTCTGAACAGTGATTTTATATACTAAAAAAAGAAAACGAAAAGTAATTAAAGTTAGTTACATAATTTATGGTGGGGGGGGGGGTTGTAATTCGTAGTTAGAACTAAAATTATCGACATACAGTGCAGGGATGTGGAATTCCTATAGCCCGACGCCCAGGACATACTGTTTGAGAAAAACAGCAACAGGTTTTCATGTGTATTTTGTCCTTGGAACAAGTACGCCCAACCCCCTGCAGCACAAACCCTTTGGCTTTCAGTTTGCAGTACCACATTATAGATCAGGGAAGGACACGGTCTGCAGTTAAGGTAATATTTTTGTCCATCTATTAATGCTATTCAAACTTCTATTTATGGTTCATTAATTGAAAGCCTTTATTATTAGGGTGAGCTCTCTAAGTAAATGTTGTAAGCTCTAACTGCACTACTGACTGGTTCCAGTATAAAAAAAGTGTACACACGTTTTCAAAGTTTAGAAATATGAGGTTATGTTTAAGGGTCCCAGAATGCTCTCTGATTTGATGCAAATATTTGCAGATACTTGAAAGCAAGATTAATTTGATGATACTTTGCTTTCAAAATATAATGTTAATAAAAAAATGAAAGCGGGAAAAAAGGCATTTAGCTAAACTACTGTAAAACGTTAGGTACCATTTCTTTACATACAGCATCATTTAGTAACATGTGTTGATGCATGCTAGTATGTCCCAAAAATATTCACAAGCATTGGCATAGCCAATAGGTCTCGCTTTTGGGACCTTGTAAGTATTTAGTTATGCAGCACAATATCCATGCTGCAACAAAATCAACTGTTGCATGGCTAAGCACTTATAAGGTCCCAAAGGCGAGACCTATTGGCTATGCCAATGCTTGTTATATCTCTTCTGGCAACCCTCCATGATGCACTGAGGGGGTCACTACTGGTAATCTTGCATCGGATGCCCACTAAAGTAATCTTGCCTAATGTGGTCACTATTGAAATAGAAGCTCCGGGGGATTTTCATTGAACAGCAGTAGCTTATATTACAGAAAAGGTTGGAGACTTCTGTTCTTTGTAATGATCAAAGAGTGGTTTACCAGTAAGGAGATAGCAGTCAAATGTATAAACAAGTACCAGCATGCGTTGCAAAGTACAGCATGCCCTGCTCATAAAAGGGAATGGTAATTAGGGTAAAATTTCATATGGCACAGACAGCCTTTCCTGATGTTGCTCACTTGCAGTTTTCCTTAGATGAATCAATTTAGACCTCTGTACGTGGAATTCAGAATTTTAAAGCCAACTTGGCAACGCGTACTTGAGCAGTGTGAAAATACAAGGAATTTGCATAAGTCCTCTGTGCTAATTGATACTTTCCCATAAGTAAGCCATTTAAAATGGTAGACAGACAGATGCTTCAGTAACAGCAAAGTGAACGAGTGCCAGCCAGCTGAAGGAGGAGTAGTGATAAAGAGCCCTTCTAGGAGACCGCTCGCACCACAACTGCAGATTTACAACAAAGAAATTGCTTTGTGCGTTTTTTTTTTTTTTGAAACCGTTTATTGCAATCTCAAGTATATACAGGTATGGGCCTACAACCTTCCGGCCGGCCGCTAGAGTGACAGGAGCACATGACAAACTTACAACAGGGCACTTGGCGTTACAAAGAAGCAAATCAAGAGACATCAACGACGTGGGCCACATGACTCTAAGCCCACAATACGGTTTCATTTTATACACACGCAACAACATAGAAAAAACACACCCGCAAGGCAACCCGCAATCGAAGGTAATCACACGTGCTCCTCGAATGAGGGACCCCGACCATCCACAGGAATCTGAAGAGGGGGAAGGGAAACAGGTCCAGGACTGGGGGAAATCTGTGCCCGGGGCTGGGGGAGGGGGTCAACTAGGGGGACGGAGCCGGTGAGGCAGCAGGCAGCAGTGGTGGCTCGCAGATACCCCCGCGGTAGGCGTTCCAGGGGCCCCATATTTTCACCCACGCCCCAGGCTTGCCCCTCGCCACATACACCACCTTTTCTCGGAACATGCACCAATCCATATTTTCTTTCCAGGCCGACACCGCCGGGGGCCGCTGGGATCCCCACAGTTGAGCGATGTCACGCTTAGCTATCATATATCCCAGAGTCACCCATCGCGTCTGCGGAACCGAGTAATCAGTTGGTTCCCACACATTCAGCAAGCATCTCCTCGCTTCAGGCAACAGTGCGACATGCGTAACCACTCGCAGGACCTCATGCACACCACGCCAGAATCGCTCCACCTTCGGGCATTCCCACAAAATATGCAAAAAAGTCGCCAAAGCACCACACCCACGCTTACACAACCCATCTCCAGCATAACCCATACGCAGAAGCCTTGGCCCCGTCATGTAAACCCGGTGGAGTATCTTAAGCTGGACGAAGCGAAGGCGAGCCGGTATGGCCACCTCCTTCGGAGAGGCCACCGCGGAAATCCAGTCTTCGTCGTCCAACCCCAGCCCGTCGGCAACCCACGCCTCACGGAGGCCGGTCAGCAGGCCCGAGCGGTCATTAATCAATTTTTTGTAAATGAGGGAGATCGTGCTATCCGGAACGTGGCCATCCAGCACTCTATCCTCCAGGGGGGGAAGACTCCGGGATGGAGGCGGCGTCTGGGAAGACGGAGCCCAGTGCATGACGGACCTGCAAGTACCGAAAGTATTCACTGCCCTGCAGCTGAAACTCCGTCTGCAGCATCTCGAATGTTTTAAATCCCCCTCTCGTCCAGAGGTCCCCAACTTTACTGATGCCAATCGTGTCCCACTTCTCAAAGCCCTTCGAGGTCCACAGGGAGCCCAACCGCTGAGGCGCATACAACGGCGACGCCCGGGTCAAACGGTCCTTCCACCCCATAGCTGCATTGGCCGCGTGCCACACCCGCACCATGACACGCGTGGGCCCCGTCAAGCGGGGATCCGGCGCGCCAGAGTAGAGCGCTCGATTGTAGTCGCCACCGGGCAGGAGCATCTTGTCCATTTCAAATGCCGGGTTCAAGGCGGGCCCATAGAGGCCGTGATTAATTGCAGCTAGCTGGGAGGCCCAGTAATACCGCTTAATGTCCGGGAGGGCAATCCCCCCCGTCATACCACGGGAGCGTCAACTTCGCCAGAGCTATACGCGGCCTCCCGTCCCAGAACAGGCGGCGCTGTAGACTCTCCACCTCACGGAAGTAGCGTGCCGGGACTAGGTCCATAGTGTTCTGGAGAGCGTACAGGAAGCGCGGCAACGACATCATCTTAAACAATGCCGCCCGGCCGAGCGGCGAAAGCGGCAGGTGCCGCCAGCGCGCGACGTCCTCCTTCAAGCGCTGGAGGGGGGGAAGCAAGTTTCGCTCGTAACGGGCCGCCGGGTCCAGCGTGATATAGACACCCAGGTACCGAAACCCCTGCGAGGCAATCTGGATCGGACATCCCCGCGGGAGGACGGGAGCCTCCCCGGAAAGCGCATAGACACACGATTTAGCCCAGTTGATGACTAGGCCTGAGTTACGGCCAAAGGAGCGCAGGACATCAACCAGGACAATCAGTGATTTGCGCGGGGAGGCTAGGTACAACAGGATATCGTCAGCGTAGAGGGACACGCGGTCCTCATACTCAGGGGTCCAACGGAGACCACGGATGGAAGGGTGCCACCGTAGCCACTCCGCCAGGGGTTCCAAGGCCAATGCAAACAGGAGCGGCGACAAGGGGCAACCCTGTCGCGTGCCCCGTCCCAGCGCGAATGGGGCCGAGACTCGCCCATTCACTACCACCTGCGCTAACGGGCCCGAGTACAACAATTTGACCCAGCTGATGAATCCCGGTCCAAATCCGAACTTCGCCAGCATCGCCCAAATGTATGGCCATTCGAGCGTGTCAAACGCCATGGTGGCGTCTAAGGACGCCAAGATGGCCGGCTCCCGCACAAACGGAACACGCGCGAGCACCCCGTGCAAGCGCCGCAGATTGAGGGCCGTGTTGCGATGGGGGATAAAGCCAGACTGGTCTTGGTGGACCAAATCGCCCACCACGCCGACCAGCCGGTTGGCAAGCACCTTGGCAAGGATTTTGGGCTCCGCATTCAAGAGCGAGATAGGCCGATAGGAGGTAACCCGGTCTCGGGGTTTCCCCTCCTTGTGGATCACCACGATTGTAGCCAGACGTTGGTCCGGCGGGAGGGAGCCCCGTGAGTGGGCCGCAAGGAACATCGCGCGGATGTGGGGTGCCAGTACGTCCGGTCGCAGCTTATACAACTCGATAGGGATGCCGTTCGGGCCCATGGCCTTGCCAGATGCAACCGAGCGTATAGCGAGGGCAATTTCGTCCGAGGTAGGAGCAGCATCCAAAGACTCCCTGTCCTCCACCGAAAGGGAGGGCAGCGCGATCTCTCGAAGCAGGGCATGAGAATCCGCCTCCGAGCAGGGAGAGACCGGGGAATACACCTCGCGGAAATAATCCGCGAAGCAAGAGACAATGTCTTCTGGCTCGGTGACACGTACACCATCCATCCTCTCAATCAGCGGAACCACACGACTCGCTCTCTCCTTTTTGTCCAACCACGCAATCAATTTACCAGCCTTATCACCCACATCATACAGTCGCCCCTGTTGCTCTCTGCTGAGGCCCCTGGCTGCCTCCGTGACGAGGGCCCTATAGGCCGCTTGCTTAAGGTGCAAAACATGCAGTGCAGCATCCGTCACCCCACTCCCCAAATCACCCTCCAGTTCAGTAATTTCGGCCTCCACTCGGGTCACCTTCTCCTGCTCGCGCCTCCGGGCATGGGATATGAAGGAGAGGGCCTCCCCCCTAATAACTGTCTTGAAGGCCTCCCAAAGGGAGATAGCCGAAGGGACAAACCCCACATTCTCCTCGAAATACCGCTGCAAGGATTTAATCAGGTCAGCGCGAATAGTGGGGTCGCGCAGATACCAGGCATTGATTGGAGCTACCCTGCCCTCCCCCCTCGGGAGGACACCAAAGTGCAACAGGAGCGGGGAGTGATCTGAAATACCCCGCGCCAGATGGCGCACCTCTCCCACCCTCCCAGCATAGGCCGCAGGGACAAGGATATGATCAAGCCGCGAGAGGCTACCATGGGCACCCGAATGGAAGGTGTATTGCAGCTGCGTGGGATGTTTTAAGCGCCAGCAGTCCACCAATCCCAATGTATCTAAAAGGCCGGACAGCCATGCCTGCGCCCGGGGGAGGTCCCTAGGGGGGTGACGATCCATAGTCCCAGAAACCACCGCATTGAAATCCCCCCCCCAACCACCAGAAGCCCCCCCGGAAGGTCAAGGAGGAGGCGCCCCAGGTCCGCAAAAGTGGTAGACTGTAGCCCCGGTGGGACATACACTGAAACAAAGACAACCACTTTGCCCTCCATTCTCCCCACCAAGGCAGTATAGCGTCCCCTCTCATCATGGCGCACCTCATCTATTTCCAGCGGGAGCGAGTTCTTAACCATGATGCCCACCCCCCGCGAGCCAGACGTGAAGCCCGAGTGGGCCACCAAACGATAGCCACGCCGATTCATGGCAAAGAAGGAATTACCAATAAGGTGTGTCTCCTGCAGAAAGACCACATCTGGCGAAATTCGTTTCAGATACTGCAGGACCACACCTCGCTTAATCCTGTCCCCCAGGCCATTAACGTTCCAGGACAACAAAGTCAAGTCCCTACCCCCCATCACATACAGAAGCCATCACTCGTCCCCCCGAGAGCACATCAAAAACACCAATACAGTAAAGGGTTTGCCTTGCGGTAAAAACGAACAACACCCCACCCCAACCCACCCATCCCAACAGAACTCCCCCCTCCCTGCACCCCTGCATGAGCCCGAACAGCCCCCCCAAAGTGCAGTGTGCCTGTCGCCCCATAGATGAAAACACTAACTAGTCCCCCAGAGGAGGAGGGAAAGCCCCCAAGAGACCTCGTACGACCTCCACGGGAGGGGAACTTACACAATCAGTCAATGATGACAATAATGTTGTCCAGAGCAAGGCCTACTATTAGTCCCTCAGTCCTGATCCGGCAAGCCCTCCCCACCAACCGCGCCCCCCCCACCCCCCCGGCCCCGATCCCCGGGCAAAGTGTCCAACCAGTCCCCGGCCGCCTCGGGACGATCAAAAAAGTGCGTGCGGCCATCCACCTCTACCCTCAACTTCGCTGGAAAAAGCATCGCATACTTGAGGTTCAGGTCCCGTAGGCGACGTTTGACTCCGAGAAAACTCAGTCTCTGCTTCTGGACCGCCGGAGTAAAATCAGGATAGAAGTTTACATCCATATTGTCGAGTCTAACCGGTCCTTGTTGCCTAGAAGTCTGCAGGATAGCGTCTCTGTCCCGAAAGTTGAAGATCCGGGCAATGAGAGGCCTCGGAGGGGCTCCGATCTTAGGTCTCCCTCCGGGGACCCTGTGGGCACGTTCCACTGCGAAGAGTTTACTCAGCCCCCGGGGCTGGAGACGGGTGAGGATCAGGTCTTCCACAAACAGATCCGCCGCCTCCTCCTCACGTCCCTCCGGCACCCCGACAATGCGAACATTGTTCCTCCGGGCCCGACCCTCGGAATCTTCCAGTCGACGATCCATCAGGGCGCTCGCCTGGCCCAGTCGGCGCACCTCCTTTTGGAGGGCCGCCACGTCCGTTGTGAGGCCCGAGGTGGTGTGGGCCAAAGAGTCGACCCGGTCGTTCGTCTTGGACAAATCGGCCCTCACCAGGCCCACATCCACAAGGACCGAGTCAATCTTCTGCGCCAGAGTGTCAAAGCGCTGGTCGACTGAGGCCTTCATCTCGGCGATGGCGCCCATGACGTCCCGGAGGGTCAGATCCGCTGGCAAAGCAGGAGCATCAGTCGGGCCAACAGGGGACCTACGCGGCGCCTCTGGAGATCCCTTCTGGAGGGTGTAGCGGTTCATACTGTTAGACTGAGGGGCTGCGCCACGGCGGGTCGATTTCACCTTTGCCCGGTCGCCATCTTGTTTCGTGGACATGGCTCCAGTCCCCAATTCGTGCCAATCTCCTTGAAAGGGGCTGACACACCGGTTCACGGGCTCCGGGGGAGGGCGACCACCGCTCCGAAGGGCAGATCACAGCTGGCGGGCCGGCAGGGCACCCCGATGAAGTCACACCACCGCACGCCGCCTCGCGACCCTACCTCGCTTGGCAGCAAGGAGGGCGCGAAAGCGAAAGTGTGGGGTACGCGAATCGCCCAGCCTCGCCCGCCGCTGTTGTTCACTTTGTCTCCGGATCGCCCCACAACTCCAATCCGGGGGGCCGGCGTGGAGAAGGCCGCAAACCTCAATCGATGCTCCCGCCGGTGTCCGAGGTCCGATTTTGAAACGGAAAACGGATGGCACCTCAGCTCGGTCTCACGAACACAGTCCCCTCGTCAAGGACAGGATATAGTCAGGATTTATGCAGGAGGTCGCGGAGGTCCTCGGGAGCCTCGCACCTACGCGGCCATCTTGGTTGCGCGCTAGGCTCCTCCTCGCTTTGTGCGTTCTTGACTTGGCTGCCAGCACTATATGTTGTACTTTGCAAAACAGTCACTCCGGCTACACCTGGACAAATACTCATACCTCAACCAGACACCTACCCGAAAAGGACACACCATCATAGATATACAGACAGGCACACAAAAAGACACATACATGCACAAACACATACAAAATGTATATAGAAGTTTCCCAAATTCTGACACAGCATACAGAAACACAAACATACCGCACAGCCAGGCTACACCAAGACACACGCAACCCCATGCATATTAAGAAACACACCATTCACACGCATTTACAAAAACACTTAAATGAAAAGAAAGGAACATACAG
Source organism: Triturus cristatus (assembly GCF_964204655.1). Taxonomy (NCBI): domain Eukaryota; kingdom Metazoa; phylum Chordata; class Amphibia; order Caudata; family Salamandridae; genus Triturus; species Triturus cristatus. Next base: position 271,299,180 of record NC_140581.1, read on the forward strand.
ACCCACTGAAACACGCGCAGAAACACATGCATTGAACAAGCACACGCACAGAACCATAGTCTTGCTAGAAGAGATTACCACCACATAAAGGCACACTAACAAGCACACAGGTAAGCAGGTCTACAAAACAAATAAAACCAGATGCACACATGCATGCACGCACAACTCGGAGAAAACCACAGATGGCCATTAGCACATGTAGGTAGATGCAGACATACTTGCACAGGTACACACACCCACAGGCAGAAAGAACACAAAGATACACACAACAAACATGCTGATACACACATACCCCAAATAGCCCCTTCCACACAGAGATACCCATAGACATGCACCTTTCCACATAGTGTGCACGCACATGCATGCACACAAGCAAACACCTTGAAGCTGCTGGACGTCAGACAGCGCAAGAAATCATCTTAATATTGCAGTCAGTATATTGTCATTTGGTAGTAAACCAGATTAATACATTCTCTGCGCTAAATCGGAGCTACGTCTTTATCTCGTGTCGATTGTAGGCTAGATTTGCGTGATTAGTGATTTGGAGTATCTTAGAGGTGGGTGACCTCTTCATTTGTGAACAAAAAAAGTTGAGCAAGTAGAACGGCGACAGTGTACTGAAATCATCCTTCGGCCCTGCAAAAGAATGCTAGTTTGGTTAATACGATTGTTTGCATTTATTCGAGCTGTTATTTGAAGTTTTTAGTAATTTTGTGGTACTGTATAAACCAGCATAAACTGGTATTTTTTTTCCAACCTCAAAATATACCATTACTTGAAATGCAGATTAGATTTTGCATATTTGCACTGAATCCTTATTGTTCTATTTGCCGGAACGCAATCAGACTATATTATTCATACAGGGACTTGTTTAATCAATGAAACTCAATGGAAGCACAAACGCCCTCTGCTGACCTAACCCCCTGGGTTTACAACACACTCCAGCCCTGGAAAGCACCACAGATGCAGACAGGCTGCTAATAGTCCTGTGCGAGCCGAATGCACACAGGGGGCTGGACGGGGAGAGGTGTTAGCCCCCTGCATGCCACTGCCTAGGAAGGGATTGAAGCATAAAAAACCAGGGCACTTTCCCCACAATATATACGTATTGAAGCAATAAAAAATGAAGGCGACCGGAGGGGTACAGTGGGGTGGTGCTGGGAGTGTCTTGAGCCTGAATAAAAATACAGTAAACAGCGCTGCTTCGGCATCCTCATGAAACAGACTACAATATGGGGGATCAAAGCACTGACGGGGATAGTATGATTTGTGGACAGAGCAAACAGACAGGAGGAAGGAGGTGGACGAAAAGTTTTCAAATGGGCACCCACCATTCCTTGCCCTTTCCTTCGTAAATAAATACTTAAATATAAAAGAAGCTGTGAAACAAAAGGCATGTATAAAAGATTTAGAATAGAAAGGCTCACTGTGCCTACTCTTGTTGCTGTGGAGCTCTGTAACTAGTTGCAGTCTATCTCTGAGGAAGACGTTTATAGGAGTGCAGTCTGTCTTTGATACAAAGCAATGGAGAAAGATTTGGCTGCGGCATCCGATGCTGCTCTAACAGAATGTGCTGTGTTTATCGCCGTGAAGCTGTGAACGCCGCGGTACAGTCCTATGGGAAAATGGCGGTGGCCCCAAAACAGCTGCTGTTGCCCAGACCCTGGTCCCGTCTGCTGAGCCAGGACAGCACCCACCAATAAAGACAAACACAACACTACTTGCCCTGGTGTGTGATGAACTGAAGGATTGAGCTGTGCGCCGTCGAAAATAGACTTGGTTAGGAGCGGCACATCACCCATTGTACTTTGCAAACATATTTAAAAAAAGCATTGGCTGCGCGCGCGCCTCGCGCTCAGTATGGGGGGGGGGGGTAGTGGAGGCCAGCAGAGTGGCGCGATCTATGGTGGGGGAGGGGGTAGGGAATTGAAGCGCAGAGAGGCACGCAAGGCTTTGTGAGCCTTGACAGAAACCCACATGGCAGCTGCGCACGTGCACGCAAGCGTGAGGCCAGCAAAAGCCTCTGATAGCACATTGAAAACCCCCTTACTAAAAGTCGAGAAAGCAGCGCATGCACTGCTCTAGGCTCGACCTAATAAGGGAAAAATCAGTGTAAGCAGTTTAAATAATATTATGGGAGGCAAAACTAAACAAGCATTGGCAAAGCCAGGAGGTCTGAAATTGGTGGTCAGCTTTTTAGTTTTGGCAATGTGTGAATTGTTTTGGCACGGTTTGTATAAAACCTTATTGTGTGGGAGCTGCCGGGCCCTCACCATTATAACAAACATTGGCAAAAGCAAAAATTATTTTTGGTCTCAAAAAGCACACACTGCCACAGTAGTTACAGAAACTGAACAAAATTCCAACTCTGAAAGAAGGTTTATGTCTGCCATTGTCAGAAGTAAATTTCCAACATTTCTCAGTATGGGAAAAGATTAGAGAAGAGTTGTTGAAACCCCTTAAAACATGCAAGTGAGCATGTTTGCACAGACTCAAAAGGTCATTCTAAACCTGGAACTTTTGATTACCACTACTTTCAGCCACAGTATGTAGATCTGTGGAAACGTGGCAACATAAGGGGATTGCAAATATTCAAACACTACTCTGGTATTGACCCTGGCATAACCAGAGAGGCTTTATCAAAGTTCTTATATAATGAGATTGCTGCCATAATGTGTCGCCGCACTACATGGCACCAAAGGGACAAGTGGATTTTGTTACAGGACAAGTAGATTTATGAAGCAACCTGCCCTATAGACAAGTAGATATTTTATTAAATTCCACACCCCTGACTGATTTTGTGGAGACTTTATTGATCAGATATCCTTTATTTGTGGAGCTCATCCCAAGGGTGGCTCCTAATGTTTGAAGTTTGAATGTTTACTAAAAATGGAATACGACACCTTAAGAGTGTGCATCGTCTCCTTCTGTCTTCCATACACCACTGCAGCAGACGGACTAATTTTTACCAATACTATGGACCAAGACGAGACTTACCTCCAGTAACACATTATCTGGTAGAGCCAATATTTAGCTGTAGATTCCTTACCTGTGAATTTCCCAGGCATCAAACTGGATCCAGAAACTTTTGTATGAGCAGTACTCCCTCCGCGCCATCGGGTGGCTCCGTTCAGCTCCACCTAGCGTCCGAGGCACCGGATATGATGTTGTGGTCGCCTACAAGGCACCACCCAGGCATGCGGATGTCAGTTACTTTTCACGACTTTCCACGCCAGGAGCGCGGAGCCATGAATTAGACTGACCAGTGTGTGTCCAAATGAGGGCCGTGACAAGAGAATCCACCCTAGCTCTAAAAATGTGTTTGCATAGCGGAGAGGAATGGGTGGGTCTGTAAGGCATATGCAGCTAGATTTGTCTCTACCAGATAATACTTTATTGAAGGTAAGTAACTTGGTCATCTGAGACACTTTTAGCTGCAGATTCCTTACCTTTGAAAAGATACCCAAGCCACTCCATCCTGGTGGTGGGCTGCAGACGAATTACTAGGCTAAAAGGTCCTGCAGAACTGAATGGGCGAAATGCCTGTCCCTGCGGAGCGGACTGTTCAGGCAGTAGTGCTTGGCAAATGTGTGTAGAGATGCCCACATTGCTCCTGGCTGATATACAGGATTGGAACATCACAAGCCAATGACATGGCCGCAGATTTTCCCCTGGTGGAATGGACGAAGCCCTCCAGAGGCTGTTTTTTAGCCAGGGCGTAGCAGATTTTACTACAGAGAAAGTTTCTGAACTGTCCAACCTTTTTTAGCTCCCACATATCCCCTGAAGCGTTGGTTGTCCACTCTGAACTCTTTTGTGCAGTCAAGGTAGAACGATAATGCTCTTTTTGGGTACAGGTGAGGGAGTAGCTCCTCTTCATTAGGAATAATGTGGAGGAGCATAAAATTTGGGCAGTGGGACCGACTGACCCAGAGGGAATGGGGTAACCACTCTAGATAGGAAAGAGGCTCAGGTGCGAAGCACCACCTTATCCAGAAATATCATAAGATAGGAATGCTTGGATGATAATGCCTGCAGCTCACTGTCCCTCCGGGCAGATATTGCCACTAGAAATGCTGTTATGATGGCAAGCAACCGGAGGGGACAATTATGTAGTGGCTCAAAGGCAACACACATAAGGTAAGTGAGAACCAGGTTCAGATAACACCGAGGCATAACGAAGGGCATAGGAGGAAACATATGTACACGCCCTTTCACAAACCTACTAACAATAGGGGACTTGAACAAACAGGGTTGGTCAGGCAGCTGCAGGAAAGCGGACAGAGCAGAAAGATACCCTTGAGAATACCCAAAGCAGAGCCCTGCTGGGCAAGGGTAAGAATAAAGAAAAAAGATCTGAAAGTGAGGCAGAAAAAGAGTCAGACTTTTCTGTACAATATTTTACACATTTGTGACAACAGCAGGCATATACAGTTTTGGTGAAAGGCTGACTGGCCACCAAAATAACTTTACAGACTTGGTGAGGAAGGTCAAAAGTCACCCCTCAGGTGGCGGACCCTCACCTGTTGCTGCGACTGAAGATCCTCCGGAAGCGGCAGTCTGATGGGAGGATCGATGCTCATTCAAGGAAGCTCATGTTACCATACTCTCCGTGCCCAGTCAGGAGCAACAAGAATGACTTGGGCCTGGTTGTTCCTGATCTTCTTAAGAATTCTGGGCAGGAGTGGTATGGGCGGGAAGGCGTACAGGAGGCCTGGGCTCTATTTGCAATGAAAAACGTCACAGATCGATAAGCGATTCGGAAACTCCAACGCACAATACTGCGGACACTGCACGTTCTCTTCAGAGGCGAACAGATCTAACCAAGGCTCGCCCCACTGCTGAAAGAGACCTTGCGCCACCTCCTGCTGGAGATGCCATTTGTGATCTGCTAGGCATCGCCGGCTGAGTCTGTCTGTCCTGGCATTCAGAGAACCTGCCAGGTGTTGATCTACTAGTTATGCACTGCTGTTCCATCCATGTCCAGAGATGTAGGGCCTCCATCAAAGGTTCAACTACCCACCCTGTCCTGCTGGTTTCAGTACCACATGGCAGTGGTGTTGTCTGTTAACACATGCACCAACTTCACCTTAACAGTGGGAAGAAATGCTTTCAATGCTAGTTCGATCGTTCGGAGCTCCAACAAGTTGATGCAGAGCCCTGATTCTCCTGGAGACCAGAGTCCTCTGATCCCCACTTCTCCTAAATGGGCACTCTATCGCAGGAGTGATGCATCTGCACTACTGTGTTATTTGGTTGGGGGAGGGAGAAGGGTCTGCCTCTGATCCAATCGTGGTTGGTCATCCACCACTGCAGAGCCTTTACAGTATCCTCCGAGATCGGAACCACATTGGACAGATTCCCCTGATACTGCACCCACTGGTACTTCACGTCCAACAGCAGAGCCCACACTCGCCATCTGGCATAATTTCCAAACAGGATGCAGGAGGCCATGAGGCCCAGCAGTCTCAGTTATTCCCACCGAAATCCGGGATAGAGGCCAAAACATCGGCATCATAATCCGTATATCCTGGATTCGCTGTTTGGGAGGATAAGCCTGAAACTGCCCTGTGTCCAGAATACCTCCAATGAAAGGGAGCGTCTGAGAAGGAGTCGGGTGTGACTTTGGCATGTGTATAGTGAACCCAAGGGGCTACCTTGAAGCGCAGGTAACGTCTGTGAGCAGGCAGGTTGAGGATGTGAAAATACTCACCCTGCAAGTCCAACACTACCACAGGCCTAGACCTGAGCCAACAAGAGAGTTAAGAATTTCTGCTTTTTGAGGAAAAAGATTGACTGTCTGGGGGTCTAGAACAGGACGGAGACCTTTGTTCTTTTTGAGTATCAGAAAGTAGCAGGAAAACCCACCATTGCCTACTTATAAAATCGGAACACTTTCTATTGCCACTTAGGCCAGTAGAGCTGCAACTTCCTCTCAAAGCAAGAAAAGATGATCCTCTGCCAGTCGTTCTTTAAATGGCAGTAAAGGAGGAGGGAAGAATTGCAAAGGAAGGGAGTAACCATTCACAAAAAGGAGAACATATAAAGGGTGATGGATTTTAGTTACAATATAAATCATTTATGGATGGCACCATCCTGGCTTTAGGAATTGTGGTGTGTTCTAAGGTGATTTTACCCTGAGGGAAATTCTTCTGCTGGGATTTCAATAATCATGTTTGAGAGAAAACTCTTTTCCCATGATTTCCCCAGAGAGATTTTAGAAGGTGCTACAGGGGCTATTTTCTGTAAATTCACACTCTTTCTCAGCCATATGAAAATTAAGTCTCACAGTTGATTCCCTTCTGTTCTATTGCAGCCTCCCAGAGAGCTCTAAAGCACAAGTAGAGCGCTAACAGTGTTACTCACAACAAAAGTATGGCACACCTGAAGCCATGTTGATAGAATCAAACTGGTAAAGCTTAAAACATTTAATTTACAAAGGAACAAAATGAGGAAGTTCAGTTTGTCATGGAAATTATAGTTAGTGCTGTAGAAAGAAAAAACTTAGACACATGTGAATGAGTTCTCAAATATCTTCATCTTCTATTTCATTAAGACATTCTGACATGCAGGCTGAAACCTGCACTTTCAACACCAGCAGCAGGCTGCCAGTTAACTCAGGGGATCTGCAGTTTTACTACAGTGTTCTGATGAGCAACTAGAGTGCTAACATTCTAACTTTATGCCGAAGGTGTGGCACATATCAACACCATCTTGATAGAAATCAAAGTAGAAAACTGAAAGCCTTTTTTACTGAGGATACTACAGTAAATGATGAAATTGGGGAGCTTCATAACAAATAAGTCTCCCAAGATGGAAACCGGGGATAAGAGAGCCCAAATATAGAACAAATGTAACCAATATGTAGTCCAGGTGTAGTCAAATGACAGAAATGTGCAAACACTTAATTATAATTATGTTTTTTGCAGTTTTATATAGTGCAGACTTGACCCAAAGGTACAGGAGTGTTTTACATGAGCATCAGTTACATTACACAAGGACACATTCATTCTGGTTTTAGGCATTGGGAGATTAAGTGACTTGTACAGAATCACAGGATGTCGAGCTGACGCAGAAACTCAAACCTAGTTCCCCAGTTGCAAAGTCTGCAGCTCTGGCAGCAGCGCCACATCCTCGCTCTCAAGTGTAACATATAATCAAGTGAACAATTGGAGGAAAAAAAATAAAGATATCAAATGATTTAAAAGAGTTTTGTTGCTATTTGAGAACTCAGAAAATGTCCTCATTTTAGTTGTTTAGAGCTCCAACCAAAATTTCTATGGGAATATACCCGCTCATGGAGGAGAGTGCACAGGCAACAAGTTGTCCACGATGTGCAGGCGGAGGGGCAGTGGCAGCACAACGGACAATAGAGGGCAGGAAAAAGGGGGGCAGGCGCAACAAACCAACCATGCAGTACAGGCTAAAGAGGTTGTGGCACTTTAAAAGACCCTTGAGGGCAGGGGCAGTACAACCATACATGCCAACAGAACTGATTCAGGTAGAAGACCCCGATGTTTTTAATCCCAAAAGGCCTTTAGTTTCCTGACTAAAATCTCTTCTTTTTCAATGTAAGTAAATGGGAAAATCAATCCTTCAGGCTTTTTTTCAAAATCTCCCTCTTACCAAGTTCAAAATGTTGGCAATAGGTTTGGTACTTTGGACACAGAGGGCAGGAGGAATGGAGTAGGGACACGTACTCGGACAAGAGTGGGTAATAAGAATTTCTTTATTCGGATGAGAACACATCCATAAAATTTACAATAATACAATCATGCAGTATAAAGATCATTACAGACCAATAAAACAACGGAACATTATTAAAACAAAGCAAGTTACTAGAACCTCGAGGATCTAAGGCTAAACACCCCAACAATGACCTAAAAAAATACAAAACTATGAGAGCTCAATCAATTCTTGATAGCCTGGATCTACGAGCTGCTCGCAAAAAACATCACTGCGTGGAGGGTATAGGAGTTTAATTAAAACTGCAAGTGCAAAGAGCCACTTTGGCCTGCCTAAACTTCAAACTCTTTAATAAAGGCAGGAGAAATAGTTTTCTTGGCATTGAGATCAGTTTACACAATAAAACAAAGTGACCCATATCCTGTGGAGATCGAAGATCTCAGCCACATGGGCCTCTTTGAATTTAAGGAAGAAATACAGACGGAGATGCGAAAAGATGGTGCAATTGATTGAATCTAAAACATGCAACTAACAAGCATTTACAATGCAATAGGTCTCGCAATTACATTGTTTTGAGCTAATCTGCATTATAAATGTTAGTTTTTTTTTTCCCCTTCGTGAAGCATTATTCAAATGGTGTAATGCAAAACAGCAAAAGCTCACTTTGTTGCAATTCCGAAATCTATTGCATTGCATTAGTGCGAGTTTTGTACTGTAAATGGTACTGGCTTTTATTAATGTTTTTTATCACATTAATCTAAAGCATTAAAATAAATTAATACCGGCTAACTAATCTCCATACGATATCTATTTCTTGCTAAAAATACGTCGGACGTCATAAGCAAACACGTGAATTTAATAACTGCACGGAAATGGAATAGTCGTGCTCACTTTATACCGCATTTACTGTTGTAAGGCGCATCTACATTCCTTTCTGCTCCCCACCTCTATCACGCACTCCTATGACCAAATTCAGAAGTGCGCTTTGTAGCTGGGAAAACATAACATGCAGACAAACTATTCTAGACAAAACGCAGATGTGGCCAAGTTATCTCAACAGAGACCGCTTTAAAATAGAACTGATTTAGCTAGGGGCTTTCGTGTGAATCGTACTAAAGACCAATACACCTACAAAGGTTCCCATCAAGGGCGACAGAAGCCTCTTACAATTAACAAAAGCAAAAACAAAATGTAGGGGTTGACGAAGAGTAAAAGCCATGAAGAGTTTATGACGTAATCTGTAAGTGAACTCAATCAGGGGGATAGTGATGATTGGGGGGAGGGGTATAAGCAATGGGAGAACTGGAGGGTAGGAGAGCCAGTTTACATGGTAACTTTATTCTGAAGGAGTTCATTTAGAGGTAATTAACATTCACATTTTGACTTTCGCACGGTTTGACAGAAAAGCCACTCTCCCACTACAATTTTGATAACTTTTGTCCAGCAGTTCAGACTTCTGAGCGGCATACTCTAGTTACGGAAAAACCCTTGTTAAATTCAAAAGGGACACATGTCGGGAACCCCAGCCCTCTGATATACCATGCGACCAGTCTGCACCGAATCCAACATGCTCATGGTTTCAATTTTGGGAATGGTTTTAAGGATGCTAAAAAGTTATTAGCTTAGGATTGAGGCATCGACAAGCAGCAAATCATATTCCTAACTGTGTTATCAACACATGTAGTAATCTCGATATCTCGTCTAAAGTAACACTCACATAACATTTATAAACACTATTTTTGTAACGTGTACCTTGCACTCTGCAAACAAAATAATTATTACTTTATTATAAAAAAGGTTATTTATGCTTAAACATTTGGACGGGGTGGCGAAAAAACTGATCTCTTAGTTAAAGGCTTTACCTAAGAAATATGGATTTGACAAATTGCTAATTGAACCAGAAGAAAAGTAGGCCATGTCAGATGTGAACAGAACATGGAAACATGGACATCTTACATGACACTATCTACAAAATAATCCAATAACATTTTTTTATCAAAAAAATGTTTAAGAAACTTGGATACTTAATATATCCGCTTGAGAAATAAATAAAAAACTAAAAGAGTAGGTCAGTGACAGCAATAAAAATCGTTTCACCAATCTCGACAAAGCAAGCCGGTAGTAATACGCCTCCTCGCCCAGCCCAACTACATCCCCTTGCCTTTATCAATCCCTGCTATCTTCATTCAGGCAGCCAAAGATTTCTGCCAAACGTGGGGGGGAGGGTTAAGTGATGTTGACATCTTTCCCTTCGAAACTAGCGACAGACCACCAACTCGTATCATGAAGAAATGTGTTACTTACCTGTAACTGCAGTTATCCAGTATTGGTATCTATCATAGATTCACATGCCTGAATTATTCCCCGTCATCGGGATGGGAGTCCCCGGTACATAAGAAAAGTAATGTCTCACTAGACATATAGAGAGATAGGCTAAAGGCCTCACATTAGTAACATATCCAGGTCCTTTTGTAATGAGGACCAAACTCTAGAGAACAGCCAATCAGCTATCACCACCCTCTGGAACCTTCCTGGAAAGAGCTCTAGTCCCTCAGTTTCGTAAGCACAGTGCTAAATAGATGCATCACTGAGAGAACCAGGCGAGCCCTTCCAGGGGAGGTGGGTGGGTTGCATGTGAATCTATGAAAGATACCAATACTGGATAACTGCAGTTACAGGTAAGTAACGCATTTCTTATCCAGTATTAGGGTATCTTTCATAGATTTACATGTCTTAATCAGAATAGCAAGCAATGATGGGCACATTTCGGATGGAACAGAATGCATAAATTCATCAGATAATAACATATCAATGCGAAAGCAGAGAAGTAACAACGTGCAATCAAAAGAAAACAGCAGAGAACCCAATGGAGAAATGTGCTTGTAAAAGAAAGGATGGTGGGATGAAAAGAAGGCTCACCTCTCTCGAAATAGATGACTTAACACCGCCTGCCCCACTGCAGCATCCTTCATGAAATCCGTATCCAAGCAGTAATGCTTGGTACATTTATGCGGCGTCTTCCATGTTGCCGCTCTGCAAAGGTCTGTGATAGGCACAACCGCAAACAGTGCCATGGAGGTAGAAATCGCCCTAGTGGAATGGGCTTGAACTGTCGAGTGCAAGAGATGGCCTGCTTGCTGGTGACAGAAAGTAATAGCGCCAGAGATCCACCAAGAAATACTCTGTTTAGTAAGTGGAAAACCTTTCCTAGGTAGACTGTAAGCCACAAAGAGTTGGTTGGATTTGCGGAACGTCTTTGTCCTATCAAGGTAGAATTTAAGGCAGCGTTTAAGATCCAGTGAATGCAGAGCCCTTTCTGCCGCCGTTTGAGGATTCGGAAAAAAGATTCACAAGACTATAGGCTCATTGAGGTGAAAGTCTGACGGGACCTTGGGAACAAAATTGGGATTAGTCCAAAGTATAAACCTATCAGGTTTGAATTGAAGAAAAGGGTCTTGAATTGAGAATGCATGAAGTTCGCTTACTCGCCTTGCAGATGTAAGGGCTAGAAGGAGTGCCGTTCTCCAAGGGAGAAACTGGAGGTTGGCTCGGAGTATCGGCTCAAAAGGGTGTTCATAAGCAGAGCAAGAAAGATGTTGAGTTGCCGAGGTGGAGACTTCACGGGAGGTAATGTCCTAAACAGACCTTTGAGAAATTGTTTAATCAGTCTATGTGACCAAAGAGAAGGACCCGTAGAAGAGCTCCTGAAACAGGATATCGCTGCCAGGTGAACTTTAATAGAGGCGTGAGCCAGACCTGAAGTCGCCAAATGGAGAAGATAAGGCAATATTTGCTCTGGAGAAGAAGTGAAAGGGTGTACATTCGCAGACTTACACCAGATGCAGAATCTTTTCCATTTCAAGGAATATGTTTTGTGTGTACTGTCGGCTCGAGCCAGAACCGCCCTGCAGTCTGGAGTAATGTCTAGGCCATGGAACTTTCGGAACTCAGGAGCCAAGCCAAAAATATGAGAGATGCTGGATCCGGATGTCTGACTTGTTCCCGGTCCATTGTGAGGAGAGGGGGAAAAGGTTGCAACGGAATTGGCGGTTCCAGGAAGAGAAGATGGAGCTCCGTGAACCAATGCTGGCGAGGCCACGCTGGCGCGATCAGGATTAGCGTGCAGAGTTCTGCCTTCAACTTCTTGAGAACCCTGGGAATCAGGGGAATTAGTGGAATCAGTGGAAAAGACGTTGAACCATGCTATCGAAAATGCATTCCCTAGAGATCACCGTTGGGGATGCCAGCTTCCGAAGTTTTGGCATTTGGCGTTGTGCTGGGTGGCAAATAGATCCAAGAGGTGTGCCCCATTGAGAGAATATGCCGTTGAGAACCTGCTGGTTCAATTCCCATTCGTGACATTCCTGGAACATATTCCGCTCGGAGGGAAATGTTGTGTTGGAAGTAAATCAGTTCCAGATCTTTTGAGATTCGCGAGAGAGTGGCAGTGAACGAGTACCCCCCTGCTTGTTCAAGCACCAGAGAACATTTGATCCTGGGAAAGAACGCCAGGAGGGCCAGATAAACAGCCCATAGCTCGAGAAGGTTTATGTGAAGCTTCCGTTCGGAAGGAGACCACTTTCCGCTGATCCGAAGTTCCTGGAGGAATGCTCCGCAACCCTCCAGGGACGCATCCGTTGTGATTATTTGTGGCGAGGCTTGAAGCAAGAAGGGCAGGCCTTGAGAAAGATTCCGTGGACAAGTCCACCACTGTAGAGCAGTGGCTATCTGAGGGGTCACCTGAACGGCATCGAAGGATCCTTCGGCTTGAATCCACTGAGTGGATAGTGATTCCTGGAGAGGGCGCATGTAGAGGCGCCAGTAGGGAACCAGAAGAATACAGGATGAGATCATCCCGAGAAGAGATTTGAAATTTTTTAATGGATCTGTAGTTTTAGCGGATCAAAATCACTGTATCTGTGTAGTGTTCTGGATCGATAAAGATTTGTACATATGTGAAAGTGTCTCTCATATATTAACTTACACTACTATGGTGGTATAGTGTTTATCCATTTGAGCACAACATACTCACTGCAGTTTTGTACTCACCCTAGACTCGACGGTTGTGCTGGCAGTCTGATTACCACTGTCATCTTGCCCTTTTTTCCGGTCCTATAAAATCTGATTGTCTATGGCCCACAAAGACAATCTGGATAAAAGGACCCGGCCAGGACCTTTACTACAGCCTCGATAAGAGTGAGCGGTACGATTGCGAGTTGTCCTTGTCCTCTTTTTTGTAAATTGGAATTATTGTAGCAGTAGACCAGGAGGGCAACGTCCCCTTTGAGGCGGACGTATTTAGGACTGGTGTTCAAAGAGGGGCCCAAACCTCAATATTATCACAAAAGAGGACCTGGGGCCTTGTTTAGCTCAAGCAGCTCTATGCTTGAGCTAAACCTCATCCAAGGAGAAGCTAATAGGGATTAGATCAGGACTAGGGGGTATATCTACCCACGGCTCCACCAAGGAGCCTGCAGTATAAACCTTTTCGAAATGGGAAACCCATTGATCTGACGTAATATGATGGCACACAATCGGTCTAGCTGGGTCCGTAAAGCAGGTATTATTAATGATCTTCCAAAATAAGGCTGAATCCCTCAACTCCTCCGCTTTGGATAGATCCTTCTAGGCCTGCTTTTGTAACTGGTGCCTGCGCACTTTCACATCTTCTTTGTAAAGACGCCAGCACTGAGCCACTGTCTTTCTCCCAGGGCACCAGCTTCAGAGCTACCTTTAGCCTCCTCAATGCTTGCGAGCACTTGCGGTCAACCCTCGCTGTCTGTGTAGTTAAAAGTTCAGACACAACCTGGCCGATGGAGGTAAACAAACTTAATATTTCTTCGCTCTGGGCATAAGGGTCCAAACAAAGGCCTATCTCAAGCTGACAGGAGGAGAAAAGGTTATGATTGAAGGCCTTGGCATTTATACTTGACCAACGTAGGCACCTAACCTGGTCTGTTGGAATTAGGGGGGCCTGAGATTTAAGAGGACCCGTTGTATGGCTACCCACCCCCCACAGTATGAGTGTCAGGGGATTAGGGTCACTGAATGGATTGCGTTTTATGTTGAAGGAACCCAGGCCCGCGCCCAAGGAGGTAGACACAAACAAAATCCAGAATAGTAGCAGAACCTCTACTTTTGTAGGAAGGGGCAGATGTGAGATAGGGGAGCACAACATTATGAGCGAGTAACCTTCCATGGTTTGCTCCATATGCAAGTTCTCTGTAAATGGACAGGGCTGTGCAATTGGGGAGGGGGGGGGGGGGAATCTTTATGAAAAGCTAACAGGTGACAATTAAACCCTCCTCCCCACCCCCCCCAACTAAGATAAGGTTCTTGCGCCCTAGGGCCTCACCCTTTAGGGAATCAAGGGCAAAATTTAGGGCATTAAAGTTTGTAGTCCGGCCCTTATCCTTCTTCAAAATTATAAAAGTAGATTATAGCAAGTGAGGGCTCTCGTCCCATAAGCAATTTTATACACTAGAACACCTGGGAATCCCACTTTCTGGTCTGCAACTCCTTGCATAGTTCTAATTCCACAAATGTGATAGGGCCCCCACTAGCTCTACCCATGATGGAGTCTTGTGCTGTTCTTGGTCTCCCAAGTTTCCTGTAAACATATAATATTGTATGATCTGATGTATGAAAGCCATCGGTCATCTGAAAACTTGGCAGACAAACCGGCCACATTCCAGGAGAGGAGCTTGAATTTTCTTCCGGGATTGTGGTTGGTACCTCCTAAATGGACTACAGGAGGGTTAGGTATATAAGGCCTTACCTGGGAGTCAGAGTTGGCCTTAGGGCACACCTCCAGAGGAGGATCTAATAAAATCCCAACTGGGCTTAAAACAGGTAGGACCCTCGCTGCCTCTGGACCCCGACACAAGGGGCCTAAAAATAATGGGGTGGCTGAACATGTATTGCCTCAGATTCACATAGTCAGTCCAGCTCGTCCTAGTTATCTAAGGGAGCATACAAGTTTGAGTTGCAGCTGCCAGCCCATACCGCCTTCAGTAAGCCCCCCCACCTCCTCCCCCCAAAAAAAGTTCCTCACCCGGATTGCTCAGTGGTGGTCTATGGAAAAAGCCCAGTGGAAGTAATTTAATGCATGAGCCTACTCAAAACGATTTGGATGCCCCAAAGAGGCTTTTCGTGCTAACTCGGGGTGACGTGTAGAGATGATGATGCAATCTCCATTGAACATTTTCCTTGATGGGCCTATCCAGGCCACCTTCCGCGCCATCAAACTATCATAATAATCACTAGCAGAAAACCCAGAGTGCTGTGCTAGCCAATGCAAGGCTTTACAGATCAATTGGATGGTAGTTTCATCTTTGTGTGCAGCCCGGCCTAGAACCCCCGACAGGACCATGGTGTTAGGAGCACATGCTGGTGGGTGGCAGGGGAGGAGGTGGGAGGTCAATCACTGGGAGCTGTAAAACCTTGGGCAATTGCACCCCAAGATGGGGGGCATCTACCCTATCTGGGGCCCAGGTAATACGAGAGAGGGAAGTCGGGTGCCCTTTGTCAAAGCACAAGCTACTGGGCCCTTGTGTTGCATGCTGAGCCGACACCCTTGGGGGTATTAGCATGCGGGTTACCACTGCTACTCCGGGGAATACCCAAAGATATAAAGTCAGGTAAGGGGGGGCACAATGGCAAATGGTCAGGTAGGGGTTTAGTCAGAGAAGTTAAAACCGTGTCCAAATTACGTGCCAACTCCCTAGAAGCCGACTCCAACTTGTCCAGTCTGGTCAGGATTGGTGATATAAGGTCAATAACAGTCACCTTAATTTTATGTAGTGCTGGGGCCAGCTGATTCAACAGTTCCTTCGTATTGGGCCCTGATATATCACTCGCCTGTTCCTGTTGTGTGACCGCAGAAGATTCCTTTACCCTCTTAGCCTTCCTCTGCCGTTTTGGAGCTGGTGGGCTTGCCACATAAACAGGAGGTGTAAGCTGGATAAGGGAGGGTAAGGGCTTGGAGGCTGCAGGCTCAGAGTTTATGGACAAAGGAGATGGGGCTGAGGATGGAGCGCCCAAGAGGGCCTTGACAACCAATGTTGGTGTAGATGTAAGACAAAGGCCTGAGCTTCCTATATCAACAGAAAGCTGCCTGTTAGTCCGGTCTATCTCCTTATTAATTGCACCCACAGCCTTTGCCAGAAATGTATCAATAGTGAGGCGCGACTGCCCCGAAGGTGTCGCAGGCTGTGCCTTCTTCTTACCCACTGCGCTATATCAAACAATAACAAAGGAATTAAAACCAGCTGCCCAAAGTGTCAGAAAGAGGGGCAACGGTGATTCCCTCTGATGTTGCACAAGAACCGAAGGTATCTCGCCAAACACAAAAAATACTTGCTGATGGTCTTCTGTCCTGATTCTGCCCCTCAATGTGGCGGCATTTGTCGGAGCTGTACAAGAATCAAAAAACTGACCCCAAGGACCAACTGATGGCAGGTGCAGGCGAAACCACTCGACTGGACACACGCTGAAGGGGACGAGGCATCGTTATAAGAGCTCCCAGTTTGACAGTTGTCCCCCCGATAATAATAAGAGCCGAGTAACAGTCTGGAGGGCTCTAGACAAGTAATCCCAACAGGGCAGACGACAAACAGGGGCTGCAGATGATTTAGAGTGCCCCGAGAATACCCACTCACCATCTTCAAAGACTCCACGGACCAGGCTCCAGAGGTAAGAGGGATGGCCCAGCCCGGCCTCTTCCGAACTTTGATGGCCTAAGACGAGCTACAATGGGCCAGTCTCGGCCCAGTCTTAAGACAGGCCCGTCTTCGCCCGGGCCGAGCCGGGGGATGGCCGACGCGCATCTCATGCTGCGTGACACCTCTGCTGGGTTTATGGCACTCCGGCGCTGCCTCGCCACGTCACGGTCCCCAGGGCAGGAAACAACTAGTGCGGTGGATGGAGATGGGAAGGAGTACCAAACTGACCCTACAGGGAAGGCATCAGGGGGACGCAGCAGCACATTACATCACACAGGGCAAGCGGGATGGGAGTGCAGCAAACTGACCATGGAAATAAATGGGGAGGGAACAGGGTCATGCACATGGACAACAGACAGCAGAGGGGAAGGAGGCAAGGGAAGCAAGCTGCCCATAGCGGACAGACAGTTGCAGCATAACTGATCATGAAGGGCAGGCGAGAGGGGGCAGGGGAACAACAGTGGACCAAACACGGCAGGTGGGAGGGGATAGGGGTCTGCACATGGAAAACCGAGGGCATGGGGGAGGGCAGGCGGGATGGGCACTGGAAGCACAACACACGATTAAGGGCAACAATGAGACTATAATGGCATACACAGAGAAGACGAAGGGAAGGTGGGAGGGGTTTAGGGGCAGCAAGCTGACCACACAGGCCAGATGAGGAGGGCTGTGGTAGCACAGAAGACCATGCATGGAAGCGGGAGGGTTCGTGGTAGCACAAGGGCCATAGTGGGCAAGCTGGAGGGGGGCAGTGACATGCACATCAGATCATGAAGGACAGAAGGGAGGGGTAGGGGCTGGACCCAGACAAAAGAGGGCAGGGAAAGGAACTTCACAACAGATCATGCAGAGCAGACAGGAGGAGCAGTTGCAACACAACAAAGCATGGAGGGTCAAAGGGAGTGGCAGCAAAACAGACCATGGAGGACAGGTGGGAGAGGATAGGGACATGGCAGGCAGGTTGGAGGTGGCAGGGACAGGCAGCAGCCATCTGACCATGCTCTGCAGGTGGGAGGGCCAGTGGCAGCTCAACAGAACACTCAAGTAGATAGGGGGTGGCAGGTCCACGGAATATAGTGGGCAGACAGGAGGGAGCAGGGCATGCACACAGACATGGGGGGGCAGGGAGAGGAGAGTAGGAACAGCAAGCTAAGCATAGAGGCTAAGCAGGAGGACAATGAAGCTGCATAGGATTGGGGTACAGAGGGTAGGCGGAGTAGGCAGGAACATCGAGCTAACTAGAAGGCAGTGGCAGCACATCGGACCATGCAGGGCAAGAGGGAGGGGCTGGTGCATGGACTTGGACAACAGAAGGTAGGGAGAAGGTGGATGGGGCAGCAAGCTAACTGTTTAGGGCAGGGAGAAAGGGCAGCGGCAGAACAACAGCCACACACAGTTTTATTGAGGGAGCAGGGTAATGGGCAATGGATGGCAAGGAGGAGAGCAGCAAGCTTGGGTGAGGGCAGGAGAATGCCAGGCCAGGTCCTGTGTTCAACCCTACCCCCACTGTGCATTGAGAGTGGCACCTTACCACACATTGGAAAAAAAAAAAGTGGAAATTCACTGAAAAAAACCCCACAAAGGTTACAGGGTCATTATACTTGGGCTCAGATTTCACTCGTACAAAACCAGTGAAATTCAGCAGTTCTAGTTAGCTGAGCTAACTAACTCGCACCCCTACAATACACTGCTTATGACCTCACAATTTGCATCCCTCATGACATGGTCATTGACATCACTGATGACATCATCCATAAAATCACCAATGCACCCACTCACATCCCCATAGAACCTTTCATACACCCATTCACAAACCCATTCACAGACCTATACCAGTACGCCCACTGATTCTTAGATCTACACACAAAACCACTCACTCACCCATACAGCCACTCACTAATACAGCCACTGACATATACACTCATACAGTCACACACACTGGGTCAGTCACCAATAGAGCTACTCACACCTACTCACTCACCCATACATAGACTAACACGTGCTCACTCACCTATACAGTCACCGACACAAGCACACTCACCCACACAGCTACTCTCACATTCACTCACCCAGTCACTACTATACCCCATCACTCACCCATACTGCCTTTTACATACCCAGTTACTCACCCATATACCAATGACACATTGTTGTAGTATGCTGCTCAGCCAGGATGTGTGTGTGTTAGAATGTTGGGAGTTAGAATGTTGGAATGGTTTGAGTCAGTTGGTCTATGGGCTGAGCAGCATACAGGCTGCTCCTGGTGGGGCTCGCCATTTATATACTTTAATACCTGTAACTTCAATCTTCAATAAATATACTTAAAGTTACCAACAACGAATGGACAATGATTCTTGTTCATTACAATTGGCGACGATTTGGAAAGGCCCTGCGCTTCCACTTTCAAGTAACCTCAAGATTAAGAATTCAAGCTACAGAAAACCGAGAAGCAGCATCTCAACTTATCTGGCACTACGAGCCCCACCAGTGACCTCCCACCGGTCGCCCTCAACTCCAAAGTGCCACTTCCTAACTGCAGATTCTGCTGCCTCCCAGTTTCTGCCTACAGTTCTTGCCTGCATGCCAGCTCTGGCTCTCCACTGCTTGTTTTCCGGCTGACTACTCCCTCGGAGCAACGTGTCCTTCTGTCTGCCTTTGCATACCGCTCCGGCTTGCTTGTTCCTCACAGTGTGACATCAGAGCTCATAATTTCCTCTATACTGCCTCCCTCTTTTTAACATCTGCCCCAGCTACAGGCATTATTGCCCTGCGAACTTTACATGCAGTTCGACTCTTTCACACCGACTACAGCGTGAGCAGACACTCACTGTCACCTAATCGAGGTCAGTCTTATTTTTTTATTTCCTGCATTTTTCAGAAGAAATGCCCTTTTCCAGCACCGTTACCGTTATTCGCCATGCGACATTTGAAAGTAGCGCGAGGCACCTCCTTACCTCGAGCTGTAGTCGGGCGGATCTTCTGTGGCAGCACCTTCCATCCATGGATATCCTCTCTGTGACAACTCTTCCCTGCGTCATCACCGCTTTTCAGCATTTGTCGAGCCTACTCTTACCGAGAGCCACCCTGCCCGACGTCTTCCTGCGTGCCGCCATTTTGAGTTTGGTATTTTACATCATTTCATGTGCACCTTCCAGCATACTTCTCATCTTGCTAACCACGTCTGTTTGCCATCCAATCTTCCCACAGTTCCCTGTTTTGCCATTCCGTCGGTTGGAATTTCTTCAAGGACATCGGAGCGCCTTTACGGATTTTCAGCAGGTTCTGTCTCATTTTATTTTTAAACCTGCTGCCTGTTCACATTTGTTTTGAGACAAGCCGTCTTCTTTGGGAACATTATACACCGCTTCGATCTGCTGTCTTCTTTCTCGAAGTACTGTAGTTTAATTTTTACAACAGCGCCATCTAGTGGTTATCTTCACTAACGCATCTCCTCAAAGGAAACAAGATTCCAGCTGATTCAATGCATATGTTCCTTCTATTATTTTAAATTGAAGTTATTCCATCAGGCTCAACCTCGCCTGGAGTTACCTGCAAGGCTCATATCATTACCATATGGCATTTACTATTTTCATGACTTTGACATCATTTTATGTACTTCACTTAACATGTGATTTGCGCTGTTACTGCAAATTGCATTTTTACTTAGTAGTATGTTTAGAAAAAAAAAAAGGGGGGATGGGTAGCTCTACAATTACGTTGTTCACATCATATGTTTTTATACTGTGTGGCACTTACAGCCACACCAAGCTATGAAGCTTCCTCGTTTTATGTTGCACTGTATGGAATTCATCACCACACTTTTACTGTACCATGTGGTATTGTCCACTCCACTTTGTTGTTTTCTTCATGTATGAATCGTACACTGTACTGTTATGTACCTATCTCAATTTCTACTTTTCATACATCTTACTTTGCTACGTGTGGTGCCTCCCCACACCTCTCTTCCCAACATGCTTTGAGGGAGATTTTCACAATTTCATGTGGCACATTGTGCCGTGTGCTGCTTCCGCACACCTTTCAACTCAACTTGCATTGAGGGAAATTTTACTGTTTCATGTGGTTTCACCACATCTCAGTCACATTTTTACAAATTGCATTTATTTTATTTCATGTGGTATTACCGCATCTCATGCACATTTCTACAAATTGCAATTACCTTCTTTCTGGTGGTACTACCACATCTCCTGCACATTTCTTAACTTTTTCATTGTTTCATGTGGTACTACCGCATCTGGTGTAAATTAATGTATTGTGTCATGTGGCATTTCCATATCTACTTTTTACTTATCTTGTTTAATGTGGTACATCCACATCCTATGCACGTTCTACTGTTTTATGTGGTGCGTCCTCACATCTATTTTATGTGATGTGTCCCCACATCCATTTAATGGGTCACGCCACATCTGTACTCTTGCATTTACATTGTTTCATGTGGTACTTCCACATCTCGTGTACATATTATTGCATCGTTTCTTTTGTTTAATGTGGTACATCCACATCTTATGCACATGTTCTACTGATTTATGTGGTGCGTTCCCACATCGATTTTATGTGGTGTGTCTCCACATCTATTTAATGTGGTCACCCCACATCTGTACTCGCAAATTGTTTTTGCGTCATGTTGTGCATTCTGCTTTCCGGGTTTTCTTCTTCACTCTCTTGATCGTACTCTTGTACTTCCTTCGTGTCGGCCCGGCCAGCTCTCATGATCTTTGTTCCCGAGTCGCTACTTGTTCTTGTTGTGGGAGTGCGTTGGTTGTTTTGTGGGAGAAAGGGAGATGGGTGATTGAGTCTTCTTTCGTGTCTCCCGTCTTCCTTATCGCCCTTTCCCACTCACCACTTTATCTTATCGCTTTCAATCAATTTTTCATGCAATCCGTTTTATTCATCATATCTTGTCATGTTTTGCTTAATTCTTTTAATGTGACTTTTGTTATACCTTTTTAAAGTTTGTCTCTTCTCATTGTAAAGAAGGGAGATGTTGTAGTATGCTGCTCAGCCAGGATGTGTGTGTGTTAGAATGTTGGGAGTTAGAATGTGGGAATGGTTTGAGTCAGTTGGTCTATGGGCTGAGCAGCATACAGGCTGCTCCTGGTGGGGCTCGCTATTTATATACTTTAATACCTGTAACTTCAATAAATATACTTGAAGTTACCAACAACGAATGGACAATCATTCTTGTTCATTACACACATCCACTTACTCTTCGACACAGACATACGCACACTCAATCACCCATACAGCCCCTCGCCGACACACACACCCTCACCAATACATACAGCCACTGACTCACCCACTCACTCATCCAATCACACACACCCTCACAGACACTCAGACAGGTACTCAGACAACCAATCACCCATCCAGCCACTTAGAAACCAACTGACAGATTGATACAAACATTCACACAATCAATAACTCACCCATACATTCGCTGAGACACCTAATCGCTCAAACACCCAATGAATCATCCACACAGGCACTCATTCACCCAATGATTCACCGATACACCTTGGTATATATATTTAACTCAAACGTTTTAAAAAACATTCAAAGTCACTGGTTGAGGTCAATGATGTCTTTTGAGAGGTCATCAGTGAGGTCACGGACCAAGTTGTGAGTGATGTAATATGTGAGGTCATGCCCAGTGCATTGCGGGGTTCTGAGTTATAGTTAGCTTTGCTAACTATAACTAATGAATTTGACTGATTTTGTACAAGTGAAATCTAAGCCTAACTATAATGTCCCTGTAACCTTTGGATTTTTCAGTGACTTTCCAAGGTTTTTTAAAACTATATTTCCTAATTATAATGTCCCTGTAACCTTTGTTTTTCAGTATATAATATATATTTACACACAATTTCAAATCAGACTCACGCAACTAATTAAAGCAAGTGGCTCAATACCTAGTTACATTGGTATAACTATTTGTGACGTGCACAGTCACCAGTTGTCTGAAAAGCCTCACAATTTGTTTAGCAAAGAGTTCCAATATTTTTCACAGCACACTGACAAGATTCTACCAGCTTATTCAGTTTTATTACATTTAGGAACTATTAAAAAATGTGCTGTGGCTGAGCCAAGGGATCTAGGGGTGAATACTTTTAAAGCTAGGGAAGTGTCATGTAAACCACACAAAGTATCATGAATTGCACTCGCAGAATTCTTCATAGGGAGCAAGTGCAATTGGAAAAGGGAAGAGGTGGGAGTGTAGGAGAATTTGAGAAGATCTGTGAACCAGACAAGGAGCATTGTTTTGAGGTGTTTAAAGGCTCCTACATAAAGTGGGGATATAAAAGGAGTCCAGCCTCGACCCAATTAAAGTTTAGATTGCACATCTTTTCCCACTGCTATTTAGGTAAGGGAAAACATTTCCTCAGATTACTGCAAATTGCTTTTCTCTACTGATAATATTTGCTATTTTGTGTTACATATATTTTGAGACAACATAGGAATTGTTTTACCACTGACAAATTAAAATCAAAATATCACTCCAAGACTCTTTGCTGGGGAGACAGGGAAAGGAGGAGTACTAATGTCCTGGCACCAGTAAGATCTTGCTTCCTCTGGACTACCAAGACTTCAGTCTGGTCTGCATTTAGTTCTAGCCATTAACTAGCCACCCATTTCCAAATAAACTTCACGGGCATTAGACGGTCTGACAGATTTAAAGAGCCACCTAAGTGGATTAATATTTGTGTATTTGCTTCTAACAAGTATAAATTGAGCACCTCTGTTTAAAGTGATAAGCTCAAGTTAAATAGATGAGGTGAGAGCAGTACTCCACACTGATTGGAATCAGCTAGTCAAGAATGTGTCAAACCACTTTAAGACAGTGCCTCCTAGACCAGCTATTATAAGACAGGCATGTAGAATACCATGGTAATCTATATCGAATTCAGCCAGCAAATACAACAGTACCAAAGCGTTTATGTAAAGATGGGTCTTAGACAATAGTTGGATCAAGCTGTTTATTCATAAGTTGCATATAAATAAACCCACCAGTGCGGATAACAGAGGCCCTCCAGCACCGGTCAGCACAGAACACGAAGTGACTCCAAGCATTCTTCCCAGTAACTAAGCAACATAGAATATACCTACATCATACAACTGACATCAGGGAATTCCATATAAACATCCTACTAATAAAAAGGACACTACACAACATGTCCCCCCTTTTTTTTTTATACAAATGAATCCCTGTGAAACCAATAAAACAAAACAAAAAAACAAATCATTTTAAAACAAAATCTTCGATTTTTTTAGGTAATTTCACAATCCTTTTCACAGGAACCTCATAAGAAGCCTCCCCAGAAATCAACTCCTCAGAGGAAGAGATATTGTGAGAATCAGTATTAGAAACGGACATCAGAACACAACTTGGAATTATTATCAGATGAGGAACTAGCTACATGTGTACCTTCAATAGTGTGTCTAAGATTGGAATCACATACACCTTTATCGTTGGAAGATCCTATATCCAAAAAAGACTCATCAGCATCAAGTGCACTAAACAACTTTTCTTGCCCAGGCTTAAGAAGAATTATAGAACTCTTATTCCACCACCCTCTTTTGTGTAAAAGAACAGCAGTATCAGAGACTTTAATAACTTGCACAGGAGCAGAAAATCTAGACAGACCTTTGCGTGGCAGACCAGGATTAATGATGCGTACCCAATCACCAACACTTATATTTTTGTGCTTGGTCCTGTGTATGTCATCATGATAAACCTTATTTTTAGATGCAGCTTCGTCTAAACTGTCTTTCACCTTATCTAGAGTTCTCTCAAAATCCTTATGAACCACTAACTCAAATGATGGTGACACTAGTGTACAACACCCTCTTCCTCTCATCAAATAAAAGGGAGGGACTCCTGTCACTGAATGCGGCATGGTATGATATGCCCAAAGCTTCTCATTAAGAAAATCCAAAACGTTCTTCTTACTCTCCAACGCACATTGAATGCCATCCTTAACGAATGTATTAGCCCTCTCCACTTGACCATCGGCTTTTGGACAATATAAAGGAGCTCTCTCAGCTCTAATGCCACACTTTAAGAAGGAAACCATTTTAGAAGAAATTAACTGGACGCCATTGTCTGACATAAGTATCCTAGGAAAACCTTCAACAATAAAAACCTTTTCTAAAAATTTGATCACTTCATCAGTGTTGGGATTTTCCACAAAAGTGTGGTAAATCCATTTGGAAAAATTCTCAATTAACACGATAAGAAATCTGTGTTGCCTACCTAAGATGTCATAAGGACCTGAAAAGTCAATGGATACCTTCTGCCAAGGTCCCTTGGGAATTTCTTGTAAACCAATAGGCTCACAGGAAACATTGTAATGTTTATCAGAACGAACACAAATAGCACAAGCATCCACAAATCTCTCCACTGAAGTATCCATACCAGGCCACCTGGTATGGAAAAAAGCCGAACTTGGACCCTTTGGTGCCAGCCAGTTTCAGGCCCATTTCCCTTTTGCCGTACCCGGTGAAACTACTGGAAAAATCTGTGAGCAAGACCCTATCTCAGTTTCTGGAGGAGAACCTGCTGTTGGATCGGGATCAGTTCGGTTTCCGCCCAGGTCACGGAACCGAAACAGCTTTAATCACCATGCTGGACCATCTTCGCATGCGAGCCGACAATGGGAGTGCTATGATTTTAGTGCTCCTTGATATGTCGGCAGCATTCGATACGGTAAGCCACTCTGTCCTGCTGGAGAGGCTGAGGCAGATAGGTGTAAAGGGCAGAGCGCTGCAATGGTTCCGCTCCTACCTTGAAGACAGACAGCAGGTTGTCACCCTAGCACCGTTCTCCTCTAGCAGATCCCCAGTTGCGTACGGGGTGCCGCAGGGATCCGCAATTAGTCCCATCCTCTTTAACATCTACCTGCGGCCCCTGTTTCCGTTAATGAAATCTTTCGGAGTCAGCTTGGTGAACTACGCTGACGATACGCAGCTGGCTTTCTCTCTGGAAGGGGAGGATGCATTGGCCATGGATCGCTTCCATCAATGCATGAACCAGACCATGGACTGGCTCAGACGGAACTCTTCAATTTAACAGCGGTAAAACTGAGGTGGTATTCTGCTCACCATTCAGGATTCCCAAACATCTTCCTCTCGAATTCAGTCTTACACCGGAGGAAGGACCCCTTATACCAGTCAGAAAGGTCCGCAATCTTGGGATAATCATTGACGACGATCTCCAGATGGTTTCCCAAGCCAGTAAAACTGCAAACGTCTGCTTTGCCCTGCTGCGACTGCTCCGAAGTATTCTACCTCTGCTCCCTAGGGAGTCGCGAGCTACAGTGGTGCGCAGCACGGTATTAAGCGGACTTGATTATTGCAACTCCCTGTATCTGGGGGCTCCGCAGTATGTCCATCAAGGATTGCAGAGGATTCAGTCAGCCGCAGCCAAATTGGTGCTCGATAGGCAACGCCGCTCTTCATCAACCAGAGCACTAAGGGACTTACACTGGCTTCCGGTGAGAGAAAGGATCCTCTTCAAGTCCTTGTGTCTGACTTTTAGAGCAGTGCACGGACTAGGTCCAGTCCCTTTACAGGACAGGTTTGCTCGCTACCTTCCAAGCAGACAACTACGCTCCTCTACAGCTGGACTACTGACGGTCCCGAGATTTAAGCGTATGAGGGTAGGCGGAAGAGCCTTCAGCACGGTAGCCCCTGGAGAGTGGAATAAACTCCCTGCGACAGTGCAACTCCTTACTCGAATTTCGTAAGGGACTCAAGACCTGGTTATTTCCTGAAGCTTAATCTTGGCATGTTTATTCGGTCCTCCTCTGTCATCTCTGATGCTCTCCTCTCAGTCTAAAGCGCCAAGATGCCCGTAGGGCGATAGCTGCGCTATATAAGTTTCACAATCAATCAATCAATCAATCAATCACCAGTAATGTTGTCTAAGAGATCTTTTAGTTCCAGATACACCATTATGACCAAGATGAGCTAATTCTATAAGCTTGGTCCTGAGACCCACAGGAGGAACTAACACACTATGTCTGACCAAAAATCCATTCTCAATACTAAGTTCACTTGAAATTTGTGCAAAACTGTGTAGTCCTGCTTCAAGATTCCTGAAAGGAGGCCAACCTCGGATCAAAAACTCTTTGACTTTGTTAATCAAAATGTCTTCACTGTAAAATTTGACCCAATCAGCTTCAGAAATGTTTCCTTCACAACTGTTTAACACATCCACCAAAGCAACTACACACTCATGATTATCAACAAAGGAATCTTCAGTGACATCTGCAGCGGGCAATCTAGACAAACAATCTGCAGTGATGTTCTTCCCTCGAGAAATATGCTCAATTTTAAAATTAAATTCTTGTAACCTAGCAATAAGCCTAATGAGTCTAGATCCCATCCTCGTCGCCAATGTAAAGATGGGTCCTAGACAATAGTTGGATCAAGCTGTTTATTCATAAGTTGCATATAAATAAACCCACCAGTGCAGATAACAGAGGCCCTCCAGCACCGGTCAGCACAGAACACGAAGTGACTCCAAGCATTCTTCCCAGTAACTAAGCAACGTAGAATATACCTACATCATACTACTGACATCAGGGAATTCCATATAAACATCCTACTAATAAAAAGGACACTACACAACAGTTTGTTTTTCCCAAGTCAGCTCCTAGTCCAGAGTCATCGTGTATGGCCTGTAGCACACATTCAGTCCTGTGGGTCTGCCTGAATCCTGCTGTATTATTTCCTAGAGTAGCAGTATTTTAGAGGGTTTAACATACTTGTTTTACTACTCGATTATCTAAGTTTAGCAGCAGCTGGTAGCAGAAAAATAGGTCTGTAATTTTTCATATCAAATGAATCCGATCCAGAATTCACAATTAACAGCTTAAAAGATTCTGCTCTAGAGAAGAATTAAGCAGAGATCTCAGAGATTTTGTGAGAACTGTATGATTTTTCTAATGATATTAAAAAGGACAACTTTCAAAAGGAGCTTCTGAGCGTAGTTGGGAGAGAGGCAATCTAAGGTCTAGGGAAGCAACAGGTGTACTGTATGCCCAAATTGGTGTATGGTGAGCCAAGGTGTAGAGTTTTGTTTTTTCAATGCCTGCTTTTAGAGTGCTGTGTCTATTTTTAAATGAAGTATTCAGTGGCTAGCACAGTAATTTAGATGTGAATATTTCCTGACAGACTGTTGAGTCCAGTTGCAACCTGTTCCTGCTTGTGATCACTGCTCCAGATGTCGATCCGGAAGTGGAAGTCTTGAGCACTCTTGTGTTCACCTCACGACTTTGTCCCGCTTGTGCCTTGTGGGGACCTTATCTGGCCTCACCCAACCAGTGCGGAGCAACCCGAGCTGCACCACTGATCCGCCGAGTCGAACCGCATCCTATAGCACGCCCCCAATATCCTACACCAGGAGCCGTGCCGGCTGTGCGAGGGAGGGCAGCAGCTGGAGCATTCCACTGGCAGTGGCGCAGAGGGGACAGAAGGAGTGGCATAAGAACTCTCCTATAGGGGGATGCTGTGCTCCAGGCTACCCTGCTCCTAACTTAACCAGCTCCTGCACTCAATCCTGTATCCATCGGGATGAAGGAGAGTACCACATTCATACTCATCGATCCTTATTCCCCCCCCCCCCCCCCATCAGCGCCTCAATAGCGCAGACAGTAATCAGGACATCTTTTCAGTGGGACTCTGCCCCATGGTAATTTGCACTAGGAAGCGTCTCGTGCATTAATGAGCGCTGAAGGTCAAAGCGCTGGCGGAGGAGAGTATGGCTTCGGTGTTAGAGCCCCCGCAATGCCCTCCAACCGGATAACAAACTGCCCTCTATGGTCCGAATAATCACTTGGCAACAACCCAACATTAAACCTGCCTCATCAATCCCCCTGACCCCTGTAAAAGATCTTCAACAAAGCTAGTCGGAACAGTAAATTCATCCTTTAAAAACAGCCTTTGCTCTTAAAAGGCTATTACTTCAAACGCAGAAGAAAGATGTTCTCTGGGAGGGTCAGGGCGTAGCTAATCCAGACACGGAGGAAGAAGTTGCAAGCTACTGTCGTTTTAAGAAACACCAAGGCAAAAGTCGACCGGGAGGCTCCATGTTTAATCTCTCCGCTGGCTGCCATGTTTGTTAAGTACACCAGAATACCTACAAAATTTGACTTTTTAAAAAGACCCAGCCTGGACAATATTCACTGCGACAGTGGACATGGTAGGACTAACTACACCGATTTCCCCTACAATAAGCCTTACCAGCCATAACAGTACGTCCAAAGTGGCCTCCCCTGGACACGGGGGGCCTCGAGGCAGACGATTATTTAGATATGTCACAAATTTAAACTAGGCAATATAGAAACTGCTTCGGGTCCAGTAATTAACATGGGGCTACTTTCTCTTGGGTCAACGTCACTCCCGACGCCTCCCAGACTACTACTATAAAATGGAGTCCCAGTACCATTAGAGATTCAGACCATTGTGGAGACCGGTTCAGACCACTTGAATTAACACATAATAAAAATGGCGAATATACAAGAAACATTCACAGGAAGTGGCAAATCAACAGGTAGCCCCATCTCCATGCACAGACTCTAATCTGGGCACCAATCAAGTCACGTACCGATCAAGTCGTAACCTCTCAGCCTCTGTCCGGGAAGATCAGGATCAATTCAAGGCAGAACCTTGTATGCCCACCAAAACAAAGACGGGGAGAGCTGTGTTACAACTGGACTAGCACCAGTGGGAGACCTCAAAAGACTAACATAACCAACAGTAGAGAGGGGAAAAGTGGTTTCAGAACAAATCGAGCTTGCCCAGTAGCCCCAACGGTCCGTCACCTTCCGCCCAAGGCTCTGTGAAAAAAGGACCCAAACAGGATCAGCCAAAGTGAGCTTGGTGACCCCCCCCCCCCCACCCCCCAATGAATAGCCCTCAGACACCCAGCCACAGGTGACCCAGAAGCCAAACAAGACATGGAGACATAAGGGAGCTGCTCCTCAGAACTTTACAGCTGACCACAGACGCCCTATCCTATCCTATCCTATCCTATCAATCACAGAAAATGGACATCCAAGTGGACCAATTAATACCCTAGCAGTACACATCACGGGGATCGAGCATAAGCTGGCAGAATAATTAGGGCTCAAAACTACGGTGAGATAAAACACGGAATGTTCCTGCACACTTATGATTGACAAACTCATCACAATAGCAAATGTCTTTGTGACACTAATCGAAGATCTGGAAGATAATCTAGTCCCCTCCTATTCTGCACGGATCATATGATCACCAGAGCAACATACCGGGAAACGCCAACTTAAGGGCAGCAGGTAAGACAAATAACAGGCCTCTTTCTGGGACAATTAGGGAGCCCAGGCCGTCCACAAATACTAGGACCATCTTAAGGGGATGATCCCTCACAGACCCAGCCAGTTACCATGCCAACAAGCTTATCTCTAGAGCAAAAACAAACATACTGGCAATCCTAATACGTAACTAAACTCCAAAGCCAATAGCACCAGATGAGATCAATAAAATTCACAGCCGAACATAATTAGAAAATGGATTGGAAAAGAAACACAAGGACAGAATAAAGTTAAAAACGGCTCGGTTCTTTAACCCTACACAAGCAAAAATCAACCCATAACATAATATGTCTGATGAGGAAATCCTCACTCCAGCACCTCCAGCTAATAAGGATCTCTCCAAGGAAATTAAGATCTTCCTAATCTTTAGCAAAACATTGGGAAATCCAAAGCATTTTAGTGAAATCACTCCACTCCACTCCCCCCCAAGGAACCAGACGTAGGTGACCAACTGCTTCCAAATCCAGATAGGACAAAGCCAAAAATTAGTTAACTTCGATAGAACCACCACTTGTAAACACATCCAGAAGTGAAACTGGCAGGCATAATCGTGTGCTTAGGATTGGGGAACATGAAACCTTGGGGGACACATCACCAATCATACAAATAAAGTCCCCTGTTCATCTTCGGGCACCCAAAAGAGATATCGACCTCATATCAAACAACAATGAAAGACGACAATAAGGGATTGGCTGACTACCTAAGGAGTTTCCATATCATACTGCAGCAAGAAACTTTGCAGTCTCAGCTCCGAACCCTTGAAGGATTCATTGGCTACTCAAGCCCAGCACATAAGATCAAGAGGTTCGGCTGCTCAAAAGGGGGCTTCGCGATTTTCATGGCTGCTTCTCTCAACCTAAAGAGCCAGTTGGTGGATTCAGGTGAGGAAAACATACTAAATGGTAAAGCTGGAGAAGTGGCATTTAAAACACAACACATCCCTCTAATTACTCAATCTTTACATTCACTCGGATCAAGGGGCAAGGAGAACCATATCACAAAAAATAACAAATATCCTGTTAAATATCAACATGTCCATGCACATCTGGACGTTTTGGTGATAAGTGATTTTAACATGAACCTCCTCCTTATGATAAAGACTACACTATGCAAGAGGATAATTTCTGACTTCTTCCTTACCAAACATAGAAGGAAAATATAAAGTCAGCGTCATGGTAATGGACATCAAATCTCTTGGTTTGAGGATATTTAATGGCAGGTATCAAGCAGCCTGGTATGATCAGCGGACGCCCACTAAATAATAGATTTTCAGCAACCACCCTTTCCCTATTCCACTTAACATTTTTTCATATAGAAAAAATGTAACAGACAGCGATCACGCCTCACAAATAATGGAGCTCAATATCAAACGTACCCTTCATCAAGCAACCACACTGCCATGGGATATGGAAACAGTACAAAACAAGAAAATCAGATGGCCCAAAAAATCTAGAGGAGCTATTGGAAAAGCTGCAGCCGATTTTTATTGAACTCTGCTTTAACAACAAAAATCATAACCCAATTCCCAAATGGGAGTGTTTCACAAAAAAAGGCAACAAAAAGGAATTGAACATCAGCCCTGTGTCTAAACACAAAAAGGGATCTCAATAAGGACCTATGGAGCGAACAGGAGCAGCCCAGCAACCAACAGATGCAACTCAAAGTGAGGTGCCCAACAAAAGGCTACAGAAAGATGATATGGTAGGAAAAACAAATAGCAAGACAAACTTAGTGGACTAAAACTCTAACTCAGCAAGATGAACTTGAGATTGTTGCGGAGGTTGCTGAACAGCCTTAACCGGCCATCAAATGCTATAAATCACTCACATCTCACAGAATCTAGGTCGGCCAAGTTCATATAGGGTCACTTTCACCTATCATGGGACAGACCTACACTAACACACATCATACCAAAAAGGCCAAACCCCAAAACGGTTGTATCATTGGACAAATATGGCATTAGCTTCATTGAAGACCAGGCCTGCAAAATTAAGGAGTGCAGACGGGATTGAGCCCCACGCCCGAACAGGATCCTCCAGGCTCTATATAAAGCCAATCACACATTCTAGCCAAAAACGCCGACCTCGGTCTTCCACAGAACACTGCAGCTAGAAAGTATACCTCACTTGTGAAAAGGTTCAATTATCAACCCCGTATTCAAGGGGGGTGACCGAGCACAGCAAGAAAACTCTTCTCATCACCCTCTTGGATACTCGGACAAACATTTTGCAGGTCTCTTCTACTAACAGAGCTAACCTGCTGGCCACAAGGGAAAAACATCATCCCTCCAGATCAAACCAGGTTCACACAAGGCAGGGGTACAGCAATTATTATCTTGGCACTATCAAGCACAATAGATCAATTGAAATTTATTGAACAGTGCCACCTCTGCTTTGTGGACTTCAAAGCTGCATTCTATTGCGTCCAGCGTAATCTGCTCTGGCAGAAATTGTCACAGTGGGGCATTCCATCAAGCAATCCAGAGGTTATAAACCGGTACCTGGACATGAATAAATTAGGGCTAGCCCTTCCCTATCTAGGAAAATATATACCTCCCATGGTGGGTGCGTATTAGCGCCATACTTATTCAACCTAATTCTAGCGGATTTGACCATATCCCTGGATGAAACAAACACTCATCCACCAAAGCTAGGGGACCTCCACGTCACAAACCTATATGCAGACTGTGTGATACTGCTTAGCCAACTGAAAGTTGGCTTACAATGTCTCAGTAACGAATTAGCCAACTATACAGAGAATAATGGCATGACTATAAAACAAAAGTTATGGTAGTGAGTAGTAAGATCCACAGACAAAACCAGTGGTTTCTACAAACTCATCCCCTGGAACGGGGTAAAACATACAGATATCTTGAGGTCCTGTTCGATGACGGAGGGAGCTTCATTCAACACAGGCAGGATCTTCAAAGGAAGGGAAGAGC
Source organism: Triturus cristatus (assembly GCF_964204655.1). Classification (NCBI taxonomy): domain Eukaryota; kingdom Metazoa; phylum Chordata; class Amphibia; order Caudata; family Salamandridae; genus Triturus; species Triturus cristatus. The sequence goes on from NC_140581.1 coordinate 271,331,900, forward strand.
ATTAACTCTTGCAATCCAATCATTAAGGAGGTCCCTGAATGGCCTAACTTTCACACTACTTCTGAAGGTAATAGCAGAAAACTGGCTCCACGTCTTTCATATGGGAGTGAGGCCTTATGTGGCAAAATGCAATGACCCTGCACACAATTATCGCAAAAACATATTGGCTTCTTTTTCATCTCCCTCCTAATGCATCTCAGGCCTAAATTAGACTCGAATTTGGACAAGTCGGCCAGCAACTTGCCAGAAAAGGGGCATACATTAAAACTTGGAAAATAATCAAATCCACGTAGGGCAATTCACTGAACAAAGTCCTCTGGCATGAAATACAAAACAATCCAAGTGCTCAAGCTGCCCACTACCTAAACACAGACATTGATGACTTGAGAGTCCAAGTACCATGGGACTTAACATTCTCACGGGGTCCTTCAAAAAATGAATAAATGGGATAGTTAAAAAGATCTGTTGCCATGGACAAGGAGTCTCTAACAGACCACATGCCTGGACAGTAATAAATTAATATAAAATCCTTAAACCCCAGTCGTACTTGGACATTGGCTGGTCTATGCGGCTAAAGGACATTCATTAGGTACCTATTTGGCTTCCTCCCCAGTCATGTGCATGCCATGCCTTGGCTACGGAATAAAGAACTCTGTAAATTCACAGATTTTAAAAAGGTAGGATATGGTTCTAATAAACATTATCACAATTGCAAAGTGGATTTTACCTTTTTACAAGGCCGGGCGGTGAACTCTGCTTCATTTGCGGGGGTTTTCGCACTCCGCGGAGTTATGAAAAATGAGTTTTTTCTCGCTCGTGCTCGCCAGTGTTAAGTTGTGGAGCGCGAGCAAGGAAAATCCAACGCTAGACCACTTCCCAGCGAGATTTCTCAAAGCGGCAGTCGTGGATGATCGCTACAGTTCGCGTTGCGTTACCTTCCGTTGAGGTTGCTGCTGCTCAAGCAGAAATTTTACTCCAGCGGCACAAAGAAGCAGCGCCCTCTTGCGCTGCGTGTGATGCCGTTCGCGCTGATTTTACAGTGCGTAACAAACACCCGGCGCTAAAAATGAGTGCGAACGGCGCGAGATAACACACTCCACCACTTGAGGAACTCCACATAGCTTGGCAGAGTTTTTTTGTGACTTAGCGGAGTTCTGGCAGCGGAACTCCGCGAACTCTGCCCAGGCCTACTTTTTACAAGCACCTCTGTTTGTTACACTAATCTAAAGGCCCTTAATGGAAACAAATGTGTAATCAATATGTAAACAAACGGTTTAGAAAAAGCTGGATAGTGTCAATTATTTTTTCTGATTTACTACCTGTGTAATGGTTTTAATTACCTATGCACTTTACAAATAAAACTTGGACAGACTGTTGCGTCATGTGAAAATTCATTTAATGATTGAAAAAGGGCTTATTGAAGATAGTAATTTTAGTTGAATAATGTTTTTTTTTGCCCCTTAGATAATTTGTTCATACATATTCTGAGCTTATGTGAACTCTGCTTTTGCAAACTCTTCATAATTATTCCTCAGTTTCTGTTTATGCGGGCAAGTATTCACAATTTTAATCCAGAATTTGAAAACTCTATACTGTATATCTATTGAAGAAAGTTCTAGGTAAGCTTCTAAGTCTCCTATAAAGTTCACAATATAAGATTTATTCCATTATCGAACAGTTGCACCTTTTTTTAGGTCACTTTTTTGTAATTGAATAAAAAGGTCAGTTTCATAACAAAATGATCAGACATCGAACAAGTAGATATGGATATTCGCAACCTCTGGGGTGTATGTCCATACGTGGGCTAGGGTATGACCTTTTTCACGAGTACGAATTGTAATGTTCTGATGAAAGTTAACATGGCCATGAATTGATTGCACCCTTAGGTTTTTGGTTCCGAAAGGTAAGCCTAATTATTAAACTTCCCACTTGACAGTACTTTGGAATAAGTGGCATCCAAAGAAACATTCCAAATATTCTGTTGGAATAGAGCAAATATGATTCAGGGGGCGATACATTAAAAGAATGGGACTCGTATATGAGGGAGTTGGCGATATTTTTAGAAGCAAGTTTTAACATCCTTATTTGGATGAATTGTTTTGTGGATGCTTTAAGGGTGTTTAGCATTATCACAGCAAACACTCATCCTTTTTTATAGGTTATATTTATTAATATATTCTGAGTAAAAATGCAAGAATACTCTGGCAGCGCCACGAGAATGCAGGCATATTACAGCAAGTCACCAAATGTCGGTTAGGAGGGGCGATCAATACATTCTTGATTAATGAGATCTGACCTCAGCTGCGTGTTCACTAGTGAGCGAGTTTTAGTCTTATAAATTTAGGACTCCTTACTAAGTAAAATGCCAAAACGATGTTATTCTAACCATACCTTTATTATGAATTCTTTAAACTAACTGAGATATTGAACTTATCGAATAAGCAGGAAGAAAAAAAAGAGATCTTACTAATCTTTAATGAAAATAAAAACCCTTCAAACTAATTCAAATTCTCATTACTGACTAAAGTTTAGCATTAGGAATTGTAATTGTGATTAATGTGATTGTCTCCTTATTCTCATAAACGTTAGCCAAGATTCGTAGCACACTTGGGAGAAAATAAATTGAGGAACAGCTCTGTACACGAGACGATAAACCATAAATAATTTAAACTCTTTTTCGCTCAAACATACACAATATGTAAATAAATATGAGAAACCCATATCATTTAATATTGACCCCTACACCAAGAACGGTAATACGAGAGTTTTATACACCTTCGTGGCTCACCTAAATATTTGTATCAATGTTTATAAATAATTCTGTAATAGCTATGTGGATGGAAAATCAATATAGCTTCCACTGGAAGCTATAACCGATATTGCACGCTTAGCATCTTCCCTTCTTTTATTTCTCATGATCAGAAAATCCATATCATAAAAGAGAACACGGCTGCACTAAGGTGTTATTCAGGCAGCAGCTTCGTTCTTAGAGGCTAAGCCATACATAGCAGGGTCTGACCACCCAGCTCTTCTACTTATAGTGCATTGATAAACACCAGGCGGTCCTGTAGGTCAGAAATAGATGCAACTCACTGCACACTCCCAAAACAGCCACTCGTCATCTTTCGTTGCTCGCACATGCCAAGTCGAAGATTATAGACCACGTATGTCCATTTGTCTTCCTCCAAAAACACACATGGTTTCTTAACGGACACAGCAAGGAAGGATTTGTGGTTGGAAATGAAAAGCCAGACAACGAAAAATGCACAGGCGGGCATCACAATAAAACAATACACACCACTGTGTAAGGTGCACTAACCTATACTCTCAAACGTTGAAAGAAAACCAAAGTGACATATGCATTCTCAAACCTGCCCCATTGTGTCCGAAATACCCGACAATGAAATGGCTGTCGTGAGACCAGCAACTTCTTTCAAAGAGGGGCCAAAGAATTGTCAAATGCTAAAATAATTAAACTGTGCGTGTTCTGCACGAACTAAACTTGTACTTCTTAGGTTTGCGTCACTCGTTTTTCTACTACCTATGGATTACAAGAGCTCCGAAACAGGCTGGTCCCTCCTCAATTTAAAGACTGCCAAAAAAACACATCGGGATGGAAATCTCAGCTGAGCCCCTTTTGCAGAAACACTGTGACAAATATTACTCAGTAAGTTATTGTATCGTAATGAAGTTGCAATTTCAACAGGCTGTTTCAGCACTCCCTGTATAATGCAGGTATGTTAGGGTTGAAAAGTTGAGGGCTCGAGTTTCTACGACATTTAAGTCCCTTGACTCCTTGACCATTCGGACAGCACTCACTTTCTGGTGTTGGAATATAAATTCAACACCATTCTCTTTGTGCTCTACAGATACATGCTGCAGCAAAACTCTGAAGCCGTCTTGTTCAATAGGTATGGATTTCAGTTGGCAAACTCTGCGTTTTATCTTTCCACTGCTGATAAAATAAGTACCAATGAAAGAGTTAATAGGAGTTCCTTCCTGCAGCACTACTTAATAAAAGAAAAAAGTAAGCAATACAAGTTAAAATCACCTTTCAACATTTAGGAGTCTAACCTAAACCACACAAAATGTGTTTGCTACATACTATACATGCCAGTGTAGTGCACATATGTACTGTACGGGCAACAGATCTTTCTGTAAACTGCTCTTCATTAAGTTGTCCTGTAAAGAAAAGAAAAAAACAAGCATTGGCATAGCCAATAGGTCTCGCCTTTGGGATCTTATTTAGAAGTGTTTAGTTATCCAGCAATATATCCTTGGTGCAACAACATGAAGTGTTGTATGGCTAAACACTTATAAAGGTCCCAAAGGCAAGACATATTGGCTATGCCAATGCTTGTTTTGAGTGAGTGGCTCGTGTAGGTATGCCACTGTGAGGTAGAGATGCTGAGAGTGCTTTTACAGGAGCCCCTGTGACATTGCCTCTTCAAAATGTATCTTGGGTCTGGTGTTATACTTCTAGCCCCTATTCCCGTCTTCTCGCATCCAATGCATTCTTAAATGTCCCATGTACAGCCGGGATTGACACTCATATTACCACTGCCCTCCAGTGACACTTTACCAGTCATGGGTGGTGGTGGTGGACGTGGTGGTGGCACTGGACGTTGTGGTGGTGGTGGTGGACGACGTAGTGGTGGTGGTGGTGGACGACGACGTAGTGGTGGTGGACGACGCAGTGGTGGACGACGTGGTGGTGGTGGACGACGTAGGGGTGGTGGTGGTGGACGACGTAGGGGTGGTGGTGGTGGACGACGCAGGGGTGGTAGATGACTTCGTGGTGGTGGTGGACGACGACCTAGAGGTTGCAGAGTCCTGAAAGAGAGCAGATGCAGTGTACGAACACGGTAACAAACCCGGTCACAAACCGCGGGATGAAGAGCGGGCTGAGTTTTGTGACACCGAGCCGAGAGGGCTAAAACACTCTGCAGAGCCACTATAAACAAAGAAATGAGCATTAAACCGTAGTCACTCTTGGAAGCAACATTGAGGGAGGGCTTCCAAGTACTGCAGCCACGGTGAGAGAGGATAGTCTCCCCACCTGTAAATTATCTTTCTTTTGCGAACAACGATTTGTATATGCAATAGAACATAAGCCATGACAACGGCTGCTTCCAGGGCAGGCAGCACTTACTGTGAACGAAACGCAAAGCTCCAGTGGCGGTGCAAAATAATCATGGCAATGTCGCAGCTTCGCACCAACTACGTGACGCGCCGCGAGGACACATAGGGTGGAACCCGTGAACAATTGTCTAATGACTGACCAAGAGCGCGTGAGCAACGTCTGAGTTACTCTTCATCACAACAACGTATCCGGACAAGTACAGGATCATGTGAGAAAACCACAGCGATGTCGATGGGCTGTGGCACCTTCCACGAGGAAACCGCCCTTGGGCAATATGTTCTGCAATAAGTAGTATCACAGTACGACAGCAGCAGACAATATTCCCGTCGGCACTAGATGTGCCAGGAATCGGTCCGGACTCCTGGCACGTACACAGATTATTCATTTAAACCCACAAGGATTTAGAGGATTTAAAAGGCGTTTTGATGCACAGGACTGCGAAAATGAACAGACCAGGGTCTGTAAGGCACACGTTAACATTTAGAAAGTGACATTTTGGAAATAAAAAAAAATTAAAGAACAAGCGTGGCCCTGGCGAGCCTAGCATACAGGAAGGGGAGTGGCCACGTGAAGAGAGAGGGGGAGCAAGAGGTGAGCCTGCGAATGGTGCGCGCGTGCTTGGGAGAGCAGTCTGCTCATTTTCAAGCACTGCACTCAGGCTTGTGGCGTGCCGCTGCTCGCTCCTGCAAGGTGGATGCCGCCACAAGCACGAGTGTGCTTGAAAATGAGTAGAGCAACGGCTAAAGGCCCTCCTATGCAGCGCGGCATAGGCGAGACCTAAAAAAAAAACTAAAAAAAGAAAAAAACACTGGAGGCTGTCGTATACCCTCCACGCATCAGGAAAGTGCAGAGCTCCTGTTTGCATATGGGTGGAGACACAGTTCTCTTGCCTTTTCAAATACGGTGAATGTCGGCTCCATTGTTTGGCAAATTTCAATGTCCAAAGCCAATGTTAGAGCAGCAATTCTCAGAAGGCTCACTGCGTAAAAAGTTGTGCAGAAAGCAGTTTGCATAGAGACAGAAAGACGAAGCGACATTAGGGCAGCCCTTCCCCCATCTACGTGCACAATTGAGAACAGTGGCTCTTCTGCAACGCTCGTATACAGAGCGCTCAGTTATTTACCAGCAACGTGAGCTAGTTTCCCAGTGAACGATCAGGGATGCATAACCTTGGTTTGGTTATTCAGTAATAAGTGTCACAGGTCAAAGTAAAACACAGTGACTGAGTAGGTAGATCCGAATTACAAACTTGTAGTTGTGGGTGGGCAGGGTTGCTACTGCATTTGGAAGACTCTAGGACCATAGCTTAATCCCAACACGAATGAGCATTATGTGGGGTCTCCCGCATGTGGTTCTAAGATTAGAATCACCCGCAGATTAGTAGAATCAGGAATTTCATAATGTAAGGTTCCATAATTGTAATGTGTGTGATAGTGTGTCAGTTTGTGTCTAGACGACGATGGATGAGGTGTACAAAAATAAACCTCTGAAATGGTCCTTCACACGCATGTAGGTACAATCTTCCAAACTTTACAATGACCACAACGGGTGTAGGTACAGATTAACATGGAGAAGGAGGAATAACTAAGGTCAACAGTGAAGGAGGTGAAAAACGAAACTGAACTTGCAGAGAGAAAGAGCGGGTATTTGGCAATTTGCGGCAAGCATCTGTAGTTGTAGTGCTGCGTGTTGACCTTAGCAAGCGGATAACTTGGAAGGAAGAGGAGGGGCTTAGAGGCGGTCCATAAGCAAGAGTAGCGGCTGAAATGGGTGACGTCACGTGAGGCCGACAAAAAGTGGCGACAGCGCTTGAGCGTTTTCAGCTTGAACAGGTTATCAGTCCAAGACACGACTGACATCAGCTGTGCTCGATTCCCAAAAGAATAAGAAACTGCTACCAGCAGATTACAAGCGTAACAGGCCCCATCGCCTATTGAAACTTACATAGCAGCAACGTTACATCGGCCATTTTGAGAGCACTCGGTATTGCATTGTAGGACATGCACCAGCTGGGGCATTTGGAAGTTTGAGTATGAGAGGTTGGCTGGGTCGTCTAAAAGCAGTAAAGACGTGCCATCCTGGTGCATCGCTGAGAGGAACTGCTGTATCAATTACAATACAGCGGTGACTGGCACACCATAAAACAAGACGACGGACGATGCCAGTCTGCTCACATTTCAGTGTGATGCACACCTGCCTGTTTACATTTCGGTGACAGGCGCACCACAATGGGTCATCATTTAGTTCAATTTGTTGTAGCTGCTGCAGCGACAGGTATACCAAGGCCTGTCACTTGTGAAGTATTTGCTGTAGTGACAGGCATATTTGAAATCTATCGTTTTGACGTAGCACTAAATTTCAATGTGGGAAGAGAGCCCAGACTGTGGGTGGAGAGCTATTTGAATGCGACGGAGCACATTTTATGTGACTACTTGTTATTTTAGAAGACTTTCAGAGGGACTTCTAGCAAATAATCTTAAATTAACCCCTTCGCTGCTAGGCTTTTTCCCCCCTTTGCCAAGCCTTTTTTTGGCTATTTGGGGTAGTTCGCACATAAGGCCCTGTAACTTTTTGACCACATAAGGTATCCATGCCAAATTTGCATCCTTTTCTTCCAACATCATGGGGATTCTAAAGGTACCCAGGGTTTGTGGATTCCCCTGGAGTGGACCCAGAAATTTGCCAAAATACAGCTAAATTTTGGTTTTGTGGAGAAAAATGGGAAAGTGGTGCTGCAAATGAAAGTGTTTTCTTTCCCCTGCAAATGGTATCAAAAAAGGGTTTGTGGGGCTGAAATCACAATTTCCCCAGCTTTAAGGAAATGACAGGCTTTTGTCAGAAAACAAAAAAAAAGTTAGAGTTTTGGCATTTTTCTGGGACATATCCCATTTTTGCTATTTTTGTGCTTTCAGCCTCCTTTCAGTTAATGGTAGAAATGGGTATGAAAGCAATAATGGATCCTGAAGAGCTATATATTTCAGAAAAGTAGACATAATTCTGAATTCAGCAAGGGGTCATTTGTGTAGATCCTTCAAGCTTTCTTTATAGAAACGAACAGTTAAATATAGGAAAAATTGAAAATTAGTTAGAAAAAAAACAGCCATTTGTGACAACGTTTTCACCTACAACTTCTTCTAATTATGACAGCTCTTTGAAAGCAATATACCGTTACATCAGCCGGACCTTACTGGTTGTGGGGATATATAGGACTTGTAGGTTCACTGTTAGACCTGTCAGCCCTAGGGTGGTCTCCTCTTCTATTTTTGACCGTGCCTCATTTTTTCCACCCTCATTTTTATGTTGGACTAGGTCTTCGGGCGCCTTTTCATTGCCAATCAGTGTTAAGGTGCAGGTGCTCCCTTCTCCCAAGATGGCTGCCACAGACCCCTGCTACTGCAGAGTGGTCTTTATTAGTAGCACCCTAGCTGCCAGGAGCTGGCTGGAACCCCACAACAATGTTGCGACACCAGCCCGCCTTTTTTGTCCCATAGGTAGAATGGGGAAGCTCCTGGAATGTGCTGGAACCTTCTAGAAGGGAGGTGTGGTTTTACTTTTGCCGCCTTGGCTAGAGGTCACCTGACCTAGGGCTACATAAGTGAGGGAGGGAACTTTTTCTAGTTAGTTGGCCAGTGGGGTAAAGCAGAGCTGGAGTTTAGGCAGTAGGGCCTAGCCAGGGACTTATGCCTCTGAAAGTGACAGGGCTTAGGTGCTGCCTCTTAAGTGAGTGAGGGATCCTGTGAAACCCACTGATCTTGCCCAGCAGTAGGAGGAACCTCTGCCCAGCCTGACTAGGAAGGACCTAGTCGCCAACTCATCCCCTTCCCACAAGGAACAGAGCCCCCAAGGGCGCCAGTATCACCTGCGCCGCAAGAACTGAATGCTGAGACTGCATGACAGAAACTGAATGTTTAAACGTCGTGCCAAGAACGGACTACTGAAACTTCCTGCCACAACCGATTGCCTGACTGCTGGGGATCAACCAGGTATTAGCGAGTTGTTCCCTGCGCTTCTAAACCCGACCTGGGATCCCCTGCGTCGATCTACCGTCGAGCACGGAGCTGGCAAAGCTCCTGCTTAATTTGGCTACATTTTCGAAAGATGGGAGTCTAGTATCCCCTATCCTGGTGACTATCTGGATTTTACCCGCTAACTCTTTGGAACTTGCCTTCACGACTCGCGGCACCCGCTGCGCGGGCGCCGCTCGAGGGACCAAGACTCTGTTTTCCATACCTCTGGAGTCCTACTGGTGTCTTTGCTAAACGCTGCCCGGACCACCGAAGTTCGCCAAAGATCGGCGAGGGAGCGCACCCGGTCACTCTGTCCACTGTGAGTGGCCGGTGCTATCGGGACTGCGAGGACCAGGGTGCTGCGCGTGGCGCTGATCAGTTGCACCTGGTCCTCTTCCCGACTCCTCCCCCAATATTGTTTTTCTACTTCGTTAAGAACACAATTTTGCCTTCACGCGCTAGCGGGACGCGCGCGGGTCTTAGCACGGGCAAAGACCGGGCAAAGACCGGGCAAAGACCGGGCAAAGAGCGGGCAAAGAGCAGGCCGTTAGAGAACGGAAGAGACCGGACCGGGCCATCCCCCTAACACCCTTAACTCTGTGTGATTCGTGTACGTATTACTTGAAGTAATTTTAACATATTATATTATTAGTGTATATTTATGCTTTTAAAAGTGCGACGATTCCTGAATACGTACAATTAATCCCTTATCCACTTTCCACTGGTATCTAGGAAACATGGTACTAACGAGAGGGAAAAAATCTAAAGTGAAGGGGGGTGGAGGGAAACGCCTAGGCCCCATGGACGACTTTATAGCCAAGGCAAATACATTTATTGACCAGAGTATTAGCCTAATAGAAGATAGGGTCTCTCTGGATTTAGCTTTGGCCAAAAGATCATCCATAGGAACGCAAAAAGCCCGGTAACTCTTAGTACTGATGGGCGCAGGTCACCCTGCGAGGGTAGGCGTAGCCTCCCAAATAACGTTGATTTATCGGCCTCCCAACTATCTGAGTTCCAGACAAGTTTAGATTTAGAGAGGACACCAGACAGGATTCCCCAATTAACACCGGAAGAAGTGAGACAATCAAGAGGGAGGAGAGAGGGTGCCATAAGGAAACGAAAAATGCTTCTAAAAATTCTAGTCTTCGCCAAATTGCTGATCAATGCAGCAGGGAAGAGATAGAACCCCACAATGCAGAACATCCATCTGATCTAATAGCGATAAATCAGTCTACACAAGACATTCTAGAACTAACAGGCGAAGAAATTCCTATGCACTCACCTCACAGCAAAACAAGAAATGAGACTGACAATTCACAATTGATTAACAATCTTACGACCCTCCTAAAATCTTCCCTTGCTCCACTTGAATCAAGACTAATGCGGATAGAGCAACAGCTAGCGAACCTGATAGAGGATATAAAACTTAAGCAAGGCTCAGGGGATTGTAGCAAGGAGAGAACCAAGTTGCCCCCTCAAAAGCCAGCAAACAGACAACGTAAAGTTTTAGAAAATGTATCAGTAAAAGTAACATCAAAACTACCTCCTACTAAAGTGCGAAATGGCAACAGAGTAGTGGAATCCACCCTAAATCTCGTGACAACTCAGCCCCAGAATAACACCCTGTTATATCCTACTTAATTGAATAACATGTAGTCCAGCCCTGCTGCCACTAGCTGCTCAGCCAGAGCGTGAGTTGGTCATAGAATGTTGGTGTGCCTGTGATGCATGGAATGCCTGGGTGTCTGAGTGGATGAGTGTTGGCAGTTGAAGATGGGCTGAGCAGCTAGGGAGGCTGCTCCTGGTGGGGCTGGTACCACACTAGGCTGGCTGGAGTAGAGACAGATGTAACCTGAACTGGAGACTGAATAAAGATGGCATAAGAATACCTCCTGGCTCCAGGCGTCTTTCTACACAGATCACAACATTTATTTTGGCGACGAGCGGACTTGAACCCTAGAGACTCTTGGTGAACCACTGAAACAAAGGAACTACAAAGGAAACAAGGAGAAACCAAGAGATCCTACAAGCTACTACATCTATAAAGAAAGAAAGAATTCCCAGGGAAGCCAGCGCCAGCCCCACCAGTGTCCTTTCCAATGGACAGCCCACAGAGAAGTGTCATCACAAAAGGACACTACAGCCTGGGAATAACACAGCCATTTAAAGGAATAAAGTGAGTTGGAGGAGTAGCTAAGCTACAGCCGCATCTGGTGTTCCAGCCACAACGTTTATCACTTAAAGGATTACAGTGAGTTGGAGGAGTAGTTCAACTACAGCCGCTTTTGGTGTTCCAGCCACAAAGGAGATGAAGAAGTCAATTTGGGATTTTTAGTCATGAAGATGGAAGACATTAAAAGTCAATTTGGGATTTTGAATCAAGATGTATGAATGTACAGTGTGCAGTGGCTGCACAGATGGAGAATTTTCTTTGGAGGTTGGATTCACACTGCCAGTGTTTCTAATGACCACAGTGACTTTAATTAAAAGGTTCTATGTCACAACTATCTTCTTGCAGCAGTAGAACAAGTGGTCAATGTTTGATGCCTGACAGTACTTTCAATCGGTGTCTTGGGGCACTTTAGGTTTGTTGAACTTTGTCCCCGTCTGCATTGGAGTGGAGATCCATTCTTATCGTGTCTTGCACAGGAGTTTGCAGCCACAGGTTTGGCAGCGTCTTGCAGTTGGTGCACAGTTGGGGGGATAATGGAGTGTGCACACTGCCCTGCGACGACGCTGTTTACTAAGTGGAAGGATAAAAGGTGGTGATTCGACATCTTAAGGGTGATATATATTTATTTTTATCCTTGTGTAGCGCATTCATTTGGACAGTTCAACCGCTGTCTAGCGGTTTGAAAAACATCGCGCGTGCTGTCTCCTGTCCGCGCGCAGCTTTACCTCCTCTTTGGTTTCCTTCATTTCTCCATGGATTCCGGGTGACGTTTGTCTTTGTGCTGCCCTGCTGCCTCCAAGATCATAATGCACTGTCGTGCTGGGAGCCACCCGGCGCAACGTAAAAAAAACGTGCCGCCATCTTAGGGTTGGTGGTGGTGTATAGCCAAATATCGTTCTTGGCTGCCCTTTTGGTTTGCTCGCCAACCACGGTGTTTGTGTTTCTCTTCAATAAAGTTTTCTGCAAGTCGGCATGAGGGCCAGTGACAACGCGCTACTTTTCTCTCTTTCTTCATTTGTCAAGTGTTTTGTCAGGTGCACCTCTGGACGCCGGAGACTCGTAACACCGTATGTTACTTCGTTATGCAAGCGGTCTGCATAAGTGCTACATTAGATCCCGTTGTGCCTTGCCTTGGTATCGTATGTGGAGGTAAGGTTTGGTAAATTAATGAGACGGGTGGCGGCTTCCAGTTGTGACTTTGGCATGTTCTGAGTACAAAGGACAAGAGGTACGAGAAGCTCTGCAAGACTGTATTCAGAGAAGACTCTTTAGAGTCTGTGTGAGGAATTTGTAGTATTTTGTTTTTCGGAAAAGAATACATGCTCAAGTAATTTAGGCTACAGTGTGGGGTATTACTATTTACTTGTATGCATGTATACAGTGTTGTAACAAGTCATTATGTCGCTGTCTGGACTACCTCAGAGATTAGTCCTCCGTTTCATGTATGTCGGAGCGTTCTAGTTTGAGGGTGTAGTTCTTTGCAGGGAAAGTCCAGACCTGTCACAACTCGGGTGAGATATCGCTCACCGGTGAGTAGCACAATGTACTACTGTTTTACAGTTAACGGAATGGCTTTAATTGTTAGTATTGTGACAAGAGGAAAAAGTTGTGATGCCACAGGTGTATAGTTTGAGGATGGGTCTTCATTTTACAGTGATTGTTTTCCTGTGGGTGGTCATCACATTGTTCCCATACACGAGGGAAGGTTTTGGGTAATTACCCTGTGTTTAGTTTTGTGTGTTACTCCCATATGGGGGTATGTAACCTCTATAAGGGGTTTGGAGTACCTAGGTTAACCCTCACACAGGGTAGGGTTATGGTTTAGTCCATAGATAGTTGCGCGCAGTACTAATGTACATCTTTTTATGGTTAACCCTCACACAGGGTGGGGTTGTAGTTGCGCGCAGTACTATTGTACGTCCTTTCACGGGAGTTTCTATGGGTGACGACCCATATACATGTTTAGTTTCCTTTCTTTTGGGATTGTAGTAGTAGGGTATGCTATTTTTTAGTGCTACTCTAGGTTATGACTTTGGGCATTGGTTGTGTGGGGTCTTTTACCATTTCCGTTGTAGTGCATTACGTCACAGTGTTTAATGCAAAATGCTTCAAATGTATTTCGGGTAATGTTATTCTTGCTTCAAAATGTTTTTTATTTCTTTAAGGGAGGGATGGGAGATATTGTTTATCAAATGTATTTATCTTATCCGTTCTTTGTATAATGGTTCTTTCTCCTGCGATGTTTTTCTTTTATGTTTGCATCCTTGGGACTTGTACCATTATTCTTTTTTCTTGTGGATAGTTCTTCCTTGATGTTTTATCACTTGCATGTTTGTTTTCGTTGAAGAAAAAGGGATAATGTTATATCCTACTTAATTGAATAACATGTAGTCCAGCCCTGCTGCCACTAGCTGCTCAGCCAGAGCGTGAGTTGGTCATAGAATGTTGGTGTGCCTGTGATGCATGGAATGCCTGGGTGTCTGAGTGGATGAGTGTTGGCAGTTGAAGATGGGCTGAGCAGCTAGGGAGGCTGCTCCTGGTGGGGCTGGTACCACACTAGGCTGGCTGGAGTAGAGACAGATGTAACCTGAACTGGAGACTGAATAAAGATGGCATAAGAATACCTCCTGGCTCCAGGCGTCTTTCTACACAGATCACAACACACCCCGAAAGAAAAAACATCAGCTCTGATAACCCTGACACCAAAAACAGTCATGCCTAACAAAAAAATAACGCCGACAAACAAAGCCCCCAAAAAAACCGTGGTGCCAGATAGCAACAGTGGCGACGTAAGGAAGCCTCCTGAACCTAGACTGACTGTGGATTTGCCCCCAGAAGCAACTCCCTTCGTGGTTGTAATGACAGGCGTCCCTGAAATAGATAACCCAAATACAGAACCTACGTGGTCTTTAAAAAATAAAGTCCAATACTGGCTTAATACTAATCGTCCTGTACCAGTAAATTGGACTTGTAGGATTCTGATGGTACGCAGGACCCCATGGGTGGGAAACAGTAGAAAAACTATTCCAGGAGATTGTATTTTGATCACATTTGAGGACCCAAGAGTGGTTGACTATATTTGCTCTTGGGAGTTCTCGAATGTAAATGAGGAAATAGGAACTAGGAGACTCTCCTTTTTCTATCCTTCTGGCCTTGTTAAAGGGATCCCAAATCATGCCGTTCGCCCCTGGGAAGCAATAGTTCTACCTCAGGGGAAACAACCTAATCATTGGCAAATAGCGGGCTCCCGCCATCACGACCATGATGGTCCCTGGCATGCATCGGGACCACAACACTGGAGAGGAGGGCGGGAGGACTGGGGTTCTCGAATGGTATACAGAGAGCCACCCCAAAATGATTTTTGGACTAGTATTCCGATGACAAATAGGTATAGCGTTCTTGAATCAGTTGATTGACTATTAGACATGACAGAAACAACAACATGTAAATTAAAGTCCAAGGAAAAAACAATCTGTCCAACAACTGATCTTGTGACCAACCCGGAAATTACAAACCCCAAGACATGTTACCCAGAACCTAAAGAAAAAATGACCTATATAATAAATAAAGCCCCGGAAAATACAGAATTGCAGTATTTACCTATCCTCTTTTGGAACGTAGCGGGCCTCCGCTCCAAGATTAACGATGGGACGGCTGTTACTTTCCTGGAGTCGGGGAAAATCATATGTCTCCAGGAGACATGGTCTATGACCGAACTCCATCTTCAGGGTTATAAAACATTTTTCACACCCGCTCAGGGTACCAATGTAGGTAGACCCAAGGGAGGTTTGACCACATACATAGCAAATACAGTTAACTTTTTGAAAGTCTCTGTAGTTGTGTATGAACCAAACTTTCAGTTACTCTCCCTCGTGAAAAATAACAAAGAGACGATCCTATTGCTTAATCTTTACAACAACTTGGAAGAGGACAAATTTTTGTCTGTTTTATCCAACATTAAAGAAAGGATAACCCACAAACTAAGGATGGGAAAAGGGGCAGCCCATCTTTTATGGGGAGGAGACCTGAATCTACACCCATGCCCGCATGTCGGGAAAAACCGTTGCGGGATTGTGGATGAAAATGACACTCCCCTGATGCATTTTTTTCATAGCAAGGGGGGAAACGCAATGAATAATGTTTTGACAGACCTGGAACTTGTAATTATCAATGAATCAAGCCCAGGTACAAATTCCCTACAACCAACATAAGTGGGTCGGGGCCATAAAACCACAGTAGATTATATCCTTGTATCAACAGGACTGTTGCCCAGAGTCAGGCTGTTTGAGGTTTTGACAAACGATTTAAGTGATCATTCTGCCCTCAGGATGGAATGTCATCTAACCGATTGTCAATCTCCAACTGCTGTTATAGCGAAGACCCTCGCACAAAATAATCTTGAGATGGGAAGGCAAAATGGTTATACATTAAAATGGGGAAAAGTGGACCCAGAAGAATTTACGGGCAAATTGGTCAACGAGGCATATGAAAATATAATTAAGTGTTTGGATTTAGGAGTAACAGATGTAGAGGTCCTGAATAATTTTGCACAAATTTTAGAGAAAATTAAGGAACTTCTCACAATAACTTTACATAACTCAAATCCAACTACTAAAGGATGGTTTAACCATAGCTGTACTATGGCCCTAACTAAACTAAAGGAGGCATTAAACAAAACCAATAGAGATCAGGTTCAGATCCAATTCTTGAGACATCAATATCAACGGGCTCGTAAGCAAAGAACCAAAGACTTAAAAGAGAAACTTTGGAATGATTTACACTCTAGCGCCGTTTCCAAAAATAGCGCTGCCTTCTGGAGAATTGTTAAAACTCCTTACCTACAAGATAAAGACGGCCCAAAGATAGAAGTTGCAATAGAGGAAGATATCTGGGTGTCTCATTTCTCCAATATTTTTAACACAGTTACACCGACTGGGGAACAACTGCTACTTCCTACAGTTGTATACCCAATCTCTATGTACTTTGATATTTCCGAAGTTATAGAGGCCTTGGTAGCGAGCAAAAGTGGGAAAGCCCCAGGCCCAGATGGGGTTCCAGTGGATCTTTTTAAATTTAACTTAGATCTCTGGTCCCCCATCCTTACGAGAGTATGCAACGCATCAGTGAAGTTGGGCCTGTTAAAATCTTGGACTAAATCGATTATGGTCCCTATCTTCAAAAAGGGAGATCGTCAAGATGTGAAATGTTACCGTCCGATCTCCCTATTAGACTCCTTGGGAAAGGTTGCTGGCAGAGTCGTGCTCGAGCGACTCCGGAACTGGGCGGAAGAGAAAGATATTGTCTCAGACCTTCAATTCGGTTTTCGGGAGGGCTTTGAAACCGTGGAGCAGGCCCTTAATCTTAGCATGATAGTGGCCAAATATCTTCAAGCAAAGAATGACACAGTCTACATGGTTTATGTGGACTTGTCTGCTGCGTTCGACTGTGTCTCGCACGCAAAACTTTGGATGATTTTGGCCCACATGGGAGTGGATTCCCCCATTCTAGACTTTTTAAGAGAACTGTACTCAAATGCAACAGCAAGGGTTCACTTTGGCACAAGAGGGGAGCTGACAGCACCTTTTGCAGTAGAGCGTGGAGTCAGGCAGGGATGTGTCCTGGCTCCCTTCCTCTTCTCTCTATACACAAATGGATTAGAGGAGGCGATGTTGAGGGGGGCGCAGGACCTACCACGAGTAAAACAACGCCTGATTCCCGCCCTGCTCTACGCAGACGATGCTGTCATTTTGGCACGTACACCTCGAGAACTGCAAAGTTCCCTGAACAGATATGTCAATTTTATGGGCGGGCTGGATCTACAAGTAAATGTAAAAAAAAACTTTCGTCATGGTAGCGGGAAAAAACGTTTAAAGAACATTTACCTTAATGACCAAAAATTGGAGCTAACCACTCAGTACTTCTACCTGGGTATCATGATTGATGAAAAACTTAATTGGAGACCAGCAGTAGAGGCCAGATGTCATCTTCTCAAAAGAGCAATAATTTCCTTGATGAGTTTTTCTCAGAGATTGGGGAAGAGGCCCCCAGTGGAACTACTAAGAATATATATAGCCAAATGCCAGGCCATTGCATTATATGGGGCGGGACTCTGGGGACACGTAGATGTTAGCGCCCTACAGGTGGTTGAAAACACCTTTTAGTTTCCTGCTAGCAACACCACGTAGCACCTCGATCTACGCTTCTCACCTAGAACTCGGAATCCCTTATTTAGAGGACCTATTAAAGATCCAACCATTATTGCTTTGGCGGCGCATATGGACCTCTGATAAAAATAGTATAACTCAGGAAGTTGTTGCAGATTCAATGATCCTTGACCAATCATCAAAAATTAAATGGCTCCGATACATTAGAAATTTCTTCAAAGATCTTGGGTTGGAGAAATATTATCTTGAACCCAAAAATGTTATCGAAGTATCAAAACGATCACTGAAACAACTGGCCCTGACACATTTAGAAACACTAAGGATGGCAGCTGAGTGGTCGAAACCCTCGGTTCTCCATGCCAATATGATCCAGTTGACGTTTTTAATCCAGCCCTACCTTACATTACAGATTAGTACCTATGACAGAATGCTCCTAACAAGATTCAGACTAGATCTTTTTCATAGACTAGTAGCATTCCCTGACAGCAAAAAGTGGGATCTAACTCGCTCTACTTGTCCCTGTGATGAAAAATCAATACAGTTAAATTTACACACAATATTGTTCTGTAAATTCCATCACCCACACAGGAGGGTTTGGCTACTTCCCTTATTAAAGCAGTGGGGATTTAGACAATGTCGTCCAGCCATGTTACGCCTGCAACTGCTAGAATCTGAACTGGTCTGTTATTGTGTTCTCAATTTTTTAAAATGCATTGTAAAACACAGGAAAAATCTGTAAGACAAAATGTTACTGACATCATTAGAATTGCTCTCTGTAAAACACCTGACTTTGAATTTATGTAACTATTTCCCACGATCATCATTTTTTATTGTACATTTGCATTTTTTTGTGAAATGTACCTTTTATGGTTTTACAATTTGTAAAAACCGAATAAAGTTTATTATTATTATTAATTTGGACCCCCCCCCCCCTGGCGCAAGGGCCAGCAGCGCGATCACCGCCGCGGCCCGGAGGCCTCAGGGACGTGCCAGCACGAGGTCGGGGCCCGCGGAGAAGCCCGGGGCCCAGTCGCTGCCATCGCAGCGTGGTGAAGAGGAGCTGTTGGCCGTGACGTGTACCGCGCCGTTGTGCGTCTGAAGTGAAGGGCCCGGAGCGGAGCCGGATGACGAGAGAGGTAAAACCCCCGGGGGCTGGGAGGTAGCGTGGCCGTGGGAAGGCCCAGGACTCGCGCCCCCCCCCCCCGCTCCCCGAGAGACTTAGGAAGGCCCCGGTGCGCCCCCTGCCGAGTGGGAGCGACACCGCGTGGAGAGACTTTGACTATCACCCCTCCGCGGGAGACTCCCCTTCCGTCTGGGACTCTACTTCCCCCCCTCAGTGGGATTGCCCTTACCTGGGGACTGCCGTCAATCTGAAAGTTGTGCTCTTAGATGCAATGCGCTCCATGTAAGAGTAGCGCTCTATCGGAAAGTTAAGTTCTTCAATGCAGTGCGCTCCATGTGCGAGTAGCGCTCTAGTTTCAAGTTGTGTTCGTAAGTGCAACGCACTCCAGGTGCGAGTAGCGATCTCTCTCCCGGTTGAATTCCTAAGTGCAATGGGTCATATGTACGAGTAATGCTTTATCCTCAGGGTACGCTCAGAAGTGCAATGTGTCATATTTACGAGTAACGTTTTATCCTCAGGGTATGCCCCGAAGCCCAATGTGCCATATATACGTGTAGCGCTTTATCCTCAGGGTACGCTTGGAGGTCCTCAAGGTGCTAGGTGTACGGGTAGCGCGTTAGCTTTACGTTGCGCCCAGGTGTGCCTAAATCTTTGAATGAGCAGCGCTTCAACCTCGCGTTATGCTCGGGGGTGCCCAAGGTCATATCAGGAATGCTTTACCACTGGGGTGTGCTCAAGAGGGTGCACATGCACAGATGCTCAATATCGCTGTAGGGATCGCTGGAGGAACCGCCATGAGAAGCAGTAGTACCAATGTAAATATGTGCAAATTGAGAACCATTGTCATCTGAGAAACGGTGCGTGCTCTTTGACTAGATAAATCTGATTAATTTGCATTCACATTCACTGTGTGGCGTCCCTTATTGTGTGCGTTTACTACTTCAGAGGATGTGTGTGTTGTATGGTCGCTTAACACATAGGCCTTTGGGTGCCCAGCCGCTCATGTCACGTTACCCCCTTAGGGCCTGGTGACCCCAGGTCTTACATTGGTGGCAGCGGTGGGATTTTAGGACCTGTGACCATACAGCACCCTTCCGTGAAGCGGAGGGCGCCACAATTAAACGCCTATTGTTTTTTTTTTTTTTTAAAGCTCTGAAACCATTGATTGCTGTGTTTATTGATTCCACTGTCCAGGCTGAGTGTGTAAAAGAATCCTGGTTAGCTGGTAACTGTCACCCATATCCTAGGAATTTCTTCCTTAGTATCTAGGTCCCCACCTCTCACCGGTTAGCTGACCTCGAGGGGTACTCAGTAAAGCAACTGAGAGAGTTCGGGCAGGGGATGGGGGTGCCTGGGGTGCGGAAGGCCAAAGGACCGGAACTTCGCACCGCCATCAGGGCATGGGTAGAGGCCCACCCAAAAGGGAGAGGGGATGAGGGACAGGAAGCTCCAGATGCACCTCAGGAGGAGAGCGCCCAGGAAGTACTAGAGGTACTAAATATAGACGAGTCTGAAGGTGTGCCACCAGGGAGACGTTCTGGGGCCAGTAGTAGGACAGGGTCTAGGAGGAGCGCGTCTCCAGAGGAGTACGAGGACAGGAGGGAAGAGAGGCAATTAAAATGGGAGCTAGCGAAATTTGAACACGAAAGAGAAAACAAGAGATGGGCAATGGAGGAAAAGAAGCTGGCGCACGAGCTTCAGCTAAAAGAGTTGGAGCTGCGCGCCCTCCAATTGAATGCGTCCAATAAGGACAATGGTGGCAGCATACCTAAAGAGTCTCACGAGTCAAAATTTTACCTACCCAAGGAAGTCATTGCCAATTACACAGTGGGGGACGACATTGCTAAATGGTTGGAGGCATACGAGGTAGCCTTGACTGCCCATGGGGTACCCGAGAGTAATTGGGGAGGTGGTTTATATCGGTATATACCTCCGAATGTCAGGAACACCCTGTTATATTTGGCCAAGGCGGATCAGGTCAGGTATGCCCCCATGAAAGAGGCCTTACTCAAGAAATTTGGTCTTAACCCCGAGAGGTACAGGCAGAAGTTCCGTGGCAGCCATAAGCTGTCCACACAGACGTGGGTGGATTTTTTTGATTATGCCAGCAAGGCACTAGATGGTTGGGTGCGTGGCAGCGAGGTGCAGGACTACCAAGGGTTGTACAATCTTTTTTTAAGGGAGCACCTCTTGGATAAGAGCTTTCCGGAGCTGCGCCAACATCTGGTGGACCGCAAGTTGATGGATCCCCGTGAGCTTGCGGAGGAGGCGGATATTTGGGTGAGCACCCGGGTGTCCCACAAGGGCCCCGGGGGAGATGGCTCGAAAGGCGGACAGGGTTTCCCCCAGAAGAAAGAGTGGGGGGGGGGGGGGGGGGGGGAGATAAAAAGGTGGAGTTCTCAAAAGGCTCCCAAAATAAGTTTGGGAAGGGAGTAGAAACCCCACCCCCGTCCAATTCCACAAGACCCACTTACCCTGACAGGAGTCAGCAGCCTAGGATTGTGCGGTGCTACGAATGTTGGGAGATTGGACACTACAAGGGAGATCCCAAGTGTCGCAAGCGGCCCCCAGCCCAAACGGGCGGGAAAAGCCCCGGGGTGAGTAGTATAGCGCTTGGGGTGGAGCTGCCCTTAGATAGGGAAGGGGAGTGGACAGGCCTGACGCTGGATTCACTCGGGGATAGAGAGGTGGCCCCCGTAGAGTCCCTGCCCCCGAACAATGCTAAATATCAGCAGAGGGTGAGAGTTAACGGGGAGGAGGTGAAGGCTCTGAGGGACACAGGTGCAGCATGACCACGGTAGTGAGGCGGCTGGTGTCCCCAGACCAAGTAGTCCCCGAGGAGTTACATCCGGCCGTATTGGCTGACGGCAGTGTGAGTCACTATCCAGTGGCTCGTGTTCCATTTGAGTGGGGAGGAGTCAAAGGCCTACTGAGAGTTGCTGTGAGGTGCTTGCTAGGGAACGACCTGGAGCACACCAAATGGAGAGATGTCGAGTTTCAAGCTCACACAGAGATGCTGGGATTACCAGGGTGGACTTGCGTAGTCACGCGGTCCATGGCTGCCCGGCATGGAACTCACCCTGGGTTGGAGCCTGAAATCATGGCCCAACCCAACGCCAAACATGGAAAGAAGAAGGTGGTAGAGGACACGCCCCGTGAGATGGATGGGGAGGCCGCAGAGGTGCCCCCGGAGTCCGCGGAGGTGGATGTCGTTCCCGTGGAGGACTTGCCGACCCTTGCTGACTGGCATGTGGAAGGAGGGCCTACCCGGGAGGAATTCTGTCAGGCACAAAGGGCGTGCCCCACGCTTGAAGGCATGCGGCGACAGGCCGAAGCCCAAGTGGCCAGTCAGGAGATGGGAAGATATCATGTGTATTGGGAGGATGGTCTCCTATACAGTGAGCCCAGGGTGCCGGTACATGGATCTTCGAGGGCCATAGTGGTCCCCCAATGTTACCGGGCCTTCCTGCTGGAGTTAGCGCACGAGATACCCTTAGCCGGACATCTGGGTCAGGACAAAACCTTTGCACGGTTGGTCCCACATTTTTATTGGCCCAGGATGAGGATTGCCTCAGACACCTTTTGCAAGACCTGTAAGTCTGGTCAGGCAAGTGGCAAGACTGGGACTAAATTGAAGGTCCCGTTGGAACCGCTCCCGGTGGTCGGGACCCCTTTTGAGAGGGTCGGTATTGATATTGAGGGGCCATTGGACCCTCCGACCGCAGCGGGACACAGGTTCATCTTGGTTTTGGTGGACCACGCCACTCGGTACCCAGAGGCTATTCCTCTGAGGACCATCACTGCACCGGTGGTGGCGCGGGCACTGTTGGGGATTTTTTACCCGAGTGGGATTCCCCAAGGTCGTGGTGTCGGACAGGGGCACGAATTTTATGTCTGCCTACATGCAGGCCATGTGGAAGGAGTGTGGGGTGACCTACCGGTTCTCCACCCCTTACCACCCCCAGACTAACGGACTTGTAGAACACTTCAATAAGACATTGAAGGGAATGATCCGAAGCCTGCCAGAGGGCTTGAGGCGTAAGTGGGACGTCCTCCTCCCCTGCTTGTTATTCTCCTATCGGGAGGTCCCGCAGAAGGGAGTCGGGTTCAGCCCGTTTGAGTTGCTCTATGGCCATCCAGTTAGGGGGCCCCTCAGCTTGGTGAAGGAGGGGTGGGAGAAGACTTCGCAGAAGCTTCCCCGTGACATTGTCAGCTACATGCTGGCGTTCCGCAGCTAGATGGCCAAGCTGTGGAAGGCGGCCTCTGAGAACCTAGAGGCTAGCCAGACCGTTATGAAGGAGTGGTATGACCGCAACGCTCGGACGGTCGAGTTGGACGTTGGACAGAAGGTGTGGGTTATGGAACCTGGGGAGCTTTGTGCCCTCCAGGACCGGTGGACTGGCCCGTACGACATTGTGGAGCGACGAGGCCAGACCACGTACGTTGTAGATTTGAAGAGCCCCCGTCAGCCCCTCAGGGTGTTCCACGTCAACTGCCTGAAGCCGCACCATGAGCGATCAGAGCTTGCTCTCCTTATGGTGACGGATGGGAGCGAAGAGGAAGAGAGTGAAGCTCTTCCTGACCTTCTAGCGGTACAGGAGAAGGATGGTTCGGTGGAAGGTATAGTCCTCTCCCCATCCTTGACCCCAGAGCAACAGAGAGAGACTGTCGCCATGTCCTGGGACAGTATGCCTCGTTGTTCTCCCTCACGCCGGGAATCACTCATTTGTGTACCCATGATGTGGACACAGGGGACACCCCCCCCCCCCCCGGTGAAGAACAAGTCTTACCGGCTCTCTGACCGAGTGAAGGATAGCATCCAGCGTGAGGTGGCAAAGATGCTAGAGCTGGGGGTGATAGAACCTTCCAGCAGCCCGTGGGCTAGTCCAGTGGTGTTGGTGCCGAAAGCGGCCCCACCGGGTACGACGCCGGAGCTTCGGTTCTGTGTGGACTACCGGGGGTTGAACTCTGTCACGAAGACAGATGCTCACCGCATCCCACGTGCAGACGAGCTGGTGGACGGGCTGGGAGCAGCCCGGTACCTCAGCACCATTGATCTGACATCCGGATATTGGCAGATTGCCATGGCCGATGGAGCAAGGGAGAAGACAGCGTTCTCCACCCCCGAGGGCCACTACCAGTTCCGAGTGATGCCCTTTGGGCTCAAAAATCCTCCGGCCACATTCCAGCGGTTAGTGAATCAGGTACTATCTG
Source organism: Triturus cristatus (assembly GCF_964204655.1). NCBI lineage: Eukaryota > Metazoa > Chordata > Amphibia > Caudata > Salamandridae > Triturus > Triturus cristatus. Next base: position 271,355,727 of record NC_140581.1, read on the forward strand.
GTCTGGAGTCCTTCTCAGCGGCCTACCTGGATGACATAGCTGTCTTCAGTAGCACCTGGGAGGACCATCTGCAACACCTCCAGGAGGTATTGCAGGCGCTGCAACGCGCTGGCCTAACAGTTAAAGCCAGCAAGTGCCAGATTGGACAGGGATCTGTCGTGTACCTGGGACACCTGGTGGGCGGAGGTAAGGTGCAACCCCTCCAGGCCAAAATAGAGACCATCTTGGCTTGGGAGCCCCCCAAGACCCAAACAGAGGTCCGAGCTTCCCTCGGCCTCACTGGGTATTACCGCTGGTTCGTCAAGGGATATGGTGCCAACGTAACCCCCTTGACAGAATTGACCTCGAAGAAGCAACCTCACAAGGTTGTATGGACAGCTGCTTGCCAAGAAGCCTTTGACACACTGAAACAGGCGATGTGTACCGCTCCAGTACTGGCAACACCAGATTTCAGCAAGGAATTCATTGGGCAGACAGACGCCTCAGAGCACGGCATAGGTGCGGTGCGCTCGCAACTCAACACTGAGGGCCAAGATCAACCAGTGGCCTTCATATCCAGGAGACTCCTCCCTCGGGAACGGCGATGGAGCACCATTGAGAGAGAAGCCTTCGCGGTGGTCTGGGCTCTGAAGAAGTTGAGGCCATATCTCTTTGGAACTCATTTCCTCATTCAGACCGACCACCGCCCCCTTCGCTGGCTCATGCAGATGAGAGGCGAAAACCCCAAGTTGTTGAGGTGGTCCATTTCCCTACAGGGGATGGATTTTCGGGTGGAACATCGGCCCGGAGTTGACCACGCCAATGCTGACGGTCTCTCTAGGTTTTTCCGCCTTAGCGATGAGGTTGGGTAGCTCTCCCCCCTTTCGGCTGAGGGTGGGGGGGGGGGGGTGGGGAACACGTGTTAGACCTGTCAGCCCTAGGGTGGTCTCCCCTTCTATTTTTGACCGTGCCTCATTTTTTCCACCCTCATTTTTATGTTGGACTAGGTCTTCGGGCGCCTTTTCATTGCCAATCACTGTTAAGGTGCAGGTGCTCCTTCTCCCAAGATGGCTGCCGCAGACCCCTGCTACTGCAGAGTGGTCTTTATTAGTAGCACCCTAGCTGCCAGGAGCTGGCTGGAACCCCACAACAATGTTGCAACACCAGCCCGCCTTTTTTGTCCCATAGGTAGAATGGGGAAGCTCCTGGAATGTGCTGGAACCTTCTAGAAGGGAGGTGTGGTTTTACTTTTGCCGCCTTGGCTAGAGGTCACCTGACCTAGGGCTACATAAGTGAGGGAGGGAACTTTTTCTAGTTAGTTGGCCAGTGGGGTAAAGCAGAGCTGGAGTTTAGGTAGTAGGGCCTAGCCAGGGACTTATGCCTCTGAGAGTGACAGGGCTTAGGTGCTGCCTCTTAAGTGAGTGAGGGATCCTGTGAAACCCACTGATCTTGCCCAGCAGTAGGAGGACCCAGGGAACCTCTGCCCAGCCTGACTAGGAAGGTCCTAGTCGCCAACTCATCCCCTTCCCCCAAGGAACAGAACCCCCAAGGGCGCCAGTATCACCTGCGCCGCAAGAACTGAATGCTGAGACTGCATGACAGAAACTGAATGTTTAAACGTCGTGCCAAGAACTGACTACTGAAACTTCCTGCCAAAACGGATTGCCTGACTGCTGGGGATCAACCAGGTATTAGCGCGTTGTTCCCTGCGCTTCTAAACTCGACCTGGGATCCCCCGTGTCGATCTACCATCGAGCACGGAGCTGGCAAGGCTCCTGCTTAATTTGGACCCCCCCCTGGCGCGAGGGCCAGCAGCGCGATCACTGCCGCGGCCCGGAGGCCTCAGGGACGTACCAGCACGAGGTCGGGCCCGCGGAGAAGCCCGGGGCCCCGTCGCTGCCGTCGCAGCCTGGGGAAGAGGAGCTGTTGGCCGTGACGTGTCCCGCGCCGTTGCGCGTCTGAAGTGAAGGGCCCGGAGCGGAGCCGGACGACGAGACAGAGGTAAAACCCCCGGGGGCTGGGAGGTAGCGTGGCCGTGGGAAGGCCCAGGACTCGCCCCCCCCCCCGCGAGACTTAGGAAGGCCCCGGTGCGCCCCCTGCCGAGTGGGAGCGACACCGCGTGGAGAGACTTTGACTATCCCCCCTCCGCGGGAGACTCCCCTTCCGTCTGGGACTCTACTTCCCCCCCTCAGTGGGATTGCCCTTACCTGGGGACTGCCGTCAATCTGAAAGTTGTGCTCTTAGATGCAAAGCGCTCCGTGTACGAGTAGCGCTCTATCTGAACGTTGTGCTCTTCAATGCAATGCGCTCCATGTACGAATAGCGCTCTATCGGAAAGTTAAGTTCTTCAATGCAGTGCGCTCCATGTGCGAGTAGCGCTCTAGTTTCAAGTTGTGTTCGTAAGTGCAACGCACTCCAGGTGCGAGTAGCGATCTCTCTCCCGGTTGAATTCCTAAGTGCAATGTGTCATATGTACGAGTAATGCTTTATCCTCAGGGTACGCTCAGAAGTGCAATGGGTCATATGTACGAGTAATGCTTTATCCTCAGGGTACGCTCAGAAGTGCAATGTGTCATATGTACGAGTAATGCTTTATCCTCAGGGTACGCTCAGAAGTGCAATGTGTCATATGTACGAGTAATGCTTCATCCTCAGGGTGCGCTCAGAAGTGCAATGTGCCACATGTACGAGTAACGTTTTATCCTCAGGGTATGCCCCGAAGCCCAATGTGCCATATATACATGTAGCGCTTTATCCTCAGGGTACGCTTGGAGGTCCTCAAGGTGCTAGGTGTACGGGTAGCGCGTTAGCTTTACGTTGCGCCCAGGAGTGCCTAAATCTTTGAATGAGCAGCACTTCAACCTCGCGTTATGCTCGGGGGTGCCTAAGGTCATATCAGGAATGCTTTACCTCTGGGGTGTGCTCAAGAGGGTGCACATGCACCGATGCTCAATATCGCTGTAGGGATCGCTGGAGGAACCGCCATGAGAAGCGGTAGTACCAATGTAAATATGTGCAAATTGAGAACCATTGTCATCTGAGGAACGGTGCGTGCTCTTTGACTAGATAAATCTGATTAATTTGCATTCACATTCACTGTGTGGCGTCCCTTATTGTGTGCGTTTACTGCTTCAGAGGATGTGTGTGTTGTATGGTCGCTTAACACGTAGGCCTTTGGGTGCCCAGCCGCTCGTGTCACGTTACCCCCTTAGGGCCTGGTGACCAAGAGCCAAAAATTGAGCAGCGACTTGCAATGGTTTTTATTGTGTACCGGATATATAGCAATTATTCTGGGAAAATTTATACATGGAAAAATCGGTACGAAAGACACCTATGTATTGCTGAAATGGGAACAAAATATAGAGTTTACAACCAGTAGATATTTGCACATTTCCGAAATTGGGAATACTCATACTAGCATGAGAATTACCTGTCATTTTTCAAAATGACTTCTTTTTCACACAGGTCTTTCATTTGGAAGGCAGAAAGTCAATAGGTAATAACAGTTGCTCTACAAATCTGCATTACCCTAAGTCTCCCGATAAAAATGGTGCCTCACTTGTGTGGGTAGGCCTAGTGCCCGCGACAGGAAATGGTGCAAAACACAACGTGGACACACCACATTTTACAATGAAAAATTACTCTTTTTTTGCTAAGTGCCTAGCTGTAGTTTTTTTAGCGCTAGCTCTGCCGGCAGCTAGGGAAACCAAGCAAACCTATAAATTTTTTTAAACTAGACACCCAGGGGAATCCAGGATGGGGTGACTTGACTGGCTCTCACCAGGTTCTGTTATCCAGAACCCCTTGCAAACCTCTAAATTGGTCTAAAAAAACCCACATTTTCCTCACATTTCTGTGTGGTAAAGTTCTGGAATCTGCGTGGATCCACAAAATTCCACCCACTCCGCATTCCCCAAAGTCTTCCGAGAAAAATGGTAGCTTACTTGTGTGGGTAGGCCTAGTGCCCGCGACAGGAAACGGCACAAAGCCAAGATGGCTACCGAGCCCGGGGCCAAAACCCCAGGTGCCCCCCCCCCACCCCCCCAAAACCAGATAGGGACGTCCCAGCTGCGCTTCTGTCACTTGATGCACATATGGCGTTTGACAGTATTGAATGGCCATACTTGTTTGCCGCTCTTACAAAATTCGGATTTGGACCGAAGATCCAAAGAAGGGTCAAGGTTCAATGTCCAGACTCTTCTGGCTCCATAGGGGCATGCGACAGGGTTGCCAACTGTCACCCGTGCTCTTTGCACTGGCTCTGGAGCCATTGGCGTCATGGACGTGAGCAGATCCGATAGTACAGGGGATTGATATGGGGGAGGGGGGGGTAGGTGAGTGGGAAGAACGTATCTCCTTGTACGCAGACGATATCCTCCTGTATACCGATAGACCCTGACAGACCTTCCATAGATTAATTCATATCATACGATCATTTGGGCAATATTCTGTTTACCGCATTAACTGGAAAAAGGCTTTGGTATTCACCCTTGCGGGGGAGTCACCGGTTTTAACGTGGGCCTGTATGGAATTGGTTCACAGGGATCTTTTCAAATACTTAGGCATATGGATCACTAAAACAAAAGAGGAGTTTATTCGTTTGAATGTAAACTCCTAATTAAAGAGGCTGAAGGGGGATGTTGTTCATTGGCGGCGCCTGCCAGTCTCCCTTATGGGGAGGGCAGTGCTGTTTAAAATTATGGTCTTACCACATCTTTTATATGCCATACAAAACAACCCGTTCCTAATCTCCGAGGGTTTTTTCCGTGCGGTCGAATCCGAACAACGGACATTAATATGGGGGGGGGGGGGGGGGGGGGCGGGGACGCCCCACGATTGCTCTGAAGGAACTACAGAGTGGGGTTTACGATGGAGGACTCGCGGTTCCGGATATAAGAAAGAATTACTGGGCAGCACAACTCGTCAACATTAAGGGATGGGTCTTCTCACCACTTGAAGAACCGGCCTACCGGGTCGATCGCCATGCTATGGAAGATGATGACTGGAGGGAGGCCATGTAAAGCCTCAGAGATCGCTATACGGGCCAGGTTTAGACTGATTCAGCTCCGCATTCTACATAGATCCTATGCCTCACGGTCTGCGCAATACCATATGGGCCACTGCACGTCAGAAATATGCATGAGGGGATGCGGGAAAACAGGAAAGATTTTTCAAATATTGTGGGAATGCTCCAAGCATTCAGGAGACCGGTGTCCCAGGTAATGGCAACGGTAGTGGGCGAGCAAGTCCCCGTAGAGACGAGGTGGCATATCCTGGGGGTGACGGGAGAGGCAGTCTTGCCTAAATGGGCCACAATGTGGCTAGCTCTTGCGGGAGCGAAACATAATATTGCCTAACCTTGGGGCGCCCAGACATCCCCAACAGTGCGAGCCTGGGAGAGCGACTTGGATTGGTGCCAGCGGGCTGAGCAGACCGTATATCAGAGCAGGGGGTGCCCACGCAAATGGGAGAGGATATGGAAGGCAAGGATGGCCTACAGAACTGAGCAGCCCACACCTTAATGTGAACATTGTTGATAACCTATACTATACGTTTTATGGCCCGGGCCCTGCTCTCCTGATGGGAGACACTGGGGGGGTGGGGGGGGGGGGGGTTCTGACTCGCTCTGCTCTTAATGTATCTGTGTATGCTGATATAACCGCTATGTATGATGTAATGATTACTGAAGCAATTGTTATGTTTCTTTATTTGGTTAATAAAAACTTTTTTTTTTTTTTTTTTTTTAAGTGAATGAGAAAGAAAAGGTGAGCATGGGTGGTGATGCAGGAAGTTGTGGAGATGTAGGAAGTTCAGTAGATGTGCAAATCAAAAACAAACAAGATGGTGCAACACTTCCTAATAGACATTTGCCCTGGCACCTGCTGCTGTACTTTTCCACTCTGGAGTGCGCAAATTAATTAATCGAGATTAAAGTACCAAATATTTGCCATACAGAAACTATTGGTTAATCATGCTTGGTAGCTATAAACGTGATGAGGAAGAACTGCTGTGTGCTTGCTAGTTGAAGAACTGCTGTGTGCTTGCTTGTTGCTGCTCTATACTATCTGCTCACCCCTCGCTATCATCCACATCTAGGCTGCCCTTGTGCCACCTTGCTGAGGTCAGTAAGATTCCCCAAGTGCAACAGGTATGCCCAGATGTGGTCCCACAGCTCATTGTTTCTTGGATCCATGCTCCATCTTGCTGATTAAACACAATACGTTAAAAATTGCTCTGGGGTTGCTGGTATCCTTGTTCAGAGGGACATGGCCTAGCAGCTCAGAATGGACTCTGGGGTTGCTTGTGTCCTTGTTCAGAGGGACATTGCCTAGCAGCTCAGAATGGACGGTTACTGTTATAACTGAACTACGGACGATTTGCAAATAGCTGTTGGCTCCCATCTGCAGTGGCACAATAAGGGACAAAAACACAACAGACTGGAAGGCGGGCGATCCAGAGTAAATCCTAGGGATAGAAATTTCATCAAGTATTCGGGGGAGGAGCCTAGCGCTTGACCAAGATGGCCGCGTGAGCTCTGAGCTCCCGAGACCCTCGCGCCCTCCGTCGACTATCCTGTCTCTAATCCTGTCTGCATGCATGGCATCGTGTAGATGACTTGTCAGGGAGGCGATTGATGCTACCCGAGGTCGGATCGCCCACCGGGAACCGGAGTTATGCATGGCGGAAGATTGCGGCCTATCTCCGAGGGATGCCAGGGGCTGGAGTTGGCAGGATGCCCGACCTCTAGTTGAACAACAGCAGCCAGGCGAGGCGTGAACTGTCGGATGGAGGTCCCCGTCCTTTCACTTTCACTTTCTCTCCCTTTGTCTGCCCTGCCCCTGGAGAGCCCTTGGTGGCTTTATTTTCCTTTGGACGCTCTACATGCTACTCTGGCGGCCCACTGCAGACCTGATCACTCCCGATTCCTCTTGCTGAGAGAGGGCCGTCTTATCGGAACCGAACTGCTTGGTGCCAACCATGTCGGGCAAAGCAGAGGTGGATCGGCTGAAGCCTAAGTCAACCAGGCGGGGAGCCTATTCTCAAGCTAATAATATGGACCGCTATGCTCTGCAGAAGGGGTCACCGAGTGGGTCGAGCCAGTCGCCGGATACCCAGAAGGAGGTCTCGCCCCTGGCCCCGGAGCTCTCGCTGCAGGATGTCATGGGGGCGCTCGAGGGGATGCAGACCTCGATTGGGAGACAATTTGATGCCCTGGCGCATAAAGTGGATACCATCTTGGTGGACGTTAACCTGATCCGTGCAGATTTGGGCAAAACCAACGAACGGGTTAAAACCCTGGACCTCAAGACCACGGGCCTCGCCGATGAGGTTTCGGAACTGCAGACCGAGGTTCGTAAGCTGAGGACCGAGAGTGATCTCGCCGCCCGTCGGCTGGAGGACTTTGAGAGCCGGGCCAGGCGCAACAACGTGCGCGTTATCGGGGTCCCGGAGTCCTCAGATGAGGCTTCGGTTGACCTGCTCGTGGAGGATTTGGTGCTTAACCACCTGCAGCCTAAGGGTCTTGGGAAGTTCTTCGCGGTTGAAAGGGCCCACAGAGTGCCGGGTGGGAAGCCCAGGGTGGGAGCCCCACCGAGGCCGATCGTCTCCCGGCTCTTTCATTTTCGAGATCGGGACGCTATCCTGCAAGCATCGAGGGTAACGGGCCCGGTCCCCTTCCAGAACGCGTCGGTGAATTTCTATCCTGATTTCACCCAGCAGGTGCAGAGACAGGGCTTTCTGGGGGTGAAGAGGCGCCTTCGGGAGAGGGATCTGAAGTATGCCATGCTCTTCCCTGCCAGATTACGTGTGGTGTACGAAGACCGGACATTCTTTTTTGAGTCTCCCGCCATGGCCGATGAATGGCTGGACGCTTTGCCCCGACGACGGACGGGAGAGGACACTGCCGCGGATGGGGACAGTGGCCGGGATGGGCAAGGGTGATGTTTTCAGAGCTGGTCTGACTTGATTTGACTTTATCTAATGACTTGAATAGAGTGCAGTAAATGCGGAGGGTTGCGGGAGGACGAGGGGAGCTCTTTCCTCCCTTAGGGTACTTTTTGTAGATTTGGGTTTGGTAGGGCGACAGGCACACTGCAAGTTGGGGGGGCTTTGTAAGCTGCAGCAGGGGTGCAGGGTGGGGGGGGATGGTTGGGACTTTGGGTTTGTTGTTGGGGGGTTTGTTTCTGCAAGGCGTAATGATCATTCTCGGGATTGTTCCATGGTGGCTCTTCGGGTGGGGGGTGGGCCTCTTTGTGTTTGGGGATGGGGGGTAGAGGTTTAAGTGTTATTAGCTGGAATGTTAATGGATTGGGAGATCGCATTAAGCGCGGGATAGTTTTGCAACACTTGAAACGGTCAATGCCAGATGTTGCCCTACTGCAGGAGACACACCTCATAGGTAATACGTGTTATGCTCTTAATAGGAAGGGTTATAAATTCATAGCTCATTCTGGATTTTCCTCCGGGTCCAGGGGTGTGGGCATCCTAGTCAGGGCCTCGCTACCATTTGAGGTGGACTCCACAATTGTTGACGATAGGGGGAGGTTTGTGGCGGTGGCGGGGAGGTGGGAAGGTAGAACTTTGGTTTTGGTTTCGGTTTATGTCCCTCCAGCCCTGCAGGCCTCCACGTTTACAGATCTGGGTAGGGCCTTGCTGGATCTCCCGGGAGGTATGCTAGTGGTGGGGGGGGATTTCAATGCTGTCGGCTCTGGGCTGCTGGATAGGTACCCGCCCAGAGACACTGGGGGGGCTCAGAAGTGGCTCCCAGACTTACTAGACACACTCGGCCTGATAGATTGCTGGAGGCTCCGGCACCCCACACAGCGTCAATACACCTTCCACTCCGGGGCGCATGGTAGCCTCTCTAGGATTGACTACCTGCTCACTTTGGCTGCGCACGCCCCACTGGTGTCTGAGGTCAGGCACATGGCGTGTGGCATATCGGACCATTCGCCAGTGTGGGTCAGGCTGGACATAAGCCGCGAGGGAGGGGGAAGGGTGGCTCCTATTAACCCCTGGTACTTTCGAGATTCTAAGATGCGCAGCGCACTGGTGAAGACAGTGGATAATTTCTTCAAGGACAATCATGGGTCCGTGGACTCGGCTGTGTCGTTGTGGGAAGCATTTAAGACCGTGCTGCGAGGGGAGGCCCTCTCACTTGTAGTGGCGGCCAAGCGGCGGAGAGATGGCGAGGTTATGCAAGTGGAGGAGGAGATCGGGGCTTTGGAGGGAGCGTTAGAGGAGGAGGTAACAGCGGCCTCACTGCATGAGCTGAGCTTGAAGCAAGCCGAGTATAAGGACCTTGTGACAAATGCCGCTAAGACCCTCAGTAGGGAACAGCAGGGCCGCCTGTATGATGTTGGTGACAAGGCCGGGAAGCTCCTAGCTTGGTTGGATAAAAAAGAAAGGGTTAATAGAGTAGTGCCGGAGTTGACGGGAGAGGGGGGGAGAGGTGATTGTGGAACCTGAGGGGATTGTATAGTCTTTCTCGGACTATTTCTGTAAGGTTTATGCCTCAGTGTCGGATAGGCCGCCCGAGGACTCGCGTGACCCCTTGAGGGATATCGCTCTGCCCTGTCTCTCTGATGTAGATAGAGATGATCTTGATGGAGACATAACGGTCGATGAGGTGGCGGGAGCTATTCGCGCGCTGAACCCGGGCAAGGCCTCGGGCCCGAATGGCTTGCCGATTGACCTGTATAAGCTGTTCCCGGATAGGGTAGCCCCTCACCTGCGCGCCATGTTCGTGGAGGCGCAGGGGAGTGGGACTCTCCCGTTGGACCAGAGGCTGGCGACAATTGTTGTGATACATAAAGATGGTAAACCCCGAGATAAGTGTGCCTCATATAGGCCCATCTCACTCCTCAACGCCGAGCCGAAGATTCTGGCTAAAATCCTGGCGGGCCGATTGGTCAGGGTACTTGGAGACTTGATTCACCCGGATCAATCCGGTTTTATTCCGCATCGCAACACCGCGTTAAACCTTCGGCGCCTTCATGGTGTGATCGCCAGGGCTGGCACGCTGCGAGAACCGGCTATTGTGGCGTCTCTTGATGCCACGATGGCCTTTGATACGGTGGAATGGGAGTATTTGTGGGCTGTGCTAGCCAAGTTCGGCTTTGGCCCTTGTTTTGTGAGTTGGGTGAGGTTGCTGTATGAGGGACCCCTTGCGAGTGTGGTGGTAAATGGCCGAGCATCGACTCCGTTCCGGCTTGGGAGGGGGACTCGGCAGGGCTGCCCCCTGTCGCCTCTGCTGTTCGCCCTTGCCCTTGAACCGTTGGCGGCGTGGATACGATGGCATCCGGACATACGTGGCCTTCGCTGGTCGCCCGAACACGAGGATCGCATTTCGCTATATGCTGACGACATCCTGTTGTATCTTGCCTCGCCCAAGAATTCATTCATAGTGGTTTGTGACGTCCTTACATCTTTCGGTAGGAACTCGGGTCTCGTCATCAACTGGAGTAAATCGTATTTATACGTCCTTAGTGGTGAGGTTCCACCGGTCCCGCGAACTTGTTCGATCCAGATTGCTCAGCAGGGTTTCATGTATCTGGGGATCTTTATCTCCATGGACCCCGCTTTGCGGTATGAGAGAAACCTGCTCCCCCCCCCTGGCGCGCCTGCGGCGGGATGTTGAGGGCTGGCGGAGGTTGCCGCTCTCCCTCGTCGGGCGCGCTGCCTTGTTCAAAATGATGTCACTTCCTCGGTTCCTCTACGCATTGCAGAATACTCTGGATTGGGTGCCGGCCAGGTACTTTCGGGAGGTCGAAAGCCTCCAACGAACGTTGTTGTGGGATGGGCGGCCGCGGATAGCGATTGCTAAATTGACGCTTCCATGGTATGACGGGGGTATCGCTCTTCCAGACATCCGACGCTATTACTGGGCCACCCAGTTGTCCGCGATTAACCATGGTCTTTATGGCCCGGCTCTCAGCCCTGGTTATGCCATGGACAGATGGTTGCTGCGTGGTGGGAACTATCTTAGGGCATTGTATTCGCGGTCCCTCGACTCGTCCCTCACGGGGCCCACTGGGGTGGCGGTGCGTGTATGGAAGATGGCTACTGACTCTCTGGGCTGGAAGGATAGGCTCACCCTAGCTGCCCCGTTGTTTGAATCTGAAAGGTTGGGTAGGCTTTGGCATACGAAAGGGTTTGATAAATGGGACTTGATCGGCATCTCCAGGGTTGGAGATGTGCTGATTAAGGGGAGGGTGAAGTCCTTTGAAGAGTTGCAGAAAGAGTATGAGTTGGGGGCATCCGAGTTTTTCCGATATGCTCAGGTGCGTCATGCCCTGCGGTCAGTCCTTGTGGAGGGTGAGAGGGTGCCTGAGTCCTCTCCTTTGGAGGACCGGATCCTTGATGGCCATATGCCAGAGAGCACGATCTCGCTCATCTACAAGAAACTGATAAATGTTCGGGCTGATATGCTTCTGGGGCTGCGGGACCAGTGGACCAGGGACGGACTCGAGGTGGATGATGAAGACTGGCAGTCTGCTGTTTCCTCTCCTAAGGAGGTTGCGATCCCGTCGCGTCTGAGGCTGGTGCAGCTCAAGATATTGCATCGAGTGTATGTGACGGGGCCGCGACTGGTTCATATGGGATTCTCTGAGGAAGGCCTATGCAGGAGGGGATGTGGTATGGTGGGTACTTTCCTCCATATCATTTGGGAATGTGGTGTCATCACGGAATTTTGGAGGCGAGTCCATGCGGTGATGGGGGAGGTGACGGGCATTGCTATGCAGCCGGAAGCGCGGTGTTGTCTCCTGAATGTCTGGGGGCCCACTGATCATGATGAGGCGCAAACCCAGTGGGTGACTCTGGGTAACATGGTTGCTAAGAGGGACATCGCGCGCTTGTGGGGTTCCGCGGGGCCCCCCACGTTAACCGCGTGGAAAGAAAATATGGACTGGAGCATGCTCAGGGAGAAGACAGTCTATTGCGCTAGAGGCCGCCCTCGGAAGTGGCATGCCATCTGGGGGAGGTGGAATCAATACAGGGGGGGGGGAATATGTCTTGCCCCTGATCTGGATCCCCCCGAGGAACAGCTTTCTTCTTGATCTTCTTTCCAGCTTAGTATGCAGATGTGATGGTTAATTGACTTCTTGGGCCTCTGCGTTCCCCCCGTTTTCCTCTTTTCACAGTACTGTAACTGTTAGACGATTGGGGTCCGGCTCCCCCCTGAGGGGCTAACACCGTGGGTATTCAGTGTTGTTGCCTTGCTGGGGTTTGTTGTGTGTTTGTAATTATTTAAAAATGGAACCTTTTCACTGCTCCTTCAATGCACTGTGGACGCTTCTTTGTCCTCTCCTACCGAAGCTGCCGAACCTCCGGGTTGTCGGCTGAATAGCTGTGTCCAGATTCTTGAAGAAATAAAGGTTTTATAAAAAAAAAAAATTTTAAAAAAAAGTATTCAACCAAACACTGTTTTCCCCATTTATCCATGTTCTCCTATCCCAGGACGTCTGCAACAACTCTGGCTGTGTGCTGAAGTTTGTCAGTTATTTCTGACATCCAGTTTCTTTACTCCGTGGTATAACCTCTTTAAAAACTTTGTGGGAATTTAGATATTCTTCTACTCAGACGTGCAATAATCTATTAACTCCCCTTTGTGGCTAATCAAGTACTGAAATATGTAGACAATTTGTTGTTCATAGGTGGAGAATGTACAGGTTTGTTTTCAAGTTTGGGCTACTCGATCATAACCTAGTTCTTAACTGACTATTTCGACTTGCTGTTTCAAAATATCTTTTAATATTTTTTTTGTCTTTCTTAAAATTTCACCTTAATGTTTTGACGATTCTAAAATCATTTTTGAAATTTCACAAAAACACACCTGCAGGACAATGCATCTTTAATTATAATTTTTCACCTTTAAAGGGAAGAAAAAAACAAAACGAATTATTGAACAACTTGCACCCAAATCTTCAATTTTATCAAAAATAATCGTACCTGCTTACGTCAGTCAATATATCCTTCGGTTATCGTTTTCAAATGGATAACTAAAAAAAGCAGATAATTTTTGGATGAGTCATGTGGTTCGTAGATGTTCCTCGCAGATACCAAGGCTGGTCCGCGCCCACTTACTTTCCTGGCATGTAATTTGTTCACCTTTCACCAGTTGCAATCCAACAAGTGCATGGTGACTGCTGTATGTTGCAATTTTGTTATTGTAACATATGTGTCATACTGTGCTCTGTGGTTCCTTCCAACCATTTCCCATTGACATTTTTTACCGCACTTTGTTTAGCCAAGATGGCTGCCCAGCTGTAAATGAATGTCTGGCACTGCCACCTGCACCAAATCGAAGGGGTGATAGTACTAGTGTGTGTCCGCATTCATTTTCACCGGCCACATGTGCAGTTCCTTCACTGGCGAGGAGGCAAGCATGTGACCTTGAGCATCACTTCAGCACAAGTGGACGACCTCCATGCAGTACCTATGCACTGAGACAGTGCATCTCACCACTGCTGATGTCCACTATTACCGCACAGGCCTTCGCCCTGCTCTGCACGAGGGCAGTCCGCACGGCCCCCCCTCCTGGAGCTCCCTTGGCCCTGGGGACCGCCACCCCCCAGGCCCGGCTCTGGCAATGTCCTGGGGTGCCCACCCCCTGGGACATTGCAGTTTGCAATGGCAGGGCGGGAGCATTGCAAATTACTTCACTTCATGGAAGCGAGAGCAGGAAACCTGCTCTCGCTTCCATGGTGGCCCACCTCCAAATTAAAAAAAAATAATAATAATAATAAAGGTGGGCCAGGCTCTGGGGGATGGGCTCCTGGCGTGTTCTGGGTTGGGTGATTAAGTCCCCTTGAATGCAAAAGGGTCCTTAGGGCCCAACTAGCCCACCAGGTACCTCCAGTAAGCCCTACACAGTGGGATTGCTGAGAGGTGGTCCAAGTCCAAGCCCCTTTTTACACCACTCTTCAAATGCGCCTCTTGGCGCATTGCTGGTGGGGCGATTAGGTCCTCTTGTGTCCTGAGGACCTCAGAACTAATGTGGACTTCATCCACCGAGCAGGGGGCGTGGCATCAGACACCACAGTTGACTACTTGAAGCTAGGGCCGGACTGGCCGTAGCGGGCACCGGGCAATCCCCCAGTGGGCCGGTTTTGGGTCCCTGGGAGCAGTTTGTTACAGGGCCGATTTTGCAGCTATAACAAAATGGGCCCAAAACCGGCCCTGACAAAGAGCTCGGACGCACCCCCAAACCCCCAGGGCGATGCCGGCCGAGCACTTTGCCAGGGCCGGTTTTTGTTCCCAGTCCGGCACTGCTTGAAGCACTCTACAACACCAGCAGAAATTAACCCTAAACTCAATAAGATATTAACCACCCAGTATCTAATCCATGGCTCATGCAAGGACAGCGGGCCTCTGTTCGAGCAAAAGCGTTGGCTGATTACCTACACTTGTGGACCATCAACCACATCAATATCTCACAGCGCAGACCTAAAGCCAATAGGGAATCCAAGAGCTTTATGCAGGTCATAAATATAAGCATCAGGAAACCTCAAGAGGCGAGACTGAACACCGAGATGGCTCGGTGTACTTTCTACAAGAGTATCACCTATTGCCTTGCCTGACTACTGGATGTCTGCTGGCTCAACTATGTATGGTTCTTACGATTAATGTCACTATCCTCAATCACAAGTCGTAGGTCACGACTGCTACTGACAAAACTGCTATACTGTCCCGCAGAGATTAAAGGAACAATCAATATCCACTGCCATGAAACCCTTTCTGAATTCCACAAGTGCACTCTGTGCTGGTCCGACCGTCATCCAGGCAGCAAGTTTCCTTCACCTACTATTTAAATCCTCATCCTTGAGGGTGAATGCGACAGAGATGGAGACAATTGCTCCAAACAGATCATTCTTCAAGAAGGTCATCCTTTGTCAAAACAGGATTACCAGAACAAGGATATGCTTGGTGGTGCCTCTGCACTGCCTGCATCACCAAGGAAACCACAAGATAACTCATCTGCTGGTTATACCAGCAAGGAAGAGGCTGATTAGTTTAAACTGTGGGACACTCCTCAGGTAGAGACCCTATTTCGCTGTCTCCCCTAGCAGTGCTGCCACCAGCCGGAACAGTTATGGCAGCACAACTATTGCCTCACCACTTTCTTCTGTAAGTTCCCAGTAGTCATGTTACTTCCTCAGACATATCCCTATTCCATCTCAGAAACATAAGGAAATTGTGCAGAGACTTTTTAAACAAGCTCAGTGATTTCGTTATAGAGACGTATGCAATTCAGACATCGAAGCATTGTTCATTTTGTTTGCTGGAAGGATAGAGGTTCTGCACATGTGCAACACTCTTTGATTCTTTCCCCCCCGTTCCTCTCTTCACATATTTAGCAGCTTTTGGTTTAGCCCATGACAATTTCCCTGCTATAAATAAAATACATTGTGCATGCCGCCCCACTGATGCGGCAGGCAGAGTAATACTATGTAATGTATCTTTTTTTTCTCCCTTAAATTGTAGTGCCCAGGTTCTTTATAAAGAATGTTATTGTTTGTTGCATCCATTCAGGGCCACTGGAATTATGAGAGTGCAGCCATGTTGTTCATCGCCTAATTAGGGATTTCCATCATTTGCCACATAAATCATCATCTGCTGCATAATCTGCAGATAACAAAAAATAAACATTGTTTCTAGCTCAAAGGGTTCAAAAGCTACTAAAAGTGCAGCAACGTGTGTTGACATGCAGTGGAAGGCCATTGGCAAAGGTTCACTGGTCATCTTTCTGTTGCTTATTGCTACATGTGGGTGTTTAGCTGGTCCTAATGAGGTGCAATCTATGCCAAGACAGAGTTAGCAAGTGTAAAAAAAAGACAAATGAATGAATACATAAAACTTGCCACATAATTTGCCCTCCCTTGCCGCATAATTTAGTCAACCCTGCCGCATTATTTACCCTCCCCATTCGCATAATCCCAGTGACCCTACATATATTTGAGGTTACAGGTCAGTTAAGCTCGATTTTGGTTTTAACTGCACCCTAGTGTGTGGGCTCCTAAACACTGTTCCTAAAGTCATCCGAAATACATTTATTCCTTCATATTTGATGATTAGATGCTTAGTGTCCACTGCGGCCTTCTTTGGTCAGTAGACTGCCACAAACCAACACAATTCCTTTTCTGGATGCACCAGTCAAATTCCTTGGACATTTCTCAAGGAGTACAGTGCTTTAGTGATCTCAGTGTTTGTGTAAGCAGTGGTGCAATGTCCCACACTACTGTATTTTGGTTCAGCGCAGAGGTAGGCTTGCAATAGATCAGCCACACATTGTTTGAATCAATGTGCTATCTCTACAGACTGTTTACGCATCTAGAGGAGTTTTTGGCTGGCTGTGGGGGAAAAAGGAGAGGAAGGGAGGTGAGGCTTTGCTACAAGTCAAACACTTTCTCCAGGGTTTGCCAGGCGCAAATCCCAACAGAGGATCTCTTGTCATGTAACATCAACTCTTCTTCACTCATCAACTCTTCTTCACTCAACATGCTGGATCTCAGCAGATTATGCCAAGTGTGCATTTTTATTTGCTCTTGGTTGTGTTGCGCATTTCACATAATGGGATTCTCTACTGTGCTTCCTTGTCACACGATTATATTATTGCCTTCTCTTTTGGATGTAGAGTTTCCGGACAACGTTTCATAATCTCCATTGTGCCTCAGTAAGAACTACTTTTTTTTCTCTTCATCAAGTCTGGTTTTCATAAATTGAAGGACTATTTGGGTGTTGTAAACAAGTCTTCTGTAACGATAATCAACATGCAGTGTGGTAATCAGCTGTCAAAGATTATTTAATAAGTATATACTAGCTATTGATAGAAATTCCTTTCCGACTGAAAAAAAGGTTTGCTATTAAATGTTCTTAGAAGAGAAGAGTCTACTCAATGTCCACTATTACTGCCTCCTCAAATTGTTAATGCTGCAGACTACGATTGTTACACAGAAGATTTGGATTGGTTGCAGAATCATTACTGAAGAACCTCATATTGTTATGGAAAGATGTTCATATGTGCAATCAACTTGTAAATGAACCTGGTAATTTGTACGTTTCCATTTTAGGAGCCTTGGTTGGCAGCTGTGGTTTTGGTAACACAGCAGATACATATATTCTGAAGAAAATTATTATTAGACATTTGAGAAAGAAAATCCAAGGGCAATTACTTAGGCATCACAAGTAAACTTTGGTGGAAACTGTTGGAAATGTGTCCTTTCTGCATGACTCCCCACCCCCAAAATTGTTTTACCTTTTTGCTCAACGCCATTTTTGTAGGCTATAGAACTATGTACACTTTGGCCCTGCTAACCAGTGGTAAAGTGCTTGTGCTCCTCCTTTCAACATGGTGCAATTGCTATATTCAACTTACCCATAAATCCCTATTCTATTGTGTCCAATGTGTACCCATGACAGGTAAGTTAAGTGTCAGCAGGGAGCTGCAACACTCGTTGTGCCACTCAATGCAGTGATAATGCAAACACGAATGCAGGCCTGGCTGTGCAGGTTTAAACTGTAAATTCAACCTGTCAAAATACCCTCTTTGGACAGATCTAAAACCATCCTTTTAACTATATACAAGTCACCCCTAAGCAAGGTTTACTAACATTAAGGCAGAGGCATTTAAAAGTAGTACATGTAAAGGTTAATGTTAAACATGATCTTACAGTGACTAGCACCTCAAAGCTATTCTCACTGTAGTAGGGTTGTTAGTTCCATAGGAAAGCACTAGAATGCAATATTAAGTACTAATACTGTATCTCAGGAATGGGACCGGCTAGAAAAATGATAAATATTTAAAAAAAACTTCAATGGTGAAGTCAGATTTTTTTTCTAGATAATATAATGGAAAAGTAACTTATAGAAAGTTACCTTTGCCTGCCTGGTCCCTGGAAGCTAAATATAAATTTTACTCTATAACTTCTGCCAGTCAGTAATTAGCATTTGAATTGGTGTGAATAAGTGTGAAATTGCTCAAGGACATGGGCAAAAGGCCCTGGGTGTGGGAAGGTGCTGTTTTGCCCTGGTGGACAGGATAGCCTGCATGCTGGGCCCAAGGTCTTAATTAATTTCAAAGAGGCCTATCCTGTCACAATCAGATGTAGCTAGCACTCAGGCATGCATTCTTCTATTGTCCCCAGAGCCAGACTGGTTCCCATCACAAAGGGCCTCTTGTTGACATCAAAGTCTCAGATCATGCTAGAGTATCCATACCTGATTAACTATGCTATTCTTTTTTTCCATGCGGCATTGAGACACTTCAAAACAGGGAAACAGAATGGCAAAACAATTTCTGAATATCCACAATATGGTTACTGAAAGCTCACCTTGGTGCCATTAGACTGCTGTCTCAGAGTTTGTGGGGGGCACAGGGACTGCCTAAAACTAGACTTTTATTGTCAGGTGTGGAAGGACAATAGGATTACCATGGTAGACTCCCCGCACACATCCCAACCCCCTACAGCACAAGTTTAGTGTGGTCGAAGACCTTGGCCAGCTTGAAAATGCCCGAGGGTTAGCCCCAGGAACTTTTACCCCATTGGTTAAGGCACCTCCAGCAGTAATTCCCACCCACTGGCTCGAGCCAGGTATAAATGGGGCATGTCCAGACACCCTTTTCAGAACTCCCCTGGACCAGTGAAAGATAGCAAGGGGACTGGACCAGCCATTTGATAAGGGCCTTAAAGGACATGATATGCTCTCCCTCTTGTACCCAGGACAAAGAAGCAGACTCAAAGGAGCATAAGGGTCGCCTCCTGTTAAAGCTACAGGGATTCAACAAGCTACAAGAGGCCTTTCCCTGAAAATGCCCAGCTGAATAAAGGTAACCAAACCTGGACTGGATCCTTTGTCCTCTACCTGACACCCTGTGACATTTTAAAGTGGTGAGCGCAAGAGTGTCTATACGAGTGTAATAGACAAGACAGAGAGTAAGAAGACAGAAGTGCATGCATGGAATATACTAGCAAACAGAGTACAGTGGAAAGGATCTACAAGATTTCAGATGCTATTCATAAGTTCCAGAAAATCTGAGCACTGGTGCTTGAGCTAGACAATCAATGTCATTCTTATTTGCTTTGATTTTGTTGCACCATTGTCAAGAACTGTGTATGTTGTATCTTGTTTGTTAGCTGTATGAAAATATAAAGCAGTTTTGGCAATGAACTGCATTTCGCCAATTAAATAGGATTTACAACAACAACAAAAAAAAGACAGTTGATAAGTGATGTGTGAGGAGACAAACAGACATCATGGTGTACAAAAGGGCTGAAAGACAATCTGCATGAACGGGGCAATGACCCAATATATTTTCCTTAGTTTACTTTATAAACGTAAGGAAATATATACATGCACTTTTTATTTTTGCTTCTAAAATTGTAACTTTTTCCTTCAGCAGATGTATTAATTTCTCACCATGTATTTACTTGTCCTTCTCTCACCCCACCAGGCCTGCAGTAAGTATTTGGAGTGTCTCTACACTTGATCGCTACTCTTGGATAACACTGGACTAGTAAATAAACTGGGTCTGCTAAACCGAGTAGTTAACTACGAATAAACTGATGTGGAGAAAAAGCCTACTGGTGTCAGGTGCATTAGGCATCTCGTTATTGGTGCATTATATAATGTAGGATCACCTGTGTAGAATATGACCAACAAGCAAAATCTGGATCCAGTAATAAACAACGTGTAACTGGTCAAATAGAGACTGAAACTACATTGCGGAACGCCATGCATGTAGAAAAGGTGGAACGAGTCCTCCAACTATAGGACTTCATCAGTGAGATTGGAACTGCAAAAGTGAATTTTGAGATCATACAGAACGCTTTCGAATCAATGATGTGACAATACTCGCTGTGTCTCACTACCTGACTGAGAGCCCAGAAGAAGTCCGTGAGGACGAAACGTGTTGGCTACGGTTCTTAATAGAATATGAAAAGAAGATAATGAATAATGGATTCCAAATCTAACGTGCCAGATTGCTGTTATGCACTAAAAAAGCATGTATTGAATGTGTATTATTTGAAGAAACTTTCTTGAAATATCATTTAGTCCAAGTGATAGGATATACATATTTTAGGGTGCTGAACCATTGCAGATTGATTTTGAAACTGGAACTTCACTAATGTGTTACGGAAATTAAGATACAAATGTGACTGACCTCTTCGGATAATCAGACAAAATGAGCAAAATTTAATATTTGATTAAATATGCTCATGTAGTTAGTATAAGAAACTCAGACATAAAAGGTTTGCCTATTAAGTGAGCTGGAATCTGAAAGTGTGGCGATGTAGTTTATGTAAATATTGTAGCAAGTGCATTGGAGAATAGAAAAACATGCTTCAAATGGACCTCACATGGCCTTAGTTGTGCTTGTAAACCCTGCTCTTCTGCATAAAACAATGCTGTTTTAACACACGCACTGTGTGAATGCGTGCAGCTCCTGCTCTGGCCCTATCCATACACAATCCCTGTACACTCCGCCTAGAGCTCCTGGACTTGCCCTGCTAAGGGTGTTAGCGTAATGGTCGCAGCTGACCGTGTTTAAAAAGAAATGCCCTCTCCTATAGAATCAGGTCCCACAGAAACTCCAAACCGGCGTCAAGACTGGGACTCATGGCAGTGAAGGAATCGGTGGGCAATCCAAGTCCTCTCTTTTGACCCAAAGGCTCCATGTCAACCAGCCTTGATCTTTATGTCCCATCGCTGCTGCCCGCCTTAATGCATGCTGCGGTCCCAGCGCAGAGCTGTGTACTATTGTTGACTGCCAGCGCCAACTACTTCAATCCTGATTCTGCTTTCATGTTGTTTCTACTAGTGAACAGCATAACAGCAGCACCCAGATTGGGTGAGGCAGGCAGACACGGCGCTCATGTAGTGACTAGGAGGCCTGATCTGATTTCTTCAGGCTCATAGGCCACTGCAGATTACGAAGTATGCATATCAGATTCGCCGTGGGAAACAGAAAAAAACCAAATTGACATGCGCAATTCATTTCACTGCGATGTGCAGGGTGTCTGCCAGTCATCCTGCGTTAACAGCCCACAGTATGTAATTGATGCCGGTGCGGTGATAGAAGTCACGGCCGGGCCATAAATGAATTGCTTAAAACTGGAAATATAGGGGGCGTGGCTAGGCAGGCCAACATGGTGGACGTAGCCTGATCGAGCTCCGTCCATCCACACTGTAATCCACCCCAAATCCTACCTTGATCCTGCCCAGAGACGTCTCACATCGATGTGACGGCTGCCCCTACGTCCTGGTACCGAGACACTACTCCCGATGAGGCGGTGAGCTGCGCTGTGGCTGCCGATTCCTGATGTCCCCACCTGGTTCACTATGGCCTGCTTTCTTCGCAGCGGCCTGACCTGAAGAGGAGGCGGTGAGCTGCGCTGTGGCTGCCGATTCCTGACGTCCCCGCCTGGTGCACTATGGCCTGCTTTCCTCGTAGTGGCCCGACCGGAGCCTCTGGGTTATAGCTGCGGGGGCTGGCTTCAGCCTGAAGGGGGTTGCGACAAGGTCCGCTGCCGGGCATCCTGTGCCACTTGTGGAGGCCGGTGCCAGAGAGCCTGAACCGGAGAGGTGATGCTGCGGTCCCCCCTGTTTCTCGGAGTCGCCGTCTTCCCCGCGTGGGGCGGAGTACATGGGGGAGCAGATCCCTGGAGTCTGTCCGGGTCCCGGAAGGTAGAGACACACCTGAGAGGACCAAGGGCTGACTGGTGCCCTCTAGATTATCCTGCTGCGGCTCGATCGATGGGGACAGTGCGCCCCGGCCCTGGTGGATTGGACCACACACGGCTGGTGCTTGACGGCGCTGAAGCCGGGTCGCGGACTCAAGAGGTGAGCGGGAGGCCCGCGCCCTGTGACGCCTCGGTGACTGCTGCTTCAGCCCTCCCCTCCCTCCTTCTCAGATCTTTGGGATTCCCTTCCCTGCGACGGCCTGCGTTGGAACTGCCGGTGCGTGGGAGCGCATCGGGGCCTGCCTCGGACTGCCCACAGATTCCAGCGGTGGGGACGGTGGCCTCTTGGTTGCACCGGCTGCCCTAGGCACGTGATGCGCAAGTGCCAGTAGTGATTTGCGAGGGCCCCCACTGGTTTTCCTGCTCTGTTGCCAGGCCCATGTGAGGCCTCCCTGGTGGGGGGCGACTGGCACTTTGTGTGAGGCCCTGGAGGACTGCAGCCGGGCCTGGGACAGATCGAGGCATAGAGACCGGCGTGCTGATCCTTTCCCCTTACTGGTGAGTGCGGCTGGCATTCGCCTGCTCGGTGCGGACCTCGGGGGTCTTCCTCCTGCAGCTAGTGGTGTGGCTCGGTGGCTCGGATATCAGAGTACGTGTGCCATCATAGCGCGCTCAACGATTGGGGTCAACACTATCTTCTGACCGGCAGGTCGCCTTGGGAGCTGTGTGGGAACTCATCCTTATTGACACTGCTGGGCTAAAGACCTGGGCCGAACCCTCCATCGTGTCATAGTCTCCTCTCGCACCCGGGTCTACTAGAGATGGGCAAGGGCAGGCACGGGGCCCTGGCCCCAAATAGGGCACCATTGATCAATTTACAACACCCGGAGGGCCCACGGGAGGAGATGGTGGCCCTGCTGCACCCGACAAAGCGGCCCTCCTGGCAGCAATTAATCATGCCAGAGACACTCTATGCCAAAATTGGCGTGGTGGGGATTGAAGTTTCCTTCCTACGCCAAGATCTTCGTACGGCTGTAGACCGGATTGCTGAGACCCAGGTCTCGACGGTAGAGGACACAGTGTCATCCCTCCCAAAAAAAGTGAATAAGCTCACCGTGGTGTCGCAGGAGCTGGCCTCCAGAGTGGAGGAGGCGGAGGGACACGCACGGCGCAACAATCTACGCTTTGTGGGCCTGCGGGAGGGATGCGAAGATAGATCGATGACCAACTTAATCGCCAAATGGCTCACAGACATCTTTATATCCTGTCTATGTCCTTTGTAGTGGAACGGGCCCATCGAGCTTGGACATAAAAGCGTCCTCCAGGGGCGGTCCTGAGGTCGGTCATCGCCAAGATTCGGAACTATGCTGACCGTGATGCGATCTTGCGGTTCGACAGAACACATAAAGATGGCCTTCAGTATTATTCCCACCCCATCATGGTGTTCCCAGACTATACGCGCCTGGTTCAGCAACAGCGCCAATCCTTCACGGCTGCGAAGCGCAGGCTACGCGAGCTGAACATGCAATATATGTTGCTATATCCAGCCAGGATGCGGGTGATTTACAACTCCAAATCCTTTTACCCCTGAGGCTGTTTTTGCATGGACTGATGAACGCCCACAGCTATGACCCAACTCTCCCCCAGTAGTGGACTCGGACTCCTCATGCACTCAACGCCCGCGGCGCACTTAATGCAAAAAAAAAAAAAAAAAAAAACATGGCTCTGGGTCCAGCAGAAGATCGGCAAGTTCGGAGCGGCCACATGGATGACTGGGAAGTCGTGTGTACATCTTAATTGCAAGTTGACTTGGGGGTCGTCTATATAGTAACTTTTTCCTATTGGCCTTCCCTGGGCGATGATCCGGGAGAGGGATTTTCTCCTCTTAAATGCAAGTTGACTTGAGGGCTGGGTTATATAGTAACCATTTATTCTCAGTCTCTGCTGGGCGGGTGTGGGGTATGGCCATGGGGTTGCAAGGCCACAGATTCAGTGCCCCCCCCCCCCCCTTGTTGGGTATGTTTATAGGGTGGGAAGGGATTCATTGGTGTGGGTGCGGGGGTATCCTACATTACACACCGCGACAGATACTCCTATTTTTGGGCAGTGTCGGTGGGGGGGTGATGGAAATATGGTTTTGTTGTATTTGTAGTAATATGTTTTTTTCCACAGACAGGTCATGCTCTCCTTCCTCCTTTTGATGCGTTTGTTACCCTAAGGGGTGTTAGTATCAGGTGAGGCTACATCGGTTGGGGACTTAACGGTGGTCTCTTGGAACGTCAGGGGCCTTCTTAGCAAGGTGAAACGTGGTGCAATCTTACACCAGGCCAAAAGGTGCGGGGCCAATATCCTATTATTACAGGAAACCCATTATTAAGCACCAAGACGCCCTGTCTAGCTCGATTTGGCTTTAATCATGTGTATCACGCCGGCTTTGTTCGGGGATCCAGGGGGGTGGCTATCCTCATCCATCGTAGGGTCCCCTTCCAATACATTACACATCAGGCGGATTTGGGTGGTAGATTCCTTTTCGTTACATGCACGTTATCAGTGAAGCGGGTCACCACAGGCAGTATATATGCGCCCCCTCCATTAGGGACTGCATTTATCGACAAACTAGTCGCAACCTGGGGCGAGGTGCACGAGAATTTGACACTGTTGGGGGGCGACTGGAATGACACCATGTGTCCACTGGATCGTCAGCGCAGTCCAGTCAGTGCATCCCTACCAGGCCAGACAAAATTGCATACCCTGGCCAGTACCCTGGGGTGGGCTGACATATGGCGCGAATATCATCCCTCCGAACTAAATTTTACCCATCTCTCCATGGCACACGGCTCACAATCGCGGCTAGACTATTTCTTCACTCCGCGGATACACTTGCACAGATTCTCTCATATTACTCATATGCCCCGGGGGCTTTCTGATCACTCACCGCTGCGATTACATTTTCATACTCTCTCCCGTAAACTCCCCTTCCGGTGGCGGATGTCACCATGGCACCTTCGAGACCCGGCATACCAAGATATGCTGCACACCGCAGTTAACACATACATTGAGGAGAACGGCCCCACAGCCCCCTCCCGGACTACTCTATTGAAGCCCTAAAACCGACGGTTCGCGGGGTTGAGATCAGTTATCGCACAAATGAAAAAGCGAGCGCAGCGGGACCAGTTGGAAGCTTTAGAGACATGTCAAGCGTCACTCGCTTTGCAACTCAATACTGACCCTAGTCCAGTTCTTCGCCGGAACCTGCTGCAGGCACAGCGGGACCTTCTGCAGCACCTCATGGGTGAAGCGAAAGATATGGGAGGCTTCCCAACACCGAATTTATCACTGGGGCGATAAGTCCAGTAAGATGCTCCATAGACTTTGCAGAGCGTATACGTCTCCGGCAGTAGTCCCCGCCATCCGTGGCACCGATGGGTCCCTCCACACAACACCGCAAGATGTCGCTGCGGAATTCACCAGGCAATTTACTGCACTCTATAACAGGCAGGAACATATTTCACTGGAGCCGATTGCAGAGTTTCTGGTGGATATCCCTCTGTCGGCTCCCCGATCACCTCTGGGAATGACTGGACGCTCCCATTACCAAGGAAGAACTCACTGGGGCTCTTAATGCCCTCCATCCCGGCCGCACTCCCGGGCCCAACGGGTTCCCAATTGAATTCCTCAGGCCCAATATACACACGCTGGGGCCCCATCTATTGGCTACAATACAAGAGGCTGCGGAATCTACCATCTTGCCTAGGGACTGGCGGCACGCGGAAATTGAACTGTTTCATAAGCCTGGCCGGCCTTCGGAGGACCCTTCCTCATACAGCCCCATCTCCCTCAAATTTTGAACCAAAATTGCTGGGGAAGGTGTTGGCCGATCGCCTGCGCAGCTGCATCAGTGACTTGATCCACACAGATCAATCAGGCTTTATGCCACACAGGGCTACTCGACATAATATCAGACGGGTACACAATGCCATGGCGGCAGCCCCGACATTGGTTCGACCAGCTGCTTTACTTCTCGCCGACATAGATAAGGCGTTTGACTCCCTGAGTTGGGTGCATCTATTTCAGCTCCTTGAGGCAAAAAACTTGGGGCCTCGTTTCGCGGCCTATGTGCGATTGTTATATACGGAGCTGACTGCGTCGGTCCGAGTTGCGGGATACCATTCACAGCCCTTTTTTTATCCAGCGGGGCACCAGACAGGGTTGCCCCCTGTCCCCGCTATGATTTGCTCTCGCGATAGAGCCCCTGGCGGTGTGGGTTAGGAGCGATCCGGTCCTTCGGGGGTTCGACTGGTCCCAGTGGCATTCAGACCATATAGCTTTGTATGCGGACGATGTCCTCTTTTTCATGACCGATCCTTGGAACTCTGGCCCTCGTATACTTGAAATCCTTAGGGTTTTTGGAGGTTCCTCGGGCCTCCATGCCAACCCCGCCAAATCTATTCTATTTCCTGTGTGCGGACATCAAGGACGCGACACCTGGGCATCGCAGCTTTCCCGGGCGACGGAGGGATTCAAGTATCTTGGCATATATGTTTCCCCTTGTCCGAAATATCTCCCCTTTGACGGCTAGTCTTCATAACGGAACCTCTGTGTGGTCCTCTCTCCCTCTTTCTCTGAACGCGCTCTCAGCCATTTTTAAAATGGTATCACTGCCCCCTATTTTATATAGTCTCCAGAATTACCCATACCAGATTCCACGTACATGGTTCGCACAAGTAGCAGCCATACGAAATAAATTCATGTGGAATGGCGGGGCGGTCAGAGTGGCGCTTCGCACATGTACACAATCCACATATTGCGGCGGGATCGCCGCAGTGGATATTTATGCTTATTATGTAGCATCTCATGTGATGGTAATAAACGAATGGTTGTACTGCTCCCCCACAGATCCCGCATATTCGGCAGAACATGCTGCTATGGATCAGGTCCCGCTCCTTCATTTATTATACAGCACAGTTCGCCTCGATGACTTACCTCCGGCCGGTAGAGTGGTGTTACAGCTCTGGCTCGCCAAGACCCGACAGATGGGATGGAAGGGGACGCTTACTCAAATGACCCCCTTATGGCAGGGCACATATCTCCGCGCCGTAGCAGCATTAATGGGGTTCAAAGGGTGGGACCGTGTCGGGATTTCGACTCTTGGCGATGTAATGGGCGGCACCACCATGAAATCCTTTCAGCAATTACAGACCGATTTTGATTTACATAAAACGCAATTCTATAAGTTAATTCAACTGACACGCACTTCGTCCCCAGATCCACACATTAGAATCCCTCCCCGAGTTTCACCCATTGGAGGGGCGACTGCTTACAGGGGATCTAGGACCTCACAAGATCAAATAGGTCCATCACACACTGACAACCCATTCACCCACCACACTGGACAATACAAGGCATGCTTGGCAAACAGACATACCTGACCTCACTGACGATGGTTGGGCCGAAGCCATCACCAGCCCTAGGTGTGCAGCGGTGTCCATGCGCTTTCGGCTTATCCAATTTAAATATCTACACTGCGCATATTACACTAGGGTAAGTCTGTGGCGGATAAGGGTTATTCAGTCCCCTGTATGCCTGAGATGTGGTGGGGAAGAGGGGACCTTCCTACACACGGTTTGGAGCTGCTCGGCGTTACAGCCATTTTGGCGCA
This sequence comes from Triturus cristatus, assembly GCF_964204655.1. Lineage (NCBI taxonomy): Eukaryota > Metazoa > Chordata > Amphibia > Caudata > Salamandridae > Triturus > Triturus cristatus. The sequence goes on from NC_140581.1 coordinate 271,383,048, forward strand.
GAATTCGCTCGAGTCTCCATGAGGTGCTGTCCTGGGATCTCCCGCTCGACCCCCGCCTTTTCTTGTTACATTCCACGGATGATATAGGGGGCAATAGGTATAAACAACACCTCTTGTTTTTAGCTCTCGCAGTGGCCAAAAGAGATGTAGCCCAAATGTGAAAGGCGACATCACCCCCGGCCCTGGGTAAATGGAAAACTGAACTGGACAAATGTATGGGGGCTGAGATTGCTGCTTTCGAGGCCCGTGGATGCCCCGCTAAACACCGCAAAATATGGACCAGATGGGCGGATTATCGCGGTATTGACCTTCCCCCCGCCTGAGAATTGTTTCATTGTGTTGTTTTGTATCGGTATACCCCCAATGAGCGTTTTTCTTTTTTAAAATATGTGTAAGCAGTATATTAAATGTGGCACACTATGATGATTGCACCGTTTGTACAAATTTGGAGACCGGAACCTGTCTATAAGTTTATGGTTTATGACACCTACGTATTTGGTAGGTGTTATTTGTCAGAAATATGGTTATTGATACAACTTAAACCTATATCGCGGTGGCAAAGGTGGGCCTGTGACCCCTATAAATTGCAAGATAACAAATTTAAAAAAAAAAAAAAACTGAAAATATTTTGTATGTGACAGATGGTGCACCCAGGGGGGGAGGGGGGGGGGGGGGGGGGGGGGGGGGGGACACCCTGGCGCTCCTGTGGACGGTCCACCCTGCCTGTGAGATTCTAGGTGCCTCCGCTGAGGGACTTTACAAGCGTACTCCTGTGGGGACTTAAAGGACTAAAGTCAGAAGGTAAAATCTTTGACCAGGACAAAGCTGGTTAGTGTCACCGACCCGTGCTCCATCACAGTCACCATCAAGTTACACCTAGGCCCTCTTATACAGCAACCATCGACTATCATTGACGCTTTGTGATTCCTGCAACCATCTCTACTTAAAGACTTTAAAATTCATATTTCTGGTTCCCAATATTGGATTTTGTTTATCAAACTATACAATATTCTTCTTTTTGAGAATTTTTATTGTTTTGCATTTCAACTTTATTACAGTTTTAGTACTGCATACATACTTAACACACTGCCTCCAAGTTAAGCCTGTCTGTTCTGTGCAATAGCTACCAGGGAGGTGGAATTAGGATAATTTAGCAACTTTAAGGGTTCACCCTGACAAGATCTGAGATTATTACTTGAGGTGGGTACTTATCCCTTTCAACTAATAACCCAATTTCTTACAGAACTGTAGTGTTTTGCAAAGCATGGCCTTTAAATGCTTTTTCTTATTCTCTTACATCTCATCACATTAAGTCGCCGCCATCCTGGGAAAATATTTCTCATTTCATTTTACAATACGAGGCTTTCTTAAAAATCTGGATGTGGTTCAATTGTCTTAGAAATGTATATAAAACTACTTAATTACACACAAAGGTGAGAGCATTTAGACTTTCAATAGAAATGGTTAACAAGTACATATTACAAAGAAGACAGGTCTTCTCTGTCAGGTAGCTTCTGGTTTTTCTAGAATACTTTTGCTGCCTTGTACTGTAACATCCCCTCTTCATCGTACCCCTAAAATGTACATTACGTTTTATATCTATTGATTATAAACAGCAATAATTTAGTAATTCATTGTTACCACGTAGCTCGACTACATTAGTTCAGTCTAGAAAAGTAGACCAAACATGGGAACACACTGCAAGACAGTAATGGAAATACTGTATATTTTAACACTTCTGGCTCAGTGCCACAACAATTAATTTGCCCACTGATCCACCCATGCATGTGGTTCTAAAAAAAAAAAAAAAAATACCATCCTTTTAGTGAGACAGTACAATTGGTCACCTTAAACAACTTAAATGTTTTTTTTGTAGAGCGCATAGCTACCCAGGACCGGGCTTCCCAGAGTTAGTAGGACCCAGTAAGACATACACAATTTTCGTTCAACAGATGTGATTTCAGCTGTTTCCTAAAGCTCAACCTATTTGTATTTGCTCTGAGCGCAAGGCTGAGTGAGTTCCATACTTTTGCAATCTGATATTCAAAGGAGCGGCCTCCACCTCTTGCTCTCCTGATTCTGGGGACCATTAATGGGGAGAGGTCATTAGATCTCAGCTCTGCCACCTTTGTAAGGGATAATGAGAAGCTGAAGTATATGGTCGCTGGTTGTATGTTTTAGCGAGTGAACAATACATAAAGCTTTAAATTGTGTTCTTCGGCTATTGGCAGTCAGTGAAGGTTGGCAAGGGCAGGATGCATGGATTCCCGTTTAGAAAGACCCAACACAAGACGGGCCGCTGCGTTCTGAATACGTTTTTTTTTTTTATGACATAAGAGGGACTTCCTATGAAAAGGGAATTCCCATAGTCCAGGCGTGATAACATAAACCCTTGGATGATTATCCTTCTGCTTTCCATGGGGAGCCACTTAGTTGTTTTCCTAAGAACTCTAAAAAGGCCAAAGCATGTTCCTATCACTTTCCAGACCTGTGAGGCCATGGCCAAATCTTTGTCAAAAATCACCCCAAGGATTTTGACTTCAGGGTTAGGGAGGGGACGCACCCCTAGGACGGATGGCCACAAAAGCTGATCCTATAGGGAAGGATTGTTTCCTACGACCATAACCTCTGTGTTGCCCCAATGTAATTTGAGGCAACTGGCCACCATCCAGCTAGAAACTCCTCCGCCCAATCCTATAATAGTTCCAGTTGGGGGATTAACAGAGAAATCAGAGTCCTCTAATAGCGACAAATATATGCCTAACTTTTCCCAAGAAGTAGCTGGCCAGTTCTTCACATCGTACTTGAGGAGGAGGACCCATTTCGGTGACCTTGGGTTTTAAGAATGAATTTACAATACAATACATTTCTAGTAGGCTGGGAGGAGTGATTGATTCTATCCGCAACATCTTTTTACCTAGCTTTGCGGATCGCATGCTGGTACTTCTTTAAAGCTTTCCTGTAAATTGTTTTCCATCATCATATTGAGTTCTCCATATCCTCTTACAATTGTTTTGGAGTTCCTTTAGCTCTGAAGAGAACCTTATTGCACAAGTTCTGGCTTGGGAACGTTTGCCTACTTTCATGGGTATTAACTTGTCCAATGTCGAATTTATCCACTCCCTGGATGTAGAATAAGAGGTAGAAACATAGCCTTCCAGACTTGGGATAGTGTTGGCAAGAGCCATCTCTCAGCTCTTAACATCCAACTTAGACCATTGTCTGGGTGGATGTGTCAGAGCTGGTTACTTTTTTTCCAGGGAATATAGAACTGCACCATTAGATGATCTGTCCATATTACTGGCAAGGTAGAGTCCACCTTCATGTTAGGCATGTTTGAATAGATTGGATCCAAGATTTAACTTTTAACATGGGTGGGAGAGAGGAACTGTTGAGAAAGCTGTATTGCTAATAGGTGTGTAGATGATGTGTCATCTATGTGAATGTTCCAAGTCCCCCAGCAGCATGCAATTTGCTGACTGAAGGCTATATGTTGCTACTATCACGGATATGAACTGAACAAAATCCGCAGCTGACCCTGGTGGTCTACATAAAAGCAAGCCGGTAAAGGTCAACAAGTCCAATAACTTAATTGGGAAAAGTAGGTTTTCAACACCTGCAATCTCCAAAGGGGAAGCTTGGCACCCAATTGTTTCCTTAAAAACAATAGCAACTTCTCCACCTTTTTTCCCCCAACCTGGTCATTCCTTACCATAGCGTACCTGGGAGAGAGTGCAATCACTATATCTGCCCAACTGTTCTCTGATAACCAAGTTTCCGTCAGGAAGAGAACTTCAGGCTGCTCCTCCTCCAAGTGAATAAATATCTCCAGCTTATGCTAAGGGGGGGTTTAGTAGTAGTATTTAACTACAAGCGGCAGGTTTTAAATTACTGAAATCCTGACAGCGGTTCAAGTTGACATAACATATCAAACAACACAAAATAATACAATCTAAGTCATACAAATCAATTAAGAAACAGAAAAAAAGTAAAGAGAAAGATAAATATGAAACCCATGTAAACAAAACATCAATTCATAGAAAATGTATTATTCATTTCATTAAAAATATTAAGACGGGGGGTGTGGCTAGCAGCCGACGAGCATGGCCGCTAGCTAAGAGAGTTCCCACATCCCCGCCGAATATCCTGCATTATCCTGGTCGTAGGGAGCTGTAAATTTGCTCCGAGATTGCGGCACAGCCTGTGCGACCAGCTGTGGGCGAAACGAAAGTGAGGAGAGCCCTACCTGATATGCTGCAAAGAGCCGAACGGACAAGGACGGAGGCTCCAATATGGCGGCGCCCAGGCAGGCGAAAGTGGGGCAGTGATTCCGGCAGCGCCTGCAAGCCGACACCTTATCTAGATAAGCTGTGGCCGGGAGTAGTGGAGGGGGGGGGGGGGGTCGGAGAAGGCGGCTGGCCTGGAGGAAACGGCTTGTGGGGTCTCCATCGTAGAAGCGACGGACTGAAGGTAACGGGGCAGATGTCCCGGGGCGAAGGCCATAAATTGAGGCCCCGGCTTTGAGGTTCTGATGGGCCTCGACCGGGCCTGGCCAGAAAGGGACTGTTTGCTGAACGGGGGAGAGCGGCAGGGAGAGGCGGAGTGTCCCAGGGGCAGAACCAACAATTTCCAATAGCAGTGCCTCACCCCCCCGCCTTCTCGAGTGGACTGGAACGTAGGCCTAGCGGAGGCACTGCGGATAGGGTAGCAGCTGCTGACATGATCCATGAAACCGGGGGTGTCCCAGAGGCTGCCTGAATAGCCTGGGAGGATATAGGACACAAGAGGGTTTCAGGGTGTGCATGACCACCACCACCACCACCACCACCACCTGAAGAGGCAAGTTCATTGTGCAGAGGGAGGAGACATCCCCCCGCACCTCCCATTTTAGTCAGAGGTGCCTTTAACCTCCGGAAAGAGAGCCAACCATCAAGAGATAGCTCTGGTCCAGGAGCAGCTGCATTGCCAGTAGGGATAGGCGACATCACCTCCAGGCCCAACCGCAGATATCGGGGAAGAGTAGGCGATTGGAGCACAGCTCCTTGAGGTCCCATCGATGTGGAATACCCACACACAGCGAGTGCCCTCACATGGAGAGGAGTCCTAAACACTAAGAACCGAAGAGAAGGGACCTTAGGGAAACCAGACAGGCCGACGGCGAGTTTGCTTGACTCGCTGGGTAGGCGGCGGGAACTACTGCAGCAGGCCCCGATTTTACAAAACAAGCTTGCCAAATTCGCCTGGAATAAAACAGGGGACGACCGAGAAGCGAATCAAACGGACAAAACAGAAACGCCATACGCCCCCAATCCGGGGTCGGAACCAACACTCCACAACGTCATGGCGCCCATAAGTGGAGTGTGTACCTCTCTGGACTCAGTTAACGTGGAGGTATCTCTAATCAGAGCGGACTTTCGAAAAGTGGACTAAAGGGTGAAGGACCTCAAAATTGTTCCGACAGCATTGCAGTCGGACACATCCCAGCTCCAAATGTAGGTGGCTGAATTGCAGCATAGACTGGAGCGAACGGCGCAGCAACTTGATGAATATGAAGGACGGGCCTGTCGCAATAACATGCGTATACTAGGCGTTCCGGAGCGGGCCGAGGGGCCAGCAGCCGACCTGTATGTAGAGGAATTGATGACCACACACCTACAACCAAAACCTTGTTGCGATACTTCTCAATAGAGAGGGCCCATAGGGTGCCAGGAGGTAGACCTAAACACACACCCCCCCCCCCCGACCCCTCATCGCCCATGTCTTCAATTATTGGGACAGAGATATACTGCAGACGGCAAGAGCCAGCCCGCCTCTGAGGATTGATAACAACGAAGTCACATAATTCCTGGACTTCACGGCCAGAGTACAAGCCCAGCGACGGAGCTTTAAGGCAGTGAAAAAAAGAGCTCCAGGAAGTGAACTACACCGTGCTGTTTCCGGCGAAGCTCAGGTTGGAATCTGACGGCAGGACATGGTTCTTCACATCGCCAGAGGAAGCGTGGGACTGGTTGGAGGGGTGGCGCAAGGTGGGGGGGCCAAAGAAGGGATCGTAATGGAGGACCCAGGCCAAAGAGGAGACACTTGGAGAACCCATCTGAAAGTGCAAATATCGCAGAAGTGGCGAGACTGTTGTAATGGTCTACGTACAAATGTGGTTGATTGGGGATTTAACTGTTGCATAAATTGTTTCAATTGCACCCCACTGAGGGAGAGACTCCCAAGACATTTTACAGGAACTGCCAATGGATAGGCCGCAACGGACAAGGTGTAATGTGCAACTAGCAGGGATGGGGGCTGGCTGAGCCCGAGTACTTCGGGATTTCAGGGGGGGGGGGGGCACTCTGACTAGTTGGGGAGTGGGTAGTTCTAAATCCACGGGCAGGGGGGCAGGGAAAGGAGGAGGGAGGGGTGTTCATTTTCTCAATGTTTGTTAGACTTGCTACGTGATAATTGTATATTGCAACGTACCGATGTTCTAGCCGGTTTCAGCAGCAGGGGAAATATGCAGAGGAAGGTTACTCGGGACCAGCTAGTATCGAATGCAGATTGTTCATTCTCATTGATTTACTGTATTGTAATTTTCACCATGGTATGAGATGGTGGATGAAAGAGATCGGTCCCTCTTTGTTCTAACCAGGAACGTGAACGGGATGGGAAACAAAATCAAGAGGGGTATTGTTCAACAGTATTTGAAGAGAATCTCCGGACCTTGTACTACTGCAAAAGACGCACTTGCTCTGGCATAAAAGCAAAGCCCTTACTAGGTGGGGGTACAAACTCCTAGTACATGCAGGCTACACCACAGGCTCCAGGGGAACAAACATCCTGGTTAAGAGAAGTACACCTCTTATTGTGCACCGTACGTGGGCGGACCCTGGGGGACGATTTGCAGTCTTGGAGGCCCAGTGGGAGGGGAGACCACTTAACGTGATCACTATATCTGCCGCCAGCATTGTGTCAAGAAGCCCTGGTAGACCTTGGTAGGATACTGACCGATCTTCCCGTGGGCACCTTAATCCTGGGAGGTGACTATAATATGACGATGGATGACACAGTTGATCAGCACCCACAGTGACTAGGAGCGAGATCGAAAGGGCTCATGGCGGACTTTACAACAGCGATGGGGCTGACTGATGTTGGGCGAGCGCTGCAGCTGACTGACACAATACACATATTTTTCCAATGCACACAGAAGTTTATCTCGTATCGATTATTTCCTAACACACACATCCTCATTAGGTAACTTTAGACACACCCCTAGTCCTGCCGAGTGGCATTTCGGATCATTCCCCGGTAAGGTTCGAATTCACACACTGGGAACGACAGCCACGCACCACGATTGTCCTAAATCCGTGGCTTCTGAAAATTCCTGACATAAAAGAGGAATTATGTATACAAACGGGCAACTATTTGAAAGAAAATTTGGGCTGGGTTGATTCGGCACAAACTATATGGGAGGCGTATAAAGTGGTCTTGAAAGGGCAAGTCTTGTCCTTAAAAACTGGGTATATTCAAAAGAAGTGCTGATTATTAGTTCAGGTGGATGAAGAACAACAACTGGAGTCTGACCATGCGAATAGCCCATCGGAAGACACTCTCCATCGCTTGGCTCTTAAACAAGAAGAATACAGGATTAAAACTAGAGAACATATGATGGCCAAACAACACGGAACACAGACTGTGTGAATTGGGTGACAGGGCCGGCAAAACTCTAGCATGGTTGGAGAAGCAGGGATGTGGAATTTAATAAAATATCTACTTGTCGATGGGGCAGATTGCTTCATAAATCTACTTGTCCTGTAAAAAAATCCACTAGTCCCTTTTGTTATATGTAATGCGGCGACAAATTATGGCAGCAATCTCATTATATAAGAGCTCTGATACAGCCTCTCTGATTATGCCAGGGCTCATACCATAGTAGGGTTTGAATACAAGCCATTCTTTTACATTGCCATGTTTCCGCAGATCTGCATACTGGGGCTGAAGGTAGTGGTATGCAATAGTTCCAGGGTCTGTGCAAACCTATTAACTTGCATGTTTTAAAGGTTTTCACTCTTTTCTAATATTTTCCCATACCGAGAAAGGTTGAAACTTTACTCCCGACAATGGCAGATGTGAAACTTCTTCCAGGGTTGGGGAAAAAATTTGTTGGCGGGAAAGTGAACTTGTAAACACTGAGATTTTCACGTGAGCAAATCTAGACATGCATATTTGCTCATGCTAAAATGCAGTTCACAAATATTTTCCAGGAGTACTATTTCTTAGCCTCCTCCTGTGTAAACTTGTTGAATTCCCAAAAGTTGGATATCTGCACGGACATATACCATGGGTGCACTTTTGAGACTTTCTTTAATAATTGGACCCCTAATTAGGTCTGGCATTAACCATGACCTTTTGTGTAAATTCTGTCTCTCTCTATCAACTGTTTTCATTGTGAGTGACGTCATTCTGCTCTTTCACAAGGAGCATATCAGCACACAACATAGTTTTGTTCAGTGCCACAAACTACTGTGGAAATGTATGCTTTTTGAGACCAAAAACAGTTATTGCTTTTGCTAATGTTTGTTATAATGGTGAGGACCCAGCAGCTCCCACACCAATAAGGTTTTACAAAAACCATGCCAAAACAAGTCACACATTGACAAAACCAAAAGGCTGACCACCAATTTAAGACTTACTGGCTTTGCCAATGCTGGTTTATTTTTATGTTTCCAGTAATCTTATTGAAACTGGTTACACTGATTTTCCATTATGAATCTTCTTTGGGTAATACTCGCATGCATCAACACATTTTACTAAATGATGCTGAAAAGAAATGGTACCTAAAAGTTTACAGTAGTTTAGCTAAAGGTTTTATTCCTACTTGCATTTTTTTGTGAACAATTTGTTTGAAAGCAAAGACTCCTCAATCTTGCTTTCAAGCTTATGCAAATATTTGCATTCAATCAGAGAGCATTAGGGAGCATTATATGCAGCATCGTATTGCTAAACTTTGAAAACGTGTGTGCACATTTTTATACTGGATACTGGAACCACTGTGAGTAGTGCAGTCCGAGCTTACAACATTTACTTAGAGCGCTTATCCTAATAATAAAGACTTTGCATTAATGAACCATATATACAGGTTTGAACAGCATTAACACATGGACACAAATATTACCTTAACTGCAGACAGTGCCCTTCTCTGATCCATAACGTGTTACTGCAATCTGGCAGCCAAAGGGTTTGTGTTGTAGGGGGCTGGGCCTACTTGTCCCAAGGACAAAATACACATTAAAACTTGTTGCCCCTGACCCCAAACAATATGTTCTGGGCGTCGGGCTAGAGGAATTCCCCATCCCCGAGAAGCGAGAACGGGGAACACGATGGGTACCTAGGTTAACACTGCCAAGTGGTGCGACACTTACTCATCCTAGGGACATAGCGGAGGAATTCGCTGGTCACTTCGAGAAGATATACTCCCCTCTACCGAATACACAGCAGAAGACTTTCGTCAACTCCTCTCGGACAGCGACTTGCCGACACTCTCGGAATCAGATAGGGATACCGTTGATGATGACTAGATTCAACGGGCCATTGGTCGAATCAGCTGGGGGGGGGGGGGGGGGGGGAAAAAAAAAAAGCGATGGGACCGAATGGCACTCCTGTCGAGTTTCTAAAAGTAACGGCCTCTCAAGTGGCCCCACACCTACCAGCTAGTTACAACGAAAGCTATGAGAAGGGACAGCTGCCTCAAGACCAGCGTCTGGCTACTATAGTAGTTAATTGCAAGCCAGGGAAGCCTGGGGACAGGTGTGACTCGTATAGGCCCATCTCGCTGATAAACGTAGAGGCTAAAATCCTAGCAAAAGTCCTGGCCATGCGACTAGTTGCAGTCATCTTCTCCCTAGTCCACCCTGATCAATCTAGCTTCATGCCAGGAAGAAACACAGCACTCAATACTCGTCATCTCCACAACGTGATGGCGCGCAGAGAATTCCTGGCAGAAGATGCAGTGGTGCTGTCGTTGGATGCCTCCATGGCATTCGACTCTATAGAATGGCCACACCTATTTGAGGTTTTAAACAGGATGGGATTTGGCCCCAAATTTCTGGGTCCGGGTTAAACTGCTCTATACCAATATACAGGGGCAAGTGAGAGTCGATAACTACACGTCCCGCGCATTCACGCTCGGAGAGGTACCCAACAGGGATGTCCTTTGTCTCCACTGATACTTTCTCTTATTCTGGAACCCCTTGCCGCGTGGATATGTCGTGACGCAATGGTAAGGAGGCTGAAATGGGTAGAGGGTCAGGAAGACCAAATATCCTTATATGCCGATAACATACTATTGTACTTTGCCTCCCCCTATAAATCCATACACGCTGTCCTAAATATATTTACAAACTTCGGAAAATATTCTGGATATGCAATTAATTGGAGCAAGTCGTATTGTTCGCGCTTAGTGGGCAGATCCCTCGTCTTCCAGTGAACTGTACAATAAAAGTGGCTAGAGAAGGGTTCCGATATTTGGGTATATTTGTAACGTCGGATCCGGCTCTTTTTCACAACCATAACCTAGCGACCCCGCTAGCCAGGCTACGAACTAATGTAAAGCACTGGCGGTCCCTGTCCCTAGTGGGCCGAGCCACCCTCTTCAAGATGCTGGCCTTTCCGCTCGTTTTCTACGTTCTTCAGAATTACCCAAACCGTGTCCCGGATGCATACTTCACAGCAGTGGAAAGTTTGGTCCGCACGCTGCTGTGGGATGATAGGGCCCACAGAGTGGCGCTGAAAAGCTACCAAAAAGTTGGTATGATGGGGTATAGCGCTACCTGACCTTAAGCTTTACTATTGGGCCGCACAACTGGTAGCTGTAAATCATTGGATATATCACCTCCCTAACGATCCAGACTACGCCCTGGACAGATACCAAGCAGACCGCTCGGGGTATCTAGGAGCCCTATATTAAAAAACCAGGAAGGGTAGATATTTTGGACCCACCTCGCACACACTAGGGATTTGGCACCACGTGAACTCTCGACTGGGCTGCCACCCTCACCAAGGCAACACCATTGCGGTACACCCAGAGATTAGGCATGCTATGTCACCAACCAGGGTTCGACAAATGGGACATGATAGGAATTTCAGCGGTGGGCGATTTGGTTAAAAAGGGTTCTATCTTAAATTTTGAGGAACTCCGGGGACATTACCAGATGGTTCAAGGGGAATTATTCAGGTACCTGCAAATACGACACGCCTTACAGACAGCTTTTCCAAATCTTAAAGATATACCAGAATCATCTCCATTAGAAGACCGATTGTTAGATGGGCCACTACACTCGAAAGCCATATCTTCAACATATAAAAAAACTATGTAACAATCTGCCCGACACCTTTAGTAAACTTAGAGAGCAGTGGCAGAAAGACTTGGGACCCATGGATGAGGAGGCAGCCGGCCCTAATGTCTCCCAGGGAAGCAGCCATCACACTTTGCTTTCGACTAATACAGCTTAGGATTTTACATCGGTCCTATATGACAGGGACCACCTTGGCTAAAATAGGCGCACGGCCTGGCGACCTCGGTCTGAAGGGCTGCCTACGACCTGCCACCTTCTATCACATTATCTGGGGTTGCCCTGCCGTCCAACGTGTGCGAGAGGAGGCCACAAATTACATTCAGACCGCACTGAGAAAAGAGGTGACTCTTGCACCACAGCTGAGACTACCAAATATCTGGGCAGCAACTGATCTTACGGAAATTGAACAACAGCTGTGACCCTGGGATACACACTAGTCAAGCGGGAACTGGCGAGAGGGTGTGGGGGGGGCTCCGCCTTCCACTCTAGTCTGGGCGAAAGAATTAGACAAGTGCATGATAGCGGAGAAGGAAGTATTTATAACCCGGGGGTGCCCCAAAAAAAATGGGACAGAAAATGGTCCAAATGGAATGCATATCGTGGAGACATATGTATATCCCCAATGATTGAGTTGGAAATACGCAGAAGTGAGAACAGAGATGTAATTGATTAATGTATACGCTTTGCTGACCCCTGCATAATATACAAAAGTATGAGTAACTGTACTATCCACTACTCTGTGTTGCATGTATGATTACTATTTAACTCAATAAAAAAAATTAAAAATAAATAAATAAAATATTAATTAAGACAGAGGACAATGAAGCTCAAGCACAGTACACGAACAATAAATAAACAATACAGTGTGTAATCAAAAAGGTGGCAAAGGGAAGGGTTTGTACATAAACAAAAGGGTTTGGGACAACACTAGAACACAATGCATAACAATGCGTTCTTCATCACTTGTCGGCCACATCAATGCGTCGACGTTTTGACCGCTGTTGACATTATCGGTCATCATCAGGACAAAACAATAACTACATGAGCGTCCAAAACATTTAAGTACGAATCTCTTCTGTTCTGGTAATAATTACAGCAGATTTGTGGTTTATAATTTACCAAGGACTGGTCGAGGAATGAATTAATTTAAATTGACGATATCATATAGGATGATCCACATAAAAATTTGGCAAATCAGACCGGAATTTCGTTAAAGAACAAAGTCCAAGTAATTGGCATTAGCCTGGTTTTACAGTTGGTACTCGCCACAAATTTGGGGACCCTTAGTTTACCACTGTATCACGTATACAAAAGATTGATACGTTAAGGCATGTTCCAAATAAATTAACCTCGAATTCCTCGTTCACAATTACAGCAGTGTTCCAAGCATAGCCCCACAATGAGCACTCACTCTGCACATTCGCAGGATCCAGAGGATGTTTACCCATCATGTTGGGCGAATGATTACATTTATTCAGAGCATCTGAAGAGTAACACAAAATATCTGATTTACAAGGGGCAGCGGCTCTGGCCAATGGCCCCTGGCACAGTCTGTGCACCTACTCGCTTGCCTTTGGCAGGGCCGTGCACCAGGCTGCATTAAATACTAGAGCAAGTGCTTGCCTAAATGTCTATACAAAGACGCGAGTGCTAAAAATAAAAAAAAACTACAAACGTTCCTGACAGAATTGGTAGTGCATTGAAGTTAAAACATCAGTTAAACAAATCATTCACTGTGTCCTAATCTTAAATTAATAATAAATACATTCTAAACCTCATCTCAAAAAAAAAAAAAAAAAAACCACACACACACACAAACAAACTGGTGACCAATTTGAGGTCCCTCTAGAACCCTAAAGTTCTAAACTCGATTTTGAAGGACCTGTAATTATGCGTACATATCAAAACTACTTATCAACGCATTTAAATTTTATTTTTTATTCTGAAGTTTTTTTGCATTTTACTTTTTGAAGGAATGGTAATTTATGCATATATAATTTTTCCCATAATACCATTTTCCTTTATATATGGAATCCACTGGCCATAGTAGTCTGTCAAACTGGGTGGTTTTCCTTAACGTGGCTTTAAAAACTGCACACGCTTTCTTACGCCATCATTCACCCAATCACCCTCTAATCAGACCTTCTCACTTGACCTAGTCTGCACTTTATTTTAATGTAGATGTACACACACACACTTACTTGTATATTTTATTTCTTACTTAGCTAAACACACAAGGAGCTTGTTTTGCAGAGCTACACAAAATTCAGGACCAATAAAAGCTCAAACTGAATTAAATATCGCAATGGCACAGGGCATTATCGTATTGCAATTTAGCCAACTTATTTAGTTACACTTTTTATAAACCACGCACATTATCCGAAGATGACAGCGCGCTGTACATTAGAAATATTTTGATGATGAACGTTTAGGTCATCCATCAGTGGACCCTTACTTCAACAAGTTGACACTAATGCCTGTCCCACTGCCACCTACGCCCCAATGGCACTCTAACCTTACAAAACCCATACCCCTCTAGTCCGTTGTGGTCCTTGCTCCTGGGCTCCGCCTCCCAGTTCCACGCTTTTCAACGAACCATTCTGCCGAGCAGACAGACACTCACTCACCAGTTCTTTCAGGTCCTCTTCGCTGAGCCCAGCATAACGATAGCGCTGCTGCTCGAACTCGTAGCGAGTGGTCTTGTCTACCACAGCCACACGGGCTGGCCTGAAGCTATCGGAGTGATGATTCCGACGAACGCCCAGAGCTCGGGCACTTCTGCGGCCGGCCAGGCATAGGAAGCACATGAGCCCGGCGGGGTAGGAGCCCATGCTGAGGACTCAGCCAGATTTAGCACGCAACTGCGTGGCTCACAAAGTCACACCTCCAACTTCAGAACTACGTTCCTTCTCTGCGCCGTGACGTGCAGCCAGATAACCGACGACCGGCGATAGGAGGCACGTGGGCTCTAATACCCAAGGCAAAATAAACAAGAGTCTTGTACCAACTTTCCCTGTCATAGAAAAAGGACTAGGCGACCGCCGGTATGTATGCGTAATCGTTGCGGCCATCTTGAAATGAAGTCACTCAAGTCTGCCTGGTCTGTGCAACCCAGCAAAGATGCAAAGGTATGATATTGCGTATGCGTGACATTTTCAGGATTTCAGTGTACATAAGAGTGACATTCAACGACCAAATGTGTGTCACTTAAAGTGAGCAAAAGTAAGCAGAAAGTCCATTACCCACCCACCTCACATCATCGCAGGATTTTACACCTCCTCTGACAACTAAAGCTGAGCTGCTTGTAGGACCATTGATGGAGCAAGGACTCGTATAAAAGAGACTTGCTCGGATGCAATCGTCTCATATAACTCGTAACACTGTATTCAAATCAAAACTTTCTTTATTCGGCCTTCCGAAGAAAGGTCTTAAAAGATACAAGTAAAATACATAATAAAATGTCACACAAAATCTCATCAATTTAAAATTCATCACAGACAAGAGTGATCACAGTGATTTCATTCACAAATTTAAAGTGGCAATGCATGCAAAGTATCTGGGTAAAGAGCATCAATTCAGTTTTTAACAGTCAGTTTGACAGTAAAATCAGATGAATAAAATCAACCTAGGTTCGGTCTATGTCGCATGGTATTCTGTAAGAAATTAGAAACAATGTAGACCAGCCCCTCCCCCTCCAGTGACTGTAAAAAGAGTAGAGCTGAGCGACAAGTACGAAAGCCCAAACGTTTTAATAAGGGGATTAGTAATTTTCTCCGTTGATCCATATAATATTTACAAAAAAGAATAGTATGGATTGTAGACTGGGAGGATCTCCCGTCACAAGGGCAAGGTGATAGTGTTTTAGCCCAATTATTTTTCAACAGAAAAACCACCAAACGATGGAAAAGATTCAGCCTAAACCTAACCAAAAGGAACAATTCATAAGAAGTAATACTATAAGTTAGGTAAGGCTGAATCCCAAATACCGTCTGGACTGTTAGACTATGCCTGACTGTTTGCTTCATAACCTCTGAGTTAAGTCGTAGGTCTTCAACATGATTGAAACAAAGTTTATAGAAAACCTTCCTCGTTAACTCCTGAATCAGAATAGGGTCGTGATAGTATTTTACTAACCCTAGATCAGTAAAAAAAAATTTGACATAGACTAACCATCTAGATCTATGTACATTATCAAGGGCCTTACAGTCTTGAATAATTTTTTGGGTGAAGACTGTTCTTTCTGATGACCAGATTCGGTGCCACAATAACAAAGGCTGGATTCTCGCCAGGTCTGTCACGTACGGAAGACCTAGTTCCAAATGGCAGGAATAATTTGCGGCTGTAGTTGGTAATGCGAGAAGGTATCTAAAAAAACCATTCTCTACTGCCTGAATGGGGCCCACAGCTGCATGGCCCCATACACCCGCTCCATATAAAGCCACTGAGATACATTTGGCTTTATAAATTTTGACCATTTCCACAGGTGCTTTTCTCCCGAGTTTCCTAGAGAAATTTACAAGTGCGGAAGTGGTTCTTACAAATTGGAGTTTTCTCACTTCAACTGCCGGTTTCCAGCTTAATTTTTCGTCGATCATGACGCCTAAATAGGGATATTTATCAGTGGTCGATAGTCTTTCCTTATTCAAGTAAATGGACCTGGTTTTATTTTTCTTGCCAACGCCCGCCTTCATAACAAAGGTTTTCCCAATATTGACTTTAAGGTCCAAACTGGCCATAAAAAGTGCATAGCTACTTAGGGCCCTCTGAAGTTCGTTTGGGGTACGGGCCAATATTACCGCATCGTCCGCACACAGGAGAGCCGGTATGCGGCGATTGGCTACCATAGGAAGGTCCTGAGCTCCTCTCAGCATCGCCCTCTCTAAACCATTAGTGTAAAGGGTGAATAGAAATGGAGCCAGGACACATCCTTGTCTAACGCCCTTCTCCACCCCAAACCACACAGTGAGTTCTCCACTGGTCCCATATCTAACCCTGGCAGTTGCGTCGGCATAAAGTTCCCTCATAAAGGTAACTGCAGTCCGATCCATCCCTAGATCTAATAAGATGGACCAGAGTTTAGAGTGACTAACGCAGTCAAACGCGGCTGACAGGTCTACATAAACCATGTAGAGTGCTCCAGCCTTGATATTTACATATTTATCGATCAGGAGTGATAAGTTCAAGGCTTGATCTATGGTCCCCAAACCTTCACGAAACCCATATTGTAGGTCGGATAAGATGTTATTTTCCTCTGCCCACTCCTGCAAACGATCAAGAATTATCCGCCCCATCATTTTCCCCGTGGAATCCAATAGGGAGATAGGGCGGTAGCAGGAAACTGAGCTCCTGTCCCCTTTCTTGAAAATCGGAACTAATATAGATTTTTTCCAGGATTCCGGAATGTCGATGGTACACATTGCGTTGAGGACCCTGGTCAGGAGAGGGATCCAAAGCTCAGTATGGGTTTTAAAGAAGTCTATTGGGACCCCATCGGGGCCCGGGGCCTTCCCTTTCTTGCTTGTATTTAGAGCCCGAGTAACCTGGTCAAGTGAAATGGACAAGTCAATAGGAAAAGGCGAAGGCTGTTGACAATAAAAATCGTTATCCCTGACATTAATTGATAATGGATTAATCATAAAAATTTTAGAGAAGTGCTCCACCCAGTCCCTTTCGTCTATAGCAACCTCTACTTTTGGAAAGCCACCCTCATCAATCAAAAAAGGTGATTTTACCACTTTCCAAAAGGCGGCACTATTATTGCTGAAACAACTCTCATGTAGTTGGTCCCAGAGTTGTTTTTTTAACTCCAATTTTCTTTCCTTTATAGCGGAGTTATAAGCCCTCCTCAATTCGGATATTTCTGCGGGGACCCTGACTGTCTTGCGTAAAGCAGATTTTAATTTAGAGTATGCTGCTGTGCATGTGGGATTGAACCAGCCCTGTCTATTCCTTGCGGAATGATTCTTTTTTGCCGTTAGGGCTTTTTTGACGGCCTGAATCACAATGCCAAAATTAATAATAATGTCAGCGTCTGTGGTAGTCAAGTCCAAACTTTTCATAATGGACGTGTATACGTCAGTAACCACAGTGTTAACAATTTCAGTGGGATCAACTAGGGCTCAATTAAGAGAATAGACATTAAGTCTGGTTAGTTCTAGGTTATTTTGGTCCAGAAGACTGGATATTTTAGGGTTGGGCCTGTCGGGAAGATAAAAAGTAATACTAAGAGGATAATGGTCGCTCAATACGATCTGGTGGGTGTGGAAGATGGTATCCCTTTTTATGGCTCAATTTGAGATCAGAATGAAGTCAATGGTGGAATTACATCCCCTCCCATGGTAAGTTGGGGCCAGCATTATGTTTGAGTTGGCTAGATTGTTGGCGATTCCCAGGTCTAACTTAAACATAATTTCGTTTAGGGAACTGCCTAAAATCGAGTGAGTGAAGTGGGAAATAGGGTTATCATCCTCGTCGTTTAAACCACATAAAAATTGATTTAAAACACGACAGGAAGTCTGGTTAAAATCACCACCCCATATAATAGTCACCTCTCTGGCTGATTTCTTAATAGTAGATAATATTAAAGAGGAAATGGAATTAACTATTTCCACTGCTTCTAAGTCAGAAAGATTATTATAATAATTGACCAAGAGGAAAGAGTTCTTCGCATTTAAACTGAAGCTAAGAAGCTGGAAACTAGGGTCAAGTTTTATGACCCT
Source organism: Triturus cristatus (assembly GCF_964204655.1). NCBI lineage: Eukaryota > Metazoa > Chordata > Amphibia > Caudata > Salamandridae > Triturus > Triturus cristatus. Next base: position 271,401,106 of record NC_140581.1, read on the forward strand.
TATCTCATCCATCTTGATCAGATTTGATATATAGGTGGTTAATCCACCCTTAGCCCTACCAGACTTAGAAGGTTGGGCAGGTAAAAAATACGTTCTGTAACCATCCAGATGAATCACTGTTGTCAGCCATGTCTCCTGTAAGCACAAAATGTTAAAATTTAAGATAAAATTAATCCAAACGTCGTTCCCTAATTGTTACGAGCCGTCCCGTGGGTTCGTTGTCAGGATCGAACGGCGGCCTTTCTGAAGAATAACTACATTGCCCAGAGGTCTGTGCGGCGCACCTGGGACGTGCCTACGCATTTCCGGCACGTGATGACGTTTCCCGAGGCGCGCGTTGGTGAAGAAGGGAGCAGACGCGCAAGGCTGTGTCGGATATTCCTAACGGTTCCTGAGGTGCAGTAAGGCCAGGCGAGAGGCGGTCACGGTTGGGTAAGGGTGCTCATGCACCGTGAAGATTGCTCTTGGAATTCGAACGTTGTTTCTCGTTCATGCATTTGCTTCAGGCAGGCGATCCTGCCGCAGGATTGGAAATTACCAAGCTGTCATTCCAGGCTGAGTGCGAGTATGTTTAAGGAATCTACTTGTGTGCAGCGTGTATGAGAGCGAGAGAGAGAGAGAATTCGCGCCGTGAGGGAAACGGCTATATTCAGTAAAAGAGAGAAAGAGAATACGCGCCGTGAGGGAAACGGCTATATTCAGTAAAAAACGATTGTATAACTAAATCCCGCTAAACTCTGAGAAATAAGAGTTTTGAGGCGGAAACAAACTCTGGTACATGGTGGAGCACTGAGTGCCGAAGCCGGGGTGCGAACCGGCAACTAAGTACATTGACATTCCATGGGCGAAGCCGTGTTGAGAAACGGTGGAGGTTAGGGAATATCAGAGAGTGAATTAAGAAAGACTTTTATGGATGTAATAATCCTTTTGGTAAAATTGGCAGGTTCATTGTTGGGAAATATAAACTATGGTAAATAACTAATCTGCAGAAAACCCCATGAACCACTGCACTGTTCAGGACATTCTGTTAAATTCCTGGTTATTTTCTTTTACAGGTACTATAGCTTCCTCCAGGCATTTCCCATGTTACATATGTACTGTATAGAATACGCATAGATATCGTGTATAACCGTGTGCTTTACTTGTTGCAGGTCTGCCTCCCCGCTGTCCCCATCCTTTCCTTCCCTCACTTGATCCGCTCTATCTCTTGTGCTATTATAGCTTTCAGAGAGGAAACGATCAAGGGGTGGAACCCTTTTGAGCAACGAACCAATCCTGAAGAGGTCCAAGGATTCCACTCGAAGCTATCGGAGCTGACAGAATATCCGACCTTACCTATTGTTACTTCACGGTTGGTTCGGGGCACAATGGCCACCCTAGAAGACGTTATAGCAGCGTTACAAATAGTCCAAACTGAGGTAGCGGCCTCTAGAGCAGAAACAGCGGCGTTACAGGAGCGCGTAGAACGATTGCAGCGTAATCCGTTTGATGCAGTAGGGAGTAGAACTACTGGTGGAGGTGCATGGGGAGGGGGTCCGTCCCAAATGCAACCCACTCCAGTTACAGTAGAAATCCCCACGCCCATTCCCTTAGCCGCCCCAGAAAGATTCCATGGGGATGAAAAGAAGGTACAGGTATTTTTAACGCAAATCATGCTTCATTTCACGTGCCGGCCCAAGGTATTTAGCACCAACCAGGCTAGAGTAGCCTTTCTGATCTCCTATTTGGCAGGCGACGCAGCACAATGGGCGGTTCCCTTGGTAAGGAAAGATGATCCCTTTTTATACGATTGGGACGGGTTTCGGGAGGAGTTTGATCACGTTTTTGACCAACAAACCCAGTCTTATTCAGTAGATAGGGAATTGTTAGAATTAAAACAAGGGAACCGGGAGTTATTGGTATATGTGAACGCGTTTCAGCGATTAGTGGCAGAAACACAGTGGCCCGAGGATAAACAAGCAGCCATCTTTCACCATGGTCTTAGGGATGAGTTGAAGGACGTAATAGCCCAAATAGACCCTCAACCTCGATCCTGTACCGATCTCATTAACCTCGCTAGACGGTTGGATCATCGTCTCTCAGAAAGAAGGGGGGACAGAAAGAAATATGACCGTCCTTTTGTGAGGAGCGATAAACCACGCTTGTCGGTGGGGGATCTGGTTCAGTAACGGAACCTATGGAAATAGGGTCAGTGAGGGCGGCCCTTACACAGGACGAAAGGGAACAGAGGAGAAAGCAAGGATTATGTATGTATTGTGGGAAGAAAGGGCATTACATAAAGGACTGTTTGGCTAAACCCAAAGCTAGAGAAGGAGGGTTTGCGCAGGCTACTTCACAGATCGTACCAAAGGCGGAAAACTAATAGCCCCAGGGATTGGGGGAGGAAATGCCAAGGGCCAGTATGAAATTCCTTCTGTGATAGGCGAGAAAAAACACTTTTTTGTGAGTCTGCATTTACGTCTCCAGGGAAAAAAGGTAGAAGTAACTGCCCTTTTGGATTCCGGTGCAACAGGCATCTTTATGGATGACGACGTAGTGCAGAAATTTGAGATTCCAAAGGTAGCTAAAGAACATTTGGAAACCGTCCTGACTGTAGACAGTAGGAATCTGGTTTCAGGACCCATAGGATTTAGTACCCCCTCCTCCCTTGAGGTCAGCTGTGGGGAAACCCATCTCAAATGGTTAACCTTTAATATCATTAAGACGCCCTTGTATGGGGTGATCCTAGGATTACCATGGTTAATGATACATAACCCTACCATAAATTGGGCAGATCACAGCATAGTCTTTGATTCCCCGTTCTGTGACCACAGCTGTCGTCCGGAACAAAGACCGGTAGAAAGATCATTGGGAAGGGAGTACATGATAGCCACAGCGGCAGAAAAGGATGTGGTGTTACCTGAAATATACGGAGACTATGTAGATGTCTTTAATGAAAGACAGGCGAACCTGCTTCCTCCACATCGCCCATATGATTGTCAGATAGATCTGGTTCCGGGAGCGGTGGTGCCATGTGGAAGGATATATGCCCTGTCAGAAAAAGAAAATGAGCATTTGCGAGACTATCTGGAGGAATGCCAAAAGAATGGGTTTATTAGGCCATCCAAATCCCCAGCCGCATCACCCCTTTTTTTTATACCAAAGGCAAATGGAGAGCTACGAACGTGTATTGACTTTTGCGCCTTGAATAAAGTAACCATCAAGAATAGCTACCCGCTTCCACTGATATCGGTCCTACTGGACCAGGTAAAGAAGGCCGTAGTATACACCAAACTTGATCTCCGAGGTGCTTACCACCTCGTTCGTATGAGAAGGGGCGACGAATGGAAAACGGCTTTTCGCACCCGATACGGCTTATTCGAGTATCAAGTAATGCCGTTCGGACTTTGCAATGCGCCTGCCGCATTTCAGTACTTTCTGAATGAGGTGTTGCGGGAGTATTTAGACAGGTTCGCAATAGTGTACATAGATGACATTCTAATGTACTCAGAAGACGTCAACCAGCAGAAACAACATGTAGGAAAGGTATAAGAGGCATTGAGAGCCAATGCGCTATACTGTAAACTCAGTAAATGTGAGTTTCACGTAGACCAGGTTGAATTCTTGGGGGTGATGTTGGCAGCACACGGGCAAACCATGGCAGAAAGAAAGATCAAGGCAGTGCAGAAGTGGCCTACCCCTACAAACGTCAAGGATGTACAATCCTTTCTAGGATTTGCCAACTTTTACAGACGGTTTATCTTCCACTTTTCTGATATAGTGGCCCGATCACTCAGCTACTCCGGAAAAAGATCAAATTCACCTGGACTCCTGAAGCCCAACAGGCATTTGTACAGCTACGAGAGGCATTCACAACGGCCCCCGTTCTGGCAGATCCAGATCCTGAAAGACCATACTTGGTGGAAGCCGATGCCCCTGAGGTGGCCATCGGGGCGGTATTATCTCAGAGAGATCCCCAGAACGGCCTTTGTCAAATGTCAAATGTCAAAGATTTTTATATAGCGCACAAATCACCAAAGGTCGCAGGGCGCTAGTAACCAAGACAGAGAGACCGGGTGGTAACAGGATGTTCGAGTCCCTAGGCATTTTGAGAGAAGAGCCAGGTTTTTAACTTTCTGCGAAAGAGTAGATGGTCAGTTACGGAAAGTAGCTCCAAAGGGAGTTTGTTCCACAGCGTGGGGGCCAGGTATGAGAAAGAGCGACCTCCGTTGCGGGCAGTCCGGACGCGAGGTTGAACAAGGAGGGGTCTGGAGCTAGACCGCAATGAGCATCCTGGGACATACCTATGAAGTTTTTTCGCCAAATATAGTGGACCTGTGCCTTGCATTAGCTTGTGTGTAAGACAGAGGATTTTAAAACGCCCTCTTTGACGGATTGACAACCAATGAAGGGTATTTAGAGTGGGGGCAGAAGGAGTACGCGGGGGGAGGTCCAGAACTAGCCTCGCGGCCGTGTTCTGAAGAATTTGAAGTTTGGAAAGTAGGTCCTGGTTGAGTGCAGTAAACAAAGCATTACCATAGTCTAATCGACTAATGATTAGGCCCTGGACCAAAGGTTTCCTGGCTTCTATGGGTAGCCATTTAAAAATCTTGCGTAGCAGACGCATGATGCCGAAACAGGTGCCAAGTACTTGATTAATGTGGGACTTCAGGGACAAAGAATTATCAATTATAATACCCAGGTTGCGGACTGCAAGCTTGGGCGAGGGACAGGTACCCAGCTCTGGAGGCCACCAATCACGAGTCCAGAGCTGTTCCGCCTTCCCGAATAAGATGACCTCAGTCTTCCCACCGTTAAGCTGAAGCCTATTTAAGTGCATCCAGTCATTGATCTTAATCAAACAGCTCTTAAAACGAGTTTGAACATCGGGCTGGTCGGGATCACAAGTCACAAGCAGCTGAGTATCATCGGCATATGATAGTGTGTCAAAACCATAAGACCTGATGATGTCAGCCAACGGGGCTAAATAAACATTAAACAGCATTGGACTGAGGATGGAGCCCTGCGGGACCCCGACCGTCACTGGGTATGAACAGGAGGTGAGTCCATCCATAGAAATCATAGTAAAACGATCTGCCAGATAGCTCACAAACCAGTCCAGTGCCCTCCCTCTGACACCAATCTCCCACAGACGATGTTTAAGAATGCTGTGGGAGATGGTGTCAAATGCTGCCGATAGGTCCAAGAGGACAAGGATTGCCGACTCTCGACGATCCAAGGCTAATCTGATATTGTCCACCACCTCAATAACTGCGGTCTCCGTGCTGTGAGCCGCGCGGAAGCCGGACTGGGAGGGATCGAGGAGCCTATGGGTTTCGAGATGGACCGTAAGACGTTTATTAACCAGGAGCTCCAGGACCTTCCCAAAGTAGGGGAGCAAGGCGATAGGGCGATAGTTGGCTGGCACACTGGGGTCAGCTGAGGGTTTTTTAAGAATGGGCTTAACCTGAGCCAGTTTCCAGCTTCGGGGGAACGTGGCTTGATTAAAAGACAGATTAAAAACAAAAGTTAAAATATCCACAAATAGTGGTAAGATTTTGGCACAGGAACTGGGGGGGAAGGGATCAGCGGGGGAGCCAGACTTAATTCTTCCTAGGCTCTCACTGACTTCGGTGCTTGTTATGGGATCGAACTCAGTTAATAGAGGAATGTTTTTTAGTTGTGGAGGGGGACTAGTTTGGCTCATAGCGGTGTTGTGGCAGCCGTCATCAGTTACACGAGGGGAAAATGAGGCATAGATAGTCTTAATTTTGTTGTCAAAAAACAAGGCAATAGAGTCGACCCAGTCTTGGGTTGGAGCAAAGGAAGGTTGCTCAACCTGGGGAGCGGTGAATTCCTTCAGTATTTTATACAGCTCTTTACTCGAATGGGCTGCTTTGTTAATACGCTGAGTAAGATAGTCCCTTTTTGCAGATTTAATCTTATTCATATAAATGGAATGGAAATTTATATAAATTCTGCGGTGCTCATCGGTCTTAAATTTTCTCCACTGACGTTCGGCAGCCCGACATTTTTGTTTGTCGACTTTTAATGCCGCAGTGAACCATGATGAAGCACTATTTTTTATTTGGACCCTTGTAAGGGGGAGGACTTTATCAAGGGTCTTAGTGATAGAAGATTCTAAATTACTGACTGCAGAGTCAACCGCGTCAACTTTTGTTCCTTGTGAGAGAGGCCCAAAGTGAGAGAGAAAAGTATCGGTTGAGAGTTTGCGCCAGGGCCGTATCCAGGTGTTTTTCTTTAAACTATCATTGGTTGGCATAATTGCATCCCATTGCTTACATGTCCCGAAAGCTAACTGGATCCGAAATCAATTACACCATAGCGGAAAAAGAGCTGCTCGCCATACGGGACGCCTTCAAAGAATAGCGGCACTATTTAATGGGGGCCAAACATACCACTACAGTGTATTCCGATCACCGGAATTTGCAATATATGACCTCAGCTCGCCTGCTATCCCCCCGACAACTCAGGTGGATGTTGTTCTTCGAGGAATTTCGGTTTGTGCTCACCTACAGACCAGGGAGTGCGAACCAAAAAAGCGGATGCTCTTTCAAGACAAGAAAGCACACCCGCACCTACGGAACCAATCGCACGATCCATTATACAGCCAGAGCAAGCAATCTGTGTGGTGAAATCCGAGCAATTTCTCACTAAGGTAAAGACTGAGATGGAGAGGCCAAGATGGAAAAGATGGTTATCGGACCACCCGGATTGGAAGGTCCGTGAAGGCCTCCCTATGAAAGGGAAACAGTTATTCATACCTACCCCGAGCTTAAGACAAGAAGCTCTACATTGGTGTCATGCTTCCCCCACGTCGGGACACAACGGAAGAGAAAAGACACTAGAAAGTCTCCAAAGACAAGTCTGATGGCCATCAATGGCCAGTGATGTGCAATCACTGATACAGACATGCCTTGTATGTATGCAAACCAAACCCGATCGTGGTAAACCCTACGGGCTGCTTCGACCGCTACCAACCCCTGATACGCCTTGGGAACACATATCATTGGACTTCATCGTGGGATTGCCGAAAGATCAAGGGTGTACCACAATCATGGTGGTGATCGATAGTTTAACAAAGTTGGGCCACTTTATTGCATGCCCTCGGCTACCCACTGCTGGTCAAGTAGCCCAACTATTGCTCACGCATATAGTACGACTACATGGCCTGCCAAAGACGATAGTCACAGACAGAGGCACCCAATTCACGTCGCAGTTCTGGAGGGTGTGGTGTTCCGCATTGCGTATTGATTCAAACATGTCTACTAGCTTCCATCCCCAGACGGATGGACAGACGGAGAGGCTAAACCAAACCCTGAAACAATATTTAAGATCTTACGTCCACGGTGCTACCGAAGCTTGGGTTGAGTGGTTATGGCTTGCCGAAATCGCCTACAATAGTGCACAACATAGCACCACAAAATATGCCCAGTTTTTTGCCACTTACGGCTTCCACCCTCGGTTCCTACCCTTCAGTCTACCCAGAAGAGCCACAAAGGTACCAGAAGTACAAACGAGGGTAAAACGGATCCAAAGAATTCTCAAAGACACTCAAAGCAACGTTCAGAACGCAAAAACCGCATACAAAAGACAAGCCGATAAACACCGAAGACCAGAACCATTGTACAAAGAAGGTGAGGTGGTATGGTTATCCACCAAAAACATACGCTTTCGGCGCTACAGTATCTTCAACCCTCGCTTCATAGGTCCTTTTAAGATCCTTAAAATCATCAACCCGGTAGCAGTGAAACTAGCATTACCTAATCACATGCGTATTCATCTGGTTTTCCACGTCTCCTTGTTGAAGCCAGCTCACACTCCCGTACCCCGACACCCAAAACCCATCTTGATAGACAACGAACCAGAATATGAAGTACGTGCAGTGATGGACTCCAAGAAGAGAGGGAGGAAGGTGTGGTACGTGATATCCTGGAAGGGATACGGCCCGGAGGAAGACTCCTGGGAACCCGCGGAAGCAGTCCACGCTCCGCGACTCGTGCGAAAGTTTCATTTGCTGCATCCGGATAAACCGAAACCCTGACAACGTCCCTCGGGGGAGGGATGTACTGTTACGAGCCGTCCCGTGGGTTCATTGTCAGGATCGAACGGCGGCCTTTCTGAAGAATAACTACATTGCCCAGAGGTCTGTGCGGCGCACCTGGGACGTGCCTACGCATTTCCGGCACGTGATGACGTTTCCCGAGGCGCGCGTTGGTGAAGAAGGGAGCAGACGCGCAAGGCTGTGTCGGATATTCCTAACGGTTCCTGAGGTGCAGTAAGGCCAGGCGAGAGGCGGTCACGGTTGGGTAAGGGTGCTCATGCACCGTGAAGTTTGCTCTTGGAATTCGAACGTTGTTTCTCGTTCGTGCATTTGCTTCAGGCACGCGATCCTGCCGCAGGATTGGAAATTACCAAGCAGTCATTCCAGGCTGAGTGCGAGTATGTTTAAGGAATCTACTTGTGTACAGTGTGTATGAGAGTGAGAGGGAGAGAGAATTCGCGCTGTGAGGGAAACGGCTATATTCAGTAAAAGAGAGAAAGAGAATATGCGCCGTGAGGGAAACGGCTATATTCAGTAAAAAACGATTGTATAACTAAATCCCGCTAAACTCTGAGAAATAAGAGTTTTGAGGCGGAAACGAACTCTGGTACATGGTGGAGCACTGAGTGCCGAAGCCGGGGTGCGAACCGGCAACTAAGTGCATTGACATTCCATGGGCGAAGCCGTGTTGAGAAACGGTGGAGGTTAGGGAATATCAGAGAGTGAATTAAGAAAGACTTTCATGGATATAATAATCCTTTTGGTAAAATTGGCAGGTTCATTGTTGGGAAATATAAACTATGGTAATTAACTAATCTGCAGAAAACCCCATGAACCACTGCACTGTTCAGGACATTCTGTTAAATTCCTGGTTATTTTCTTTTACAGGTACTATAGCTTCCTCCAGGCATTTCCCATGTTACATATGTACTGTATAGAATACGCATAGATATCGTGTATAACCGTGTGCTTTACTTGTTGCAGGTCTCCCTCCCCGCTGTCCTCATCCTTTCCTTCCCTCACTTGATCCGCTCTATCTCTTGTGCTATTATAGCTATCAGAGAGGAAACGATCAAGGGGTGGAACCCTTTTGAGCAACGAACCAATCCTGAAGAGGTCCAAGGATTCCACTCGAAGCTATTGGAGCTGACACTAATTTGGAGCGTAGACCAGCTACGTTCCAAAATGCAACCGCTATTTTTGATTTGTTGGTCTCTTGATCGTGCATAGTTATGGGATTTAATGGAGGTATCAAAGATGTCAGCGTTTCATCCGTCAATTGAGGGTCGGTGCTTAATGCCGAAAATAGTGGCTTCCTATTATCAGGTACGGTATAAGTTAAAGAGGGAAAACAAGAATCACTATTTACTTGTACCTTCGTTGCACCATCAAAAGGGACCCGGGTATGATCTCCAATAGAAAGTCAATCGACGTCCTCTAACCCTCTGAGAGAAGAGAAACGATTGGAAGTAGGTATATTAAAATTAGAGCACCCTAATTGGGGCAGTAAATAGGTACTGGGCTGTGTTGAGTTCTTAAGTAATATCTGGGGGTAAAAATAGGTCAGGTCATAGGTTCTAATAACACTCTGGTCTTGACCTTGGAACCAATTGATTATATGCCTAGTTGCCCTGCGATCTCTGAAGTTGACAATAATCACATCGCCTTGAATTTCCTTCGGCCGTGAGCCAACCCAACCAAGTCTGCGGACATTCAGGATTTCTCCATTGATGTTAGGAGGTAAGGGTCTATTCTGTCCCAACCAGCGTATGACCTTATTTTTTAGGTCATAATAGCCCTCTTTTTTCCGTGTTTCTAGTGTTGGAACTCCTGTCAAAACTACAACATAAGGGACCGCCTCCGGGGGCAAATCTATATGATGCCAATTCGCGCCATCGCTTTTTCCCAGGGTAATGGCAGCAAATACAGTACGTGTTTTGGAGTCGGGCCCATTAATTTGGGAACAGGGATTTGTCTGACCACAATCTAGCTCGATGTTAATCTTTTGATTAGGTGACAAGTTTTTTAGGCTTAATGAAGATGGTAAAATTTTATTTGCCTCTAGATTAGGTTGTCTATCATCTATTGCTGAGGGTGGTTTGGAATGAGTGGGACTGCTTAAAGATACCAATCTATTGGACGTTAACTCTTTCAATTGATCAGTATTATTTAAAATCAGCTTCTCCATTGACCCAAGTTGTTTGGACATTCCCTTGATTCTTTCAAGGAGTGGAGGAAGAAGTGATTTAACAAGTAACTCCTATCGACCTGTGAGTTCATTCATTAAAGAGTCATAATTATAAAGGTCCGAGTGGGTTACAGAGCCTTGTGTCTGTTTAACAGCTGGGGGAACATGAATCGCAGTTTTTTCCACTTGGTTACACTTGTTATTACCCAGTGGGATAATTTTATTATGTTTCTTCCCTCCCCTCTTTCTTTTTTTCGGAGGAGGGCCTGCGTTAGTGGTTCCCCTGCCCTTCTTCTGGTGAGGACTAGCAGCGACGGCCCTGGGGGACATTAAATCCAATGTAATACAATCAGAAGAAAGATCAGAAGGGGACTTAGAAACATACGATGTTAAATGGGTATGAGGTTTTAACGGGGGATTAGAGTCTCGAATGGGCAAAGAAAGTCTGGTAGCATTCTGAGAGTCGTTTATTAAACAGGGAACAGGCGGTGCAGGCGCCGGTGAAATGGCCGTCTGAATGGATCCAAGCGAGGAGCGTTTGCCTTATAGATGTTCGGCCGATAGGCGCCGTTCTACCAAAGCAATCTCCTTCTCGAGGACTGAAGCGGCCCTTGTAATGAAGTTATCCAGTGTGCCTCGCACTGAGCCTCCCAACAATGAGGGTCTGCTTTTGGGAGTACGTGTTGACATGATAATAGTTGGGTGAAGTAGCTCTAAAACAGCACTGGGAAAGGTGATTGTCAATATCCAATTCACGCAGAATAAGCAGTCATGAACAAAAACAGAATGCGGGGTATGACAATCACGAAAGAGAATTTACAAACAGTACCTTTTCGTAGCAATGTGAAGGTATCAGAGAGTGGGACCAGCCCTGCCTCCTCCTGCCCCGGACGGCCACAGACGGCCCGCCCTTTGCCCGGGCTTCGTCCGGCTTCGCCCGCGTGCGTCCCGCGACGCGGAGAGAGCCTCGGTCTTTTCTGCGCCACCGGGCGCGTAGGAGGCGTCGGCGGCCGCTAAGATACCTGGGAGCTGTAGTCTCCCCCAGCTCACGGCCGCGTGATGGAAATGCGGCAGCAGGGGAGACAAACAGCGTTGGACCCCCAGGAGCGGCAAAAGAGCAGGCAAGTTTGCAGCAGGACCCCACGGCTGGTAGGCAATTAAAAAATGAAGGTTAACACTGTATTAATAAAGTATTGTATAAATTAATATGCACTACTGTTATGTTATGTATTTTACTCAGTTCCTTTCCTGCAGTCTGTGCCTTCGCGTTCCATAGAACATGTAACGCGAAGCGTGGAGAGGCGGTGAGCAGTTAGACAAGAGACAGCCAGCTGATCAGTTGTGCTTCTGTACCTGCCTGCTTTCTAGAGAAGCTTGTCTTAATGAAGAAATGATCTCCGGTGTCTAACTTAACAAGTGGCGAAGAGCGGGACTTTAAACGGGCCAATTACGGAAGACATCCTTTTAATGAACGCAGGCAGAGTTGACGCGACACTGAACAAGGTATACTCCGAAGGAGCTCATTTGTATTGAGCTGATGAATTCACACTGCGTAGGATTGTAATGAGCTTTCACCTGTGAGCAGTTATTGAAATTAATATTTTTTTCCTCCCTTGGGAACTAAAATTAAACTTACGCTATGCTAGGCCTTACCGTTCAATGCTAGAACTCTCCGAGTTCAAACAGTGGCTCCTTAGTAACGTGCAGAGTGTTGACTGCTCGCGACCGGCTGACGTCTGCCTCCTCAAGCTGCGGGTGATTCTGGGAGTATTCAGCTTACGCGTCACACGTTTCTGGTAACGGAACGTGGTTCGTCACATGACTCAGAGCGGCCATTTTGAATTGGGAAGGCCGACTTCGATTTGTGTAGCTTTTTTTGGAAATAAAACATATTTTTTCTAGCATTTCAAATCAAAAAAAAAAAAAAGGAAATTCTACATCAGCGCTTGGATTATTGAATATGATCCTTACATTCAGGTGATTTTGTTCCTATATTTATTTTCTTTTGACATTTCGTCATTTTCTGACTTTGATTAAAGTGGTGAAGAGAGGAAAGTGTTTTGCTGTGGTTTACAATGAACAATTCCACTTTATTTTGTGGCCATTAATATTTCCTGGAACTTCATATTCTTCGTGTTAGCAACTATAAGTCAGCAAACCTTTTCATTAAGTCCTCTGAAGCATTTTGGCCTGGTGGCTCTGAACCAGTTCTTAAATGGACAGAATGGAAAGAGTATTTTTTAAACTATATTGAAACGGTGGATTCAGATGGCAAGATGTCAGCTCAACATAAGAAACGTATTTTATTACATTCTCTAGGCCCCCAAGGACTTAAAAAATACAATCAGATGAACAAACCTGTTGTAGGTAGTGGTGACAGCAATGTTTTCACAGTAGCTCTGGACAATCTAGATAAATACTTTGCTCCAAAAGTCTGTATAGGTATTACTCGATTCAAATTTTTTCAAAGAAAACAACTGAAAAATGAATCTATTGATGATCACGTAAGTGAGTTAAAAAAATTGGCAACGGATTGTGCTTTTGGTGGGTTGTTGGAAGATTTAGGGGCCATATGTAGGTACCTAAATACCGGTCGGTAACGGCCGAAAATCGGTAAATTTCAGGTTACAGACCGGTATTTAGGCAATTGAGATGTAGGAGGCTGGATTTAAGGATTCGGTAATTTACCGATTCGTTATTTTAAGGAATAGGTAAAATACCGAATCGGTAAATTACCAAATCCTTAAATCCTATGTAGGGAGCACTCAAGCGAGTGCATTTTTATTTTAAGGATTCGTTATTTACCACCAACCACAGGTTGGTGGTAAATACCGAATACCTTTTAAAAAGCAATTGTGTGCTTTTCTAGAAATGCCATGTGGCAGACATACATGCCCTTAGGGCATGTATGTGTGCCACATGTGCATACATGCACGATTCAGGGGTGCGACAGGGTGTCAATGTGACACCCTGCCACCCTTGAATATGCTCCCCCTATTACCGATTCGGTATTTACCGAATCGGTAATAGTGAATGGCTTCCCATTCATTAGGAATGACTAGGAATGTATTCCTTATTACCGATTCGGTAAATACCGAATCGGTAATAACGAATATTACGGAATCGGTAAAATTTACAGATTTTTTTTATCTACATTCTATTTACCGATTCTTAAATACCGAATCGGTAAAATTCGGTATTTAGGAATCGGTAAATAGAAATGACCTACATATGGCCCTTAGTGCTTGATCAAGTTGTTATGCATGCCAATAATCCTGCTATTCAGGAACGTCTGTGAATGAATGGGGTTGCATGTTTAGACGATATTCTTGCTGTTGTCCGCAAAGCTGAAACATCTAGTAGATGTGCTAATGTTTTAAAAACTGAAAGTGTCGCTAAAGACACTGTAGCTAAAATAAGTCCTAGCACTAAAAAAAATGTTGGTAACAAACCAAAATCTGAAGGATGGAGTAAGTACAGATCGAACAGTGAACCACCGAAATGTTACAGATGTTGAAGTCTCGAGCATTTAGCTTTTGCTAAATCTTGCCCCGCTAAAAAGACTAAATGTGGTGCGTGTGGTATTTACGGACATTACACTAAAGCATGTAGAAGAAGAACTAAATCTGTTAAATGTGTTCAAGAAGACGTTGATTCTGATGGTGATGCGAGTAGTAGTGATGAGCAAGTCTCAGAATGTTCTGTAGCCGTAAAACAAAAATTACTCCTGAACATTAGTGATGGATGCTTACTTATTGAAAACAAACCGGAATGTTGGATTCACATAGGAGGTGTGCGTGTTAAAAGTTTTGCAGATTCAGGTTCACCTTATTCCATAGTTAATGAAGATGTATGGGAAAAGAACATCATAAGTAAGGTGGGTTCCGAACTATTTCCCTCCAATATCAAACCCGAAGGCTATGGTGGCGAAAAAATAGATATAATTGGCTTTCGCTGGTTCAAATTTGAATTAAAAAATCGCCATTCCTATGGTAAATTATATATTTCCAGAAAAGGTCCTTTAGTACTGGGATGGAAAGATCAAAGGAATTTACATATAATCCTTGACCCTAACTCTGTGGAACAAGTCCTGGTTATGGATGAAGGCACCAAAGTTGGTGAAAAACTTAAAAAAAGTTTCCTTCTGTGTTTCGAAAGAACATTGGAAAATTAAAGGATTTTGAACACAAAATAATTCTTAAGGATAATGCCGTACCAAAAATTCATAAGGTTAGAAGTATTCCATTTGCTTTAAGGAATGACGTTGCTGTAGAATTGGATAGATTGGTTTCATCTGACATTATTGATCCTGTAGAAGCGTCGTCATGGGTTTCTCCCTTAGTAGTGGTAAAACGTAGTATTGGAAAATTGAGGTTGTGTGTTGACTTGCGCCATTTAAACGAGAACATCGTGGTTGATCAATTTCCGTTACCTAAAACAAATGAAATGTTAGCTTTATTAGAGGGTGCAAAGTGGTTTGTGACAATTGACTTATCTGCTGCGTATCACCAGATTCCTCTTTCAAAAAGCAGCAAGAAATACACCACATTTATTACTCCACAGGATTGTTTCCAGTTCAAAAGGATGCCTTTAGGCTTAGCATCTGCTGCGGCTGTCTTTCAATGTCTTATGCATCAGTTGTTTTTTAACATTAAAAACACAAAATGTTTTCTAGAATATATTCTTGTTTTGGGAAAAAATAAAATGGAGCATGACAAAACTTTAGAGACAGTTTTGTCTATTTTGGAATCAAAAGGTTTAACAATTGATTTTTCTAAATGTACTGTTGCCAGTAATCATGTCACTTATTTGAGACATGTTATTGATAGTGATGGGATCAGACCTAAGCCTAATCTTATTGATGCTATTAAGTGTGCTCCTGCTCCCAACTGCAAACGATGTTAGATCTTTCATAGGTCTTTCTGAGTTTTGCTCAAAGTATATCCAAAATTTTTCATCAAGAACTTACTACATTAGGCAACTATTAAAAAACAAAAATTAATTTGTCTGGTCACCAGAGTGTGAACATGACTTCAATGATATAAAAGATTGCATTACTAAAGTTGCTTCCTTGAAAGGTTTTGACCCTGATGCTCAAAGTATAATAACAACAGATGCAAGTATCAAGGGTCTAGGAGCTGTTCTGGCCCAAGTGGTTCCTAATGGTAATGAACATGTTATAACTTATGCGTCCAGATCCTTGTCACCTACGGAGGAGAAATACTCAGTAATTGAGAAAGAGACCTTAGCATGTGTATGGGCTGTTGATCATTTTCGAGCATTTGTATGGGGTAAACAGTTCACGTTGCGCAGTGATCATAGACCTTTACACAAAGTTCTAACCACTGAAGGCACTATAAATACTTCAGCAAGGGTTGCTAGACTAGCAATTAGATTACAAGACTATTGTTATAAAATGGAGTATCTTCCTGGAAAGAAAAATTGTATAGCTGATTTTCTTTCTAGAATGCCTAAACAACTTGATATGTGTGAGGATGAAATTTGGAATTCTTTTCAAGTTGCTTATGTACAGGATTTGGGAGATTCTGGTACTCTGTAAGAAAAATGGGAAGAAGAATATTCAAAAGATGATGAATTATCACAAGTCAAATTACATCTTGCACAGTCTTGACCAAGGAAATTGAGCAAAGATCACACTCTAAAACCTTTTGGGGAAGTTAGGTTTGATCTTAGTGTTCAGGGTGAAAATATTTGGAGAGGTGAAAGAGTTATTCTCCCTAAATGTTTGCGTACATCAATAATTGCTTTGTGTCATGAAGGCCATTTTGGTATTGTCTGTTCTAAACAAACAGTCAAAACTTCGCTTTGGTGGCCTGGCATGGATGGCGATATTGAGGCATTTGTACGTGATTGTAAACCCTGTAAAGTTGCTGACAAATCGTTGGTGACTTTCAAACCTCCTTTAGGTGTTATGACTAGACCTAGTTCACCTTGGGAACATACTGTAATTGACATTATGGGCCCTATAGTAATTGAGCAGAAATATATTTGAGTACTCATTGATTTATTTTCTAGATGGCCTTTTGTCAAAATTGTCAACAAAGCTGACACTGATACTGTTCTTCATTTTCTTGACCAGTCATTTATAATGGAAGGCATTTCTTCTGTTTTATTAGATGATAACGGTGTACAGTTTATGTCTATTACAACCAAGGAATATTTTAACAAACTGGAAATTAAAAACAGAACTACCTCTTTGTACAACCCAAACAGTAATGGCATGGTTGAGCGCTTTAATAGAGATTCCAGGCATTCCAAGCATGAAAAAAGACCTCCTGTCTGGTTAGGGGATTACATTTCAGAAAGTTTTCCTTTGTAATTTCACCATGCATTACTTGCATTGTAGTTGCTATTCATATTTTCATTTGTATTAGCTGTGATGTTTTTTTTTCTCTTTGTGTTTAAAAGAAAAAAGGATGGGGATGATATGTTACATTGCATTTTTGTTTTATTCAGGATGGGGATGTGTTATGTTATGTATTTTACTCAGTTCCTTTCCTGCACTCTGTGCCTTCGCGTTCCATAGAACATGGAACGCGAAGTCTGGAGAGGCAGTGAGCAGTTAGACAAGAGACAGCCTGCTGATCAGTTGTGCACCTGTACCTGCCTGCTTTCTAGAGAATAAAGTTTGTCTTAATGAAGAAATGATCTCCGGTGTCTAACTTAACAACCACATTACATTTTTAGTAAAGATGAAGCTTGCGTACGTGTTTTACTAACAAGTAGCCTGAGTGAAATTTAAAATGGAGGCTAACGCGAGAAACTATACTGCGCTTGCGTCAGCTGCATCTACACAGAATGACGGAATAACGCTTGGAGGGAATTTTCTGCACTTGCGCATAAGCACCTAAAATGGCTGCTTGGAAGCTCACATGCTGAGCATCTGCCTTGCCGAAAACTAAAACATGCTATTAACTAAATGCTAATGCGGGGAGAGTTATCATAAGTAAATGGGATTAGAGTAGAGATAGGTGGTACATAGTGAAATCATTTTATTTTGAATTTAATATGTTTCTTTTTGACCTCTCTACTAGTTTGTATTTGGGCCTCCAAGTGAGACAGAAGTCCATACTTCACCTGACTCCTCATGCAGACGCAGAAATAACAAGTCAGAAGCCATGATGTCGTTTTTGAAACCCGTCCAAGGCCATCATTGTTACATATATAGGGAACCTGCTGGACATCCTGCATATTGAACAGACAACTGTTATATGTATTCATTTTCATTGATAAAGATGTGAAATGCGGGTGGGAAATAAAGCCTGGGAAAATAAATTAATGGGCGGGAACATTAAACAAAGAACCAAAGAAAATTATTAAAACTTAGCATGGTGTGATGATCATCCCCCCTTGCCTGTCCAATCCGAATTAGGAGTGCCATCAAGTTGAAACATTAAGAGGTGGTACATGCCATTAAGAAGGTATAATTGAGGTAGTCCTTTTAGTTAGGTAGGCTCGAGAGACGAGAATTCTGAGAGACCGGGATGCTGTCCCAGAGCTGAACGAATGCTGAAGAAGAATCGACTTGCAGACTTAGAATTTAAGCCAAGAATTAGAAGATCGCGGAAGAATCGAGGGGGAAGACAGTGTCAGAGAGGGGTGCGACGCAGGCTTCGGATCTAGAGGAGGTCATCTATCCTGTCCTGAATCCTGTCCTGAAACCTGTCCTGAAGACTTTGTCACCTGATCTATCCCAGGGGACCTTTCCATCACCTTGACCAAAGGGTTGGTTTCCACACCATTCTAGGTAAATATACTTCTGTGTAGTATGTCAATGTACTGCTCTCTCTATCCTCTCCTTTCTAAGTACTGTCATTGTGAAATCTCGTTTTAATATAGATGACTGATTATTGGATTAATTGACTTTTTCTTCCTTGGAGAAATGGAATTTGTACTGTATTTTTGAAATTTGTCTCACATGAATTTAACTAGATAAACATTTAAAACTTCTCACAAGTCTGTTGTTATTTCAAATATAGAAAGGAAATTCACTTTATGTCATTTCACCATCAACTAGTTCCAACTAATTGGTCTATTGACCAGTGGAAAGAACTTTTTGATCTGTGAAAGATTAGTTAAAATGACAGGTAACTAATCTTATAAAAAGCATATACAAAAATTGCCCCCCAGCAGTATTTACTAGCCTATGTGAACGTGTGTGTTTATGGGCCCAGGTGAGTATATGGTGTTTGAGTACCTGAGGCTGGTAACCCGCTGGATCAGTTTTCTGGTAGCAGAGCTATGGTTATTAGTGACTAGTTTGGTGATTATTAATTATTGATTTATGTTTTTACCAAACCCGTTTGTATCTGTTTTATGTTGTCTGGAAATTACCGGGAATTGAATAGCGGGTGGTAAATTGAAGCCACACTGCAGTGAGGTTACCCATCTGTTGAAAAAGCACTGAGAAGCTATGCAGGGCTGGCAGTGTTAAATTAGGGACTATTTTCGTATAAAAGTGAGAGTGATTGATAGCAAAAGAGTTCGCTGGCGAAACTTTGGTCTTATATCACCTAGAAAGGGTAACACCGAAGGAGTAACAGGTTAATCTGAGCTGGAGTGAAGGGTAAGCGGAAGGTTTTACCCCACAGTATATGAAAAGTAAGCAGAAGGTCTTACTTGCAGCAAAAGAAATAAACTATTCTTTGGTTTTAGCGGAATAGACAGAGTAGTGAATGTTTTTACGTTGTTATTAATGAAAATTTGATGCAAAGTTGTAAGAAAATAAGTTTTCGTGTTACCTTGTAAAGCAAAGGTCAGTTGCCCAAGTTGCACTAACGTCACAAAGGGCCGCGCTGGGATTGGTTGAAACAGCGGGTGTGTGACTGACGCGAATTTGTAAAGGAGGGGTCAGTAGTGAGGAGTGATACTGACATCACTAGTGTTGGCTAAATTAATTGCGTGAGCTCGAGCTTGATTGGATGAAAGAATAGAAGCCGCTCTAGGATTGGCGAAAAATCCTCCACCATATCAGGAAGGGCCTAATAGAACTACTCCAAGTGCCCCTGTTTTGGGAACACCCTTGGTTCCACAGGTTGTACATGATACAGTATCTGGAAGGGCACTTCAGGACAAGGAAAGAGAAGCAATAAATAAAAATAGAGAAGAACTGATACAGAAAATAACCCAATTGAATACACACCCTGAAGCATTGACTATACCAGTGATTATAGGTCCTGTTGTTCCATTGTATGGGGATAAAGCAAACTGTCCCAAACCACCAGTTATGACAACTCCCATAATCGAACCTAGAAAAGAAAATATAATAATTGATGATCAAGCCAGTGAATGCGATTCGGTCATTTCATTAATGGATTTGCCGATAAGAGGGCGGATAAATGAAACCCCACGAAGAGCTACACCTAGCTGTTCAAAAGAAATACGCTTAGAAACATCTGCAAGAACCAAAAGTGCCACAATAGTATCCCCGGAAGAATTAGAAAGATGGGTACAGGGAATAGACAAACCGAACCAACCACCAAAGATTTTAGATATTTACAAATTGAAAGTGGAATTGGAAGAAATGATAGCTGGTAACGTGGGATTAGATAGGCTAAATGCTTACAGCGAAGAAGAATTACTGTTCATTTGTAGAAGCATCACTAGAAATACCAAGATATTTCATGAGAAATTGACAGATCGTGCTTCCGAAAAGGGAATTGAAATAGGGAGATCTAAACTATTACAGAAACCATATAGAGCAGAATTTACTGATAAAGATCTGGAAAATATGAATGTGTCTGGAAGAAAATTACAGATTAAGGAGTTAATGACCATTTTACAAAAGTGGGGAGACTTAGACAAATGGAAAGCTAGGTGGATGAGGAAAAAGGAGGAAGCACAGGCAAGTCGAACAACATCAGAATTCTTGTTGACAGAATCGGGAAAAGCAGAGAGATTGTGCCCAATGAGAGAAGTTCCAGGAGGGGGATATGTACATGTTCCATTGTCTCAACAAGATATTTTGTCATTTACTAATGATTTTCTAAAGTTAAGAGAAAAACCAGATGAATGGTACAGGCAGGTTGAAAGGTTTGTGAAGGTTTCTAAGGTTTTGTTAAAAGACTTTGATGGTTTATTCGATATAGTGGCGCCTGCTGATTTATGGAATGAATGTAAAATCACAGTTGATTGGCCTAGTGATGAGTACCCGAGAGATGAGAAAATAGGAGCCCCTTCAGAGGAGGTAATGATGAAATATCACCAGGTGATCACTTTCTTAAAATGCGGAGATGATATTGAGAATAGATGTAAAAAGTTGGATGAAAAAGTGATGTGGGCACAAGTGAAATGGGCAGAACATCAGGAACTTAAATGAAACAGTCAGACTAATGATCAAGTGAAAGGACAGGGTCAGAATGATAAAATGGGGGAAAACCAAGAGGACGAATGAATAGAGAAGAAGCTAAGAAGAAATTTCCTTGTCATGGGCGCGGAAAATTGCGACAATGGAAAAACAAGTGTAAAAATATTCAGAATAATAATGGCCCAAATCAAAATTTAAATCCACACACAGAATGAGGTGATAATGAGTCAACCGCAGCAGGTTCTTAATCAGCACCTGCCCCCATGCCAAATTTTGTGAACAGAGCAAAGTACAGTGCGGATTTCCAGGAGGAAGTGGTAAGAAACATTTTGTAACTTCACAATTTCTTTTACAAAATAGTTACACCCCGGAAGATGATCAATGATGGTGCCTGAGGGGGGAGGAAGAGGAGTGCGTACTTGGCGCATTCTTACCGGTAGTTCAGTCAGGTCCATATATTGATGGCAAGGTAGAAGGAAAAGATATTACCCTTTTGTTGGACACTGGTGCTACCCGTTCTACTGTGAGAACAGCAGACATCCCAAACCTACCCCTCTCGGGAGAAGCCATCCAAGTAGTAGGTGTTTCAAACAAGCAGATTAGAACCCCAATTACAGAACCCATGGAGGTGCGCATTGGCAATTTTAGAGAGATGCACAAATTCGTGGTGTGTGACTCTAGTCCAGTAAACTTGCTAGGGAGAGATTTATTGTGTAAAATGAACTGCACAATTTATTGCACACCGGATGGTGTTGCGATTCAGACCCCTGATGAAGACGGTGTCTACAAAATAATGTCAGCAAAACAAGGCACAGAGGTAGATGAAATGTATTCAATGATGACAGAAGATGTTTTTACCAGGTGAATTAAAAACGACTGTGAATCCAGAGGTATGGGAGCTCACTGGAAAAGAAGTAGGGTTAATGGCAAATGTAGATCCACTAAAGGTGACTGTAAAGGAAAGTGCAGTCTATCCAAATACCAGACAATATAAAATGAGCCCTGAAGTTAAAGCAGGTGTTGCAGCAGAAATTGATCGAGTAATTAAACAAGGCATTTTAAAGGTAATAATGAGCAGTCCTTGTAATTCACTTATAATTAGCATTAAAAAGCCTAGCGGAAAATACCGGATAGTGCAAGATTTAAGAAAGATTAATAAGATTGGTGTGCCTTGTTGCCAAATCCAGCACTGATTTTGTATCAAATACCATGGAATGCAGGATGGTTTACTGTAATTGATTTATACCAAGCGTTTTTCTCCATTCCTTTACACCCAGACAGCCAGTATCTCTTTTCATTTAAGTTTGAGGACCGTATTTTAGCATGGAATCGAGTTCCTCAAGGGTATACAGAAAGTCCTTTAATTTTCAATCAAATTTTGAAAACGTGTCTAGAAACATTAGTGATGCCCAGAAATTCAGTTCTGGTCCAATATATCAACGACTTGCTCATTGCATCAAAATTGCGAGATGATTTTTTTTTAATTGTTTTATTTTTTTTAAACTCTATTTTCAGTTTATACATCATAAACAATAACACACAACTGGTATCAAGTCAGTGTATGCAAGCAGATCGACGACCTTATTAACGGCACTTAGGACTACAGGCGGCATCAGGGAGGGAACGGACTCATGGGGAAAGGAAACTATAACATACAATTAAAGCACCGTGAGGATGGAACCAGGCATGGCACTGATGCAGGTGGTGAACATCACTGGGGTCGACCCTCTCGCTCCCCGTCCGACCCAGACCCAACGGGCATGTCCAACCGCTGCCCTCACTGTCAGTTGTACCCTGTGGGGAGGGCTCCTCTTCTGCCAGCCCAGACGCACACATAACGCGCCAGGCCATTAAGTCGTCCTGCAGCTTCTCATCCCTCCGAGGGAGTTGCATGTGGGTTTCTCGGACATCTCTAAGCCAAGTGGGTACCTCCGGGGCCCTCTGCCCCATCCAAGTTATCGCCACCCTGCGTCTGGCTAGTACCACATTAGTTGTAGGAATTTATACGAGAGTTTATTTTTCTTGGTTTTCCGGACTAATGCAAGCAGACAATGCAGGGGTTCGAGTGCCAGCCGAAGGCCTGTAGCTGCAACTATTCGCTCCACCACCCCCACCCAGAATTGTTTGATCAAAGGGCAGTCCCATGCTTAGTGTAGGAAGCCCACTTTCTCAGCGACACATCTAGGGCATCCATCTCCCCTATCCCCAGAGATACGCTTCAGGGATACCGGGGTTAGGTAGGTGCGGTGTAAAAAATTTAAGTGCATCAGTTTAAACCTTGCGTTGCATGAAACCGTGCGCGTGAGGGAGCCTATCCGTGCCCATTGTCTCTGTTCCAGCGGAGTGTCGAGATCCGCCTCCCAGGCAGCCCAGGATGGTGGCACAGGGGGGGTTGAATCCTGTTTCATGGCCTTGTACAAGAGAGACATTAGTTTACACCCCTTGCCGCAGGAAAGGAGGATGTCCAAGGTGTAGGTCAGTGGTGGAACGTCTGAGTACTTGGACCAGGTGATCTTCACCACATCCTGGAGTCCCCGGTAGTGTAGGAATTGTCCCCGTCCAAGGCCAAAGGTCTCTTCCGCCTGCTCGCAGGTAAGGAAGGTCTTGTTAGGGTAAAGGTCAGCCAGAACTTCGCAACCACCCTCATTCCAAGATTGAAAGGACATATATTGCCCCATGTCGATGAAGGGGGCCAGTATCCAGATCGGGAGCTCCCTGTGAAAGGGTACCCTCCGTAAGACCTTCTCAACAAGCTGCTACCATATACCGGCCGTGTGTCGCACAACATAGGTAAGGGACGTGTCTGCCCCCCTACCCTGCATCAGGGTGACCTGTAACGTCTACCCTACCAGAGAGGAGGCGTGTCTCCCAATTGTCTGTGTCTGTAAACCAACGGGTCGCATGTCGTATCTGGGCCGCGTAATAATATAGGTCTAAGCGTGGAGCTTCGAGGCCCCCCTCCTCGTAGCTGCGGACAACGGTGTGAAGAGCTACCCTACTGCGTCGGCCCGCCCATAGCAGGGACGTGAGTAACGTATTGAGAGTGCTGAAAACTCGTGGTGGGAGCAGACATAGTGAGTTCTGGAGGACATATAACGTCCTAGGGAGCATTACCATCTTGGCGACGGCCAGCCGTCCCATCAACGAGAGTGGTAGAGAATTCCAAAAAGACACTTGACTGCTGTAAGGACATGATTATGCGATCCACATTCCGAGCTAGCGCCTGCATGTCTGTCGGAGCCACCTGTATTCCAAGGTAACGGAACCCTTCCCGTTCCCAGCGCAGCCCGAAGTCTGGTAGGTCTCCCAAGGGCACTGAATCCAGCCCTGCCAATGGAAAGATCAGTGACTTACTGCGGTTAAGTCGTAATCCAGAAACCTCCTCAAACCGGTCTAAGTGTTGCAACAGTATCGGCAGTGCATCCCAGGGAGAGGCCAGATAGAACAAGGCATCGTCCGCATACAGGGAGATAACGTTGCACGTGTCCCCCACCCTGATACCCTACTGTTGCATATCTGTCCGAACCCGGACAGCGAAGGGCTCTATGGCTAGGGCAAATAGTAACGACGAGAGGGGACACCCTTGGCGTGGTGTACCCCGTCCCAGCCTCCACTCTTCGGACCGTGCGCCCCAAGTTTCACCCTGGCACGGGGGCCGTATACAAAATGCGAATCCAGTGACAAAAATTGGGACCTAGCCCCACAGCGCGGAGGACCTCGAGGAGATAACCCCAATCGACTGTGTCGAACGCCTTGGCGAGGTCAATAGACACCATTTGCTCCTCCTGACCACGCACCTCATGTAGAATGTGATTCAACCGCCGCAAATTCATAGCCGTGTTGCGCCCTGTTATAAAACCGAACTGGTCCTCGTGGACCAAGTGAGTCATGTACGGCGCTAAGCGCGAGGCCAGGAGCTTGCACAAGATCTTAACGTCCGTGTTGATCATCGTGATTGGTTGATACGATGAAGGCTCGTGGGCGTCCCCACCCGGCTTCAGGATCATGCATATTTCCCCCAGCGTGATGCTCGGCGGTAGAGTCCCGCACTCAAACGCCTCAAGATAAACCTGCAATAGGAGTCGGGGAAGTGTACCCTTGAATGCCTGATAAAACTCAGGAGGGAATCCATCACTACCCAGGGACTTGGCTCTCGGTAGGCGCTGCAGGGCGGAGCGTACCTCGTCCAGCGTTAGAGCTTCGTCCAGGTCCTCCTGCGCTGACTTGAGGATAGACCGCAGGGTCAGTTCCCGAAGGTAAGGGAGATGAGACGCCTTGGAAACGGCGGGGTCGGCTGCATACACCCACTGTAGATGTCATGTTCCCCCTCCCTCGCCATAGTGTCAGGGGCCTCAGAGGTCTGTAGCTCCAAGAGGCGGCTTTCCGCCTCCTGCAGCTCTCGTTGGAGCTGCTTCCAAACCCCGTAGGTGAGGCTCATGCACGCCCCTCTCACCACCGCATTTAGGTGCGTCCCATTTCGTGGCCAGTGAGAGATCCCTCTCACCCCAGTTAAGGTCAACGTAGTCAGTTATGGCAGTTTCTAGGTGATGCTTCCCCACCTGGTCCTCAAGAATCTCTGTTGGTAACCTCCAAGTCTGTGGGCGACACAACGGGGCCCCCCAATTCACCACACAGGCCACAGGGGAGTGATCAGATAGGAATCGTGCCTGATGGGTTACCTCAAGGGACATGGTGGCCTCTGGATTTGCAAGTAAGACCCTGTCCAAGCGACTATGTGTATTGTGAGTGGAGGAAAAACAGGTGTATACCTTCTGAGTCGGGTGTCTCTGGCGCCAGACATCCTGGGCTCCTATATTCCCCATGACCTCCTGGAGTTTCGCTGTCATTCGTGGTTTCGTGCCAGCACGGGGTGGGAACCTGTCGAGAATGGGCTCTAGGCCACAATTAAAGTCCCCCAACCAAAGTAGCGGTACCTCCAGCTCCGAGACCAGGACCTCCTGCAGGGACTGAAAAAAGTCTGGGTCATTTGTGTTCGGTGCATAGGTGTTCAGTATGGCGACATCCCTACTATCCAGTTTAGCTTTAAGGAGCAGGTACCTCCCATGGATGTCAGCTTCCACATATTAAACGGCAAACGGGACCCCGGGGGCCACCCAGACTAGGACCCCCCTGGCATATGTGGAGAACAAAAAGTGGAAAACCTGTCCCCGCCATTTTTCCCCAATTTCTGCCCCCCTTCGTCCGTGAGGTGAGTTTCTTGGAGGCATGCTATCGAGACCTTATGCCTGCGAAGGGAGGACAGGAGCCTATATCTCTTGGTGCATGTACCCAGCCCTCTCACGTAAAGTCGCGAGATGATTGAGTTACTGATTCAATTGCCTTGTTAAATCATTTGGCTGATGGAGGACACAAAGTGTCTCCAGAGAAATTACAATTTTGTCGAACTGGAGTCAAATATTTGGGACACCAAATAGAAAGAGGAGTGAGAAAAGTGACCCCTGAAAGAATAAAGATAATAAAACAAATGCAGTTGCCACAAACCCAGAGAAATCAGAATGTTTCTTGGGGTAGTGGGGTATTGTAGGCAATGGACTGTAGATTTTTCTTTGTTAGCTAAACCACTAATACAGATGACACAGAAAAGGGCAAAGGACCCAGTAATTTGGGATGATAAAAGCATGGAAGCTTTTGTGAAATTACGAAATTGTTTGCGTGAAGCTCCAGCTCTAGGTATGCCAGACTATATAAAAGAATTTGCACTATTCTGTTGTGAAAGAGAAAATTGTGCCCTTTCAGTGTTAACCAAACGACATGGTTTGATGCGACGTCCAGTAGCATACTTTTCTGCTACCTTGGACCCTGTAGCGTCGGCATTACCTGGCTGTTTAAAAGCAGTAGCTGCTATTTGTATGAGTCTGGAACAAAGTGAGTCCATCGTGATGGGACATCCCGTGAAAGTGTTTGTTCCACATTCAGTAGAAATTCTTTTGACTAGAACACGAACACAGTACCTTACCCCTAGTCGAATGACTAAGTACGAAAGAATCATTTTAGGAGCAGAAAACGTGACTGTGGTCAGGTGTACTATACTAAACCCTGCTACTTTATTACCAGATGTACGTGGGGAAGAAGTAAGAGATGAAGTTGAGCATAACTGTCTGGATGTCACTGAGTTATGTACCAAGCCCCGTCCAGACATACAGGAAGAGCTCCTGAAAGAAAGTGAACATGAGCTATTTGTAGATAGCTCGTTTATGAGACATGGAAGGAGGATTAAGTGCTCCTTATGCTGTATGCACATTGACTGGAATAGTCGAAGCATCCTATTTACCATGAGTTAAGTCTGCACAAGTAGCCGAATTGATAGTTTTAATTAATTCATGCAAAATTTGGAAAAATTGGAAAGTAACTATTTACACTGATAGCCAGTATGGTTACGGGATTGTGCATGACTTTGGCCAGCTCTGGATGCAGAGGGATTTCATGACTTCTTCAGGATCCCCTATTAAAAATGGAAAATCTGTGAAAGAACTGTTGGAAGCAATACAATTGCCAAAAGAAGTGGCAGTGGTCAAGTGTGTTGCACATCAGTCAGGAAATGACTATGTGGTAGCTGGAAATCAATATGCTGACCAGGTTGCCCAGTATTTTGACAGAAATAAAATGGCACTAATCAGGAAAATTGAAACAAGTGGAATCAGAAGCCAACTTATGCTACTCTCAGCACTAGAAACATGGGATGAAGTGAGACAATTACAGGATGAGGTGGAAGTGAGTGGATAAAAACAGGGTGTCAAAGGAGAACAGAGGATGATGTGTGGATTTACCAAGATGGCAGACCAGTGATGCGAAATTGTTTACTCTCTCAAAAGGCCCAAATGTATCATGGAGACACACACATAGGCAGGGACGCCATGATCAGGCCCTTTAGACAGGATTGGTACAATCGAGATTTAGGGCTGTCGCAGAGAGTCTTTGCCAGAGATGTTTTAACTTGTCAACAAATAAACCCAGGCAGGAAAACAGTGGTCAGTTGGAGAAGAATTGGAAAAGCAGAAGGACCATTTGTGAGATTGCAGATAGATTTTATCCAGTTATCACCATGCAGGGGATTGAAATACGTCCTTGTCGTAGTTTGTTTATTCTCACGGTGGGTGGAGGCATACCCTCCTACGAGAAATGACAGCATAACAGTTGCCAGACTGATGTTGAGGGAGCTAATTCCGCGGTTTGGTTTTCCAGTAACTGTGGAATCAGATAGAGATCTCACTTTAATAATGAAATCATTTAATTAATCTGTGAAGCATTTAAAATAGAACAAAAACTGCACTGTGCATATCGCCCAGAGGCTTCTGGAGTGGTAGAACAAATGAATGGCACAATCAAATCAAGACTGGCAAAGGAGTGTGCATCCACATCACTGTGTTGGCCAGATACATTGCCTCCTGTTCTGATGGGACTCAGAAACATTCCTGATAGGAACACAGGATTGAGTCCCCATGAAATTCTCATGGGAAGAACAATGAGACTAGCATTTATACCAGGACATAAACTGTTGAGTATAACTGATGATCTGATATTAGATTATTGTAAAGGATTGGCTGACCTAGTGCACTCTGTCTCTCACCAGGTTGGAGAAGACGCAGTTGCCAGTCAGCCGGATCAAGCACATGATCTAAATACGCAGACTGGGTGGTGGTGAAGAATCGCACCCGAGAGTCGTGCCTAGCACCCAGGTGGTATGTGCCGCGACAGGTCATACTGGTTACGACAGCAGTGAAATGTGCAGGTTTGCCTAACTGGATACACGCCAGTCATACCAAAAGAGTACCAGGTCCTGAGGAAAAAGAACCACAATTGACACAAACAGTTGAGGACGCTGAAGGTAGTGCAGCTGAAGAATCTAGAATAACAGATTCTCAAGTAGCTGACCAAGAACAACCAAGCACAAATCAGGAAGACTGGATACCAGTGGTTGACATACCTGCGGTGACTATTAAAACGAAAAGCAGAATCAGATTAGAAAGGCAAGAAACTAGAGAACATCACACAGGTGTAGATGAACAAGCTCAGGAAAGGCTGAATAAAACTGTTGGAGACCCTGAGCAAGATCAGACAAGGAGAGAAAAATATACTCAGACAGATGTGAACCAACACATTCACAGATCTTAGGAGGGACAGATAGGCCTAGAAGAACACGCTCAGGCTGCAGAAAAGCAAAGTGCAGTAAGACCTGAGCAGGACCAGTTAGGAAAATAAGAACAAGTTCAGGAAGGAGAAGAACAAGCCGAAAGAAGACCTGAACAGGAACATATAGAGGAAGAAGAACACGTTCAGAAAGATGAAGTCACAACAATACGCCCTGAACCAGGACAGATAGAAAGGGACTCTGAAAATGAAGATAATCAAATTGTGCCGCAACATAACGAAAATAAAAGAATACTTGAAAGAGACGAGGAAAGTGAAAGTGCAGTACAAGTCAAAAGGGTCAGAAAGGGTGATTATTAGCCAGGTGGTGATAAAAGGTTAAAATATCACTTGAAAACAATAAGTGAAGAACCTGAGCAAGTAAATGAAGTCTCTAGTCAGTATGGGGAATTGACTGAAAAACCCAGGCGAAGGAGTCAACGACTGCAAATTTTGAACAATAAGCTTAAAGGTCCTGAATGGACCTATGTGATTCTTGAAGAATTTGGGAATCTAGATTTGAATGAAGAAAGTGACGAAGAAATCATTTTTGAACAGATTGACGAAGGAGAAGTGAGACCCCCTTGAAGATCAAAAACATAAAAATTCACAAAGCAAGTAAAGGAAAAGAAGAGAAATCTTCTTAATTAAAATGGCTGATGATAGAGTTACTGGAAGACCAAAACAAAATTGTATAAGGAAATGTTGTAGAATATGTATATGTAGCATACTTTTAGTACTCATAATTTGGTTAGTATTAACAATAGCCATCCCTAATTTGATAGTGTCAGAAAAGAAAAATAATACAGATACTAATGTAAAGGTAGCTAGCATAAAGGGAAACAGAGTAGAATTAGAAGCACCAGATGAGTTAGACTTACATCAAACTGTGACAAATAATGACACTGCTTTAAATGTTTTCACAAAATTATTAGGGCAGTACGTAGACACCATGGAGGTTAGTGATTGTCATGTAAGTATGAAATTACCAGCTTCAGTAGCAGAAGGTCTTACATACCACCATTTACCATTAACATATGGTATTTCATCTAGTATATTAGCTAGTTTATTTTATAGAACAGGGAGATTACAGTATTATTATTCTAATGTAGATGTGATATTTTCAGAGGTTCCTATTCATAAGAGTATGAATCCAGTTCTTAGTACTAAAGATGCACAATTTATGGGTGAATATTTCTTAACTATAAAAACAATAGATTTAGCAGAAGCAGACAAAAACAATGTAACATATTTATTACACGAAGAAGAAACAATATTTTTGAATTTAGTAGAGCAAAGGAGACAGGACTTCCAAAGAAAGGCTTCTGAAAAGAAACCTCAGATTCCTCAGTGGGCTGAAGAGGAAGAAATATATACAGCTGGCAAGACTCATGCTGCAATGTCCTTAGATTTTAAAAAGAAAGGGAAGATCTGCCTCCATAGATTGAAAACTGACTATAACAATGTTTTTATTGGTTCCAGTGAATGTGAACATAACCTTTTGGTTATTGGAGGATGGGGACTAAAAGGGGGAACAGCTCCAGTATTTCCTGGAGTATATTATCTGTGTGGGAATAAAGCCTATTTTAGGCTACCTGCACATTGGTATGGGAGTTGCTATTTTGGAATTGTATCCCTGTGATGGAGAGCGACCCCCTGACCATCACAACGACGGCGGCGACCTACTCAACATGGCCGCCGTCCTCGATCCCGGAAGTACAGGCAGCGGACTAGTTGCCTCTCCGGAAGAGGCGGGTGTTTCCGCTATAAGCGGCCGGCCGGATGGGACGAGAAGTCGAGAGGCGGAGGAATCGAGACGTGAGGCAGAAGAAGAGTGGAGAGCGAACGGCGACCAGGAAGAAGAGTGGAGAGCGAACGGCGACCAGGAAGAAGAGTGGAGAGCGAACGGCGAGGAGAGTGGAAACCCAGGAAGGAGAAGAAGGACGACGGCAGCTCGAGGAGCACTGCCCCTGAGACCACTGTTCTCCCAGGAAGTGAGGAGACTGGGTCTCCCATCACCACGGCCCCGGGGGAGGGTCGTGGCAGCAGGCAAGTGCCGAGCGGGTACTCGGGATTCTTTAGTGGGCTGTGGGGACGCATGAGGGGCACCCACGGACAGTCACCTACTATCCCTTCACCTTAGGCACCCAAACACGGTCGATAGGGCCCTGGTGACGGGCGGCACTACCTTCTCCCTCCTCCCCCTTTCCTTTAAAACAGTATCCAGACTGTGCTGTAATCTAAAGCCTGGTTTCTTTTTCTTTCCTTTATCCTTCCCGTTACGTGCCTAAATCCACGAGCACCTGTGTGAAGATACTGGGGAACTGGAAGAGGCCCGAGTGACAAACCCAACCAGAGGGACTCTATCGTCAAGGAGACCCTGCGGAGTTACTTACCTATGTGATGTCAACATATGAACCCTAAGAAATAAAATGAACGCCAAACCAGCAACTTACTTGTGTGAATAGTACTTGCCCGAAGGAGGGGTTTAGAGGGTGAGGGAACTCCCCACGAGGGAAAGACCACAAAGTGGTGTCAGAAGTGGGATACTCTCTGTCTGGAAAAAGATAGGACCCCACCATGGAGACCATAGTAACCCAGTTGGCAGAAGGGCAACGCCATCTGCAGCTTGTCTTCGAGGAACAGGCCAAACTAGCGCAGCGTGACAGAGAGGCTCTGCAGACTGTCGTAAAAGACCAAGCAACCCTCCTGACTGCCAACCAACAAGTGCAAGATACTGCAATCCAACGCCTTACAGACACCATAGCAAGCACCAGGGTACACCCAAATGTGCCGGGGTCAGTACTGCAGAAATTCCAACCAGGAGATGACCCTGATTATTTTTTTGTGAACTTTGAGAGGGTGGCTTCTACTGCTGCGTGGCCACCAGAACGATGGGGACAATATATCGCGCCTCTTCTATCGGGAGAGTTACAGGCTGCGTATCAAGCGGCCAACCCAGCCGGGGTCACCAGTTATGCAGATGTAAAAAGGGCTATCCTGGAAAGGTTGGGTTGTGATCAGGAATATTATAGGTCCCGGTTCCGGAAAGAGAAATGGACTACAGGCGACAACCCAAGGGCCCTGTATTACCGGATACGGGATTTGGGAAATCGGTGGTTGCAACCCACCTCCTCCTCCGTTGACGAACTGACCGAAAAAGTATACCTAGAACAGTACCTCGAGGCCCTACCTTATACCACAAGAGCATGGGTCAAACAACACCCCAACCCGTCGGTTACGGTAGCTGTGGACCTTGCATGTGCCTACCACCGATCCCCTGAATTCAAAGCTCCTCCACCCAGATCCAATGTAGGACCCCCAAAGACCCCAAGTAAACCGATCACACCCTACGTTGAACAGAGAGGTCAAGCGTTCCCCCGGGCCCCGGTCAAAACCACTCCCGCCGGACAGGTCCCATCAGGACCACAGTGTTTCCACTGTGCTGAATGGGGACACATCGCCCGGCACTGTCCTCCCCGACCTCCCCCTCAAGAGCCTATGGAAGTGGGGTATACTCAGGGACGGATCTTAGTTACAGGGACTGCTCCTGACAGATATAGGAAAAAGATACATTTAAATGGAAAACCGGTTCTTGCCTTTTTAGACACAGGGTGTCATCACACGGTAGTGGACAAAACCCTAGTACGCGACTCCCAATATATCGGTAACGAATGTATACAGGTAACATGTGTCCATGGTGAGAAGAAACTATATCCCCTAGCCGAAGTCCACCTAGACATAGAAGGGGAATCCCTGTTACGGAGGGTGGGGGTGGTATCATGCCTCCCTGAATCGGTCCTGCTGGGAACAGACCTCCCTAGATTCCATGACTACCTACAAACGTCCGCCCTTTCCCCAACCCCGGTAACATGGCTATGTGATGCCCCTTTTTACACTGAAGAGTTACAGAGAGCCTCCCCTAAGACCCCAAAAACACAAAGGGAGAAAAGGAAAGACCAGATCAGATATCTGTCCACCAAAGCTGTCTTAGCCTCCCCTGTCTTTGTCTCCTCAGACTTATCCCCAGGAACAGGACGGAGCTTCAGAGCAGCCCAAAAAGACGATACCACCTTACAAAATGCGTGGGAGCAGGTCCAGAAAGAACAAACAGACAAGGTAGGACCCTTCTTTTGTGTAAAAAGGGGGTTGTTGTACAGAATATCACAGGAAGGGGACAAACGAAAAGAACAGTTATTGGTCCCACGTCCCTTTCGAGAACAGGTACTGGCTTTAGCCCATAGCCAAACTGGGGGTGGACACTACGGTAAGGAACATACACTAAAGTACCTCTTACCTAAGTTTTATTGGCCAGGAGTCTACCAAGAAGTTGCCAGATACTGTGCGGCTTGTCCCCGTTGTCAATTGATTAACGTCCCTCCTATACCTAAAGCCCCGCTCCAACCCCTACCCATAATCGATGTACCATTTAGAAGGGTAGGGATGGACCTGGTAGGCCCCCTGATCCCGTCTGCTCGGGGACACCAGTACATTTTAGTATTGGTAGATTACGCCACAAGATATCCAGAAGCCATACCTCTGTCATCCACAACGACTACAGCAGTTGCCCATGCTATGGTCTCGTTCTTTTCCCGTGTAGGGTTCCCCCTCGAACTGTTAACCGATCAAGGAACCCCGTTCATGTCCCGCCTAATGAAGCAGGTGTGTGACATTCTCAAAGTGAGACAAATACTCACATCAGTTTACCACCCTCAAACGGATGGACTGGTGGAACGTTACAATCGGACTATAAAAACCATCCTGAAAAAAAGTATAGACAAAGCAGGAAGGGATTGGGACCGACAGCTACCTCTCGTGCTGTTTGCTATCAGGACGCATACACAAAAATCCACAGGGTTCTCACCTTTCGAACTCTTGTTCGGAAGAAGCCCACAAACCCTCTTAGATATGGCCGTGGAACAGTGGACCGAGGACGAGGACGGAGGAAAACCCCTCCTTCAATACTCTGCCTCACTGAAGGACACTTTATCCTCTCTATGGGAGGACGTCGACTCCAATATGGAAAGTGCACAAAGCCGACAGAAAAAGCAGTACGACCGACACGTGCGTCTTCGGGAATTCTCTCCTGGAGACCAGGTACTTATCCTATTACCAACCTCCGAAAAGAAACTCCTAGCCACTTGGCAAGGACCCTACAAAATAGTGAATAAAGGTACCCCTGTCACCTACCGGGTAGCGGTACCGCACAAAAAGGACGTAGGTCAAACATACCACATAAACCTCCTTAAAGCCTGGGAGGAAACCCCAGCCCACACCCTGATCCCGGAGACAACCGTCCAACACATCACGGTGAATAGGCCCCTCGAAGTAATCCTCCCGCCCCGAGACCAGAAAGAAAAGCCACCCCTACAACTGGGACCCCAACTAACCGAGACCCAAAGAAACCAAATGCTTACACTGTGTGCTAAATATTCCTCTGTCCTGTCAGGAATCCCAGGAAGAACGACATTAGTAGAGCATGACATCATCACCAACATTAAACAACCCATTAAACTAAGACCCTATCGCATCCCCGAGGCAAGAAGGCAAGCAGTAGATCAAGAAATCCATCCAAGACATGTTAAAGGCAGACATAATTGAGCCCTCCAACAGCGCTTGGTCATCTCCAGTAGTCCTGGTCCCAAAACCCGATGGCAGTATTCGTTTTTGCATTGATTTCGCCAAGTAAACTCGGTGTCCAAATTCGATGCATATCCCATGCCAAGGGTAGATGAGCTAATCGAGCGTTTAGGAGAGGCCAGGGTAATGACCACAATCGACCTAACGAAAGGTTATTGGCAGATCCCACTCTCACCAGCAGCCAAAGAAAAAACGGCCTTCTCGACCCCTTCAGGTTTATTCCAGTTTAAAGTACTGCCCTTTGGCCTACACGGGGCCCCTGCTACCTTTCAGCGGTTGATGGATGCCCTCTTAGCCCGACATCGTCATTTCGCTGTTGCCTATCTAGACGACATCGTCGTGCACAGCCCCGATTGGAATACCCATCTCACTCATCTAGAGGCTGTCCTACAATCCTTAGAGAAGGCTGGTCTTACCCTCAATCCAAAGAAAACAACATTTGGTACCAACCATATAGAGTACCTAGGTTACGATATTCGTGACGGCTGCATAAGACCTCAAACCAATAAAGTAAAGGCTATCGCAAACCTACCCCGACCCGCTGATAGGAAAGATGTTCGCTCCTTCCTTGGATTAGTGGGTTATTATAGGAGGTTCATACCCCCGATTCTCTGAGCTCGCAAGCCCCCTGTCCGACCTCCTCACAAAAACCTATAGCGGAAAACGCATACCTTGGTTCACACCACAGGAAGAGAGCTTCCAACAGTTAAAAAGGTCTCTTTGTTCTGCCCCCGTCCTTCTATGTCCGGACTACCAGAAAACCTTTGTACTTCAAACCGACGCTTCAGGGAGGGGCCTTGGAGCAGTGCTATCTCAGCCAGATGACTCCGGTGATCTACGCCCCATCCTATATCTCAGTAGAAAGATGTACCCCAGAGAAACCAAATACGACACAATTGAGAAAGAATGCCTTGCTCTCAAATGGGCGATGGAAGCCCTACAGTATTACCTCCTAGGACGCTCCTTTCTGTTACTAACTGACCATGCTCCTCTCACCTGGCTCTCACTCCACAAGGACTCCAATCCCAAGATCTTACGGTGGTTTCTTTCTTTGCAGCCTTTCACCTTCGAAACGATTCACATGCCGGGTAAACTCCAAACGAACGTGGACTATCTTTCCAGGGTTCCGATGCTCGAATGGCCCGAACGTCCATTCCGGGGAGAAGGCAATGTGATGGAGAGCGACCCCCTGACCATCACAATGACGGCGGCGACCGACCCAACATGGCCGCCGTCCTCGATCCCGGAAGTACAGGCAGCGGACTAGTTGCCTCTCCGGAAGAGGCGGGTGTTTCCGCTATAAGCGGCCGGCCGGATGGGACGAGAAGTCGAGAGGCGGAGGAATCGAGACGTGAGGTTGAAGAAGAGTGGAGAGCGAACGGCCACCAGGAAGAAGAGTGGAGAGCGAACGGCGACCAGGAAGAAGAGTGGAGAGCGAACGGCGACCAGGAGGAAGAGTGGAGCGCGGGCGGCGAGGAGAGTGGAAACCCAGGACGGAGCGTTGAAGAGTGGAGAGCGAACGGCGGGAAGGAGAAGAAGGACGACGGCAGCTCGAGGAGCACTGCCCCTGAGACCGCTGTTCTCCCAGGAAGTAAGGAGACTGGGTCTCCCATCACCACGGCCCCGGGGGAGGGTCGTGGCAGCAGGCAAGTGCCGAGCGGGTACTCGGGATTCTTTAGTGGGCTGTGGGGATGCATGAGGGGCACCGACGGACAGTCACCTACTATCCCTTCACCTTAGGCACCCAAACACGGTCGATAGAGCCCTGGTGACGGGCGGCACTACCTTCTCCCTCCTCCCCATTTCCTTTAAAACAGTATCCAGACTGTGCTGTAATCTAAAGCCTGGTTTCTTTTTCTTTACTTTATCCTTCCCGTTACGTGCCTAAATCCACGAGCACCTGTGTGAAGATACTGGGGAACTGGAAGAGGCCCGAGTGACAAACCCAACCAGAGGGACTCTATCGTCAAGGAGACCCTGCGGAGTTACTTACCTATGTGATGTCAACATATGAACCCTAAGAAATAAAACGAACGCCAAACCAGCAACTTACTTGTGTGAATAGTACTTGCCCGAAGGAGGGGTTTAGAGGGTGAGGGAACTCCCCACGAGGGAAGGACCACAATCCCCTAAAGTATATCATGTAAAAAGAATTACTGGAATCAATGAAAATACAAAAAAACTAACACGCAGAAAAAGAGCTAGTTTTTCAGAAATAGTAGGTGATATAATTAGTGCATTGATACCTTCAGTGGGAGTCATTCTGAATTCACGAAACATTTGTCAGTTATCAACAGTTGTTGATCTTCTAATGACTGATACTGCTGGAGGATTCTTAATGATCAATACAGAAATGGTTGCAATTAGATCAATGGTTTTACAAAATCGACTTGCTCTTGATATATTATTGGCAAAAGAGGGCGGAGTCTGTAAAATGCTGAAAGCGCAACATTGTTGCACTTATATTCCGGATAAAAGTGTAGAAATTGAGGGTTACATTAAAAATATTTCTAAATTGGAAGAAGACTTGAAACCACTGGAAGTTGATAGTGTATGGAAGAAATTAACAAATATTATTACTTCAATAGGGAATTGGTTTACTAATATAGGCAAGAGTAATATAGGTCAAATAATACTAGCTATTCTTGGAATAACAATATTAGTCTTAGCAATAATGACATGGTTCAAATGTTGTAGAAAGAGGAAAAGATTTGAAGTAAATGAAAGGGGAAAGAAAAGAAAGTATGAAGGAATTTAGTTAGAAGAAATGAAAGTCAAACTATACAAAAAGATGAACAATTTAAAAGATAAAAATGAAGAAGGAAATGATAAGACGAGAAAGGGAATTGAGATGTGCTAAAGTTTGGCATCTGGTTTGGGGATGGGTAAATTTGTGATGGCACAGATGCCATCAGAGAGGGGATTGATGGAGCAATGACTCGTATAAAAGAGACTTGCTCGGATACAATCCTCTCATATAACTCGTAACACTGTATTAATAAAGTATTGTGTAAATTAATGTGCACCACATTACATTTTTAGTAAAGATTAAGCTTGCTTACGTGTTTTACTAACAAGTAACCCGAGTGAAACTTAAAATGGCTGCTAACGCGAGAAACTATACTGCGCATGCGTCAGCTGCATCTACGCAGGATGACGGAATAACGCTTGGAGGGAATTTTTCTGCACTTGCGCATAAGCACCTAAAATGGCTGCTTGGAAGCTCACATGCTGAGCATCTGCCTTGCCGAAAACTAAAACATGCTATTTACTAAATGCTAATGTGGGGAGAGTTATCATAAGTAAATGGGATTAGTGTAGCGATAGGTGGTATACAGTGAAATAATTTTATTTTGAATTTAATATGTTTCTTTTTGACCGCTCTACTAGTTCGTATTTGGGCCTCCAAGTGAGACAGAAGTCCATACTTCACGTGACACCTCACACAGACGCAGTAATAAGTCAGGAGCCATGATGTCGTTTTTGAAACTTGTCCAAGGCCATCATTGTTACATGTCCCGGCAACCTGCATATTGAACAGACAACTATTATATGTATTCATTTTCATTGATAAAGATGTGAAATGTGGGTGGGAAATAAAGCTTGGGAAAATAAATTAATGGACGGGAACATTAAACAAAGAACCAAAGAAAATTATTAAAACTTAGCATGGTGTGATGATCATCCCTCCTTGCCTGTCCAATCAGAATTAGGAGTGCCATCAACTTGAAACATTAAGGGGTGGTACATGCCATTAAGAAGGTATAATTGAGGAAGTCTAGTTAGTTAGTTAGGCTCGAGAAACCAGAATGCTGTGAGACCGGGATGCTGTCCGAGAGCTGAACGAATGCTGAAGAAGAATCGACTTGCAGACTTAGAAATTAAGCTAATAATTAGAAGAATCGAGCAGGCAAACAGTGTCAGAGAGGGGTGCAACGCAGGCGTCGGATCTAGAGGAGGTCACCTATCCTGTCCTGAATCCTGTCCTGAAACCTGTCCTGAAGTCTTTGTCACCTGATCTATCCCAGGGGACCTTTCCAGCACCTTGGCCAAGGGGTCGGTTTCCACACCATTCTAGGTAAATATACTTCTGTGTAGTATGTCAATGTACTGCTCTCTCTATCCTCTCCTTTCTGAGTACTGTCATTGTGAAATCCCGCTTTAATATAGATGACTGATTATTGGATTCATTGACTTTTCCTTCCTTGGAGAAACGGAGTTCGTACTTTATTTTTGAAATTTGGCTCACATGAATTTAACTAGATAAACATTTAAAACTTCTCACGAGTCTGTGGTTATTTCAAATATAGAAAGGAAATTCACTTTATGTCATTGCACCATCAAGTAGTTCCAACAAATAGGTCCATTGACCAGAGGAAGGAACTTTTTGATCTGTGAAAGATTAGTTAAAATGACAGGTAACTAATCTTATAAAAAGCATATACAAAAATTGACCCCCAGCGGTAATTACCAGCCTATATGAACGTGTGTGTTTATGGGCCCCGGTGAGGTATATGGTGTTTGAGTACCTGAGGCTGGTAACCCGCTGGATCACCATGGACAATTTATAACATTCATTGGTTTCTCAGGACAATGTAAATTTGCCATGCCATTGTAACTTGGCTACATAAACACCTTTAATCACTTAGAAGTTAGAAATCCAACTCCTGTCCTCTATCTATACAGTACTACCACATCATCCCTGCCTAGTACCACGCATCAGGTGTTAGACTAATGCATTACAGCGTGGTGGTCTGCATCACCGAACTGAAATGCTTAGTCACTCATATTAGCGCCTGTGCCTTTCAAGCGCTGGGTCACAAACACTGGCTGTTAATTATTATAATAAAACAAAGTTGAGTGAAACAGGCAGGCAGAGCAAGGTGTGGCTGCCCACAGACTTTACTGAAATTATGAAAATGTCATACATATGAATCTGAAACCTTGGCAGCTATGAAGGTTTGGGCTGCTGGTTTTCATGCAGGTTTTGTGGGTGGCCTGTCAGCTTAGGAATTGTTACCTACATCGTTAAGGTGGCGTGGGTCATATTATTAACCCCTTCGCTGCCAGACCCCTCCCCCGTGCTAAGCCTTTTTTTGGCTATTTGGGATAGTTCGCGCTTAGGCCCCTGTAACTTTTTGACCAAATAAGGGCCAAATTTGCGTCCTTTTCTTCCAACATCACAGGGATTCTAAAGGGACCCTGGAGTGGACCCAGAAATTAGCCAAAATACAGCAAATTATTATTATTTTTTTTTTAAATGGGGAAAAAGGGCTACAGATGGGAGCGTCTGATCTTTCCCCTGCAAATGGTATCAACAAAGGGGTTGTGATGCTGAAATCACCATCTTCCCAGCTTTCAGGGACAAGCAGACTTTTGTCAGAAAACCAAAAATCTTTACACAGTATTGGCATTTTTCTGAGACATAGCCTATTTTTGCTATTTTGTGTGCTTTCAACCTCCTTCCAGTTAATGGTGAAAATGGGTATGAAAGTAATGATGGATCCTCGAGAGCTATACATTTCTGAAAAGACCACAGAATTTTGAATTCAGCAAGGGCTCATTTGTGTAGATCCTTCAAGGTTTTCATATAGAAACTAACAGTTGAAAATAGAAAAAATTGAAAATGAGTTAAATAAAACCATCCATTTGTGCCAAAGTTTTCACCTGTAACTTCTACTAAATATGACAGATGTTTGAAAGCAATATACCGTTACATCTGCTGGACCCGTCTAGTTGTGAGGATATATAGGACTTCTAGGTTCAGAAAGAACCCGAGGAACCCAGAGCCAATAACTGAGCAGGGTCTTGCAATGGTTTTTTATTGTGTACAGGGTATATAGCAATTCATTCGGAAAAACATAAACAGGGAAAAATCGGTATGAAAGTTACCTATGTATTTCTGAAATGGGAATGAAATATAGAGTTTAAAAACAGTAGCTATTTGCACAGCTACGAAATTGTGGGTACCCATATCAGGATGTGAATTATAAGTCGTTTTTCAAAGTGACTTATTTTTTACACATTGTCTTACATTTGGAAGGCAGAAATGCATTGAAAGTCAATAGGTAATACCAATTGCTCCACAATTTTGTATTCCCCTAAGTCTCCTGATAAGAATGATACCTCACTTGTGTGGGTAGGCCTAGTGCCCGCGACGGGAAACATCCCAAAACGCAACGTGGACACACCAAATTTCCACAGTGAAAATGTACCATTTTTTTGCAAAATGCCTATCTGTAGATTTTGAACCCTAGCTCTGCCGGAACCTAGGGAAACCTAGCAAACCTCTACATTTTTAAAAACTAGACATCCAGGGGAATCCAGGATGGGGTGACTTGTCTAGCTCTCACCAGGTTCTGTTACTCAGGATCCCTTGCAAACCCCAAACTTTGTAAAAGAAAAAACACATTTTACTCACATTTCTGTGGTGGAAAATGCTGGAATCTGCGTAGATCCACAAAATTCTACCCACCCCGCATTCCCCAAGGTCTTCCAAGAAAAATGGTACTTCACTTGTGTGGGTGGACACACCACATTTTCAGAGTGAAAATGAGCCCTTTTTTTGCAAAGTGCCTAACTGTAGATTTTTAACGCTAGTGATCCAGCGAAAGGCCAGGATATATCACTTACTTTGGGCCCATATATGCATTTGGATTTCCTGACTGTTTCGCTGGGGGTCAAGTTTTATTTTCCTTCGATCTGAATTTGTCTATGTCTAACTAATCTTCAAAGATCAATACTCTTACTTTTCGTCAATTAGTAGTTGATGGTTATATTAACTAAATTCATTACAATTCTCTTATAACTTTGCAGTAAATAATCACAGACACCAGGTAAGATTCAATAAATTTCATCTAATAATTTAATCAAAATGAACACTCATTTGTACAGATTCACAGTGCAAACTCCATCAACTTTCATGGGAGAGAAAAATTAATTTATCAAATTTCATTCAAAATACAGACTCTTTCAACAACCTCAAATACATTAAGAGTGATAGATGAAGAGAGAAAAGACACAATAATCTATACTTTGCAGCAAATATTCAAAATTTAAGGAAGAGTGATAGTTACCAAAATGAAACAGGAAACACAACCCCTGGCCAAAAGGATTGATGGAGGTCACCGGATTAAGAGTCAGGAGACAAAGACTTTAGGACAGGTGCAGGATAGGATTATACTTACTACACTTTTCTAGAAACCGATGCACCGGAGCGCATCCCTCTCTTACACTCTCTCCCTCCTCGATATTCTTCCGCAAATCTTCAATCTAATCAGGCTGTCTCTCAGTATTGAATCTTCCCAGTCTGTGCTTCTCAGTAAAAATTCTCGCCTATTCCTCATTCAGCATCAAGGACTCTCCTTAGCAGCAGCAGCAGCTCTCATCATCTGTTATGTTATGTTATGTTATACTGCATTCATAGCGCGCACGGATACTTTGGAGTGTCCCGGTGCGGAGTGCTAGTAAAAGGAAACAGAGGAGGCTAATCGTGCCAGGAGTTAATTAAAGAGCAGGGTTTTGAGATGTTTCTTAAACAGTCTGATATCGTGGACATTGCGCAGTTCCAAGGGAATAGCATTCCAGGCTTTAACCACCTTAAAAGATAAGGAGCTACCGCCCATTCGAGTGAGGCGGAAACGAAGAATTACTGCCAGACGGTGAGCAGCGGAGTGTAAATGTCTACGAGGAACATAGAAGGTGAAGCGCCTCCTAAGATAAAGCGGCCCCTCGCCGTGTAGAGCTCTATGCGCCAAGGTAAGAGGTTTAAACTGAACCCGGCGGGCCACAGGAAGCCAGTGGAGGTCCCGTATATGTTGCTTCATGCTTGACCTTCCAGAAATACCAGGCAGAACCCTAGCTGCCACATTCTGTATAGTTTGCAGTCTTCTTAAATGGTAACCGGGCAGGAAAATGCATAAAGCATTGGCATAGTCAATACGTGACAGGATAAGAGCACGAGTCACCATTTCCTTAGCTGACCGGTGCAGCAGGGGAAGAAACTTTCTGAGGGATTTCAGCGTACCAAAGCACACTCCTGCTAGTTTTTTGATCTGCGTAGAAAACCTGAGGTCTTCACTGAACCAAACCCCTCGGTTCTTAAAGGGATTGCCAACAGAATTGGGTAGGGGGTATTCTGAAGGCCAGATCGCTTCCCTGAAAAATGGGGGAAAGGATCCATACAGGAGGACCTCTGACTTGTCTTCATTGCACTTCAGCTGCGCCAGTGTGAGCCATTTAAAAACAGCGGAGAGACAGTCTTTCAATTTGTCCGAGGACAGATCATTTTTCTTCCAGGTGAAGATGAGCTGGATATCATCGGCTTACGCTATGATCTTCACTCCCTGCTCCTCTGCTAGGTAGATCAGGGGAGTAACATATATGTTAAAGAGCAGGGGGCTCAAAGTAGACCCCTGCGGTACTCCCGTAGTCACCTGTCTGGGAGCCGAGGAAAACGGGGGCTGTCATACCTGTTGGGTCCTGTCCTCTAGAAAGGATTTAAGCCACTCCCAGGCCTGGCCAGAGATCCCGATACTTGAGAGGCGAGCAAGTAGTTGGTAATGGGGCACCGTGTCGAAGTCGGCAGAGAAGTCCAATAAAATCAGAGCTGCTCTGCCGCCTGCTCTGCCGTCTGCCTCAGATATTTCAACTACGGCCGTCTCATTGCCATAGGATGCCCTGATTCCAGATTATGCTGGATGGAGGGCGCCGGAAGCCTCCACAAAGGTGGATAGCTGTTTAAAAACTGCTTTCTCGCATACCTTAGCCAAGGCCGGCAGAAGAGATATAGGTCTACAGCTAGCAAGTGTAATGGAGTCAAGGGAGGGCTTTTTTAGAAGCGGTAGCAGTTTAGCCTGCTTCCAATCCAAAGGGACTGTGGCAGTATGGAGGGATACATTTATAATGGTATTCACCTCAGAGTTGACCATCTCTGCTACCACAGCAAGTAGCCTGGCCTGACATGGGTCAGTCAGAGAACCTGATTTGAGTGATTTAAGAATGGACAGTGTATCAGGTGGGGCAACAGGTGAAAACCCTGTCAGGAGGGAAACTAGCTGGGCGGAGGCAGAAGTGAACGAGCTAACAGACCTAACTTGCCCATGTGAGTTAGAGCCCAGACTATCCTGGATGGCCTGAATATTCTCAATAAAGAAACTAGATAACTTCTCACACCATACGGTGGAGGCAGGAAGGGAAGTACGTTCAGCACAGGGCTTTAAATAACTCTGGACAATAGCAAAGATTTCCTTTGAGTTGTTTTTTGACCTGACGATGCGTTCCGTTTAGAAGCAGCTTTTTGCCTCCCTGATAGCGGCATAGTAAACCCGCCGGGACTTCCTTAGCACTATCTTGGCCAGGGGGCAGTAGGCCAATCTCCATCTCTCTCTTTATACTTAACCTTAAGTCACTCGAATTATACCCTTTAATTTTGCATGTCCCACCCTCAAAAGTTGCAAATGTCTGTGAATTCTGAACTATGATTGGGCCAGGGCAGGGGAGTTGTCATCACCTCATGTGGTCATCCTAAAATCTTTAACTAATTCTTTGTTTAGTAAACCCTTCCCACTTAATTTATTCACTTCTCATGACTCTTCCTGTTCCCATACATCTCACACAATAGATAGATACAAATTTTATATAATTTCTTCAGTAGAGGATCTTTTCTCAAGCTCTCGTCCTTGGGTTTTGGCAGGCGATCAATGTCCCGGTCAGCGGGTCACTCCGGGTCTTCAATGCGCAGACTCAACTTTCATTACGTTTCACCCACCATCTTTCTTTCGACTTAGCA
Source organism: Triturus cristatus (assembly GCF_964204655.1). Classification (NCBI taxonomy): domain Eukaryota; kingdom Metazoa; phylum Chordata; class Amphibia; order Caudata; family Salamandridae; genus Triturus; species Triturus cristatus. The sequence continues at coordinate 271,445,243 of NC_140581.1, forward strand.
TATCAGGCCCAAAACGCTCACTATTAACGAAAGAATCATAAACAGATGTTAATTTCTCAAATATGTTATTATCACTGTGTACCTCCCCCTTCTACTCTATCATGTGTTATTTCTTCTTTGTTAAGCAAAGAGTTAGCAGCAAAAAACGTATTTTAAGATTCAGGCAAGCATATGCCAGACATGAGGTACTTCAAGACCTACAGTTACCAAGTCTTTGCGCATGTGTGAGAGTTTTCTTCTCTCATGGTTAATCACGTGGTTACTTGCACAGGACAGGTTCTCACATGCGCAAAGCGATTTTCGGTTTCAAGAGGATTTTAATTACGTAGCGAATTAATTTTTGTTATTTAACCAAGCAGGACGCCTTTTTCCCCGTGCATGAATGTTGTATGTATGTTAATTTTCATCTAACTAGGATTTCTACTTGTTTGTGTCTGTTAACGAGAGGTTGATCTGAGCAAGTTTCTTTGTCTCGAATCATTGTTCCATCACTAGCTCTGCCAACACCAAGGGAAACCTAGCAAACCTATACATTTTTTAAAACTAGGGGAATCCAGGATTGGGTGGCTTGTCTGGCTCTCACAAGGTTCTGTTACCCAGAATCCCATACGAACCTCAAAACTTGTCAAAAAACAAATTTTCCTCACATTTCTGTGGTGGAAAGTTCTGGAATCTGTGTGAATCCACAACATTCCACCCATCCCGCATTCCCCAAAGACTTTTGAGAAAAATGGTACCTCACTTGTGTGGGTAGGCCTAGTGCACGCGACAGGAAACAGCCCAAAACGCAACGTGGACACACCTCATTTTCACAGTGAAAAGGACCCTTTTTTTGCAAAGTGCCTAGCTGTAGATTTTGAACCCTAGCTCTTCTGGCACCTAGGGAAACTACCAAACCTATACATTTTTTAAAGCTAGACACCCAGGGGAATCCAGGATGGGGTGACTTGTCAGGCTGTCACCTGGTTCTGTCACCCAGAATCCCTTGCAAACCTCAAACTTTGTAAAAAAAAAACAACACATTTCCCTCAAATTTCTGTGGTGCAAAGTTCTGGAATCTGCATAGATCCACAAATTTCCTACCACCCAGCGTTCCCCCAGGTCTCCAGATAAAAACTATTACCTCACTCATGTGGGTGCCCCAAGCGATAGGCAAGGGCCCAAAATGTATTGAGCAGAAATCAAAATGACCTCATAAAAAGACGATCAAAATCAGGGTGATCTAGTGGCAACGCTAAATCATTATCGACAAAGTGCAGCATCCGAAGCAGAAGCAAATACTTATCACGATTCATGACTGCTGGAAATATAGCCGTTGCCATCAAGGGACCAGTAGACCAATATGAAGACATTGATGGCTTCCTTAGCAAGTCTGTCAAAAAATTAACCCCAAGAACTTCTTCAACTCATCCAGATTTGTGGGAGTCCAGCAGGGAGCTCTAGAGTGGGGCCTTAGATCACAAAGATCTATATACTCAAAAACTATACAATTCACTTGCAAGAGACAGCTACACTCACCAGCACCTACTCTACAGCAAAAACCAACGATATTCCATTAGAAAGAAAAAAACAAAACCAATTGCTCACAAGACAACAAAATACACATCAAGCGCAAATGCAAAACGTTTTCCACACTCAATAAAACAGAAGCTAAACATTCAGCTATTATTACACCATATTCAAAAAGACATCCAAGCAGGGAAATGAAACTTCCAAATAGTACAAAAAACATTTTCTTACCAAACACATGCAACTACACACACTGCAGAGCCACCAGTGACCAAACTGCAACCTGGGACATCAGTCAAAAGACTCAAACTAGAATAATAAGGAGAAGTAAAACATTACAATCGCAATTCACAAGAAATAAAAAACAAAAGGCCAAAAAAACAGGCTGATCTGTCCCCCGGGGGGATAGAAAATACATAAACAAATTTTACCCCCCTTGGAAGCGACCCTTGCCCAAGGGGTCAAATCCATTCAAAATAACAAAAAAGCAATCACTAGATTCTGTGATTGTGGCTGTTTTCTGCCTAGAAATTGAGCCAAACTGCCCCCAGGGGGCGCAGAAAACAGCCACAAGTGCACCAAAGAAATGGGGGCAGTCTTTCCCTAAGGGATCGCCTCCATGCACTATAAAAACAAATCCCTGGCTTTAGTGGGGTTTTCCGCCCCCCCCTGGGGGCAGAAAGGCCAAAAAACCCAGCCGATCTGTCCCTGGGGGGGGAAGGGGAAGGAAAGTCTGAAAAATAATATGCTCCTTTAGGAAGTCGCTTCCTTTTCTTCAAAAAGAAATCCCTGGTGCCTAGTGGGGGCATTCCTGCTGAATGATCGCGCATGCCCTGCAATGAGACATCTGGGGAGAGGAAAAACTCTTTCCTCTTCCCCTGATGCCTCAATGCATCCCAATTTCCTCCCCCCCCCCCGCCCACCAGAGCAAGGAAATTCACCTGTTTCCTTCTGGACACCTGGAAGCAAATGGCTTCCAGTGCATCCGGCTGCTCCTGATGACGTCAAATGGGATTGCCTAGGGGGTCGGAGGTGGCAGCGGAAACTCTTCAGCTGCCATCCCCCTTTGTGGGGGCTAGATAGGCAGTAGGTCTCCTGAGGCTTGGGCCGGGAGGTAGTGGTCTTGTTTACTTAATTACTACGAGCTCTTGTCATTATCGCGCTGCTAACTACTCATTTATTTTAAAACTGTTTTAATTGCTACCGCATCGCCTTACCGTCCCTTGTTGATTCTGGCAGCCAAGGCGAGGGTGGGAACTCTCTCCTGTACTCCGGCTTCATTCGCGGAAGTCGGGGGTCCTCCATCTTGGGTGCTATTAGGTCAGCGCACCAGCTTCTCACCAGAGCAGGAACAAAAGCAGATGCAGCCACGAGCGCGCAGCAGACATGCGCAGCTGGCGCGCCGAAGGCGCGCCTAAGGCAAGCCCGTCTTCGCCCGTCCCCGCCTGGACGTCGCCAGACACCAGACATGCTGATGGTTCTAATTCAGAGGCACCAAGCTATACCAGGGAGTTTTTGTTATCCATTGGCCAGCGACCAAACCCCTGCGGCTTGCACCTAGGGACCGCGGTGGAAGGGCCTTTTTGCTGCTATAAGTGTGGCTACAATTCCTACCCTTCATTGCCCACACCACCTTCTGCCCCATCTAAAATCCCTCTAAAAATTCTACACCTGAACGTGCGCTCTTTGGTCAAACACTATATGGAGATCTATGACCTTATTGAGGATGAAACTCCTGATGTGTTTTTTATTACTGAACCTTGGCTTACTGATGACACAGTGGCCGAACCAGGCCTTGCACTCCCCATGGGGTTCAGCATTCGGACTCTTAACAGAGGGACTAGAGGCGGGGGATTAGCTGTTATTTTTAAATCTCACCTTCACTGCACATTTGTTAAGGAAGACATCGTAGGGTGCGAATGCGCCCGTTTTGTCATCTCCTTTAGCGCACACTCCTCTTTCTCTGGCCTATTAGTTTACCGCCCCCCTGGATCCATCTCAGAATTCAAAACAGCCATTATTAAGGCTGTGCACTCCCTTGCACTAAGAGCCACAATTTTTAGCCTCATTGGTGATCTAAATATCCACTTTGATCGTCCTTCCGATCCAGAAATTGGCAGCCTGCTTGCGGATTTCGCTGCTTGTCAACTAAGACAGCTGGTAGTGGGATCCACCCACACTGCTGGGCATTTACTTGACCCAGTTTTTTCCAACATCCCCTTTCTTACGGTCAAGACCCCTAGCCCAGTGTGCTGGTCCAATCACCACCTTATTTCCATCGCCCTCCCTTTTTCTGAGGGCGTGACCAGAGCTGACCTTAGGGTCACCTTCAGACGCTGCTGGCATAAACTCAAGCTGGAAGACCTTCTTGCCTGTCTGGCTTCTTGCCCCCCTATTCTTGACACTAACCCGGAGCAATCGTATAAAGCAATCTGTGAGTGGATACTTCAGGCATTAGACACTCTTATTCCGGCCAAATGGTCCAAAGGCCACTGCTCTAGCTCCAATCCTTGGTACAACGATTCTCTAGCCGCTCTGCGCACCACATGTAAACAGCTAGAACGGGCCTGGAGAAAGAACTATGACCTTACAGATAAAAAACGGTATCAGGACGCGATTAAACGCTACCATAAAGCCATACATTTGGCTCGAGCAGCCTACCTCGCTAACGAGATTAAATCCAGCAAAAACCCTATGAAAAGCATTTTTAACATACTTAGCGATTTTAAAAGGAGGAAGGATCCCCCTACCTCGACGATCACATCTGGACAGCAATGCGAGGATCTGGCCACCTTCTTTGTCCAGAAGGTAGAAGCTATATATAAATCCTTCCCTACCTGCACCACGGAATACCCTCCATTTCCGAGGACGAGTTTCTCACATTGAGTACTAAGTTCAAATCGGGCTCCCCTCAAGACCCCATGAGGCCGGCCCAATTTAGAGACTGTCTACCTATACTTCTTACGCCCTTATGGCAGACGATTAACTCCTCTTTCAGCATGGAAGCAGGCAAAGGTGCTCCCCCTTCTGAACCCTCACTGGACCCCACCAAGCCGGAAAGTTTTCGACCTATTTCTCTTCTGCCTTGGGTTGCAAAAATCGCGGAGGCCCACGCCAATAGAGTCCTCTCAGACTTTCTGAACAACAGCAGGAACCTAGACCACTCCCAGAATGGTTTCTGCACCGGTCATAGCACCGAGACAGCGCTATTAGCAGTAAGTGACCATTTGCGGACCATTCTGGATGAGGGTCAAACGGCAGCGCTGATATTGCTTGACCTGAGTGCCGCGTTTGACACGGTCTCCCATCAGATCCTCCTGTGCCGTTAAGAGGAAGCAGGGGTAGGCGGCATGGCATTGGAATGGTTCTGGTCCTTTTTGTCCGACAGATCGTTTCAGGTCTCTGCCCCTCCCTTCCTCTCTTATGTCCATTCCATCAAGCAGGGGGTCCCCCAGGGCTCGGCGTTAAGCCTGGTTCTATTTAATCTCTATGTCCAACCCCTGGCAGAAGTTGCGCGAGAACATAGTTTGACCATGTTCTCCTATGCTGATGACACCCAGCTGGTGGTGGCCCTTTCTGATGACCAGTCTCGGGATGCTATTCAGTTCCGGAATGGTCTAGAGGCGGTCGCATGCTGGATGACCACCAACTGTCTCCAGCTTAACGCTAATAAGTCTGAAGTGTTGTTGGTGGGGAAGGACAACGGGCTTTGGAGTACGCAGTGGTGGCCAGTTTCCTTGGGCTGTGCCCCAACCCCTAAGTCGGTGGTGAAGAATCTAGGGATCTGGCTTGACTCCACTCTTGGATTTCAAGATCATACTAAAAAGATCGCTGGCACCTACGGAGTCTGAAGCCTATATTAGTGTTTTTTGATCCAGCCACACGTCAGCTGATAGTCCAGGCGACTATTTTGTCAAGACTTGATTATGCCAACTCCTTACTGTTAGGTGCCAATAAGGCGGAAGTGAACCGCCTTCAACGAGTTCTGAACGCAGCCGCCCGAGTTCTGCTCAAACTCCCCAGAACATGTTCTGCGTCGGGTACTCTACGCCGCCTTCACTGGCTTCCCATCTCCAAGAGGATCGAATTTAAGACACTGTGTTTAGTCTTTAACATTTTTAAACTCTCCACCCCTGAGATTCTATCCAATTTGCTGGTCCCCTATGTCCCCACCCGCCAGCTACGCACTGCTGAGCAAATCCTGGCTACTGTTCCCCGAGTGAAACGCACCAGGGCAGGGAGCAGGTCCATCTGCTATCTGGCCGCTAAGTTATGGAACTCCCTCCCTGTGCAGAACCGTCGTTTAGACTGCCTGTCATCCTTCCGCAAAACCATCAAAACCCACCTGTTTCCTACAGTCTAGCCCTGGCTCTCTTCGGACACTGCTATCAGCGCCGGGACGCCCCTTCGCTGGGGCAGCTGCGCGCTTTACAAGAGGATATAACATAACATAACATAACATGGGGAGAGCGCCAGCGATTTCCCCATGGGTGGGTGCCATGACGGAGCAGTTCCGTCTTGAGCACACGCCCACCATGGCTCATGACGGACCCGCTACGTCATGAGCACTGAAGGGGTTAAAGCTGGTTCCCCACCAGAGCTCACAGGAGGAAATTAAAACAGACAACCCAAGCAAGGCTGGAACGCGCTAAGGAGGCATGGCACTAATATGCCAGCAGTGCCCTTCCAGCTTCGTAGCCTTTTGCTTAAGGCTAGCATTAAGCAGCTCAGCCGGCAGCTCCCAATAAAGTCTGCGGGCAGCCACACCTCGCACTGCCTGCCTGTTTCACTCAACTTTGTTTTATTATAATAATTAGCGCCATAATTTTCGACGCAGCACTTGACAGGCACAGGCGCTAATATGCATGCGGACCACCACACTAAAATGCATTTGTCGAACACATGATGCATGGTACTTGGCAGGGCTGAACCTCTGCTGCCAGAGTAGCCCCTCCTCCACGCATGGCCAAAGGAGAGGTCGCGCTCGCTGGTGCTGAGGCTGGTAGGATGTTTTGGAAACTAGTGACCACACCGTCATCCGCTTCAGTCAACACGCATACACAGACATCACCCAAAGATTACACTGACACTTTATTTGTGGGTGAAGAACTGCTGCAGGTTTATTTCATACAACACAGTATGATAATAAAATTGGGTTATCTTACGGGCGATCCAGGGCAGGCAGCCCCTTGCTGCCCGCCCGCCTGGTGAGCCAGCACACACGGTGGGTCGATGCCCGGCAGTGTGGCACATAAATATCTGCAGATCATCCACTGGGTCACGTGATCTGCCTCCTACTCCCGCCCCTTCCGACAGGGGCGGAGCGAGTTGTGGCCACCCCCGGTTGGTCAGGCCCCCCAACCGCCCGAAGGACTAACGGGGCGCCGTCGCGGTCTTCCCAGAACCCCCTTCGGCTCCTGGACCTTGGCTCGGGCACCCTTACTGTGCCGGACAGGGGTACCCTTACTGTACCGCCTGTCGCAGAGGTACCCTTACTGTACCAGTCTGCATCCAGATCGCCCTGTAACTCCGCCTGCAACGCAAAAAAGAAAAATTAACATTCCAATAACGCGCTGAGCCTGACACGCGGGGTAAGAGGAAAGGGTGGGAGAACGCGTGTCCAGGCTGGGTGCGGCGCGCAGGAGACAGAGGAGGAACTGGGCGAGAGAGCCCACTAAGTAGGGAGTAAGCCGCGCCCCCCCCAGCCCGCCCCCAGCTCCACGCAATAGGGGGTTTTCCCAAGTGGGCGTAGGCCTCGCGCGCGAGGCAGCAAGGGGGAAGGCTCCGACGGGCGGCCACTAGAATGCTGCCCTGCTGATGTCCCACTGCTTGGGACGCGGGCAGCGGCATAGTGACCACACCGTCATCCGCTTCAGTCAACACGCATACACAGACATCACCCAAAGATTACACTGACACTTTATTTGTGGGTGAAGAACTGCTGCAGGTTTATTTCATACAACACAGTATGATAATAAAATTGGGTTATCTTACGGGCGATCCAGGGCAGGCAGCCCCTTGCTGCCCGCCCGCCTGGTGAGCCAGCACACACGGTGGGTCGATGCCCGGCAGTGTGGCACATAAATATCTGCAGATCATCCACTGGGTCACGTGATCTGCCTCCTACTCCCGCCCCTTCCGACAGGGGCGGAGCGTGTTGTGGCCACCCCCGGTTGGTCAGGCCCCCCAACCGCCCGAAGGACTAACGGGGCGCCGTCGCGGTCTTCCCAGAACCCCCTTCGGCTCCTGGACCTTGGCTCGGGCACCCTTACTGTGCCGGACAGGGGTACCCTTACTGTACCGCCTGTCGCAGAGGTACCCTTACTGTACCAGTCTGCATCCAGATCGCCCTGTAACTCCGCCACAGCTCTGGGGAGGCTACCGTCGCTGCCAGAGCCCCCCTTCCTCCTTTCGCTGTTTATGGGTGCCCGCCCCTGCGAACCAGCTTTTAGTGGGCTAAATAATGGGTCCTGTTCTGTAACCGTAAATATACGGCATTAAGTTGCAACATTACTCAGAAGCCCAGGGCAGACTAACCACGAATAACTCTGGACCCTAATGCCGCTCAGCTGAGGCGTGACTGGAGTTACTAGCCTTATAAGCGATGCCACTGCAGATCTTCCTATCGTAATTACGGGAAGATCTAGCACCTACAAATGGAGTCAGAACTAAACCATAGCTGAATTCGTCAATCCATCGCTTCCCTTCATAACCTAGCACTAAGGTGTTGATTTCCGCTTTGTCTACCCAGGGATGTATAGATAGCGGCATGGTACCTAAAACACAGCTGCTGCTGCGGGCAATTGCATGATTTCTTTAGCAGGACAGGAGATTTTTAACTGCTAAATGGACGTCTGCTTCTTTCATGACTCCGGATAAAGCCGATATGGCTGACTGAGCTGCCGAAGGTACATCGCTCAGCTCGAGGACCCAAATTTGTGAACGTTTCCCCCCCTCCCTGGCTCCAAGGAAATGCTGGGCGAGAAGGGTAACACCTAAATCTGATTTTCAGGCTGGAAATATGGCCTTGGTAACAGGGCATTGGTGAAATAGGCGCTTATGGACCTGCCATCCCCTTAATACTTTCCAATTGGCCAATTTGGGTGCCAACTGGCACGGAATTGTGTTCCCAACAGCTACAGCACCATAAGCAGGGTGAAGGTAACGTGTGAGTTAACCCCTTCACCTACGTATATAAACACAAGCTGACATCCCTGTTACCTGACTTTGCTCCCTTTCACATCGTATTAGTCTATTGTTTACTACAACCGGCCCATATCTTAGCAACATCTCCCGGTTTTGGCCTCTCTACTTGCAAATTAAGTTACCTTAAATTGGACGATAGAGTCGTATACTAGTCCCGCTGTTATCCCACTCTTTCCTTACTCTCCACTGGGACAGCGTATCCAATTCCTTGCTTGTTGAATAGCAGCTAGCTTTGGACTCTACTGCTGCTGAAAGGAGTTAATATCTTTGCCTACAGTCCCCGACTTCGGATACAGCCAATACGACTGACTGAGCTGCCGAAGAATACATCTCTCAGCTCGAGGACCCGAATTTGTGAACGTTACCCCAATTCCCTGGCTCCATGGAAAGGCTGAGCGAGAAGAGCAACACCTAAATCTGTTCCTCAGGCTGGAAAATATGGCATGGGTAACAAGGCATAGGTGAGATCGGCGCTTATGGACCTGCCATCCTATTAAGATTTATCCATTCGCCAAATTGGGGGGGCCTTCCTGGGATCTATCGTAACTAACCAGGTAATGCAGGTTCAATGAATATATTTGCAAATTAAGTTACATTAAATAGGTGATCGAGTCTTATTCCAGCTTTGTTGTTCAATGGTTCGTATAAACTCAAACTAAGATAAATATTATTGAAATATTTCGGTTCATTCCTACTTTTTAATATACTTATAATTAAAGTTTATCACCTGAAAGCGATACCACAACCGCCCTGGCTAAAGCGCGTGGGACTTTTGGTTGCAGGGGCTTGCCCCCCCAAGTGTATATCTGGACCTGTTGCTATATATTACCTTCAGCTGATACTCCTGCAGGCCTAACCCTTGGCTTTGGTGCCCGGCTCAGTGTGCTGATGGCTGGTGTTTGATCAAACGCTTGATCAACCATAAAAATGTATGCCTGTGTAATATGTACCTTTCATGCACAGCTATTACCAATAAATTGTAACATGTATTAGCAAAAAGTGGGGGGGCCAAGTACTCTTGGTGCTGAATAACAGATGGTTATTGCTCTCCAGCTCAATGGTACTCATTTTATCCATCTCCGAATGATACCAGGCTGGAAAGACCCATAGGGATCAGAACTGTGGCCAAACCCAGGCCATTATAATCCCCTAGGCCACCAGGCCCGACTCTACAATTTAGCACACTTCTGGCACCCTTTGCTGTACACGTTGCACTAATGAATTTTCCGGAAACGACTTGATGTTCCCAACTTCTAGCCACAACACATTTACTAGAAATGTTTTACGTTTTCATGATGCAAAATTGGTAGCTACATGACTTGCATTTTTGTCATGCCCCTCACATATGGTTGTGGGTGCTCTACACCGACTTCAGGGTTTTTTTTTTTTTTTTTTTTCCCTCCTAGTTTTTTAAGGGTGTCAGCTCCCCACTACAGTCCTCCGCTCTATCCACTGAGCAATCGAAGGCTCATGAGAACTGAAAACAAACAAAGCCTGCATATCCCTCCACGTCCTGTGTACAAAAGCGCCACTTTCCAAAAACGCAATAAGCAATCAATAACGTAGCCCTTGAACGGGACTTAATTATGTATTGAGGGTTGCATGGTGGTGTCTGCGTGAGTTTAGATTTTGTTAAATCCCCCCAGCCAGAAGTCAACTTCCTCCCCCACGTAACTATGGTTGTACAGGCAGGGGATGCTGTTTAATAGAAGCATCCTGTAACATGGCGAATCTTGAATGGAGATAATCTGGATTGAGGGGAGGTTTGTCATGTGCCCATAATTGCAGTCACTGCACCCCATGTGGGTGACCCATACACAGCCCCCCCTGCTTCCTTGCTATTGTCCTAGCCCCGGTAACCCTACCTGCTGACCAACATGACCCTTGGTGCTGCCAGCACAGAAAGTCACCGAAACTACTGCCGCAAAAGACCTATGGTGTCAAACAGAACTCATTTTACGATATATTGGATACACAGGCGGCTGCTGTAGAGATCTAGCTGAGTCAGTCCAGGCGGGGGCTAACAACTAACCGGCTTGCACAGGGGGGGATGCTCATACTGAAAACATGTGTGAGTAATATCTGGTGCAGCCCCTACCAGGATTAGCAGCAGCGCGTGCTGGACCTGTCCAACGAACGCGCAACCCATTCATGGGGCGCAGGATGAGTGTTGTGCGCACATTTGCTCGCAAAGTGCTCCAGAAATTACCCCTCTCCACCAGATGTATCTTTCGTGAATGACTGACAGGCGAAACCAAGGCAACCAGCAACAGCTGTATTTCCAAACAAATCATTCCTAGTCTGTGGAAACTGTATACAGTGAGGAGCTGGGCACAACTTCCTAAAAAACTTACAGTGAACTCAAAGAACAAGGTTGTATCGTTTATAACAGTGGCTGCTGCGAAGTAATGTCCGGGCGGGGAGGGGGCTGATGCTTATTGGTAGGGGCTGTTTGTCTCTACCAGAGATAATTGCCCGACGTTGTAAGTCATAAACGTAAATCCTACTCAAAAAGAGTGAACTCAATTGAAAATATGTATTCGTCACTTCAAAATCAGTTAGTGGTCAATAAAGCACCAGTAGGTCAAACCCAAACACTATACGTATCGATAATTCAGATCCGAATAATAACTACATTATTATCTATAGTTTGGCAACATTTCCATTTTCAAGAACAAAACGTAGTGGCGCACAACCGTTAGAGAAGCTCCACGCATGTTCATAGTACATTAACCCAGGAAAGAAATCGTTCCGGGCTTTTTAATTTGTATTCATGCATTGATGTGTATATAGGGGAACCGCCTTTAGAAAATAACCTCGTTGTTTGAAAGCACGTGTTTCATTTGGAATTACAGGCTGTCGATTCAACGTGAACACTCGTACTCCTACCTTCTAAACTTTTTCATATTGTAACCCTGGGCAAATCACTATCACTGTGCCTATAAACCACATTTAGGGACAACCCAAGGTAGCAGTTGGTATCTTTGGCTAGCTCTTTCGACCCATGGCATTGACTAACGCTGTCATTCCAGGGTTTATAAAGGGTAAGAATGGCTATCTCAGCCTTGCTTACATAGTGTAGCGTTGCCATTTCCCCACCCTTTCAGCACCAAATAGGTAGGTATGCATTACTTTATTTCTTTTGGAGTTTGATAATGCGCTGTGGGCAACCTTTAGGTAGTTAGTCTGTTTAGTCTGAATACTACCGCCCGACACTGCGTCAGATATGCTTCACTGAGGATGCAAATACAAGGGAGTTCATGTTTCAGGCGTGTATATAGCGCAAACGCCGAGCGCTTTACATGGGCGCCAGGTACATTACCCAGGATATATTCCTTTGAATAAATGAACATCGGGCTCGAACAGGGCATCTCAGATTGAAAGCTCCGCTGCTCTAGCCTTCCGCCGCCCTTGCCGACCAAACGAGCTACTGTTTAGTGTGCCTGCTGCAAAGAACGTGTCCCAAGCAGACTACAGAGTGCGCCTGATGTAATCGCTCAGAGGTCACTGTTCCCTACAAGAGGCATGCCTTTGTTACTTCCCATTTGTAACCTAAAGTCGTAATATTCAAGTGAGCTATCACGTTCATCCTAGACTGCATACACACCGCAAAGCATACACCAATAGAACATTGATTAATGTTGCAAAAAGGTTAACTTGGCAAGAAATTGACTCCGAGCTTGTGCATTACCACCCCAAGCAACCCTAAACTACACGGCCCACCAGTAGGGACGATACGAAACTCCCACACTTCGAGTCCTCCGGCCCAGGCAACACCTACTATACACCGATTCACACGCGCACCCGACCCAATAACTCGCAAGGGCTCAAGGACTCCAACAATAGCGCCACACAATAGACACAGAAAGGAGGCATACCACAAGCTTCCTCCGCTGCCCCACCAAGCGGGCGCGCATTCGGGGCAGTCAACAGCGCCTTTGGGAGAGGACGCGCCGGCATCCCAGCGATGGGCATTGCGGGGCGAACACAAGCAGACCGGCGCGTGGCTAGACACTACCTCCTTGAGAAAGTGGCATACGGGGCGCAAATGATAAAGCATGACCGGAGAGCCAATGTCTCAACTCGCGGCCAACCCGCTGGCCGGAACACCTCGAACCCCTCCCACCAAGGCCACCCGCGGGTCCGGGAGCAGGACCGAAAACCCCACTGAGTGAGGGAGGCATACCCCTCGGTGCAGCTGGCCCGACGGAACTCACTACTAACTTCAGCGAAGTCAAAATCTCAACTGTACAAGGTGCTGATCACTCACCCGGAAGGTAATAATCACACGAGTTGTCTTCACATATATGTGAGTCCTGGAAACTGCCGCAGAGAGAAACGCCGCATCAGGTGCTTCAGAAGCACAATAAACTTCCAAACACGGCGCACCCCAAGCGCCCCCATGGCGGCGACGTTACGATGCACGAGGTTGGAGGTAGGCACCACCTACTTCAAACTAACAGTGCTGAATGGATGAGGACGCCACTTTAGGCCTTACATAAACGGTGGCTGCAGAGACTGCGAGGGGTTGGCGACGGATTCAGGGACAGTCGAGCTCTACTATAATCTGCTGCACACAAGGCGATTAGCTCCTGGGCAACTACTTCCGCTTCCGGGGTCAGACATGCCACGCAAAAGACACCACGTACCGGATCACAGCTGCGCCCCGGGTGTGCCATCAAAGTGCCGCGAGCACCGGGTACGGCACGGGGACACCTAAACCCGCAGCATCAGAAGCACAATAAACTTCCAACCCCGGCGCCCCCATGGTAGCGACGTTACGATGCACAGGCAGGCTGACAATTGTTGCATATTTATATAGCGGTGCCAATATACCCTGTCTCCCCCGCCCTGCCTGCTGAGCTATCTTGTCTCCCAATACACTGCGGTGGGCGGTCAGCCCGCCTTGTAGTCCCGCACCGCCACTTTCACGACACCAAAGTGCCAAACGATCTCGCTTCAGGGCCCACATGGCTCGTGAGAGGGACAAACCACCCTGCTGCGCCGCGGAATTTTCCCGCGCTAAAACAGCTACCAAATGGCAAAGAGCATCCTTAAAGACCGAAGTCCAACCAGCAACATTCAAAGAACCCGCAGCGCTTCAAACAGTCAGGGCAGACAACTGACCAGAGTCCCCCAAGGGCATTAACACATCCCGACCTACAAATGCCCAGGAGTACAACGCATCACATATAACCTAAACATAACGCTTAACGATCGCCCCTACGTAAACAACATTCTCTAAACGGGGTGGCCGGTATTTATCAGAGACCCCGACACGTGGAGGGAGAAGACGTTCTTGGCTATGCCAGTTTAGAAAGGATAACCGGGAAACTAGAGACTACCAATGCGTACCACGTCTAAGGCACGTCATTCCGCTCTCCGAACCGAGCCGCCGCAGGGAACAGGGGGGGGGGGCGCAAGGGGGCACCGTGTTACAGCTCCCTGTCTTAACTTATTTAAATACACCTCCCCCGCCCCTGCTCACCACAAAGCCCAAGGACCCCCAACCCTTACCTCCATGTGCTACAACGCACCAACACCGAAAGCATCTGAGCGGAGATGCTCTACTCCCGAGGCCCTGCTCTCTCCACTCTGCAAAGCGCACGATTCAGACCAGCTGTCCTACGACCATCGGCGGTCCCAGATCGTCAACAGCACCGTCGCAAATAAAGCCGGACCCGACGACGACACACCGCAAGATAAGGGAGACCTCGCCAGTCGACGGCTGCTTCAGACCACAGCTGAGCGGTGCAAACAAGAGGACAATGCGTGCGGCCAGGAGGAGCGGCACAAGAACGCGTGTCCAGGCTGGGTGCGGCGCGCAGGAGACAGAGGAGGAACTGGGCGAGAGAGCCCACTAAGTAGGGAGTAAGCCGCGCCCCCCCCAGCCCGCCCCCAGCTCCACGCAATAGGGGGTTTTCCCAAGTGGGCGTAGGCCTCGCGCGCGAGGCAGCAAGGGGGAAGGCTCCGACGGGCGGCCACTAGAATGCTGCCCTGCTGATGTCCCACTGCTTGGGACGCGGGCAGCGGCATTCTACAGGCCCTGCACTGCCCGCCTCAGCAGGCCTTCCTTCCCAGGCTGCACCTTGGCCAGATATATTAAAAATATTCACCTGCCCTCCACTCGGGAGCACATAATGCACTGAGGCAGGGTATTTCAGAAGCGCCTAGAGCAGCAGGCTCTGTCTGCCTTCTCAGCTCCTCCCTCCCTGACCTTCAGGAGTCATGCACATTGACCGCCCCCTTCTCGGGCCTGAGGCCCTGTGAAAACGAAGGTTCGGTTCCTAGTCGATGGATTACAGCAGTGCTGCAGGGCTTAAAGAGAGTGTCATCTGGGCTGTCCATAGCATGCCGAAAACCCTCAAACCAACCACCAACACGGGGACAGTTTAAAGTTGACACTTATAAGTATTTATAGCAGCACTTCCTCAATTGGTGTTCATTTTCATTGGCCTTGTGGCAAAATATACATGTAATGAGAGCTTCAGGTATTTTGATGTACTGATGGACTGGGTTTCATGTAAGGGCAAACGTCCTCAAAACCGTGATGACTTGCCACTTTGGCTTGGACGGAAATTTGAACAATTTGAAGCTGTTTTCCACATACAGCTCCTGTAGAAAAACACAGGACCCTTACGATGAGTTTGCAGAGTGGTCTAATTCCCGCTTTAGCTGACTGGGCCACCTGGGACGGTGTATAAACTGTGCTATGGCACCCTCTCCATGAGCATTCTGCCAAGCATTCTAAAGAAGGTACAAGATGAAAACGAGGCTGGTCCAGCCCTGGATTTGGGGCTGAAGTTAGTGGTAATGTTACCTATTGTCTCCAATATGATTCTGGCCAATATTAAACGTGAAGCAGTTTGCTTACTAGTACGTCAACACCTCGCGGCGGTGCTGGACGTGGATCGGCAACATCAGTTGCCAATTATCATTGCGGATGAATATACATCTTTGGGTCACAATAGCTTGGGGATTCGGCCATTTGCTCAGCCATAATCTAAAGCCCCTCCTGAACAGTAGGGTCGTCAAGTCTTTCCTAAAAAGGCTCGGAACCAGAAGCAGAGGCAGCAACAACAGAAGCCTGGTTCACGTGCTGGTTCGCCACCACCTGACCCTTTTGAACGTAGATGTGATTTGCATGACCGCTCTAAAATTAAGACACCTGGCAGGCTCGAGGTTCCTGATCCTCGTTCTCCTTACTCCCTTCAGGAATTGTCGGATCAACAGTTCGGCTGGGGATGACGTCAGGATAGCAGACAGGGTGAGTCTGAACAAGCTAGACGTGACCCGCAGCGCCAGTTATTATTTTTTTAATTTTTATTTTACAGAGTTTTATATAGCACGAACTTGACCCAAAGGTATCGGGTATCAGAGCGCTTTACATAGCACCAGTTGTGTTACATGAGGACACATTCATTTTTTTTAGGCGAGGGGAGATTAAGTGATTTGCCCAGAATCACAGGATGTTCAGCGTCAATTCCGAGACTCGAACCTGGTTCCCCAGATTCAAGGTTGACCGCCCTAGCCGTTAGGCCAACTACTCTCACCAGTTTGATCTAAAATCAAGCTGGAGGAAGCACCTCAACATCGACCGTAGTTTCAGAAGAAAAAAAGTTGCTGCTTTGACTGCAAAGTATGCCTCAGACGGTGAGAACACTGCTCTGCGACAGGAGTTGGGCGGTAACCCTCCTCGACAGTGCAGCGGAGGTTACCATATTGTGGCAGACACTCCACCAGCATCTGGAGGCAAAAGCAACTGACGCTTTCATTACCGTAGAAACAGCCCCTCCTGATAGGCTTTATGAAGTGAGCCTCAAAATTGAAGATGGTATTAAACACCCGATTAAAGCAGTCTTTTGGGAAAATCTCACTTCTTCCTATGATATTTTATTAGCGGAGGTTGATTGGCCTCCACCTTTTGTCCTATTTTCCTCGAAGGGGGAAGATGTTATTCTACCCAGTTTTTCACAATATGTTTCTGATGACGATAAATTGGCTTATGCCTCGCGGTGGGCTTTATTCTTGGCCCGGAGTTATATCGCAATCAGGCAGGTTGGGACAAGGATTCCCCGGTTCATGTGATTCCTTTGCATTCCTCACCTCAGCCCAAACCACAATATCCGATCAAACAAGAATCTAAAGCATCCATAAGTGACATTTTGACTCAATTGGAATACCAGGGTGTGATTGAAACCTGTGTTTCATCGATCATGAAACCAGATGGCTCATATCGTATAGTTTTAGACTACAGACATTTGAATAGTCATGTTCGTACCTTTGCGGTCAGAACACAGATAGCTCAGCCTTGGTGAACAACATCATTTTAAAAAAGTACAAAGCCACTTTGGATATTTCCAAAGACTTTTTCAGCCACTCTTTGGTTCCTGAGAGCCGTGATTTGACCGCATTCAGTGCGGTGGGCAATCAGTGCCAATATGTGAGATTGCCTACGGGATATAAGAATAGCAATGGTGTGTTTGCGGCACGCATAATGTCCCTTTTGCATGAGGTCAATACCGATGCCTTCTCATATGTCGATGACATATACTTGACAGATGATGAATTACAGCTGCATCTCTTGCGTGTGGACCGCATTATAAAACATTTTGTAAACTTTGGTTACAAATTCAATTTTGCTAAGTCTCACATCACCTTCTTGGCGGTTCTTTTTCTTGGTTACAAGCTCAATAATGAAGGTAGGGGGTTGGCTCCCCACTTTCTGGAGAAATGTGCACAATTGCAACCTCTATCTACACTTAATAAATTGCAATCTTTGCTTAGTTTTTTTAATTTTGGGAGGACAAAGATTCCTAATTAGGCCCAGCATCTCAAACCTCTTTACTCATTGATACAACCTTTTTTTTGTCTTCCAGTTGGCTTCCAGAACATACTGCAATTGTTCAGTCTCTGCAGTCTGATCTGCTTGTGACCAACTTCTTGTTAAAATGAGACAATTCTACGAATTTGGTCATAAGGATTATATCAAGGGCATTAGGCTTTACTTACTTGACGTTCAATGAGGGGGACACTGTCCCCATTGTATATCAATCACATTTGTATACTCCAGCTGAGATGCGTTTCTCTTCTACAGAAAAGATTTTGACTGCTGTGTAGATGGCTATTCTTATGCGACGCTCTCTGGCTCAGGGAAAACGCATTTTCATGGTTTTGCCGATACCTGCTTTGGAAGCAGTTACAAAGGCTAGTTTCCCAAACTCTAAAGCCTTGCATCCATGTTAGATATAATGAGCTAGATCTTTGACGTCGGCTGATGCCAACTTTATCTTTGACCCTCCTTTGAAAACACAGCAGTTTTTACAATATGAACATGTTCATCATCCTCCTTCGTGTGTACTTCCTCTTGATCAGTACAAATGCATAATTTACACTGATGGATCTGCGCAGCCAGCCATTGGTTCTATTTGTAGAGTTTTATATAGCCCTAGCTAGACCCGGAGTTATAAGATCGCTTTACATAGATGTGGAGTAAATATACAGTTACACTAGTTGCGTCGGTTACAAGAGAACAAAGAAAAAACACAAGAACAAGTCAAAAAGAAACATAGAAGGTGGTGGGGGAGGGGAATTGAGCCCGTAGGTAGACATCGGACCAAGTCAGGCATACCGGCAATGAAGACGGTTAAACATCAGGAGTCCCTCCAAAGTCCACAAAACCACCAGAACGCTCGGGGACACGGAATCCACGGCACCCGCTCACCGCGCTGGAGCACCCTGGCTGTGGAGAGGGCCAGAAGAGGGGGGCGAAGTGGATATCTTGAACGGATCAACGTTATCGATAGGGAATAGGCGTCCCGATGGGGGGGATCGTCGAGAGGCGTAAGTCAGGCTGGCAAAACCATGTCAAAGACCAGCCTCATGTGGAGCTCTCAGAATCTGATCAACGCCGTCAAGATGGAGGGCTCGGGTCTCAGTCACATTGACCTCCCGCATGAAATGGAGGAATTTCAGATCCACCAAATACCAATCGGGGCGGAAGTCAATCTCAGGGTGCTGGACTCGATGGAGGGCAGCCACAGGGAACAAGAGGGCGGAAGACAGGAATTCACCGCTCTCTCCCTGGTTGTCAAGGAATCACTCTGGAATGCAAGGGCAGCAGCATCACTCGCTGCTCTGTCTGAGGAAAGAAAAGCAGCAGCCACGGGAGAAGTAGAAAGAGGAAGTTGTAGAGGGAAGACAAGCCACAGTGGCCATGCCCGGAAGGTAGGTGACGGCCTTGAACAACACCGGAGGGGTGATCCCCAGCCCATCTCCTCTCAGCTGCCTAAGCAACTCAACCGTGTATCGGCCATGATGCTTGTGCTCCACTGGCAGCAGTCTTTCCTGGCTTCTCGATAGCTGCTGTAGCGAGCCTCAACTCAATCAGCGGAAGCCGAGGATCGGCCCTGGAGAATCATGGGAACGCAGTCCGCGGATGTGGAGGTGGAGATGGTCCAATGGGGGTTTTTCTTAGGGATTTATGCCAAAGGGCAATCCCTTACCGTGGAGCTCCCGGCCAGAGCTCCTTACCCGTTGGCCATCTTGCGAGATCAAACATTCTTATTCTGCAGTTTGCTCAATTGTGGCAGGGAAGATCGTTGATGGAGATTTTAAATCCTCCTTGGTGTACACAGTCTCTAGGAGATTGCACGGCTCAATTGGCGGAGCTATGTGCTTTGGTTTTGGCTCTAGAGTTTGCTGATTCAGAAGTTCCAACACTTGTGGTGTGCGATTTGTTTTACTGTGTACAATCTTTAATAACAATTTGTTCTTCTGGACACAAAATGATTTCCGGGATTCTAAAAGATAGCGCAATTAAGCCTAAAACACTTTGTGTTCTAGTGGCCACTCTTAAGGAACGTTTGCAGCACGCACATTTTATTCATACGTTAGGTAATCAGGATGTGGGAGCACATGCTGTTGGTAATTCTATGGAAGATGAGGCAGCCAAATCTGCAGTAGCCACATGTTCAGTAGCAGCAGTCACTAGGTCTATGACTAAAATTGATGATGATATTTTGGCGGCTATAGCTGCGACAAAAGAGGGAACAGAATTGCCCAAGGCTTCCCTTCACGTTACACATACCACTTGTCACATGATCAAATTCCATTTGCAACTATTCCGTCAGTTGAGGATCGGTTGATTCCCAACGAGGAGCACACACTTTCTTTGATTATTGCTGCACATGAAGGCGTGGCTTCTACCCATGCTGGAGTAACTGCTACAATTTCACTTTTACAGCAACGTTTTTGGTGGCATGGTTTATATCAACAAGCACGTAAATTTGTTCTTTCTTGTGACATTTGTCAGCAAATTATGCCTTCTACTGTTGCACGTCCACCCCACACTCAACTTTACAATTTAAATCAACCTTTTGGTTGTATTTATCTTGATTACTGTGGTCCTTTGACATCTGACACTGCTTTTAAATATATCTTGGTTGCAGTGGATTCGTGCACTAGATTTTTTTGGGTTTGGCCGCAACGCAGTTCTGACGCTTGAACTGTTGTTGTTGGGACATTTGCCTGTGGCACTCTCCATTCCGACCAAGGTCCTGCTTTTGCCTCTAAGGCTTACCGGGATGCGATGAAGTCTCTGGGGGTGCAGGTGTAATTCTCGTCTCCATATCGGCCTGAGGGCAATTCTGTTGTGGAGCGGATGAACCGTGACTTAAAGCAATCTTTAACAGCAAGGGTTTTAGGTAGTGGCAAGGGCTGGCTGACTCATCTTTATGGAGTCCAGCGTGCACTTAATAATTTCCCAAGAAGATCTCTGGGTGGGTGGACCCCATATGAAATGCTCTTTGGCATTAAAATGTTTGTGCCAAACCATGATGGTCCGTTGTGGCGGCTCCGCAACCTTTGACGTAAATAACCATTGTGCTGTGTTACATCAACTACAAAAAGCTTGTGATTCACAAGCAAAAGCCCATTTGCCCTCTTCTGCGGATGCTGCGGGGCTGATTCCTGTTTCTGGCTGGCTTCCTAACGTTGGAGATCTGGTCCTAGAGACAGTGGAGAACAAAAAAGATTTTGGTCCATCATACCGTGCACCGGTCCTTGGTTTGAAAGTCACCCGTACTGTGATTCTGCCTCCACTATCTGGTCGTAAGGAGATTCGTTACATTTCCATGGAACCTGTCAAGCTACACCAAATCGCCGATACCGAATAGTATGCCTCCAAGCATTCCATGCTGAGATCTTTCACTGAATCCGATGGCTTCTGTTTCTTTGACTACCCCCAAATAATGGAAAGGGAGATGGAGTCTTCAACTGATTTGTTGCCTGTTTTACCATCTACAGCCACGACTGTGGATACTGAGTATGCTTCTCCTTCAACTGAGGTTATAATTGACATTCCTGAAAGTACAATACATTCACACTCCAATGAAGAGCAAGCTCCGTTGTCTCAGCTGGGGTCCAGTGGTTACTATATAGACCATACTAGCTTTTCGTCTGATACATCTTCATTGTCTTCATCTGAGGCGGAGCCCCCTACACGTATCAGTATTTTCATCTCCTGGTTCAAAAAGTCTTACCTGGTCCACCCTGGAAATACGTCTGGATGGTGCTGACAATGATTTTCCTCTTCATGTGGATTGGGTTTGTGACTGTATTTTTCCTGCTGATCAATGTCCATTAATTACCTTAACGCTCTGCTGTGTATTTTGTTAACGGTGTTCTGGCCCCACACACATCATCTCATAAAATGAAACAAGATCAACCCCTAGTTAATATTTCGGCACTCCAAGTTGTTGATAGCGTTGTTAATGATAAAGAACCATACGATATCCAAGGCCCGATGGAATTTTGAACATTTCATACGTTTTCTGCAGTTCCTTAGGAGATGTGGTTTTGCCTGATATACACTCTGATGACTGGGATGTTAACGCCATTTATTTCTTGTTTTATGATTTGAAATATTATACTGCTTTTGACACTGAAGATTTGTATTTAAATTCCGCCAACTATGCAGAATTATTCTGTTACCAACATTATGCCCATCACTTTTCACATAAAACCAGTAGTCCAAGACCATCTTTTAATTACACCCAATGGGAGCATTGCCCAATGCCGTTACATGGCAGTTCAAAGACCCAAGAGAGTACATTTATGTATTTTACTGGTTACAATCTTACTGACCCTCACTCCTATTTGTATAAACTAAAGATACCCAACCACACGAAATTTATGCTGACCCACACTAAATTGGTTTACTATTTGTCTTTCATAAATGATTTGTCAGGGCAGTGTTATGAATATTGTAAGGACACAATTGATTTAAAATCCATCTGGAGTACCAAAGATTGGCAAGTGCGGGGCACTGAGTCATTGCATCGCACATGTCTGATACCATCTCAGCTCATATTTTTAAATGAGACAGTACAACAGACTACTTGTTTTGGTTTAGCCACAGCCAAGAATCTAAATGTTCCATCCATTCCATTATTGGCCCCATTATGACACATGGCACAAACATATGAACTACACGATTGAAGACTTAGCTGTCATGTTTCAGAATGGCACACTTAACTCTTCCACTATTGACCCCTTGGGATCGTTACTGTGGCCAACGAGCTCAAATGCATGTCAATTACGCTTTTTGAATACAACAAAAGGGGTTACACAGAGTAGACATGACCCTCGTTTCCAACATCCCCATACTGTTACCACCTATTCTGTGGGTAAACTATATCAACAATGGTTGGAACATTCTACACTTTCGTCTGTGAAACAACACCTTTCTTTTTCTCAGGTGACATTGATCTGGCTGATTATCTTTTAGGTCCAAAGTCCCCTCGATCAAAACGTTTTGTTTATGCAGCCTATAACGAATTTTGGAAGCTATTGCAGATGGAAGCAGTGGTGCGCCTGCACCAAATTGACCAAGCTAATTTAGAAAAAGTTCTTGCTGTAGTAGATAACAGCATTAATACACTGTCTTCCTGTATATATACTTTGGATAATATTGTATCATTAGTCAATGACATTGTTCAACATAAAGTGTCTGTTTTGTATCATGGTCAAAATCAGTTATGTTCTGTAATGCAATTTGCATGGACCTTACAAACGCTAAAAAGTGATAAAGTACAGTGGGATTACCTGAATGCTTCCGCAATGTTTTTGCCATTTAATTTGACTGATAAACAGAAATGAATGTCAATGAAAGATGCAACATACACATTGCTACATATTACACAATCAGAACAGTTACTTTTTTCTGGGGCAGAGACTGATTCAGCTGTATGCTTAACACATGGGGTTATTTCACTGCCTATCTCACTTTTCAGTTTACGGCCTGCATGAAACATTTTCTGGTTGGTAATTTTTTTTTTTTAAAAACAAATTTTATTATGTCAATATAGCCATCTCCATGCAGAGCCCTGTAACCCAGAGACGTCTGCCAAATCCTTCATACATGTACATAAAGGCAATAGACAATTGTATATTCAATAACTCCCCAACTCCCGTCCCAACTCCCTCCCCGCCCCCCAAACCCCAAAGATCGCACTTCCTACTGCTAGCCCTCCTCTCCCCCCTCCATCCATCCCGCTCCCCCCTCGCAGCGTACTCATCCCCGCACTGCCCCCCCAGGACCACCAACGTCCGTGCATAGCTGCCCCTATGGATCGATCTCCCTCTCTGCGGGGGGTTCCAGCCCTATGCCACGGTAGTCTGCCCATCGTTTCCAGATCTTAAAGTGTTTGCGTGGGCACCCCCTGGCCTCGAAGACGGGCCGCTCCAGTCCCATACAAAAGTCTAGGCCGTTCTTCCATCTCATCATGGAAGGGGCTCGTGTCGCCTTCCACTCCCTTGCAATATCCCGCTTGGCTAGAGTGAGACCCAGCAACAAGAGATGACGTTTATATATATTGCCCCCTATATCCTCCATGACATGGAGTAGAGCCAGTTGCGGCGAGCGGGGGAGCTCCCACCCCAGTACCTCCGAGAGGCACGCTAACACTCCCCTCCAGAATCGATCAAGGGACGCGCACTGCCAGATAGTGTGAAAGAATGTGCCCTCTTCCCTGCCGCACCTCAGGCACTCCGGGGATGTGATCAGCCCCGCCCGCCACAGCCGCACTCTCGTGAAGTACACCCGGTGCAGGTATTTAAATTGAACCAACCGGAGCCTCATGGCTAAAGCAGCACCTCGCGGGGCGGCCAGCGCCTCCCTCCAATCCTCTTCCTCCAGAGCGCCCACCTCTGCCTCCCAGTCCCCCCGAAGTTTGCTCAGTGTGGGGGAGCTGTGCGTAACAAGGGATTGATAGATCCTGGAAATTTTTTTATCTGGTAGATCCCCCATGAAGACTTTCGCCTCCAATGGGCTGAAGTCAGGGAGCGAATCCAGTCCCACCAATGCGGGCGACAGGGCATGCCTGAGCTGGAGATATCTAAAAAATTGCTCATGTGGCATGTGGAATTCCTTCTGTAGCTCAGGGAAGGATTTAAGTATCGTCCCTAAACTGGTTGGTAAATTTGAGCTCCTCAGCAGTAGCTATATTCATGAATTATGGTTGTCGCCTTTCACCTTTAGATGTCAACGAGCGGATAAGGAAGATTTTCTTACAGGGGAGGTTTGCAATTCCCAAATAGGACATTCCCTAGTCTGTAAATAATTTAAACTTCACGGTGCCTGTAATGTTTCGGCCCCTAATCTGGCTTGTTTTTTAAAAGGTACCCCTGTCTCAGCTATTATTCCCGCATTAACTTTGCTGTCTAATGAAATTTATCTTATTTTGAACAACCACGATTCCTGTGGCTTGCGGGAGGCATCCCGCATATAGTAACAGTTTTCCAACGTGTTACATGTTGCAGCAATGTCCTGTTTCCACGCCCCCATGGGATGGTATATAGTTTGCTTTGGCCTTCCATTCTAACTTTGAAAACATATTTCAATTAGCTAAGCAAACTCAAAGCGCTATTGTTTCAACAAGAGGTGGCTCTCACATCAGCTCAAGAGACCTTCAAATTGCAGGTGGTGAGAACCGCAAGTGAGATACACTCACTGCTAAACACGAATCTCCCACTCCATTTTGGAGAATTAATTCACCAAATATTTAATGCGCCTGGTACTGAGGGCCTAGCCCCTTTTTTAAACTTGTGGGATCCGGGCTTGTCACCTCCTTTCATACTATTTTTGGCATAATACCCACTTTTATTCATTCTATTTTTTCCAGCGCCTTCGGAGGGTTTCCCACGGTGCTAGTTTGCGGCATGCTTTATTGCTATTGCTCCTTCGCAATGGCTGCTTGATTTGTGGAGCAGCCAAACCCGGTCCAGTTGCAGCTGTACTGTGACCGTATACACCAGCTTTTTGCTGCCATACCATTGAAAGCTCTTGACATCGACTACTGGCTGACCATCTGTTATGCCTACTTCACCTGTGTGAAACCTGTGTTTTACTGCCTCTGGTGCCCTTTTCAATGGGCCCTGGATGTCTGCCTCTCCAATACAACCCGCTCTGCCCTGGATTATGAACTGTTAATAGGTCTGTTAAAGGCCCATGAGTAGGAATGCATTGATACGGACAGTGGCATTAAAATGCGTTAGTCTAACCCCTAATGCGTGGTACTTAGCAGGGCTGAACAGTGATTTCCACACTTCGAGCACTTTCCACACATTGTACATTTTTTGGGAAGTTTAAAATGCAGAAGCATTTTAAGGTTACACAAGGGAGTTCTTGTGGCACAAGAGGTACAATTTCCCTTTTGCCATGTACTGGAATGAGGAACATTTTTTAAAGGAGAACGTATTAGCATTTTTGTGCGAAGAAGGTAGGGGCGTTTTTACTAATTAGAGAAGAATCCCTAATTTAGTTGTGGTTTAGTTAGCATAACTACGCCTTTAACCGCTTGCATTGTCATCTATTCATGTTTGCAGAAGGAAATGTGCACTTTCATTTTATGTGAACAAGCCCTCCCACATGCATGTCTCTATGTGCTTTTTCATTTCAGAAAATCAGCAAAAAAGAAGCCAAAGCCATTCTCTCTGTATCAATACATTGTATTAATGTGTGTTGCTCTTGAATAAACTATCCTGAACATGTTCCTTTCTTTGTAATTCCCAAGGTCTTTTGCTCAAGTCTTTTCTAGGAAGCTCAATCTGTATATAGTATCCAAAAATTCCACAGAAGGGAGGGAGAATCAGTGATTCATTCTGCTTCCATGCTTAAAATGACGAAGATTGGTAAGTGACATTAACTTACCCAATGTGTCAAAGTGATCGATCACGTTATCGCTATGACTAAGGTCCTGATGAAAGTTCACAGATCTTTAGAGACACCCATGGACTGAAACATGTTGACCACTGAAATCATCATTATATGTGCGGTGGACCATTCACACATCCACCAGAGCACCACACACTGGTTTTATTCTTACCCCATCCTGACAAATAAAACAAGAGTACAGGATAGGAGGCATTTTTAATTTATCACTTTTTTCCGCTAACACTATTGAAATCACGACCGTCAAAGAACCAGATGGTCTTCCTCCAGGTGGAGGAAGGTTGACTGCCTGGAGAACGGGAAACTCAGGCAGAAAAGGACCCAATGATAAAAACCAATCACCTAACCTTCTCAAGCGGAGAACTAAGATATACTGCTACCCACGGTTTAGAGTGTATGAGGTCATTTGTACAACACTTATAGACCTTGGCTTTTTCAAGATACATGGTTCATTCTCTGTATATGGTATGCCACTAGGTGGTTATACCGTTCACAGAGTCCAGGGGTTCCCCAAAAGTGTACAGAGCTCACTGTAAAAACCAAAGTGCTCAACTAGTGGTAGTGTGGGCGAGCAGCCTTAGGCCTAACACAGAGGAGTGTAAAATATATATTGCACAACACTGACCAACAATGGACACACGACTCAAAAACGAGATCCACACCAATTTTAGAAAAATAAGCATTGTTTTCATATTATTTTAAGACCAAGTTCTTCGCAATAAGGTAAGTATGTTTTTAAATAAAAATACTTTTTAGTTTAATAAGTCAGCACTTCTTGCAATTTCTGAACAGTTCAATATTATCCTCTGGGGAAAACAATATTCCGGTTAAACAGGTAAGTATCATGCTTTAAGTTCCAGTATTCTGGACCAAAGGTCAGCAAGGGGCAAGGATCAGGTGAGTACCAAAACTGAACCACCAGTGGCACAGGGGCAGCTGGGTGCAGAGGTCAAAATCGCAGTTTGGCCCGAAGCATTTCAATGGAGACGGGGTGCTCGACATCACACTGCTTGCAGGTAAGTAGATCGGTTGCAGAGGCCAAGCTTTAGGGGCAAGGGACGAGCCCAGGGGGGACGCACAAAGCAGCACCAAATGTATACCACCAGCAGCACATGGGAGGCCGGGTGCAGGTTGCAGTTTCGGCATTGGGAGCCCAATGCTCTTCAATGAGGATTCTGTTGTTGACAAACAGACTGCAAGCATTGCACCAGAGGTTGTAGAAGGAAGGCCAAGAAGACCTGAGGTAAGAAGAGCTGTCGGGTGTCTTAGGGGTACCTTCTGTTCAGCTCACCAAGGCCCAGGGGCTTCTGGTGTGGGGGTGCCTTTCGACGTCGGTGTCTTCTTATCAGAGCAGGTCACGGTCAGTGGGAGCCTCTGGATTCACACGGCAGGCTCCGTTGTGGAGGTCAGGAGAGGTAAACCAACACTGGACTTGAGGCCAGGATTGCTAGGGAGACTTCCCTCGGCAGGTGAGCCACTCAGACTCGGGCCGTGGGCGTCGGTTGCAGAGTGTGCAGGAGTTGAGGTTTCAGCTGGATCCGGAGCACTTGAGTTATTCAGGTCTGCTGTCCATGGCAGATTGGAGTCTTTTTCAAAGGCAGCAGTCCTTTCAGAGTTTTCAGAGGTCCCTGGCTACAAGACAAGTCGCAGGGTCGTCGAAGCTGGAGACATGCCGGTAGTCATCATCTGTTAGTCATCATCTTCTGTCTTCTATGCATGGATGTCTTCTTTCTTCTTATTTCATCGCAGACCTAGCTGCTGGATCTGGGAAAGCCTCCAAAAGAACACGTTACTTACCTTCGGTAACGATGTATCTGTAAGAGACATATGTTAGTTATAGATTCCTGACCTTAGAATTTCCCCCAGGCGTCAGACTGGATCCGGTGTGTTTTCTTTAATAGTACCCCTGCACGTTGGTAGGTGGCGTTGGTCGACTCCTCGTCCGTCATCGGCGTCTTGGTCACTGGGAGGATGTTGCGGTGTCTACTTAAACAGCGCCCCTGCGGTCTGACGTCAGTTCTGACACGACTTTCTATGCCAGAAGCACAGAGACGTGCAAGACACTGACCACTGGTGTGCCACAACTAGGGCCCTGTGAGGGAGTCCCTATCCCTAGAAATCACTTTGCAGAACGAGGAGGTTGGGTGGGGCTGTAAGAAATCTATAACTAACATATGTCTCTTACAGATACATTGGTACTGAAGTTAAGTAACTTGTTCATCTGAAATAGAAAGTTAGTTATAGATTCCTTACCTTAGAATAGATACCTGAGCAATACCATCCCCGGAGGAGGGACTGCAAACCAAGTTCACACCAGAAAGTCATGGATGACCGAAGGGGCAAAAAGCTGTAGCTCTGGACTTGGCTGTCCAGGCAGTAATGCCTGGTAAACATGTGCAGAGATGCCCACGTTGCCGTCTGTCAACTATCGAGAAGTGGGACTCCACATGCCAATGCAGTGGTTGTTGCTGTAGCCCTAGTGGAGTGAGAACGCAGCCCGCTGGAGTATCTTTCTTAGCTAAGTCATAGCAGCAAAGGACAACCCATTGTGAGAAGGTACATTTTTTAACATCCCTGCCCTTCTTAACACCAACATATCCAACAAAGAATTGATCATCCGGCCGGAAATCTTTGGTGTGGTCAAGGTAGAGTGACAGCGCCTGTTTGGGGTCCAGACGGTGGAGACTCTCCTCCTCCTCGAAAGGGTGCAGCAGTGGAAAGAATGTAAGGAAGGTGATGGATTAACCTATTTGGAATGGAGTAACCACTTTAGGTAGGAACAAAGGCCTAGTCCTAAGTGTAGGAAGCTGGATCTGTATATACTGTACCTAAGTGAGATATAGTGTGCACAGAGTCCAGCGGAACCCCAAATGTAGGCAGAGGTAAAGTTAGATAGCACCTCACTCTTTATTTGTGGTAGTGTGGTTGAGCAGTAAGGCAGTATCAGAGGACAGTGTTAAGCATTTGTTGTACACACTCAGTCTGCAAATAAATTCACACACTTAAAGACTGAACTTCAGAAGAATTGTTTTTGTATAATAATATTTCTTTCGTTATTTTATTTTCTAGACCCAAGCAGGCCGTGCACAGGTAAGTTGATAAATACTTTGCAGTAAATATACAGTTTGAAATGCAACTATACATGTACTTTGAAATGGTTACAGTTTGAATTACTGGTAATGCAATCCTGTGAAATGCTGTACATAGACTTTGTGTTGATTTTGCAATAAGAATTACAGGTAATTTACTTTTACATTACTTTTGAGATTACTTTTTCTACTCAGTGTGATATGCCTAGATATCACACTGGGACATTTCTTAGGGAAAAGGTAAGTAAAATCAGTTTTGCACAATTGTCATTTTTCAGGTTTCCATACAAATCAAATCTACACTTAGAACATTGTTCAGATAAAGACAGTCAATAGGTAAGTAATCGGTCTTTGGAGTTGAGCTTCTGGGGTTAGAACCAGTGTCACCTCAGGGTCAAGATTGCACTCTTGTTACACCCTCAGCGGCACTATGGCGGCCGTGTGCAGAGTGCTGAGGCCTAATGTTATCCAATGGGGTTGTGGAAGCAAAGCTCCGGGACTTTAGCTCAGGACAAATGGGGAAACAAGGTAGCACCAAAGATGCACCCTCAGCGGCACTAGGGCGGCCGGGTGCAGGGTATTGTTTCAACGTCGGGCGTCCTGTTGGTTTCAATGGGAAACTTCCGGTTTGCAAAGGCACTGCAGGCTCGGGGACGAAGGTCTTCTGGGTGCGACCACCACTTCGAGAGGTAAGTTGGGAAGTTAGGGGTTGGTTAGGCACTGTCGGTTTGGGCACACAAGGCCGTGGGGCGTCGGGTGTAGGGGTGCCTTTTGTGGTCGGATCTTCTTACAAGCTCCTGGTCGCGGTTAGGGGGCCTTCTGGATTTAAGCTGCAGGTGTCGGCTAGAGGTTTGAGCCAGGTCAGGGGTCGCCAGATATTGGGTCAGGATCGTCGGGGTTACCTCCTCGTGGTGTTTGCCCACTCGAGCTTGGGCTGTGGACGGCGGGTGCAGAGTGGGGCGGATCCGCGGTGTCTGGCCAGACCCAGAGGTTGCAGATTAACAACTCCGGTGTTCATGGGAGAGAGAGTCTTTGTATTTGAGGGCAGGCAGGTACTTCAGGGTTTTCGAAGTTGCTGGCTGCAGGACATGCCGGGATTTCACAGGAGCAGGTTCAAGGGGGAGACAGGCCAATAGAGTTAGGGCCAAGTCAGTGGGCGTCTTCCTCTTGTTTTTTTTTTTTTATATGTTTATTTGCATTGAAATCACTCGAATACAGTACAATCAACATCCAACACTTGCCTGGAACACACCAACGTACAACTCCCTTTGCACCAACATCCTTATTATGACTCCACAGTATACGGAGTAATTGGGTGCCTGCCCAGCAAACCTTGTGGGGTAACCCTTGGAAGTCCACCATCCAGTGTCCACATGTAGGCAGCTCGTATACACGTAGGTCGCAGAGTCTCCACTCAGGAGATTCCGCCATGCAATCGGAACAACTAAACTAAAGTCAAACAGCTACCCCACGTTACGTCCCTCCCCCCACCCACCACCCTCAACCCCCACTCCCCTCCGGCATGACTTATTGACAGGATACATGGCAAGGCACTCAAGTCTTTAACTCTACGTCTCCGACTTTCCCAACACAGGAGCACCAACCACCCAAGTGTGCTATTGTCCAATCCCTCAGCGATCCTCTAATCAGATGCAGGGGAGGGCGGGACCCGCCCTCTGCGTCAGAGGCCCCGTCCCCATCAGCGTCAGCAGCTTTTAACAGTTCCGCCAGCACACCCCAAGCTCGGGCCGACTCCAACGCCCTATCACTATGAGCACGGGTAGCCGACTGCATGCGAAGGACTGCTTCGCAATCTGCCCACCGAGTAAATTCTGCTCTCCACTTCTGCAAACGTGGCCCTCGTTGCAATTTCCAGTTAGCAGTGATTTCCCGCTTGGCTAATACCAGCCCTAGGTCTATAAATTTGCTGGTTATTTTATACTTGGAGGTGTGGGGAAACCAGTGCAATAAGCACGGGCTCATACCGAATTCAATCTCCCTGTCCGTGATAGCAGATAGTAACGTCCACATCCCCCACCAGTAATCTCTGATCTGAGGGCAACCCCATAACATGTGGCAGAGGTCAGCTCCCTCCGCTCGACAATGAGGACAGGGCGCCGTGAGAGTATGAAAGTAGCTCTGAATCTTGGCTGGGGTAAGATAAGCCCGGTGCAAAATAAAGAATTGGATCTGCTGGAAACGAGCATTCCTAGAACATTTCCAAGGGCGCTCGAGCAATTCAGCCCACACTCTATCAGGTATCTCCCTTTCAATATCCTCCTCCCAACACAGTTTTAACCTGTCAAGTGGGGCCAGCCTTTCATTCGTCATCCGCCGATATAAGCATGTGACCGCTTTGATAGCGCCCGCCGCCAATACCACATATTGACAAACCATAGATGTTTGCGGCTCCGATAATCCACTCTGCCACCGACGCTGAATAGCCGAAACCAGGGCTGAGTGAAGCAGGTAGTCCCCGCACGGCAGACCATAATGCTCACGAATAGATTCATAAGGCAAGAGTACGCTATCTTCATACAGATCCCCCACCGTCGTCAAACCCGCCTCGCTCCATCCCGACAGCGCTGACCAGTTGCCCCCATGCGGTAGCTGCTGGCACATCAATATAGGTATCTCGGGCGCATATGGACGGGCGATCCGCGCCCTCTGCTGACTCCTAGTCCAACACTGCCGAAAGGTCTGTACCTCAGCAGGCAACTCCCCCCCGCGGAGCGGCTGCTGCAGAATTATCTTATGCCAGGAGAGAGGCAGAAATCTGCCCTCCCGCACCCTCGCCAATTCCCCTGAACTCTCGGGCCACCGCCTGGGTCAACCACTGCAATTGCGCAGCCAAGCAATAAGTCTCTAGATCTGGGACCGCCAAACCACCCTCGCCCCGCGGCCTCATCAGCTTGTGCAAAGCTACCCGACGTCGGCCAGAATTCCATAAGAACCCCGTGATCATCTGCTGGAGTCGTTTAAACGTCGACGCCGGGACCCAGACTGGTAGCGTCCTGAAGTAATACAACAGCCTGGGGAGTGCCACCATCTTGAGAAGAGCCACCCGGCCCATCAGGGAGAGTGGTAGCGTCTGCCAGATGTCCATATCACCTCGAAGACCACGCACCGCCCTGCAAATATTGCCCTCCACCAGGTCCGTGCGGTCATGGTAAATGCACGTCCCCAAGTATGTTATGCAAGTATACTCCCATCGGACCTCCTCTGTAAAGCAGGGACCTCCCGCCTTCCTGGAGGCGGGGAAGAGACACAACTTAGCCCAATTCACCTTCAGACCTGCTAAGTCCTCGAGACAACCAAGCAATCTCTTGGCTCCCTCCAGGTCTCCCCGCGTATTGCCTAAAAACAGGAGGAGGTCATCCGCGTAGAGAGCGATATGGTGAGTATCATCATTCACCCGGAGACCCCCAAGCCAGCTCCCCTTTCGGGCCTGAGCCGCCAGTGGCTCTACGGCCAGTGCGAACAGCAGTGGTGATAATGGGCACCCTTGGCGCGTCCCCATGCCCACTGCGCAGGGGGAGGACACCAGCCCCCCCGTCCTAGTGCGGGCCGTGGAATCCCTGTATAACAGCTCCGTCCAAGACACAAAACGATCCCCCAGACCAAAGGCACGCAGGACCCGAAACAAATACGGCCATTCCAAGCTGTCAAAGGCCTTTTCTATGTCGACCGAGA
Organism: Triturus cristatus; assembly: GCF_964204655.1. Taxonomy (NCBI): domain Eukaryota; kingdom Metazoa; phylum Chordata; class Amphibia; order Caudata; family Salamandridae; genus Triturus; species Triturus cristatus. The sequence goes on from NC_140581.1 coordinate 271,477,973, forward strand.
AAATAGCGGCAGTTTTACGAATGCTGCGACTAAGCCTCCAGCACCCGGAGGAGTCGCCTGACATTACCGGCCGTATTACGCATGGGGATGAACCCCGCCTGGTCTCCATGAACCAGCCGAGTCATGTAGGGCAGGAGCCGAGAGGCCAATATCCGACTTAAGATCTTATAATCGGTGGTGAGCATCGCCAGTGGGCGGTATGCAGTCACATCGTCGTCTAATTCTACTCTACTGGCATACAGTGTCTCATAGTAACCAGCAAATATAGAGTTTATACCCTGCTGGGTATAACACAATTCCCCCGCCGGGTCCACCAGCGCCAATATGGGGCTCGACTGCTTCAAGGGATTCGCAAGCCATGCCAGCAACGCACCAGATTTATCTTGCTCCGCATGAGCTCTAGTCAGGTATCGCCTATGGTCATAACACCGTAGCCTCTCGACCCCCACTGCCACCGCCTCACGGGCCTCCAATAGGTTCCCCTGTCCCTCCGGATGTCCCGGGCGAGTACGCTCTAGGGTGCGTAGGCGCTGAGCCGCAACGTCTATGTCGTTAAGAAGGTCCCTCCGCACCCCTATCTTCTGCGCAATACAGAGCCCCCGCACCACCACCTTGAAGGCGTCCCATTCCACCGCTAGCGTGGAGGCAGTGCCCTCATTCTCCCGGAAGTACTGGGTCACCCCCTCGCCAACCGCGTCGCGGAAGACCGGATCTTCCAACAGCTCCGGGTTAAGCCGCCACGCAGGTAGCAGCGGGCGCCGCGGGGCCCAACACAGCCGCAATAATTGGGGATTATGATCTGACAATGTTCTGGACAAATATTCACTGTGCTGGACTGCCATGTGTATATCAGGGGAACATAGCACTGCATCTAACCGCACATGCAAGTCAAGAATCGGGGAGAAAAAGGAGTAATCCCTCTCGTCCGGGTGGTGCTCCCTCCAAGTGTCCAACAACCCCCAATTGGCCTGCCATGCGTCACGGGCCCTGGCAGCCCCAGCAGACGGTGCCGTTAAAAGCGGCAGATGGGACCTGTCAAGAGCAACGTCTGTAACTGAGTTGAAATCACCCCCAAGCATAATTGGGCCAGAGAAGAATGATGAAAGCTTACGGGACAGTGAAGCGAAAAAGGCCTGTTGCCCAGTGTTCGGGGCGTAGATACTACCCAGTGTAATGTCCCTCCCATCTAGCCTACCCTGCACTAGCACATAGCGCCCCTCCGGGTCCACAACCTGTTGTACCATCTGGAAGGGGACCCCAGCCCTAACCCACACTAATACTCCTCGCGCAAAAGCAGAAAATGAGGTATGGTACACTTGCCCCCTCCATCTACGGCGGAGCGCCAATCCCTCGCCACCCGCAATATGCGTCTCTTGCAGGAACGCCACATGCACCCCCCTCCGTACCAGGTATGCATGTATCTTATGTCGTCTGCTCATGGTATGCAAGCCCCTTACGTTCCACGTTATGCACTTTAGGTCGCTTAGTGTACCCATGATCTGTAATACAACCAGTGCCTCAAAGTCAACCCACCATAGTCATGCCGGAGACCCCGAAAAACATCCCACAACTCCCTCGCCCCCCTACCAAGAACAGTTACCTCAAAACTAGTACCCATCCAAACATCATGTAACTTAACAAGCATTCCTCCGACTACATCAGAGGTAGGGGGTGAACATGGTTGGCCCAGGGCTGGCTCCCCGACCAGCCAGCCTGCATCAACCGCCTAGAGAAGGACCGCCCTCCCAAAAGCCTCCCATCCCGCATGTAAACAAGTGCATAACAGTGAGGCACCCAACGCATTCCAATCCCGTCCCAGCACGAAGTCAGACTATATCATCCACACTCTGCGGTGTGACCACCGGAAGCCTTGTACTGCTGGTCGTGGAGTCATCCGTTCCGCTCTCCGCCGACTCTTCCGCGGAAGTCTCCTCCCCGCCCCTCTCCAGCGGGCCAGGCGAGCCCGACACCGACTCCACCGCCCTCAAGGCCGCCGCCCTTTCCAGTCCCGCCTGTACTGTCGAGGGCCCCGGTCGGGGACTCCGCCTCCGCCGTCGCAGACCAGATCCTCCAGGCAATCCTCCCCGGGGCGCCGACCCCCCGCGGCGGTCCACAACTGACAGCCCACCTGTGTACTTTTCCAACCACTCATAGGCCTCCGCAGGAGAGTCAAAGAAATGGGATGTGCCGTCAAGGGCCACGCGGAGGCGCGCCGGAAACAAGAGGGAATATTGCAAGTTCTCCTTCCTCAAAGCTTTCTTGATCTCCAAGTAAGAGGCCCTCCGGCGTTGGACCTCCAGTGTATAATCAGGGAACAGCGTCACCTTGCTGTTCCCCACCACAAAAGGTCCCACAGTTCTTGCCCTTTGCAGCAACAGGTCCCAATCACGGTAGTGGAGTAGCCGGGCAATAACCGGCCTCGGCGGCCTTCCCCAGGACCCTATGGGCCCGCTCCAGAGTGTAGAAGCCAGACAAGCCCTCCGGGGCCACCACCGTTTTAAGCCAGGTCTCAAGATACCCTACCATATCGTTCTCCTCCACGCCTTCCGGCAGACCCACCACCCGAACGTTATTTCTCCTATTCTTTCCTTCCGCATCGTCCGCTCGACGTTCCAGAGTGTTCACCCTCGCCGTGAGCGCGTGTAGCTGCTGGGCCACGTCTGCTTTAGCCGGCAATAACTCCGCTAAATGCATTTCAGCGTCCTTGACCCTTCCCGCCAGCTTCTTGTGCTCATCGCGCAGCAGACCGAGCCCAACCGACACCGTAGCAATATCTTGGTGGAGGGTAGTCTTCATGTCCGTTATGGCTGCTAAAATTTCTTGAAGCTGCCGCTGCACAGGATCCCCGGCAGCCCCCTGTGGTAAGCTGGTGGGCGCCCCCGCCGGCCCACGACCCGAATCAGCAGTTTTGGGCCTAGGCTTACCCATGGCGCCGATCCAACCAGCCGGTCCCTCACGCACAGGCCAATAACACTCTAACCAGGGGGGGGGGGTCTCTCCCTCTGCTCCCCCTGGCGCGCTCCACGCACTTTCAGCAGCGGATCCCAGCAGTACGTGGCCACTGACCTCCTCTCGGGCACACAGGGCCCGCTCCACCGCCACCTATTCCTGAAGACAGAGTCTCCACAACAGTCACCGGCCACAAGCAAGCCACTCCAGTCCGCAATCCGTAGGCAGGGACAACAATGCATGTATTCTCGGGTAGCGCCAGCCAGGGACAAGCGGTATCAAGTCACAGGCAGCCCCAGCGGCCCAGCAGATCCAGCTCCAGCCCTCCAACTAGGCCCCCTACGGGCCACGGGGCGCCATGCCCACCTCCAAACAGTAGGCTTCTTCACCAGGACTCCCGGGGGGCCCCCAGCGGCATCACCCCCCCGCCGGGACGCTCGGGGCCAGCCCTCCAACACGTGGGCAAGACTCGCCCCCCCATCCACTCAGCAGCGTTGGGCCCCGTCAGGCCAGGCACCGCACCGCCATCCACCTCATCTATGACTGGGCAAGGCTGCAAGGATCCCCAGCGCCCCTGGTCGCTTCGTGGTCGGCCCATCGGCGCCCGGTGCCCCAGCCCAGCACCGTCCCACCTCTCTAATAGGTCCGCTTGGAGGAAAGGCGACAACCCATGGCCTCTCGTGGGCGTCTTCCTCTTGTTAGCTGCTGCACGGGTGTTCGGTCCTAGATTTAGGGGCGTTACAGGTAGGTAAAAGGCAGGGACCAATGGGTCCCTTCCCTGGGGTGTGTACACCCCCTATTATGCCACCCCCCAGTGGGAGGGGGGCATGAGCCTGTTCCTGGTTGGCTGAGTCCCCCCATCTTCAAGATGACGTGGACTAAGAGCTGTGCTTCACCTCGCCTCCCCCACCTGAGGGGTGGAGTTGGCAGAGGTGGGCACACCTCTCTTCCTCACTTGTTTTTCCCGCCAGTTCTCCTGCCCAAAGTGCGGGTCAGAAACAGTGGGGACCAGTTACTGAGAGCAGCAAGTGGCCTGGGGAAGCTCACAAAGGCGGCAAGCCTTTGAAGCTTCCCCTTCGTGAACCCTGCCCATCCTGAGGAAGGAGGCTTGGCACCTCGTCCCAGGATGTACATTGTTTCAGGCCCTAGAGAGCAGGAGGCTCTCGACCCAGGGGTCCAGAAACATGTCTGGTGGTGGCAGCTGAAAGCAGCCACTCAGCCTGGATATTAGTGTTAGGCTAGTTTTCGAGGGGCATCTCTAAGATGCCCTCTGTGTGCATTTTTCATTAAATCCCACAGTGGCATCAGTGTGGGTTCAATGTGCTGAGAAGTTTGATACCAAACTTCTCAGTTTTCAGTGTAGTCATTATGGTGGTGTGGAGTTCGTAATGACAGACTCTCAGCACCGGATGTATGACGTTACAATGCGTGCTGTTACAACGCGTGCTGTTACAATGAAACTGTTACAACGCAAGTGGATTTACAACGCATGCCATTACAACGCAAGTCTTTACATCGACTTGCGCTAGATGGCGTGCTAACATTAGAAAAGTGTAATTTACTATTCCAACTCCAGTCCACTTAACAGTAGGGAAGGTGTTGGGATAGTAAACTACACTATTTGTAATGTTAGCACGCCATCTAGCGCAAGTCGATGTAAAGACTTGCGTTGTAATGGCATGCGTTGTAAATCCACTCGTGTTGTAACAGTTTCGTTGTAATGGCAGTGCATTGTAAAAGTTGCGTTGTAAAGGTTGTTCCCCCTCAGCACCATATACTCTTAATGGCAGCACTGCACGGACGAATGTCTAAGAAATGTACTTAGACACTGTAGGGGTACAGGGCTCATGCACCTGTATCCTCACCACTGGTATAGTGCGCCCAGCTAGAGGGGTGACTGATCTATGTCAGGGCAGTGGGTTGTAGGCATGGCACACATGTCATGCCATTTCGACTCTTCACTTTGTTCTGCACCAAGACACGCAGCCTGCAAAGGCAGTGTGTGAGTGTCAGAGTACAGGACCTCTAAGGGTGGCACAATAAGTGCTTCAGCCTTTAGAGGGATTCTCTAGTCACAGTGCCCTGGGTACCTGTGCTACCATTTACCAGGGGCTGACCTGTGGTCAGAGATGCCAATTGGGTTTAGGCTTTAATGCAGTTTTAGGGAAAGAACATAGGCCCGGGATACCTGATTAGCAGGAGCCCAGGGCACACTCAGTCAAAGCACATCAGCAATTCAACAAAAAGATGTCAAGATCCCCTAGCAAATGACTGCCATATGATTCTATCTTGCCCAGGGATTACCAGATTGTGGATGGACTTATGTGAATTTTTGACGGATGAAAAAGGAATTCAGATAGAAGTAACACCTTTACTTATATTTTTTGGATTAGGCCAAGATAGCATTTTGGTTTTAAATAAAATGGCCGCAAGATTAATTTTTTATGTTATCTCATTGGGTAGACGAGAGATCTGCAAAGCCTGGAAATTGTCCGTCCCACCCCTTTTTTCTGAGTGTAAAAATAATATCATACATATAAGCCAACTAGACATGGCATGTGACCCTAGAAGTTGAGAGAAGGTATGGGCCATGTTGGTCGATTGGTGTCAGAGGAATGGGGTCCAATGATTAAGTCAATAAATAGCTGTTGGTTCTGGTCCCCTTCATCTGCATGCTATGCGTGAGAGGGGTAGGAGTGGAAGCAGCTAGATTTCTTGTGTGGAAAGACTCTATTCCCATCCAGCCCCCAGTAAGGGAAAGGGAGTGTCGCCAAGAAGTCAATTTGCAGAATGAGGACCAAAAAAGAAAAAAAGAAATTCAGCAAAAAGTGGAGGCAACCATGCAGAAAAAGGGCACTTTCTCACACTAAGCACCACTTTGTCCGGATGCACAGAGAAGAAAGGGTGCTTGGAAGCTAGAGCTTGAAGCTCACTCACATTGCTAGCAGTAATAATGGCAACAAGGAAGGCAGTTTTTAGAGGCAGGAGCCTGAGAGGACAGTTATGAAGAGGCTCGAAGGGAGCACACATGAGGTATGTAAGAATGAGATTCAAGTCCCACTGGGGCATTATGAAAGGAATTAGAGGAAACAGATGAGTAATGCTCTTAAAGAACCTTATGACAATAGGAGACTTGAATTAGGATGGCTGATCTAGCAATCTAAGAATAGCTGAGATAGCTGCAAGATAACCTTTTAGAGTGCCCAGAGCAGAGACCTGCTGGGGTAAAGAAAGTATATACAGAAGAACCTCAGAAAGGGACTGCACAGCCCTTGCTGTGCACCATGCCACAAATTTGTTACATCTACAGGCGTATACCGGTTTTGTGGAGGGATGCCAGACTGCCAAGATAACATTACAGACTTCGGGCGGAAGGTCAAAAGCTGTCAACTGCTGCCGCTCAATCTCCACGCAGGGAAGTGGAGGCTGTACAGGTTCGATTGAAGAACCGCTCCCTGTTGCGACGACAGAAGATCCTCTTGAAGGGGCAGTCTGATGGGAGGATTGATGGCCATGCTCAGAAGCTCTGGGTACCAGACTCTTCATGCTCAGTCAGTAGCCACAAGGATAACCTAAGACCGATTTTGCTTGATCTTCTTCAGCACTCTGGGCAGAAGTGGTATAAGTGGTATAGGTGGAAAGGTGTACAGGAGTCCTGAGCTCCACTCACTGAGTGAGTACCGCCTTGGAAACTCTAACGCGCAATACTGCTGACATTGCATGTTTTTTGCTTCGGTGCCGAACAGATCTAACTAACCAAGGCTCGCTCTCCCCATCGCTGAAAGAGGCCTTACACCACCTCCGGGTGGAGATGCCGTTCATGATCAGCCAGGCACCAACGGCTGAGTTTGTCCGTTCTGGTGTTCAGAGACCCCGTTAGGTGTTGAACTACCAGGCTGACGTCCTGGTGTTCCAGCCATGTCCATAGGCAGAGAGCCTCTTGACAAATGGTCCACAACCCTACCTCGCCCTGTTTGTTGCATTACCACATGGCAGTGGTGTTGTCCGTGAACCCTTGTACCTCTTTCCCTTTGAGAGAGAGAAGTAAAGCCTTCAGTGCCAGTCGAATTGCCCGGCGCTCCAGCAGGTTGATATGGAGCCCAGACTCTGCCAGAGACCAGACACCTATGATCTCCACCTCTCCCAGATGGCCACCCCATTCCAGAAGTGATGCATTTGTCACTACTGTCAGCTCTGGTTGGGGAAGGTGAGGGATCTGCATCTGACCCAATCTTGGTTCATTAACCACCACTGCAAGCTGTGTCGCAGTCCCCTCTATGACCTGGACATAGTCGGAAAGATCCCCTGATACTGCGCCCATTGGAACTTCAGGTACCACTGCAGAGCCTGCATATGCCACCTGGCAGGATCTACCAGCAGGCTGCAGGAGGCCATGAGGCCCAGCAGCCTCGGAGTAATTCTCACGGAAATCCGGGATTTAGGCTGAAACATCGGTATCATAGCCCGAATATCCCATACTCGCTGTTAGGGAGGATAGGCCCGAAACTGCACGGTGTCCAAAACTGCTCCAATGAAAGGGAGCATCTGAGAGGAGGCCAGGTGTTACTTCGGCCCATTTATAGTGAACCCCAGGGAATGCAGGAGGTCCGCCGTAGTCTGTAGGTGGGAGACAACAGTCTGGGGTGTGCCCGCCTTCAACAGCCAGTCGTCGCGATAGGGGAAGACAGGAACCCCTGATCTGAGCAGATTAGCTGCGACCAACACTATCACTTTTGGGAACACCCGTTGGGCTCTGGTGAGGCCAAAGTGGAGCACGGTAAACTTAAAATGCTCATGACTCACCACGAACCATAGGTAGCGGCTGTGAGCTGCCAGGATGGGAATGTGGAAATAAGCGTCCTGCAAGTCCAACACCACCAAGCAGTCTCCGGGGTTAAGGGCAGACAGGACCTGAGCCAACGTGAGCATTTTGAACTTCTCCTGGATGAAGCTGTTGAGGGCCCAGAGGTCTAGCATAGGATCCAGGCCTTTGTCCTTCTTGGGCACCAGAAAGTAGCGGGAATAGCACCCACGACCTACTTCAGGCGTTGGCACCCTGTATATTGCTCCCTTGGCCAAGAGAGCAGAAACTTCCTGGCAGAGAAGCACCAAATGATCCTCCGATCGAAAGACAGTAGCATGGAGGGAGGGACAGTCTCGAGGGGGAGGGAGTAGCCCCTTCGGGTGATTGCAGAACCCACCTGTCCTACGTGATGGATTTCCAGTGGGGGAGGTGATGGTGAATCCTGACACCCACTGGCTGAAGATGAGCCTGGAACATTGGACTAGGAAGGCTTGGAGGCAGTGTCAGAGGGGGGAATGGTGGACTGGATGGCCGGCTGGTTCCTAGACCCGCAAGGACGCTGGGTCCCACATGCACGACCACGCAGAGGCTGGACAGCTTGCGTGTACCTGTGACTAGACTGGGCCAGACGTAGTTGGGTGCCCCTTCCGTAGCCATGAAAGGGACGAAAAGCAGACTGGGTTGGACGTGACGATGCAGTGAAGCCCAAAGACCGGGTCGTAGCTCTAGAATATTTGAAGTGCTCAAGCATCGAGTCTGCTTTATCGCCCAAAACACAATGGTTATCAAAGGGCATGTCCATCAATGTTGACTGGACATCCCCCGAAAAGCCAAATGTCCTCAACAAGGCTACCAAAGTGGCAATCGTTCTGCCTAGTGAGTCAGTGGTATCCAGTCAACACCTAATGGTGAATTTGGCTGCGTCTCTCCCATCCACAATAGCCTGGGAGAGAACTGCCCGGGCCTCCTCCAGGCACTGGGGTAGCACCTGCTCGACTGTATCCCAGATGGAGTGGGAATAATGGCTCAAGAGGCAAGCGGTATTCACCTACTGCAGTGCTAAGCTGGAGGAAAAGAACATACACTTCCCAAGGTGATCAAGCTTCTTGGATTCCCTATCTGGGGGAGCAGAGGGAAAGGCGCCCTTGGAAGAAGAGGCTTGGACCACCAAGCTCTAAGGGGGATGGTATTGGGTCAAGAACACTGGGTTGCCCGAAGCCAGGCTGTGCTGGGCTTGGACCAAGAACCCAGAAGGAAGTCCCTAAAGGCTTTATTGAAGGGCAACAGGGGTTCAGAAGTGGAAGCCGTAGGCTGAAGCATCTCGGTCAGGAGGGTAGTCCTGACTGCCACCTAGGGGAGCTCGAGGTCCAAGGACTCGGCTGCCCTTCTCACCACCACTGCATAGGATGCTCCTACATAGCCATGGTACGGGGAGAAAGCAAACCAGTGTCTGGAGATGTGTCAAGACCACTTTCATCACCCAGATCCTCTCGCCAGTCCAGTTCTTCCAGCTGGTCAAATAAAGGGTCCGCCGACCCCTCCCGATCCTCATCACCACCCTCTGGTCGATAGGGAAAACAAAGGATGACCAGTAGAACAAAAGTACCTCCGGCATCGGTTCCGACGTCTGCCGGCATTGGTCTGGCTCTGTGTCCAAGTCAAGGATGAGCTGGGGGCACAGCCGGCAACGAGGGCGTCATTGTTGGGATCGGCACCAGGGAAGGTTGAGTGCGATCAACCGGCGTCGATCCGGATCCAGGCCTGGATGCTTGTTTGTGGTTCAGGGAAAACCTGGCTTGGCAGTTCAGGCTGGACTGTTCCCATGAGGCACGTGGTCAAGACTGATTTGCATATAGCTGGGTCTGAACTGAGGTGGCAAAGTGAGCTAAAGAATGATGATGGATTCAACACAGATCTGTGACTGAGGGTGCATGTCTGAAAACTTTCAGTGCTTAGCCCATCATCGCCTTGTGTTTGCTTTGTTCTCCTAAATTGGCAGGGTATGCCCAGACGTGGGCCCCTTGCTCACTTTGCCACTGGATTCCAGCTAGCCTGGCTGAAGAGGGGTGTTACCCTGAAACTGGTCCCAGGATGCTTGTTTCCGGTTCAGGGACGACCTGGATTGGCAGTTCGGGCTGGACTGTTCCCATGAGGCACAGGGTCAAGACTGATCTGCATTTAGCTGGGTCTGAACTGAGGTGGCGAAGTGAGCTAAAGAACGATGATGGATTCAACCCAGATCTGTGACTGAGGGGGAGTGTCTGAAAAGTTTCAGCGCCCCGTCCATCATCTCCTTGTGTTTGCTTTGTTCACCCTAAGTTGGCAGGGTATGCCCAGACGTGGGTCCCTTGCTCACTTTGCCACTGAATTCAAGCTAGCCTGGCTGATGAGGGGTGTTACCCTGAAACAGATCCAAGGATGCTTGTTTCCGATTCAGGGAAGACCTGGCTGTGCAGTTCGGGCTGGACTGTTCCCATGAGGCACAGGGTCAAAACTGATTTGCATATAACTGGGTCTGAACTGAGGTAGCAAAGTGAGCTAAAGAACGATGATGGCTTCAACCCAGATCTGTGACTGGGGATGAGTGTCTGAAATGTTTCAGCGCTCCGTCCATATTCTCCTTGTGTCTGCTTTGTTGGCCCTAAATTGGCACGGTATACCCAGACGAGGGTCCCTTGCTCACTTTGCCACTGGATTCAAGCTAGCCTGGCTGATGAGGGGTGTTACCCCAAAACAGGTCCTAGGATGCTTGTTTCTGATTCAGGGAAGGCCTGGCTGTGCAGCTCGGGCTGCACTGTTCCCCTGAGGCACAGGGTCAAGACTGATTTGCATATAGCTGGGTCTGAACTGAGGTGGCGAAGTGAGCTAAAGAACGATGATGGATTCAACCCAGATCTGTGACTGGGGGTGAGTGCCTGAAACATTTCAGCACTCCGTCCTTTGTTGGCCCTAAGTTGACAGGTGTGCCAGCACACTCGGGCTGCCCAAAAATGAGGTTTAGGGCCCGTAAAAATTCTTACATTGGGCCTGAGATGCCCTGGCTCACGGAAACGGTGGGAGTCGTGGAGTGGAGAAGTAGGCTCCGGAGATGGTGCATTGGAACGACAACGCTCCGAGTCCCGCATCGAGTCAGCCGACCGACGGGGAGAAGGCGAAGAGCGCCTGTGCTTCTTCGCCTTTGATGAAGCATGATTTGTGAGAAATAATCCTGCTTGATCAAATGTGCTCATAATTGTGTTATTAACAAAACAATGACCAATGGTGTGACTTTTAACATTTATGTACATGAAAATATTCAAAGGTATAACATGAAAATGATGTGCAAGAAAGGCACACCATGTTAGTAAAATAGAACCTGGAATGTTTAATATGCTGAAAACATGGGAAATTCTATGACATGAATAAATAAGCATTTAGAATCATGTATATAGAAATATGCAATAGTAATAATGTGAAACACTTACAGAAAAATGTTTTGTGAATAGTTTATCTTAACTTCTTGAGAGAAAAACAAAATCTGATTAATAGTTAGATTATTGGGAAAGTTATATTATACTTATGGATCTAACTAGAATAATAAATCTTTAATTCCTATTTCTTTATGTGTTTCTTTTTCTAAAATATTAATGCATGTGTTTTCTTTCCTCAGAAAATGATGAATTATGCTTTCCGCCCGACATACTAATGGACCCCATAGTCTTTAAAATGGCGAGGCAGGGAACAGAGGTGAATGATTTATATCCTCTATTTACAGCGAATGATTTGCCTGTTGAGTTGAGCGATATAGTGTTCATTGATGTGTGAGATTTTTCAGGGAAAGACATTGGATTGATGAGAGGAGTAGCTCTAATTCAGATTACAAATAAAATCAAGCTCAGAATTTCCAAGAACGCCAGTTTACAAAATGTGTCCTGAAACAATTGCAGGAGTAATATTCCATGCAATTCACCTATTATGGGAATTCACAAACCTAATGGTAAATACAGGATAGTGCAGGATTTACGTAAAATTACTCAGATAGTAATACTTTGTTGTACAATTGTGCCAAATCCAGCTGTGATTCTTTATCAAATTCCTTGTGAAGCAGAATGGTTTTCAGTAATTGATCTATGTCAAGCATTTTTCCCGATACCCTTGCATCCGAATAGCCAATATTTATTTGCGTTCTGGTTCGGAAACAGTGTTTTGGCATGGGGCCGAGTTCCTGAAGGGTATACAGAGAGCTCCTCAATCTTCAATTAGATATTGAAGAAATGTTTGGAATCACTAGTAATGCCTGGAAATTCTGGCCTTGTTCAATATATAGATGATTTCTTGGTTGCATCAAAGACAAAAGAGGATTGTGTGATGGATACAATTGCTCTACTGAACCATTTGGGAGAAGGTGGGCATAAAGTGTCACCAGTAAAATTGCAATTCTGTCAAAAGAAGTTCTTTTCTTAGGTCATAAAATTGAGAAAGGAATGAGAAAAGTGTCTCAGGATCGGATCAATTGTATTTTGTAAATGAATCCACCTAAAACACAAAAGGACATTTGAATGTTTCTGGGAATGATTGGATATTGCAGGCAGTGCATCATTGTTTTTAATTGAAAGCCAAGCCATTACAAAGACTGACGCGTTAGATCCAGATGATGAATGCATGAAAGCATTTCTCGAGTTGCAAGACAGTTTATGTCGAGCACTCGCATTGGGAATACCAGATTTCAATAAGAATTATGCATTATTCTGCAATGAATGTGATGGATGCGCTCTTTTAGTTCTAACACAAATGCATGGAACAGCATGCCGTCTAGTGTCATATTTTTCAGCCACTCTTGATCCCATGGCTGCAGCTTTACCAGGTTGTTTGAAAGCAGTTGCTGCTACTTTATGAGTCTGGAACAGAGTGAAACGATTGTAATGAGACATCCGTTAAAAGTATATGTGCCACATTCACTTGAGACTTTGTTAACACACACACAGTATCTTACAAGCAGTCAGTTAACAAAATATGAGCAAGTGATATTGGGAGCTGAAAATGTGACAGTCACAAGATGCATGAATCTAAATCCAGCTACTCTGTTGCCGATTCCAGGCTGTGAAGTGGTGGATGAATCAGATCAGATCATGATTGTCTGGATGTTACTGAGTTGTGTACAAAACTAAGACTTGACATACAAGAGATACACCATTATCCGAATCTGATCTTATGTTGTTTGTGGATGGATCATGCTTGAGAGATACAGAAGGTACCTTGCAAGCTTCATATGTGATTTGTACGGTTGCGAGTGTCATTGAAGCATCATGGTTGAAAGGGGTGAGTTCAGCTCAGGCAGCAGAATTAGTTGCGTTGACAAGAGCATGTTGCCTTACAAAGCAAATGCGAGTAATCATATTTACAGATAGTCAATGTGGTTTTAGATTTTTGACCTCTTCGGGTTCACCAATACGAAACAGAGAGTGTGTAAAAGATCTATTGATGGCACTATAATTGCCAGCACAAATTGGGGTGGTGAAATGTTCAGCACACAAATCTGGATGTGACTATGTCACTGTCCGCAATAGATATGCAGTTGAAATTGCACAATTTAGTGCCCAAAATTCATATACAATCAATGGGGAACATTTGAGAGAACGATCTGATGAAGCAGAATGCAAGTTAATGTTCTCATCTGTTGAAACATGGGAAGAATATAAAGGATTACAAGATGCAGCTAGTAATGCAGAGAGAGAAGGGTGGATCAAAGCAGGATGTACACGCAGGGCAGATGATGAAGTGTGGATGTATACTGATGGAAGACCAATATTGCCAGATAGTCTGTTATCTCAAATGGCACTAGTTTACAATGGTCCTAAACATGTGGGTGAGATGCTGTGATTAGACTTTTCAAGCAGACTTGGTACAATCCTAAATTCAGAGTCATTGCAGAAAGTCTCTGTCAAAGGTGCATAATTTGTCAACAACAGAATGCGAGTTTTGTTTCAAAGATAACTCATCATATGAGCCACCCTAAATTAACTGTGCGTAAGAAAAAGGGATGCAGAAAAAGAGAGAGGAGAATTGAAAATAAGGACATGACCAGAGGCTCAGAAAATGTGTGGTACACAAATCGTGTGTTGCAAAATTTTTGGTACACAGATTTTTGTGATATTCAATTTTTATTTTGACATTTTGATTTTTGAAATTTAAAATGGATAAAACTGAGCCTGGTAATCAAAAAGCAAGGTTTATTTAGGTGAAGGCGTTTTAACGTTTGTTTTATATGTGCTCTTATAATATTGTTTGCTTGTTTAATACCAATTTTAGTAGTGCCTTGTTTTATGTAGACTACTGATGCAAATTCTACTAATAATTATGTAAATGTATTAACTGATGAGAAAAAAAGTCTTAAAGAAGATCCAGAGACTAGTATTAAAAAAAGCTAACAGGGAATGGCTTACATCAAGATAATTCTATTAATGATTTTCCTATAAATGTTTTTCCAAAACTTCTATATGAGTATATGGATACTATGGATGCAAGAGATTGTTATGTGCGCATGCAATTACCCTCGTCTGTTTCAGAAGGGGTGACTTACCACCATCTTCCAATAACATATGGAATTTCATGTGGTGCACTAACAAGTTTATACTATGGCAAAGAGCAATTTCAATATTATTACTCTAATGTTGATTTAGTGTTTTCAGAAGTTCCTATTAAGAAGAATATTAATATTTTAAATAGTGCAAAGAATGCAGACTACATGGGAATTTTTTTCCATACTACTCAATCTATAGATATGTATACACAAATCAAAATAATTTGACTTGTAGCCTACATATTCTAGAAATAGAGTTTATAAATACTGTAGAAGATAGGCAATAAGAGTTTAAAAGAAGAGCTGCAGGACACAAGACTAACATACCTCCATGGGCGCATAGGGAAGGTGATTACAAGAAAGGAGAGACATAAGTTACAATGACTCTGGACTGGCATCACAAAGAGAATCTTTGCTTACTATGACAAAATACTGAATATAACAATTATTTCATTGGTTCTAGTGAATGTGAACCTACCTTTCTAATTACAGAGGGTTTGGGATTAAGAGGTGGTACTGATCCAGTTTACCCTGGAGTTTATTATGTGTGTGGTAGAAATGCTCATTTGAGATTGTCACAACATTGGTATGGGTGTTGTTACATGTGCATGGCATTTCCTAAGATCTACCATGTGGATGAAAAACATGGAACCAATGAAAAGAAACTAACATGGAGTAAAAGAGGAATCAGTGCTGCAGAGATAGTGGGAGATAATTTTGGTGCATTAATACCTTCCGTGGGAGTAATCTTGAACTCACATAAGATCAGAAAATTGTCTACAGTGGTTGATCGTTTATCAATGAATACTGCTAGTGGGTTCTTGATGATTGACACTGAAATGGTGGAGATGAGATCTATGGTTTTTGCAAAATAGATTGGCTTGTGATGTATTATTGGCAAAAGAGGGTGGAGTCTTTAGTATGCTGAAAATTCAACAACGTTGCACTTATATACCTGACAAAAGCAAAGACTTGGAAGGATATATTGGTAACATTACACATTTGCATAATGATTTAGCAGAATAAAAGTTGACGGGGCATGGGAAAAACTTGGTAAGGGTTTTTCCTCAGTAGGTAATTGTTTTTTAACCTAAGTAACAGCTTCTTAGGAAGAATATTAACACCAAGAATTGCTATTGCTACTGGCATACTAATGGTAACATTAATATATAAATGTTGCAAATGCAAAGCGAAAGAGACAAAACGAAAAGCTAGGAAATGGAAAAAGTGATTAAATAGAATTAGAAGATAAAAAGGGTACTTACTATGAAGTAATGAAAGATATAGAGGGTGTTAGATTGAAACAAATTAGAACAACTACGTTTAGAAGCAAATCAGATCACAATCAGATTTTGTAGATTGTGTGATGGCTTGAGTCGCCATCAAATGGGGAATTGATGAAGCATGATTTTTGTGAAATAATCCTGCTTGATCAAATCTGCTCATAATTGCGCTATTAACAAAACAATGACCAATGGTGTGACTTTTTAACATTTATGTATATGAAAATATTCAAAGGTACAACGTGAAAAAGTACAAGAAATGCACGACATGATAGTAAAATAGAAGCGCCAATGTTTAATATGCTGAAACCATGGAAAATGTTATGAAGTGTTCTTACAAAGTTATGGGAGAGAGACATGAATAAATATACATTGCCCCCTCATGGGTCCTCCTTGTCCCAGTCATAACATAGTGAGGCAATCCTGCCTCATGACAGCCAATCAGAATGCTTATAATATTTTCAAAGGATATATAAGCCCCTCCCACCCACCGCCATTCCTGTTTATTTTTGCTGTCCGACGTCAGTCGGTACGCTGGTGGGCTCCGTGTTTTCAAGTTTGATGGGCTGGGTTTGCGGTGCCATGAGTTTTTTCTTTTCTTTACTGTTGTTTTACTTCTTTTGCTGTGCTGTTCCGGTCGGCCGCCTTACTGCTCCTTGACCAGAACGCGTTCCCCGCATTTGTGCTGGGCTGGGGCGGGGAGCTTTCTCTTGCGATCTGGCGACGGGTCGTTCCGGTGCTGGGGTCTTCTAGCGGCATCCGGCTCCCGGGGTCATAATGTTTGTTATGTGGCTGTGGGGGAGACTGCAGGGCTGTCCTTTTTTCTTTCCCGGGTCTTGTGTTGCTATGACTTGGTTGTTTGGGGACAATGTTTTATGGGAGTTGCTGGGTTCTTCCTGGTGTGTGCTGTGGCTTCCTGATACTACTGCATGTGGCCAGGTTTCCGCTCCAGTGCCTGCAAGATCTTTGTTTATGCATCATCATGTTTTAGGAGCTGCATGTGGTTGACCTGTTGCAGATTTCCAGGTCTAGCCTGCGGGATTTGGCTCATTTTGCTGTGATGCCTTCCCATGCAGGCTGCGCTGCTTGAGCCTTCTGCATCCTCTTCTCCAGAGGGTGGGAGTACGTGATCATTTTCCCTGCTGGGGGGTATGTCCAGTGAAAGTTTTTTTTTTCCGGTCATGTTGGTCCATTTTGTGAGATTCTCAGCGTTACGCCTGTTTCATTGTCTGTGGAGGGGTGACTCCCTCTATTGTTCCTTGGTGGTGCAAGACCTGCCTTTCCATTATGTCGTCTAGGAGGTTCTGGCTGTTGCATGGCTTGAGGTCGACATGCGGGGAATTCCTCGTTTTCTGGGGAAGCGAGTCTGCTCTCATGAGTTCTTCTGCTGCTTCTCGTTTTGGGGTTCGTGCTTGCACTTCCTCAGCCTCTGCTCCGCAGGTCCATTCTAGGAGTTTGGGTACCTGTTTGTCTGTCTTCCGGATCGTGGGATCTCACTCCTAGTTGCCCTGAGCGTCCTCTCCTTGGCTGCTGGGGGGGCGGCGGTGGCTGGTAGGAGGTCTTTCTAGACCGCGCTTTGGTGCCTTGACGCTGCGCAGACGCCTTGGTCCGTTACCTGCCTTTTGTGGTTCTCAGGTTGTTGGCTTACTCCAAAGGCAGTCTGTGCGGAGAGGCTTGTTTTGTATCTTTTCCTTTTTCTGGAGTTTCCGGGTTTTCTGTCTTCTTCTCGGCCCTTTCGTGGTCGGGGGCCGATTTCCTTTTAGTCCTCGGCCTCTGCAGTGCTTGCTGCTGCCCCCGGGTGTTGGTCAGATATAGTTTTTTTTTACTACTTCTTTTTATTGAACATCATCGACATATCAAGCGATCTTTATACTCAATTAGGAGACAGCATACATATCAGGCATCCGAACTAGTGCACAGAAGTTCTAATACACAGCGCAATATGCACAACACTTATTTACAGAAGTTCGTTTTGAGGCTGCAATTGATATTAGCGCTGACATACTCATTTCCCAAGCGAGTCAGTTAAAAGAAGGATAACCGGTAATTAGTATTTACAGTGCACTGCAGAGTTAGCGGTGACTCCCTTCTAGTTTATTCCTATGGATTAATTACCTGTAGAACTGTAACGCGGGCGATTTAAGAGCAACCTTTTCAAGGGACTAATTCTCTGAGACCAAGTAAAGTACAAAGTTAAAGTTTGTGGCCAGCAAGTCAACAAACTTTGTTTTCTTCAGATATATATATATATATATATATATATATACATATATATATATATATATATATGTATATATATATATATATATATATATATATTTTCAACAACCTTGATGACGCTGAACCTCCAACTTGGTGAACAGAGACACCACGAATCCCAGGAATAAGGCAAGATGTTGTTTATTTAACGGTGATGCACAAAATCTGACGCGTTTCGGCCGGTTGCCCTTGCTCACAGATGGTCAGTGCCTGTATTGCCATTTTTTTAAATCTGCTCTGTGTACACCACGTGGGGTAATAAACATAGACAAGCTACTAAGTGCCTAAATGCAACAACATGGTTCAGTCTTTCTTCTAATCAAAAAACGAGTCACTTTTGAAATATCAAATGTGAGGATCTGAAACACATGACTGTTAGCTAAGCAAATATCAAAATAGAAAAATATACGGCATGAATGCGAAAACTTATTTTAAGATGCTAGCTTGGTGTAATAGACAGAAACAAAAGGCGATTCATGAACACAAGACATGTGACAAATCAATGCTAAAATATGTGCAAACTCTGCTGATAAATATGTGCAAAATAAAGCAATTGCAATATGTGCAAATTACGCCGTGCAAATTATGCTATTATAATGTAAATACATTTCATATGATCAGTTTGCCAGATATATGTGCACATAACGCAAGCAATGAATAAAATTCGTCACATAATCTAATGTTATCCTTTGTCAATCATTTGATGTAAAATATATGGCCTGAATGCTCATAAGTCTAGTGTATGCCTTCGAAATATGAAGTCCTATTTATAAATGTTGATCCCAACATAAAAAATATTGAATTTTGAAATGGCTGAACCATGTCTTAATTAACCATGTCTGAATCGTTTTAAAATACATCAAACGTGAAAAACTAAATAAAACGAGTGAAATAATTATTTTACCCAAGAAGTGTACCACTAATATCTGATGTATCAATACCAAATTCTAAGAATAGAATAAAAAACATTTTTTTAGCAAAAATTGGCAATGTCACAGGGAAGCAGCTACATGTAAAAAATGCTACTAATGGTATTATGTCTGTAATTTATTGCTCAGTATCATTTCATAAAAAATGATACAGATCCTCAGTAGTGTTCAACCCGTTGGGGAACTTGCTGTCCAATTCTAAAATTAATTTTGATTCCAGCTTTCTCAACAATTTATCCCTGTCCCCACCTCTATGTAATTTAGGAATAGCTCCGATCACGTAATAGCTAAGGCATTGTAAGTTGTTATTGTGGACTGTTTTAAAATGCCTAGACACAGGGTATGAAGTATCGTTGTTAACGATAGCTCGAAGATGTTGGAGAATTCTGACATGCACCTGAAGCATAGTGCTGCCCACATATCTTAAGCCGCAGGTGCATGTCAGAACATAAACTGCGTATTCGGTCTTGCAGTTGTAAGTGCCCCTAATTTTAATCATATCTGGGCTGAAGGGGGTAGCATATTGCGTGGTATTTGTTCCGAACTTGCAGGCCCTGCAGCTGGAACATCTAACAAACCCCGGCCGGGGTTGCAACCACATTAAGTCTTTGCTTAATTCCGGAAAGCTTTTCGTAATTTGTGCCCTCATAGAAGGTCCCTTTCTGTAGGTGATGGTGGGAGCTGTGGGTAATCTGGGGGCTAAAACCCCATCAGTCAAAAGTATTGGCCAGCTATGTGTCAAGATGGATCTGATTTTCCTTTCTTGACGATTGAAAGTAGTCACAAACCTAGGAGTGCCTTCCATATCGTTAGCTACTGAATCTGGTGCTTGTGTGGATGGGGGATTAGTATCTAGCAATGCCTCTCTAGGTTTCGTTTTTATTTTAGCCATGGCTTGTTTTAAGATGGTGTCTTTGTAAACTCTGGCTTTAAATCTATTTAGTGCCTGTGTGGTGCAGTGTGACAAATCCTCCTCGGTGCTGCAGATACGTTTGAGTCTTAGAAGCTCTCCGTATGGAATATTGTTGATGACGTGTCTGGGGTGGGCACTGCTGGCATGTAGAGTGGTATTACCAGCAGTGCTTTTTCTGTGCAAAGTAGTGGCTATTTGCCCTTTGTGTATGTAAATTTTTACATCCAAAAAATCTACTTGTTGGTTGTTGATATTAGATGTAAATTTTAAATTTTGCTCATTAATGTTTATATTTTTAACAAATTCAATTGCACTTTGTTGGTCCCCTTTCCATATAATAAAAACGTCATCAATATAACGCAGCCATGTAAGAACATGATCATGGTAAGCAGAACTGTGTGTGTGCTTGAGGACCTGCTCCTCCCGCCAGCCTACGTGCAAGCACGCGTAGCTGGGAGAAAAGCAGGCCCCCATCGCAACTCCTCTCTTTTGTAGGAACAGGTTTTTGCCAAATAAAAAATAATTATTGTCAAGACACCAGGTTACTAGTTCTATAAGCATTTTGTTATGCCCATAACATTGTATCGGTCTTTTGCTTAAGAAGTACTCCAATGCCTTCAATCCCGTATGGTGTTCAATACTGGTATAAAGGGATTCAATATCCAAAGTAATGAATATCAAATCCGGAGTCCAAACTAAATTTTTGATCTTTTTCAAAAAGTCCCCAGTGTCCTTGATATAGGTAGGCAAACCCGTGACTATGTCCTGCAAAAAGTAATCAATGTATTGGGTGATATGTTCTGCAATTCCTTGCATGGCCGATATAATGGGCCTTCCAGGGACCGGTGATGTATTTTTATGCACTTATATATTATACTTTCCAACCTTTCTGGCAACATCATCCTCAGTAAGAATACCTAAAAAGAAGAAGAAAGACAGTTAATTCTTTTGTGTTTAAATCTACTGAACAATTTAAATATTTGCTGACTGAATTCCAGAAAGAAAGTCTACATATGTATTCCTACAAGACATAGAGAGAGGCTAAATCCACTATCTGACAGGTAATGAGATGTTAAATGTGATGTCTGTTAATTGGGATCTCTGAGGTGTTCAGGACATAGTAATTCTGTGCTTGTTGTTACAGGTGCAGGCATTCTCCTGAGAGATAGCAGAGAAGGCACCAGAGTGGCAGTCTCTCTTGTTTATGTCCCATTCCCCTTTCCCCCCCGTTTCTGAGTTCAGAGTGACTTCTGGTTCAGAGGTGTAGGGGAGTTGGGAACCTTACTTCAGCAGGACTTCAGCCCTTCTGCTCCCATGGATTTGCCAAAATTCAGGTATCGTTCTTGACACCTCCTTCCCACATCCACGTCCGCATTCCCCACTCCCTGCTCTACCCATGCGCATCAATCTGGGGCCAGCTACATATATTCTGTGGAGTATTTTAAGTTGAACCAACCGCAGTCGTGCCTGGATTGCCACCTCCCTCGGGTAGGAGACTGCAACTTGCCAGTCTTCCTCGTCTACTTCGAGGCCATCCCTCTCACATTTTTCTTTGAGCGACTGAAGTGGATCCTCCATGTTGTTAATTCCTTTTTTATATATCAGGGAAATAGTATTTTC
The DNA here is from genome assembly GCF_964204655.1 of Triturus cristatus. Classification (NCBI taxonomy): domain Eukaryota; kingdom Metazoa; phylum Chordata; class Amphibia; order Caudata; family Salamandridae; genus Triturus; species Triturus cristatus. The sequence goes on from NC_140581.1 coordinate 271,499,289, forward strand.
TGGCAAATGGCCGTCAAGTATCCTGTCTTCCAATGGGGAGGCCGGGGGGAAGACAGATTTCGAAGTAAGGTGTGTTTGGAGGGCATGCCGGACTTGGACATATCTATAATGTTCTGTGTCTGCCAGGCTGTATTATTTCTGGAGGGAAATGAACGGGACGATTTCATCCTTGACCCAGAGATCATTGATCTGGGAGATCCCAATCCGATCCCATTTATCGAAGCCCTTAGTTTGCCACAAGCACCCCAGTTTTTGGGAGTTCCACAGAGGGGTTGCCAGAGTAAGTCGTCCGTCCCACCCCAGATATTTATTCACTACATGCCAAACATGGACTGCATGTGCGCCCGGCCCAGTTAAGTGATGTTTACCAGGTTTAGAATAGAGTGCCTTGCCATAATCTCCCCCAGGGAGGATCCATCTGTCCATGGCGTATCCTGGATCGTCCAAATTTCCAAAGGTCCCTTGGTTACTAGCCGCTAACTTGGCTGACCGATAATACTTTTTAATGTCTGGGAGGCTGATGCCTCCGTCAAACGAGTTCAGGTTGAGTTTGGGCAGTGCAATACGAGGTTTCCCATCCCATAGAAGATCCCTCTGTAGACTCTCTATTTCCATAAAATATGATGCGGGGACTGGATCCATTGAATTATGCAGGGCGTAGAGGAAGCGGGGAAGAGCGATCATTTTAAAAAGGGTAGCTTTACCTAACAGCGAGAGGGTAAAGATTTCCAGCTTTTTATGTCCTTTTTCAATCTTTGTATAGGTGGCAGGAGATTGCGTGTGAAACGGGTCATAGGACTCAGGGAGACAAAGATGCCCAAGTATAGAAAGTCCTCCGTCGCTATCTGGAGTGGGCAGTTCCCTGGAAGGGCAGGAGGCTCCCCCGTAGGACATAGACAACCAATTTTGTCCAATTTATAGTGAAGCCACAATATCTGCCAAACACTGCAAGGATATCGAATAAACATATCAAGGAAGCACTCGGGGAAGTTAAATACAACAGAATATCATCTGCATATTAGGATATTTTATCTTCCCAATCTAGTGACCAGTGCATACCATGAACTACTGGATCCTTCCGGATCCACGCCGCGAGAGGTTCCAGGGCCAGAGCAAATAGTAATGGGGACAGCGGACATTCCTGTTGTGTGCCCCGTTGCAATTGGAACGTTGGTGACGTGCGGTTGTTCACCACTACTTGGGCCATAGGTTTTGAATACAACAGCCGGACCCACTCACGAAGCTGGGCCCAAAACCCATTTTACTCAGTACAGCGAACAGGTATGGCCACTCCACCATGTCGAACGCCATGGTGGGGTCTAGCGACACCAGGACCGCCGGCTCTTGGATAGTTGCCACTCTGCCCAACACCCAATGCACTCTGCGTAGGTTCAAGGCTGTATAACGGTGCGGCATGAAACCAGATTGATCAGGATGCACCAAGCTATCTATCACCTTTACCAATCTGATCGCCAATATCTTTGCGAGGATCGTTGGGTCAGATATTGTTATGCCCAGGAGGAGTCACCGTGGCCTGATGGTTCTGGTTGCGGTCTCTTCCTCAAACGGTTATGTGTTCAACTCCTGGTGTTTCACTAGTTGTGAGTTCCCTGTCTACATTGTTGGCGATTTTGCATTTTTGGGGACTCGGCTTGGTTGTTCCTGGATTGTTGTTCTGGTCTGCTTTCCACCTGGTGGGTCTTGTCGGTCAACGGTCTTGGTTACCAGATTCCTTTCTGTGGCCGTCCCCCTTTTGGACTGTTTTCAAGGTTACCCTGTTGTCCATTGGCCCCGTGATGCGCTCTGCCATCTTCTCTGGAGTCGGCCTGTTTATGTCCTGGGGCACTGTTGTGCTGGTTCTGGTGACGGAACAGGGCCTGGGGTTCTATTTCTCTCTGTTCCTGGTCCCGGCGACAATGGTTTCTTCCACTCGGTTTCTGAATCCCCAGGCTTTGTGCAGTTTGGTGCGGCTGGGTCATTTTTGGATGATCCCCTGGCTGTCTATCGTTCCTCTCATCCTGGTGGGCGATTTTCTGGCTTCCCTGGGTTTGTAAGTCACCTGTTTTCACATTCCCGTCTATCCAGCAGGTCAGCGGTTCCTGCGGTTTGCGATGGACAGGTTCCATTACCATTATCAGGTGTCGCCTTTCGGCCTCTCTGCTGCTATCCAGGTTTTTCCGCGGTGTTGGCTCCTGCTGTGGGGGTTTTGCTGAGTCTGGGTTTTCCTGTGTTTCCCTATGTTGCTTTTGTCTAGTTTCTGCTTGGATCCTCCTTGTGGCTCTTCTGGCGGTGGTGGCGTTGATGGCCTTGTTTCAGGATCTGGGGTTCATGTTGGATCTGGCCTTTTCTCATCTGGTTCCTGTACTGGGACTTCAGTTTCCCTCCGGCTCAGTTCTCTGCCATTTCGACTCTTCTGAGGATCCTGCTGGGTCGCCCTTCTGCCCCGGCTTGGGGTTGGTTGCAGGTCTGGGGGGTTGGTGGCTGCCTACACGGCTGTGGTTCCTTGGGCTCGCCTGCGCCTCGGGTCCTTGTGATTCTTCTGTTGGCTCATTGGGACCCTTCCCTTACATGTTGCATGGCTCTGGCTTCTCTCTCCCCTGTTCTGGTTCCTAATTTGGTATGGTGACTTTCCTCTCCCACCCTGGTGTGGAGGTGCATTTTCTGCTTCCTTCTCTCCTCTTGTTGACCTCGGACGCCTGTCCTTGGGGTTGGCGGGCTGCACTGGGGTCCTTGGTGGCTGACGAGTCTGTTGGTTCGTCCCGACAATCTTGTTGTTGATTGTGCCTACTTGGGGGGGTCCTGGTGCGCGTCTCTGTACCTGCTGCCTTCCGTGATTTGTGTCTGGGTGAAGTCTCATTTGTTGGCATTGAGGGCTATGTACATTCGAAGGCATCTGAATTTCGTGAGGACGGCTTAGACCGCTTCATCCCGTCCTCTGTTTTGTGCCGTCTGTCTGTTCCGACACCTTTGTCTTCAGATCGGGTCTCTCTGGATTGGTCTTTTTGCTTCCGCTCACGACTCTTTTCTCTCCTGGTTTTGTTCCGAGGTGGTCCGTCCTCAGTCTTGCTCTCTCGTTTCCTTGGCCTTCAGGCATTTCTGTATGCCTTACCTCCTATTTCCCTCTTCCCGGGGTGTTGCAGAGGATTCGGGGGGTGAAGGTGTCTGTGCTGTTGGTTGCCTCTTTTTGTCCTTGCTGCCTTTGGTTTCCGCTCCTGCTGCTGCTAGAGGGGGCGGGTTTGGCCGGCTTCCCTTGACTCTGGTCCCGCTTCTATGTCCGCACCTGTCTTTGCCCTATCTTTGTCACCTGCATCTGTCGGCCTGGCTCTTGACCGGCTGTCGTTGGCATCTTTGGGCTGTTCGTCTGTGGTGGCCTGTGGCATTCCGTTGTCGTGTCGGCCTTCAACACTTAAGGACTGTGGTGCGCGTTGAGCTAAGGCCTCTTGGTGCTCTTCTCTTGGTCTGGATCCATGGTTGGTGGTCCGGCTTCTATTCTTGTCTTTCTCTGAGATGGGTTTTGATGGACCTTTCCCCTTCCGCCTTGTCTGCTCGTTGGGCTGTGGTTCAGGCTTGTTGGGGTCTCGGGCCTCTTTGGAGGTTGTGGCTCCTTGGGTGAGTCAGATTCTGTGTTGTTTTTGGCTTCCACATCTGATCTCTCCTGTGTTTTTACCTTCTTGGGTTTTCCTACTGTTTCTGCAGTTGCACCTTATTGTGCCTTTTTTTAGGTTGTCTGTAGTGGCTGTCCGCAACTGTGGCTTTTTTGTAGTCCATCTCCTCCGAGTGGCAGTTGGGTGAGTTGTGTGCTTTGCTTCTCTCTTTCCCTTATTTGCAGTTTCTGCTGCTTGGGGTTTTTTGCGGCTGGGCCCGTTTTTTCCCCTGGCCTTCCTCCGGGTTCCATTTGCTGCTGGTGGTGATTCCTTCCTGTTTTGCCTGGGGACGGGGATTCCTTTGTTCCTTCATCCTTGGTTGTTCGCACCCTTCGTTTTTCCTACCTCCGTACCTTGGGGTTTCGTCTTTCAACTGCCCTGTTTTTCTCATGTGGGGGTGTGGCTTGTTTTCTCCTTCCACCTTCACTGGCTATGTGCGTTTTCATGATCTGCCTATCCTGTGGGTCTGCCTCCTCCGTCTCTGGTGCTGGGTCGTTTGACACGTTCTGTGTCCGCTTCCTGGGCTGAGGAGGCAGGTATCTCTGTCCTGGTGTTTTGTGGAGCGGCCACTTGGCTGTCCCTTCACACATTTGTTCGGCATTTTCGCTTTGCTGTTTTCCGTGCCTCTGTGGTCCATTTTGCTGTTGGCGTTTTGCATGCTGCTGTTCCTTAATCCTTTGTTTGATTACGTTTTGTACTTTTGCAAGGATCCCTGGTGTCCTGCATTTATTCTTCTTGGGTCTCTGCTTGTGAGTTCCTCACTATGTTAGGACTGGGATTTACCCCGATTAGGGTCCACCTCGTCCCAGTCCTGTTCCCTCCCTCCCGCTGCGTTTGTGTCAGGACTTGTTGATAACAGGCATGGCGGTGGGTGGGAGGGGCTTATATAACCTTTGAAAATATTATAAGTGTTCTGATTGGCTGTTGGGAGGCAGGATTGCCTCACTATGTTAGGAGTGGGACAAGGAAGACCCTAATCGGGGTAATGAAGATTACCGGTAAGTAACAAGACATTTAGAATCATGTATGTAGAAATATGAAATAGTAATAATGTAAAACACTTACAGAAAAATTTTTGGGAATAGTTTTTCTTATCTTCTTAACAAGAGAAAAACAAAATCCTATAAATAGTTTGATTATTGGGAAAGTTAGATTATACTTATGGATCTAATTAGAATTATGAATCTTTAATTCCTATTTCTTTATGTGTTTCTTTCTTTTTCTAAAATATTAATGCATGTGTTTTATTTCCTCAGAAAATTGACGAATTATGCTTTCTCTATGAAGGCCTCTAAACTCTGCTAGAGTAATTTTCCTTTTCCCTAACATAGGCCACAGAAGAATGTATTTTGTCCATGACTATTTCTAAAAAGCTGATTTATTTGTTCAATTTTGCTTAGCGTATCACTAGGATTTCCTTCCTATGGTTAGAGTATTTCTTTCTATGAATAATTGTGTCAACTAATGCTGCAAACTGATGTGGAAGAGCGCGAGTACATGAAGTTATCAAATAATCTTCCTGCTTCTGAAGAGTGATGGTGATATTCAAGTTTAACAAAGAACTTTAACCGAGAAAATCCAGATGAACTCACTGAGATGATGATCACCTCATAAATTCTACAAATGGAATCGCGTGAAACCGTGAAATTGCAACTTTACGGGGATATAACTTTTTACCATTTGGGGTATAATTATTACTGTGAGAAAAGAACTTGGCAGTAGCTGTTTCTATGAGAAGAGAGACTTTGCTGCTGTACTCACTATGCTACTCTGGCTGGGTATTATCCTTGCAAATCCTGAGCGAGACTGTCCTGATCATCTTGCACTTCATAATCTGGTGATGTTGCTCAAGCTGTACCTTTTCGGCCAAAGGGTTAGCTATTTCTGACTATTGTGCGCTGTGCCTTAGTTTTCTCTGAATTAGGTTTGTATGAAATACTGAATTACATACTGAATTTGCAATTATTATTTTCTTTGTTTCTCTCTCTCGCCCCTCTCAGTGCTGTTATTGATTATACAATGTATTTGTCTATGAAATGTATTTCCTTGTTGTGATCTTACCTGTAACATTGAAATAACACAAAATGTATGATTCTTATGAATTTGTGTATTGATCATTCATTTTTTGAAATATTTAGGTAAAAGTGACTAGATAAGTATCTTGAGTTTGTCTTTATTAGTGAATTATTGAACATAACGTATGTTGTGATTACGATTGTTGGACAGGCTTTTCCTTCATTAGAGGTCCTCATAAGGGAAATAGCATCCGTCTCTTATTATCGAGTCCCTATTAGCTCTACCAAAGATCAATTGGAAGACCTGATATATGAATATGTAAGTGAATATTAAGATTATATGGGCCCAATCTCTTGGTTATAGGTAAAAATTCCTGATAATGATAAATTTGGGATAAAGTGAATTATTATAAAATTTACACCGCTTCTGCTGCATCACCTTCTTCTTGTGTTTGGACTTACCCGATGACCTCGACGACTTGGAGTAGGGGCTCTGCGAACGGCCTCTTGACCTTCCTCTCGAACAAGACCGGGAATGATGCAGAGCCGACCGGTGGTCCTCTAGCAACCGGAGCAAATTCAAAAATTAAGACCGACCACAATGGAGCACTGTTCGGCTGCACAAGATGGATTGAACCCAGTCTTTGCTTAACTGTAGACTAAGAAGAAAAATTGTACGGAAGTTTCCCAAGAAGCTAAAGTTCCGCAGGCAAAAGCAGCCGGTGGTGTCTGAGGAAAAGGTGTCGTCGTCGAGGAGCAGCTGGACGAAGTTGCCGTGAATATTTCTACGTTCGGACTTTGTCACTTTTTTGTACGTTAAAAACCTCCAGTGGGGGAAGCTGCAGCCTATAGCTGACAAGGGCCACACAAGACTGGATACCCCTTCAGAGAAGCCCTGCTGAACAGGATTTGCTGCTGTGAAGAAGAAGGTATTTTCTAAAGACAGGGGTCCCTAGACAAAATTAAATTATATAAGAAATAAATATAGGCTAAATAGGAGCTATATTCTTTGTCCAGCCGGACAGGGTTTAATCTCAAATAGGTATATAACATAAAATGCACAATGCACCATTGTCTCAGGTTGCTTGGTGCCGGGATTTCACCTACTGGATCGAAACCAAGATACTCCTCGATATTCATCGGAGAAAATAGCAGCTGCTGCTCCGGTATAGCCGCGACCCGACAGACTGGATCCCCATTGAGGAATCCTAATATTTTCAACAATCCTGGCGTCCTCCACCATTACCATTATTGGTCCTCTCGGCATCCAATTGTAACCCAGAGGCACATTTTCTGAACGTATCTAACTCGACAACCAGGGATCGCCGTTTGTTGTCCTTCCACCGGCTCTGACTCACATCATTTATTGTAAATACACTGGCAGTATTAACATGTCTTAAGGCAAATGTACACAGGCATGTAAAAGTAAAATGTCCTGAAGATGATCCCGATAATTTTTCCAAGGGATCGAAACGCCATTGGCAGTATTTACACCATATGCATTTAATATATTGTAAAGTTCATTGTGCAATGGTGTTCTTACGTTACATGAGTGTGCTATAATTTATGCTACGCAGACACGTTCTCTTTGCCTGAACCCTTCCCTTATTGTTGTCTTGTTTCTTTGTGTTAGTAGGACACTGGATGTGTCCCACTTGAATTTTTTGTGTGTATTTTATGTTATATACCTATTTGAGATTAAACCCTGTCGGGCTGGACAAAGAATATAGCTCCTATTTAGCCTATATTTATTTTCATATAATTTAATTTTGTCTAGGGACCCCTGTCTTTAGAAAATATATACATACCCAAGGTTCCTGACCATTTGCCTATTGGGTTCCCTTGTCCTTTAAAACAGTGAAGAAGAAGGTAGCAGAAGCTACCACAAAGTCAGGCCAGATTGGCTAGCAGGTAGGTCTCGGTATTTTGCCGGTTCTCAATCAATGTTTTGGTGAAAAATGTTTAAGTCCAAGTTTCAGGTTTTGACTGGAGAAGCTACTTTAGCACCATTTCTAAGAGTCCGCGGCTGGCTGGGCACCACTTGGGGGGAGGCATCAAGACAGACAGTAGGTGTGGGGTTCAAGGTTTCTGGAGCTTTTTATGTCCTTGTAACTCCCACAGAAGGCCAACCAACAAGCCCTTGGAGTCACTCTGGTAGAGAAGCAACAGGGTAGTCCTCTGAGGGTACAAGGCAGACTTTAAGCAGTAGAACAGTCCTCTGACGTACAAAGCAGGCCTCCAGCAGCAGACATTTCTCTGGAGTACAAGGTAGTTCTTCTGGTGGTCCTCCACAGGTCCAGGAGTGTACTGAAGAGTTAGCCTGAGGATCTAATAGTTAACCTAGTGGCAGCCTTTTAAGTGGGAGAAACATCTAGGCTATCCCTTAACCTGGTTCTGGAAATGTCCTTCTTTCCCTCGCCCAGGCTCCAAGAGGTCTATGGCTACAAAAGGCTGGTGTCAAGTTCCTTTGTGAGTGTGCAGAAGGCAGCCCTTTAAAATGTAAGTGAGGCATGAAATATCTCCGCATCACCTATCTTGGCAGGATGGCCCATGCTTCGAACACTTAGTCCCTCTTTGTCCAGCTAGTAGCATTTAATATACAGGCCCTGGGTACCTGTAGTACCACTTTACTAGGGTATTATGACATATAGCATAAATGTTGTGACACTGCATGTTCTCAATGGTGGCCAAAAGATCCAGCCACCTCGGGGTGCAACCACAATTTGTGATCGGCCAGGTGCCACCACTGAGCTTGTCTATCTGGAGTTTAAATGTCCCACCAGGTGGTTCATGATCAAGGAGATGCTCCCATGCATTAGCCAACTACAGAGGCGCAGTGCCTATTGGCACAGAACCTACTTTGCTTTTATGTTTGTTGCAGTACAATATGGCAATGGTGATGTCCGTGGGAACCTGCATCAGCTTCCCCTTATTGGATGGCAGGAAGGTCTTTTACGCCAGATGAATGGCCTGCAACACCACCAGATTTATATGGAGTGAGATATCAAGTGGAGACCTGAGTCCTCTGATCGCCACTTCTCCCAGAGGAACTCCTCAACCCAGCAGTGACGCATCCGTCAACACCATCAGCCTGCAAGGGGCAGTAAGAGGGGTCTGCTGTGGTCCAATTGTGTTTAAGTAGTCACCACTGCAGATCTCTTGCAGTCTCCCCCAAAACCTGGATGGAGTCCGACAGGTTTCCTTGAAGCAATTCATGGGGGATGGTCATTGTGTGCTGAAGACGTTGCTTTATCAGTGTTGGTGACCCTACTTTCACTAGCCAGTCATTCAAGCTGTGGAGCCAACTACCACAAACCAGCCATTCAAGTTTAGAAATACTTGGACTCCTAACCTCATTAGTGAAGATGTCAAAACTGTCAATTTTTCATGAACACAGGTGGCACAGTTGTAAGACCCTATTTGGGGGCCAAGCAGGGCTACTGAGCTTCAGGTGTGTTGGGCTGGAGTCCTTTGCCACTGATGTCCTAGGGTGCATCCTACAATGGCTCTGTGAACTCGGCCAAGAACAACCCCTTAAATACTAATCTCAGTGATAGTGATGGCAACCAATCACAGGCTTCTCGGGGAGAGAGAATGTGTGTGCTTCAAGCTCAGAACTCAACAATTACCCAGCAGCAGAATAATTGATTGTCCAACCCAGTGCTTATTTTTTATAAAACAAAACACTACACACTACAATGTAGAGGTACAAAACCTACTGATGCTGGGACACTATCCATAGATCAGGGTTCTGTACTTCCTGCCTTTCCCCCTTCCCCCTCCCCTTCTCTCCTATAAACTCGGGTTTGGATATAGTATGGTAGGTTTGATGCACAGATAGAGGCTAATCTCTCTTTTAGAGTTTTTTCGCTGAGTTAACAGAGTTCCAATATCAATATCCCACCAATGCGGGCTCTTCAGACCCATATATGAGTCTAGTTCTTGCTCCCTTCCCTGGGAGGAGACACACAAGCTGAGAGTGGCTGAGCAATCTTCATAAGCAACAATGGAGGCTGCGGCCCGAGCCTGTTCTGTCAGGCAGGCTCTGGCGCTGTTGATTCCCTCCAACTGGTAGCAGAACCACTTCTGGGCAGCAGGTTAGATGGGCAGTGAATTGCAGAGTTAGAGGTTAAAGGGACCACTGCGGGCTCTTCTTTAGGGGCATTGCATTCTTGACCCCACCCATGTTCATAGGACATCGTATGGTCCGTGCAGGTCCTTCAGTTGTCACAGTGGTGCAGTCCGCTCAGGCACAGTGTTAAAGTCCACAGTGGCACTTTTCATGGCAGTGCCAAGGTGCTGGTTCATTTAGGATCAGAGCAGCACAATCCGCTCAGGCACACTTCAGGGCAGAGCCATAGTGTAGGCCGCTTAAGCACAACTTCAAGGTTTCAGCGACGCTGTCTGCTCTAACACACTTTGGGCAGTGTCACAATGCAGACTGCTTTGGCAAGAGAGTCTGCGATTTGGTCCTAGGAGAAATACAGACTGCTCCTACTCAAGTTTCTCTGGGCAGAAGACCCCTCACCTCGAGGATCAGATGCTTTTGCTCACCTTCATCTGTTGCACCTCATGTAGGGTTGATGCACTCCTTCACTCTGTTCTCAGGTAAGTCAGCCTCTAGGTGCTTCAGGACTGGGGGACACCTTCCAGGTCAGGCTCCAGGTGATGTTCCCCTCATCTCTGTGAAACTGCCTATCAAGCAGATACCAGCTCTAGTTGCACAGTGGTCCACTGAGCACTCTGCGGGGCTGTTCCCTTCCTTGGATAAAGAGAATTTGGAGCTGCAACAAGAAGTGGGTCAGCAGCTCCCACCTCTTTACACTCAAAAGAGACAGGGGATGTTTATTCTTTGTCTGCACTCTCAGAACCGTTGAGGTTGATATAATGGGAGAATTTGACAAAATATGGTATTGAGAGAATTATTGAAACTCAAAGAGACCCACGAGTACATCCCTTGCAATATAACCCTAAATGAACGAAAAGTTGAAAATGAGCTTACGTGAAATAATCAGATCAGCAGACAAGGGCGAGGTATTGTGATCCAAGACCTGCTACAACACAAATAAAAAATCTACAGGAAATTAGAGAACAGAGGTCATTATGCCCCATTGTTCTCTAATCTGCTGCCGGAACTCTCCTATAATCTATTGTTGTTGTTGTACATCTTCCTCATTGCTGTCCTGTTCCTTGCTGCTCAGCCATGTGTGTGATGTCACTTAGAATGTTGGGTGTGAGGGACTGGAGGAGTTGGCAGTTGGAGGAGATGGGCTGAGCAGCAGGGAGGCTGCTCCTGGTGGGGCTTTACAGGGGCTTTACAGGGGCTTTACAGGGGCCTAGCTGAGGCCTTACATGAGATCTACATGGACTTTATGACCAACCAATAAATCTATAACTTGTTCTAAGCCACCTGTCTACGAGACATCTTTGATTATTACACTGGCGACGAGGATGGGATTCCAAAGAATTATCATGGATATTACCATCAAGGCTAAAGTGAAAGGCTTTGCGGGTAAAAATAATTTGATGTTCTGAATGCGAAATATCCATGTACTCCAGTACTGTATATGGTACCAATGATTCAATAGGGTCCCAACATGACATCAGGCAGACCAATTGTCTATGGGCGCCATTCTGTCTTGGACCCCCTTTTTGCATTTTTATTGAGAAACTTTGCCAACCAAACACGGAGCTATATAAAGAACAATGGTAGATTTATTACCAAAATTGAAGATTGTGTCTTTGATGGGTATGAGGAAATTGTGGTACATATGGCTATAGAATTCTTATATACAAAATGCCTGCGGATGAGAGAATTGAAGTGATTTCAGACCCTTCTAAATACTCGTCCAGAGCCTATTCAGGTTCCCACAGAGTTGATTACACCTCTTCTCGTGGTGGCTCTCAAGAAGTATTACTGTGTGATGGCACATATTACTTCCAAACCAAGGAGACTTCTATGGGGACTTCGTTTGTCCCTAACCTTGCCATTTTGTTTAAGATCAATTTTGAATGTCATTACAGTTTTGATCCCACTTCCAACCCTTACACAGCCACATTTGGCAGTGGAAATTATTTATGGATGACGTTTTTATAATTAGGTGAGGCAATGAACATATGCGGTCTGAAAACCTAACCAAGATTAATTTTCTCACACCAGATATGAGATTCACTTTTGTATGACAGAACAATACATGTCCTGACAACGCATGCCTAAACACGCGTTCTCAACCATGACCACATCTTTACCATGCATGCCTTTACAACAAATTGTAATGTAAAAGCATGATTGGTAAAAGCATATGTGTGGTAAAGATTAGACTCCAGCCCCTGGCCCTAAATCCCAGCCACCAGTCCTGCAAACCTCCTCACCCCAGTCCTAAAAACTATCCTTACCTCCCCACCCTAGCCCTAAAACCAGACCCCCCAGCCCTACTAATTACCGTGATCCCAGCCCCCCCAGCCCTACAAACTGTGTCTTCCCCCTGCCCCGAGCTGAAAAACCCGTCCCCAGCCCTAATAACTACCCCGATCCCAGCCCTAAAGATTGCCCTGCCCCCCCTAATCCCTAAAACCGCCCCCAGCCCTAAACACTGCCCTTTCCCCCTCCCTGAAACCTAAATAAAAGTGAAAATACTACTCACCAAGCCGACGTTTCTTAGAACGTTGTCTGCAGGAAGTCTCCAACCCCCTCACCCACATGCTGTAATGCTAGACCGCTAACAGCCTTTACCACGCATATGCATGGTTAAGGCATATGCGTGGTAAAGGCATATGCATGGCTAAGACATATGCGTGGTTCCGCTTGTGTTAAATTGACACATGTGGTTTTGCCAGCGTTGTTAATGTCGTTTCCCCAAGAATCACCCACCCCAATAACCAGAATTCTACTGATTTTCTTAACTAGACAATCTGCGCAGTTGATGGCCAAATGTGTACCAAGCTATTTTGGAATTCAACAGAAAGGAATACACTACTTCATTACACCAGTAATCACCCATGTGCACTTTGGGATGGATTACCCTTTGGTCAGTGAAGAGCCAACGATTGTAGGAAAACGAAAATTCTTAGCAACAAAATGTTGGCATGTGGTTACCCAAGAACACTAGCTAAATGATCCATTAAAAGAGCCTGATATTCTCCAAGGGGACACCTCCTTGGCCAAAAAAAGAGACTGACTGCATTGTTTGTGTTACCATATTTTGCAATATGAGTAATATATTAAACAAAATCATAAAAGTAATTGGTCTTTACTTTCCTTAATAGGCTTCAATGACCAGATTCCCAGATTCCCACTTTCTCCTTTCACAAGGCTAGAAACTTAAGGGATCATGTGGCTCATGCCAGTATTCACTCTGAACAGACCCGTACAAACATAGCCCCCTATTTAGGATTACATCGCTTTGTAGGACATTGTATTATGTGTAACTACATTATTGATTGATTGGAATTTGTTCATAGAAACATCAAACAGACTTTAAGGGTGTCATCTCGTTGTAATACAAACAATGTCATCTATGCAATCTGGTGTTCCTATAATTTGACATATATAGGCCAGGCCACTCATAAACTCAAGGTCAGATCATATCAACATTGGAGTCGTATCAAATGTAAGAATATGATTTAGCCCCACTTGTAAATCGTTTGGGGGGAAATAGGTTACACAGAAAATAATTTTCATTAGCAAATGGTGTAGACAGTGAAAAGAAAAAAACAAGGTGGCGCTGAATAGCGCAGAAAGCAGGTGGATGTTCAAATTATCAGGGTTCTTCATACCATGGAAGAATTCACCTGGTTGCAACATAAGCTACCCTTACGGCAGCTTCTTTAATAGCTCCTTTTGGAAGAATTGTTTTGATCGTCTGTGTATACAATGATTTTATGGCAAGACCGGAGGCTAACATTATTGCATTTCTCCTTTAACCTCTTGAGTGCCCATGACGAGATGGTCTCGTCATGGGCCGCGGTTGCGCTGTGCCCATGACGAGACTATCTCGTCATGAACCCCGCCCGCTAATTCAACGCCCGGCACAGGGCGGGGAAAGGGCGGGGCACTCAAGGGGTTAATGCCCTCTCCTTTAATGCCCCCACACAGCAGCTCCTTTAACAAATAGAAAACAAAAACAAAAGAATTCCATCTCCATAAAACCATAGAACACTCCATCCTCTTCCTTCTTTTTTGCTGCTGCAGGATGAGATGAGTATTGGGCAGCTCTGCTATTAATATTTCAAAATTTATATTAGATATATGATGTGTAAACATGATTGGAAGTGTGTTGGTTGGATGGTTTCAAGGTTTGAAGTAAATTGATTTAAAATCATTTTTTTAAATGAAGGGGTTTAGAAAGTAAAGTATATATGTATATTTGTGAGTTTATCGAAACATTGAGGAAATAGTAATTCTAAGTCAAATGCGTTAATCAGTGTTTTTGTTAGGAATTTTAATAGCTTTCCACGTTTTGGCTTACCTAGGAGCGGCAGTTGTAATCTTCGTTTGTTGCGCGGTATGAATGTTGCCATGGTGAACTGGGGGTATGCGAAGAAAAGATTAAGTCATCTTTAGTTACGCTCGCGTGCACTCAATGTAGCGAATGCAGGAGAAGTGAAGGAGCGTATGAAGTCATCTTAAGTCACGCTTGCGTGCATTCAATGTAGCGAATGCAGGAAGGAGCATCTTTTTACCAAAGCGGATAGTTTAAGAACACAGGCGCAAAGGGTGCAAGTGTTTTTTAGTTAAGCGGATCACTTTTAGTGTGATCGGAGCGAGCGGGAAGGATCAGGATTCCATTTTTGGTGCGTTTAATTAAAATACGGGTTGTGAGGACATTAAGAAAGGAAACAGTGGAAATAGATGATGGAGTCGAATTTTAGGATTGGGGCCATCTTAGACAATGTGAAAGAATGCTTTCAATGATATCGACGAAGGACTAAAAATATGTGGGGGCCATTTTATATGTCGATTTTAAAGAAAGGTTTTGACAGTCAGTTATTCACTGGATGATTTTTATGAGATGACAGTTTGTTATAGGAAGGAGTTTTATTGTGAAGAGATAGATTGAATAATGATCTAGATTTTGGAATTTATTATGAGTGAGCCAAGTAATTTAGGAAGTTTAGAGAGTGGAAGTATGGAGGATAGAATTTTGTATGTATTAAATAAATTCAGTAATGATTTTAATAATAGGATGGAAAAGAAATTAGATGATTTAATTAAGTCAAAAGGATTGAATGTACAAGAAGAAAGGTTTTATTCTGCAGGGGAGGATCCTGTAGTGAAAAACAGAGGTAAACCTTTTAGAAAGAGGAAACATTTAATTGAGGTGAGGAATGTGGCAAAGAGAAGTAAGAAAGGAGATAATTAAAAATTTTATGAAGATTAAAAGAAATGTGATGGTGTCAAGGACACACATGGGGCCAAGTAAAGGGTTCAGAATATTCAGGACGAAAGTCTATGGAAGGAAGGAAACATTCCTTTGTATTGTGTGACGAATCCTCTGGGAGTGCAGAGGTGGAGTTAAGTTGCTCTTCTGATTTCGAATCAGAAGAGGAAAGCAGGGGGATTAGTAAAATTTCCACAAACAAGAAAGATAAGATGGATGAGCAAGAGGCTCTTTTGGATCCCTTGGGGGATTGTATGTTTGATCCATCTATGATAAAGCACCCTTTATCACCAGAATGGGTTCCGGTGGCTCATGTGGCTGAATACATGGAATCATGGTTAAGAAAACAGATTCCAAAAGAGGTCAGACTGCGATTGAGATCGGAATGTCCTAGACCTAGCTTGGCAAACAAGGATATGGTAACACCTGAATTGGATTCAAAGATTGTTGCTTTTATTAGCAAAGGAGCACGGGATCCAAGAAAAGGTTTAGATAAAGGCCTAAAAATGTGCCAAGATCGGTTACTTGACATCTCAGGCCCATTGGCAAACGTTTTTGAAATGGTTGAGGAAGCATATGTTGGTAACAAAAGCTTGGATGTTGAGGAACTATGGCAATGGGTTCAAAGGTCAGTAAGTATGTTTGCTTGGGAATGCAAACATTGCCTTATCTGTTGAGGGTAGGAAAAGTATATTATTGAAAATCGATCCTAAATTGGTAGATCTTGCCAGTAATGAAGGGAGCCTAGCAGCAAACGGTATGCTTTTTGGAGATGAGTTCATTAAAGAGATGTCCAAATTTGTTGGTGCTTTTAGTTCTTTGCAGAAATCGCAAAGGGAAATTAAAAAAGTGTTTGACAAGCATGTTTTTGGAGGGGCCGGGAGAACAAGAGGTCGGTTCCCCGGCCGAGGCCAAGGAATTACTAGGGCATCATTCAGGCCTAGTTCATATCAGACCTCGTATTACGCAGGTGGATTCTTTCCACAAAGACAGAGGAGTAGAGGAAGAGGTGGAAGAGATGTTCGACGAACAAGAGGTACAGGTAAGACAAGACCCTTTCATTACCCTCCTACAGTTGGGGTGCAGACTTGCCCAATTTCATGGGAATTGGAAGAAGGTGACAAAAGATCCATGGGTCTTGGAAACAGTTTTGGGGTATCGGATAGATTTTATAGAGGAACCTTTTCAAAGACACCCCCACGAAATGTTGAGATTCAACAAAGAATTCACTGAATTAGTAGAGAAAGAGGTTCAAGAATTGATTGTAAAGGGTGCTATTGTGGAAGAAAAAGAAGACGTTCAAAGGTGTGTGGGCAATATCTTTTTAGTGGAGAAAAAAGACAAGGGAATGAGAGCTGTTATAAATCTAAGGAGTTTAAACAATTGGGTGAAATATCACCATTTCAAAATGGAAGGAATACATTTTGTGAGAGATATTCTACAAATGGGGGATTGGATGACTCGTCTGGATCTGAAAGATGCATATCTGACAATCCCGTTTGGGAGCCTCATTAGAAAGTTTTGAGATTCAGATGGAAAGGGAAGATGTGGAAGTTCACTTGCCTCCCTTTCGGGCTCTCATCTGCCCGTGGTGTTTCGAAAAAAGATGCTTCGTCCAGTAGCGGGCTTTTTGAGAGAGAGAGAGAGGGGGATCAGATTGATAATTTATCTAGACAACATTTTGTTGATGGATCAAAACAGATTGAAATTGGAGGAAAATACAAGGTTTACAGCGGATCTGTTCGAGAGTCTAGGTTTTGTAGTGAATACGAAGAAATCATGTTTGGTACCAGGTCAGGTGACTCAGTTTCTGGGGTTCATGGTGGATACTGTGGTTGGTCAGTTGAAACTTCCAAAAGAGAAATTGAAAAGAATAAGGAAAGATATATGGAGCGTTTTAGATGCGGACAGGCTTTCTTTGAGAAATTTAGCAAGGATAATAGGTGTGCTTTCCTCTACTATTCAGGCCATTTTTCCAGGACCTTTGAACTATCGGGTGCTCCAGACATTGAAAGCAGAACATTTGAGGAATGGAAGGAAATTTTCGGAGGAAATTGTTCTTTCAGAGGACAGCAGGGAGGAATTGACTTGGTGGTTAAAGAACCTGGAGGCTTGGAATGGCAAAGGCATATTTGGGGAGTGTCCAGAGTTGGTAATAGAATCTGACGCGTGTCTGGAAGGATGGGGAGCCAAGTGTGGTTCAGTATCAATAGGTGGAATATTGTCAGAGGAGGAAAGGAAGCTTCGTATAAATTGTTTGGAACTGTTAGCGGGATCTTTTGCAATAAAGAGTTTTACAAAGGACAAAGCAAAGTGTTCAGTGTTATTAAAAATGGACGTGTGTGTCAGCTGTGAGGTATGTGAACAAGTTGGGAGGTCCGAAATCAAAGGATCTTGCGAATCTAGCAAAGGTTTTCTGGGATTATTGTTTTCAGAGGGAGAATGTTGTGCAAGCAGAACATATTCCAGGAATGAAAAATGTAGAGGCAGATTGGTACTCAAGGAACTGTAGGGATTTGAGCGATTGGAAGCTGGACAGAGAGGTATTTCAGACTCTGATGAGAGTGTGGGGCCCTTGCGATGTGGATCTTTTTGCGAACAGATTGAATGCTCAGTTGCCAAAGTTTTTCAGTTGGCGTCCGGATCCAGATGCACTGGGGTTGGATGCGTTTCGACAAAATTGGAAGGGGCTCAGACCTTATGCTTTCCCTCCTTTTTCAATGATTGCTCGGTGTGAGAAAGTGCCATCTTTCTTGCATGGTATGCCCCCACTTTTTGCTGAATTGCTGAATGTACTTTGACTGAGTGTGCCCTGGACTCCTGCCAATCAGGTGCCCAGGGCCTATGTTCCTTCCTCAAAAAAAAACCAAACCCAAATTGGCAAACCCTGGCCCCATGTCAGCCCCTGGTAAATGGTACCCTAGGTACCCAGGGCCTTGTGACCAGGGAAGGCCTCTAAGGGCTGCAGCACTCCTTGTGCCACCCTTAGAGGACCTGTACCCTTACACACACACACTGCCTTTGCAGGCTGAGTGTTTGGGTGCAAGACAAAAAACAAGTCGACATGACACACATCCCTGTGTGCCATGCCCATCACCTACACTGCCATGGCATACATCAGCCACCCCTCTAGCTGGGTGCCTTATGACAATGGTGTGGGCACAGGAGCAGGAGCTCTGTGCCCCTACACTGCCCAGGTCCATTCCTGAGCACTGTAAGTGCAGTGCTGCCATTTAAGAGTACATGGTGCTGAGAGCTCGTCAAACACGAACTCCACAGCACCATAATGGCAACACTAAAGACTGAGAAGTTTGGTATCAAACTTCTCAGCACATTAAACCCACACTGACATCAGTGTGGGTTTAATGTGCACACTGATGTCAGTGTGGGATTTCATGTACACAGCACCCCAGAGGGCATCTTAGAGGTGCCCCCTTAAACCTAACCTACAATCCACATCTGCTCTGAGGCTGCCACCCAGCAGACATGTTGCTGGACCCCTGGGTAGGAGAGCCCTGCTCTCCTGGGCCTGCAACAATGCACATCCTGGGCGAGGTGCTAAATCTCCTCCCCCAGGATGGGCAGGGGGAAGCTTCAAAGGCATGCCGCCTCTGTGAGCTTCCCCAGGCCACTGCAACCCCCCACTCTGGCTGGAAGCTTTGGCCGGAAACCCCAAATAAGGACAGGGGATGTGCCAGCCTGCCAATCCCACCCCTCAGGTGGGGGAGGCGAGGTGAAGCACATCTGCGGGCTCTCGCCATCTTGAAGATGACCCTATCAGGACTAGGCTACTGCCTCCCTCCCACAGGAGAGAGGCAGGATAGGGGGTGTACCCACCCCAGGACAGGGACCCATTGGTCCCTGCCCTTCACCTACCTGTAACGCCCCTAAATCTAGTATTTAGAGGCACCCTGAACCTTCCTTCCCCAGATTCCAGATTCAAAACTACAAAGAAGAGCAAGAAGAAAGAAGACCTGCCCTGCAGCTGCTAAAAAGAGGAAGACACCAACTGCGTTTGCCCCAGCCCTACCGGCCTGTTGACCCTCGAACCTGCTGCTGCTCCAACCCGGCATCTCTTGTGGGCATCAACCTCACCAACCCCGGAGGACCTGGCTACCTTTTGGCTCTAAGCCCCGGGTACTCCCATGAGTGGAGGCTCTACTCAAAACCTACCTCTAATCCCTGGCAGCAGCCCGGAACCGCGAACCCAGCACACTCTGCACCAGCCAAACCTGGCCAGTGCCGGAGTGAACAAAGACCCAGAGGATGACCCCACGGCGACTTTGACCCCGAGTCCGGCACCCAAGGTCCTCCCTCGACACTCCTGAAGAAGCCTTCAGCCTCAGAACAAGGTGCCCCCCTCTACCGCGATCAACAGAGGGTAAGATTTCCCGACATCAAAAGGCACCCCTGCACGTGGCGCCCCGCGGCCCCCTGTGCCCAATCCCGGGGTACCTACCTATCCTCCAACTATCCAACTTACCTCTCGAAGAGGTGGTGGCACCTGAAGAGTCCTCGTCCCCGAGCTTGCAGTCTTTTTCTAAACCGGAGATTCCCATTGAAATCAATTGAGCGCCCGAAGGCTCAAAAGCACCCTGCACCCAGCCGCCCGAGTGTCCCTGGCAGTGAAAACTCTACACCTACCTACCTCCCCACTTGCCCTGAGTAAGTGACCAGGAGCCCAGCACCCACAGCTGCGTGGCTTGCCAGTCAGCAGCCACCAACCAAGGCTCCCCTATCCCTCATAGGATAACATTGGGCCTAACTCTCTTTGCACCCGGCCGCCCTAGAGTCGCCGAGGGTGAACCAACTGTACCTACCTGACACTGGGGGACCCCTGAGTCTATGCCCAGAACCTCAACTCTGCCAGTCTAGTACTTCCCCTTAAACCGATAACTCTATTTTCCTCATAGGGTAACATTGACTGGCTTTTTCCTAAAATTTCTTTTAAGTGTGGACTTTTCAAATCTTAAAATATTCACCAAAAATCAGCAGAGTAACGAAAACGAAATTACTCACATGATCTTAGGTGAGCTCCCAGTGCTGGCTCTTGGTGCCCAGCACTGACTCTGAAAAATACTTACAATTGTACTTACCCGTAACCCAATTTTCTTCCATAGGAAATCATTGACTGTTTTTCTGTGAAATTTCTTCTGTGTCAATTTCTGCAATCTTTAAATATTCTTCAAAAATCGTATAATATCTGAAAACGTAATTACTTACCTGTTTTGGATAAAGGTCCCAGTACTGAGTCTAGGCACCCAGTACTGGATTACAAAAGCAACGAGAACATACTGTACCTGCAACTTGAATTTTCTTCCATAGGGAATCATTGACTGTTTTCTTTGAAATATTTTTAAAGTGTCAACTTTTAAAATAGCTAAATATTGTTTAAAAATCATTACAGTAATTAAGTCGACTTTCATCACTTGATTCTGAGTACTGAACCAGGACTGAATCTAGGATCCAGTCCTGGAATTCCAAAATGTAATCTAAAAAGTAATCTGTTGCAAATAACTTGAATTTTCCATTGAGCTCAATGCATTGTTGTGTTTAAAATAGAGTTGCCTATTGCAACCACTTGTAACTGTTTACAAAAGTCAATTGCATATTGCAAAAGTACTTATATGAAACATCTCATTCTGAGAAAGTATATTTTAAATCCAAGTGTTGGTTCTAAAATAAAACAAGCATATATGTTTTATATATAAACCATTGGCCTAGAGTTCAGTTATTGAGTGTGTGAGACCATTTGCTGACTGAGTGTGTACAACAAATGCTTTACACTGTCCTCTGATACTGCCTTACTGCTCGACCAAGCTACCACTTTAGAGAGTAAGGTTATATCTAACTTTAACCTCTGTCAAACCCTGGGGGACTGTGGACTCTATACACCCTGTACCTATTAAGGGACAGTATATACAGAGCCACTTTCTCACACTCGGGTGACAGGAGTTTTGAGGAAGTTGAAGGAGACAGTAGTTTTGGTGACTCCTCTTTGGAGATCTCAGGTTTGGTATCCAGTTTTACTAGAAATGTCGATAGATTTTCCAATTCTAATTCCAGTGTTTCAGGATATCTTAATAAATCCTTGGGGAGAGAGGCGCGATTTGGTGACATCAGGTCAAATGGACTAGTGGCATGGAAATTTTCAGGAGAGTGTGGGAAGTGCCTGGACTTTCACAGGTGGGTACAAGTCTTATTAAGGACTCCTGGGCATCAGGTACAAGGAAAATGTATAGATTGGCATGGCAGAAATGGGTATGCTGGTGTGTGGAGAGGAGTTTTGATCCCGTTTCAGTTGATGTAGTTGAAGTTGTAAATTATCTGTCTGGTCTTTTTGAAAAGGGTTTGTCTTACAGAACAATTAATGGATATAGGTCTGCAATAACAGCAGGACATGTAGCGAATAGTGGAGTTTCGATTGGACAAGATTTGTTAGCAAGAAGGAGTATTAGGATTTCTAATCCTCCAGTAACTAGGAATAATTCTGTTTGGGATGTCTCTTTGATTTTACAGTATTTAGATAGGTTAGAAAATTATGATTGTCTAAGTTTGAAAACTTTGTCTTTTAAGCTAACTATGTTGTTGTGTTTAGTTTCTTATAGAAGAGTATCGCATGTAAGAGCTTTAGATGTGTCAAGTAGGATTTTTTTGCATGAAGCAGTGCGTTTTCATCTATCTAGGAGAACTAAGACTAATTCAGAAACAATATTTTATCCTTTTTTTGATGAGAAAGTGAATTTATGTGTGGTACGTGGTGTGAAAGAATATGAGAAGAGGACAGCTTCTTTGAGGGCCGTTGGTGAAAAGCAGTTGCTTATTTCATTCAAGAAACCTCATAAAGCAATTTCATCACCCACTTTGGCTCGTTGGGTGAAGGAGGTTATGAAATGTGCAGGTGTGGATGTAAGATTGTTTGGAGCGCATTCAAGAAGAAGGGCTTCTGCTTCAAAGAGTTTTTTACTTGGAGGTGCTTTACAGGATATCTTACGATGTGCTGAATGATGCAGTTTTTAGGAGATTTTATTTCAAATCAGTGGAATGTTCTGCTTCATTGTTAATGGAAAAGCTTTGAACTTGCAATAATGTTAGCCTCCGGTCTTGCCATAAAATGTAGATTTTCATCAGCTTGGTGTACTGAGAATCTGGATTTTATTAAAGACACGGAGACTAATATTATTCCCACCCTGGGCCCAACCCTATTATAATGGTGTTATTATTTATAATTTCAGCTCGAGCTCAAGTTTAAAGGAAAAGAAGAGAAAGATGGAATTACTTTTGGGATATTCATGGTGGAAGAAGATTTTTGTTCAGATTTATTTGTTGGGAAATGTTTATGGACATTTATTTATTAATGTTTTCTTACGAGTTATGTTTATGCAAAAAAAGAAGGACTAGGATGGAGTGTTCTATGGTTTTATGGCGATGGAATTCTTTTGTTTTTGTATTCTATTTGTTAAAGGAGCTGCTGTGTGGCGGCATTAAAGGAGACGGCATTATAGGAGAAATGCAATAATATTAGCCTCCGTGTCTTTAATAAAATCCAGATTTTCTGTACACCAAGCTGATGAAAATCTACATTGTTTTACCTGTATTATGTACACTGACTGTTAATGATGAACACATATTTAGTTTATATACACCCACCTTTGTTTTTTTGGCACTGGCTCAGTTTAGCAGAGCACATGTACATTGGTTGTATTTTTCTATTATATTTATTGATTGTAGCTGTATAACGTTGTTGTACTGTTTTAAAATATTTCACCTAAAGTGTCTATATATGGGAATGGGCGACCATTTAGTAATGATTGTTAAATTTAATAATTTATGATTGTTTCCTTTATGATTGGTGAGTCTGGACTGTTTTGTTACCAATTGCCTTTTTGTAAATCTGTTTTTAGTTGTTCCCCACCCTTCCTTGAATTTTACAAAATCAAATTTTTAAATCTACAAAATCAAACTGATTTGACATTGGTTTACCAACAGGCACTATTTTCCCTTTTTCACCCAGATTTGGTAAACTATACCAAATTGGCAGGTTTTTGTTTCTTGAGCCGGATTTGGAAAGTGTACTGAATTGTCCATCTTTTTTCCTTGTTTTCTAGGACCCTTTTTCTAATCTTTCTTCAATTTTTCACATCTGACAAAAGTCTGTAGCCTTTCTTCAATTTTTACAGAGGAGATCCAGGTCAGCCATTTTGTATTTAAAGGATGGTGTGTGAGCCGCACACTTGTTATATCCTTGCTCATCAGAATACTGACTTTTTGCAGCTGTTCCTCGGTGCCGCGGTCTGGCTGCATGTTCATGAGGTGTGCAGTGGGCTAATTCTTGTTGCCTTGCTGTGTGGATAGAAGTACCTTAAGGTATGTTAAACATATTTGCAAAACATACGGCCTTTTATTTGTTTTTCGTGGTTTAGTTAGCTCTGATTATTCATGATTCAGTTAAGCTTTATTTTTGTTTTTTTACAGTGAACGATTCTTCATCCTTTTTTTGCTGAGTCCTTACTGTCGTAACCTTCCCTTTAAGGTATCTTTCTTAATGGTACCACACTTCCTGGTGATGGGTTCACAGTTTTCTGATTCATTTCCCTCATTTCTTTTCAGGTTCACTTGTAGATTCAGATTGTTGTATCGTATTCAGTGAGTAGCTGAGTTTACCCCTTCTTTCAATAAATACGTTCTGGAGACACCTATTTGCATGATATCCCCTCCACATGTTCTTCAAATTTTTTGCTGTTATAATCGCTTGCTGCTTCTTATGAATTCTAACAGTCCTGATAACCAATAACAAGGCTAGGGTCAAAACCTCATCAACATTAAGGACGAATGGAACCTATATGAATGTATTAATTGATGGACCGATAATTGAATGGAAATTTAAAATCTACTCCTTGGGTTCCTTTGCTCATTTTATTTGTGGGCACACTGCGTTGTTTGTCATTTCTTACTGTGTTTACACCGACATGCACTGAGCACTTTTTGTATAGCAGCAAAAATTTGGGATTTTTGTTTTAGTGTCTCCCAACTTCATTAATTGTGTTTTGAAAATTCTCATCTATTGCTTTAGTTGAAATCTGCAAAAGAACACATTTTATTAGATGGAAAAGACAGGTCTAGGCCTTTGAGCACACACTTGATTAGCGGAAGGTTGAGGCCAAAATCAAACCAGGATACCAGATATTTGCAGTTGGGCACTCAGGGCATTCCTGCTCAAACAGCGGTCATTTATCCAAACTGTAGCACCATGAAGAGGTAGTTTTTGAACCCCAAGGTGGACATCAGGTAATGTCTGTAAGGGGGGTGGCTGGAAATTGAAAGTAGGCGACCTAGCAATATAGGGATGCTGGCCCATCAGTGCATTAAATGCCAGCATGACTTGAGTAAAGAACAGCTACAACTTGTCCTGCCAAATGAATACATTAAAAGAGGTGGAGATTGAAGAAGGGTCTCAGGGAATCAAGATGGATATGTTAAAAACAGGAAGCAGGTGCCGGCTCTCATTTCTGATTGGGTGTCTGCATTTCATTGCTAAAGCAAAAAATCAACATAGCAGTGCATCATATGACCCCAGGAGCTCTACATGTAGCTTGGGAATACACCAGTTGAAAGAAAGAATATAAAAGTGGTGGTTAAGCATTGTAGGGCTTGAGCAAACCATGCTGTTGGCACCACATGGGGGGATGGGTTCTAATGTGATTTATTGGCAAAGTATGGATGCCTAGAGATGGAGAATATGTGATCGCATGTCATAACTCCTTGCCTTGTGTGTTACCACTCCACTCCCAAGAAACCTTTATGTATATGGATTTTTTTCATAATTTTTATTAGTGTGAACTTTATTTAAAATTACAATTGCAGTAAATATAATTATATAAATTGATAATAATTATAACAGAATTTATGATTATATTAAGTACAAGTAAAAGTTATAAATGTTTTAACTAATTTCTTTTTCCAGAGCTGGTGGTGAATGACCATGCAGCATCATGAAGACTGAACAAACATATCCTGCCCCTCTGATCCCTAGTGTATAATTAATTTATGGTCAAATGTCCAACAAGGAGTTACGCTGACAAGCCCACAGGACTACTCATCATGGAAAACTTTGTTAGAGGCAGTTCAAGTGATGAATCACATTCCACTGTTAGACATTGCGAGAAATGTGGAAAGCAACACGGTTCCCCAAGTATTTTACCACAGGAAGAGCAGGAGCCTGTTTACTATGAAGAGAAATTTACAAACTATTAGGCAAAAAGCTGAAGCAAGTGTCAGTGATGACGGAACGAGTAAGAGCACGAGTAAGCGCTTAAACAGAAGAACATCATTAAAGTCTAAAGTGTATGCTGAAGAAGGTATATTTTGTGGAAAGATAAAATGCTACAAGGGAACATCAAAACATGAGAAATTAATCAAGGCCATGGTGTTTGGAGTTAACAAAAGGTTTCGATAGTGTGCAACCATTGTGATTCAAAGATCTTATCAGTTTGTAGTAGGGACATAGTGGCTGCAGAAGTCCATTATCATACAAAGACCCACAGACTCTGGGTGATACGACAAGGTTCGACCTCAAGGTGGGTGCTGTGAAAAAATATTATATGATGGCTGAACACAGAAGCGCCTTTTTGGGTCACATAAGGGAAATGGTTCGTAACAGAAAAGATCTTACTAACGCAGACCCACTTAAGTCACGAATTGAAAAAGACAAATATACTGTTACGAGATCTGTTAGTCTGGGTCAAATCTGGATAAGGATTATGGTACTTACCCTGTAAGCATCTGTTCTTGGCATGTTCAGCTGTAGATTCACATACTTTGCATACTCCTGCCATCTAGTGTTGGGTACGGATGTTTGCAAGTTGTTTTTCTTTGATGAAGTCTTTTCTTCTCTAAAGGGATATCATCTCGGCTCAAGCCCAAGGCAGAAGGCTTGACTTGCTGTTTCGGTGTTGAGCCAGAAGGTGAGACATTGGAATCACGAGTCTCGGTGCCAACCTAGGCCTGTTGGCAGTGGTGGCCTAATAGCCTTTTGTTTGGTTGGAGTGGGTTTAGTGGGCTAAGGGGCTTTGTTACTCACAGCACCCTGTTTAGCTGTAACGTCGTGGGACTAAAGTTCGATCGCCAACTTGCAATAGGAGTCATGGAGGGAGAAGGCCTCTTCCTCCTCAGCTGCCGACGCTTCCATCCCTTCTTGCTCAATGTCTTTTCTGAAAATATCTGGGGTGTCCTTGATACTCTGCCGTTGCATGTCTCTTCGTCGAGCCCGATGGTCCCGCACAGTCTTTTTGGAGCAGAATGATCGACACGCGTCGCAGTCTTCCTCTCTATGTTCTGGAGAGAGACAGAGATTACAGACCTTATGAAGGTCGGAGTGCGGGTATATGGAATGGCACAGAGGACAAAATTGAAATGGCGTCTGTTCCATCGGCAGAAGACTTGATGATGGACCTTCGATTGTTATGTTATAAATTTTATAGAGCGCACAGCTGCCCCACCAAAGGGGCGTCCCAGTACTAAAATGCAACTGTCATAGGCAGACCGGGTGACGCGCAGGGAGACCAATTATGCAGAAAAAAGATAGGTTTTTATGGCTTAACGGAATAGCGCGTGGTTTTGAATACTTCTGATACAGGGAGGGAGTTCCAAAGCTTCGGAGCGAGAGCACAGGAGTGCCCGTACTCTCTTAACGCGGGTCACAACCGCCATTTGCTGGCCCTTGGAGCGCAGACTGTCCAGAATATTGGGGGATTGGAGATTCATGATTCTATGGGCGATACAGAGTTTTAAACTGGATACGTTTCTCCACCGGCAGCCAATGCAGTCTGCGGATAGAGTCGGTGGTGGAACAGGTTCTCGGCAAGCCGAGAAGGGTCCATTTTGTGCCATTTGAAGGCAAAGTATCTCTGCTCTATTTGCTCCTAGGTATGGGGAACTAGCATAGTCTAACCTGGATAGTATTGTGGCATGGATGATCACCCGACGGATGGTGGGATCGAAGAATCCCAACAATGGTTTAAGCCCACGTAGGAGCTCAAAGCAGACCCCGGCTACCGCTTTTGTTTGAGCCTGAAAAGTAAGAGCGGAGTCCACCCATACTTAACCCTCTGCTCCTGGCTACTGATGCTAGGGGTTTAATGTAGATGTTAAATAGGTTGGGGATCAAAGCCGAGCCTCAAGGAACCCCTTAATGGACAGCATGCACCTGGGAGCAGAAGGGGGGGGGGAGGGGAACAGACACTTGGAAGGTTCTCTCCAACAGAAAGGAGGTGAACCAGCCCGGGGCATGGCCGTCAATACCGATATCCTCCAAGCGCTGCAGCAAGATCTTGTTGGACACTGTGTCGAACGCAGCACTTAGATCCAATAGGATCAGAGCTAGCTGAGGTGCGACAGACATCTAACGCGCCCCTTAGATGTTCTATTACAGCCAGAAGGGCGGTTTCAGTGCTGGGACCTGGGCGGAAGCCATTCTGGGAAGAGTCCAGCAGATTGTTGTCTTCGATGAACATAGTAAGAATAGAATTGATGTAGGATTCAGTGATCTTAGATACCAACGGGAGGAGAGAAATAAGGCAAAAATTCTCCGGTTTTGCGGCATCCAGCGTAGGTTTATTGAGTAAAGGGACCACCTTGGCATGTTTCCAGGCCATGGGGACTACCGCAGAGGACATAAATAGATTTATAAGTTTGCAGAAAGGAGAAAGAAGCTGAGGTAAAAAGTTCTGAAATTGATCCGGTTTGAGAGGGTCTGCAGGGGATCCTGATTTAAGTTTATTGCAGATCAAGCGCATCATTCTTCAGAGAGTGTCGGGAAAACAGAGAGTGTAGGAGTATCACTGGGCCATGGCGAGGAGCCTGTCCTGATCTCAGTGTGGGGGAAAGTCCTTTAGATGTTCTCTACCTTCTTGATAAAGAAGGCGGTGAGGACCTCGCATTGCTGATTGGAGGAAAGAGGGGTAGCTTTGGGTTGCCCGAACGGTCTGCCCATGTCAGTGCACTTGAGATCATTTAGACAGCAGTCACATGTTGGCAGTTTCCAGTTCCTTGTGTGTTTTAAGCTAGTAAATCTAACACAGCCTGACGTGCTGGCTGCTCCTTCATCCAGTCCACTACCAGTTGCCCTGCTCCCTCGTGTTTTTCCAACTTTCACCCTCTCCCAATTTGACTAGGTGTCTGTGGATTATTCAGAAGGCATCTCTTGCTTATAGCAGCTTGATAATCTGCACATTGTGCATGTTCCTTAGGCAGTCCCCGCAAGGTGGAAGTTGATGATTGCTGCAAGATGTGAACGAATGGAAGTGTAGGTTAAACCAGCACGCTGTAAATGCAGAAGGTAACAAATGATATTTTGAGTAGATGCATCTAGAGGATCAATATTGTTATTAGTACAATACATAACAAATTGTTTCCATTTAGCTGCATAGTATGCTCTGGTAGTAGGCTTTCTAGCTTCTTTAAGTATGGTCATGCATTATGGTGGCAAGTTAAGATATCCAAACTCTGACTTCAGGAGCCAAAGCGTTAGATTGAGCTCCTTGGGATTTGTGTGTCTGACTTCTCCATGATTCTGCGTGAGAAGACTGGAACTGAGATGTAGCTTTTGATGTGGAACTATGACAGTTCGTGAACCATGGTTGACAAGCTCAATTGGAAGCTACTAGAATCAGTATGAGGGATGTTTGCCTTGGTTTCCGAACCAGAAATGGAAGGAGAGGGAGAGGCGGAAAAGCGTAGGCAGATATCCCTGACCAATTCATCCATAGGACATTGCCTTTGGATAGAGGGTGTGGGAACCTGGAGTCGAAGTTTGGGCATTTTGAGTTGTCCACTGTGGCAAACAGATATATTTGTGGGAATCCCCATTGTTTTTTTTTTTTGTTTTTTTTTTGTTTAAAAAAGAAACCTTTATTGCACATTAAAGAGATACAAACAAGGGCCTACAACCACAAGGGCCGGCCGCTAGAAAGCTCGGGAGCCAGCAAGGCAACTCCATACATTCAAATGAACCAGAAGCAAAAGCTCCCGAAAGTTCGAAAGCACATATAACAGGCCGCGGCCATAGTCCAAGGGCAATCAAAAAGGACGGTTTCATATTTTCTAAAAAAAAAAAAAGGAAAAAAACCAACAATAACACACAAACAAGGCACTGAGAGTCCGAAATAGCAGCGTGCGCTCCCCAGGACGGTGGAAGATCCACAGTATCTGGAATAACTCCTGACAGGAGGTGGTAGTGGGGGGCGGCGGAGAAGAGGACAAAGCATGCACAATTACGGGAATCCCCATTGTTGAAAGTATGGAAGGAGAACCTGGGGATGAAGTTCGCACTTGTGAATTTGTTGCTGCCTTCTGCTCAGGTCAGCAATCTGATTGTCCACTCCTGGGCAATGCTCTGCCAGAAGATAGACTTTGTGATGAATTGCCCAATGCAAAATTGTCTGAGAGAGGCGTGACAGTTGCAGAGAATGGCCCCCCCCCCCCCTGTTTTTGTGCATAGTACATTGCTGTCATGTTGTCGGTGCGGACTAGGACAACGTTCCCTATGAGGTGGGACTAAAAAGCATTCAGTGCTAGATATACAACTAGAAGCTCTAAATAGTTGATGTGCAAAGCTTTGTACTTGTTGTCCCATAGACCTTTAATTGTCAAGTTGTGAAGATGGGCACCCCAACCTGTGAGGGATGAGTCTGCTGTTAGCATGATCTGTGGAACAGGGTCGATGAAGGGCCGCCTTTTTGATAGGTTTGGTGTGTTCCACCAACGCAGAGAGCGTTGGCTGTGACTGTTTACCAACACTAGATCTGTTCATTGACCCTGAGACTGATTCCACTGACGTGCTAAACACTCCTGTAGAGGACGCATGTGCAATCTTGCATGAGGTACTACTGCGATGCATGATGACATCATCCCTAGCAGTTGTATGTTCTGGCTGATGAGTACTGATTGGCCTGAAAGTGTATTAGCAGATATTGAAAATTCTGAATTCTGGCTGCACTGGGAGAAGCTGGAGCTGTGCAAGTGTTTAGAGTCGCTCCCACATAAGACTGCATTTGTAAAGGCTGAAGGTGAGACTTTTGAGCACTGACAATAAAACCCAATTGGTAGAGTAGGTCTAATGTAGTCTGAGTGTGGAGTAGACACTTTTGGTGTGTGCTGGCTTTGATGAACCAGTCGTCCAAATATGGGAAAACATGCATCTGTTGTCTTCTGAGATGTGCCGCCACTACTGCCAGATATTTTGTGAATACTTAAGGGAACCAGAGTACCTTGATTTGATAGTGTTTTCCTGCTGTCACAGGTATTTGCGATGAGCTGGGTGAACAGGAATAGGAAAGTATGCGTCTTTTAAGTCTAGTGAGGACATAAAATCACATTGCTGTAGCAGTGGAAGGACTTGTTGAAGCGTGACCATGTGAAAATGTTCTGAAAGTAGTACAGATTTAATGTCCTTGGATCCAAAATTGGTCCTAAGGAGCTGTCTTTGTTGGGGATTAAAAAGTACAGAGAGTACACCCCTGAACTTTAGTACTGTAATGGAACTGGTGATATAGCTTCTTTAGTTAAAAGAGCTTGTACCTATTGTTTGAGAAACTGCAGGTGTTCTGACGAGAGTTTGTGGATGCGATGTGGAATGTTGAGAGGATTGCTGGTGAGCTTCAGGCAATAACCATGTAGGATAATATCTAGCACCCATTTGTTTGATGTTAGGGATTGCCAAATGGGGAGAAAGTCTTTCCCCGCTAGGTGTTAGATAATCAGGGGGAAGCGTGGGCAAGTCACTGATTATTGGGAGAAGGGGAGTTACGTGTCGATGTGCCCTTACCTCTACCTTTAAAATTGTTTCCTCTGTAACCTCCCCCAAAGAAACCACTAGCAGAAAAGGGTTGCATGTTGGACTTGTACAAGTAAGTGTTAGGGTCTGAGGATGTACTTTTATACCCTGCTCTATAGAATGAGGGACTAAAGGAGCCTCTGCTTGTAGGAGATTGAAGTGCTCCCATGGATCTAGCCATGTCTGTGTCTTTTTTTATTTTTTCTAAAGCCTGATCAACCTGAGGTCCGAAAAGATGCTGTTTGTTAAAAGGAGTGTTTAAAATAGACACGTACTTCTGGTTTAAAGCCTGAAATTCTAAGCCATGCATGCCGACGTAAGAGAATGCTGGTGTTAACTTCTCTTGCTGCAGTGTCAGCAGCATCAACAGCACATCTAATAGAAGAGTTAGAAATGAGCTTCCCGTCTTGAACTAGCACTTGTGCCTTTTTCTTGTGCTCGTCTAGGAGGTACTGAAGTAGACCTTCCATCTCCTCCCAGTTTGACCTGACATACCTCGCTAGTAGGCTCTGCGTTTTGGCAATGCGCCAGTGATTAGCAGCTTGAGCAGATGCGTCAAATAAGCTTAGATTCTTTGTTTTGGAGAGGAGTATCTCCAGATGTCTGTGAGGTCGCTCTTTTACGAGCATTGAAAACGACCAGTGAATCTAGAGGGAGCTGTCCTCTAATGAAAACCGGATCAGAGGGTGATGGTTTACATTTTTTATCAACCCTAGGTGTTAAAATTCGTGTAGAGTCCTTACAAATTTCATCTGCATGTCTCATCATGTCTTTTAACATAGGGAGACTATAACTCTGTGTGAAGACCCTAGTGTCTCAAATAAAAAATCGTCATCCAAGGTCTCTTTATGCAGTGTAACCCCATGATATGCTGCTGCTCTATAGGTTGACTCCAGATAGGAAACATTATCATTTGGAGGTGAAGGCTTTGCAGGGTATAGGTCTGGATCATTATTTATAGGTTGATCAATATAATAATCATCCCACGGATCTGTAGGTAAAGGAACATTGTCATCGTAATCATTATTATTCTCATATCCTAAATCAGGCTGTGTGTGAGGAGATCCCTGTGGGGTTATGTGCAATGGACCTGAGCCTGGCAGTATTGGTAAAGGTGAAGATGGTGGGAGTGGTGGAGGGGATGGAAAAGTAGGATGGATAGGACTTGTAGCAATGTCCTTCTGCTTCTCCTTAAGGAGGATCTTGTGTCCAGTGTCCTCTGAACTGACTTTCCTTTTGGAAGGAGTTTTGGCTAATACATCTCCAGTGTCTGGATTGATGTAAAGCTTTTTCTGCTTTGGATCCAATCTGTCTTTCATAATGTCTAAGATTGGTTCCGGGGAACTGAAATATCTTCTTTGGATGTAGGCGCCGACTGTTTCGGTGCCGAATCAGACTTGTCCTTGGAAGTCAAATGTTTTGGCTCCGAAGGCTATCTGTCTCTGCTCTATTCCGAGCCAGAACACGTAACCACTTGTTTCGGTGCCGGGACCGAGGGCGGGGTTTCAGGAACTTCGTCTCGGTGCAGACCAAGGCCCGAAGGCAAAGGTGGTGCTGAAGCCTTATGTTTAGCAAAAGATAGCTTATGGGGTACAGGAGTTTTAGTACGACCACCTATCCCGCTGGAATGTCTTCGGACTCTATAATCCGATCTCTAGGTCGGAATCGGATTCTGCGACTGAGAAAGTCTCCTCTTCTTCTGCAGCTGTTGCTTCATGTTCGTATTCTTCTCCGAAGATATCAGGAGTATGTTGAGTGCTTTGGCAGTGCATTTCTCGTGTTGAGCTCGACAATCCTGAAGACTCTTTTCCGATCGGAACGACCAACAGGCCTCTCAATCTTCTTCCTTGTGCTGTGGTGAGAGGCACAAGTTGCATAATTGGTGTAGATAGGTGTGAGGGTACTAGGAGCAGTACCGAGGACAGAACTGAAACGGGGTCCATTCCATAGGCAGAAGAATGGACCGACGCGGCTAGGCCCGAATGCCGCCTATGATTTTTTGGAGCGAAGCATAGAAACTTTCCTGATCAAATGGATACGTGGAGAGAGGGAAACACGTACGATAACAACACCGTCGAGGGTACAGTGGATTGCGCACCGAGGGGAACACGAAGGACGGTTTCAATCTGGAGCGCAGCAATGTACGTCTGAACCCGATAGCGGAAAAAACAATCTAACAATGGAGTCGATTCCCATGCGCACTGTCACCAAAAGGAGGAGTCACCTTACCTTGTGACTAGGAAAAACCTCTTCGAAGAAGAAGAACTTGCAAACATCCGGACCCAACATTAGATGGCAGGAGTATGCAAAGCACGTGTATCTACAGCACCCATGCCTCAAGCAATTGTGTTTATGTTCACTTATGACATGCATTGTCTATGTAAGATGTAACAACTATTATTATTTGAAATTGCAAGTGAAAATTATACATAAAATCTATATCAATATATGAGGAATACAATGAAGTTTTATTGTTATCATTTTAAGGATGATATTGTTATTATTACAATTAATAACCAATTATTTTTAAATAATATTGAATTTAACCAATTTGGTAGAATTAGATTTCTTTTATTCACATGTTATGATGAATTTGGATGCTATTTATCAAAAATATGAAAACCATTATTTTTTTCAGAGTATGGTTGCTGGTCCAATAATTTAAAAAAAAAAAGTAGAGTACCAATGGGCAAAATTTGGGGTCCTGGCTCATGGCCTATTGTGGGCTTACAGTTGACGTCATCAAGGGGATACAAGCTCCCACAATGTCTGGTAGCCACATAAAAATGTATTGAAATTAATTCAGGATCCAACTATGAGGTGGCAGAATAACGCACAGAATGTGTAGCTAGATCAGGCTCATTTTGCAAAACTAAAATTCAGAGGTAAAGTCTTTTTGATGCAAGGCCAGGAGAGTATTGTTGTTATATATTAAAATCTCTTCTTGTTCAATGATATCCAACAGCAATAAATACTTTCAGCCGCCTAAGATCATAAATAGATGTTGAAAAATAATTCTCAGATGTGCTATGAAATAAATATTGCTTTATTTTTGTGATGAAATGGCATGCATGAAAAAACTATTGTAATTATACAATTTTGTACGACAAATGTCTGTTGTACACCAACAGCAGAACAACCCAGAAAAATTAGCAACCCATTATCAAAAGCAAGCAGCAACTCATAAATATTACACTAAATGTACAAAATCAAGACTGATTAGAGACGCAAACCTTGCAGCACGATTTGATAAAACAAGCAAACATTGTTAATCAGGAACTTATAAATAAAATGTCATTTTGGTTAATATAAGTTACTTTTAACACCCTCATTTAAAAATAAATTACATATACGTAAAATAAGTAAACAAATCCTTAAAACAAGAATTCTTTGAAGTACACTTGTTTGTGCAGAAATTCTCCATTGTTGGTATTGAGAATGTAAGATGTGATGAACTTGTGCTTATTGGAACCTTGTTTATATTAAACATTTAATTGTTTATTTAATACCCTTATAGGATGCCCGACGTTTATCAAATCCTAAAATAATTTACTGATAAATATTACTTTTTAAAATGTCTGCAAGCAACGCTGTATTACAATAACAAGGATATGTCTTCATTTCAAGGATTACATCATATATACTGTGATACTTTGAAACTAGCTGTTTGCGGAGTCAATCATACTTGTTGGTGAAACCAAATTGTGACTCAACAATCACAAACATACAGACTGTACTTTCTGGTTTTGAACATCCTTGATAGAACTGTGTCTGAACCATTACTTCCAAGCATCACTGTAAACAGTTCATCATAGAAAATGCAAATTAAAACCGGTATACAAACTGGCACAGCACGTGAGTCCTCATTTCAAATTTATTATTGCTTTGGTGCATGTTATAAAACCTCACAAAGCTTGTATGATTCAGGGAATGTTCTGAAACATTCAGTCCCATCACTTAAGTAAAGAGCTTTGTCTTGTACTTGCTAGGTTGTTTTTGGATTTAGATTCCATCAGAGGTACAATCCTAAAATATGAGGATTCAAGATAAAGGAGGATCACATTTTAGCAGGATGAATAATGGACCTATAAAGGGAATGTTTGTTTGCCGGTGGCTAGACTTTCGGACAAATTCACTGACATGAATATAAACGAATTATGGCCCATGCACCCACATCCACAGGAATTATGCGACGGGGAAGACCAAATTTTGTGGCAGAGTTGATTGAATTATGTGGCAAGAAAATGCAAATTATAAAGCATCATGCAGCAGGTTTTGTGATAGTATTACCTCATTGTTTTGTCATTTTGACACGTTAACACTGTCGGACAGAGGTCTCACCCCATTAGTTGCAGGTGAACACCAAATGAATAACATTTGCAAAGTGCTTAGCAATTCCGCAAAGCTTTACCAGCACAAGAGAGGGCCAGAAGTCAAACGACTACACTGCCCGAGGCCTGAACAGGGGTTTATGGGGGATAATCTTCAGGGAGTGAGTAAGCAAACTTCCATTTCTTACGCGCTAGTACTGAAAAGGAGCAACCCCTACACCGGACTGTCTGTAAAAATGGCCCTATAAGTGCAGAGTGGAGGGGGTGGTAGTGTTGGATATTGTTAATCTAGTACTGCAGGCCACGCTTATAGAAGGACCAATGCACAAAAACTAGCGCTTTGAAGAGAAGACAATGCCAAGGATAAAGATGTGAATGCCCACAATGAGATGCGCCGCAGCACTTTGTACTGTATGAAATCTTATTATCCATTTATAAGGAACATCCAGATACAAGATGTTGACGTAGTCCAGCCTGGTCGTTCTTAATACATAGACCACTATCCTGCAGGCTGCTAGAGAAGGATCAAGAACATTTATGATGGAGCACAGCAAGGCAAAGCAGGTGTTGGCTACTGACAGGATGTGGCTTATTTCCAACATTTATCATTTCTAATTGTACCATTTAAGTCTGCCATTTCTAGAATATGTAATGCTATTTCAAATAACTTTTTGCAAAAGAGGTGATGTCTACCAGTTGAGTGAGCTGACTAGAAATGCAAAGCAGGTACAATTTGTAGAAAATCCCCCTCAATAAACTTGTATGTATTCTGTAATATTTATATATTTATTCTTCGGTTTATAGAAATCCAGTTTTAAGGTATTTTACAAACTTTGCTATAAGAAATCGGACCAAAAGTTGAAATGGTAATTTGACTAGTACTGTTGCGAGAATGAGGACCGTTCCCTACCTATAAAGTGTGTTCAGCATCTGTGTTCTGATGTCACATTCTACCTACCTTATAAGAAGTTAACACTTTAATAAGGTGACTCTGGTGAATTTCTATCGCTTGAAATTCTAAAATGAAAATAGTTTTTTGCGATATTTGGCTACAGCAAGAATTTACATTTTTACAGCTGCCTACCTATATACATATCTATTTTAAGGGTGCGCTGTCACTGAAGGCATTATGGTGATAGAGGAAACAAGGAGTAAGCAAAAAAGGAAACAGGTGCATTCAAAAGCGAAATAATTGTTAGAAAACAAAATACCAGCAGCCCATTACTGAAGCAATGCTTCTGTGACATGTTCTTTCAATGTCTTTTACCGCTTTCAGGCGGACTGGTTGTGGTAAGTGATGTAGATGATTTGCAGTCCCCAGAAGGTTTGGACAAGTGATCAGCTTCATCGGCACCAAATGCATGGATGCCAAAAGTGTTCCCTGGGGATTTCCAATCCTGCTCCTTTAGTACTGGAAACAAAGGCATGTTCTGTCCAGAAGCAAGATACCGGTAGAAGACCAGGTATGCACATTTGTGACGAGGTTGTTAGATAACCACCTTTGTATTCATAATTGCATCGTCTGATGTTTCTATCATGAACGTCACATGCACTTAGAGTCTGAAAACCTAGAAGTTGGTTGAAGAAACGCTTTTTCAATATATTACAGATTTAGTTTACAAATGTTTTCAAATGTGCTGTCCTAATATATAAAGTACCACCTTATGGTGTCTTTTTTTTTTTAAATCACGTTTTAAACTTGTTTTCTCTATTTGGTACTTTTTTGAAAGCAAGCACCAATTAAAATATATCATCATCTTTATAAATACACTTGTACATGTGCTTTTTTGGCTTTCATTTCAAAGCATCATTTATTTTTGGGAGTTTGGTTTACAATTATACCGTATTTCTTGGTACCTGCTGATTTTGTACCCAAAACAACGCATATGTTTAATACTACAATGAAGGAAATGATGGTATGAATAATTCTGCGTACCTCACATTCATAAATTTAACAACATAGGCCCTACAGCGACCTAAATTCTACCAAATCTTTTCTTAATAAACAATGATTTCTTGATATTTGCTGCTCTGACAAAGAGCACTGATACTTCATTTGGTCAGAGCACTAGTATAGTAAATTTATGCTATTCCAAAATTCCAGATTTAACACTGAATATTAACAGAATTTGAAAAGGCACTTTGTAGCACATAAATATAGAAATATATTATTCTCTACATACCTTTATAGTGCAATATAATTTTAGATGCATTTGTATACCTTTAGTAACAATACAATTATGCACCTCATTTGCTTTGAGGTCACTGTGTGCGTACCGCATATAAAGTTTAGATTGTAAATGTAATATAAAGCTAGTTTAAAAAACATTATTCAAAATTCTTATATTTTTATCAAAATATGGCACTTATCTATGACTTTTTGTTCAATACAATTTCGAATTTTACACTCCGTTTTCAATCACATTATAAGGTCCATGCAGCAAACATTTAGGGATGAAATATGTACACCTCAAAATCTATTGCACACTGCTTTATACCAACATTTAAAAGAAATACAGCAAAGGTCACAGTAACGGACTTTCTCACGCATCAATATGATGAATGAATCTAGATTAGCCAAGATATTCTAAATTCATAAATGACATTTTTGACATAGCAGAAGCTAATGCTTAACCAACTTCTGTTAGATGCCATATGATAACCTATCATTTTCCTAGCTGAACGGGGCAAGAAATGAAGAAGTGGAAATTACTGAGAAGGGGGGCATTTTAAAGTGCAATGGTTCTTATTTCAGAGGTATGATACAGAGGTCCTCTAAAAAGCAATCTGCGTTAAAAACGTGTTGCATGAGGTTTTTAGAGTTCTCTGATGGATGAGTTTTTTCCCAGCATTTTCTCAAAGTGAGCGGTTTATCAAATGTGCAGTAAATGTCACAAATACATTACAGGCTCTCTGCGTATCCATTTTGGAGGATCTGAAATACAACATAAAAACAAAGGTTACTTGCTATGAATCAAACTGCTCAAACATCACAAGATGCTACACACACTCACTCTATTTATAAATATCCACAGATGACTACGCATTAGGTAAACAATCAAAAACCTATTAAGAAAATAAAGAAAAATAACTGACTGAAAATATACAATTATGGTTTAACTCGCCATCCACCAGTGAACCCGCCATGGCCTCACATCTCAGCTATAACAAATTACATCACGAACGGCATCACAAAGTCCAACCACCAATAAGAACACCAGCCTTTCTAACAGGGCACAGATGGGATGGCCTGTGGCCATGCCCTATATGTAGACTTAAATTTGCATGATCTTCACCACAGGGAGTACAGCGCACAGCTTGTAGAGAAGCTTTGTACGGTTTAAAAGGCAATGGGCAAACCTGTGTACGTGGCGGACACACAGGTAAATAGCTGTATGTAGCAGGCATGGAAGCCAAAGAGTATGGACTCTTACCTGTGTCATCTGTGAGAGCATTACTGTTGCATATCTAACCTCCAATTGAGAATGTGAGTGTTTTAGGTCTTTGATCATAGACATAATGGTTTTTACATGAATATTTATGTTTTCCTCATACTACTTTTGATTGGTAGTAAATATTTTTCTGTGATTTATCAGGTTTTGGAATGATATACCGTGACAACTAAATTGCTTATACCCCTGCACATGGCATGACCTTCGGCCAGCACCTACTTGGCATGTCTTTGGTCTGTGCTCAGTGAGTGCTTAAAACCGGTGTCCCATTAGGCTACGTCATGCTCCCAGTCCTTAACCCCCATAGTCGGCCTGAACAGCCATCGATCCTGTAAAGTGTTCTGTGGGCTCACCTTGTGAACTTTGCAACAACCCGCCCTTAGAGAGAGAGGCAGAGAGAGAGAGGCAGAGAGAGAGAGAGAGAGAGAGAGGCAGAGAGAGAGAGAGAGAGAGAGAGGCAGAGAGAGAGAGAGGCAGAGAGAGAGAGAGAGAGAGAGAGAGAGAGAGAGAGAGAGGGGCAGAGAGAGAGGCAGAGAGAGAGGCAGAGAGAGAGAGAGAGAGAGAGAGATTTAAAAGCCATTTCAAATGTGAGGAATGGAACCACAAATTCAATACTAGCAGTAAACATGCTGGCCAGAAAGTGCATGACTACTTAGATTAAATATATTTTTGTAAAAGTAAGAAATACAAAACTAACCAAGTAGAGAACAATGATTAAGTTGGAGAAGTACCAACTGTGGGCCTAACCTTGAAAGGGGTGACCCGTTTGTGCAGACAGTGGGACTTGATGCTGTCAATATACAAAGCATATTCCCTAAAAGGGTGAAACTGATGGGGAGGGATTGCCGGACTCAAGCTGAAAGGCCCAAAGACAATGACATGACCTGGCTTTCCTTAAAACGGTCAAATCCAAGTCCACCTTTCCACCAAACAAGTGGGAGTTGTTGATTTCCATGTTTATCAAGGACGCCTGGATATCCCTGGAGAAACCTGCGGATCTCATCCATACGTGATGCTAGAACACCAAGCTCATTCCCATATCCCGGCCTAGGCAGTCTGTGGTACCTAGGTCTGAGCAGATAATGAACTTGGTCTCATCCCTGCCATCTTGGATGGTTTGGCTTTGGGAAGCTAGTAAATCTTCTTGGACTTCCAACCAATCATGTCCCATAGCATGTGGGTTCAACATCCAAGGAAGCAACTGACTGACCTCAAGGCAAGGCTGGCAGAAGAAAACATTTGTTTGCCAAAGGTTTCTATACGGAAGGATTCTGTGTCAGGTGGGGTAGTCGGGAAGGCAGTAAGTTTCAGTCTACTGGTGGAAGCCTGCACCACCAAACTCTTAGAAGGTGGATGCTGGGTTATGAAATCCAGGCATCTTGCTTATCAACCAGGAAGGGGGGAAAGGGAGAAAGAGTGGGTAGAGAAAGGTGTAGTCCAAGTCCCCAGCTGTTTACCTGAGAGACCTTGTTGAAGGGCAAGAGAGGTTCAATTGGTGTCCGGCCAGGCTGAAGGTCTTCTGTCAGTTCATTTGTTTTTACCTCCATAGTAGAGAGGTGGAGATCAAGAACCTCAGTAGCCCATCAAATCACAGTTGCAAAAGATGTTCTTTCCTCCATTGTAGATCCAGAGGCAAACCAACCCAGTATGTGGCGAGGCGTCACCCATTAGCATCTTGTAGGTCCATTGTCCTCATCGTAAGGTGGGTAAACTCTTCCCTATCTCCTCCACTGTCATCACCATGTTGCTGGCTTTGGTCAGAGTATGGGGCAAAAAGTTAGTGTAGCATCTGTGGCAGGTTGTTCAACAGTGGAATAGTATCAGAATCTGACAGATTGAGCATTGGCTACGCCATATTAAGAGCTGGACGCATCCCAAGCCGGGATTGATAAGAATTTGACTTGAAGTCGTTTAATAGTACTAATAATAATAGCCATTTCTAGAGTGCATGGCAAGCTCAGAAGAGGTGTCCCGGCGCTAATAGCAGACTAGTGAGAGGTTCGAGTCACCCCTTATGACTGGATAAAAAGCCAGGTTTTTAACACTTTCCTGAATTCAGGTTCTGTTTCAATCAGGCGGAGGTGGGCCGGCAAAGCGTTCCACAGTTTTTCTGTTTTTACTGCAAAGGATCTGCCCCCTTGCTGGGCTTGAAAAAGTGAGGAACCCGTAGGAATACAGGTGGTTGGATCTCAGCGCCTGTTAGTATACCACCTTCGGTTATGTGAGTAGGTCTGCACTCTTGACTTTACATGGTGAAACATGGCAAAACTCCATGCAGGTCCCCCTCCAAGTCAGAGCTTCACTTTTCATTCTCGAATGAATTTAGATTCATCTGGATGCAGTTGTCACAGGTATTAAGTTGTGCATCAAATGCAAGCACTAGAGGCACAACTCATGGGAATCAGTCACAGACATATGTTTGCTACTGTCCCTACAAGGTTTAAACTCTGTAGTTTTAGGGTCTGACATGTTCCCTTGCACACAGGAAAAACTTGAAGAAAAAGAAAATAATCATCAGCACTTATGGGTGGGGCTTACACGCGGCTCCAATTGTCACTCCCAGAGTGGAATGGAGTCAACGCAGATGAGCACAGCTTTTTGAGTTTCATGGATCCAGTCTGGGATTGGGGTACATTTACACAAAGTGAGGAATCTGCAGTTAGAAGTATCTATAAGAAACATCATTTCTCTCCGACGATGATTCTCCATATTTAGGAAAAAATCACAATTTGTGGAACGTCTTCATGCCATTCTGGCATTGTGTGAATGATCTTACCTGTACTACCCAGTTATCTTTTTAAGGATAAGTGTGTATTCCCTGTCTTCTCAAGAGTGAACAACTACTGAAACAACAACAAGGTGATGAACGTAATGCTTCAATTAATTTCAGCCACTGGCAATCACTCGGGCTGCATGCCAATCCATTATTGTCTGACCACCATGCGACTCTAGACAAAGACATGTCTTATGCAAATCAGTACCAACCCTGCTCCTCGTGGAAACAATCTGGCCCAAACAGCCAAGCGAGGACCCCTCCAGAGGGGACCACAAGCAACCCCAGACCAGTTTTGCACTACTTGGGCTCAGCAATACCGTGTAGATGGAGTCCTATGGCACAGTGAGTAGGGACCCATGTCTGGAGATACCTATCACATTTAGGACGTCAGCTGCAACAACTAGTTGATGGATGTAATGCTTGAATTAATCACAGCTACTTGTCTATCGGTTCAGGGGGACCCAGGATAGACTGTTCTACTGGAGCACGGTCAAGACATATTTGCAAATGGCTGGGTCCAAATTGAGGTGACATGGTATGCAAAAATGAAGGTGGACTGGAATGTGGCCAGAATAATTACCAGTGGCTGAGAATAATTTAAAGCATTCCACTAAACACTTTGTTTTGTATAATTCAGCGCGACAGCTACAGCAAGGCACTTTGTGAATACCCTTGGCGTAGATTTTATCCTAAAAGGCAGGACCCTAAACTGATAGTTACCTTGTCCATGACGACCT
The DNA here is from genome assembly GCF_964204655.1 of Triturus cristatus. Lineage (NCBI taxonomy): Eukaryota > Metazoa > Chordata > Amphibia > Caudata > Salamandridae > Triturus > Triturus cristatus. Next base: position 271,541,456 of record NC_140581.1, read on the forward strand.
TAAGAAAAGTCTTGTGCCTCTTGTTTAGTGGCAGATAAGCATCCTTGAGAACGGTTGTTGCTATGAAGTCTCCCTTCCGCAACTATTGAATAATCACCTACAGTGTGTTCATATGGAACCTTTTGATTTTTATGAATCTGTTGCGTGACAGGAAGTAGACAGAATATTCACTTTGATTTTTCTGTTCTTCTATAGGGTTTTTGCTTAGTTCTTTGATCTCTTGCTGCAGCATTTCTTCTTTGTTGCAAGATCTTATTTATTTTAAATATTTTTATTATGCTTTTCTTAAAGAACACAAAAAAACAAATCATAACAAAATCAGGTACAGTCATGAAGCATCGTACATTAATAGTCCATACATCAGATAGTACACTTTCATAGCCGCGGTGGGCTATTTGAGAAGATAGCAATGCAAACCCTATAGTTTCATGGGGTCTCCCTGTCCATTAGGCGCCAATGGCCCATTACATGTCGTTTTAACCCGAGAGGAACAACCATCCGGGACCCGACTAGTCGTCACTTACTGTGACATCAAAACCATAGTTCTTCCTCCATTTACCCCATATCCTGTGGAATTTCTTTGGGCATCCACTCGCCTTATAGGTGACCCTTTCTGCTGCCATATACATGCCCATCCCAGCTCCCCACTCTCGGAGTAGTGGTGTAGTCACGGCGCCCCACATTCTTGCCACTTCTCTCTTTGCCACCACCAGTGCCAATGCTATCAAGAGTATTTGCGGTCTACGTCGCCCGGGATTCCCAACAATATAAATTTAGGGTCCGAGGGTATATCAACCCCTAGTACTTTACTCAGTTCCTGCAATATCCTCCCTGTTAGATTTGGGGGTCTCTAGTTGGCAGAGGTAGGTACCTTTGACCAAATAGGGGCCCTTGCATCTAGTCAGGGTAAAGGGGTACACTCCTAAAATAACCCCTGCTCACCCCCTTGGTAGCTTGGTACGAGCAGACAGGCTTATCTCAGAGGCAGTGTGTAAAGCATTTGTGAACCAAATACAGTAACTATTTGACAACACTACAGATGGACACCACACAAGTTTTATATCAAAAATAAGTATTCTTTATATAGACTTATCACAAGATCACAAATGACAAAAATCCACAATACTGTACTTAAATGGTAGAATTAGCTTAGTTCTCTTTAGATGTAAAAACGCGACACCGAGTTCAACGTACCTTAGGATGCGTAACGCTATACAACAAAAGTGTTGCAGGGAAGGTGATGCGTCAGTGTAGGAGAGTAGAATCTGCACTTATGTTGCCCCCACTTTTTTTCTGATGTTCACACTGGTTTCTGGCTATAGTCTGGCTGGGTCCCTGCTAATCAGGGCCCCAGTCTCTCTGTTCTCTCTAAACAACTTGGAGTGCATACTAGACGCACTAGTGATTGGATACTGTGGTACCTTATGAGCCCCTAGTATATGGTACCCTATGTACCAAGGGCATAGGTACTTCACAGGCCTACCAGGGGCTGAAGCATGTATTATGCCACCCCTGGGAAGTAGACTAAATCGGACACCACAGGCCTGTTACTGCAGCCTGGGTGAGGTAGTGTTAGCACTCCTCACTGAGGTATAGGTTCCTATACCTCACCATACACACACATATAAACCTATCAGTCACCCCTAAGGCAGGCCCTATCAATCCTGAGGGCAGGGTGCTTGGTTTACAATGTGAGCGGGTGCCTCTGCATGAGCAGGGCCCCTCTGCAGCTGGCAGAGTCTATTCTCTGTGGCTGTTTGTGGATGCGGTTAAACCATATACTCTTTAGTGCATTATAAATGCTAACTTTGGAATGACTGCATCAAAACATGTCGTGTTTGGTGTCAAACACCTTGGAATCATACCCCCACATCAGTCCATGATGTGGGAGTATGATCCCACCCTTCTAGAGGGGACGACATGTCCCTACTGTGGTAACACGGTAGAAATCTGAAAGAGCCCTGGCATCACAAAATGGATGCCACCAGCACAGACACTGGGCTGCCCTCCTGCTGCTGACTGAAACTCGCAGTGGAGGAGGCCCAACAATAGGCATCCTGTCACAGGGAGGTGTCACCGCCTTCCAGACAGGATTTAGTGTATTGGGGCTGGGTAGGTGCACTCCTAGAGTGCTTTGAAGTCCTGCACTGGGGGAGCAGTAGGCTCCTCTGTGCATATGCCAGCTCAAACCGGTTCAGGGGCTACCTGTCCCAGCTCTGGCGCGAAACTGGACAAAGGGAAGTGGGTGTAACCACCCCCTACCCTGACCCTCCCAGAGGAGTGGTCATAAAGCTAGTCCCTCCCTTTCTTTTAGTATAAGATAGGGAACCCTTGCCATTACAAACTAGATATCCCTGGACGACGCTTTACAAGAAGAATCCTGGCCCTTCGACGTTCCACTACCTTTGGAAGACAGAAGAATCTCCCTTGGAGTCAAGGAGTGACTCCCCTGCTTGGCAGGCACCAAAAACTCTAATCAACGGTCGCAAACTTTCCCGCTCCCGCCGGAGTTCGAAGTCCCTGCAGCCCCGGAAGTGGATTTCCTGACTTCTCGACGACCATTGTGAGTCCCCAGCAAAGCTGAGGCGAGTTTACCCCACGAGTGAAGAGGAACTGCAATACCTGGGTACCGTGCACTATTGTCAAGTGCAACCCCTTCACGACGTTCTACGAACTTGTGCTTTGGACCATTTGTGGCCCAAGACTCCAGCAGTTTGTGCGGCGAAAATCAGAGGCCTACCCCGTCCCGAGTGACCGTGGGCTCCTGTGAAGCATTTCCTCATGAGGCGTCTTCGCGATCCCTTGCCCGTTGGCTTGTGGGTCCCCTGAAGACGTTCTGATCGAACCAAAGGGCTCCCCTGGTTGCTCCGGGCCTGCCCTCACTCACCCTCGCTGGTTGAGTCCCTCAGACCTTGCTGGTCTGCACCGCTGACTTTATTCACTTTCCATGAGACTTGCTGTTGCCAAGGCTTGTTGGCTCCAATCCGGTTGCCGACACCTCAGTAAGCTGCAGACGTCGTGGGACACTCCGAATCCAGCTGCTGGTCATCGTCGATGCCTCCTGGTCCTCGTGAGTGAAGAGTCAAAACACCCTTGATCGCCTGAAATCACCCGACTTCCGTGGGCATCCATCTTCCTGGCCCTGGGTCACTGGCAAGAGACTGTGAACACTGTCCCTTCTGCTTTCAGGTCATCTTCATCTTGAATCCAGCCTTGGATTCCACCGGACACGTCTTCAGTCTTCGCAAGCAGCAAACCTTCTTTGCTCTTCCACAGAACACAGCGACGCGACCCGACCCGACACCAAAAAACACCTATGCACCCGGCTTCCCTGGGAGAGGTAACTCGTGCACTCCAGTGCCCTAGTGTGTGCTGGCCCTCAAATTACTTACCTTGTAAGTGGCTTGCTTGTAGACTTCCTCGAAGTACCCTAAAACTTTAAAAACCCAACCGCGACTTGCTCCATTGAAACCAATAGGGAACCCGCGGCTGTGTTCTCATATTGCAATGCGTCTCCCCTGGGTCTTTTACTTACCTGCTTTTGCTGCATTAGTGAAGCCCCAGCGATTCTACAGGCCCTATGCCTTGTCCCCTTGCAAATCGACTTTCCTAAACCTCTTTTTATAGTATATGGTCTGGTACGCCCCTAGGGCCCCAGCCATATTTGTGCTTAACTTATCGTGAAACGTTGATATTTGAATGTGTTCCTGACTTCTAATCTCATAAAGAGATTAGTAGAGTGTGTCTAGAAATAAATACATATATATTTGATATATATACCTGTGTGGTGTCCTTTCATTTGGTAATTCAAGAGATTATAAGGTAAAACAAGCTGCTTTACATTCCTCTGAGACTTAGCCTGAAGGCTATTCTCCACATCTACCACTAGGATAGCTTTCTTTAAAAGGTTGTCTTAAACCTCTCTACCATAAGAGTCGAATTGGACTGGTGCAAGGTGGCCACTATAACTAGTGACCAGCATATGCCAGGCCAACTTTTCACAGTCAGTTCCTTACACGCAAGAACGGTGATGCGTCGGGTCCCTACTGCTGCGTAGGGTATGCGTTGGTTCTTCTCTGCGAGGGGAGGTGATGCGTCGGTTTCTTACTGCGCTTCTGTGGCGATGCGGCCCGCAACGCCGTGATGCGATGAAGATCCGGTACAATGCAACAAAGATGGCGTCTTCTTCTTGATGCAACACGATGAGGACTGCGACACGCTTCTTGGTGATGCAGCGGCGTCTGATGCGACGTCGATCCTCTTCTCCGGCGATGTGAGACGCTTCGGCAACGTTGCGAGCCGCGACAGGCCGTGCGACGCGCTTCTCGGTGATGCGACGGCATCTGATGCGACGTCGATCCTCTTCTCCGGCGATGCTAGGCGCTTTCTCGTTGTGAAGCGATAGCGGCAGTTTGGCGACACGCTTCTTGCTCGTGAGTCGCGCTACCAGTTCCTTGCGACACGCAGTCTCTCACAAAGCCCCGCACAGCAGCAGGCACTTCCAAAAGACTCTTGGGGAGCTGGTTGGTGAAGTCTGTTGTCCCTGAGACTTCAGCAGGAAGCAAGCTCTTTTCTCAGGCCCTTGGAGATCCTTCACAATTTGATTAAAAGTACACACAAAGTTACTTTCTCCTCTCTTTGGCAGTCAGGCAACCACTGCAGGCCAATCCCTCAAGTTTAGGGATAGTCTCTCCTCAGTCTCTCTGGTTCCTCTCCTCAGCAAAGGTTTCTTCTTGTTTCCCAAAGTGATCTAAAGTTCATGGATTTGGGTACCAATATTTATACTCAGTTTCTCTTTGTTCTCTGAAGGCAGATAGGCCTTTGCCTAGTCCAAACCAGTTCTGGAGCACTTTGTTGACAAGACTCCTTCTTTCCTTTCACAGTGCTGGACAGATACATCAGACACACCACAGGAGGTGGAGCCAGCATTGTGGAGGGAAGGCACAACCCTATTCAGGTCCCAGGTGCAACTCCTCCCGCCCATCTACATGCAGATCTCTCTATTCAGCCCTGTGCTGACTCACCCTGTTTCCTGGAATCCCACAGCCCCTGTCACTCAAACTCCAGACAAGGAATACAGAACCTAGCAGAGGCAGGCTTGGATGGTTAGACAAGTAAATTACCTACTTTCTAAAAGTGGTATTTTCAAACACAGAATGTTAAAACCAACTTCACTAAAAGATGCATTTTATTATTCTGAGTTCAGGCATACTAAATTCGAATTTCTACCTAGTTCCCTGAGTCAGTTAGGATTATAAGATGTAATAATCAAACTGCCCTTTCTGGCCTATGGGGAACAGGTAGCCTTTGTGAGAAAGTGCCATCTTTCTTGCATGGTATGCCCCCACTTTTTGCTGAATGTACTTTGACTGAGTGTGCCCTGGACTCCTGCCAATCAGGTGCTCAGGGCCTATGTTCCTTCCCTAAAACCCAAATTGGCAAACCCTGGCCACATGTCAGCCCCTGGTAAATGGTACCCTAGGTACCCAGGGCCTTGTGACCAGGGAAGGCCTCTAAGGGCTGCAGCATTTATTGTGCCACCCTTAGAGGCCCTGTACCCTAACACAAACACACTGCCCTTGCAGGCTAAGTTTCTGGGTACAAGACAAAACAGAGTCGACATGGCACACATCCTTGTGTGCCATGCCCACAACCTACACTGCCCTGGCATACATCAGCCACCCCTCTAGCTGGGTGCCCTATGCCAGTGGTGTGGGCACAGGATCATGAGCCCTGTGCCCCTACAGTACCCAGGTCCATTCCTGGGCACTGTAAGTGCAGTGCTGCCATTTAAGAGTATATGGTGCTGGGAGCTCGCCAAACACAAACTCCACAGCACCATGATGGCAACACTGAAGACTGAGAAGTTTGGTATCAAACTCCTCAGCACATTAAACCCACACTGATGCCAGTGTGGGATTTAATGTACAATGCACTACAGAGGGCATCTTAGAGATGCCCCCTGAAACCTAACCTACAATCCACGTCTTGTCTGAGAGGCTGCCTAGGCTGCCACACAGCAGACATGTTGCTGGAACCCTGGGTGGAGAGCCCCGGCTCGCCTGGGCCTGCAACAATGCACATCCTGGGCGAGGTGCTAGGTCTCCTCCCCCAGGATGGGCAGGGGGAAGCTTCAAAGGCATGTCGCCTTTGTGAGCTTCTCCAGGCCACTTGCTGTACTCAGCAACTGGCACCCACCGGTTCTGACCCCCACTCTGGCAGGAAGACAGGCCGGAAACTCCAAGTAAGGACAGGGGATGTGCCAGCCCTGCCAACCCCACCCCTCAGGTGGGGGAGGCGAGGTGAAGCACATCTCCGGGCCCTCGCCATCTTGAAGATGGGGAGCCCTACCCAATCAGGACTAGGCCACTGCCCCCCTTCCACAGAAGTGTGGCAGGATAGGGGGTGTAGCCACCCCAGGACAGGGACCCAGTGGTCCCTGCCCTCTACCTACCTGTAATGCCCCTAAATTTAGTATTTAGGGGCACCCTGAACCTTCCTTCCTTAGATTCCAGATTCCGAAACAGCAAAGAAGATCAAGAAGAAAGAAGACCTGCCGTGCAGCTGCTAAGAAGAGGAAGACACCAACTGCTTTGGCCCCAGCCCTACCGGCCTGTCGACCCTCGAACCTGCTCCTGTTGAATCCTGGCACCTCCTGTTGCCAGCAAACTCACAAACCCCGGAGGACCTGGCTACCTTGGGACTCTGAGCATCTGGGACTCCCACGAGCAGTGGCTCTGCTCAAAGCAAGTACCTAACCCCTGGCATCAGCCAGGAACCGCGAACCCTGCACACTCTGCACCCCCCAAGCCTGGCCTGTGCTGGAGTGGACAAAGACCCCGAGGACGTCCCCCGGCGACTGTGACCCCGAATCCGGCACCCAAGGATCAACCTCGACGCTCCTGATGACGCCTGCAGCCTCAGAACCAGGGACCCCCCCAACCACGATCAACAGAGGGTAAGATTTCCCAACACCAAAAGGCACCCCTGCACCCGGCGTCCTGCGGCGCCCTGTGCCCGACTCCTGGGTACCTACCTATCCTCCAACTACCCAACTTACCTCTCGAAGTGGTGAGCACACCTGAAGAATCTTTGTCCCCGAGCTTGCAGCCTCTGTTCATCCTTGAGCTTTCCCATTGCAATCCATTGAGCGCCCGAAGGCTCAAAAGCACCCTGCACCCACCGCCCAAGTGGCCCTGGCAGTGCAACTTCTACTCCTACCTACTTCCCCATTTGCCCTGAGCAAGTGACCAGGAGCCCAGCTCCCACTGTCACGTGGCCTGCTAGTCAGCAGCCACCAACCAAGGCCCCCCTGCCTCCCATAGGATAACATTGGGCCTAACTCACTCTGCACCCGGCTGCCCCTGTGCCGCTGAGGGTGTAACAACAGTACTTACCTGATCCTGGGAGACCCCCGAGTCTGTGCCCAGAACCTCAACTCTGCCAGTCGAGTACTTACCCAAAAGCCGATAACTCACTTTTCTTCCATAGGGTAACATTGACTGGCTTCTTCTGAAATTTCTTCTAAGTGTGGAGTTTCTAAACTTTAAAATATTCACCTAAAATCAACCGAGTAACGAAAATGGAAATACTCACCTGCTATTATGAGAGATCCCAGTGTTGGATCTTGGTGCCCAGCGCTGACCCTGAAAAGTACTCCCAACCGTACTTACCACTAACTCAATTTTCTCCCATAGGAAACCATTGACTGTTTTTCTGTGAAATTTCTTGTCGATTTTTGCAAACTACAAATATTCTTTAAAACTCGTACCAACTGTGAAAACGTAATTACTTACCTGTTTTAGATAGATGTCCCAGTACTGAGCAGAGGAGACCAGCACCGGATTACAAAAGTAACAAGAACATACTTTACCCGTAACTCGAATTTTCTGCCATAGGAAACCATTGACTATTTATCTATGAAATTTCTTCTAAGTGTCGATTTTGCAAACTTATAAATATTCCTTAAAAATCGCCTGTATAACTTAAACACAGTTTCTCAACTGCTTACAGGTAGTGCACTAGTGCTGGATCCAGGATCCAACACTGACCTAGAAAAAGTAACCCTGACCCCACTTACCTGCTAAGTGAATTTCCTTACGTAGGATAACATTGGTAATTTGATCATGAAAAGTTTCCAAGTGTCAACTGTTAAAATAGCAAAATATTGCTTAAAAATCACAACAGTAACTAAAAAGTATTTTCTCACTTGTTTCCAAGAACTGTCCCAGGGCTGAATCTAGGATTCAGTCCTGGAGTTAGAAAAGTAACCCTGAAAGTAATCAATCGCATATAACTTAAAATTCCCATTGAGCTCATTGTATTATTGTGTTTGAAATTGTGTTGCCTATTGCAACAAACTGTAACTATTGCATTCTAAGTCAATTGTCCTTTGCAAAGTATTTAACTAAAAGCATCTCATTCTGAGAAAGTATATTTTGATACTGTAACGCCCTGAACGTCTCAGGATCGTTTAACAGACACGACAATGAGGACGCAACCACTTGTGAAGGGTTAGTTCTTTTAATGAAGGCAAATAAAATACAAAGAACAAACAAAAGTTATAGTCACTGGAATCCTCCAGGCTAAGTACGTTACCAGCCCACAGCACGGATGGTCCTAACCGTCCTCTGCATATACGCCGATCCCGGCGTATGCCAACAGAGGGCAGAAATGAAATGGCCGACAATGCCAATCGGTAGGCTGTGAGGGGCACGAAGAGTGTTGGGGAGAATCGAGGAGTCAGGGAAACACCCAGCCGGGGTCTCTACCTGAAGGGAGCAGCCGCTCAACCTCTTCCTCAGACTGCACCGGGACGCGGAGTCACCTCCTGGTGATGCGTCACCGATACCCCAATCACAAGCAAGAAGACTGAACCGAGAGCAGCCGCTCGATCGATCCTGTGGACTTCCGAGTCTGTAACGCGGCAAACACCTCCTGGTGTGCGTTACAGCTGGCAGTCCCTGTGTCTCTGGTCGGGCTGGGAGTTACGACTCCAACCAGCAAAAGCGCCACTGCGCTTGGACTCAGCCGAGTCAAAAAGCGAAGCTCAATGGTTGACCGGTAGAGCTTCCGGGTCCTTCACAGGTGACGATGGGGCAAGACACGGCCCAGGGAGTAACGACTCGACCTACCTCCGTTCTTGCCTTACTGGAGCACCACTCCGGAACACTGCTCTTCACGAAGCAGGTACGTCGGTGTAAACACAATATCCGACAGCCTTGTACCTCCCGGTTCCTCCCTTTATAGGGCGTGTTTTCCTTGAGTTATGTAACAGCTCTCCTGTTTACATAAGGGCGTGTTTCCCTTGAGTTATGTAACAGCTCTCCTGTTTACATAAGGGCGTGTTTCCCTTGAGTTATGTAACAGCTCTCCTGTTTACATAAGGGCGTGTTTCCCTTGAGTTATGTAACAGCTCTCCTGTTTACATAAGGGCGTGTTTCCCTTGTATGACAGGAATTCTTGACAGATACCTCTTGTTGGTTCTAAAATAAAAAAAACATAGATTTTTATATACAAACCATTGGCCTAGAGGTCAGTTCTTGAGTGTGTGAGACCATTTGCTGACTTAGTGTGTACAACAAATGCTTTACACTGTCCTCTGATACTGCCTTACTGCTCGACCAAGCTACCACTTTAGAGAGTAAGGTTATATCTAACTTTAGCCTCTGCCAAACTTCTCGGGAGTGTGGACCCTATACACACTGTACCTATTTGGAAACAGTATATATAGCGCCACTTTCCTACAGCCTTGCAATAATGAAAAACGAAAATGGCTGTAATTCACTATTAGGACATGCCACACACATCAGGGCATGTCCTACCTTATACTTATAATGCACCCTGCCCTTGGGCCTACCATATGGGTGACTAATATGCAGAAAAGGGAAGGTTTGGGGACTGGCAAGTGGCTGCACTTGCCCAGTCAACATGGCAGTACCAGACTGCACACAGGCTCTGTAATGGCACGCCTTAGTCACACTTTAACAGGCTGCTTCTGTGGGTGGCACAACCAGTGCTGCAAACCCACTAGCAGCTTTTGGATTACCAGCCCTGGGCACTCCTGGTGCACTGTACTAGGGTCTGACAAGTAAACCAAATCAGCCAATCATGGAATCACTAATCCATACATCAATTTACAACAGGGAGCACTTGCACTGTGACACTGGATAGCAGTGGCACAGTGCCCAAAGCATCTAACACTAGCAAAAACACATGAGGCAACAGCAAAAAATGGAAGGGAGACCCACGCCAAGGTATCAGGTCTAACACTCCCCCAATAGACCTGTATTATAGTGCAGTCCCAAATGTTGTGATAAAAGTCGCCCTCTCCATGTCTGCATCTCTGACAGGTAGAGATACTGGCTCGTCCTATTTTATGTAGTCTGGCACGGTCGTAGTAAGTTCTATGGAGTATTTCGTACTGAATGAGGCGAAGGCATGATTTATTCGCCACCTCCCTAGGGTGCATTAAGGCTGCCTCCCAGTCTATGGTTTTAGGTGTGACCAAGTTCCCCTCCCAGGTAGATCGTAGCTTGCCCAATCTGTCCGGGGCATTATTATTGAGGGTCCGGTATGTTAGTGACACTGCCTTCGTAGGAATGTGCTCCTGGAGCAGACTACCCTCCAGAGGTGCATAGTCTGGCAGTGGGGAATGACCTATCTCCTCAACTTGCCATGTGTGCTTGATTTGAGCATACCTGAGAAACTGCGAGGTCTGTAGTGCAAAGTCTTGCTGAAGGGTATCGAATCTTTTAAGTTTACCCTGCAAGATCTTATTTTTGGTCTTATGACTGGAGGAGATCTTAACAGTTCCATACAATAGAGATGCCGGATGACATCCGAGTCCATATATCAAGGGTCATTTTTTCAATTTCTGGAGAAAAGCTCAGATCTTGCCCCATACGTGGGACCAATGCAGGGGTAGAGGGTGGTAGGTGGCCAATTACAAGTAACGTGCTTAAATGCATTGATTCTCGCGGAGAAGTACATCTTCCCCTAGCTCATCCTTGAAATGGAAACCTTGATGTGATCGTATAGTTTTACCTATTGGTGTAGTTTTGCAGCTTGAAGACTTTCTGAATTCACTATGCTGTGCATTATTCCGCCATCTAGTGGTTGGGTCCGGAATTGTAGTCTTTTTTCTCTTTTTTTCCCCCCGTGGCCCAGGTGGGAGTTGACATACCACCATTTGGTGTCCTTCGTGACGTCGACGTGCTTCCTCCGGAAGCTCCCACCTTTTTTCGCCATCTTCGGATTCTTTTTTCTTGTCTTGTGTTATTCTTGTTTTTTCATCTTATTTTCTATTTAATCCCTTTCCTCCCGACTCATCTTTCTGGCGGAGGAGGGTGGGTTCGCTAGTAAATCCAGAAAGTCTTCAAGCTGCAAAACTACACAGGTAAGAAACTATACGTTTTGCAGCGTGAATCTTTCTGGATTCACTATGCTGTGCATAGACTTTGTAGCGGTTTGTCCTTACTGTGGTGGCTGTGTGGAAGATGAGCACTGGTTACTGAATATGTGTTGTAGGACCTTCTGTCCCACTTGCGCTTCTTTGTTCATTTGGATATCCACACAGTAGTGCTTAGTGAACGTGTGCACTGAAGACCATGTTGCAGCTTGGCAAATGTCTTGAATTGGTATGTTGGCCAGAAACGCAATGGTTGCTCCTTTCTTCCTTGTTGAGTGAGCATGAGCTGGTCCTTTTAATGGTTGCCCAGCGTGTTTGTGGCATAGCTGTATGGTTTGTGCAATCCATCAGGCAATGTTATTTTTGGTAACTGGCCGTCCCAAAAACTGCTTGCCAAGGAAACAAAGAGTTGCTTTGTCTTTCTGCACTCCTTTGTCCTTTCTATATAATATAGTGCATCACCACCCTCCTGGCGTCCAGTGTGTGCAGCGCTCTCTCTGTGCTTGTGGTTGGTTTTTGGAAAAAGCTAGGTATTTGGATTGTTTGGTTGATGTGGAACCGAGACACCATCTTTGGCATGAAGTGTGGGTGTGTCCTCATTACAATCCTATCACTGTGTATCTGCAGGTAGCGCCTGCAACCCACTTACTCTTCGTAGTGATGTGATAGCCACTAAGGACGTCTTTAGTGTGAGCATGTGTAGTGTAGCCATGTGCATCGGTTCGAATGGTGCCTTCATCAATTGGGTCAGCACTATGTTGAGGTTCCATGCTGGTGCTGGCATCCTGTTTGCAGGTGCGATTCTCTTTGCCCCTTCAAGAAATCTTTTTACTACTTGTGAGGTGAAGAAACTTTTCCCCGTTTCTCCTCTTGTGTAAGCCACAATCGCCGCTAAGTGTACCCTTAGGGATGTGTAGCTTCGCTTACTTTGCAGTAGATGTGTTAAATATTTCAGTACTGTTGACTCGCTTGCGATCTTTCTTTGCAATTTTTCTCTAACGCACCATTCTGAGAATCTTTTCCACTTTGCTACGTAGCATTTCCTTGTGGTAGGCCTTCTTGCCTCCCTGAGCACTGCGATTGTGCTCGCCGGTAGCGTGAGGTGTGAGAACTCTAGGTCTTCAGGAGCCATGCCGCCAGGCTGAGGCTCTCTGGCTCTGGGTGTAGCACCCTCCCGTACTGCATTTTTAACAGGTCCCTTCATCTTGGGAACCTGTGTGCTGGTGTCTGCGCCATCTCCACTATTTGTGAAAACCATGACTGTCTGGCCCACTGAGGTGCTATCAGTATCAGTGACCTGTTGCTGATCCTTTATTTTTTTGAGTACTCTGTGTATCAGTGGTATCGGGGGAAAAGCGTATGCAAATGTCTTTGACCAACTTATCCATAGCGCATTCCCTTGTGACCGATGGTCTGGTTGTCTGGATGCGAAGTGTCGGCATTTTCCATTTTGGTGTCTATTTGCAGTGTACCCCACTTCCGGAATACTTTCTGTAATTCCTGTTGGTTGATCTCCCATTCGTGGGATGCTGACGTCTGCCTGCTGAGTCGGTCTGCTTCCACATTGCCCTTTCCTGGGAGATGGGTTGCTAGTAGGTCTATTTTCAGTGCAATGGCCCATCTCCATATCTCCTGTGCTAGCCCTGATAGCGCTACTGACTGTGTTCCTCCTTATTTGTTGAAGTAGAACATGGTCGTGGTGTTGTCTGTTTGGATCAACAACCTGTTTCCGTACAACTCCTTTTGAAAAGCTTTTAAGGCTAGGAACACTGTTTTTAGTTCCAGGTAATTGATGTGCTTGACCGAATCCTGTTGCGACCATAGCCCCTTCACCTTGAGCTTGTTTATGTGCGTGCCCCACCCCAGATTGGAGGCGTCCGTCGTGATGGTCACTGTTGGAGTTGGTTGTGTGACTGGTTTTCCCTGTGATATGTTTTGTTCGTTCCACCATGCTATTTCCTGATGCACTGCATGTGTGACAACCACTAGATCTTCCCAACTCCCAGTTGCCTGTGACCATTGCTGCTGTATCCATTCCTGAATGACGTCATGTGTAGTCGAATATTTTGGACAAGGTGAATGCACGACGCCATCATTACCATCAGCTTGCTCACCGTCCTCACTGTCAGAACTTGCCCCTTGCGGTACGGACGTGTTTCCTTCAGTATTGCCAATGTTCTCTTCCTGCTGGGGAACACTTTGGCCTGCCTAGTGTCGATCTCTGCTCCTAAGAATATCTTGATTTGCTCTGGTTCCGTTGACGATTTCTCCCAATGGATTGAGAAACCCAGTCGTGTCAGCGTTAGTATGACCTGCTGGATGTGTAGTTTGCATAGGCTGTACGAACTTGCCTTTACGAGCCAGTAGTCGAGATAGGGGTAAACGTGTATTCCTTGCCTTCATAGGTGTGCCGCGACAGCTGCTAGGCATTTTGTGAACACCCTTGGTGCGGATTTTAGGCCAGATGCCAGTACTATGAATTGGTAGTGGCTTTGGTTGATCACAAACCTTAGCAGGCGCTTGTGTCTGTGGTTGATGGGGATGTGTAAGTATGCGTCCTTCAAATCTATAGTAGCCATAAAGTCCCCTCGTTGTATCTGTGGTATTACCTCTTGTAGGGAAGTCATCCTGAATCTTTGTGTTTTTATGAATTTGTTCAGAAACCTTAGATCTAGGGTAAGGTCTTAGTGTTTCGTCCACCTTTGGCACCAGGAAGTAAGTTGAGTAAACCCCTTTGTTCCTTTGGTTTTGCGGCACCACCTCTATTGCCTCCTTGCTGAGCAGTTCTTGTCTTTCTAACTCTATACAGTATCCGTATTGTATGATGTTTAGTATCCATTTGTCTGATGTGACCTTCCTCCATTCCTGGATGAAGTTTCTTTTTCTTCCCCCTACCGTGTTGAGTGTTTGAGGTACTGTTTGTCATAGAACGCTCGGCTGCAGTTTTCCTTTATGTGTTTCCGCCCACCCTGAGGTGTTGCTAGGGTGGGGCTCTGTTTCCTGGTGAAGTCACTTGGATGAGGGCTGTTGGCCTCCCCTTCGTGTTTGTCCTCGTCCGTTTTCTCGCCCTTGCCCTCGAAAGGACTGTCCCCGGGGCTGGTACTTCCAGTTCTGCTGCTGCGGTCTCTGCTGCTGCTGGACTTGGTTGTTTCCTTGGTAGCCTTGCTGGAATGTCTGGTGCGATGTGGTAGGCACGTTGCCTCCTCTACCACCTGGCCTTCTCGTGGGTGTGCCCCTTCTCATCCCTCTGAATTGTAGCGCTCCCATGGACCTTGCTGTCCTATAGTCCTTCTTGAGCTGCGTCAACTTGTCGTCAACTGGTGTGCCGAACAGTTGCTCTCCGTTAAAAGGTGTATTCAGGACGTTGCTTTGCACCTCTGGCTTGAATCCTGAAATTCTGAGCCATGCGTCTCTTCTCTCAGTCACTCCTATCATCATTAGTCTGCTTGATGTTTCTGCAGCATCCAATGCAGATTTTAGGCATGTGTTTGCCATGCTTTTGCCTTCCTCTACCAGGTAAGCTGCTCTTTGTTGGTACTGATCTGGTAGATGCTTTAGGAGCTGCCGCACTTCATCCCAGTGTTGGTAAGCGTGCCTGTTGATCAGGGCGTTGGAGTTTGCGATGCACCAATAGATTGCCGCATTTTTCTCCAACTTTCTCCCTGTGAGATCCATCCTCCTACTCTCCTTGTCTGGAGGTGGTCCGGTATTAGTGGGCACATTGGCCCTCTTGCTAGCCATTGCTGCAATTATGGAGTCGGCTGGTACTGACCCTTGGATGTATGCAGGGTCCTTTGAAGAATATTTATACCATTGTATTTATTAAGGATACCTTATGTATTTATTTATGTATTTTTGAAGTTTGATAACTACGTGTGACATAATGATAATAAAAGAAAAATAATTTTGCTAATTAAATTCTATGGTCGAATTCCTTGAATATATGCACCTGTCAGCCCTAGCTGTTGGGAGTATAATATTGGGACCCTGTCCTTTGGGCCTTTTGCAATTTCTATGTATAGGCAGGTGGCCCGTGTTAGTGTTGGTTTCTACAAATTTTTCCCCTGCCTCACCTGCCTATCATTCGTCTGCAGGGGTCCCTCTTTGTATTGGTTATACTTCTTCTCCGTTCTTGGAGTCACAGCCTTGCATACTGCTGGTTCCTTAAAGGCCTCTCTTCCTTGATCCAGCACACTAGGGAGCATGGGCAGGAACTGGCTCCTAGTTTGTTGAGGCAGTAGAGTTTCCAGGAGGAAGCATGCCTCGGGCTTCTCCTGTTCCATTTTTACTCCATACGTTTGTGCAGCCTTTTGGACGACCATGTTGTAGACCCCAATGTCATCTGTCGGCGAGGGCCTCGAAGGGTGAGTGTCTACCCCTTCTTCCGGCGATTCAGTGTCGAGATCTTGCCATTTTAAGTCTTGTACCTCCAAGGACGTCGAGTACTGGTAGGATTGCAGATCCTAGTAGCCTTCTCCCTCGAAATAATAGTCTTCGTCCCCCTGTTCCTCGACTGGTTTGGGTATTTTCGGCGGTTCGGTGTCCTCGTCATCTCTTTCGACTTCGAGTGCGGGTTTCGGTGAGATGGTGTATTGGCTCATCTTGTCGTCTAAATCCTTTCTCTGCTGCAGGATGCTCGCCATTTCGGCCTCGAGCCTCCTCTTCTTCCTCTCCATCTCGGCGGCATGTTCGGTGTCGAGGGTTGGTGCGCCTCTTTTCAGGGCCGTCGACGACTATGTCGGACCTTCCTTTCTCGGCACCAAGGTGTCCTTTTCGAGGGTAACCTTCGACGACCTAGATTTTTTGAGGGCTTTTGCCAATTGGGAGTCCTTTTCGAAAGATCCGCTCGGCTGACTGTCCTTGGTTGCTGTTGCCTTCGTCGAGTGTTTCGGCGGCAATACTCCCTTCGAGGACTTAGCTTCACTTCTATGAGTGTCGCTTGGGGCTTGACCTTCACCCTTTCCAGTGTCGCTCGAGTGTTTAGGGGTCGACGACTCCCTTACCTCCTTTGACGTCTTCTTATGGACCTCAACGACCGTGCAGTCCTCCGGTCCTTCGGCTATGTTGTCCTCCTCTCCTCTGGAGAGACCCAGGTCTCGGAGCGATGGAGGGGGTCCCTGCCCCTGCATGCTGTGGTTCGCTCTTCTCTGTCTCTCCCTTACTCTGAGGGTCTTGGGTGTAAACGCCGAGCACGCGTTGCAGTCTTTGCTGCTGTGGTCGAGCGGCAAGCAGAGGTTGCAGAATAGATGCTGGTCCTTCTGGGCGTATTTGTGGTGGCAATTGGTGCAAAACTTGAACGGTGTTTTGTCCATCCCCGCGCTCAGAGAGCCCCCTGCAAGCGCATTCTCCGTCGAACGTCGAGATCTTCTCCCTCGTCATCCCGGTTACCTGACCTTTAGTCCGGTGTAGCTAAAAACCTGTTTTTCGTCAATTTTCTACGATTTTTCTTGATTCCTCTTCCAAAAAACTCTGGAACTCTTGCGCAACGATCCAGACCCAACGGCGGAAATAAGAATCTGAAGATGGCGACCAAAGGTGGGAGCTTCTGGAGGAAGCACGTCGACGTCATGAAGGACACCAAAGACACCAAATGGTGGTATGTCGACGCCCACCTGAGCCACGAGAAAAAAGAAAAGAAAAAAAAAAAAAGGAGAAAAAAGACTACAATTCCGGACCCAACCACTAGATGGCGGAATAATGCACAGCATAGTAAATCCAGAAAGATTCACGCTGCAAAATATGTATTTACACTGAGATGGTGCGCTATGTGAGCTGGGATGTTGCACAAAACTGGCGTGGGAAGAGACTGCTTGTGGTCCCCCTCTAGTGAGTGGTCGTCTTCTTTGTGCTGTTCCTCTTGGCTTGTAGAGATCCCATGACATTTGCAGTTTCACTGTCAACCTTCATCTTCTGCAGAGTGAGTCATTCACTGCTGGGCCAAAAACGCTTTTGCATGTTAAGGGCATATTTAGGACTACCACTTGCATTTCCTGCTTGAATCCTGAGACTCAACCATGCATGCCACTGTAGGGTGCTGCCTTCGCAGAGATGTCTGCTGTCTGTATCCGCCACATCCAGTGCAGATTTTAGCGATGTATTGGATATTATCTTTCCCTATTGGAAGAGCCTCTTTGACCTGTTTTGGTTCTGCTCTTGGCAGTGCTGCATCAGTTCTTGCTTCTCGTCCCATTGCTAGTGTCCGTCCCTGCTGAGTAGAGTGCCCCAGCTGGCGACGTGCCATTTGGTGGCCACCAACATCTCCATTCTCCTCGCCACCATCTCCATCTTCTTGCTCTTTCTTTTTGGAGTGGGATTTGAGACTCGGTAGTGGGAGCACTGGCGACGATGATGAGTCTGCCACCACATTGCCTCTGATGTAAACTGGGTCTTTGGAGGTATATTTATACTTTTTCTCCACCCTGGGTATACCACCTTTGGCTGCAGTGGGTTCCCTAAAGGCTTTGCGTCCTTGATTCAGGACACTGGGTACCACTGATTCTTCATGTGTGCCAGTAGGAAGATCTGCAGGACAAAACAAGACTCTGGCTGTTCCTTCTCTAGCTGCACCCTGTAGAGCAGGGGTCTTTAATCTGTGGGGCGCGACCCCCAGGGGGGGCGTGGAGTCCCAGAAAGGGGGTCACGCATTCCCATCGCACTTTCGCCTGTAACTGCCTGAAGCTGCATTCCAAAACGTTCGCTCTTCGTTTTGGATTCCGAATAGTGGCAGCTTCAGGCGCTCTCTGATTGGAGGACATCGTGAAAGCATACAGCGTCATCGGTGATTGTCCTCCAATCAGAGAAATTGCAGATTTAACATCAGGAAATGCCGGCCGGGAACTGCTCTGGCGAAGCGTCTGAAGTGCTTCAATGTTTGTTGTTGCTGCTGCTGCCTTGCACTCCTGCTGCATTTCCTGGACTTCCTCGTTGTCCTTGCTGCTGCTGTGTTTTTCCAGCAGCTGGTGTCCTTTTCGTGCTTCTTCGTGGCTGCCTTTGAAATAGGATCCCTTGGCTGTTTCCTGGTTTCCGCGGCAACCGGAACTTTGTGTTAGATAATAGGATTTTCTTTAGAGAACAATGGTTCTCTTTCAAATTTATTTGATTTGGACATACATACGAACATTTCAAAAAAGCAAAGTGGGAGATTTAAAAAAAAAAAAAAAAAAAAAAAAAATCGGGAGAATGGGTCCGTGAATCGGGTTTCTGTCATGTATGGGCTTTGGAAGTGTGCTGCTGCAGGATCGGACATTTGAAATGCACGTGTTTTTTCTTACCTTTCAGAAGCATGGAGCGCATTGGTAGGCAGAGAGAGGGTGATGCAAGTGTTTGGCACTGGCCTAGCATTTTGCTGGCAGTGCATACCCCCCCCCCCGTGGTAGCTTGGGCTGAAATCGTTTCCAGGGCACACACACAGCCCTGGAAACGGTTTTAAAGACTTCACAGGTCTTTAAAAGACCATTTACTTGCTTACGAGGCTGTGTTGGTACTTCACCCCTTCTAGAGCCCCTGTCGCGCCACTCTGACTATTGCTGGAAGAATTAGCATGTTACACAATACCAACCCCTGTCAGCTGAAACCCCGAGGAATCGGGTTTTTGCTTGCAGGAATCGGGAGCGGGAGACTAGCCTTGAAATCGGTAGTCTCCCGCCTGAATCTGGAGTGTTGGCATGTCTGGATTTGGAGGCACTAACAAACAGGATTTATATGGCACGTACTCTGCCAGTAGTTACAGTAAAACCTTGACAAATACGTAACTAACGAGAGCAGATGTTTTATTGAGAACGGGTGCCTCACAAGCAAGCAACGCTGCCAGTGTTTTTAGATCATATTTCGTGTCCTTTGCTATTAAATAGTTTCTCTCTCCCCTAAATCAAGTTCATTCTTACTTTCTCTCCCCGTTCTTGTTTCCATCTAATATCTTTCTTCATTACTCCTTGTATTTCAATTTTTTCTTGTATTAACCACAAAGATATTTTAGGCCCAAGTGTTTATATGAATGAAAGAGTGGGAGGAACAGAAACGGGGAGAAAGAGAGAGCGAGACTGAAGGTGAGAGGAAACAGGGAGATCAATCAGGAAAAAGAAAGACAAAACCAGGGATGGAGAGAGGATACAGGAGGCGTGATAAGCACATGGATAGAGAGGGATAGCGGAAGAGAAAAGTGAGCAGTGGGCGAAGGTGCAGAGTGCCTGAGGTGGAGGATAGGTGGCAGGCATGTTTGCAGAATGGCAGGGAAGGACGCAGTGTGGGAGAGAATAGCTTCGGGGGGTGGGGGTGGGAGGTGGAGGAGAAAATGGTCCACTGTAAAGGCCAAGGTCGAGAATAATGAGGTACATTTGGAGGGAAGGTTGGGACAGAGGAAAAAATCAGCAGAAAAGTCAAATAAGGAATTGCCATTTTTCTGTACACACTGGAAGCTCTGAAAACCTATTCTCCTCTTCTGTATTTGGTCCTGTACAAAATGTATTTCAAAGGCCACCCTCCAAGTGTAACAAAGATGGCCATTATCTTTTCTTTTACAAAAATAATCCATGTGCTGACTCTCAAATAATGAAAAAGTGGAGAGAGTGCGTAAATGATTTCACACAGGTATCCCTGAATTATTTCTTTCTGAGTACCTCTAGAGCAGGGGTCTTCAATCTGTGGGGCGCAACCCCCAGGGGGGGCGTGGAGTCCTAGAAAGGGGGTCGCGCATTCCCAACGCACTTTTGCCTGGAACTGCCTGAAGCTGCAATCCAAAACGTTTGCTCTTCGTTTTGGTTTCCAAATAGTGGCATCTTCAGGCGCTTTCTGATTGGAGGACATCGTGAAAGCATACAGCGTCATCGGTGATTGTCCTCCAATCAGAGAAATTGCAGATTTAACATCAGGAAATGCCGGGAACTGGGGCCATAAATATGCTCTGGCGAAGCGCCTGGAGTGCTTCAATGTTTTTGTCATTGCTGCTGCCTTGCACTCCTGCTGCATCTCCTGGACTTCCTTGTTGTCCTTGCTGCTGCTGTGTTTTTCCAGCAGCTGGTGTCCTTTTCGTGCTTCTTCTTCGCGGCTGCCTCTGAAATACGATCCCGTGGCTGTTTCCTGGTTTCCGCGGCAACCGGAAATGCGTGGAACTTGTAAGTAGGTTGCCTCTGCCCCACCTCCTCCACCATTCCCTGGCTTTTTACCCCTCAGACCTACACACAAGCATACACGCACGCGCGCACACACATTCTTAACTCCAAAAATTTACGCCCACCCTTTCCCCACTGCTGTCTTTGGGATTCCTCTGCTAAAGTAAGTCACACAACAATAACACGAGGTTGGAATAGTGAACGCAGGCTGGATAGCATTTCTCATAGGTTCAGCCAGGCACCTGCCGACATGCCTTGGCTGTGCTTTCAGATCTTTTATACTTTACTTGATATCACCAAAAACTCTGCACTGTGTTTTATGACTATTTAAACATTCTCTAAATATGTTATTCGTACATGAGCCGATACTGTGTTTCTGTGTTAAAGTACAATTTTCACACATTCCCATTCTCTTCCATCCTCTGCTTGAAACCTCATCTCTCCTTCCACACATCTTTGTCTTTTAATCTCATTTCTTTTCTTTCACTTTTGTCCTGCTGCTGACGTCACCCATATAATGTCAAATGTGCAGCTACCACCATAAAAAGCCCAGGTGGTCCCTTCGCTGTATTTCTGTTTGAAAGATTGTCCATGGCAGGGGTGTGGGGGGTGTATTACGCCCTCACCTCCTTGTCAAACTTCCGGTCTCTCTTCCTATCTCCTCTCCCTTAAAATCCTTCAGGTGGCTTCATCACGTCCGTTTTTGTTTTCTCTACACCTGTCCTCCCACTCCCCCCGCTGCCATCATGTCCAGGGCAGGCATGGCTCTCTGTTTCGCTATATAAGTGCAATTCCCTCCATCAGGATCATGTGGGTCCTGTCCCCTCATCTCTCCAGTGGTCAAGACCTAGCTCTGTCTTAGACAAGGTCTATCCTTCTGTTCTGAGTAAGGCGTGTCTCTCCCACACTGGAGCTCTCTCAGGTGGGTCCTGCCCTCTCACCCCTCCAATGGGTCTGCCAGGGCCTAACTCTCTATTCCACAAGGTCTCCCTCCGGTGTCTTCCACAGTTGGGGTCTCTCGGTGGGTCCTGTCCTCTCATCCTCCATCTGGCATGGCAAGGCCTTGCGCTCTGTGCCACAAGGTCTCCCTCTGTTGTGAGTAAGGGATGTCTCTCCCACACTGGGGCTCTCTTGGGTGAGTGCTGCCCTCTCACCCCTCCAGTGGGACTGCCATGCCCTGGCTCTGTTCTACAAGGTCTCCCTTCCATTATTATCCAACCTATTAACCAGGGATACTATGTTTTGACATTAGTGGTTTTCTGGAGAACAGGTGGAATTAACCATTTTTTGATTTGCCTCAAACCTCCTGTAGAACCTGGTCTCTCTGTAGAGAGGAACACTGTGTTTCCTGTTCTGCCTGTTTATTTGAACAAAGTATTGCTTTCTGGGAATTGTAGTCCTCCAATGTTTAAGATCAGTTGGATTGCTGCACCTGATAACAATAATTTGTAAAAATGAAAGCCTGAGAGTGGATGCATGGACCCTCTTTTACTAATGTTTTGCATGGGCGCTTGCACTCTGAAAGGCTACACAAAAGTTAGTGTCAATCTACTTACTTTTTAAAGGCCTGTATGCTTTATTGCATTGTTATGCACCCTCCAATATATACTTTAGTAAATAAATGCCATGGTGTTTGGCCTTTATTCTGAGATCTAGATCCATAGTGACCTGGTAGCATAGTGTAATATAGCGTCCCTATGCAAACTAGGGTTCTTTGCGGCGCTCTAAGGCTGGCTTCAGAGCCTGGCCTCTCGGTAAAGAGGGATGCAATGTAGTTCCCTGGAAAAGGTAAGTAAGGTGTGACACTGAAGAGGCAGGACTGGGTGGTCTGCTCCATAGCACCCCCTGGTAGTATGGAGGTTGTCCATGAGGAGTAAGCAGGTGGTGGTTTGCATCTCAATTTTTATTGATGGGGCAGAATGAAACCTGGGGAGGGCAAGAAGCAGTGGCAGTTGGCATGGACCCTGAGAAACAGAGATGGGTTGGTGAGTCTATCCTAGATACTGCATTGTCTGTGGTTGCCTTGTGGGTTGTGGTCCAGGTCCTGATCTCTGAGGGTAGCAACCCTGAGACAGAGAAAGTAAGGACTAGGAGGCAGGTTTCACCTGCAGCAGTGAGGCTAAAGGAGGGTAGTAGGAGAGTGGGCCATGCTTAAAAAGAATTGCTGAGAAACATTTTCTCCTCAAACCAGTCTCTTGCTGTCTGTATTTATCCATATTTATTTTGTTTTGTGAATAGATGTGATAACCCGTATATTTCCACATTTACTTAACAGATAGACGTGCACTCATACTTTCATGCCTGTCGCGGTTTAGCAAATTACACTGCCAAAATAATATAATACACACATCAAACAATTGGCATGATAGCACAAATACCTGTTGAGAAATGCAACAATTAATTTAAGCAAATCTCAGTGAGCTTTATAACTCCCTATGCTGGCAATGTGTGCAACTACTGGCCTGAAAGTCAATAAACTCAGCATAGTCACCCAAAAGAAGCCAATTACCAGCATTTTTCCACTTTCAAAAGTAGATACAGACAGGATATACAATGATTTCTGTCTGTAGTTATCTGTAAAAATCTGTAAAAATGGAAAACAGGGAGCACCAATTATGAGGAGTATTAAGTTCTAGAAATTTTTGTAAGGAGGGGGTCCTCATGCCTGAAATTTTTTGACAGGGGGGACTCGGCATCCAAAAGTTTGAAGACCTCTGCTGTAGCGCATGTAACACAGTAGTGTCATGGGAGGTGGGGGTGGACAGAATCCTAAAAATTCACATTATCACACACAGAGTGACTGACAATAGATAGATGACAGTGTGAGAAATCTAATTTGCAACTTTCTAAATATGAAAGGTCCATGCAACCAAATGGGAGAACGGAAGGCAGTGAGGAATCTGCGGTTACAGTGTATGTCCTTGTTCTGCTGAAAGATTCCTCAACTTCTGAATAATATCAAAGCAACACCTGCAAAATGAAGGTGGTTGTGAAAAGGACACCATGAAACCCTTCAGGAACGAGCAGACAAAATGACTCTCCTCTGGACACGAGAATCAATACAACATTGTCTGGTTATATTGTAGCCGGATGCACATGAAGCAGCCTGGAAAATGTCCAAAACTGGGCTAGGGCTGTAATGGTGGCTTTGGCTCTGGTGGAATGAGTCTTGACTAATATGGAGCCCAGTAGGCTCTTTATTAGCCAAGCCTGGATATTTGAGTACACAGCTTACCAATGATTCCTATAAATTCTTTGGTGAAAGACATAAACCACTGCACAGTCCAACCCAAAAATATTTAAGTGAACTATTTATAGAACACATGGCAAAACAGGGAAGTACGAAGGAATTTACAGACTTTTTGAAATGTACTATAAAACTGAGATGGTGTATCACAAGCAGAAAAAAGGCATAATTAATTAGAACTGGAATCTGTAAATCAAATAGCTAATATTTGAGCTGAGATCTGGTACATTAATATAAACATATTTTAGTGGTACCTGTTCTGTTGCTATCAAAGTGAATTGTTTCCAGGCTGTCTTCATCTTCATCACTATCAACATTCAGAAGGCCAATGCCAGTTTCTGGATCCGCTTCTTCCTGACTCACATTTGGCTCCTGATTTGCACTAATACGCAGGGCCTCCAGCCTATGATGTATTGCTGTATACAAGCGCCCCGCATCCTTTGGACTAGCCTATCAGAAAGATACATGCAATGTAAACTGTGTGTTAGAGAGAAAGTATATAAAGTAAGTTTGAAAAACAATAGATATGAACATTTTATTTTGGGTACCAGATCCAACTAATTAGCGTGAATACATTTTTATTGCATTTCATCAATAATAAAACCATGAAACCGTAAGCTATTTTGCCCAATCCACCCTCCCCTAATACTCCCCTTAACTGATCAATTCATATCTCCAAGTTATAAGCAAACAAATTGATTACAATTTCAGGTACAACCAAGGGGCAGCTTTCACACTTCACTTCAATCGTCCTTTCTTAGTCATGTAATATAGGTCCAATTGGAAATCTTCTAGAATGTGTAGGGCTCTCAGCGGTCGTGGACATATTTCATTACAAGACTGGAGGCTACCATTATGCAACAACCTTTATTGCTGCCAACATGCAGCCCTTTAAAGAACATTACTACATCATCAACCATGGAATGTTCAGAACATATAAGCATTCAGTGCAGATAGCCTTCGTCCTCTTTTATTGGCTGCTCCTTAACAGATAAGTACCTTACATTTTATGTGATTTATTCAGCTTTCACATCTACCACTTTGTTCTAGGTTTTAGGTAGTATTTGGATCTTTCCAATTTATTGATGGGTCTTTTTTCAGAAATCCATGTTATTTAGGATTAATTTTCTATATACATTGAAGAAATAATGTATTTTATTTCCTGCAGATTTCTGCTAAATTGTGTCCATTTGTGTGTGTTTGACATTTTGGGGATTAGAATGCTTTTATTTTAACCTTTCCAAACAGTTCGAGCTAGCGGAAGGACTGTCTTCGGATCGGGTGCACTGGCTGGGGAAGGTCACAGCGTTCCAATCACATTTGGCCTCCTTTGCTAACTGAGCCATACCCGGCGTATACGCGATTGCACTCTACTTCCTAAACAGCCGGACGCAGCTTAGAGCACACATTAACCTTAATGTTTTTTGGCACCTGCTGGCTTTTGACAGCGTTACCAAGCAACTGCTGTTGCTTTACAAAGGACGCCATGATGCGAAAGCCGGTAAATTAGTAACAAGTGTTGCTTCATGTATATCGCCATACTGCAACGCGATTAACAGCATTTCTCGTTGCCGCAGAGATGCGTCACAAGACTCACAAAGGACAAAGTCCTTCCACTATTTTTGCATTTTGTCCCGATCGTGAGGCACGCAAAGCATGTGGGATGAATACGTAATTTGACCCGCAGGAGAGCTGTGATATTTTAGGTTTGGATGATTATACAGACCAAGTCTCCACTTCTGCTGAAATAAGAGACCAACCAATAGGTGAGATGTTTAATCCAACTTTGATTAAACCGCCGCATAGTGGGGAATGGTGGGCGATGGACCACTTTTCGAAATATATAAAACTTTGGGTCAGGAAATCCTTAGATAAGGAAACCCACAATTTACTCCGGGCAGAGTGTCAAAGACCCTAAACCGAAAATAAGGTTTGTAGTACTCCTAACCTGGACCCAGATTTTGTAAAATTTTTATTCACATTTGGAAAGGACCGTAGGAAAGAGGTTGAGAAATGCATTAAACAAACTCGAGAGACATTGCTTAACATTCTGGGACCATTCACATGCATTTTGGACATGACTGAAGTAGCCAAAAGAAAAAATGGCAGAGATAATTTAGAACTCTTGAGAGGTTGAGCACAACGTGCCATCTGTTTACTAGCCAATGCCAATGCGAATACTCTCTCTGAAAATCAGTGCTTATGAGAATTGAACAAAAATTGGCGGATTTATCAACAGGAGAGGATGTCGGAAATTCTAAAGGCCTTTCGTTTGGTGAAAGTTTTGGCAAATCATTAGACAAATATGCTCAAACATTCACTGCCCACTGGAGAAGGTAACAGGGATGGGGGAAGCCAGGGCTTATTGCTTCGCAGGTTGTTTCCCTGTGGAAGGTGTTTCTATTGCAGCTCCCCTTCCTCGACCCGGTCTACGCTGATGGTAGTGTGACCTGGGTTGATGCTATTGCGTTGACCAGTGAGGGATTTGAACCCTCTGTTGGAAATACCAACGGTCGTATGGTCGGTACTTATGTGGAAAATCCTTTTGTTTCTCAAGGCCGACCACTTTTAATGTGTCCAGCTCTGACTTCATTTTGGATATCTCGTCATCGGCATGAGTGCCGAACAGGGAAGTGCCATTAAAAGGAAGATTTACGATTCTTCTTTGTGCTTCCGGTTTCAGACCAGTGAGATGCAACCAGGCCGAGCGTCTGGCGCAAATGCCATGAGCATAACCTTGTGCAGCCAAATCCGATGCATCTGCAACCAGACCACCTTCCTGCAAGACTTCCTGGAAATCCTGTTGGTCTTCTTTGGGCAGCTTTTCTGATCAACTTGCTGGCCCCCCTGCATTGAAACTTCATTAAAAGTCCCTATGTCATCGACTGGAGACACTCTGGCTGGAGGTGTAGCAGACAGGGTTGGTGAATAGTCTCTCATAGATGACCTTGAGGACATAGACTATGATGGAGACCTTCGCCAACTTCTCTTTGGAGAGGAGGAAGGGCGAGATCAAGACCTTCTATGTGGTATCCTGGATCGTGAATGGCGAGCTGAGGAGACCTAGCTTTTCTTGGGGACCTGTGGCGAGATGGTCTCATGGATACGGTAGGTTGAGGACCAGCAGATACTCTGGAGGGCGAATATGTTCTAGAGTAGTCCGAGCCAGGACTTCTGAGTGGAACCCTCGAATGCCATACACTCTCTAGCCACCTTGCAAAAAGTTTGATAGGAGGTGTCTGTTTTCCCGCAACCGAAGATCCCTCCAGCATGATCTGCACTATATTGATGCCAGGAGAAGAAACTTCCCTCGACCATATGGACCTCGACGTTGATCTCGGCCTCTCAAGTACTTCCCCCCGTAGCCGCCGTAGGATTTCCTTCTCTTGACAGTGAACGGTGACCTGTCACCGGCAACACAGGTTGTGCCACTCTCGACGTCGACTGCTTGTGTGGGGAGGCCTTTGAGGACTCCCGCCTATGTGACTGTGGCGATGTCCTCGACGTCGACCGCAGGGTCCTCGATGCCGAATGTCTGTGGCGGAGTCTTGGGTGACCTGCCGCAAGCGACACAGGTTGTGCCACGCTCGACGTCGACCGCTTCTGCGGTGAGGCCTTTGAGGACTCCCACCTTTGTGACTGTGGCGACGCAGAGTGTTTGTGGTGGAGTCCTTGAAGTCGGCCACCAGTATGACTGCGGCGGAGTCCTTGACGCCGACCGTGCCAGCTGTGACGGCAGCAGATATCTGGACATCAACTAGTGTCTCGACATTGGCGGGTATTTCTTCGACACCGACCCAATCTTTGACATAGACTTAGATTTCCCAAGACCAACATACTTAGAGTCCGAAGTAGTATGCCTCGACGTCGACTTACGTTGCAGCGACGGAGGCTCTAACCGCTTTGATGGTGATCTGTCCCTAGACGTTGTAGAATACCTTGCCTGTTTTTCCGACGTCTATCTCGAATCTGACGGTGAACAATCAGGAATCTGCTTCCTTTTTTATGCTGGGAAGGCAGAACAATGCCGTTTTTCCTCAATCTGTGTCTTTCTTGAGAGGAGGGCTTATTAAAAGCATGAGTGATTCCAAGGTCACTTTTTGAAGGTTCTTTTCTTCTCTCCAGTAAGGCATGCAGCTTTATCTTCTCTCTGTTTTGAAGTATTTTTCTGGAAAGTTGTTGGCAATAATAACACTTCTCTGGATTGTGTGAGGATAGTAAGCACACAGTACAGAGTGTGGGTCTGATTTTGCCATTTTCTTCCCACAGGAAGGACATTTATTGAACAAAGCTGGCATTTCCGACAGAAAAGATTATCACAATTGTGAGAAAACCCCTGAAAGAGTTGCCAGTAGTCAAATAAACGTTGTGTAAAGGTAGAAAAGGTTGAAATTAACCAATTTCTGACTAGAATAATCCAAATTTGACAAGCTCGATGCCCCAGGATCCTCACAGAAGGAGCTGGAAAAAAGAACTGACCTAACTTTTACCTGCAGGGTGCTCCTGGAGGTCTTAAAGGCATGGTTTCCAGGTTCCTGGAAGTCTTAAAGGCACAGTGCCAGTCTGATTACTGAGATGACTCACTCTTCCAGAACTATGTGGTGGGCCTGCCATTTATAAAGTTTAACCAATTGGCAACAAACAACTGTCAGACATATAAGCGTCACTATTAGCAAGAATTTTAGCCTGTAGTTTTTTAGGCAAGAACAAAAATCAACCTATGAGTTGCACAGCAACCGTTTACATAGGCTACATAAGAAACAAAATGTATTGCATATATAGAACCCAGTAATTATTCTGCCAAGTTGCACATAATATATTTATTCTGTTTTTATATTATAAAAATCACACACACTGTCCATGAAGAAAAAAACTGCGCCCTTTCCTCCAGATTAACGGATTCGCTGATCACCTTCTCCTAACCTTAGTGCACTCTCTATGCTTGGGTGCAGAGTGGGCAGGACTTGTGGATCCGCTTGGCACCAGAGTCCTTTGTGTTGGATTTTTGGAGACAGAACCGCTGTCCTCTGGAGTTCTGGTCTTTTTCGAAGTTCAGGCAGTCTTCCTCTGGTTTCTGGAAGTCGCTGGCTGCAGGGCAAGCATTGTCTTCTTGCAGGGTCTTGGAACCTGGAGACAGGCCGGCAGCGCTGGGACCAAGTCAGTCGTCTGCTTCAGGCTTCGCTGCACGGCGTCTTCTTCATCCTTCTATATAGGTAACAGGTAACTAACTTCTAGGTCTAGGGGATCCACCTGAATACTAAATTTAGGGGGCCTTTTAAGGGAGCAGTAAGTAGGGTCAATTGGCAAGTTACCTGGGGTGACTACAACCACTATTATGCCACCCTCCTGTGGGAAGGGCAAAGACATAGCCATAATTGAAGGAGTCCCCTCATCTTCAAGATAGAGGGGACTGAAAAGTGTGCTTAATTTTGCCTCATCCACTTGAGGGGTGGACTTGGCAAAGCTGGGAACACCTCCTAACTTTTTCAAGTTTTCCTGACCAAAGTGGGGGTCTAAGCCGGGAACTGCCATCTGCTGCTAGCAGCAGAGCTGGAGGTCACATTACAAAAGCAGCAGGCCTTTGAAGCTTTCCCTTCAAGCACTGACCTATCCTGGAGGAGGAGGTGTGACACCTCTTCCCAGAATGTGTATTGTTTCTGGTTTCAGAGAGCAGAGGTCTAAAAATATGTGTGTGTGTGGCAGGCTGCCTAAAGCCAGTCAGTGCCCACAGAGTTGGTAGGTTTTCAGGGGCGCCTCTGAGTACATGTTACAATAAATACCACAATGTCAGCAGTGTGGGTTTATTGTGAGGAGGTGTTTGGCACCACACAGTCCTGTGTTCAGTGAAGCTCGAGTTGTCGAGTTTCCAGTCCATGTACTCTCTATGGCTTCACTGGCACTTACAACATTAAGGTATAGACCCCAGTACTGTAGGGGTATATCTGCTCATGCAGATGTGCCCACACCTTGGATATAGTGTACCCTGCCTTAGCGCTGGGGTGACTTACCTGTATCTTAAGGAAGGCATGGCTTGGCAGTTCGGGCTGGACTGTTCCCATGAGGCACAGGGTCAGACTGATTTGCATATGGCCATGTCTGAACTGGGGTGGCAGAGTGGGCTAAAGAACGGTGGTGGATCAAACCCAGATCTGTTGACTGGGTGTGAGTGTTTGATTGGTTCTGATGCTCCGTCCATCGCCACACCCTTTTGTACCGCTTACCTGTATCTTAGGCAGTGCTAGCTGGCAAAGCACACAGGTAGTGTGCCATGTCGTCTCTGTAATTTTGTCTGAACCAGGCCATGCATGCTGCAGTGGCAGTCTGCAAGGCATACGTGAGCAGTCCCCCTTTTCAGTCCCAATGCCCTTGGTACTCAGGTACCTTTTACAAGGGGCTTACGGGGGGCTAGAATGGCCAATTGGTGAATAGTTTTTAGGGAAGAAGCACTGGCAGAGGCGACCTGATTGGCATGGACCCCGTGCACTACTACCTACACCACATCAATGTCCAGGCAAAAAGTGGGGGCGAACCAAGTCAAAAGAGACTTTCTCATACAGTACATATTTTTCCCTCATAGGATAACATTACTGCGCCACAAATTGCACTGCCAAATTCTGAAAACTGTAAAAATTAATAGTACTTACCTGGTTCCGGTTATCTTGGTATCCAAATTCATATAAAAGTATGTGTTATTTTTATAAATTCGTGTTGGATTTCTTAATTGAGTGTGTCTCTCATTTACTGCCTTTGTGTGTGTAATAAATGCTTAGCACTACCCTCTGATATGCCTAACTGTTCACCCACACTACCACAAAAGAGAGCATTTAGGGTGTCGTTTTGGCTCTGTAATTCCTTTGGGGTTTGCATAGACTCTTTACACCGTGTACCTCATTTTGGTCAACTATGTGGAGAGCCAGCTTCCTACTCATACTTGGCAGTTGATTACAACGTTCATCCATGCCCCATTGTCAACATTTAGATAATTTGTTTTACGGTAGATATATGTTTGTATAGAACAAGAGGGTTTGGCGAAGGCTTGCGCAGAGGTAATAAGCCACTCAAGCAAACACCATGAATATTGCTTGCTTGGTCCAACCTTTTGCAGAATTTGGTTAAAGCTGAATCAAATTTATAAGAGGCACTTGAAAGGCAATGCACACCTCCACGGTATTAAGACCCCGCCACCCCTTCCCCCACCTGAAAATACTTTAGGACATAAGATACCCAATTCCCTCTACATGACACTGTAATTATGTAGTTTTGTGCCCAGCACTACTGCTCTCACAGGCTAATGATGATGATAAGTCCCTCAACGGTGATGTTAAGGACCTGAAAAATGTGATGGCCCACCTTTGAAAATATAAAGAAAATTTGTCCACCGACCTCCACCATTTGTGTTATGCTAGGCACTAGTACAAAGTTGTATCTGTAAAACCTCATGTGCATTTGGCTTTCCCTTTAAGCATAACCTAAGAGATCGTCCCAATATTCCACAGCAGAGTAAGCTGAGCTGACTGTGTACAGTGCAAGTTCCATAAGAAGCAGGCCAATTTATTGTCTGCATAGAAGACACTAACAGTGGTCAAATTCAGCATAAGCCAAGCAACTAACAAAAAAACAAAAACAGAAAAAAAGGCTGTGGCTAAATGAAAATAAATTTTGCTACAGGCAAAACTGGAAGTAGATCATGATATGAGCTTCAATATTGACCGATTAGTTATAAAAAATAAAACGCGGTGAACAGGATATATTCTGGTGGTTAACTCAGCTTAGTGGGAGAAATGCATATTAGCAAGGTGCCCTGCCTGAAAATTCTTACAGTTGGATATAGTCATGGATATGTTTACACAGCACTAGGATCACCAAGTGCTTGCAATGAGACCTAAAGGTCCACAATACTTGAGGGATCCATAGAGACATCTGGATGAAATAAACAAGTAGATTTATGTGCATGCTGCCAGGCATGAGGCAAGATGCAATATGTAAAACATTACTGTAATTTTTTGTGTAAATTCAGGAAACCCACCTTAGGGGTACACAATATAAGGCAAAGGATCGCTTCAGTTACATGATGGTAGCCCATTCAGGATTCATTCACCTCTAGTTCCAGAGGGGTGGGAATACTGCTAAAAAAATAGTTGCCATACATAGTACACTCCACATGGAACAATTCGCAAGGTACATACGCAATAACCGGCACATGGGAGGGTCAGACACTCCAGTTTTGTTCCGTTTACATCCCACCTCGTCTACATGTGGTGACCCTACCAGAGGTGAGCTACCTACTCCTGTCAATGCCATTTGGAACAATTATTCTAGGAGGGGACATGAATGATCTGATGGACCCAGACATAGACAGATTGAAAGGGGTGACCCACGGAGGCCAAAGGTGTCCATTAAGCTCCTTTGTGAATGCCATGGGCCTAGTAGGCTTATGGAGGCTGCACAATCTGACACATAGGTAGTACATTCATCTCGCCTTGCACAGAATACCTACTCTCGCCTGGACTACATTTTCACACATGCCGCAACAGCAGCAAACTTTGTGGAGGCCAAACATTACGCGCGAGGAATTTCTGGGCATTCCCCAATAGGAGTCCTCATGCAGGGTCCTCCTAAGGAATTTTCGCGGATTCCCCGAATAGACACCTGTTTTCTCCGAGACACGGACATGTGAGAAAAGATAAGGGAAGGAGTTGAGTAGTATTTTGCCAAAAATCAGGGTTCAGTAGAATCAGCCTTGATCCTCTGGTAGGCGTTTAAAACCGTTGTCCAATGTCAGATACAATCATTAATGGGTGGGAAAAAGACTAGAGTGCGATGCGGCTGAAAAAGAAGTCTGGGCCCTAGAAGAAAAGTCCATCTATTGAGACTTAAACAGCAAGAATTCAAAGCTTTGGTGGAGAATAAGGCCAGGAGCCATACTCTGGCGACGCAACATGGCCTACACTATGTGGGTGAAAAGGCCTTTAAATTGCTGGACTGGCTAGAAAGAAGGGATCAGGCTAGGTCCTGGGTGATTAGAAGTAGTGGACAAACAAGGGACGAGCCACACATCCAATACACAGATAGAGACGTTTGCAGGTTTTTACGAGGAAGTATATACCCCAGGTGCAACCAAGATGAAGGAAGAGTGTGAGACCTTTCTCCAAGGAATTGGTTTACGTACATTTGAGGCGGAGGACAGGGAGAGACTGCACCTTGATATAACAGAAGAAGAAGCGATAGTGGCATCCGCAACATGCAAACCAACAATGCAGCAGGTCCAAATGGACTACCAATAGAACTGCATTAACTTTGCGCATCTCGGGTGGCTAAACAAATGTTAGAAATGTACCGAGTGGCAGACACAGAGTGAGGGACCGAAGAACAGCCACGATAGTCGTGATTCACAAACCTGGCAAGCCTACGGGGGAGTGCAGCTTCAACAGGCCAATATCACTCCTAAATGTGGAGTCCAAAGTACTGGCTAAGACTCTAGCGAATAGGCTTCATACTGTGATCACCTCTTTGATACACCCCAACCAATCGGGTTTCAGGCCTCATAGAAGCACCAGACTGAACTTGAGGTGCCTTTATGGGGTACTCCACATGACGGAGTCTAAGGAAATGAGGTTGACAGCTGTTAAGAATACTCTCACAGGACAAGTTGAAAGAAAGAGTTTTATTGTGGTCAGGATCCTTCAGTGCCCGCTCACAGAAAGCCAACGTGAACATTCTAAGGCGAGCTTCATCACAGTGTTCCAAGGTAGGGTAATACCAAGGAGGGCAAAGGAAGGGGGGGGAGGAACAGGGGAACAAGGGGGAAAAGGGAAGTTACAACACACCTCCCTGCTAAAAGGAGGACAGAAACTAAAATTGGTGAAACAGAAGAACATGTACCTCAATAGTGAGGGTTGAGCAGAACTGTGGATACACAACATAATTAACAAATTGTAAGAGGCGAGCAGAAATATGGATACAATAAGTGAATGAAAACTTAAAATTAAACTGTACGAGAAACTTATAGAGAGAAGGTATCAAAAGGTTACATTTTATAGTCAGCTTGCCAAATAGGTGGTCGGCTCGACCTCAACACCTTGGGATCAAAATCTATGGTGGTTGGAATGTTTTGACTGTCTCCACTGGGAGACGTGGGACCAAGAACTCTTGGACAGCAAGCTATGTTGTCCATGCTCCAAGTGCTACCGTCTTCCAACACTACAGTATTGTTGTGAACACGTCTTATCCTCAATGGTTTTGAAAATAAGGAGATCTTGGCTCTGGACACCTTGGGTTTCTTGACAACTACCCATTGACCTTCTTTCCAATTCTTGTTAGATGTACCCCATTTTGTGTCATACCTGTGCTTATATTCTAGTTGATGCTTCTCAACTTGTCTTAAAGCAGAATTCCTGTCTACCCAAACAGGAGACCCACCATTAAGCCAGTTGGGTGTGAGTTTAGAACCAGGGTTTCTTCCTTTAAGAGAGGTAAATGGAGAAACCCCAGTGACTGCATTAGGTGTCGTGTGATACGACCACAGCTTCTTCAACCGGTTCATGAGTGACCAATGCAAGTTGAATGGTGGCCTTTAACATCCTGTTGGCCCTTTCCACCAGACCATTAGCTTTGGGACAGTAGAGCGGAGATTTTGTTTACATTACTGTCTGAAACTTGCTTGACCTCAATTGCTTCTTTCATCTCATTTATACAATATGCAGTATGTTCTATACTCTTAGCAATGTCAATGGCGCGTTTTAAATCTGGAGCTGCCGCTAAAAGTCTTTCTTGTATTTTCTTGTCACTAGTGCATCTGACAAGCTGATCCCTAATAAGAGACTCTGTCAGTGTTCCAAAATCACAAGTTGAAGCTAAACACCTTAATACAGCTATATAATTAATCACCTTTTCGTTTTTTCCGTGAACACGCATAAAAAACTTGTGACGCTCTAGTACAATATTAATTTTTTCACCAAATTGAGCCTCCCATTTTTTTAAGGTTATTTGATACACATCATGTTGAACATCTCCCTCCCCTTCAGCATCAACATTTACATTATCAAGGGACAGGGGAACAAGGGGGAAAAGGGAAGTTACAACAACAGCCCTACTGGCCTTAGATGATAAAATGACGTTCAATAATATAGAGTGCGCTGACCAGGATGGACTTTGGCCCTAAATTCTGAGGATGGATGTGTTATTTTATGTTAATTTATTTTTATAATGCGTACAGCTACCCAAAAAGGGTTTCCCAGCGCAAACCTCGAAGGAGACTCTGAAAAGGTAAAAATCATTGATTGAAATTCATTGATTGAACAGCCTAGTTTTTAGTTGTTTACGAAAATTAGAATATAGTGTTTCTTTGCCCATCAAAGAAGGAAGAGAGTTCCACAAAAGTGGACGGAGGTAGGAGAACGAACGACCACCCATTCTCACAAGTTTGATCCTAGGAATCTGAAATTTTTCTTGAGAAGAAAAACGTAACAAACAAGAGGGTTGATAGGGCGTACCAAGTTTTGCAGGTATTTAGGTGCAGTGCCGTTCTTGATTTTAAACATATAACACATTTGCCTCCTTTATAGATCCCCCTAAGCACGTGTTCGAGTTAATGGTGTAGAATCAACGGAGAAGCTGAGAAGGTACACAACAGCTTCACATATCTAGGTATACATGTCACCAGGGACCTTTCTGGGCCTAAACATGGCCCCCCCAACTAAGTAGACTGAGGAATGATGTAGCTCATTGGAATTTCTTACCTATCTCATTGATGGGGAGAGCAGCCATTTTCAAAATGATGACACTTCCGAGGCCCCTGTATGCCTTCCAGAACACTCCATTCAGGATCCCACCAGACACATTCCAAAGAATACACAGGGAAGTCTCCACACTATTGTGACAGGGTTCAACCTCAAGAATAGCGCTACAAAAGCTCCAAGGGGGGGTGGGGGAAATCTATGACGGGGGGATGGGAGTCACAGATATTAGACTATATTACTGGGCGACACAACTACACATATCAGGGAGAGCCAGAATACCAAATGGATAGATGTGCTGTGAGTCAGGGCAGGTATGAGGAAATCCTATCAAAAAAAAGCAGCAGAGGGCTGGGATGGACTGCAAGATAACATTCCAAACCCGGCTCTGGCACAGCGATGAAGCGTCTGAAGGGATTTACTAGTTAAGAATTGATTGGTATAGTACTTATGGGAGACATATGGAGAGGACACTCCTTAATGTCCTTCACAGTTCTTCATCAAGAATTTGACATGGCTGAAACAGAACATTTTAAATACCTACAACTGGGGCATGTACTAAGAAAGCACATAATAGAAAACAACTGCCCGATGTGTCCCCTTTAGAAGACCGCCTACTAGCGGATCCTGTGCCCGAAAAGAGTATTTCTCTAGCTACAAGAAACTGATAAATAACTCCCAGGACCCGCTAATGAGGTTATGAGCGGCATGGGGAATAATGAGACAGAATGAGTTTGCAAATTGTATCCCTGTAAAGATGGTGGAGTGATGAAGTAACGTATGGAAAGAGCGATACAATTTGTTTTTTTTTTCAAAAAGAGCGGCATGGGGAGACGGTTTAGGAGAGATGGAAGATGACGAATGGCTAGAGGCAATACAAAGTCCGAGAGAAGTTGCCATTAGATCCAACTTCCGTCTAGTACAGCTCCCTGTTCTACACAGGTCATACTACTCCAGGACTGTCTTGCACAAGATGGGAAGGGCGGAGTCGTCTGCGTAGGTGTAACCAGGAAGGCACCTTTTTTCATGTTCTCTGGGAATGTCCAAGGATTCAAGAGTACTGGGCACAGGTGGTAGGAGTAATGGCACAGGTAACAACGAGGACGGTTCCCTTGGATGCCAAGAAGCTCCTCCTGAATATTAGTGATGAGGAACCAGGGCCTAAGTTTAAAAATATCTGGTTATCATTAGCGGCGATAGTAACCAAAAGAAATATTGCAAGAGAATGGGGAATGGCAGCCCACCACCCACACCTCACCCGACTAGGGACAAGTGGGAATCTGACATGGATTGGTGCCAGAGAGCAGAGCGGGTAGTGTACCAGAGTAGGAGGGTGTACCGGGAAGTAGGAGATGGTATAGAGAGACTGGCAGCATATACGGGTCTTTGACAATAAGGAATCCCGAGATCCATGTGGAATGTGAAAGTGGCAGAAGACCTCCTGGTTTTCGTCCGCTTGTTTTCCCTCTACTCTTTAACCCCCCCCCCCCTAACTTTCAGGTGAGGTTAAATACTAAGTTGACAAATCGGCCAAAAAGCACTAACATTGTGTAATATCTCCAAATGTAAGATATTAGATATCTGCAACAAATATTATCGGTTGAATACCGATTGCTGCTCAATATGCTGTGTATGTTGTATGATACAAACGTTGATAAAAAGAGTTTAGAAAAAAACATTTTGAGTGAATTGACTCACTTACTGAGACTTGAGTTGACCCTATGAAAACACAGTATCCTTGCCACAGTGTGTGTTTCAACAGCACAAGGTTTCACAGTAGGAGAGTCAAATTCAGAGAAGTGCCTACTAACTTTAGTAGTGTTTATGAATCGGGTATATATTCTGACACTTTCAATTTCATTTCTGAAACAGTTTTACTTACACCTTTCCCATGGTGCACATTAGTAAGTTACATTTTCAATGTTACACTGTAACAGCTAATGACTTACCTGTATTAGAAATACTCTGACATCACTGTCTTCTACATCGGTAGCAGTAATGCGCAAACTTTTTCTGTTCGCTCTTTCAATTTTCATCCGAGCCCACAATTTAGTGTTGAATATCAGCCGCAGGCTGCCTTGGTTTCTCATTACTACAATATAAGTAGTTAGAGAAGATTTTAACTGTTTCACAATGACTTGCTTATGTGCTAATTTTTCTTTCTCATACAATATTACATGAATTCAGTAATATGGTTCAACATACTCTCCGCAATATATACATAATCACTTCCTAAACATTTCCCCTAATGGTATTTGAACCACTGCTGCCTTTCACAGGCTGGACTATTTCTGATACAGAGCATGTTATTGCTGCTAGCCCACACATTCTTCTTACGCTAAACTTGGACTATTGGAAGCTGTGCTTCCCGTCACTCACAAGTGCTGCCTTTAAAATAGGCTTGTTTAAAAGAAGCATTGCAAGATTCTTGTAGCACACACAGACCAAACAAAAGAGATAGTCTAATATTTGTTACATTGGTTAGGATGAAATCTGGAAGCACGTATCTTCCCACGTGAGCACAAACACGTTCTCTGTGGTTTAAACCTGGGGGGACTTTGTAAACTCCAATTTGAGGTTAACTATATCTTGGCCCCATAGAAACAACAATTTATTGGGTGATATGTAGGCACCATGACCCTTGAGAGGAAAACTAATACCGAGCTGTCTAGCAATACAACCCCACAAGCATCTCTAAGTATGATGTAAGCATCTACCTAGTCGAGATTGTAGCGTCCCACATCCATTGCTCGATGTGTCGTTGAGTCGCAGGGATCCTCTGCCTTTTTCAGTCCATGACTGGGTAACTTTGTTCAAGACAAAGAGCCTGCAGTTCATCTGTAGAAAAAAAAACATACTTAGGAAACACACCAAGTAAATGTGTCTCATATATTATATATGAAACACTATTTATAATAGCATGATTAATGAGAAAAAAGAAAGAGCTACAAACTTCATGTAAATTTGCGATGTTTTTAAGGCATATAAGATGCTTGAAACTGGATCAATTGCCTTTATTAATAATTGTTAGAAATGGGATTTTTGGCAGGCTAGGGCATGTGTCAGAGCCAGGCAGAAACCACCATTCTAGTCAGGATAAGGGAGTTACACTCCTAAAATAACCCTTGCTCACCCCCTTGGTAGCTTGGCACGAGCAGTCAGGCTTATCTTAGAGGCAGTGTGCATAAAAAACAGTAATACAGCGTAAGCACTACAAAAGGACACCACACCAGTTTAGAAAAATATCCAATATTTTTATATACTTAAGACAAGACCAAAAACGATAAAAATCCAAAATACAGTACTTAAAAATCCACAGTTATCAAAATACACTTTAAAAACAAATCCCTTGAGGAGGAGCCAAGATGGCGACCGAGACGGCAGCGTAGACTCCCGGCTCCGTGACCCTCCGCATCCCGCACGGATATCCTGCATGAGATCCTCAGCCTGCGCGATGCGATCGTGTTTGTGAATGAGAGTGGCAACCGATCGTGTGACTCCGAGGTTTCTGGCTGCGGTACCGCCTGAGAAAAGTGCAATTTAAATTTGCGGCCCGTGCAGCCCTGGAGCCTGGACCTCGAGTGGACGCCTTGGCCGAGTGGCAGTTCAACAACAGCGGCCTGTGGTGACTGGGTGGAGTCGGTCCACCGGAGCGGTGCCAACCTCGGCCTACATTTCGCCGTGGCCGTTCCTGCCGCTAAGCGAAGCGGACCGAGTGCCTGCCCGGGGGTGCAACTCTCAGATTCCCCGGTGATAGCCCCTGCCCTTGGCGGCGAGCTGTCCGGACGCCGCCCGTAACTCGCCCTGATTCTTGCAGGCAGCTCCCGGATTTTCGCGGGAACTGGTCCGTGGTGGGGAAGACTGTTGCCCGTGCCCACGCAACGGATACATTTTTGCCTGCCCCCGGACCCTGTCTCCAGCGCCGTGGGCCTCGAGGCGCTTGTTCCTGGGTCCTGGCCCCCATACGGGTCGGGCCTACCCGACAGCCATTTTGTTGCGATGAAGCCTACCATCCTGTCCACTGGGTCGCAGCAGGATTGGGAGTGTGTGACTTTTGGGAGTGTGGCGGAGCGATCGCAGAGAGCTATGCTGGGGTACGGCGACCTCCTCGAGGCCCTCGGTGCCCTTCATTCCTCCCTGGTTCATGGCGTCGGGGTCTTGGGGAGTAAGCTCGATGGTGTGGCATCAGCGTTGGGACAGTGGCGGCCTTCCTGTCCTCAGGTACACAGGGACTTCCCATACTGCACACCGGAGGACAAAGTCGCGGCCACCCCTGAGATTGGTGCACAGCTGGACACTCCGGACAGTATGCTACAGTGTGATCGGCTGGCTGTGGGTCTGATCTGTTCCGGAGGTATTGGACCTGAGCGGGAGGTGGTGGCCTCGTTCCGTGCACGGCCTCCGGTGACCCAGGGACAATTCAGGCAACAGTTGTCTACTTTGGCTGCTTCCGCCTTCCTGGACCCTGTGTGCAGTGCAGACTCTGGGGCAGCTCTGGGAAGGCCGTCCTTCCATGATGTGGACTGTGTTGGTACTCAGAGACTTCCACCCCACCTGTGTGGGTCGCTTCCCGGTCGTTTTTGGAC
The DNA here is from genome assembly GCF_964204655.1 of Triturus cristatus. Lineage (NCBI taxonomy): Eukaryota > Metazoa > Chordata > Amphibia > Caudata > Salamandridae > Triturus > Triturus cristatus. The sequence continues at coordinate 271,581,541 of NC_140581.1, forward strand.
ACTCCTTTACCTTGGAACATCGGACATGGCGCTGGGTCGAGGGGTAGGCATGGGCAGAATTGCAAAGAGTGGTCAAGGATAAGGCTGATCCTTCAGGGGTGGTCATCTAGTAGACAGGCGGGCTCAGGGGTTGCGTGCTCTCATGGTATAGCTATTAGCATAATCGGTGCATAATGCTCCCCATCTTTCTTTGATATGGTCGATTTTGTGCTGTTCACTGTTTGCTTTGGGGAAAACTTACCGTGCGGGAGGGGGAAGCCGGGGGTATGTTTTTGAAGGCCCTCCTCCAGTTTATTAATACTTTCTCTACCCCCCCGTCTGGTGGGGTTCTTTTCTTACTCCTTTTTTCCCTGTTTCTTCTATATTTCGGGTCTGGTTCCGGGGCGACAGGCACACTGCTGGGGGGAGGGGCCGTACTCATCTGCAGAGGTGCAGGGTAGGGGGTTGGGGGAAGGGGTTCTTTAGTCTTCATCTCCTTTTTCCATGGCCTCCTTTTTCTTCTCTGATTCTTCTTGTTTTTTCTTTTCTGGGATCAGCGTGGTACACCTCCTTTGTTGTGAATCGTCGCCTTTTCATGTGTGCCACAATTTCCGGGGTGTTCCCTGGGCTTTCGGGCAGGGGACTGCAGGCGCAACTGCTCATGATATTCTTCCCCATCCTGAATTTCCTGTGTCTGCGCCATTGATCCAATAGATTGCTGATTATTGCTTATGTCATTATTCTGCCTGCCTCTTATCGCTGTTGGGAAATTGTTCGGCACCTGATCCTTCTGTTTTTTTCATTATAAAATGAAAACCCTTTTTTATCCTGGTGTCCTACCTGCGCTGTTCCCTGGCCAGACTATATTAGCATGAAGATTCTGCTCCCCGAGGTGCTGCCTGTGTTCACACTTGATCTTTGTTGCTCTGATTGCTTAGCGGCCGGCCCCGGGGGGTTGTAGGCCCATACTTGTTATTGATTGAAATGTCAATAAAGGTTTTTCAAAAAAAAAAAAAAAAAAAAAAAAAAAACAAATCCCTTGATGTCGATAGCTCCGTGCGGGGCTATCACGGCGTCGTGAGCAAACAAATCCAAACAGTTCTGGCTGGTCGCAGGCCAGCTACGGTGTCAGGAAGACCCGCAAACAGTACCTTTTAGAAATGTAGGGCATCGGCGACCTCTCGTTGAGATTCTGAAAGCACGGCGTCCGTAGGCGTCGGTTCCGGAGATCAGTGCAGGAGTCGTCGGGGCCCTCGAAGTCACACGCGTTGCAGGTCGATCTCCTCTCTGCTGGAGTCGGGAGCGCTGGCATCGGGTGCTGCGGTGCGAAGTGGGGCATGCAGTGCTCTCAGGTCACGGTGCGAGCAGCGGCTCGTGGCGGCGTCAGATGGCGTCGGTGAGACCAGGGTCGCGGTGCGAGATGAAGACAGTGCTCGTCACGGTGCTAGCAGGTCACGGTGCAAGCAGCAGCGTCATCGTTGCTGAAGCGCTGTCATCGGCTGACGAACTGGAGTCGATGGCACCGGCGTCAGTAGGCGAAGGCTGCGGTGTGGGATGAGGGCGGCGTGTCGTGTAACTTTACGAGCGGTGCCCTCGAACCACGGTGCAAGCAGTGGTGTCGATTCCGGCGTAGAGCGGCAGCGTCGGGGATACCAAGGCCGCGAGGCGGGGCGGAGTGCGGTGCCCTCAGGACACGGTTCGAGCAACACCTTGGTGGCGGCATCAGATGGCATCGTCTTTGAGACCAGGGTCGCGGTGCCCTCTGCGGTGCCAAGGCGTCGTCGTGAAGCGAGGATGTGCGGATTGCGGTGCCCACAGGTCGCGGTGCGAGCAGCGCACCGCGACACATCCTAGCCTGCCAAAAATCCCAATTCTAACAACAATGTTACAAGTAAATGTAATAAATATCAAATCACTTTAGGTATAAAAGTACATATTTCATAGGAAATCATGAAATATTGCAACTATTTCACAGGTATTTGTGAAACATGGGTTTCATTATCAGGATGACAGTCCCCAAAGCAATCTGCAGAGCTTTACCATTGTCAGGGCCACTGGGATTATACAGCAATGGAGGACCAAATTCTGCAGCAAGAAAAAAACAATTATGCAGCATCATGCAGCACATTCTCTGGCTGTATAATTTTCATCAATTTGAGATAGAAACAATACTATTTGTTAAAATTTGCAAATTATAGGGCAAGCGTGGTGCAGCCACAGATTTATATAGTTCCACTGTTGTAGACACATTTACGAGGCTCACAAGAAGCAAAGAGGTACAGAGCGGGCGAGACACCTTGATGAATGTGTGGCTACAGGGTCCGCCTCCTCGGAACATCCATGTTGAAATGGCATACCACACCTTAAACTATAACGCAAAGTTGTGAATAGGGAAGCAAAGTGGGCTTTCTCACTCTCTCTCTCTGATAATTGTTGCAGATAAAAATGAACCATCTACAAAAAGATAACAAGAGATCGTTGTCAAGACAGTCATCTACAAAGTCACTTCTCTCAAATGGTGCCATCATTGTCAAAGTCTTCAACGCCATATGGTGGCTTTATCATCAATGGTGTGGTCATTGAGGGTGCTCCTTTTTTTGATGTTGAGAGGCTTGCCATTGACGGTAGGCCAAGCAAGAATTCTAAGACACCCTTCTTGGAGTCTGGGTTTGGTGCCATCTTGGAATATGAGTGATCCAGAGTCTTTTTCAAGGTACTGTTAAGAGGAATCTTTGTTTTTTTCCCTACTGAAAAATATCCAACTTTTGGAACTCGAATTGCTTCCTTTTTTGAGCCACCTTTCTAGAAGTGCATGGGAGAGCATGGCATTGTCCATTATGAAACGTCATTCTCCTTTACAGGAAAACATCTTCCTCTTATAAAATTTACAGCTTGTTGCATTTCACTTGAGGGCCTCTGATGGAAAAATGTGACAAATATCACTGTAAGAGGCCTTATTCTCAGGATATCTTCCATTTCTTAAAAGCAGAATAAATCTTAAAGAAAGATCTCTCATTGTTTTTCATGATGGCAGCTGTGCTCTTCCTCTGGCTTAGAAACAACCTGCGTAACAATATAACAACTTACTGTACAGTGCAGCTGATGCAGGAGTTTAGGGGTCAAACACATGTCACTTGTAGTCAATTTGGTAAAATACAGCAGATTTCTTTTGCATACTCCCTCACACACACAACGTGGGGCCAGTGTTGTTAGTGCATCAAACGCATAGATCCCTGCCACTTTTATCTGTGCTCATTTAATCGATGTTTTGCAGTTTCTCCAGCTTCTAGCAGCACAGATAAGATGATGACTAGAGGTAAGGCTCAGAATGTGCATAAAACGAGTAAGACATTTCACCAAAGAATTGAAAGACAAAATGAATTAAGTAATTTTTTCTGTTTTAGAATGTTTTGTACTCTGAAACCTAATAAGGGATAGAGAAATGGCTCTGGTGAAAGTCTGCCCGATCTGAATATTCTTGAGATTTGTGATTTGCTATATTTTTACGGCAGTTCACAAAATTATGTCCAGATTACTATACCTGTAGTACATTACGTTCCGCCTCTTCACCAGTAATAGTCTCTACTTTTTCCAATTTGATATTCAGGTTTGATCCAGAAGAAAAGGCAGCAGTTGATTCAACCAATGCTGTTGTACACATATAAGTTGTTCCTGAGTCAAGAATAAAAGAACAATTATGATGCTATAACAAAATCTAAACATGTTATTTATACCCTATATATTTTATGATGCCAGTGCCAAGTATGACACAGGAAAGAGATTCGTACCATTTCTCTCAAATTCCTATTGTGGTACAAACACTTAACCATTTAGACACCTGCACAAAAAAAACATTAGCAAACTCTAAAAGGAAAAGTGCACATATAATCAGGTTGTAAAATGCAGAGGACAGCAACAGTTATCAATACCATAGCAATAGCGTGCTGACTACAGATATACCATAAGATATGAAAAGGGCTAAGGGCTTGTTCTTGTAGATGGACAGAGTGTTTAGTCACAGATCTCGATTCCAGTCGTTTGATATAGAATCCTGTGTAAACTCACTTGTCAGGGAGCTTTGGTGGCACTTACCAGGAGAATAAAGAAACATGTGTAGCATTTTCCTTCAAGGTAAACACTCGTAGCCACATCAGCTTTCATAGCACCAGGAAAATACGGATTTTAAAGGACCGTCATTAGTAAAGTATAAATGTAAAATGTGTATATTGATGTAAACATTGGGCATAGCCTAGTTAAATAATGGGACTCGGTTACAAATTACAATACTTAGGTCGCATTGAGACGGATATTGACCTGCGCGTACTGTATGCGTGCACGAGAAAAAAAAAAAAAAAAGAAGAAGAACTTGCTGAAGCTCAAATTCAATATAGGTATTTGCATGTGCCCAGAATAAGCTACTAATGTGCAGATGCAGCAAGTCGAGGGTTGGCCCATTTGCACAGAAGTGAAAAGTGCCAGTGAGAGCACAATACCAATTCACAGAAGGGTGTATAAAAAAAATACATCCCTTCCACACATCCCCTCACTATCCTTCACACGTGTTGCGTCTATGCAGATCAAGGTCATACACAGGGTAAGGCCCAAGGCAGCCAGGTATTGCATCAGATGCCCTGGCTGCAATGCAAGTCCCGTATGGCTATGATCATGCAATGCAAGAGCTTAGCCTTACATTTGTCTGTTTGCACTGATTACTTACAGATATAAAAATAAATGCATGCCACAGGATGGATCAGACCATTGGCGTAGGCTCACATCATCCACATACATGGAGAGTGAGGGACCTACTGAGGTACGGTGGTCCCTGTCTTCCAAGTGTAGAATTGCTTTTTGTTTGCATGCAAGTGCAGCATTAGTACACACAGACTAGCCTTACAAAACATGTCCAGTTTGGTAAAATGTAGACCTGTGCATTGTGTGGCCCTAGACGCAAGGCTGACATGCACTGTGCATGTAGCCTTTCAACTAGAGACTTGGTTACAGTTACAGAATGATATTGTCATGAGGAACAGAATTATATTAATTTAACATAATCTAACACTTACATATAGCCACACAATAAATAGCCATTGAATTATAAACCACCTTTGTAAATATCACAGAGACTATCAAATGTTATTCATTGTAACATGATACATGTGCAGTTTAGGAAGTTTGATGGGTAATACCCTGTTACAAGTATTAGATCCACCTTTTAATCATATAGTTTATTTAACAATGTCATATCAGCCCAAATCTGCAAAAATAGAGTTCCTCTCAACTGCATGATATGTACATTAGGATATAGCAGAAAAAAGCTACAGTAAAATGTTTCAATAATATTCAAAAGTGCAAAAGCTTATGTTAGTTAATGAACGGTGACAACATCCTGCTCCACGGCCTGCCAGACAGCACACTGCCCCTCCGTAAGGGGATCTAACATGCTACAGCTGATTTAGAGCCTGTAAAAATACATCTAATGACCCCATATCGATGGTACTCCACTGGTTTCTCGTGCCAGCCCGTATCATCTTCAAACTCAGTTGCACCATCTACAAATTATCATGACAGGCCTATCTGGCTGACAAGCTCGCCATTCACAGTTACTCCTTCCACACAAGCATACAGGACACTCTCAGACTGGAGATGAAGATGTGCAAAAAAATAACACACCTTTATATAAGCCTTCTTCATTTGTGCACCCAGGATCTCGCACAAAATATCTATATCCACGAGGACCGCTCCAACTCGGGAAAGAGCTGAAGATGCACCTCTTTAAAGAATATTACATCACAGCAAAGTAATAGTCCACCTCCACTCTCAGAACCAAGCTTCCTCTCCAATCCCTCATTGACTCTGTATAGTGCTCTGCTGCTTTTGGCTAAGTATGTTGAATAAAAATACCACATAAATGCACACAGATTGACGGTCTGGACCTGTGCAGGCTATATAAGGAATATGCTACTTACCAGTATGCATCTGTTCTTGGCATGTAGAGCTGCAGATCTACACACTTTTGCATAGATCGCCATCTGGTGTTGGGCCCGGATGTTTGCAGTTTGTTTTTCCTCTTGGAAAGTCTTTGGAAGTCACAAGGTCGGTGACTCCTCCCTTGGTTCGTATTGCGCATGGGCTTCGGCTCCATCCTCAGATTGTTTTTCGCCAACAGGGAAAGATGGAGCGTAGTAATAATAGTGAAGAAACCCATGTGTGTTGTATCTAAATAAGATAGACTGGAACAGATACAGGTAGCCGAGGAGGCGGGTGGGCGTGTGTAGATCTACAGCTCTACATGCCAAGAACAGATGCATACTGGTAAGTAGCATATTCCGTTCGAGGCATATGAGCTGCAGATTACACACTTTTGCATAGACTATATAGCAGTTCCGAACCCTAGCGGCGACCACCGGTATCTGTTGCAGTGGTTTGAAATAGTGTTTTTAGTACAGCCTGGCCCACACTAGCTTGTTGCTTGGTTTGCACATCTACACAGTAATGTTTAGTGAAAGTGTGCGGTGTTGACCATGTAGCTGCTTTGCAGATATCATCTAATGGGATGTTCCCTAGAAAAGCCATAGAAGCCCCTATCTTTCGTGTAGAGTGTGCTTTAGGGGGAACAGATAGCGTTTGTTTTGCCTTGTGCTAGCAAATCTGTATGCATTTTACAATCCACCTAGCTATCCCTGATTTAGAGCTGGGGTTGCCTTTGTGTGGTGGAGAGAAAGAGACAAACAGTTGTTTGGTCTTTCTGAAAGGTTGTGTTCTCTGGATATAGTAAAGTAAGGCCCTTTTAACATCTAGCGTGTGTAGAACCCTTTCTGCAACAATTTGAGGTTGCGAGAAAAAAAACGGTAATTCTACCGATTGGTTTAGATGGAAGGGGAAAATGACTTTGGGTAGGAATTTTGGGTTGGTACGGAGGACCACCTTGTTCTGGTGCATTTGGAGAAAAGGTTCTTGTATAGTAAGTGCCTGTATCTCACTGACCCTTCTAAGGGAAGTGATGGCAACAAGAAAAGCTGTTTGCCATGTGAGAAATTTCAGTTCACATTTATGCAAAGGTTCGAAAGGCGGTCCCATTAGCCTTGTGAGAACTATATTTAAGTTCCACACAGGTGAGGGTGGTACTCTGGGGGGAATTATTCGTTTGAGGCCTTCCATGAAGGCTTTAATGGCAGGCACTCTGAAAAGTGATAGGTGCCGTCTGTTTTGTAGGTAAGCGGCAATTACTGCGAGGTGTAGCCGAATGGATGTATATGCTAGGTTACACCTTTGTAGATGGAGCAAGTAGCATATGATGTGCTGTATGGATACGTCTAGAGGGTTTATTGTGTTGTTATGGCAATAAACAACAAATCTTTTCCACTTTGCAGCGTAGCAGGCTCTAGTGGTAGGGTGTCTAGCTTCTCTGATGACGTTCATACAGTCAGGGGGAAGGTTAAGGTATCCGAATTCTAGGATCTCAGGAGCCAGATCGCAAGGTTGAGCTGAGCTGGGTCCGGGTGTCTGATCGCTCCATGGTTCTGGGTTAGGAGGCATGGTGAGAGGTGTAACTTTTGGTGTGGCACTACCGAGAGTTCCAGCAGCGTGGTGTACCACGGTTGTCTGGCCCATGTTGGAGCTACTAGAATCAGTGTGAGGGAGAGCTGTTGTAGCTTTCGCACCACTAATGGAATTAGTGGAAGAGGTGGAAAGGCGTACGCAAATTTGCCTGACCGGTTCATCCATATCGCATTGCCTTTGGACAATGGGTGTGGGTATCTGGCGGCAAAGCTTGGGCATTTTTTGTTTTCGTGGGTGGAGAAGAGGTCTATCTGTGGATGCCCCCACATCTGAAAGAACGGGTGAAGAACCTGCGGGTGAAGTTCCCACTCGTGGATCTGCTGCGTCTGTCTGCTGAGCAGATCTGCCATGGTGTTTTGGACTCCTGGGACATGTTGGGCTAGGAGAAAGATTTTGTGTGGAATTGCCCATCTCCATATGCTCTGTGCTAGTTGAGAGAGCGTGTGCCACCTTGTTTTTGAATGTAGTACATGGCCGTCATGTCTGTGCGAATAAGGACTGCCTTGCCTAAAATCTGTCTGAAAGGATTTTAGGGCTAGAAAGATTGCCAGTAACTCCAGATGGTTGATGTCGAGTAACTTTTGTTGCGGCGTCCATGTGCCCTGCACTGTGAGGTGTAATAGATGAGCTCCCCAGCCGGAGAGCGATGCGTCTGTTGTTAGGATTATTTGTGGAACCGGGTCCAGGAACGGTCGACCTCTGGAAAGATTTGCGGTGTTCCACCACTGCAGAGAGCGATGGGTGCGACCGTCTACCAACACCAGATCTGTCAGTTGCTCCTGGGCCTGGTTCCATTGGCGCGCTAAGCACTCTTGGAGTGGACGCATCTGGAGTATTGCATGAGGCACTATGAAAATGCAAGAGGCCATCATCCCTATTAGTTGCATAAACACTCTTGCTGGGAGAGAGTGTTGAGGTATGAATCTTTGACGCAAAGCCTGAATGCTTGCAATCCTGGCAGGATTGGGGTAGGCTATGGCTTTTGAGGTGTCTATGGTGGCACCGAGGTATTGCTTTGTGTGGGATGGTATTAGTTGGGACTTTTGGTGGTTCACCGTGAAACCTAGCTGGTGAAGTAGTTGGATTGTAGTGGCGGTGTGATGTACACATTGGTTGTAGGACGTGGCTTTTATTAGCCAGTCGTCCAAATATGGGAAGACGTGAATGTGCTGTCTTCTGAGGTGTGCCGCCACTACCGCTAGGCACTTGGTGAATACCCTTGGTGCTGTTGTGACCCCGAATGGGAGCACCTTGAACTGGTAGTGTTGCCCGTCCACTACAAATCTGAGGTACTTTCTGTGAGCATGTTGTACCGGAATGTGAAAGTATGCGTCTTTCAAGTCCAGTGTGGAGAGAAAGTCGTTCTGGGAGAGGAGCGGAAGTACCTGCTGAAGTGTTACCATGTGAAAATGGTCCAAATGTATGTATGTGTTTAAGAGGCCGGAGATCTAAAATAGGTTGTAGAGTCTCGTCTCTTTTTGGTATCAGAAAATATAGGGAGTAGACCCCTAAATTTTGCTGATTGGTGGGGTATGTTTGGGGGGGTAGATGTCAATTCTAGGCAGTACCCTGAACGAATAATTTGGGTCACCCATCTGTCTGAGGTGATGGTCTCCCAGACGTGAAGGAAATTTTGTAGCCTGCCCCCGACCGGAGTGGTATGGTCTGGAGGGAGCAGGGGGAAGTCATTGGGTAGGCGGTGTGGCAGAACGGGCGGTATTTGTTTTGCCTCTGCCTTTATTGTTATTGCCCCTATAGCCGCCTCTTTGATAACCCTTTGTGAAGGTGGATTGAGCAGGGGATTTGTAGGAAGTGGACGCGCTATCTGAGGAGTAGCCTCTGGCCGTACCCCGAAAGGAAGAGCGGCGAAAGGAGCGCCTAGGAGGGTGTGACTGCAGGGCTCCCATAGATTTTGCCGTATCTGTGTCCTTCTTCATCTTCTCTAGGGCCTCATCTATCTTTGGGCCGAATAGATGTTCTTGGTCAAAGGGATGATTTAATAAGGAGGCCTGTACCTCAGGTTTAAAGCCTGAAACTCTCAGCCAAGCATGGCGACGGAGGAGGACGCTAGTGTTAATGGCCCTGGAGGCTGTGTCTGCTGCGTCTAAGGCACAGCGTATAGAGGTGTTAGTTATAGTCTTACCCTCTTGAATTAATTCATTGGCCCTATTTTTGTATTTCTCTGGGAGATGGTGCATGATGGTTTCTAATTCATCATAATGCGCTCTATCGTATCGTATCTGGCCAATAGCGCTTGAGTGTTGGCGATACGCCATATATAGGCTTCCTGTAACGCAGTGCGCTTTCCTGACGTGTTCAGTAACTTTGACTCTTTGTCAGGTGGTGGTGCTTCGCCTGACGCCTGGGAGTTTCACCTCTTCCGTGCAGTGGAAACCACTAGGGAATCTAGTGGCGCTGGCCCTTTGATATAGGCAGGATCTGTGGGGGCAGCTTTATACTTTTTCTCTATGTGTGGGTTAATGACCCTAGCCCTGACTGGGTCTTTAAAAACCTCTGGCGCATGTTTTATTACCCCCTTGAGCATAGGTAGTATGGAGGTAGACCTATGTACGGTATCAAAGGTGTCGAGGAGGAAATCACCCTCTACCGGGTCAGTGTGTAGCTCTACCCCGTGATAATGTGCCGCCCTCTGAAGTAGGTGGTGAAAACCTAATGAGTCTTCTGGTGGAGATGGCCTGGATGGGTAAAGGTCATCTTGTGGGACATCTGGAATGTCTGGATTATTATAGTTGTCCCATGGGTCTGAGGATCCTGTAGGGGTGGGGTCTTGTGGCACATCCCCTGGATCGTAATATGGGTCCCCCTGATCATCATGGTCTGGAGACGGAGTTGGGGAGCGATGAGGCAGGGGTGGAGAGGGTGGAGGAGGTGGGGAAGGCACTCTGAAAGGGGAGGTAGCAGAGTCTTTCCTCTTTGGAGGTGGAGGCGGAGCCGGTTTGTCCAAATGTCTCTTTTTAGAAGAGAGTGCCAAATGTCCAATTTTTGGATCCTTGGTAAGTGTCTTTTGCAAGGGATCCGGTGTAAACAGTTCCTGAGACAATGTTTGTTCCGTCGGCGCTGATGACTTTTTAGGCTTGTCCGTGCCGTGCTTTTTTGGAACCTCCGATTTATTGCTGGGCGTCGAGATAGGCTTCGGCGCGGAAGTGTCGGTGCCGAGGGCCTTATGGTGTTTGGTCGGTACCGAAAGGCTGGGTTTCGACACCGAGGACTTTGGTGCGGAGCTCGGTGTCGAGGTAGAGGCCGGTCTCTTTTTCGGTGCCGAAGTGTGTTTGTCAAAAACCAAAGGAAATGATGGACGGAGTGTTGAGCATTGCAAGCACTCACCCCCAGTCAACTGATCTGGGTTTAATCCATCACCGTTCTTTAGCCCACTCTGCCACCCCAGTTCAGACATGGCCATATGCAAATCAGTCTGACCCTGTGCCTCATGGGAACAGTCTAGCCCGAACTGCCAAGCCATGTCTTCCCTGGACCGGAAACAAGCTTCCTAGGACCGGTTTCTGGCATTTCAGCCGTCTTCAGCCAGGCTTGCTTGAATCCAGTGGCAAAGTGAGCAAGGGACTCACGTCTGAGCATACCCTGCCAACTTATGGCGAACAAAGCAAAAACCAAAGGAAATGATGGACGGAGTGTTGAACATTGCAAGCACGCACCCCCAGTCAACTGATCTGGGTTTAATCCATCACCGTTCTTTAGCCCACTCTGCCACCCCAGTTCAGCATGGCCATATGCAAATCAGTCTGACCCTGTGCCTCATGGGAACAGTCCAGCCCGAACTGCCAAGCCATGTCTTCCCTGGACCGGAAACAAGCTTCCTAGGACCGGTTTCTGGCATTTCAGCCGTCTTCAGCCAGGCTTGCTTGAATCCAGTGGCAAAGTGAGCAAGGGACTCCCGTCTGAGCATACCCTGCCAACTTATGGCGAACAAAGCAAAAACCAAAGGAAATGATGGACGGAGTGTTGAACATTGCAAGCACTCACCCCATAGTCAACTGATCTGGGTTTAATCCATCACCGTTCTTTAGCCCACTTTGCCACCCCAGTTCAGACATGGCCATATGCAAATCAGTCTGACCCTGTGCCTCATGGGAACAGTCCAGCCCGAACTGCCAAGCCATGTCTTCCCTGGACCGGAAACAAGCTTACTAGGACCGGTTTCTGGCATTTCAGCCGTCTTCAGCCAGGCTTGCTTGAATCCAGTGGCAAAGTGAGCAAGGGACTCACGTCTGAGCATACCCTGCCAACTTATGGCGAACAAAGCAAAATCCAAAGGAAATGATGGACGGAGTGTTGAACATTGCAAGCACTCACCCCCAGTCAACTGATCTGGGTTTAATCCATCACCGTTCTTTAGCCCACTCTGCCACCCCAGTTCAGACATGGCCATATGCAAATCAGTCTGACCCTGTGCCTCATGTGCCTCAAGTGTGTTTGTCGGCACCGCTGGCAGGCTGGCTCGAGCCCGAGCCGCCGGAAGGCCTATTAGGCTTCTTCACCGGGCCCGAAGGTGGGGTGTTTGAAGCAATGTCTTTGGTCTTGCCTAGGCCCGGAGGTGAAGGCGTGACCGAAGCCTTTTTGGGTGTCGGCACGGGTGTGGGAGGGGGTATAGTACTCATGACCCTCTGCGCCGGGGTGATGTCCTCCACATCCGAGTTGTCGGCTTCGGAAGCACTGACTAGGTCCTCTTCGGTGTGTTGGTGTCCCGGAGCTTCGACGTCGTCCCCGAAGAGGTCGACTGGAACGGAGGTCGAGGAGTGCACAATGTTTCGTCTGGCCCTTCGATCTCGAATAGTCTTTTTCGATCTGAAAGACTTGCAGGCGGGACAGTCTCGAGCCTCGTGTTCAGGGGAGAGGCAGAGGTTGCACACCTCATGAAGATCGATGTGGGGGAATTTGGACCCACATCGAGGGCACTTCTTGAATGGAGTTCATTCCATCAGCCGGGACCGGAGCTTGGATAGGCCCGTAGGCCGCCGTCGACGACTGGAATCGAAGATGTGTCAAAGAGAAGGTGATTGAGGAGATCTGGATCTGAACAATACCGTGATGAGCGAGGATTACGCTTCGATCGTCGAACTGGAAATGTTCGGAACCGGAGCGCGAAGTATTACATCCGAGCCCGATGGCGGAAAAAAACAATCTGAGGATGGAGCCGAAGCCCATGCGCAATACGAACCAAGGGAGGAGTCACCGACCTCGTGACTTCCAAAGACTTTCCAAGAGGAAAAACAAACTGGAAACATCTGGGCCCAACGCCAGATGGCGATCTATGCAAAAGTGTGTAATCTGCAGCTCATATGCCTCGAACAATGATGTATATATTATTGTAGGTCAAAGAAGATTCAAATCTTTTAAGGCAGACTTACTCTTTACCGCTCGCAGGTCAATATGGGTATTAAGATTAGCATTATAGTGACATCTGCTGGAAGCGCTATCCGACTTTGGTGACATCTGCGCTTAAGACACTGTATATATCATTCGGACCATCCCTAATGCTGCCTTGAAGCATGGTGTTTAGCCCTCTTGATTATTGTACAAATCATATCTCTAAAAAATATGAATGAGAAGGTAGGGGATCTTGCACATGTGGTCCAATTACTCAGTTTTAATTGGGAAGGGTGAGAAAGCTGAGGCCCTGCAGCTTCAGTCACATTTTGAGAATTGATTTTGAAACCGAGGGATAGGATGAGTATTTTAGAGCCATGGGGGCTTTAAAAACAATTATAAATCTAATGTAAATACTGTAGTAGAAAGACGCATATTATTTTCAAGGGCACACTTACAGGGAAAATTGGTGGCGCAACATGTGAGGATGCTGGCAGCCACATATACATTTAAAAGATTTAAAAGAAGAGACCATCAGCGTTTTACGAATAAACAGAACCAATGATATAAGAACACAACAACACAACATTTAGAGGGAAGCTAGTTTGCAGAAAGCCATCAGCATTGCTAAGAGAATTGAAAATACACCAGGATATATAACAAGCATTGAAAATGCAATAGGCCTCGCCTTTGATTAAGTTAAAGCCATTTGATTTGCTAATGATATTATATAGCAAAGCAAATGGCTTTAACTTAATAAAAGGCGAGGCCTATTGCATTTTCAATGCTGTTTGCAGGCTCAGCTGATGCAGGGGCTCTTCGAGCCCAGCTGGACCCCGGCTCAGCTCTCCCCATTCATTTGCTGGGTGGCCCACCTCTAATCTATAGCCCCCAAACCCAGGGGTGAGGCTCTGGCTGCCACCGGAAGGCAAACACCTTTCTCCAGAGACAAGGGATGAAGCTGCTCCAAATGGCCCGCGTCACACGTGGCGCTGGGCGGCTGTACCGGCTGCGCCAGGCACTGGAGCACAGTGACCGGAACAGCGCGTGATCAGGACAGGTCGGCACCGGCAGCCGGTGCGTTGAGAGGGAGGGTGGGGGGACCCTCTAGGACAGGACAGGCCGTTCATTCCACCGGTAGGTGTAGAAGGGGGGAGGGGTGGGGAACCTACTTAGGACCGCGCATTTTCTCAGTGTGCTGGAGCACGGGGAGGCCGGTTTCGAAAACCCAGGGCGGCTTGGCGCCTCTGTCACTTTTCCCAGCTGCCCGGCAGGCAGGGGAGGCTTCAAGAGAGTAAGAGGAGAGGTAGATAGAAAGCGATCAGCGGGAGAGGGGAGCGAGAGAGTGGGTGAAGGAGAGGGGAGCAAGAGAGTGGATGGAAAGAGAGCCCGCAAGGAGACGAAGGGATCAGGGCTGTTTTTGATTCCCCAGTCCATCCCTGCGCCCTCATCAACCCGCGTAGGGGACGCTGTCCACCTCCGCTGTGTCACAAGCCTCACTAAGCATGCACTCACTGATGCAAGGCCTCCCAGTCTCTGTGTCACAGAAGAACAGATAGAACGAGTTGGGGGATGAACAAGCACTGAAATTTGCAGGAACGGACAAAGAATAATTTCTATACTTTGTGTAGCGCTCTCTACATTTTCTCTGACCTCTAGGCATTGAAAACAGTTGTTAATCATGACGAGGGCCTCTGGGATTATGCAGTAGGGAAGGACCAAATTATGTTGCATGTTTGACTAAATTATGCAGCAAGAAAAGACAATCAAGCAGCATAATGCAGCACATTTAGCAATAGCTTTACGTTGACATTTTTACAAGGGTTAACACTATCTGGGCAAAGGTTTCACCTCATTAGAACTAGTTTAGCACCCAAATCCAGCAATAAGCAAGAGGCAACAAGCTACTGTGTTTTTAGTAACTTTTGATCAGTTTGAGCTAGAAAGATCTTCTTTGCAAACATTTGCAGATTACGTAGCAGATGATGGATTATGTGGCAAATGCCGCAAATCCATTAGGCAAAACAACGTCAGGGCGAAAAATTGCAGATTTCCAGGAGCCCTGATGAATGACGCAACTCGATAGCACTCATTTTACCGACCTCAGAAGTATTAAAAGCTGAGTGACAGCACCAGGATTGGAACCAGTAACCATCATTCTAACACACATAATTATACAAAGGACGCATTAGTCCATTGAGCTATATTACATTTTATCCTAGGAAACACAGAAGTACACAGCTAAAGATTGACAGAGGCACACACACTGGGACAGTCACCCACTGACATACACACCTAACAGTCAGTGTTGTAACGCAAACTGTTGGGGCCCTCCTGCAGATTGTGGGGAGCCCCCCGCACCCCTCGCTCTCCCATAACTCAAAGATATTAATTGGTTGTGGCTCAATAGGGGGGACTTAAATGGGATGGGGCTCCCTAAATGGCTTTCCACACGCACCGCAGGGACCGCAGAGGCCTGTGTTACGCCTCTGAACAGTCATACTGTTGGTAGTTAATCAGATCGTGCTGATCAGTGAGAGCACATTTATAAAATGAGCTAAAGGGAGAGTGGAGGAAAATAGGGGCGACAAACAGCCATACGAACATGCACTCGTGCAGGATAGTGACAGAAGTAGTTCAGGGAGAACATGTAATTGGGGATACACACAGCGACGGCCAAGTGAAGAAACGCAAAGACGGACGGACATACGTTCAGAGCCTCACCATGGCGAAGCCAGAGAGCAGCGCAGATGTGCGGCTGGAAGCCTTGAGCTTGGCGCGGCTGAGGTAGAGGCGCCTTCAGTTGAGAGCGTGCACTGAGTGCTGGTTCACGCTCATCAGCTCCACGATGCTGCGGCTCACTAAGTCCCGGTAGCTGACGGCCGGCTCCTCTGTGAGGCTCGGGCTGCGCTGCTCCTCCTCGCCTCTGGCGTCGTCTTTGTTCCCGCCACCCACCTCTGCCGCGGGCTGCATGGGCGCGCAGGTACTCTCTGCCCTGCCACTGGGTGGCGCGGCACCGCTTCACCGGCCTGAGGCAGCGCCTGAGTCCCTGAGGTGCGTGTCGGGACAGCTGAAGCAAGAGAACACCCTCAACGGAAGAGCCCCCGCAGGCAGCTGCTGTCACAGTGAACCGGAGGTGCCGCTGTCATCCAGAGCCCAGGTAGTGAGTGGTGCCAAGGAGGCGCTGCAGCCGGATGTCCTGAGTGCGCCCTGGAATGAGGGCACTGACGGAGCTGTCACAAAGAACACTGAAGGGCCCGCGCAGGGGGCACAACCACAAAGGGGGCTCTGTAGCGGAGGGCTCCAGAGGACCTCTCATGATGGACCGGTGAGGGAAAGTCCCGCAGGCGTGCCTCACTCTGACAGCGAGGAATCCTCCCTCTGTAGGACCCCAGGCTCAGGCTGGAGAATCGCTTCGAAAGAAACTGATCTCTGCTGAGCTGCGGGCTGGGCAGCAGGGGTTTGAGTGGCCGGCTGCAGGAAGCACTGTACAGTGCAGCACCGGTATCTGTCCGCGCCCAAACCGGGGTGGAAGTGAGTCGCGGGGAGGGACCCAGGCACTCCTCCCCCTCCCAGTAGACATACACACACACATGAAAAGCACACAGAGCAGAGCGCGGAAGTGTTGGAGCGAGGGAGGCACACTCCCTCTGGGTCAGAAGTCTCACTAGGCATGACCGATGACCCCCCTCCCTCCCGCACAGGCGCCTGCTGAGCCCCCACTGCTCCCCAGTCCGCTTTCACTTTCGTCCTTTACAAAAGGCAATAAATGAGACGCACACAAGAATAAATCCAAGAACCATTTAGAGAAATAACTCCTATTTTTATACAAATTTTGATATCAAGAACTTCATTATCTAGTAAGCACTTTTTTAAATATGAATTTTCACAGTTAAGTAAACAGTTCACTTGAAAGAGTCATCACGGAGCAATGCTTTCCTGTGGGAGAAAAGGCATATGTTGCATACAGTTATTTACAGACAGGTTCATGGGGTCTCCTTCGGGGCTTAGGGTCGTAGAGGACCAAGGTCCAAAGTACCATTAACAGTTACTCGTTACCTGCCCTGGGGTATCCGGGTGCAGAGGTGCTGGTCGGGTTGGTAGCATTGCATGCTACGCCGGTGGAAAGAAGGTGGAGCACCTAGAAGCGGGATGCAGAAGGGGACTTGGAGACAAGTCTGGGAGTTCCCAACGTGGGATTCAGGTCACAAGGATCTTGGGGACTAGGGGGCACAGCGGGTTTGTCGGTACCCAGGCTGGGGCTCTAGAGTGCAGAGCGGAAAGGTTAGCTGGGCTCCGTGCGTCCTAGGGTCTTGCATTTGTCGGCCTAGCCGGTTGAGGGTGCAAACATCAGGACAGCTGGGCCACTTTGGAGGTGGGTCTCTGCGTTGGCATTGTCACTCGATGGCTGCTCAGTCTCTGTATAATGGGAGTCCAGACTGGACTCTCACGGGTTGTGTGTGCTGCAAGGGATTTGGCACCCAGTTAATGGTCCTGTGCGTTTACTTTGGTCCTGGTGTCCTTTCACTTGGTTTAGGAACATAGGGTCCTCTTCCTGAGAGGCTGCTGAATCAGGCTGGCCAGGGAGCGGCAACTCAGTAAACTGACTTTGATTGTCAGTGCCTGCAGCCTGCATTGTATGATACATATTGCACATGCGTGCACCGGAAGAATAACGTGACCGCCAGTAGCGATTGTGTCATCCCACCTCTTTAATTTTATTTATGATGCTGCAGAACATCAGAAAAAAGCATTTCGTTTTTCCCTAAGCTGTACAATATCGACAAAAGGGATGATCCAAAATGGGACATCACTGATTTTGCCAATGCTTGTTCACAACAATTGGTATTTCAACATGTATTTTTATATTTATTTACCAAGGCTTCAGCATGCCTGCCTTTATTAGCTCATAATTTAGCAAAAAAACCCTATTTATATAGCATATGTCACAATCCTTTGAAATCATCAAAAAATAACTTATGTCTTCATCCCTTGGGGTAAAGAGGCATGTGTGGAGCTCTCCTTTACAGCAACTCCATTCTTTACCCCCTATAAGTTTTACATTACTTCACAATATGTATGATTCCTTTAAAGTTATACAGGCAAATACTGCAGGCACCCCATAACCTGCTACCCCAACAGACAGTAAAACAGGTCTTACTTTGAGGGACGCCCGTCTGGAGTGCAGATTCTCGCTTATACTGGGCAGCCTCTATCTGACAGTCAGACGATTTTTGAGGACTCTGGAAATTTAGGAAACATAATATTTGAAAAATAAATGGCTAGATGACAAAGATATTATATAGATATTGCAGAGTACTTTCCATCTTACACAGTTCGTCGGGCAATATCAAAAACAAAAATGAAGCATGGGCAACCATCTTTGAAGCAGAGGCATGAGGGTTAACAAAGCATGCCATTGCCTCTTACTGTGGGGAAGGCTTCATTAATCCATGCAGCTAAATTCAAAACTACAGTAAACTAGCCTTCACTTTTTAATAGCACTGAAATGTTGTATATGAGCTCTGAAAAACTGCAGGATGCCAAATGTTTAAGTTGAGCTAAATACCGACCTGAATAAGCAATGGGCATTTCAGCCCCAAATGTGGTTTGAATGAGCCATGTAGTGCGCATTGACACTACAGATTAACTCTACGCCCTCTTAGAAATGCAGCGTATAGATGGCAACCACGATCCATATAGGACATATTTCAGTAAATAAGCACATGTAAGTGAATAAACATTGGCATAGTAAAATTGGCAGGCCTACTGTCCGTTGTGGTGCGCTTCACGGGTCTTGTGTGAGGCCATCAACAAAGATATTAACTTAAGTTTATACTTCTTTTCCACATTTGAAAATTGCACGCTTGGAAATGTAAGTTATTTTATACAATTCGGCAATGTTAGCAATATGATGTACTAGACAGCTGTCCTTACCGCCCAATAAGACAGCATTTACATGACCAAACGTAGGTACATTGGATTTCCAAAGTTTCATAAATACCCAACAGATCAAGAGGTAACACCCACTATCTGAACAATGGGTGCGTCATCCAATGGCTACTGGTATGCAGTTTGCAAATTTAGGACTTTTGGCCAATGAATACAGAAAGTGTCTTAGCTTTGTAAAGAGACATAATTTTAGCCGTAAAATATTATGGAATTAGAAGCTGTGCTCCGACTTTGAAAGACCTTTTCTAAAAACATGCATACAAAACTTAAGTAAACATATTCTTAAAGATTACGCCGAGGACATAGTATTTTGCCAAGGAGAATGGTGAACCCAAATGTTTTGAATACACACCGTGGCAACAATGAATCTCATTTCTGAGTCAGAGTGCGAGTCACTTTCCATTTTGCTAACAAGGTAATAAAAGGCAGTGTGTACTAGAAGCATACCACGATGGATATGTCCTTTCGTGTAAACAACCAATGAAACTGTTTATTAGGTACCTCGGTTATTGCCAATGGGTTGAATTCTGCTATTTGGCAAGATCTAAACATTCCCTTTTTCATCATACATTAAGGAGAGCACTGTGCTGGTCATAGCCTATGCACCAACATTTGATTTACCCTGTAGCATAGGTGAATGTTTATTGCTATTACCATTTTACTTTTATCTAAGAAGCAAGCAATTGTTAAATGAGGAAGCATAAACAATCATCACTCACCAAAACTCGCTCTTCCATGTTTTTGCCAAATACAAAATCAGTATTGGTGCTGTAGGACATGCCTAGGCCTTCCCCAGGCTGCCTTTTAGGAAAGAAGAAAAGACCAGATTGTGATAACATCCTATGAAATGAAAATATTACACAAATTCCACAAATCCAGTTACACATTTTTCCAGTTGTGGATGAACTGAAAACAAATGCATGCACCTGTAAAACTGAAAATGTAAACAGATCATTTGAGTGGGTGCTAATATTATGGGGTGCATTTGTGGGCAAATGGAGCTTGATACATGCCTGTCCAGCTCACAGTTGCTCTGCATTCTTTTTTCATTAAAGGATGCGGCATAAACAGCACACCAGCAGCTCGCTCACGTGCTTAAACCTCACAGCATCCAATTGCAACCATGACTTTATACTTAGCCCTAGTATGAAACTTCTTTCATGATGGCCACGCTGCAACTACACTACCTTTATTTTGACATCTTTCAGTTGTGTACATCTACATTATAATGTGTGAGTTCAACCATACAAACCTTGTGAGGCTTGAAAGCCACTTTTCCACTGCATATTGAATAGAGGTTTCTGTCACTTCTCCACGTAGTGACTGAGCCCGCTGCATACCTATCTCTGAAATTCATGAGAAAAATGGCATCTACGCTAGGAACAAATGAGGTGCTGCAAGTCCTCCACAACTGAGCAAATCCCTTTAAGCAAAATTTTATGATTGCATTTAGGAAGTAAAAAGAATTGTGTTTGTACATTTCTGCACATAGCTGTGTAAGTCTGTAATTTGCTCATTTGTTTATGTATGTATGGATTGATTTTTATACAGCATGAACCTAGCCAGGCAGCAATGGAGCGATGCACATTACTTGGGGGGGAATAGTAAATGATCTACATTCTACAAGATCGTGCACATCAGTTGGGGAGTCAAAATAAATTAGGCACAGGGAGATTAAGTGATTTGCCCAAAATCACATGATATGGAGTCATGCGCTGAGGTTGGGGTTAGAACCCTGATCCCCAGGTTGCACAATCAGAAGCTCTAGCCACTAGGCCATATCTCCTCCTGTATAATGTTCTTAGCTCCAACACCTTTCATTCACTACACACATGGTAGATAATCACAACATAATGGTGTCACGTGTGCGAGTATTTTTCACTTTTATTTATTTAAAACAAATTGAAATTACTCCAATGAAAAAGTTACTTTCCTTCCATAACTCTTTTTTTCGTGGATACTATTCACCTTAGAACATCCCCTAGACACCAGACTGGATCTGAATCTGGAACATATGGCTCTGCACTGACGCCATATTGCTCCACAAGTGACAGAGTGGAGGAGCACATAAAAGCTACACTTCCACGCTGACATCAGTTTCTTCAGATGTGGCACGTGAACTACTGTTGTATCTGGGCTGATCACTAATTTTGGACCTTTTTAGATGTTAAAAAAGGCCACTCAACAGAACTGGGAAATAGGGGGGCAGTGTGGAGTTAGGTAAGAGTATCCACCAGAAAGAGTGTTACCGAAGGTAATTTGTTTGTCTGATGCATACATCTAATTGCAGATTACCCACCTTAGAATACACACCAAAGCAGTAACTCCCCAGGTGGAGGGTTTGTGGAGTAGGATCACACCAAAATGTCTTGCAGAACACATTGCATTCTAATCAGCGATGAAAAGATCCAGAGAGACTTCCCCCCCACTGGCTGAAGACGCCCTGCACCACATGTGATGTAGAAACTACTTGTGACCTGCTAGATTACATCTATTTAGTTCGTCTGCTCTGGCATTTAGAGACCATACCAGGTGATTGGTGACCCAAAAGATGCACTGGCACTCTAGCCACTTTCCAGAAGCAAAAAGCCTCCTGGCACAGGACCCTACTCCACCCTGCTTCTTTCAGTAACACATAGCGGTGGTGCTGTCCTTAAGAAGCTGAGCCACCCTCCACTTGCTGAACGAGAAGAATGCCTTGAAGGCTAGACAAATGGTCCTTAGGTCAAGTAAGCTAATGTAGAATAGGTCCCACACTGGAGAACAGAGCCCTCTGATTTTTCCCCAAATGTGCCCCACCTAAACTAAACTGGTAGTGATGTGTCTATCACCGCTGTCAGCTCTGGGTGGGGAAGGGAGAGTGGGCTGCTACAGGACATGTTGTGATCAATCAGCCATCTCTGCAGATTTTCAGCCGAGTCCTCCGAGACCTGGATGGTGTCGGAAAGGCGGCCTTGATATTAGACCCATTCGGATTTCAGGTTCCAATGAAAGGTCCCATGTGCCACTTAGCACGGTTGACAAGGCAGATGCACAAGACTAAGAAGTCAAGAAGCCTTCAAACCATCCTGACCTGCACTGAGGATCGAACCTAAAACATCTGAATCATAGCCCAAATGTCCTGGGCTTGTTACCGCGGACATTAAACACTGAACATCACCATGTTAAATACCTCTGTGCAAGAATTAGGTGAGACTTTAGCTCGTTTATTGTGAAACCCAATGATATTAAGAGTTAATCAGTCGTCCGGAGGTGGTCCATGAATGAGTGTGGAAAGCCAACCTTCAGCAGCCAGTCGAGGTACAGGAATACAGTAACTTCCAACCTCAGAAGATGAGCAGCGACTGCTGCAGGTAACACATGTGAAACTGCAAGATGGGTGTATGAAAATATGCATCTTGCAAGTCAGAAGTACCCTCTCCCTTGGAGATCTAATGCTCTACTTAATTTCTTTCTGGTATGAAAGAAATTTTGGGTTGGGAGGAAAGCAAAAGTAGGGCGTAGCCTGAACAAATTAAGACCCACCTGTCGGATGTGATAGATTGCTGAATACTACTCCCCACTCGTTGGGCATTTGCTGCTGGGATCAAACTGTTGTAATCAAAGTAAGGTCCTTGTAAGTAATCAGCCCAGAAGCCAGTAGTGTTGATTATATAGGTAGGTTTATTCAGTTACAGGTAAGATGGTAAGCAATGTGCCCCACCGTGAGCAGCATCCTGCTGCTCAGCCCCACTCATTCCAACTGACCCCTCATACAAACCATGCACTTATGAACATTCTATTACATCACATTCTCACAGGATAAGCAGCAAGGAACTAGGAGACAACAGGATATAATTCAAATTACAACAGTTGGCTGTTGTAATAGGAGTTATAAAAATGGTGCAATCACTAAACCGGTGCCCCCACTAACCTGCAGGGCTAATGCCAATGCCATACATTGCACAGATAACATAACTGGCCATGCCTTGTCTGCCATGTATTGTCTGAGCCACAGGTCCTAAAATCTTTGGGACTGCCGACAAGATCTCACTGGCCAGGTCCCAAAGGTCATGTGTGTATCACCCAAACAGATAGACTGCATTTACGAATCGCAGTAACAAACTGGCAGAGGAAAACATACCTTTGCCAAAATAGTTAATCCTTTTGGATTCTCTGTCTGGAGAATTTGTCCGGAACGAGTTAGAGTTCACCTTACTGGGCAAGCCTGTACAATAGGGTTTTCTGTAGTGGGGTACTTGGTGAGCAAATCCAGATCACCAGGCGCTAGTCTAGGACATCTAGCCACCTGCGGCTAACAGGTGGGCAAGAACATGGTTTTGAGCGCATATCTATCAGTTTCTGTGAGGACACAATTAAATGGGAGCAAGTGCTCAGATGTTGCTGCCCAGACTGTATATTTTCCATCAAAAGACTTGTTTAGTCTCAGTGGAGGGAAGCTGTATTTCCAGTACCCAACCACCTTCCAAACTACCACTGCAAACGAGGCGCTTACCTTAGTTATGGTACCTGTTTTTGTGGAGCGCACACTCATCGATCGGTCTCTTGGCGCTGGGGTAATAGGAACTGATCACAATGCTACTGGGGAAGGTACTAAGTTGCCAGGTTGTTTGATCCCCTTACCTGACAACTTATGGATGGTCTTTGCAATCCTTCCATCCTACCATCATGCAACTGATGATTTTCACTGATGCTGTTCTATATTGTTTCAATTGTGAATGTGCGAATGTGGTTGTCTGCTAGTATGATTGAATTATTTTCTGCGTGACTGACTATGTGGGACCTCACATTTTGATAATATGTTTTGATG
Organism: Triturus cristatus; assembly: GCF_964204655.1. NCBI lineage: Eukaryota > Metazoa > Chordata > Amphibia > Caudata > Salamandridae > Triturus > Triturus cristatus. The sequence goes on from NC_140581.1 coordinate 271,605,188, forward strand.
ACACTTATGTTACATGTTTCTCTTATTTATCTGTATTATGTGCTGAGATTGATATTGTAATTATACAATTGAATTTGAAAAACATTTTTTTTTATTGTTTTCTGCATCCATTCTATTCAACACATATTTATATATAAATAATAAAAAAAGTAAAAATATAAAGTGATTGATTAATTGCGACTGTCGTTCCGGACTGTCTTTTACTAATCTGGGATCCTATTGATGACCCGTTAAATAGCAATTAGGGCAGGTTCCTCTTCTGTTGTTTGGTTACTGATTTTCCCCCGCTTACCTGCCCTTCATCCTTAACCGGGGGGACCCCCTTCTTAGTGGAACTAGCCATACACTTGTCTGAATAGTGGCCCAAATGGCGAATCTAGCGGTCTCCGGTGGGGTATCAAGCCCAATGGAGTTTCGTAAATGAAGATATATGGCATCATTAGTTTAAATAGTGAGGAGCAAGCCATTTTCCTCCACATCATCATCATCATTAATATCCTGGGGTGTGTCCTGCTCTAGCACAGGGTCAGAATCAGAGCCAAAGAAACAAATGAAAGAGCTCTGCTGATAGCTGTGACGTAGTAGAGGCACAGGATTAGAATTGGGGTGAGTGACAAAAGGTTGCACTTTTGTAATATCTTAGTGTGGCATTGGTCAAGCCGAAACCGGTGTTGGTTCGACATCTGACACTGGCATCGGGCCTGGATTATCCACTGGTGCCAGGAACCAATGTGGACTTTGGGGTCAGGGTGTACAGGCCCAGTAAGAGGGACTAAGGGGACAGACAGCACCGGGGAGGGACCCCCACAAGTGGCAACCTGACTGGAGACTGCAGTAGTTGCAGTAGGGCCCAAAGGCAGAATAAAAGGAGCTGGACGCAATATGGAAAATTTGCAGCATGTCCCCTTGGACAGCCTCGATCTGCTGCGGGATCATGGAGGAGCAGGAAACTCAGGCACGTCGGGACGGACTAATGAATCTAATACGTAGCAGTGGCCTTCACTTAGTGCTAATTTACATCTTTGCGCCTTTGTGCCTTCTCTTTTGAGTCAGAGTGGTGAGATGGGGGTGCACCAAAGTCACACTTCTGGCGGGTCTGTGAACGATATCTGCGTCCTGCAGTCCCACCATAGTTTGAATCCTGACATTTTCTGTGGGGACATTGCTCCCTGGAACAAAATGTTTTGGAGTCACCAGAAAACCAACAAAGTCAGGAGAGGATCCGTCAACATGCACCTATCAGTGCACAGGGGTGAAGCTTATGTGTGGCCCTGCTCTGTCATTTCTAGGGCAGTCTGGAGTCAAAGCAGAGCTGCACTATACCACCTAGGGACAGGAGAGCCCTGCTACAAAAGAATTCTCCTGATCCAGTCTGGCGCCTGGGAGACATTGGGAGGTGAGGAATCTGCAGTCAGAAGTATCTGTCAGAAATCTCATTGAGGCTAGAACAATACCTTTGTAATTTAAAGGGGTGTTTTCAAGATGCACACATATTTAGCTACACAGCATGTAAAATACTCAAATTAGCATCTCCTTTTATTGTATGTAAACTTACAGACACACTTCACTAATAAACATACCTTGAAGGTTTGGAGTTAGAAATGTGGGCGCAGTCATAGGAGCCAACAATTTTTTCTGGCTTAGGCAAATGTTCTGTAAGTGGGAGGAACTTTTCTGTGACATTCTGAAAAGAAAGGGAAGCACGAGTTTTAAAATCAGCACCGCAGAAAAGCGGCTGCAGCAGCTCTGCTAATCATTGCAGTTTAGGTCATTTGCATGCCTGGTCTTCATGTGCCAGATATTCCAGCCCTGAAACACTTGTTTACTTTGGGATAAAGTACAGACGAGTTACCGGCGTCACCTTTATTCTGGACGGTGTTTTTGTTAGGCAAGTTGGATGGTTTTCCGGGATCTTATCCGGGACCTTCTTCATTTCTTCTGGTAACAAGTTAACCTTGGGAGGTTGCAAGATGGCGGGTCTAATTACATTTCGCTGTGTGGTGTTCCCTTGAAAGCAAACGTAAAACAGAATTGTTAGGTGTTTGCAGTTTTACAATGGAATTCATAAGTACTTTGGCACAGTTGCTCTGAATGTAGTGTTCGGTATGAACGTGATAATTCTATACCTGATCCAATGGCGAGTGTGGCCTCAGTTTTTGTAGAGGAAAACGTTGAGGGCATGAAGACATTCTTTCTAACTGCAAAACAAAATGTTCAGTAGCTTTAAAGTATTTGTCGGTATAGCAATCTAAAAATAGGCTTTTCTGCCGTTCTTTCATCTACAAACCCACTTTTTTTAAAACTTTTTTCTTAATAATGCATGGCAGTGTATTGTGGCCTTGGGAGCTTTTTCAGCTTGGAATTAGGGTATCTATCCCCTGACCCGGTTCACTGGCGCATGGCCATCCTTTGTGCACTGGCAAAGTCTGTCACCAACAGGAACATATTTTAGAATCACAGGAGGGACTTTACTCTTGAACACAGTAGATTTCACAACACTCGGTCTTAATAATTTGTAAGTAGATGTGCAGTGGCCAGTAAAAAAAAGTACAACACAGGCAAGGGCTAAAATGTGCCGCTCCATTTGCCCATGATGTATGCTCTCTGGGAAGAAGCAAAATGTGAATAACAACAGCACAGACTGTGAAAGATGAAAACCCAAACGCTCCCTCTAACGTATATGTATTTTTTTTTAATTCATTTTTGGGATTGCTTGAGGCTGGCGTTAGAAAGCCATTGCTAGCCATACGTAAAAAAGAACTTCAATTCACCAGAATTATACAAAAACATTAATACGATTAGCAGTTAGTTAAGGCAGAAAAGGGAGGTGAGAATGGTAAACCAAATACATTTGTTTACTCCTAGAATCATTACTAAAATTGGTTGCAAGATACAGGATGTTCAACAGAGGTTGCGCCAAACCCCATGACAGAGTGCCAGACCATGAAGAGGCTGTGAGAAGCAAAAAACCTATTTTATAAGAGGGTCAAGAAAGGGACTTAGTTTTAGGACTAAAACACCTCCAATCCCATCTAGACACTACAAATAACCACCAGAAGGTGCACAGTCCATATAAAGAAGAATAGCTAACCAATAATTACTGTAGAGGAATGCATGAGATCCTACAGGTAATTGGGACACCACCTAGCAGGAGGTAAGAGTCCATCAGCCCACCCTTATTGGCGGAGCATCGTCATTTGGAACTCTAAGGAATCACGGTCTGAGCCCAGGGTCGCGGGTCACCAAAGACTCTGCTTGGTGCGCAGGCCAGTGATACCCAAGAAGAAAACAGACTCCTGCCAGGGTTTGTACCCAAGACTTGAGGACTCAAGTGATGTGCAGTGCTTATATGTGATGTGAAATTAAAAATGAATACTTGGTCAAAAAATATGTTTAATGAGAATTAACCAAGTTTCATATCTAAAAGAACCTATAGTCTTATTAAAATTCTATAGACTAATTCTTGGTTCAATTATGGTGTGGTCGACATGTTTCAGCCGGAGTGGTCACTTGACCCGGCTTTCTTCAGGACCGAAAAACACAACTAAAATGCTACTGCTAAACTAATAATAAGTGAAAAATCAAAACCCATGCAATCCAAATGTGAGTGTTGGGTAAGAAAGTGGCAAATGCCACCCTACCAGACAAACAGTCTCGTGCTTGAGCGCAAGAACAATGTCTCCATTTCTAGAAAAAGAATCCAAAGATAAAATATCGGAAGTAGACATCATGCACAACAGAACAGCACTACTAGTCGCTATTCAGCAGAGCTATTTCAGCACTGCCCTTATTTCAAAGAAACTCAAAATGATGTTTGCAAATACAACAGCATGTAAATCATAATGAAAAACTCACCCAGCTTTTTGTGGGAGAACTGCCTCACCTCACCCGGCTGACTGCTCGGAGAAGGAGGCTAGTTCTCTAGTAGTCTTATTCCGCTCCCTATCGTCTTTGACCTCGAGCATCCTCCCCATAATGGCTGACTTTGCAGGTCTAGCCTTTGATGATGAAACCCTGAGTAACATTCTATCAGACAATCCCAGTATCCTCGACTCCCTACCAGAAATAACTGGGAATCCCAAGGATGACTGGGCCACTTTACTCAATCTCAGGAAAACACAATCACGCACTGCAGTCCATGGCTTAGTCATGGCCGAATATTTACGAGGGAAATGTGCCCCTACTGGCTTGATTGTTACAAACGCCCCGAGATTGTTCCTTACAGATAAACAGTTTATACGAGATTGGTCACTTATCGCCTGGCGGTGTACCCGTGACTGGTTAATTCTAATTATCAGCACGGCGAAACGCCAGGCCGACGCCATTCTTGTCGAAATCCAAACTTTGGAAGGGCAAATCAAAACCACTATTACATCAGCCCTTTTTAACAAACAAATGGACGAGACGAATAAAACCAACAAAGAATACAGGGACAACATCTTGATCAATAAAATCAACAAATTCAAGAAAGATCTGGCCCGTTTCTCTTGGGAGAAGATCTATACATATACAAGTGATACCTATGTAGCCCCAACATTCAATAACAAAGGGAGACGCTATGGATCCAATTATTCATCGTCCGGGTCCGAAATTGGATCTGATGACTCTGATTCCTTTGCGACAGGGGCCCCCCAAGGAAGAGGGAGAGGGCAGTCCCGTTGGTACAACAGGAGACGTGGGAATCAGAATTTCTACCCTAACCAAGGTCAATGGTGGCCACCGGCCCCATGGGGTTATCAACCACCTCCTTTTCCACCACACATGCATACTTATCCACCACAACAGCAATTTTACCCTAATCAGTCTTTTTTAGAACAGGGACAAGGACGCACCAGAGGCAAACGGAGAGGCACTCCCACGGTTCACTGGCAACCGGATCAGACATTTCCGAACACTCGGAGCAGGAGGGGCAATCAACAATCATCAACAAACCCGACCAGCGAGTGAATGACCTCGTGGTCAATCTCAGCTCTAAAATTCTTACGCCAGATGAACAAAGTGTCCTTAATAGAGGTTTGGGCTTTGTGCCCACATACTCAGGCGACCCTTTCACTCTGCGATGTGAAATTGAGAAATTTTTCATTTTTCACTTATTATTAGTTTAGCAGTAGCATTTTAGTTGTGTTTTTCGGTCCTGAAGAAAGCCGGGTCAAGTGACCACTCCGGCTGAAACATGTCGACCACACCATAATTGAACCAAGAATTAGTCTATAGAATTTTAATAAGACTATAGGTTCTTTTAGATATGAAACTTGGTTAATTCTCATTAAACATATTTTTTGACCAAGTATTCATTTTTAATTTCACATCACATATAAGCACTGCACATCACTTGAGTCCTCAAGTCTTGGGTACAAACCCTGGCAGGAGTCTGTTTTCTTCTTGGGTATCACTGGCCTGCGCACCAAGCAGAGTCTTTGGTGACCCGCGACCCTGGGCTCAGACCGTGATTCCTTAGAGTTCCAAATGACGATGCTCCACCAATAAGGGTGGGCTGATGGACTCTTACCTCCTGCTAGGTGGTGTCCCAATTACCTGTAGGATCTCATGCATTCCTCTACAGTAATTATTGGTTAGCTATTCTTCTTTATATGGACTGAGGCTGTGAGAAGCCCAAGAGAGTGTACAACCGAAGAAATAGTTTGCCATGTTTCTAACAGACTGATAACTTTTAGGGATGGTTTCTTTCAAAGGAGGGGGAAGTCCAACAAAGGTATGTCTCTGAACAAAGGAAAACGCAAACAACGGGCGTAGAAGCAAACAGGACTCCCCTAGTCAGAAAGTTCAAGAAATAGGCAAAAGAGAGCAAGCAATGATGTATGAGTAGATCTTGAGCACAAACTGGTACATAGGGTCGGTAAACTAAACTGCTTAAACATGTACGCGGCTGAAGCCCTTTCCTTTATGACATATACACTCAACGAGTTTGTACTTAATTTAAACACAAACAGCCACTGCTGTGGAAAGATATGAATCTATCATTTTAGCCTGTAAAGTCATTTTTACCATTGCCGTAAACCTAAAAAAGGTAAGATTTTCAATTTTTCTTTACGAAAAAATTACCTTTCTGGCATGGTGGAAAGGTAGGAATGAAAGTAAATGATGATGACCGTACTCTTCTGCCAGAATCTGCAAAGAGAAATATGGAATCAATGGCCAGTTATTGAATATTCATTATACTACAACTTGCCACACTTTTAGATTTGCACATACAGAGCTTATTCTCACATTCTTGGCTAATTAATTTACAAATTCTGAGTAGGTTTCAGCATAATGCACATATTAAATAGAGCAACATAGAACTCATTTTGTAGTCCATATGATATGTATATTCTCTAGATGGGATAGAGCCCTTCCCTTTCTGACTAGCTGCGCTCTTTGGCTTAGTTTTCAGGCACTAACTCGTGAAAACACCGATGGAAGGAGCGATCAGTCTTTCTCGCTACTCACAGGCTCTTGCTGTGAGACGGAATCACTGCTGCTTCACCAAGCAAGATTGAAACCAAGCTCTGAAGTGAAGCTTACACAGATAGCTGATTTTGGAATACAAGACCACATGCTCTGAACAGCCATTTGGTGGAAACATCATTTTACAGCGTAATCCTATCAATGATGCTGTATTACAGGATAACGACCAGGGTAATATTAAAGCTACCCCTTTCCTAAACAAAGGTTATCAAGTGACCACACATTGGGAATACAGAGGTGGCCTTCAATGGTTTCAGTGTAGTATTTTAATGAGTTAAATATGCCCTTGTACTATCTTTCACCTTTACCACCTCCCACATTTCAGTCCTCATAAATATTTAATTTCAATCACATAATAACTGAAGAACTATTCTTTCACAACTCTATGACTAATGATCTGGACAAATAGTTTACTTTCCTAAACTAAACACATTTCTGTCATCTTCCATTTCATCAAGGGAGACCCCCCCATAGTTTAATAGAAAATTATTGTGAATTCCGATGTATTCAAGGCTTTCCTAGTCAACAACACAGGCATGAGAACTGCACAGTCCAATGTGACTGCCTCTCCGTCCTCAAATATTTAAGGCAACACTGCCTTTGTTTTGGCTTCAAACAAGTGTTGCTTTTCCTTCCTCTGTTCTTAACGTGTGCAAACCACTGACGGGTCACCTAGCTCTTAAGGAACTGAGTTGTCAATGTTGAGCATCAGACCAAAGTAAGAGATCCGCGCTGTGAGCCCGTGCCACATGCTGGAGACATACATGTTGATTTATGCTTGGAGCCAAGACGAAGCTTGAGTGCCTTGATGGCCTTACAAATGTTCAATGTGTTCTTCATAGGTGCCCGTAGATTGTGGGCATGTTTTACGTTGCATTGCCATAGGCTGCATACGCCTAACTCATGAAGCGGGGTTTAAACTCTTCAAATTATGTAATCCTGATCTGAATGCAGATCGATCAGAACATAAAAATGAGCATAAATGAGGAATGTATTTACCTGTAACCATTGATTTGCAGCTTATTCATTGTGTAGATTAATGTATGCATCTTTCAGGCATCCGGTGTTTGGGGTCAGAAATCCAGCTGCTCGCCATTCCCAGGGGGATTCGTTCTGAACTTTGGAAAGGTAATCCTCCCGCGCTATCAACAGGAGAATCATTCCACTACTCGGATAGGCTGGCAGAAGAAGTGCCACACTTTAACGACAGTAGCATTTAAATGACTGATATTAAGAAATGATAACTTCAAAGAGGAAATGAAATTAAAAAGGGAGCGAAAGTTATTGGACATCAACGATCTGACATAATTGAGAGCAATGGTAGTGAGCATGTGTGCAGTGGCTAATTAACAGTGGGAGCCAATGAGCAGGGAGCACCCCATTGGGTAAATGTGTGAGAGAAGAACGGGTGGCGAGGGGGATGGCTGGTGAGGGAAATGTCTCGCGATCTGGGACTAAGCTGCATCTGTACGGGGACGTTACATCTGAGTGAGGGAGGGAGGGAGCTGCTATTGAGAGAATGAGTACAGCAGAGTGGGTATCAGATGATATCGATCACTTGGTTAGGTAGCGGGTGATTATAGAAACACTTAGTCGTGGCGTGAATTATTACCGTGTTTACTGAGGACTCAACAACAGCTCAGGGAGATAAACGGGCTCCCTATGAAGCTCCTGGAGCCAAGAACATGTAATGAAGCCATCACTTGAATGTATTAAGTGCGCGCTGAGTGAAACAGGAATCTAAATTAACATAGAGGGACTCATGGAGAAAGCATTCGCAGATTGGGCATTGACCATGAGTGGGTATGAAACTCCAGAGTGTCCAGGGAAGTGGAGTGCAGTCAAACATCAAAGAGAATAAACCTCGAACAAAATGTTACGCGCCTTTCAGAGTAGTTTTGCAGCTTGAAGACCTTTGCTCTACTATGCCTCCTCTGTATCTTTGAGGATTTCCTGGGATGAGCTATGTCCTTGAGAGTCAGTTTGAACTGGGCCATTGTATAATGATCCCACCTGTGCTTTTCCCTTATCTTAAGGGTTCTTGGAAGAATTTGGCAAATGTCTTTGGGAGATAACATTTGGACACCTTGTGCTTGTTATTCTGTGCTATCCTATAATGGCACCTGGGAAAGAATCAAAAACAATGTTTTCCATCCCTGCAGAGACCAAGTGAAGGCTTAGAAGCGTTTACCACCCAGATGACATTCTCTGACCACGTGGTTGAAGCTCAACAGAAAGAAAACCTTACATGTCTGAGATTTTTTTCAATGACTTCCCTATATCTTTGGTGTCTCTCTCCATCATTAATGATATGTGTAACCTTCTTTATTGGTCTTTACCACTTTTTTTGGTGTCTTCCGATTTTTCGGTGTCTTCGACCCAGAACCGTGGGATCTTGCTCAGGGTCCAACGGAGGAAAAGACAATCTCAACATGGTGACAACCCCATGGAGTTTGAGGGCACCCGTCTAATGTAATAAGGGGAAGGACCAACCCACCTAAAGGTCGATGTCCAAGAGGAAAGAAAACAAGCATTTACAATGCAATGGTCTCGGCATTGTTAAAGTTAGAGGTATTGGCATTGCTCATGACAATTTTGTTTTATGTTTTTGTTTTGAAAACATTTAAAGAAATGGCATTGTTATTTACAATGTCAATAGCTTGTGACCTATCGGATTATGCACTGAGGGGCATTTATTACAAATTGAAGTTTTTGATCTTTGAAACATTCCTGCACCCTCCCCACCATAACGACAATGCCATTCCTCCCCACCATAACGACAATGCCATTAGTGAATTAGGAGGCAAGACTGTTATCCTCTCTACGCTACGTCTCCTTTATTCTTATTATATATGGAGCAACACAATATGAACAACTAAATAAACGTGAAAGAAGTTTTTAAACAGCTCACATCGCCAACTCGTGTATTTCAAGGCGCTCTGATAGGAAACAAGGAGGCACCGTGAAATAAGATATCTAACCGTGATCGCATGATCTGCCCAAGCAAGGAAGAGGGAACTGATCCCAGGTTTTCCAGTTTCTTATTGCTTAATTCATCCACTAGGTGATAAGGTATCTCTTTCTCTTCCCCGTGCTTACATCAAAGGCTAGTGGGTGTCTTGGATTCCTGGCGCATGAGGTTAGAGTGTGGGCGGCAGGCAGAGACCACGTGGAGGCTCGGCTCGTTTTGGGTTCTAAGGTTCAATAGGACCCCGAGCTGAGCCCGAGCCAGGCATCTGGATCACGCCTCTGGTTCGACCACCTCTAGTGCGCGTTTCTCTCTGAGAGAATAAGGATCTTGAGGCACACTGACAGTGTGTGGAAATTGTTTTATGCACTTAAGAATGTAGCCAAACCCGTCCTCTGCCCCAAGCACAGGATCCCATCCCCCCTGCCCAAGGCTGTCCAGCTCACAGGCCACGCTGGAAGTTAAAGTGAGCTGGCACCGGTGGAAGCGCCCCGAACGTGTGCCATATGTTTTTGTATCACTGAAATACAAACGGGATGCCAAAAATGTAGAGATTACGGCCATCCCTTCTCGGCCAGTTTGACCCCGCCCACTGCGCACGTTCATACTTTGATAAACTTGATGAGAACAGAATTTGGTACTCACTTTCGCACTACATTCACCAGGACGCTACAATCAAGCAAAATATTCGAAGTGAATCAACTCGTTTAAGGAGATGGTTCCCACATACAATATCTATTGCCTATGTAATGGCCACAACATCACTTTAAGCTGTTGTGGAGGTTCCATAAGCCTTCAAGGATGCTCCTTTCTAATAGTTTGGACCTTGAGATGCCTAAGAGCACATCTGAATATCCTCAAACCTTAAAGCACACAAAAGAGGCTAAATGAGAAAACTATATGTTTTCATTGGTTTCTATTGTATTTACATCTGCCTTTGTCTTTATTCCTATATATTCAGTATTGGTTTTGTGTGCTTTATATTCGGCTGTTCTATTCACTCTGTACACTGCACTTGTGCACTGGGGGTGAGACCCGCGTTCGGCACGTCATAAATAAATATGTTCATAAATAAATGTGTATGGCAAATGTGTACCCGATTTAATCTAAATTGGAATCTTTGATTTGTGTTTGGGACATCAACAGCTGAAACTCTTACATGCTGGGTACTGCAAGAATTGACTAGGTTACTCTCCTGTTTCCACTAGACATGCATCTCTACAAGTTGCTAATTGCATCATGGGCGGACAATAGGTATTGATGACCAGCATGCCTGTAACGTCACAAGCTGTTCGCTATGAGACAGAAACTTTATTGATGAATGCAAACGCCTTGCAGTTTAGAGGCATAAACTATGGAGTATTAGGTTCAGAATCATTGGTCTTCAATGACTTCTCAAAGGCTATGCTTATTTTGACATGTACCGAACCAACACTGGTGTGCGCAACATTGTTGTGAAATGCCTGCGTGCTCTCAGTGCAAGTCACTCCTTAATGGAAGTGCAAGAAAACTGTGTCTACTTCATGGGTGCTTTTTCTATGCTAATACTTGCACCAAGCATTAATTGTTTTCCTGGAAGCATCATTCAGTGCAATCTTGGACTACTGCCACACTCTATATGAAGGCCTCATGAAACTTCTACAAATATCAAGCCTTTCAGAATAGTGCCTCTGGGTCTAAGTTTAAGCACTAGCCTCTATGCTAATTTCTGCATTGGCTGTTACAATCAAGCAGGAAAAATAAAGCGCCCCCGGGTCACGGGGAGAAGGGAGGTGGGGAAAGAGCCAACCGACGACGGCAGCGAAACCACCGCCAACCCAACCACCCTCCCCATGGGTGGGCAAAAAAACTTTCAAACCGCTCCCCACATGCACACACAGACGCACAACCGACAAAACCGCATCAGACATGCTGCGAACAGCGGCCGAGAAGGGCCGGAAAACCGACGGAAACAAAATACACGCAGCACAAACGGACAGAGCACCCAGGATGGCGGGAGGGGAGTAGAAAGGAAAAGCAGATGCGGGAAGATGCACGCGTTTTTCTTAAGTCTCCCCACTCCTGTCCCAACCACCATCGCTTAAAGTCCACAAATATCCGTACACGGTTTAAAAGACTTCACCAAAACAGGGCCTCTTGAAACATTGCTTGTTATCATTTTTGCGGCTCACCTCAGCTGCTTGGGGAGGCTTCCCCTTCCTCTCCTACGGACACCGACGCGGCAGAAGCGCGCTCTGAAGAACGTCCGTGGGGAAGCATGGCGGGGAGGAAAGGGAGATAGTGACGCCTTTCTCCGAGGTCAAGCAGAAATGCCTCGGAGAAACGCAGCGTCATGTTCAGATTCGGGGGCGTGTTTTTCTTTCTCTCCTCTTGCCATTGGCTGGAATGTTTACATTCCAGAGGAGAGAAAGAAAGTAAAAAACACGCCCCCGGATCCGAAAAAGACGGGGCTTAAACGGACAGACGCCCCTCTCCTCCAATGGCTGGCCTCCGTTTAGGAAGCCAGCCAATGGAGAAGAGGGGCGGGTTCAAGCTCCGTACTGAAATCATTAAATCTCGCGAGCGAGACTGCGCAAGCGAAGCCTTCGCTAGCCGAGACCTGAAAAGAGAGAAAGGAGGGATTTCCAGACCCAACCACCAGATGGCAGAGTACTGCCCTACAGGTAAGACCAGAAAAATACTCTCACCGCAAAAATAAAGGTTTGTGAAAAATACAAAAGTAACAGTAAACATGAAGGTGTTCTACTTTTGTCATGCACCCATGGCACCCTATCAGTCCAGTACCCCAAAGCTGTCACTGCATGCACTGTGTGGCATTAGAAATGTATTGCCTCATATTTCAGGTTGCCAAAGAACTACCTGTGGCAATTTTTCAAAGGTGTTATTGTGCCCCTTTTTGATTTACATGTACATCAAAGATGGATCCAAACTTCTCCTACAAAATATCTACTTAAAAAAAAATCACTACTATATGCAAAATAGGGGAATATCTTACCAGCTTCGGGCAGGTTATAGGAGGGGCTGTAGGTGAAAGATGTGGATCGCACACGCTTCACCGGGCAATCGCTACAATCTGTAAAAAAACAAAAACACGATATTCTATGTTAAATTACACAGTGTAGAATATACAGTTAACATGTTGAGCTCTATATGTAGAACCTATCTAATGGTAAGAGAAAATGGGCTATTTTCAATAGAGAGAAATCGAATCAGAGAGTAAATCAATGCTCTAAGAAAGGAAAAAAATGAATTCCAGTAGCATGCTAAATATTACCCGTTATTCTAGAAAGCCCATTTACCAATGTTTCTAGGATTTAAACTCTGATGGTCACTGGGATAAACAGGATGGCAATAAAAAAATCTAGGGTCTTTAGAGTTATATTATGAATTATATTGAGGACTCTAGAGTAAGCTATGAATTTTATGGCACTGCCGTATATCAGTCACAGACACCGATAGCAAGAATACTACAATGTTCCTTTAAGTTTAAGTAGATGTGTAAGCAAGCGTGGCCACAAGATATACATGAGCTGCTGTTAACTTGTGTTCTCACATTTAACAAGGAGATACTTCAATTCACCATAAATTTAACAAATTAGTTTTAATATTTCTAAATAAATATGCACCTCGTTTGCTCGAAGTGTTCTATAAATTCACAATTCACTTAACATGTTGCAAAATGCAGTGATAAAGAGGTTCAGTGTTGTGGCTGTTCAGAACCGGTGCATTATTTAGTGAACGTTTTACCTAGGAATGTATTCCGCCCATTGCTTACCATTGGCTTTTTGTTTGCTCACTCACATTTGCTTGCTTTTTATTTACTTTTTTTGCGTTAGGCCGTGCATCTTGATTCTGTCCTACCACGGAGCATAGGCATAGCCTGTTTACCTTCTCTCCGATTGGCTCCTTCCATCCTTCCACGTGTGCTTACTCTCCGGGAACTATATTTTCTTTATCAATGAAGCACTCCATGAGAGTGCCTGTGTTTTACTGCTGTCTCAATTGTATACTACTCTCTCCTCACTGCCCATGCACTGTTCCTGTCTCGCACCATGTGTTACCAAGTACAAGGGACATAAACGCACATCATTTTTTGTACGTGTTTTAATCCTGCCATCATAAAGAAGTTCCCTTCAACCTTAATTTTGAGTTCTTTTTTATAGCAAAGTTTGGGATTTTTGTCCTATTTCGGTGCTCTCCGAATGTTCTCATTGTCGGTTTTCGGCAGAAAGTATTGCATTTTACACCTTAATCAGAAAGGCCCAGTCTTTGTGTGAGAATAAAGCCTTCTAACTATGTAGCTCAGGGGGAACGTGTTTCTTTTGATGACTGTTTTTTGAGATTATGTATTTCTAACTGCATAATAAGCAGGAAACGTTTGCTGTCCCCCTCCCTTCTCCACACGCTCTCCCTTTTTTCAGGAGAAATAAAAAGTATGCCAAAGAGCTGCAGCCTCTCAGTATTTTAGAATTATCTGAATATGTTTTTGCTTGTAATTTTAAACCTTCTTCGGAACATTTTTTGCAATCTAATCAGAAGGAGTTAATGGCATTGTGTCTTTGCCTTGACACAAGCTTCGCTTGTTTACAAGGGCATCACAGTTCCAACTTGAATAGGCAAACATGGTTTTTATCTCCGCTTCATGCAATCCTAGATTTTTACTGCAATTGAGTTGCTCTCTTTGTGGAATACTTAACTCTTGAAGTAACTTTTGAATTTCTAGCGAGTACAGCACTTATACGAACAATTTTCCTAACAATTTGGGTGAATATTTACATCAACATGTTTAATGTCTTCTCTCCCTGCATTAGAAATGGCCAGCCCCACAGCCCACATCAGTTACAACACGGAGCTGCTTCTAGTACACAGAATGTGTCTTCATTTACATATCCCTAACTTGGCTATAAAAGCCTGCCTTACCAGTCCCTCGCACCTGGTTTCAAAAGAACATCCGTCGTCATGCACCTGTAGTTTTCCTAAGCATTTTCTTTTTTTTTTTTTTTTTTTTTTTTTTAAAAACCTTTATTCGTGCATCTTAAAAGAACAAATACGGGCCTACAACCGTCAGGCCGGCCACGATACAGTGAAGCACTGATACCCACATTATATCCCCCGTGCGTCAACGGTCAAGATTAACAACGAGTTATGAGTTACACACTGGAGATATCTTTGACACCCGGGGAAGGAGAGGTGAAGGTTAATTTTAAGTTTTTAAAATAATTTTATCAGGGAAAAAAAGGTCAGTGAAGGATAAGAACAAAGGAGATTCGAGTCCGCAAGATAGCTTCACCACACGGGAGAGCAGCAACATCAGTAAAAACAACAATGGAAGTAAAATCTCAAGCAGTGAGACGGTGCAGAGATATAACAGGATAGTCACATGAGCAAGTACGCACCCCTCCAGAGCCGCCCCCACTCGATCCACCCCACACCCGGACCCCGAATCGAAGCAAGTAGAGCGTAGAGACATAAAAGAAAAAAGGCCCATAGAACTAATTAAGAACAGAGTATTACCCCCCCACCCTACACCAATGCGGAGGCTACGGCCTGCCCCCCCCCCCAGCATAGTGCCTGTCGCCCAATGAACCCGAAATATAGACAAGAGAGAAAGTAGGAATAGAGTAAAGAAATTAAGAAAACAGAAAAGAAGGTGGGGAGGAGCCCACGGGACACCAGAGCGCCCCAAACCATCAGCCAGTTACGGCCTCCACACACTGAGAGCCCAGTACGCCAAAAAACTGCATGCGAAGATACCATGTCACCACAATTTAAGCGAGGGAATACAAGTCGCGACGAGTGCGCACAAAACATACATACAATTCCAGTCCCAGGCCAGCCCGTCCATGAACCATGGCGATAGAAGTCAGTCTAGCCCTGGCCCGATCGCGGGCTTGGGATTAAACCAGCCCCTACATGAAGGCCCCGTGTCCCGAGCAGACAAAGACAAGATGGCCGCTTGTTCCTAAGCATTTTCAACTATTTTTTCCTTCGTTTACAATTTGTAAATTTCACTGGTGCTCCTTTGTTATTATACAGAAATATAATCGAACCCTTCTGCTTTCTGTTGTCCAGAAATTGCTTTTTAGTGACGATAAAATTACTGTAAATAGATTGAATGACGCGGCGACTCCTGAAAACAGACTCAGATGATTCGGCTCAATCACTTCTGGTGTGCAGTTTCAGAAATGTTTGAATTAATATCCTTTGATTTATCAGCCGGTTTGGAAATACATTTCACCATTTGTATTAGCTTCTTCCGCCATATCCAGGAACTTGGTGATGTGCTCCAGGTCCTGGCTCACACCCAGGCTCTGTCCATTGCGTTCCTAGGATTTCTCAAGTATTTGTACATAGAAGTACAATGTCGGAAACCCAACCTTAGTGGTTATCACTCTACTTTTGCTCAGTCTGGGTATCCTCCGCTTACTCTACTGTGTGCCTTCCACTGTGTAAGTTTCCAAACCTTGCACTTTCGCTTTTCTAATAGCCATGCAGCATAGCATCTGCAATACTGTACTGCATGGAAAACACAGATTAGCAAAGCCAATAAGTCGTATAGGCGAGACCTGCTAGCTCTGCCAATGCTTGTTGGTCGCTAGGTAATTTCATCTCTTCTATGTAGTTTTTACCACTTCAGTTTTTTTGCCGAATGTCCTTTTTATTTGGGCCTCCTCCCACGGCCATTAGCCACAGAGTAAAGCCTCCATCAATGCGATGCGAAAGGGCAAGCGCAGTGCATTCCCTGTAGCTGCTGCATAGGACTCAGTCTCACAATGGATACAGGGCTTTAAGTGGGCCGGGTCCTGCCGGTGCTCTGCACCGGCAGTTCTAAAAAGCAGGTGCCAAGTCGGGTCCCCATCGGGCTCTCCCATTTTTGCTCTGCCCTTCAGGGTGAAACAATTAAACTTAACTCTGTAGCAGTACCTCACTCCACTGCCTTTGAGGTACCTTCAAAGAGACTCGTTTTAGTTCTTTCACAGTGTCTCTTCATTTCATAACTGAAGCACTTTCAATATTCTATACTACAAAACAATAGTTGTTACTTATTTATCTTACGCAACTAACTACCACTGGCAAAGCTAATAGTCCTGGCTTGTTGTAGGTGTAATGTTATTTGTTGTAGTATAGATCTGGATGCAATAACAGAAACAGCAAAATACCAGTCGGGCGGCACACTTTGCTAAGCACAGATTTTTAGCTAATTACATTGGCCACATCCCTTTGAGAGACCCCCCTCGTTTTTTGTATTCCACTTAAAGCCCTGCTTAGATAACAGAAGACCTCATTCTTCCAAAGACTACATACAAAAGAAGAAGGTGCGTGGACACCCGAGTGCTGTAAGCATATATGCTGGAAGGAGAAACCGGTACGATTCTCTCCTTTAAGTGAGCATCCAGAACCAGCGTTCATGTATCTGCATATCCTTCATCTTCTCCAATAAACAACCACTGACAGACGTGGCTGCCCTCAATACCTGTAGATTGTTAGGGGCAGTAAATGATGACAAGTGACTAGAGGTGTTTTTTAGTTCTCGCCTGACCCAGCGCATGCGCTGGTCTGGCGAGACTTTTTATGAGGGCTCAAAAAATGCTACCATGGCCAGCCTAGAGCTACAATGCATGTGCGTGGGCACGCGCTTAGGAGCAGAGGCACCATATGGCAAACCACATCATGCTCATCAAGCGCCCGCGATCACTTTCACCCGCGATCACTTTCGCAGCACCCCTTTGATGTTCTCGTTCAAAGAACATCAAAGAACATGTTGTTGTGTTAATGCTTTGCTGCGCCCGTTTGACTTACAATGTGCTTTCTCTTTCCACAAACTCGATGTTTGTGTTCCTTTATTTTGAGATGCTTTTAGTATTACTGTTTTGTGACTTAAAGAACATTAAGGAAATGTTACTGTGAAACTGGACAACGTTCACAGTGTTTATTTCTGATCACAGCGGCTGCTTCATGTCCGTTGCACCATTCAGGGAGTCCTTTCGTTGGCGCTTTCATGAGGACATGATGAGGAAGCTGGAAACTTTTGGCACATTCTCTTTTAAAGCACAGCATGTTGGCGACTGGTTAATCGATTAGACCTATGTAGCGCTTTAGATCTCAAAGCGCTATAATGGGTGCAGCAGTTACAACTCATGAAATATGGGGTGAAACTCAAAAGGAGGCGGCAGGTTTGAGTGCACATTGGCTGCAATCGAACTCTTAAGATGATGGGCTGTGTGTATCCATTATCAGCACTCCCTCTTCGCTAAGTGATCTTGTTTGTTTTGTTGTTGTGTTAATGCTTTGCTGTGCCCGTTTGACTTACAACGTGCTTTCTCTTTCCACAAACTCGATGTTTGTGTTCCTTTATTTTGAGATGCTTTTAGTATTACTGTCATACACATAACCACACACACAACCACACGCACAACCACACACAGCCACACACACACAGCCACACATACAACCCCCCCACACACACAACCACACAAACAACCACATACACAACCACACACAATCACACCCAACCACACCCACACACAACCAGACACACACAACCCCCCACACCCCCCCGCCCACACACACACAACCCCCCCATACACACAGAACCAGACACACACAACCACACACATACACACACACAACCACACCAAGCATTGGCATAGCCAATAGGTCTCGCCTTTGGGACCTTATAAGTGTTTAGCCACGCAACAGTTGATGTGGTTGCATCAAGGATATTGTGCTGCATAACTAAATACGTAGAAGGTCCCAAAAGCGAGACTTACTGGCTATGCCAATGCTTGTACCTTTTGCACCCAATGTGTCACATACACATATGACAGAGTTACTTTTTAAATAGCACAAGATTTCATTAAGCATGATAGTTAAGCATTAACAACTCGAGCCGAAAACTGTATGTTCCAGCTACAAAGGAAAGCATTTTAATGGCTTTCTCATTACCACCACTTTAGTGCTTGCTTGCATTTCTGGGGGCTTAGGGCCCACAGTGTTAAATTAACATTAGGTCTGTTTACCAGTTGGTAACCCGGGTTTTCTTTAATGTTTCTGCCTTCTTCTGTCGTGTAACTGGCCTACTGATGCCATGATGGGAACTGGAATGGAAAGGGCTTGAGTCATGTGGCACTCATGCATTCCTCTGTAAATCTACACTTGCAGGTGCATCTTCACAGTCGTATATATCTGACTCACTCTCCAGACCATTTAACATAGTGCTCAACTTGGGTAAGCACCCTAGCAGTTTAGGTGTGGCTGTGGACAATCTTCTCATCTATACTCAATGAATTTTTATTTTCATTATGGATGGATGCCAACTGGACTTTCACGTTTGTACTGCCTGCTAATGCTGCTCTTTGCCTGCTCGCCCATAATCCATGAAATTTATGCTGTCTGTGCAGCTTCTAAATATCTGTCCATTTAGTGTGGGTGTTGATTACAAAACATTCCCCGACGAATTACTGAAACAAATGCTTTAACTGAGTAATGGACTGCACCAAGGTAAATTGACTGATTAGCTCCAAAAACTACTCTAGCCAACGCTCTGTTACTTAAACAAACATTTCAGAAACAGGTTGTGGTTCAAGACTGCAATCCGTTTAGGATAGTCTTGTGAGAATAACATTCAAAGATAAGATGTAGGTAGGCAGAACCAGAATATAACTCCTCTATCAGTGGCTAGTCCTATTAATACATTGCATGTCTGCTGTCTTTGTTTATTATTGTATTTTATTGTATTTATATAGCGCTTACTACCGCTGACGAGCCATCAAAGCGCTTTTTGCCGTGTAGCATGCTACTCCAGAACCCTAAAAGGATTAGTGGTGGATTAGTATATTGAAATTTGAGGTAATTTGAGTGCTGGACATGTGAGTCTTATGAAAAGGATAATGGGGGGATAGAAGAGGGAAGAGTCTAGAAAGTGTTTATTGGGAGATCATAGTAGTGAGATAAGGTTTGGGATGAGTATAAGGAGAGATGGAGGAGGGAAGAGTCTCTAGAAATGTATTAGCGAAATCATAGTAGCAAAATGAGTTTTGGGATGAGTCAAAGGAGGGATAGATGAGGGAAGATTTTAGAAGGGTTGTTTGGGAGATCATAATATTAAAATGAGGTTTTGGGTGATCTAAAGAGGGATAGTGGAGGGAAGAGTTTAGAAAGGGCTATTTTTGGAGATCTGGGTAGTAGAACGAGGTCTGGGATGAGTAGTTTTTTTTTTAGAGAATCCAATGACATAAATGCTTTCGCTGCCAAAGAGACATGGTAAATAGTTCTAGACAAAGAGGTTAGAACTGTTAAATAATGAGGTCTTTAATCTTACAGTGACAACAGGATAAACCAGAAACTCACATAAAGGCCTTCAGAATCTGCAGTGTATTACAATTAGTTCATTCATTCCTAATCTTTATAATTTTTATTTTGAACCATAAAAGAGTGTGTACGACATGCACATATAGTGAAACCGTTAGTTGCCCATCAACCTTTTTTGATTGCTCCATTTATAAAAACAAGTAGGTTTAGTTGACAGCATCTGTTAGCACGACAGGGCAGGCCTGACCGGAGTACGCCCAGCACAGAAGTTAAAAAAGACATAAACGAGGAACACTACTCTGACAGGAGCCCTTGGTGGTGCTACAATTCGAATTAGCAGGGGGTTTCGCTTAACCAGGATGTTCCTGAGGACAGGGGTGGATAAAAAATGAAGGGGCCCGGCACTGCCTCCTTTGGGCATAGACAGGCCTGTGCTGCGGGAGACTGTTGCACTCTATGTAGAGTGTTCACACCCAGCCTCCTAGCAGGAGTGAGGGGCTTTCTGGTCTATTCAGTCCGTCCTGAGAGCCCCACAACAGACTCCGTGCTGCAGGAGTCTTTTGCGCTCAACGTAGAGCACTTATACCCCACCTCATGTGAGGCGTGGGAGTCTTTCTGGTCTGTTGAGTCCATTTTCAGAGCATGTAACAAATGAATTTGCAACCCACAGAATTAAGAGCAGAGTCAAGACATTACTTAGAATGCTATTGAAGTTAATCATACAGCCTCTGGACTTACAAAACATATTTTTTCCATAGTTACTAGCTGAACCGTAACTTATTTCAAGAAATCTCAGCAGGACTGCTCTCTCCCCAGGAGGGAGGAAGCCCAATAGTATAATTCTGCTGGCTCCAGCCAATTTTCAACACTCTACACTATGGTTTCAAAGCAAGACATTATAATTATCACACTGTCTCCATACGTCATACTTTGAAGAAACTACTCCAGGCAAGACTGCCCCATGGTGTTCATTTTCTCGAGTACCTTGACGCAGACTAAATTCCAGATCCCCGGACTTCAATGTCCTCAAAACGTCTCTATTTTAATCATCCACTGGTTGATACTGATCAAAGATGCAGTAGAGTTTTTTTTTAGAGAATCCATAACGAAAGTCTCCCCCTGTGCCAAATGGGACTCCACTCGATGTTCATCATGAAGAACCTTGGGCAGCCGAACGGGGTAGTGCTGCTGGCAGAAAAAGTATTTTTTCTTCTCCTTGTGTCCCTTAAACTTTTACAAGGGTTTGATGTGTTAAAAATAGGGGAGCCTGCACCACTGTCGTGACTCTGCTAAGATGTACAAGACTGGAAGGCCAGTGGTGTTCGACCACCTATACTCATTCACGCCTCCATGGTCAAGGACCATGGAATGCTGATTAGTCAACTCCAGCTACTGGCATTCCTGTGATTACTCTACTGGTGCTGCCAAAAGTACTCCTGTTTGATGGACATAAGTGTGTCCCAGCGGTGTCCGTGCACCCTGAGAATCACAGGGAGCCTGCAGGTTTGGGAGCTGACGAGGCCAGGGAATCCCCAGCATCTTCTAAGTGTTGTCAGAGCTTGCTAAACGCTGCTCCAACAGTGTTGCCGTTCATGACACCATCTAGAATTTATGTTGGAGGAGGCAGCATCCGGAACCCCATCATCATGTTACCTTTAGATACCACAATTATATCCTTTTATGTATGCTCTCTCTAAACGAAAAATACAAGCCATTGCAAACTATCAGGAAGTGTATGAGTGAAAGGATGAAAATCCATTCCTACATTGACAAAACATATATAGAACGAAATAAGTACATCCAGTGTGCAGAGCATGATAGTACTCAGAACATTCCCAATGTTAACACTATCTAGCTGAAGTCAAATATACGCAAAAACAGAATAAGAGATTGACAGGCCATAGCCATGGGTCATGCATATTTCGTCTGGTTCACGTACAAGCACATGAGTGGCACAGCCAGGATGCCTTGGCTCAGCACCTGCAAGGGCCACTGTATACTCATTCCTTAAAAGAGGTGCCAAGGCCAGAGTTGGAAACTGTTTCCAACATGATAAATAGTAGACGCATTACATGCTATGTTTAAGTGCTTTGTAAACTGGGCCTCAAAAGCAATTGATTTGCCCTAAAAATCCAATACAAATCGACAAGTGACCTGAAACCCAAAGTGGGCAACAAAGTGGAAGAGCACTGCCAATGCAAAGTTAATGACCATCTCTCCAATGCATCTAAATGACATGCTGAAGGTGTGAGGGCATAACTACTGCATAATGGTCTACCTCTGCAGATACTTATTCATGGTGCGCATTATTACCGTGTTCTGCCTTGTAAACAAGGTCTTCGGCATGCCTCTGAAAGAAAAGAAGAAAATGAGCAATTACATATAAGCACTGAGTTGGTCAAATGTAGCAATATCCTTTTTTATCCTGATCACACAATCATTTCAACATGGCTCTCTACCAGAGCGTTCGGTGTAGCCGAATTTAACATATGGCCTGTGCTTTGGGCGCACATCACCCAACAGCCAAAGAAGTCACTTGTTCATGGTGTATCAAAATATTTCAAGGGGTGAAAAACTGAACCGAGGACCGGTCTAAAACCCCAGCATTTTAAATAGTTTCTTAGGAATCGTTGAACTTCGCAGCTTTATATTAGTAAAAAAAGCCACAAAAATATATCTTGGCAAAACGTACTCAAAAATGTGGACGGCCAAAATCTCGACACCATACAAATATCTGGCTACAACATTCAAATCCGTAGCCAATTGGTATTTAATTCTCAAACCTAGTCAAAGTCACGTGTCACGTGTATAATTAGGACCTTGCTAATGCACTTTTTCAAATACCACTCCGAGCAAATCTTGGTGTAAGTGCTTGAAAGGTGATTCGGCGTACCTCACAACTTTGTAAGGGGGGGGCAAGGTTTGGGTAGTCTAGATTTTGGAGGCTACGTTTTTGCAAAATATGTTTTTGTAATCAGTGTTTTTGCGTGTTTGCATAGTTAACACATTCTCAGATGCAGGTGCAGCTTGTCTGCGAGGGCTTTACCTATTTGAGGGGTGTCCTCTGTAATAAGGGCAGTAGTACAGATAATACCACTGACTGTCTCTTTGAGTTTTGGAAAAGAATCTTATTCAGGCAGTTTGTGTTTTAAAATGCTCTTAATTTTTGCTTGGTATTTGTAGTATCAGTTTCCCACAGAGCAACCCAAAAAAACCTTTGAGTCGCCAGTACCTCACCATCCCAGCCTTAGTGAAGTTTGTCTAAAGATAATAGCTTGTTTTTCATATAGCGCCTTTTTCCACGCTTTTGTCGTTTCGAAGTACTGTAAACAGCACGTGTTACTATTGCTCAGCCTGTTTGTGCAGGCACCAGAGGATAAATTATTTGGCACACCTTCCCTCACCCCTGCACGGACCTGAGGAACAGGCAAAAATATATAGGTGACGAAATAAACAAACTAGACAACGCCTTTTACGCTAGGTACAGTTCTGCTGAAATAGCTTTTCACCTGGGTCACCATTCCCTGACTCTGTTAGCTGAAAAAGTAAAGCCAAACCTCCGAGCACTCATTCACTAGGAAGAACCTAGTTTTAAAATCTAAGTGGTTTAAAACAACGTTTTTCTTTATTACTCCGTTTTAGGTCTCGCCTGGCATAGGCTGCACGCATGCGCAGTCTCGCTGGCGAGATTTAACGTTTACTGGTATTTTCTGTAAGGGGCTTTAAGCCCCACCCCTCTTTCCCATTGGCTGGCGTCACCATTTATGCTAAACTGTGGCCAGCCATTGGAAAAGAGCTGTTCCTGACGTTTTCGCTTGGCTTTTTCGCCCCTCCCATTTGGACGGGCTCGCCTGCTTTCCTTCTGAAGTAAAAGGTTTCTTATCTTTATGGGGCCAAACACATGGCCCCATAAAGATAAGAAAGCTTTTACTTAAGGAAAGCAGGCGAGCTCCTCCAAGTGGGACGGGCGAAAAAGTCGAAAGTAAACGTCATAGGCTGCCTGGCGAGCGCTTGTTTACAGGGGACCACTGCACCCGGAAGATGGCACCGAGCTTGTAGACTCGTTTCAGTTAGACCTATGATGCATCTGGCAATATCTGTTCTTCTCTCCGTTTGTTATTTTCTTACCGTTACATCCCACTAGCTGTATTGCGGCGCCTTCACCGTCACCATCGAGGACGCGTTGTTTTATATGTCAAACAATTTGTAAGAGTTTCTCTTTTTAAAGATGTTAAAAGGCAAAGGCAGCTTCCCTCCCGACCTTCACACTCGCCGACAAGTGTCGGAGCACTTCCGTCACATGAATCTGTCCTTGCTCTTTCCGCTGCTCCCTGTTTGGTGTCTCTTACACACATCGGCTGCAGTCCTTTATTTATGTCGATGGCTGTCTTTTTGAGCGGCTGTTGTGTCCTTCCTCTGTGTCTATGTAAGTTTAGAGTCCGCTACTTCCCACCCTGTCTGTTTCTTTTCCCGGGCCATCATGGCGCAGGTGCTGCTCCTACAGGGATGTGGGGTGAGGGTTCAAAGGCGGCGACTGGCCGAACTCCTGCGGGGGTCAGTGTCTGGCTATCACTGGAGGATATCTGAGGAGAGGAGCAGGCTGGAAGGCTTCGCAGGACGCCAGGTACGGGACCTGACTGTCTGTGCTCCAGGGGAGAGGTCAGGAGCCACCAGGGTAGTTGTGACAGGCAGAGGTACACAGGGGGTGTGGCTCAAGAGGAGAGTAACAGGAGAATGCAGACTTTGACAAGGAGTGAGCATGAGAAGTTATACAAGTAGGACTTAGTTCTGCCATGGAGAACTCGAAGAACTATCATGTGAGACTTAGAAAGCACGCTGGAATGAAAACCACAGCCAACAAGGAGAATAGTTAAAGTATATTGTCTGTAAACTATATACAAAGTGTGATTACAACTTCATATATAAAATATACAAAGCTTGCCACGGAAGGCATTTTTAGGACAGCTAGCTTACCACAAGAAGAACCTTTGCGAGTAGTGCCCAGTAGAAGCAACCCGGCTTGTCACAGGTTAAATACTGTCACCTTGCCTGGGAGAAAGGAGGACTCTCACAGAGCGACTGAGTGTGATGCACTCCTCGCTTTTCGGAGGGAGACGTGTACCTGGCATGCCATTCACAGAGAAAGTGTGTGTGAGAGCCCTGCAAGGCATGCCATAGGATGGGTGTTTATTTTATTGCTTTGTGCACACTGTAACATGTGTAACAGGTTGTACCCCTGACCCCACCGCAGGAGAGCAGTCCGGCCTGCATCGGGCCATGTGGTGTCTCAGTTGGCAGTGTGTGCGGCACGAGCTGAGACTAACGCAAGCTCCCCAGAGAGTGCGCGCCTCCCATCTCATAGCAGAGTATTGGTGCCCTCAGGCACAGGCCTCTCGCGCGGCTCCTCACCAGAGCCCTACCTGAACTAGCTCACGACGCCCAGGGCTGTTAGACCTGCAGCCAAATGGTGCACGGAGCTTTGAGGGAGCGCACATGGGGGCGAGAGGGGGAGGGACGTATCCATGTGCACACTCGAGGGAGTGGGGGCTTAGGACAGGGGTACACTACTCAGTTGAGCAATGTGGCATTTTGCGGGGTGTGCGTACACACACACACACACACACACACACACACACACGGCGCTATGTAGCTTAGACTGCGCCCATCTGAGGGACCATCACTTGGTGAGGGAGCTGAAAAATATTCTGAGTAAAAGGCGATTATGAGCGCTCCTGATCCCCCCAATCCCCTGTGTCGAAGTTGACACCTTTGCTGCTGCGTGGCACAAACCCCGCATATGTCTCTTCACCTCCACAGAACCAAGTGCACCCGGATAAGAGGCAGGCACACTCTTTATTACGGGCACACAAAGTACCACATACGAACCAACACACATACCGCCTTGTACAGCAATAATAGCGCTACATTGCAGCCAATATAAAGTGGGCCGCGGAAAGGAGCTCTAACTTAGAACAAGATGGGTGATGTGGCCAGCCTAGTCCAGTCCTGAACCCGATCACGATTCTAGGGAAAGGGGAGGGCGCAGGTTCCAATATTGACGCACATACAGTCACTAGTGTTTCACGAGGGTGTAAAAAAAGGGGCCAAAGGTCAGATGCCGAGGTCTATGGAGGGTAACAAAATGAGGGCAGTTAATTATCCGGTTTTCATTTTCAAACTACGAGAGAATGTCACCCTTGTCCTCCACGGGAAGTCAAAACGGAGGAGCCAGTGCCCACCTTTCATCATTTAAAAAGATGGCTGAGCGTCAACAGTTTACCGCTCCAGTTTAAAAAAGGATGTGGCCATGTCTTGCATTTCATCTTTGCGGCGTCGATGTAAAGAATCAAAGAGAGCACTCGGAAGGAACAAGAGCCTGCCCTTTTACCCTTCAAGAAAGAGTTGATGGTCATGCACCAGTTTTTTATCTATCAAGAAAAAAAGAGCAACAAAGTATTCTTCCGGTTTAAAAAGGATGAGGCTCAATCGTCATATCATGATTTCATCTTTCAAAATAAGACATAATGGCCTGAGGATCAGAATTTCATCACAGGGCAGCCATTCATCCTCCCACGAATGAATGGACGAGGGCCGGCCATACGCATTCTATCCTTTCGAGATCCTGCTGAGACTTGTTAGGTCAAGCCTAGCGGCATACTGTTGTAGGGTATGCTGTGGAAGCCTCGTCCACTCTCCGCCCATATTTGGCAGCCCTTGTGTTACTGGAGCAGCACTTTTGGGTCGATCACAGGGCTGAAAAGTGATTTGACGGTGCTTCCAACTGCTGATCGATGATGTATATGGCCAACAGTTTATATGTTTGGAATTCTTTGGCTTCCTACCAAGGGCTCATGCTAGAGAACATGTGGATGCAAGGTATGAACCTCTTTGCCAAAAGACAAATGAGTCCGGCAGAGAGCGAGACTAAACTCTGATGTGTGAGAGTGATGTCTCAGGGTAATGAGGTGAAAATTAGTTCAAGTGAGTTTCTGACACCGCTGAGGCACTACAACACTCTACACATTTGGACTTGTGGTAATCGTTTTCAGTATGTGTTTTAAGTTCTTTTACAAAAATGCGTTTTCCCCTCAGATATGTATGTATGTATATATATTTTTAGAAATGCGATTACTTTATAAAATTGTTTGAGGTCTGGGTTCAACGTGATGGTTGGCAGGTCGAGGAACACCAGAAATGTTGATCCTAGCGAAATCGCATGCATGCAAATAAGCTTTAACTTTTGTTTAAATTGTTTAAATTTGCTTAGAGAGAGTATGAGTGTTTGATCTGTGATTGCAAACAATGACTTTCTTGCATACCTGATTTATTTTAATTTGAGAGCTGAAGTAGGACCAAGAAGCTGCTATAGGGCTGAGTACGAGCGAATCACAGCCAAACAGTGGGTGACGAGCTGTTTAGAGAGGGGAATCAAATAAATCCATAGAAAGTAACTGAAATAGTTCGCAATAGATTGCGCTATCCACTTACCCACTTTCCCTAAATCCTTGCATGTTGCTAGCATGCACGTCACATGAGTGTACACAAAGCTTGGGAGGGCTGTATTTGTATTTGCAATGCAATAGTTCGCTCATGTGCGAGAGTTTAAGCTATTGGCATTGTAAATGACAAAAATGCCATTTATTTATCTGTTTTAAAAACGACACATAAATAAAAGTCATTGTCATTTACAATGCCAATAGCTCAAACTCTCGGAAATGCGAGACCTATTGCATTGCAAATGCTTGTTTAATCTACTTAGCTCAGTTACGTTTGAGGAGCTGAAACCTATGCACAATCTCCGACTTGAAATAGCCCTCTTTTTCAACTGGTTATATTGTGATGTAAGCTTCTTTTTGGCAGAGCTCTCTGTAGTTACACATCCTCCGCAAAAAAAGGTTTAATTAAACTGCATAGTCAAGACAACTGTGCTGGACAGACTTGCCGGGCACCCTGGCATTGCTAAATAGGTCAGCTTGAAAGGGCCAGTGTACAGACGTTTTTTTTCGTCCTGTCACAGCCCATGGGACCA
The DNA here is from genome assembly GCF_964204655.1 of Triturus cristatus. Taxonomy (NCBI): domain Eukaryota; kingdom Metazoa; phylum Chordata; class Amphibia; order Caudata; family Salamandridae; genus Triturus; species Triturus cristatus. The sequence goes on from NC_140581.1 coordinate 271,632,964, forward strand.
AAAAACACTGGCAACTTCAAGATGGCCCATCTGGTAGTGCCAGAGTGTCCAACCAGCCTGTCCGGCACTGACAGACACATTCTGAGCAGTGCCTCAGGAGAGCATCAAACTATAAGCACATGGGCCATCTCAAAAGTGATTAACAATATACAATGAAACAAACACTGGCCAAGCCACTAGGTTTGGCTTGCACTTGAGTCCCAACTAGAACATTAAAGAAATGTTTACTGGACTGAAAAAACAAAACACATAAGATTTCCTTCTGTATACATCTGTGAAATGACAAATTCAATGTGTGATAATTCAGTGTATTTTTGAATTGTACAATATTGCCTCAGGTGTTGCAATGCAAATACTCCATAGGAGGTGGACTGACACAACAAAGAGCCAAAAGCATGGGGTGGAATTAATATTCCCCTGGGTCGAACCAAAGCACACCTTATGTATAATTTAAAGAGATAACAACAATAGGTATGCAAACGGTTGCGCTGTCAAGCCAGACCCAAAAACAGTATATTTTTACCTTGCATGATCGGTCCTTCTTTTCAAAGACAAATAGAGGCTGAGCAATCAGAGATTTCTCTGCAAAAAAAAAAAAGAATAAAAATACATGAATAAATTAAAGTTAAAAAAACATACAGCTCGTAAACACAAGCATGTACTAGAAACCAACATATTTTGAAAAGCAAGCAGACATCTACACGTTCAACTGTAACTTACTGTTTTTTAAGCAATTTTCAGATAAATGTTGTAACATCTTAAGAATCCGCAGACTACCGTTTCCATTAAATGTAGTAACTTTTATAGAATTCCGGAAAAAAAGCAATGTCTTACAATTGAAAAATATTTTTTTCCAAATTACCTATTCACATTCCTAGCCCTAGTCTTTTTTAAAATGAAATGTCTGCATCTCACGTTGCTAATGATTGAGCCGAGGAAAAATGACTATACGTAATGAGGACTATTAGGTGACATCACAGCATTTTGTCAAACTGTATATGCAGATAAAAAAAATACCTAACTGCAACAAAGTTACTAATAATTATTGCTCAACAATATTAGAACACATGATGTCATTTCATTGCTATAACTAGATGAAATGTGTTGAAATAATGCTAGTCTTATTACTGATTAGCATAGGGTCACTCTTTAACGCCTCATGCAGAGCAGTAAGTGATATGTAAATACAATTCAAATGGCAGAAGCGTACGTCAGCTTGCATGAGGGAATGGCAGGGTCTGGTCTGTAGAAGGTATGATGCAGGAGACAGAGGAACTTAAATTAATTGCTTAACTGGGAAGTGGTGAAGGGAGCGACAAGGAGGGGACCCCGTCATGCTTGTGTAGTCCACACACTATTCTCACAGCCACAATTAAGATGTTGGCGTTTTGAGATTACTACTCTGGCAGGCTGAAGCTAAACCGCACAACACTAGTCTAAATGGAACACCACACAATTCCAGACTACTGAAGCGTGCTTAGATGGAGGGATCAAAAACATTTTCTTTAGCATTTTTAAAGTTGGAAAGATAGTGGGCAAAACCGTAGAAATAGGTCAATGACACAAAAGACCAATGAATGATGAAGAGGGCTGGAGTAAGCCCCAATAAGTTAGGATATCATATATTTAATTGTGGTAACATCAAAAGATCTTGGCTCATGCAAGAACAAAAAAAAAAGGGAAACTACGATGATCAGTCAGACCTAGAAAGGTTGATACGCGTAGAGTGGTTGATCATGTCAAACCTGTAGAGGGGTCAAGACATAGCAAACCAATAGCCTCTCCCTTCCCTTATCCCACCGCGCCCTAAGCTCCTCAGAAACTGCCCCTGGTACAGATTCAATACTACAGCATAATAGAACACCTGTCAGGCCTTCATCTAGGAGGCGCAATGATTGGAGATAATCGGCCAACAGCTTAGCCAGATATGTATCCATCAGTTTGGCAAGAACCAGCAGCAATTTAATGTGGCGGAAGTTCTTTGGAACTGATTAAACAAGGACCGCCTCTTGGTTAATTGAGTAAAAAGACCTTCTTTACAAACACATTAAAAATAGGTCTCAAAGGTAAAAGGAGCACAATTCACAAAATGCATACAGACTATTCCACAGACATTTGTCATCCTGATCACACCAGTAGACGCTTACAAAAAGTCATACAGGCACAAATATTAATAAATATCTCTTAAACGTGTTACAGGGGCCAGGAGTTCTAGAAGCCTATGCATAATGTTTACATACAATTCATTATATAAACTTGTAGTTTATTTCTTATTGTATATTATAGTGGCTTTCTAACAGAGTAAGGGCTACGTTGGTAATCAAGCAGCTCATCAACCACACTGGCTGCTTGGTTTTAATCCTACACCTGTTCTGATTATGCTATAAATTAGTTGACTCAGACATACAAATTTACCCCTATAGCTCCCTGATGCAGTTATAGCTAGAAGCATCTCAGATCATGGCTGCAGAATTCATAGTTTTTGACTGAATAATGTTCTCACTTTCTAAACCATCTTGATCTTGGTCTGTGGTTCCGTTTTTATCTTCACTTCGTCAGATTACAGCCAGATGCTTGGCATGGATGGCTGATAAATGCTCTTTTCACTGGATTATGTTCTGATTTACACTCATTTAAACTGAGCAACTGTCTCACTACTTCAAGAGCACACACTTTATGTTAAGAGAGTACAAATAAAGATCAAAACGAGCTGTTAAAAGAACAGCAAGTTCTTCAATAAATTAGTTCTGGAAAAAACAAAGTGCTCCTATATACTTTGACTACCAAACTTTAACTCCCAGTATACTGAAACTGTGCTTAGAGTGGGGCCTTCGATCAAATATCTGATCTTACTGCAAGACAAAGATGTAGGCAAAAAAAAAACATACACAAGAGACTCTACTGAGCCAACAAAAGTGGCTCAAATAGCAAAGCAATTGGGAAACACTAACTAGTTTTGCCAGAAACATTTGAAAGGTGCTTAGGGAAAACAAAGGCTGAATACCGAAACGAGTATGTTCTCTTACCAGCCAATCAGTTATTTTCATAACAATGAGTTGAAAATATATTTTCTTAACTACAGCTGTAGTCCACACAGCTGGCTGAACTGCTGCCAAGGAGCTGTTTATGCAATTCACAGACAAAGTCGTTTAAAGGGCGTAAAGGTTTAGAATTGAGCAATATTTACCACAAGTGGTGCTAATAGCACAATTTTCGCATTCATATCCTTTAGAGAAAAAAAATACAAAAAATATATGAGCCAACAGATGCATCAATTTTGTCCAAGTACTTTATTTAGGAAGTGTCCCACCTCAGTTCATTTTCAATGAAACACCCGTCCCAAAAGAAAACCCCTGCATAAAGTTGGAGTTCCTACCCTTCCCAAAATTCCTTGTTCATCTACTCAAGCAGTACTGAGGTTGGGTAACGTTTGGCAGATGAAACTGCTGAGAACCAACTCTCTATTGATGAGGAAGTCACCAAGCAGTAGCAATCAGCATTGAGGCATTCATACTGCATCACATCTCAGAGTAATTAGAGGACAATTTGGCAGTCCTCACTGCCAGCCACCTTGGCCAGCACTTTACATATACCACAAAAAACAATGAAGATGAGCACAGCTCCTGACAACATGTACTCACAATCGACTGTGCATCATAAAATGAGTGGGCGGCGGCTCAAGCAACAGACCTGCTGTACATGTCAGACTTCCACAACCCCAAAAATCTGCTCTTGAGACTAACATACCCCTCTAGACTGAACCTAAGGCAGTCGCGGAAATGGGACATTACCCTGTCCTGAAACCTGGATAACAGTTGTTTAATCCATCAGTTCAATGCTGTGATCAATGGTTCGGAGTCCTTTTGGCATGAATCACAAATGAGGATGTCAGGCCAGTTGTTTCTAACACAAGAGGTCCTTCAATGCCATCCTCAAATTTAGGTGGAAAGGATCCACTTTCCCAGTGCCACTACATAACAAGTCCAAAAAGTGAGAACATCCTTCTGGCTACAGTGAAAATATGGTGAGATTTTGGAAAGAGAGTCTGGAGAAAGGTGAAGAAACAGGGATTTACAGAAGTGCAGACCATGGAAGTGACCCAAGCTCGCTGAATCTCCCTGTACAGGTATTGTCTTCAGGTGGAAAGTCTTCAGGGGAACCAAAGAGAATTTCCATGTGCATAGAAAGGACCTGACAAAGGGTTGGGATGCCAAGAAACATTTAAGGACACTGGATGCACGAGACCAAATATGTCAGATTATCTCTAGGGTACGCCCGTAGGAACTGCATCGCTTGTAACGGGGCACCATGTGTGAAAAATGTGAAATCCTTGAAAAACAGTCAGTTGAAAATATCATGTGCTCACTCAATAATAGGAACCCCCCAGTGGGACATCTCTGCTTCTCACGAGACTCAATTTCCAACAACATTAGCTTTGAAATCAAAGCCCACTTCCAGACAGTTTGACTACGAAGGTCCATACACTACAAATGTGACAGGATAATGAAAAGATCCATTCTCTTAGTGGGAACCAACGCTTCATTGTGTACTGGAGTAATTATGGTTGGAAAGGGTGCGATGTATAATACCTCCCCTGAGGGATTCTTTTGGAAAGAGATTTACAAATAATCTGTTTGTACAGAGATGGATTCTTAAAAAAGAAGCAGAATGAGTAACCCTCGTGCTGGAATTTATACAAGCACTGGCAAAACCAAAAGGTCTATTTGATATGCTAACGCATGAAGAAGTAGCATATTAGAGTCAGACACATGGGGGGGGGGCAGCAGGACAGAACAGAGATGGGTATAGTTGTAAAGTAGTCCCTCGTGCAGGTAAATGCAAGCAGCTGGAGGAAGAAGTATGCACTTAACATCATTAGATGAGAGAAGAATGTTACAAGTCTGGACATGACTGGACAGTCTCCAGCTGAAAGGAGCAATAGTTGAAGGGGTGGTCACTTAGCCCACTCTATTTATATTATTAGCAAGATATCTTGTTGACAGCTGTACAGTCAAAACCCAGACTGCAAAAAAATCTACTTATTAAATGGGGAGGACGGTAGTCCGACGTAAGGGATTCAGTCAGTAACCCGTTCAGTAGAGGCAAATGTTTCAATAAGTTATACTCGAGCTCAACCCCTGGTAGTTAAGTCAAAGGTTGCAACTGTGTCATTTTGAAGTCTGCGGACCATATATAAGAAAATTAAGTGTCCAATGTATCTTGTACACAATTCCCTGATGGCATAACACAACTGTCAGAAAGCAATGGTTATCAAATTAAAACCTTTGCCTGGATAAATGTTGTTCATTTTAGTACAAAGCTTTCACAGAACAACCGCTCAAGGTGAGAGAAGAGGGCATTTAATGATGAATAAAAGACCCAAACAGGCGAAGAAGTGATAAAAAAACATGGCGGGTTAGACAGGAGGATGAGAGGAAGATTGGCGGGAGAGAGGGACTGACTGCATGATGACAACACAGGGAGGAATCTGACTAAAAGAATTTGGAGGATGAGGCAGCAAGGTCAGGAAAACCTGGAAAGAGAAAACCTGGAGTCAGATTAACGAATGAAAATAAGATAGAAACAAGACGGGCAAGTGAATAAAGTGAGACTGTCACCTAAATGGTATCTTAAAAGAGGAAACAAGGGTAGGAACAATGTTTCTATGGGTACATGGGTTGACCACAGAAGTATAGTAAAGGATTTCGAATGAGACAGGAGAATGGGATCATAGAAATAGATGGAGCTAGAGAGCAGAGACTGAGAGCCTCATCACCAAAAGTGAGCACTGGGAGCGCTAAGTTAAGACTAAGTCTCTGCCACAGTTTTAGTTGACTGGTGTCTTAAGTAGTATAAAAGATGGCACAGTGTTATATTACCACCTTGCACAAAAGTTAATGGGTGCTTGTCACATGAACTTTCAGGGTATGAGCTGCTTTTGACTGGAAATACAGCAGCATTTGTTGACACATTTAAAGTAAGCTACACAACATAACATGATACCATACACAAAACAACTGTAGGATTCCAGATTTTTGTTGCAATACCACCTCCCACACTTTTTGCCTGGTTATCTGGAGCAACTTTGACTGAGAGTGTGCTGGATTCCTGCTAATCAGGTCCCCAGCACCGGTATTCTTTCCCTAAACTGTTACAAGGGGGATGAAGTTGTAGTAAGTCCCCAGTAAACTGTACCCCTGGTATCTAGAGCTCTGGAACTGAAGAGGGTCCATTAGGGCTGTAGCATGAATTGTGCCACTATAGGGACCCCTCACCAAGATCATGCAAACAGCAATTGCAGACTGCATGTCTTGGTGCGGACAAAACCAAAGAGTGGACATTGCACATAGACCAGTGTGCCACATCTACAGACACTGCATAAGAAATAGGTAAGACACCCCTACAGCAGGCCTTACAGCCCAAAGGCAGGGTGCAATATATTCCATGTGTGGACATATCTGCCTGAGCAGATGTGACCCTACAATATCAAAGTTCATTCTGAAACATTGTAAGTGAATAGGGAAGCCATACCAAGTACATGGGCTCGACACTCGTCACTAATCAGACCCCAGCTCCATGATGGCTTCACTGTACATCTGTTTGTCTTAATAAGTCTGCACTGATGCCTGTCGTGACACCCCGCTGTCGCTGAACCTTAGGGGAGTTTGAGGTCCTCCAGCAAATTTAACTGTGGCAGCAGGTCTTGCGCGACTATCCTATCCTTCGTTCGCTTCCCTCATTTTGTTCTGCCCTATGTCCCCGCTTACGTTTGAACTGCACTGCTCCTACATTACTCGCACATTACTCGATGCAGCGACTTGTCAACACCACTCTGTCTTTCCTGAGATATTGCCGCAAGCTTTGATGTAATTGCTGCGCACTGAAGGTTTCATTGTCATGTAGCTATCAACTCGGCTGTACACTGTTGCTTTCTCATCTGTTGCATGAGTGCTATTCTGACTGTATGTCTTATTGACTAATGTGCAAAAACAAACATAAGAAAAAGTTAATAACAAGCATTTGCAATGCAATAGGTCTCGCATTTACGCGAGTTTAAGCTATCGGGATTGCAAATAACAATGCTTTTTATTTATGTTTTAAAAACAAATATAAAAGGCATTGTTATATGCAATGTCAATAGCTCAAACTCGCGTAAATGCGAGACCTATTGCATTGCAAATGCTTGTTTTTTTTATCAATGCCTAAATAGCATCGGCAGAAAACACCTGCGAGACGTATGTGCTTTGCCAATATTTGCTTCTTACTGCAGTCAGAAAGGAAATGGCAGTTACGTGCAAAAGAAGAAAAAATATTGCTGAGGCATGAAAAATCAAACCCATCACCCGATCGCCTGCGTGCACCAAGGTCTGTGGTGTCAACTATAAGAGTCGATTGACGGAGAAAGAAAGCAGCTCAATACCGGGCCTGAGCAGAGGAAAGGCAGGCTCTTTCATTGTGCTGTCAATCAACGCAGAAAAAAGAAGACTAATAACACCAGCAGCTGGCCCCAGAGAGGGCAAGGGGAGCAGACACGCTTCTCGTGAAGAAGCACGTGCTGACGAGTCATCTTTGCTATAGAAACAGCAGCCCAGACGATATGACCAAATGGGCGGTGCTTAATTCGATAAAAAACGTGCAGAGAGCCCAACAGTTCCTGTAGAGGCCTGATACCAGTGCTGAGTGCTGGGTTTGCTGAATACCTACGCTCTCTACTTTTGATTCCACCGCATGCCTCTTTCTCCAGTCACCCACCTTTGCTGCCTCTCACGCCTGCAGGTTCCTTTGTATCCTTGCGTGTTCCCTTTGTCACTCTGTTTTATTGATAGAGTTGCTGCAGCCTCTGGTTTCATTGTATATATGCACGTCAGGTATCTTCAGTTTTCGAGCTAAGTTGTCTCTAGCCTAGAGGCTACAATAGGGAGTTTACCACACAAGAATCAACCCAACATTGTAAACAAGACAAGCCCGGCGGAGCGTGGCGCGCGCGCGTTTGGGGGCGGGGGAGCGGACCCTTTGAAGTCCTCCCAAAAGGCGGATTGCATGGCGGCACGATGCGCGTGATTGTGCGCGTGCTAGCCATGCAATCCGCTTTTTGGGAGCACTTTTCAAACCCGCTTTCTATAGTCTCGCTTTGCGATCGCTTACGCGATAGCAAGGTCAAGACCTAAAAACGATTTAAACAAACAAAAAAAATAAGTCTGCACTGATGCCAGCATCTGATTTATTAATAAATGCACACTGAGGGCTCCTTAGAGGTGCCCCCGTAAAACCTACTGACTGCTAGTGAGTTGACTGACTGGTCTCAGCCAGCTTGCCACCACTAGACATGTTTCTGACTCCCTGACGTGAGAGCCTTCACTCTCGTTGGTCAGGAACAAAGCCTGCTCAAGCAGGAAGGGCATCTCAGAGTGGGAAGCTTCAAAGGCCCTGCCGCCATTTCTCCCTGTTCTGACCCCGCTTTTTGGCGGGAAAATTAGTTAGATTAGGAGGTGGGCCAACACCTAGCCAGCACCACCACTAAGGTGGGGCAGCTGATGTGGACCCCACTTTTTATAATCATCCATCTTGTGCTGGAGAAAATTACCCTATATCAGGGTCAGAGTTATGCCCACTTCCCACAGGAAGTGGTCATATAGAGGGTATAGTCACCCTAAGGTAAGTAGCCCATCGTTAACTACCTGGTACTCCCACTAATGCCCCTAAATTGAATATTTAGGTGGCACCCCTCGAGCCAGACCTTCAGATTCAACAGGCCTAAAGAAAAAAACGGACAAAGAAGAGCTGCTGAGCTCGAGAACTGAGTGCCTGCTGTGGACTTTTGGCGCAAAAACCTACCTGCCGCTTCAAGATTCAACCATAGTGGTCAACTGTATCGTCCTGCAACTGTGAGCCCTACAAGAACCCCAGAGGACCGCCAGACTTTCGCCAATCACCCAAGACCTCCCTTGGAGTAGAGAAACTACTCCCCTGCAGACAGCAAACACTGAATACGCAGAGTCCAGTTTACAGACTTGCAGCTCCCTGGTCCGACCGACGCCGCAACCAACCAGGAAGAGGTGCTTTTGCTCTGGAAGGTCAACTCTTTCTCCCCACCCAGAGTGGAGCCATGCCATACCAATCCCCAGAGCACCAGACGTCCTGCAACCAACATCGACCAACAGAGTCCTATCGAGGAACGTCAAGACCCCTGAGACCTACTCCACGAGTGTCCCAGCAGTCCTGAAATCATCCGTGCAAGCTGCTTTCCCCTGATCAAGAAGACCGCCTTTGCACACTGAACTAGGCTGACCAACCTACTCTGCTCCCAGCCTGCCCTGCCTGGGCTGGCTGTGCTCCCGTGCTCCAGAGGCTCTTGTAACCTTAGCCCCCATTTGGGAGGTCTCCGACTTGCCTACAAGTCTCCCTTTGTAGTCTGTTTCTAGGTGCCCCCTCCCTCTCTTCATAGCACACCAGCTACCAAAGCCTGCAGCACCCTTCTCCCAGCAGAATCCGAACTTTTCTGCAACCACTGGTGGCCTCTTGAACTTTGGTGGGTTACCACTCCGAATCCAGATGGTGAACCCTGACCCAGCCCCACTCCCACCTCCACCTCCACTCCCGCCCCCCTCTCCTACTTAATGGTGACCGCTGCGCGGTCGCGCCGGAGGCGCGCCTGAGGCAAGCCCGTCTATGCCCGTCCGCGCCTGGACCGCACCCAGCGCCTGACCCCCTGGCCTCTACGAGCACCATGACACCCTACACCGCTACGACTCCAACACCCTCCACGCACTCAACGCCGGCCGACCCTCCTCCTGCTTCCAGGCCACCCTAAAGCTCACCCACGGACCCTTCACCTGCCGCAAATACAACTACATGAGCCAGCGCACACCTGCATGCCCTACCCATCACACCGTCGCCAACCTCAACAAACTCAGCTGCATACTACTCAACACCCGCTCAGCCCACAAACACGGCGTCGAACTCTGGGAACTGCTCGACTCCTCCGGCCCGGACGTCGCCTTCCTGGCGGAGAGCTGGATGAACACCTCCTCAGCGCCGGACATAGCCAAAGCCATCCCGGACGGCTACAAGATCACCCGCAGGGACCGTAACAACAACAAACCAGGTGGAGGAATCGCCATCATCCACAGGAACACCATCAGCGTCTCAACCAACACCGAAGACTCCCTCAGCATAGCCGAACACCTACACTTCCAGATCCACGTCAATCACAACACCACCCTCAGATGAACCCTTGTCTACCACCCCCCTGGCCTCCGCGCACAATTCAGCGATTCCATCGCCGACCTCATCAGCACACACGCCCTCGCCTCCACAGACTACATCCTCCTCGGGGACCTGAACTTCCACCTCGAGAACGCCAACGACAGGAACACCACAACCCTGATCGACAACCTCGCCAACCTTGGACTCAAACAGCTCGTCACGACACTCACCCATTCCGTCGGACACACGTTCAACCCCATCTTCTCCGCCAGTAACCACATCACCTTCAGCCACACCACCGAACTCCACTGGACCAAACACCACTGCATCCATTTTTCCTTCGGAAAACACACCGCGCACAACCAACCGCAACAGATCCCACACCGCAACTGGAAAAAAGTCTCCGAAGACCAGCTCATCACTACCCTCGCCCGAAACCCTCCACCAGAGCCCTCCGAGACCGACGCAGCAGCCCACACCTTCCGACAATGCATCGACAACTGCGCCAACACCCTCGCCCCGATCGGGAAACCCTCCAACAAGCGCACCAACACGAGAGCCATCTGGTTCAACGCCAACCTCCTGAACTCCAAGCACACCTGCCGAAGACTCGAGAAGCAGTGGCGCAACGGCCAGACACCAGACAACCACGCTGCCCTCACGAACGCCAGATGCAAACACCACCAACTCATCCGATCCGCCAAAAGAACCTCCTTCAAGGAACGCATCGACAACAACGCACACGACAGCAAAGAGCTCTTCAACATCGTGAAAGAACTCGCCACCCCCAGCTCCAATGACGTACCGCCATCACAAGAACTCTGCGACCCCCTAGCCACTTCTTCCACCGCAAGATCAGACATCCACAGCAGCTTCGACACCCAGACGCCAACAAACGCAGAGACCCCCGACTCAACACCCACCAAACACACCGACCTCCTGCTCTCCTGGAACCACGTCAACGACTAAGAGACCATCAAAATCATGAACACCATCCACTCCGGCTCACCCTCCGACCCCTGCCCCCACCACATCTTCAACAAGGCAAGCTCCATCATCACACCCCAACTCCGAAAAATCATCAACAGCTCCTTTGACACCGCCACCTTCCCGGAAAGCTGGAAACACGCTGACATCAACGCCCTACTCAAGAAACCCAAGGCCGACCCAAAGGACCTCAAGAACTTCCGACCCATCTCCCTGCTCCCGTTCCCAGCGAAAGTCATTGAAAAGACGGCCAGAAGACAACCGACCCGCTTCCTGGAGGAAAACAACGTCCTAGACCACTCCCAATCCGGATTCCGTAGCAACCACAGCACCGAAACCGCCCTCATCGCCGCCACTGACGACATCAGAACCATACTGGACAACGGCGAAACCGCGGCCCTCATTCTCCTGGAACTGTCGGCCGCCTTCGACACCGTCTGCCACCGCACCCTGTGCACATGCCTCCGCGACGCAGGAATCCGAGACAAAACCCTGGACTGGATCACCTCCTTCCTCACCGGCAGAACCCAGAGAGTCCGCCTCCCCCCCTTCCGATCCGAAGCCACCACGATCACCTGTGGCGTACCCCAGGGATCATCCCTCAGCCTGACCCTCTTTAACATCTACATGGCACCGCTCGCCAACATCGTCCGAGCACACCACCTCAGCATCGTCTCCTACGCCGACGACACCCAGCTGATTCTCTCCCTCACCAAGTACCCGGCCACCGCCAAATCCAACATCCACGAGGAAATGAAGGCCGTCGCAGACTGGATGAAGATCAGCCTGCTGAAGCTGAACTCGGACAAGACAGAGGTCCTCATCCTTGGATCCACCCCCTCCGCATGAGACGACTCCTGGTGGCCGGCCACACTGGGAGCCGCCCCGACACCCACCAACCACGCACGCAACCAGGGTTTCATCCTGGACTCCACGCTCTCTATGACCCGGCAAGTTAACGCCGTCTCCTTCTCCTGCTTCAACACCCTCCGCATGCTCCAAAAGATCTACATATGGATCCCCTCTGAAACCAGAAGGACGGTCACCCAAGCACTTGTCAGCAGCAGGCTGGACTACGGCAACGCCCTTCAAGCAGGAACCATGGCCACACTCCAGAAGAGACTCCAACGCATACAAAACGCCTCTGCACGCCTCATCCTTGGACTCCCTCGCCACAGCCACATCACCACCCACCTGAAAGAGCTGCACTGGCTCCCGGTCAACAAGAGGATCACCTTCAAGCTCCTCACCCACGCCCACAAAGCACTCCACAACGCCGGATCAACATACCTTAACGATCGACTATCTTTCTACACCCAGAACCGCCAGCTTCGCTCCGCCGACCTCACCCTCGCCACCGTCCCACGCATACGCCGAACGACCACCGGTGGCAGATCTTTCTCCCACCTCGCCGCAAAGACGTGGAACACCCTCCCCGCCCACCTACGGCAGGCCCAGGATCTGCTGACCTTCAGGAGACTCCTAAAGACCTGGCTGTTCGATCAGTAGCTGCTCCCCCCACCCCCTTAGCGCCTTGAGACCCTCACCGATGAGTAGGGCACTCTACAAATGTCTTGATTGATTGATTGAACCCTTAGAACCGTCTATGTTATTTTCTGTGCATTTTTGCTATTTTCTCTCATAAAGATTCATTGTGTGCAATTGTGCACAACTGTGAACTATTTTCTGAAATTTTAAAATTTATAAGAAATTAAGTATTTACTTGTAAACTAAGTTCTTGGTGGAAAAATAGATTTTAAAAATGCGTCATTTTTAGGTCTCGCCTGGCGAAAGCAGCCCATGCGCTGCACTCGCCATGGAGAGGACCTTTTGGAATCGATTCAGCCAAAGCTGAATGCACGCGCGTCCAAATGGACAAAGATGGCTGCTCTTGCCATCCGCAAAGCTAAACATGCACGCGTAGGGACAAAAAAATGCACGCGCATGTGGACAGCCCGACGCCATCTTTGTGCACATGCGCGCTTTTTTTGGTCCCTACAAGTGCATGGCGGCGTGCTCCCGCACAACCACCGCTCGACCCAAAAGAGCTGGCGCAGGGCTTCCCGCAAGCATTGCTTGTTGTATTTGCATTCAGGGATCAGAGGTGCTATTTTGGCCCATTATCAGATCAAAACTACAAGTACCAGAGGGTAAAGTAAAAAACATTGACTGACATAGCTATTCAAAGCATGGAGCTGGGAAAATGTGCGAGCTCTGTATAAATCCCCAAAACATAAATAAAACGTTTGCGAGGGCATGCCTTCCTCCCTGGGATGTTGTTCTGCGGGTCTTACCTCTCTGTCATCCCGGTTACTAATCGCCGTGCTGCCTCGCCCAGTTAGTAGGCTGCTGCTGGCCACGCTGGACTTTCCTCTGTAATTCCCTAATGTGCCGTCTCCGCACCGCCCCCTCTGGCGGCGGTCAATATTCCCCGTTCTCCCGTCCAACCCCCACTTTGCCGCGTTCAAATAGGTCTTTAATTACAGCCGGGCTCAGCGCCGAAGTCCCAGGGGGCAGCGCGCACTTGCGTCGCTGTTCAGTCACCTCCTGGCGGCAGTCGTCAATCATCGCCTATCGTGGCCTGCCAACATTTCAATTACAAGATATGTACTGTAATGGGGCGACTGAGTGCAGCTGAGCCGGGAGGTGTGGTGGGGGCTGGGCCATACCAGGCAAAGTTACGTCGCGTTTGGGGCTGGGAAGAACCGTTGGGCAAATAAAGGGCTTAGAAGTCCGTGCCTAAGAGGTAGAAAAGATGAAGGGTAATTTTTTAGTTAAGGCGACCATGCCAGGTGGACCAGACGACCCCATGACGTCATTTTTCCATTTCGAGACTTTGCTGTTACATATCATTGTTATCAGGTTTGCTGGTCCAAAGGGCTCAATTGAAATGAACCAAGACTACAACCCCCAGAATGCACTATTACATAAACGCAAAGTTTAGAAGTGCAATAGTTGTATGTGGGAGACATGGAACCATTTGGTCACGATAACCATGCCAAAAACTATAGTCGTGTTTATCCCATTATAAAACCGACACTGCACAGCATACAGTGCTGCGGCCCAGGGCAGCCTACTTTCTGTAGTAAAATCAACTGGTTTAAAATAACGGACTACGATGGTCTGTAAAAGAAAGACCCCCAACTTAAAAGTTGTGTCCTTGGTACCAAGCGGATATGTGAGACCACCTTGTGCAAACTGCCAAACCACCCCCCCTCCCCCACCTGCTCCCCCCATGCCGTGACAACATATTCGGCTAGCCCTGCTTTCCAGCCAACATGCTTCTCATCCAAAAACTTAGTGGATAGACTGGAGTAAAAATGACTTCAGTGATGCTTGAGTGGGCTGCTGCATAAATGTTCAATACAGTTGGAGCACTCGAGTTTCCTAGCTCCATGTGTGAGGAGCTTATCCAGGCCAGCTGTCTGCTTTGCATCCTTTTAATTTGTCGTCCCGATTTTATAATAGGATAACAGAGGACTACAGGTACCAGAGTGCACAGCAAAACACCTGGCGTGGATAAACTCTTTATGCATTGACTTGGGAAACATGCAAGCTCGTACAATACACTCATGGTACAGTGGCACCATTGCAAAATATGAGGTGCAACTGACTTCTGTTGTGCTGCAGCACCCTCTTCTCACAGTAACCTATGTACACAAATCGTCTGACTAGTTCTCTTTGTAATGATGGGCCCTAGGCCCACATGCTAGGTGAAGGAGGACACAGGACACATAGTTGGGGATAGTGGGAATGGCCTCGAGCACGTGCGCTCGGCCCCTTTTATTGACAGCGTCACCTGACACAGTGACGTCTGTGGTGGGTGGGTGTACAGTGTAATACAGCAGGTCGGAGCACTAGAACGTGTCCATGCTTGGACACTACATCCCTCCCAATTTTTAATAACAAAACCAAACGTCAAAGTTCAACCTGGGGGAGAAAGAAAGATATACACAGTTGTAATACAGTGACCAAACTTCTGCAGAATCGCTCACGCTTCAGCTGCTTGGAGTCGCAGAAGATGTTCTTCCTGTCGCGGACGATGCTCTTCCTGTCGCAGACGATCACCAGTTCACTGTGGCACCAGTCATGGGTGCTCGATGGATCTAGTCTGTTTGACGGCTCTGCCTTGAAGTTGTTCTCACAGTCTTTCCTTCGCTTTTACTTTCTTGGCGACAAACGCAGTTGAGTTCTTGTGGTTTTACCGCTAGATGTTGCCGTTCGTCTTTTCGTCCAGTCCTTTTCTTTATCTGTGGCGTGTGTTCTGTTTTGCAAAACGGATTGGTTGCAAGACACCCCTCTCACCAGGATGCCTCTCTCGCAGGTGTTCCCCTGCCACGGGATATCCCTGAGGCCCTCTGGCTCGTCCTGAGCTGGGTGTACTGTGTCGTGTTACTCGCACGCCGATCCGTGTGGGTGCAGAGGAGACGACAAGTCTCACCTCGGGTTCTGCAGTCGTGCCTGGAGGGTAGCTGTTGGCTCCTGTCTTCGCACACAATGTCTTCATCCTCCTGGGACCTTTGCTGGAGGGCGGCTGATGACCATCTCTCGTCGCGGGGACGCTCTCTCACTGGCATCCCTGAGGCCTCTGCCCCTGGGTCACCACGGCTGGCGTTGTCCAGTGTCCGTGTGACCCCAAAGGTGGGTGTTTCGAATAGTCCGGCCTGCTCACCCCTGCAGATCCCAGGTGCGCTGAAAGCATCATCAAACAGATGGTCTTTCTCCGTGCCACGGGTGTTCTTCAGGACTTGCGCACCGTGTTCTGACGCTTGTCACCTTCCTTGTCTTTGAGGTGTGAGTAGTCTTGCCACACTCTTCTCTCTTTCCTCTATGTCTTTCTCCGTGAGGATGTCATGTCACTCTGGCTTCTTCTTTTGTTGCAGTGGCAACCGTGCCACTCAGATCTCTTCCTTTCCCCTTTTTCCTTTAAGTGGCAGACGTGCCACTCTGATATCTTCTTCCTTCTTGTAGTGGCAAACGTGCCACTCAGACATCTTCTTTTCTTGTAGTGGCAAACGTGCCACTCAGACATCTTCTTTTCTTGTAGTGGCAAACGTGCCACTGCGATGTCTTCTTTCTTCTAAGTGGCGGACGTGCCACTCTGGTCTCTTCATCTCTTCGCTTCACGACCTACTCTGGACCGTTCCTGTTCTCCTCTTATCTGGCCAGGCTTCTCCATGCAGCGCGCGCACTCTGCACGTGTTCCCCCTGGTCTTGTCCTCGTCCGAGAACACTCTCTTCATCTTCCTCAGCATTCCGAGTTAGGGTCGTGACCTTCTCTTCATCTTCACCTTGTCACCAGTTACGTCGGTTGAAGTTCGTGGGGCCATGCTCATGGTCCGCTTCGGTCTTCTCCCTTTCACCAGTTGCTTTGGTTCTTCTTGAGCTTCTTTGGACCACTTGACGGTCCGCGCTGCCGATCACTGGCAGGATATCTTCGGTCTTGCTTCAGACCTCTTGGTGCAACTCCTGGCGAGTTGGCTTCTTTGGGTGCGACCATGTGGCAGGTCGGCTGGGCCTTTGTGGTGCGACCATTTGGCTGGTCGGCTTGACCTTTGTGGGGCGACCGTTTGGCAGGTCGGCTTGGCCTTTGTGGGGCGACCGTTTGGCTGGTCGGCTTGACCTTTGCGTTGCGACCGTTTGGCAGGTCGGCTGGGCCTTTGTGGTGCGACCATTTGGCTGGTCGGCTTCACGAGGTGTGTCGCGTCGTGTGACTACCTTTGTCCGCTGCCTTGTCAGGCGCTGGTGCGTGCTACTCTTCGTACCGTCGTGGTACAGCTTCAGTGTAGCGTTGCTCCTAGTATCATGATCATTTGATGTGGTGGCTTCTTGGCGCCACTGGGTGTTGCTCTGCATCCTTGGCCGCCAGTGTCGGATACTTGCTGCGCCCATCCTCTTCAGTGGGTTCCTCTCGTGTAGGCGCTGCAGTGTACCTTCCGCGTCCGGGGTACAACTGCGCTGAGTCCGTTTGTTCTCTCGAGGGTTGGCTCCACTTGATGCGGCGACAGCGCAGTCCTCGCTGGGGTGGATGTGGCTTGACACCATTTCCTTTTCTTCCTCCTTGTCGCTGGGGGATAGCGCTGCATCCCTGTGGCACACCGTTGCTTCTTCCTGTGCTTCTGTCGCGTTCCTGCGCTTCTGGCACATTCCTGTGCGCCTCCGTCGCATTCCCGTGCGCTCACCTTCGCGCCTCCGTCAGACCTTGCGGTACTTGCCTTGCTGCCTCTTCTCCCTTGCGCTGCGAGCCGTCGGTCTCCTGTGGCTGCTGGACTTCTTTGGATTGCTGTAGGCTTGTTGGTTTCTTAGTGCTGCAGTACCACCAGTGGCCACTGGGTGGCAGTGTTGCTTTTGTTTGGCTTCAGCAGCAACCTTCTGTACTGCCAGAACTCTATCCCTTGTTTTCCTTTTCTCAATTTCCCCAGGCTCCGGTAGAGTGCAGAGGGCTGGAGTGGGGCTGGAGCCAGGCAGACCAGTGAAGGGCAGGACCGGAGCTGGGCAGCAGGTAAGTCTCTTCATTCATTTTGTTTGTATGCTTAAGTTTATTGAGAGGCATGGGGGGGCTCAGGCATGGCCAGTAAGCTGCACAGAGGGCAACACAGCACCGCTCCGCTGTCACGCTGGGTTTTCCTTCCTCTTCGGAACTCCTAGGGGCATGGTGACAGGTAGTGCCATCGCGCACTCAGTTTGAGGTTAACTTTCGGCGGCGCTGGCCGCATGCTACTTGTGGGAGCACTGCTGGGGGTCCCGCATGCTGCTATGGCCGGCGGCGGCCATTCTTTACTTCTTGACATCGCCCTCCCTGCTCGCGGCAGTTTCTTGCGGCAGGGGGGGGGGTGGGGTGTGTCGGCACACTTGTGGTCATGCGGGGTAGGCACCCGCTGGTAGTGCCTTTATATCCTTTTGTTGTGTGCGTCGCGGGCCAGACAGGTCTCGCGCTCCTTCGCGGGTGGGCTCCGCTTTACCCTCAGCTCGTTCCTCCCCCGCAGCAGGTCGCGTCGCTTCCCCGACCGCGCGGGGGGGCTGCTGGTGCCGCTTCTTGTTGTCCGTCGCGGGTGGGCTCCGCTTGATACTTCTGCTCGTCCCGCCCCCGCAGCAGGTCTCATATCGTCACGGACCGCGCGGGGGGGGGGGCGCTGGTGGCGCTTTGCTATCGCGGCGGGGTAGGCTCCCGTCCGCTTCAATTGGTCCGGCGCTCCAGGGCTCACCTTATGCCCGGCAGGGCTTTTCACGCGGGTGGGCTCCGCTTTTACTTGCAGTTGGCGGGCCTCCTTCTTTCCGCGGGTGGGCACCGCGTGTTACTCGCCACTTGCCGGGTCGCAGCCGATGCGGGTGGGCACCGCTCGGCTCGCCATTGCTTCCGGGCACCTCTCGGCACAGCGGCAGGGTCGGGGTGGGCACCCGGCCTCCGCCTGCAGAACGACGGCGTCGCGGCCGATGCGGGTGGGCTCCGCACGGTCGGCACTTCTCCTGGGCGCTACTCGGCACCGCGGCAGGTCGGGGTGGGCACCCGACTGCCACGCTTCCTCCCTGGGGCACAGCGTCGCCTACCAGTCTTCGTGGCGGTGCGGGGTGGGCACCCGGTCACCGCAGGGCCTGCTGCGGGCTCCGCTCGCCTGGCTGGCTTCTCGGCGCGTGGCGCCTTCACCCGGGGGGGTGTGCTCACCGGGCAGTCCTCTTTCCCCCTCAACCATCGAAGCTGCGCCGATCGGGGCTTGCACACGCGGGGTAGATTACCCGCCTCGTCGCCAGTGTAATGATGGGCCCTAGGCCCACATGCTAGGTGAAGGAGGACACAGGACACATAGTTGGGGATAGTGGGAATGGCCTCGAGCACGTGCGCTCGGCCCCTTTTATTGACAGCGTCACCTGACACAGTGACGTCTGTGGTGGGTGGGTGTACAGTGTAATACAGCAGGTCGGAGCACTAGAACGTGTCCATGCTTGGACACTACACTCTTCACAGGACCAGCCGGCTTCTTCACGCACACGCTAGCCACGGGTAGTCTGAGCTGTCACGGGCGCGGACAGAGCGAGGAGGCCTCTCCTGGGCCCTGAGGCAGCCCCTCCCTTCGCCCGCGGCTCTGAGCAGTACCCGCCCCCGTGCGGTCCACGTGCAGCTTAAGGCCGGGGCGCTCCAGTTCCGGCCGGTTCTGGCGCATCTCATTCTCAGCTGCGGGGACGGATAGGCGGGGCCAGAAAACAAACAAACAAACGCCGCCGCCGGGTCCTCGCTCGCAGCGGTTAGGGGGCGTGAGTTGTGACGGGTCGCGCTCGCGCTGTTGGATGGTCCTCGAGAACAGCAGAGCTCACGTAGCGCCCGTACGCAGAAAGACGACCCTAGGAAGCCCCGGCAAAAGCCAGGTCAGGGCTACTTCACCTCTCCAACCTCTGTTTCTGCACGCTGGAAGAACGTACGCAATAGCTAATTATGGCACGGCGACTGCAGGCTTGTTCTCAAATTAGATTTAAGGGGGTGTAACTGTAAACAGCTACACTGCTCCCGAAGGCTGCTCTGGGATCATACTAAGTTTGAAATGTTTTATTATTTTTGGAGCAACATATCTTGCAACATTTACATTTCAACTCGCATAAAGTTTTGTAATTTACCCAAACAAGGTCCACATTCTACATAGCACGTTTCCAGTAATGAAAAAGTAACAATATATTTAAAAAAAACACAAAATGCCACAATGTAAAATATTCAGTAAGCGTCCCACAGGCATAGGAACAGTTATCCGGAGGGTCCTTGACAAAGTGACCAGCCCACTCGCTGGCTGTGTTGTTAGTTAGGCGGATTTATGAAGCATGGCTGCCCCAACATCGCGGCGTCCCAGCGCTAGCAGGGAGGGGGTTCAGAGCGAAAAAGTGGAAGAAAAAAAGACCGGTTTTAATCAACTTCCGCGGTCCCTATCTTGGTAGAACACGCATCTACAGGCGATAAGGCTGACATCCAAACGTGCAGTGTGGAGGGGAATGTGTGTTCAGAGCTCACCCTACCCCAGTGAAGGCTAGTAATTGCTGATTGGGTGTTATCTACCTATCGTGACCTCCATTCACACGAACAAGTGCGAGTACTCGGACACCGACAGTGATAATAAGCTTCCTTTTTGGCTACACGACACGTTCATTCAATCTATGCGTGCTACCACTGCCATCTGGATTGTTG
Source organism: Triturus cristatus (assembly GCF_964204655.1). Lineage (NCBI taxonomy): Eukaryota > Metazoa > Chordata > Amphibia > Caudata > Salamandridae > Triturus > Triturus cristatus. The sequence goes on from NC_140581.1 coordinate 271,653,323, forward strand.
TGTCATACCAAATACATGCCCCTTATTCAAGGGGGCACAAGCGAAGACCACTCATTGAAGCTCTCGGGGCCTCCTGTTCCTCACTTAGGTAAAGATCAGCGGTTTCTATAGAACTCGACAAGACCTATGCCCCCAACACTAGGCCAAGGCTAGAAGGTAGACCCCCCCCCCCTGCCGAATTTGCTTGGCCAAATGGGGACTAAAATACTTTTGGGTTTAACGGTCCAGATTTGCAGAATTAACTGGTTCCAAACTGAAAGACCACCTGATGCAACTGTCCTACTTGTTCTTTCCTTCTTATTTGAAACTTAACACCACATGCACCAGATAAAAGTAGTAGTCGACTGCTGCATTAAAATGGTATTTGTTTCGTAGTATGCTTGTTAGATTTAGAATATCTGTATTACATGATGCATAGTCGTGTGTTTGGTTTTCTGCCGCTGGTTGGGCCTTCCAGTACAAATTGGGTTGGTTACCAAAGGCTCTATCACTCTTTCTGTATTATAAGTACAAGAAGTGTAAGCATAGTTGGTGTTTTGTTTCTGATAATTAGATGTTTTATAAGCTTGTTAGTTGTGACTGTATAAGGTTAGGCGTTTCTCAACATTGTGACACTGGTGATCATGTCTTTGAGATACAAGCTAAGTGTTTTCTACATACTCGTATTACATACCAAACAACTGTTAACCTTTAGATGGCAGGGTCCTTTTTTGTAGCCAAAACTTAAAATCACTTTATTGTGCAGGTTTACAAACCGTATTAAGGTTCTTGAATTTGGGCTTGGGGTTGAAATCCCCAGGCAATGGGCCCCAACAGTTCCCACACGTTCTGTGCTAATTCCAATTCGATGTTAAATTATTCACAGTTAAAATGCATTTAGCTTTTATGGTTTTGTATTAAAGAGGTCTTTTCTATTTAACTAACTTTCACATCATTCATGCACATGGATGGAACACTTAACCAGTCTTCCGCTTCACAGAGGTCTATTTATCAAAAGAAGTCCGGTTCAATGTGGCGGAAATACTTGTGTGATTCGTACAGCTCAAAGCTGCTTGCCTGTGCAGAACACTATAACATGTTGTGCTCCAACAACTTGTTGGCCAACTGTCCTAATTGTGCTGACAGTTTAGGTCACTGCAGTCTACCCCCAGATATGCGGCGGAGGTTTTGAAGAACAGGATTTGCGTAGTCCTCAATTCACACCTAACTTTCATCAGTCATTAGTTTCTAGCTAAAAATTATAACACTTTCTTCAAACCCAAACCACTCTCAGTGGACCTTTCACATGCCAGAGGTGCCATAGAAGGGTACTCATGGGGGCCACCGTCAAAGTAGATATTTGCTCCACTACAGCCAAATTAGTGGTCATTGCCACTATCCGAAGAGGCAACAAAACAATTACAACCTCCTTATAGAGGTTCCTTGACTGTCTCTCTAGAAAATTCTTGACCTATTTGGTGACTGCAGCTCCAACCTCAAGCCTACACAACTATAGCTTGTACCTCCACACTAATGCATGTAATACCCCCAGCGATACTAATCTATAGCAACAAATGCTTGAGTGATCACAGCATTCATTTAAAAGTCTTGCAACTCTATTTCCCAATCTTGTATCTTCTTGCAAAATAATGACTTTGATAAAGTAAACAGGAAACCTTCCCGCACAAAGAGTGCTATACGATATTTCAACCACTCATAAGTGGGAATCGTATGGTTTGACAGTCTGATTCCAGTTAATTTGTCAGACCACCCCCAAATACCTTGCTATAAACTCGAGTTTCTGGTCACCTAAAAAATGACAATGCTGGCTAGATGGACAAAAGCATTCATATTATCAACCTAGAAGTGCATGTCTCAGAAAATCTACCCCAACATCTAACAATCGGAAGGACATTTCCTTACATCTCATTATAATGAGACCACGTCTAAAAACAGACAAACTTAAACGATCCTTCTCAGGAATGGCACCCAAAATATGGAACACGCTGCCCCCTGAAACCAGACTGAATGCCTCTACCGCATCTTTCAAAAAAGAAGTTAAAGCGTTTCTCATGGCAACATTTACATGAGCACAATCTATTCAGTCCCCGAGTTCTTTAGATCCTGTTATAATATCCATTACTATGTTTAAGCCTCCTACGCTATTTGCACGAAATGTTGTTTTATACAAGTGTTACCTGCACATTTGTTTGTTTAACTAACAGTTGGTTGTAATGTAAAGCGCTCTGATATCCGCAAGGATCTTGTTCGCGCTCTATAAAACTTTCAAATAAATAAAATAAATAAACATCCTCTGCGCATAAAAATAAAGAAGACCAAGAAAGGATTACAAACGGCATCAAAATCCCCCAAAATATAAAATGAAAACCGACACTCAGGGGAAAAAAAAAGAAAAGAAGCATATTTTTAAGTTAAGACCACCTCAAAAAGACTAAACAGCTTTAGCTATAAGCCAACCCCAAAACACCTTTTTTTGAGAACGGTCATATAGGTGACCAATCCTCCTACTTTCATGACCATTAACCCTGATAGCAAATGGGAGGTATTGCCTACATCTGGTTCTGAGTCGACTGACTGCACCATCACTGTATAGAAAATCCCATAATAATTAGACATTTAAAGAGATACTATTTAGCAGGTCTTGATGAGCTTATGTTAAATTACTCCTCGAAGCCCATTGTTGCCACATTTGCAAAATATTTAACAATCTATATGGTACCTTATGGAACAAACCTAATTAAACCTTTTTCTAGCTCAAGGTCAGCTACCACATTATACCTCAAATCTAAACAAGTCATATCTTCTAGAAGAAAAACCTCAGCAGACTTTGAAGACCTAAACAGTGACCATCCAGTGTCGGGTCTACCTTTCCAGCAAAGGAACTGTAGAGTTATTAGACGCTACACTCCGTTTGGAAGTGATTATCAGGAAACAGTACACAGGCGGCCATGCCTCTGATAAATAAAGATGAACTGGGTATTCTCAATAATTGTAATGAGAAATGTGTTACGCAGATAACAGAGGGATGTTTTATTTTCGAGTAAAATGCAATAACAAGCAACAGTTAAAACACAAACACCCTATATCTATGGAATGGGCCATGCTATTATATCAGTTCAAGCAGCTAACCCCGGGAACAGACTCAACAGATGGTTTACCCACACCGTCAACCCGGCACACACAGTCACAGACCCTCCCTAACCAATCTCCCGAAATACCAACCACATGACCGTATGGCCAGCCCCAGTATCAGGTATACTGTTGCAGCTCTAGGTCGAACCACATATGATAGGCAACCGTGAGTCACAGAGGAGCCTCCCCCATACGGCGTTACATACCTTGGCAAGAGTAACTGGGGATGTCCTTCCACTCCCGTCCCCCAGGTTATACCCCTGTTCCACCCCAGTTCATGTGCCATATCTGGAACCTGAGACAACAGGGTATACGCAATACGATATATCTATACGTTACGCATGCTCCCCGTTGACGTACCACCAGTATACACAGATGAACGGTACCACCATTGGATGTACAATTGACTTAACTCTGCGAAACTTTGTATAATGTACACTGTGTGAAATATGAAAATTGTAATAAAAATAAGTTTAAAAAAAAAAAAAAAAAAAAAAACAAGCAACAGTTAAAAGTTAAAGCAATCCACGTACGTACTATCGTTCATTTGGTTTTTACACCACCGGTCGTTATCAAACCCTGGGTATATCCTCCAGCTGGAACGTAATCCTGACCTCCTTTCACAGTATGAGAATTCATAGAACAAGGCAAACTCTGGGTCACGATACATTACCTGAATTAAAATCGGATTGTTAGAAGTAGAGTACATGTCCTATTCGAATGCTTCATGTCAGGGAAAGCTGCCCATGTGTTGAATAAGGGTCTGGAGATCTTCACTGCTGCCTTCCTATCAATTCACTTTCACTGTTGATCATTTAATTATATCCCGAAACAGTTCCTCGTTTGAAGATACCAACTGTAGTCTTTGCTTTTACGAGAGCACTGCTGGTGCGATGGATATGCCAAAAGCCTTGACCAATTTCTTAACTAAGCCTGTGGGTACCATTCGGAAGGCTTGCTCATTGTAGCACTGATGCATTTTCATAGAAAATGTAAAACTATATGGTTGTCAGACAGCTCAAAATTTACTGTCATATGACTTAATTGCAGCTGCATAAATTATGTGTGTTTTGTATCTGCTGAAGTGTGGGCAGCCGACAAAGACCAGAAAATGGATTCCGTTAAAGGGCTTGGCTATCGTTTGATATGCTGTAATCAAGTTTGGGCAGACTGTGGTTTTAAGCCAGAACCTTACGAATTTGAAAAATACAATGAACGTTAAATTGCAATATTGGCCTGGGCAGTAAAATCTTTTTGAGTGCAGTAGTCACATTTTAAGGCACCCAAGAACATGCTATCACATCTGGAAATATCTTGTAATAGGCATAACATTATTATAAGCTACACATAAACACAATTCCAAGCAGAGGCTTGCTCTCTCCTGATTATGGTCTGTTAGGACACAGACACTGAAGAACCATGTTTGTGGTAAGAAAACACCCCATTTAATGCACTAGCTAAAGAATGTTGAATATCTAAAAACCTTAAGTGAATAGTGATATTCACACTAAATTCAATATTCATTCATTCATTGGAGCACACACCCCACCTGTCCACCCTAGCTGTAATGCAAGCTCGCTTTTTGGCCAACTTGTACCTTTGCATGGATGCAAATTGACCCTCTATTCATGTTAAAATTCCCCTTAGTCTTTTCTAAAATATGCTTTTACTGAGTCCCAAACTAGTTTCCACTACCACACTCCATTAACTGCTCTCAAATGTGTTGTAATTCACCACGCACTTCTTTATCTAGCCCAAGGGCCCCTTAAAGCCCCCAAAAGCTTCCCCATCGAATATAAAATGTTCCTGTTTATGCTAGCTGCAGCAACACAACCGTGTCTCTTTCACAGCAGCACACGCGATGGCAGCCAACAGCACAACATACTACTAAAATCAGTGACCTCCGACTGACTCCTAAGTGCACCCATAGCACACTCAAGAGCACAGTGCTGCACTACATCCACAACAGCACACCCCTCTCACATTCAGCATTACAACAACATACCTATACCGCCTAACAGCACTATGCCCCTACTACTTGGATACACAGGACCACGCTACAGACAAAGCAGCGCAGCATCTGTCAAAGCAGTCTTTCTGCCCTACACAACCTCGGCAGTGTACCCATACCTGTGATGACCCAGCAGCCTACCTTCAGAGAAGGTATGACAGCCTCTGCAGATACACATTCACTGAGGGTGAACACAGCTCCCACCGCGCTCCCCAATGCTGCGTCAAGACAGTTGCTTGGAACAGCTTCAAGAGCAGCAGGCTATGGCCCACACTAGACGCGGCTCAGTAATCCTTGCCTTCACAAGAGGCAATGCTCTGGGCTAGAAGGCCCCTTAAATTACCCATAAGCAGTAGTGGCCACATCAACGCTATATATCCCAACTATGACTTCAGCTTACTCTAGCTCCTGTGAGTGGTGCAGCCATGCTGCATTGCACAAAGATAAAACTGGCTTGCAAGTCATGGTATAAGTCTGCCTTTGCTACGGTCCTAGGTAAAAATGCATGGCAAAAAAACATAGATTTTATCTTTATGGCTGTTTGTACTGAGATGAGGGCAAATTTAGAGTGTGTACATCACCCTTGATTCTACTTTCAATTCTGTAAAAGGCAAGAAAAAACACTTGTAAGACGGCCCTACATTGTTTCCTTACTGTTTCATGGGCAAGTGTAACAATGTGTGTATTTACAAACTTTGATTATTTTTGTGTACAGCTGTTACCAGTTTTTGTTACAGGAAGCCGAATACATTTTAGTAAACACCTTGAGTAAATGTGCAGTTGAAACGGCATGTGCAAATGAAACATATGTGATTTTTATTTTTATTTTTGTTTTCAAGGTCCTTTTAGAAAGATGCTTATTCTGAAACAGAACAACTCTGTACAACAGTCCTAAAATTAGCACGGCAGAGCTTCAGAGAGTTTAGAACTCTATTTTAGGTAAGCTGCTCTCCAGACAGCTCTCCTGTTGAAAATCATCCTAGGAACCTGTGAGGGAAACACAGCGATAAGTGGTTGACCACTATATGCTACCTTACATGTCTATCAGTGTACATAGAGGTAGACAGATTGTTCCAGGCAGAGATGCCTTGGGGTTGTTATCGCGTAGAGAAACAGGCGTAGATTGTTACAGGTAAAGCTAGCCTCGGATTGTTACAGATCGAGAGCGCTAAAATTGTTAAAAGTAGACGTCTTATCTTTTAAACGGAAATCCATGATCAGAGTTGACAGAGGTAGCTTAGTATGCAACTGGTTGAAATAACCTTAGATTGTTCTGGGTATGGTTAGGCTAAGATTACCCCAGGTATACATAGCGTAGGACTGTCACAAGGAAAAACAGCCCAGGGTTGTTATAGGTAACAAGAGATTGAAATTGTTACAGGATAAATAAGCCCCGAGTTAGATTAAGATTGGCACAGACATAAGATTGTTACAGGTAGAGGCAGGCATCGTGTGAACCAATTAAAACAGCCTGAGATTGCTGCAAGGGAAGGAGATAGACACTTAAATAGTGGGCCTAGATTTAAAGGGACACAGATGGAGATAACCTGAGTCTCACCAGCCAGAAGCCTGTTCCCAGGCAGAAATAGCTTGGCACTGAGAGAGACAGGCAATCCTGCTTTCTTCCGATGATGCAGAAGAGAGTTCGCCATGGTGCGGTTTACAGGTGACACACTGCAGACTTGCTCTTGTTACATCAGCTATGGTTGTTAACCTGGTGTCCTAACTACCTTTGAACACCTAATAGCTGCAGAAGTGGGGGGGGGGGGTAGGGGGGAGATGTGTAGGGCTCACTGCAGGCTCTGCATTCAGCGGGAAACACAGTTCCTGCTGAAAACAACCCAAAGGCCTGGAACAGCCCTCAGTAGGATGTCATCGAGGGTAAAGCTGCAGCCCAGGTGAGGTGAGAGATACGAGTAGGTGGGTAATGGGCATAGTGGTTGTTCTGTTATTGCCCTTCGTGCACAACTCCACGTGCAGCTAGAGGCCGACTGCTCTGGCTGATTCCATTCGCTGCTTGTGTCTGTGCTGTCGGCGACTGCAGTGCTTCTGCTGGAATCCCAGCATGCATTGGTGCTGAGGTAATCATAAAGGGCACTCCTGTCTTCCCCCACAGTGTGTCAGCTGATAACCCCGCAGTGACATGTTGTGATAGTGGGAGGGAGAACCCAATGGAATGTGTTCTCCCACTCCACGGCTGTCCTCATTCCTCCCTTCAACGAAAAAGCAAAATCCTCCTTTCAGTTCCTTTTTCCGGGTTCTTAACTCCTGTCAGCCTAGTAGAGAAAAGATGCAGCGAAGGAAACACATTATTTTACTATAACCCAGCATCGACGTTCATTGGACCCGGTCATGCTTTTTAGGTCTTGCTGAGGCAGCGCATGCATTGCTGTGCGATACATTTAGTGTATGAGTTTTCAAAGTGCTGCCACAGGCTTTTGGTGGCCTAAAGCTTGCCTGCACGCGTGCAGCCGCCATCTGCCTTTCTGTCATGGTTTATTAAGCCTTCCAGCGCGTGAATCATGCTCCTCCACCCCCTTGCTGTCTGCTCTCACTACCCCCCTCTCTTCTCCCCACCTCCCTCCTCGTTGGCTTGCTATTCTTAACTTCGGAAGCATCTGAGGTGAATTCTTCAAGGAGCAATTCACTTCCGACTAAGCCAATGCCGCCTCAGATAGGAGACATTTTCTGGTGCTTGTTTATCTATCCCTCGACTAGACCCTCCCCTCTGTTGCTTTTTGCCTTAGTTCCCCCCCCCACCCCCCCTCCCGAGCTGTTGCTTATTTCTTTAGTCTGCTCCTGCCCGTATCATTTTATGGAGAGGCATTGACTTCACTCATTTTCAGTCTGTGGCGCCTATTTCATTTGAAAATCTTACGAGCTGCTTTTTCTGTCACCTCCAATGTCAACTTCTAATAAAAAGAAAAAAGGTTCCTGGGTGCGGTAGAACTGAAAAATAAATAGATCATGTGAGACCACAACGCTTTTAACTTATTTGTTAACCCTGTTGAATGCACGGGTTGTTTATATAATTGACACACTTCATGCACTAAATGTGCTTGCTTCTGCTTCTGTTAGTTGTGTTAATCTGCAGGCAGATTGTTAAAAGAAACTGTGGTGGTCTTTGCACTTGCAATTTACAATGAGACTCCGCACATTAAGACATGTTTTCTGTCAGTTGCCTCATGGCTAAGGAACGCCTAATTTTCATAGTGTCTCGTCAGAATACAGACCGGAGCGGACTACATTATATGTATTTGGAGAACAGCTACAAACTCTCTCTAGAAACAAAATGACACATAGTAAAACTGTTTGCAGAAAGATTCACCGCGACGTGACTCAGGGCCTGCTTTTAAGGCACTGTTTCTGGCGAGCGGTAAATGATCTTGCAGCAAACATCGGCCTTTTATCACCAGTTAAAATTAAAAATAATTTCAAGGATTATAAAAGGAGTATATTGGATGACAGTGACCCACAATCTGCAGTTTTGTGAAGCTCACAGTGACAGATGCAAGATACAAAGCGCTGTGTAAAATACATAACATTCCAATAATCATGTGTTATTTTTAAGGGCATTGTTTAAATGTAAATTAGTGACTGAAAGCGGCTAGACTGCTTTATTTTAAGAAACACATGATGCTGTGTTTGCCAAATGACGCTTAGTCGAAACTGTTTATTTTTCCTTTCAGTGTTTATATTAGGGTATGCAATATTGAAAAACTAGCCAGCCTTATAAACCAAATTATGACATTTTCAACAGATGGATACGAAAACAATAGTGGACTATAAAATGGAGAAAACTCAGCTGACTGCACACCGTCTCGCGCTTCTGTTTTGCTGGTAGAGCTGGACTCACAGACGCTCTCTCTCGCAGACGCTCTCTCTCGCAGACTCGCCCGCGGCCACCAAAAGCTTCCCTCACGGCCACCAAAAGCTTCCCTCACGGCCACCAAAAGCTTCCCTCACGGCCACCAAAAGCTTCACTCAACACCACATCAGTATCACTCCGCATCGCCTTTGCAATAGTACACCACCACATCATCATCACTCAGCAAGACCCAAGTATCATCTCACCACCACCACATCATCCACCACAGCCTGTTCTTGGAATCTGCCATCTGTTGATTCTCCCTTAGCGTCTGGCCGCTGCTAGTGGTATAATACAGGTACTAGTTCACAACCTTCACACTCCAATTGTCTATGCCCCTCAAAACAAAACTTTAACAAGCATTGCAAGAATAAAACGAAAAATGAGGACATTTTTTATTCTACATACATTTTTTATATGGTCGTTCGGTTGGACATAATGCCTTCTTGGTCATATATAAGGTAACAAAAATGCTTCTGGCCGTTTTCTATTACAACTTTTCAGCATGCTGCACAGCAGCCACACTTCTCAACAGCAAACCTTAAACACATTGGCAAAGTCAATAGCTCTGCCTAAACACTTAAAAGTCCCCAAAGGCGAGACCTATTGGCTATCCCAATGCTTGTTACTGCTTGGACGGTTATCTACAAATCAACCTATCCCCTTGACCACCCCCTGCATCAAACCCACCTGCTACTGATGGCAGTCCTCCCGCATGTGTGTAATTAATATCAAAAGCACTTATTGAGGACTGGAAGAGAATCTACAAGAAACACCGCTAAGCTGCCATTGAAAGAAATCTACATCACTCAGTGCCTGCAACAGCGCTTTAAGTGGGATGAAATAGATGTGTGTGGGGGGGATTTATGACAGGGGCGTGGCATAAGAAGCGTATCCAAGAGGTGTAATCTCTGTAATTAAGGGCATGTCTTAAACTAGGCCTGGGCGTGAAATTCCGATCCGCTTGCGAAGTTTTCCCCACTCAGCGCTCTATGTAGAGTGCAGAGTTCACAAAAAAATCTGCCTCTGCAGGCTGCGTGTTTTGGTGCAGAACAAAGTGAAGAGTCGACATGGCACACATCCATCTGTGCCATGCCTACGACCCACTGCCCTGGCATAGATCAGTCACCCTCTAGCTGGGTGCACTATACCAGTGGTGAGTGTACAGGTGCATGTGCCCTGTACCCCTACACTGTCTAAGTACATTCTTAGACATTGTAAGTGCAGTGCTGCCATTAAGAGTATATGGTGATTGGAGGCTGTCATTACCTACTCCACAGCACCATAATGGCTACACTGAAAAGTTTGGTATCAAACTTCTCAGCACATTAAACCCACACTGATGTCAGTGTGGGATGTAATGAAAAATGCACACAGATGCCCCCTGAAAACTAACCTACCACTAGTGTCTAGGTGGAGTGGCTGCTTTCAGCTGCCACCACCAGACATGTTTCTGCACCCCTGGGTCTGGAGCCTGCTGCTCTCTGGGGCCTGAAACAATGCACATCCTGGGACGAGGTGCCACGCCTTCTCCCCGAGAGTGGGCAGGGTTCATGAAGGGGAAGCTTCAAAGGCTTCCCGCCTTTGTGAGCTTTCCTAGGACACTTGCTGCTTTCAGCAACTGGTCCCCACTGGTTCTAACCCCGACTTTGGGTGGGAGGGGGGGGGGGGGGGGGGGGGGGGGGGAACAAGTGAGGCAGATAGGAGTGCCCACCTCTGCCAACTCCACTTCCATGGGGGAGGCGAGGTGAAGCGTAACTCTGTCCCTGCCATCTTGCAGATAGATGGGGGGGGGGGGGGGGGGGGGGGACTCAGCCAACCAGAGTCAGGCTCATAATAGGGGGTGTACCTACCCCAGGTAAGGGACTCATTGGTCCCTACCTTTTACCTACCTCTAATGTCCCTAAATCTAGTATTTAGGGGCACCCCTGTACCTTGCTTCCTCAGACAAGAACCTGCAATAAGAAAAGGACTGAACAGCCGTGCCGAAGCTAACAAAAGGAAGACGCCCACTGACTTGGCCCCAGACCTACCGACCTGTCTCCACCCGAACCTGCTCCTGCGAAATCCCGGTGTGTCCTGCAGCTATCAACCTCGAAAACCCCGGAGGAACTGCCTGCCTTCTACCACACAGACTTTGTTTCCTGTTTATACCTAATTTGTCCATCTGCAACCTCTGGCTCTGGACACCGCAAATCTGCCCCACTCAGCACCCGCAGTCCACGGCCTGAGCTCGAGTGGGCAAACACCACGAGGATGTCTCCCCTTCGACCCCTGACCCAAGATCCGGCGACACCTGCAGCCTAAATCCGGAAGGTCCTCCCAACCCCGACCAGGAGCTGGTAAGAAGACCCGACCACAAAAGGCACCCCTGAACCCGACTCCCCACAGCCTTAGGTGGCCAAACCAATGGTACCTAACCAACCCCTAACTTCCCAACTTACCTCTCGAAGTGGTGGTCACACCCAGAAGACCTTCGTCCCTAAGCCTGCAGTGCCTTTACAAACCAGAGGTTTCCCATTGCAAACAGGGCTCCTGATGTCGAAACAGCACCCTGCCGCCCTAGTGCCGCTGAGGGTGCACCTTTGGTGCAATTTGTTTCCCCATTTGCCCTGAGCTAAATTCCAGGAGCTTTGCATCCACAAGCAGCCACCAACCAGAGGCCCCGATCCCCCCATTGGATAACATTGGCCCTCAGCACCCGGCCGCCCTAGGGCCGCTGAGGGTGTAACTAGAGTGCATACTTGACTTCCCCCCCCCCCCCGTGTCTACCCCCAGAACCTCAATTCCCACTAGCAAATGCTTACCTCAAAACCGATAACACTATTTTCCTCCAACAGGATAACATTGACTGTTTTTCTGTGAAACGTTTCTAAGTGTGGAGTTTGAAAACCTAAAGAAATTCTTCAAAATTGTACTGTTTAACAAAAATGATTTTACATACCCGTTTACAGAAAAATGTCCCAGAGTAGTATCCATGTATACTACTCTGTGTAAGGAAAGTAATCTCAAACGTAACTCACCTGTAATCTGAAAATACCATATAAAGTATATGTACTGTATTCTGAAAAGCATTGCATTATCAGTAACACTACTGTAAACAAATCAAAGTACATTTGCAATCCAAACTGTGTTACAATCTGTATATTTACTGCAAATTATTTATTGCTTACCTGTGCCAGGCTTGCTTGGTTCTAGAAAATAAAATAACTAAAAGAATATTTTTATACAAAAACAATTGGTCTGAATTTGTCTTTGAGTGTGTGAATTCACTGCTGACCGAGTACGTACAACAAATGCTTAACACTGTCCTCTGATACTGCCTTACTGCTCGACCACACTACCACAAATAGAGAGTGAGGTGCTATCTATCTTTACCTCTGCCTACCTTTGGGGTTCCACTGGACCCTGTGCACACTATACCTCACTTTGGTATATTATATACAGAGCCAGCTTTCTACAACAACCTCCCGGCGAGATTTCAAGTGTACCATGACAGCGTCCCTCTTATGCCTCACTCATTCTTCACTCATTTCTGATGCTTCATTCCTGCTTGTTAACTGAGACAGAAACTTCCAAAATAGCCAGAGCATGTGTGAAATTTAAAAATGCTGGAAAATCTGAGGGGAAATATGAAATTTGTAGGGATAAATTAAATCTACTATTTCCTGCAGAAAAATGTGACAAACGGATTATGTACTGCACCTGTTTATAAGGCTATTTATTGGCTGGAGTAATTTAGCATGACTTTAATATGCACGCAATTCAGATATTTCCACAGCACTAAAACAAGAAGCACCATCTCCTGTTTTTGCTTTGGTTATACTACATGACGTTTGTTTAACCCTTCCAGTGCGGCACAGGGAGGTGTTTTAAATTCTTGTTTTTATGCAGCTTGCTTGAGCAGTCTATGGTGATTGCATGTTAGGACAATTAAACAAGGCCCACTGCTGTATGTTCATAGGATCACAGCCATGGGGTGAAAGCGAATACGTGTAATCTGCTTTTTTATGTAAAAAATCTATGACACAGACCCTCATCACCAGCCGGCTTGACTACTGCAATGCACTCTATGCTGGCACCATCACTTCAATGAACTCATACAAAGACTCCAGACTGCTGCAGCCAGACTGATTCTCAACCTGCCCAAGAGGACACACATCACCCAGCACCTAAAAGACCTCCACTGGCTCGCCGTCCAGATGAGATGCCATTTCAAGCTCCTAACTGACACCTACAAAGCCCTCCACAACCTTGGAACTGCCTACATAAACCACCACGTGATCTCCCACCAACCTACCAGAAACCTCTGCTCCGCACACCTTGCCCAGACACTACGTATCCACTCCTTAGGACTCTCCTTCTCCCACATCCCCACCAAAGCCTGAAACACCCTCCACCTCTGCAATGCACCCTCGCTGGCCCACTTCAGGAAGGAACTCAAGACCGGGCTTTTCAACTGATATCTGCAGCACCGTACCTGAATACCCCCAGGGTGATTAGCCATGTTATAAACATACTGCTTGATTGATATGATATTAGCTGAATTAATGAAAAGAAACCTAAGTATCAGAAACATATATTCTGCTTATTTGTGGAATAAATAAAATTAATCAGAGGGAGAAAAGATTAGGAAATGCAAGCCTTTTCGGGCACCATATGATCAATACACATGATTGCCGATGGTTCAAGAACAAGCACTGGCAAAGCTAATAGGTCTTGTCTATGCAAGAGCTATTGGCTTTCTCAATGTGTTTTAGCCATGTTGCACAGCAGCATAGCTGTTGTGTGGCCTGGCTAAAAATTAAGGGGGGCACTATGAGGCAGCCAGCCCTGGCTGCGTCACAGCACTTTTTTCCCCAGGTGGGAGGGACAGGTGCTACGGGCAGTCAACTACAAGGAAGGGGATGGGGCAAGCAACACTGGGTTGAAGGCGACTGGGGAGGGAGACAGGGGGACTTGAAGAAGAACAAGCATTGGCATAGCCAATAGGTCTCGCCTTTGGGACCTTTCAAGTGTTTAGCCACGCAACAGTTGATGTTGTTGCATCAAGGATATTGTGCTGGATAACTAAACACTTATAAGGTCCCAAAGGCGAGACCTATTGGCTATGCCAATTCTTGTTTCACAGTCTCATCATTCAAGAACTAAAGCATTTTCAATGTTATAACAACGAAGCCATAGCTGTTGCTTATTTGTCTTATGTAACAAACAACCATTGATAAAGCGAATAGCCCTGACTTGTTGTAGGTGTAAAGTTACTTGTTATATATATATATATATATATATATATGTATATAACATTATATGTGGAGGCAGTGACACAAGCAGCAAAATACCAGTTGGGCGGCGCACTATGCTAAGCACAGATTTTGAGCTCATGTATTGTAAGCCACGCCCTTAATTACATCAGCCACACCCCTTTAAGAGACCCCTCTCCTCCCCACCCCCAGTTTTTCCATCCCATTTAAAGCTGTGGGTAGGTCTTAGTTTAGGTGTACGTTTATTGCTGTGTGATATGTTTTTATAAATTAACTGGAAACTCACATAATGGTCATTGCTTTGATTTGCTCGCAAAAATATGTTACTTGAAGTGTTAACACTCGACAATAGAATGTCACTCATGGGCAGACTGAAAGCATAGCAATGTCATACATAAGCGACCTGAAACCTTGGCAGCTATTGTCCTGCCATATTTACTTTCCCGCCAGAGTGTGAACGGCTGGACTGCAACTGCGAGACCTTCGAAGACCTGGCCAGGACCCCAAGACCAACATAAAAAGTCCCCACATTACCAGACGCCTGCATGGGTGGAGAGAGGCCCCAGGCGGAAAGGAAGGAGGTAACATGGCATGTAATTATTACACGGCGCCTAATGTTTCTTCAATGTCCAAGTGCGCCGTCCACTCGCCTGTCAAGAAAGCTGCGGATGCTCCTCAGCTTCTACATCGAGTGTCTGGGCCGGCTGGAGAAAGAGTTCATTCTCACTGCGAAGCCCCGGTCACTGCAAGCGCGGGATTGTGGACTGAGCGACCGAGAGGAGAAGCTCTTACCCCGCGATAACATTTCTGATATTCGGACTCGAACTGAGTAGGTGTGGGGTGCACGATGCTAAGACAAATGGAACTTCAGCCATTAAGTCACGGCACCAGCAAACGTTCCCCCCACGTGGTATGTATTTGCCTGTTTTTTCAAAATTAAACAAGGAGGCACATTCAGCAGCTAACCAGGCACGGTTTAGAAGGGAAACAAGAGCGCGTGCCTCGCGCTAACAGTTTAAAAAAAAAAAAAGCAACGGGTGAAAGAGGAGGATACCTGAATGGTAGGGGAGACGAGTGCAGGCTGCAGCAGTAGGGACGTCAGAGGGGGAGAGCGAGGCGGAGGGGTGCATGGTTGGGGAAACAGAGAAATAAGTCGGGTGCCAGGAGGAGGGAGTGATTTAGGACGAGGAAGAGGTTGTGAGAGAGAGGGGTAGCAGGAGGTGAGCCCGCGTGCGCTTGGGGGGGGTAGGGGGGAGGAGTAGTCTTCACTTTTCAAGCACCGCACTCGTGCTTGTGGTGCGCCGCTGCTCGCTCCCGCAAGGTGGATGCCGCCACAAGCACTGCTTGAAAAGTGAAGACCGATGGCTAAAGGCCCTCCTAGAGCAGCGCATGCGTGCTGCCTAAGCGAGACCTAAAAAGCAGGAGGGGGACGAGGCAAGTAACTACAGCAGGGCATGCAACGACAGAGCGAGATGGGGTGAGGGCAAGGATGGCTTGCAGACAAGCTACAAGCAAAAATAAAATGTTCCTCAGTGAAAGCGTGAGCAGTGGAAGGACACCGCACTGGAAAAGGAAGCAGCACTTGGGACATGGTCCTGGGAAAAGACCAACAGAAAAAGGGGAAATGAAACTGGCATATGTGGACCAAAAAAAGCATGGAGATGAGTGACTATGAAGCCAACCAATCGTAGGCAACGGCAGGCTCTAAGCTCCCTTTTTGTAAATGAACGGTCTTGCACGCAACAGCAAAAGTACTGCATCAGAGGAGACCTAAAAAAAAAATTTTTAAACGTGGAATGGTGGCAGGGGGCTGTTCTGCTACCTGATGGTTCACTTTTAGAAATCCCTGCTTTGCTAACCTCTCCTCCTCTTAAAACACATTTATAGTTTGCTGTCTACCATGATACCTGGGGGCAGAGTCTCCAACAGTACAAGCCACTGTGAGAACACCTCCATTCAGGGACCCAGCTTTAAGGAGCTAGCGGGTGACTGGCTTCTCAGCACACCTTTTGGTGCATGTCACAGGCTTTCTTCATCTATTACAATTTTGCATCTCTAGATTTATACTTGTGTTATCTAACTTTAATTTTGTTCTCGAGGAGTAGACTATGGCATGCATAGAAGACCCCTATCAGGAGCAAGAATCTTGTTTAAATAGCTCAATGTAAGAGACCACCAGGAGTTAGGTCTTGGTCACACCTGTAACCCAAAGTGAATCCCTACCTCGCATGCCACAAGAATGAGCTGGCAAACCTCATCACTGCATCAAACCTTCCTCCAGCTCTGGTGCCATGTTTAGACACACCACACCGTTTTTGGTTTTTCTCTTTCTATTCGCCCTCCAGTGTATCGTGTAATGCTCTGTAGAACCAGCAATGGGTTGTCCAATCTGGATAAAGCTAGCTGTGGCTAGAAATCCCTGGTAGTGTTGAGCCAGGATACACCCCAGGACCAAGCTGCCTAAGCTGATGATCCTTCAGACTAGAAGGTCTCTGCACCAAATTAGACACACAAGTCACACATTAGTCCTTTAACACACGTATCTTGGAGTCAAAGGCTGAGGACAAGCGTGGAAGCAGACCACACATGTACACCTCCACAAAGCCACCACTACTCACACAGAAGGCGGGCCTGAGACTGCAGCAGACGGGGAGAAGCAGAAACCAGTCAGCTGGCCTCCATTCTCCTGAACATGGAAGACCCTGATGCCAAAACTTTACAATAGGGCTTGAGATAGGCCTTGTTTCGGTACCATACTGATAACACCCTGGTATACTCATGCCCAGAATCATGGGTCTTCTACCCACCCCACCCCCAAAAGTGCACAATTTTGTTTTTATTAAATGATGTTAACATTAATGACATTGAGCCCAGTCTGATCTTAGAAAACGTTCATTCGAATGGACTATTTGGGGCTCAGAAACTTCTGTTTCTTTAGTCAGAAATGGATGCCAGCATTACAGAGCGGAAAAAAGGTCCTTTCCAAGCCATCAGAGAACGACTAGGTTTTATAAAAATAGACAAGAAGGTGGGCGGCAGCAGCAGTTTTGAAAAGCTCTAAATAAGTCAGCAGCACTCGTGCAACCACTTCTCAGCATGAGCTCTGCACAAACCTTTTGTAACCACTCTTGCAAGAGTGAAAGGCTCAGTTGCTCTCCTTGGAATTTTAAGTGCGATGAGCTAGTTGCGAGCAATTTAAATAGGCGGGTGCAAACATGAAAACAACTATCTTGCCAGCTGGAAATTCGCCTTCAGGAACCCGTGACTATGATAAAACAGAGTTCTGTGCTCTGATAATATGGTGACTTAAGCATTAGATTAATTAAGGTAGACATTCGAACAAATGGAATAACATACATGATACATTTTTCAACTAAACACTGAACTACCGGGTTTTATATGGTAATGTATTCAGAGCCTTAAATATTAATTGAGGTTTGCAAAACTTAGAATATTAATCATGGCTGTGTTGGGCAGTTCCTATAGAAGAACCAACTTACCATCTCTCCTACATTCACCCAGCACCGACCCCTGCTGCACAATACCGCGACATACGGGACCAGACTACAGACAAGCCAGCACCACACAACCCCTCAGTGACAAGTCTGTGGGGCCCCGCTGTTGGACCCAACTTTCGAACTATTCTACTATGAAGGGAGGTTGACCCCGCCTGCATAGTGAACAGAGCTACCAAAGCAACAAATAAAAAGCAATGTTTGATTGATTTTAGAAACAAGCATTTTCAATGCAACAAGTCTCGCATTTGCGAGAGTCTAAGCTATTGGCATTATAAATGACAATGCCTTTTATTTATGTGTTTTTAAAACCAACACACATATAAAAGGCATTGTTATTTATAATGCCAATAGCTCAAACTCTCGCAAATGCGAGACCACTTTAATGGTGGCCGAGCCTCTTTCTTTAGACGCGGCTTGCCGAATTCAGGTTACAGTGAGCAGCATCTAAAGAATGGGGCGCGGCCAACATTTAAGTGATAGCGCGGTATGGGGTGCTTTCACCCAAAAATAAATAAACAAATGTTCTGTAGCCCAGCCACTAAAGTTAAAGCTGACTGCGCTGGAAAATTAAATAAGCTACAGCAGACGTCCTGAAAAAGAAATCAAAAATAAGCACAGCAGCTATAGTTTAAACGGACCGCGCTGCAAATTAAATAAACAAGCGAGGCCGCTATAGTTAAAGCGGACCCGCAGCCATTACTATTAAAAATATAAAAGCAGGCGGCATGCTGCCTTGCAGGAAAGCACATCGTGGGCGGAATAGTTGAAGACCATTAAAGAAAATAGTGCTCACAGAGTAGATAAAGCAGACGGTAAGACAACAAAAGTAAAAAGTCCAGTCCTTATGGGATGTTACAAATGCAGACAAGGCGGTACTAAGGAGGGACTACTAAGCCTATTTGTCAATCAAAAGCAACAATTTCGAAAGGACAGTAAGAGGAGCCAATTGAAAAGATGGGCGGGAAATGGACAGAGCTTTTATTCCATACCTCAGTACAGCATGCCTTGCAGATCAGAGCATGCCCTACGCAGGCTTGGCCTAAAAATGGACCTGTATTTTTAGTAATAGTTATATAACGGCTCGTTCCAAGCGACATTTCTAGTATTCTCTCTTTAAGAAAGGTAACTAATCTCTGCAAGCCCAAAGGTACATCTAGTGACCCAAAATGTTCTGGAATCTGAGCCAGATGCAACCTTTTAAAGCAGCCAATTGCCACCAAATGCAGCCTAACTGCTTCTTTCCCCCCTGTGTGGCTTAAGAGGAGATCTTGCAGCATGATCTTCCTACCTCCCTGAATGTTTGGAGGATCCTACTCTTTCCTTCAGCATGACCTCAGTCTTTTGCAGAACAAATACCTTTTAAACATATTGATGGATGTAAAAAAAAAAAATGCACGCTAAGTAAATTAGTCTGTAGTACATATACAAACACGCTCATACTTAGGGGCTGCCATTATAGGACCAAGAATTTTTAAAAAGCTATATTTTAAAAATTACCAACATGCTGCTGAATTTGCATAATATGAGTATGAATAAGTATCAATAATAAAATATCAGTTTCAATAATAAAATATCAGTATTTGGGCATATCCTACCTCCCCTTAAGTAAAGTAAAAAAAAAAAAAAAAAAGACAATGGGTTCAAATAGCTGGTGAAACAGGCTCTTTGCTTTGGTGAAGCGTAGAAACTTAAAACTGGTTATCGAACTATATCCAACCACAGGGCTTTAGTGTGTGCTCTGAAGGTCATGGCCCCATGTGACTGTCTGTGGCTTCCTATTGTTTTCACAGAACGACGCTGTCATGTTCTCATGTTTTTGTTGTCCATTAGACCCATGTGTAAGACAATCCAATCAGCTGAAGGACTTATCTGTGATGTCACTGAAAGAAGGAATGGCTGGTTACTTATCAGTACTCTTCATTATCTGAAGTCGATACCCCCCTCTGGATGGGAGTGTTGGGACACCTAGACTGTGGCTGACTCAGAGTAACGAAGAGTACTGGTAAGGAACCGGCCAGTACCACTTTCATATTGTGCTCACACTGAAATTGCTGCGACACAAGAGCATCCCATAAACGGCATACTAAGATTCCAGGTTTTGAATGCGGTGACTATGGTTTGGAACTGTGCCTGGCTGAGATGGAGCTGGGTAGCTCCCATTTCTGAACCTTACTGGAACATCACAGTGGTCGGCGTGGTCTTTATTATACCACAACAATTTTGACAACGGTTAATCCTGCTAGGCATCTGGCCGTGCTCAGGGATTGTAGATACACCCAAAAGAAACCTACGCGAGTGCAGGAGTTGTGCGTGTGTGTGTTGGTTGTGCGCCGACGAAGACAGGAACGTCTAAAGTATCAAGTACAGCTTCATGCTCTGCACCATGATCCAGGAGCATACGGTATCGGGGGCAGTCAAGAGGAGAGACCGAACTGTAAATCGGGTAATGGCTGCTCCTGAGAGCTTGGGGACAGTAAGGACGTCATGAGGCAGATACTGTGCACCATGTTCTTGCCAACCACCTCGTCTGTCTTCCCCGTCACAGTCATTACCTTGTGAGCTAATACCCAAGCACGTAATTGGCTTCTAATGAAATACTTCAAAGCAAGAGATGTATCAAAATGTAATCCACTCAAAAAGAGCAATCGTGATTAACGTCATCAATGATTTTCTACTGAACGCAACACAAATTCCAAAAGCCAAATACCTATTTCTCCACCACCAACCTACATGCCACGATTAATAAAGGAGTAGGGAGATGCCCAAGTTGTGGCATTGGAATTTTCTGTCATTAAAGTGCCGCCCAAGGAGTTGCCATACTCGTTGACTTCACCTGCACTACACTGGGTAGCGCTTCTCCTTGAGCATCAGAAGTTGAAATGATGGCTAATTTTAACCAACAACTTAAGGTAGCACCTGAAGGCTTTAGACCCCGACCGGCCTGCCCAATGTTAAAAATAAAGCATGTGATTTTCTAAATGACACAGTTCAAGTCAAGTAGATCATCAAAACCCTTTTTACATCCAAAGAGCTTGCGCCTCATCTGAGACTGGTAATAAACACATTACCCGTAAAATCTGATCCTTGGAACAGTGAAATGATGATGAGACTGTAGGAAGGCATTATGGCCCTGATGAAGAATCACTTTATCAGGGAAAAACTCTACATGGCTGTATTTTATGTAGAGAGCCCAGTGGGTTTCTGCTTGTTGGGATGGAAAAATCCTACACGTGGTGATGTGCGTATACCCCTGCCCTGAGTGTCCCCAACTGCAATGATGTCTGGATCCCTGGTGCTGATTTTTGTTGTCATGGGTGAACATGCACCATGATCTAGGCCTGTCTCGCAGTCTGTGATCTGTTCGGATGGGAGGGGCACCCAAAATACTACTCATTGTGGTGAAGGGCTACTGCCTTTGTCAGCACGAGTGCAGTGGTGGCAGCACACCGTGTAGCGGTCAATAGAAGTGAACAGGCCTTTTTTCTTGTGTCACTGGAGTGAGGCTTACAGGCTCACTCACGTAACGTTCTTATGCTGTGTGCTTAACTCACCCATGGCCTACATTGGGTTAGTATTGAAGTGCACTTAGATTAAATACATGCACTAGGTGTATGTGTGCCTGTGAATGGTACAATAAATGGAAGCTGTAGTGCTGTGCATGTGTGTTATGTGCAAACCTTTGACCCAGTCCTGAGGCGGAAGCCGGGAGCTGGAGGTACTCGAAAGTTTTTAAAAACTGTTAACTCTCACTATTCTCTGCTTTGTGTGGTGTCACTGTTTTCTGTGTTTTAAAGAGTACAAACACTCACCTAAGCGCCTCATTGCTTCAACGCACAGCTGCCCTTGAGCTGACACGCCCATCTCGCGCTTCTCAGCTGCCGCCAATCTCCCAGGCGTGCGCGCTGACTCCGCCCCCTTCAGGCCACGCCCCCTGCTGGCGATACTTAAACCGCTGACTTCCAGCGGCAACGATCAAACCTTTGACCCAGTCCTGAGGCGGAAGCCGGGAGCTGGAGGTACTCGAAAGTTTTTAAAAACTGTTAACTCTCACTATTCTCTGCTTTGTGTGGTGTCACTGTTTTCTGTGTTTTAAAGAGTACAAACACTCACCTAAGCGCCTCATTGCTTCAACGCACAGCTGCCCTTGAGCTGACACGCCCATCTCGCGCTTCTCAGCTGCCGCCAATCTCCCAGGCGTGCGCGCTGACTCCGCCCCCTTCAGGCCACGCCCCCTGCTGGCGATACTTAAACCGCTGACTTCCAGCGGCAACGATCAAACCTTTGACCCAGTCCTGAGGCGGAAGCCGGGAGCTGGAGGTACTCGAAAGTTTTTAAAAACTGTTAACTCTCACTATTCTCTGCTTTATGTGGTGTCACTGTTTTCTGTGTTTTAAAGAGTACAAACACTCACCTAAGCGCCTCATTGCTTCAACGCACAGCTGCCCTTGAGCTGACACGCCCATCTCGCGCTTCTCAGCTGCCGCCAATCTCCCAGGCGTGCGCGCTGACTCCGCCCCCTTCAGGCCACGCCCCCTGCTGGCGATACTTAAACCGCTGACTTCCAGCGGCAACGATCAAACCTTTGACCCAGTCCTGAGGCGGAAGCCGGGAGCTGGAGGTACTCGAAAGTTTTTAAAAACTGTTAACTCTCACTATTCTCTGCTTTGTGTGGTGTCACTGTTTTCTGTGTTTTAAAGAGTACAAACACTCACCTAAGCGCCTCATTGCTTCAACGCACAGCTGCCCTTGAGCTGACACGCCCATCTCGCGCTTCTCAGCTGCCGCCAATCTCCCAGGCGTGCGCGCTGACTCCGCCCCCTTCAGGCCACGCCCCCTGCTGGCGATACTTAAACCGCTGACTTCCAGCGGCAACGATCAAACCTTTGACCCAGTCCTGAGGCGGAAGCCGGGAGCTGGAGGTACTCGAAAGTTTTTAAAAACTGTTAACTCTCACTATTCTCTGCTTTGTGTGGTGTCACTGTTTTCTGTGTTTTAAAGAGTACAAACACTCACCTAAGCGCCTCATTGCTTCAACGCACAGCTGCCCTTGAGCTGACACGCCCATCTCGCGCTTCTCAGCTGCCGCCAATCTCCCAGGCGTGCGCGCTGACTCCGCCCCCTTCAGGCCACGCCCCCTGCTGGCGATACTTAAACCGCTGACTTCCAGCGGCAACGATCAAACCTTTGACCCAGTCCTGAGGCGGAAGCCGGGAGCTGGAGGTACTCGAAAGTTTTTAAAAACTGTTAACTCTCACTATTCTCTGCTTTGTGTGGTGTCACTGTTTTCTGTGTTTTAAAGAGTACAAACACTCACCTAAGCGCCTCATTGCTTCAACGCACAGCTGCCCTTGAGCTGACACGCCCATCTCGCGCTTCTCAGCTGCCGTCAATCTCCCAGGCGTGCGCGCTGACTCCGCCCCCTTCAGGCCACGCCCCCTGCTGGCGATACTTAAACCGCTGACTTCCAGCGGCAACGATCAAACCTTTGACCCAGTCCTGAGGCGGAAGCCGGGAGCTGGAGGTACTCGAAAGTTTTTAAAAACTGTTAACTCTCACTATTCTCTGCTTTATGTGGTGTCACTGTTTTCTGTGTTTTAAAGAGTACAAACACTCACCTAAGCGCCTCATTGCTTCAACGCACAGCTGCCCTTGAGCTGACACGCCCATCTCGCGCTTCTCAGCTGCCGCCAATCTCCCAGGCGTGCGCGCTGACTCCGCCCCCTTCAGGCCACGCCCCCTGCTGGCGATACTTAAACCGCTGACTTCCAGCGGCAACGATCAAACCTTTGACCCAGTCCTGAGGCGGTAGCCGGGAGCTGGAGGTACTCGAAAGTTTTTAAAAACTGTTAACTCTCACTATTCTCTGCTTTGTGTGGTGTCACTGTTTTCTGTGTTTTAAAGAGTACAAACACTCACCTAAGCGCCTCATTGCTTCAACGCACAGCTGCCCTTGAGCTGACACGCCCATCTCGCGCTTCTCAGCTGCCGCCAATCTCCCAGGCGTGCGCGCTGACTCCGCCCCCTTCAGGCCACGCCCCCTGCTGGCGATACTTAAACCACTGACTTCCAGCGGCAACGATCAAACCTTTGACCCAGTCCTGAGGCGGAAGCCGGGAGCTGGAGGTACTCGAAAGTTTTTAAAAACTGTTAACTCTCACTATTCTCTGCTTTGTGTGGTGTCACTGTTTTCTGTGTTTTAAAGAGTACAAACACTCACCTAAGCGCCTCATTGCTTCAACGCACAGCTGCCCTTGAGCTGACACGCCCATCTCGCGCTTCTCAGCTGCCGCCAATCTCCCAGGCGTGCGCGCTGACTCCGCCCCCTTCAGGCCACGCCCCCTGCTGGCGATACTTAAACCGCTGACTTCCAGCGGCAACGATCAAACCTTTGACCCAGTCCTGAGGCGGAAGCCGGGAGCTGGAGGTACTCGAAAGTTTTTAAAAACTGTTAACTCTCACTATTCTCTGCTTTATGTGGTGTCACTGTTTTCTGTGTTTTAAAGAGTACAAACACTCACCTAAGCGCCTCATTGCTTCAACGCACAGCTGCCCTTGAGCTGACACGCCCATCTCGCGCTTCTCAGCTGCCGCCAATCTCCCAGGCGTGCGCGCTGACTCCGCCCCCTTCAGGCCACGCCCCCTGCTGGCGATACTTAAACCGCTGACTTCCAGCGGCAACGATCAAACCTTTGACCCAGTCCTGAGGCGGAAGCCGGGAGCTGGAGGTACTCGAAAGTTTTTAAAAACTGTTAACTCTCACTATTCTCTGCTTTGTGTGGTGTCACTGTTTTCTGTGTTTTAAAGAGTACAAACACTCACCTAAGCGCCTCATTGCTTCAACGCACAGCTGCCCTTGAGCTGACACGCCCATCTCGCGCTTCTCAGCTGCCGCCAATCTCCCAGGCGTGCGCGCTGACTCCGCCCCCTTCAGGCCACGCCCCCTGCTGGCGATACTTAAACCGCTGACTTCCAGCGGCAACGATCAAACCTTTGACCCAGTCCTGAGGCGGAAGCCGGGAGCTGGAGGTACTCGAAAGTTTTTAAAAACTGTTAACTCTCACTATTCTCTGCTTTGTGTGGTGTCACTGTTTTCTGTGTTTTAAAGAGTACAAACACTCACCTAAGCGCCTCATTGCTTCAACGCACAGCTGCCCTTGAGCTAATACGCCCATCTCGCGCTTCTCAGCTGCCGCCAATCTCCCAGGCGTGCGCGCTGACTCCGCCCCCTTCAGGCCACGCCCCCTCCCTCCCTTGATATGTGCCTGTATAGGAAGCGCAGCGGACGAGCGCAGCGGGAGCGCCGTTTGCGCGCCGAAGGCGCGCCTAAGGCAAGCCCGTCTGCGCCCGTCCTCGCCAAGTCATCGCCTCTCGCCAGACCCCCTGGCCAAATACCATCACCTTTTCTTGCCTATGAAAGTAAGACGCTCCATAGCTGGAACCCCGGAAGATCCTGTGTAAACATTACGGGTAAGCTTGGTCTTACCTGCCTGCAATGCCATACCTGCAGTTTCTCCACCACCGAACCCCACGCCGTCCGACAGTTTTTAGGTTCGGACAAAATCACCTCCATCACGATACTCCACCTCAATGTCAGATCACTAGTTAAACACCACCTAGAGGTTAACACTCTAATACTGGATGAAAACCCAGATATCCTCTTCCTCTGCGAAACATGGCTTCGCGATGGCACCACCACTATTCCCAATCTTACTCTACCAGACGACTACCGGATGTCGGCCATTAACAGAGAGGATAGAGGAGGCGGTCTCGCTATAATCCACAAAAAAACGCTTTCTTGTTCTTTTGTCAAGGAAAATCTGGTTGATTCTGAATGCGCCAACTTCAAAATTACCATAACTCCCAACTTCACCGTGTCGGGTCTCTACATCTATCGCCCACCTGGCCCCTCTTCAAAATTCATTGAGGCCCTCCTTGACTCAATAACCTCTTTAATCACCAAAAACCCCAATTTCACCATTCTGGGAGATCTTAATCTCCACTTTGATCTACTCAATGACTCCACGATCAAAACGCTCCTCGCAGATCTCTCTGCACTGCAACTCAACCCCCTCATCCTCACTTCAACTCACTTAGCCGGCCACATCCTAGACCCAGTCTTCTCCAACTTAGAAGAACTCACCTCAGAGCCACCCCTTCCTATGGGATGGACAGATCATTCCCTTATTAAATTAGCCATTCCGGTCTACAAAAGCAGGCACAACACGGCACCGATCAGCCGTCTAAAAAGACCGTGGCATAAACTGTCTCATGATGACCTACACAAGACATTAGGGGACTTTCACCCTGACTCTAACGCTGACATCAACACTAACTACAGCACGTTTCACGAGTGGATTACGAGCGGACTAGACAGTCTTATCCCTGCTAAATGGACAAAAGGCCGTAACTCGCCATCGAACCCCTGGTACAACGACACACTCAAAAAACTACGAAAAGAGTGTAAAAAGGCAGAACGCCTTTGGCGTAGGGAATACAATAAAGAAGGAAAAAGTAAATACCTTTTGCTACAAAAAACGTACCATAAAGCCATCCGTGCTGCACGGACCGCCTTCTACGCCGACAAAATTGAAACTAGTCCCACCCCCGCGAAAGAAATTTTCAAACTCGTGCAAGAACTACAGAGCAGTAAAACATCCCCCCCTATGATCTCCTCTGAGCAACAGTGCGAAGAACTTGCTAAATTCTTCGTTGACAAAGTGCAGAAAATTTACACCTCCTTCCCCCAGCATGACCCTAATACCATTAGCTACCCCTCCGCTTCTCTTAGCTACTCGACTTTGACCTACATCCCAGAAATCTCCAAAGACACTCTTACTATACTTTGCAATAAAGTCAAGTCTGGCTCCCCCGCAGACCCTATGCGCCCGGCCCAATTCCTTGATTCTATCAACTTCTTTCTACCAGCGCTAACCGCCATCCTGAACCTCTCCTTTACTTCAGCGTGTGTACCATCTGCCTGGAAGCAAGCGTGGGTTTCACCTATCATCAAGAAACCCACCCTAGATCCATCTAAACCGGAGAACTTTCGCCCAATCTCCCTGCTTCCATGGCTTTCCAAACTCGCTGAAGCACATGTTAACAGCGCTCTATCCCAACATATGGTCAAAAACAACATTCTGGACCCTTCACAAAATGGGTTCAGACCAGGCCATAGCACTGAGTCTGCTCTTTTAGCCACCACAGAGCACCTCCGGACGATCTTGGATGCCGGTCAAGGTGCTGCGCTGATCCTCCTGGATCTCAGCGCGGCCTTTGACACGGTATCCCATGTCATCCTTCTTAAACGTCTGGAGACCTTTGGAGTAACGGGCCATGCCTTGGAGTGGTTCAGATCCTTCCTCGAAAACAGGTCCTTCCGAGTCTCTGCCCCCCCCTTTCTATCTAAACCCCACCCTATTGAACAGGGTGTCCCACAGGGCTCTGCGCTAAGCCCCTCTCTTTTTAATCTTTATGTTCAGCCTCTAGCGGCAGTAGCCAAAGAATGGGGCTTGACATTGGTATCGTACGCTGACGATACACAACTGGCCATTGCCCTCTCAGACGGACCTTCCAACCTTTCCTCTAATTTTAAAAACGGACTCTCTGCGGTCGCCCAATGGATGACCACAAACTGCTTACAACTCAACGGCGGAAAAACAGAGGTGCTTCTCCTTGGCAAAAACACCAGCCTTTGGAATGAGCAATGGTGGCCATCCTCCCTTGGTACCATCCCTCCCCCCAAAACCCTAGTGAAAAACTTGGGTGTCTGGATGGACGACTCACTCAACTTTCGAGCTCACACCAAGAAAGTTGCCGGCACCTGCATTGGCTTACTGAGAAGCCTTAGCCATATACTAAACTTCTTTGACGCAAAGACCCGCCAACTCATCATCCAAGCCACCATCCTCTCGCGTCTAGACTATGCCAATGTACTCCTTCTTGGCGCCAACAAATGTGAGTTAGCACGACTCCAACGCGTGCAGAACTCGGCCGCTAGAACTCTGGTCGGCCTTCCCCGCAGATGCTCAGCCAGAGCAACCATCAGGAAACTGCATTGGCTTCCGGTTGACTCCAGAATCAAGTTTAAGACCCTCATCACGACCTTCAAAATTCTCAAACTTAACACTCCCCCTCTGCTTCAACCCCTTCTCACTCCCTATGCGCCGTCACGGAACCTAAGATCCTCCAACCAAAACCTTCTCTGCGTCCCACGCATAAAACTCTGCCGCATGGGCGGACGCTCCTTCAGGTTCCTGGGAGCCAAGATGTGGAACGATCTACCACATCATATTCGCGAGATAGACAACCTATCTGCCTTCCGGAAGGCAGTGAAAACTCTTCTATTCCCTTGTCCGTAAACTTTCCTCCGTCCTCGGACCCTCTAGCTCAGGATCGGATCTGGGTTTCAGCGCCGGGACGCCTCATTGCCGGGGCAGCTGTTGCGCTTCACCAAAACAATAAGATAAGATAAGATGTGCTGGGGGTATGTGTGTCTTTTAATGGGTTCCATTTTGAGAGACCCAGGGCTGACTGGAGGAGCATGTGGAAGGGCGATGCAAAGGAGAGGGCACTTGAAAGGAAAGCAGACCTCCCCCCCCCCCCCACTTAAATGTAAAAGGCTCAGATCCTAAATCGCATTTGGTGTCTGAAAATGAACTGCAATAAGGGAAGCTCAAGGCCCCCAAAACTGTCAAGCGGACAGTCGGGCCGTGGCAGGAGGAGAAGCTCTGCAAGACTTCTGTCTGTGACAAGGATTGGAGGAAAAGGCCCACCGGTCTCCCGGCTGGGTGAGGAGACCACCTGCCCCTGGAGCCCCAGTCCCTGCCTGCTTATCAAGATTAGTGTGCCCTGTGAGGGAGAGGAGAGTGCTGGAGGGAGTGAGGTCCAATGAGAGATCGTGGCAATTGGATCTCTGAAGCGAGGTGTGAGGAGACTGCTTCTGCACCGATCGCGTCATAGCCCTTGTGCAAAGGGAAGTCGATGACCATATATGCCAGGTAGGGCTGCCGTGAAGATTACTGCTGTGTGGATCAGGCTGAAGCCTGTGTGCAGAGTGAAGTTTAGGGCCGCTGCGCTGATTGGGCTGTAGCCTGTGTGCGGAGCGAGGACGGTGACCCTATTTGCATGGTGAGGCAACCGAGAAAAAGACAAGGAGAGTGGTCTGGTCAAGAACATACTCGAGAAGAATAGGCCACAGGGGTAACCTGTGCGGCTTCACACCCCCACTGATTATCTGCACCAAGAGTGTCAAATTCCTCCCCCCCCCCCCACCCCACCTGTGGTGAGGATCCAAGGAAACTTACCAGCATCTGAGGAGCCCCTAAAGAACCCCATCTGCTGTCCCCTCAGGACTGCATCTGAGATACTCAAGTACACCAGCCTGCTTCGCCTGTAAGGCCATGTATGCGGTACACATCGGAGACAGCCGCTTCAGAGCCCACGGGGAGGTGATTGGGGGAATAAGACACTCTCAGAGACTCCGGCCGTGCAGGTCCTGCTGGTCAGGGTAGGACTGATTAATGGTTTAAAATGCCCCGGGAGAACTTGCCTGTTATATAGCGCTTTGGCGCTAGAACATTTCAGACTTTAATGGGAGTGAGACTCCTGTGACTTAGACTTCTAGTGGGGCTTAACCTGAGTGTTACCTATAACAAATGAGGAATTACCGCTACCGAGAGGAGAGTGGTAATCGGGAACCACCTTTTGAAACACCAGAGCCCTAATCTCAGGGGACTGTGTATTTTTTGTGAATGCCGTATTTCACTTTGTGTTGATATATGAATACTCATTTTTTCACAAAAGCAAGCATTTGACCGGACATTCATTTAATTCTGCTATTGAACATATTTTGAGTTGTGAGCCTGTGTTCATCCCCCCCCGTGTCTACCTCCTCCACTGAGAAACCTCGGACTGCTCGACCTGTGCTACCACTGAGAGTCGAGTGCTAAAGGCTACTTGGCCCAGTTGCTCAGGATCCATAGGAGGTCGGGCCTCGGGACATTAGGAGTTAAAGGACTCAGTAGCTCCAGCTTGCCCCTGTGGCCCTCTGAACAGGGCTGTGACATTGCCTTTGTCACAGAGATGCTTTTGTTACTTGGAGTTCATATGTTAAAAACCTTCAAATAGAGCACATTTAGCTGTTAACTGGCATCAAAACCATACACGCAAATTGGAAGCATAGCTTTAGAAATTCAGCATTGTGTTTTTCCCCTCAATCTTTCATTATTCTAAGAGTGCCAAGAATGGTTCCTTCTGTATTAGTACAATGTTATTAGTATGGCTCTCCCAATCATTGCGTTATGCTTCAAATCCTTAGTTTATGGGGTGGATTTGGTAAAACTTTGCACCTGGTTTGCATCACACAAGTGACACAATTCTGGAATAAAATGTGGTTTTGGGGTTTATTTTCCGTTGAAAATCTTGAATTGCATTGTGAAGTATCCCTGAACGAATACAAAGTAGCACTGTGCGCTACTCTGTTTCAAGGAGGCGTCTCATGCACCCAATGGATTTTTTGTTGTTCATACAACTTTATAAAATGACAGTAGGATATCAAATAAACCCAGTACAAAAAGTGTATCAAAGGGTGACATGGACATGTGAGATAAACATTAAACACTCAGATATAAAAAAAATTAGATAAGAAAACATTTTAAGCAAGGAGCATTCAAGCTAAGTATTATTTACATTGAGCAGTTGTGTATCAAAGTCACTTAAACAGAACTTGGGGGTTCGACCCCAACAAGGATGAACAAAGAGTTAATTTATAGGGATATTTCTTGTAAGACGCCATCCCTTAGAACATGCTACACCTTAATTAGCTTCAAGGTGGCTTTGTGCTAGGTGCTAGCCATGAAGTTGTCTAATGTTTGCAAATTGATTTGAACCGGACCTTCCACGAAGACACCTATAAAGAGATGTCTGCACCCCATTAAAGGAAATCCAAATTTCCGTATGTCAACACCAACACTGGGAGTATTTTTCCAGTTTATAAGGATTATCGTGCAAGCCAGAGAAATCAAAAGATCTAAAAGGAGTCTATCCGTTTCATGAGGTACGCAAGTGTCGAGTGGTCACGAAAGAAGATATGTAACTTCTTCTATTGGTTGAATTTGGAAAAGTGATTTAATGAATTCATAAACTGACCTCGACCCGCGCAGACAGCTGCCCCCGCTGCGGAATCAGTGGCGCTAACTTCCTGCACTTAGCCTGGCACTGCAGCCTGATTCAAGACTTCTGGTGACAGGCGATCGCTGACAATCAGAACCGCGCACCTGCATATGGTCCCTTCTCCCCAGTGTTGCCTCTAGGGCAACGTCAAATGACCAAAAGGTAGGAAAATGCAATATCAATGTTTACAATAGCTGTTGGCTAGATGCAAGGTCGTCATCACCTGGATGGAACAATGGGTGCCCCAGATAGCGCACTGGCATTAGAATATATTGGAGTGGACTATAGCTGAGGAAACCCATGAAACTTAGCAGACGAGAAGACCAGGTGACCGATGACCTATCGGAATGGACAGACTTGTGTGACACTCCCGGATCCAGTGTTGGATGCCACTTCAAGGGACTGCGACGGTGTTGGTACATTGGTGGGGAGCTCCACTCCAGACAAGCTGATGGGGTGGAAAAGGTTTGAAGTATGAATCTGTTTTTTTTCCATGTGGGCCATGGTGTGCCCAGTTTACCCGGTAATGTTAACTGTAAAGCCATGCCCGATTTATCTGTACTTCATTTTCTACCAAATACGCCACTGCTTGCTGATTTGTTTCATTGGTAGCGTTATACAAAATTAAAATAGAGATTTAAAAAAAATTATTTCTTAAATTTCCTTCCAAAATGTTGTAAGAGTGGGGCCATAGAAGAACATATGGGATAAGTCGCCAATGTTATTGTTACAATTCCAACACCCATGGACTTTTAAGCTAATTTGTGTAAAAAATGATGCCTTCGGGAGACCGGCATGAAGTTGGAGAAAAGATCTATCTTTTCCAAAGCTTTGCATGTGTGCTGCACGGCCCATGACATATACAAAGTGGTAAACTTTGTCAAAGCGTAGGATTTTGTGCTGGAAGGGCACCCTGTTAATATAAAACCTAGGCATGCTATTACTCAAACACCTATGCATTAAGGTGCGAGTGTGTGTGTGTTGGAGCAAGGCAGTCTATAGCACACCGGGGGGAGAGAGCAACAGCCTCATATTGTGGTAGATCTGTGCTCTCCCTCTTCACGCAACGCAGTGCAGCAACCTTAGTTACTGCACACAGTGAAAA
Source organism: Triturus cristatus (assembly GCF_964204655.1). Taxonomy (NCBI): domain Eukaryota; kingdom Metazoa; phylum Chordata; class Amphibia; order Caudata; family Salamandridae; genus Triturus; species Triturus cristatus. Next base: position 271,685,388 of record NC_140581.1, read on the forward strand.
CGTAATCTGCCCCAACGTTTCTCCAGACCAAGCACTCTCAACGCCTGCCAGTATGGATGACCTGGGACTCCTGCACGTAGCAGTCATCATTCTCGTAAGTAACATTTCCTATACATTGATTTACACAATTGTGTAACTCAGTGCCTCTACATAATATGTTTGTGAAATAAAACGCTCCGACACCCTACACTAGGATGAGCAGCGCTATAAAATAAATAAATGTGAGACAGGGGCTAAGTAGAGTTGCGGGCACCACTGGAAGGTGGAAGTGAGGGAATCCATGAAGGAGATGGGGGAACAAACACGGTTGCACTGCACCCCCCATGGACGTTACTACACAACCAGTAGCTGAGCGGGTAGCAGGCGGGCACCCCTGCCGTGCCACTGTTGTTACGGCTTCACATCCATAAACCTAGAAGGCTATACACAAGCCTTAACTAACATTTCCAAGCGATCACGTGTTGCGATGACGAAAGTATATAAGCATTGGAAATGTAACGAATGTAGGTCAACCGTGGGGATACCGCATTTCTTAAGCCCCTCCATCGGCGCTCACGCGCCGCCTCCCCGGGCCATGATAGGATGATCTTTAGAAGAGAGATTTAATTTCACGTTATTCGCCTATTAGAAAGACACCGCGTTTGCGGGCTGTCCCGTGGTGTTGGCGTGGCGGTGATGCCACTGCAAGGCACGGGGTGGGTGCACCGTGCAATGCAACTCAGAGAGGGTCCAGGGCAGGAAGCAGGCGCTCTTGACTGACTTGAGGCCGTATCTTGTTCTTCTGGGGACTGCGGGGGAAACACGGTCCCCTTTCTAGGCACATCGACCGATAGATAACACGTTCAGCCTCCTTCGCAACAGAGGCGCGTGCCTCAGCTGCCTTCAGAACCGGGGCAGGGTCCGGCCCCGCGCCGACCTCGGCCTGCGGTGGCCGATGGCGAGGCTCATCTGGCAGACATCGGCTCTGTTGCAATCAAGGCCCCAAGCCTTGAACTGCGTGGGTGCCAAGAACACTCTCAGAGGTAAACAAACACACGTGGTAGTAGTGTTCGGAGGCACAGGGCGACTGAGACCCCCGTAAGCGCCGTGCCTCTTAACTATAGCTGTCACAATTGGGAGGAACTAAAAACCGATGTTACCGCCACACAAGAAAGTCGGAAAACCACAACAGAACTAAAAATAGTGGGGGTTTTTGTAAATCGGCGTTTGGATGCGCACCTGTCAGACTCATGTACAGCCCCGCATATATTCAATTCGAGAGGTTCGAGCCTCCTGCGATGACATGACGTACAGTGTCCACGAGTGGCGCTGGCGAGCCCCCTTAGCGCCCGTGCTCCCACCTTTCACTGCGAGACCCAGAACTCCAGTAAAACTGCAGCACTCCCCGGCCCACACGAAGGATCGCGCAGCGAAGACGCTGCGGGCCCTGGGTACCACCAGACCTCTCCTGTCATACAATCACAATTACCAGTGCCTATCTACCCATCTACCCCTCCACCACACCGTTCTAGGTATAGAATCATATCCTCAAGCTGTCTCTACAGCGAATCAATGTTCCTAGTGAAGCGCTTTGTAGCTCCTCGAAGTTACATCAGCGCTACATCAAAATGAGAAGATTGCCCAATTCGCAGAATGTCTATGCGGAAGCGATGGCTAGCTGTCTATTTGGTGCCAAGTTTTTAAAGACACATTCGCCAGTGTTGCATGTTGGGATGTGTAGTTCTGCTTTGCCCGGCGTAACTGAATGTCTGCAGTATATCACTGCTGTGGTGGCTAAAATGCCAAGACCAGGTGCAGGTGTTGCACATGGCGGAGGGGGGTATGGCCGGGGGGCCTTGGAAGTTAGCGGACCCTGGTGCAATTTAGATCGCTTATCTCCATTGATCGAATGGTCATGGTAAACGTGGAAGTGCCACCGCCGTCACCCCTCAAACCCGGTGTATACTGAGTGCTAAATGAGATAGCATGCGACCTCACCTCTGCTGCAGACGTTACTTTCCCACCATCGTATGCTGCTGCTGCCGGGGGCGCGGCTTGGATACCCCGTTTCCGTGATGGGGCAGTTTCTGTCCTTCCTAGCGGGATACGCCGCGGTGATTGCCGACTCGCCGCACAGGGAGTCGTGCCCTCTGTCAGGGAGGCCCTGCTGGTTCCTCATGGCTGCAGTCCCTAAGCGCTGAGGGCTTCAAGTCGCGCTGTCCCGAGTGACACAGCTTCAGTATCTCCTGGAGCGGGTCTCCGCGCTTCGAGGCGCTCAGCGGCAGTTTCGATCTGCGGCAGCAGAGCAAGCGTCGGACTCTCGTCGCCTGTGCACACTGCTCGTCTCGTACCCCAAGCTGCATTCCCTGGGCGCCGGGAGTACGCGACCCCCCGTCGGATCGGAGCAGTTTGGGGTTTGTAAGCAGTCGTCGGCTCGGATCGCTTTGAAAGGCAGAATTCCGGCTCGATCTGGTGCGCGGGCAGTTTGCAGCGAGAGCGAGTGTCAGAATGGGAGGAGGGAGGTGTTAGGGGAGGAGCTCTGCGCCCTGGGCTGAGAGGATTAGGGCCCTGCTGGGGAGAGAGGGTCCTGATTGTGTACATAGTGCTTCCATAGGCCGAGCTCGGCTAGTCTCTGATCCAGCGCGCAGCTGGGCCACCCCTGCAGCTGAATAAAGATGCGAGGGGGGAAGTTATCGAGCACAACAGAAAGCAGCGATGGCCCGTTTTAAAACGACTGCGCTTTTTCAAAATATTATTATCATAACGCAATAGCCATTTGCATTATTCATTTTATACTACATGAGATCACTTAAACACCGGTTCTCAATCTCCAATTCATTGTTTTATTCGTTTTAAACGCATAATACCATTAAAATGGATCAATCCATACATAGCAATACAAAAAAAGTTATAACGCGATAAAAAGAAACACCATTATAAATAATCAGAAAGACTGGTAATCAAGTGCATAGAAAACGTGCATTAAAGAAATTCAGTAAACAAGCTCTTTACATCTTTTTTTAATTTCAGTCTAATCTGCAAGCACAATTTAAAAACTTCGAGGCTGCAAAGGAACGGTAAGGTATTCCAGTGCAATCAGAATACAGCACATTCGCCCATTACCACTCTTACACGAAGCGCCCTCGAGAAGGGAAAAAGCGCTTTCTTTCTGTCATTAGTATGAAGACAACCAAGAACTGACACGGCCCATAGGTCTTGCCACGAGAGATTTTGGCTTTGCTAATGGTTGTAGCCAGAGGCGCAACTAGACCTGAACTTTGGCGGGGGTGTTGGGCCAGGGCTGGCTTTTTTTGGCGCTCTCCTCTCCCGTAGCCTCCTTCTCAATGAATCCCTCACTACCGCTTTCCAACAGGGCGCCTCATAGCTCCATAGCCTAGGCTGCCTCTGACCTACATTTCACTTTTTTTATAGTGCACTCACACTCAGCTCACTCCAGAGGCGCAACTAGAGCCAAATTTCGGGGGGGGGGGGCTGAGCAAAAATTTCGGGGGGGGCTGAGCAAAAATTTCGGGGGGGCTGAACTTTAAGCAATAGGCAGAGTGGAGCTGCAGGGGCTCTTAGAGGGGGTGAAACAACAGCAAGGCCTCATTAACATGCAAATGGTCTTTTAAAGACCTGTGAAGTGCTCGGGTGCGGCTGCTTTTTTGCCCGGGAAGGTGTCTCAGCCCGGGCTGCCACACACGACGGGGGGGGGGCTGAAGCCCTGTGAGTCCAATGGGTGTTGCGCGCCTGGCTCACTCACACTCAGTTCTGTGATCTGCATGGTACACGTTCTTTGCAGCAGGCACATCAACCCTCCTCCCTGCGCTACTTTGCCACGAATCAAAACTGCAACTAGACAAAACTCCGAACTTTCACTAGTAGGAACAATAATCACAAGAGTTATCTTGATATTTCTGTTGTTGTCTGAAAACTACCCGATGATGCACATGGAAGTTCATTTGTTTTTAAACCCAAAAATATTTTTGAACACAGCGCCACCCACCAAAGTCAAAGCCAGGTGCATCTGCACCAGTCACATGCCATAAAGCCAGTCCTGCTGCCAGCAAAGGGGCAGTGCAAGCATTTCCAGAAATGGGGTGAGAGCTAACCTCATTATATGAGGGTAATGATCTATGTAAGTGGTAGGGTGTGATACCGTTTCCAAATTCCAGCAAACAAAACAAGTTAACACATTTTTTGTAGATGATTTAAGGGAGAGTAGACTTCTCCCCTAAGAATTTTTTGAAACCTTTGAGCAAATGTGATCCCAATCAATCAATCCATTTATAGAGCGCGCTACTCACCCGTGAGGGTCTCAAGGCGCTGTCTGGGGGCAGGGGGGGGTGCTGCTACTGCTCGAATAGCCAGGTCTTGAGGTGTTTCTTGAAGGTGAGATGGTCCTCGGTCAGTCGTAGGTGTGGAGGGAGGGAGTTCCATGTTTTGGCTGCCAGGTAGGAGAACGATCTTCCTCCGGTGGTGGTTCTGCGAATCCGTGGGACGGTGGCGAGGGCGAGGCTGGCAGAGCGGAGCTGGCGGGTGGGAGTGTAGAACGAGAGGCGGTTGTTGAGGTATTCGGAGCCCATGTTGTGGAGTGCCTTGTGTGCGTGGGTGAGGAGCCTGAATGTGATCCTCTTGCTGATGTGGAGCCAGTGCAGGTTTATCAGGTGGGCAGATATGTGGTTGTGGCGAGGGATGTCGAGGATGAGTCGTGCGGAGGCGTTCTTTATGCGTTGTAGTCGTTTATGGAGTTTGGCGGTGGTTCCAGCGTATAGGGCGTTTCCGTAGTCCAGTCGGCTGGTGACGAGGGCCTGGGTGACGGTCTTTCTGGTTTCGGTGGGGATCCACCTGATGATCTTTCGAAGCATGCGCAGGGTGTTGAAGCAAGAGGACGAGACGGCGTTGACTTGCTTGGTCATCTTGAGGGAGGAGTCCAGGATGAATCCCACGTTGCAGGCGTGGTCCGAGGGTGTCTTCGCGGAGCCCAGTGCTGCAGGCCACCAGGAGTCGTCCCAGGCGGAAGGGGATTGTCTGAGGATGAAGACCTCCGTCTTGTCTCAGCTTGATTCAGGCAGCTGAGCTTCATCCATTCTGCGATGTCTTTCATTCCTTCTTGGAGGTTGGTTTTGGCGGTGGCTGGGTCTTTGGTGAGAGAGAGTATCAGCTGGGTGTCGTCGGTGTAGGAGATGACGTTGATGTTGTGTTTGCGTGCGATGGCGGCGAGGGGGCTCATGTAGATATTGAAGAGGGTTGGGCTGAGCGAGGAGCCTTGGGGTACGCCGCAGATGATCTAGGTGGCCGCTGAGCGGAAGGGAGGAGGCGGACTCTCTGGGTTCTGTCTGAGAGGAACGAGGTGATCCAGTCCAGGGCCTTTCCTTGCATCCCAGTGTTGAAGAGGCGGGTTATTAGGGTGCGATGGCATACGGTATCAAAGGCTGCCGAGAGGTCCAGGAGGATGAGAGCGGTTGTTTCTCCGTTGTCCATCATGGTCCTGATCTCGTCGGTGGCTGTGATGAGGGCGGTCTCGGTGCTGTGGTTGGCTCGAAATCCGGACTGGGACAGGTCGAGCGAGTTGTTTGTCTCGAGGAAAGCAGTCAGCTGTTTATTGACGGTCTTCTCGATGACTTTCGCCGGGAAGGGAAGAAGAGAGATGGGGCGGAAGTTTTTGAGGTCTTTGGGGTCCGCTGTGGGTTTCTTCAGAAGGGCGTTGATTTCTGCGTGTTTCCAGCTCTCAGGGAAGGTGGCTGACGTGAAGGAGTTGTTAATGACGTTCCGGAGGTGGGATGCGATGATGTTGTCGGCTTTGTTGAAGATATTATGGGGCATGGATCAGAGGGGGAGCCGGAGTGGATAGTGTTCATGACGTGAGTGGTGTCTTCAGTGCTGATGGGGGTCCAGGCGCGGAGGGTGGTGGTCGGGGTCGTTGGTTCGGTGACTGGAGGCGGAGTCTGTGGCCCGAAGCTGTCTTGTATATCTGCGATCTTGCAGTGGAAGAACGTGGCGAGGGAGTTGCAGAGGTCTTGTGTCGGTATGATGTCGTTGCTGCTGGCGCTGGGGTTGAAGAGCTCTTTGACGATGCTGAAGAGTTCCTTGCTGTTGTGGGTGTTGCTGTCTAGCCGTTTTTTGAAAGATGGCCTTTTGGTGGTGCAGATCAGCTGGTGGTGTTTGTGCTGCAGATCGGCGCATAAAAATTCTCCCTGCTTCCACGGACAGAGTAAACCTACAGTCACACGCACATACATACATCATACGCTAGGGCCCATCACACTAAATTCACACTATTTACTCTATCCACACTGAATATAGGAGAACCAATCTGCATCTACAATGAGGTCAATGCGACCTGAATGATATTGCCCTGAGTCATGATTTTAAACATAAGAAATACATTTGGAAACTTCAATAAATGACAAGAAATAAACACCCAACAACTTAATTCAATCAATGCTTATTTATCTAAATTAATTCAAAATGGAAATTAATCATTAGCGAAATCATTATTCTCATAGTTACCTATTCTATCTAAAGGGTCAGGACAGGTCTCTCTGTAAAGTCTCTCGAGATGCCGTCCTCAGTATAAGTTCAGGAAGAAGTCCAAAACGCGATGAACCACAATGGAACGCAATGGAAGTAATGAGCGCAATGGAACACGGACCCTCTCTAGTCTAACATATTTATAGTGTATGTTGCAAACAAAAGTAACAAACAAATATTAGATATCCGTTGAGCCACTGAGCAGAGCGAGCAGGAAAGGAAGTCCCTCAGTTACATTTAGAAAAACCTCCGCTCAGGAAAAATCACAAAAATAAAAAGACGGAAGAAGGAACTCGAGTTTGCAAATGTATCTTTCATAAATGTTCTTCCTTGATATCTTAGCAGAGTCACCGCAGACTGGATAATGTTCATTGTACTTTATCCTTGTCCAAGGCCAGCTGGAATCACGCCCGGAGCTGCCATCCTCACAGAAGATTTTCTAACCAGGCAAAAGCTACAGTCAGGTGACTCTCGACCATATTCAGCAATGCCTCCCATCAAAATTCACTCACTCGAGCGCAGGCTGTAAAAGGCAGCCATCTTGGTTTAGGCCAAAACGGACCATCTTAATTAAAAGAAACACAAAACAACGTTACCACAGCATAATGATAAAACAGTGTTAATTCCCACTAATACCCTTATGTGTATGTAATTATCTAGCCTCTTGCAACACAATAAAGCATTAGTACACGTTATTTCAAAAGCGTTTCGTGCTTTAAACAAATAGCACTTTTCAACATTCATTTAATTAAAACCGCACATATTATTAAGCAACATATATGCATTCCCACGTGTAGTTTTCTCTCATTAGTAGTGTTGGTTAATCCGACTTCGACAAAACAATCTATGAATTAATGATTTTAAATTAATAATTTTAGTTAAACCATATAAACGAAACTGGAGCTTAAAACACGATAAATTTTCAACAGAAAACTCTGCTCCAGCAATCCCCCCTTTGGTGATATCACCACAAAACCCCCCCCAAAAAAACCAACCCAAAAACAAATTTAAGTCCCAATTTTAGGAGAAATCGAAAATGTCTTTTTTTCAACACAACATTAAACAACATTAAACACCAGACTCCCTCACATCATCCCTCTTTGTCTCCAAGTAAACACTCTCCCTCAACTCTTCTAATTCTATTTCTCGTGGATCTCTCCTTGATCTCTTTTGTTTCTTTTCTGCCTTTTCCCTAATTAATCTCTTTTTCCCTCCCCTGTTTTTACAACACAAACACCCCAATTTTAGTATCAGTAAAGCAACAATTACACATGTCAAAGGAAACAATATTTTACCAATAAAGGTACTACCTATCTTAGCAATAAAACTCTTAACAGCAACTATCTTATTAGCTATTTTAGTCCAGACACTTTCAGCTTCCAGTGGTACTAATTCTTCATGCAAATTAGTAATATTTTTGATATAGACCTTTAGGTCTTTGCTTTCGTCAGGAATGTAAGTGCAACAATGTTGAACTTTCAGCATTCCACAGACTCCACCCTCCTTGGCCAATAGAATATCAAGGGCAAGTCAATTTTGCATAGACATGGCACGTACAGCAATCATTTCCGTATTCACCAAAAGAAACCCTCCAGCGGTACTTGTCGATAAGCGATCCACCACTGTTGACAGTTTCCGAATCCCATATGCATTTAAAGAAATTCCCACTGCTGGAATTAAAGCACCAAAAATATCACCCACTATCTCTGACCAAGTTTTTCTCTTAAAACATGTTAGTAAATTAATGTGTTCTACATCTTCTATCCTATCTATATGAAAAATCTTTGGAAAGACCAGGCCCACATAACATGTGCCATACCAATGGTCAGGCAACTTGTAATAAGCCTTGTTCCCACAAACATAATACACTCCCGGGAAAACTGGATCTTCTCCACCTTAAAACCCCATCCTGTTGCAATGAAGTATGTATCATGACACTCACTAGTCCCAACAAAATATGTATCATATTGAGACTTCTTTCTGGTAATGCATAATTTACCCTTCTGTGGTGCATCTAAAGCTAAAGTTGGACTAGCTCCATTCTTCAACTCCTTTCCCATTTCAATGTCCCAAATTGTCTCACTCACTTTATATTTCCCTGCCTTCTCATGCATGCTCATTCTCCTTTCCTCTACCATGTTTAGAAAAGCTTTCTCCTCTTCTTTCACACTGCAAGTTAAATTGTTCTTAAAAATGTAATCTAATGTTAATTCTTCTTTTTCAATAAAAATCTCACCAAAAATGTTAGCTTCTTTAGCTGGATTCAGCTTTTGGTTCATAGGCAATTGCCCAAAAATACTATCTTTGTTAGACATCTCATAATCTATTTTCCCTAACAAATAAAAAACACTACTCAACACACTACATGAAATTCCATATGTAGCTGGTAAATGGTGATAAGTAACACCCTCTGAAACGGATGCAGGTAATTGCATGCAGACGTAGCAATCCCTAACTTCCATTGTCTTTACGTATTCGTATAACAACTTTGAAAAAACATTGCTAGAAAAATCATTAATTGACCTATCTTTATGTATGTAAATGTTACTAATTCTAGTTGGAACTACTTTTTGTGAACTTTTCTCTACATTAGTCACATTCTCAATATGTATTCCAAAAGTATCTATCGTAACTCTAAAAGTAACTAGTAAAGCTAGTACACCCCATAATAGCATTAACAATCCAGTACAGCAGCAGCACATTCTACACCATCTTTTTAAGAAGGCACATCTACTTTGATTATTCTCTGTGTTAGCCATTTTACTACTTTGGCAGTGTCTTTTGACTTAGCCTCTTCTACTCCACTACTGAGACTTAGAACACTAGATTATTTCAAACAGCTAATTTAAATTTTTCTCTTTTCACTTCTCCAAGTGACTCCTTTAGTTCACTCAGTTTGGATTCTCATCACTTTTCACTTCTTCTTCAGCAACATCAAATTGTATCAGATCATCAACAGCATCCTGTGCATCTGACTCTTCTCCAATGTCAGTCAAGATTACTTTCAGGATTCCAACAGTTTTCTCCTCAACCACTTCTCGTACGGTCCCCTTTGGATTTCCTTGACTTTCTGCCTCTTCACCTTCAGACAGTGCCACATATGTCCATTCCGGTGACCTATACTTCTGGTTAGGTTTTCTGATTCTCTTGATTTCCTCTGGTTCTTTTGTGATCTTTTGTTTTTCACCTTTTGCTTGATTCTGACTCGACACTTCGTTCACCTGTTCAGCTTTTGATGAATTTACCCGTGTCAGTCTGTACCTCAGCCTCTTTATCCTGTTATTAGGCCAAAGATCTCCTCTTACAACTCTCTTCGGTCTCACTTCTTTATTATTCCTTTCTCCAATCCAAGTTCTCTTTCTCAGAACTCGACCCTCTGATTTCTCATTTTTGCTCTCATCTGATTCTGTTTCATTTGCCTCTTGTTCTTCAACAGGTTTCTTTTGCTCCACAGTCTTTACCACTACTGATTGAGATTTCCCTAATTCTTTCCCTCCTCGGGTCTCCGACACGCAATCTTCTTGCTGTCTACTTGTCCCTTCACCTAGCTCAACAGGAATGTTCCCTACACCTCCTCGGGGGTCTTCAGCAATCTGTCCCTCTCTATCTTCTTCTGACCCTGCTTTTTCAGGTATAATCTCAAGTGGATTTTCAACCTCCTCATCTGATTCAGGAGTAGTCTCTGTGTAGTCTTCTGTTTTCTCCACTGCTTGTTAGAACTTCAGGCACTCTTTCAGAATCTGATCTTTCCCCTGAAACTCTCAAAGTTTCTCTTGAAGCCTCTCCTGGAAAGAAGGAATCACCTGACTCTCTTCCTCCTTCAGTTCTTTCAGGATTCTTCTTTCTTCTCACTGGTTCAGTCTCTTCATCATCACTCGAATCTGACTCTTCAAAATACTCTTTACCAGTTCCTTCTTTTGGATTTGGAACTCTTAGAGTATGACTTGCATGCACCCAGTTTTTCACACCGGCACACTTCACTGCAGTTGTCGTAGTCAAAATGACTTGTCTTGGCCTTCCCCACCTTGGAACCAAGCAATTTCTTCTTCTGTGTACCTTAATCCTCACCCAGTCCCCTGGACTCAGATCATGGGCTTGCTTCTTCTCAAGTGTGGTAGCGTCTCCTCCAACCTGGTGAAACACAGAATGAACTGCGTCAGCCAGGCCTTTACAGTAATCCAAAATCATGTCATCAGTTATTGTCATCAACTTGTTGACAGGCACAAAAGCATGTCTCATCGCACGTCCCATTAAGATTTCGTGCGGACTCAAACCTGTGGTTCTATCTGGAGTAGACCTAATGGTCATCAGCACTAGAGGCAAGACATCAGGCCATTTCATTCCAGTGGCTAAACACATCTTACCAATTCGGTTTTTTATTGTGCCGTTCATCTGCTCAACGACACCAGAAGCCTCTGGTCTGTATGCACAATGTAGCTTCTGCTGTATGCTCAATGCTTCACAAATTAAACCCATGAGCTCATTATAGAAGTGTCCACCTCTATCAGACTCAATTGTCACTGGGAACCCGTACCTAGGAATTAATTCTCTTAACAGTAACTTGGCAACTGTTATTCCATCATTTCTCCTAGTTGGATATGCCTCCACCCATCTCGAGAACAAACAGACTACCACTAGAACATACCTCAATTTGTTCACTTGGGGCATTTCAATGAAATCTATTTGCATTCTGGTAAAAGGACCTCCTTCTCTGCCTATTGTTCCCAGACTCACCACTGTCTTTTTCTCAGTATTGAACTGTTGGCAAATCAAACATCTCTGACAGATGCTTTCTGCAATCAACCTGAACTTTGCATTGTACCAGGTCTGCTTGAATGACCTTATCATCGCATCCCTCCCCAGATGTCCCTGGCCATGATACATTCTTGCCATTGTCGACAACATAGAGTTTGGCATGACTGGTCTACCATCCCTATAGATCCAAACATGATCTGTCTCTCTTGGGGCACAACCTGCCTTGATCCAATCTTTCATTTCCTCATCTCCTGCCTCATCCTGCAACTGTTTCACTTCATCCCACGTTTCTAGGACATTAGTAATCATCACAGAATTAAAGACATTTCCCTCTCTCGTGCCTTATTAATCGATTGATTTGTTTTCGCACAATATTGCGCTATGTCATTGGCAAATCTATTACCAAGAGTAACAAAATCATCTCCTTGTCCATGAGCAGCACACTTCACAACTGCTAGTTCTTTAGGCAGCTGTATCGCCTCAAGTAATTTTCCAATCACTTCAGCATTCTTTATTGGAGTCCCACTCGACGTCAAGAAACCTCTTTGTAGCCAAAGCTGACCAAAGTCATGAACGACTCCAAATCCATACTGACTATCAGTCATCACAGTCACTCTCAAATTCTTCCCAATTTTGCAAGCTTTTGTCAATGCCACCAATTCAGCCACTTGAGCAGATCTCACACCTTTCAAAGGCGAAGCTTCCATAACTTCTGAAACCTTGCACACTGCATATGCTGCACTCAGCACACCATCATCAGTCCTCAGACATGACCCATCCACAAACAACACATGATCACTCTCAGGCAATGGTAAATCTCTTATGTCTGGTCTTGGTTTTGTGCAGTAATCAAGCACATCCAAACAATCATGATCAACATCATCTCCAACATTCACATTCTCAGCATCTGGTAGAAGTGTCGCTGGATTCACATTCACACATCTCTCAAGAGTCACATTTGATGCTCCCAGAATGATTTTCTCATATTTAGTCAGCCGACTATGTGACATATACTGAGTTCTGCTTCTTGTCAAAAGAATTGCCACATCATGAGGTACGAATACCCTTACAGGATATCCCATTATTATACCCTCACTCTGTTCCAAGCTTCTGCATGTAGCAGCTACTGCTTTCAGGCAACCTGGCAAACCCACAGCTACGGGGTCAAGTGTCGATGAGAAGTACGCAATTGGCCTTCTCAGTTGTCCATGCTTCTGAATTAACACTGAAAGTGCACACCCATTTCTCTCACTGCAGTACAACTCAAACTCTTTCTCATAGTCTGGCATTCCCAAAGCAGGGGCTTCACACATTCTGCTCTTTAGTTCTTCAAATGCTGCCATTTGTTCACCATCCAATTCCAATGGGTCTCTCACTTCACTTTTTGTCAGTTTAATCAGTGGCTTTGCTATCAGCGAGAAATTACTTATCCACTGACGACAATAACCCACCATCCCCAGAAACATCCTCACTTCTCTCTGGGTCATTGGGGCTCTCATTCCTCTGATAATTTTGATCCTGTCATCGGTCACCTTTCTCAGACCTTTTTCAATATTGTGTCCAAGATAATGCACCTCTTTCTTGCAAAACTGCAATTTGGCTGGAGATACCTTTAACCCTCCATCTGCCAGATGATTCAGTAAAGCTATGGTATCTACTTCACAAGCTTCACGTGTCTTCGATGCCACAAGTAAGTCATCGATATATTGCACTAGTACTGAACTTTCAGACATGATCAAACTCTCCAATGATTTCTTCAATAACTGATTGAATATCAAAGGACTCTCTGTATACCCCTGTGGGATACGACACCATGCTAAAATTCGCTGGCCAAACCGGAATGCAAAAATCGGCTGTCTGTCATGATGCAATGGAATTGAAAAGAAAGCATGACACAAATCAATCACTGTATACAACTCAGCATCGTGAGGAATCTGATACAAAATCACTGAAGGATTTGGCACAATGGGACAACATGCCACCACAATTTTGTTAACTTTTCTCAAATCCTGTACAATCCTGAATTTCCCATTAGGTTTCTTCAGCCCCATTATCGGTGAATTACACGGGCTACTCAGTATTTCTCTCAAAACACCCCGTTGAATCATCTTGTCAATTATAGGTGTTATTCCCTCAATTATTTCTGGTGTCAATCTGTACTGAGGAATATTAGGATAAACAATACCCTCTTTCACTGAAATCTTTACTGGATCTACATTATTCATCAATCCCACATCTTCACCAGTAAAATCCCAAACTGCTGTTTTCACGTGTGTCTCAACTCCTGAGGCAAATCATCTGGATTAAACACAGCATATGTACCAACAATCTCACTCTCTCTATTATCCAGAGTCATTCGGTACAAGACATCCTCATCTGGTGTCTCAAAAGCTATTCCATCCGGAGTACAAAAAATTGTACAATTCATCTTGCACAATAGGTCCCTACCTAACAAATTCACCGGACTAGTGTCACAGACAACAAATCTGTGCATATCTGAAAATTTCCCTATACTCACCCTAACTGGTTCCGTAAGACGAGTCTTAATCTGTGTATTAGCTACACCAACTACTTGGATTGCTTCGTCCGAGAGAGGAAGATTTCTAATATCTGCTGACCTGACAGTTGATCTCGTTTCACCTGTGTCTACCAAAAAAGTAACACTCTCTCCATTTATTTTCCCATCTACAAATGGTCCTGCCTGGTCTATTTCTAGAGTTGCACCAAGTATGCACTCTTCCTCCTCTCTTCGGCACCGTCAATAGTCCCCTTCAGACTCACTCCCCTCATTCTTTAACAGTACTGTTGTACCAGACTTGAACGTCTCGGTTTGTTTACCTGTTCATCATTGTAGAATCCTGAGTCCTGATTATACTTTTGCGACCCTCTATTCTGCGGCAAGGGCGGTTTTGGCTCTTGGCTCTGCTGTCTGACAACCTTCTGTTGTTGCTGCTGTTGATTACACCCCTCGTTCTGCACCTGTTGATTTAATGATTTATTTTCATTACTCACTAATGGTAGATTGGTACACTCGGATCTCCAATGCCCCAATTGTCCACAGTTGTGACAAGGGAACTTCTTCTTGGCCTCCTCTAAATTCCCTTTTCCTTTTCCTGCATATCTGGGTCTATTTCCTGGATTATTTGCATTATTTGCATTATTTGCCTGCTCCATCAACTGTGCTTCTTGTCTTTCAGCAACCTTCACCTGTGCCCACATTGCCTTTTCTTTCAACTTTCTCTGTTTTGCTTCAATCTCATCACTGAAGTATTTTGCATGTCTCAGGATTTCATCAATCTTTTTACTCTGCCAATCCACTGTATGCTCACGTATCTTTTCACTTATCTCAGGTCTCAGGCCATATACAAATCTGTATACAAAATGACTCAAATCCTTGTCACTCAGGTGTTCATCTCCACTGAACTGTTTAAAAGCCAGTATCAGCCTTTCGTAAAAAGCATGAACTGATTCTTTCGCTTCTTGATGTGTTCGATCTATCTTAACCCAGTCTGTCTCTTTTGGGGGTACTTTATTTTTCAGGAACACAATAACCTGATCATACTTTCTCATAATCTCTGGATCTGGTGCTCCTGTTTTCTGATCTCTAGGATACTCCTTTGCAGGCCAACCTATAACTATTTTACACTCAGCCCACAAATCTGCTGGAACAATTATATCAAACAGACTATTCAGGTCAATCCACAGCACTTTTGACAATTTCACAAACCTGTCTACCTGCCCATACCACTCGACGGGCTTTTCTCTCAGTCGAGGGAAATCATTCGTGAATGATAAAATATCCTGTCTAGTCCATGGGACATGTACATATCCACCTCCAGGAATCTCTCTCATAGGATAGGCATCCACTGTTTTCTCTTTTTCTCTCACAGGGAAAGCTGAATAAGTCCTGTCCACTGAATCTTCCCTTTTCTTGTACCATCTATCCTTCCACTTTTCTACATCACCCCATTTTCGCAATAAAGCAATCATTTCCTTAATCTGCCCTGTTCTACCAACACCATTTAGATTTTCAATATCTTGGTCTGTAAAATCCATCCTGTAGGACCTCTGTAACACCTTCACTTTATCCATGTCAACTCCTTGTTCATTCGCTATTGCTCTTAACCTGTCATGTGTACTCTTAGCCCTCCAGGTGATGTTTTTACACATAAATAACAACTCCCCATCATGATGATTTTTGAGTATATCTGTAGGAATTGTCCCTGCAATAAGCTCCTCTAACTCCATGCACAACCTGGCTACATCAATTGCTTGTGAATCTTTATCCTTCTTTTGAAGAACCTTCAACCAATCATTCAAATCCTCAGCTGTTATTTCAGTAGACCTTTTCACTGCACCCACTTGTTCTGTCACCCTCTGTGGTTCCAGAATTGTTCCTCCCAAACAACCAGTATTCAATCCTGAATTAGGCTGTACATCTAATCCTCCACTATAGGTGTCATGTCTCAATTGACTCAAATTATTTCCTCCTGTTCTCATTCCTGATTCCTCCAAAGAGCACATACCCACCAAACCATTTCCAACATAGGGAACTGTCAAACCATTTTCACCCATTCTTTGTTTATCAAAAATAGGCACAACCGGACCTATAGTTACAGGCACTCTAACTGCTTCAAGATTTTTCGTTAGCTCCCTTATTTTCTCAGTCAGCTCAGTTGTGGTTCTAGCTAATTCTCTTGTTTTCTCGTCACTAACTCGATGCTCTCTCTCTCGCTCTCTCTCTCTTTCCCTTTCCGCGAAAGAGCTACCACTTTTCAAATCAGGTGTCACAACCTCAGTTTTAATAATCCGCAAAGTATCTCTTACAGGAGTAGCAGCTGACATACTCTCTTCTGGTTCTGGTCTATACGGAGGTGGTCTCTTGTAAATCATGTCATCCAAGACCTCATCCTCGTAATCATTAGCTCCATACCTTCTCACTTCTGCATCAGGCACCTTTTCTGCACCTTTCCTTCCTTCCGCTTCTTCAACTGTCCTCATTGGATATAATCCCTCTGACATACTAGCATCTCGCCATCTCCTCATTCGATCATGATGAGTTTCACGATCATATTTTCTCCCAAAAAAGTATCTATAATTATTTCCACTCCTCTGTTTTTCTCGCTCATGCACCTCATCTTCCCATTCCACCAATGCCTCGAACTGTGTCGGCCTTGGTCTAGGCTCTAGACACATCACTTTCTCCAGTAAATTTCTCAACACGGCCAAATTAAATGAACCATGTTCCGGGAACGCTAAAACACCATCTTCCTTAGTATACCTAACCCAGTTGTCCAACCATATACAGGTATGATACCCATATTTCGCAACCATGAAGGATGCAGGAGTTTTCGTCGGAGGTAGCAATTCACCCTCTCTGGTTATTATGCTCTTATCCTTGTCGAACCACTTCTTTATTTTACCGAACAAGGATTTCTTTTTCTTTTCCTCCGGTTGGTAATACATTGTAATGTTTACCAATATTCACTATTCCCTTCCGTACAATTACGATATTTTGTCCAATAACAGCGCGACTCACACCAACGCACCAATCCTGAAGCGTCTACGTCACCCTGTACTCCTTCCAATCCCTGCGCGGCTCACACTAACGCACCAATCCTAGCGCGAGCACTGTTCTGATTCACTACCCAATCAGAGCGTGGTCTGTATGATGTCAGCAGTCGCTGCAGTCGCTTCTGCTCTGTCTCCTGTCACTTGTCTACCCCTCCTTTACAAAGCCTTTTCAGTAGACTTCGTTTCAGATTCCACAAAATCTATTAGTTACAACATATAAACATCTCCATTGTCTGTTTCGCTAACCATAGACTAGTAAAGGAAATCTTTTTCAGAAAAATCCCGCTTTCTCTAGAACAGCACTTGCCTCTGCTCCACTACGGAATTATTACTCTCGTTGGCACAGTAGCACATCCCTCTACTCTGCCCTTCTAACATGCATCCATTAACTGTTTCCTCTAGGACTGCTCCAAAGAGTCTTACAATCAATTAAATGCTCATACATTCACGCACTTTCACACCAGAAAAATGTAGCACATGCACACAGAATCCTGCCTTTCTCAAGAACAGCGAACAGTCTGTCCCATTACAGAATTACAACACACGTTAACCAAGCAGCGCTTACCTCTGCCCAGTCCTTCAGACAAGCTCAGAGAATACCTATTACTCCTCCCGCGATAAGCTTTAACAGCAAACCTTACGGATCCCTGGGACTTATGACCAGAGTTTCACAGATAACCTTCCCTATCATACACACTCCTTTTATACCGAAAATATATCTAATAGTAACACACGACGATGTCACTTATTCCGAACCCAGACAATGTGACGCGCAACTTCAATTGTCACACGGTTTTCCTGCATACATACAGGTATTTCCAACAATCCCGTTTTTCCCGAGAGCAGCACACTCTTCCCTCTGCCCTACTACGGAACTGTTACCAGCTCCCAAGTTCCAGAAGCACTACATAAAACTCAATACGACGTCTTCAACATATAGTATTAGTACATATACCAACATCAATCAATAATCAATGAATCAAAAAGCCAATGTACAAGCAATCTAATCTGATCAAGACAATAATCAAACCATCAAACTGCTACCAGGAAACTGCTGCAGATCGGCACATAAAAATTCTCCCTGCTTCCACGGACAGAGTAAACCTACAGTCACACGCACATACATACATCATACGCTAGGGCCCATCACACTAAATTCACACCATTTACTCTATCCACACTGAATATAGGAGAACCAATCTGCATCTACAATGAGGTCAATGCGACCTGAATGATATTGCCCTGAGTCATGATTTTAAACATAAGAAATACATTTGGAAACTTCAATAAATGACAAGAAATAAACACCCAACAACTTAATTCAATCAATGCTTATTTATCTAAATTAATTCAAAATGGAAATTAATCATTAGCGAAATCATTATTCTCATAGTTACCTATTCTATCTAAAGGGTCAGGACAGGTCTCTTTGTAAAGTCTCTCGAGATGCCGTCCTCAGTATAAGTTCAGGAAGAAGTCCAAAACGCGATGAACCACAATGGAACGCAATGGAAGTAATGAGCGCAATGGAACACGGACCCTCTCTAGTCTAACATATTTATAGTGTATGTTGCAAACAAAAGTAACAAACAAATATTAGATATCCGTTGAGCCACTGAGCAGAGCGAGCAGGAAAGGAAGTCCCTCAGTTACATTTAGAAAAACCTCCGCTCAGGAAAAATCACAAAAATAAAAAGACGGAAGAAGGAACTCGAGTTTGCAAATGTATCTTTCATAAATGTTCTTCCTTGATATCTTAGCAGAGTCACCGCAGACTGGACAATGTTCATTGTACTTTATCCTTGTCCAAGGCCAGCTGGAATCACGCCCGGAGCTGCCATCCTCACAGAAGATTTTCTAACCAGGCAAAAGCTACAGTCAGGTGACTCTCGACCATATTCAGCAAGGCCTCCCATCAAAATTCACTCACTCGAGCGCAGGCTGTAAAAGGCAGCCATCTTGGTTTAGGCCAAAACGGACCATCTTAATTAAAAGAAACACAAAACAACGTTACCACAGCATAATGATGAAACAGTGTTAATTCCCACTAATACCCTTATGTGTATGTAATTATCTAGCCTCTTGCAACACAATAAAGTATTAGTACACGTTATTTCAAAAGCGTTTCGTGCTTTAAACAAATAGCACTTTTCAACATTCATTTAATTAAAACCGCACATATTATTAAGCAACATATATGCATTCCCACGTGTAGTTTTCTCTCATTAGTAGTGTTGGTTAATCCGACTTCGACAAAACAAACTATGAATTAATGATTTTAAATTAATAATTTTAGTTAAACCATATAAACGAAACTGGAGCTTAAAACACGATAAATTTTCAACATAAAACTCTGCTCCAGCATTTGCGCGTGGTGTTCTTGAGGGCTGTCATGTTTTCTGTTGTCCGTTCGTGGCGCCAGGTTTTTTCGAGGGTTCGGCAGGATTTCTTTGAATCTTTGAGGGCGTCTGTGAACCATGAGGTTTTCCTGTAGCCGGTCTTGCTTGGGGGGGTTCTTCAGTGGGGCGAGGTCGTCTGTGCATTTGGTGATCCACTGTGCGAGGTTGTGGGCTGCTTCGTTGGTGTCAGCGGTGTCGGCTGGCGGGTTCTGGCTTAGCGATGAGAGGAGCTGGTCTGTGGTGATTTTGCTCCAGCATCTGCGGGGGATCTGTTGCGTGCGGTGGTGGGATGTATTCTTATTGAAGGTGAAGTGGATGCATCTGTGGTCGGTCCAGTGTAGTACGGTGGAGTGGCTGAAGGAGACGTGGTTGCTGGCGGTGAAGATGGGGTCGAGCGTGTGGCCGGCGAGGTGGGTGGGGGTGTTCACCAGTTGTTTGAGTCCAAAGTTGGCGAGGTTGGCGAGGTTCTGGTGCTGGGCGTGGTCCGGGCGCGGACGGACGCAGACAGGCTTGCCTTAGGCACGCCCGCTGCGCGGCCTCCATATGAGGGGCTGTGGGAGGGAGGAGCAGCTGGGAGGCGGGGTGGCGAATGGGACTGCAGGGGGCGGGGCCACAGGGACGCAGCGACGGGAAAGGTGGCACGGAGGGAAAACGGGGGAGGCAAAGCGGAAACAGTGGGCACAGAAATGCAAAAACGGGGGAGAGGGGGCACAAGGGCACAGAGAACGAAGGCAGACAACTGTGAGCAGGGGGCACAGAAATGCAAAAACGGGGGAGAGGGGGCACAAGGGCACAGAGAACGAAGGCAGACAACTGTGAGCAGGGGGCACAGAAATGCAAAAACGGGGCACAAGGGCACAGAGAACGAAGGCTGACAACTGTGAGCAGGGGGCACAGAAATGCAAAAACGGGGGAGAGGGGGCACAAGGGCACAGAGAACGAAGGCAGACAACTGTGAGCAGGGGGCACAGAAATGCAAAAACCGGGGGAGAGGTGCACAAGGGCACAGAAAAATGAAGGCAGACAACTGTGAGCAGGGGGCACAGAAATGCAAAACGGGGGAGAGGGGGCACAAGGGCACAGAGAATGAGGGCAGACAACTGTGAGCAGGGGGCACAGAAGGACTTACTCAGGCAGCATGCAGCGGCGACGGCACTAGTGCGGCAGCGTCACAGCAGGACCGTGTGGCAGCTGGGGGTGAGGGGGGGCGACCTACCTGCTGGCAGGGTCAAAGGTCACCCCCCTAAACGCGGCAGACCATTATGGGCATTCATGAAATATTCCAGTACTTCCAGGGAAGCCTGGCCTTTCCCAGGAGTAGATCTCGTTTCTTTCAAATGTCTAAGCCCAGAAATTACTTCCACTATACCAAGGTACATTTTTTTTTTATGGGTGAGCCGCTTATGCCAAGGAGCACATTCAATATGATAGTGCCAGCAATGTACCATGGATACTTTAGCCACAGCCATGGGTACCTCCAAAAATTCCCTTCTGTTTATAAGGGTCAGTATTTTGCCATTGACACCCCCTGTAAAATGAGTACAGGAAATCATAGAACAAGAGTTACCTCAAATATCAGTTTCAACATTTTGCTACGGATCCACCCCATATGCTAAGAATTACATGCATCATGTTAGGGCTTTCGGCCAGGTTTGGTGGCCCGTGTTCTGTCTCCCTGCTGCGTGGTATAACTAGGCAAGCAGATTTTTCAGTTAGACTGTGAGTCCCCACAGCCAATGATGGTGTCTTAATAGAAGCATGTAAGGGCCTGCAGTTTGCGATAGGTAACGCCTCCCATCCATGTTCTAATTGTGCCCTTGACCTTAAGGCGAGAATAACCTCAGGCATTCCAGACCAGCAGGACACTTGCATGCATAACACACATACACTGACACACACACACATCCTCTCACACACACATTCTTTCTAAGGGCTACATGTATCAAAATTGTAAATTGCGAATACCTAATTGAGAATTCCTGAGAATTGCAATTAGGTAATCGCAATTTACAATGTATGAAACTCAAAGAGTTTCAGATAATGATTCCTAGGGGTTCGCAAATCGCTCTACCTCATTAATATTAATGAGGTAGATCACAATTTATGACCCCCTAGGAATCGCAAAAAAAACGGGAATGGTGGCCTGCTGAGGTCAGCAGACCACCATGTCCATGATTGCTTTTAAATAAAGCAATCTTTTTTTTGTAAAGCAGCCCGTGTTCCTTAAAGGAAAATAAGATGCTTTACAAAAAGTAAAATGAAAAGCTTTCTTTTCATTTTTTAAGAGTAGTCAGTGGTCGGTGGGACCACTGCCTGCTCTTAAAAAACGTTGTAACAAACATTCACAATGGGGTAGGGGTCCCTCAGGGACCCCTTCCTATTTGCAAATGGGTTACCACCTACATAAAGTAGGTGGTAAAATGCAAATGCTTGTGACTGCATTTCGGTCACAAAACATTCCTACATATCGATCCAATTCAGTATTAGGAAGGGACGTCCTAAACACACCCCTTTCTAATTGCAAATCGCAAACCCATTTTGTGGTTCGGTAACGTTACTGAATCACAAAATAGGGCTTGCTGCATCTGAAAAGCATTTTTTGCATTCACAAACGGGCCGAGTCTGCAAATCGGCCCGTTTGCGAAGGCAAAAATGCTTGATGCATGTTCCTCTTTATCTTTTGAACTCTTTTGCACATTTGTACTCAGTCTCACACACACACAGATACATTACCACTCACACTTCCATTTGTCAATCTGATTTTATTGAGTTAGAAAAACTTGCTCTCCTGCTTCTGCTCTACTTGCCTTGCCTCTTAGTGAAGCTTAATAAAAACGTATTCTCTATACACGATTCAAAAATTATAATATATTGCCTTGTCAATGTTTGTAACAAGTTTGATGTGAATGAAAAGTACATTTCCTTAAAATAGCTGTATCGGGCTTATATTTGGATTTACGTGTGGCTCAAGCAGTTACAGTATTGGAAATGAACTAATCTATGTTCTAATATGTAGTATCACTGCATCCAACTCATCTTATAAAATGCTTGACGTCATAATTTTTCTACAGCCTGAACAGCATCATCGGCTACACCTATAGTTAAGTATTTGTACATTTTTCCTATAAAACCCCTGCCCTTAAGTTGTAAAAATGAGCTTGCAGATTCCCCCAGCACATTAACAGTCAATAAACCTTCCCCGTTAATAAAAAAACCTCTAATTTGCAGGAATTTAAAGAAAGAGTGGTTCGGAATCCCAAATTCATCTCTAAGAGAAGAAAATGATCTAAATCCATCCTGATCATACAGTTGCCCTAACTGAAGTACACCGCAGTGATGCCAAATCTTCCAAGCAGAGTCCCCAAATAAAACCCCCAACCGGGGATTTCCCCTTAGATAAATATTTGCATGTAGATCTGGAATGTTATACAGCTTTGCAATATCACGCCAAATCCAGATAGCGTGTCTTAATATCTTGAAACGAACGCGCTTAAAGTAGGTCGGGTCAGACATCCTAGAGAGTACAAACCTATACTCCGACCCACATACTAACTGATATGCAAGCCACATTTGAGACATACCAAAACCTTCCATCAAACTCTGTATGCGCGTAGCAAAAGCAGCCCAAAAGTATAATTTAAAATCAGGTAGTCCAAAACCCCCCCTTTCGTATGGTAATTTGAGAAATTTGATAGCCCGTCTAGCCCTTTTATACCCCCAAATGAAACTGCCTATGATGCCATCCAGTTTTAAAAAAAATGCAAATGGAACCCGCAGAGGAATACTCCTAAACAAATACAAGAACTTTGGAAGGACATTCATCTTAATAATATTACAACGCCCCTAAATAGTTAGGGGGAGTTGGTGCCACTTGCGCAGGTCCGTAGCAACTTTCTTAATTAGTGATTCGTAATTAAGCTTCACTATTTCTTCCGTATGACTATTAAGGCTAACCCCTAGATATGTAGCTTTTTGAGTAACACCCAACATGGGTGTACCTGGGATATGTTCGATGTTAGTTATAGTTTGAGTTTTATTAGTATTGAGTTTATACCCTGAGATTAGTCCAAATTGCTGTGCTTCCAAAACAATCTCCCTCATCGCTTGAGCCGGTTCTGTTGTAAAGACAGCTATGTCATCCGCGTAGGCGGTTACTTTAATGTGTACTTGATTATAAGTAACCGGGCTAATATGCTGGTTCCGTAACATATGACGAATAAAAGGTTCAATGTACATTGCGAAGAGCAAAGGTGAAAGGGGACACCCCTGCCGGGTGCCCCTCTGGATAGAAAACAGATCCGATGTCAATCCATTAAGCCTAATAACGGCCTGTGAGTTCGTATAGATTTTCTGGATAGCCGAGACAAACTTCCGACCGATTCCCACTTCCAACATTATAGCCCAAAGTGCCCTCCAAGAAACTCGGTCGAAAGCCTTCTCGGCATCTAACATTAGCATTGCTGCTTTGCCACCCAAACATTGGGCAGCGTCAAACACTGCTATGGCAGTATTAATATGCATTGTAGTGTCCCGCCCGGGAACGAAGCCGTGCTGTTGATCCGACACTATTAGCTGTATAGATGGAGCAAGTCGAGAGGACAGAATTTTAGAAAAGATTTTGGCGTCGTGGTTGATGAGTGAGATTGGATGGTAAGAGCCTCTCTCAGCTGGGGGCTTCCCCTTTTTAAGAAACACAATTAAATTAGTCTGTTTCCTAGATGGAGGAGCATCTCTACCGTTCAGTATATCGTTCGCCACCTTCATAAAGGTCGGGCCCAAAATTCCTAAAAAAGTTCTATAAAACTCCAAAGGAAGAGCGTCACCCCCAACAGCTTTTCCTGGGGGTAGAGCCTTAATTGCTTCAAAAATTTCAGATCCATCCACGTCCCTGTCCATAGATGAGGTAGCGAGAGAGTTTAGTGCATTCAGACCACTCTCCTGTAGGTAGGCTGCCAACACTTGTGAATCACCAGTCATATCATCGCTATAAAGGTCTATGTAGAATTGCCTAAATTGCTCCAAGATCTCTACAGGTTGATGGTACGTCAGGCCATACCCCCGGTAATGCTCTAAATTTGCGTATGAGCCCTGGAATCCGCCAGCTGATGGGCTAGTACCCGTCCAATCCTTTCTCCATATTCATACTGTCGCAGCCTAAATTTATGATACTGGCTAGCAACTTTCTCCTTTAACTCACGAGTGATCTTAGCTCTCGCTATTATAAGTTGCTGATATATATCAACTTCTCGAGGGTCTTTATTCAGTATAGCTTTAATATGGCGCTGTTCTAGTTCCAAGCATTCCCTACGCCCAACCAATGCAAGCCGTAATCTAATCTGATTTTGACGGAATAGATACAGTTGGGTAATGCCCCTAATATATGCCTTAAGACTATCCCAAACCATAGACCATGCAGCAGTATGGGCATTGAAATCTAAAAAGTCCACTAATTGTCCTTGCATGAACTGAATATAATCTTCATTTTTAAGCAGATTCTTCGGAAATGTGAAACCCCTCACCGTGCGCTGTGTTGTTGCTCCTAAACGTATTGAAAATAATAAAGGATTGTGATCCGATGTAATTTTTTGGCAGATCTCAATTTCAGAATCTGCCAAACGAATTTGCTATTTTGGAACTAGTATTACTACAGCAGATTTGCACAGGTTACTATTAACTATTAATACCTCTGTCACCTCTGTTAATTTAAAACTTCAGCAACATCGTATGCTATTTCTTCTGTACTACATGCCTGAAATTATTTCTAAATGGGCTGCGCCTAATGTGACACCTAAAACCCACTGCCCTAAATGTTTATTTTTTGCTGCGGATATTAGACACATGTTTATTACGTGTCCAGCACTCTCCACCTTCTGGTCATTGATTGCAAAGGAGCTATGTAATCTGTCGGGTCGTAACATTATTATTTCTGAGAAAGAGATTCTTTTGGGGTTAATAGAGGACCCAGGCTCCATATCAACTGCATTATTTTCCATTATTATGGCTTGTTGCCGTTTATGCATTGCCACGGCTTGGATTGAGCCAAAACCTCCAACGCTTGCGGAGTTTTGGCAGTTAATAAGAGGGGTATACGAGATGGAGATTGCCTTAGCCAAGGTCAGGGAGGGGCCTCTCCTCCCAAATTAGAATAGAACAAATTTGGCTCTGTCTACAATGACAATGGGATTAAGTGTTACAGATTGTAAATGTATTTTTGTTTGCATTTATTCTGCCTTGATGTCTTGCCATGCTATGTAATTCTTCTTTTTTTCCCCCTCTTTTGGCAAATAAATAAAAAAAAAAAAAAAAAAAATGCTTGTTGTCTTTGGCAACCATAGATTTTATCCAGCAATACTTGCATTTTGGGGTTTTTGAGACCCAACTTACAATGTAAAAAAAACCTTCTCGTCCCTAAATGAAGCATTGTGGTGAATGGAAAGCCAGCAATGGCTGAAGGTGTCACACAAGCCTCAGTCCATCACCATACCCCAGAGCCTCAGCCCTAGACTCCCACCTCGCGCCACACCACATTCTCATAACACTCTCCACTCTTGCACCAGCCCTGTTGTTGCAGATGGAATTTAGTAGGCATCTAGTACTACAGAAAAAGCAGGTATTCTGTGGGTGCCTTTTGTAGAAATATGTGTATATTCATGAGAGTTGTGTAATTTTTATATGTGCAGAGTAAGAGGTGTGGTCATATAGTGCTGGTGAATAGTATGAGTGAGTGGTGCGAGTGTAGGGTGAAAAATGTGAGTGTTGGGTGAGCTGTAGGAATGCAATTTGAGAGGAGGGCTCCTGTGAGTGTGGGGTGAAAAGAGTGATTGCAGAGTGAGAGAAGTGAGTGCATGGTGGTGTGAGCTGTGTAAAAGCACGGTGAGTGAGGTGCCTGTGTGTGGTACAGGGTGAACTGCAAGAGTGAAGGGTGATCTGGGATCGTGACTGGTGAGTGCATGGTGAAAGGTGTGACTGCAGGGTGAGTGATGTGACATGATTTTGGATGCAGGTGAAAGTGCAGAGTGGGAGGAATGATTGCATGGTGAGTGATGTGCTTGTTTGAGTGAAATTGCAGAGTAAGCAGTGAGAGTGACGGGTGAGTGACGTGTCACATGAAAGGAGGGTGGTTGGTGTGCTCGTGTAAGTGTATGGTAAACAGCATGAGTGGTGTGAGTGCAGTGTGATCACTGTGAGTGCAGGGTGAGCGGTGTGCTCATGTGACCGCAGGGTATGTGGAAGAAGGACAGCGTGAGTTCATAGCAAGGGGCATGATTAATAAAAATTTATAACGCGCAAAACAATAACCCGCAGGTATCAAGGCGCCTAACAATACGATCAGAATTGAAGCAAACGTCCTTACATATAGGCTTGCCGAAAGAGGCAAGTTTTGAGGGCACTACGGAATTTCTGTAGGGAGGGTAGGGATTTGAGGTCCAGAGGAAGGTCATTCCACCATTTGGGGGCCAGAGTGGAAAAGGCCCTGCCACCCCACTTAGCTCTTCGCATGCGGGGAGCTGTCAGAAGCGATTTCCCGGAGGAACGCAAGTTCCTTCCTGGAGTGTAGTGAGAGATGATGGAACCAACTCCCGAGTCGCTGTTTTTTGCAATGGCTCTATATGTCATGCATAAGACTTTGAACCGTATTCGATGTTCTACCGGTAGCCAATGCAGCGTTTTCCTGGCCGCCGTGGCCGAAGAGCGTCTGGGAATATCCAGAACAAATCTAGCTGTGGCATTTTGAACTACCTGTAAGCGCTGCAGGAGGCTCCTGTTTAGCCCCGCATACAGCGCATTACAGTAGTCTAAGCGTGAACCAATGAGTGCGACAGCTATTTGCTTTCTGGACTGCAAGGAAAAGTATTTCCTAATCCTTCGAAGAGTGTAGATCAAGCCCCAGCAGGTGGAGATGGTTCTACTCACCTGTTTGTTCATATCAAGGGCAGGGTCTATCATCACCCCGAGATTCTTAGCAGATGTAGTGGGGGAAGGACACTTTCCCAGCGAGTCAGGCCACCAATTGGCTGACCAGATGTTTTCTTTCCCTCCAAACACCATCACCTCAGTCTTCTCCCCATTCAGTTTAAGAGAGTTCTGAATCATCCAATGACCAACCGCCTCCATACAAGATCTAAACTTGGAGGCGGTTTGCACATCTGAATGGGAGAGAGAGACGAGTATTTGGGTGTCATCTGCATAAGAAACTACCTCCATCCCGAAAGTTCTTATTAGTCTGGCTAGTGGGGTCACGTAGATGTTGAATAGGGTCGGGCTAAGCGCCGACCCTTGGGGGACCCCACATAGCACAAGTCGGGATGGAGATAGGAACTCCCCCAGCTTGACTCTTTGTTCCCTCCCATCAAGGAAAGAAGTCAGAAGATCTAGGGCTGCGTCCTTAACCCCCACATCCCTCAGGCGCGATGTAAGTACTGAGGGGGAGAGGGTATCGAAGGCCGCAGTTAGATCTAGTAGGACCAGGAGGGTGGTCTGGCCCCCATCGACTGTCGTGCGGATTTTATCAAGCACGATGGTGAGGGCTGACTCGGTGCTGTGTTCCCTCCTGAATCCATGCTGGGAGGAGTCCAGGCAGCCAGAGCTCTCCACAAAGACAGCGAGATGCTTGTTAAGATGTGCCTCAAGCATCTTCGCTGGAGCCGGAAGCAGCGAAATAGGACGGAAACTTTTTAAGACCTCCGGATCGAGAGAGGCCTTCTTTAACAGGGGTTTCACTACTGCCTTCTTCCACTCCAGAGGGAAGATGCCGTCTCTGATGGCAAGATTAATTATTTCTAGCAACGGTGGTAGGAGGGTCTCCCTGCACTGCTTGATGATTTTCAATGGGCAGGTATCCAGGGGAGAACCTGACTTAGTCTTATTAAGCAAGATCTC
Source organism: Triturus cristatus (assembly GCF_964204655.1). NCBI lineage: Eukaryota > Metazoa > Chordata > Amphibia > Caudata > Salamandridae > Triturus > Triturus cristatus. Next base: position 271,713,509 of record NC_140581.1, read on the forward strand.
CAGATCATGCAAGGCCAGCGGGGGAAAGGAGTCCAGGGTGCACAGTGGGGAGATGTCAATAGTGGTCATATTCATCTCAACCCGAGCAGTTGGCACACTGATACAAGCTCTTTGTTCCTCAAGAGCCAAGTGGATATCCTGTATTTTCGTGTGGAAAAAGGAGGCAATCTTATCACAAAGGTCTTGAGATGGAATAACAGGATCAGGAGCCTGCAGGTTGACTAAAGAGTCAACGATTTTAAAGAGCTCCTTCGGCGAGGAGAGCGAGGTTGTCAGGGCTACATAGTAGTCTTGTTTGGCCTGCACAATCGCCGCTTTATATTTCCTGACAAGGAGTTTATGGGCTTCCTTGTTCTTAAGGTCCCAGCTAGCATGCCAGAGCCTCTCCTTCCTCCTCACTTCTTGCCTGAGGAGTCTAAGAGAGTCAGAGAACCATGGGGCAGATGGTCTCTTTCTGGCTCGGCGGCGGGTCTGTACTGGAGCCAATTCATTCAGGGCCTCCATAGTAACCTGTTCGAAATGGCCAACTGCGGACTGTACACTGTCCAAACCTGTAATAAGAAGGCTAGCAGCCCAGGGCGCGAAGGAATCACTGCTAAGATTTCTAAAGTTTCTAGCAGTTTCCTTTACGTGATTCCCTATTTTGCAGACACCCACCCTATGATATTCCAAGAAAAATGGAACCGCAAGGTGATCCGACCAAGATAAATACACCGGATCTTTGATGGTCAAACGGAGATCATTTGATAAAATGCCATCTAGTGTGTGGCCTGCACGATGAGTGGCCCCGCTAATTCGCTGCGTGAGTCCACAGGACGCCAGGGCCTCAATAAGACATGATGTATCGGATAAATCATGCCGCTCTAAATGAAAATGAAGTGCAGTGTGATCACTGCGAGTGCAGGCTGAGTGGTGTGCTTGTGTGAGCACAGGGTAAGATGAGAATGAACGGTGTGAGTACAAGCTAACAGAGTGAGTGCATTGTGATCACTGTGAGGGCCGAGTGAGCAGTGGAAGTGACAAGTGAGTGTAGTGTCATGCTTGCAGGGTGAGCGGTGTGCTCGTGTGAGTATAGAGTAGGAGAAGGGTGAATGACATGAGTGCACTGTGATCGCTGTGAGTTCTGGGTGAACATGAAAGTGAAGGGTGAGCGGCGAGAATGAGGAGGGAGTTGTCTGAATGCAGGATGTTCTCCTAGACACCTGGAGTAACTCAGCATTGTATTGAAGGTTGGCGTAGGGTTTCAGATGTAAGTTAAACTATTGCTATTATGGCATCGATCAGGGATGGAGGGTGGAGGAAATAAATAATGTACAGACCCTGCAACAAACTTTCAGTATTCTGATTAGGGTTGGCAACTGATGGGATTTATACCAGCACCACCAATATTTTGATGTCCCAACCAGTACAAAAACAAGCAAAATCACTTAAAGCTGGTATTTTTAGCACTTATTTGTGCATACTTCAAACAGTAAATATAAATAGCACTTTTAAATGTTTTAGGGCTGCATTAATGATGCATGACTAATAACGAAAGGAAACAAAGACAGAAAAGTCAAGTTACAAATTAATATATACCATTTTATTTACAGCCCTATTTAGTATCAAGGCGAGGGCTTTGCAAATTCTTAAAACAAGAAATGGGCAGTATTTTTCTCTTGGAAAGGTGACATCCCTACTTGTAAAATGCCTTTTAATTAAATGCATTTTCCCACTGTGGCAGTAAAAATAAAAAACAAATGTAAGAAATAGGCAGTATGCGGACCCACGGGGTAATGGAACCAGTGAAAACACAATGCCTCGTTAACCAGTTCACAAGCGCATTGTCGTGTAGTTCCTATAACCCTATATAGGATCTGCACATTTAGACAACACACACTGTAGGATTGGTGTCCGACTGATTCTGTACACCACTACCGGGTATGTTAGCCTGAATACCAGCTAGCTCAGAGTGCCAATAGAAACCCCTCTTACCAAGGAGAGAATAGTTCTTGGCAACTATCGAACATGACAACCCTGATCCCTCAGGGATCGTGGAAACAGTGTACTAATTTTCGCTCAGTCACTCGTGCTCACTTCATCTCACAGAGATACACAGAGTAAACGGTGGGGACGTTTTCAATAAGCATTTATTGAGCCAGCGTCATTCTAGTATAAAATAGGTGTGCTGAAACAACCACTAGACAGTAACAGATATGAATGATTATAAGCACTAACAGTGTAAAAGGAGGGTAGATTTCTACCATCGTGCTAAAACAATGAATACAGGGAAATATATAAAATACATGACAGTAGAATGAGAACTCCTATGATGCAACCCTAACTAGATGCACATAAGTATACCTAGCATGTTTGTAGGTGTAAAAGCCAAGAATCTCTCTAGGATAAATTCAACCCCATTATCTGAAGTGAGAAACTGTGGGACCCTGTCTTAGTCTCGAGATGGACACCCCGCAAGGGATGTCAGACCACTGCGAGCTGGAGTGTCTGCATGCAGGAGCCTCAGTGTCTCTCGTCAGTGTGTCGGCATGGAAGTTCTTTTCTCCTCTAAGTATCTCAGCAAGATATGGTGTTTGTGTTCCCAAAAGTTGTACCCACTGGAGATATACATTGCTGTGTCATGTCGGACTAGGATGACATAAGGAATGACCCCTGTACATAGTTATTATGCAGGAGATGTTAGGCCTGCTGTCCTGCTGTGATTCCACGAATCCTCATGCATAATGAATGAGGCTTAAGCTTTTCGGAGAAAACCCAATGTCCTCTTTGCATTACCCAAACTAGGTAATAGATCAGTACTAGAACCATTATGCAGTGTAATGTAGGGGAGAATATAGGTGAAAGGTTAGGTGACTACCTGAGCCTATATTGGGTTACCTATATGAAACAGAACACCCACTCCTCATCCGACTGGACGACATATTGCAAATTTCTAAGGTACAGCCAAATGTGGTAGGCAAACTATTAATAAGTCCATTAAAAACAGTACTTAAAAACATCAAAGTTTCCCAAAAATAGTAAAAGAAAAATTATTGCATGTGATGGAACTCTGTACTAAATACGTTTGTATATATAGTCCGAACAATGAGAGACTGAGAGCCATGCAGTTTAGACAAAGTGTCTTGTTTAAAAATCCAAATTTGGTTGTTTTATAAAAAGGCTGAATTTTTCCAGCACACGATGAGCCAAATATTTATGTGTGCCCTGCTGGGAGATGCAACATCACTGTTGTCTGCAATTGCAGACAACGGTCCCTGCAACACCTCGCAGATCAGGTCAATCAAGCACAGATGTTCCTCCATATTCACCGCAGCCGTTGCTGAGAATGTACTAGTGTCATCCGAGGCCTGAGTATTTGTTGAGGAGCAGGTATCCTTCCCGACAGGAGCCGAAGCATCCTGTGGTGGCTTTAAGAATGCAGACATCAACATTGGAATACGCTGAGGACACTGCAGAACATGGGCCGTTATCGGGTCCAGTAAAACATCAACATCAGGTGGCGCAATTGGAAGTGTTAGACAGAGAGCCAACTCGCTTTTTTGTCCGCAGAACAGACATCGGAGAACAGGCAAAATACAGTCGATCCAGACTGGTCTAAATGACAAGAACCAAGACTTGCTCAGTTGTCGAAGACAAGGTGTGCCCAGATGGATTACCAAGCGATCACGGTATCAGCGTTCCAAGAGCGATTTTTCCAACTCCTTGGTGACTGGGACGTCCATTGCGTAGCATAAAAATGACAATCAGGATACCTGCTATTAGAAACAGGATCAACGGAAACCCTCCAATGAAGTTGGGAATAACTCTGAGGATTGTCTGAAAGGTGCTTAACAGCCCAGAACCTATGGTCTTAAATAGGTGGACAATACCTGTCGTATCAGACATGTTAAAGATACATTGTACCATTTCTGTGAAATGGAAAGGGCAGTTTGTTCGCACTAGTGTCTGTATCGCAGCCGAGGACCTTGCAACCTGGCGATCATACGTTTCTCGGGTGGCGGTTAAGGGCACGGTTTGCTGTAAAAGCATGGCTTTCAGTCGGCTCAGAGTATCAAACTGAAGAAGGTCATAACAGCGCCTCCCTGACTGTATGGGTTGGTGAAACAATACTTGCATACAGCAAGTAATCATGGAGCTTACAGTGACAAGATATGCAATGCCCAGGAGCATCCCAGAACAACCTTGATCATTCGGCATCAAGTAACTCCCATTTGAAAGCAACTTGAATACCAGATTAATCATAGCAGCTGGGGAACCTTTCAAGTGACAGGATAAGTTAGCAGCTGAACCATTACAGGCCCCCTGAAGCATGATATCCTGGCATATGAGAGATCCACTTATGGAATTCTTGCAGTTGGTACAGCTAAGGAACACTTCCATGTCCTCATTCCTACATCGAAATCTGTATGGTAATTCCCAAGATTCCTTGATGAATTCCCTACCCATCGCTTCATATCTGCCTGCCTGCTGTTCTAGGCAATACTGAAACTGGAAAGTAGTGAGCAGTAGTGTTATATGGCCATGGATTAACCATTCTGTGGATGGTGACTCTGCCACAGTAAAAGATAACTTGTTGAGTTTTTCAATACGCAGTATTGTATATTTTGCTCCCCTTTGTGCCATTGTTATCTGTTTTTATGTTAGATTATATGCAGAAAAGAGTGATGTACTGTTGATAAATCGCCAAGGCACATAACCAGTGCGTAGTGATTGCAATGTCCAGCTTAATACCATAATAGGACGTAGTTGAGATTGTCCGTGTTGTAGTATGGACAAGTCCTGTTTTAGTATATCTATAGCAGAAGATACAATGTTGCCCAGTAAATAAATCCATGATGTTAATGTAGTCATACCATTGTCAACCACAGCTAACGCCTTTTCTAGGTTAATTTTATCTACTTCACGAAGTCTCTCTACAGCTTCTTTTTGAGAGCTTTTCCAGATTTCATTATAGACAGCGTAATAGAAACGTTACTAACGTGGCTTCCTGGAACCTAATAAAAAATCCCTTAGATCCACCTCTTCCTAGAGGAATGATATGTGCTGTTTCACCCGAGTCCGTGTCGAGGTTTTTAGCCAATCGAGGCACAACTTCCCAACACTGTATGATGCCACTACCCTTAGATGTTCTCTATGTACATATCTGGGTCTGGCCTATGGATACTAAACCCTTCGGTTGTACCCTTGAATCTTGATTGACATCTGTTGGTGTCTGTGGGCCAAACGAACCATCCCTTCCAATTTGGGTCCGAAGTATTGTACTGCATGATGTCATCTATTGTATTCCCTCCACGTGATGTAAAATTGATGTGCAAAGGTGTGGGAAACCGTGGTGTGTTCAAATCCTTGTTCTTGGCTAGTCCAAGACAGGAAGTCTGTTGCACTGTTTCATTCAGAAATATTATCTGCTGTGGAATGAGGCATGCTCTAAATAGTGCTTCTGTTCCCTGAACTTGCTATTCCTTAGAACCCCAGACTGATTTTGTGTCTATTGTGTCTTTCCATAAGTCAAAACCCTGTTCAGACAGTTGGGAAATAAAGGATGCAGAATATATGTTTGGTGTTAGCATATCTTTCTTTGCAGGTGTAGGTGCAACCTTATAGTAATATGAGTCCGGGTCAGAAGTGTTAAACCCTTAAAAATATGAGAATTTTTGTGCAAACGTTTTCGAACTACCTTTTGGTGGTGTCGGACAATGTTCCCATTGGTGGTATGTGAAAACATACTGGATTTGTGTAAAAAGTGATAACCATAATGATGGTAACAGTAGATGCTATCAAAGTCAGATGTGTCCTCTAACATTTCATTGTTTGAAAATGCAGCTGATTTTTCCGAATCAGACTGCATATTATTTACAGTTTCAAAATCCCAATCATCAGAAAATGTACTGGAGGTAATGATATAATTCAGAGAAATCTTAAATAAATATGGTATTTTCAAAAGTTCAGTGGGGCCAAATGCATCATAATCAACTTTGTCCCAAACTATATCTTCAGGAATTGGAACAGCTGTAATGTTCACGGAAAACAAGTCTCTTTGTTCATGATAAGATGATGTGTGAGGCTTTAGGACCAAGTTCACATTTGATACTGCTGAGCGTTATTGGAGATATTTTCCATTTAAAAGTAAGCAAAAGACAGTCACTAGGCCAATCCCGAACAGCAAGAACAACATTCCAGATATTATCCAGAGCTGGAGCCCAAGTGAAACTAAGTAAGTCTTTTTCAGAAAAGTGTAGAAATCACAAATTTGTTGCTTACGGGAAACTCGAGCTGGCATAGTCTCAGGTTCACTGGGATCAAGAGAGAAGGTATCAAAATCGATGAAGTAGCCAGATGCAGTTCGATCAATCAGGTTGTATTGAACTGGCAGGTGTCTCTTGTCGAGGCATATTGATGTAGACATCGGTGTTGGGCCAAATTGAAATTTGTTTTTTATTTGTAGTTTGAAGTTCTGTTTCCAGAGGAACAAGTTCCATTTTATTGTTGGAAATTCCATCACTTCGTATTGGTAACTCTTCGAACGTTACGAGTCTTTCCGTCTGAACTTCCTGTATGGTAGCGAGAGGAGAGCGTCGGCTACCCAAGAGCCCACGAGGCCTACTATTCAGTATCGGCGACATAGTGTGGTTTGATGAGATCAATGGAGGCTAATCTCTTTTCTTTTTTGCCGGCAAGAGGCGGAAGAAGTACTGTTCTTGTTCCTTCGACAGCCAGGACAGGCTTTCTGTATGATGGCCCAAATTCTTTCTTGTCGTTGATTTTTTCTCTGACCAGATCCCCGACTAAAAGACAGGTCTTGCCGTGACTGATTTGACTTCCCCAGTGGCAGTTCGTATTACTTGCACATTGCTTAGTAATGCTCTGAATTTGTTCAGATCCTGTAAAACAGCCAAACGTTTATTGATGTGAAATGGTTTTTCATCTGCCACTGTGCTTTCATTATCGAGATCAGGTACCCACATTCTCATCCCAAATAGGAGCTCATAAGTACTGACACCCCCTAGAGAACTTCTTGGCATTTTATTGAGGGCTCGCTGTACTCCATATTAATGATTCACCCAACTACCATCCGAACCTAATACTCTTGCTGTTAAAGACTGCTTTAAGTCTCGTTTTTTCCTCTCCACGACCGAATTTCCCTCGGGATGGTACGGAGAGGAGTACCGCAATGCTAGACCCAAACCTTCCATGGCTTCCATGTAAGCCCTAGCGCTAAATGCAGGGCCGCAGTCAGAATGTAATGTGCCAACTGCGTATGTCCCTATAAAGACCCGCAAATCTTATATAACAGTTTGAGCATCAGCTGAGCGCTGAGGTCATACACATAGGAATCTGGAGCATTAATCCATTGCCACTATGATATACTTGTAAGCCCCAAGTGACTGTAGGGGGTCACAGTGGTCCAAATAGACACAAGAGAGTAGTCTATCTGATATTAGTAAAGGTGTCTGCGAGGGACGTGCCAAGGTGGAACCCTTCATCTGCTGGCAGTTGTCACATTTTAAGACAAAATTATTTGTCTGTTTTGTTAAACCAGGCCACAAATAGCGCTGTTTCAGTAAAGGAATAGCTGCGGTAATCCCTGCTTGTGCAGCTAGTAGTAGACTCAATCATCGATCCATGTTTGGTATTACTCTATCCCACACTCCTGGAATCTGAGCATACGGAATGTTGTTTGCATCTAACTTGTAGGAGTGTTTGAGTGGAAAACCTTTCGGTAAGGCGGTGCTGTTTTTGCGTGATGCATTGACAGCTACCATTATCTGTCCGTCTATTCTCGTTTTTGAACAAGTGATTGCAGCTACGGCAGCAGTTTGTACTGCCCCCTTTGCGGTTTCATCGGCCAATTAATTCCCTTTAACGTGAACGCTATCATGTTGATGACTCAGCGTGTGTATCACGTGAGATCTTGGTAGTTCGTTTCTCAACTCAGCTACCTGTTCCCATAGCATTTTATGCTTAATTGTGCCACATTTTGAGTCTTTAAACCCATTCTTACCCCAGCAGTGAAGATATTCGTTGTATGACTGGACACAGCAAAAAGAATCACACACGATCAGTGTGGGGAATTCCCAATCCGTATTTATAAGTGCCAGTAATAGGGCTTTTAATTCTGCGAGCTGAGCCTTGCAGTCTCCTAAAGACTGTGTCTTCGTGTGGCTGGGATGGAGCTTGCCATCCCGCACATGACCTTTTACAATCGCACAAGCGCCTCTGTATTGCTGTTTACTTCCTATGGCCAGCTGAGCAGTGTACATAATGCATTCATACCGATCTAGAGGCATTATTTTATTCGATAGAGGATCTTCTTGTTCATATTGCAGAAATACTTGGGTTTTTAGTCTAGGGGCATATCTGTATTCTACATCCGTTGCAGTGAGAGAGTTAGCCCATCTTATCCATCTTGGATGTAAGGCTTTAGCATTTGGATCGCTTGCCTTTGTAGCAGCCTCTAAGGCTGGTGCAGGAGTTAAGACAATTATTCGTTTCCCCTGAGCCAGTGCCCTTTCTCTTACTACAGCAGTCTGTACTGCTCTCAGTATTTTTTCTATAGTAGTAAAGCTCATTTCAGCATTTGTGTACAAATGTGATTTGTATGCTATGGGTACTGTTTCACCTTTATTGAAGATTAGGTAAGTATACCCAGATTGACCCGCTATAACACAAATCACTAGATTGCGTACGTTTACACGTGTCTGCAAACTTTTCTGACAAATGCGCATGCGCGGGCAGCCGCGCATGCGTATTTGTCAGAAAAGTTGGAAACCAGGAAGAGGGAGCCCCGGAGATGCCGCGCTTCAGGTAAGTGGTGTTTAATTTTCTTTATTATAAATTAATGTTATCTTTTATAAAGGAGGGCGGGCGGGAGGCGGGTGGCGCGTAGTGGGGCTACGCGAAGCGCGTAGTGTGCGTAGATTTGGGCACACTACGTGCTGCTTCACGTAGCCCCACTACGCCCACTACGCCCACCCTTAGCCGTAATTCAAGTTCTCCCAAAAGAGACCTTTAACTTTTCTGGGTTTGTCCCCCTCCATTTGGAGTGTTATCTCATGTAACCTATGTGGGACACTTACGCCTGTATCAGGTGTTTCCACCGTGATATGCACATTCAACTCCGCTGTCACCAGAAATTCCATCAGGTTCTGGAGGTGCTATTGTTACTTCTGCTGCGCTGTCTAGCATCGTCAGAGCCCATTCCCCGTTTAGTAGATATGTCCTCAGAATTCTGGGCATGTCTAACTTTAAGACCTGCTACTTTCTTCTTTTTAAATTGAGGTTTTGATTTAGGCTTCTCTTCTTTCTTGGAAGTAAAATCTGATGCGCGTGCCGTGTCTCTGGACTTTGTACGCTCTTCTTGTCTGTGTTCTGACCGTCCTTCTCTCTCAGAGTTTCTTGGTGTACCCTGAAAGGAACGAGAGGAACGTGTATCAGTATCCTGATACCTGGTAGGTTTTTTAATGTTATCTCTATTCCTAAGGTTGTATCTCCTTTCAGAGGGCTCCTGTTGAGGAGACTCACTCCTAGATAGAGATGTATTTTCTCTAAACTTTTGTTTTTTTATTGTTATTATCCCATTTCTTCTTGGAAGAATCAGGTGATTGCTTAGTGTTATCCTTTTCAGGACCACCCATGATTTGAGGTTTTGTTGCTCTAGCTCCCAAACTATCTCTACCAAGTTCAGCATAGGTGTCTGTGATAATTTTAGGTAATTCACGTTCCTGTTGTAAAGGAGTGAAATCCATTTGGCGTTGGCGTATCACCACTACTGCTGCCTCCCCTTTTATATTTGCTAATATTATAGCTGATACCTGGACAAAATTACCTAATAAATTAATCTCAAAGTTCAGATCAGGTTCTGCTCCATACTCAGTTTGTATTTGTCTTAATACGTCTGGTAATACTGCTAATGACGGGATACCATGAATTCTGGTATATATGGCTGCGAAAACTGTACCCCAAGTCGTACAATCCTCTATCTGGGGCGCTATCTCCATTGTCAAGCATATTGTTAACATTCTGTGTTTTTCTTGGGGGCTTGTGTGTGGAAATACTGCCTCTAGCTTTGTTATTTTTTGAGCTATACAGAATGGCGTTTGTTCACATTTAGTGGGCATTTTACTCATAACTGCATATAGCGTTTGTTGTGTAATTTTAGTTGTAGAACTCAGAATTTGACTTGTTTGGGTAGCTTTTGTTGGCTGAAGTGTGAGTGTTCTCATCACAAACGGTGTCAGGTTTCTTTATAGTTTTATTATTTCTTTGTGAAGTGGACGTAGGTCTGCCACTGGCATTGTGTCAATGTCTGGATGCGGAGTGTAAGCCGCAGGACTTGCAAAGTGACTCCATCTCTTCCGAGCAGACTTAGTCTTACTTTGTCTTTTGTGTGGGGGAGGGTGCCTTCAAACCAGTTTATGTGCTCCTGGTAGGTAAGCGGAATTTCAGTGTCCTCATACGTACATTATTCATTTGGTGTTTCATCTTCAGTGTAAGAATGAAATGTATTTGATTGTACATCTGCTTGTGTGAATTTAATCCATTAATAGAATACCTCTATTCTATAAGACTCGTGAGCCTCAATTACGAATGTTACTGTCCCACCCTTAGCTGTGGCTCTGTAGTCTGTTAGCTTTTGAGTAAGGGCATTTATGACATTTTCTGAAATGTTAATTTCACCATACTCTTCTTCTTCCCTGTCTACAGCACGCTGTGCACGCACAGCGGCGTCTTCGTCAGCCATTGTTTTGAAGAAGGACAAAGTTTCAAGGAAACTGAGATGAAGGTTTTATGCACAATAAGAACTGTTCAGCTTGATAAACGTACAGCCAATGCATAGGATATGCCTACTCAGCTGTGGCGGATAATTCCCTTCCCACTCCAGACGTCTTTGGGGAAATGTGAGTAGGGGTCTCTGAGACTAGCATGACTGAACTACTCAGATTTGACTGTTGAATAAGTACCAAATCAACGTTGGCTGCGCCATGTTGTCTAGTTTCTATAAACCTATATAGGATCTGCGCGTTTAAACACACACAGTAGGATTGATGTCAGACTGATTCTGGACACCCTACCAGGTATGTTAGCCTGTATACCAGCTAGCTCACAGTGCCACTAGGAATCCCTCTTACCAAGGAGAGAATAGTTCTTGGCAACTATCGAACATGACAACCCTGATCCCTCAGGGATCGTGGAAACAGTGCACTACTTTTCGCTCAGTCACTCGTGCTAACTTCGTTTCAGAGAGATACAGAGAATAAACGGTGGGGACGTTTTCAGTAAGCATTTATTGAGCCAGCGTCATTCTAGTGTAAAACAGGTGTGCTGAAACAACCACTAGACAGTAACAGATATAAATGATCATAAACACTAACAGAGAAAATGGATGGTAGATTTCTACCATCGTGCTAAAACAATGAATGGAATGTTATGTTACATAAACTTGTAACGCGCACAGATACTCATGAGTGTCCTGGTGCGGTGCCTAGCGGAGTATGGAGAATGAACATTAAGCAATTAAATGTGTTTTCATTACGCAGGGCAAGAGGAAGGGCATTCCAAGCAACAACAGCCTTCAAAGCAAAAGAGCTGCCCCCTAACCTCTAATATTTAAAGCGAGGAACCTAAGCAAAGCGTAGGGTCATAGACCGCAAGGGTCGCAAAGGAAAATAGAAGGAAAAATGTTTCTGCAAGTAGAAGGACCACTACCATGAAGAGCATGATGGGCAAGAACCAGTGATTTAAATTTAACTCTATCCATCACGGGGAGCCAGTGAAGTGATCGCAACTGATGGTGGATGCTGTTCCTAGATGAAATTCCCAATAGAAGTCTAGCTGCCGATTCAATAGGTAGCTCAGAATACCACCATAAAGGGCATTGGCGTAGTCCAGCCCAGACAAAATCAGTGCACAAGTAACCGTTTCCCTCACCGCCTGGGGTAGGAGAGGAAATAACTTTCTTAGGGTTTTGAGAAGACCGAAACAACAACCAGCCAGCTTCTTAATATGCGTCGAAAAGGAAAGACTCATCAAACCACACCCCCAGATTTTTAACATGCTTCCCTGTAGATGTGGACAAGAGGAACTCAGGTGGCCAGAGAGAATCTCGGAAGTTGGAAGGAAATTTCCCAAAAAGAAGAATCTCGGACTTCTCTTAATTGCACTTGAGTTGTGCATCCGCCAACCATTTGAAGATAGAAGAGAGACAATGTTGGACCGAAAGAACAGAGTCCGCATTTTTGTCCCAGGTAAAAAGCAGCTGGGTGTCGTCGGCATAGGGCATCACCTTGGCCCCCAAACACTCTGCCAGATATATTAAAGGTGTGACATAAATATTAAAAAGAAGGGGACTAAGGGAAGACCCCTGGGTGACTTCAGTTGTCACTGACTGAGCGGAGGAGGAGGACGGCGGAAGCCAAATCTGCTGGACCCGCCCCTCCAGGAAGGACCTAAGCCAGCCTCAGACAGCGCCCGACACACCGATCCCGGCAAGTCGTGCAAGGAAAAGTGAATGAGGGACCGTGTCGAACGCCACCGAGAGGTCCAGCAAAATTAATGCTGCCCTGCCCCCAGCGTCCAAACACTCACGGATGGCCTCCGAGACCTCTACCAGGGCCGATTCGGTACTATGAGAAGCCCGAAACCCTGATTGGGCTGGGTGCAGAAGGCCCTCCCTTTCAATAAACTCCGTGAGCTGTTTATTTACCACTTTCTCACACACCTTGGCCAGAGCAGGTAGGAGGGAAATAGGCTGGTAATTCCCTGGGCTAAGGGGGGTCCAATGACGGCTTTTTTTAAAGTGGCAAGATCTTAGCCTGCAACAGGTTCCTAAAGAGACATGTTGATAATACTGTTCACTTCTGTGTTCATGATCTCTACCGCTGCTGCCAGTAACCTGGCAGGACAAGGGTCCGAGGGCGAACCAGACTTTAGACCCTTGAGAATTCTAAGGGAATCAGGCAGGTCGACTGGCCTAAACGCATGCAAGGAATGGGCAGGATCAACAGATTGAGACACCGAGTATGCCCCAGTACTGTTGTCACAGGATGAAAAAGCCGCCTGTATAGACCGGATCGTTTCCATGAAGAAGCAAGAAAGAGTGTTACATCACGTAGCTGAAGATGGAGACACACTAGCTTGGGCCAAAGGGGACATTAAGCTCTGAACAATGGCAAATATTTCTTTGGAGTTGTTTCTGGCCGAGTCAATGCAGGCTGAATAAAATTGCCTTTTGGCCAACGTTATGGCTTCATAATACATTTTTTGCTTGTCTCTAAGCTTCCGCTTAGCTACCGGGCAATATCCACTCCGGGCCAAGTACGCTCAAGAGTCTTACATGCTTCAATCAGTGGCGGCTGGTGACATTCAAAAAGTGGTGAGGCGTAAAATTATTGCCGTACTGTCCTATGGCTTGCGAGCTAGCCCAAACAACTTAAGGGGGAATCGGTGGTGTAAGCAGTGCTTCAATTGTGCTAGTGGTTGGCGTTAATGAGAACCGGCACTAATTTTGATGGACTGGAACTTCATTACCAGACTGACAGGCAATACACAGAGAAAGTAGGAAGAGAAAAGAAAAATAAACAGAGAGGAATCAGGGATGAAAACACCTGCAAGAAATAGAAAGGTTAGTGCCATGTCGTGTAAGAATTATGCATGAGCTCGACTCGAGGCTAGGTAGCCTTGGTGTACTGCAACCCTGGTATTGAGCAGTGTCTATCCTGGTCTCCTAAAACTTTGGGTCCCAGCATTTATTTTGTTTATTATAAGTAAAGCACTGGGTGTACAAGCGAGTCCGAACATAGGGTGAATACTATTTTATCATGTCCGTGCACCATCCATTACACCCACCAACTCTTAAAACGACGAATCCATGCCAGGACTGTCCAACATGCACGGAAATTAAGATTACCCTGACAATGTACGCGATCAAAGAAAAACGCAAGTTAAATTGTTCAAAGCAGACTGGATACTCTCGTCATAACGAAACTTGCCAAAAAGCATTAAATGAAGAAGGATTGCTTTTAATGGGACACGGCTCCATTGCGTATTATGTTGCACTGGGTAAGCCGGTCAGTAGTAGGAATATCACTGGACACCGGCATGGTGAACAATGTCCATCCAACAGCAGTGCAGTGGCAAAAAAACTATGTAAAGTCCCATAGCAACACAAGAGGTGGGGGGGGGGGGGGGGTCAAGGAGCTGGCCTACTGGTGAGAGTTCTTAAAATCGATTCTGTCAGGTGTCAGGGGAGCTGCTCCCCGGCAACAGATGTGAAGCTGTTGTGAGCCCCGTCCATTCCTCTTCCAGAGGCGTCTAAACCCAGGAGTAGCATCAGTGGCTGAGCACCTGTGCTTCTAGGCACAAACTAGACAGCCTGCCATGCTCCTGTAACACTGCGACATGACTGTGGAAATCACTGGCCGGGCACCCAACTGCGCACGCAGACCACAAATAAAGCCAGGGTGCAGAATCCTCCCAATCTCCCCCACAAATCGCCCCCCCCCACACAGATTACTATAAAACAATTCACTCTAAGGAAAGGGATATGGGCAATTAATAACACAGGCAGACTATACCAACGCGATGATGGCATCCTCACCGCGATTCACCAATCTTTCAACAGATGGATAATCTTGGGAGCATTCACTAAGCAACCGTTCTGCACTTAGCGCGGGAAAAGGGCAGGAGCTAATTCATCCATTACTCAGCAGGTGCAGGGGCCCAGAGCTCCGAGAGGACCACTGTAACCCAGTAAAGGCCATGTGTCTACTGCACAACCAGGATGTAAGAGACCCCTTTCAGTGCTTTCACTCATGCCCGCGATGACACCCTTGCTACACCACTGGGCACGGCGCGCTCTCAGGTAAACGTCCCTGTGCAAAGCGCTGTGACGAACCTTGATATGTGTATTAAACCAGTACAGTGTTTAAAAGCAGGCTTCTAACATAAAATGCAAAGCATGATGTATGCTGTGCGTGGACTAAATGTGCTGAAATAGCAAACCAGCATGATGCCAGGCTGCTCCTTTCCCTGCATGCTCGTCGTTCACCACAGAATCCACTTGGCCTTCACCTCTATCTAACACACCCACAGCTCTGTCGGCTCCGGGCATTCTGAATGTAAAGAAAAGTTTCACCGCCATGACGAGCATGAAGGCTCGAAGGGATGTTTGTACACTGCACCCGGCACAAGTACTTTTCAGTCACAGGCGGGTGGGGGGAGGTGGAAATGGGGTAGTCGCGGGGGAGGCGGGTTGGGGGGAGAGGTACGTTTAATTAAAAAAAAAAATATTCCATAAAACTTACCGTCCCGCTTCTGGATGGGTCCCGGCTCCCG
Organism: Triturus cristatus; assembly: GCF_964204655.1. Classification (NCBI taxonomy): domain Eukaryota; kingdom Metazoa; phylum Chordata; class Amphibia; order Caudata; family Salamandridae; genus Triturus; species Triturus cristatus. The sequence goes on from NC_140581.1 coordinate 271,728,842, forward strand.
CCGTCCTGCGTTTTTTCATTGCTTGCAGCTCTCGTCATCAGCGAAGGCAGCCTCCTTCCCCTCCAGGCTCCACCAATCACAAGTGGTGAGGCGCACCCAGCAGCCTACATAGAGAAAAAGGGAGAGTGGGCGGCCCTGGGGCCGACCAAACAGTCAGTATGCACAACAGTGGGCAAGCCACTCCCCCCCCTGCCCTGGAGCAGGACCGCCCACCCCCAATCAGGCACTTCTGCTTTCTCGCCGTGCGCGAAGGCAGATTGCAGAAACATAAAATGGTAGTTATTACCATTATGTTTCTGCCTTCTCACACAGCGAGAAAGCAGGGGGCGATGCCCCCACACCCCAATGGGGTAGCCGCCACTGGCTTCAATGCTTTAAGTTCTGAGTTGAACCACGGTTTAGAGGGAGATTCCCTAGCCAGCCTAGCGGGGCGTTGTGGGACTACCATGTCCACTGCATTAGAGACCCAACTAGTGAATCCAGCCAGACAATCCTCAAGTTCCCCCGCCAAAATAGGCCTGGAAGTTTCCAAGGCCTGATTGAATTCGGGTGGGTCAATTTTACCAAAGGCTGGTTTGCAGTATGAGCGCGTATATAAAATACATGACAGTAGAATGCGTACTCCTACGATGCAACCCCAACTAGATGTACCTAAGTGTACCTAGCATGTATGTAGGTGTAAAAGCAAAGAATCCCTCTAGGATAAAGTCAACCCCAGTTACATGAAGTGAGAGACTGTGGGTCCCCGTCTTGGTCTCGAGATGGACACCCCGCAAGGGATGTCGGTCCACTGCGAGCTGGAGTGTCTGCATGCAGGAGCCTCAGTGTCTCAGCATGGAAGTCCTTTTCTCCTCCAACTATCTCAGCAAGATATGGTTTATAAATATCCAAAGTGGTACCCCATGGGAATATACCTTGCTGTGTCGTGTCGGACTAGGATCAGGGCCAGATTTTCAATTCCGGGCACCGGGCAATCCCCCGGTAGGCTGGATGGGGTGGGGGCTGGTTTTGTGACAGGGGGCCGGTTTTGTTGCTGGGGCCGATTGGACCCTGAGGTGTGATCGTGACTGAGCAAACAAGCACTCTCTGCATAAAATGCAGCTGGTGGTGCTGCACGCACCGTTTGGGACCGTGTCCGTGATGTCACCCGATTTTCTTTCATTTAGGCTAGCCTCTATTATATATTAAAAATCCACCTGAGACCTCTGACCTGGGTGGCTGCACCGTGATGCGCGTCTGCGCGCCGCGGTACAGGCTAACCAGGCTGAGGCTTAAGCAGAGCAAGCGAGGTGGTGGTCACTTCACGACTGATTTACCAATGACCATGGATCGATGTGTAAAGTCCCATGCAGCCTGGTCACTGTGTCCGAAATCGTTGTGGACGTATGTATCCCCGATCCAGACCATGGCAGGGGGGTGTAAATCATTTGTGGCCTCTGCCAGGGGTTAATTCTCACTTCTGACGGGAGCACCTCTGGAGCTCAGTTTGGGAAGTCTTCTGTCTTCTCGAGCTCAATTAAGCTGCGTTAGCGTTACTACAAATATCTATAATTGAAGAGTAATTTTGCAGATGGGCTCCCTGGCTGCAGATGCTGCTCCCGTTTCCTGGCCTTGTGTTTCCGCACAATGAGGTGACCCTCGCCTGCTGCCACAATTATCCGTGCCGCCTCGCGCAGTCACTGCGGGTCACCCTGCAGGGCGCCCTGCGTCTTGGCAGCGACTGCAGATCAGGCGAGTGGGATTTGTTTCTGTGCTGCGAGCCAAAAAGTGGCGGCGTACAAACACCGGAGGACACAGGGTCAGCTTTCTCTCTCAAGCACCTGACAGAGAAAGACACCACGCTTGTGCACGAGATATTGTTCATTGCAGCACTCTTTCCAGAGGTTTAGGGACAGAACCATGGGCTCTATTGCCAAGAAAACAGGCCCGCCTCAGGCCTGGTCGCTGCTAGTGATGGAGTGCAGCGTCACCATTCACACCTTGGCAGGGTGTGAATGACGTTGCAGCAGAAGCAGACTGATGTACATGCCATGTGACGTGGTGGATCTATGAATAGGGTGACCAGACGTCACGGTTTTCCCAGGACGGTCCCTGTTTTTGGAGACGTATCCCCGTGTCCCGACACTTTTCTCCAAGTGACTCAAATGCCCCTGTTTTCAAACAGTGTCCGGGTTAAACACAGAAATGTCCCGGTTTTAGGTCTCACTGAGCCAGCGCGCATGCGCTGCTCGGAGAGCATTTAGTATACAGGTTTTCAAAGTGCTACCAAGGCCTAAAGCTTGAGTGCACGATGGCGTGCACGTGCACAGCTGCTGCTCGCACTCCCTCCTCCCTTCTCCCCCTCCCTTTTCGTCAGCTTCAATCAGGCTTCTCTGCTGCTGGCATTCCCCCCCTCCCTTCTCGCCCAGCCCTTCTTGTCACCTCGGCTTGCACTCGCCCCTCCTTTCTCACCTTTCGGCCGCTTTGATGTTCTCAGTGAGCCACGCGGCCAATGCTTGTTGGCATGTGGATTTACTCTCAAACCCCTGACCTCACCGTAAAAGCTTCCTTAATGACATCTTACAATTTGTTGCAATTAGGAAAAAAAACAACGGTCATCTAGATTCAAAGTCGCAAGCATAATGGTTTTTAAATCCAATCGTGAGAAAAATGGTGCATCTATTTTGTCCATTCAAGGAAACGGGGAATACTCTGACAATTCCATTGGTTCCCAAAATATACCAGATTACTTCCCAATTGTCTCTGGCCTTTAACTTTTGCCTTATAACATGCACATATTTGTACTCGCCTTTTATTTAACTGGGAAAGAAATGACAGTACCTTACTGTTGGAAGTATATCTTATTTACCAGCCTCGGAAATGTTCCTCTTGTGTTTATTACAAGGGATATGTGTAGCTGTAGAGTTACAATTACTCGCTAGTGGTTTGAATGCAGACATCTCTGCATAACTCTCAGAAAATCGAATGTAACCACAATCCCGCACAACCACACACAACCACACACACACAACCACACACAGCCACACACAACCACACACAGCTACACACACAACCACACATGCACACACAACCACACACACACAAACACACACAATAACACAAACACACAACCACACACACAACCACACACACAATAACACAAACACACAACCACACACAACTTTAGCTACACACACCACATCACACAACCACAACACACAACCACACCCGCAAACACAACCACACACAACCACACACACAATCACACACACAACCACACATACACAACCACAACCACACACAACCACACACACACCCACACACTCCTACACACTCCCACACACACACAACCACACCCATACAACCACACACACACACACACACCCACAACCACACACATACCCACAACCACACACACACAACTACAAGCACACACAGCCACACACAAACCACACACAAACCACACACACAACTACACACACAACCACACACACACAATAACACAAACACACAACAACAAATACACACAACAACAACACACACAACCACAACAACACTCAACCACACACAACCACAACAACACACACACAACCATACACACACACCCACACACACACAATAACAAACACACATCCAAAAACACACACAACCACAACACACACAACCACACCCACACACACAACCACACACACAACCACAACCACACACAACCACAAGCACACAGAAACACACACACACACACACACACACACACAGCCACACACACACCCACACACACACAACCACACACACAACCACACAAAACACACAAACACACACAACCATACACAACCACAACCACACACACACAACCACAACCACACACAACCACAAGCACACACAAGCACACACAAGCACACACAACCACAACACACACAACCACAACCACAACCACACACAACCACAAGCACACACAACCACACACACAATCACACACACACACACAACCACAATCACACACAACCACAAGCACACACAATCACACACACAATCACACACACACACAACCACACACACACACAGAACCACACACACACACAGAACCACACACACACACACACACAGAACCATACACACACAAAACCACAAACAAACACAACCGCAACCAATCACACACACAACCACACACGCACACAACCACACACGCGCACACACACACACTCCCACACACAAACCACAAAACACACAACTACATACACAACCACACACACAAAACCACACACACACACAACCACACACAACCACAAGCACACACAGCTACACACCACACACACACAACCACACACAACCACAACAACACACACAACCAAAACAACACACACAACCACAACCACACACAACCACAACACACAACCACAACCACACACAGAACCACACACATACACAACCACACCCACACACACACAACCACACATACAAACACACACAGTAACACAAACGCACATCCACACACACAGCCACACACAACCACAACCACACACACAACCACACACACAACCACACACAACCACACACACAACCACACACACACACAACCACACCCACACACATACACACAACCACACCCACACACCCACATACACACAATAACACAAACACACATCCACACACAACCACAACTACACACACCACCACAACAACACACAAATGCACACAACCACAACCATACACAACCACACACAACCACACCCACATACACAACCACAACACACAAACACACACAACCACAACCACACCTACACACACAACCACACACACACGCAACCACACACACACAACCACACACACAACCACACACACGCAACCACAGCCACACACACAACCATACACACACACAACCACACACACACACAACCACACACACACAAACACACATCCACACACACAACCACACACAACCACACACACAACCACACACACACAACCACAATCACACAACCACACACAACCACACACACACAATCACACAAACCCACACACACAACCACACACACACACAATAACACAAACGCACAACCACACATAAACACACACAACCACAACAACACACAACCACAATGCACAACCACAACAATGCACAACCACACACACAAAACCACAAACACAACCACAACCAATCACACACACAACCACACACGCACACAACCACACACACACACAACCACACACACACACACAACCACACACACAACACACACACAACCAACCACAACCACACACACAACCACACACACACACAACCACACACACACAACCACAAACACAGAACCACACACACAGAACCACACACACAACCACACACACACACAACCACACACACAACCACACACACAACCATACACACAAACACACAAACACACAACCACACACACAAACACACAACCACACACACACAACCAACACAACCACACACACAACCACACACACAACCACACACACAACCACACACACAACCACACACACACAACCACACATACACACAACCACACACACACACAACCACACACACACACACACACAGCCACACACACACACACGCACACACAACCACACACATACACACAACCACACACACACACACCCACACACACAAAACCACAAACACAACCACAACCAATCACACACACAACCAATCACACACACAACCACACATGCACACAACCACACACACACACAACCACACACACACACACACACACACACACACACACACCACACACAGTTTTTTGGGCTGTCAGCAAAAATACGCTGTCACCAAACACTATGACCACCTCGGGAAAGTTTGGGAAGTCACCCTCAACTTTGAAACCACTTGCTGTTGCAGAGTGTGTGCTGTACACATGGCAATACCTTGACACAGTGGACTGTTGCAAGGAATGCTTTGAGCCTCAGAGGCTGACAGACCTCAGTCTGTGCATTAGTTCACCCCGTCTTGGCACTGCATAAAAACAGGGTGCCCACTGTCCAGCATGAAGTGAGACCTTGTGTTTGGGGCTGGAGATGCTATTTAGCAATCTGCTTAGAACATTGTGTTTCATTTAGGGCATTAAACATAAAGGAGCATTGGCAACACTGATAAAATGGATTTCATTTTGAGTAGTGACTAAAACTTTAAAAAAGCCTGCCGTACTGAAACAAGCATTTGCAATGCAATAGGTCTCGTATTTGCAAAAGTTTAAGCTATTGGCATTATTCATGACAATGCCTTTTTTATCTATTTTATAAAACAAACACATAAATGCCATTATCATTTACAGTGCCAATAGCTAGTGTTGCATTATTATTAGCAATGCCAACTGCTCACACTTTTATAATGTGAGACCTATTTTATTGCAAACGCTTGTTCATTGTTCCGGTTGAGCATGCGTGCGCATGCTCTCCTTGCACTGTTTACAGCGTGTGACGTCACTGAGGTGAGCGCTGTAGCAGGAAGGGAAATCCTTTGAAGAGAGACATTTTCTCTCGGGATTTCCCTTCTCTTTACATGCAGCGCCACCTACGTCCTCGTGCCAGCCATATTTGAACAATTGCATATCATCAAAACTGAATCTTTGCTAGAGGAGGAAATAGTAATATTAAGGACCAACCCCAGTTTATGAACTTTCTGAACTTCTGTGATCTGTAGAGGCTGTGTGTTTGCTGCTCCCCCAGATGTCCCACCTAGAAGTACACGAAACAGAACTTAAAAGTATTTCTGAATGTTAGGATGAGTGTCCGATAACACATGTGTTGATGACGTCCCCAACGTCCTTCTCAAACTCCAACCATTCATTTCGACCAGTTTCAAGATCAGAATAGAAATCCTGGGAAATGGAACACTGGTGATCAGGTAAAAGGCTGAGTCACTATTTGAGGCCTTCATTCAGTGACTTCAGGTTAAACCTGCCTTGGCTATTAAATTTGCTCATTGTTTCCAACGTGTTTTTTAGATTGTAAAAAATGTCCCCTATTGTTGCATTATTTAAACATATTTACTAAAAGTGGATATGTGGCAATAGCGTATCTGTTTCATATACCAAGAACATATAGATTGCACATTGCACATTCCCATATCATGCCCTTTGTTTGCATTAGTCTTCTTTTAGTTGTATCAGTAGCCTAGATATTGCACATTCCCAAAGCCATTAAATTTCACTTAGCCAAAGATCTGTAATTAATAGCTCATCAGTTGCACATGGAAGTTGTTCATCTTTTGCTTGCATCAGCAGTTTATCAATTTCACGAGCAAGCATACTGTCCAAGTGGCAATCCAAAAGATCTTCAATTGCCTAGCCCATGTCTCTTACCAAAAGTTTCTACTTTGGATAAAACAATATTTCTTTGTAATGTAGCTTGTATTCATAGCCATACAAACTTTTCAGTAGCCCTTATGCATATCGTGCAAGGATTAATGTATTGCTCATTGCATGTTTTATTCATAACCAATTGATGCATGCTCTGTGTTCTCCATATCAAAGCTATGACTTGACCTTTTGACTGACCTTTCAGATCACGGCAAACTGTTTAGCTGGAAAGGACTTAAAGGAGCAGTATTCATGCCTGTGGAGGAGGCGAGCAGCGCTGTTCGAGCTTTTTGCTCAGGTCTTCACACTATTGCGCTATAAGATGATACTAATGGCTAGAGTGCACCATGCATACCCCAGTAAGGTAACATGACATCCCAGCAGTGACCACGCAAAATGTGGGAGGACTGTGTGGTTGGCCAGCCTTTGCGACCCTTAAGACCCTAAGGCAGTAATACCTGGAGAGAAGTGTTTTTCTTACATTGGTCCATGGCTGCCCTTTGGCAATTTAGTATTCCACAGTTTACCTCCCATGCTTTTCTGTCATGAGCAACTAAGCAACATGAGTGAGTTGTACTTTACGTGGTGCTGACGCGCAGCTATAGAAACGAGCATTGATAAAGCTAGTAAATCTGGCGTTTGCTAGACTCTGATGGTTTATTGATTTTTGGCAAATATATGCTATAGTCCTTAAAAGTGCAAATGTTATAAAAAGTACTAATGCTGCTGCGTAAAGGAGAGGGGTGCCAATAAAAGACCTCGGATTTGTTGTCTGTAATGCTTCATCTCGGTCTGTGGAGGAAGCTGTCATTGTAGTCCCTTTTTTATGTCTATGACAGCTGTCAAATAGTCCTACTTTTATGTCGATGGTTACTGCAAACTGTAGTCCTATTTCTATGTCTATGACCTGTCCCTCTTTTTTGTTTTGAGAATCTGGTCACCCTACCTATGAATCACAGATCCACCATGTCACACTGCATGTACATCAGTCTGCTTCTGTGAACTCTGGTGTTGCTTGGCCCTAGATGCCTTTCCCAGTTTCATTCTGCTTTGCCCTAAACACCAACTCCCGGCCTTCAATCAGCATGGCGAGCCGTGTCACATACATTCAAAGACGACGATCCGCCCGTCCTCCCCTCACTCCCTGCGCCATTTGTGTTACCCGACCTGGACCCTTTCACAGTAGGAGCACTGGGCAGACAGCAGCATAAAGCATAGGGATTAGGTAAGACGTTCACATTTCGTTTTCTTTTAAATTCATTTTGAAGTAGAACTGCATCAAGTTGACTTATAGCAGGAACAGGCTGGTTCAAAGCATCTGTTTTTAACAGCGTGCAGAGATAAGGAGGTAGTCATCAATCGAGTTATGAAAAAGGACTCCCGAAGTTGTGCTGAATTAAGAGATAAGGTGAAGTTTTAATAGCTTCTGTTAAGATGGATGGCGCAGGAATTCACCGAGAGAGATCTCACTCTCGTGTCATTTCCAGTTTGTTTTGCTTGCAAATTGCCTCTTTCTCTCTCTGTAGAATTAGCTTTGGAAATTTAAATATGTCGCTGAGAGAGACAACTGTTGGGAAAGTCCCTTGACCCTTACTGTAAAGGCCTTCTGGGCACTTTATTATTGCTTAATCAAAGAGAAAGGATTGCTTTATATTTGTGATACTTGGCAAATGACGTCAGTCGACACATTTACAGCTTGGTGCAGTTAATAAGGCTTGTGTCGTTACAATTGTGTAGATCATTTGTTTCGGCGAAGGGTCATCCAAAGAAGACAGTATTTTGCTAAATGCGGATAATATTTTAATAAGCATAGAAGACCCTGAACGATCTTTGCCCAGATATGCATATATGGGATATATGTGGGGACATGTCTGAATTCTTAGTTAAATGGGAGAAAACGATGTATATGCTGATAGCAGATGACCATATAGACATAGAGGAAGTGCGTCTAACCAGTGCTAAAGTGCTTGCGCTCTTTCCTTTAAACATGGTAAAATTAGCTTACACTGAATTGGCAAATTTAATTTACTTGTAATTCCCTAGAAATGTGGTTCTACATGTACCCAGGGACTGTAAATTAAATGCTGCTAGTGGCCTGCAACACTTATTGTGCCACCCACGTAAGTAGCCTATTTAAACATGTGTCAAGGCCAGGGCCTGTCATTGCAGTCTGCCTCTGCAGTTGTAAAACTGCCATTTGTGACCTGGCAAAAGGAACCTTTTGACAGGCCTAAAAATATTCAATTTTACTACATATGTCACCAGGATGTCACCACCAGAGCAAGCCCTTTCCATAAGGCAGATGCAGAGTGCAGTGTATTTAAATGGTCTGGCATATACTTTTAAGTTTTATATGTCCCAGAATAGACAAGGCTGAATTGCTACCCTTGTTCTTTGTGGGATTCTTGAATTTTTCACAATCCCATGACTTCAGTGATGTACAGGCAACATTGATGGCAGCACCCACACTCTGAAAAGTGTTCCAGTGCCACTGGCCTGGGTGCCTTTGTGTGATTTTTTTCATGCTTTCTGGCTAGGGTGCCATTTGAGACATTTCCATGCCTTCTGGCAGCCTGGGTGCTTATGTGTGACGTTTCCATGCCTTCTGGCTGCCTGGCTGCTTATGTGTGCTGTTTCCATAGTTTCTGGCCTCAGTGACCGGGAGGCTCATGTCTGACATTTCCATGCTTACTGGCGTAGGTGCTTATGTGTGACATTTCCGTGCTTTCTGGCCTGGTGTGACCAGGCCTGGTTCAGTGCTTATGCAACATTTCCACAGTTTCTGGCCACAGTGGCCTGTGTGCTCAGTGTGACATCACATGTCAGTGCTTAATGTGTGACAACGTGAGCGACAATTTATTGAAAATACAAAAAAGAATATCAGAATGTAGTTTGTATGCTGTAAAGTTATGACGTTGAAACAGTCTTTAAAAAAAAAAAGCCTAAAACCCATAAGGTAATCATTTACTATGCTTTAAAAGTTAATACAATCTAATATGTAATGAAAAGTGTGTTGAAAAATGCTTTGTTTTGGCCTTTGTCTCCAAATTTTTCTTGGGGGGACAACCCCCCAAACTCCCCCTAGTAGTGGGTGCTCACTGCGCTTGCTCGCTACACATAATGTGGGGGCTGGTCTCACTTTTACTTTGGTCTCTCTGATTCACTACTTGTGTCTATTTTTGGTGCTCTCTGAAAGAATGTCTGTGGGTACATGTGACTGGGTGGGTAACCTGGTGCTCTTTAAGGTCATCATCTACTATTGACTGTGCTTTGAAAGTTGATACAATTGAATATGTAATGTAAAATGTTCTGTAAAATTCACCATTTTGGTCTGTCTTTTTCCAAATTTTTCTTGGGTGGAGAACCCCCCCAAGCTCCCCTAGTAGCGGTCGGCCTCGCTTGCTGCGCTCGCTCGCTACGTGCCGGATGGGGGCTGGTCTGGCAAAATTTGCCTGGGCTGCTTTCAGTTCCCAGTCTGGCCCTGTGTGGGAGCAGGAGAGTTTAACACTGAGCTGACTGTGATAAGAATTGCTGGCCTTGATTTATACTAACAGAAGTTTACACCCAGGTTCTCGTCTTGGCAGGATCAATCAAGTCCTTCCATTAATACCAATTGCTTGCCATAAATGATCCAGACCTGAAGTCCAGAGCCCATAAAAGAATGTATCTGTTTAAGTGAACTGAGTGTTTATATTTCTCATATTGAGCTACGCACCTTTGATTGTTTTTCTGCTGGCCAGTCTGCTTTGTTCCTTGTCGGCAGGAAGGATCCTCTCATAGTTAGCGGCTGTTCAGTGAATGACACAATACACCTGGATCTGTTTACAGTGAAGCATTGCTCCTTGGACACCGCAGTACTTAAGTTACAGCAGTTAGGAAAAGGGGTGGGGTTGCAAAGGCGGATATTGAATGTGCTTCTAAATTGCCTGTTCACCCTGTACACCCTCAGGATTTCAAGTTACTGGGTTTTAAATTCCAGGGCTCATGTTATTTTGACAAGTGCATGCCTTTGGGCTGTTCAGTATCCTGTACTTATTTCAAACTTTTCAGAACCCTTTTGGAATTTGTTTTCAAGGTCCTTGTTTTCAATAATATTTACCAATACCATAAGGCTGTTCTGTTCATGGGCCCACCTGATAGCCGACGAAGCAAGAGATCGTGGCCACTTTCACAACACTTTGGTAAAGGTAGGGTGGCTAAAGAAATATTGGCGTGCACCTATTAACCGTCCGTATAACAACCCATTACAGGCAAGTGTCCATTAAAGTGGCATGTTCCTTAGTTGCTTAGCAGCTGGGGAGAACAGCCACTCCCATGATTTCCAAGATGGAAACTAAGGGGGTGATTACAATGACGGATGGACTTCAGTCCACCCGTCATCGTGTTGGGGAGAGGGACCACCCGCCTGCAAGGCAGCGGTCCCACCAGTGGCATTACTATGCCACCGCCACCGTGGCGATCGCATCTATCATCTTTAACATTGCGCCGGGTGCTGCTAGCTGCAGCACCTGCTGCAATGTTAAAGATGCACTGTTTACATTTCCCTGCACTAAGTGGCAGGCACCACCCGCTGCATGCCACATGGTGCAGGGAAATGTGGTGGGGCACCATAGGTGCCCCTCAAGTACCACAAGGAAGTGCCCCTGCACAGGGGGTGCCTCAACGGGCCCCCAAAGTACATCCCCGCCAGCCTGTGAATGGCGGTTGAACCGCTATTCACAGGCTAGCGGTAATGCAGCATCTAAATGTGGCGAATGGTGCCTGCTAGGCACCGCCACCATTTTAGAGATGCTTGGTGAGTCTGCCAGGCAATCGTAACGATTGCCTGTGGCGGACCTGTGGCGGACGGACTTTGCGTCCGCCAGCACACCGCCCGCCATCGTAATATGTCGGGCGGTGTAGTGCTTCACGATAGCGGGGAACCCCGCCATTGTAATCAACCCCTAAGCTCTGAAAAGTCTTTTAAAAGATTGCTAGCACACCACTCTACAAATAACAGAGCTCTCAATAGACCTTCATTGAATTGTTCTTTTTATTCCGTGCCAGTTTCAGCCAGTCAAAGCAGGTGTTTTCCTATGACTTTGTCAGGGCTATGGTTATGCTAATAATAATACTGCCATTTATAAAGTACATGGCTACTTCAAACAAAGTGTCCCAGCACTGAAACCCAACTCCTGAAGGTAAAGAGCACTTCCAATGTATCTAAACGCAGTCCAAACCTAGTAGCCAGGTTTTTAATTCTTTTCGGAAAAGAGATTCCGATGAGGCTAGAGGGGTAGGGAGTTCCACAATTTTGGCGCTAGGCAACCAAAAGAGGCATCCCTAATATGCACTCTATTAACTGTAGGGATGCTGGCCAGCAGGCCCCGGAGGATCTAAGACTCCTGGCAGGGAGATAAGGTTTAATAATAGATTGTAGATAGCGAGGGCCCTAATTTGTAGCAAATGTACAGGGCTTTAAAGGAAACTCTTTGTTTCAGGGGCAACCAATGCAGAGGCTGCAGCCCTCATAGAGACCGATCTGGAGAAATCCAGCAAAAGACTGCTTGCCGCGTTCTGCACTCACTGCAATCTTTCAGCAAGGTTTTAGACACCCCCAGGTACAAGATGCTACAGTAGTCCAGCCTGGACATAACCAGTGCCTGGACTACTGTTTTCTTTGCAGACTCTAGCAGGAAACAGAAAAGGTTTTTAAGGGTCTTTAAGACCCCAAAACATTTCCCTGCCAGAGCTGTGATTTGGCAATCGAAATCGAGCTTCTCATCAAACCAAAAGCCCAGGTTTTTAACGCTGGGCTTATGTTACAAAGTCATCCTGTGCCCTGGGCACCCCACAACTTTTTGCTGGCTGGAACTGGTGGTAACTGACCCTGGGCTCTGTTTAACCAGGCCCAGGGCCAGTGCCAAGCTAAAAGGAACACATTAGAATACAGTTAAGACAGCCAACATACACTAGGGTACACCATGGTATGGTGGGGTACCCCTGTAATTGGCATGACCTACCCCATATGCCCCTAGTATATAATAGGGCAGGGGATTGAAACTAGCTAGAAGTCCCCAGTATCCTGGGGCATGGCAGTTTAGAGGCCAGCAGATTTTCTGCACCGGCATGTGTGCAGTGCTGAAGCCTGAGGTCAGTTTAAAAGCAGCACTGGTTGCCAGGACTGCTTTTAAACCTTAAATTTTGCCCAAACTCGACTTTGGGTGTAGGGGCACTTAAAAATGAAAAATCTTCAATGTTTTTGCATATTATGGACCCCCAGGATCACCCCTCGGTATCCCAGGGGTGGTCAGTCAGTTATCTATAAGGTACACCCTAATGAAATGAGTTTTTATATGCCTGGGTAAAGTGAAATTTTACATTTCACTCCCCACATAGTATTAAAGAACTGCTCAAATTCGACTTTGATGCTAGAAGAACTGGGTAAGGAGGATCTGCAATATTTCTGCAGATTCAGAAACCCTAAAGTCTCCCTTAGTTGCACAGGGGGTGGGGGTCCTGTAGAGATTTGGGAAATACTTATAAAATATGTTTTTATAAGCCCTGGTGCTAGAAAACTGTCCCAAGTCATTTTCCCCATTGCAAACCCCATGGCCCATAGGTTAACATGGTAAGAAGTTATTGATGAATAAATATTGATAGGAGAGGACTAGCCGGACCATTCAAAGACTTCCCAGAATGGTAGTAGTAAATCCAACAATATTATATTTTTGAATTTCTCCTAAAGTGTACATACAAGAAGTTATAAGACTTTCTTGTTTGTAAGTCCAAATTCAGCCTTCCAGTGGTCTGCCCTGATTGGTCAGAGTTAAGTGGATTAGCCAGGCTGCTTTGAAGAGGTGATAAAGAACCACTCTGCTGGGAGGGCAGTGTGCTGGTCTATAGGAATGCCAGCCTAGGAGGTGGAGTCGTAAACTATGCTCTTCAAAGGCAGAGGGGAGGCCTGGGTTTCAGTTTCACTCTGACACTCTTGACCCAGAGTCAGGGCTAGGCTTAAGGAAGGTATGTGCAGATGGTAGGGGGAGAGTCCATGGAAATAAGCCATCCCAGGGGGTGTGTTTAGCCAGCTCTTACCTCATTGCTGGAAAATCAGCCGTTATGGATTTGGAAGAATTATGCACTCTGGGACAAAATAATGCCACACCCTACAGGATGTGGTCATAACTATGAGGAGTTGCCCTGCTCTCATTGGTAAGTGACCTGGTGCTTGACCCAGAGAATTTTGAATAAGTATCTGAGAGGGGCAGAGGCCTCCAGATCTGCTGCTTGAAACTGAATGAAGCAAGGAGTGCCCTGCTGAAAAGATTTTGCTGTGCAAGGAACTCTAAGGCCTGACCTCTGAAGACTGCATCAAGTGAAACTTCAGCCCTGTGTATTACCTTGCTGCCAAAGGACTCAAGAGTGGAACTCCCTGCAAGTTACAGGGTAAAAGAGCTCACCTGGACAGCCCCACAAAGAATTCCCAGCCTGGAGTACCAGTGGATTTGTAAGGGTTTTGTTCAAGTGGATTGCGGAATTGAAGTTTCACACTTTCAAGGACTCTCTTGGAGATTCCAGAACCTTGGACTGTGTGTTGGATACTTTTGGACCCGCAAGCAGAACTTCAGGAAGGAGTTCTGACCGGACCCGCCTGCTGGAGAAGGTGGCACAACACAGTGGTGAGATATTCTCCAGAACAGTTTCTAAAGGTGTGTCCCTGTCAGAGAAAACGAAATGACTAAAAGGGGCACTGTTAGTTTCTAAGCACTAGAAAGTGACTAATCTTTAAAAATTCATATCTCTGGTTCCCGACAGTGGATTATTTTCGTTTTGGTGTCATTTAAAAGATAAAAATATTACCTATTTTTATAAATTGGGGTTGGATTTTTATTATGTGTTGTTTCTTAATTATTTACTGAAATGGTGTTTTTAATTGCTTACATACCTGTCTTTGAAGTTAAGCCTGTCTGCTCGCTATGCTGGGTCCTGTCATGTGTTAGTGGCCTTATTGCCAGTGGCAGACCTACATTTGCCCCTACCAATAACCCACTTTCCAACAGCTTAGGCATAGGTAAAGGGCTAAGAGAGTTCAGCCACCATATGATGGCCCAGATCTACAGTTGTTTGTACAGGATATGAACCTCCGTTTTACCTGCGTTCAATTTAAGACAGTTGAGATGCACTGGGCAACTGTGAGGATCTGCAATGACGGTGCGTCGTGCAGCAGAAGTGATGTGCTGGTTCCGAGATGCAGAGAGGCTGATATGCGAGGGTCTGCGTCGTCTTCGAGGATAATACAATGGAGCTTGCGATGCGAAGTCCAGCGTCGGGGATGCGTTACACAGTCGGGACGATGCATCGGTTCCGAAGGGCTGTGAGGCTGTGATGCAGAGTCTATTGGCATCGTCGAAGCTGTTGTCGATGAGATATGTGAGGGTCTGCACCAAGGATTCATCACACAGTTGGGGCGATGCCTCGTTCCAAAGAGCTGCAATGCGGGTCTTTGAGATGGGTTTAATCATGCAGCAGCAGCAATGCACCTGTTCTGCTTGGTTTGCGCCATGCAGCAGAGGAGATGCCTTGGTTCCGCTGGACCCACAGAGGTTGGCAGAGCACATAAAGCCTACTTTCAAGGGTCCTCAACTGGGATGGCACTACTTGGCAGGGGAAACTCACAGATGGCAGAATCCAGGTGCTAATGCAAGGTTGTTGGTAGCCTGCTGTGTCCTCGAGGCGTCAGATCAGGAGGCCAGCCAACTAGACCCTTGAGTTATTCTGGCTTCTAAGGTTTAAGAGATGCAGGTTCCGTCCTTCTCACCCAGGCGAGAGTGCAGCAGGTCAGCACAGCAGGGAAGCAGATCCTTCCAAGTAGAAGTCCAGCAGAATGGCAGTCCTTTCAGCAGTAGAGCAGCTCTTCATTCCGGCAGAGTATCCACAGGTCCACAAGTGTACTGGAGGGTGGTGTCTGAGGTCTAGTATTTATAGCCTATTTTGCCTTTGAAGTGGCAGGAGGCATCTAGGGGCATGCTTTTGAATTGCACAGGTGCCCTCCCTTCCTGGCCAAAGACTAACTATGGGGAGATGAAGTCCTTTGTGTGGAGGCAGGGCACAGTCTAATCAAGTGTAAGTAGGGCTGGGTTCCTCCCTCCCATCCCGCCAGTGATGACCCGCCCAGTCACACCCATTGTGGTTGGCTGTCTAGGAGTAATACGCAAAGTCCAACTGTAAATACACCCAGTCATATGACCCAGAGACCGGCTGCAGGCACCAAATGGCTAAAGCAAGAAAACATGGTAAAGAAAAACAGCTGGCGTGCACTCGAATTTGCCAAATTTATCGTGTAAACACTGTAAACAAAGGCTGATAGAGACTTGGTGTGCTGTGCCTGAGGTGGTTCCACCCTCCCACCAAATTCAAAGTGAAAAATAAGACTGGAGCGGAATGCCCCAGACAGGAACTGCACTACCTTAAAACACTCAAAAATGAGTAGTAAACATTATGTACAACACTTTAAAGTTAGAGAAATCTATGCACAATGGAAACAATGTTATTCAGTAGCAACTTTGTAGTGGACGGTACAATCCAAATAGAAAACAAACTCCTTCTTGCTGAAGTAATGTTTTAATCACAGTACTTCTGGGGGTTCCGGAGATTCAGAACAGTTCAAAGTCCTCCAATTCATATCTCAAAATAATATGTTGAACCTTGATATACATTCCCAATGCATTTCGGGTGAATCTATCACCCTTCTTCAGGGGAATCTACAAACAAAATGAAATCATTTTATTCACTATACATATCATTCTAGTGAAAACAAAAAGATGATTAGAAATCTAGGAGGGGCTAAGTGCCACAGAGGAATAGAGAATACTGCGATGCCAGATAAGGAATAAGGACTCATAACCAGTAATTAGAAAACAGAAGGTGGGAGTGTGACCGTACAAAAAAGCGTGGGAAGCTGGAAAACTTCAAGTCACCATAATGTGAAATAACCCAATCACCATAAGTGCTATGTTTACCAAAAACTGCTCTACCTCAAAATAAGCGAAAAAAAGATGTCAGTCTGGATGATCAACCAAATAGAATGTGCAAATATCTGTAAATAAACCAGAAAATAAGTCTCCAGGTCTTAAAAGAATTATACATGTACACTGGCAGGGTAATCTAACTAGATTATGACAACTCGCCGGGCGTATTATTACGCTGTGTTACTCAACGGACAGTTAGAACGGCGTGCGTTGAAAACGCTAATCGTATGTGTCGAGATGCACAACAAACTGGAGGGATGGTGGATGATAGCCTATAACCGAAAATAAACACTAAGTAAGGTGTTTGTCTACAAACATGTAAAAGTATATATCTGCAAACGTATAAAAATACGTGTGAAAAAAAGCCTAAAATCACACTAGTCGATGAAGTAAAATGCTGAAGCATTTACCTGTGCACTCAAACTGCCAGTGGACGCGGTTCTACCGGAAATGTATTAGCGAGCGTGGAAGACATGCCGCTGTTTTAAGTGTGCAACCAATGATACTAACGAGCCCTAGCTGGTGACAGGAACAACGAAAAGGGACTAGTGGTGAAATCAAGGCGGCCATCTTGCAATAGTGAAATATGTGAGTGAAATAATGCTTAGAAGATTTTAGAGTGGTGAAAAATAATCCCCAAAGTGTGAATAGAATTGATAAAGGAACAGAAGTATAAAAGCACTTAAAAGGACCCGTTTTACGAAAAAACGGCAGCCATAAACAAAGCACTGTTTGCTCGATACAGTAAACAAAATCATCAATCCGAATATACAGACATCATAGATAAATGTCAAGAATGTTGCAAACTGGTCAGGCAAGCTCAAATAGTTCTTCATTCCAAGTATAGTCAATGCTGTTGCTGAGAAAATGAGCTCGTCCTTGCACAAGTCAATAAAGATTACAGGTGTTACCAAAATAAACAGAATAATTACAAAATAGTGAATCATACCCTCTATCACATTTGAAATGAATACCACAAATGTGAACTTAACAAGCATTGTCATGAAAGCAAGTTGCGCAAACACAAACAAAAAGGTTTCAAGAGTTACATAGTTTGTATATTATAATCCTAAAATGCGCAATTTATCCACATAAATTATGCTTTGTGCCCAGATTCGATGAGATATGAGAGCTTTTCATGTACACGTCTAAGTCTGGGTAAGTTGGTGAAAAGGTAATCACAAAAGCTGTCATTAACAAAGCAAGTTTTCGGAAAATGGCCTTTTCAAAAATGTAATTTAAAATCCGACTTCACCATAAGTTAGAATTTTTCATTACAATTCCAGAGACAAGGGACATGAACAGGTTACCTGTACCCATTTGGAAATTACACTTTTAAAATGTAATAAGGTAACTCCAAAGTTATTCTGTGGGAGAGGTAGGCCTTGCAGTAGTGAAAAACAAATTTAGGAGTTTTTCACTACCAGGACCAACAAAACAAAACAGCAACATCTAGTAAGGTAAAAACAGAACAAGGTGTCAACAAGGGTGCATATTAGCCCCAGCTCTTTTTAATTTGTTCATGTGTGACCTGGTACCAGCCCTGGATTTGGTTGTCAGTCACGCGCCAAAAGTGGTAAATTGATCTATAACTACTCTTCTGTATGCAGACGATGTAGTCCTTTTAAGCCAAATGGCACCTGGGCTACAAAGATTTATTAATACTCTAGATAAACACAGAACTTCAAGCAGATTAATTATAAACTTTGAAAAAGCAAACATCGTAATATTCAGCAGAAAAAGGGAACAAAAATCTGCCGCTTGGTTTCTGAACAACTGTTGCTTAATTAAATCAAATAAATATAAATATCTCAGCTGTTGGTTGGATGATAAAGGAGGCCACCTAACGCATCTTAATTTATTAAAGCCAAAATCTGTTTTGCTACAGTTTGCTTTTCAAACCATTTTAAGACAACAATACAGCCCACTATGGAACCATTGCTGAAAGTAATTAATGCCAAACTTATCCAGACGTTGGCATATGGTACAGAGTCATTTCCAGGGAAACCAGATGCTTTACTGAGCAAAGCACGGAGCAGCATCTTCAGGTTCTTGTTTAAGCTTCCATACAGTACCCCAACAGCCCAGATTAGGTTGGAATTCAAGCTGAACAATCAACATCTCATACAGAAAGCTAGCTTTTTTTTGTCAAACTTCTGTTTATTGACACTTTGTAATAATACATTGTATGACGTCACATGTTGCTCAGTGCAGTGAGCTTCAATTGCAAATTGTAAAGAACGAGACTAAGCGGTGGTAGATAACACGGGACATGTCCTACCTCATGTGATAATGCGAAGAAGAAAGTACAGTTTCGAACAACAGGGGGCCCGGACTAGGTTCCTTTGCTCAAGGAATACACAAGGAAACAGCCCAGTCCGTCTTTTTTTTGTGACGGAGGGCATCCATGTCCTATCAACGGGGAGAACAAAGTCAAGAAATAAGAAACTTCCCCAACAAACTCCTAATAAAAGGAAAACTAAACCCCTCCCTCCCCCAGGATGGTGGCGGCGGTATGAGGATCCTAGTGTGTACAGAAACGGTGGTTCAAGAAAGCTAGCTTTTTGAAGCATTTACACTCAGCACGAGCAGCTAAAGATGGTTCTCTAAAGAATTTAATCTGGCTGGAAGTAGCATCCGCAAGTAACCTGCAGCCTCACAATTTTTGGTCAAAAGTCTTCACAGAAGCCTTGGAGTTAAAAGGCGCTGCACTTTGTGGAACCTACACTTGCCTCACCAACAGTTCAAAGCAGCTCTAAACCAAGAGGTTCAGATATCCTCTTCCATGAACCTGATGAGAAGAAAGCATACTGACCTTATCATTGACAGTTATGCCCAAAGAGGGGTCCAAACGTACATCACTGAACGTTGCCAATACTCAAACCTGGTTCCCCAGATTTGAGGTCAACCGCCCTAGCCGTTAGGCTACATCTTCTCTCCTTTACTTCTTTTATGAAATGGTAGGAATGCATAAAGAGACATCGCTTACCTGCTTATCATATTTTAATGTCATAATTTTATATCCTGTTGTTTAGCATTCTAATGAACTTGAATGTCTAAATAAAGTATTTTTCCAATCCAATCCAATTCAATCCATAACCAGGACATAAAACTTAAAAGCACATGTTCTATTTTTTTAATAGGTTGCAGAATGCCTTCCTGAATGTCCAAGGCCTACCCTAAGGGTGACCTATATGTATTAAAAGGGAAGGTTTTGGCCTGGCAAAAAGCCCCCCCCCCCGCGAGCTTGACCCGAAGGTATCAGGTATCAGTGTGCTTTACATGAGCACCAGTTGCGTTACACAAGGACACATTCATTTTTTAGGCACGGGGAGATTAAGTGATTTGCCCAGAATCACAGGATGTTGAGAGTCGTTGCTGAGACTCAACTCCGGTTCCCTAGATTTGAGGTAAACTGTCCTAGCCATTAGGCCACATCCTCTCCCCTCTCTGGTTTACTTTTCCAGGTTGCAATGGCGGTTTAAAACTGCTAATACAGGCTGCAATAGTAAGCCTGAGACTGGTTTAAAGTGCTACTTAAGTGGATGGCACAATCAGTGCTGCAGGCCCACTAGCAGCATTTAATTTACAGGTCCTGGGTACAGGTAGTGCCACCTTACAAGGGACTTACAAGTAAATTAAATATGCCAATTGGGTGTAAGACAATTTTTCCATGTTTTGAGGAGAGAGCACGAGCACTTTAGCACTGATTAGCTGTAAGTAAGGTGCGCAGAGTCCTAAAAGCCAACAAAAATGGGTTCAGAAAACAGGAAGGTGAAGGCAAAAAGTTTGGGGATGAGCCTGTTGAAAGGGCCAAGTCCAACACCCGCCACCACAACCCCCACACAAGAATTGCTTATGGCTCCCATGGAAGGGGCAGTGCAGTTATACGTTAGACCCCCAGTTAGTAACCCCCATCCAGGATTTCTTGCCTCAGCCAACAGCTACATTTATTATCAGGGCACCCGAGGCCTTCGACACGACTTCCACGCCTAATTGCACTCCACATCACCATATGGCCATCCCTACCCAATGCACATAGTTAAGTTCTGAGCTTCAATGTTCACTGGCTAAATTCACCTGCTAAATGGCTGGCCCTCCTGTCTCTGCTCAGACTCGGACTGTGACATATGCCTGTTGCAGGATACACACCTCCTAAAGAAGATCTGAACGAAGATGAAATCCCACTTTTTGACGGCAAATTGTCTTCTCCAGGCCCACAAAATGAGCAGAAGTGGCAATCCTGCTGGCTACCAAGTTCCAAGGACACGTTCTGCAGACTCAGGAGAAGCTTCCTGGGAGACTATCCCTACGGATATTGATACTCAATTACACATTCACCCTTGCCACTGTATACGCACCCAATAAACACCAGGAGCTATATATCCTGTAGGCTCTAGGCCTGGTCACTTTTTCACCTGACGCAGATGTCATAAGGGGAGAGTTCAATCTCGTCCCTGACAACACGCTAGACAATTCGGCTCAGGGAGTGGGAAAAACTGACTCCCAGAAGGCCACCGTTAGTTAGCTTACGGGCAAGTGTGTGGCCCCTTCAGAAAGTCAGAGCTTGAACAAATCACTGTACTTTTCTTGGATAAAGATGGGAACTTTTCACCTACATCAGTGAAATGAAAAATGCTAAATATATGCAACATAACTCACACAAGTAGATGCATGACCTGTAAATGCTGTTCAAAGAAAATATATAGCACATTTTTAGGTCTCGCTAGCGTAGGCTGCGCACATGCGCAGTCTCGCTGGCGAGATTTAACGTTTTGGGGATTTTTCAGTAAAGGGCTTCAAGCCCCGCCCCTCTTTCCCATTGGCCGGCGTCACCGTTTATGCTAAACGGCAGCCAGCCATTGGGAAAGAGCTGTTGGTGACGTTTTCGTTCAGCTTTTTCTGCCGTCCCCCTTGGACGGCCTCGCCTGCTTTCCTTCTGAAGTAAAAGGTTTCTTATCTTTATGGGGCCAAACACATGGCCCCATAAATATAAGAAACCTTTTAGCAGGCGAGGCCGTCCAAGTGGGACGGCAGAAAAAGGCAAATGAAAACGTCTTGGCAAGCGCTTGTTATGTCCTGTGTCTACTATTGCCCTTGATTGCATTTTGTTGAGTTATGTTTAAATATCTGCTTCTCGTGGATGTCTGGGAAAGGTAGTGCCTTGTATTCCATCTTATCAGGTGCAGGTGCGCACAAAGTTACAGGGACAACGGAGCTGGCTGTTTCCCCTTTTCGGCATCTGTGTTTAAGTGGAAACTTCTAACGTCGTAACACGAGAGATGCTTGTGTCGGACAAAACATCAGCCGTCCCTGGCAGAACAAACCTGGCACAGCTTGGGGAACCCGCGCTCCGGCTGGCCGCCTTGGCGGACCCGCTCCACACGCAGTTACTAACAGTCCTTTTCGGGCGCCATGTTGTGTTTTGGGAGGGGGCTGTGAGAGGGGGGAATATGCTATCCAGACTGTTTTTTTAAAGGTACTAAAGCTTTGCAGGTCGAGGGGCCTCAGGAAGTGGGGAAGTGTGCTTGGTTTCGGAGCAGGGTTGGCAGGGAGGGGGCAGGGGGCGCATTGATTAAAATAATAAACAAGTGCTGGTGAAGGAAGGGTAAATGTGGGGATGTCAGTGCGGTGACACAACGCTGGGCAGGTTTCAGGGTTTAGGGACGAGTTACGGCCGAGGTTTGAGTGGGTTCTTGTTTGATGTCGTTCTCTTTCGCCTCAGCATCCTTTAGGCGGGCCGTAGGGAGGGTAAGAGGCCTAAAACTGGCTTGGCCATTACCATGGCAACTAAAAGTGGTCTGTGATGGAAGCAGGGGCGTGGATCCCTACATCCTGGTTTTGGTGAACTGTGAATTTTGTGTACCAGCATTTCTGTCACCTTTTGGCGACTGGTCTTTTTTATGCCGAGAAAATGCATTTTTTTTAAAACTGAAATTGTTGTGAATTGAGCTCGTCCGGGGCACTTTGCCCCTGCCCAGCGAGTAGACGTTTCTTCCTGTGTGTAATTGAGACCAAACGCTGGGCCTTGGGCGCCATGAGAGAAGGGCTGGGGTCTGCAGGTCATTAGTGAGGTGAGCAGAAGGGATCCAGCCCCGCCGAGAAGGCCTGCAGCGCCCGTTCAGCACCATGGGACCTATGCCGAGAGCACGCCTGTAATCCTGATCACACCGTCCGGGCATCCGCATGCAGCATCTTGGAAAAGCAGGTGCGGTGGGCCACTGCCATGCAGACTTGTGCAACCCTGAAGATGGCGTGCAGTACGCGGGACCTGCGAGCCCGGGAGATGCCTCGGATTTTAAAGGGGCCCCTATAACTTGGGGTGCGACGCTTTGCTGGAGGAGTTGGGGCCTTGGTTGCTGGAACTCCACGAGAAAGATGTAGCTATCAATGGATGCGTCATAATGATTGGCGTGAACTTCAGCCTGCAGGAGTTGCTGAACAAATTTTAAAAGGTAAGGTAACCTGGGTGGGTAAATCACCTGCTCCTGAGACAGGAGTCTCAAGATTTTCAATGTCAGACCTGAGTACTTATCCTGTCCTGCATCTATACACGTTTTTATTGTCATACTGGAAGTATTTCTTTTTACCAGTACTGTAAGAAATAGAATGCAAATGAAAAGAAATCGGAGCCAGTACCCTGTGTATTGCACCCCATAAACCAGCAGCGATCTAAGTGTGCCCCGTGTCATCCATGAGTGACCATGTCCTGATAAAAGCGGGCCTACCTACCCGTTCATCCTTCAGGAGTCTATCAGATGACTACTCTTGGGGACACAATGGCGCATTTAAGTCACAGCGCTTAGAAGATGCACGCCCCTGGCAGCGCTCTATATGTGGAGAGTGAGTTCCCTGTTCTTTCTTCCCTCCCCGGGCCTCTTGGTCCAATCTCCCCTTCCCTTGGTGAGCTGCAGCCTCCTTCTTGGAAGGCCATCTTGCCATTTATTTTCTTTGTCATTGTAAGTTCAAAATCTGCTCCTTTGGAAGGTTTCAGGGCTCACTGAAAAAGCTCCTTTGGCAGTGATTAGTGTCAGACAGCTTGTTGGCAGAGTGGGGGGGAGCAACGTCTCCCCCTTTCCCACCCAAGCCTGTTGCACATCTGAGAAGGGTGGGAAGGGGCGCGCTAGAGTGCACTCTCTTTGTTTTTCTTCGTTGTCCTGTAGTTAGTGTTGTTTTCTAGACGCCCCTGTTTCCTTCATTTGCTGTTTTTGGGCGCTTTAATACTGACACAGAAAATAATTTATAAGTACAGGAAGCAGTGTTTCAGCAGTCCTCGTTTACATACCGTTACACACCTTGGTGAATCGGTCCCAGAATGTCCACCATCTCCCTACTGTCGAAAGTGCAACGAGGGCAGAGTCCTTTCCATTTGCACTCAGCCTATATGAATGTTAACTTTTTCTATTTTACATGTTTTGAGGCCAATTCACAGAGGCATATAAGAGTATGTGAAAGAGTTGCAAGGGAGGGTTACATTTTTTACTTCAAAATTCCTTCGTCTCTCTTCCTTCAGTTTTTTTTCTGGCAAAATTCATAAGTTATTTACAATTCCTGAACCTGTATATAGCTGCATGTTGATATTTATTTCTGCCTCATGAGAAGGGCGGCTTCTTCTATGCATTAGGGGTGCGCGGAATGACTTGTCCATTAGAGCCAGCTGTAAGAAGTTATAGACTCCACACCTAAGTACATATGGGTCTGCTCGGGTGATCACATCTGTCGAAGGTCAGAAACTAGCAGCCCACTCTCGTCTCCATGATACAAAAAATATCAAATTACAAAAAAACCAATGCAGTGTGGCTGACCACCTTGTCTTGAGATTGTATGTAACACACAAACACGAGCCGCCTCTATTTCTAACTTTTTACAACTCAGACAAGCAAAGCTCACCCTTAGAGCGGGTTTAGCTACATGGTCCTGACTCTAGCCTTACTTCAGGCCTCTTATTGGACAATCCTTGAACTATATTCTGTGTTGCTGCATCACACATACTTTGCAGTCTCAAGAACTTACCTGGGGTGGTTCTAAAGCATACACATCTCCCTTTCAGCACTAGAGAGTACTCGCCATGCTTCATACAGACTTACTGAGCGTTGTTGAGGCGCTGGTTAGCATATGGTTTTCCTTTTGTGCTCCTTCAAAGTACACCAAGAAGCTGTGGAAGCATTTTTTTTTCAGACCTTCAAAGCCCAATCACTGAGCACGGTTGTGTGTACTTTCTCTTATTGGAGCAGTGTTTATGATTTGGCAAAGTGAATAGGACGCTGAGCTCGCTGACGCGCCCCCTGATGAATTTTATAAGACGATATGTCAAATTGTACTATAAAAAAAGTTTGTATTTGTGTCTCTTTCATATGGACTAATGAATTATTTGTTTCTGTACTACGAACTGTAATCTGTACCACATCTAGGTGCTTTACATTTTGATATAACGTGAACAGAGACATTTTGTGTGTGTGTGGAGGGGGAGGGGATGGTAGAGACTTGCTCAGTAAAGCAATCTTCAGTGGGGTGGGGAAGTCAGGATTTGAACCAGACTCAGAGCTCCTGACCACATCTCAACGCAGTAGTCTATACATCCACTTAATTTAGTTTGCTCTAGATTGTCTGGCTAGACTTACCAGGTGAGCCAGTGACAAACTGATTTCACATTTTTCGACAAGTCATCTGAAGCCTGTGTTTCCCATCATTGCATTTGCATCTAGGTGTGAGGCTCCAGATCGCTACCAGTCAGGTTACTCAATCAAAAGGAGGCCTGATGGCCAACTTCTGCCTTTGTTTTTGGTCTTACAACAAACAATTGATGGACGGAATGCTGACAATGCATACATTCTCCCCCAGTCAAGAGATCTGGGTTAAATCCATCGTTCTTTTGCCCACTACACCACCCCAGTTCAGACATGGCCATATGCAAATCAGTCTTGACCCTGTGCCTCATGGGAACAGTCCAGCCCAAACTGCCAAGCCATGTCTTCCCTCGACCGGAATCAAGCATCCTAGGACCGGTTTCTGGCTATCAGCCGTCATCAGCCAGGATAGCTTGACTCCAGTGGCGTAGTGAGCACGGGTCCCACGTCTGGGAATACCCATCCCACTTAGGGCGAAAAGCATTACAACAAACAATTGATGGACGGAATGCTGACAATGCATACATTCTCCCCCAGTCAAGAGATCTGGGTTAAATCCATCGTTCTTTTGCCCACTACACCACCCCAGTTCAGACATGGCCATATGCAAATCAGTCTTGACCCTGTGCCTCATGGGAACAGTCCAGCCCGAACTGCCAAGCCATGTCTTCCCTGGACCGGAATCAAGCATCCTAGGACCGGTTTCTGGCTATCAGCCGTCATCAGCCAGGATAGCTTGACTCCAGTGGCGTAGTGAGCACGGGTCCCACGTCTGGGATAAAAAAAACAAGCATTTGCAATGCAATAGGTCTCGCATTTACACAAGTTTGAGCTATTGACATTGCAAATGACTGCCTTTTATTTAAGTTTTAAAAACAAATAAAAGGCATTGTCATTTGCAATGTCAATAGCTCAAACTCGCGTAAATGCGAGAGCTATCGCATTGCAAATGCTTGTTACAGTTCTTCCCAACCCTGTGTGGGGCACTGAAGCACTTATTCATGCAGGTGACATGCATACCTATCAAACTCTTGGCTCAAAATGTGGGTGTAGACGTATCTAAAAGGGTGTCTCGTAAAGTTGAATGTGGAAGGAACACTTTTTGGCGAATGATGTGTTTCAAAAGCGGGTGACCTCATTAAATTTTGTGGAGGCATTTTGGTTCTGAGGTGGGTGAACAAAAGTGAAAAGATGTTGACACCCATCGAATACAGGTCAGTTGCCAGGTATGAACATGCTACACCATCTGTGGTTGGCAGAGGGTTGTGTTTGCTTTGAGCATATGTGGGAAATGTTTTTGTGTCGTGCGATTTATCAGAGAGATGCTCCTATCTTGGAGGTGTCCAGGTTCTATATGTAAAATATGGTGTGGCAAGGCAAGATGGCCGCCAGGACATAGCTTTCGCAGCTCACGTCCTGGCCCGTGAACAACCTCCTTAATCCGAGCTTGTTGCCTCATGAGAGGTTGATGTGCTGCTTGCTGCTGCTTTGGGGTCCCCAGCAGAGGTATTTTTAGATGGCGACATGGAGACAGCCCCTGTGCCGCTTGAGAAAGCTGTCTCTGCATGCGAGGCCTGAGACACCGCAGCCTGTGGTGACGATGTATGGACAAGCGGTGTGGTTTGGAGGCCAGACATCCACTGGATGGGACATTATTCATGCCGATTTGGGGGGACAAGGGCGTTGGGATGATAGGGTGGTGGCGACTGGGTAAGGAAGGATAATGGCATGCTTTCAGCTGGTGACATGGATTGTCCTTGAGCTCAACTCAACAGATATCTGGTGTTGGGAGACCTGGTGGCTGCCATACTGAACGTCTGAATTCTGGGTAGATTATTTTGGACCATGCACCGCTTTTGCTGGAATGGGGCATGGGTGGAACCAGGCCGAAGGTTCTCCTTTGTCGCCTCTGCCTGGAGGCGTTGGGAGGCACACTATTCCGAGAGGAGTTGCAGAAGGTGACCACCTGCTACTTCGAGACTCACTGGTTGTCATCTCTGCGGACGAGTGAGGAGTGGGATACCCTGAGGTTAGTGACCTGTGGGGAATATATTTCCCGCATTAGCTGTACAAGATGCCGCCTTGAGGTGGAACTGACTGGGGAGGAGAGGGTCCTGAAGGACCTTCAGCAGTAAGCACGTGGAGCTGGGGAGCAACAGGAGGCTTTACTGATGACGCAGAGTAAACACAGTGGACAACCCAATATACCCTTGAGGGCTCGGGCAAATATGAATAAACAGGTAGGCAGGTGCCTTAAAGGGATTTGTTTAACAATTAATTTGTGTAATTCCAACAATGAATGAAATGTAGGTTGATTAAATTCCTACAGTTATTATTTCTTAGCACGTTTTATATTCTTAAATAGGTTCAATGTAACTGGAAAAGAGTTACAGATAATGCGAATGTATCACCACATCTCAACCTAAGTACAATGAATGAATAAAAAGGAGGAGAAAGAAAAAGATAAAGTCAGGTGTATACGTAAAAATTGAATTTATATTCAAAATACAAAAAAGGGTACTTCAAATAGCAGCAAATATTCATACAAAGGAAGGAAATAAATCAATTCTTCATGCCTTCACTTTCAAATTTGTCAAACACTTTTTCACCAAAGTAAAAGAATTTTTCGAAGGAAAACAGTGTGAGAGTCGACGTTTCGGTCTCTAAATTTTCTTTAACAAGACCATCCTCAGGACAATATTATTTAAAAGGTCGACCCCTTTATATCTTGACTCTAAGCCAAATCAATCAGTTGAGCCGATGGCTTCAATAATCCACAAGTGTTGTAATGTCAGTCTTAAAGGGCTTTTTCGAGTCTTTAAGCAGTAGGCATTACTTCATTACATCGCAATCAAAGAGTTAGGAGTTTAAGCGGTTGTATAGACAT
The DNA here is from genome assembly GCF_964204655.1 of Triturus cristatus. NCBI lineage: Eukaryota > Metazoa > Chordata > Amphibia > Caudata > Salamandridae > Triturus > Triturus cristatus. Next base: position 271,757,664 of record NC_140581.1, read on the forward strand.
CCACGAATTAATCTGTGGTCTATTATCAGGGATTATGCTTCACGTGCGGACATCTGTGCGGTAAAACAACCGCACAGATGTCCGCCTACAAGACTACAAGACCGGTGGGTGTATAGTTACACCCTCACATTTTGGGTGTGGTTACTTTATAACTTTGGACAATTCTTTTGGTGAAGGCTTGACTTGAATATCACGGATCTCCTAATCCAATTTCATCTTAAATATCACAAATATCGTAATCCAATCTCTAGACCTAGGCAGAATTTTTCCTCTTTTTCTCATCCTCATTCTATATAACTGTTCAGCAATTTATTGAATTTTCTCCTTTTGTATAAAATCCGTAAGAGAGTTTTCACTTTTTATGTTAACAGATGTAACGGACTATTACCTGTATGGCAGCTGCAATGTATATACATATATCAACAACATTTATTATATCTGTATTCTGTATTTCCAGCCTTGAAAAACTCTTAAAAAGACGAAACACGTGTTGGCAGATCTCTTGCTGGAAGTGTTGTTGCACAGATTAAACCAACAGTGAAAACTCTTTGGATCTTGTCCTTGGCATCCGTGGGGAAAGTATTTGTTTGTCCCCCAAAAGGACTGTTAAGTTGGAAGGGATACTATGCTCTAATTGATTAATATCCATTATAGAGGTGGTTGCAACAACTATTACTGAGGGTGCTAGTGTTGCAGTTTTATAAAGTATCTACTTATAGACACAAAATATGTCTGGGGGACAAAAGATTGGCAGGTTCTGGGAACTGAGCCCTTATTTAGAGCATGCCTCATACCACATCAAATGATTTTCCTGAACAAAACGGTGCAGCAAACTTCTTGTCTTGGTATATCCAGAATGAAGGATTTGAACACACAACGTATCCCCGCACTCTCACGCTTTGAGAATTTGAAATGCACATTTCAAATATATGAATTATATGATGGGCGAGACATGAGAACTATGATTTCTATGTCAGGGGAGCCCATATACACCCTGGTCTAGAGCAATGGTTCTTAACCTGGGGTCTGTGTAATCTGGGGGTGGAGGGGTCTACAATGCATACGCAGAGGGTCCGCAAGTGTTTACAAAATTAAATAATTAAGTACATATACATAAAAAAGCAGAATGTAAAACGGAAGAGTTTAAAACTCTTTGTAAATGTAAAGAAATTTTTAACTGGAGCTAAACATGAAGTTGGTGTCTTTAGCTGGATTCGTGGGAGCAGAGCAAGAGCACCAAAGAGAATATGTTATGGACGATTGGTGGCCTCATTTAAGCATTGGTAAGTGCGGACAAAAAGAGAGCATGTGTTAAAAGCAAAAAAAATGATACTCTGGAAAACAAGTTCATAAAAAGGCTATTGATGACCCCGAATAGCGCCCCACACTTCTTTGTCACCGAGCTCTCGGTGACAAAGAAGTGTGGGGCGCTATTTGCATTCCCCCTTTACTCCTATGAGCAAAAATGTGGTTGTCCGATGAATTAACGTTCTCAAGGGATGTGATTAAAGATTGTATTAAGTTAGATAGTGCCCTGTCGATCCCTTGACTTCGATCTGTGAGAGACACATTTTTATGAGATAGGCCTAGAGCACTTTTATGAGAATCCTGATAGTATCCTCACAAATGCGAAAGCCATTGTCAAAGAGGCGTATTATTCTAGGGCAGATAGGGTCCATACACAATCAGAGGCATGTGGTTTTTCATGTTTGCTCCCTGCCCAACAGCAATTTTGCTAAACCTTTACCACCAATGTACAGATATGATTTCTTTTAACTAGATTTCATCTACACACTGCACTTTTTAGTGGCATTCCCGAGACAATCAGGGTGGGCCGACAAACTTATGCCCTGCCAGTGTGACAATTTGGCAGCTCAGAGCACCTTGCACTTCATTCTATTTTGCCTTCTTTACAAAGAGCCATGCAGGGGCGTAACACAGGCCCCCGCAGCCCCCGCAGTGCGGGGGGGCCCCCGCGCTCCAGGGGCCCCCAAACTCAGTCTCAGCGGGGCCATCGAAGCAAGCCTCAAGTCTGTGCGCGCACCATTTAATTCATGATTGAAGTTCATTCATAAATTAAATGGTGCGCGCGCGCCGCGCGGCGCACGCCACAGTCAGCCGCACGGCCTCTACATTATTTAAATGGTACAGTGTTTGGTACCTCGGCGGCGCGGCCTCTAATTGGTTGGTATGGTGGTGCGCAGGCGCACGCCCGGCCACCGAGGGACTTTCACTTTTTGCACGCGCGGCGCTCAGGATAATACCAAATCTTTGAAGACTTTTCAAGACTACAAGTGGAAATAAAGCAAAAGCGGACCTGGGGGCCCCTGTAATTGCTACGCTTCACAGGTAAGCAGGCCCGGTTCTAGAGAGGGGACCGGGTGGGCCAGGCCCACCCCACCCAAACGTGAGCCTCGGCCTTCTCAGTGACATCGCAAAGGCCAATACAAAATGACATATTTAATTTAAACCGTTACTCCTAACATTGTTTTCTTTCCTTTTCTGGGGGTTGAGTGATTTGGCCTGGGCTCTTTCTCATACCCATCCCCAATCACCCAACTCCTTTTAGAAAGGTGGGCTGAGTCCTACATGTAAGGGGCATAGCGAAGGGGACAAGTTCTTTATTTGGCACTTTTGTCTACCGTCCTGCTGTGTGGATATTTCTTTTTCTGTTCAGCGCTAGAGAAAATACGTTTGTTTATTCCTATTCACGTTTCCTGAGCCTGGCAGCTGCATATCAGATCAGGCTGTGACACAAAGTTTAACCAATGGAGTAGGTAAGAGAACGTCTTACTATTTGCTTTTATTTTTTAAATCTGCACATGCTTCGTGTATGCTTCATTTAAATAGTTTTTATCATCATCATGGCCATGGATGCAAGACAGCAATAAAAATGTCCAGATAACTGGTGATTAATGATGCTGCTGGAGAGAAATCCTTTGCCTGTTGGTAGTTTTGGAATGCAGATAGGCTGTATATTATGTGGATAGTTCACTGGGATACTGCCTTTGTCACAGAGATTCTTTTGTAAAAAGAGTTCGGGCTGATATACATTTTTATTAGTAAAGCCAACCCCCAACCACTAGGGTATGCTTTAAATCCTGAGTTTGTGCCTCCCCAGCCCAAACCCTCTTTAAATATACTGCCCACCAGTATGGATGACATGTGATTCCTACACCTTGTAATCCTCATTGGCTTATGTGGCATTCCCTATAGACTGATTTACATATGATTTATTGTCTCTGTATAATGTGTGCGTGGTGTAAAGTACTGTGACACCCTACACTGATATGAGTAGCGCTATACAGCAAATGAAATGCATATATGAGAGGCTTCGGAAAGATGAATGGCACTGTTGGAGGGTGGTAGTAATGGTATCTGCAGAGAAAGAGGTCATTGGTGGAGCGCCACTAGCGCTAAAGCCGGCCCTTTCATGACCTTTCTAGTTTTATGTAATTAGCAGTCAGGTCATTAGTGCAACTTTGGAACATGTTAAAGTGAGTGCTAATATATTTACTACTATAGTCAATGTTTTTCAAGTTTGAAGGTGATTTTACTAAGGTTTTATATGGGAATAAGGCAAGTGGAGCTGGATGGTGGCTGATATGGGGCTGGGGCCCAAGGTCAGCTGTGAGATAAGGTGCACAGGAAAGGGATGGTAGAAAAGTAGATAATCGGGCCTGGAAGTACTTGTTTTGAAGCCTGGCCTGTTGGAATTTGAGGGTTTGCACTTAGTTTCAGACATTGCTCTTACTTTCAAATTACTCTCCACATGCTCTGTATACACACAGAATCGATCCATTGTATCATGGTGACTGTTTGCAAGTAGATATGATGTAATCTATGGCATGTAGGCTACCACAAGAAGCGACAAATTGGTCCCGCAGTGGCACACCCAAATGCATCCTTGGCCCACCCCCAAAAAAATCCTGGAGCCGGGCCTGCAGGTAAGACTGTGGCTGATGTGTCGCTTTCGACGTCTACCGCTGGCTGCAATGTCTGTGTCCTGCTACTGTTATGTACAATCGTTGCTGCTGTGCTGCCACGAAACGGTAAATTTCTTGAAAAAACTCGCCAGGGTTTGATGTTATATCACCTTTACACCCTTTAGAAATATATTTACTCCATTGTCTGTGCAATCAAATATCTCTTAAAAAAATTCCGGCCTGTAAAAAAGATCTCTAAAAAAAAAAAAGGTTGGTTTGTTCTGCAATGTGTAGTAGGCGTTAGCATGTATTCTTTCACTCTTGCTTCTATCAGTGTAAACAGAGCAGATGGTGCAAAAAATGTGCGACATCAAGATGTTTCTTGGTTTCCTGACTGTAGTGTGGACAGTATCAACCCATTCTTTCACTGGCCACTAAAGACATTATCACGTGTGATGCAGGAACAGGGCTACTGTAATTCTGCAAAAATTTCCAACACTGCAGGTGTTCAGTAATTCTGTAACCTAAATGTAACATGATATTACAAGTCTTCGACTGACGAATGAGGAAACAGAGGATGTGGACCGAGATTCTGACATTTCAGATATCATTTATGGACCCATTCTGTCAGGTTTCATCTAGTGAAATGCGTGTGTGGAAATCCCAAAGTGTGTGGCATTACCGCACTTCTAGTAATACCAGCGTGGGTCGAAACTCACATTTGCGCCCAGAACCATATTAAAACAAAACCGGGGATGAGGCCTGGGACTGTTCCAGCTTCTTTCATGTTTGCTATTTGGACACTAGATGAAATTGGCCATAAAAGTAGACTCCTGCAGTGTAGACTTTATTTTCATCACCATGCGTTCCTTGAACCCTCTTGCCCGATATTTTCTAATTCCACAAGACTACGCACACATTTTAGCAGCTATTACACCCTTAATAAAAAAATTAAAAAATCACATTTCATTCAATTTGTAATTACCTCCCTGTGTAGTTGTAGCTCAGCTCTGAAGCTAAATTATCTCCCTCACCCAATCCTACTTATCATATCATCCCCCAAGCTCTCCCACCTCCTTCCACCTTTACTCTTGCCTCTTGAGATAATACAGCACGTCAAGCCAATTCACTGTAACTATCTGGGGAAGGGCCTCTTTGCCCCTAGTAGATAATCTACTACACAATCTTTCAATTACTTGCTCCAGTCAAAGGTATGATAATCTCCACTGAACCTGCTACCATTAAACGAAATGGAGAGCTCTGATTGGTAGATACCTCTTCTGAAAACTACACTAATAGGAAAGCACCTGCGACAGATAAATGTCTAAGTACACTTCGGGTGTTCATAATTTTAGTGAGGGCAGCTATGTGTCCTTTTGGTCTAAAAAAAAAAAAGAAGCTTTTTATCCTGTTCCAGGAATATGTTTAAAAACGATCAAACCTGCTAATGCATACTTGTGGAATTACGTTGTATACATTGATTTCTTAGTTTTTTCTTTATTTTTCTTTTCAGTCAGCGCTAATAAAACCTCATGCCATTCCCGTGCAAAATCAATCATGTCTTTAAACAGAAAGCGTGATACCCGAAGTGCTCAAAATTAGAAAGGCAGGACATTTCGGTTTTGCCGCTGGATTATGTTAGGCTGACACATTAATCCATGTTTTTTTTTTAAGCTGCTTGTCTGTTTAATGTGGAAAAGTTAGAGAGGTTGTTTGTGGCTCATCGTGGTGCAAGCTGTGCTCTTTGTAGGAGAGAGGCGGCTTTGCCCAGAGGTCCGCTTTATAATGCTGCTGCTGAGGAAATAAAAAGTCAAATCTATAGGTATTCTAGCAGTAACAGTAGTTTAACGCAACACTATAGGCTCCCCAGAATGTGAGAGGGGCCCCTAAATCTCCTATAGCTCCCAGATAATCATGGGTTTAGGTTGAATGGGACTTCCCTGAAGGGATGAGGACCCTTGAAGGGTTGGAGTTTCCTGCACCACAGGGGTTATCCACCCTGTGTTATGCTCCTGAGTGGGAAGGAAGGGAGGAGAACAATCTTTTTAATGGAGAAGGGCAGTTGTCCACCAGGGTTCCTCCAATGTTTCAGTGTTAATTACCACCACCACCACCGATAATGCCACCACCCCCAATGAACATCTCAACTTCAAGCTCCACGCGGACAGCAGGAAAACCATCAGACGCACCCTGGCATACCGACCTCTGGACCCGCAATCTAACTTCTGCAACAGCATCACAGACTTCCTTGCACCCCTAGCCCTGGACTCCAAGGATTACATCTTCCTTGGCGACCTCAACTTCTACAACAATAACCCCAAAGACAACAACACTGCCCACCTCCTCGACAGCATGAGCAATCTCGGGTTGACCCAGATCATTGACGACCCCACGCACACTACAGGACACACACTGTCTCAAAGATACTTTGGCCTTTACTTACATCTGTCCGGCCAATGCACTGACTTTATAGTTACTGGCCGAGATCGCTGACCCTGACCCTTGGATTTAAACAAGCCGTGTCTGGTTTCTCCTTCAAGCATACCACCTGGCTTATCAGCGCCTTGTGTGGTGAAAAACATAGCTGCATCTATGCAGTGTGTTGATTGGCCCCTTATATTGAGCCAGTGGACTGCAGCTTCCCTTTTCATTGCCGCACCCACCGCCCGTGCATTATAGTCCTGAAGGGTAGCTGTGGAGGTCAGTGTGTGGGCTGGTTCATTTTGGCAGTATGTAGGCCGAATGGGTCTTTTGTTCTGAGTTTTAATGATGATTTCCCCGAACTTACAGCAATGCCTGAAGCAAGCTCAAATGCATGGCGTGATTACTGAAAAGTGAAAACACCTATAACGTGTATGAAGTGGTAGAAGGCAGCTATCTTATTTTCTTGCCTCACCCACTGCCGATAATGTCCGTCCCCAAAGGCTATGTGTGACAGGTCACAGTGTAGGATGATTTGTTTTGGCTGTTTGTGGGCATATAGGGTCTTGTGCATTGTGTTTTCTTGGTTATTTCTCTGCTATATAAACCTTGCCAGAGCAAGCTTAGATGCAGAGTCGACATCTCTCATACCTAAGTTATAAAACATATATAGAGCATATGGGTGGCAGCCTCCTTTTTCATTGCCGGTCTGCCACCTGTGCAGTACAGTCCTGTTGGGTAGCTTTGCAGGTCAGTGTGTCAGGTGACTTATTTCAGCCTGTATGGTCTGGTGCTCTGGGTTTTACAGGTGATTTTTGGATAATACAACAAAATTGCCTGAAGTATCCTTAAATAAACACAGTCGCACATTCCTTGCTAAACAAGTGGCAGCCTTCAGCTAAGAGCTTTCTTTTTCCTTGCCTCTCCCACTGCTAGTACTGTCCCCAAAATAGTAGATGTGACACCTCAGAGAGTGGGCTGATTTGTAGGCTGTTTGTCGGCCTGTTGACTCTGGTATGATGGGTTTCACTGTTGATATCCATTATATTACCACTAACTTTGCACTGCAGCAAGCATAAATTCATGCACTCTACCATACCTTGAAATCACATATATAGCATGTCTTGATAAGATAGAAATTATATCCCTATTTGTAAATGGGCTGCTCTTTTAGCTGTCTGATTTGCTAATGAGGGCCACTTTTATTTTGGCGCCAGGCTTACTTTCTGTTTCAGTGAGTCGCCAATCTATGAACACTTAAGGGCACGCTGGATGACAACGGGAGTTGCTGAGACAATATGTACCTTTATAACTTGAGGCAGTAAAGTACAGGAAGTCCCTTTGGGAGACTGTAAGACTCCGCAATCCATTGGTAAGGACGGCATTTAATGTGGTGAGAACGGGGGGCCTCTACATGCAGAAATTCAGGCCAGCAAGCAATCCAGAGTAAGATGGGGTAACACAGGCAAGGTGATACCATGAAAGGAGGAGCAGAGAGAGAGAGGGGGGTAGAGACTGAGAGAGAGAGGGAGGTGGGAGAGAGAGAGAGGGGGGGAGAGAGATAAAGAGAGATAGACATGTTGATTTCTGAGACATATGCAAGGTAATGCCGTGGACGAACATGAAAGATACAGTATCTGTACAACCAAGGTAGCTTCAACGAGTGCAGGTAGGTGGGAGTAGGAGAGTGTAGGCCAGTAAGGCATAACTAGAGAAGGCAAGCAGCACAAACCATGGGCCTGCGGCAGGTTGACACCTGAAAGCCTAGGCATGCTGTGACCAAAAAAAGAGGGCACCCACTCTGCCTATTCCTTACATTTGAAATTGACATGTACTGCTGTAGTGTGAGAATGCATTTCATGAAAAGGAATATAAAGTGGGGTTGCCAAAAGAAAAATGCCAGCCATGTGTTGTTTAAAGACCCTGAAAGACCTCGTCTTGACACTAAATAGGGTTATAAATAAAAATGTATGTATTTATTTGTAATGTGACTTTTCTGTCTTGTTTCCCTTTAACTATCAGTCGTGGATCATTCGGGCAGCCCTAGAACACAATTAAAGCGCATCCTATTTCTATTTACTGTTCAAAGTATGCACAGATAAGTGCTGAAAATACGGCTTTAGGTGACTGCTTATTTTTGTCGGTGGGGCAAATTGGTGGGCCGGGCCGCTGGGGGGGGGGCCCTCATTGTGCTCTGCAGGGGGGCCCCCTCAAGTTTCGTTACGCCACTGGAGCCATGGGATATATTTGTATCTCCGCTTTTAAGGGAAATTCTGCCTTGCACATACATACATTGATGGTTTTAATTTGCTGTATTCATTGGCCACTTCTTCTATTTGCATTGCAGTCTCTGTATAAAAGTTGCAAAGGCCATTAGAAAGCGTTATGAGCTATAGAAGTTGACTGGGAATGTTGTAATTTTTAATGTACCATTTTTATAACTAGTGATTCTTATGATTAATGATATATTCTGCTGTGCTAGGTCATTTGTATTATGAACTATATGTCTCTCGCAGCCAGATTCCTATGAATTCTATCTTTTATTAATCTTAACTACAGTTGTTTATAAATATGCTACGAAATTTTAAAACTGTGATGTTTGTTTGTCAAACTTGTATGGTCTTTGGAACCAAATACAATTTTTCTTGACTTGGCATTGGTAAGTGCGGACAAAAAGGGAGCATGTGTTAAAAGCAAATAAAAGTTATACACTAGAATCCAGTATATTTATTTTGCCTTTTCGAAATAAAATCATATTTTGAAGTGATTTAATTTTACCATTATGATTTAAATTCCGATTTTTCTTAAAATTTTCTTGCCCAGGATTTAATGATATAGTTCATATTTTGTTTATTTGTTTCAGGGAAGGCTTTTGGCATGGGCGAGCTGGGATCAGGCCCGGGGCATCTACAGTTAGAGCGGCGCACAGGTACCTGACCTCCTGAGCTGCGTTGAATAAATCTTTTATTCCATACAGCCAGTTTGGTTCATTGTTTTCAAGCTGTGTGTAAATCATGTTTTCTTTAATTTTCTCCTCCTTCAATTACCTCTCCCCATCCTCTCTCCCTCAGCCCGCTCCCAGGGGCTCTTTCCTCCACTTTAGGGCCTGAAATTTGTGATTGAGGTGAGGGGACAAGGTGCAAATGTGTGTTCCCAGGCTGTTGGAAGGAGACGTGAAATAAACACAATGCATGTGAAAGGTTGGTGACAGTTTATTGTCTCATAAACAGAAGGAGCCACGACAAAGTCCCGACCAGGTCCTCGTCCATGCGGAGCAACGGTCAGAGTGAAAATCTAACCACAAACTCCCAACCAGCCAGACCTAGGAACGTCAGTGTAGCGCAGCGGGGCCTGGCAATGTCTAAGCCGCAGCAGTGCTGTAATAACGCACACAAGACCACTGCTTGCACTCTCGTGGCTGGAAGACCCCAAGCGGTCTCCGGCTGTTAATTTATCCCCTCGGGTCGAGCCCGCCCCGAGGGGTGCGTTCAACGTGCCAAAACTGCAACAAAGTAGTAGAGTGCCAGAGTGGCTCTCTACATCCCACCTTTCATTTAGTTCCAGACCACCAAGTCATCTGAGTTAATGGAGACGAATATACAAAGTCCTTCAGTCTCTGACTTGGCGCCGGGTTCGGCTGGAGACCATATCTTTGGCTCCGGGAGTTGGAGCCGGCTGGAGCACTAGATGGGATGCACTCGGACGACTCCGATGCACCACCCGGACAGGTCGACACGGCGGCGTCCGTCCCGTTTTGGCTTACCTGCCTGGTCGGGCCCAACGGCGGACTCCCCACATCTGGAGTAACAGGGAGAGGAGAGTTCAGAAGTTCTTCGGGATAATCGTACCGTTCTTGGCCAGGCGCACCATCGCTCGCCTTCTTGAAGCTGGACACATTCCTTGTTATGGAGTGCTGTCCCTTTTGGGCAGTGACCATAGTCCCCTGGATACCTACGATGACCCATACTTCTGGCTCATATGGCGTCCGGAAATTCCAACCGGGGTGTCGGTCTTTGATCACCACCCGGTCTCCCACTCTTAGTTGAGGTTCTTGTGCCCTTCGGGCTTCGCTGGCCTTTCAGTTTGTTGTCTCTCTCTTTGTTTGAACTGCGTCGTTGTCCCGTTCCATGGGCATCCATGTCGGGTGAGATGGGATGCTGTCTCGTGGTGCCCTTTTGAACAGTAAATGAGCCGGAGCACACTTGGTCGTGCTGTGTGGGGTCTGTCAATATGCCCCCAGGAATTGGTCGAGAGCTGTTTCGGCGTCTTCTCCCCCATCCACAGTGATGCGCAGTGCCCGGTTGAGTGTCCTCATCAGGCGTTCTACTTGCCAGTTTGCTTGGGGCCATAGCGGGGTGATCTTTTGGTGCTGTATTGCTTTGTTTTCAAGGTACTCCTAGAACTCTCTGCCTTGAAACGGGGTCCCATTGTCGGACTTAACCTCTTCCGGCAGTCCCATCATTGCAAAAGTCCTGTCAAGGACCCTCTTCACCTGTGGAAACGCCGTTGACGTAACTACTTCCACGATGGGGAATTTCGAGAAGGAGTCGACAATGACCAGCATGTGACGTCCGTCCGGGAAGCTCCCAAAATCGAGACTGATTTAAGTCCATGGGGCCGTGCTTGGCTCTTCCGTGATCACTGGCGCCGGTGCGGGATTGCCCCCTGTGATCGTGCAGGCATGGCACTGCCTCACCATCTCCTCCAGCATGGAGTCCACCGCCGGGAACCAGACCTTGGCCCGCAGCCTGGCTTTCGTCTTCACCATCCCTTGGTGGCCAATGTCTGCCAGCGTGAGGAGCTTCTTCTGTAACCCCTCCGGGACCACTATGAGATGTCCTCTCAAAATTACTCCTTGCTCGCCCACGCTGAGTTCGTGGCGGATTTGCCACAGCTGCTGTCGGGCATGGCTGACCTCCGGCCGGAGGACGCGGGCCCAATCCATGAAATGTGTCCATCTGTTGTTCTCTAGCGCTTCCCTTACCCGGGACAGTGTGTGATCTTCCTGGGTCGCCCTGCCGATTTCTTCCAGCGTCATGGCCGACGGACACGCCCCTTGAGACACCATATTAACGAAGGCCTCGGTGTGACATGCATCTTCTGACAGGTCCGATGCTGGTGAGGATTCCGGGTGGCGGGACAGGTAGTCAGCTGGGTTGTGAGCGCCGGGACGGTAAACTACCTTGAAGTTGTAGGATTGCAGCTGCACCGGCCACCGGCCACCGTTCTATCCTCGGGGGCGCCAGCCGAGATAAGCCTGCAAACAGCGGGAGCAGCGGTTTGTGGTAGGTCACAACGTGAAACTCCTGGCCACACAGATACAGATGGACGTGCTGGCACGCCCATTTGATGGCCAATGCCTCCCATTCGATTTGAGCATATCTGGTCTCCGTGTCCGTGAGGGCTTTACTGGCATAGGCAACTGGCTTCCAGATCTCCGGACCATGTTCTTGCAGGAGGACTGCCCCTAGGCCTACCGGACTTGCGTGGACAATCAGCTCCGTGCGCCGCTGTGGATGGAAGTAGGCCATCACCGTCTTGTCAAGTAGTCCCGCCTTAATGTCGTTGAACGCCTTGTTGGCAGCCACCGTCCATTCCCATCTGTGGTCATGACATGTGCGGTCCGGAGTGGTTCTGATATGGCAGCAAGGTTTGGAATGAAACGCCCACAGTACGTGGCCATGCCGAGGAAGCTCCTCACCTCCGTTGCATTCTTCGGCGTGCTGGCGGCACGGATGGCAGCGGCTTTCTTGGGGTCTACTAGCAATCCATCCCGGGTGAAGGTGTACCCAAAGAAGTCGACTGTCTCTTGATAGAATCAGCATTTGGACTTGTGCAGGGTCAGGCCACAGTCTGTGAGTCTCTGCAGAGCGGCTCGGAGGTGAAGGTGATGGTCTTCCAGCGTGCTTAAAAATACCATGATGTCATCACTCAGGTTGATTACTCCCTACAACCCAGACAGCACTTCTCGGATGGCGTTTTGAAAGACTTCGGCTGCCAACAGCACCCCAAAGATGAGCCTCTTATATCTTCGGAGTCCAATGTGCATCGAAAAGGTTGATATACCAGCTTTCCGGCTCCAGTTCCAGCTGATGGTAGCCGGCGTTGAGATCTAACTTGGAAAACCACTTGGCTCCGTTTAAATCGGCCACTATGTCGTCCATCGTGGGCGTGATATGGCGTTCTGTCTTCACGGCGGTATTTGGCAGCCTCATATCGACTCAGAGCCGTATGGCTCCGGGTTGCTTGGGTTTAGGGGCTACGACCAGCGGAGAAACCCAGGGGGTTGGGCCAGAGACATTCTCGATTACATCTAGCTCCTCGAGTTTCTTCAGTTCTTCCTCCACCTGCGGGCGAAGGTTGAACGACACTCTCCGGTGTCTGAGGGCCACTGGTCTTACAGAGAGGTCGATGTGGAGTTTGAACCTTTTGCCCTTGAGCTTTCCTGGTCCTTCAAAGAGAGCCGGGAACTCCTGCAGTACTGATTCAGCGTGGGAGTCATGGACCTGATTCGCGAAGCATACGCCATGTGACAGGTAAGCAGGGTCTCTTTTCGTCCTTCCGTTCCTTTGAGTTGTTTCCGCTCATGACTTTGGCTTGTATGACTCCACGGAGAGTCCCTCCATATGCGTATATTCGGGCTGTAGAGGGTGTTAGCGGGGGAATTGGTGACAGGCGGTCGTATTGTGCTGAGTCCATCACGTTGACGGATGCTCCGGTGTCGATGAGGGCTCGTACTTCTGTGCCTTCGACGACGACTGAGCACATGGGAGGTGGTCTTCGGTGACGATCTGTTCTGCCAATCTACGACACCACAAACACCTCATCTTCGTACATGGGCCGTCGCCCCTGCAGCTGGTTTTTTGCGACCGTTGGCGGATCGTCGATGGAGATTTGGCGGACACGTTGTGCCATGCTCCTAGACCTTGACGACATTTGTCTGAACCGCCCACCGCGGCATACTTTGGCATAGTGGTTTAGCTTTCCACACCGGGAGCATATCTTTCCTTTCGCCCCGCAGACGGCCGTCGCGGGGTGGTCCTCTCCGCAGTATCCACACGGTCCACCTGGTGGCGGTTGCGGTCTGGGTGATTGGCGAGCCGCCAAGGGGCATCGTTGGATAGCTTCGACCTTTTCTTCTTTGATCGGCGTATGTCTGGATGTGGACGATGCGGCAACCGGTTTGTGCAGAGCGGCCTCCATTTCCTGCACTCGGACATCCAACAGTTCGTGGGAGCGAGCTAGGGCCAAGATCTCGTCCAGAGAGATTACGGGTTGCCAAAGGATCAGCTTCCTCAGGAGTTTGGAACGACATCCCAGGATGATCTGGTCTCTTATCTCTTCCCTCTGATCCGTGAATGTGCACGGCATGGCCAGCCTGCGCAGCCGTGCGTAGAGCATGTCGACCGACTCTGAGTCTATCTGCCACGCCCTTTTGAACTAGAAGTTCTCAAAATCGGGTTTGAGTTGCGGGTCAAAGTGCCTGTTGAGTGCAGCGACCGCCGCTTCGTAGTCGTCGCCATTGCCCGTGTTGAGGAGCGTCTCAAAGAGGTCATATATCTCCACACCTCCATAGTAGATAAGGAGTGAGCGTTTAACAGTGCCATCGGTTTCTCTCGTCCCCTTGAAGTAGTGGTTGAGCCGTCCAACCCAACCCACGCTTTCCATCTCAGCGTGGCAGTGGCAGGGTATGAGGCTTCACTGAAGGGGGGCAGAGGAGCAACCGCAGTGTGACTGTGCCCTGGGGGAGGCGGATTGGCACCTCCATCCGGATTGCGTCCTCCGTCTTGCTGGGCGGCAGCAGCAGCTGCCTGTTGGTTGCTCTTTGTGGCTGTGCAACGGTGCGTAGGTGCAAGGGCGTGGCCTGCGCGCTGACAACTAGCGCTGGGGCGTGTGCTTTAGCACGTGGTCCTGAGTCGCGGGCCATCTGGTGGCTCCGCGTGCGTACAGGGGGGGGGTGGTGGCCCTCTGGCGCAGCTTTGCGGGAGAGAGAGAGAGAGAAGCATGAATATCGGCAGGCTTGTGTGACCTTATCCCAAATCTTTATTATCCAGCTCCCCAATGTCCACAGCTGTCCTCCCCTTTTACAGGTGTGCTGCAATGACGTGGTCTTGCTGCTCCTGTATTGCTCTTGGTGTATCAGAACCGACAGCTCTGTCCCTTCATGTGTGTCTTTGTTTCTTTATTTCTTTATTCATTTTTGTTTTGTTTTTTAAATAGTGTCCACTTCACGATGCGAGTCAGGCAGCCCCCAGCCAAGGATCCAGGGCATGCACGCAGACTGTGGTGAGCGCGTGGTGATAGGCGCAGGCAGTGGAAGGGGCAGCCCAGTCACGGGGCCTCGCTGACGGGAAGCGGGCGTAGAGAGCAGTCGCAGGCCGGCGGGCCCAGACGTGGTGTTGGAGCGCAGGGAGGGCGGGAGCAGGCACAATCTCCAGCAGCTCCGTGGAGGAGGGGCATGCAGGGCGGCCAGTCCACAGCGAGGCATCCGGAGCACTCGCGCAGCGGGCACTTACCTACGTGGTCGCAGGCCACAACGAGCGCCGACGGCTGAACGTTCTCCCATTGGGCAGGGATTGGCGTGGGCAGGAGCAGGCCAAAGCAATCCTAAGGCGAGCAGACGCTGCGTCGACCGAGGCCCCAGATGGTCGGGGCCTTCGGGAGCAGCAGGCGCCGGGCAGACCGGAGCGAAGCGGGTGGACACCGCAAGCTCCCGGCAGGAGCCAGACAGGTAGGCGGTCACGGGTGGGGTACGACCGGTCTCATCGCCAATGTAGCGCGGCGGGGCCTGGCAATGTCTAGGCCGCAGCAGCGCTGTAATAACACGCACAAGACCACTGCTTGCACTCTCGTGGCCGGAAGACCCAGAGCGGTCTCCGGCCGTTTATTTATCCCCTCGGGTCGAGCCCGCCCCGAGGGGTGCGTACAAAGTGCCAATACTGCAACAAAGTAGTAGAGTGCCCGAGTGGCTCTCTACAGTCAGCTGAAAGCATAACAACACACAATTCTAAGAATCAATCTGTGCGTCTCGTGACGCAGCACAAGATACACGGCTCACGTGCAGTTTAACACATACAACACAAGCCCATCACTGTTCTGACGTATTCGGCCAGCACGGGACCGGCGAGCACACATTGACCCCCACTTAGATCCCCAATAGGAGGGGGTGGGTGGGGATGTAGTGGTGGAGGACGATTAGCGAGGGCACCAAATGTAGATTCACTGGGGGCCCTGGCTGAGATAAGGCTGGTGTTTCTGTACTGTGTTGAGGTTCACATTGAAGCTGGTGTGGCACCTGGCTTCCAAGAGTGAATCGGGGTTTGACAGAAGTCAAAGAACCGCTGTTCTAAAGGTGTCCTTGGTTGACGTCCTTAACAAAAATACAGATGTGAAAAAGCCTCGAATTTATGTTGCCAAAAAAACGTAAAAACATTTACCGTAAGCATATACACAACTGGACAGATTCAGAAGGGAGACTCCTATATTTTTAAGCCCAAAATTGCTTTCTTTTTAGCAGTACCCTGTCTAGAATTGCCTGTGCATCAATGTGGAAAATAAAGTGCCACGATTTATGTTTATCAAAACGTCTCTGTCGTGTCGAAATGGTGGCATTTGTGCGTAAAGCACATGCACGTGAACTACCAGGTTACAAGCGGCATACCTATTCAATTGAGGGCCCTCCCGTGACCCCATGATTGTGTCAAGCAGTGACGTACTAGGGCTCGTCACCAAACCTCTGCGCTTGCACATGGCACATTCCAGGGCCTGTTTGCACTTGTCAAACAATCGTTTTCCCTGCCCTGGCGTTTTAGCACCCAGCCGGGGGTGTCCGCTGTTATCTCTCACAACAATAGGATACAATGCCGCCAGGAGATTGCGCCGCACACCCTTCACATTCTGCCTGCTCTCCTGGGCGTGGCTGCTCTCGAACCCCTACGTGCCCGCTGATGCGTGCGCGCTGCCACTGAACACGGATGCCACAGCTGCGCTCGGCTGGGGGCAGCGCTCGGCGCTGTATCAGAGCGCGCGTCCTGCAGGGCGACAGGTGCTGCAGGACGTGGGGTGGGACACTGTGTCACGTCTACACGGGCGAGAGGCCACTCCCTTTCTGACTTGGCTTTCCCAAGCATCGGGAAGCCCCTGAAGACGTGACGCAGGTCACGTATGCCACATGGACCACTACTTTTACAGAATAACAATCATTTTCAACAGTCAAGATATTTTGTGTGTTATATGTGAACCTGTGGCAGGGGTGTCTTCGCTGTTTGGGATGGAAACCCTTTTCTAAAAGAGGTGTGGCAAACCTGTTAAAGGGTGGTGGACTACACAATTAGGGGCGCAGCCTAAATCAGTATGCATGCTGTTTGTTTTAATGGCCTATAAGACAGTTTATCAAATTCAGACATGATGTTTATAGCACAATGCACTGAGTTCACATTGTCCCTGGAGGACACGAACATATGCAAGCAGATGGCAAAGACTGTCCTGTGTATTAATGAAAATGTGTGCAATGGAACTGCTCAAAAGATAGAAATCCTTCTTTGGGATGAGAACCCTCACTCACCCCAGGGTGACATGCTTCATCATAGGGTTCCCTCCTCACACCGCACTGTGAAGTCCGTGGTGTGGGCTACAACTTTCCTATTCGGGAGGAGCTGAGGTGTTTTGATGATCGATGGAATGAGGTCAGTGAGGGACAGAGAGCAAGTGAATGTAGTATGTGGTGATAGTTAAAACTACCTCCAGAGGGCCAAATAAC
The DNA here is from genome assembly GCF_964204655.1 of Triturus cristatus. Taxonomy (NCBI): domain Eukaryota; kingdom Metazoa; phylum Chordata; class Amphibia; order Caudata; family Salamandridae; genus Triturus; species Triturus cristatus. The sequence continues at coordinate 271,774,770 of NC_140581.1, forward strand.
TTTATTCTTGGGTCCAATGGGATAGAGTTAGAAAGAGGACCAGGGCTGTAAAACATATATACCCCTCCCAATGTTCAACATGTTTCTCTCCGTACGTGGTCCCCAAAAGGGGTTCCAAGGCATTCCTCAGGACCCAAAATGTTAGTCACTCTGTTTACAGTGTTGTGAGTACCAAATATAATGGCCAGTCAGAGAACAAGGTGGCCACAATGATGTGTTGAGGGTCCACTGTCGTTCTAATACAGACAAAGTGATATCCACTTTCAAGCCACTGAGTGCATCCAGAAGCGCCCAACGGGTGGTTTGGTGCTGCTTGATTCCGGTGACCCAGCGAGGGTAGAGCAGACCACTGCCGTGATCTGATATCAAAAAACCTTATGTAATGTAACTGGTGCTCATGTAAAGCGATCCAAAACCTTTGGATAGAGTTTATGCTATATTTTCATAACATAAGGAAAGACAAATAGATACTCATTTACTGGCTGATTGTATAAAGTGAAACCAGAAGACCTGGATAAATTGCGGCTTTCCTACTTAAATTGTGTGATCTGTGGCAAATATTTTATTTCACCAAATCTCTTTTATCGTTATTATCAGGTATGAAAGAACTTTTAAATATGTGAGATCCGATTCTCAGTTGTACAAAACTATCACCTTTAACACCACTTCTCAGTGCAGTGCTATAATGTGCCCTATTAATGTCAAAGCATCCACATGCACAGTTTTTTGAATTTTGAAGAATATTTGTCAAATTGTGCGTGATGTTTGTTTATAGCAAAAATGTTCAGGGCTCGGCTAATGCACGGGCTCTAAGAACTAAGCCAGACCTCTGGCTCGGCTCTCCCTATTAATTTGTTGGCTCGCCCACCTCTATCACTCTGCAGTATATTTTTCAGGTGTGGAGCCATCAATACACTTTTGATGAAGTAGAGTCACCAGAACATGTTTATTTGGGATGGGGATACTATGAGATGTGGGGTGGATATATGGGGTTTCATTCAATACCACCCTCCTCTAAATCAGCCCCCAATCACTTAAAAAAATATAGCTCTGACCCAGTGCATAATTTTTAAAGGAATAATTGCAGAGGCCAAACATTTTGCTCAGAAGCCTGCAGCTGATGTTGTTGACTGCTGGGTTGCCGATTAAAAGGCTGCAGAGACTTCATTCCACCTCATGTCTCTTTCATCAAGCTCCATACTCCATTCTCTTGCTGTTTTTATTTTGTACGTCCCTGCTTTCTATCTATGGCACGATTTTCCCACCTTTCTCTTCATTCTTTTTTTCCCCTTTTGTGTTTTCTCACGCTTGGTCCGGATCATGGGCTGATGAGAAAAACAAGTGCCCGACCCTTAAAATAAGTACTGGTGGACCCCACATACAATCACCGGCCCCATCACAGCCGAAGACACTGCCTCGACCATGAAAGGCATCCACTTAGGGGCCCCACTGACCCCTGCCTTCCACAGATCTACCACAGAGCCGCCACCTCCATCGCACCCGAACTACAATGCACCATCAACACCACCTTCGAAACATGCACCTTCCCAGCCGACTGGAAAGGTGTAGAAGTCAGGCCCCTGTTCAAGAAGCCCACAGCTGACCCTACCAACCTCAAGAACTACCGGCCCATCTCGCTCCTCCCCTTCGCGGGCAAAGTTGCAGAGAAAATAGCCAACAAGGAACTGACACAATTCATCGAAAACAATGCCATCCTCGACCCGTTCCAATCCGGATTCCGAAGCAACCACAGCACCGAGACCGCCCTAATCGCCACCACAGACGACATCCGCACCCTCCTGGACCAAGGCTACTCCGCAGCCCTTATCCTACTCGACCTATCAGCAGCCTTCGACACCGTCTCCCACCGTATGCTCATCGCCAGACTACACAACGCCGGCATACAAGGAACAGCCCTAGACTGGATCTGATCATTCCTCACCGGAAGAAGCCAAAGAATCAGACTGCCACCCTTGCTCTCTGGTCCCACGAAAATCACCTGCGGAGTCCCACAGGGGTCATCACTGAGCCCGACCCTCTTCAACATCTACATGGCCCCCCTCGCCACCATCGTCCGACAACAGGGCCTCAACATCGTATCCTACGCTGATGACACCCAGCTCCTCCTCTACCTCACCAAAGACCCCGCCAATGCAGGACTTTGCAGTCTGGATGACCACAACAGCTGCATAAAGCTCAACGCCGAGAAGACAGAAGTCCTCGTCCTTGGAACCACCCCTTCAGCACGGGACAACACCTGGTGGCTGACCGCCTTCGGAAGCCCACCAACCCCTCGACCACGCCAAAAACCTAGGCATCGTACTCGACTCATCCCTCACCATGAACCGACAGGTCAACGCCATCGCCTCCTGCTGCTTCAACACCCTCCGCATCCTCCACAAGACTTTCAAATGGAATCCCCTGTGTCATGGAAGACGGTCACCCACGCACTCATCACCAGCAGACTGGACTATGGAAACGCACTCTATGCCGGCATAAACAAGTCCCTACTCCACAAACTCCAGACGATACAGAACACCGCCATCAGACTCCTCTTCGGCATCCCTGCACGAACACATCAGCCAACACCTACAAAGGCTCCACTAGCTCCCCGTAGAGAAAAGAGTCACCTTAAAAATCCTCACCCATGCCTACAAATTGCCTACACAACACCGGACCCAAATACCTCAATGACAGAATCAACTTCTACATACCCTAAAGAAACCTCCAATCTTCCAATCTTGCACTGGCTGAAACCCCGCACATCCACAGAGCCAGAGCAGGCAGAACATCCTTCTCTCACATAGCAGCCAAAACCTGGAACGAACACCCGGCAGACATCAGATGTGCCCCCTCCCTGAACACCTTCAAGAAGACTTTCAAGACCTGGCTCTTCGGCTAACAGATCTGCGGACCCCCCCCCCCCCCCCAACCCCAGTGCATTGAGACCATCACAGGTGAGAAGCGCGCTTACAATCCCCTGATTAATTGATTGATTGAAATAAGCACTTCTCTAACCTGTCATCGAGTTTATCCAGTGTGATTTAGTGTCATAATTTGTATGTGCCCCATACCCTCATCCACCTCGTAGAGTTAGCCATGACTATTTGCTGAGATCACTTCTTGAAGAGTCACATGTACAAAGGGAGTACATTGCTTATTCAACTAAAATTAAATTGTTCAATGGGATACCAGTAGTGTGTGGGAGGGTATGCTCAGACGTGAGTCCCTTGCTCATTGCACCATCAGGATTCAGGCAAGCCGGGCCGACGTAGGCTGTGATGCCAGAAACCGGTCCCCGGAAGCTTGTTTCCTTCCCAGTATAAGAATTGGCTTGGTAGTTTGGTTTGCCCTGTTCCCATCATGCACTGGGACAGGTACAGACTAATTTGTATGTAGCCAGGTTCTGAGCTGGGATGGTGCAGTGAGCTAAAAAACGGTGATGGATTAAAACCATGATCTCTTGACTTGGTAAGAGTATTCTGCATCATTCAGAAACTCTGTCCATCACCACCCACTTTTTCCCAAATCGTATTTATCCACACTCAGTGTGGGAGGGTATGCTCAGACGTGAGTCCCTTGCTCATTGCACCATCAGGATTCAGGCAAGCCGGGCCGACGTAGGCTGTGATGCCAGAAACCGGTCCCCGGAAGCTTGTTTCCTTCCCAGTATAAGAATTGGCTTGGTAGTTTGGTTTGCCCTGTTCCCATCATGCACTGGGACAGGTACAGACTAATTTGCATGTAGCCAGGTTCTGAGCTGGGATGGTGCAGTGAGCTAAAAAACGGCGATGGATTAAAACCATGATCTCTTGACTTGGTAAGAGTATTCTGCATCATTCAGAAACTCTGTCCATCACCACCCCCTTTTTCCCAAATCATTTTTATCCACACTCAGTGTGGGAGGGTATGCTCAGACGTGAGTCCCTTGCTCATTGCACCATCAGGATTCAGGCAAGCCGGGCCGACGTAGGCTGTGATGCCAGAAACCGGTCCCCGGAAGCTTGTTTCCTTCCCAGTATAAGAATTGGCTTGGTAGTTTGGTTTGCCCTGTTCCCATCATGCACTGGGACAGGTACAGACTAATTTGCATGTAGCCAGGTTCTGAGCTGGGATGGTGCAGTGAGCTAAAAAACGGTGATGGATTATAACCATGATCTCTTGACTTGGTAAGAGTATTCTGCATCATTCAGAAACTCTGTCCATCACCACCCCCTTTTTCCCAAATCGTTTTTATCCACACTCAGTGTGGGAGGGTATGCTCAGACGTGAGTCCCTTGCTCATTGCACCATCAGGATTCAGGCAAGCCAGGCCGACGAAGGCTGTGATGCCAGAAACCGGTCCCCGGAAGCTTGTTTCCTTCCCAGTATAAGAATTGGCTTGTAAGTTTGGTTTGCCCTGTTCCCATCATGCACTGGGACAGGTACAGACTAATTTGCATGTAGCCAGGTTCTGAGCTGGGATGGTGCAGTGAGCTAAAAAACGGTGATGGATTAAAACCATGATCTCTTGACTTGGTAAGAGTATTCTGCATCATTCAGAAACTCTGTCCATCACCACCCCCTTTTTCCCAAATCATAATTTGTATGTGCCCCATACCCTCATCCACCTCGTAGAGTTAGCCATGACTATTTGCTGAGATCACTTCTTGAAGAGTCACATGTACAAAGGGAGTACATTGCTTATTCAACTAAAATTAAATTGTTCAATGGGATACCAGTATTAGCAATAGTATTAATCACACACCCCTGCCTGGTAATCACACACTGAACTATAGATGCAGGTTTGAGTATTACATTGTGTAGAATAGGTGAAGAAGTACTACTTTACGTGCTGCAAAATGGCATTTGTAAATCAGACCCTCAATATTTAACATAGTTTGTAACAAGAGAAGAATTAATGTCAGCCCGTTATCTGTACACTATACGTTTTATGAAGGCAATATTATGAAGACAATGCAAATATACTAATGTGAATTGTAGTTGTCGAAACATGATAATACAGTATAGTTGTGTGAACATAGGCTGTTGTTCTTAAATATGAAAAATACTATGTTGACAAAATGTTATCTGTTTCAGTATAATGTGCAGTTGATGCGTCATCTGATGGAGCACTGGGCCTTAAAATGTAATCTCTTAGTCAAGTCATCAAAAATATTCCCCTATTGGTTGTACGGACCTTTGATAGCTCACTTGAAGCAATGAAAAGGAATTTCTGTTGAGAATACATTTCTAACTTTTGAAGCTAGAATGACTCCACAGAAAGGATCAGGCATCGCTAATTAAGGTTAAGAAAGGTTTTTTTTTTGGAATTAGCAATCCAATATATATACAGAGAAGAAATTAGTTAAATAAATGCAAGAATACTAAAGGCAAACTGAAATATCTCAGCAAGTTAAGGTGCAACAGAATAACATTTTAAATTGCAATAATCACAATTCTATAAACGCAGATTAAAGCAAACAGATGTTTCATAAAGAAACTCTGGAAATGAAGTTTTCTCTCCTAACCTGGATTAGATAAAAGGTCACCTAGTAGGAATCTCTACGTCAGGAGCCTGGGACAAAAGGAAGAAAGGCTTCAGTAAAATTCTGAAAGAAAAGGAAATCAGAGATTAGCATAAAGCTTCACATGAACAAGAATAGGGCAAGCAGTGAGGTCTGTACCTTCTCAAGTCTAAAGGAAATCTTAATCTACTCCACCTACAACTGTGTGAACACCTTATTTAAAAGTAAGAAGGAACCCAGTCACTGCTTGAATGTATCTGCAACATCAGTTCAGGTTCACACCATACCGAGCTATAACTCCCCACCACAGGTTGTCTGTCTTCTGATCCTTCTGTGGGCCAGGCAGCTCATCTCTTCATAGTGCAATCCAGCTCTCCATCACCCACAGGTCACAGCAGAAAAGTGTTAAAAAAATGCAGCATTCTCCCCACCCGATGGAGGGAAATCATCAGGACCTTCTGTTGCATTTGTCCAACACCATTGCAAAGGGTTGTCTTGATTTCCAGAAGATGTACCAGTTACCACCATGAGGAGGGGCCAGCATTTTCCTAAGTCTGGAGCTGTAGTCAGAAGCTTGAGCCAGCCCAAAGTCTGCTTTGTTTGAAATTCCTAGTCAGAATGAAGGACACTGTCCATTCTTTGTTGCGTTTATTTTTTGCAGGCTTCAAGAGCATAAAGTTCAACCTATTGAACTAGTCAGGGTGTTGAAGTGGATTTTCGCCAGACACAAATCTTCTAGATTCTACTGTTACAAGGTGACAGCCAATAACACAGGAAGAAAGGAGGTTTCACAGTAGCAGGGCAAACCCACTCTACACAAAAGGAAGGTGGTGACAGCCTTTTCCCATCAAGGAGGTTAAAAAAATAAAAAATGATTGGTCTTGGGAAGTGGACCCTGAGCACAGCAATGGTTAAACTGTCTTGTCCACCAAGGCCAAAGACAGCCTTCAGGAGAAATACCCTTTGTGCACTATGCATGCAGTCCAAATGGACACCACCATTAATTTGCTCCAATGAAACATGTCAGCCTCACACGTCCCACATGGCAATAGACAAGAAACCCCACTTATAGGGTACTGAGTAGTAGGCAGTTTCTCCAAAGAAATTCAGGTTAAAAGGCATCTACCGCTGAACTATGATTCCAGGGTGAGCAGTACCAATCTACACATAGCTGTGATGAGGGTGTAATAGCCACCCTCACTTAATTTGTGGTTTTATTCCGGTTGTTCCTCTTTATGCTGAGCATAGGAAAAATGTGGGCTAGGGGAAAGCGAATGGCTCATCTCTTCAGGCTTCCAACACCTCTTTTGCATTCTTATGATCAAAACACATCCAGGAGCTGAGTTTGCAGCAAATCTCACAGAAAGAAGAGATGAACCTCTGCAGAAGAGGAAAGCACAGTTTTTAAGGCGGCCCTGTCATAGCAGTTACGAAGCGGAGGGAAACATCACCATGTACAGTGATTTTCAAGTTGGTGGCTGTAGTGTCTTCCTCAGCATGGGAGCATGTAACAGACCACACCACACATAGAGCTCTGGTTATGGAACAAATCTTTTTATTGATTTAGTCAGAAGGTACTGTTAAACCTGAACACAGCCATTCGTCTACAACCACAGGGGCCGGCGGCTAAAGGACTAAGCAATGTAGATATGTATCTCGTTACTGCTTGTAGTCCAACATTCGGTAGGCAGGCGATACTCAAGGTGAGGCATATCAGGCAGGAAGAACATAACCGTCAAACAGAATAGGCTATAGTTTGCTGTCCCGTAATACTAAACAAACAGTAGATAAGAAAGACCCACCCTCCCTCCCACCCCCGCAATAAAACATGAAAGAAAAAGGGAAGAAAAGGGGAACCGTACCAAATACACTAAAAAAGTGTGCGAATTTAGGCGGCGGTGTCAGTGGGAGGGTCTGAAAGCGGTAGAGTATGCGCGGTAAAATTGTCATTTTGACCATGATAGATTATGCTTAGTCCACCAATCCACTTCCTTCCTCGTCTGTGTCACCAAGCACGCGTAGTTTAGTTCTAATATGCGTGGAATCGAGGGGGTCAAAAGGATGCCTAAGTAGGGCACAGGGTCGTTGGACCAATGTAAAGGGAGGGACTGCTGAAGGGCCTCCGCTTGGGCTTGCGGTAGAGGTAGATTAAGGACCTGGGACTTGCCAAGGTTAACCTTAAAACCTGAGTGCTGCCTGAATGATTTGAGTTCATCTACTAGTGCAGGGAGCGAGGTGAGAGGCTGAGCGAGGGAAAAGATGACGTCATCCACGTAGAGGCTTATTTTATGGATATCACCTCCAAACCCGATGCCATTGATGTTAGGATGATCGCGGATTTTCTGTGCCAGGGGTTCCATATAAAGTGCAAATAAATGAGGCGAGAGTGGGCACCCTAGCCTCGTGCCCTGGGCTATCGCAAAAGAAGATGAGGATATTCCGTTAACACAAACAAATGCCCGGGGCGCACGGTAGATGCACTACACCCTTTGGATAAAACGGGGGCCAAATCCGAAACCTCGCAGGACGTCGAAGAGATATGTCCAGCATACTCTATTGAACGCCTTTTCAGCATCTACCACAAAGAATATCGCTGCCTTTTGGGAGCGGTGAACACTATCAATTAGGTGGAGGAGGCGCTGGTGTTGTCACTGCCTTGGCCCATGGGATTAAATCCCACCTGGTCTGGGTCTATCAGACCTGCCATCTGGGGGTTCAAACGGGCTGCAAGTATTCCTGTAAAAAGCTTCACGTCAACATTGAGCAGTGAAATTGGGCAATAGGAGCTGCATTGCCCAGGGTCTTTATTAGGCTTGAGGATTACGGAAATCGCCGCCTCCGACATAGGATCCGTCACAGCTCCATAGTCTAAGAAGGAATTGTAAAGGCGGGTTAAGAAGGGTGCTACTTCATGACAAAATGTTTTATATAACAGGGCAGGGAAGCTGTCAGGGCCTGGCGATTTGTCAGGCTTCAGCCAGGAGATAGCGGAAATCACTTTGTCCAACCTGATGGGGTCCTCCAGCTGCTCTGCATGCGGGGGGAGGGAGGCAAGTAAAGTTGCTGGATTCTAGGTATGCCTGTGCATCAGGGGGTTCGTGAGACTCTGCGCTGTAGACTGTTTGGTTGAAGCGGCGGAATTCCTCTACAATCTGGGAATCCAAGTGGACTTTCTCACCATTAGACCGTATCAGAGAGGAGATATTCCCCGCAATTGCCCTGGCACGTAGTTTTCGGGCTAACATTTTCCCACACTTGTCACTTCCCAAGTAGAATCTGTGTTGGAGGCGCAGCAGTGCAAACTCCCCTTTATCCAGGTCCAGGCGTTTGAGAAGCAACCGCTTCTTTTCCAGGGATCGCCACACACTCTGAGCCCCTGTGCATTTATGTATCGCCTCTAGCTCTGCTACTTCCTTCTCAAGGTCTCAGCGGGCCTCCCGATGTTTTCAATTATCAGCAGAAGATATGGCAAGATATTCCCAGCAGGACACCGCTTTGAGGGTTTCCCAAACAGTAGCCAGGGACGCCTCCCCATTATCGTTGTGTTGGAGATTTCTAAAAGCTTGGTGCGCGTGCCTTCTACACTATGTGGGGAATGTAAGAGGCCTATGTGCAGTCGCCAGCGGGCAGGTATACGCTCAACCCCTTCAGGACTGGATATGTGTGCATGATCTGAAATAGAGTGTGGGGCTATTGTGGTATCGCTGACCCTCGGGAGGAGCGCAGGAGAGACCGAAAACATGTCTAAGCGTGCAAAGGATTTATGTCCGGCAGAAAAGTATGTGTGATCACAGAGGCCTAGATATTGGATGCACCATATATCATGAAGGCCATTATCGGCCATCCATTGTTTGCCTTCTGGAGAGAGGGCTCCCACCAGAGAGTATCGTTGGCTCTATCGGTCCCAGTCACTATCCATGACCAAATTTAGATTGCCGCCTATCACTAGAGCAGCGTCTGGGGAGGAAAGACCCTCTGATATGACGGCGAAGGAAAGCCTCCTGGTGGGCATTAGGTGCATAAATGTTGAGTAGTGTGAAAACAGTAGACTCCCATTGAATGCGAAGCACTAGGACCCTACCTTTGAGTTCATACAGAGTAGACAGCACCTTATCCTCAAATTTAGCCCCAAGCAGGATAGCTACCCCATTCTTCTTCGTTGAATCAGAGGACCAATACTGACGGGGGAAGTGCCGTGTGCGCATACGGGAAGTGTCTTTGGCAAGCAGATGGGTCTCCTGGAGGAGACATATGTCTCCGTCCGACTGGGCCAATAGGGAGAGAATCACTGCACGTTTTGTAGGGTGATTAAGGCCCCTCACATTGAGGCTGACGATCTTTAGGTGTCTAGTCATGATGGGTGGAAGTCAGCCTGAGAGGACCCATCGTGGAGAAAGGGTGCGAAGCACGATATGTGGGCAGAAGGGAGTGCGGGCCTGCAAGTGAAGGGTGGTAATGCAAAGACTGGTACGGGGACCCCTAAAGGAAAGGCAACAGATACATAAAAGAAAACAACCTGCAAAAATTGAACCCCAAGAAGAAACAGTAGACAAAAGTTTTTCTGTAAGGCATAGCCTAAAGGGCACATGGTCCTGAGGAAAACCACAGTGTAGGATACCTGGAGAACCAAGAGCCGCGGAGAGGCAACCCGTTAGATCAGGAGAGGTGGTCATCCCATGTGCCCCTTCGGCTGCGCTCTATGACATCCATCCCCATGGTCTATGCTGGAATGTTCAAGGGGAACACGATCGGTCGTGGGACTGGGAGAGGGAAGAGAGCACCGCCTCACGTTCTTTCGCCACTTCCTCCGGATCTGGCTTCAGATAGTTTGAGGTCTTCCTAACAGTCTCCCAATGGGGTGGTCGCCGCGGGGACCAGACCCTGGAGTCATCCCCCTTTGTTGAATCTTCAGCATTGTCTAATCCCAACAGGTCCAGAGCCTCCCGCAGTGAGCATCTCCTGGTATTTAAAGATTATGCAGAAGGAGAGGCCCCATGAATACGGGATTCCTTTGTCACGCAGATAGGAGGTGACCACACGAAACTCCTGTTGCTTGGCCAAGGTGGAGGCTGCAAGGTCCTGGAAGAGGGCTGGAGAATGCCCTTGGAACTGTATCTGCTGCATTGTGTGGGCTTTGCATAGAATCTGCTCTTTGAGCTGAAAATCGTGCACACACATGAGGATGTCAGGCAGGGGCGCTTTCTCTCCCCTAGGAAGGCCCACACGATGAACGCGGTCCATCTGGATTTCCTGCTGGCTGTCATCTCCGAGCACATATCTAAAGAGGGCCAAGATGCAGGATCGCAAATTCTCTCCTTTTGCCTTCCAGGGCACTGCACGAATGCGGATATTATTCCTCCGCGAGCGGTTGTCTAGATCTTCTGCATGTGCCTGTAGATCTTAGTTTTGATCCTGCAGCCTCAGCACTTCCTGCTGCAGTTGATGAAGATCTTCCTCCCGCGTTAGTTCATGTTCTTCAAGAACAGCCCCGCTTTCGGCCACTTCGTCAACCTCCCGCTGGACTTCTTTGAGATCTGCTGTGAGCTGCCCTTTAAGGTCGAGGATATCCTCTTTCAGCTCTATCATTAAGGCTTTCATGGCCGGTTCATTTGCGCACTCCAGTGATTCGGGATGACCCGGAGCTTGGGAGCCTGCCTGGGCTGTATTGGAGGTGCCAGATTGTTTCAGCAGGAGATCCTTGAGGGTCTTCTCCCGTCTCGCTCGGGCCACCGATATATCCTTTCAATGAGGCCGAGGTGTAGGACAGGCGAGGCCTCCAGATCGGTAGCTCCATAGGCGTAGAGTGTTCAGTATCACACTTGTTCCCAGGCTGAAGTGGCAGCTCTCCTACCCGTGCCAAGAGACTGACCCTCTGTCTCACTGGAGCTGGAAGATGCAAGGGGGGCAGCACGCAGGTTAGCTTCTCTGCTTCGCCTCGCCCCAGTAGTGGTCAAGCTAGCCCCTGGGTTAGAGGAGTGGACTCGAGCATCTATGGGGGTCCGTACGTGCAGTGGTGCCCAGGAATCTTGCTGGTCTCCCCCCAGTAAGGATATATGTCCACTCACGAGGCCGTCAGGGAGCCGCGTGCGGCCTTCGCTGGGGAAGCTGCGCTGAGGGGGCCAGGCGATCCCTACCCCGGTGGGCACTGGGGCTGGCTCAGAGTCAAGCTAGGCCGCAATATAGCCAAGACGTCTCAAGCAGCTGTCTGGGGCATCTGAAGAAGCTGTGAGGTGCCAGTCCTGCAGCATGAACAGTCGCCGCTCTGCCGTCAGTAAACCAGGTTGGTTTCAGAGGCCTGAAGGAAAGGAGCGGTACGGCAGTCCCCCAGAGCCACCAACACGCTATCCATCAGGTGCCAGGCAGAATCCCACAGGGCCGTAAGTGGCAACTTCTACCGGGGGGTCAGCTGGTGGGGACGGTAGACCGCAGGTCGCAGCGTTGACGGGCGTAATTCCCAGGCTGAGTTGTTGATGGCCAGGGATTATAGGCCCACTCACAAAAAGGTGGATGTACAGCAGGCTTGCCCCAAGATGGTGCATCGCTCGTAGCGTCAGCGAGGGTAGTGCTTTCACTCCGGGCCAAGCAGGAGGAACATTCACGTGTGCACCAGGATTCAAGTGAAGGGGCCCCAAAGCGCTGTTCTGGGCCGTCAGCAAGAAGGAGACTCCACCACGGAGAAGTGTGGCTCAATGATTGGAGCGGCAGACCCTGATGCAGAGGTCTAGCCCGGGACCAGGGTTCAATTCCCTGCCTCGGCGGGTCTTGGGCTAAAAATTTCCACGGACCTGATAATTCTCGCCTCGGTGCCTATTCCAATCATGGAGTCCCACTCTGCAACTCTGGCCTCCACCTTGGGGGTGCCCAGGAGTGGACGCCTCACAGGAAAAGCCAGGATGGGTTCCACAGCGGTATTCGTACAAGCGCCTTGAGACCCTTGCGGGTGAGTAGTGCACTATACAAGTATCAAATTTACAATTTACAAATTCACGGCAGGCCGGCAAGTAAAATGGTGGGCGCTCACATACCTTGCTATGGGCCGCTACCAAGTCCACGCGGCACGTCCGTTGCCAAGCCCCCAGTAAGTCGCAGTCTGGTCCCTGGGCTGTTCTCAAGACCAAAGGCAGCCCAGCGGCGCTTATGTGCAGCGCCACCGCCGTCCCCGCGTCAGCCCCACCAGGAGCGCAGCTGCGTCCGCCACGTCTCGTCTCTCAGCTCTGGCTCGACTCCGGTGATCACCCCGTCCGGAGCACCAACGCAGCTAAATAACACCTCCTCGGCTGCACCGGAGGGTACACAGGCAGCTTTCTGCTCGTGCTCGCCAGAAGGAGACCAGGGCATGGGGCAATAATAAAGCAAAGGAACGGCAGAGCCGTAGGGACAGAAAAGCCCGTCCTACCAAGCCGCCATCTTGGCCATGCCCCATGGAGCTCTGGTTAGCACGTCTTTATTCCTCAGCATGCAACCGTTAACCGAACCTACTGTGCAACAAACTTTATTAAACACATCCAACAGATCACGTAATACTTGTACGGAGTCTGTTTAGGGCCACTAGAGTCTTCATGCACATAAACACAGGACACAACATCTCCCCCTTTGTTAAATAAAAAGTATGAACAAGTATATACACATATACACATTACAATTCCTTAATGAGTCATCCAGGTGCTTGCACCAGCCTTCCAGATCTAGTTGTAGGAGATAGAGGAGTGTGCCTTCATCTGGCATCCCCGGAGAAGAGTTGGAGGCTTGGCTTAGGCACTCAAATGGACTTCCTCACCCACGAGGTCTGGAGCTGACAAACATCAAGGCAAAGGCTTAAAGTGTGACAAGTCTCTGGTTATGGATTTTCCAGATCGTTGGGCAGTTACAATATGTCCTCTGCTTGCCACAAATCTTAGTGGTTAAACATCAAACGGAATGTCAGTTTTGCAGTTCCACTTTTGTGTAACAAAAACTCAGTCTCCCTTCTCAAACTGCTTCTTCAGCATGAAGGCACTTGCTTATTTGCAAGAGGTGTCAGTGACATGAATCTCGTCAGGGTCTATTGACCGGCTGGTGGTCCATTGAGGTATCTTCATTCCAAGAGCTCTCCCTAACTTCAAGGTTGCAGGACTTTCTCCTGTCATGGAGTGAGGAGTGGAACAATAGGCACAAAGGGCTGGGCGCAGATCAGAATTGAGGCAGATGTCTTCCAATTCAGCATGTTTAACCACAAGTACTCAAAAATCATTCAACAACGCCATTTGCCTGTGGCCAGAGAGGTGTACTTTTCTGATGTCTTATGTTCATACGATTAAGAAAGTCTTTGAACTCTCTGCTATTAAAGGGTGGACTGTTGTCAGATTTGAGAATGGAGGGAACACCCCATGTTGTGAAAATGTAATTCAGCCTTTCAATGACTCTGTCATGAGTGGCTGATGATGGGTTTTCCACTAGAGAAAAACATGACATCTGCCCTGAAATGATCTCCGTTGTTGAATGGCCAGAAGAAATCAATAGCAATTATTTTGGGGGATTGGCAGTTTCATAGATGGCAAGCATTAAGTTCCCTTTCAACTTATCCGTCGAGACACGGGAACCACACTTGAGTGCTCCTTCATTTGCAGCAATGTGTAGTAATTCACTCAGGTGCAGGTTGTAATAAAGTGAATTTATTGAAGTAGATGACTACACAGCTCTTGAACTGCCAACCATCTTCACCATCAGTCAGTATCCTCCAGTTGAATTATAACATTCCAAATATGACATCAGAAGCTGACATCACAGACACTCAGCTTGAAGCAGGTGATGACTCAAGCTTACTTATCATTGACTACAGCATATAACATATCTCCTTTCCTCCTGAATAACAAACTATTACACAACAAAACATATTATACAAAATTAAACTTACATAAATTCTTAATCACAAAACCTATGAGGAATAACTCGTACTCTTGAACTCTTTCTACGATGTCCCACCACAAGCTTGGAAGTGGTGTGTACTTTGCTTGACGCACTTGACTCTTTAGCAATAGAAGATGACCTTGTTTTAATCAGTCTAGACAAATTCCACCAACTACCCCCTTCAACCTGGGCAGCATTATTGTAAATACGAATCACCTTGATAGGATCTCCAAACTTAGAAAACCCCTTCTTGGTGTGCACAGGACTCTTAATGCGTACAAAGTCACCCACAGCAAGAGCAACAAATTTTACACTTTTCTTGTTGTCAAACCATATCTTCTCTTTTCCTTGTGCAATATCAGAGTTAACCTTGACTTTTTCCATAAGAACATCAACATCACACAATGACTCCACCCATTTACCCATCCATCCTGGACGGAAACTTGTATTAGCTTTTCTACCTCTTAATATCTCAAAAGGAGAAACCTTTGTAGAGGAATGTGGTGTAGTCCTATAGAACCACAACATACTCTCGAGGGCTTTGTATACATCATGTCTCCCATTAACTGCCCACTTGACACACTCACCAACAACCCTATTCATTCTCTCAACGAGACCATTGGTTTGTGGATGATAAAGCGAGATTTTGAGATGTTTAATGCCACTTAGCGTTAAAAAGGACTCAAATTCTTCACTCAAAAATTGGGTCCCATTGTCAGAAACTAGGAATTGTGGAAACCCTTCTCTCAAGAAAACATCCTTGAGAAACTTGACAAGGCATGAAGAACTAGCCTCTCTGACTACCTTGATTTCCGGCCACTTTGAGGCATAGTCCATTACTACTAAAATGTATTTCATTCCCAGAGGAAGAATCTCATAAGGTCCCATAATGTCGATACCTATTTTAATCCATGGGCCCGATGGACATTCAATAGGGTGTAAAGGTGGCGTGGTCACCTTCAAAGTTTTCTCAGATGTTTTACACACCGGACAGTTTTCAACCATAGTAGAAATCTCCACATCCATGCTGGGCCACCAAAAGTCTTGACGGACTCTTCGTTTAGTAAGAGTGATCCCCAGGTGCCCCTCATGAGCCTCCTTAACAATGTTGACCCTCAAGGAGTGTGGTGGTATAAGCTTATCACATCTCATCAATAAACCGTCTTCTACTGAAATCTCTGACTCAACCTTCCAATAAGGTTGCAATGATGTAGACACAGATTTTTCTTTTGGCCACCCATTCCTGACAAACTGGCATACTTCTTGAAGAAGACAATCACCCAACAATGCTGCTCTCCAATCAGATTCAGAACCAACTGCAAGAATAGGAATATCTATTGAGGTCACCAAACAATCTTCATTATCTTCATCATTTAAATCTTGAAAACTGGTCCCTTCAGAATGTCCTGAGGAAAACGAGATAAAAAATCAGCTCTAACATTCTGACCCCCAGAAATGTGAAATACTTCAAATTGATATTGTAGAAGTTTGCTAACCATCCTTGTAATTCTTGGGGTGCAACACTTACTTGGACCAGCAGACAATATAGCAACTAAAGGTTTGTGATCCGTTACCAAATTGAAACGTCTTCCCCATACATAAGGTCAATACTTGTCTATAGGCCACAAACAGGCAAGAAGCTCCCTCTCAATCACAGAATACTGTGTTTCAGCACTCCTGAGCACCCTTGAGGCAAATGCAACAGTATTCTCTACATTGCCATTCTGTTGTGTAAGCATGGCACCCAAACCTCTCTGACTGGCATCAACAGTTATACAACATGGTAGGTCCGGATCAAATGGAGTGAGAGCATCACTTTTTTTAAAAACATCTTTAACTACCCTAAATGCCTGGTCACATTCCGCACACCACAAAAACTTCTTTGAAGACTTGAGTAACTCACTAATAGGCCTGACTATTGATGCATAATTGGGAATAAACCTAGAATAGTATTCTAGAAGACCTAATAAAGACTTAACTCCCTTTTTATCTTCCGGCACCGGGGCCTCCAAAATAGCATCAATAAGACCCTGCCTAGGCCTGATAACCTCCTGAGTCAACAAATGTCCAAGGTATTCAACTTCACTACAAGAAAACTTACATTTCTTAGTTTTGAGTACCACCCCACTTTTCTTAAAAATTTCAAGAACCTGTCTGATGATAACATCATGTGAGTCATTATCCTTAGCGTAAATAAGTACATCATCTTGAAAAACAACGACTCGTTGCGGAGGCTAACCCAAACAGCATTCTCCGATACCGAAACGTACCAAGAGGTGATACAAAAGCAGTTAGAGAACACGAATCAGGATGCAATTCTATCTGATGATAGGCACTTGCCAAGTCTAATTTTGAAAACAGACAAGCACCTTTGATACATGTGAAAAGGTCGGATATTCTGGGCAAGGGGTGGGAATCGACCCAGATCTCTTTGTTGAGTGACCTAAGGTCCACACACACACGCAACTGCCCATCCCTTTTGCGAGCAACAACAAGGGGAGACAACCAGAGAGAGGACTCTGTCGGCTCTATGATTCCTTTATCGCAAAGTGCACGAAGTTCTTTGTTGAGATCTTCCCGAACACTAAAAGGAACACCTCTAAGCTTATGCCTTACCGGGACAGCTCCATCTTTAACAATGATTTTATGTTTGAATCCTGAGATTTTACCTAGTTTGTTACTAAAGACAGAAGGAAATTTGTTCTTCCACTTGGTACACACTCCTTCAGAGGTGACTAACATCACTTGCTCTTTAGTTCCATCATGCCAAAAAGGCCCTGGTGAAATCACCCTAGAATGTTCAATCCCTTGACAGCCACATATATTTTCCCTCTGATTTTCCTTCCCTTGTAAATTAAAAAATCTTCAATGAAACCTAAGAGATGAATTTTTCGTCCCTCATAAGAAACCGGTGATCTATCGGGAGGGAATAATTCTCCATTTCTCCAGGTCTCATAAAATATCTTCTGGGTTATCATTGTGATTCTAGCACCAGAGTCTACGAGAAGATCGAGTTTCTTATCACCCACTATTATTTCAACAACAGGATCAACACAGCATGAACGGTCACCAGTGAGAGGTATAGATGTTTCATTGACAGGACCTTCATCATGGACAACAGAAACAATTTCTTCATCTGACTCGTTAGCAGATTCCACAACACAAGCTATAGACTTTTTTTGAAATTTCTTCTTGAGGCAGACAGTTGCAAAATGTCCCATTTTTTTACAGTAATTGCAAATTGAATTTATAGCAGGACATTTCCCTCCCTTGGCATGCGATGCATTGCCACATCTCAGACATACATTGTTAGGTATAGCAATATCAGATTTGTTAATTGACGAACTCTTAGTAGTGCTTTTACCTACTTTGCCCTTATTTTTCTTTGCACCCCCGACAAAACTGACTTTATCAACTGGCAAATCTTCAAGTTCCTTTAGTGAAACTTGGGAGGTCTCAATACTTTTAGCAACTTTAATAGTTTCATCAAGTGTGGGATTGTCCATAGAGAGTAGTTTTTGCCTAATGTGTTTATCTTTACCGTGGCATACGAACTGGTCACGAATAAGTTGTTCAGTAAAATTTTCAAACACACACACTGAAGCCAATTTTCTGAGAATGGAGATATAGCCATCAACATCTTCATTGTCAGATTGCTTTCTCTTGAAAAATGTATGCCTTAGCACAATCAAACTGGGTTGTTTGTCAAAACGAATCTTGAGTTTTGATACTGTTACTTGATAGTCGTCTAACTCTTCACCATTGTCGACTAACTCTGGTAAATGCTTAAATATTGACCTACCCTCAAACCCAAGCGAATATAATAACAGGTACTTTTTCCTTTCAGGGCGATATCTTAATGCACCGATTGCTCCTAAATAAGTCTCAAACGCATCGAACCACACATCCCACTTAACAGGAGGTTCACCTGGAGTTTCTAAAAATGCGGGAGGTGCGTTGATTGATTGCATACTTGACATGAAATGAAGATAGATTACGACAAAATGAAACTTTAAACTGCACACGTACAATGCAAAATAGCGTTAAAGCTAAAAATCGATAGTATCTTTTGATGCTTGAATAACTACTTATAGGCATAAACTAATGGAATTGATAAGTGTTCGATAAACCACCTTTTGATTCAGTAATTGTGTAAATTACCAGTGTTTTACTTTTTTTTTAAAACAAAAAAAATATATATAAATAAATGACAGATAATCAATAGATCACCACTAGTCACTGTAAATGAAGAATATCCTTGAAATGCAAATGTCCTTGAAATGAAGAATTGAGAAAAAAAAATATGCCTGGTTGGCAAAATACACTCGTGGTTGTCAAAATACTCTCTCGTGGTTGGCAAATAACAAACGTGGTTGGCAGCAAATGTATTTTGAGAATAAACGTGGTCAAGGAAACTTGAGAATCATCTGAGGATAAAGGTTTCTAGAACAATATGTAAATGAGCATCATTGTACTCATGACGTGCTGCCCGACGCTTCCTGAACCATTGTGCACATGCTCCGATCCGAGCTACTTCGTTGTGCACATGCGCGTGTAGAATGAGCTCGCTACAGCATTGTCCCCATGCTCCAGTCACAGTCAGTGCCTCGCGCGCATGCGCGTGTAACTTGCAATGTTGAACGGCAAGCTCGAGGGGAAACGCGCTGCTCGTAGCTCGAATAAAAACAAAAGCTCAGTCTGCGCGTGGACAGCCAATCCTTTTAAATTAAGGGCTCCAAAATAAATTAAAGGAAACGCCAGTAGCGTCGAGAATAGGCGCGGAAGAGAAGCGAAAGACTTCACTTAAGCAAAGTGAAAATGGCAAGAAAACTTAACACACTCTTCCCCTTTCAGAAATTCAGCTGATTTCTCATGAGCCCAGAAAACGCCACGCACTCTTCCCCCTTCGAGAGTCTAGCTGATACTCATGAGTCCTTGGCTGGATGTTGTCTCATTGTTTCATTGTTTGAAGCAGATTGCATCAGTGCACCGTCATGTAAAATACAGGAAAAAAAAAATCAAACAGCAAATCGAAGGAAACGATGGGCATCACAGGATAGAAGCAAGTACAGCACAGCAAAAGAAGTGCAGGAGAACCACAGCAGCAACGAACGAAGTGCAGACCAAAGCCTTGCAGGTAATGTTGATTCTTCTTGATGCATAGCAAAATAGTAGATCTTGATGGTTGATAATAGAATTGAAGATTGAGAGATTTGATAGTAGTTTTACGTGGGTTCTGCTGCGTAGTCAAGTCGTCGCCAAATTTCTGTAGTAATTCACTCAGGTGCAGGTTGTAATAAAGTGAATTTATTGAAGTAGATGACTACACAGCTCTTAAACTGCCAACCATCTTCACCATCAGTCAGTATCCTCCAGTTGAATTA
Source organism: Triturus cristatus (assembly GCF_964204655.1). Classification (NCBI taxonomy): domain Eukaryota; kingdom Metazoa; phylum Chordata; class Amphibia; order Caudata; family Salamandridae; genus Triturus; species Triturus cristatus. The sequence continues at coordinate 271,794,547 of NC_140581.1, forward strand.
TAACATTCCAAATATGACATCAGAAGCTGACATCACAGACACTCAGCTTACTCAGCTAGAAGCAAGTGATGACTCAAGCTTACTTATGATTGACTACAGCATATAACACAATGCCACAATGTCCATCATGTGCTAGTACAATAACTTGTTGCCTCAGGTTTCAGGGATAACTAATCTTGCCACGGGGGCGGAGCTTGCCTGGCCTAAAGATGGCCGCTCCATGATCGAGCTCCACTGGCCACCGACACAATCCGGCATGAATTAGAAGCTTCCTAGAACGTACTTCCTGGCTGGAGTGCTGGACGGGCGTTGCCCAATGTTTGGTGCCGCGGATGCTGTGCCTGTATTGACAATTGCCCCGACAGATCCTGAGCTTTGCTCTGTGGTGCCTTACGCCAATGTGCGGCCTAGTGGCGTGGCCAGCGTGAGTGCGTCTTCTGCAGAGCTGCTCCGGCACGGGCGCTGAGCGGGGTCTGCTGTGAGCGGGGCTCTGGCTCGCAGGACTACCGGCCGGAGACTCTTGAAAGCTGTGGATTGCTGCGGAGGATTGTACTGGGAGCTCGCACACGCAAGGTGAGCTCTGATGCTCATTTGTCTGGGATTCGTAGGCTGGCCTGACTGACGGAGGCGCCGCCTGTGCCTTAGGCGCACTGCTGATTTGCCCTCGAGCCGCACTCTGGGGACCATCTCCTTGACGCTGCCTTGATGTGAAGCCCCTATCTATGCCTGGCTTGCCCCCCCAGCTCGATGCGACAGCCCCTCCTGCTTCATGGTGACGGTGCAGGGCCCATAGTCGACAGACACCGAGTGCTGCTGGAAGCCCAATATCAGCGCAGGTTGCATCCACTGCTGCTTGACCTGGCGTGCCCCTGTCCTAGTTTGTGACACCCTGGAAACGGGGCACCTAAAGGCTGGGCCAGGAGGGTCTGTTGTCTGGATTTGGTGCACAATCGCGCATAGTCCTGGGGGCTGAGTGCGCCGAGATGGGCAAGCCGGACAAGCCGCAGCCAAAGATAAATTTTGAGCAGACGCTGTGAGGACGCTGCGGAGTCCGCGATGTCGGAGCCTGATAACCCTGCAGAGGATCCTATCGGCGACATTAAGCAGATAATGGCGTCCATGCAGCAAGGCCTGTCGGCGATTGATGCTAAAATTGACACTTTGGCCTATAGAATGGACAGAATGTCTGAGCGCGTGGACACGCATTCAGAATGCTTAGATATGGCAAAGCGGCATATCACGGAAACTGAGAAGGCCCAAAATGACTCCAACAATGCCCAGAAACATGTGGAGAAAGCCCTTGTTGCCTTGCAGGACAGAGCCGACGATTTGGAAGCCAGCTCACCGTGCAGTAACTTTCAAATCACGGGCCTGTTGGGATCTACGGCGACGGGCAACATGGAGTCCTTTGTCAAAGTTGCTCAAAACTCTGCTGGGTGCTGATATTTTCTCCCCTATTTTTGTCGTGGAGAGGGTGCACAGCTCAATGGGTCCCAGGCCTCAGGCCGGTGCCCCTCCGCGGGCCATTATCACCAAACTCTTGAATTACGGCGACAGGGACGCCGCATTACGAAGAGCGAGGGAACTGGGCAATTTGCAGTATGAGAGGTCTTCTCTCTCTTTGTTCCCAGACTTTACTTCTAAGGTACAGGAGGCCAGGAGGCAATTCACACCCCTGAATCGCAAACTACGTGACCAGAACATTGAATACGCTATGTTATACCCAGCACGACTCAAGGTGCTGGTTGATGGAAAGGCCATGATATTTTCTGGCCAGCAATCTCTTGAGAAAGCCTTCAAAGATTGGGACAAGGCTGGCAAGCGTGGGAAGGGTCAGAAGGAAAGCACTTGCGCAGATGGTGCGAGTGGCAGCCTGGATTATAATGACTGATGAGCTGGTGGCGAGGCTGGTCCTGTCCATGTCCCTCCTGGTTTTTAGTTCCACTTATTATTGTACCATTTCGAGAGCTACGGTATTTTGATGGGTGTTTTGCGGTTACACGGGGCTGTTTTCTAGGTGGACTTTTCTCCAAAGGTGCTTTAATTCCGTCTGTTTATCTAAGTTTGGTGGGCTGCTGTGTGTGGGGCAGCCCGATTGACACTCTGGTATGGGGAAGCTATCCGATTCAGGAAATGTTTATGTCTTTTAATAGCTGTACACTCCTACAACTGAAGCTTTACAATGGCTTTTTGGTGGTTGGGCGGGGTGGTGGGCCAGTGGGCCAGTGTGGTATAGCTGGGTAAAATCCACCCCAGTGCGTTACACACAGTTTTTCTCTGCATTTACTGGGGTTTTTTGTTGTATATGTGTGGTATTTTTTCAGAATTATTTTGTCTCAGGGAGGTTTGATGCTCGTCTTTGCCTTGTTGGGGAGTGCAAGGCGTGGGAGCGGGGAGGGGTTGGGAGGGTTCTGTTATTTATTCTTTTGCAGATCCCATGCATTATTGTGTCCATGTTGAGTGGGGCTATATGTGAGGTAACACCGGGTAGCAGCACCAATTGCAGGAACTCTCTACATGTCTGGGCATTGCACAGGACGGGGGCGCATTAAGCTGTTGAGCTTCATGACGTGGAATGTCAGGGGCCTCAACGATCATAGGAAGGTGCGTAATTTTTTTGCGTTCTTGAAGCGGAAGGAGGTCGACATTGCTCTGCTCCAGGAGACTCACCTGCACCCTGGAAGCGCGATGCTTACAGGTAATAGATTAACAGGCCCTTTCCATGCTGCGGGTTTTACTTCACACTCCAGGGGTGTGCTGACATGGGTTAATCCTAAATCAGGGCTCAAACTAGAACGCTGAGACCGACCAAGCTGGCAGATATGTCCTATCCAGGTGTTATGGTAAAGAGCAGATTTTCCTCATAGATAACTCTTATGGCCCAAATCACGACGACCCACAGTTTTACCAGTCCATATTTGCACTCCTCAGGGACCGCAGCCCATTGGCGCTGTTTTGGGGAGGTAATTTTAATTGTGTTTTAGATCCAGCGCTTGACCGCTCGAAGGGCCCTCCCAGGCCTCCGTCTGCTTCCACCAGGGCCATTGCATATATAGCTTTACAAATGCAATTGGTAGATGTATGGAGAGGCGGGTTTACACATTACTCAGCGCCCCATGATATCCATACATGCATAGACCACTGGCTCATCTCACGGACTCTGATGACCAAAATCAGAGTCCGTGGCTCGGTCTTTCTCGGACCACTCACCCATTTTACTAGTGATCAATGTGCCATCGCGGGGTCCTCCTCTTTTTTTGTGGAGATTTCCACCATACTCACTACTCGACACAGTCTTTAAATCCAAGCTCCCTGATGCTATCACAGAATTTTTCCCTTTTAACGTTGGCTCTGTAGACGCCTTTGCCACGGTGTGGGGGTCATTTAAGGTCTTTATACGAGGAGTTGCTATTATCAAGCATGCTGAGGTGCTTCGTTCTATCAGAGACAGGCTTGCTCTATTAGAATCCCGAATGGCTAAATTTGAGGCAGAGATGGCAGTCAGAAACGATCCACAGACACGAGAGCTGCTAAAATCCACGATTGAAGAATACCATAAGGAGGCAGATAGCAAAGTCAAATATATGGGTAAATATGCCACAGCTAGAATATATGGGGGAGCCGACAGACCGGGCTCGGTACTGGCAGTGCTGGCCCGCTACAGATCTGAAGCTGGTGTTATTGCTCAGCTGGTTGACGAGGAGGACTCTATCCTAACAGAGCAGGTGGACATTAACAACCAGTTCCACAGATACAATCAAGAGCTATACAGCTCTAAGGTCGCTCCTAGTGATGATGATGTATTGAATTATCTTGAATACATCAAGTTTCCGTGGTTGACGGACTGGCACTGGGAATTTCGCACCCTTGAGGTTAGAGTGATACGATTTACATTAAGTTCTATGCGGGAGGACAGTGCCCCGGGGCTTGATGGGCTGACAGTGTCTTTTTACAAAGCTTTTAGTGACATTTTGATTCCACACCCGAGTACCCTGTTTCAAGAAATGGGAGCAGCTGGGGTCATGCCACCTTCTATGCGCGAGGTCCTGATCATTACATCTCGGTGCTTAATGTGGACACAAAAATATTTGCTAAAATACTGGCTAATCGTCTATCTCCATTATTGCCACTATTGGTAGGTCCGGAGCAGGCTGGATTCAAACTGGGCCACACTCTGTCCTATAATCTCAGGACTGTGTTTGGAGCCCTTCAGCATGTCCGGCTAGAGGTAAAGGCGGCTGCGGTCTTTTTAGACACAGAGACGGCATTCGATTCCATTGAATGGAAGTTTATTCTCGCTGTATTGCGTTGCAGATGTGTGGGAGAGGTCTTCCTACAATTGGTGTCGGTGCTTTATAACTCGCCAGTGGTACAAGTGCGCACCGGAGACTTGGTCTCCACCTCAGTTAATATATCGCGGGGCACTCAACAGGGTTGTCCCTTATCCCCCCTATTGTATGCGGTAGCCGCTGAGCCTCTGCTGAGGGTGTTACGTGAATATCACGGACACAGAGGGCTTCACTTCCCCAAATACAACTTAATTGTTTCGGCCTACGCTGATGACATGTTTTTGTATGTCCGAGACCCAGACGTCCACCTCGCTCCGGTGATTCGCGAGGTGCTACGATTTGGTGGTCTCTCGGGCCTTAAGATTAATTGGGATAAATCCATAATTTTTCCATTAACTCCGTCTACAGCACAGATGCCTCTTGACTTCCCTCTCCAGTGGACATCCGAACCGGTACGTTATCTGGGAATCCAAGTTCACTCCGATGCGGACCAAGTGATCAAAGCGAACTATGGCAGATCTTTTGCCAAGTTAGGTGATGATATAGATAGATGGATTACGCTCCCGCTTTCGCTGGTGGGCAGGGTCTCTCTAATGAAGATGGTGGTGCTCCCCCACTTCCTCTTCCTCTTCCTCTTCGTTAATATACACATGGTTGTGCCCCAGCAGGTATTCAGAGAAATGAGAACTTTGATGAATAGACTGTCTTGGGCCGGCAAGACTCCGCGAATAGCGCTAGATATCCTCACTTTGCCTTACACTGCGGGGGGCCTGGGCGTGCCAGATTTAGAACTCTATTACAGGATAGCGCAAGCTTCGCATGCCCACTGTTGGGTCCATGGCCCGCATGATTTGCCACACCTCCAGATTGAAAAGGTGGCTGCCAGCCCGGACCCCTTGACACTCATTTTAACTAAGCCGCCTATTAGACGCTGCAGAGAACTGGATTTGGTAAACTCTGTGGTACATGCTTGGCACGTACTACTTAGAATGCATGCTGGTGCTCAAGTATACTCGCCGTTTTTGAGGGTAGAGTGGTGTCAGTGGTTTACTCTCAGCTCAGAGCGAGGGGCCCTTCGCTCGCTGAACAGTACGAATGTACATGAAATGGGTGCTCTGTTTAAAGATGGAAAGGTGGGTTCATGGGAGGAGCTGGTCGCTGGGGTCCCAGGGACCTCTGCACTGACGCAATTTTATTTCTTTATGACTCTCCATGCTTTGCGCGAGGTACTAGGCGATAAGCTCTTAGAGCCATTGGAGATCCCGGCCCTATCCATACTATTGCGCTCAAAGTCACCTGTTAAATTAGTCTCGCTCCTATATGCCTCGTCACAACTTACTAAAACCACTTCACACACTAAGGCGCGGCTGGCGTGGCAAACGGACATTGGGGTTCCAATCACAGATGCTATCTAGTATTACTGTTGTGAGGCCACTCGCAAGGTCTCCCTGAATGGCTGCCATAGGTTGGCCCATTTTAAATTCTTACACAGGGTCCATTACACTCTACGACTATGTAGGTATGGTCTACGAGACACTGATTGCTGTGAGAGGTGCGATATGCCAGGGGAGGGTTTTTTTTCCATGTTGCTTGGCAGTGCCCACTCGTGGAGAATTTTTGGAAAAATATTTTTCAGGCACTAAATGATATTGTGGGCCTATCTCTCACCTCTGACCCTCTCATGGCGCTATTGGGTTACACAAAACCACTCCGGCAAAACGTTTGTAAACTGGTTGCTATGGGTCTGCTTCTGGCGAAACGTAGGCTGGCAGTGCGTTGGATGCGGGGCCCTGTACCAACGGTTGCAGAGTGGGAAAAAGACATGATGTATTGTAATACCCAATCGGATGTTTATAACGAATTGCTACACGTCTGCAGCCAGCCGAAAAGTTTCTGGGGTCTGTTTGCACAATATCAAATGGAACAGCAAGATAGTAACGAGGATCACAACTAAATGTTGTCTATTCGGAGCAGGAGGAGAGCGGGTGGGAAGATGGATGTACAGATTGGCTCAATGATCGGGCCGCTTCTGCCGCTGACAGGGGTCACCGACCCAAGGTACTGTTAGATACCAACATGACATCCCGACTGTGTTGTGGAAATGAGCCTTTTTAGGGGTCCACCGGTGCAGGGGTTCACCCTTCTCTGTCCACGGGTCCTTAGACTAACAAAGTAGAGATTGGCACTGAAGCTGGAATTCAAAATAACAAGTTTATTCACTCATGAGTGAGACCACATCCATACAACACCCTCAAGTATTCCAGGAGGTAGTGGCTTGAATACACAGACCATGGGTCTTTTATACTGAGTTTGTTGCAGAGTAAGCATGGATACTCAAATAGAAGGTACAGCTCTTCACAGAAATAGTTATCGACAAACATGGGCAGATGGATATCACTTAGTCAGCGAAGTGGGAGGGGAAACAGAACTGCTTACATCAGTAAGACATGATGGACAGTTACATTTTCAAACCGGTGCATTCTAGCAGCTACAAGCCTCTCTGAGCTCATATATTGCTTGAGCTTAGAATAGAAGGAGTCAAGTAAAGCTGATGACTCAAGCAGAATAGAAAGGCAAGCAACAGTGAAGACGGAAGAATCACATGCCTAACAAAATGGTCGCCACAACCAAGATGGCTTCAGCTCATGCTAACAGCAATTATTTTCGATTTCCTCAGACAGCCCTTTTAGCACTATCTGAAGACATCTCTATGATTTAGAAAGAGCATGGAAGATATCATGGAAGTCAATCATCATTGACTCAGTAATTTCTCGGTCTGTTACTAGTCGGGCATTTACATTCTTGCCATTTTGTTTAGCTGGAAATATAGAGGGAACAGAGCATCGGGCCACATTGTATACATAAGCAGCAGGTAAAAAGGATCGAAAAAAATATACATAGGACTGTTAACATTTTCAAGCCCCAGGTAGTGAACTAAGTCCAAAACCATCCAGTCAAAGTTCATGTCCCGGAATCTTGATGGAGTTCAGTGGCTATTTTGTGCAGCTTAGAAATCGCTTCAAAAACGGAAGGAGCGTGGGCAGGGATGTAGACACAGCAACTACTTCTGATGATGCAGCATGCTCCACCACGGTCCGCAAGGACAACGTCGAGGACCATCCGTTTTTGGAGCGCCACAATCCTCGCAATTTGCAGTTCTTCCGTGAGATTTCCAAGGGCCATAGCTGTCTGATTAGTTACAGCCTATACAACACGTGTCAAGCGCCTTATCTTTCTGCTGTTTAAGGCCGCACCAGCAAAGAAGAACAGTCCCAAATTAAAGTCAACATATTGCTGCAGTGCAGTATCAGTCTGATCCACCTCATCATGATTTAGTGTTCTCTTTGATCGGCTCTTAGAAATGTAATTGTACAGTTTATAGTCTTTTGGATGCAGGAGCCAAAAACTCAGGTGGTAGCAAAAAGGACACGTAACAGCTTATGGACCACCCAATAGGTAGGTGGTAATACCCTTTACTTCCACAAATGAAATAGGTGTTGTGTGATGACATAAAACTGCTATCGTTTATTCCAGTAATATTTAACACCAGAGTAAAATCACTTTCCCTACAGGAATTCTGCCAATACTGTTCACACAAAGGTCTGCTCGACCTCTAGTAACAGCTATAACAGGAGGTCCATTACCCTTGGCAGTTCGAGTGTTAGGGAAAACATAGTGTGTGGAGGAATTTCCTCGGCGATGCTCCATTTCCTATACAGTTCCTTTAGCTTGTGGACCCATCAGGGTTACAGACTTTATTTAGCTGAGCATTAAGTTCTCCTACACCAGTGTCACTTATATTAGCAATTTGAGTAGCCCACAGCAGCGCAAACAGGCCCTTCAAGAGCCAGTATGTGAAAACGGCAGAGGAATAAAAGGCGTTCCTCCCTTTTTCTGGTGGGCTGGCATCATTCCACACACCCAACAGTTGGTAGTGTTCGTAGCATTGTGGGTGTGATGCAATATTTGAATGAACGTATTGTTGAGATAGGACATTCAGTGCTTTTTCTCATGATAAGGAAGAGTGAAGTAGTGGTGTTCAATGGGGACAGGAGTAGTAGCAGTTAGTAGATTTCGAGCAGGAGCTACTCCTTCTACAACCCTTGTTATTACAGCGATCAGAACAATAATTGAAGTGAGTCCAATAATGAACATAGTCTTCTGATCACAGACTCTTGCAGCAGTTGATTTCTTCTCTGTTTGCATGTTCATCTCGACGTTGAACAACAAAGCAGCCGTTGGTTTCTTCACTGAGGTTGAGACGAGTATCACTAAAAGAGTCCCTCCCTTTGCTACTCAGACTTTCACTAACGCAGGACAGTGGCTCAACAAGTATTTTTCAGCAACAAAGTGTCTTTCTTCCGGGGTCGCAGCTGATATCGAGATTTACCAGGAATCGTGTGGTCCGGGAAGACTTCCCCATATCCTTCAGGTGACGCAGCTCCGCCTTTCTCGGTGTCCAGGATATCGTGGTGATCTTTCAGCGCAGCAGGTTCCACCAAGGCGGATGGCACCTTCTTACAGTGAGTGGAATGGACCCCGTTCTTCCGATTGGTCACTCAGACTGCAGTTCTCGTCGCCAGAAGAACTTGCTCAGGTCCCCGCCACCGAGGTTCCAGGCTGCTCGACCTCTGGAACACCTTCACCATCACCTGGTCACCGGGCCGCAGATCATGACCATCACCATTCGGCCTGTCAGGAAGAACTTATCGGGCCTGTTGAGGAATAGAAAGCAAGCTGTCAGTCAACTGTGACAAGTAGTCACTCATCAACACCTGGGGAACATCATGTATAGGGCGTGGCTTTGGGACCCACCCAAATATTCATGGGTCTGCGAAAAACAACCTCAAAAGGTGTAAGGCCAGATCGAGTATGGGGTATCGATTTTAATGGAGAGCAATGCTAAGGACAGGGCATCAGGCCATTTTTCACTCTATTCTAACAGGCACCAAAGACACAGCACTTGTACCCTAAACTCTAATCCTTCCCTAACTCCTGTTTTGCCCTGCTGGTGCACTGTCCTTTCGTCGGGGACGCAGATTGTACCTAGTGTGCCCAGGCTCCTCTTTATCAGCAACAAAGGTGCAGACTTGCATTCACTTGGGGACCGGAACTCAGAGGCCTGATGCACAGAAACTGGAGTATCTGAAGCAACCCTTGTTTCAGAGGGGGTCCCCTCAGGTAAAACCTCCTTGCTTTTGTTATCGGTCTGTGCCTCTATTAGCTAGGCATCAAAAAAGGAACAAAGCGAGAAATCAGATCTCCGTCCTGATTTGTGACCCCGTCTTTCATCCAAGATTTAACCGACCGTGGTAGGGGTACACGTTATTCCGGCCTTCCACCTTCACCTCGGCTCCAAATTAGACTGGTCCCCTGGTTGGATCTGATATCCTGGCCCCTCTGACAAGGGTTGTAGGGCGAAAAGCGTTACAACAAACAAATGATGGACGGAATGCTGACAATGCATACATTCTCCCTCAGTCAAGAGATCTGGGTTAAATCCATCGTTCTTTTGCCCACTACGCCACCCCAGTTCGGACATGGCCATATGCAAATCAGTCTTGACCCTGTGCCTCATGGGAACAGTCCAGCCCGAACTGCCAAGCCATGTCTTCCCTAGACCGGAATCAAGCATCCTAGGACCGGTTTCTGGCTATCAGCCGTCATCAGCCAGGATAGCTTGACTCCAGTGGCGTAGTGAGCACGGGTCCCACGTCTGGGAATACCCATCCCACTTAGGGCGAAAAGCGTTACAACAAACAAATGATGGACGGAATGCTGACAATGCATACATTCTCCCCCAGTCAAGAGATCTGGGTTAAATCCATCGTTCTTTTGCCCACTACACCACCCCAGTTCGGACATGGCCATATGCAAATCAGTCTTGACCCTGTGCCTCATGGGAACAGTCCAGCCCGAACTGCCAAGCCATGTCTTCCCTAGACCGGAATCAAGCATCCTAGGACCGGTTTCTGGCTATCAGCCGTCATCAGCCAGGATAGCTTGACTCCAGTGGCGTAGTGAGCACGGGTCCCACGTCTGGGAATACCCATCCCACTTAGGGCAAAAAGCGTTACAACAAACAAATGATGGACGGAATACTGATAATGCATACATTCTCCCCCAGTCAAGAGATCTGGGTTAAATCCATCGTTCTTTTGCCCACTACGCCACCCCAGTTCGGACATGGCCATATGCAAATCAGTCTTGACCCTGTGCCTCATGGGAACAGTCCAGCCCGAACTGCCAAGCCATGTCTTCCCTAGACCGGAATCAAGCATCCTAGGACCGGTTTCTGGCTATCAGCCGTCATCAGCCAGGATAGCTTGACTCCAGTGGCGTAGTGAGCACGGGTCCCACGTCTGGGAATACCCATCCCACTTAGGGCGAAAAGCGTTACAACAAACAAATGATGGACGGAATGCTGACAATGCATACATTCTCCCCCAGTCAAGAGATCTGGGTTAAATCCATCGTTCTTTTGCCCACTACGCCACCCCAGTTCGGACATGACCATATGCAAATCAGTCTTGACCCTGTGCCTCATGGGAACAGTCCAGTCCGAACTGCCAAGCCATGTCTTCCCTAGACCGGAATCAAGCCTCCTAGGACCGGTTTCTGGCTATCAGCCGTCATCAGCCAGGATAGCTTGACTCCAGTGGCATAGTGAGCACGGGTCCCACGTCTGGGAATACCCATCCCACTTAGGGCGAAAAGCGTTACAACAAACAAATGATGGACGGAATGCTGACAATGCATACATTCTCCCCCAGTCAAGAGATCTGGGTTAAATCCATCGTTCTTTTGCCCACTACGCCACCCCAGTTCGGACATGGCCATATGCAAATCAGTCTTGACCCTGTGCCTCATGGGAACAGTCCAGCCCGAACTGCCAAGCCATGTCTTCCCTAGACCGGAATCAAGCATCCTAGGACCGGTTTCTGGCTATCAGCCGTCATCAGCCAGGATAGCTTGACTCCAGTGGCGTAGTGAGCACGGGTCCCACGTCTGGGAATACCCATCCCACTTAGGGCGAAAAGCGTTACAACAAACAAATGATGGACGGAATGCTGACAATGCATACATTCTCCCCCAGTCAAGAGATCTGGGTTAAGTCCATCGTTCTTTTGCCCACTACGCCACCCGAGTTCGGACATGGCCATATGCAAATCAGTCTTGACCCTGTGCCTCATGGGAACAGTCCAGCCCGAACTGCCAAGCCATGTCTTCCCTAGACCGGAATCAAGCAAATGATGGACGGAATGCTGACAATGCATACATTCTCCCCCAGTCAAGAGATCTGGGTTAAATCAAGGGTTGTAGGGCAGCAGATATCTGTTAGAGAACAAAACGGAAATCTTTAGACACAACATACAAATAATCAATCCAAAGAAGATATTACATTTCAGAAACGCCCCTATATTATTCTTCTGAAGAACCTAAAAACAAAAGGAATTTCAAAACAAGTATTCTTTTAACAAACTTGTACTTACAAGTCATAGAAATCACGATACAGCGTCTACTTTGTGAACCTTCACTATTGTGCAAAACTGCAGACACCTCTAAAATTATTTTCCTTGCATAAGAACAACCATAAACTGTGACTGTAACAGAGATCCATATTACATGAATTACTGATAAATTAAACTTAACCTAGTAGGTACATGAATTTTCCAGCAGAACTTTGTGGCAGACAAGAAAGCAAGCAAAGAACATTTTGTTCTTAAAAATGTGTGCTAAGGGCATATGGGCATCTTTCCAAGCATTGTGAACCATATGCATCATACTTTTCACGATCGGGGCCATGTAATATCATATTCAGGGGAGAAACCTATTCACCAGCTCTAGCAAGGGCTGTTAGCTCGATTATGTAGTGCTGCAATAACATCAACAATAACGGAATTACCACCTGGGAATTTGGAACAAAAACCACCAACATATAGTTCCCCTTAAAGGTCAAATAAGGGAACATCAATCTATTCTACCCATCCTTTCATCCTTATCAAATTCCAATTTCATCAGTTTACAGAAAGGAGGGGTAGTAACATGGCGTATTTATTTATTCATTTTGTTAATTCTAACAATTTGTTTAAACAGTATTACCTAATAGCAGTGGTGGCTGGTGACATTTGAAAGTGGTGGGGCGTAAAAAAAAAGGTCTAAATGTGTTTTGTGTCATAGCGAGCCTGATTGACTAAAGGGGAACTGCAGGACCCTCACGCCAAGGAAATTTTGAAGAACAAAAAAAAAAGGCCCAATGGATGCAGGTTAAACCACATTTCAGAAAGCAAGAATATTTATAAAAGTAGGTAGGATATGTAGACTTGAAATAATTAAACACATTTAAAACTGTCCCATATCGTGCTTCATTCCTGCTTGCACCCGTGCCATCCATTTAGCCTGACTGCATTATTTTAAAAGAAAAGGGAACATTGGCGTTAGCCGCCTGACCTTATTGCCAAAGAAAGATGAACTATATGTCACCTCAGGTCTCCATTATGGCCAAAGATTGGGTGGCGAAAACAGTGACCAAATCTCCATAACCACACTCTCTCAGATGCATTGAATTAGTTATATAGCGCCACTCATACCAGTGCAGGGTGTCTGAGCACTTTGCATCACACGCATATTACACACAGACATTCAATCATACATGTGTAAATCACTGTGTAAGAAATGTTACGTAAGCCAAAGGACTAAAAGTGTAGGAGTCACATGTCATCCATACTGGTAGGCAGCATAGTTTAAGAGTGCTTGGTGTGGAGAAGCACAAACTCACGAGTCGAAAAAGAAACAGCATAGTTGGGAGTTTTCTTTAATAATAAGAATCGATTTCTAGCCAAATTAACCCTTTTTGCAACATTGATCAATGTTCTGTACTTTGCAGCGTGTATGCAGTTCTAGGATGAAAGTTAATACCTCACTATTCTATATTAGGACTAAGGACTTTAAATTATACATTGCAAGTAACCTGCTGATCTGTTTACATCTGTAATCTACATGGTACACGTTCTCTGCAGCAGGCATATTAACCCTCTGCACTAACTTCACCCAAGTCAAAACCACAACTATACAAAATGCTGATCTCTCTCTCCAGGAAGATAATTAATCACACGATATTCTCAGAGAAGAAAAGGTCTATTGGTGTGTGTATGAGGTGACGTAGACGCCTTCACGCGCGCACCGCTCCTCGGCTGCAGCCTTTTCCATCCGCCAATACAAGCGACACAACTTCCACACAGAGCTGAAATTCTGAGAAATGAACCTTTGTTTCCATCAGAAGAACGCGCCATCACTCTGGCAGTTTTTTCCAAAAAGCTTCCATTTACAATTCTTTGTTATCGAAACGGAATGGCTTGATGAGAATTAGAAGCAATGGCGGCACGAGTTATCTTGACATTTATATGAGGCCTGGTAATTGCGGGGTGAAAGAAACGCTGCAGCAGGTGCTTCAAAGGCATAATAAACTTTCAAACACGGCGCCCCCAGGATTCCAGCACCCGGTGTGGTGGCACCGATCGCACCGCCCTAAAGCCGGCCCTGACTGGCATTGATACGGCACCGGAGGGTCTAAAATAGTAATGAATGTACATAACTATTTTAGGCCTAAGGAGGGCCTAAAATAGTTTTGTACATTCATAACTTCACAGTAACGGCCGGCATGATGGGGGTGGGGGTCGTCACGGGGGGGTGGAGGCAGGTGGGAAAGAATATTATAAAACTTACCATCCTCGTCCTGCAACATCTTCTGGATGCGTTCCAACTCCCGCTCCGTCCTGCAACACCGCAGCTTCTGGATGCGTCCAAACTGCCGCTCCCGCCGTCCTGAAGCTCTCGTCGTCATGAATGAAAGGCAGCCTCCCTCCCTCCGCTCTGCCAATCACAACGCTGAGGCGCAGTAGAGAGCGCCCCAGCCGGGACCATTTTCGCTATGTAGAGTGGGCGCCGTGGGCGGTGCTGCTCGAGGGCATGGGGGGAGTGGCTTGCCCAGTGTTGTGCATACGGACTGTTGGATCGGCCCCAGGGCCGGCCAAACAGTCCCTATGCACAACACTGGGCAAGCCACTCCCCCCTGCCCTCAAGCAGGACCGCCCACCCCCGATCAGGCACTTCTGCTTTCTCGCAGTGCGAGAAGGCAGAAACATAAATGGTAGTTATTACCATTTATGTTTCTGCCTTCTCGCACTGCGAGAAAGCAGGGGGGCGGCGCCCAAACGCCCGTATGGAGGAGCCGCCACTGCCTAATAGCCAATTTGACGTGCACTGTTAAGGTGCTTTGTCTCTATTTATTCAAGAACATATTCACAGCATCCTGTGAAATGATTGACTAAAGCGAGCCCAACCGATTGTCTCAAGGCCATTCCTAGACAGCTCAGACAGGCGAGAAAGAGAGAGAGAGAGAGAGAGAGAGAGAGAACACAACAACAAGCTGCCCTGCGTACTTTCCACACAGAATAGCTCACAATAATACACATAGTAGGCACATTAAGCAAGGAAAAAGGACACAATAATACATATACCAAGCATAAAAACCAAAAAAACAGTGTATTACTTAATTTGGCTTACCCTTAATTTGCCCAGGAGGTAGTCTCCTACCCCCCTTTCGACAGTAGGTATCTAAGCAGGTGACCTCCTGTTGACAATACTCGCCCCTTTTGGCAGCTGGGCACGGACAGACTTGTAGGAGGTAAATAACTAGAGAAAACTACACCAAGAAGGCCATGTCCAATACTATTGGACTGCACCACTTAATCCAATGACCAACTACCAATTCCTTTAGCTGATTGTGCTGTTTAACATGATGGTGCATTAATGCAAGCTTTATTTAATTGCCTCCTCATCTGGCCCTGGCACAGCAACCTTAAATTAAAACCAGTATTCTGCATGTATGGCAAAGCTGCTCTCTGTGTCAGGAGCTGCACATAGCCCACAGACGCTGCTGCCCCTCCTTCTCTCTTATGGCTTCAGAGAACCTGCCTGGTCTTTTGCCATAAATAATAAGCAGAGCCTCCCCTCTCTCTCTACACTCTGGTCCCCTCCTTCGGAATGTCTTCCAAGGGCGAAGTGCCAGAGCAAGCCTGCCATAAAGAAATCCTCCTTCGTGGGCACTTTGCTTTCAGCAGTGCTAGTTTGCTTAAATACAGAACTTGGCCTCTGACCCTTAAACCTGTTGTCCCTTGTCTGAGCAAAGTTATCCCCATGTGGCCATCACAATTCAAAGTAACTCTTCGAGAAACATGACTGAGGGGCATTCCTGCTCCATGCCTGTGTGCTGATATTTTAAAGGTAGGAGGTAACTTTTGTTTTTTATTTTATTATTCTTGTGCACTGTGCGTTCTAGCACCTAAAGAACTGGCTCAAAATTTTAGGTTTCAGAATGCCATAATGCGCCCAGAACTGTTGTGCATTAAAGCGTGCGATGTAATTCACGTATAACTTTTAATTGTATTTGAGACTGCGGCCATTAGGCCATACTACAAATCATATTTTAAGTTTGTCACTAAGATACAGTGATATTGTCATTTGCAAAACCTTTTTATTGGATTTTGGAATTATACATGTCATACAACAATTAGACTCATCTGCTACTGCATTACAATTAATATCAACATATCTGCTTTGGATAGCCGAGTGTCCGTTGATGGGGGTAGGTGGGACTGCCTCTCTACCTCTGAATGATATGCTGGGGAACATACTTGAGGATGCTGTTGAGAGGGTTGCTGAGTCACCCATACCCGTATGACAGTTGCTAGTCCTTTGTTCCCTATATAGGGTAGTGCAAGATGGTAATCCAGGTTCTGAACTGAACTGGGGATCTATAACTCGGTATAAAATGGGGCAGGGGGAAGTGGGGTAGGGGCTAGGCGGGGCAAAGCTCCAGGGTGTTACGTTAACTACAGGCAATGGTTTCCAATGTTACTTGTGGTGTGGTCCCCTGAGGGCGGCCGGAGGGGTGAGCTAGTGTGGAGGAGGGGGATTTTGTGAAGGGCAAGGTGCGCTGGGCCCTGGCTCCATTCGGGTGGCTTGCAGGGAGTCCCCGCTGGTAGGTTGTGTTTGCGTGAAGTCATGAAGGATCATCGCCCAGTCCAATGATATGGGATGCCATCGCATACCGAAAGCTTCCTCCTGCCTGATAATATCTTCTTCGGCCGTGCCCCATTTCTATACCGTCCCCCACCATGCTGCTTTTGGGGGGCCCCCCGGTGAGTGCCAGTGCATTGCTATACTACGCTTTGCTAGGAGTACGGCTAGCATTTCAAATTTGGTTTCTACCTTTTTCGTCTTCTTGTGCTTAAAAATGCCAAGTTCGCACGCCTCCCACGTGTGGAATTCTGTCAGACCTCTGACCTTTTGTATTGTAGTGTGTATGTTATATCCTGTTTATGCTGATGCAATGCCAGTCTACCACTAATGGAATGTTCATGTGATGATGCTGTCAGAATGTTGGGAATCTGCAGTGAGTTATGACAGTTGACTGGGCTGAGCTGCCTCCTGGCTGCTCCTGGTGGGGTCTCCCTCTGGACCTGAACAGATCCTCATCTGGTCCTCTTTTTATCTACCTGTGATCTTGTACCAACTTCCAATAAACTTACTTAAATCATCACAACTGAGTGGACCTGATCACTACAATTGTTTGGCGACGATTTTGAACTTAAAGAACCTATTTCTGTCACCTCTACAAGATCTTCAAGCAACTTCAAAAATACATCAACCTCCAGCAACTCAACTCAAGTTATCTCAACTGGCATCCTGACCCCACCAGTGACCTCCCATCGGTCGCCCACTAGCAGTCTGCCAGTTGTTCCTGTGAGGAAAAGCGTCTGGGGAGTTCTACTTCTGCAGCTGTTCATTCAGTCTTGGGCATCTACTCTCCAGAGTTATTGCTACGCGTCTTTTGCTGTGCCTTCATGTGAGGGTAAGCCTACTTCAAGCTTTTCTACATCTGGAAAACTGCTGTGCCTTCAACAAGGGTAAGCCTGCTTGAGTAACTTCAGCCGCTACACATCCTTGTCTGACTGGAAAAGACATGTGTCTCTTTCATTTGTGCTCCTATCAAGGTTGCTACAGCGTTTTGTGGACTCAGTGCCTGTCTCTGCTGCTTATTGAGAGCTTACTCATGTAGTGCCTCAGTATTTGTCATGAGTGATTGCCCTCAACGTTGCTTACTAAGGAGACTACTCGCTCCCTTCGTGTGTGCCTCGAGTTAAAATGGGCATAATATGAAAGTTAATTGATCTGTCCTCTACGTTAAAAGGTAAAGTCTACTGGGAAATGTATTTTGACTTGTTTGCTCTTGGGCCCGTGGATTTGTTTTGCCGCTTTGGATACAACCTGTTTTTGTGGCACACGGATCGTTTGAGGAATTGCATCATTCTCAACATTGTACTTTTTCCCGAGTTTCCTATTTTCCTTGCGTTAAAGCCGGCAGGTACAACCGTCAGTCAAAGTTTCAAATTACCGATTTAGCTCAAAGGTTGGTGCTGCGACATGGCAGTTGAAGCGTGGTCATTCAAAATCTACACGAGCCTCCCAGCGCGCACACACTGACATCACGCGCAGCCTCTCCATACCTTCGTTCCCTCCGTGATGTCTCCCATGACGTGTGTGCTTTCTTCATTCTCCGTGCTGTGGATGACGTTTGGTGTACGTTTTTGCCGCAAGCCATCCGGTGCGGCGTCTTTAAGCGTGCCGCCATTTTAGGATTGGCAGATCAGCTACGTTTTGTTTCCTTCTTTTTCGGAAGGTGTTCCCTTCAAGTTGCCAATCTGATCACGCATCGATAACGTGGAGATGCTTGTGACTACGGAAGTCTGTGTTCTACCTAAGGGAAGGGACGCTCTGCAGTTAAGACTCTCGCCACGCTCTGCTGTAAGACTCTCGTGATGCTCTGCTGGTCATACTCTCGTTGGACTGAGGTACATTTTCGCACCATCGCAGTTGTATTTTTTTTTCTCTTCACCATCAAATGGAGTCTATGTCTGAGGACACAGGTGGCTTTCAATCTCGTAGGCAGGCATACCAATTTATAAGTCAGCCTGTTTGTTTCCCATTTGTTTCTGCATCTTTGGGGAATGGGTAATTTTAACATGGTATTTTTCATCTACCTGTACTAATGGTTTTAGCGAGTCCAAGCTTCGTTTTCAGACGTTCTGTATTTGGAGTTTCCCTACATATTACCGTGGGTTGTATTCCCACTTCCTCATTACTTTTGTGTTCTGTGCATGCTATTGGTTCCTTTACACAAGGGTGTTTTTTCTAGCACGACTCGGGTGAGAGATCGCTCACCGGCGTGTGTCACAGTTCTAGGGCATTACGTTTTGTTTCAAATGTTATTGCTTCGCATGTTTTCTTATGTCTCTATATTGTTCATGGACTCTAGGTATTCACCCGTAGGTACATACCGTCAGGGTACACGTCATTTTTAGTCCATTGTTCACTGTGTGCATGCCATTCGTCTCCCAACTTTGAGATCGCAATGGGTTTTAGTCCCATTTGCCAGCAATGGGTTTAAGTCCCATCTGCTCATTACGCATAATTCTCATGTGTAGTTCACTTGTTTTTTTTTACAAAAGATGTATGCAAAGGTTTCAGTCCTATTGCATAAGTGTGGGTTCCTACCTATACACTGTCAATTCTAATGCAAAGGTTTCAGTCCTACTGCATAAGTGTGGGTTCCGACCCAAACACTGTCAATTCTACCTTTTTACAGGGATTTCATGCAAAGGTTACAGCCCTTTTGCATTACCAGGGGTTCTTACCCAAATATTCCTTTCATTGGTTGGAATATGTCATGAGTACCTACTCATATGTTCTACATTACTTCAGTGCACGGTGTGGCTTTTCCACACAAAGTTTGTTCTTACACTTATATGTGTATGGGGAGCATTCCCAGTTTGGTGCACAAGTCATCTCTTTCCCAAGAGATCAGTCGTGGGTTCTCACCCATGCAGTTTAGTTCACATATTTAGCTTAGGTTTATATCTTATTTGAATGCTTTTCATATTTTCATTGCTAAGTATGTTCTGTTGATATTATATTTTATTGCTATTTTTGCACTGTTATCTTTCCATTACAATTTTGTCATTGCTTAAAGATAGTGGTGTTTAGATGGGGAATTACTCTTATATTTTTTCCTCATTTTTCTTGTTTCTTTCTTCTTTTCTGTTTCTTTCTGAGGTCTTCTTCTTGTGTCTCTTGTGGATTCTGGACTTTCTTTTGTTTTTCTGTCGTGTTATCTTCCTCTGCGTTTGTCGCTTTCTGTTGCCCTGTGTTCTTTTCGTTTTCCATTTTCAGCCTCCATTTCATTCCTGTTCTGGCCAGTGGGTATGTTTTGGGGCAGTCTTTTGCGTTTTATTTTATCCTTTTCTCTTACGTTGTTGTTTTTTTCTTCTTCGCTGTTGTGTAAGAAGGGAGGATGGTTTCTATGTTTGATTCTTCTCTGTTTCTTAATTTCTCTCTGGTTGCTTTTCTCTCTGGTTGTTCTCACACTGTTTTTCTTATGATCGTTGTTCTCCTTGTTTTTGTATAATCACTTTGCTTTCACTTTCTCAGGTTTTTCTCTGATGTTTCTAGCTTTATGTTTTCCCGTATAAGAAAGGGGGATATGTTGTATCCTGCTTATGCTGATGCAATGCCAGTCTACCACTAATGGAATGTTCATGTGATGATGCTGTCAGAATGTTGGGAATCTGCAGTGAGTTATGACAGTTGACTGGGCTGAGCTGCCTCCTGGCTGCTCCTGGTGGGGTCTCCCTCTGGACCTGAACAGATCCTCATCTGGTCCTTTTTTTATCTACCTGTGATCTTGTACCAACTTCCAATAAACCTACTTAAATCATCACAACTGAGTGGACTTGATTACTACAATTGTTCCATTACCCAAAAGGCTTGTATCGTGGGGCATGTCCAAAACATGTGGATAAATGGGGCATCAGGAGTGTGGCAGCGGGGGCAGTTAAAGTGTGACGTCGGGTAGGAGTGCTTAAGTTGCACCGGCGTGAGGTAAGCGCGGTGCAGTACGTTGAACTGGACATTTTTAAATCTTTGATTGCGGGACACTTTTTTGAGGTGTTCTAGGGCTATATGTCACTCTTTATCATGGAGGGCTCAGCCGAATTCCTCTTCCGACCGTAGTCGTAGTCGCGACAGGGGTGTGCGTATTAGTTCCATAATGGATTTATAGATCCACGTAATATGATGTCTGCCTGTTCCTATGTGCAGTAGTGTGTGCAGTACCGGGTGAGTCTTGGGTTCTCCGTCCGTGAGGTCCCAGGTCCTTCTGCAGTCTGCCACCAACTGTAAGTATAGCAGGAATTGACCGACCGGGAGCACGCTCTCTTCGGACAAGCCTGCGAGCGATGTCAGCTGACCGTCAGTGAATAGGTAATATTGTCATTGTTAGAGAAACTAATTTTCACCTTTTTAATTTTGATGCATAACATATTTAACCATTTAGACATTGAAATCTTAATGCACACTTTGCACAGGGTAATTTTTTACATTGCTAAATATTATTGATTTTTCAAAGTAGTGTTATTAGACATTATAAAGATTTTAGTGCAATGACTTTTAATAATGTTTTACATGTAGTCATTTTTTAATACTGATCACTAACCCTTTTGTTGTTTCGACATATGAAAAGCAAGCCTCATTCCTTTCCTTTTATCTTTAAATGCATTTATTTATAACACTTACAAAACTTATTTTGAAACTAAGCACAGAAGCTTTACTAAAACATAGAAAGTTTGTTTCACTCTTTAGAAAGTAGTAAATATTTAACATCAGATCAACAGGAAAGAAAGTCCTTACTTTTATCCTTTCTCTTTATTCCAAAATAATGAAGCTGTATTTCTAACTTTCAAAATTAGTAGTCTTTAATGCATGTGCTTTTATGCCATTGTGTACTAACTTAAAACCTAGTTGCCACAGTGTTTATTTATAGCTTGTGCCTGGGTAAGGCCTGTCTTATTTATTTAGCTGTGTTTTATGACTGGCAGGTGTTAGCTTCTACATTTTATTCAGGAGAGAAGGCATTGTGTTCTAGGACTGATAAATTCTGTCTGACAATTGATGACACAGGGCCCCTTATGATGCTATCTGTTTCCAATATGACAGCAATGTGCTGTATTCTAATGTCCTCACAGAAACCCAAAAAAGTTGATAAACCACTCATTACCTCCCTCTGCTCTGACAGACAGCTTCCTTCGGACAGACAGTTTGAGCAGCTGTTAAAAGCTCCCTTTCTGATGCTGGGAATGAGTCTCAGTTCATTCTATTAAAATCCAGGCATTCCAAGCCAGTCAAAATCTATTGTTTGCAGTGGGGTAAAAGGCGGATGCTTTTATTTTAGTAGCAACCAATTACTCATATAATGTAAATGCCTTTTAATATTTAATATGATGCATCTAAGGATAATGCTGTAACATTTTGCACAGCTGATAGTAGTACTAACAAAATGTTGGGCATCTATTTTTAATTTTGTTAAGTTTTAGTTGTGTAAAACACACATTTGTTTTTCCCTGTGAGGCCTACTTTTTCCTATTGAGTGCCTTTTTCTAGGTAAAGTTAGTTTTAACATTATATAGCTCTAGCTATACCCAAAGGTCTCAGAGCGCTTTATTTGTTGTGAGATAACATTTACAAGTGGTACATAAAACATAAACAATATCTTCTATGAAACACCGGACAATGTATGCAAAGCCCATTCTCTTTTTATATGTAATGCTAGGCAATTTTGCTTTGAATTTTAATTCAATTTTTTTTACCATTGTGGCAATATAATAATTGAATGTTCAAACATCTATACTTTGTTACTGCTTTACTTTCCATAGTAGCGTGCAGCTACTTAACATATTTTATATAATTCATTCTTTGAAATTTAAAGTGTAATTCTTCCAATGGCATCTGCAGAACACAATGTCGACAACAAACCAAATTGAGCTCATTCCAGACATTTTCAAGAAGGGGCCATACACTCATAACACACAACACAGCCTACTGAGGCAAGCCATCCATACACAAAGAGCACAGTCGCTACTTACTCAAACAAGTACTTCACAAGCATCACCACCGGTATCAGTCCACAAGCCTCATAGACACTCAAACACACAATCAAACCACAAATCAACACCAGGACAAAAACAAAAGGCAGCCCACAGACTGTACTCAAACCAAACGAATTGTAAATCATATTTACAAACAAAAGAGCTCTCAAAAGCAGGCCAGAGAATGCACCAAGACAAGTAAACAGCCCAGGGACTGTTCCATGTTCAGACAGGCTCTAGCCCCAGACGTTTTCCAAAATGCGCCGAATTACCAGTTGGTCTGGCAGAGTGTTCGCAAACACTCTGTGTCTTTACCAAATCATACTTATTCCAGAAGGCATGCCTATTACAGGGGTCCACAGTCCCACCCAAAACAAGATAGGGTAAAACCCCCAAGCCTTTACAAGAAGAGACCGAATTACCAATTGGCCTGGTAAAACACTCAAGAGAGCTCCGTATCACTACTTATGAATTTTACTAAATGCAGGCATGTGCTTCCAAGGATACCCATTCAAACAAATATCATAAGGAGAAAAATCCCCACATTATCTGCCTTTATTTATTGCAATAAATAAGCAAACAAACAAGACCAGAATCTTGGCCAAGCAAATCCAAAATCGAGAGTGCCGCTTTAGCGACCTTACCAAACAAAAGTCTCCAACCTCCACCAACCAAGCTCTGGGTTGACCTAATGGTCACTGCAATACTTACGCCAAAGGAGATCTCAGTCGGGGACCGGCCACCACCTGGAGGGTCAGATCAGGAAAACCAGAAAAGTCACTTTGTCTGCAAAGACAAGGGTCTCCTCATCCAGGGTACCTCCTCAGCAATATTCCATTTCTCCGTCAAGACCACTCCTTCGGGTGGCCGCGTCTCCGATGAGCCCCACGGGTCGGGCCCCAAACTGTGGAAAGGAGCCTTTTTAGGGGCCCACCGCTGCAGGGGTTCACCCTTCTCTGTCCACGGGTCCTTAGACTAACAAAGTAGAGATTGGCACTGAAGCTGAAATTCAAAATAACAAGTTTATTCACTCATAAGTGAGACCACGTCCACACAACACCCTCAAGTGCTCCAGGAGGTAGTGGTTTGAATACACAGACCATGGGTCTTTAATACTGAATTTGTTGCAGAGTAAGCATGGAGACTCAAATAGTAGGTACAGTTCTTCAAAGAAATAGTTATTGACAAACATGGGCGGATGGATATCACTTAGTCAGCAAAGTGGGAGGGGAAACAGAATAGCTTACCTCAGTAAGACATGATGGACAGTTACATTTTCAAACAGGTGCATTCTAGCAGCTACAGGCCTCTCTGAGCTCATGCATTGCTTGAGCTTAGAATAGAAGGAGTTAAGTAAAGCTGATGACTCAAGCAGAATAGAAGGCAAGCAACAGTGAAGACGAAAGAAGATGAAAGAATCACATGGCTAACAAAATGGTCGCCACAACCAAGATGGCTTCAGCTCATGCTAACAGCAATGATTTTTGATTTCCACAGTGTGACTCTGCCTTATTGTACATATATCTGTCACTGCCTTATATGATGTACTGTCGATGCATATTGGGTCAGTCCTCCTCGACCCGCGTAGGCAGTAAGAGCAATAAAAGGGCCAGAGATAATATATTGAAGTACCATTTAACTGTATATGGAGCAGGTGTCTCCAACCTTTTGTGTAATGAGAGGTACTTATGTTCAATGAAAATCATTGTGAGTTATGACTATTATTATGTTGTAATAGTGACCACATCAGACAAGATTACATTAGTGGCCACTGTATGTAAGATTACTAGCACTGATATCAGTGCATCAGACAGGGCTGCCAGCAGTAATTTAAAAAATACTTTGTCAATTTGGAATGCCACTAACAGGGGAATATAAAACATCCACAGCTGTAGTGTCCCAATACGAAAGTAAGTATATTAGTAATAAGTCTCCACACATGATTTATCACTCAAAAACAGCTTCAAAGTTATTTTGGAAATTCAGATATTGTTCTCCAAAAATCGGTTTATGAGTTCTGAAATTACACACATCTTTGGCTTGAATACTCAGTTTTGGCACACATACTTTAATTCAACCAATTAAGAGCTTCTAATTTAGTAGACTGGGTTACACACAGGAGAGCTATTTACAGGTAGCTGGACAGCTATCCTGTAGATCATGAGTTACTCATTGGAGAGGCTTGAAATGGAGCAAAAAGTATCAGTGGCTCCAGGAAGCAATATGCAGCAATGGGCATAGGCTGTAAAGAGCAGTAATCAACACCGGTATATCAGTGGCCCAGTTAGTAATCAACACCAGTGGCCCAATTTGAGATTAACATCAAATGTCCAGGTGTCAATAATGAATACCAGTGTCCCAGTCTGCTACGAAGAGGCATGGCCCAGTTTCAGCATGCCATAACAACTGACCCCCACCACTACCCCACCCCCTTGGCAGGACCCCTTGTTTTGATATAACCACCCACCCAGGACCTCGCACACTTTATATTGAGGACCAGTCTCACTCTGCAGTCTCACTCTGATTCTCTGGAAAATGGAAAAGCAATGAGGAGAAGCACATTGGGCATGCCATTTGCTAGCTGCCCCCATCAGTATTTACATTGTTATCACCACTCCACTCACTGTAATGTGAGCTGTTTGGAATGAAATGCTTTCTATATTCTATGGAATTTCTCTCCACGTTTTTATCTTTAAACTGTTTACGATGGAAATCCTTTTATTGGGAACGTTGATTCCATGTACTGGCCTTTTATATGTGTTTTTCACTTGTACAGCCTTGAGGAAGTCGTGGGACTACACTCCTTATGCGACGAAACACGTGTTGGCTGTGGAGTTTTTTATGAAGGCCTCTTGAATAAAAAGAAAGAAGAAGACGTGACTTACGACTCTTTGATACATGTGGCTTGCTGTGATTTGTGTTAACAAATATAAACCTTAAAGATTTGATATTTACGTGTGCTGGGGAATAAGAATAATATGTGCTAGCTTGTGCTTCTCTTTGTGGAGTTTGTGGTTCTCTACACCTTTCAGCACCGTCATGTAAGTAGATAACAGGAAACGGAGTGTGTGAATCTTTTAGTGGCGCCTATACACCTATGACTGATACCACGTGTCCATTTTGTAAACTGCCCCCATATATTTAAAGATTATTATGTCTTGATTCCCAGTCTTCTAGGAGGAGTTGCTTAATTGGATATCTTTTTTAGTTTTGAGTCCTAGATCAAGACTTGATTTTGAAGGACTGAATTTCAGATTATTTTCTGACAGTACTTTTCCTTGGCTATTGCTTGTGCTTGAAGGTCATTTGGGTTCAAGCCAGTAAGATAAAAACAGAAAGGTGCAGAGTAACCATGGTATTTTTAACTCTTCGACTTGAGGCAAAGCAGATGATATTGATGTGTACATATCATTAGTGTATAGACTGAGCATTAGTGGGGACAGCATATCTTACCTCTCACACCCTCAGCGACACCCTCCCTCTTGTTTTGTATTTTGTAGGCATGTTTTTCGGTCGTCATTTGTACGACTTGTAATGTCTTTATGTTTTCTGTTTTGCTAAATTCCCACTGCTGGTTCTTTTTATGGTCTTACTTTGTCCCCTCTTACTCCTTGTTTTCTTTATCATGACCCTTTTCTCCCTTTCTCTTCTCACTGAATGTCACTATTACCCTCCCCAATATTTTTTTCATTTCTTTATTATCCTTGCCACTGTAGACATACTAATTGTGCATTCTATTACTCTAGAATTGCGTTCAGGGTTACTTTGTGGAACATTAAAGGTTTAGGCCATCCTATTAAGAGGCAGAGGGTACTATCCCATTTAGCCAACCTCAAAACAGATGTGAAATTGCTTCAAGAGTCGCGCCTTTCTGAATTAGAAGCTGACAAATTAAAAATATGTTAGGTATGTACTGTATTTTCTTCCCCTGCACTGGGGAAGAAAAATGGAGTATTAAGTCTTTGTTATAAAAAATTACATATTACAGTTGTAAACCAAGAATCTGATTTGGATGGTCGATGGATTATTGTTAAACTGTTAGTTGATAATATCCTCCTAACTATTTTTAATGTGTATGGCCCAGTCTCTGCCTTTTGGATTATGTTTTCAGATACATTTCAACGCTATAATGAAGATTATATTATATTTGGTGGTGACTGTAATCTAATTTATGATCCTCTACTGGATCGGAACTTGACAGTGAAGTTTGTACACACTAAGATTCACAATTTAAGTCCACCATTCAACGTATATTGTTAGTTGACATATAGAGGTTATGCCACCCAGATCTCCTAGAGTATATTCTTTGCTCAGCACCTCATCATTCCCAATCCCAAATAGACTACCTTTTCCTTAGTAAATCCCTAACTCAACATGTCTTCCTTTCAGATAATGGATCAATTTTGATATCAGATCACGCACCAGTGTTCACAGATTTTAATTTTTTACCTTTCTCTCCACACACAGGTAGATGGCACTTTAATAATTACCTACTTTAGATGCTAAATTTACACCCCAATATTAAACTTTTGCTTCTGAGTTTTTTATTCAAACAAGACGCCTGATACCTCTTTTGTAAGGATTTGGGATGCTTTTAAAGCTGCAGCAAGAGGCTTCATAATAGATTTTATCTTGAAAAAAAGTCTGTGGAAGCTCAGTCAAATCAGTTACCAGACAAGATAAATAAATTGGTGTATAGTTATTATCACTCTACGAAGGAGATTTAATTGCAGCACATTATTGATGCAAAAACTACTGTTAATAGATTAACTACAAATGCAGCTTCCTCTTATCTATTGAAGAGTAGTTCAAGCTAATATGGAGGTCAAAATAAAATGGGGAACCTGCTCTGCAAACTAATTGAAGATCCGGAAAGACAGGTTTAGAATAGAATTTCTATGTAATACTTCAGGGACTACTCTCTTTAAAGATATATTAAACAAATTTGTTAACTTCTACACCGACTTATATTCACCAGAAACACAGCCAGTACCGTCAGACTTGACCAACTACTTTCAATCCATTGCTTCTCCTCCTTCACAACATATTGATTTCAAAGTCAAAGTCAAAGTCATTTATTGTGTTGATTATTTAAAATCTTACAACAGTACAAAAAAATGTAAAAGTTATATTCTTACTATAAAGTCACATAAAATTGCATTACATGGACAAACTTGGTCAATTAAATATTTGCAGTAAAAGCCTCATATTGATTTCAATTGACTAGGGGCAGACATTTCACTTTCAGAAATCCCTCATGTGTTTCCGTTTTGCGAAGTGGGAAAGCCCCTGATTGTTTTACCTTTGAATTTTATAATCATTTAGCAAAGCTTCTCCTCCCCAACCTTTTACTTTTGTTTAACTCCTTCAGTACTAAGGGGACATCTCAGGGTTCTTCCCAGGATGCCATGATTTGTTTAATCCCAAAAGAAAATAAACATCTTTCACAGTGTTAAAAATATCGTCCCACTTTGTTTGTTAATACTGATTATAAAATATTTGCAAAGGTTTTGGCATTACGGTTTGACCCTATGTTGACTGTA
Organism: Triturus cristatus; assembly: GCF_964204655.1. NCBI lineage: Eukaryota > Metazoa > Chordata > Amphibia > Caudata > Salamandridae > Triturus > Triturus cristatus. Next base: position 271,822,423 of record NC_140581.1, read on the forward strand.
CTGATTGGCCCTGAGCAAGCTGTCTTTGTTAAGGGCAGATTGGCCTCTGACAATGTTCGAGCCTTTTTTTAACATTCTGAGTACAGCCTTTACATTAGACCAACCTATTGTTGCTATTGCTTTAGATGCAGAAAAAGCTTTTGATAGGATTGGGCAGGACTTTGTTTCAGGCACCAAAATGGATTGGTTTTCTACTTAAACGGAGTGCTCTAATTTCTCTGTTATATGCAGGTCCTAAAGCTGCAATTTTTGTTAAAGACATACTTACAGATTATTTCCTCTTGTCTAGAGGAGTGCATCAAGGTTGCCCGCTATTGCCTCTCTTGTTTATTGCTCGAATCCTTTCTAAACGAAATCAGACAAGATGCACGCATATCTGGCATTCAATTTGGGTCCCAACAAATTAAGATGTCAGTCTATGCTGATGGCATTCTCCTTTACTGCACTAACCCAAGTCAAGTTTATTTCTTTATTTTTTTTATTTTACGGAGTTTTATATAGCGCAAACTTTACCCAAATCGGGTATCAGAGCACTTACATAGCACCAATTGCGTTACATGAGGACACATTCATTTTTTTTGTAAGCCACGGGGACATTAAGTGATTTGTCCGGAATCACAGAATGTTCCCCAGATTTAAGGATGACCACCCTAGCCTTTACACCAACTCCTTTTATTGGATTTTGTAAAAAATCATAAAAGAGTGGGAAAAGCACCATTAAAAAGTAATACATGAAATGTACATTTTAAAACTTGTGTTAAAAAGTGAAAAGACAAGATCGTTCTGCGAGCACTTGACACTGATTGAGTTAAAAAAAAGTCAGGACATACTGTCAAGGCAATATAAATAGGAAAATATATAGACTGTATATACTGGGGCAACTTAAGTTAGTTCACTTTTATTGTCCAGTTCTTTTGCCGCAATTTTCAGGAAATTTATGGCTCTTCAAGACAGTTGGATCGATGATCCTCCAAGAAATTGAATGAATACGGCTCTGCAATTTCTTATTTGTTCCTTCTTTAAGACTTCCCGAAGGACCGTTTTTCGGATTTCTAATAGGAAGGGAATTAGGTGCAATAATGACTCGTCCCCTTGTCCGCACAGGCGGCATTCCTTAGCTTGCCAGGAATATTTCCATTTCGGAGTCAGGTCTTTCGTTGGGAACGACCCTAGTTGCAGAAGCGTCAAGTAAGGCTTTTTCTGGAAAGAAAAGTGATCCAACAAGTATAGTTGAGGTTTCAGCATCTGATTTCCTTGAATCACTGCCCATGCATGATGTTTCTTTGAAAAGGCTGTTTTATCTGTTAGTAAAGAAATCAGTTTGATTGCTTTGTTCGATAAGAATTTGAAGGTGGAGTACGTTGTGAGGGTGAGCCAGGCCTCCTCCATCTGTAATGCCGAGAGGGATTCCTTTAGAACTTTAATAATTGAGGTGTTATGCCTGGCTTGATTTTCAATTTCTACCCAACAATGATGAGCTAGAGTGTTATCGCCAGCATCCCTCATCCTCCAATGGTAATTCACTAGTGCACCTTGTCTGACAGGATCCTGATTTTTTAAGCCATATTCTAATTGGATTTGAGCTTGTGAAATGCGTCTTGGGATTGAAAACAGTCTCTTGAAAAAAGTGGATTGCACTGTGTTTAGAACTGTGGAGTCTTTGAGATTCAAGATTTCTGAGGCATATGTTATGGAGGGTAGAAGTTTAGCTGCAATGACTTTTAACAGGTGCCCGGTAGAGCAGTGTTAGAAAAACACTCCCACACTGGAAGGGTGGTGGTGTTCTCCCAGACATACACTGTGGTAGCTTGGCTCGAGTGGTCAGGAATCAGGCACCGTGCTAAGCATACGTCATACCCATACAATAACCATGCGTGCATCCGTTCCAAAAACGACTCTACACCGTAAAAATTATGAAAATATCTTTCTTTATCTTCTTTTTCTCTTAGTTGCTGATTAGGTAAATAAATAACAATCACAATATACAAACTTTTTAAATAGTGCAGGCCAAATAAATACTGGCTTAATGATTCAATAAATAGGGGTGATCATAAATAATGAAGGCATAAATATAAGTGCAATACATACAGGCAATTAAATATTCTGAGGCAATAAATACTGTAAACCAATAAATATTGTGCATCAATAAATACTGTGGACCAATAAATACAGTGAAACAATAAATAGGTTAAATACAATAAATACAGTGCCTCCAATAAATAATTAAAAGCTGACAGTGACACTCATAGAATCAGATCACATTTGAGATTACTAAGGGCTGATTTGGCCCAGGCACAGCTTGTGGGGATGTGGAAGGCTTGAGGGTGTCTACTCCCTGGCTTGGACAAGGCTGAGGCCTAAACTGAGGTAGATCAAGGGGGGAATACCAGAGACCTGGCTCTCTCACTCTACACAACCCCTTTAAATTAGTCTCAGCTCACCCCTGGCACAGTCCAGCTGGTTCCAGCACCTCTCTAACCCCTAGAGTAGTCTCTTAGGATTCCACAGGGCCTTTGGCGCCCTCTATTCCACTTACTGCACTTTTTCTGATGTTCCGACGCCGCTGGAGTCGTGTCGACGCCGTGAGGCGGATCCGGTTCGACGTCGGCGGCCTCGGCACAATGTCAGTTCCTGACGACGCCGGTAGGCGGCTCCGGTTCGATGTCGGCGGCCTCGGCTCGATCTCGACCTCCGATTCGATGGCGTCGGGCAGTCTTTACTCGATGTCGACCTCGGGCGGCTCCGGTCCGATGGCGACCTCAGCTTCGATGACGTCGGCCGGCCTTGGCTCGATGTCGACTTCCGGCGACTCCGGAGTGCGATCCTCACTCCCGACCTCCGGTGCTCCTCTCCTCAGGTTTCCGGCGACTCCGGAGTGCGACCTCCACTCCCGACCTCCGGCACGATTCTCTCAGGTTCCGGCGACTCCGGAGTGCGATCCTCACTCCCGACCTCTGGTACACTTCACCTCGGTCTCCGGCGACTCCGGAGGGCGGACTTCACTCCCCCGTCGACACCGCTCACTCGACCTTGGTTAACTTCCTCCTCGACCTCTGGTACACCTCACGTCCTCCGTCGGCGCCCTCTCACGATCTCTGGCGGCTCTGGGCACGACGTCTGCTTTTCCAGTCAGCGCCGCTTCTCCACCTCAGGCTCCAGGTCTCCAGGCTACTCGACGTCCGGCTCCAGGGAAACCAATAAACAGGTCAGGTACTTGCTTTCTTGACTTCTAAGGCCTGTTCCTGCTGTCCAGGTCCTTAAGATGGTTTTTCTTGCTTCTTCCCACACAGGGCTCCAGGCTGGGCTCAGTCAGTAGGGACTAGTATCACGGGTGGGTTTATGGACCCCACTCCAGGCACAAGTTTCCACCCCTGCTGCCTCACTCCTTCCTCCTTCAGGTTTCTGCTGCTCACTCTTCACCAGTCAGGTGCCAACTGCCAGCTCCAACTGCCAACTCTCTGTCTTAGCTTCCCAACATTCTAAACCGCCTCCAACGGTCACAGGGTTCTGGAATGTTCAGGAAGGTGCTAGTAGGTTCCAGTGGATGCTGGTGATGTCACAGGTGGCCACCATTTTGTGCTCCAGGCCCTCAGACAGAAGTTTCAGGGGTAGCTAAAATGGCTCCCTGAATCTGCAGCAACACGAAAAACGAAAACAAATGAGGGAAAAAGGGCCAAGTCCTACATAACCCCCTTCCAGCCAAAAGCCAGGGTAGACCGATCAATGCCTTGATGGTCTTCCCTGCTTGGGGCAAGAAAAGGTGGACGCAGGCCCGCAACGGCAGGAGCACCCGCAAGTTCTCCTCCGCTCTGGAACCCAATGGTTCCCTAACAAGCCTCCCTGGACCAACAAAACCACCCCACTGGGGCTCCCTAGCTAGTTGTGGCCAGGACCGGCCCCTGGGCCGTCCAGATGTCTCTGGCCCGGGTGATCTCGCGGAGTGGGGGGCAGTAGCCCCAGGCCTGTAGTGCCCGTTGACCACTCCGGTCCTCCTCCTTGCAGTCCTAAACTGCCTCTGGTCCTTCCTCCTGGGGTTCACACCCTTAGGCTGACCAGCCTTCAGGGGCGAGGCTCTCCTCCCCCTAACTCTCCTTCTGGGGTTCCTCACCCTACCCTGCGAGGCACCCTCAGACCAACACTTCCTCCTCAGTCTAGGGCCTTGACCCCTCAACTGATCCTTCAATCTAGGGTCTAAACCCTTAGGCTGAGTCGGTGCCCGAGGCGAGACCTTCCTCCCTCTGCACCCCCTTCCAGATTTCAGCACCCTCCTAACGGGAAAAGTACCCCTGGAAGTCAATTTCGGGGGGACCCGGTTAACAGAGGCCCCACCCGCCAGGTCAGGCAACCCCTGAGCCTGGCATCCCAGCCCAGGACCTAAACCCTGAAACTGGGCCAACCCCAGAACCTCAGGCGCGCTGGTTACAGTCGCCCTGGGTCCTCCTGACACTAGGGGCTCCCCTGCACTAGAGGGTACATCGGGACAGCCTAGGCTCCCAACCTGGGGCTCCCTTGCGGAACTATCCAGGCCCTGAGACTTCGGTTGGGGCACCTCGGGACACCTCCCCGTCTCACGCCTTCCTACAGATAGGTCGTGAGGCTCTCTCCCTGGGACCTAGCTGGGCTATCTGCCACTTCTCCCACCTCGCTGGGTTGGGAGATCCCTGCACTACCCCCTTCAGGTTCCCACCCCAATGCCTCCTCAGACACCCTGGTGATGTCATCCTGGGGTAAATAAACTTCTAGCTCCTGTGGAGCTTCCGGTATGCTGCCACCAGTGTCCTCGCTGGACACACTCATTTGAAGGGCACGCAGCTCCAACTCCTTCATCCGAAGCTCGTGCGCCATCCTTCTCTCCTCCATCTCTTTCTCCAGCCTTGCTAAGTCCCATGTGAGCTGTCTTTTCTCCCTCCGGTTTGTTAACTCCACTTCAGACAAGCCACCGCTAGAGGCACTGCTGCCCTTCCTGGAAAGTGTCCTGGGCCCCGCTGACAGGTTCCCCACCTCCGGTTGGTACAAACCAGCTCCCTCACTGTCGGGCTCTCTATCCCTGTCCTCCTCCTCAGCCTTGCTTTCTCGGCGTGCCTCCCCCCAAGCCCTTAAGCTGGTTTGGAGTGTACCCTTCTTTGCTCCTGGGGGACAATACACCCCCTCCCGCTGGCAAAACTCCCTGAGTTGGGCCACAGTGTACGTTTCTAAATTCTCCAGTACAAACTCCATCTTGCCCACTCAGGTCAGAGGACAGTTATTTGCAGTAACAATGCAGGGGGGTACCTTTAATAATACCCCCTCCCACCACCAGAGTAAATTTGGAAAAAACAAAAACCCACAATTAGGAAGGCCGCTTTGAGAAAACTCCCGGTGTAGGCCTATGGACTACCCACAGTTATTGTTGAGTATACGTAGGCACAGCTCTATCCCACCACTGAACACCAATTATGTTAGAAAAACACTCCCACACTGGAAGGGTGGTGGTGTTCTCCCAGACATACACTGTGGTAGCTTGGCTCGAGTGGTCAGGAATCAGGCACCGTGCTAAGCATACGTCATACCCATACAATAACCATGCGTGCATCCGTTCCAAAAACGACTCTACACCGTAAAAATTATGAAAATATCTTTCTTTATCTTCTTTTTCTCTTAGTTGCTGATTAGGTAAATAAATAACAATCACAATATACAAACTTTTTAAATAGTGCAGGCCAAATAAATACTGGCTTAATGATTCAATAAATAGGGGTGATCATAAAAAATGAAGGCATAAATATAAGTGCAATACATACAGGCAATTAAATATTCTGAGGCAATAAATACTGTAAACCAATAAATATTGTGCATCAATAAATACTGTGGACCAATAAATACAGTGAAACAATAAATAGGTTAAATACAATAAATACAGTGCCTCCAATAAATAATTAAAAGCTGACAGTGACACTCATAGAATCAGATCACATTTGAGATTACTAAGGGCTGATTTGGCCCAGGCACAGCTTGTGGGGATGTGGAAGGCTTGAGGGTGTCTACTCCCTGGCTTGGACAAGGCTGAGGCCTAAACTGAGGTAGATCAAGGGGGGAATACCAGAGACCTGGCTCTCTCACTCTACACAACCCCTCTAAATTAGTCTCAGCTCACCCCTGGCACAGTCCAGCTGGTTCCAGCACCTCTCTAACCCCTAGAGTAGTCTCTTAGGATTCCACAGGGCCTTTGGCGCCCTCTATTCCACTTACTGCCCTTTTTCTGATGTTCCGACGCCGCTGGAGTCGTGTCGACGCCGTGAGGCGGATCCGGTTCGACGTTGGCGGCCTCGGCACAATGTCAGTTCCTGACGACGCCGGTAGGCGGCTCCGGTTCGATGTCGGCGGCCTCGGCTCGATCTCGACCTCCGATTCGATGGCGTCGGGCAGTCTTTACTCGATGTCGACCTCGGGCGGCTCCGGTCCGATGGCGACCTCAGCTTCGATGACGTCGGCCGGCCTTGGCTCGATGTCGACTTCCGGCGACTCCGGAGTGCGATCCTCACTCCCGACCTCCGGTGCTCCTCTCCTCAGGTTTCCGGCGACTCCGGAGTGCGACCTCCACTCCCGACCTCCGGCACGATTCTCTCAGGTTCCGGCGACTCCGGAGTGCGATCCTCACTCCCGACCTCCGGTACACTTCACCTCGGTCTCCGGCGACTCCGGAGGGCGGACTTCACTCCCCCGTCGACACCGCTCACTCGACCTTGGTTAACTTCCTCCTCGACCTCTGGTACACCTCACGTCCTCCGTCGGCGCCCTCTCACGATCTCTGGCGGCTCTGGGCACGACGTCTGCTTTTCCAGTCAGCGCCGCTTCTCCACCTCAGGCTCCAGGTCTCTAGGCTACTCGACGTCCGGCTCCAGGGAAACCAATAAACAGGTCAGGTACTTGCTTTCTTGACTTCTAAGGCCTGTTCCTGCTGTCCAGGTCCTTAAGATGGTTTTTCTTGCTTCTTCTCACACAGGGCTCCAGGCTGGGCTCAGTCAGTAGGGACTAGTATCACGGGTGGGTTTATGGACCCCACTCCAGGCACAAGTTTCCACCCCTGCTGCCTCACTCCTTCCTCCTTCAGGTTTCTGCTGCTCACTCTTCACCAATATATAAGAACAATGGTTCCGTAGGGAGAACAAATTATTTACAATTGGAATAAATCAATTAAAAAAATTAAACAAAACAACACAGCAAACGATGATCTAGCAAATAATTAATCCTTAAACAATGAAAAATAATTCAAAAAACGTAATAATTTATTTTTTTGTATTTCAAGTGAATTTCCAATCATTCATCAACTCCTTTGAATATGTACAAAAAATCAAAAAGGCTGTATATACACTGATATTTACAAGAAAGCGACGCAGTGACAAAGTGAATAAGGTGACTTGATGTGATAGTGAAACTGTGAATATTTACAATATATGTATGTGATTATCAATAAAATACATAGAAAGTTTTGCAAAGATTTTTTGCAAAAAAGTCCTCAGCTGAATTCTGGATAGATAGTAATCCTTGTAAGGCACTGGTCCTAATTTTTCGTGTATACAAGGAGTTCCAATTAGTACTGGACTGTGGAACCGTCAACGTTTCGACCCTATACCACCAGTTGTTCTATACAATCATAACGGGTCTTCTTCAGGACATGGGTGGTGTATAACAGCCTGCATAAAATAAATATATATGGATCAGTTTCTTTGCTGTGTTAAAGGTGTAAAGACAGGGAAGGAAAGAATTTTCCCAACAACTCACCTAATTGTAGGTGATATGGCAAATGTCCAGCAGTGTGACGTAGTTGCCGCTCAATTTCAGTCAGAAGAGACTACCTAATGACATGTGTGCACATTAGTAAGCACATGATAAATGTAGAGCTCAATTATATCACATTAGGGACGTGTAAACATAATTTACCAGTGTTGTAGAAGATCTAGGTTCGTCTTCGTCTAGTTATTTAGTCATTTTCTTCTTTTTCATTCAGATTAATGAGCCAGGTTTGAATCACTAAGGACATAAACGCAGATAAGGGTACTCAGAATGATGACCGGATTGCTTGAAAAAGGTATCAATGGAGATTCGTGGCCCACGTAATGGCTCACCTGACTTCCAGGTAGATACTCTGCGTTGCGGGAGGCACGGTTATCAGGATGCGATTTCGACTAGAAAAAACCATACATAACCCACATTAAATACCACTGACCTCATGTGGTCTGTAGATATTTCAAAAACACCCAACTGTTAAGTCATGGTCTGTCCTAATTCCCTGCGTTGGCAAAGTACAATGTGATCCTATTGGAGAGAGATGATTCAACCCAATCGGTGCATACGCGAACTAGGTAATGTATAATCAATCCTAAAAACATTTCTGAAGGTTCTAGCGATGAAACAACACAATCGATACATAAGAGCACCAGGCAGTGTATAATCAATCATACAACCATTTCTACCGGTTCTAGCTACTCTATATCACATAAACAAATCGGTCGTCATTAAAGGATAACTACTCTGCGCGTCACACACAACTCCTGAAGATTGTTGCTAACTTATGTTGTAGTCTCGGGCAGTCCGTCCGGAGCAAGTCACCGGCTCGAATCCGGAGCGTGCAGCAGCTAAATAGTAGCTGTTCATAGATATAGAGACAGGACTCTCTAAAGGACCGAACGGTCGAGTTTGGGAAATGCTAAACTTGTTAAAATGATTAAATCGGATAGGGTAATCAAAATCCACTTCTAATCCGAACAAAGTATTTGTGTAATCAACCCTAAAAATATTCCTGAGGGTTCTAGCGAGCGGTGCATGAGAGCACCAGGCAGTGTAAACGCGATCATATAAACATTTCTGAAGGGTCTTGCTACTTAGTATCCCATAAGCTTAACAGCCGTCATTTAGACGATAACTACTACCTGCTTAACAAGCGTCCCACACCTATCCTTAGAAATCGCTCATACCTGATGTGTGAATATATTCTTAATCTCGGGCAGTCAGTCCGGAGCACGCCACCAGCTCGAATGCAGAGCGTGCAGCAGCTAAATAGTTGCTGTTCATGGATGTAGAAACAGGACTATCTCAAAGACCAATCGGTCGAGTTAAAAATGCCAGATTTGTTAAAGTGTTAGGCTGCATGGGAATTAGGTCGGACAGGGAGATGATACGATTAATCAAACTTGTACTTATAGTCAGACCAAAGTGTTTGCACAAAAACATGCTTGCACAAAAACATGCTACAGCTTGGCAACATTAACAAACATCAGCTTACGAGCATTTCATTACAACGTTCATGAGTTTGTCAATGAAAAAATCAAAACAACATCTTTTTACATGCTTGGACAAAATCATTGATCGAACCAACAATACAATAGATTTTCTGAAAAAAACATCGCATTGCTATTATGATAAACGGCAGCTGTTCTAGATAGTGCACACAGTAGTGGATCATAAGTTTCCCTCAGCCAATTCGAATGGACCAGTTTAAGTATAGTGTATAAGCATATAGTAGTTTCATTAAGATGGTTGCTATATATAGTGTATTACATTTGGAGCACACGTGATGTAATTATATGAGGATTCTTCAACTTTGCGTCACACCTTGGTGACTGAAAAACAAATGGCGGTCATGGTATATAACTTATAAAGTATTATCAATAGACTAACATGCTCATCACAGATAGCATGTCACTAAGATGGTTTCGACCTTGCCGTGTAAAGTATGTTCCATATGGAATAACCATAGTATGAAGATGGTGTCATTAAATATGTATTTTCAAATGTACATCGAATCTTTAGACCAGGACTGAAAATCAGTACAATAATCATGACATGAAACTATGGATAGTTATCAAAGAACCCACAAGCTTATCATGGACAGGCGAACTATAATTACCTAAAGCATAACATTCCCAGTTGTTTATTAGTCTCCTCATTTTCATTGAGCCCTGTCTTTACAGAATCCAGAGAGTGGATCCATCTGCACTCCTTATAATTGAGCATGGAATGAATGTTACCACCCCTCGGATGCAGCCGCACCCTCTCAATTACCGTCCATCTCATACTGTCTGGTGGATGGTTGAGGCTTAGGAAATGGTCCACTATGGGTGCCACCGATTTTGGGCCATAAAAAAGGCGGAAACTGTAAGGCTTGTGTCTCATCGATAGAGGGCATGGTGTTTGTGTATGGTACAAAAAGCTACACGCGACCTACATTTACGAATTGTAATAGTAACAACGTTATTTATGCTATTTACTGCCCATGCGATAAAGTATATGTAGGGCAAACTACACAAAAAATCAAGTGTAGAATCTTGCAACACATGAGCAGGATTAAATGCAGAACACTAGGGGCACCCATAGTGGACCATTTCCTAAGCCTCAACCATCCACCAGACAGTATGAGATGGACGGTAATTGAGAGGGTGCGGCTGCATCCGAGGGGTGGTAACATTCATTCCATGCTCAATTATAAGGAGTGCAGATGGATCCACTCTCTGGATTCTGTAAAGACAGGGCTCAATGAAAATGAGGAGACTAATAAACAACTGGGAATGTTATGCTTTAGGTAATTATAGATTGCCACTTCGCCTGTCCATGATAAGCTTGTGGGTTCTTTGATAACTATCCATAGTTTCATGTCATGATTATTGTACTGATTTTCAGTCCTAGTCTAAAGATTCGATGTACATTTGAAAATACATATTTAATGACACCATCTTCATACTATGGTTATTCCATATGGAACATACTTTACACGGCAAGGTCGAAACCATCTTAGTGACATGCTATCTGTGATGAGCATGTTAGTCTATTGATAATACTTTATAAGTTATATACCATGACCGCCATTTGTTTTTCAGTCACCAAGGTGTGACGCAAAGTTGAAGAATCCTCATATAATTACATCACGTGTGCTCCAAATGTAATACACTATATATAGCAACCATCTTAATGAAACTACTATATGCTTATACACTATACTTAAACTGGTCCATTCGAATTGGCTGAGGGAAACTTATGATCCACTACTGTGTGCACTATCTAGAACAGCTGCCGTTTATCATAATAGCAATGCGATGTTTTTTTCAGAAAATCTATTGTATTGTTGGTTCGATCAATGATTTTGTCCAAGCATGTAAAAAGATGTTGTTTTGATTTTTTCATTGACAAACTCACGAACGTTGTAATGAAATGCTCGTAAGCTGATGTTTGTTAATGTTGCCAAGCTGTAGCATGTTTTTGTGCAAGCATGTTTTTGTGCAAACACTTTGGTCTGACTATAAGTACAAGTTTGATTAATCGTATCATGTCCCTGTCCGACCTAATTCCCATGCAGCCTAACACTTTAACAAATCTGGCATTTTTAACTCGACCGATTGGTCTTTGAGATAGTCCTGTTTCTACATCCATGAACAGCAACTATTTAGCTGCTGCACGCTCTGCATTCGAGCTGGTGGCGTGCTCCGGACTGACTGCCCGAGATTAAGAATATATTCACACATCAGGTATGAGCGATTTCTAAGGATAGGTGTGGGACGCTTGTTAAGCAGGTAGTAGTTATCGTCTAAATGACGGCTGTTAAGCTTATGGGATACTAAGTAGCAAGACCCTTCAGAAATGTTTATATGATCGCGTTTACACTGCCTGGTGCTCTCATGCACCGCTCGCTAGAACCCTCAGGAATATTTTTAGGGTTGATTACACAAATACTTTGTTCGGATTAGAAGTGGATTTTGAGTACCCTATCCGATTTAATCATTTTAACAAGTTTAGCATTTCCCAAACTCGACCGTTCGGTCCTTTAGAGAGTCCTGTCTCTATATCTATGAACAGCTACTATTTAGCTGCTGCACGCTCCGGATTCGAGCCGGTGACTTGCTCCGGACGGACTGCCCGAGACTACAACATAAGTTAGCAACAATCTTCAGGAGTTGTGTGTGACGCACAGACTAGTTATCCTTTAATTACGACCGATTTGTTTATGTGATATAGAGTAGCTAGAACCGGTAGAAATGGTTGTATGATTGATTATACACTGCCTGGTGCTCTTATGTATCGATTGTGTTGTTTCATCGCTAGAACCTTCAGAAATGTTTTTAGGATTGATTATACATTACCTAGTTCGCGTATGCACCGATTGGGTTGAATCATCTCTCTCCAATAGGATCACATTGTACTTTGCCAACGCAGGGAATTAGGACAGACCATGACTTAACAGTTGGGTGTTTTTGAAATATCTACAGACCACATGAGGTCAGTGGTATTTAATGTGGGTTATGTATGGTTTTTTCTAGTCGAAATCGCATCCTGATAACCGTGCCTCCCGCAACGCAGAGTATCTACCTGGAAGTCAGGTGAGCCATTACGTGGGCCACGAATCTCCATTGATACCTTTTTCAAGCAATCCGGTCATCATTCTGAGTACCCTTATCTGCGTTTATGTCCTTAGTGATTCAAACCTGGCTCATTAATCTGAATGAAAAAGAAGAAAATGACTAAATAACTAGACGAAGACGAACCTAGATCTTCTACAACACTGGTAAATTATGTTTACACGTCCCTAATGTGATATAATTGAGCTCTACATTTATCATGTGCTTACTAATGTGCACACATGTCATTAGGTAGTCTCTTCTGACTGAAATTGAGCGGCAACTATGTCACACTGCTGGACATTTGCCATATCACCTACAATTAGGTGAGTTGTTGGGAAAATTCTTTTCTTCCCTGTTTTTACACCTTTAACACAGCAAAGAAACTGATCCATATATATTTATTTTATGCAGGCTGTTATACACCACCCATGTCCTGAAGAAGACCCGTTATGATTGTATAGAACAACTGGTGGTATAGGGTCGAAACGTTGACGGTTCCACAGTCCAGTACTAATTGGAACTCCTTGTATACACGAAAAATTAGGACCAGTGCCTTACAAGGATTACTATCTATCCAGAATTCAGCTGAGGACTTTTTTGCAAAAAATCTTTGCAAAACTTTCTATGTATTTTATTGATAATCACATACATATATTGTAAATATTCACAGTTTCACTATCACATCAAGTCACCTTATTCACTTTGTCACTGCGTCGCTTTCTTGTAAATATCAGTGTATATACAGCCTTTTTGATTTTTTGTACATATTCAAAGGAGTTGATGAATGATTGGAAATTCACTTGAAATACAAAAAATAAATTATTACGTTTTTTGAATTATTATTCATTGTTTAAGGATTAATTATTTGCTAGATCATCGTTTGCTGTGTTGTTTTGTTTAATTTTTTTAATTGATTTATTCCAATTGTAAATAATTTGTTCTCCCTACGGAACCATTGTTCTTATATATTGATGAAGCCCAGGTTCCTTGGGTTATAGGGTTACCCCTGTGTGTTTAACTCCGCTCACTCTTCACCAGTCAGGTGCCAACTGCCAGCTCCAACTGCCAACTCTCTGTCTTAGCTTCCCAACATTCTAAACCGCCTCCAACGGTCACAGGGTTCTGGAATGTTCTGGAAGGTGCTAGTAGGTTCCAGTGGATGCTGGTGATGTCACAGGTGGCCACCATTTTGTGCTCCAGGCCCTCAGACAGAAGTTTCAGGGGTAGCTAAAATGGCTCCCTGAATCTGCAGCAACACGAAAAACGAAAACAAATGAGGGAAAAAGGGCCAAGTCCTACAAGCAGCCTATGAGCTTATTTTTTAGTATTTTAAATACGAACTGCAGTTGTTTAGCTTTCGTATGACCTTGATCCAGGGGTAGCTTATAATTGAGGTTACAATCTATTTGAAATCCTAGATATTTATATGAATCCTCCCGTGTCAAGCGTTGCTCATCCAGTTTCCATAAGAATTTGCCGATTTTCGTTATTTTGGAATATTTGGAAAAACACAACACCTTGGTTTTTTGATGGTTGATAGTTAGTAAGGCCAACGCGATATAGGTTCAGGTTCCAAAACTGGTAATTAGTCGCTGCAGGCCTACTGGTGTTTGAGCTAATAAGACGATGTTGTCCGCATATTGAAGACAAGGTGTTGCCCAATTTTGGGGGGTCTGATTGAATTGACCGAAGATGTTTGTCGAAGTCGGCAATATGGATGTTAAATAGGCAGGGGGCTAACACACACCCTTATTTTCTGTCCCTTTTTCTTGCTTTTGTGATTAAAAACAGGAGTTCCTGAGGGGGATCGGGGCTCCGGGTCCGTAATTGTCTTAGGTATTTATTTAGTTGTTGTTTTTGTTTCCTAAGACTTTTGGTGAACCAAGCTGACCGGGATGGTCTTCCTGTTTTACTGCCATAGGCCTGGTTAGAAAATGTATGATTTAGTTCTTGAATAAAAGACTCCCAGGCTTTTATGCCTAAGGGTTCAGCTTTAAATTTCTCCAAAAAGCCGGTGCAAGTACCCATGATTTCATCGATACTGTCCTCTTTCCATATAAGACGTTTAAGCATCTGGCATTGCATGTCTTGAGACAGCGCTTTGGCAGGTTTGGCAATGTTTCTTAACAGCGGAAAAATTGCGAATGGTGGTCACTCTCTGCCCTATCAATGATTTGAAAGTTCGTAATACACTGAAGAAAATCATGTTCTGTGAATGTGTAGTTGATAATTGAGGCTGATTTTTAAGAGATCCTTGTGTATGCCATGGGGCAGTCTGTCAAGCTTTGACCGTTAAGCACACACAGTAAGGTCAGCCAGATGGGCCGCACATCTCTTACCAAGGGTATCCTGTAGATTACAGACCTGTGGGGGTCTGTTAGTGCTTTTTTTTCTGTATTGCAATAAGTTCATATTGAAGTCCCCTGACAGTATGATATTGGCGTCCGGGTAAAGCTTTAATGACCCCAGTGATGTGATTAATTGTTCGGTTCTTGACCTTTTGTGTTTATGCGCTGGGTGGATGTAAATATTTAGGATAAGCAAACTATTGAGAGGCGGTGCATCGGGTTTGACGCATAGCAACCAGGTGGAATCGAGATCTACGGCAGAAGCGTGCCATGGAATATCGTTCGAAATGAAAGTGGAAAGACCCCCTTTAGATCTCCCATGTTTGGTGACTTTCTTGGCCGAATTTAGAAATTCCTTGTAGCCTAATATTGGTGATGTGTTTAACTGCCATGTTTCTTGGAAGAGGAATATGTTGTACTGTGTTATAAACTCCATGAAACCTGGATCCTCTAGTTTTGTGCTTAGGCCATGCACATTCCAAGAGCAGATATTACAGCCCTGGAGGAAGTTTGAGGCTGCGAGTGAATTAGTTAATGCCATTTCATGGGACGTTCCGGCCGAGTTCAAATGCCGGGATCCCGAGGGCTTGGTGGCTTCTGGATGGGCAAAGGTGATGGTAATTTTGCTAGCCATGGAGTCTGTAACTTTTAGTGGGCTATTATGGTCGGGGCCTTTAGCTCCCTTTTACATGCCCGCTATATGGTTTGTGGTTGTAGCGGGCTGGGATAACGAGGGTGGACGATCTTTTTTAGCTCGATGCCCCACTTGGCAAATGGATCCCTCTGCTGCCGGATTAGCTCAATGAGGGAGTTATCTGCAAAAGTAGCTGTTGTAATTTCTTGACCCATAAGGTTCGGGTTCTGTTTGAATTCTATACTAACTATGTCACTGGTGTTGATGTGACTCATGGGAGAAAGGGCTTTAAAGAGTTTAAGTAGTAAACTTCTGTTAAGAATGACGTGGTTTCCCCTTGAGTCGTAGTAAGGAATAAACTCAAATTTGTTGTTATAATTCAAGAGGTCACACTACTGTGCTTTGTCTGCACCCCTTTCCGTTGCATTTACGACTAAAGCATACTCTAGGAGATTCAGGGGTGGGTTCCGAAGGACGCTTGTATTGTGTTGTGTCTGAGTTTCGTTAACCCTTGTACTGGTGACTTCGTCGATTCCGTGGCTATAGCTGTGAGTTATGTCGGGATTGTAACTAACTTTGTTTGCGTTTTCCTTGTCCTGGTTGTTTGCACATGAGCAGATTGTACTGGATTCTTTCGTGGCACTCCTTAATGTCGTTGTTGGTTTAGTGATTTGTGTAGCTTGGATTTTGGAGCGTGATTTCTCTTTCCCTTTAGGATGCTTAAATATACTGTATATGTTTTCTGCAGAGGGTAGCTCCCCTGTGTTATGGTTTGTACTACGATATATAATAGACAAATTGGACGAGGGAGTCGATAGTTACTTATTACTTACTGCATCAGGGGATTTTGGAGTTCCATCTTTTTCGGTTTGTTTCCTTCCTTGTTCAGGCCTGGCGTAATTAAGTTAGATTCCGGTCTGGATTGTTTACCTTATCTTGCTTTTCTAAGACGTTTCCTTGGTTAGTGGTTTACATTCTTTTAGTAGTCTTACTGGTGACTGCTCACATTGATTAATCGGTTGAAAATCCAAGGTTTTTGAATTGTCAAGTACACTTGCAGCTGTAGGTGAAGTTGAAGGTGTGTTGGCCTGTATCTGGATTGGGTTGATTACTTAGTGGCAGTGACACTTTAAAAATATTGTTTCCCAATCTCGCTGCACCTTCTTAATCATCTCGTTGAAGCTTTGCAATTTCTGTTCAACCCCCTGGACATGAATTGCAAAAATATTTAAAAGATCCACTTGGGTATCTAACTTGTCGGCGTGGTAGTTCATTGCTTTGCCAATTGTGTCCATGGTGTTAAGCAGGAGCGGCCAAACTGAGGATGTTGGTGAACTACTTGGTTCTGCTGCTGATGATTGAACATAATGTTCCCGGTAGGTTGGGTGTTCTGGAGATGAATCACTCCCGGAGGCCAGTGTCCTGCTGAGTTCCTTTTGAAGAGGGGGTGACATCAAAGAAGTAAATTCCTGGATTTTGAACTGGAATTGCCGTTCCTCTAGTATTCGAAGCTGGGCGGGTTCCTGGCCCGTTTGCGGTTCCACTTCTGTATCCAGTGAAGGAGTTAGATAGTCAGGCTTGACCTGGCAGTTTGTGTTAATATTAGCGAACTAATGCACTTTAGGATATTGGACTCTTGACGGCGTGGGCAAGTTACCATGTGGACTCAAAATGTTAGTGCCCATGTGCTGTTTTTGACCTCCGTAGTATCCATTGTGGCCAGTGGGTCCGGGTGAATTTGGGTATAGCGTCTGCCGACAGGCGGTTTCTGGTGAGGACGAGAGATAATGAATTTGTGCCGTAATAACTTGCGGTTTGTGCCTGTGACCGGGTTCCGAGGAATCGAGAGCTTTGGACGTCAGAATTTGGAGGCTTGGAACTGCTCTGATTGCTGCATGCAGAGCTTCCCATCTCATGACCTGGGATGCACTCCTCTCACTCACAGAGCTTATAGTACTTCTGTCACTAGAAAGGTTTGTAAAGGCCTCACTTTGGGGAACTGTTGTAGTTGTAGGGAGCTTGGGGACGCTATGACCTCGCATTTCCGTGGCTGGTTTGATGACGACTTTTAGGAAGTCGGTGATCAGTGCACGTTTGCTGCTGTTTGGTCCTGAGTGGTGCCTGGTTGAAGCCTTAAGGGTTGCTTTTATGCTGCCTTCTCACTCTATGAGTATTTTTGTTGTGGATGTTGACTTGGCACGTGTGATTACTGGAGTAACATCTGTTGGGGCTCCCGGTTCTTCCTGCACCTCTTTGCTTTCTTTGGGAAAACTACACCTAATGTCTTTGGCGGCGGGGGCCTAGTGTTCCTCCTTATCCTTGTCCTTATCCTTTTCTTTTATCAAGGCCACCTGGGGATTCTTGTCTTTTTTCTCCCCTCCTCTTGTTCTCTCTGAACGCATCCCTGAATGCATTCCTGAGTGCAGGGCGGGCCTGCGGTTTGCAGTTTGCGGATAAAAGAACCGTGTGTTGGGTTTGCGCACTCTTTTACCGTGCTTCCAGGTTTTTGACAGGCGCCGTGAGATTAAATGTAGAATAATCGATGGCCGTGGGCGCAGTGAAACCTGGAACCAGGAACCTGATGAGGTGGTGAACGACGGTTAAAGTGAAGGTTGGACGTGTGGTGGCCTGGCTTGGCGAGTGGCAAGTAGCAAGTGGATCGGTCGTACAGCCCCCGGGGCAAACAGGGCAGTGTCCGGGAGCAGTAACGTTGTACGTAAAGATATGAAAAGATATGAAACTACTTTCATTAAGACGTTGGTTGAGATGCTGAAGACCTGGGCCAGTTGAATACTGGCAAGGTTGCTTGAGAAGCGGTGCAAGCTGGATTACAGGGCACGAGAGCATGGCGCGCTGGGGTGCCGCAAGTCACACCCAACCTAGTTGGGCCACCTCCATGGACACACCTGGGCACGACACTCTGCAGCTACTGCTAAGTGAAGCCGCACTCTCACGCCTCCAGAAAGCCACTAAAGCCACTGAAGAACCCTACAGCGCACTTGCACTTGCCTGCTGTCACCTGCTTCCTCCTTCCTCCTAGCACACCATGCCGCTGCTGCCCGTATTGTCTGGGGTTCGGATTCCGTGGCTAAAACAGAACCCGCTGGACCGGGTCTGTGCCCCGAGGGAGGGGCGTCCGGGGGAGCGTTCGAGTCCGGGTTGAGTCTGAGTCTGGGTCGAGTCTGAGTCTGGGTCTGGGTCTAGGTCCGGGCAGACTGAATCCGAGCAGCCCACGGCCTGACTCCAAACTACGGCCAGTCGGTCAATCAACAGGCTCCGAGCCTCTGCCCCCCGCCTCCACCTCTTTGCTTTCCGCTCAGTGCTGCGTGCTGTGTCCTGCGTCCTCTCGCTGTAAGCTCTGTGTGTGCAGTAGAATCGAAACCCTTGATAGACGTTGCACCTCAGGACAAGGTGTCAAAAGAGGGTGAATGCAGATGAAAGTAATGCTGAGTTGGCCCCCAGAGCAGGTAAGCGCTAACCCTACCACTTCCCTTCCTCCATTCTTTCAGCAAGTTGCCATGGTTTCCCAACTGTCAGGGTATTGCCTTAATACTGATATATGTGCAGTATAGCCTTTAAATGTTTTGTGCAATAACCAATTTTTTGATCAAACGGGTTTCAGTTGGCAACCTACTAAAATTAAGTATGTAGGGCTGTATTTTCACAGACTATCAAGGACACTATAACATTTAAATTGTATTATATTCTTAATACATTAAATGATAATATTACTCGATGGTATCCACTATTTCTCTCTTGGTGTGGGGCAGGATCGACTCTATCAAGATGATGCTCACATGTGATATTATGTGCTTTTGCATGATCCCAGTTCATATTCCTGATCACAATTTTTTTTAAATAGACTCTCTTTTATCAAAATTTGTTTGGAGAAATATGTCTCCATAAAAAGGAAAAATCTAATGGAGGCCTTAAATTTCCAGATTTTAAAAAGTATCGTTATGCGTTTTTCTTGAAACAAGCTTCTCCATGGCTTTTTCTAGACTGCGAGCCACACCCTCCTATGAGGTTGCAACTAGAAAAATCTCTCATTTCCCTTTTGATTTTAAGGAAATTCTTGCTTTCACATAATAAGATCTCCCAATCATGCAATCCAGTTATTTCCCATAATAGCAAAATCCTGACACCTCTTCTACCTTCATCATACCCCTCAGCTAATACTTTTCAAAAGCAACCTATTTGGCATAATAGACTATTGCGAGTTAGGAATTGTTCTATATACTGAAAAAAGTGGTGAAGCAGGGGATTGTTTTGGCTTTTGCAACTCTCCATTGATGATCAACTCCTCTCCTTCTCTGACCTTCAAGCTAAATTATCCCTTCTGTCTACTTCCGACCACAATATGATCTTTTGAGAACATCCCTTAATCAGTATGTTTCCGCATTACCCCCTAAATCTACCTCACCCCCTATTGCTATTACACTTATTCCATTGTTAGGTAGCAATTCCTAGGCTTCTATTATTTATAAGTCATTACATGTTGTCTCAGTTAGAATTAAATCAAAGACTGAGTTGGCCTGGGAAAAAGATTTAATGAATTGTTGGGCTACTACAGTATGGGACAATTTATGGCTTAAGCTTCATAAAACTACACGAGCTGCAAACACTATGAAAACTCTTTATTTTGTTTATCACCGTTTGTTGTTTACTACTATGATTGTAAAATCCTTTTCTCCAACTGGAAATTTATCTAGTTGGTCCTGTCCAAGCTCAATTGCTGATTTAAAACATATGTTATTTGACTGTCTTCCTATTCTCCAGTTTTTAGAAACTGGTCTGGCACACCAAATTAACAGAATATTTAGAACTAATATCCCTTTCTCCCTTACGAATATCTTTTTGGGCAGTTTGGCCCCTCAATGGCTTCGCTTAACCTTTAGTTATAAGTTGTTCTGCTTGGGGTTGGAATGGGCCACTGCACTTTGTTGGCGCCATGGTGGTACTATCTACCTACTGGAATGCATATGTGATGCATTTGTGAGCAGGTTATGGTTAGGTGCTGCACAGATGGGGTCCACAAGTGAGGATAAGGGTTCCCCATTGGTCAGTCCAATGGTTCAGGAGAGTATAGACTAAGGGATCTAACTAAGTTCAGAGAGGCATAAAACTGCATAATAGGGCCTTCATTCATGTTCTATCACCTAAGCAGGCAAGTCCATCAAGGTATTGATTAGTTTACCCTGGCTTTTGGCTGGAGATGAGGTTGTGTTGGACTTGCCCCTTCCTGCAGGGTCAATCCCAGATGTTTTGCCTTCACTCCTCAATTTTTGCTGAATTTGTTTTGTTGGACTTAGGACACTCTGCACTGTACCACTGCGAACCGGTGCTGTAGCGCATACACTCTTTCCCTAAAACATGGTAACATTGGTTTATACTTAAGTGGCATATTTCATTTACTTGTAAATCCCTAGTGAAGGGGCACAATGTGTGTCTGGGGGCTGTAAATTAAATGCAACTAGTGGGACTGCAGCACTGGTTGTGCATCCCACTTAAGTGGCACTTTAAACATGCCTCAGGCCTGCCATTGCAGAGCCCGTGGGTGCAGTTTTAAACTGCCATTTCAAACTGGCAAAGTAAACCTTTTATCAGGCCCAACCCGTTATTTTAAATACATATACGCCAGCCCTAGGGTAGGACCTGGACAGCCCAGAGGGCAGGGTGCAATGTTTTTAAAAGGCAGAACATGTACTTTTAAGTTGTACATGTCCTGGTAGGGAAAACTCTAACATTTGTTTTTCACTACAGCAAGGCCTGTCTCTCCCATAGTATAACATTGGAGTTACCCTTATGCATTTTATAAGTATATTTTCCAAATGAGAATACGTAACCAGTTCATGTTTGGTGTCCCTAGAATCACAGTTTAAAATCCTAACTCATGGTGAAGTCGGATTTTAAGTCCAATTCTGAAAATGCCACTTTCAGAAAATTGGCATTTTCTTTCCTTAGTCATTTTGTGCCAGCAGCCTGTCTGTGAGGCACATTACTGGGTGTACCTGACAGCTGGGTGTTGTATATTTCTCCTAGACAGCCACACACAATGGGGAGCTTAGGTGTGACTGGATGGGCAATCACTGGCAGGATGGGACGGAGGAGCTGGGGCAAGTCACACTTACTTTTGGATAGGATGTGTCCGGTCTCCACACAAAGGGTTGCAGAGCCCCTGTAGTTGGTCTTGAGCTAAGGCCAGGATGGCAGGACACCTATGCACTTCAAAGGCATGCTTCTTGAAGCTTCTCCTTACTTCAAAGACACACCTGTGTATGAGTACTGGACCTCAGACACCAACTGTTCAGTACACTTCTGGACCTGTGGATACTCTGCCAGGACGAAGGACCACTGTTCTGCTGAAAGGACTGCTACTCTCCTGAACTGCAGCTCTGAAGGAACTGCTGCCCTGCTTTCAATGACCTGCTGCCTGCTGCCCTCTTGCCTGGGGAGGAAGAACTGGACCTGCAACTTAATCATGAACTTAGGACATCAGAGTGACTCCAGGGCTGGTCTGCTGCCTCCTGATCTGAGCATGAGGGACATCAAAGGCTCCCCGACATCCTGCACCAGCCCCTGGACCCACCTGCAGCAAATTCCTGACCCCCAAGTGGTGCCTCTCAGGTCCTGGACCTTTGGTGTGGCTCACGGGCGTTGAAATCCAGCTTTTGTCCGCCAGCCCGACACTTGGCACTGCAGTATCGGCTGCTCGCGGGAATCACCACCTTGGAGCTCTAGCACTACCCTAGCACTACCCACCTGCGATGCCAGCTGGCTCTTTGCACTTTGCTGACAGCCTCCCACAACACTCATATCTCCGGTTTCACTGATAAATTTGTTTTTAGTGGTGTTTTCACTGTTTTACTGTTTTAAGTGTTGCACAAATACTTTAAACATTGCCTCTAAGTTAAACCTGACTTCTCTGTGCCAAGCTACCAGGGGGTGGAGCACAGGTTAATTTGGCATTTGCTGGTGTCTTACCCTGACAAGGAATATGGTTGCACTTGACCAGTGTCCACATCCCACTCAACCAGTAATCCAATTTCTCCCAACAAATATAAGACAGAAGTTGGTGGTTGAAGGTAGGAGTAGATGACGCAAGGACGGAATAATTTCAGTTTTAATAGAGTTAAGTTGAAGAGGTGAGGAGGTCATTTGTAAATGGCAGGCTGACCGGAATAGATGGTATTGTGAAGATTAGGAATTTTATTTTGATAAACAAGCATTAGTTTCCAACTCAGATAGCAGGTACAGATAATTGTATGTTTATCACCACATAAAGCACATTATATAACATGTTCAGTCATCCAATGCCAAAACATGGTATTCCCAACATTTACCCCAAATCTTCTCATTTTTCTGTGGGCAGCCTCGGGCCGCACAAATCGTTTTTTCTTGCTGTGCACACCAGTCCACCCATGCGCTTCACTCAGCCACTGTAGGAGGTTTCCTGCATCTCCTTCTCCATTTCTGCGCAATGTCCCTCTTAGTGACCAATGTTGTAACTCTTATGAGCGCACGCTCCAGTATCAGGCATCCAAGCTCTTCCAGCAATCCCAACAGGGCGACGCTGGGGGAGAATACCTTTGGTCTGTCTAGGACCGACATCAGCTCTTGTTCTATTTTACCACAAAATTGGACCATCCTTTTAAAGAGGGCTACTCGCCCTAGGATATGAAGGGGGAGGCGTGCCCACTTATGGAGATCTTTTTTTCATATTGTTGACCAGGGAAGTTAAATTGTCGTTCCAAGTAAGCTCTGGAAGTAGCGAAATATGGATACCCAATTATCGTAAAGTCAGATGACATATTGGGATCGCAGACTGCCAGGTGTATACACCTGAGTCAGGTCCTAACGGGACCACCAAGGACTTGCCTCTATTTACTCAGAGACCTAAGGCAGCCTCAAAACTATAAGGATTTCCATACAACGTGGACTGGTGATTTGCAGGTGCAGTAGGAAGAGCAAAGCATCAACTGCATAGAAGGCTATGTGTTCCTCAGGACCATCGTCCCACGCTAATTCCTGCACTCTGGCAACACAGCAGATAATCCTGCCAGGGGATCAATTGCCAGGGCAGAGAAAAGAAGGGAAAGAGGACAACCCTGTCGGAGGCCCCTACAGATTGGAAAAGGGAAGGAAAGGGATCCATTAATTTGCACCCACACCACTAGATTAAAGTACAAAGGCCCAATGAGCTTGCGAAAGTAGGGCCTCAGTTCCTCCCGCTTCAAAACCATAACGAGGAAGGGCCAATCTACCATGTCAAAGGGCTTTTGAAGTCTATCATGAGCAAGGCAGACAGTCCTTGTATATGGTGAGCTTGGGATACGGCCACCTGGACTCTGCAAATGCAATGGCGGGTTCCTTGGGCCGTCATGAAATCACATTTATCAGGATGGATCAAATAGGGCAGAGTCTGCCGCAGCCGATTGGCCAAGATCTTGGCGACCAGCTTAATCTCTGCATCAGTCAAGGAGATTGGCCCATACAAGTTGCATCTATCTGGTGGCTGACCCACCACGGTTGTGGCCATATCAATCCCTGGGGGGAAGGTTGCCTTGTGAATGCGGGACCAGGAGACTGCAGAATGTCTGTTAATACTCAACAAGAAACCCATTTGGCCCCAGGGATTTACCAGTGAGCAGCTCAGTAAGCGCCTTGTCAATTTCTTCAGATGTAATCGGCTGGTCTGGGTCGCTAGCAAACGATTGGAAGATATTAGGCAGCGGGATGTCCTTCGCCATGGGATACACTACCTCCGGCGGTGGACGTGGTCGGTGCTCATACAAGGCTTGATAGTAATTTGCAAACACCTGTAGAATATCCGAGGAACAGGTCTTTTCCCGCCTTTCGAGCGTCATGATTCGTGGAACCATCCTTGATGCAATCTCTCTGGTGGCCAACCATTAGTGGAGATTCCCGGTCTTATATCCGTGCTCATAGACCCACCTTTTGGACACTCTCCAACACTTTCAGGCCTCCTCCATCGAAATCTGTCTCACCCTTGTCTTAGTTACCGTGAAGTGACTTTCAATCTCCTTGGAGGGTGCTAACAATGCTTGCCACTCCAGGGCTAGGATTCGGGTCATGATTTGCTCCAATTTCTTCTTCTCACCGCCGGGGATATACCCTTTTACCAGCCTTCTAATGGTGGGTTTGCTGGCCATCCAAAGGGTTCCGGCAGAGCTCAATGTACCCAGATTAAACTCAAAGCTGACTTGGAGCTCAGATTCTACATAGTCGGAGCAGTCTTGATCTCTCAAATACCATGCGTTAAGACGCCTCATGTGGTATTGGGTGGTCAAACTCGGGATCTAAGCCCATGTTAAAGTCTCCTCCTATAACAGTGATACCCTGTGGGAGTGTCAGTAGGGGTGTTGTCACTGTGTGTAATGTAGGGGACAGCAATTGGTTTGGCATATAGACCAACTCAAAGTTATATTGTTTGCCTTCAAATGAACCCTCCACCCCTATGTATCGTCCCTGAGTGTCTGTGTGTTACTTAGTCACTGCCAAAGGAAAGCCTCTGTGTAATAAGAGAGCCACCCCACAGGGGCCTCAAGTGTACCCTGAGTGGTATACTCTTTAATATCCATATCGCTGAAGGAAGAGGGAGTGCCCACCCAGGAGATAGATTTCTCGTAACATAACTTTTTGCATAAAGGACCACAGTCCATTTGATACGGTCCAGAAGGCCATTCTCATTCTAGAACAGCAACTTAACTTCTGTTTTAGGGGGTTATGTGCATTACGTAATAAATTTGGGCTGTGAAACTGTGCTGTGGATCTACCAGTGCGCTTTGTGATCGGCATATTCGGGATTGTGTCCTTAAGGGAGCAGCATATGTGACTATGGTGGCCATGAATTCAAAACTGTACCATTAAACAGGTGACAACCCACTTCACTTTTTCTCCCCCTACTGCTCCCCGCTACCTACACCTGTCACCCTAGAATAAAATATAACAAAGACTTCAATGAAAACATTAAGCCAAAACTACATAACAGACATTTTCTCACTGTAATGTTGTAGCTAATAAACTAACACCCTCCTGCCAATAAAGATGATATACCACCCGGGTGAAGTGGACAGTCGCATACATATTACGATAGAGGGTGTCCCGAAACCTCATCCTGGGACCTGAAGAGTTCCGGCATGCATGTCGTCCAGTCATCACGCTTATTGGCCTAAGCGGCCTAAGCGTCCCTTTGTTCCCCTTCAGAACCAGGGGAAGTTGTGCAACCATGCGGGGGAGCACTGCCTTTGCGGAATCTTGTTCGCCTCCTCTTTGGCCAATTCAGAGAGGAGCAGAAGGAAGTCCTCTTTGCCCTTACTTCGGCCTCAGTAGTCTCTCTTGTACAGCTCGGTTGGCCAATCCCAGGCTTGTTCTGGCGTTTTGAAGAAGTAAGCCTTGGGCTTACAGCTCACCTTCAAATTTGCAGGGAAAATGGGCATATATTGAAGATAAAGAGCAAGAAGGTTTTGTTTTACTTCAGCAAAGGACCGCCTGCGTGTCTGCCCTGCTCTGGTATAGTCAAAGAACATCATCATTTGTGAGTTTTGGAAATGAAGTGCTCCGTTCGTTTTCGCACTTGCCGTAATATGGCATCCCTGTTGCAGTAGTTTAGGATCCGGGCGATCAATGGCTGCGCTGAGGCCCCGTGTGGAGGTCTCTGGGCCAGCGACCTATGTGCTTGCTCCAGCACAAACCACAGTGACAGCCTATCGCTAAGGGCCCGGACCACAGCCACTCCTCCAAGAAGTGCTTCGAGTCCAAAGTTTCTGCGCCTTTGGGGAATCCCATGAACAGTAAATTGTTCCAACATGATCTATTTTCTTGCCTTCGGCGCACTCTTCAACTACCGCTGTGGCAGAGAGCAATTTGGAAACCTGCTTTTATAGGGTAATCACATCATCCTCCACTAAGAATATTTGATTTTCTGCTTCAGTAACTCGACTTGCAGCATTCCTGAGATCCTGACATAGCAAGAAGACATCAACCTTAAACTCACTTACCCTGGTCTCCACTGCATCTCTTGAGTCCTGGATTGCCTGTAGGATTTTTGTGAGATCAGATTGCGCAGGATTTTGGTGCGACCCGGGAGGGCTGCAGGTGCTCCCCGTATTGCTTGTCCCTCCCCATCTCAGCTACCCAGCAAATGGGTGTCTGGCCCCCAGGCAGAACTAGCAGATCTAAACAGACCGTGTCCCGCTTACCTTAAAGGGCATCATAAGCAGCCAGGTCCAGGACAATGGTGGGAATTGCACTGGTGTTACCAGATCAATTGGCCCCCACCCAACAGGCAAGCCTCACAAGAGTTGAGCTGGTGAGCAGAATGTGAGGGATGGCGGTGGTCATCAGCCATGACCCAGAGCAGTGTCCAAGGATCTCCATCCAGACCTCCTCACCCTGGGATCCCAGGTTCAGCCCCTGGGTCGGGCGGTTTACGCCCTGTCTTGCTCCCTGGCCTCCAGGGTCACCTGTCTCTCAGGACTGCCCTGCCGTTCCTTGCTCTGTCCTCTGCCGCCTCCTCATTGGGCGACCCCTGGCCCAGTCTCCTGCACTCCGGCAGCACACCAATCGTTCTTCGGAGGTGGTGTTGTGGGGCCAAAGCCGTGCAGTCTGTAGATCAGGCCCACCATTTCCCTTCAAGTGCGGCCCCATCTTCTACTGCTGGGCCACCCTGATTCTCAGTTGGTTCTCATCGAGGGGGAGGAAGAGCCCCCAAGGCAATGAATGCCCACCAGGTCCAGGGCCAGGCCCCAACAGCCGGTCAACTGGCACCAATCACTCCCTGACTTGTCACATCAGGCCCAAAGCTCACTCGGCCTCCGTGCATCCCCTCAAGCAGTGCCGGGTCTCCTCACTTCAGCTGGTCAGAAGCTCCGCAGCCTAGCTCTCCAATCCGTGGCTGCACCTGGCCAACATTGCAGAGAGACAGACGGTCGGTCCCAGAGCCCATTTCTCTCGAGACCTTCCTCTGTGTGCGGGCCCCTGGCTCTCTCCGACGCAGGGTTTTCGCTACCAGGACGGTGATGGGAGGTTGGGGGGGGGGGGGGGGGGGGTTATATTGCAGATGTCTGGCTCGGATGGCAGAGGATTACGGAGGAGATTGGGAGCTATCTCAAAGTCTGATCGCTGTCTCGCCCGCCTTGGCCCCATGAAGATGAGGACTTAAAGAAAAAAATCTATATAAAATAACCATAGAGAGTAAATTATAAGATGGCAGAAGATAAGGGAATGGTACAGAATGAGAATGGAATTTTCCACAGTGAGGAGAGCAGATACTTTAGTGCCAACAGAGATCAATCTAAGGAATGCCAGGGTTGATAATAAACCAGTTATACAAGGAGTGAGCAAAATGCTGTCCATCAATAATTCTCCAAACTTTTGACAGTGGTAACGCAGACACGGGAGACAGGCGTAAACTACTACATACAGATTCCTTTGACACATTCCTAGTCTTAAGCACACATCATGCCGGTGCCTTATACAGCCATAACCACACTAACACATGGACGCTGGTGTTAGCGATCAAGCATGTACGCGAGTGGTCTTTGAGGACCACCCTCAGGGTCTGAAGGGTTATGCTTTTTTCAATCCTCAAAGGAGTTTCAATTTGCTTCATTCAACATTGCTATAACTTTAAAATGACCACTAATACCACAAAAGTATTTCAGTTATTGCTGGGTAATGTTTATTGTTTGCCAACTAGAAATGTTGAAGAATTTCATTCACATGCTCCCGTAAACTGGTTGCACCGAAAGCCAGTTTGTGTTCACTATAAATATAGTGAAAGAAATATTCACCCAAAGAAGCAAAGCCGGTTAAACGAGAAAACATGCAGCCCGGCATCAGCCAAGAT
This sequence comes from Triturus cristatus, assembly GCF_964204655.1. NCBI lineage: Eukaryota > Metazoa > Chordata > Amphibia > Caudata > Salamandridae > Triturus > Triturus cristatus. The sequence continues at coordinate 271,850,644 of NC_140581.1, forward strand.
GCATGAGTCAAGCTCTTCACTGAAGTCCACGGTAACAGGAATCCACTATTGCAACTTCCTGTTTTAACTCTCCCTCGAGAGAATAACGCCAACGCATCTGGCGCGATGACCCGACCTTCCAGGAAGTTTGCTTGTCTTTGAAATAACATCTTGATTGGATAGCAGTCACGTCACGTGACTGATTCCCCAAGCGTTCTTCTCTCTGTATTGAGATCTCTGGTGTAAGAGTAGTGGAAAGTTACAGGTACGCGGAAGTCAGTCCTGAGGTCACACGTTGCTGCTCACCCTGCTGCACCACGTGCACTGTGCTATAGAGAGGAAATATATTCCTACGTTAACAGAAAATGTTCCTCTGTTAGCAGTACAGAAGTTACTCCGTGCCTAATAGTTAAAGAGACAGTGTACACGCTGTAAGGTACTAGCAGCTGGGATACCCATGTCCCAGCGAGGTAAATACCATTGTGAGATCTGTAATTAAATGCTTTTTGGGTAGGGATAGAATTGCATACATGCCAACATTTTAGGACAGGGACGTGGGAGATTTAAAATAAAAAATCGAGAGAATGAAAATTCGCCATTGACTTCTATTATAGAAAATGCAATTTCAGGCGGGAGACAGCTAAAATAAAGCCATTTTTGGCTTGCAAAAATCGGTAGTCTCCCGCCTGAATAGGGAGTACTGGCATGTATGGAATTGTGGTGTTGCCAGTCAATGGCATTGGGTAGCCACTGAGAAGGTGGTGAGCGCCACAAAATTCTACGTTTGTGGTCATTCACTAATCTTTTCAATTCCTTTTTAACACCCGGCATGCAGATGTAGAGTAGAGGTAGGCTCCCATCTGAAGTTCCCCTCAGTGGATTTTCAGGAGCTGTAAAAACATTGTTTGCGTGCGCGACTGCATGTCACGATGTATATTTGCAGTGTTTAAACGATTGCATGATTATATCTTTAAGTATAGAGACGTTTGATTTATTTGATTGTAATTTTATTTAGTAAAATGCGCTTGAATATGAAAAATATACAAGTATAAATGTTCGAAGCTGGTATCGTTGCCACTGAAATAATTTTTATTTCTCGAGTCCGTGATTCATTAGGATCTGTCTAGAATCTTAGCTGGAGTACCTACTTTATTTAGTTAATGAAAGGAATATGGTGATATAACCAGTATTAAAATACCACCCCAAAATATGTTTTCTGCCTGTGTTGTGTTCTACTTACCCATTTGGATATAATATGCAAAGGTGGATTTTGCGCATAAGACCTTCTATGTGTCCCGGCTGTGTTTTAGCACAAAAGGCTTGACGATTGTGCATCTGCGTAAAGAGTTTCCAACATCTCAGGTCTCTGATAAATTTCCCCCATCCCCTACCTCTGTAGAGCAGTGGTTCCCAAACTGGGGTCCGTGACACATTCCCAGGGGGTCCGCAGGCAGCAGTTTTAAAAGCACTGCATAGTTCCTTGTATAATCATCAGTTTTTGGGCAGCATTAAAAGTGTCAAGATAACTCCGGTGATTAATGTACCTGCTGGAGAGAGATGGGGGTTTTGTCCAGTGGCAGCTTTGACTCATCTAAGGAAGCGCAGATGGTTAATAAGCCTGCTGCGAAGAATGTCTACCATGCATTTTTTTTTAAGCAGTATTTTGTTTTGTGCTTAGCTCAGTGGGTTCCTGCTTTTGCCATAGAGATTATTTTGTTATTGTGCAGGTCACAAGATCCAATCGTAATATAGCACAATGAGCTATGAACTGCCATTAAAGAGCTGCATGCAAACTGCATGGCACAAGTTAGTTAGTTATGCTTTTTCCCAGTCTTTCATTATTCTGATGCTGCTAAAAAGGTTTGTTTGGGTAGAAATAAATCATTGTTATTGTAGTCCATGCTAACCCCTGTGTTATGTTCTGAATCCTGACTTTGTGCTTCTCGAGACCAAGCACTCTTTAAAAAATGCCTACCAGTATGGATGACATGTGAATCCTACACCTTGCAGTCCTCTTTGCCTTATGTCACATTTTCTATTCACTGATTTACACACATATGATTCATTGTTTCTGTATGTGTGTGATGTAAAGTGCTCTGAAACCCTACAGTGGTATTAAAGGTGCTATAAAATAAATTAAATATACGTGACAGTGGAGCTATGGAGAGATGAGAGGCACTGTTTGTAAGGTAGTAGTGACGGAATTATTGTAGATTGTCATTCATTGAAGATTGCCAAAAGATTGTTGTATCCTGGTGAATAGTAAAGTCATTATTTACTATGCTTTAAAAGCGAATACAATTTAATATATAATGACAAACGTGTTGTAAAATGCACCATTTTCCCCTAAATTTTCTTGGGGGAGAGCCCCCCCAAAGTCCCCTTTGTAGTGATCAGGCACACTTGCTGCACTTGCTGTGCATTATACGGGGACTGGTGTGACAACATTTGCCGAAGCAGCTTTAGGTTTCCAGTCCCGCCTTGGCAGGAGCAGGAGCCTCGGGCAGCAAATGAAACCATGCAATGAAAAGTTAGTTGCGAGATGCAGCACCAACCTTCCTGTTAAGATTTTTTGATTTTTGCAAATATTGTTAATATGAAAATACTTAAATCTTTAGTAATTCAAGTCTAGTCTTTGGCGTGCACACGTGAGTGTTTATATTTTTGGAATTACAGATTAAATGTTTGACATTTAAATCTTACAAACTGCTTTGAGGGTCCCCGGCTTCCAGTAGTGACTCAATGGGGGTCCTCAGGAGTGAAAAGTTTGGGAACCACTGCTTTACATACTGCCTCTGAGATAAGCCTGACTGCTCGTGCTAAGCTACCAAGGGTGTGAGAAGGGGTTATTTTAGGAGTTTAACTCCCTTACCCTGGCTAGGAAGAAGGGTCCCTACTTGGACAAATGTAAATACCTCTGCCAACTAGAGACTCCCATTCCTAACAGGCAACTACTGAGGTTAGCATAAGCTTTGTAAAATCTTTATGAAGTTGTGTTCAGGAATTCTGGCCTGATGTCGTCTGGGTGCCATGGATGTCATATTTATGGCCATGAAGGGCCCTTGGGATGCGGTGATTATTAGCCAATGGGCCACTTGGTCTCTTAACACCCGATGACTACTTCCTGCAATATGTGGCAACTAGCTATGCCAGTGTTACACATTCATTGCAAAGACATCAGGGGCGAGTAACAAAATGTTTGTGTGCCATTGGAGAATGTTTCTCGTGCCCATGTTGTGTTCATTCCAGAGTCATTCAGCCATGCAGGAGTTGTATTCTCAGTTGATGGCTTGGTGGGAGGAGACGGTCTGAGAGACTGAGCTACAGTTCCCATGATTCCGGCTGAACCTGAAGTATAAAATCGACTTCCGGGTTCAGCGCGCTGCAGATTATTCTTGCCGGATCTCTGAAACAGAGCTGCTGTGCGTTTGTATCGAAGTCTTCTTGTGGGTATGGGTGCAGTGCACCAATCAACGTTTGGATTGTTTAAGCGGTGGCTAAGTGAAGGTTGCTCTCTAATCACCGCTTGGCTTTGTCTATTCAAACAAAGCGGACATTTCTTTCTGTGTTGGGAACGTGTTCCCCAAAACCTCTTTTTTATAGTGAAGTATTTGCCCGTGTTATTCCTAAGACAATTCCCGGTCCGTTGAGTATTCTTCACCTTACCTGGATAACTTGTTCATTTATGAATTCTTTGGTATTTGGGAAGGGAAACAGCTATGAATTTTACTAAAGAAAACACTAAACAACTGTGTGAAAGGATCATGGCTTCCCTACAATATTTTGATAGACTATCAGAGTATCGATTTTGTTACTGAGATAAAAATGTCCTAAGGAAATTATGAACTATACAAAAGGAAGTTGTGGTAATGAAAGTGAATAATCACAGATTCCTTGATTGCTATGACTTGAATCTGTTACCCTTGGAACATTTATTAGTTCTTTTGTATTCTCTTTCGATATCTTAATAGGGCATCATTTGAGTCCTGGTTGGTTCAATCCCTGTGAGGCTTCTCTTCTTGTTCTATTTGGTAGATATTCATTTTTATGGGAATGGGGAAGGAAATTGTAGAAATCTACCAGAACAAGTTTAGGTAGATAAATGATATTTTTATATTACAGTATTACTCTGGGAAAAGAGAATAGTGGGGTACTTGGACTCTTGTCCTTGGATACAAGGTTATCCAGGGTTATTTTCTTTTTCAGGTAAAAAAATTACATATACTAGTATAGAAGAATTTTGATGATCATTAATCGTTCAATATATAACAAGTTCATATGTTATGTTTTACAGATCTCCTTCCCTGCCGTTCCCTACCCTTCCTTCCCGCACTTGATCACCTTCATAATCTGTGTTGTAATAGCAATCAGATTTAAGGCTATCAAGAGGTGGACCACATGGAGCAGTGAGCAGATCCAGAGGGACTTGATTATTGAGACTCAACAGCCAGGATGCAACATCCTGCCCACTCACAAGATGGCAGAAGCACTCTCTTGGTGTGTGGATCTTGGTAGCCGCACTACAGGTATGGCTACCTGAGGGCTGCAGTCCCACTGGAAAACCAGTTTGTTAACCGTTTTCCCTTTCTTTCCCTGACGCCAACCCGTCTACCGGAATAAAAGAGCAGCCCCTCTCGTGTGTGTCCACCATTTACCCTTTAAAGGCAGCTTCCCCTTAAAAGCTTGCCTTTTAGGCACAAACCCTGTGTGACTTCCTGACAGGAAGAGGTGACGCCAGGGAGAGGTGACACCCCTCCGGACAGACCTCTATTATTTCCTTTCCTGGGAGTCGTTCACACCCCTTCTCAGGAAGGCAAAAGGCTGTCTGAAGGCCAGCATCTGTGAGTGGCTACCGGAAAACTTGGGCAACAGAGTGGCAACTTCCTAAAAGTTGCTTTTATTTAAAAGTAACATTAAATTTGGCCTGTGTATCAAGTCAGGTTTAATGTAACGATTATTTTGATATCTTGAAGTAGCAACTTTAGTAGTTCCATTCAGGAGCTAGCACAGCTGAGTTGTCAGTGTGTAACCCGGTCGTCGCTAACGGGGATACCAGTCATTCTACAGCAAAAACATCAAATTGTAATTTTTGCTGTTAGTACATCTAAAAATATATGTCCTTCTCTTTAATATACAGCACTCTGCTTTTAAGAGGCCTACTGTAGGAGTAACTTATATATAATAAAATGGGAGGTCTGGACTTTGCCATTAGTTTAGATTGCAAAATTTAATCCGGCTCTACCAGTCTGCAGTGGCAGTCAGGAAGACATGTTTTACTTTGTCACACTCAGGTTGGCACAATAAGTGCTGCAGCCCATGAGAGACACTTTAACTTACAGGGCCTGATATACTAGGGACTGATTAATAAGTTAACTTGAGACAATTGGGTAAAAGCTAATCTAAAATACACTTTTAGTGGTCAGGGCACTGGCACTGAGGTCCGATTAGCAGGGTCTCTCAGAGTCAAAAAAACAGCAGCGTTAGTCCAAACATGTGGGGTGATCATGCAGAAAGAGGCACTTCCATACAGGCAACAAGCATAGGATGTGGAGGACAGCTATAAACTGTAGATGAAATGCAGGGGTGAATAGATATAGCACAGCTTACCTCGCTTTGCTGGGAAGAAATGTTTGAACCTCCTTGAAAAGCAACTATCTGCTGCTGCTAACAGTGCAGAAAAATAAGAAAAAAGTAGTCCCTAATTGTAAGCAGTGGAAAGATACAACTCATCCAATCAGAAACAGCTATGCTCCCTAAGAAACCCAAACATAAAAAGAGGAAGGAAAATTGTTGAATAAGAAGCAAGCAAACAAGACTGACCAGAAAGCCCATCAGTAATAAGCAGTGGCCTGATCCAAACCCCATGCTAAGTATCATTAGTGTACACAATAGATATTTTGATGGTGAGTTCTAAAAAAAAGAGTACAATATAAATACAAACTTAAAATGTGTGTATGCACTTATATCAATATGCATTGTGTGTGAAAAGGGGTGAATGAAAAGGGAAAATCATTGTTTAATATGGGCAGACATAAGACCTGATTTTCTCTTCAAACAAAGGGGGTATCCTTACCGAACAACCCTTGCTGATTTCCAGTCCTGCTCTGGGGAGAAAAGGGATGGCAGCAGAGCAGTGGGCGAGGTAAGGACAGCCTACCAAAGCAATCAGTTCTCCTCCTGATCATTTGGGCCAAGAGGGAAGAGATGTGCCCTGTTTGAAGAGAAATAAGTATAACATACTCTTCATGCCTCTTTTGGAGGGACTGACTTGTCAATTACAGGCATTGAAATGCATTGGACTGAAGGAAAGATTTTGAACGTCGCAGCAGTAAATCTTTCACTCCTATGTCCTTCCGTATTATTCCTGCTGCCCTATGTATTATAGAGAATAGTTCAAGTTGAGCAGCGCCCCAATGACAGAGGACAGGGCCCACATTAAAACTTGGAAAGGTTGAGAGGTGTTCTGCATCGGAGGATGGATGTGGGCGAAGGGTGGCCATGTGGATGTGATCCTTGGATTAGTGCAGTGCTGGTAAGGTTGAGCTGACTGGCAGTTGTCATGACTACTAAAATAATTTTAGTTGTAAAGAGGTATTTATTCTACATGTGTCGTGGCGAATGCAGTTGTGTTAATGGTCCCGGTTAAAGGTACATAATGTATGTTAACAACTGACTGGTTACTTTGACTATATCGGGTTTACTTTCTCAATAAGATTATATTTAATTAAGAATTTTCAAAAAGACACATGCTATTCCTCTGTAACGCGCCGGGACACTCCTCGGAGTATCTGTGCACGCTACAAGTGCATATAACATAACATAACATAACATAATGTGCTTATATTTGAAAACCGAGATCATGTCATTCAAGACGTTATTATTCTCTTTCTTCTTTTCATAAGTCAATCAATTTTTACTGTTTTTGCCTTTGTTGCTGTCTTTTTTTATCATTTACTATAGCTTTATATGCAATATATTATCGCCAGTGCAAAAGGAGAAAAAGTCCTGAAATTTCACAAAAGAATATTTATATGAAGGATGTAGTCTAGGAAGTGCCAGGCATGTTCTAAGCTGAATCGAGGAACTGTAAAATGGTGGCCTGTGAAACTAGTGGGTCAGCCTAACAACTACAGAGGAATAGCATGTGTCTTTATGAAAATTCTTAATTAAATATAATCTTATAGAACTGTACATATGCAATTTTGAAGTTTTAGGTAAAAATAGCTCAAAAAGCTCAAAGCACCACTTGCAGCTATCTGGTCATGGGAGAATAAGTAAAAGTCACTAGTTCAGGCCGACCACGATGGAGCATGGGCAGAATACAGGGACCAAGTTAATCCCGCTGATAGTTACCTTCAAAAGTCAAGCATGAAGAGTACAGTTCGCAGTAGAAGGGGCCGCGAGGGCAAGGAAAGTGTCACAGATCGTCACTGTACTGCGAAAAGCGAAAAGCAGGCATCCTTGATGGTCATAGCTGTAGCACAAAGCTCATGTTCAGAGTCGCGAATGGTTGTTGCTGTAGGTTCGCCTTGGCAGTCACCGCAGGCTGTCGATGTAGTAAAAAGTGCAGATCTGACGTTATCGGTTGCTGCTGGTGGTCACTGTAGCTTGAAGAGGTGGGTTCACCAGAGCATCGCGTTGGCAGTCAGTGTGGGCAGCAAGATCTTAGTGCAAACAGACCCATTTGTGGTCACGAAGAAGCCAAAACTTCGGGATTTCTTCTGGTCTTTCAGGAGTTCAACTGGTGCCACATCAAGTTCCCAGGACCTGAGGGGGACCTCTTGTGGATCAGAAACTCACTCAAGAAGAGGCCAGCAGGGCTCAGGCAGGTTTAGCTACAAGTCCAGTTGCAGGCCCAGGCAGCAGGTGGGCCCGGCAGAAGCAGGCAGGCCTCTGGAGCTTGTTATTGGAACTCAGAACAGGAGGTCAGACAGCTGACCTTTGAGGTCACCTCAGCCTGGGATGAAATGTGCAGGTTTAGTATTCCTTCTCAGCAAGCAAGGCAGGTCTTAAGCAGCAGTGCAGGAGGGTGTCCATCTTCTATAGTAGCCACAGGTCCAGGAGTGTACTAAAAAGTTGGGTCAGATTGTCCAATATTTATACCTGGTGCCATTTTTGAAGTTGTTGTACAAGTTACAACTTTGGTGTAACTCTACAAGGTGTGCTTTACGATCCACGGGTGGCACGAATGAACTTGGTTCAATGCACCAGTGATGAATGTGAAAAACAAGTTATTGTAGCCCTGCAAGACGCTATTCAATGTGTATTTGATATAGAAGTGTTGCTTTTGGGTGACTAATGACCCAAAAAAAGGGTTAGGGGCACCGGGGAAACAGCGACAAACCTTATTACTTTATTCACAGTATCACACCCACAGTACTAAAAAGAGTGAACACTTTTGAATTAAAAGTATTAATTACTACAGGAACAATTTATTTATCAGGTTTTCTAAAACAATTACACAGAAGATTATAAGAACGTTATAAATAATGAGAATAAAATGAAAATTTTTAGCATAGTTAAAATGTTGTAGAAATGTCATCTAGTACTACCACTATAACGTCTTCTTCTATGCGCCATACTATGAGATTATGGAAGGCAGAGCAATTTGCAGTCTAGAGTTTCTGAGGGTGAAGAGATGCACTGATTACCTTGTTGACAACATAGCTTGTCTTTATCCGCGAAGGCACAAAGGCAGTGTTCTTTGCGAAGGGCAAACTCACACTGTGGTAGCAGTCAGTCGGTCGTTGTCCGGGACTCAGCGTTATCAACTTCAGGCGATAATCTGGGCGAAGAAAATCTCCTGATAAGTGGTCAAGTGGTCCTCCTTATATAGTAAAATGTTTAAGAAATTGGAATTTCTGAGAAAAGTTTAAGAATGTCTGACACAGATTATGTGCATCAAGGTATGCGCCCCAGATGTTATGTTTCCTTATGAACATATAAGGTAATAGGACATCAATTTAAAGCACATTATTTTGATTAAATGTCTATATGTGTTCTTAATTATCCTTGGTTCTGGTAGCACAATGAAATCGGTGACAGTACCCGCTCTAGTTATGTAGCAAAGCAGAAGCACTCAACATATACTATCATCTGAATTTTCCGTATTTGTAAATGTGATTCTTTCATCATAATTCATACACGGCTGACAGGGGCATCATGCCTAGAGAACTTGGGCGGAGCACAACCAGGCCTCATGCCCAGTTTGATATTTCTGCCAACCTTGCTTTTAGCCATAGTGATTTGCATTCTGGGACATGTAGTTTTACTTTTAACATTGTATGCACTTTTGTTACATGCAGATAAACATCAGCATCTGAAGACATTACACATGGGATGAAGCATGTAGCGCCTGCGTAAATGTATTTCTGACCGCAGTAAGGTAATACCTATATGCATGTTCTAAATTTTATAAGCGACAGAGGGAGGTAAACAATCCCTTATTCATGACAAAAGCTTTCGTAGTTCACACATTCTGTTTGAAAACTGATTCAAGAAATGCTTGTGGATTAAACTGTAAGAAAGTACAGGTATTGGTGAATATATATTTTAATATAAATTAGGCACTATTTGATATTAGGAACACTTGATATATTTAAGCTTCATGATAAAATGTAACTAGCTTCTGTATAAAAATGATACATTATCTAATATAACATGAGGATCCCTGAAACAGTATCTGTTTATGGGGGTGATGGCAGATTTCAAACATTCTGAATCATGCTGCTGCACCAGGAGGCGATGGATGCTACGCCTCCAAGCAGCCCACTGGTGAAAGATGTGGGTGAAAATTGTCTTCTTCTGCATGGAACTGTGAAACCTGATTTAGAGCCTGTACCGAGCACTACTGCACAGATGAGTGGCATTAAGTTTGGTGATACTGGTGCATCCCGTCCCATCAATGTAGGCCTTCTAGTATGCAATTTTTAAACAGACCTTCATCCACGGCACCATGCAAGTGCCTCGTGGCGAATCATGTGGATGCACATCATGGATAACAAGGCCACTGCTTTTGAGAGTTGGAGACATGACTTAGTGTTAGTCCAGAGGAGCAGGAAGCAGCACTGAGAGGACTGCAAAACCAGACCAGGAGTCTCTTCTAAATTGCACCACACACAGCGCAAGGATTGTGAGCAGCGACTCCTCAGCTGATAGTGCACATTGACTTGGTGTAGTAACAGGGACCCAAATGTGTGCCATTTCATATATGACTAGTCCTGCCCTTGGCCCTTGCTGTTCTTCACTTGTAACCTCCTACTTTCATGAGCACTGTCTGTCATCCAGCACACCCCACTACACAGTGAGGTGTTGATGGGACCCGACAATCAAGCCGAGATATGGCTTGTGAATATATTAGGGTGTGTTCTTCCCCATCCCCCAAACTATGCCCCAGCCATTTTGTCCCACTGAAGATTTGTGCCATGGGCCTGGACCCAAGTCCCCTATGCCAAAAGCCGGCACTGCTCCCTAACCCTTTTTAGGGCTCGCCTAGGCAGCTCTTGCACTGTCTCTTTGAGACATGCTGTATTCATGTATGGACTTGAAGCTTCGCTTATTTTCCGCCCATCTTTTCTATTGGCTCCTTTTTACTGTCCTTTGTAAAGGGTTTCTTTTGATTTATAATTCTCCTTAGTACCTCCTTTTCTTCTTTTGTAACCTCCTGTGAGGACTGGCTCTTACATTTGTTGTTACTCTGTATGCTTTTTTCACAGTCTGTGAGCACTATTTTCTTACATGACTTTCTCCTATTGCATGCACATGATGCTTTCCGCGCTTTATCTTATCTTATGTTTTTGCTTCAAGAATGGTGGCCGTGCCATTAACGCTGCTCACGCCATATTATATATTTTTTAAAGCACTGGTTTTAAGACACGCTTTATGTTCTTTTTGAAACGCGAGGCACTCTCCAGGTTCAAAACTGGCAGCAGCGCATTTCTTTTGTTATGCGTACTTCGCTTAAATCAATCAACACTCAGTCGACAATGGCACCCGCTGATCGCCGCCTGTCAACCCAATCCTGCCCCTGGTGTCGTGCTTTAGGTTTCAGCATGGCGCCCGCTTTTATATTAACAACACAGGAGCCACAATTTATGTTGCTAAGAGACAAGGGGTGTCCCAGCCGTCACATTCAGATGCTGCTAAACCAATTTAACAGACTGCAGGCCATCAATTCAATTGATATAGACTTGAAGCATTAATTGCTACTTCATTCTATGCACTTTACTCCAGATATAATCATAGGTCAGGTAAGTGCGGATACGTTTTAGTCAAGACCAAATTATACATATTAAAACAACAAATATAACAAAAACATACAGACTTTGATGAAGTAATGTGATGTTACAAACAATACATGAAGAGTAATACATAACAAAAATTAACTAAACATTATATCACCAGTCTTAGTTCCCAAAAGGAGCAGCTACTAGGACACCCTTTTTCCTTCCACAACGTATAACCAATTTGAGCAGCTGCTGCCCACGGGAAAAAGGAACATTAGACCCAGTAGTGAGACCATTCAAATAGCATTTCTACTGGGAGAATCTTAATTAACTGTGAGTTTCCCCGTGTTGTGTAATGCTGGCGCGTTTCGATTCCCAGGTGGTTTGCGGGATTCTCTTCGGGGCGTGGACTGGTTTATCTAAGGAACAAATAGGAGAAACTTAAAACTTCCCAATTGATCAAATTAATGGGTAATCTCTTAAAAGTACCTGTTTGAATAGAGAACTAAATTTGCATGTTGCAGACGAGAAAAGGCAAGTTGAAATGTAGATGGCACGATCTAGAATGAAAACGGATCCACTATCAGTCGTGTACATAATTTGGTGAATGTTTGTGTTTTGTAACTGAAGGAACAAGAAAAGGCACTTACTTGCGCCAGTCAGGCGGTGCTTTTACTAAAATTATAGGAATGCTTGCTGCCTGTTAGAGGGTGTAGCCTCATTGGACCTTGGAAGGGCGATCTAAAATTAGAGATGAGTGCTACATCAATAAAGTATCTAATTAGATACATTGTGGCTTCGTGGACAAGAGATAACACTTACTTTTGCTATGCCGGTGATGTTGTTGTTGAAGTTTCCTTTCAAAACTAAGTTGGTTTAGTGATTCCCAAAAACCGAATGTGTAACTTGAACGTGGTCACTCCGCTGTTAATTTCACGAAGCAATAAAGAAGGTTGCTACCTTTTAAAGTTCACACAGAAATGCACCACATCACGTCTCTCTGTGAAAACAGAAAAGGATGTGTCAGCATGTGTCTACTTTTGTAAAAAGAATCATATGCCCGTGTTATGAAACTTTGCATAGTCTTACTTGTAATCGGCTGTGCCAGTCAGCTAATGGTGTCTCATTCCCAATGTTCTCACTCTAGAACGCTTCCGGGTCACAGGAATTTTAAAGAGTGACCTGGTCCCATTGCATTATGGTTGAGTGAGTTTGTGAAGTTATTTAAACGAAACTATGCTACAAGTGAATCATATCCAAGGAAAGGATGGATCGTATATGTCGTTTTCAAGGTTTTTGAGTGAACTGGTATTGAAATATATATGCATATTTCCAAAGATTGTGTAAATCATGGTACAAACAGGAAATGCAAAACCAGACCTGGAGCCGTTTTAACATCTACCCATTTCTGACATTTCATTCAGTCCTTTGGTGGTGCTAATAAAGCGAGCTATCATATAGGCTTCTTTTCTTGACAGTAAAGCCTCAGTGTCACTTCCTCTTGGCGATGGTTTGATGACTGTTAGCACAGTCCACCTGAACTCAAGTTTATGGTGATTGCAATCAATTAAGTGATTCACCATAGGTGCTGTTACAACTTTATTTTTTATCCTTGATCGGTGCTGAGCTACGCATTGACAAATCTCTTGCGTAGTTTTACAACTGTAAATTCTTGGGTAGGGACAAACAATTTCATACATGATGTTTTTTGTCTTGCAGTTGAAGAACTTCCTCCTTGTCCGCTTAATTTCATCGTGTATAAAGTTAGTACCCACTATTGTCTTACTACGATTCATGCAGGTACCACATTTTTGGTGACCCATCAACGGCTTCATATTGAACAATGTTCTGAGGTCTTTTTTTCTGCAGGAAGGGGGTAAGTCTGGTCTTACAACTCTTTGTCCAATGCTCATATTCTTCTTCATAGCGAAGAGAGGGACATCAATCCCAAGGTCAGAATTCTGTATAAGGTGCCAATTCTTTCGTATAATTGACCGGAATGCATTCGTGTGTGGTCCATATGTCAAAGCACACACCAACTTCTTTATCTTGAGGTTGACTTTTTTATTGAGCAATGACTCTCTTGGTGTGCACCATGCTCGTTTGAATGCATGTTTCAGCAGGTTTTTGGGATACCCCAGTTCCTCCTTCTGCTAGCAGAACACCTCTCCATGTATTTGGAAGTCATCATTGCGGGAACAGTTCCTTTGGATCCTAATTAGTTGCCCATAAGGAAGGTTGTCTTTGAGATTTCTGGGGTGGAAACTACAATAGTGCAGGATGGCATTCTTCTCTGTTACCTTTTTGTGTAGCGTAGTAGCCAATTTGTTCTGATGGGGAAAGACCTCCTTGTCTAGAAAGGTTAGTGTTGTGTGGCTCTTAGTTAAGGTGAATTTAATGTCTGGATGTTGATAGCTGAGCCACTCGTTGAAGTTGTTTAATTCTGACTCGGTAGGACTCCAGAGACACCAAACATCATCAATGTAAAGGTACCAATGGGTGAGATTCTTCTTGAATGGTTTGTTGTTGTAGATAAATTTGTCCTCGTACCTAGCCATATAAAGTATGGCCATCTCTGGAGCAAAAGGACAACCCATGGATGACCCTTTGATTTGCCAGTAGAATGTCTCCTCAAACCTGAAGAAATGTTTCTTTAGTGCCACTTCAGCTAGTTGTAGGATGAAACTTGTGGGGACTCTGTGTGGTCATGCTCTGGCTTCTTAAAAGAATTCCATTGCTTCCAGTGCTTCATCTTGCGGAATCTGGGTGTACAGTGAAATCACATCAAAGGAGACAAGCCATTGCTTCGATTGGTCATAAAGGGTATCTTCCTCTTTATTAATAAAGTCCATAATATCCCGTAGATACGAAGGGACCTCAGGTAAAAACTCTTTGAGGAATGTGTCTATGAATTTAGAGATGGGTTTCTAGTATCGGGTCACACCCGATACTATCGGTCTCCCCGGGGGTTCAGGTAATTGCTTATGGATTTTTGGGAGGAAGTAAATGGCTGGAGTCCTTGGATGTTTCTTAATCAAAAATTCATACACCTTTGTCCCGACAATCCCTTGTTCAAAGTCCGCCTTGACTATTTGGCTTATTTGTTCCATAAGTTCACGTGAAGGATCCTCTTGGGTCGATCTGTAGCAGGAAAGGTTTTTGACCTGCTTATGTCCTTCGTTTAAATACATCGCTTTTGGTCCCACAACCACCGCTCCCCCTTTATCGGCCTGTTTAATGACTATAGAGTCGTCTTCCTTCAAGGCTTGTATCGCTCTGTGTTGTGCACTGGTCAGGTTGTTTTTACTGCTGGATTTTCTCTTCTCAAGTTGTTGAATAGAAGAGATGACGACGTGGTCAAATTCCAAAATTACTTTAGGGTTGGTATGAGCTGGTGGTATGAAGCTGGACTTGTTAGCCAAACCTGATGGTTCCAGTCTAAGTGAAGTCTCCCTGGAGGAAAAGAATGCCTTCAGTCAAATTTCACGGAAGAATTCCATTGCTTCCGTCTTCAGTCTAGTGAAGTCTGAATGAGACGTTTGTACAAATTGAAGGACTTGCTCTTCTTCTTTGGAAAGTTGTTTGTCTGACAGATTCACAATAATTGTCTTGGTTATGTTTGTAAAATTGGCACCGTGTGCGCATTTCCCAAAGCTGAGATTTGAAGCAAACTTTCTTTTGAGGTTGCCCTTTGTCTGAAGAAGAATTTTGCCTTAGTTGATTTCGATTTGATGGACCTTCGCCTGAATCAGATTCACTTGTGGACTCCGAGGAGGATGGTTCAGAGAATGTCTGGAAACTGCTCCTAGACCGGCCTTGATATCCCGACAGGGCCCTTCTGGATTCTGCTTTTGTGTAAAAGTCCTCTTTTAAGTTCGGATAAACCGACTCCAGGTTAAACGTTTTGATGTCTTTCTCAAGTTTAGCTGATTTAAAATGTATTGTATTGTTCTTGAATGCAGTGAGTTCCTTTTTGATCTTCTTCAAGAGAGATTTGGCTTCACTGGCAGTATGATTGTCCTTGATTCCTTGAGTGAGTTCAGCCTGTTCTTCAGCTTCTTTCATGCAAATGCGTTGTGCTGTTTCAATGTTGTGCACCATCAAGTCTTGGCTGCATTTAGTACTGACACAACTAAAGCCTTTCTTGTACACTGGATCGTCTGTAAATATCACCAGTACATTTTTAACCTGTAAGCCCCAAGGTATTATGCCTGCTTTGAGACTTTCCAAAAGAAAAAAGCCATGTAACTTCATTCTTGTGTGTTTTTTGTGGAGGCGCATTCGTTTCTCTAACTCGTTTTGTTGTTTAGCTGAGGATTAAGTAACTCGTAGAGAAGGTGGAAGGTGTAGTGATCAGTCTTTGAATGTGTTCTTCCGTGAATGACAACGTATCCCACTCTGACATTCTGTTTGCGTGGTGTCCAATCCCTAAGGATTGCACCAACTAAACCGTGAATGGTGAGTGATCTTTGTGTTTAGTTAAATAAAACCCTCGCGGGTGAGAACCCGCCCGTTAGCATAACAGCAACAACGGGTTTGGCCCAAACCCCTTCTTGCTATTACACTTTATGTTTCAGAACGGCGCTCGCTTGTCTTCTCTCTGCCCGACTGTCTGCTCATGTTTGAGCATGGCGCCCACTTTCATATTAACAACACAGGTGCCATGCTTAATATTTTAGCAGGGGCCCGCTTTCATTATTGTTTTTTTTTAAAGTACTGGTAATTAGCATTTTTTTACAGCAGTGTGCCACGCCACACTTAATCTTCACCAATGGCAGCTGCGTGGCTCACCCAACTCTATTTCAACATATTTCTACTTTTTTTTAAGCACCATGGCATGCCGCTCTTCATCAGGAATAATGGCAGCCACTCCTTTCTTTTTTTCTGCCTGGCTTGCACAACTTCCTTCGATCCCTCCACCCCCACAAACAAAAAATAAAAATAAAAAACATTATCATTCACGCCAATAGGCCTAACTTTCAGAAATGCGAGATATATTGCATTGGAAATGCTTGTTCTCGCTCTTGCAGGTTCCTTTCTCTCTTTCTGATAGTTTTGTAGTCCTTTTTTGTTTGTTTGCGGAACTCGACCTATAGGTATTGGAGCGCTTAACATGAGCACCTGTACATTACACAAAGACACATTTATTGTTGTTTGTTTCGGCACAGGGAGATGAAAATGTCCCTAGAATCACAGGATGTTGAGCCCACGCCAAGACTCGAACCTGGTTACCCAGAGCCAAAGTTTATAACTCTGACCATTACGCCACATCCCCTGTTCCTCTGTCTATTTCCTTCTCGTGCACTTGTTAAATATCTGATGTTATAAAATAAATGCCGGTCCCCAAAAATAAGTGCTGTGGCCCCAACTGGCAACAACTGGCTCAAATGAGGCACTGCATACACCTGGGCACTGAGCACACATTATGGGTACAGCAGTGTTCTGCACTCTATTACTAATACAAAAACATAATGGTCTTCCTGATCATGCCTTACGAGTCCCTGTGAGGATGTAGAGAGAAGAATACGCAGCAGAGAGTCATCTTGGGGTAAACCGATGGCTTCCCCAAAGGTGGGCTAAAGTTACCACATGGCTCCATGTTTGCACTCGTTGGCATAGTTTTAACAGCAAAACGCATTCTGAGAGCAGTATTCCCAGTTCACCTAAATTGAGTCAGTTGGACTAATGTTCTAAATTACAGCGAATTGTCGAAGGAAAAACTTGATGGGAATATGGTGTACCTGGTTACATGCCACAGAAACCAAACTATGTCTCTCTGACAAGGCCTAACTGGGCTGAATCTGGTCTGGGGTTGCGTTCACATGGGACCTGCCCAGGCAGTTTGGTCAGGATTGTTTCGTTTTTAAAGCAAGATTGGCTTATTTGCATACATATGATGTGTCATGGTGGGCAACAAATTATGGATTGGAATGTGGCCTGAATAATTAGTAGTGGCTGAGATTATTTCAACATTCTACCCATCACATTTTGTTTTTCTTGGTTACATGGGAGTCATTTGGTAAGCTTAGAATAGGTGCATTCTTTGATTGACCTCACCTGCTTGGTGGTCATATGACACCACCCTGATGGATCTTATTGCAGGGATCACATGTGGTTAGCATGGTCTTGGGTACCAGGAAAGGATGTGCATATGCATTGAAGGGCTATTGATGCTGAAGGCTAAAAAGAGTCTAGACCCCTTTTGAAATGTGAAGCTGCACCCCAGCAGGTGAAGGGCATAGAGCCCCCTTTTGTTTCTGAACAACACTTGTTTAATAAAGACCCAGAGAGCCACCAGCTGGAGATCAGGACTACATTTCTAGAAATGTGGCGAAATGTTGCATGAAATGATGTATAAACTCGTGAATATCTTAGCAGACAACATAGGTAAAGATATGTTGTTGCCAAAAAAAAAATCATATTCAATGAATCAGGGTTTTATAGAGCGCGCTACTCGCCCGTGAGGGTCCCAAGGCGCTGAATATTTCCTGTGACGTCCTCATACCTTGTTGGAGAACTTACTAGACCAGCACCAAAGATCATATTCCTATTATTGCGAAGGCAAAGGATGCGTTTCTCAGAGGGCAGACCCATGGCAGAATGTGTGCTATGCAAATATCAATGACGTGATACACACAATTAGCAACAGTATTTGTAAACTCAGAAACGCTCATAATTCCTCAGTGCTGAATTCACCACAATGTTGCACTTCAGTGTAAAAATAGCAATTAGTATATCGAAATGCAACTCTGTTGCGAATTCCCCCCTGAAACAGGCGCACTTGGGTAACAAAGAAACTTTTTGTGAGGAATAGACCAGGCTGCTTGGTTGGTGTAGACTTCACGTATTGTGTAACACAGTGCAAACAAGGAGCAAAAGCCACATGGATTCCAGCTACCACTGCTGTAAACCTTTGCATACAGCAAGACATCTGATACTTGCATTTATTTAATAGAAGTAGGTTTATTATGGCCCTGGTGGCTTTTAATCAATACTTTAGATTGAAAGGAGATACACTTCCCATAAGAAACACGTGTTTGTATGAAGGCACTCGGTGTTGAGCTGGGAACGGCTGTCACACACTCACACTCGGAAGTACCTTTCAGGCATACCTGTAACTTTCCAGCTCACATGTTCCCAGGGTGAAGAACCAGTCCTAGCATGCAATCCTAGCCCACAACAGTGTCATTTCACAGCCAGACTATCTTCTCGCGAGATCAGGATTCCTTCTTGCTTCAACTCTCGTCTGTACAACGTGCACACAATCTCATATCAGTGCACTGCATCGATTCCTCTCATGTGGCTACTCCTAATACATTTTAAGAGAGTTGTTTCTATCTTTCAGTTTTATAAACATTAAACACTGTATCACAAGATAAAAAGATGAAACTCAAACAAATAAAATGCAGTAATGACTTTATCTAGCAGAATAGGAGCAGAACAGGAGCAGTTGGGCTGATAGAACTAAAGTGAGATCATTTTGTGCTCAATATTTAGGCTTGGTGGCGGTAATGACCAGATCACTAGAAACAGATTTGAGTGGGCGGTGAAAGCTGTTGATTTTAATTCCTCAGCCGTAAACTGCGCTATGTTTAATATTAGACCCATATTGTATTGTTGGCAGTGTTACCTGGCTTACATTTTGGAAAACAAGTAAAATTACCAGCCACAGCTTTTACTATCGACAAACTGAAATACCACCAACACAGATGTGTTTATGCACTAAGACCAACAACACAGACAAACTCATACTGCTGACACAAAACCGTTTCCGTGATACAGCCCCATGGTTTTTATGCAACTCAGCACGTATGTATGATTTAGGCTATAGAAGGCAATATTATTTTAAAGCATTTATAATATTTTATGCTGATGTCTATATATTGTGAAACCTAGAACCACAGGACAGCGGCAATAGAAAATATACCCAACACGTGAGGACACAGATATGTAGGTATGTTTATAGTGAGAACTCAGGACAGTTAATGCGTAGAAACGCCCAAAAAACAAAGCACCACAGTGGGGTGAGGCGGGCGAGGAAAGGATACAGTATAGGATTGTAGGACGATTATAAAGAGATGGATTTTGAGCCCTTTCCTGGCTTTCACCACTGAAGGAACATGTCTAAGATGCACAGGGAACGCCTGCTCTTGGGGGTGTTTGATGGCCTTGATGGATCCCGGGCAGACAAGCGCTTCCTAGGTACAGCGGTAGCGGTGGCGAATCGGACATAGCGGCACTCTGGTCCCAGGCTAAACCGCCCTCTGTGAGGAGGTGGAGACAAGGAGTAGATTGGTGTGGAGCCCAAGAGGAGCCCCTTTCGCAGCCCGGGGCTGCCCCGAACTCTTTGGTAAAATATGGGGCAAGTGGTTCCACTTAAGACCCGCCTGAGGGGTCTGTGTGTGTTGGATACGTATATTCCGTTAAGTAGGTGTCATGCCCATTTCAAGGGTGTCTTACGAGTCATGGTCATCTTCAATTGAGTGTCTTTTGTCCCAATAATGTGTTTGATTTGCTGCCGATTAATTCTTGTCTTTGTTGTGAAAATGCAATAAAGTTGATTATCAAAAAAAAGATGCACAGGGAAGCCATTGTGGAGTCTGCCCTGCTCACACTTCTGTGTTACAGTGGATGTGGATATTATATATATAGATCTCAAGGAGATGCAGAGAGACGCTAGCGTAGAACAACCAAGTCTTTATTAAGTACGCGTCAGCCACAGTTGTGAATGCTCTCCTTGCTCAGAGCTGGCACCCACTGAAGCTCAACATAGAACTTTCGGAGACCAACATTATAATCCACAGCATCATTCCCATAGTGGGGAGGGGGGAAGGGGGGGCGAGACCTAACAAGATGGCTGAATACACGTGCCTTTCGGCGCTCCCACTGGTGACATCCCGTTGTAATCCTGTGATGTAAAACTTGCACTGGCCCCACAATCGGCTTCATGACCAGATGGCCCTTTCTGGGAAGGTTAGAAATGGGAACTGACCTCTTTGTCTCGGTAGCGGTGGAGACACTGAACCGAGGCTGCGGGTGTGGCGGAGCCATCTTGGGCGGACCAAAGGCAGACTCGAGACCCATTACCGAGGTGTATGGTGAGCACTGGAGGCTCCTCCGAGGCACGGAAGTGAGGGCGGTCTACTAGACAGTCCAAAATCTATCGCTGACAAGGAGAGCAAGATGATTAATCTGAGGATTCTCCATCGGGGATCGCTTGCGAGACCGGACTCACCTTGTGTGCATGGATGCCCCGGAGGTTGGACGGGGAGCCGGACCTGCCCCGTCTGTGCTGTAGAGGAGTCCGGGACGTGAAGGCAGACCCTGTGGGGACGAGTGGCGCAGAGACAGATGAGGGGTGCACCTCCGCTGGCTGGCAGAGTCTACCCTGCGGTGTCCAGAGAGGACAATAGCCAGGTGAGGCCTAATGCAATGCAGCAATGACTGACATACACATTCTTGGCTAGTGGTATCGGGAGATGACCCACGTGCGGGCCCTCCCCTTTTATTTAACCCTGCAGGCCACGCCTGGCCTGCGGAAGATGTGGTCGTTTTTCCGGCTAACGAGCCGGAACACAGGACTGCTAACTGTTACATTTCTCCTCAACTCGGATCTTGAAAACAAAACTTTGGGAAAAAGTCTCATGAATATAACCAGTTCCTACACAACAGTCTTGTGTGTCTCAGCATGCGAAATCCTGAAGACGCTGGTTAGGATGAGGGTTCGACCAGAGGCAGTAACGATGTTGCTGGCCTCGGATGGACGGCTCAGCCTGCATCGGTCTACTTGGAGGTGAGCCAGGAAGCAGGGGTCCGGGGGAGGTAGACTCTGGAGTGTCGTCATTGTCTTCTCCACGATCAGGCAGGTCCCTGCCCGGGTTCAGCGGGTGTCGAGGGTCAGACTCTGCAGATTCTGCTGGGACTTCTTTTAACCAGGAGATGTTGCGAGATATTTCCTCACTCCCTCTTCGGGCGGTCACCATAGTTCCATTGCTGGCAACAACTGTGCAGGTGCTTGGTTCATGGATGGTCCGGAACTTCCCCCCGGGCTGGCTGTCTTTTAGCAGGACAGTGGCAACTGGGTGGAGTGACCGGGGTGCAGCGTGGCATCGGACACTTGCCCGGTGATTCTGCAGTTCTCGCCATGCCTAGGTTTCCTCGATGTCTTGGGGTGGGGGTGTCCACCCTGGATCAAGTCTCTCCGTGGCCCTCTGAACATGAGGGACCAGGGGCTCCGCAGCGTGGGGCAATGTGGGGTGCTTCGGTATTCCCTGAGGAACTTGTGGAGGCGCCATTCCGGATCTACTTGGTTCACACTGGCAATATATAGCATTTTGTTTAATGTCCTCATAAAACGTTCTACGTCTCCATTGGCTTGGGGCCATTGGGGCGTGACGTGGCGGTGATGTATCCCTCGTTGATCGAGGAATGTAGCAAACTCAGCCCTGTGGAACGGGGGCCCATTGTCACTCCGAATCTCCGTGGGGAAACCAAACGTGGCAAACACCTTTTCCAAAACGGTGGCCACATGGTGAAAGCGGTCGACATGACTGATTCCACTACAGGATATTTAGAAAATCCATTCACAAGGACAAGCGTGTGTTTCCTCCAGGGATACTCCCACAATCCATGCTCACATTTGACCATGGGACGGTGCAGGCCTCTTTCGGGATTACGGGGGTTGGCCTCTCAGGAGCACTGGTTAATTGGCAGGCGGTGCACCGGTGCACTAAGTCTTCAACCATCGCTTCAAGTTCTGGAAACCAGACCTTTTCTCTTATTCTTGCCTTCATTTTGGTTACACCTTGGTGCCCCCCATGGGCCAGTTGAGTCGCTCGTTGCCTCAGAGCTTGCGGTATAAATAGCTTTGAGCCTCTTAGGAGCATTCCATCAGGCGTGGCGCTCAGTTCGCGCCTCACCCTCCATATCTTTGTCAGCTCTCCCCGATCTTCTGGTGCCCATGTATTGGCCTGTTGAATGTAGCTCCTCCACGATTCCTCTTGAACTGCTTGAAGAGTTCGGGTGTATATGGGGTCGTGCTCCGCAGCCTTCTTGATTTCTTCAAATGTCATCGCCATGGGGCACACCACTGCTGAGACCATCTGTACGTGTTGTTCCGACGCTTCAAGGTCATCCTCTTTGGCCTGGGGGGCTGGGTGCCGGGACAAAATATCTGCTGGATTCTTTGCTCCAGGCCTGCATACTACTTCCATCTGGTATGGCTGGAGCTGCACAGCCCATCGCTCAATCCGTGGAGGAGGATGAGGAGCTAACCCTTTGAAGAGGGGAACCAACGGCTGGTGGTCCGTTACCACGATAAACGGTTGGCCCGTCAGGTACAGATAGAGGTGGTTGCAGGCCCACTTTATGGCGAGCGCCTCTCGTTCGATCTGGGCACACCTTGTTTCAGTGGGCGTGAGGGACTTGCTGGCAAACGTTGGGGCTGCCCACTGACCTGGTTCCTGTTCCTGGGCAAGTACTGCCCCTAGCCTTACTGGACTTGCATCTACCAGTAGTTCTATTCGTCTTGCCGGGTCAAAGTATGAATGTGGATTCTCCCAGGAGTGCGTCCTTGATGTTCTGGAAGGCCTCCTCTTTCCACGGTCCCCATTGCCAGCTGGTGTCCTCTTTTGTGAGAGCTCTCAGCTGCTCAGCGTGGGTTGCGAGATCAGGGATGAACCTCCCACAGTAAGTAGCCATGCCAAGGAAACTTCGCACTTTAGTGGGGTGATGGAGCTGGAGCGCTACGGATGGCTTGCGACTTTTCGGGTCCACCTGGATGCCTTGCTGATTGAACACAAACCCAAAGAATTCCAGCGATGGTTGGAAAAATAGGCACTCCTCTCTGTGGAGTGTCGCATCGTGTTCACGGAGATGAGGCAGAGTATTCCTTAGGTGTTGGTGATGGTCAGCGGCCGTGGCAGAGTGGATCAAAGATGTCGCCGCTGACGTTTATCACCCCTGGCAGCCCAGACAACATCTCAAGAATGGTGTTTTGGAACACCTCTGCGACTGAGGATATTACGAAGTTCAGTCGTTTGTAACAATGCAGCCCTAAATGGGTACTGAAGGTCATAATGTATCGGCTTTCCACCGCTAAAGGCAGCTGGTGGTATCCCGCATTCAGGTCGATCTTCGAAAACCACCTTGAACCATTAACATCTGCAATCATGTCATCCATAGTCGGCGTGATGTGGCGCTCTCTTTTGATAGCTCGGTTGGGCAACCTCATATCAATGCAGAGGCGGATGGCACCTGGCTGCTTAGACTTTTCCGCTATAACCATCGGGGACACCCAGGGTGTCGGTCCAGAGACTTTTTCAATAAACTCCTAGTCTTTCCAGGTTTTCCAGTTCTTTCTCCACCAAGGGCCTCAGGTGAAAGGGGATTCGCTGGTGTCAAAGTGCGTCCGAGTCCTTGGAATAGTTCCGGGAACTGATCTAATATCTCGTCGACCTGGTGTGCTTGGTCGCTCAGGGCGAATGACACTAAGCCAAGGTCCTCTGCTGTGTGACTGCCTATTAGTGTGTCCGCTTCACGGTCTATGCCGTGGATGATGGTCGTAACTTCTCAGTCGTTGGATCTCACTGGGACGGATATCTTTCCCCTCAGTGGCAGGGGGGTTTGGCTCCCATAGGCAAATATCCTGTTTCGGGACGGGGTGATCGGTGGACGGGTTTGGGGGCGCCAGTTTTGAAAAAGACCCATCACGTTGATGGACGCCTAGGTGTCGATAATTGCTTTCACCTCCAATCCAGCGATACTAATCATACAGGTGGGCTGCGGCCTGTAGTGCTAGAGGCACTCCTGTGGTTTGACACCCTGTGATGACCTTTGACTACCATTATTTTAACTGACTTTAGTGTGTAATTTTATCCTAGCCTGGATGTACGATGGTCCTGCATAGGCCTGTTTCTCTTACAAGTTTCTTTCTTGTAATCTTGCTGTCTTCAGTGGGAGCTGTCACGAAGTAGGACAGCCTTGCCAAGAAAAGAGGTATGGAATGTACTTTTTGGTCTCGAAATGCAGTGTTGTGGGCAGTGATGCACACATGTGCTCGGTGTTGTACATTGAGAAATGAAGTATGTGAATCTATAAGCAGTTGTGCACAATTGTGCATTGTGTTGTACATTGATGAGAATTATG
Organism: Triturus cristatus; assembly: GCF_964204655.1. Lineage (NCBI taxonomy): Eukaryota > Metazoa > Chordata > Amphibia > Caudata > Salamandridae > Triturus > Triturus cristatus. The sequence continues at coordinate 271,874,994 of NC_140581.1, forward strand.
AAGGCTTTGATATGGCCTCTTGTCATCCTTTTTCCTGACTTCAACTTTTCTGCGTGCACAGAAGCACTTGCAAGTTGTTTGGGTTATTCACGTTCAAGGATTCTTTTTTGTTTAATGTACTCTGAAAGGCTTTGTGTGCTTCGTCAAGATAAAGGCTGGAACATGCGAGATTTGGAGAAGGGGACATGAGAACTCCTTCCTGCCATGGGAATGCTTGCTTGGAAACTAACCAGTTCTGGTAAGATTCCTCTAGCGCGGGGGAAGGTCTTTCCAGAACCTTCTAGTGTGTTTAAAGCTGAGGGTTGTTAACTCAGAAATCTGGAGTTTGGAATCTGGGTGGGGACGGACGCATCTACCTCAGAGTGTGGGACCCTGGTTGCTGAGGCTCTCAAGCTCGGCTATTTAACTTCCCCAGTCTGAGATGCAGTGTTTGCACCGGGTGATGTTATGAGTTTTGGTTATTGCCATTGTGATGTTTGGCCAGTGGCTTTGATCATTTGATGTATTTTCTTTGTGATGTGTGAGTGACTCAAGGTGCACCTCCAATGTACTTATTTGATGTATATATAGCTTTCTGATCTCTTGCAGGACGTCCCAGTAAATTTGCTTGAGTCTTAGTTTATATTATTTGCTGCTTGTTTATTCATCAGTATTATTCATGCATTATATTTACCAAGTGTGTTATTATTGCTTGCATATAAACATATATAGCTCTTTGTGTTTTTGAATCTTGTGCATTTGGCATCTGGGAAAGCCTTTCTGTTAGAGAGCATTGCGTAAAATAAAACCCCAAGCCTTATTATAAACGAGAGAGAATCCTTGCATTTTGTAAAATAAAACCCTTTTCTAAAGGTGTTGTTTGTTTTGTGTTATGTCTCCTGCTTCGCCTTGTGGGTTTGGGCTACCGTGTGAAAGATTCTGTATTATCTGATAGGCGCAAGCAACACATGGTCGCCTGCGACGCTTGAGCTCCCGCGTAAACGAGATCAGGTACGTCTCCCCTTCGTCGTCGTCTGTGGAGGAATCTTCTGGTCCTTGGTATCGTCAGCTTGTTCTTAGTGCCTCTTCCTTCGGCGCAAAGTCCGTAGTGGACAGGTGTCGTACTGCCCGTGAGGGTGGCTTTTTTCCTCGTGTGTCGCGGCCTCGAGTCCGTCTCTGGCACACTGCCGCGAAGTGGTTGGGGATCCCACAGTTTGCACAGGTTTTTCCTTGCCACGTGTGGCTCATGCCAACAGTTCCCACACCGTGTCTCGGGCGACTCGGGCCTTGTCTTCTTGGGTCTGTCGCTTTGTGTCTTCGTGCGGAGGGCATCGGCCCTCTCTGTCTTGATGGTCTCCGGTCTTGCTTGGGGCTTCTTGAGAGCCTGGTCCATTTCCTTAGCTCTTGCCATGGATAGATTGTGGGTCCTCGCCAGTATGAAAATGTCTTCCAGAGTGATTCTTGGCTGGCTTAGTATGAGTCCTCTCAGCGTCTTGTCTCTGCACCCTTGGATCGTCTGGGCTCTTATCTCCTTGGGTTGATCATCCTCTGTACATGTGCTGGCCAGTTCCCGCAAGCAGGCGTAAAATGCATCAATCGACTCCCCTTCCCATTGGCGGGCCTGGTGCAAATTGGAGTGTTCAAAATCAGGATTCAGTTGGTGGTCGAAATGCGCATCTAGTGCCTCTTTACAGCCCCGTCGTTCTCCCTGGTGGCTACAAAATAGTTATTCAGGTGTTCGATCCAGATTTTCCACCTAGGGGACGCTGTGGCCATATCTTCCAATTCACTGAAGGGTGGCAGTACCCCGGTAAGTGCGTGTTGCACCGGGAGTCTGTGTTGGGCCTGGTCATCATCGCCCATGCTGTCTGTGGGTAGGTATCTGTACCTCTACCTTGATGGTCCCCCCAACTGTACTCGTCCCTGGGTGGGAGCTCCCCTCCCTTGACTACTTTCTGGTGCACTGTGCGTCTCCTGTGCTGCCCACTCACTGCAGTCACTGTGGTGGTATAATATAGTCCTGTACTGTTTCCTCTCTGCCCCTTTCTCCTCTTGATGTTATGAAGCGCTCATGTCTTCCTCCCTTGATTCCCTTTTCTTGTTTGTATTTTTTTTCTTCTCTGTTTCTTTGTCCCTCACTGATGTTCCATCCGTGTAACTGCCCACGTGTCCTGCTTGCCTTTCCAATGTGTTTTGACCTCATGCGACCGTTCAATTGTTCTGGTGGAGCGCAGCTAACTCCCACACGGGCCTCTTCCCAATGAGGCAGGCACCCTGGCCGGTCCCACTCCTCACATCTGGGGCACGCAGGCTCACACCGTGCCTTGTGGAGGCACCGCAGCACGCACCTCATGAGCGCGTGCTGGTTAGGGGCTCGTCAACACCGCCCCAGGTGTGGCAATCCAAGGCGCCGATCAGCACCGCCTCCACGGTGATCACACACGACGTGTGGGAGGCGTGGCAGCCGGTCCCTGCAAGGAGGCACACACGCAGGCTGGGAAAGTTGTGGGTTGCCGCCGGGCTCTTTTCTGGGGCAGCTGGACTTCTGGGGCACCGCAGCAGGGTACCACACACCCGCGGGGCACAGATGATTTCTCTGTCGTGTCTTGTGCCGCGTAACAGGTTGCGCTTCTGCAGCATGGCAGCAGCTTCACCCGCAGCAGATGAGCCAGACAGGGTGGCTGGGGAGAGCGAGGGTCACGACCCCCTCGTCGCCAATGTGGTGTCCAGAGAGCACGATAGCCGGGTGAGGTCTAATGCAATGCAGCAATGACTGACACACACACACTTGGCTAGTGGTATCGGGAAATGACGCACGTGCGGGCACTCCCCTTTTATTTAACCCCGCAGGCCACGCCTGGCCTGCGGATGACGTGGTCGCTGTTCTGGCAAACAAACCGGAACACAGGACTAACAACTGTTACATACCCGACACCTGGCGACATTGGTTGATGGCGGAGGGGGACTTCCTCCTGGGCCCTGCAACAGAGAGCTTCGTGGTCCAACGGAGAACGCGGGAGGAAAGAAGAGGATCGGGACGTGGCCATGCTCCGGGTCGCAGCCCTTCTGAGCCCTGTTGATCTGGGTGGCTGCGGATGTGGCCCCGGCTCCCCTCATAAGAGGCAGGCCCGAGCTGGATGGGCTCCAGGGTGAGCCCGAGGCCTGCTGACAGCACAAGAGGACCTGCACCAATCTGTTTGAGGATGAGGGGGCAACCCAATACAAGGCCATCCCCGAAGACATAGCCCGGGTTCTGCGAAGGGCAAGACCAACGGAAAGTTGTACAGAGGTGGCCAGCTCAGCTGTTGGTGTTGATGGCAGACTTGACTCTTTGGTATTTACTACAGAAGCAGAGCAGGTGCAGCCACCCCAGACAAGCAGATAACGGTTCCTTAGACGTCAGTGATATGGCTTGCTGGGGAGTGGGGACACTGCAGTGAAACAGAGAGTGCAAAACTTTTTGTTATTTTCTTTTCTTTATTGAGATTTGTAAAGTACAAAGATGCATGAAATTATCCATTAAGATACATGGTTTCAAATCTCTCAAAATTATGCATCGATAACATCCAAATTAACCCAAACAATAAAACAAGATACAGAGTGTTTTCCTAATATGATTGTTGATCATCTCACCAAGATAACTCGTCCAAACAGTCCGCTTCACATTTCTCCATGTGTTGAGGTATATCATATTCATAAAAAATACTATTTGCCAAAAGACATAATGAAAGAGGGTGGCTATATACATCCCAAGTCAAACAACATCTGTTACATTTTAGTCTCGTTGGGAGCTTAAAGTGGACCCTTTTACAGCATGTATGTATCTTGCTCATTTCTCCTCCTCAGGCAGTACTATCGCAAAAAGAGGGCAACCTGTAGCAGCTCAACCTCCCTCCATCACGCAGGCCGAGGCCCATATACCAGTATCCATGCAAGAGCCTCGATCAGTCTCCAGGGGGTATGTCTGCAAATAATTCTTTAGTGGCTGCCAAATATCTTGTGGGAGCGAGGCCAGTGGTTGTAATGAGGCATATATTTCACTTGTGTAAAAATGTAAGTCCGTTTTTATATAGCGCAGCTACTCACCCTTACGGGTCTCAAGGTGCTGGGGGCCGTAGTGGAAATTAAGTGAGCTATTGCCCAGAGTCACACGGTGCTGAGCTGAGCTGCCGCCGGGGATCGAACTGTGAACCCTGTGCTCCGAGGTCAGCTGCCCTGGCCGCTGCACCACACCTCTCCACAATATACCAGGTCTCAGATCCAGGCCTTCACTGTCGGGGTTTGTATTCTACCCCAGTGTAGGGAGACTTTAAGAGTCGCAATCAGTAGGGCAATTGCGGCAAACCGATGGATTCCTTTCTGCAAGGGCTGGACTTATCCCAATAATGCCATCAATGGCGCAGGGTGTAGTCTATGCTCAATCATTAGGGATAAATGTCGGAAAACCTCCCCCCAATATGCCAGGATAGGCCCACAATTCCAAGCCAGATGTGAAACATCAGCTCGGTCAGCAGCACATCTGGCACACGCATGTGGGGCGTTAGGCTCCATTTTAGCTAGAAGATATGGTGTGATGTTTGCATGGTGCAAATATTTAAAATGTAATCATTTGTGGCGATGGTTATTTTGACACATAGAGTGTTTGTTCGCAGCAGTAAAACTACACCTTGTCAGTCAATGGAAGGTCAAGTTCTTGTTCCCAGACCAAGCGTGCTTTTGCTCCAACTGCAGGACAGGGATTCAATATAAATGTTATAGTCGTGATACTAAATGTGCCCCGTCTGGTGCAGTTATAACTAATGTGAGTGGGGGAAAGTCAGATGCTTCCGTTGCCGCATTTGGGAGTGCCCCTGCTAGGGAACAACGGACCCTGTTCAAGAGAAATCTGTCCATATAAGATGTATCTCCATGGAGGGTGAGCTCCACAACGGTGCATAATCGCAAGTCCTTAAAAAGAAATCTCCCACAGTGTGTAACCCGTGTCTGGCAAGCGGTAAGAGTTTCTGTTGTGGGGGGGATCCAGGGGTTGTCAGCTAATATTATATGTGAGGAATATAAAAAGTCTGCCTGTAGTTATCGCGTAACTCTGTCCATGCCCAGCAAGCAGTGGGTAATGTCTGAATTTCAGTGGGACTTCGAGGTAGGGCCTGCAGCAATATAGCCAAAAGTCGCTTAGGATATATCTGAGATCGTTCTGCTTTTAAATATTGGAGACGGGCATCTGGATGAGCGTGAACACTTAGGGTAAGGATCATCTGATATCTGGTCTCCTAGAGGGAACGCACCAGGGGGTGTGGTTTAGCCGAGTACCTCCTGAGCCCTAAACCAGAGTCAGAAGAGCAGCTCCCATGCTCAAGGAAAGGGACACAATAGAAAACGGAGGACTCACGAGTTAAAACCTATACTAGCCTGGACGCCTAGAGTGCTGAGCAGGCGAGGAGTGGCCTGAGATCGGTGGCAAGACTGTTCATTGACCCAGAATAATTTTTAAGCGGCCAAGCCAACATGGTGAAAGATAAGAGCAACCGAGTGCAGGCCAACAAGATCCTGAACTATGCGCATCCCTTTCCCCATGGAACGGACCGGCAGGAAATGAGTAAGGAGGAACAAGGGAATTGGGGCCACAAACTCTACACAGCGGGACCCTTCCCTAATGGATATCATGGCAGCGATCCAGTCTACCAGAGATGGCATGGTAAATAGATATCAACTTGCTATGATGTGACCTGCTCTGATAGGGGCACCACGAATGAGCAAAACGTGGAAGTCCTCAAAACAGAGTTTTGATCACTGAGGGAAACGGTCATAGGCTTACAAAAAAAGGTGATCAAACTCAATGACTGAGCCGAGGACCAGGATGGACGGTTTAGAAGGAACAATTTAAGATTTGTGGGATTTCCGGAACTTGCGGAGGGTCCCTCAGCTGAGCTGTTCCTGGAGAATTGGATTACTAAGGTCCTTGCCCCCAAGAGATGGTCTCCATTTTATAACATTGAAAGGGCCCATAGGGCACTGGTTCCTCTACCCCGGCCTGGAGCCCCACCGCGAGCAATCATAGCTCGTTTCTTTAACTACCAGGATAGGGACGCGATCCTGCAGGCTACTTGCACCAGAGAATCATTGCTATTTGAGGGTCACCGATCACAATTTACCCTGACTACACGCAACAGGTACAAGACCAAAGCAGGACAATCATGGTGGTCAAGCGACACCGGGATAAAGTAGAGCCTCCTCTTCCGAGCCAAACAGAATGTTGAACACAAAGGGAAAACTATATTCTTCTTTTCTGCGCTGGAGGTATCTGAATGGTTGGACGCCATGGGAGGGCTGGATGTCCACCGGGACTCTCATTCCGGAACATCCAAACCAACAATTTATTTGGGTCACCTCACAGGACTAGGTCGGCAGCCTCAAAGGACACCGCAGAAGGATGCTGGCAACCCGGATTGTGTCTGGGTATTCTCCGATGGAACACTATAATTAGCAGAGTCGTTGTCTGACTCAGATGTTGCCACACAGGACTTGCTGATGGACTCTAACGCTTCTCGAGATACTGCCTGTTAAATGAGATGGTGTGCGACCACACCCTAGAACAGTCAGATAAGTACTTCGAGGGGTGGATTTCAGATTGTGTTATATGTGGGGAATTCTATAATGTTATCCCCTGTGGCCGGCGGGGAGACCTCGCCCCCTTCAGGGGCTGGGATCTGTACAGGGGAGCTGGAGGTTTCGCACCCCGGCGATTGCTCTGCCACTGGCAACACACTTACTTTTTGGGACATGGCTACTGCATAACTGGAGTCCAGAAACCTCTCAGCTCACTGATATGGATAATGATGCAGTGGATAGTTGTTGTCTTGGGGAAACTTGAGGGAAGAGGAATGGGGCAGGAAATGTTGATCCTAACTCTTCACAGTATGGGGGGGATGGACCTGCATCAATGCCCAGAGGGAGACTGAGTTTAAACCAGTTGATTGTGTTCTGCGAAGTTTGGGAGGGGCTCAGGGGTTCCGTGCATGAAGGTCAGCCTAGCGCTACAAAATGTACCTAAGAGGAGGAGGGAACGACGGGAACAGGGGGATCACCCTGAAGGATGGTCGATCTGGTTTTCCACATAATGAAACTGCTTACCTGGAATGTACAGGGTATAGCAATGTTTGAAAAATGGAGACTGGTGTTTGCCTGTCTGAAAAGATATAAAATATCCATAGCATGCCTACAGGAAACTCATATCTGGGGTGATACACTACCCTGCATAAGACGCAGATGGAGAGGGCCAGTGCTTAATTTGTGCCGGTGCTTTCCGGTGCTTAGCACCGGCACTTATATCTTAGGGCCGGGTCTATTGAATTTTCTCCCTGCCCTGGGCCAGTGATTATTAAAAATAAATGTACGTACCTGTCCTGTTCCCAATTCGGTTCGGATGCCAGCGTGGTATGTCAGCAGAAAACGGCCCACCCAGGTCCTGGCATGATGACTGCATCACGTAAGTGATGTCAGCAGTGCACGCATGTCTTTCACCAAAGAGCGTCGTCATACTCGTTCCGTTTAGATAATTTGGCTGAGGGCGGGCTGATAGTGAGGTGGGGGCAAGGCAAGCTGGGAAAGTTGAGGACGTGCCGCTGAGGCCTGTTAGATGTGGTATTACTTTTGGCCACCGCAGCTGTCCAGAGGCCCACCATGTTTCCAGTTTTATAATAAACTCTTGGGCGCTTGTAAACTGTTAGCGCTTAGCAGGCCTGCACTGAGGAGGAATTGAATGCTTTGCTGCAGTTAGAGCCTTTACAGCGCGAAAGCAGCAAAAACAATCCCGGAGGCCGCACAGATTTATAATTCCTTATCCAGGAATTGAATTCAAGCAGCTGCAGGCACAAAAGGTGAGTTTGCCCGGTTTTTCACAGCTACTTTTTTCATGGGGTACTTCAGAGCACAGTTTTTGCAGCGTAGTAGTGTGTGCCATTTCAGTTCCCAAAATCAGAATTTTTTAATCCGAATGGTTATTGAAGTATGAACATGCAAGAACTGGTGCACTGAGAGCATGAAGATTTATAAATATGAGCGTGCGAAAACGAATTTATATACTCATTCACTTTTCCTGTATACCCAAGCCCTGCTTCGTTGACTTTCCCAGAGAACATGTATACTGGCACAGTTAGTGTTTTTTAGCCCATCATGAACTCCCAGAAAAGCTATCAACTGTCAAATAAAAAATCAGCGCCACTTCTTCCAAGAACTCGCAACAGGCGCCTCCTGCTGTTCATCTCAAATACGCTTTAATGAAAAGGTGAGGGCAGCCGCAGTTTTGAAAAGACACCCTTCGATTTCCAAATGTACTCAAATTTGTACAATTTTAGAACCTGGCTGCAGCACTCTTTGGAAAGAGATGTCTAAAATGATGTGAATGAAGGGGTCAGCTGCTCGCAAATTAGCCATTCTCACAGCTTAGTTGAACAGAGTAAGTAGAGGGCATATGGTCTAATCAATGTACCTGTTTGTTTGCTTCCAGAACCGTGAAAGTGTATAAGATGTAAAACTGCATTGACCAGTGTATTTATAGAGGCAGTGCAGTGGTAGATGCATTGTTTTTGTATTAAACTGATGCTTCGTTTTTGAGATTTGTCTGTGCAAAGGAGAGAGCTGGTAGCTACCGAAGCTTATCGAACAGCGTTATGCTTATAGATTTTTCTACATTTCTAATGTCAACAGCAAGCGACCCCCACCTTTTGTTCTATCCTCTTCACTTGAAATATGAGCGTAGAGAGACTCCTAAACATGGGAAAGAAAGGAAAAGTCGCTATGAAACCCAAACAAAGCACCCAAGAATGATCACACCTACTTGATATATATGGATGCAGTTTTTTCTGAGAGCACATTACTAATCGCAACTTCCATGGACTAACCACTAACCTTGCATTCCAGATCAATGCTTAAAAACATCTTTCCACACCCCTAAATCCCACCAGCCAATAGATGAATCCATAATATATGTTCAAAATGCACACTGTGAGTGTGCTGCAGCCAAACGCTTATACATGTGTTAGCAAACCAATAACTACAATGACCCTAATGAAATATATATGTGTTGCTTTTTCATGTTTTATGAGAATTTCCACAGTACTCAGCTATTTTTTAACAAAGGCTTTTATTTTTTTCCTATGCGTACATTCTGTCCCTTTACAGAAATCTATTGTTGACGGAAAATAAGGGGAAGAGCTTGAGCAAGGGTATTTCAACAAAGTTCTGTTTACAAGTGGTAGCTCTTGTGCTCCTGGTCAACTTTTGTTTTGTTTCTTCATATATTTTTTTCTTTTTTAAAAAGATGTTATTTCTTGTTTACCACCTACAAACGGCATTATGCCGGTAGGAATGTTGGCCCTACAGATCGACAGCCTTCAATCTACTGAGTGTGTTGTTAAGTTGGAAGAAATGTAGGGGAGCAAACACTCATGGCAGTTTGATACTCTTCTCATATTGTAATAGCTAACAGACCCTCAAATAAAGAGTAACTTAACAAAAACCCTATTTGTGCCAAATGTAAACACACATTGGTTTATTTTTCAGTGCCATATTATACAACTAGGGATAGTACTAATAATTAAGATTTCAACTGGTATTGAGAAATTGGGTTGTTGGTTGAAGAGTGTGAAAGTCCACCCAAGAAACAGCCACAATCTTTGATAGGGTGACCCACAAAAAGTCATTAAATTAACCTCTGCTTAATGCCAGGGACGATAGTCTTTGCTGTCCTGGTAATTAGAAAACACATTCAAAAATGTTATAAATTATAAATGAAATGTAACATGAACAGTTGTTTCTCGTCACTCATACTTCAGAAGATCAATGCATATGGTGTGTGTGCTCACAGTGTGGGTGTTTGGATGTTTAGATGAAATGTGCCACGGGGTTCTCTGAAGCTTCAAATGATAATTTTCATTCCATGTGTTAGAGACAGAGTTAGCTAAAACACAGAACTGTTTGAGGGTCAAACATGATGTAGGCCACTCGGCAGTAATGAATTATATGCCACAGTGGCCTAGTGGTTGTTACATGTGATTTCTACTGTGTTCATGTAGTGCTGAGGGCTCTGACTCTATCTAGTGGGTAGCAGGAATCATCTTCTATCTCCACTCCTAGTGAGAAGGTAGGTCTTCTGCTTCAATAGAGAGCTGTCAAAGGTGGTTGGGTATTAACCTTGGGGAAGGATAGTGGTGGAAGTGGGCCTATATCTGATGAAATCAGGGCCCCATCCTGAAAATTCTTCAGCACACTGATCACTGGACAGGTTTCCTGGATAGTTCTCCATCAGACGATGGGAGTCACAGTTGGGAGGAAAGATCTTTCTTCTTGTAGTCAGTCGCTCGTTGAAATTCTGATTGGGTATTAAATCTGTCTTTCAGCAGTGCTAGTTGTGGCTGTGGGAGGAGCCAGTAGAGGAAGTGGGTGGAGCCAGTACAGGAAGTAGGTGGAGCCAGTAGAGGGTGTGAGTGTGGTCTCCTAAATAAAATTGAGCATCTGCACTTAATATTTTACAAATTAAGCACTGGAGAGGGCAGATATACCCCACCTCATATTCAGGATTAGCACATGGGCCACTCATCTGGGAAGAATCTGGGGTTCCATTCCAACACTTACACCACGTGACAGACCCAGAGGGATGCTAACTGAATTTGCATGGCAGGCTTGATGGGTGAGAAGTATGCCTCATTAATGTATATGCTACTAACTCCGACTGCCTGGAATTCTTACCCGCTGTGGTGGCCACGGCAACTCCATATCTGGGGGCTGGAGTGGTTATGAGGGGAGTTAATTGTGTGATGGATGAGACACTAGATCATGAGCCCCCGGGACCTAATACCAAACCAGGGATAACAGAGGCCCTTAGGGACATCCTACTGGAGATGCATTATGGGAAATATGGAGGGTGAGATACCTGGTTCAAAGAGTCTTTTTTTATTACACGCCAAACACTAACACATTTAGCCGACTAGACCAATGCTTTCTATCGATGAACCTGGTTCCTGACGTAGAAGAGATAACTTACCTACCTAGATATCTCTCTGAGCATTCCCCAGTGCTGTTTACTTTTGGTACTAAGCGACCCCGACTGGCGACACCAACAAGGAGGTTACAGGTCGAGGCGCTCACGGACCCACCCTTTGTCGCGACAATATAAGAAGAGCTCTCTAGATATTCTGAGGAGAATTGGAGGGTCGACGTCCATGAGGGCGACGCAGTGGGAGGCCATAAAAATGGTGATTAGAGGGGTCTGCATAAAGACATTGTATGGAGTGTGCTGCCAGCTTGAACGGGATGTAAAGATACAAGAAGGAAAACTGGGGGATATTGAGGCGAATGGTGCACAGCATGCAGGGTACTATTGGAATCCCTGCGCCTCTTATAAAAAATTAATTATACAGCATACCGGCTGCGCTTGCATTAGGAGGGAGATAGATGAGGGGCCTTACTTGCTAAATTGATAAGGGGAGAGACACCAGTGTCTCCCATAACATGAATGCAGTCGGCGGATGGGACTATGGTATATAACCAAACAGTGATCCTTGTTATTTTGATGGATCACCTAGCTAAAGTATATACAAAACAACTCTCCCCACCACGGGAGCTGATTGGAGATTTTCTGGCCACCCTGGGTCTGCACCGGTTAGAGAATGAGGCAGGTATGTTGTTAGATGCCCCGATTACCAAAGAAGAACTAATGGAGGCCATAAAGGGTTTAAAACCAGCTAAAAGCCCAGGGAGCAACGGTTTCCTACCTGAGTTCCATAGGAGGTTTGCACCCTTACTAGCGGACCACCTATTAGAGGTATATAATGAGGCCCTAAAGAGACAGGCTCTACCAGCCTGTATGAGGGAGGCCCTGGTGGTCATGATCCCCAAATCAGACATGGACCCCCAGCTGCCGAGTTCGTATTGACCGATCGCACTTTTAAACTTGGATATGAAAGTACTGAGTGGGATACTGGCGGCTCGGCTTCTACCACATATACCTTATCTGATACACCCAGACCAGGCTGGATTCCTTCCCAAACATAGCACTGCCCTTAACCAACAGAGGTTAACACACATATTGCATTCTCCGTCCCTGAAAAGAGAGGACCATGCTTTGGCGCTGCTGGACATAGAACAAGCTTTTGATTCAGTGAATTGGTCCTATATGTGGGAGGTCCAGTGAGTAAAGGGGGTGGGAACGGGGTTCCTTAAGCAGTTACAAGTGCTGTACACTGCCCCCCATGCCAAGGTACGAGTAGGAGGCATGGTCTGGAAGGCCTTTGAGTTGAGGCATGGCACTAGACAGGTGTGTCCACTGTTGCCGCTTCTGTTTGCCGCAGCGATTGAACCGTTAGCGGCGGCTCTGAGGGAACAGATGGGTAGAATAAGTATCCCGCTGGGCGATACTAATCATGTGGTTTCTATGTACGCAGACGACACCTTGGTGTATATTTGACAACCAGCGCAGGCGGTCCCTATACTATTACACATACTGCAGAGGTTTGGCGAAGTCTCAGGACTGAAAACAAACCCCAGTAAATCAAAGCTAATTCCGATTGGACGGCTGTCCCGAGAGCTACGGGATGTGTTACCTGCGGAGGGGCTTCCATGATGGAGGCCAAACCCAACTATTTGGGAATTAGACTGACACATACACCCAAGAGATAACTAGAGCTCAATATAGGGAAGGTCGTAGAAGGTATATGGGGTTCGGTCCGTTACTAGCAAGAGTTACCGCTGTCCCTACTGGGCAGGATTACAATTATTAAAATGATCGTCTTGCCCCAGTGCTAATACGTAGTAGAACACTTGTTCTATAAAATCCCAAATCATTCTTTAAAAACATTAAATAGTTTGATAATAGAACTGTTATGGGGCTCAAACTGTAAACGGGTTAGTTTGATGACATTACAGAGAACATGGCAAAAAGCGGGGCTGGAGGTGCTGTTTGTAGAATTTTATTATATGGCCTCCCAACTGCAACATGCAATTCACTGGATAGATGAAAATGATAATTGGGAGAGGAGTCTCCTGGGTGGGAACCTTCGCGGGAGGCCCACTGCCGGAACTCCTTATGATGGGGACTAGAGTTCCCCCCACCTGCCCTTACATAATTCGTCACGTAGCTGAGGTCTGGGAATAAACAGCTAAAAAAGTGATAGGTCAAGCACCATATGCCACAGATATGCCCCTATGGGTGATACAACCCTTTTCGAAAATTGCGGACTCTGTCTGTCCACAAATGTTATGTTATGTTAAATTAATTTTATACAGCGCACAGCTACCCAACAAGGGTTTCCCAGCGCTAAACCTGACAAGGAAAAAAGCAATAAAGGAAATCAGAAATGCAGTACAAAATTATTGATTAAATAACCATGTTGTTAAAAGTTTACGAAAATTCATATATGAGGTTTCATTACGAATCGCAATAGGAAGAGAATTCCAAATCGATGGACCAAGACAGGCAAATGAACGGCCTCCCATTCTTTTAAGTTTAACACTGGGCACCAAAAATTTACCCTGAGTGGCCGAGCAAAGCACACGAGAAGGCTGATGAGGGTGAACTAGAGTTTGCAAATATTTACGAGCAAAGCCAGTTTTAATTTTATACATATAACTCATGGCTTAAAACTTCACACGGTTTTCAACCTTAAGCCAATGAAAATTACGCAGGGCACTGGAAGTTGAAGAGTTCTTAGAGAGCTGACATAGCAGCCTGGCAGCAGAATTTTGGACCAACTGTAGTGTCTGTGTAACATCCGTATTTGATCCCAGATAAAGGATGTTTCCACAGTCCATTCTGGAGGTCACAAGCGCCTGGACTATGGTTTTCTGAGTGGAAACCAGAAGCATCCAAATAATTTTTTTTAACCATTTTAAGATGGTAAAACAGGTGGCAGCCACCTTTACAGCCTGCTGCTTCATAGATAATTTATCATCAATGAGGACTCCCAAATTGCGAACATAGGCGGAGGGCTGAGGAAGATCACCCATTTCACACGGCCAATGTTGGGGGCCCCAAAGGTTTCAATTTTTTCCCAAAATGAGGACCTCAGTTTTTTCGCCGTTAAGCTTAAGAAGATTAGCTTGCATCCAAGATGCAATATTCCTCAGACCAGTCTGAAGAACTGAGGGTCCACGCATCTTTTCCGTAGAAAGGGAAAAGATGATCTGGGTGTCGTCAGAATAAGAGAACTGGCGCAGCCCTGCCTCCTCTGCTATTGTTGCCAAAGGTTTGATGTACAGATTAAATAAAAGAGGATTTAGAATAGAACCTTGGGGTACCCCGTAAGAAGAAGAGTACATTTTTGAAGTGGCTCTGGATGAAAAGACTTGAAAGGTCCGTTTGGCAAGAAAAGATGAAAGCCAACCAAGTGCTGAGCCAGTAATGCCAAAGGATTGCAAAGATTTAATTAGCACAGTATGGGACACAGTATCAAATGCAGCACTCAAATCGAGCAAAATTTGAGCTACGGTGTCCCCAGCATCCAATCGCTGTCGTAACATTTCTGATACTCCAAGCAGAGTTGTCTCAGTAGAATAGCTGGCCCTAAAGCCGGACTAAGAGGAGTGTAGAAGGTTAGTTGATTCAACAAAATGAGTTCGCTGCTGATTAACGTGTTTTTCCAAAATTTTGGAATAGGTAGGAAGCAGAGAAATAGGCCTAAAATTAGATGACTGAGATGGATCAGCATTGGTCTTTTTTAAAAGAGGAAGAACCATTGCATGCTTCCAATCTGAAGGGACAATGTCTTCTTGAATAGAGGCATTAAGCAGCTGCATAATTAACATCAGAGAGGATGAGTCCAGCTGCTGCAGCATAGATACAGGGATGAGATCACAAGGAGTGCCAGATTTAATACTATTTAAAATCTTTTTAAAAGAATTGCTATCAAAAGGTGTCCAGATTTCAAGTCTGATGGAGTCCTTCGCCCTATAATCAGACTCGGTCGTAGGAGGTGGCAGAACAGAAGCCACTATCTGAGTATTTTGTAGTACAGAGTATATTTGCTCTACCTTATCCGCAAAGTAGTTAGCGAGGTTGTCGTATTGTTGTTAAATTAAAATAGGTGGCATTGACTGTGTGTCAGAACCAGCAAGTTTTTTTCACCATATTAAACAAGGTACGCGAACAGTTCTGGGCATTGGAGATAGTGGAGGAAACATATTCCTTCCTAGCTAATTTACAAAGGGCTTGGTAATGTTTTAAGGCTTGTTTCTAATTAAATTTTGAGTCCTGCAAGTAATACCTCCTCAAGCTCCTTTCCAGAGTTTTACATTTGGTTTTTTCAGTTTTTAATTGCTCTGTAAACCAAGGGGCACTGGGGCGTTGACTATGTTTTTTTTTCATAGATAGTGGAAGGCAGTACTCAACTACATCCGAAATCCACTCATGTATAGTACTCAATGAATTAGTTGATATATGCTCAATAATAGGGGAATTATCAACAAGAGTCTTCTTAAAGATTTCCAAATCCAATTTACTCCAGTTCCGAAATCTTTGTGGACTACTAACAGAAGCAGCAGTTGAAGTCAATGAGAAAGTACACTGAAATTTAATTGCAAAATGATCAGACCAGCATAAAGGGAGAGCAGGATCACACAGAAGACAAGTTAAATTGGAAAAGATGGGATCCAACAAATGCCCAGCCACATGTGTAGGGCAGCTATTGCAGAGGAAAAGATTTAGGGCCTCATGTAGGTAGCTAAATACCGGTCGGTAACGGCCGAAATTCGGTAAGTATCCCGTTACCGGCCGGTATTTAGCTATTTGGGATGTAGGAGACATAATTCAGGATTCGGTAAATTACCGAATCGGTAAAATACCGATTCGGTAAATTCCGAATCCTGAATGTAGGGAGCACTCTAAAGAGTGCAAATTAGAATTAAGAATTCGTTATTTACCACCAAATACAGGTTGGTGATAAATAACGAATACCTTGCAAAATGCAATATTTTGCAGATGTAAGAGTGCCATGTGGCAGACATACATGCCCTTAGGGCATGTATGTGCGCCACATGTGCACACATGCAAGAATCAGGGGTGCAACAGGGTGTCAATGTGACACCCTGCCACCCTTGTATATGCTCCCCCCATTACCGAATCGGTATTTACCGAATCGGTAATGGTGACTGGCTTCCCATTGATTCCTATGGGCCTCCAGGCCCATAGGAATCAATGGGAAGGTATGCCCCATTACCGAATCAGTAAATACCGATTCATTTTAACCGAATTTTTCCGATTCGGTAAAATTTACCAAATCATTACCTACATCACATTTACCGATTCATAAATACCGAATCGGTAAATTCGGTATTTATGAATCGGTAAATGTGTTGCTACCTACATATGGCCCTTAATGCTACAAAATCCGCAATCAGTGTACTACTGATCGTACATTCCGATTTATCAAGATGCAAGTTAGAATCACCCAATATAGTAAAATTCGACGCCTTGAGAAGATGTGGCGTAACCAAATCTGGCAGTGAAGAAGCCCAGGAGCTAGAAGGTCCAGGGGGACGATAGACAAGAATGCCTGAAAAAGTAATTTGCGGTATCATTGTGATTTTAAATAAGGCTGCTTCACAGTTTAAAAAAGATAAGTCTTCCAGTTTACAGTGATAGGACTTATCATAAATTATAGCAATTCCTCCACCCTTTCCACTGACCCTGTCCCTTCTAGCTATAGCGTAATTAGGTGTTAAAGCTGAAGCAACATCAGGACCTGAACTGGTATGAAGCCATGTTTCAGTAAGAAAGATAGCATCTGGATGTTAAATGTTTAAAAGGTCAAATATATCCATTTTATGTTTGGGAAGGGAACGACAGTTGACATTCCAAAATGTAAAAACTTTACTAGCAGCATTCTTACCCAACAGCGAGACGTTATTTTTTAAAGGGCGGGGGAGGAGCTAATCAGAGTTTCATAAATCTTATCTTTGGAAAGTACTGTACAAAATGAAAACTGACAACAAGGGGAGCAAAAAACATCTTTAAATACAGAGTTGACATTATAATCAGGAAAGAATTGGAAAGAAGGTGGCTGCCTGACAAGGGGAGACCTCTTTGTAACCAAACAATTTATTACACGTGAAAGCACGTAGTCCACCTTTGAATTAGGGAATGCGCAGTTTTTGCAATATACGAAGATATCCCAGATGGCTCTGGAATTATGGTCCTCATTTCCGGAGAGGCCTCCTCTCACGAATGTGCTCCACTTAATGCTCTACATGGCCTAAGGACGTCGCTCCATTTTACACTTATATCGAGCAATCCGAGATGATTCGACGGTTCAGACACTCCCCATCCAAGCATGTTGGGATGAAGTTGTGGGTGATCCACTAATAGCGTAGGAATGGATCAAAATACATGAAGGGGTTAAACAAGTGAGCTCAAATGCGCGGTTTAAATTGGTTCACTAAAACATCATACACCAAACTTACCTTACCCTTAAAACACTGAGTAGAATTTATCCAAATCGTTCAGGCCACTGCCCCCTATTGGACTGGAATTTTAACCAAACTGAAAGAAGCCAAGGGGATGGAGGTACTTAGAGAGATCCGTACGGTGCTGTTAAGCGTATTACCTACTCCCAAGAATAAATAACAAATTCAATAGGAAATTTGTAATGCTTGGACTCGTACTCGCAAAGTGTCGAATTGCCATGTCATGGATGAGTCCCACCCCGCCGCAAATTATGTTGTGGATGAGAGATGTATGTGAATGGGCAACAGTAGAATATTAGGGTTTCCCTTGCATAGCTTATAAGACTCACAGAGACATCAACTCTTATGTACCATTACCACACCATACCCCAACTCAATTACAATCTGCAGGGCAAAATTAATATTCCCATTTAGTCTCAACCACCAAGCTCAAGATATAATATAATCAATTTATTAAAAAAGTTTTTCTGGTTATAAATGACACAGTATTTTACAGGAAAAAATTGGTTAAAATTAATATATTGCATCCAAATACATAAATCACATACATGATCAGTATTTATTAAAAACCGGCGGAAAAAAACAAAACCTGAAACATAAAAACATACAAGGACATTGGGGACCCTAGTGGTTGCAACTATTTGCATCCACTAGTTAACAAAAATGATCCAACATATCAACATCCAGGTGACAAACTGGTTGGTATATCACTATATTCCTATCCAGGATTCTTTGTCGTTGGATTCACATACAGTGGCGTTGACGCGTTTTGGTGATAATCAAACGATAAGAAACCACCTTCCTCAGGACAAAAGTGATAAGAGTTTTCTTTCCTCCTCAGGGATTTATCTAGATGGTTTCAATTTTAGTGTAGTGTATCTTGACTTCTAAGCACTAATTAGTGGTAGGAGCTGCTAGTGGGTGTGGCCAATATCCACATAATGCGATTTGCTCCGTAATATCTCTCTTAACTTATGTCGCTTGTACATATACAACGACCGTCCTTCATTTATTCAATAAGTGGGAAAATATCTCCTCCTTTCGGTGATTTCCTCTAGATTTAGAGGAATATTTATTACAATTCCGTGGTTCACTCCTATATCCTCTATTTTCAATCCTTTGTCGACAATGGATTGAGAATAGATGATATACGAGTGAACCATGGAAACCATTGGTTCCGTAACTGCATGACTGATACAGCCTGCAATTGTAATAAATATTCCTCTAAATCTAGAGGAACTCAATGAAAGGAGGAGATATTTTCCGGTTTGATTTGGTGGAAACACTGACCATCGCACTGTTGAATTTGGGAGGAGTAATATTTCCTTTGGGTGTACATCCTTTGGGTGTACATACTTTGTCCCTTGCCCTATCACTAGGATCTCTACCAAGGACTATACACTTTGCTACTCTTTCCATGTTCTGTATTCTTGGGTTTTCCCAGCATTTTTTAATATCTTCATTGACCTAGTGAATTCAGACCATTTTACGCTTCCCATGGGAGCTTTTACCTGAACTAGATCACCTACTTTAAAATGTATGGTTTTGGTTCCATGTATTCTGCCGTACCTTTCTTTGCGATCAGCCTGAGATGTATAGTCCCTTTTTAACTTGTGTGTCTTCTCTGAGTTGTTCACCTACCCCTTGTGCTACTTCATCAGGTACTAATCTTGAATTAGGCTTTCTTGCTATCATTAGTTCAGATGGGGTCTTGTTAGTGGTTTGGTGGGGTGTTAAGTGATATGCTTCCAAACGTTGTGTTATCTCTTCCCTCCAGCATAATTCACTGACTATAGCTAGTTGGATGCCGTCTTTGATGGCTCTGTTGAATCTACCAGCCCATTGGTTTCTGGGTGGTACAAGGCACATAGTTTGTGTTTTATATAATTACAATGTAGAAATTCATTTGTCTCTTTAGAGCAGGATTGGACCCCATTGTCAGTTAATATTGTGCTGGACAAACCCTCTCTCAGGAATACTTCAACTAGAAAATGTATGACCTTCATGTGTTGATCTCAGAATAAAACTTTATTTCTGGCCATCTAGAGAAAAGGTCAGTCCTTACTAGTATGTAAGGCGACTGCCTTTCACCAATCAAGGAACCCACTATATCCAGTGCTATATCCACCCACGGGCCCTCCGGGTGAGGTCTACAGTGTAGAGGTGGAGTATGTAACTTCAGGACTTTATCACTTGATGAGCATGACATACACTCATATTTTCCTCTCTGTGCATAAGCCAATATTTCGCCACCAGAAGTCTTCGCGTAGCCTCTGCTTAATTTTGGTGATCCTGAGATACCCCTCATGTTCCAAGTCAATGAGGTTGTTTCTTATTGGTATTGAGGGAACACATTTTTTAACCCTAATGAGACAATGCTCAACTAAAGACAACTCTTCACTAATCATCCAGAATGTCTTAAGATGTTCATCCTGTCTCTCTTGCCCCACCCAATCTTTTGTCGTTTTTTCACATACCATGTGCAAAAGGGGCTCAGATTTTGATTCCTCTTTCCACTTAGTTTCTTCAATGGCCCCTTGTGTTACGACTCATCATTTTCTGTCTGTATTTCCAATTCCTCTTCCTCCTGTACCATATCACCTTCCTTTTCTTCCTTAGTGTCATCAACTAAGCGAGAAAGGCAATCTGCTCCATAATTTCTTACCCCTGGGGCATATTCTACAAATAATGTTAACTCTTGGATGTTAACCACCCACATTCTGATTCAGCTGGAAATGAAGCTTAACCACTTTTTTGGAAAAACATCTGTGAGTGGCTTCTGGTCTGTCCTTGAGGTAAACTTTGTTCCCCAGATAACATTTTTGAATTTGTTGCATGCCCAGTGCACTGTCAAAGCCTCCTTTTTGATTATTGAAAATTAATTTCAGCCTGTCTCAACGATCTGGAGGCGATGGCAATAGTCTTTTCACCCTTCTCACTTTTTTGCACCATTGCAGCTCCTAAATCTTTTGAACTTGCATCAGTAGGTAGAACAGTCTTTTTTCCTTTCTTCCAGTCTATTTGGCACCCTGTACAGCCCATAATTTCTGGCCCATCAAATGAAAAGGGATCAGATTCATCTGGCTCAGACCTCATTTGGTAGGATTTTGTCAAGATTTAATTTGTGAAGTACTCCTTTCCTGGTACAAAAGCTTTTAAATTAGGGGCTGTAGGTAATGCAGTTTTAGTATCCTCAAATTCTGTTTGACATTTCTCATTCCAGTCAAAATGTACCCCATTTTTTAACAATCCATGAATGTTTTATGTTCTACTGGCAACATTGTTGACAATTGTACTGTAGAACTTCAACATTCCCAGAAATGGTTTGACTTCATCTTGACTTTTTTTGCGAGGCCAGCTTCGTTATGGAATCTTTTAACTATGATTTGGGCAGTATTCCTTCAGCAGTTATCCTATGTCCTAATTAGTTTATCTCAGAACATTCGATTTTACATATTTCCCCTTTGACTGTGAGTCCCTGTTCCTTAATCTCTGCAGCACTTGTCTGTTTCTTTTATTGTGTTGTCCTTGGAATTCCCTGAAGATCAGGACTTCGTCTTGATAACAAAATACGCCAGGGATCACTTATAGCATACCTGTCAATATTTTGTTTTAAACTTCTGCTGCAGTTACAAGTCCACATGGCATGCGTTTACATTTGTACACCCGCATATGTGTAATAAATATTGTGAGATTCTGAGATTCTGGATGTAGCCAGACCTGATAACACACAAATTTAAGATCTAGTGTTGAAAAGACCGTAGCCCCTTCTACTTTGGTAATCATTTCCATGATGTTGGGCAGTGGGTACTTATCCACAACTACCTAATTGTTCAAAGCTCTCAAGTCAATGCATAGCTGTATCGTCCCGTATGTTTTTCTAGCAACCGCTATTGGGCAAGCCATTCTGTGGTTTCTACTGGCTCTATCACCCCAAAACTGCAAAGTCTTTCTAACTCTTCCCTCACTGCTTCATACATTGACGGTGGTTGACTTCTTACTCTGGCTAAAACTGGATGTGCATTCTCTTTTAATTTCATTCTATGAACGTAACATTTTAGACACCCTAGGTGACTTGTGATGACCTCGGGAACTCTTCTTTCAAATCAGATGGTTTGTTTATTGTTTTAGATATATTCTGAATCCATATCTGTGGCTCCTTATTAGGATAAAGAATTGCCCAAGATCCTTCTGTGCTGCCATCCCAAAATGTTGTCCCCCTTGTGTGAGACATACACCTTGCTAACAATGTATCTGTCTTTGCATGTAATACTTCCCCAGAAATACCCCTTCATCTGTATGGACTGACCACCATATCCTCCCGGATTGACGTCCATCTTAGAAAGCTTCTTCAGCAAAGCTTATGATGACCCTTTCTCCCACATTTATTACATATAGTTTTTAATGCAGAGCACTCTTTGCTGTTGGCTCTTTGTCCAACTTTACCAAATCTATAGCAGCTGCTTCTGAATGCCACCACGTTTCTTGATTCTTTTGTCTCCCCTCTCGTATCTTTGATCACCAATACGTCACTTACATCTTCTGTTACTACATTTAACTTGGCGTTTACATCTGTATCTTGTTTTCTTTTACACACTGAATCATATGCTCAACTTGTTTAGCCACAATTAAAACTTCACCCAATGGAGGATCATCTTTTAACCCCAGTTCCTCACGTATTCTCTCAATTTGGCACATTAATAGGAACTGATCTCTTATCCGTTCCTCACAGGTTGCCCCAAACTTGTAGCTTGCAGCTAATTTTATCAATTCTGATACAAACTCTTCAACAGTTTCTCCTTCTTTTAGGCCCTATTGCCCAAAATGGTAACGCTTCATCATGGTACTGTTTTTGGTAAGTAATGATTATCTAACTTCTTGATATTTATCTCATACTCATTGAGACCCTTGAATAATGTATGATGATATCTGGGAGATGTTCCAATATTTCTTGATCTTCTGCCCCTGAATAGTGCTGTAATAATGCTGCTTTCCTTTCTAAGCCTAAATTGGGGCCACATACCACTGCATAGTTGTGAAACGGGGCACTCTGGTACTGTGTGAATGTTTTCCAACGACAGATGGCCGGAGCACAGGGCCACACAGCCTGCTTTCTTTTCTATGAGAGTCTGTGTGGTGAGCAGGGTGAACCTTGCGGGGGTAATTCCTCAGAATTCCTCAGCTGAGTAAAATGGCACAACCATTCTATGGGGAGATTCTCCTCCTAGTGCCATACGCCATCGGACATACAGAGTCTGAAACACGCTCTCAGAGTTCAGCACAGGGGCAAAAATTGCCTTTGGAGTCACACTCGCAAAACGTTGAAACACAGCAACTCTGAACCCAGAGTTTACTCATAGCCACGCCACTATTAGTCAAATCTTCGTTTCATTAGTGCCCCGCTTTAGTGTCAATGTCAGGACAGCGAGTCACTGCACCCTGGTCAGTCTTCACTCAGGCTCTTCTCGGAAATACTTTTCTCCGCCAGCGTGCTCTGCAACCCATCCTCTGTCACCAGTGTGAAATTTCGATAGCAAGATCTCAATTAGATGCAGAGAGACGCTAGAGTAAAACAATCAAGTCTTTATTAAGTACACCTTAGCCACAGCGGGGAGTGCTCTCAGAGCCTCGGAGCTGCCACCCACTGAAGCTCAACATAGAACTTTCATGGACCAACATTCTAATCCAAAGCATCATTCTCATAGTACAGTACAATTGACAGGGAGGAAATACTATTGAGTAAGGAGGGGTGGTAGAGAAAAGGAACATGTCTGTTGGAAGGTACCTCAGTAGTTATCATTAATGCAGCAGATCCATGGCACCACAGCCTAGGGATGTGAATGCCCACTTGTCTTGCTTCGCCCTCCCAAAATACCACTCCCACACGACAGCTCAAACACGACGAAGCAATACATATAACACAACACCACCTAGAAAGGGGTTTCACTTTATAAAATAAAACACATCAAAGACTCTCTTTTTAGAAAAAGGCTTGGAGTTTTATTTATGCAATGCTCTCTAACAGAAAGGCTTATCCAGATGTATGGGTGGATGAGTGTGTGCATGGGTGTGTTAGTGAGTGAATGACTGTCTCAATAGTGTCTTTATGAGTAACTGCATATGTTTTAAACTAGTATATGTGACTATTGGTGTATATAAGTGAGTATATGTGAGAGTGAGAGATTGAAAGAGTTCCTGTATGAATAAGTATGTGTTTCTATAAGTGATTGTTTAAAAGACTAAGTATATGTAAGTTTCTGTAGAAGTAAGTATGGTTGTGTGTGTATAACTGTATATGCAAGATGTTTGATTCTTTATTAGCATGAGTGACTATGTGTGTGAATAACCCTATGGATGAGTGGCGTTGTGTAACAGGATGTATAGGTGTATGAGTACATATGATGAGTGAGTACATGTATGAGTGACTGTATAGGACTGTTGGTGCATGAGTGGATGTGTATGTGGATCTTAGAATTACTGAATAGGTTGTTGTAACTGATATTGGTATGTCCATTGTTTTGAAAATTTTAGTTTCTATTTTTGAATGTGTGTATCAAAGGTTATATTAGGGGGAGAGGAGGTCTGCCACTCTATCACAAGGATGATGTCATCAGTGATGTCATTTGAGATGTCATCAGTGATGTCATGAGTGATGTCACTGACCATGTCATGAGTGATGTAATATGTGACGTCATCAGCAGTGCATTGCGGGCGCGCGAGTTATAGTTAGCTGAACTAACTATAACGGGGGAATTTCAATGGTTTTGTACGAGTGAAAAGTCCAGCTAACTATAACGCCCCTGAAACCTATGGTTTTTTCAGTGAATTTCAAAGGTTTTTTAAATGCTAATTTCTAACTATGCCTACAGAGATAGGACATGTGAAGAAAGAAGAAAAAACGCACAGAAAGAAAAAAAAGAAATGCAGAAAGAAGCAACAGAAGTCCTCAAAGACTAAGAAAAGTGCAGGAAGAAGGATAACGTGCAGAAAGAACAAACAGAAGAGCAGAAAGAAGCCTTGTTGCAAAATCATCCTGTACCCTCAACTTTTTCAGACGGATACTGGTGGTAACTGAGTCTGACTAACCAGTCCTAGAGCCAGTGCTTTGTTAAAAGACACTCAGAATACAGTGAAAACACCTACATACACTAGGGAACACTATGCGTTGGGGTCCCCCTGTGATCAGCATGACCTCCTCTGTAAGCCCCTAGTATATAATAGGGCAGGGGATTAAAACTACCTCTTAAAACGCGCCACAGGGCGTGTTTGCACACGTCACCTCAGGCCCCGTCCCCTCCCTTCCCCACTGTGTAAACACGCCCTCTGGCCGTTTTTTAAGTTGACAGATTAAGTCCCCTTGAATCCTGAGGATCCCTAGGGGCAAAATAGCCCACTAGGTACATCCAGTAAGCGCCATTGCAGAAAGGTGTAAAAAGGGGCACGGCCTGCACCACCTCTCTGCAACGCAGAGCAGTGGCGCTTACTGGAGGCACCTGGTGGGCTAGTTGGCCCCCAGGGTCCCTCAGGATTGAAAGGGCATTATTTCCCCAACTTAAAACGCGCCACAGGGCATGTTTGCACACGTCACCTCAGGCCCCGTCCCCTCCCTTCACCACTGTGTAAACGCGCCCTGTGGCCGTTCTAAGTTGAGAGATTAAGTCCCATTGAATCCTAAGGGTCCCTAGGGTCAAACTAGCCCACTAGGTACCTCCAGTAAGCGCCACAGAGCTGCGTTGCATAGAGGTGTAAAAAGGGGCGTGGCTTCAGAACACCTGTCTGCAACGCAGCTCCCTGGCGCATACTGGAGATATCTGTTGGGCTAGTTGGCCCTCAGGGACCCTCAGTATTGAATGGGAATTAATTCCCCAACTTACAACTGGCCAGGGGGCGCGTTTGCAGAGTGCTGCAAGGAGGGGGCGTGGCCTCCGGCGCAAGGCCGGTCTTTTATTTTTTTTATTTTTTTAAGAAGGAGGGCTGTGTGGACCCCCCTTCTTTTTCTTATTTACTGGCCCTGGGGACCCCATCCCCCAGGGCCTGCACCCTAATTGTTTTTTTGTTGAAAAAAATACATTTGGCGCTCCCAAGGCCTTAATCGGCCCCGGGGACCCCAACCCCCGGGTCATGGCCTTTTTTTTTTATTCTTTAGGAGGGGGCAGCGTTGCCTCCCTCCTCAGGCCACTTATGGCCCCGGGGACCCCATCCCCAGGGACCGGCCTTTGTTTTTTATTTTAAAAATATATATATTTATAGAAAAACCTAGGACATGCTGGACAAACCGTATGTACCTGTCACCATGACGATTTGCGTGATATTCATTAAAAGGCGACTATGCATAGAATGAATCCACGTGAAATGTATTTACACCGCTAGTGAAGCTCTGACGTGTCTGACGCCCTACCGTGCCTAATCCCGGCGCCCCCGCCGGTGGGTACTCTCCAAGTAGACACCCTTGTCGTTTATTTATACAGACATGGGTAGCTATTGACGGGCACATTTAATATACACGCACACCAAGCCATGCAAAGGGGATTCGACAAAAATTTGACCAAACTATGCAAGAAACGCCCCTCACTGTTAATAAAACACACATCCACCGCCGGATGTGTAATACTTTTTATTTTACTCTCTGGAAAGGAGACGAACCTCACTTGAGAGTCACAGCGTGCTCCTGGCTGAGCCCAATTCTGTATTACACCCACCAGTGTCGTCGAGTGCCTCACACCTCTGTGTTGTATTCCACCAGCTAGTGCGTATGCTATGACACTCTCTAGCCCATGTGCACTGTAACA
The DNA here is from genome assembly GCF_964204655.1 of Triturus cristatus. NCBI lineage: Eukaryota > Metazoa > Chordata > Amphibia > Caudata > Salamandridae > Triturus > Triturus cristatus. The sequence goes on from NC_140581.1 coordinate 271,901,216, forward strand.
CCACCCCGTGAATGTCATGCTACACTTGCCTTCGCACGGGTTATATTGCCCCATCTAACGTGCCTTCCTCGATGCCTATGTTATAACGCACAGCGCTATGCCATACATATTACAATCTGGGATCCATATCTTTGTCACAGTGCATATGCAACGTTACACTTCCCAGCACATATTTTATATAACAACTTTAGAGACTAGTTAGGTTACACAACACTGCCCTGTGCATATTACACTCCAAGGCGCATATCGGATAGAACGCGCTAGTGCCTGTGCTATCTTGCACTCTCCAATGAATCTGTCATTGTGCACAATGTATTGCATATTATATTTCACACCCGGTTCATCTTATATCACACTTTTTGGTGCATAATTTATACCATATACTATATGTAGTTTTCATTTTCAATCATGCTCTCAGGACTATGTTCTTTATAACACTGCGTCCACCTACCCTTTTCACGGGCATTACATTTTGCGATGGGGGGTGCAGGGTCAGGGGGTGTTTCTGCCAAGTGAGCCCGGAGTCACAGTCACAAACGTCCTCTTCTTCCTGAATAAAAGTGAGATTATGCTGCATACTTGTTCATATTTTAAGTAGTTCGCACAGACACACATTTTAAAAACAATAAAGTTCCTAATACCCACCTTCTCTGAACAGTTAGATTGCTGCCCCATCCACCTCCTCCCTAGCCTCTGTTGTCTGAACCCATGGACTAGCCTCCTCCCTCCTGCCATGCATGGTCTGATGTGCTGCCACTGCCCTCCATTTAGCATGATGTACCAGTCCACTCCTCCTGCCCTCCATTGCCCAATTCTATGGCCCATCATTGACTTCCTGCTTAGCCTCTGTGCTTAGCTTGCTGCCCCTATTCTCCTTCCCCCTGCCCTCCGATGTCTTTGTGCATGCCCATGCTCCATCCTTTTTGCCCACCATGTTCCATGGACCTTCCACTCCTATCTACTCTGAGTGTTCTGTTGAGCTGCCACTCCCCTCCCACCTGCCTAGCATTGTCAGATGACTGTAACCTGTCCCTGCCACCTCCCCCTGCCTGTCCACATGCCATGCCCCTATCCCCTTCCTCCTGTCCTCCATTGTCCATTTTACTGCCACACCCTTCTGCCCTCCCTGGTCTGTTGTGCTGCAATTGCTCCTCCTGCCTGCCCCGCGCGGTCTGTTGTGAGGCCCGTTCCCCCGAACTCTTTTGTCTGTGCCCAGGTCCTGACCCTTCCTTCTATCCTCCATGGTCCTTTGTGCATGCCCCTGCACCCTCCTTCTTGCCCATCATAGCCATTGTGCTGGCACTAACCCTCCCGCTTGCCATGCATGGTCTTCTGTGCTGCCATGGCCCCTCCCACCTTCCCTGTGTGGTCAGCTAGCTGCCCCTGACCCCCTCCCACCTTTCCTCCATGGTCTGTGTGTATGCCATCATAGTCTCATTGTTGCTCTCCATGGTGTGTCTTGTTTCTAGTGCCCATCCTGCCGGACCTCCATGGTCATCTTGCTGCTCCTGCCCGGCCCCCTTGCCCCCAGCCCTCTGTTTCCATGTGCAGACCCCTATTCCCTCCCTCCTGGCTTGTCTGTTCCATTGTAATGCCCCTGATCCGTCCCTCCTGCCCTTTATGGTCTGTTATGCTGCAGCTTTCTCTCATGTCTGTCCATTATGGTCAGCTAGCTACCATTGCCTCTTTCCCCTCTGTTCTCTGTTGTCCATGTGCATGGCCCTGTCCCCTCCCTATTGCTTTCTATGGATTGTTGTGCTGCACTCCCGTTCCGCATGCGCTGTGTGGTGTATTGTGCTGCTGCAAACCCTGATGCCTGCCCCGTAGGGTCAGTTTGGTGCACCTCTCCATGTCCCTCCTGTCCTCTGTTATCCGAGTCCATGTCCCTACCCCAATTCCTCCTGCCTACCATGATCCAATGTACCATACTTGCGAACATTTTGAACTTGGTAAGAGGGAGATTTTGAAAAAAACTGGGGTATTGATTTTCCCCTTTGAGTTACATTGAAAAAGAGGAGATTGTAGATAGGAGACAGATCAAATTAAGCCCATTTGAGCTTAAAAACATTGGACGTTTCTTGGCTAAAACGGGTCTGTTGGCATTTATGGTTGTACTACCACTGCCTCTTCCTTCTGCCCACAATGGTCTATTATATTGCCACAGCCTCTCTTGCCAGTCCTGTATTGTTGGTTTGTTGCCCCTGCCCCCCTTTCCACTGCCCTCCATAGTCTGTTGTGCTGCCACTGCCCTTCCTGCCTGCCCAGTGTGGTCAAATTGTTGCATCTGCACTCTCCTACCTGCCTTCAATTGTCAGAGTCCGCGCCCCTGGCCTCTGCCTCTCAACAGTATCCCAATGAACAACTAGATTGCTAACATTCTATATTTATTACAAAAGTGTGGAACGCCTGACGTCATCTTGATGTAATCAAAACTGTAATACCTAGAGTATTTCCTTTAGAAATTACATATATGGGAGGGTCTTATTTGCATCAAAATAATGGTTAGTGCTCTAAAAAACAAAAATGAGGACATATTTTCTGAGTTTTCAAATAGCGACAAAGAACTTTTAAATTATTTGTAATCTTTATGTTTTTTTATCCAGTTGACCACTTGATTAAATGTTGCACCTGGGGGAGAGGATGTGGTGTTACTTCCAGAGCTGCATACTTTGCAACTGGGGAACCAGGTTGGAGTTTCTGCTTCAGCTCAACATTCTGTGATTCTGGTCAAATCACTTAATCTCCCCATGTCTACAACCAAAATGAATTTTATCTTGTCTAATGTAACCAATGCTCATGTAAAGCACTCCAATACCTGACAAGTCTGCACTATATAAAACTGCAAATACACAAACAATAAGTGTTTTGCACACTTCTGTCATTGGGCTACATGTGGGCTACATCTGGGTGATATTTGTGCTGCATTTGGGCTCTTTTGTCTCTGGTGGCCATCTTGGGAGATTTATTTGTTATGAAGTTTCCTAATTTCCTCATTTACTGCAGTCTCCTCAGTAGGAAATGCTTTCAGTTTTTTACTTTGATTCCATCAAGAAGGTATTCAGATATGTCACACATTTGCCATACATTCTGAATGTTAGCACTCTAGTTGCTCATTACATCACTGTAGTAAAGCTACTGCTCACCACGGAAGTCTGCTGCTGGTATTAAAAGTGCATGTTTCAGTCTGCATATCAGAATTTTTTAATGAAATAGAAGAGGATTTGAGAAGTCAAAATGTGCCCTAATTTTTCTTTCTGCAGAACTAATAATAATTTCTATGGCAAAATGAACCCCCTCATTTTGTTCCTTTGTAAATTAAATGTTTTAAGTGTTACCACTTTATTCCAATCAAGGTGGCTTCAGGTGTGCCATACTTTTGTCATAAGTAAGACTGTTAGCGCTCTAGTTGTTCGTTAGAACACTCTGGGAATTTTCTGTCATTGGGCTATACTTGGGCTACATCTGGGTGATATTTGGGCTACATTTGGGCTCTTTTGTCTCTGGTGGCCATCTTGGGAGATTTATTTGTTATGAAGTTTCCTAATTTCCTCATTTACTGCAGTCTCCTCAGTAGGAAATACTTTCAGTTTTTTACTTTGGTTCCATCAAGAAGGCATTCAGATGTGTCACACATTTTACATAAATTCTGAATGTTAGCACTCTAGTTGCTCATTAGATCACTGTAGTAAAGCTACTGCTCACCAGGGAAGTCTGCTGCTGGTATTCAAAGTGCATGTTTCAGTCTGCATGTCAGAATTGTTTAATGAAATAGAAGAGGATTTGAGAAGTCACTCAAAATGTGCCCTAATTTTTCTTTCTGCAGCACTAATCATACTTTCTATGGCAAAATGAACCCCCTCATTTTGTTCCTTTTTAAATTAAATGTTTTAAGAGTTACCACTTTATTCCAACCAAGATGGCTTCAGGTGTGCCATACGTTTGTCATAAGTAGGACTGTAAGCGCTCTAGTTGTTCTTTAGAACACTCTGGGAAGCTGCAGTAGAACACAAAGGAATCAACTGACAGTCTCTGCCCTTGTTGGATGTACATGTTTTACTGAGAATGTCAGACTTCATTCTCACATCACTGAGAAAGATAATGTGAATTTACAGAAAATATTCTCTCAGTTTAGCTTATAGATCACCTTCCAAACCTCTGTGGGAAAGGCATGAGAAAAATAGTTTTCTCTCAAACATGATTCATGATATCACAGCAGAAGGCTTTTTCACATGGTAAAATCACCTTAGAACACACCACAATTCCTAAAAGGAGTATGGTACCATCAACAAATGATTTATAATGTAACTAAAGTCTTAAAACCTTCTATTAACTGCAATGCTTTTTAATGAGGTGCTATCATGTATATTGGTCCCAAGATGGCTGCCAACACTTCTTGGATGAAGTGCTGACAGCCAATCAGATCTCACGATGAGATGTGTGGTTAGGCTCCGCCCAGATATATATGTGATTTTACTTTTGATTTTCTCAGGAACTACTGAACGGATTTACACCATTTAAGCAAAAGGCACGAGTCTGAACTGAGGACTACCTTTTTGCCAAATTTGGTGTAATTCCGTTCAGCACTTCGGGCTGTAGCTGCGTCAACAAGTCCTATGGGAAACTGCATGGGGAAAACACGTTTTGGGACCCCCCTTTTTTCTCGGCCCCCGCTTGACGAATTACCGTGAAATTTTCAGGATAGGAGCGGACCAGAGCTGGCCAAAAGTTTGGAAAATTTCGCAAAGATTCATCAATCGAACGTTATTCCAAATAGAATGTTGCGGATTTCCTATGGAAAGTAGGTCCTAACTATAACTACCTACTGGCGACTGAATTAGAAAAAAACGAGTGCGCATTGATTGTCTGCGTGAGGCTGAGGACTGCCTTTGAGAAAGGAGCTGGGGGCTCTGAAACATGTTAGGCCGTGAATAAACTCAGCAATGCAACTGCCGGATCCCCTAATGAAAAGAATTTTGACAGTTCGCCTGTGATGGAGTGCGTCCCCGAGCTCGGGACACACTTTGAAGGATATATATATATATATATATATATATATATATATATATATATATATATATATATATATATATATATATATATATATATATATATATATAATGTATTGATTTTCTCAGGAACTACTGACCGGATTTACACCATTTAAAAAAAAGTCTCTTACTGAGCCAAGGGATACCTGTTTGCAAAATTTGGTGTAATTCCGTTCAGCAGTTCGGGCTGTAGCCTGTTCCAAAATTTCCTATGGGAAATAACATGGAGAAAACATGTTTTGGGACCCCCCTTTTTTCTCGGCCTCCGCTTGACGAATCACCCCCAAACTTTCAGGATAGGAGCTGACCGGTGCGCCCCACCAGTTTTAAAAATTTCCTGGAGATTCGTCATCCGGTGCCAAAGTTATTGGGAGAAGAATGTTATGAATTTCCTATGGATAATAGGTCCTAACTATAACTACCTACTGGCGACCGCCAGTAGGTAATATACAATAATAACACATTGGCAGATGCAACAGTTAAATGCATGGATAATAATATGAAATAAAGCACAAGAATACAAGGTAGCTCTTCTGGACGTCCTGCAAGAAATTAGAAAGATATATACACTAAATAGTTCAAATGATTACTTTGGATGTGCACTCAGACCCCCTCACACATCACAAAGAAAACACCTTGGGTGATTATATCCACTGGCCATACATCACAATGGCAACAATCAAAAAATAAAACACTTCACCTCGTGCAATCTTCATCCTAACCCACTCCAGACTGGGGGACTCACAGCAGAAGTCATGAGACACAGCAACCAGTTGCCTGCACTGACGATGCGTCCACCGTTCAGGCTCAAACAGTCCCAGTTTCTAAGTCAACAGCCCTCAGCTTTATAGTCTCAACACACACTAGAAGGTTTGAGAGTCCCTCCCTCTGCACCAAGGAAACGTACTGGAATTGGCCACCTTCCATGCAAGCATTCCAAGGCAAAAGGAGTTCCCACGTTCTCTCTATATTCTCACATTTTCCAGCCTTTTATCTTAACAAAGCTTACATAAGCCTCTGAGGGTACATTGAACAATCTCTTCTCCCAAAACAAAGCAACCTTGAACGTGAATAACCCAAACAACTTGAGCACTCTGTGCGCGCAAAAAGCTCAAGCAAGACAAAGTCAGAATTCAGGATGACATGAGGCCAGGTCAAAGCCAATAGTAAGAACTTCATAATACTTCCCAATGTATCACACAATGCACATTTGTGCACCACTGCCTATAGCATCACATACTTCATCTCTCAATGTACAACACAATGCATATTTGAGCACCACTGCTCATAACACTGCACTTCGAGACCAAATAGTACATTCCACACCTTTTTCTCTCTTGTGCATTCAAATGCACATCCCACACCTTCTGTTCCTGGCAAGGCTATTCTACTCTGGGCCAGCTCCCACTTTGCTAAAACTGCAGGATTACACAAAAGAAACTTCAAGGGAAAAGGCATATGCAGGACGTACATTCATGCTAGGGTAATATGAAACACCAGTAAGTAGCTGTTTTTATACTATCAAGCTAGAGGAGGGGGTGACCCATTTCCTTGCTTACGTTAGGGCTCGTTGCAGCCTTGCTATGCCACTGGCCCATTGATATGAGTATCTTTATATTTATACTTACAAACCTATCATGGCAAGATAGCAACACCATACCTCTAGACTAAATAAAGTAAGTAGCCCATAGTGTTAAAGGAGGCAGGGAAATGGGCAGTAATATGATCCCAGCAGTCTATGTCTGAATCCAATACAAATGTATATCTATCTATCTATCTATCTATCTATCTATCTATCTATCTATCTATCTATCTATCTATCTATCTATCTATCTATCTATCTATCTATCTATCTATCTATCTATCTATCTATCTATCTATCTATCTATCTATCTATATATATATATATATATATATATATATTTAAACTTTTTTAATTGGCATTTCAATATGTGGACAAGGTATTATTACACGTAGTACATCATCTTCCCATACCTCCTGCCTCCTCCTTGTTCTTAAAGGTATAATTTTGTATCATGTCTCAGTCGGGCGGGTTAACCTGATCAATTTCTACTCTTATCCCTCTGCCTAAACCAATCGTTTTATATGAACACTGTTCCCCTCCCTCCCCCAGTCGTGTCTGGTCTCTTAGATCGTGTTTCCTCTCTACAGGCTATCTATTTTCTCACAGTGCTCCCTTTCTTCCTCTTCTTTGTCCACCCTTTCTTCATCGGTCTCTCCCTATCCCTCCATATCCGCCTCCGTAGTGTGGGCGGGGGGGGGGGGGTCTTTAGCCTCAATCATCATAAGAGACCAGGCTCGTGCATCGTCATCTATTTTTTCATCATTTCTCATCCGTTTCATTTGTACTAGTTCTGCTGTTGCCCATTCACTAAGGTCTGTCAACCATCTCTCCAAGGTTGGGGGATCGGAACTCATCCATCTGACCGCTATTCATCTCTTTGCCAGTACTAAACATGGCAACAAAATCTCCTGCTAAGTTTTTTGGTTTTGGGGGTAGGGAGCAGTTAGTTCAAAATGGTATGTTTTAACCAGTGGCGTCACTAGGGTTGGTGTCACCCGGTGCGGGTAACTCATGGTGTCACCCCCTCACGACTTACCGCATGGACCTCCTCCGCCCCGAGTCTGCCAGTGGACACAGTTGGCAAATAACGGGACCATACAGAATCCTTAGTAACGTTTGTAAATGTAGGTCCTATATATATAAAAGGTGCCTGTTAACAACAGTGTGATAATGACTCATTAATCAGGTTGTACAGTGGGCTACCTGCTAGTCAACAGTTTATTGGAATTTATAATATCATAGGTATGGTACTTTATAGCACCTTCTTCAGGTCCTTTCTTATTGTTTACAGTGCTTATGCATATCTCTTAATTCACCGTAAAGGGGCAGATGAAAGTCTTCTGGTACAGTTAGCTGACTTCTGCACTTTCACTGGGGCTAAGGTGTTTGCCATGTCTAATAGCCAAGAGTTAACAGCCATGGCGTCAGCCTCAGTCTTCCCGCTAGTACTCAGCAAACAGCTTCCAAGGAAAGACTCAATATAGGTAACTGTAATTTTGGACCAATTTCTATATGAGAGGGGAAGCTTGGGCCTTCTCCCAGAATATGACAGGCAGAGTGGGAAGTTTGTTTATTGAATTGCTTCAAATTCCAGGAGGACTTCTTTTCCATTAATACCCTGCCTTGAGGGGTCAGTCGCCCTGTCGAGATGTGTACTCAAGTCACACAGGGCCGCGAAATTGGAAGATTTGAGGAAGTATTTAGGTGAGATCTCATCCTGAGAGTTGAGGAACTCTCCTGCATATCCTGGGGGTCGTTAAATCAATGCTTAAGCCGGGGATTTATTGGCTGATACTGAGAGACAGAAGCCAAGGGCTTCTGCCCACTGCAGTTCATTCAACTCAAAGGACACACATTTGAAATCCTTTTTTAAAACAATAGCCTCACCCTAACTCCTCTTCCCTACTTTATCAAGATGTAGCATAGTATAGCCCCCTAGTATCACAAGCACTATGTCAGGTCCAGGTCTCTGTAAGCAATAAAAACATTCAGCTCTTCCTCTTTAAGTAAATCAAATATATTTAGTGTATTTGTATGCAGTAGCCGAACGTTTACAAGTGCCGCCTGTATATCTACAAACCACTTTATCTGTTTCCTAAGCGAGGACTGAAGGTGGAGACTCACGCCAGCCCGATCTATTTCAGGGACGGTGGCTGCCCATTGGTCATAAACAATTGGCATTGTATCACAGGACTCTAAACACATACCTCTGCAGTAAGTCCTAGGGCAGAAAGAGCAGAGTGCTTGTGAAGATTAGGTAATTGGCTAGCTTTGGGCAATGCCAAAACGGGCAGCATGGCTGGCACTGAGCGAGGACCGAGCACAGACTGGCGCAGATGAGCTTACCTTAGGTGCACCTTTGGCACGCCAGTTGCACCTGCACATTGGCTCCTCTTATAAGGGGTCAGGACAACCCCTTTCCAACAACTAGACTACTGCCTGCAAAGATGGAGGCTTCCAGGACAGAAAGAAAAATGTCTCTGGAGCAGCCAGCCCGGAGAAAAAAGGCATACAAACAGGTACAGAGCATCCAGCAACACAACCCTCCTCAGGACCAGCTAATAATTATTTGGTTATAATTTCATTAGCAATCCATAGAAAACATCAACTCAGATCAACGACGGTTAACTAATATAAAAAGTCTGGCAAAAAAGTCAATATAAAACACTAAGCAAATTCATACAGTCAGCAGCAGCATCAAGGTAAAAACAGATTGTGATAAAATTATCTAAAAATAGTGTTTAGCAGGTGTCCGCGCATGACTCAACGTAGAACCACGACATCAGACAATAGCACATTCTAGACCCAACAGAGGTCCCTTCCAATGAGTGGCGGATACAGCATATGTCGGATTTTCCACAACATGTCAATAAGGTGGAATTGTGAGAGCATTGTGAAGGTTGAGAGAAGAGGAGAGGAAAACAACTTGCACATAGGTGTAAACGTGTGTCTGAGGGCATGTGTGAGTGCAGGACACAAGTGCAGACATTTCAGTGCATAAGGCCTAAGGCATCTATAGGCATTCACGTCCATAAGAGTAGGAGAACAACAAAGCAGGTCGTGTAGGAGTTCCATAGAACTTGTTAGGGAGCTACAAAGCACAAACAGGCTAGCTTGCCTTCAGAGTTGAGTTCATTGGTCACACTGTGGGGGGTTGTGGGTACCTCAGTTATAAAGTGCGCCACGTTGAAAACAGGAGCAAATGTTTTTTGCTCTAGTTTCTACATATAAGCCCATTACAATTACACATGAAGCACCATCTTGATCGGATTTTGCAATTTTGATTTCCCTCTAGCGATTCGCGAATGGAAAAATGGAGCACAAAAAGAGATGCGTCCATGTTGGGTAGTTTTCTAAAATAAGGGCTCTGAGAGAAACCAGCGCTGTATTCGCCTAGGAGGGCCCTGTATACGTAAAAGGCGGGAGCAGCGGTGTATGAAAAGTGGAAGCGAAAGAAGGTGTACCAAACCATTAGGATTGCCAATAATGCATCATGCAGTCAAAATTACCTGCCTTGAGCGCCTTCGTATCCAGTGTGTTGCTCTATCTAGCCAAGACGGTGCGTGTTCCGTTGGAGTCGGCGGCCCTCGCTGCCTCGTCCCCAAGCTGCTGCCTTGAACGTCACTGCCGAGGCGCCGGCGCGCAGACGCGGCGGAGGTGGAGACAGTGCGCGCTGCGCACAGGCACCTCCTGTGAATCGAACAAGCCAGGTTAGGTTGCGCGCATCGTCGTTGCGTGGACTGCTGGTTTCAATAACATTGTGTACGGACAGTGACACACCGACCGGACCGGCCCTTTGGTGTCACCCCCCCGTGAGGGTGTCACCCGGTGCGGTCCGCACCCCCCGCACCCCCCTAGTGACGCCACTGGTTTTAACTGACATCTTCACCTAACTATAACGTCCCCCTAACATTAGGTTTTTTCGGTGAATTTCTACGTTTAAAAAAAAAAAAAAAATAACACATTATTACTTATCCTAACTTAACCGTGACTTTAATGTGTTTTTTTCTTCAGTGAATGTATATATATATCATGCAAATGCTTCTTCCATCACATAGCCACTCAACCACCTACGTAGTGGTGACCCGCAGCCAAATATTTCATAGAAATCCTCTTCCAAGGAAGAAAACCATGCCCACACTCTGAAGCAATTGAAAGGTGGTGTAATGGCTCACATGTTCTGAATTCCACAGCCTTTCTGAATCCCAAAGTGCAAAGTGTTTGTGATTGGTATAAAAAACAGACATTTCATGGCCATGAAAAAAAGTTCTAATTCCCACATAGTGAATCTGTTTTCTCTCGATTTCTTTCAGTTCATTTCATGTTGCAAATTAATCATAGAATGTCACTGCCTCCATGTTATATATTCCAATAAAATCACCCAACAATCATATATCATTGTAAACATGTCCTAGGAGCTGTGTTCATAGTACGTACCCAGACCTTGCTAGATTCATGGATATAAATAGAGGGAACAAAATGTACCCTGATTACACATTATTTTAAGTCTGTGTTTCCAATACAAAGAGCTTGTATAATATGGATGTGTATGTCATCTTGACTACATGGTATCACTTTACTACACTGTTACTATAACAAGGTGGTGGTAACTCTCATTTCCCCTTAAATGTAGGAGACGTCTTGCATCTGCTACATTTTTGATGACCAGTAACCTTGTGGAGTAACACAGTTGTTGGTTCTACAGAATCCTTCTTAGACCTGGACTTTCATTTGGTTGTCAATGGCTCTTGGCCAACCCCCACTCTTCTACCACCATGCCAAAAAATATTGGTTTTACTATCGTCTACTGTATTCATTGATCTTACCTTATTCCCTCGTTACAAAGTTTGCTGAAAAATTCCTCCTTGCCTCCGCGTTAAAGGGAGACTGTCGGAGATCGAACCAGGTATCTCATCCTGTTTGTATTATTGGAAAGCAGCCTTGATTGGGTTACCTAAATATATTATCTGTCACCTTGAGGTTACAGAAAAGGCAGCTGCCACATCTGTAACTTAATTTACCTCAGTAAACCTCTACCAGTTGGAATTCCTCTGCAGCTAATCAGTGAATAAAGGGATTTTATTCACGATACTTTGCATGATGCATGAGATACTTGCTGGCATTTGTCCTGAACATCTCAGCTCTTCTTCCCCTCTCACTTACTTCGTTTCCCTTCTTATGCACTCTTCGTTGTGCCCATGTTCCATCGCACCGAAGAGGAAGAGGTACAAGGCTTCCATGTGAGTTTATCGTGATTGATGTGCCTTTAAGTGTGCAGGTTGCAGCACATTAAAGCCAGACCTACTGGAATTGCCTGTGCTTGTTTGAAATGTTATTATCATATTTTGACTAGACATGTGTTACTCAATTTACATGCCAAATATTTTGATGGTTTGGCTTGTACTCCTTCTCTAGGGCCCTGGTAAAGTTTTCTCTGCTTTCCCGCCCTGAAGCACTGACAGCGACATGTCGATTCTCCAGATGGAACCACCAGATGCTCTGCGTGTGACCTCTGTGTGTGACCTCTACGGGGTACAGCTCGACTCAAGCATGCCGGTAACTTTCCACTTGCCACGTGCGAAGGCTCTCGCAGCACCCAGCTCAGGGGCAGGAACCGGTTTCAGAATCACCCCGGGGAACTGACACTCAAGCCTCAAAAATGTCACTTTACAACCAAGCCATCACCTCATTGGATGATGAGGTCATTGAGAAGATCTCGCGGCGACAAAAACAGTTTCTCAATAGTGGATTCCATTCATGGCTGGAACGGGCCCGACAGAAACACTTTTCTTAATGGATGACGGCGGCTTCTTTGTTTCGCATCTTTCCAGATTTGACAGACGTTTACCATGTGTAACCATCTCTGTAGATTGCTTTGGACGAGGAACTTCTATTGCGAATGTCCACTTCAAAAAGTAATATATACGAAATCAATCCACATATCTACTGTGGTAAAAGAATAACAATTTGAAGGATCAATCACACTTTACTACTTTATAGTGACGCGTTTTGTCATGCTTCCGGGGTTTAATAGTGTTGCATCGAAACTATTAAAAGAAAAATAAATAATTACTGCAAACCCTTTAATGTATTTAATTTAAGGCTTCACTAAGGTGTTAATTTACAGACACAGTATGTAGTGTTTCGAAGATCTAAGGGTGCCATTTGTAGTTGAATTGTATAGTTGCATGTATGTAGCTGTAGCATGTCAGACCCCTGACGCACACTAGCAGAGGGAGTGTATACTGGACACGTTCTAGTGTCTCAGCGGGCACAAGTTTATCAGCCACTCCCTTGCGGGCTGGCCACACACACACCCATCCAACACAGGTGTCACGAGTGACGTGGGCCTAGTGCACGTGCTCAAGGCCAGTTCAGTGTAGGTCACTGAACAGAGCAAGAGTTGACTTGTTCATGATATGCGCAGCATGAAATCAGTCTGGTCTATTTAATATCCCAGGGAATGAGGACGCCGGCCTGCAGGCGAGGCATACAGTCAGTTGTGTTGGATGACTTCAGGCAGTCTTTGCCTTGCACTGGACACAGGCAGTCAAACTATAGCGCTAAGAACTCCGTCCATAAGCCTAGGCTGTGTAAAGTGAACTTGCCACGAGTTGCTCCAGTCACAACAGTGAGCCTGATAATGAGTGCCCTGGTACTGTATTGGTATTTAGGCATTCCAGTTGTTAGACCTGGCACCATTGGCGTGGGTCTGCCTTCCATTTTTCGCTGTTGTCTCCTCTTTTTTTGCTGGTAATAGATGCTCTGGGCGCTGTGCCACTGCCATTCAGTGCCACAGCGCAAATGCCCCCTGTGTAAAGATGACATGTGAATTGGTATATCCATGATTGGCTTATTTGGTTTGCCTGTTAGTCCCTAGTAGTGTGGCCTGCGTGTGCCCAGGGCTGGTAAACCAAATGCTGCTGGTGGGCCTGCAGCGCTGGTTTGCGCCTCCCACAGAAGCAGCTTGTAAAGTGTGTCTCAGACCTGCCACTGCAGTGTCTGTGTGCAGTCTGGAACTGCCATCTTGGCTGTGAAGTGCACCCACCTCCCAGCCCCTGAACCTTCCCTTGGCATCATGTAAGCCACCCCTATGGTAGGGTGCATTGTATGTGTAAGGTAGGACATGCTCTGATGTGTGTAGCATGTCCTGGTAGTGAATTACACCCAATTTCGTTTTTCACTACTGTAAGGCTACCTGTTCTCCATAGGCCAGAGTGGGAGGTTTGGCTATTACATTCTACAGTCCTAACTGACCCACAGAACATGGTAGAAAAACGAATTTAGTATGCCTGAGCTCAGAATATTAAAATACATCTTTAGTAATGTTTATTTTTATATTCTGTGTTTGAAAATACTACTTTTAGAAAGTAGGTATTTTCTTGCCTAAGCCTTCCAGTGTGCTCTGCTGTTATGTTTTATTGGCTGTCTGGTTTTGGAGGGACAGGGCAGGCTGAGTCAGACCTGGGCTGAATAGAGATCTGCATTGGAGTATGGGGAGGGGTAGCTCCTGGACCTAAATAGGGCTGTGCCTGGCAAGGTGAATGCTGGCACCACCTCCCACTGTGCGTCTGATGGCAGACCCCCCTCTTTCAGAAAGGAAGGATGCAGCCTTGTAAACAAAGTGCTCCAGGGCTGGGCAAACTGGTTCTGGCTGGGTTCAGTAACTTGTGGCTTCTTAGAACAAAGACTTTTGGGGTATAAATATCTGTGCTCAAACCCTACAATTTGTATTGCTCCTGGACAACAAGAAGAACCTCTGTCCGTGTAACTGAAGGAATCTGCAGGAGAGGACTGTCCTTGTGCTTTTGTGCTGTTTCTTGGACTGGCCTGCAGTGGTTACTACTGGACTTGGAAGGAGAGGAAAAGGACTTTGAAGGAACTTTTATTTTTGCTACAGCAATCACCCAAGGGCTAGAAGAGAGCTAGCCTCCTGTAGGAGTCTCAGGCACATCATACTCCACCACCAGCCTCCTGTTTCCTCCCAGCGAGGATTTCTATCTGCAGGTGAGGGTCCTGTGAGTTCCAGGGCCTCTAGTTCTACTGTGGAGAAGAGAGAGCTGAAAATCGTCGCTAACGCCCGTTAGCGAGCCGCCGCAGCTGAAGAGCGTAAGGAAAATCATCGCGCTGCTGCCGCTGAGTGCTCGCTACCGGAGATCATCGCATCACTCGTTTGCAGGCTGCCAAATGCTCGCTAACTCGAAGATGATCGCATTGCATGTTTGCGGACCTCAAAGTGCTCGCTAACCAAAGATCATCGCATCGAGTTCATCGCTTCATGACATCGCAGCGCGGACGCCGAGCGTTCGCCATTTTCATCGCATCGCATCAGGATCGTCGCTCCCTCGCGGAGCGCCATTTCTTTTCATCGCAACAAGATCGCACACGCAACAGGCTTGGCGCATCATCCTCCCTTCGCGGCAAGGATTTCAGCGCATCGCCGGCTTAGCGTGTAGAAGTTTGTCGCTTTGTCCTGCACACAGATCAGCGCATCTTCCTCCCTTGCGGCAAGGATTCAACGCATCACTGGTTAGCGTAAGGAAAATCATAGCTACAACTCCTTAGAGACATTTTGGTTGCTTTGCTACAGAATCCAGGTATCTTGTGAGTAAAAGGTTAGCAGAGACCACTGCCTTGAACTGAACTCCTCTTTGCACACCTTGACCTATTTTTGCAGCATTTTAAGAGTATCCCTATTTTTCTAGTATTGTGGATTTTTACTGTTATTGGTCTTGTGTTAAGTCAATATATAAAGATACTTATTTTTTATAACTACTTGTGTGGTGTCCCTTTGTAGTGTTCTTCACTGTGTTACTGTGTATGGTCATAAATGCTTCACACACTGCCTCTGATATAAGCCTAGCTGCTCGTGCTACGTTACCACAGGGTTGAGCAGGGGTTATCAAAGGGTGTAGCCTGCTTACTCTGACTTAGGAAGAAGGGTCCCTACTTGGACAGTGGCCAGCCATTGCCAACTAGAGACCCCCATTTCTAACACCAGTAAATATCGATGCCCTGGAGATAATTTATTTGATGCAATAAATTACTATAATGACACGTTTTATCCCTGAAAATAGGGCATAAAATGCTGATTTTGGTGACTGCTACACCCAAATGTCCCACTATTTTACAGGCCTTTTCCCCAGTAAATAACAGAAGGTTTTGGCCTACTGATATTTACCTAGAGAAAATTGCGGGGTGTGGTGTTTGTCCCTTAACTCCCAATTGTGATATGTGCAGTAACAGGATTTAAGGTACTGTTAGACCTGACATCCCTGGCATCGTATTCCCCAAACGTTTTGCCTTCATTCTTTCTGTTTTGTTAAATTTGTTTTGTTGGCATTAAGGCTCTGTGCACCATATGACTGCTAACCAGTGTTAAAGTGCTTGTGCCCTCTCCTTCAAGCATGGTAAAATTGGCCTATACCTAATTTGCACAACTTATTTACTTGTAAATTCCTAGGTAATGGCACTACATGTCCCCAGGGCCTGTAAATTAAATACTACTAGTGGGGCTGCAGCGTTAATTGCGCCACCTACTCAAAAAGCTTTATAAAACCTGTCTCAGGCCTGCCACTGCAGCTTGTAGTGGAGTTTTGAACTACCATTTTGACCTAGCAAAATACACCTTCTGCCAGGCCTAAACTTTCATTTAAATAATTATAAGTCACCCCCAAGGTAGGCCCTAAAGGCTGATAGTGCAGGGTGCTTTGTATTTTAAAAATAGTACACATGCACTTGAGTTTTACATGTTCTGGAATTGGAAAACTCCTAAAAGTCATTTTCCATTGTTGTAAAGCCCATCTCTCCCATTTACAAACACTCAGTTACCTTATTACATTTAATAAGTGATAACTTTATATTGTGAGCAGATAGAGATATACTGTTTACACTCGAATTAATTTTAATTTTAAATCCTCTCTAATAGTAAAGACTCAGTTCCGGAATGGCCACGTTTTTAGAAAGTTCAACCATTTATGCCTTCTGCTAGTGTCCTGGATCACATGACTATGAATGACTTTGCTGTTAGGGTTTGTGTATTGCTTCCAGATAGTAATACCAAGGGGGCTTAGGTTTGGACAGAATGGGCCCTCCTAGTAGGATGACTGAGAGGGGCTGCACTCAGCCCCACCTACATTTCAAAGGGCGTTGCCTTCAGCACACATTAAGGAATCTGACACCAGCCATGCCCTGTCTTTTGTCACCTTGACCGGGGAAGGGGAAGAATTTTCCATAACCAGGTGTGGGGATAGTATAGGGAATTCCACCACACAAAGCTGGCACCAGGTATAAATTCTGAATCTCCAGAGCCACTCTTCAGAACACTCCTGGACCTGTTGACACTGCGGAAGAAGGACTGCTGCCAGAGGGCTGCCCTGCTGCTGAGGACTCCGTTGCCATCTGAGAAGGAAAAGTGGACCTGCTTACCTTCATCCCAGGCTAACCTCAGCAACTCCAAGGGTCAGTTAATTGAACTCCTGTGTGAACTACAGGTACATAACAAGCTCCAGGGTCCTTCCTGCTAATACCCAGCGGACCTGCTGTACCAGACCTGCAACTAGACCTGCCTGAGCCCTGCTGGCCTCTGCTGGAGCTCCTCCAAAGAAGAAAAAGTGAAATTCTGAAGTTTGGGCTCTTCGCCACCACAAAAGGTCCCTTTGCGCTGATATTCTGCCACCCGTGATGACTGCCAAAGCGAAGCTCTGGGGAGACCTGCTTTTCACGCGACAGCAACCGCCAGTGATGAGAGGCAATAGGAGTTCTGCACTCTTGCAACAGCAAAGCTCAGTGACCTCCAACGCAAAGCTCTAGCAATGACTATCCGCAGTGTCCGACCAGCTCTTCGTGCTACAGTGAGGACAGTCTACGACGCCTGGCCTGTTCTTCGTGCAACAGCGATAACCATCAGCAATGGTCTCCCTGCTCCTCGCGGCCTCCTCCATCTCACTGTGGACTCTTTACTCTGGACTTTGAGAAGGTCATTTTTTCAGTGGGATTAACCTGGTCCCTGTATCTGACCTGTGCTCCGTTGCAGTCAGCCTGAACTAAGTAGGACCAGGAGACTGCGAGCGGCTCTTTGTGCTCTTAGGTGCTATTTTCACTACAAACTTTGAATTTGAATATTTCTGGTTTTACTGATTGGATTTTTGTTGTTCTGGTATTCTTTTATTTCATAAGATTTGCTCAACTTTTCTATTTTCCTAAATTGGTTTGGATTTTTCTTGTGTTGTGTTTTCATTATATCACTGTACGTGTGCTGCATAAATACTTCACATATTGCCTCTAAGTTAAGCCTAAATGCTTTGTACCAATCTACCCGAGGATTAAGCACAGGTTAATCTAGTGACTCTTTTGGTTTACCCTGGCACTAAAGTGGCTATTGCCTCATTGGGGCTTCACCTCCCTCAACCAATAACCCAATTTCTTACAGGTACATATCACAGTTAACCTGGGAACTCAGAATCTGGGTGTAAGTATATAGGACCATCTTGAGATACGTGAGAACTAAATGCGCAAATTATGTAACTATCTATTAGTGAGATGTAAGATACATTTACTAAAGAATACACTGAGCAATACATTTGTAAGGTACTCTACTACTTAGCTCCCAAACCACTACCACACCTACTGCTCATCCCCAGAACTACATCTTTATGAAAAGCTTGTAATGCTAATGATGCTTTTACATTTAAATGTAATTGTCTGAACAACCACGAAATAAGTGAATTGGACTTTATATCTTGTATTTTCCTGGACTCGAGCCTGGTCCTGGTTTATCAGGAGCGGAGATAATCCACCTCTCTCCCTAAGATAGCGCATCCTTGCTGTGATGAGCAACACTCCTGAAGGTAATGCTACTCGGGGGAAAAGAGGGTCATAAGAGAGAGAGGAGTAGACGTGATCCTGATGGCAGTGTGATGTCTTAGAATTTACTTGGATGCGTTATACCTTCAGATTGCTATTTCCAAACACACATAACATTAGAAACAGATCTATAATGACCATTAATGTCTCCAAGGTTCAAAACTCAAGGTTTTGATTACCGGGTGTGGGTAGGGGAAGCGTTGTAACTAGCCTCCCAGCTACCAGGACACAGTCACAGAGTTGAAAGGGTAAGGAGCATTGAGTAAGCAAAACTTTGGTCTTGGAATCTTCGGGAAGCAAGTCAGTGATGAAAGAGGAAAACCAAATGGTGAGTAACACAGGACTGTGGCAAAACAGATGGGAAGAGGAAAATGGCAGAACCCTTCTTAAGGGGGAACAAACTGCCCTTGGAACTAAGTAATGGGAAAACACAATAAACGTGTGGGCTCACCAAATGGATGAGAACTGAGACGAAGCAGAATAAAGCCTAACAACTGTTGTCATCAAGCTCAGTGCTTAATGATTTCTATCCTTTTAACTAACTGGTACTGCCTCTCATAGCCCTGGAGTGAGACCAGTTCTCAGCCCCAATTCCCTTGAACTTGACAGCCCCAGTTGTAAAGGGCTTCCCAGACTCCGCCTTCCTGTCTTCCAGAGCTTCCAGGCCTGTGTATGTTTGGGCCACTGCTTTAACTTGCCACAGGCCTTGGTAAATTATGTCCTCACTGGCTGGAGATGTTTTTCTGTAGACCTCACCCCTGGAGAACTCCATGTTTTTATAATGATTCCTGACAATATTGTATTTGCATGAGCATCTAATTTCCAGACCCCAGTTGGATCAATATAATCGTTTAGATGAATGAGGGTTGAAGTATGTTGACATTTCATATCAGTATAATGGAAAAGTGAGCCCTTTTGTATATATTGCAGATAAGAGACAAAATACATACATAAGACTCACTGCTTTCACGTGCCATGTATCTCAGAAGTTGTTTTTTATTAATAAGGAAAAAATATGTCCAGGGTGCTGTAATTCAAATGGTGCGATTTTAGTGCAACTCCTGAACTCATTGTCCTACTTCCAGTCTAATAGAGGTCTCAAAAACACAGCATATTCAGGGACACTAGTCAAGCAGAAGTCATCGTTATTTTCTCTATAACTCTACAGCAAACCTGCTTCAGCTAGAGAAGACATTCTTCTTGGAATTTGTTATATGGGACATAGTGAGAGCAAATTGAACACCATACCTACACAATTGAATAGACTCACTGGTTTATTGGTGTGGACCAATGGGGTGATTTAGAATTTGGTGGACTAAGTAGTGTCCATAAGAATGATGGAGGAGATTACCTTCGCCATTCCGAAGATACTCCGCCCGCCAAATTTAGAGTTGTCAGCCTGCCCAGTGCACAATTCTGTGTACATAGAAAGGAATCTCCATCAAAGGAGTTCCTCTTACTATTAAGAAAAGTTTTGCATCCGTCCGCCATCGGTTTTGACAAATGTACACATTTTTCAAAACGTTTCGTTTTCTAAAGAAAACTTCCAAAGTGGGGTGGGACTTAGTTATTGACAAACAAAAAAACAATGACTCCCACTGCCTGTGAGGTATGGGTGGGCTTTATAATTTTTTCCCATTCCTCACTGCCAAATTTTACCCAGCAGTGACAGACAGAAAGAAAACAATACACCATAACCCTAAATCGGATGGGTGGTGTGATGTCCGTCTTCTAACGACCCTACCCCAATTGAACCGTAAGAGGAAAATTATTCAGACGGAGCCAATAGGGACATTTTCAATGGAAATCTGGTGGTCTGCCCTGTTCTAAATGAGTTGAGGAGACCGATGATTTGGCGAACAGCGTACTCGCAAATAATTAACAGAGGTACCCTCTAAAGGAAGGAGGAAAAAGGGAAAGAAAATAAATAAGTTGCCTTGCAGAAAAACAACTCAAAAGAAATTCTTTTCTTTTTCATAAATCCCTCACCCACCCGGGTTTCCCCTTCATGGCATGCTTCATCATTGGGTCCATCCCTGCCCTCTACGGACAGGGGCGTACTATGACCTACGAATACGCGGGAGCACTAGTTGTGTAAAAATTGGGGGTGTCCTCGTACACCTAACCGCTAATGGTGAATCAGAAGGAAGTGTTGGTTTTTTTTGTTACAAAAAGTAGAAAGAAAAGGGAAATTTAAAAATACCAGATTAGTGGGTCCAAAAAACGATTTTATTTCTTACCCCCAAAAAGCTATGCTAAAATCTGGGGATGCGTGGAAACACTCTAGGCTTAATTACCTAATGTTTCTCTTGGTGGTCAACTAGTTTCATGCCTATCCCCAAAGCATTTCATCAGGACCTTGAAAGGAGAAATGATGTTCCCACTTCAGGTGTTGTTTTAAACACAATAATAATAAAAATACAAAATAAACATACAGCAGCTAATTGGTCTGTGTTAAATCAAAAAAGACCTGCAAGGATAGAAAGGAGAGATTAAAAATAAAACACGACCCTTAGGTCTATATTGTATTCTTTTGGTCGTGATAATACTATGGTAGTGGTGGTGAAATATATTTTTCAAACGTTGCCCAAAGGCGTGCGTACTTCTGTGAGGCACACAAGACAAAACAAGCATTTAACATATATTACAGAGTCACCAGCATAGATTGTGTTTGGATAAGTACATACTTAAAATGTGACCATCATTGGGCCCCATGAGTCCACCGAGGAGGTTAAAGGAGGCATGCCTGTAGTTAAACCCTACACGTATTGTTAAAGATAGAAAAAATGAGTGAAAAATGATCTGGCAGAAAGTGTCAAATAGTGTGTGTCCTGAGGTGGGCAGGACGCCCCTATTTACTCCGTCAAGGCTACTCCCTCTCTGTAGACCTGACCTCACTCCTCCGAGGCTCCTATGTTACTGGAGCCATGGGGAGAGCTGTTTTTAAACACGTGAGCTATTCAACGTGCCTCTCAATGGATTGGAAAAAGGCTGGACCGTGCACCACGGTTCCTGTGCACTCAGTCTGGTTACTTCCGGGTTCCTACAGAGATCCTAGAATGTGAGCTGTTGCAAAATACTAACATTTCTTCGTGTTATTGTTAAATAGACAAAAAAAGGTAACTGAAAGGAAAAAACTAATGGTTAGGGGTTATGACTAGAGAGGTCGGCATCTCCTAGACATTAAGTTGGCATTACGGAAAAACTTTATTGAAACGCGTAAGCGGACATTTACCATCCGTATGGTTAAAGTTATCCCTTGGTTGAAGTGCTCATTATAAGCAAGTAGGTAGTGTGAATTAATGCCACTCTGCTATACTTTGAGGGTGTAGTCGGAATTATTTTACCTTTGAGACTTTATTGTTTAACCACCGTATTATTAAAGTCGGGCTGCAAGCATGCGTTGGTATTGCTAACCTTGGTGTGATCAGATTTTATGTAGATCGCAGGGGAAGAGCCATTCCGTTATGTCCACAAGGAATAACCGAGGTAAACGGTACCGGTGTAAGGGATTTTTGTGTTTGAATGAAGAAAACATACAGGGTAGTCACGTGGTGGACTTTCAGGTATTATGCCCGAAAAACTA
Source organism: Triturus cristatus (assembly GCF_964204655.1). NCBI lineage: Eukaryota > Metazoa > Chordata > Amphibia > Caudata > Salamandridae > Triturus > Triturus cristatus. Next base: position 271,923,300 of record NC_140581.1, read on the forward strand.
TCAGAGGCAAATGATACTGGTGTATGGTTTGTTGTGTGTATGGTGTAGTCATACAGGATAGTCATGCAGGGGAATCACAAGTGGTACTGTCAGGTGTTGATCATACAAAAGTCTTGATTTTGTGTTCAGGTAAAGTGACCCCATGGTATATTCGCGTTCAATCCTTTCTCAGGCGATTTGAGTCTATAGACCCATCTCTGCTCTTTTTCATGGAGGTCAGCCTTGTTTATAATCAGTTCCATCACAGTCCATCTCAAATCCTTAAGGGTGTGTTTCTGTTCCAGAAAATGAGAGGTCATTTTAGTTGTTACTCTCTGGCATCTGACATTAAAGCGATGTTCGCACATACAAGATCATACTTTCCTTGATGTCATCCCCATATAGTGGAGATTGCAAGGGCATGTGATCAGCTATATGACATTCTTTGACTCACAGTGAGTGAACCTACATTGTTCCCAGATCGTGCCATCATTGAAGGTGATCTTCTTACTGGTGCTTGTGATGTGGCACACACTACAGTTGCCACAGGGTCCCAGAAAAACCTTGGTTGGGGATGTTGTCTAGAGGTTTTCGTGGACGTGTGTGTACCAACATATCCTTCAAGTTGCGGTTCCTTTTATGTGAGGACATGGGTTTTGGTAGAGTCACTACGCTCCCACTCAGAATGCGCCAGTGTTTGTTTATTATCTTGCTGAAGCTATTAGAGGCACTGTTATATGTTGTGATACATATAGGACATGTCGTGTCTGGTTCTTTTCTGGTGTGTTCCAGGAGGGTTTGCCTATCGTTGTTCCTTGCTCTTGTCCTAGCACATGATATTATTCTATCTGGATAGTTTCAAGCTCTCAACTTGGCACTGAGGTCAGTTGCTTGTGGTTTGAAATCCTTAACCTCTGAGAAGTTCCTCCGGAGGCATAGGAACTGCCCGAATCGTAAGTTCTCTCTCAGATGTCACGAGTGATGGCTGTCAAAGCTCAAGAGACAATTCTTCACCGTGGTCTTGAAATGTGTCGTCGTCTTTAGGCCTGCTCCATTGACAATGATATTCAAGTCCAGAAAGACCATCGTGGTTCTTGAGATCGTGTAGGTGAATTTTAAATATTGATTTTGGTCATTGAGCCATGCGATGAATGATTCTGCTGTGTTCTCATCACCATTCCAGATGACAAAGACGTCATCTATGTATCTCTTCCAGACACTAATGTTTTCTTTATAGGGGTTGGTAGATGACAAAATCTTCTGTTGCTCAAGGTGGTGGATGTATAAACCCGCCAAACTTGGAGTGAACATGCTGCCCATGCTGGTCCTGTTCTTCTGTAGGAAGAGTTGGTCCTCGAAAGCAAAGAAATTCTGTTGGGGCCAGGTGGCAACACTCCATCACCAGGTAACGTGGTGTTTGGTATTCCCAATCAGTGTTAAAAAGAACCACCTCTAGTATATTCAAGGTATCTATGTGTGGGAGGCTGGTATATAGGCTCTCTATTTCGAGCCCTATGAGGCATTGCATTTCTTCATCAAAAGGTAATGTGTTCAGAATGCATAGAATGTCCTTGGTGTCTTTCAGGTAAGTTTCTGTTCCTAGGATAATGGGTCTCAAGAATGCATCAGCAAACTTGGGCAGAGGTTCCAAGATAGACCCTATCCCTGAAACAATGGGACGACCAGGGGGTTTCTACAGGTTTTTATGTATCTTGGGGATGGTGTAGAAATAAGGCATGACCGGTGTTTAGTTGATGAGGAAATCTCCTTCCTTCTTTGATATCCAGTCGTGAGCTAAGGCCTCCTCCACCATACTTCTTATTCGTATTATGATCCTTTCAGTAGGGTCTACGGTCAATTGTTCATAGTTCAGTTGGTCTTGTAACAGGCGAAGGCATTCTGTTTGATATTCTTCTTTGGTCAGGATTACTATTGTGCCCCCTTTGTCCGCAGGTTTTATTACTAGATCCTCATTTTGTGAAAGATCCTTTATTCTCTTTTTGTTTAAATCTTTTTATTGATTAACATTTTTGCACATTTTAAGCATACAGTCAGAGCGGTGCTCATGCATCAAGAAAGAAAGAAAGAAAAGGGATTGCCAACAGCATAATGTGCAGTACCCAACAGCAAAAGGAGGGACAGATGAGTAGATCACAGCGACCACAAGAAGTCATGGGACAGTGTCCATAGACAGGGCGGATCAGTGCTGAGAGTGAAAGATTCTTGATGGCCTGTAATTCATCCCTTGAGGTAGTGTGGAACACCCTGTTGTTCCTAGGTTTCAGATCTCCAATTTCCTTCAATACTGCCTTTTCAAAGGCCAGGATTTCCACTGGTATGCTAGAAGAGGGTGGTGTGAAAGTCGATTTATTCCTTAGTCCTGTGTCGTCCTTTTGTTCGCTGTCATTCTGTTTGTCTGAGAAGAAAGCCTTCAATTTGAGCTTTCCTATTAACATGTTGATCTCGCAAGTTACTTTGAACCTGTCCAAGTTGGATGTGGGGACTAAACCAAGCCCTTTTTCGAGGATGCCTTGTTGGGTGGAGGGGAGAACAGTGCCAGTGAGATTATCAACTAGACTGGTTGGTTGCGGATTCCTGCTTGTTGATTCAGGGAGTCTGTCATGCTCCAAGTTTCAAGACTTGAGGTTTGCTGGTTCGCCGCCCAATGTACCCGGTTCCGTTTCCCCTTCCTCCCTCTCTGGTTGCCCAACCCTTAAAATGCCTCATTATGGTTATCTTGTTGTTGTCCATTGTGGCCATGGGGTGCTTCCCAAGGGTTGTAGAATGGTTGATGTGGTGGCATTTGTGGTGGTGGTGAACCATAGAAAAATGGTGGTGGGTATAGGGGTGGTTGTTGTTAATGGCCCCAATTGCCTTGTGGGCCTCCGTTGTAATTTCTCCGGTAGGATTGGCTACCCCGATCAATGGTCCTACTATTAGAGCTTGAGTTGGAATGATCAGACCCAGTATCTGATGCTTCACTGTCAGTATTATAGCCATTGTTCCTCTTCGAGGATGTGCAGTCCATTCAGTGACTTATTAAGTTCCTCCAAGTTCTTCTTCAGGGAACTTACTTATTGATATGATTTGAGGCGAACCTCAAGGCCCTGTATTTGGATTTTCATTTCTTGGGCCAGTCTTGTTGCTGTTTTTATCATTAAGATGAGCCAATCCCTCGTGCAATGCCACAAGATGGGTGACCAATCTTTCTTGAAAATGTTGTCCTGTTGGAAGATGAAGGGCTCATTTCTTACGATGAGACCCTGCGGTACCACATTGGCGTGTAAATACTCAGTCATCATGATCCCATGGATCAAGGTCTTGATTTGGTTCCTCTTCAGGGTGCTCAGTTCATTCCAATCATTATTCCCGAGGTCCAAAGGGTGATCACCAGTTCCCTCCAGGGGTAGACTGGCTGCCAGAATCCCCTCGACTTTCTCAGCTGAAAAAGTGAGGCCATTGATCTCTGACATCCTTCTTATGTAGTATGCGTTGTGACAAAAAAGGTAAAACAGGAAAAGCTAAGGTGATAATACCATTGGTTACTGAATGTGAGGAAGAAAGGAAGGGGAAGTAAAAACTCCCGCAGCTGTCCGCTGCCTGCGGAACAGCGTACTCGATCACATTTTTTATAGAGGACCCTGTCTGTTAAACTCTAACTCATGGGCTAAGTTTGGAATTCATTAACATCTGCCAGTTTGCAACAGCAAACTTAATTTAAAATGCCTACATAGCAGGCATTGACAAATGTTTGTCCATATCTAATTAAGAAGTTCCCTCTTATGTTCAGCTGCTCCCACTTGCGTCTTTTTTGCTCTAATTTTGAATTTGGATCATTTCACAGATTTACTTCTCTGTTATGGTCAGTTTTTTGTTTCTTTATGCAGCCTATCCATGAGTTCTGCCCTTCCTAATCATCAGCTGGGTCATGCCTTGAACATTATCTCCTCCAGCTCTTTGGAGTGCAATCATGTCATCCTTTATCAGTGCCCTGGTCTCACCATTAGTGCTTTCCTTTCCTTGCTTCTTCCAGAAGCAACTCAAGAAAGCGCTTGTCACTCGATTTACTAAATTTTGCAACTGGAAGAATGTATCTGCAGAGGCTTTGGTTCATCTTCTCCCGACAAGCTCTGTCCCTACATAGACTCTGATCCTTAAAAACTACTAGACTTTTATGATTTTTGTGTTCGATTCTGTTTATTGGAATTTGTTTTACAGGTTGTTAACAAGAAACAGTTCAGTTGCTTAGTGGTTACAGGTCTCCAGGAACGCAGTGATATGAAATACAACAAATGACGGTGTACTCAGAGGTGCAGTGCCAATCAAAATCGACCATATAGCAGTCTAGGAATGCTTGTCAGATTCCCTGCACCCACATAGGAGAGAAGATATGATACATGCATAGTATTCCTATTCCGCTAAGAGGCTTATCAAGATGGGTCTCACAAAATAAACTGACAATTCCAACAAAGAAACCTGAGCTCGTATGCCAGTGGCTGTGGCCGCCTATCTTGAGTGGTAGGGCGGTTGCAGGATGAGGGCAGGGATTGAGGGGCGTTAAAATAATAAAAAATAAAAAAATAAAAGACTTAACTGCCGCTCTGCTGACGGCCACATCGCTGCTCCTCTCGTCGCCGTAAGGCCGAAAGGGGATGAGCCCTTAGGGCACAGGCTCCACACCCAACTCAGACGCTTCTCTCACATGAGAGCAGCGCCAGGATTGGTCTGAGTGGCCTCTTTTGCCGCACAGGCAGTGCATTGGAGCCTGTGCCTTTTCTCCGACTCTGCTGTGTAACACAGCTGGGTTGGAGACCCTAAGTGAGCATGTGTGCTTGGCCAGCCTAGGATACCCGGACAAGCACACATGCACACTTATGAGTGCACTCTACTCCTCTCTGACATGCCCGGCCTACCCTGCCTTAGTCATTGTGGGGCTCGGACAAACAGCATAAAAAAATAAACAAATAGCTGTGTTATTGTCATTTTATTTACCGCCTGCTGGCTTGGGCTGTGGGGCGATGCACCTCCGCCATTACAGAGAAGCCATGCCTGCCGTAACACCCCCATCAGCCACATACATTGTTATTAATCAGGAGAATACGTGATTCGACTGGGTAAAATAACAGTTTCGTGCCTTGGAACTTAGTGAGCAGGGGAAAGTCATGCACCCGCGGAACGCCATGCAGTAAAACGGTTTTACGGTCATTGGTCTATCCGACCTCACTTTCTGATGTGTTTAATGGGATATCAGGGGTCAGTTGTGCGGCAGTTTGAAGGTCAATCGGGTTAGTGTCCTAATTGGTTGCGATTGGATATTTGCGCAGCCCCAGCTTATCCTCCCTGTGCAAGGCCACACTCTCCGCCTGGGCACATGTGATGAGGGATTGGGTTGAGGCTGCAAGGGCTGGGTGCTCATGGGATTTCCATCCCCGGGTAATGAGACATTGGGCTGTCAGTAATCCAAGGTCAAGAAACTGGGAAGTGACCCTCTATTTCTTGTCCCGGTGATAGAGGCCCAGGAGACAGGCCTCCCATGTGTACAGAGCAGGGCACCCTGTGCAGGTGGATAGGTGGAGCGTGACACCTTGCAAGGATCGCTGAAAGGATGGGCAGGCCCGCAACATGTGGAGTAAATCCACAGCTACCATATGGCAACAGGGGCAGGCCCCATCAATGCAATGGAAACAGCAGTTTATTTTGGCTGGGGTAAGGTAGGCTCTGTGTACAATATAGAATTGAATAAGTTGGAAGCGGGCATTGCATGTAATTTGAACGTGGCTTTCCAATAGGGTGACCTGTTTACTCATGCAGGGATGAGCCATGTCCCCCTCTCAGCGATGGCACAGGGGTGTAAGTTGCAGGGCAGCATGAGCCTGCAGTGAGTCTGCAAACGAGTGGATCAGGTGTCTGCCCGGTCCCATCACATGAAGGTACTCAATAGTAAGGTGTGTCTGGTGCTCATGTGCCATATCGCTCCACTTGTTCCCTAGTGTTGTGATCAGAGAGTTGTATAAAAGAAAGTGGCCAGGGGGCAGGTCATTATCCTCCATCAAGGTCTCATACGGGAGGAGGGTTCTGTCGCGTGAGGCCTACTTCATGTCAAATGGCAAGTTCTGCGGATGAGGTGATGTTACAGCCCCTAAGTGTACCAAGCAGGGCCATTTCTGGAGCATAGGGGATCTTCAAGTTTGTAAGGTGCAGACATCGGTGGAAGCTGCAGCATGCTACTCCCAGAAGTAAGAGGTCTGGTATTGACGCTCGGATATAAGTGTGAAACAAGTTAGGGTGTTGGGCAAGTTCCAGGCGGTTAGCATTGTGGCAGTGTCAACAAGCTGCAAGCCTCCTAGCCAATTAAATACCCATTGAAGTTGGGATGCCAGGTAGCACTGTTTGAGATTTGGTACCGCAAGCCTGCCATGGTCTGTGAGCAAGTAACGTTTTGAGAGTGCCACTCAATAGCGAGATTTAGTCCATACGAATTCCATCATTAGTTTCTCGAAAGAATGAAAAAAGGGAGTTCGGATGTAGAGAGAGAGATTGGCCACAATAATATAAAAGGTGGGTGGGGACGACTATTTTAAGGAAGGCTACGTGCCCTCCCAGCGACAGTTGCAGTGTCTGTCAGAAGGCCATTTGGCCCGTAGGGATGTGGCAGCACGCATGAGATTACCATCAAATAGGTCCGTAAGTGAGTGATACACCTGTACACCTAAGTACCTGAAGGTAGGGGGTTACCAAGGTATTGGGACTCCATCTAGGGTGTTGTTTGGGTCCAGCGTTGCAGGAGGGAAGGGGAACAGGCAGCACTTAAACCAGTTGACTTTCAGGCTGGAGATATCAGCAAAGTGATTGAGTGTCAGGGCAATCGTGGTGGGAATCAAGTGCACATCTTTGAGATAAAGGAACAGGTCATCCACATAAAGAGAGATGGAGTGGATTCTGTCTCCCAAGTAGATGCCCCATTTCCCACTCCGCTCCCGAAGGGCAAGTGCCAATGGCTCTATTGCCAGGGAGAAGAGCACAGGGGAGCGCAGGCAGCCCTGACTGGCGCCTCTGCAAATTTGTACCAGATTGGACACAAGGAGGACCGTCGTTACCCTAGCTGGTAGTGGAGTGTATAGTAGTTTAAGTAGTTTAACCAATTGTACGAAACAGTTACTGGTACCATATTGCAGCAGCGTCTCAAACATTCTAGGGAGTCAAAGGCCTTCTCTAGGTCAAGCACCAGGCATCCCATTTGGGGCCATTGATATGGCATACTTCTTGACAAGAATGAAGCACAGCAAGTTAAGAGAGGTGTTGCGGGCCGGAGTGAACTTGTTTTGAACCGGATGGATCAGCGACGGGACTAGGGGTGCTAACTGATCTGCTAGTATTTTGGCAAGTACTTAATAGTCCGTATTGAGTAGCACTGGGGCTCTATACACGCCTAATAAAGTATGATCTCTGTCCAGTTTGGGGAGGGGAAGGAGTAGTGCCTTGTGGAGAGAGGCAGGGTGCATGAGGCTGATAAGGCCTCCTCATATAGTGTTTGCAGGTGAGGGAAAAGAGCGGGGCATAGGCCTTATAAAATTTGTCGGGCAGGCCACCCGGGCCTGGTGTTTTGCTTGTAGTTATTGCATCCTGTATCTCAATATTCCACACTTTGGTCCAGTGTAATGAGAGGCACGGGCATGGTAGAAAGGAAGGCGTCAATGTCCCTTAGGTTGGCGGTGAACAACCCCTGATATAGTGGTGTGTCAGCTCTTTGTGTGTGTCGCATTGAGTGTAGACCAGAGTGATAGAGGCTGCCCTTAGTGCCATGATGGGATGTTGTGATTGATCTTGGCGTATCGGCCGTGACAGCTGTGAGTCAGACTTGTCAGCAGTGGAATGGGTCTTAGCAGAATGGGCAGCGTAATTGAGGTAGCGCAACTGCTATAACAGTAAAGCATGTTCTCGTTGTGCCGTTAGGAGGCGGCAAGAGTTTTCTCTGTCGCACACCATCTGGTTTTCATGTTTTATGAGCGTGTCCTCAATTTGGTAGATGTCTTTGCCGAGCTGTTTGCGCATATTCCATTTCACACCTAAACAGTGATTGCCACCTTAAACGCATCCCACTTGAACAGTCTGGTTGTTTCCATATCATTATTAAGCTGGAAGTAATCCTGACTAGCAGAGCTGAGTGAGGCACGAAAGGGAGGGTCTTCTAGTGCTGCTGCTTGTAATCGCTAGGTGGGAATGGGAGGAGGACCCGTATCCCATGTGAATTGTAAATATTGGGGATTGTGGTCAGAATGGGTACGACCCAAATAGTCAATTTGTGTGACGTAGGGGAGAAATTCAGTCGTGCCAACCAATCGGTCGATCCTTACATGTAGGTGGTGTGGTGAGGACAAAAAAAGGATTATACTCTCCTGGTAGCGTTTTGCCAAATGTCAGCTAGCTACCAGGTCTGAAGCCAATCGCGTAGTGCTGGGCATAGGAGGATGCTGTTGTGCGAGGCAATGGAGGGAACGATCGATCAAGGTCAGTGTTCGAGACACAATTGAAATTGCTGCCTATGAGCCATGGAACCCCATTGCAAATGGGAGAGCAACTCGAACAGACTTTGGAGCGCCGAGATCGGGTCTGTGTTAGGTGCATATATATTGCCAATGAGGATGTGGTGGCCGTCAAGGCCGCCTCTGATGAATACATAGCGGCCATCTGTGCCTACGACAACATCTTCTGCTCTGAAAGGGACCCCTGGTTTGACCCACATCATTACATCCCTGGCATAGGAGGAGAAATTGGTGGCAAACACTTGTCATTTGCGCCATGTTGCTTCAGCAAGTGTTCAGTGCGTTTCCTGCAATAACGCTACGTGAATGGAGCAATGTTTGAGATATGGGTTGACAGCATATCGGCGCGAGGGGGTGTGCATTTCCTGCACATTGCAGGTGATAACGTTAGTGTGGGTCATGTTGGTGGAGGAGGATTTAATGGTCAGCTACCTTGCACAGAGTGGGAGGCTAGCACAAAGGTAATGTTAGTGTCATGTAGGTGTGGGTGTCAGGGGCAGGTCCCAAGTAGTCCCGCCGGCCTAAGCATTGCACTGAGGCCTAGAATAACTACATAATGTCAGCAATGCTTGTCAAAGAAATGCAGAAACATAGCTACTGCATGTCAGCTGTAAAGCAAGAGACTTTTTTAAAATACAAGTCAATCCACTCTAGGTCATTGACATTTCATACATATCAAGCAGACTACAGTGGGTCATGGTGTATTGTTCAAATGATGTAATCAGCTGTCTGCAGAGTTACATCGGAGGAGACCATTGTGTCCGTCCCAGAGAGCCATGCAGCAGAGGAGCTATCATCACTAGAAGATCTGGTGGATTTATTGTCGGTGTTGAATGAGGGGCGGCTTTGCGCATCACAGCTTCTTTCCATTATTACTTGTTCCAGATTCTAGGCCTAGGGCCGCATTGTGATTGGCGGCAGCGGCCCCCACACGAGCCATGAGGTAGCACGTTTTGCAGTGGAGACTGGCGAATGGCTGAAGGCCCAGATGACTTCAGCCAGTCCCAGTCCCAGGCGTCTTCAGGGGACTCAAAGAAGCGCATTGTCCCATCAGTGACAATGTGAAGACATGCAGGGAACAAGAGTGAATACTGCAAATCCAGGTTGCGGATTTGACGTTTGACAGTCAAGAAGGAGTTCCTTTGTAGTTGCACTATCACAGTGTAATTTGGAAAAAACACGATGCAGGCATTGTCAATGAAAACTTGTCTGAGTTTCCTAGTTTCTCGTAAAATTGAGTCGTGATCATGATGATGGAGCAGCTGGAACAATAGTGGTCTGGGACTGGAGCCAGGTGGGGCTCTACGTGTTGGAACACAACGGGCCCGTTCAATGTAGAAGAACTGTGAAAGGGATGTTTGAGGGAGTAGACGGCGCAGCCAATGTTCAACGTGTTATACCGCATTTTGCCCTTCGACGCCTTCTGGGAGGCTGACCACGCAGACATTATTTCTTCTGGAGCATCCTTCCTTGTCCTCCGCCATACACTTCAGGGTGTGCATGCTGTCCACAAGTGCAAGCAGGGCCAACTCCATCTCCTGGGACCTCGGCTGAAGTTCAGCAATAGTTTGCTCTGCTGAGTGTACCTTGTCAGCTAAGTTACAGTGATCTGTCTGTAGCAGTGTGTGGTCTGCCCTCATATTGTCAATTTTGATCTCCAAGGAGACCCGGGTGTTTTCCAGGGATGCTGGGTCTTCTCCTCTACATCCAGGTCAATGTCCAACTTGTCCACAAAGGACAAGGGATGACTGGCGTGATGCAGTCCCTGGGGAGGGGGGGGGGAAGTTGAGGTCACTGTGTCTGCGGGCTAGCTTGCCAGCATCTGCGAATTTGCACAGATACTGCAGCACAAACTGCCCAGCATGGGCAGATGCTTTTGGGGGTCACCTACGGCTGGAAGGGCACCAGTGGGAGCAATAGCGAAGATCAGGAGTGCACCCCAGTAATCCTTAGGTGTGCTCCACTCCGGTGGTAGTAGCTGTACAGTTCACAGTAGGCGAGGTCGGTAAGGAGGCAGTGAAGCTGCAGCGATGCAGTGGCACCGGTCCAGCAGAGCACCTTGTTTTAGTGGAGCGGGAGAGTTTATCCCCCTCTCAAGTTCTGGGTCCCCGTGACTGCAGGAAGGCTCGGAAGGGGCCAGATGGGGCTGCAGGAGGGTCTAAGTGAATCAGGCAGCAGTAGAGAAGGGGGTGACAGTGCCATGCGGAGGTAGCAACCCTCTCCTGGACTCCGACAGTGTGGACTGTAATGTATTTCAACAGTGCTCCACTACAGTGTAAAGAGGATGTGGGTGTGGGCAAGGTAGGGGCCCGGTCCTCCAATTCTGCAGCAAGGAGCCCGCCCTCAGGCCAGAGCATTGATTCGGGCTCCCAGCCATCCAGCTCCCTGCACTGCTTCTAGTTGCAGGTGATTGCGGCTCCAGCGAGGCAGTTTGAGTCAGCAGACGTGGTGCTGTGGGCAGCAGGGCTGCGTATGTCCGGAGTGGCAGCAGATTAGTGCAGGCCTTATCATGGGGCCATGCTGTGGATGAGAGCCGTAGCTTGTGCCCTTGATCCCCCCACAAACCCCCCAAGGGTGGGCCCGGACGCCTCAGGTTATAGCAGCTTGGGGTGTCGTGTCTCAGCTACCCGAGCGGGACCTGTCCTCACAGCAGGCCCAGGCCTCAATTCCCAGCAGTGGTGGCAGCATGGTGGGTGGCAGCTCCTCCGGCCGTCGCTGTCAACTGTGTTGTGGGACAGCCTTCCCCAAGGGAGGGCCACACCAGGTTTGTGGCAGGGACCGTTGTAGTCACCAGTGCAGACAGTAGACAGGATGATGTTGAATAACTGGGGTGTAGTAGCGGAGCCACGCTAAAGTTAGTCTGCCATCCTGGCTGTGCTAGCCATGCCCCTAAGTACTAGACTCTTATGATACCCAATTAACATCAAATTTGAACAAAATTGCTCCTTTAAAAAGGACAAATCGTGAGACTTGCAAGCATGCAAAGATGGCTGCCCCCAGCTAACTCCCTCCGGTGCCCAGTATTTAAATGATGTTTTATTTGCATATCAGGCAAGTACAGCCTCCTATTTTTGTTACCTATGTTGCATCTCTATGGTCAGCGCTTCGACTGGATACCGTTGTTGGTGGTTTATGCAATTGTTTTTCTTTGTAGCTGCCTCGTCTGCTGCCCCCACTCTCTTATTCACCATGCAGCTGCATTTCCAGCCTGGAAGGTGGAGCTGCTTCCAGGAAAGTGTGAGGCTGAGGCCTATACGACTCCCACAGTTGGTTTTAGCTGCTGCACCTTTACCTATTGTGGTATATTTATATATTGTTTTATAATCAATTGTTATTTCCCATTTACTTGCCTTTTTGATACAATTTGCAATAATAGAGAGGTGAAATATACATGCTGTTAACAATAAACACAAGCAAACAACGTCTCCTCCTCTAGTCAAGTCAAAAAGTGTGAATACTAACAAACCCACATTATCCACTTTACTGGAAGAATTACAAGCTGTCAGTAGTAATACAGACAACAATACCTCTGAAATAAAAAATAATTTGTAAGGATATGGCAAGTTTATCTATGAAAGTTTCAGACAAGTCAATTAAAATTCAAGTCAGCAAATCGAAAATTGACAGCATTTTGACCATCACTGCCAATGTGGTTCCGATGAGCACTCTTTTACTCGATTTACAAAATCGTAATAGAAAATATAATCTGTGCATTTCAACCTTGCAGAAGATATGGAAGGCAATGACTGTAGACGTTATCTGGAGAACTTACTGCCTAGCCTTCTACACTTGAAATTTTGTGAAACATTTGAAATTAATAAATCACATAGAATTCCATAACACCGTAATCCAAATCACACTAAACCTTGTCAAATGATCTTCAAGGTACAACACCATCATCATTTGGTAATGATTTGGAAAGCACAGAGAGATGTTCCATCACTACTAATCAATGGTAACAATATTTTCATTCATCAGTATTTCGCCAAAGACAAAGTTAATATTCGTAAAAGATTTACAGCACTACTTCCAACACTAAGAAGTTATGGTTTTAAGTATGGGCCTGCTTGACCCTTCCACCATAAGAATTTGGAAAGATGGTTTCTCCAAATTATTTCGGCATCCAGAAGACCTTCGTACCTTCTTGGATCACCATTTTCCGCTCTCTATGGATACTAATGAAACTGCACTGCAATCTATTGTTATTGCTACTTCTTTTCATCTGTTCTGTTTTATTAGTAACTTTGACATAAGAGGCAAAATTAAATCCCCACCAGGCACTACAAGACCCATTATAGGATAAACGTAGAGGAATAAGAGGTGCCTTCCTTTTGACTGAAGATGGCAGGAAGCCACATTTCCAACAATGTGTAGCATTATATCCAAGGTGGGCATAATCTAAAACCTGAATGAATGTATTATTCACATATTGCAAGTGGTGTGCTTGCTTATGAGGGGCAAGAGTTGTGTACTGATGCTCTGGTATTGGTGTGGTGACTGATGTCACTGATTTAGAGACTGGGTGGTTTTCTTCTAACCACCAGAACAACCCTAGTATTCATAATATTATCAAAAGACACAGAAGCACAACCATTTTCACTTTCTTGGTCCAAAATTGTTGTTTACCAGACACTGGAGTCTTCTCCTCTTGCCATACATCAGAGGGTGATTTCCCAAATAGTCTCGGTTCAATACTCCTAGTATTACCTATATTGTATTATGTGTGTGGGATGTACAAATACCTGTTCTTGATGAGTGATGCTTCTCCTAATGTTTGTTTTTATGCTTAGACCATTCTCCCTTTTTTTCTCTTTTCTACCCTTCCTTTCCTTGGAAGGATAACCTTGTTTTTGGAGGCCTTTTCCTTTTTTTTCTTTTCAAAAAGAGAAACAAATCAAAAACACCTAACAGCCAAAAGCAAAGTAACGTGGCTAAGACCTCCTTAAAATCCCTATATATTCTACCAAAGAACATCAAGAGTTCCCAGTGTCCTTTACTTCAAAGCCACACTGGCAAGCTTATGTACAGGTCCAGACATTGGCAGTCTTGACCACCGGCATGGGTTACTATCGCTCCAGAGATAGTTTTTTCATTCAAAGTCTATAGTTTTTGACAGTCTTAGGTCTCAAATTATACCTAGGCAAATCACAATCCTGATGCTCAAATAGAGGTATTGGTATACATTTGGGCTCAGCAGGAGTGGAGTTGACCAGTGGATGCGCTACTTCTTCAATCAGCTCACCATCATTAAAAGATACTTGCTGTAGAATTTGTTCACTTTCCGAATCAGGAATTCTTTGATTCACACGTTAATCATAAAACAAAGGCAATGGAGCTTTCTTAATGTGGCTGGCATGCAGCCAGTGTTTGTGTCCAATGCACTTAACAGCAGTCTGAGTGGCGAGTACTACTTGCACCGGTCCTTTCCAGCGTGGCTCAAGACTGGATCTTCTCTGAAAATGACAGGTGAAGCCCCAGTCTCCAGGCTTCAGATTATGACCTGAACCTTCAATCCGAGGAGGGAGACTGGCATTCACCTATGAATGAATCAAACACAACTCTTTAGTCAATTGTTCACAATAATCAACAAGCTGAGGATATTCAATTTCACAATTTTTTTTCTTTAATGGTACACCCCATACATTTGCAGGCCTCCCCATGACTACCTGAAATAGAGATAAAACCATTTTCGAGTGTTCAATATTGCGCTTTGAAAACAAAGCTATGGGCAAAGCATCAGGCCATTTTAATTTTGTTTCAGCACATATCTTTCCCAGTTTTCCTTTCAAGATACCATTGTATCTGTCCACTTAACCTGCAGCCTGTGGATCGTAAGCAGCATAGAACATTTGCCTTATCTGCAAACCTGTGCAGACCATGTCTATCACTTGACCAATGAAGTGTGGACCATTGTCGCTCCAAAGAACTCTGGAGTACTTTTGCAGTACTTAGGGCTATGTTATCTCGTAGAAGGTAAGCTTCCACCCACCTACTAAAAGGTGCAAACCACCACTAAGACATACTTAAGCTTGCCCACTCGTTCCCTTTCTATAAAATGAATTTGCAGGACTTTAAAGGGAAACTCTGGGGGTGCAAAATGGCCTGTCGGAACTGGGGTACCTTTTCCTGGATTATAAGAAGCCGTATCATGCATCTTTTGACATGGGACTCTGCCAACCTGGGAATCAGTTTGTTGAACCATACCTGGTCTAATGTTGCCACTATTCCTTTGGCACTAATGTGAGCCAGGCTATGTGCCATAGTAACAATAGCGTTAACATAACAATTAGGGAGCATCCATCTTTGTTTCTCTGACAGATCGATCCAACAACCAGTATCATCTAATTTTCCAAACATCTGCCATGCCTCTTTCTCTTCCATGGTAGCTTCCTGTCATATCTTTCTAACACATTATAAGTTATTGTTACACATTGGTACTTCAGGGACCCCTCTAGCTGGTCTTGTAACCTACATTAAACTATATTCAGATCTGGCTGTTTGCTTGGCTGTTTCATCTGCAAAAGCATTTTCCTGACCTACTTCATCAATAAACTTTTTATGGGCACTGCATTTAAAAATTGCAACTTTTATGGTAACGTCAGAGCATCCAATAACTTTACTATTAATTCCCATGTTGTATTTTAGTATCATGTGAGATCAAAAAGACTCTTTCTTTCCATAATCACCCAAATGAGTGGGCAACAACAAAGGTGTACTGGCTGTCACTATAAATATTTACAATCATATCTTTACTCAATTCACATGCCTGTGTAAGAGCAATTACTTCTGATGCTTGTGCGTACATTTGTGGAATATTACATGACTCTACCACTGTTTTCAAAGTGGTGATGGCATATGTAGCAGTGTTTGAACCATCCGGTAATTTGAAACATGAACCATCCACAAACCACTCTCCCTGTGGGTCAGATATGGGAGTATCTATTAAGTCTACCTGTCCCTTGGTCTCTTCTTCAGTGGTGAACACATAATCATGGTGTTCTTCCCCTGAATCACTGGGGAGGGGTCACATTGTGGCTGGGTTTAAAACATTGCAACGTTTCAGATTGATATTTGGAGCAAAAAGTGTTAACTCATACCCTGTTAAGCGTGCACTGATCAGGTGCTGGGTTTGGGTTTTGTTTAGTAGCATATCCACAGCGTGCAGTACCATAACTGTCAAATTGTGACCTAGAAAGTATATTTCAGATTGTCTGACTGCAACGGCAGCAGCTGCTACTGAGCACACACAATTTGGCAGAGCCTTAGCTACTGGATCCAATGTGGAGGAAAAATAAGCACAAGGTTTATTCCTCCTCCCATTGAATTGTGTTGAAACAGATAGACCACAGCCTTCTTTCTCATGGACAAACAAACAACATTTCTTAAAATAATCAGGGTTACCCAAAGCAGGTGCCTTGCATAAAGCATTCTTTAGTTGTTGAAAAGCATGATCACACTCATCTGTCAAAGGGAGTGAGTTACTAATATTCTTAGATGTAGGAGCAAGCAAAGCTTTTGCAATTAAAGAGAAATTAGGTATCCACTGCCTGCAAAAGGAAGTCATACCTATAAAGGCGCTAACATCAGATTGGGTCTGGGGACGTTTCATTTTCTGTATTAAATCAATTCTTTGTGGGTGTAGTCTTCTACCCCCCTTTGACAGGAGGTGACCTAAATAGGCAACCTCCTGTTGACAATATTGCATTATAGATGAGGACACTTTATGTCCTGAGAGTGCTAAATGATGTAACATATTAACTATTGTCTCCTTACATCCTTCCTCTGTATCTGAGGTAATAGATCATCAATATATTGGAGTAATATAGAGCCTTTTGAGGGGGTAAAAAGATCTAATTGTTTTTTCAAAGCTTGACTATATATACTAGGGATTTCTGTATACCCTTGAGGAGCACGCCTAAATTGAAAGGAGTGCCCTTGGAATAAAAATGAAAAAAGGTATTTAATTCCTTTAATAATGAGCTCACACCAAAATGCATTTTTTAAATCAAGCACAGTAAAATATTTGGCTGAAGACGGGATCATGATAAAAATAGAATTCATTTCAGGAACAATAGGATATTGGGGTACTACAATTTTATTAATGGCTCGCAGATCAATCACTAATCTATAATTATCAGGGATTCTCTCTGTGTTTTGTTTTTTTAGAACAGGAAGTATAGGACTATTACAAAGGCGGCCTTCTGTTTCTTTTATTATCCCCTTATGTATCAAGTCAGAGATAACCTCTTTTGAGACCTTCCTCTCCCTCGCGGGATATTTTGTTTTGAGGAATGCGGGATAAGGGAATGCCTCATTTAACAGTGATTACTATGGGATCTATGTCCATTTTACCAACATCATTATCTCTTAATACCCAGGCAGTTTTATCAATTGACTGTAATTCAGGTGATAGTTAAATAAAATCTGTCATTGTAGAATTTCTTTTTTTAATTATCAAAGCCATTGAGATAAAGACACCATCAGGAGAACAATAAATGTTAGGATTCAGTCTTTTCAATAGGTCCAGACCTAATAAGTTCTCAGCACAATTTTTAGTGAGCACAAGTGAGGTAGAGGTGGTGAAGGGACCTATAGTAACATATAGGGGTTTGGAGACTGGGCTCTGGATAGGGATACCTGAGAATCCCACTGATATATTCATTCTGCTGGAGAGGGGAGCCCCTGGAAATTGGTCATGAGCCACCGAGGTGCGAGTGGCACCTGTATCAACAAGGAAGTTGCGTACTTCCCCTGGTGACATATGGACCCGCTTGATAAACTGGAATCATGACCCTATTTCCACCCTTTCCATAGCTGTCCTATTGTGAATACTCAAAGGTATTGTAATCAATGTCAGTAAAATCTTCAGTGTAGAAACTTCTGTCAACTTGTTGGCCATCAAAATAATTCTGACGTCTATTGTCATTATGACGCTTGGTGAAATCTTGCCTATTTGTGCCACCTTTCCCTGTACCCCTTGGCACTGAACCACCTCTTCCTCTTGCCACGATTGCTTGGCCCTGTAGGCTAGGGCATTCATCCTTCCAATGACCCTCTTGAAAGCTATAGGCACACTGATTGTGGCCTAATCCTGCTCTGTGTTGCTACGCACGAACTGACGAGGCTCTGCCAGCCCCTCTTTCACGTCCACCTCCCCTTACATTTACCATACCCCTTTGTCTTTCCCTGTCTGGGAATCCTTGCTATAGCAAAAGCTTTGTTTTTAATTCTTTCATTTTCTTTCTTTATTTTCTGGTAATTCTCATAATATGTAGCCATTACCAAAAGATCTGTGGGTTCTTTAGTTGGCCAGGTGCTCTCTGATACTTTAATCAACTCTCCTAATTCTTTCATCAAATTATTCACAAATGTGTCAGCAAACGTTCTTTTCCCCGTAACAGTTGCCCAATCCTGACCACTATGAGCCCTGAATATTTTGTCCATCCTAGTGAAATAGTCTGAGACTTCTTCTGTAGGTTTTTGTTTACAAGCTGTTATTTTATCCCAATTTACATCTTCCCTTAGTATTATTCATAGCAATTTAGCAATAATAGGATCAGGTAAATCAAGTATAAGTTGATCTGGTTTGTCTCCTGGTCTTCTCTGCATGTCAAGATTTTCAAAATGAACCCAAGCATGCACGAAGTGCGCTACATTATCATGTCTACGTATTCCATTCCATATTTCTCTGGGGAGTAAGGCATAAAAAAATAGATCCAAGTCCTTGAATAATATCACACATAAATTAGTGGCTGACTCTAGGGCTTCATAAAGCTCCTTTGGGTTTTTCATAAAGTCTGGCAAATCTTTCTTTATTGCCATTAATTCATACCTACTCCATGAAGTATGAACAAATTGAGGAATGGGGTACTGAACAGGAACACCAGCAGCAGCAGAGGGTGCAGGAAGGGGGTGTATTTCCCTCATAGGATATTCCCCATTCATTTTCTGATATTTTCTTCTAACCTTAACACCCCAGTGCAAACAATTGTCAATAGCCTGTGGGACATCTGGGGAAGGGATCATGTGACCTTGAGCATCAATTGTAACACCTCTTGTGGGGTATTTTTATTACGCCATGTCCGCCAGTCCTCTATCCTTTCAGTCATATATTGAATGAGTAAGTTTTACTGAAAAACATCAAACCTATTTACAGTTGGCATAAAAGTATTCATGGTGGCATTATTTATTTCATCCATCCATCTACGGGCTATCTTTTTTAACTCTTCTGGATCAGCTCTCTGTGATCCATATCTAGTATTAGGTCTGTCCCTCCAATACCTGCAGGCGCATTTCCAGCAGATTGGGATGCAGAAGGGGTTCGTCCGGTCACTAGCCTTGGTAAAAAATGTACCTGAGGGGTAGTCAATACATTGGTGCAGGTATCGCTTGTCCTGCTTGTGACTGCTGTTGAACAGCAGACGGATTAAGTATTGGTCTGGGTGGGACAGGCAATTGCTGACCTGGTAATGGGGCAGGAAGAATTGGTACATTTGAAATGGGTACTAGAGGTGCATTTCCCTGCTGACCTATCTGTAGTAGTATATTTTGTGCCTGTACTGCAAGTATGGGAACCTGTGGGAAATATGGTGGGGGAGTCTCCAATAGTATCTCTAATACCTCATCCTTGTCCACATGGTCTTTCTTTTGTGTCACATATGTCTCGTTGGTAGTCATTCTAAACTCCCTGTCCATACATTCAATACTTTCAGTTTGTTTGAATTGATCATATGCTTTGGCTTTCTGCAACACTCCCTTTTTCTGTTCTCGTTCCTTCTCTTTTTGTTCTCTAATTACTAACATTGAGGCATGTTTTCCCATTTATTAAAACTGTCCCACATTGCTTGTCTGACCTTTTTCTCAGACAAACATTGCTGCAAATATTGAATTTTATCTAGATCAAATGAACCGTCCAGCGGCCATCTCAAATCCTAATTTCCCTTAGTATATCGATGCCATAGTTTGTTCCACAAGTTCACACCTGTCCCATATTTCGTCATCATCTTCCATGCAGGACTACCCTCAACTGGGACTGGTTGGGACTCATCCAGGCATGGACTCATGAAAAAGCAACAACAACACCGTGAAATATATTTTATTAGTTAGCTCACTGTGCCTTAAAGTCAAAGATCAACTAAATGAGAACTTACCAATCCAATCAATACAGGCCTATTTATCAGGTCCAACTTGAAACCCTAACAATATAATGCAATAAAATTCTCAATACCAAAAACCAGTCAATAATTCAAAACACCTGTTACAAAATAACTCAGAACAATCTCACCAGGTATTTGCTGAAGATGTCTGACTTTCTGTAATCTGCAATTCAGCCACTTTTCGCTTGACCAGTTTGGAACCTCTGCCGGGGTGATCCTGTTGCAGAGGGACAGCAGTTCGGGACTTCAGATGGCAGCTGGGAGAAACTAATCTCATTAGCAGGGGCCCCAGCAATCAAGTTAGCCTCAGGTTGTGTCACCTCAGCCACAGACACAAATGCGGTTGGATATACCACGTAGTGGCCCCACGTTTGGGTGCCATTTGTGGAGAATGCACCTCTGTGCTCTGGAAAATTCCCCCCTTGTCCACTTTAATTCAAAGGAGTACAGGTAGTTGGAGGTAAAACAGAACAGTTTATTCACGCTTAGGCAGATGTAAAACCAACAAGGAAAAACCTGTTCCATGAAGGTAATGAACAACTGAAAGAATTCTCCATTCATATTTATACTATACTTCAAACAAGTCTGCGTACAGACTCCACTCCCCTCCCCTAATCCATTGGAAATGTCCTTCCAGTTATACATACAAAAAGAATAGCTAACCACACTACATTTTCAAGGCAAGTAATCACAAACCATCACTAAGTGCAAATTGAATGGAAAAAAAACAGTGTGGCTTTTCATCTCAGAGAAGCACATATGATTAACAAAGTGTAATTATTCTAGCAACCACTCAGTACTTTTCCAAGGGCATGGAGAAAAATAAAAGAATGCACAATGTCAGGACGTACATGGAAAATTCCTCAGACAACATAGTACAAAGTCAGGTGGATTTTAAAAAATATCTGCACCCATGTTCATGTCATATAACCTTTTTTCCTCACCGCCAGGGGCTCCTTTGCCACTGCAAACAGCAATGGGGAGAGTGAGCACCCCTGTCTTGTACACCTCCCCACCTCCCAGCCCTCTGGCAGAATGCCTCCACTATGCACCCATACTCCTGGGGAAGTGAATAGTACCCTTACCCAGTGAAAGAATTTCGGGCCGAAGCCCATAGGCTGCAGTACCCTCTGTAGATATGTCGATTCAACCCTGGCAAAGGCCTTTGTGATATCCACAGACAAAAGCGCAAGGTTCTCCTGACTGTCTTTCACCGCATGCATTACATATGCCAGCCTACGCAAATTCAATGCCCTGCTCCGCCCCGGGATGAATCTGCACTGGTCTTCATGCACTAAGTACCTCACTACGCCCGTCAATCTCCCGCCAGTATCTTGCACAATACCTTGCTAATGACATTCAGCATTGTGAAAGGTCGGTATGCTGCTGGGTCCGTTGCGTCCCCCCTGGGTTTGGGCACCATACAAATCACTCCTTCCCTGAGTATCAGAGGCATTATCCCCTTCTGTCCTGCTTCTCTGTATACCTCTAGTAACGGCGCTACCAACTGTTCCATATATGCCTGGTAGAACTCTATTGGAAATCCATCACTTCCCAGAGTCTTTCCCCTGTTCAGTCCCTTGATTGCTTCTTTTACCTCTTCCAAAGTAAGGTCCGCTTCGATTTCCTCGCTAACCTGTCGTTCCAGTCAAGGAAGCTCCGCCCACTCTAGGTATTCCTCAAGTTCCCCTTCCATCTGCTCTGCCCCCCATATACACTTCTTGAAAATGTTCCTTTAGCATATCATTTATCAGTGTCTGTGTAGTGGCAATTAATCCGTCCTGCCTCCTCAGCATTACTATAGGGTCCCTGGCTGTTCCTCTTTTGAGCAGCCACGTAAGTATTCTGCTAGGCTTATCACCTTCTCCGTACCTGCAGTCTTTGCATATACATTTATCTAGTCTAACCCATGTTTTGTCCAACTGTCTCCGCACTCTGAGCTCTTTGTCCCCATTGTCCTCATTGTCCCGTCCCGTAGCCTGCCTCTGCTGCACCTCTGTCAATTCTATTTTCAATCTCCTCAATTCCGCCTGTAACTGCCTCCTTACTCCACATATCTTACCAATACATTCTCCGCGTACCACAGCTTTTAGTGCTTCCCATTCTATGCCCCGGCTGACAGCCGTGTCCCAATTCCCTTCGATATATTCAGTGATTTTTTCCACTAATTCCTGTCGGAAGGGTGCATCCATTAGCATATCTGGTTGCATTCTCCAAGTTCTACTCCCCTGTCCTGCCACTCCTCCCTTCCACTCCAGCAGCAGCGGGAGTGATCAGACAAGTACCTGCACAAATATCCCACTTTGTGTGATTCTACCTGCATGTGTTCCATGCCGAGCGCTCTGTCCAAATGCTATATGTGTTGTGGGTCACCAAGTAACATGAATTTTCCCGTCTGGTTGGGTATCGTTCCCTCTAGAGATCTTTACAACTTAGGTTGTGCATTACATCTTTGAGTGTGCTTACCATGCCTGGTTTGGTCATAGCCCTCAGGGTGATCTATCCATACTGGAATCCAGTACACTATTGAAGTCCCCTATCCAGAGCAGCCTTTCTATCATGTTATCTGTGATCATATTTTGCAGTTTAGGAAAAAACTCCCTGTGGTCCACATTGGGCGCGTACACATTAAGTATAGTCATGTCTATACCATCTAGCACCCCCTGCACCAATATGTATCTTCCTTGTGTATCCACCTCTGAGTACACCAGGAGAAACAGGGTAACAGGAGCTACCCATATTGCCACTCCCCGTGCATATCCGGAATATGTGGATGAGTATAGCTGTTCCCTCCATTCTTTCTGTAACTTCTGGGCTTCTTCCTCTGTGAGACATTCTGTACTTCAATGCTTTAAGCACTCTTATGTAAGTTTTCGGTCCTCTTTTATTTATGGTCTTCTCATCTTCCAAACAGAATCAATAAACTATTTTGAACACAAAAAGAAGGGCAAATAGTTCATCTGTGCTGCAGTTAATTTTTCGAGCATCTAGCGGCCATCAAATGCTCACTACGTACAGCAGAGTGAAGCTGGTGCTAAGGTTACGATACTAATATGAAAACCGAATGGAAGAAACTAAATTACACTGATAAAAAACACAATTAAAAAGGTAATGGCCACCTCCTAGTGAGCGAAATTGTGATGCGCCAAATACAGCAGCAGCTATTTTTCGGTCACAAAAAACTTGAGAGTTGTGCCAAAACAGCCTGACTCCTGGGTGTTAGAAGATAAATGTAATTAGATAGTCCACTTTTTATAAATAAAAATTCTACCATAACAACAACTTTTTTGGCCCACATACATCATCACTTCTTTCCCACACATTCATCTTCCAACTCTTGCTAATTCTCTATCTAGGAAGATTCTAAATCATAAACGTCAGTTCGTGCAAGCACACCAGTGTACAATAATGACTCCTTCTTGTATTTAAACAGACAATATTCTTTATTTCAATCTTTTTTTCAGAGTTGATCTAGCCTTCTTGTACCAACACGTGTTTCTCCAGACGTGTGTTGCCTCGACTTCCTCGGGGGTGAGCGTACTGTCTATATCTAAGGTTCTTACCTTCTGTGCCTGTCTCCTTCCAAATTGGATATTGGCAAGCATCCCCATCAGACCGTCCTCTCTTTGGACCCTTCCTTTTTGGACTCCTTATTTGAGACCACAACCCATCCCTGTTACATGCGTGGAAAAACTATGTCAGTCCAGGTTAAGGTGGTTGGTACATTTTGTCATTTTTAGCTATGTGCGCGAAACATATTTTATATCTGTTCTCCTTGTCTGAAAAGGTGTTAATTCTCAATACATTCATTTTTGCCCCTTTATATTACTGCAAGGCACTTTATCTTGACTTTCATGATTCTCTGATTGTAAAACTGTTTCGATGCTGCCATATCATATTGGGGTGCCTTCTAAAAACGACTCTCTGTTGCCCCTGCTCGTACCTGGGGTCTGGACGCCACTGTCCTCGAGTGTCCTGCTACTGCCCTGTCCTTCCCCCCCCCTCCCGCCGCCGCGTGTGAAACCTTCGTGGCCGCAGCGTGGAGGGAGGGCGTGTAAGGACTACATTACCCAGGATCCCCGGGCCCACGTCGGAACCAGCGTCATCGGATTAGCGCCCGGAGGCGCTTAAAAATCGTCAGCACACCCGGCGGAGCGGGTGCCTTCTAAAAACGACTCTCTGTTGCCCCTGCTCGTACCTGGGGTCTGGACGCCACTGTCCTCGAGTGTCCTGCTACTGCCCTGTCCTTCCCCCCCCCTCCCGCCGCCGCGTGTGAAACCTTCGTGGCCGCAGCGTGGAGGGAGGGCGTGTAAGGACTACATTACCCAGGATCCCCGGGCCCACGTCGGAACCAGCGTCATCGGATTAGCGCCCGGAGGCGCTTAAAAATCGTCAGCACACCCCGCGTCGCGGGACGCGCGCGGGCGGCGCCGGGCTGAGCCCGGGCAGAGGGCGGGCCGTCTGTGGCCGTCCGGGGTCGAACTGGGTCGGGTTGGCCTGGTCCTTAACAAGGTGTTCCCGGTTCATCAAGGTCTGTATATTGGTCATCATTTTTAACAGCCATGGGCAAAAGGAAAACCCCCGAGGGAGATTCGGACTCCTCACGTTCCCTGCCTGTGAACTCTAAGACAAGGAAAACTAGAGCAAAGAAAGCTCGCCAACATGCAGCCAGTAACTGTGTCATGGATCGCATTGAGGTTATTGTTGATGAATGTGGGGAAATACTTAACGCCACCCCCTTGCAGGCTACTGGTGGTAGAAATGTGGCTACTAAAAGCATTGTTATAGTCCCGGACATGTTCCTATCGAAAAAGGGTGGGGAAGAACAATCAAGTGGAGTAAGGGGCAAAGCTGTGGTCTCTATCACCCCCATAGTATCAACGGAAGTGAGCCAAGTTCACTCTGACAAATCCCCTTCTGACTTCAACTGTCCCCCGGGTATAGCTTGTAGCAATAGGTTTTCCATTCTGAGTGAAGTTGATATTGATGCTAGATGTCCAGCCCTGCTCCCTCCAGCAAGCTTGGATGCAAATACAGGTCCTCTTTTACCTCAAGATAGTCCTATCATTAACCTGCCCGAGGAATTCATGGGGACTGAATCCTGCAAACATGATATAAAATCTCTGTTGGTTCTAGTGAAAAACCTGCACTCCCTGATTGAGACTATGCAACTCAAGATTGATACACTATCAACCACTGTCACGAAGTTGGGGGAATCTAAGCTGGCTACTGATACTTATTCTAAGCTAAACTCTGTTAATTCGGAGAGGGGTTTGGTTAAGGCCTCCACAGAGGTGACCGATGGGCCGTCAGTAACATCTAATGTTATTGCTAAGAAACTGCCCCATGTTTCTCACCCTGCGAATATCCAGTCTCGTCTTTTAGCTATATCAAAGGCTAACTCTGCCGCTGCTTGCACCCCACCTTCTGTTAGACATCCCATCAGAGTCTCTCCTGGTATGCCTCAGGCATTACCACGCGCTGAAAGATCCTCTCTTACTAATGAGAGAACAGGAACTACTTTTAAAGGTAATCCCTACCATCAAACTCAAAGACATGGGCCACACAGTCGCACTTTTCACCCACGAAAGGTCCTTATGGTAAATGTTCCAAAACTGTCCTCTGGGTCCCAATTTGAAAGCAGTGAATCTCTGGTTAACAAGGTCATACACTGGCTCAGGCATGTAAGGGGATGTTGCTCTGTAATCAGAGCTGATATAGAGGGAGCTAGAAGGATTTCTCAGAATGATAACAGGATGGACCTTATAGAGGTCACTTTTTTCGATCCCATCTTAGCAGATAACCTCATCAATCTAGAATACAGAAGTTGCCCTCCTGACCATTCTACAATCCAAATCAAGTCCTCCCCTATACAAACTTCTTGCTCAGGAGGTGTTTGGCCACAGCCCCTGGGAGAGTCCGGCCTAGAATTAAATGATTGACTTTGTAATGAAGCTAGGCTAGTGGTTTCCCTTGCCTCTCCTCTTTTGCCTAACAAAACCCTTAACACCGGTACTCAGGCTAGTAGGGATAACCAACATGCTTCCAAAGTCTATGTAAGGATGTCTTCACCGAGCAGCATCCCAGAGATTAACAATGTCCCTGTCATTGGTAAATTGGGTAGTCTGGATATGCATTGTTCTCTTGCAAACCCAATAGAGAACACTCCACTGAATGGTACCCTAGAATCTATTCAAGAAGATAGTGCAACCATCTCTGAGTATGGCACACTTCTGTCCTGGAATATCGCAGGACTTAAATCTAAGTTGAATGATCCTAACTGGGTACGATTCATCAACTCTTATGACATTTGCTTATTCCAAGAGACCTGGCTACTGGAGGCTCAGTTTGCAGCGGGTTTTCTGAATTTTAACGTCTTGGCCGTAAAGGGCAAAAAGGGGCGTCCTTCAGGTGGTCTCACCACCTGGATTAGACAGGACCTAGGTATCATTGTTAAGGAGCTTTCAACTTCTCACCCAGATATCCAACTACTTAAGCTCAAGTTTAGAAACGGCAAATCGCTGGATATCTACAATGTTTATGCTAGAAGCACTGGGGGCAAGAAATCCGATATTATAGCACGTTTGGAGGAACTCTTGCTTCTTTATTCTCACCACTCACATGTCATTGTAGGTGGTGATTTTAATATAACCTTTGAACCCCTTTCTGGTATTGATTGGAATATCTCGGCGGCTGAGGATGCCCTATGGGGCGTCCCATGCTTAGATCTTGAACCTGTCACTCGTTGGTCTGAACTGGCAATCCAGATCAACGCTCTTTGCTTAAGCAAGGGGCTTCGTGCAACAAATGGAAGGACTGAACAGGATAAATCTGGATCTATCACCTTCAAGAGTGGTTCCCGCACAAGCAGGATAGATTACATCCTTCTATCTCTAGATTCATGGGAATCCCTGAAGGGCATGGAAGTTATAGCCAGATTGGAGAGTGATCATAACCCTCTCTCTCTGACTATCTCGCTTTGGGTGTCTCCAACTGCCCACAATAATCTTTCTCCCCAGGTCCTTCAAGACGTGGTTATTTCAAATGATATGCGTCACGTAAAGTGGGCAAAGGTTGCTCAAAGCCAAGAAAGCTTAACTCATATTTTTAATAGATTAGTGCTTGCCACTCAGGATATGGGGGCCGTACTTAACCAGTGCCCATCGGCAACTCATTGTAATCTGGGAACTTCGATCCATGAAACCTTCTTCTCAGAACTCAAAGATATCTTTATTAGACCCACCAAAAAAAAAACTAAACCTAATATCGACTTCTCACTACGTTGGTATTCTACCGATTGTAGAGAAGCTCGTGCTAATCTGGGCACCGCATTGAAATCTGGCGACATCTCCTTAGTTCGTCCCGCTAGGTATGCATATAAGCAAGCCATCTTTAAAGCTAAGAGAGCATGGGACTTCCAAAGATGGCAGGAACTTAGGGAAGCAGGTGCCCATAAAGACATGAGACAATTCTGGTCAGTTTTTAAATGGGGGGCTGGCGGTAACCCTGATAAACCACAAAACTGGGTTACACAAGATGATTGGGTCAAGCATTTTGAATCTTTATATGCAATTGATGAAAACACATGCCCATCTCAAAATTATCAATATACTTTTTACAATGAAGATGCCTTTAGCTTGGGTGATGTTGTTACTGCCCTTAAGTCATTGGTTCCTGGGAGGGCTCCTGGGATGGATGGAGTCCCTGCTGATATTTTCTCCTGTAATAGTGAGTCATGGGGTAACTACATTCTAATTTTAGCCAATTTGATTGCTAGAGGCGCTCCTATCCCGAGATCCTGGAAGGGAGCAGAAATTATTCCTGTGTTCAAGAAGGGGGACAAGTCTCTCCCCGCTAACTACCGTCCTATCAGCCTGATAGATACCACACAAAAGATCTTAGGCAGGTTGATCTTGAACAAAGTGTTGGATTGGGCCCTAGATAATGCAATCCTTTCCCATCTACAAGCTGGCTTCAGAGCAAGAATAAGCACCATTGATCAGGTGCTGCATTTTGCTATGCTTTACTGGAAGGTGGTCTACTTGGGGGGAGGCAGCCTATATGCAGCTTTTATAGATCTTAGGGCAGCCTTTGACTTAGTCCCTCGGCAAACCCTATGGGCTGTCTTAGACAATCTGGGGATGCCAGCTGCTCTAGTTTCTCTAATTGCTAGACTCCATTTAGACAACTTTGCGCAGATTAGATGGGGTGGTGTTGGACAAGTGACCAGGCAGTTCCCCATCCAAAAGGGGGTCAGGCAGGGCTGCGTCCTCGCGCCAACCTTATTTTCTCTATACATTAATGACATAGCAAAATTATTAATAGATGCGAAAGTGGATGCCCCTTCTCTGGCAGGTGCGAAAATTCCTATTTTAATGTTTGCCGACGATTGCCTCATAATTTCTAAAACCCCGAGTGGCCTACAGAGGTCCTTAAGTTTGTTTGAGGCGTTCTGTCTAGCCCGTGGGCTTGAAATTAATGTTTTAAAATCCAAATTCATGTCTTTTAACCAACCAAAATCTTTTAAATGTAAGATATTTATGAATAGTTTGCTACTGGACCAGGTCCAAGATTTTACTTATTTGGGCATTTGTATTCAGCATGACTTGAGCTGGAAAAAGCAGGTTAACTTGGCTTCTCTTAAGCACTCCCAACTCTCTGGTGCTTTAAGTAAAGAACACGCCAAATCTTTGACCAAACCGATTGATCCTGCTCTTCGGGTCTATGATGCAAAAGTGGTTGGAGCAGCACTTTATGGAGTTGAATTGTGGGGATTTGAAAATTTACATAAGCTATCTTCCTATGAGAATAAATTCCTTCGAAATTTAACAAGTCTACCACAGAGCACTCCCCTTTGCCCTCTATTCTATGACCTTGGTATGAGACCGATAGCATTAATTGCCTCATTCCGCCCTATTCTATACTGGAGGCGGCTATGGGTTACCCCCGAACTTAGGCTTTTTGCTCTTGGCCTCATGGACATTATCAAATTGGACACTTGCCGAAAGGTCAAGTGGCTCCGTAGGATCTATGAGTCACTTCGGGACCTGGGTCTAAAAAACCTGTGGGAGGATCCTCAAAATGCTTGTTTCCCCACCAAACAAGTCCTGAAGTCTCTGTACTGGGAAATGGTAGCATCCAGAGTTTTCAGAACAACAGCTCCGCTTTCACTATCTGGCATCTTCTTGGACTTTAAGGATACCATTTCCTTGGCACCTTTCTGGGATGATATAACCAGTCCTTTGGACAGGAAGCTTTACTTTCAGCTCAGAGTTGGTAGTCTCCCAGTAAGAGAGTTTACATCTAGATGGTCTACAGAAAATGTACTTAATTGTCCTGGTTGCACTGCACCTGTTGAATCTGTTAATCACTTTTTGTTCCAATGCCCTTCCTACATAATCCCTCGACAGACCTGGCTTAAACCAATGTGCCGGACCTTGGGTACCACGAATACCAAGGTGGCTGTTCGCATTTTGCGATCTGCTGAAACTTCATTTGTTTATATATCTGTTGCAAAGTTTCTTGGTAGGGCATGGGTGATTAGGAGCAAAATGCTGTCTTGATTAATTTTCCTTCCAATGAATTGCTGAATCAGTTTGTAAATATCTCTATTTTATTTATTGTTTTAAACCATTTTAAAATATCTTAAAATGTTTTTATCTTCTAATATGTATGATATGAATATGCTTTTATGACAATCGTCGAATAAAGCTTTCTTGACTTGGATATTGGCAAGCATCCCCATCAGACCGTCCTCTCTTTGGACCCTTCCTTTTTGGACTCCTTATTTGAGACCACAACCCATCCCTGTTACATGCGTGGAAAAACTATGTCAGTCCAGGTTAAGGTGGTTGGTACATTTTGTCATTTTTAGCTATGTGCGCGAAACATATTTTATATCTGTTCTCCTTGTCTGAAAAGGTGTTAATTCTCAATACATTCATTTTTGCCCCTTTATATTACTGCAAGGCACTTTATCTTGACTTTCATGATTCTCTGATTGTAAAACTGTTTCGATGCTGCCATATCAGTGCTGGTCCTGAAATGTAGAGGTTAAGCACTAGAAGTAGGGGTGCCAGTGTTATGCAGCACCCCCCAAAATAACCATGCTGGAGTTCCGAAGGTGAAAGAGCAATAAAGATGTCTTTGAATGTTATCTTTTTATCTTGCTACATTTCCTGTGCTTTCAGAGACATGGGTCAAATGTCAGGCTTGTCTTCTGATGAATCCCTGCTTTTCTTTTAATGGTTTTATTGGTAGCACAGAATATAGCATGCAACAGTAAGCAGTAGAGAGCTCACCCGGGAACATACATAAGTGATAGTACACCAATATGTAAGAGAATCCGTACAGCCTCAGGCTTTGTTAGCCCGATACAATATTATAAAGTAGAAGAAGAAGAAGTATTGGGAAAGAAAAGAAAATTGTGGGGAAAAGGGGAATAACGATCTAATAACACGAGAGCTCTACGTTTCACAGTATACTAAGCATAGCATGTTAAGTCCGTACATATTGATGGTAATGCAACAACAATCTGCTAAATCCCTGCTTATTCGTACAATATGGTGATTGGTATTTTCCTTCTTTTGCTGGATGCAAAATTACAGGATTTTGTAAAGTGTACTATGTGACAATCTTGTTGGAGTGGAACGGAAAGGCTGTGGGAGGTCAAATTCTTCACATACAACAAAATCTAAATAGCTGTAAATGAATTATACAAATATTTCAAAATATGTCAGTAATTATGAAAGCACACAATAAGCTTTTTTTGTATTGCCAAGTGTGATGGAGTAACAAAGATTTCAATAGGATCAAAACAAACCAAGACACTTTACTTGGTTATGTGGCAGAAACCTGATTTCCACACATTATCACTTGTGCGCTATATAGTTTTATCAGTAAAATATGACTGTACAAATTAAGTGTCCATATCAATGGAGAATATGCTGTTGGTAAATGACAGTGCACCACCAAACCAGGCTTCAATAATATATTTGCCACAGTGTGCTCCAAAATCTTCCACCGATTCCATACCACACATTTCACTCTCCTGCAGAATATGTGTGGCTCAATTTGCTACACTTATTCTTTAAGTGACGCTTGGAGTTTTCACAATTCCTGTGAGTGCATGTAAGATTGATGCCAGCAGCCCACTATAAAACAAGCATCAGTAATGCATCGGTTTCGCCTATGTAGTGAATAAAGATCTGTTTTCGTCAATCATCGTCTGGGAGAAGAAAGAGCTCCCTGACAGATAACATAGGGTGGAGAGGATGTGGCGCAGCGGCCAGAGCTGCTGACTTGAGAGCAGGGGATCCCAGCGCCGCAAGCAACATCCAGTGTTTCTATGCAAATCACTTAATCTCTCTGGGTGATAAGCTGTCAAAAATGCTACGAACTCGAGCGTAATGGTACAGTCTCCTTCCATAGCACCTGCAGATACCTCCTCAAACTCTGTTTTTGATCCTATCTTAGTTTCATTAGGTTCTCCCGATTCCGTGTGTGCGCTCGGATCACTACCGCACAGCACTCTGGGAATCGTAGTTTCAAACATGCCTGTACCTTCACCGACTAATATCGCTGGAGATGAGGAGGCCCTGAATATTAATATCACTACAAATGCTCAGACTATCTCTCGGACCACACCTGCTCAGCCCCTATCAGCGTCCATTGCAACACTGTCTCAGGAATCTGCCTTGGAGCCTACTGAAATTTTTTTTTCCATGTCAGACCTCACATCTGATGAAAGCATGGATAAGGATTGGGCTGATTATCCAGAAGACAGCACCTCGGGCGAGGAGACAGGTGCTAGCGAATCCTCACCTGTCTCTAGTGTGACAGTGAAGAAGCATAAGGCCAGGGCCAAGAGAACACCTCCAATTCGGAATAAGTCCAACAACACAGCAGACTCTTTATCCACTCAAACTAATCCTTCAAGTGACTCTGTTATTCGTGAAGAGCCGGAGCCGGAATCCGATCTTTGCCCGGAAATAACTCTTTCTGTGATATATCAAACTATGCTAGCTCATCGATCAGATACTAAGATGGAGATTGCTCGCACACAAGGCACATGTCAAAAAGTCAAAAAAGCCGTCCGTCGCATCTCCAAAATCTGTACTGACATGACGGCCAGAGTTCTTGAAGCTGAGACCAGGATATCTTCTCTCGAAGATGAAGTTGTTACACAAAAAAAAGAGCTCGCTGCTGTCAAAGCACAACGGGATGTTGTCAGCTTCAAGCTCGCCGAGATCGAAAATCAATCTCGGAGAAATAACTTGCGTGTGCTTGGAGTTCCTGAGAATGTAGGTGGTTCAGACATTCGGAAATTTATTTGCGATCTCTTCTCGGAGGCATTCCCCGAACTCACATCTTGGAATTGGCCTCTGATCATTGAACGTGCTCATCGCTTCCCGTTTCAAATTAAATCCAGACCAAAAGAGGGAGTCTATCCGAGAGCCATTCTGGTGAGATTTAATAACTTCTTGGCAAGAGAGGCTATCTTTGATCTCGCCAGACCAGATAAAAAACGCTCCGCTAAGGGCTGTTGTTTCTTTGTCCGGCCGGATTTTTGTCAGTCCACTGTTACTAAGCGATGGCAGTTAAGACAACTAATGGCTGGTTTCCAAGAAAAAGGCGCTACGGTTTATCTACAAAATCCAGCCAAACTCAAAGTCATTTTCAAAAACCAAACTAGATGTTTTGTTTCCGAAATTATCGCAAAAGACTATCTCGACTCTCTATGATTAATGTCTACTCTCAAAAGAATGACTTTCAAATATTATAGTTCCGATCTAGTAATCTTGGGCTGACTCTCCCGGCTGGTTTAAACTCATCTCTGAATTGTAATTTTCTCCTTTTCTCTCTTTTTTTTTTCTTTTTTTCGGGTCATCTGGGAGCGGGGCAAGAGGGCACTCGCTGACCCCAGGGATTGGCTATCCCTGTGCCTCATATGGCGGGTGGGGGTGGGGGGTGGTGTCGGGGTGAGGGGAAGGTTCTAGGGGTGGGTTGGGGGGGGGGTGGTGGGGGTGTAATTCAACTTCAGTCCAATTTGAGCAAATCATAATGAAAATGTTTCGCTATTTGCAAGCTATAGTATGTCCTTCAGATTGCTTTATTAATACCTCAAAACTAGGGACAACAATTACCTTCATTGTCAACCCGGCTCGAATTCAACTATACTCAGAGCCCTGCTCGATAATGTCTAGCCTCCCAATTTTTTCTTTATGCTTTAAATTCTAATGGATAAGATAATTAATATCTGTACTTTTAATGTTAATGGTCTTAATGATGTGAAAAAGCGAGGTATCTTGTCCAAAATGATCCACTTGCTCCAAATAGATATACTTTGTCTCCAAGAGACGCACCTATCATGGGAGAAAAGAGACCTGCTAAAGAGCCTAGGGTTGGAACTCGTAGTGGCTTCTAGGCAGACTGGTATCAAACGTGGTGTTGCTATACTTATGCGTAAGAATCTTGGTATATCAATAAAGACTGTTGCTGACAAATGGGGCCGCTGGGCCATGGCAGAACTCTTAATTTCTCAGAACAGGTTTATGATTTATTCTGTTTATGGCCCCAACCTCGACGATTCCGAGGTTTTTAATTATCTCAATCACGAACTCGCCCTGTGCAGTTTACCTATTATTTTCTGTGGGGATTTAAACATTCATATTGACGCGGCCCTCAACATTAGACAAAACTCAAAGTATAAAGGATCAAAGCCACGGTCTTTCAAGGCTCTACGATCTTTGGTATTAGACAATGCTTTATCTGATGCTTGGCACACTCTCCATCCAGATGAGTATGGCTACACCTTTTTTTCTGCTCCACACAAGAAACACGTTCGGATTGATTACTTTTTCTTATCTCAGTTCTTTTTGGGCAAAATTGTGGTAGAAATTCTACCTAGGCTGTTGTCGGATCATAATCCCCTTTGTTTAAAATTTAGTATTCCATCAACTGAACAAAGGCACAGATCAATCTGGACCTTCCAACGGAATTTACTTTTACAACCAGATTATTTTCAATTTATGTCCAAAGTCATCCGGGATTTTTTTGAATTTAACAATCAATCAGCCTCAGTCCCAGTAGTT
Source organism: Triturus cristatus (assembly GCF_964204655.1). NCBI lineage: Eukaryota > Metazoa > Chordata > Amphibia > Caudata > Salamandridae > Triturus > Triturus cristatus. The sequence goes on from NC_140581.1 coordinate 271,957,071, forward strand.
TGGGACACATTTAAATCTGTGGTACGGGGAGAGACACTAAAATATTCTAACTTTCACTTAAAAGAAAAGCGTAACAAATTCAAAAGGAATTGTGACATGGTTTTATCTGCAGAGACTCGGCTAGCTGAATGTATCAAACTTAATCGCGACATAGAGGAATCCCAATTGGATCTATCAATTAAACGTAGCTTTGTTTATACCCATATTGCTGAGCAAGTAGCTTTACTCCACAATCAACATCGCACTGAAAGTTACGAACTAAGTGAACAAACTGGGAAAATCTTAGCAATCAGATTACGTCAAAAAGCTACTGTAAATGAGATTCTCAAAATTCAAGATCTCCATGGAGTCTCTAAAACCTCTAAAGAAGACATACTTGCCGCTTTTAACTAATTTTATCAATTGCTCTATCATCAATCGGATAGTGTTCCGGATCTCGATATAAAACAATATCTTGATAAGATCAAAACTACAGGAATGTCACCAGAACATGCGGAGTGTCTCAGTACCCCAGTTACTTGGGACGAGATAGAACTCGCTATTACCGGCCTGGCGACTGGGAAAGCTATGGGCCCTGACTCTATTCCTCTAGAATTTTATCGAGTATTTAGAGTAATTTTAAAACCAGAACTAATGAAGATTTTTTCTTCAGCTTTCGCTGGCAATCCACCTCCCTCATGGTCCATTGCAACCATTGTAATTTAAAAAAAAAAAAGGTAAGAATAGCGAAGAATTAGGCTCATATTGCCCTATCTCCTTGATTCCCACCAATAGTAAAATTTATTCAAAGATATTAGCTAACAGACTGAACTCATTGATGCCTACTCTCGTCTCTATCAGACAACATGGCTTTATTTTGAAAAGAGACACTACAGATCATGTTAAAAAAATAATTGCCTTATTAGACTGGGCTCAGACATCTGAATCTCCTGTTGCGGTGGCCCTGTTGGACGCAGAAAAAGCGTTCGACAGGGTCTCCTGGGAGTTTCTTTGGTCCACCATGCTCTGGATGGGCTTCCCTATTTCATATATTAATGCCGTCAAAGCCCTCTATGTCCAACCTAAAGCTACCATCAGAATAACCAATTCTGTCTCGAAGGGCTTTCCGATAACAAGAGGGACTAGACAAGGTTGTCCTTGTTCTCCCTTGTTGTTCGCCCTTTATTTAGAACCGTATCTTCGTAATTTATCCCTCGCGATAGATATTATACCCGTTAAAATTAACACCAATTCATTTAAAATTTTTGCCTATGCAGACGATGTCGCCGTCACCACCGTGGATATTAGCCGTGCATTACCAAAAATTATATCTCTGGCAGAAGAATTTGGCTCGCTATCCGTCCACAAATTAAATGTCGCCAAAACCCAACTGATCCACTCTGGTTTTGGCCGACCTAAAGAAATGGTCTTCGATTTGGAAGCCCAATATCTGGGGATAACGATATCATCCAAAGTGGATGATATTGTACGCTTAAATATCGAGCCCGTCCTGAATTCATCTAATAAAACCTTAGAGAGACTTAATAACCTCCATTTCTCTCTTTTTGGCCGCGTTAATATCATTAAAATGTTAATTTTACCAAAATTTCTGTATTTATTTAGCACCATACCGCTTCTGTTTCCGGCACATTATTTCACAAGAATTGATAGAATGATTTCTAGATTCTTGTGGGGGTATCACCGCTCTCGTCGTGCGTTAAAATGGTGTTTCTTGCCAAGGCTGAAAGGGGGGTGGGGTGTACCTAATTTTCATCTGTACAATTGGCTCATTTGTCTAAGGGCACTTCTTTTCGCGGACACTATTACCGAGGAATCTATTTATCCTTCAGTTTATGAATTACTTCTAGGTAAGGCCGCCCCACAATGCTTAGTCAAAATTATCGAACCCAGCTACTATAAAAAGACCAAATTTAAGATTATTTTAGCATGTTTTACAATTTGGCGACAATTTAGGAATAAAATTTTATGCCTAGCTGAAATTACTTATTATTCTCCAATCATTAATAACCCTGCCCTGCCTCTGATATTTCATGATCAAACTATCAGAATTTGGTTTCTTTCTGGAATACAGACTCTAGGTGATTTATATGAAAAAGCTCAATTTCTTTCATTCTCGGCTCTCCGAGCTAAATATTGCTTACCACAGCATCATTTCTTCAAGTATCTCCAGATTCGTAGCTTTTTAGAATCAAAAGGACTTCTTATTAACTCATGCATGCACCATCATAAGATCTTAGAAACTATTAAGAAAACAAAAAAAATAGGCTCAATCTATCAAATGATTATTAATCACTCCGAAGATGATCTACTCTCCATAGAGAGTAAATGGCAAAGGAGGCTAGATATACTAAAGTTTAATATAGGCAGATCCATCGAAATATCCATGAAGGTACTTTTCAATGGGTCCCTTCAAAGCCAGCACTACATGTCTGTTTTCGATCTTTATTATTCCCCCGCTAAGCTCGCCAAGTGGAAGGTCGGCGGTGATTCTAGATGCAATCGCTGTAATGAGGTGGATGCGGACTCTATCCATATGTTCTTTAAATGTGAAAAATTACTTCGTTATATCACAGATATCGAATTCTTTATTAATAACAATCTACGGATTCTCGTAAAACTTTCTCCTGAGTTGGTAATTTTTGGTGTCCAAGCAGATCAATTCGGGAAAAGACCTTTTCCTGAAGAAGCATTTTTATTTATCTGTATGTCCGTTTTCCGTTTTTGTATCACTTCTCGGTGGATTGATAATGAACCTCCGACCTTTCATCATTGGCAATGCAAGTTAATTTCCATCTATCATATAGAATTGGCTATGTATAAGCTTAAGGGGATAAGGAAAAAAAAACAAGGTCTGAAAATTTGGGACCCAGTCACTAAATGGATCTAAGTGATCTATCTCATTTTCTTTATGTACCATTGTTTTTCCTAAATTTATTTATATCACGCTTGCTTTTTGTTATACTGCTCATTGCCCGACTGTTTGTTGTAAATTAAAACTTTAAATAAATAAAAAAAAAAAAAAAGATAAACTGTTTTATTAATATGCTACAAGAGTAAAAGGCAAAACTTTATGAAATTAAAATTCCACCAAAGCGGATGTTAACAGTATATCAGTGGCAGGAAACTGATAAGAGAAGCAGACAATGAACAAGCATTTGGTAAATGCAGGAAAATATGCTACAACCAATAGAAATGGAGAAAAGGTAAGTGGCATGCACAGGAACCAGTGAGAAGCCAGGAAAGAGATGAGGCGGCATGTAAGTCCCTTTTAAGTTTATATTAAAAACAAAAGATTTCTCAGGCACAGCGCAAGCGCTGTGCAGGCGAAACCTAAATAGTTCCAGCACTACTGATTTAGAGACCATAATTCCCCAGATCACAACACACTGCACTGGCCCCCTGTAATGGAGTGCATCGTATTTAAATCTCCCTGCCTTGTCCATGGAGCAATTTACACCCTCAATCTTTCACTACTGTGCAGACGCTCTAACAGGTAAAGTCCCAATCATCGGCTGAGATCCAAGAGAAAATTTCTCATTGGAATTTATAAATAGCGTTTCAAATGCTATCATTGACACCCTACAGCAACTAAGTGGAATGCCGTGCTTCACCACCTTTGATGGGAAGAGAATCTATACAACTTTCGGAAGACTTAAAGACTTTTTGGTTTCCCTCTCCTCTTCACCATGTTGAATCTTACATCAAGGAGTAGTCTGCTTGGATCACTTGATTGGTTTTAACTCCAAGCTTAATTACCTTACCTCATACAATTGGATTGGATGGTTGTATTCTGCTTTTCTTAGTTTCCTTGTCTCCAGTTAGTTATTGAATAGTGAGATGTCCCCTGAAGATGAGTTTCCAATGCCGATAGGGCGCTCATCATTTTTCTCTTCCGTACGTGTAATCAGGAGTAATGAGCTGTCTTATTGGCTATTTGTTTGACTCCCTGCCTGTTCTAACATTTTAAGTCTCCTTGACACACATTTAATTTAATTTAATTGTGGGTTTATATAGCGCTAGAATCGACTCCCGGAGGAGTATCTCAGCGCTTCGACCGCTGGGGAACCCGTCCTGGCTCACCCTGAGAGATGGTCCCTGATGGGTATCTCTAAGGTGCGACCAAGCATCCCCGGCGGGCCGTTGTGAAGATGAGGCAAGCTAATGCCCAGAGTTGCCGAGTGTGGTCCCTGACTGGAGTAGGCACCGAGGCGAGAATTATCGAGCCCGCTGACCCTGGTCCACGACCCTGCCGCGTCGGGAATCGAACCCTGGTCCCGGGCCGTCCTCTGCTTACGGGTCTGCCGCCTCTAACCAGTGAGCCACACCTCTCCACATCATTAACAATTCTATAATGGATCATTGTGAGTCCACTTTAAGCTTATCTGTGATACTGAGCACTTAACATCGGCACATTCATACATGGTCCTGAGCTTTCTGCTGTATTCCAGATGGTTTCAGACACCCAGCTCAGGTTTTGGGATAGATGTAAAAAAGTCAATGCATGAGTGAAGTGGCTCTTCAGACACAGTTTCTGTGTAGTTTATTTCATGCTCCGATTTGGGTGCCGATCACGATCCGGTAAAAAATTCCCCCGTGCGACTCGTATCGGGTCTTTTTACCGTACGAATCGTACAAGTGCCGTACGAACTGGCAATCACGATTCGCATGGTAAAAAGTCCATACGACCCGCACCGGGAATCATTCCCCACACGTCCTCGGGTCGGAAAATGTGTCCGACACGTCCTCGGACGATTTACCTTACAAACGTAAAAATCCAAGTCCGACCGAGGAATCACGATCCATCCCGTGCGTCCGAGCCTACAACCGTATGGAAAAAACACCGTCCGCACCGAACACCAATAGCAACCATGGAGACATGTGCCCGCATACGCGCCCAACACTCCCCCCAGCCCCCGTACGTCCGACACGTACCCCCCGGATATGTATACCCCCACCCGTCTATGTACACCCCAGTACGTTCCAGTCGTACCCCCACCCCAGTACGTGTCGTACCACCGTCAATGTTAACCCCCCCACCCCTGTACGTGTCGTACCACCGTCAATGTACACCCCCCCACCCCTGTACGTGTCGTACCACCGTCTATGTACACCCCAGTACGTTCCAGTCGTACCCCCACCCCAGTACGTGTCGTACCACCGTCAATGTAAACCCCCCCACCCCTGTACGTGTCGTACCACCGTCTATGTACACCCCAGTACGTTCCAGTCGCACCCCCACCCCAGTACGTGTCATACCCCCCGTGTACCTACACCCCAGTACGTTCGAGCCACACCCCCACCCCAGTACGTGTCACAGCCCCGTCTACCTACACCCCAGTACGTTCCAGTCGTACCCCCACCCCAGTACGTGTCGTACCACCGTCAATGTAAACCCCCCCACCCCTGTACGTGTCGTACCACCGTCTATGTACACCCCAGTACGTTCCAGTCGCACCCCCACCTCAGTACGTGTCGTACCCCCCGTGTACCTACACCCCAGTACGTTCGAGCCACACCCCCACCCCAGTACGTGTCACAGCCCCGTCTACCTACACCCCAGTACGTTCCAGTCGTACCCCCACCCCAGTACGTGTCGTACCACCGTCAATGTAAACCCCCCCACCCCTGTACGTGTCGTACCACCGTCTATGTACACCCCAGTACGTTCCAGTCGCACCCCCACCCCAGTACGTGTCGTACCCCCCGTGTACCTACACCCCAGTACGTTCGAGCCACACCCCCACCCCAGTACGTGTCACAGCCCCGTCTACCTACACCCCAGTACGTTCCAGTCGTACCCCCACCCCAGTACGTGTCGTACCACCGTCAATGTAAACCCCCCCACCCCTGTACGTGTCGTACCACCGTCTATGTACACCCCAGTACGTTCCAGTCGCACCCCCACCCCAGTACGTGTCGTACCCCCCGTGTACCTACACCCCAGTACGTTCGAGCCACACCCCCACCCCAGTACGTGTCACAGCCCCGTCTACCTACACCCCAGTACGTTCCAGTCGTACCCCCACCCCAGTACGTGTCGTACCACCGTCAATGTACACCCCCCCACCCCTGTACGTGTCGTACCACCGTCAATGTACACCCCCCCACCCCTGTACGTGTCGTACCACCGTCAATGTACACCCCCCCACCCCTGTACGTGTCGTACCACCGTCTATGTACACCCCAGTACGTTCCAGTCGTACCCCCACCCCAGTACGTGTCGTACCACCGTCAATGTACACCCCCCCACCCCAGTACGTGTCGTACCACCGTCAATGTACACCCCCCACCCCTGTACGTGTCGTACCACCGTCTATGTACACCCCCCCACCCCTGTACGTGTCGTACCACCGTCTATGTACACCCCAGTACGTTCCAGTCGTACCCCCACCCCAGTACGTGTCGTACCACCGTCAATGTACACCCCCCCACCCCTGTACGTGTCGTACCACCGTCTATGTACACCCCAGTACGTTCCAGTCGTACCCCCACCCCAGTACGTGTCGTACCACCGTCAATGTACACCCCCCCACCCCTGTACGTGTCGTACCACCGTCCATGTACACCCCAGTACGTTCCAGTCGTACCCCCACCCCAGTACGTGTCGTACCACCGTCAATGTAAACCCCCCCACCCCTGTACGTGTCGTACCACCGTCTATGTACACCCCAGTACGTTCCAGTCGCACCCCCACCCCAGTACGTGTCGTACCCCCCGTGTACCTACACCCCAGTACGTTCGAGCCACACCCCCACCCCAGTACGTGTCACAGCCCCGTCTACCTACACCCCAGTACGTTCCAGTCATACCCCCACCCCAGTACGTGTCGTACCACCGTCAATGTACACCCCCCCACCCCTGTACGTGTCGTACCATCGTCAATGTACACCCCCCCACCCCTGTACGTGTCGTACCACCGTCAATGTACACCCCCCCACCCCTGTACGTGTCGTACCACCGTCTATGTACACCCCAGTACGTTCCAGTCGTACCCCCACCCCAGTACGTGTCGTACCACCGTCAATGTACACCCCCCCACCCCAGTACGTGTCGTACCACCGTCAATGTACACCCCCCACCCCTGTACGTGTCGTACCACCGTCTATGTACACCCCAGTACGTTCCAGTCGTACCCCCACCCCAGTACGTGTCGTACCACCGTCAATGTACACCCCCCCACCCCTGTACGTGTCGTACCACCGTCTATGTACACCCCAGTACGTTCCAGTCGTACCCCCACCCCAGTACGTGTCGTACCACCGTCAATGTACACCCCCCCACCCCTGTACGTGTCGTACCACCGTCCATGTACACCCCAGTACGTTCCAGTCGTACCCCCACCCCAGTACGTGTCGTACCACCGTCAATGTACACCCCCCCACCCCTGTACGTGTCGTACCACCGTCTATGTACACCCCAGTACGTTCCAGTCGCACCCCCACCCCAGTACGTGTCGTACCCCCCGTGTACCTACACCCCAGTACGTTCGAGCCACACCCCCACCCCAGTACGTGTCACAGCCCCGTCTACCTACACCCCAGTACGTTCCAGTCGTACCCCCACCCCAGTACGTGTCGTACCACCGTCAATGTACACCCCCCCACCCCTGTACGTGTCGTACCACCGTCTATGTACACCCCAGTACGTTCCAGTCGTACCCCCACCCCAGTACGTTCCTGGCGCACCCCCAACACAACCTCCTAAGTACGGAGCGCACCCCATGCCCCAACATCACAACCGCATGTACGAGTCGTACAAAGCCACACACAAGGACCAAATCGTACAACCAAATGGCCCATGTACACACCGCACACACGCTCAAAACGCACGTACACAACAAGGACAAAACAAAACAACTCAACAATACACCATTCGAAAGGCACACAGCCACTAAACATGGCCAACAACCACTAAAATAACACAATCACTGACCTGCAACTGTCAAAAACAAACAGAGGCCCAATACACCACCACTCCTTATAACACACCCACCCAAAATTCAAACACTGCCACACCCACCCATGGACCAATAAAAAGGGCCCACACACACAAACCATGAGCCTTTGCAACAGACCCACTGCTGCCAGACACCACAGAACCAGACTACAAGCGACACCACATCTTACACTTGCACACCTTCACACGACCACCCTCACAAACACCCTCTCATCACATTCACACACACACACAACCATCCACACCCCCCCCCAACATCCACACACCCCCCACACCCACACCATCCCCACCCACACCCCTCACCATGCCCACTACCAAGAATCCAAAGTTCAGTCACCGAGAGTTGGAGGTCCTTGTTGATCAAATCCTCAGAGTCGAGCCACAGATCTTTGGAACATTGGTCAGAAGCACCAGCCAGGCAGCCAAAACAGCCATGTGGCAGACCATCGTCGATGCTGTGAATGCTGTTGCGGACACCAGGAGGACCAAGCAGGATTGCCAGAACAGGTGGTACGATCTGCGGAGGAGGGTCAGAGCCAAGAGACAGGAGGAACACGACCAGGCCAACGCCACCGGAGGAGGGCCCTCCCGCAGACCCGTACAGTACCATCCCTGGGAGGAGAGGGTGATGGCCATACTGCCGGTGGAGGCAGTTGAAGGAGTAGAAGGACTCCGAGACCCGGGTGAGTACACAAACAACGCACCTCACATGGGGGGAACTGCAACCACAACCAAAATTAATAACAGGCACGCAAACACCACAAGCCATCGCATTACTCAACCACACTCCATGAGCAGGCACATGCCACTGCTGCCACCATGCCCCATGCACCCAGCTGGACAATGTCAAGTCACAGGCCACAGAAGACAACAACACATGACACGGTAACCCGGATGGCGGGAGGGTGGGCACCAAGAATCACATAGTGCGACTCCAAAGCAGACAACAATGCCCTCTGCCCATATGGCCTAGGTCACAGCCAGACAAACACTGTGTCCCAACACAGGAATGACTTGCCAGCAAATGGCGGATGCCTTGCATCAACACATGGGGGTGAAGGCACTGTTTTGCACATGTCAGCAGCTAATGAACAGCCAACAGTGTGAAAGAGTGGCAGCACACACCACCACAGCAGCAGCGCACAGACACACAGCAGACAAAATGGGTGCCTGGAGATCAGAAACAAACTCACATCAACAGGCCAAGGGCCACTCAAAGATCTGCTAACAGTGTGTGCCCAGGAAGCTGGGCCAAGGTGACAGAGGGTGACACACGGAGGGAGGGAGAGGGGGACACAGAGGGAGGGAGAGGGGGACTGAGAGGGAGGGAGACACAGGAAGATGGACAGAGGGAGGAGGCTGACACACAGAGGGAGGGAGAGGGGGACAGAGAGGGAGGGAGAGGGGGACAGAGAGGGAGGGGGACACAGGAAGATGGACAGAGGGAGGAGGCTGACACACAGAGGGAGGGAGAGGGGGACAGAGAGGGAGGGAGAGGGGGACAGAGAGGGAGGGAGAGGGGGACAGAGAAGGAGGGAGACACAGGGAGAGCAAATCAGTCCTTTGGTGTGTGGGAATGTCTGCTCGTCAGCAGGTGGACTGCGTGCATGTAGACAAGGGTGCCCAGTGCCAGAACCCCCCCTCTTCATCATGGCAAAACGCAGGGCCATGTTACAACCTGTACACGAGCACAAGGACAGCCACCTGCATCATATGAGTGTGTGGATCCACTCCATGTGCACATGTACAGTGCTACAAGGAAGGCGCAAACGCATAGCTCGGCACACATGCACACTCCACTGCTGACTGCAGTCACACTTGACGCAGCAAGTAAGACTGTGCCACACATAGTTAAAGGGGCCAAATTGGTGCCCAAGGGACACACACATGCACAAGTGCACTGTGAGTGGAATGCAAGACAGATCCTAATTCCAAGAGGAAATGTGCCAACTTTGTAACGGATGAAACATGGATGTTGCATGGATCAAAAGTAACATTGTCTCTCTCACACACAGGTCAACGTCGTGCTGCACCCCCCAACACTGGGGGGGAACACTCACAGGACCCGGATCTGCAGGAGACCGATCCCACCGGCAGCGACCACTCTCACCACTCTGCGGACGACCCCGACCGACCTGGCCCCTCTGGTGTCCAACCACCTGCAGCACCTGCGTCAGGTACAACCGTGCCAACCACCACCCCCACTCCTGCCACATCCCAGGAGACACCCAGGATCCCTGCCCCAACACCACAATGCAGCCAGGCTCGCCAGGAGGGACACGGTGTCCCGGGCACCCAGGAGGAGGCAGGCGACAACGCCAATGCCACCCCTCAGGGGTCCCGGAGACCCCATGTGCCCACAAGTGCAGGCCAGACGCAAGTGGGCAGGGGTGGTGGGAGTGGAGAGCGGCGGAGGCGCGAGCCTGACCAGTTGGCTGGGGATCCGGTATTTTCCCATGTCCGTAACATCCTGGACTCATACCGGCAGGACACCACGGGCATGGCCCAGGTTGTGTCCGTCCTCGAGGGGATCAAGGTCCAGCAGGCCCAGCAACATGCGGAGCTAATAGCCTGTCTACAGCTACACCAACGGAGGATGGAGGACAGACAGGCTGAGCAAGTGACGGCGTCCCAGGGGATTCACGCTGAACTCCGTCGGATGGCCGACACCATGGCCGACCCTCCCTGTGCCAGAAGGCGGAGAACATCACCACCCACAGGGAGGGATCATGAGGAGGAGGAGGAAACATCCGACGGAGCATCCCAGACGTCGTCACGGCCTGCTGCTGAGGTTCCCCGCAGGAAGCCGGGTCGTCCACGGAAAGGACCGTGAGGGTGGCTGCTACATCACCATCTCCCAGGACACCTGGCCTGGCACCTGGCCCACTGGAGCAACAGCATCACAGCATCAAGAGACATTCTCTGCCACATGGCCCTGCTGGTCACTGGCTGACCAATGTTGACAAAGACTGTGGCATGGACTCTGAGGATTTCCAATGGCAAGGACACCAACTCCCCTACTGAACTTTGGATTCCCTAATCCCGGAAAGGCCCTCACTTGGCCCCCCCCCCCAATAATAAATCACACTATTAAGAGTAGATGCCTGCTGGTAGCATTATTACCTAACATGTGTCTTGTACAGTCTAAACATGCCTGAGTCATCTGTTCACTTCAACCATCCACACCCTGGGGCCTGAGTCTGGCACAGGACACATGGGTCACAGTTTTCTAGGCAAGACAGACATGGAGCACCATACACACCCGTGATGGTCAGAACCAGCTGAGGGGGTGGCCGAACAACCGTGCTGACAGACACATTGAGTACAGCAACAGTCATGCGCAGAGGTCAGGGATCCTGGCCCGTGTCCCGGGGGGCACCCAGGTACGTGTAGACAGGTGGCAGAACCATGTCCTGCAAGCTTGAGTCCGGTGGATGCAGAGAATGGGGTCATGGACAACGTTGGATGCATGGGGATGGCACATGTCACAATACCCACACAGTCATGGACATCATGCCCATTACACAGTCTCAGCACACACACACAGCTTGCATCTTGCCACTCGACACATTGACACATAGCCACAATCAGGGAATACCATGCCAGACATGCAGGATGCACCGTGCCAACACACCAGCATTGACTGAGAAGAGGCACCTTGGAGGCATAGGGACACCTTTAATAGTCATGTGTTTGGGATTGCAGAGGCAACTTGAAGTACACATGAACACATCATGTGGAGTAACATGTGGCTCCAACACTGGCACCCCCCTTCTGCAGCACAAATGCGTGATAGCCATGGAACTGGCACACAAGTGTCGGATAATAGCTAAATACCCACAGCTGCTCACGGAGAGCCTGCCATACACCATACATCCGCTGATGTGGAAGTCCCACGCCATGTCAAGACAATGTTAACCGTATGTGTCCGAGGGCAGTGTCACACACATTGATGCCTTCATCACAATCCACCATCCCATCACTGATGACTGACAACCAGGCAGCCCATCTATTCAGGTGTACCCAGCTGCATGTCGTGTCCCATGGGGATGCCACATGTCTGCAGAGGACCCAAACCCCGACCGGGGCAGTGTGCACACATCGTGAACAACTGCCACACCCAATACACCCCAGATGCATCCCTTACCCCATGGAGACTTCCAAACGTGTCCGTGCCTGTAACGCTGAGTCAGCCCACGATGCCATGTCCATGAGGAATAGCAGTGCCACAACAATGCAACCAGCAAACGGCATGCGCAGGTACCTGGGGAAGAGAGACACACAAGAAGTCAGCCACAAGAAGCACAGCCACTTGCATGTGCATTTACTCGACACATGTATGTATGACAACATGCTAGGTCACAATTATGCCTGGGGAAATACTACCATCACTGCCACCATCACTCCAGTGACACACCCACACACACCTCTGACCCACGTGCCATACATGCAGGTGGAGACACACATCACAACGCATGCCACACGGGGACCAATGCGTGCACACTCAGACCCTGGTACTCACCACTAAGCAAAGAAGTCGCGTATGAGCCGAGTCCGGATGTCCTCTTGCGGCTCCACATCCTCCACATCACTAGCCCCATTGCCAAGCCCTTCGTCCTCCACGGGTGGATGGTCCTCGTCATCTTGATCCAGGATGAGGGGCACAGCTCTTTCAACTGCCATGTTGTGCAGCATGCAGCAGACCATGAAGATCTTGCAGACCTTCGCCGGGGCATATGGGAGTGCGCCGCCGGCCTTGTGGAGGCACCGGAATCGGCTCTTCAGCATGCCAAACGTCCTCTCTATCACTCGCCTTGTCCGGCCATGGGCGGTGTTGTAGCGGAGCTGGGCCGGCGTGATGGGGTTGCGGAGAGGTGTCAGCAGCCAAGGCATGTTGGGATAGCCAGCGTCCCCTAAATGGAAAGCACATGGATATCGTTAGAACTGGCGAAGCGGTAGTGCTGCTCGGCCAAACAGAATACAGGACAGACAGACTGTACCCACCAACAACACATGCACGTTCGTTGCGCAGCTGCATCATCATATCAGGCATCCCGCTACGCCTCATGATGTAGGCATCGTGTGCTGATCCTGGAAAACGAGCACAGACATGTGAAATCACCATGTTGGACAGACACACCACAAGGGCATTGATGGAGTGGTAGTGCTTCCGATTGCGGTACGCCACCTCCCGTGCGTGTGGTGGTACCAAACCTACATGTGTCCCATCTATGGACCCAATGACATGGGGCATCCCTCCCAGGGCATAGAAACCACGTTTGACCTCAGTCATCTGTTCAGGGGTTGGGAACTTGATGAAGTCATCCAGGTGAATCAACATGGCCTCCAAGAAATCATGCAGCACACCGCTGAACATGCTCTGGGACATGCCACCAACATGAGCTATGGTATATTGGAAGGTACCCGTGGCAAGGAAATGTAGGGCAGCCATTACCTTCAGCTGGGGTGTCAGTGCCGTAGGATACCTGTGCTGCGGTTGCAGGTGTGGTGCCAGTCTCGCCGTCAGCTCCAGAATCAACGGTTGGGTGAAGCGGTAGAGCCGGATCCTGTCATTCTCCTGCATGGTGGCCAAGTCTGGAATTCTTCGGGCAACAGGAGGCGCTCTGCAGTAATTTGGAAGTGACAAGGAAGAGTGAGTGCACTACGAGAACAACTCATGTCTACTGAGCACATGTAAATCTGCCAATACACACATGCCACATAGGGAGTCAGGCATGTGCTACATGCCCAGGACACGTATGGATGCAAGGTGACACACCTTCCAAGACCCAGCTACACACGGTGATTGAGAACCTCCCCATGCCACGCCATGGGAATAGCTGTGTCCCAGTGCAAGTGCACTGCCCGACGCAAGACAGGAGTGACATACACCCACACATCAGCAGAAGTGTGATGCTGATTGCAGAGACTGGCAGCGGAACACTTGAGCCACAGGTCACATGACATTACACTAGTCCAGCCCACACACCTTGCCATGAAGGTGCACATGTCATGACTCCCCACACATTCCTTGTGAGTTTGCTGACATGGCCTTGTCACGCTACTCCGTGTCCCTTGCATACATGTGCACCTCACATCCGGTAACACATGTGGCATGGTGTTGGGAACAGTGTGCAATGACAATCTACACACAGCCACATGTCGGTTGCTGCAACGGCTGCAGCTTTTGAGGGTGCAACAACATCAACCCGATGTAAATCCCGGACACATATATGGCATAGTCACATTGTGCACTGTGGGTAGTGATGAGTCATGTGTCATGACCCCTGTACCGGGCATCATGGGACACTTCCGTGTGTTGGTGTCCGTGCCATGCCAGTGACGCTCACCCCAAGTGTGCAGTACGACATGCACACATGTCAAAGGAGTCAAGGGCATGCCTGGCACACATTGCACCCTCACACAGTACACATGTACACATCTCATCATACATCTGGTGCCTTCTCCACTCAGGAGGCATGTTCCACATCACAGCCTGTGACACCTGTGCCCAACACATGTGGTAATGCACAGACGATGCCTTGGTGTCCATTCCTGGACAAGTATGTCCATCCATGGACAAGTATGTCCGCCCTATTCCGACATGTGTGTCGCCTATCACCACAGTGATGTGTAAAATCCGCCATACTGCTGCTGAGAGGGCCTGTGCATGTTCCCAAATCACTGTGGGAGTGCTGCCGTATGTGTACCCATCGTGATGGCGAGCGTAGATGCGAGTGTACGGTTCGTACCACTACGGGTACGCATACGCGTGCAGACCCATAGTGATAGTGAGCGTAGATGCGAGTGTACGGTCCGTACCACTACGGGTACGCATACGCGTGCAGACCCATAGTGATAGTGAGCGTAGATGCGAGTGTACGGTCCGTACCACTACGGGTACGCATACGCGTGCAGACCCATAGTGATAGTGAGCGTAGATGCGAGTGTACGGTCCGTACCACTACGGGTACGCATACGCGTGCAGACCCATAGTGATAGTGAGCGTAGATGCGAGTGTACGGTCCGTACCACTACGGGTACGCATACGCGTGCAGACCCATAGTGAT
Source organism: Triturus cristatus (assembly GCF_964204655.1). NCBI lineage: Eukaryota > Metazoa > Chordata > Amphibia > Caudata > Salamandridae > Triturus > Triturus cristatus. The sequence goes on from NC_140581.1 coordinate 271,972,097, forward strand.
AGTGAGCGTAGATGCGAGTGTACGGTCCGTACCACTACGGGTACGCATACGCGTGCAGACCCATAGTGATAGTGAGCGTAGATGCGAGTGTACGGTCCGTACCACTATGGGTCTGCACGCGTATGCGTACCCGTAGTGGTACGGACCGTACACTCGCATCTACGCTCACTATCACTATGGGTCTGCACGCGTATGCGTACCCGTAGTGGTACGGACCGTACACTCGCATCTACGCTCACTATCACTATGGGTCTGCACGCGTATGCGTACCCGTAGTGATAGTGAGCGTAGATGCGAGTGTTCGGTCCGTACCACTACGAGTACGCATACGCGTGCAGACCAAAAGTGATGGAGAGCGTAGGCATGCATGTACGGGCCGTTGCCATGCATTTGGGGTGCCCTAGGGCCCCCACACGCACCGTACCTGTGTGTTATGCTCCAAATTACATGGGGGACAAGTATTAAGGCCTACATGCATGCTGGTTGTCATGGAGACCAAGTTCAAAATTGGAAATTGTTCTGGAAGGTGCACAGCAGAAGTCAGTTGGGATTTGTCTACTTTGTTGCAATGTGTTTGTGGGGCTGACATCATGCAGGAGAATGAAACCGATAGAGAACCCACAGACTGCTAGGTTTGAAGGGATTGGTGGAAACATAGGATGCAAATGTGAGTGACCAATCTCTCTGTACTCCTGTGCATGAGACTGGGCAGAAGGGCACATATAAGGCAGCCAGGTCCCATGAGGGAGCACTTGCCTGCACATCTTTGCATTCGTCGACCCAGCTGCTGCTACTGATTCCCTGGAACCATGTCAAGGGCTGTGGAGAGGACACAGCCATTCACCCTGGAGGAGAACATGGCTCTGCTGGATGTGATCCTCCCACAGTACTCCATGCTGTATGGGCGACCAGGTTATCAGGTGAGTGCATAGGCCACTGCCACAGACTGTCCCTATGTGGTGACTGTGACTTCTGCCATTGCGTCCAGGTGTAACACACATGCCATGTACTGTCGGGGGGGTCCCAGGGGGGGGGGGTGCCTGATGTCTCCCAGCAGTGCCCTGAGACAGGAGGGGTGGGGGACTATCACTCACAGCAGTGCCCTGAGACAGGAGGGGTGTGTGCAGAGTCCTCCCAGCAGTGCCCTGAGACAGGAGGGGTGGGTGCAGAGTCCTCCCAGCAGTGCCCTGAGACAGGAGGGGTGGGTGTGGAGTCCTCACAGCAGTGCCCTGAGACAGGAGGGGTGGGGGCCTATCACTCCCAGCAGTGCCCTGAGACAGGAGGGGTGTGTGCAGAGTCCTCCCAGCAGTGCCCTGAGACAGGAGGGGTGGGTGCAGAGTCCTCCCAGCAGTGCCCTGAGACAGGAGGGGTGGGTGTGGAGTCCTCACAGCAGTGCCCTGAGCCAGGAGGGGTGGGTGTGATGCACAGTGTGAGCCTAGATCATTGATTGTGACATTGCCATCATTCCACCTGTGTACCCACTGTGGCACGTACTGCTTTTTCCCTCACCAGGGGATGATGTCCCTATGACAAAGCTGCAATGCGTTGGCTGCATGACATGCCTTGTTGTTACCAGCTAATTTGTACCCATATGTCTCTCTGTGACATGTGGCTGGTGTATTGATGTGGTGTCACTTGTTCCTCCTCACAGGTAGGCGCCACTGCCAAGGAGCAGATCTGGCTGACCGCCGTCAGTGCCGTGAGGGGTGTGGATGGTCGGAGGCGGCGCCTGGCCCAGGTGAGGAAACGCTGGCAGGATATCCGGTGCTGGACGCGGAGGATTGCACGGCTCCTGCTGGGGGACTCACCTGAGAGCCACAAGAACCGCGGCCGCCGCCGTCTGAGCCACCTCCACAGGCGTGTGCTGCCGGTGGTCTTTCCAGACCTGGAGAGGCGCTTACAGGCGATGCAGCAGCCGGAAGGGGGTAGGTACATGTGTGTTTGTTGTGTGTCACCGGCATTTGTAAGGGCACAGTAGCATGAATCCACTGGCAGGGTTTAAAGGTGCTGTGCAGATCCTGTTTGGCCCAGTATAGCGCTGTGCCCCTGCCACCCTTCCCCTCCTTGCAATGTGTTCCCTGGTCTGTGTGTAGTCACTCCTTCCCAGGGTAATGTCGGCTGGCGCTTTGTCCACGGGAACAATGTCTGTAGCATCATGTGTGGGGGTGGTGTGTAACAGGTTGTGGGACCTTGCCTGTGCACTGTCAAGTTCACTGCATGTGGGTTCCATGTCAGTTGGCACTGATGCTGACTCCAGACATGGGAGTTGGTCTCTCATGTGTCATGCCTTACAGCGCGCATGTCCTATGTAGTGGCCTGTGACATGATGTGCATGACTGTGCGATACACATAGTGCAGGGATGGTGACGTGTGTTGCTGTCATTACCATTCAGTAGCATGTAGTTGCGTGCCCACTACTGTCCCCTGGGGCACCTTTTCCTCAGTGGTGTATGTGTCATCATGAACGTGGCCACTGTCAGTGTCTACAGCGTAAGTTGTGCTCTGTGCCATTGTCCCCTGTCACCATGTATATAGACGTGCTAATTTGTACAGGTGTCCACTGTGCAGCCTGACCTGATTGTCCTTCTTCATACTCACAGTTGCCAGTGCCTGTGTGTCTTGTTATACTCATCTGAGGATGGGCACTGGTACCTCATTATTTGTACAGGCGCACCTTGGCTGTTTGGCGTCAAATCTTGCTTTTTGCCTGCCCCTGTGTGTATCACCCAGACCATGAGATGTTGGTGCCACCTGTGTCTCCACAATTTGCCTCGTGTAGGGTCTTGTTGGGGCGGGCAATGCCTATGTGTTAAATCCTGATTACCACTTGCTGGGTCTGGGTAGTGTGTGATGTGCCTGGACACACACGCAATGTGCAGTGACCGAGTCATGTTGTGCATGTTTTCAGCATTACCTATGCAGCATGTGTCTCAAGTTCATGGATATGGTCCCTGGTCATCGGTATTTTCGCAAACGCTGTGTGGTGCAGATGCAGTGCTGGATTGTCCCCAGGACCTGGGTGCTATGTCAGACTCCTTTTCCTGTGTTTAGCTATTGTCTCATGCCCTCCATGGTATTTCAGTGGCATGGTGGCTCAACCAACTGTGTGTTGCATGCCCTACATCGGTACCCTGTTCAGTAGATGTTAGGGATCTTCCTTTTCAGGCCATGCAATGTTACCTATGTAGATTGGACTCATGTGACAGATGTGTACAGGTGTCTGACTAATTTCTGTCTCTCCACCCTGCCCACAGCATCGTCGGGGGACACAGAGGGAGACATGGACACAGACCAGGCGGAGGGACCGAGCACCAGTGCCAGCCGTGACATCGGGGCTGGCACATCGAGTGGGACAGAGGCGGAGGAGAGTGTGGCCGAGGACCTGTCGACTGGCACATCAGACTACGAAGCTGACAGGTCCGGGGACGATGTCTCCGAGTGGGCGGAGGCTGCACCAGCAGCTGACAGCGGAACAACACCTCGCACCGCCCCCTCAGTTTCCACCAGCCGCCTCCCACTTGCTCGTGTCCCTTCCCAGCGTGCCCGGTCACAGCATGTCTCCTTCCTGCCAGGCACCGCGCCCCCTGCCCCTGTCTCCACTGCTGCCGCCAATGCAGAGTCTGTGGACATCCAGCGGCAACTGCAGGTTGGTCAGGCTGCGATCCTTAATGTCCTCCATGCCCACGGCAAAACCCTCACCAACATCGAGGCTTTCTTGGAGGGCATTCATTCATCGCAGGCTGACCAACGCAACTTGCTGAGGTCCATCGACTCCACACTGACTGCAGCAGTGGGTCTCCTGCAGCGCGACCTCCCCCCACCTACCCCTGCCCCATCCACACTTCCCACTCCCATGCCTGTCACACGTACACCCAGACGTCGGCATGCACCCACATCAACGGACACGGGCACCACACCAGCAGGGAAGGTCCACCGCACTCCTCCTGACACGCACACACAGGGTGAGGTAGGCACACCCACTGGGTCGGGGGGCAAACGTGTGACACGCAGCCATAGTGGGAGTCCGCATTCCACCCAGTCCACTCCCTCCAAATCCCCTCCCCTCAGCTCTCCTGGCCACATCTCCCCCAAGGACTCCTTCATGGCCGCTCTGTCCCTGAGCCCCACAGTTACACCACCACGCAAGCGGTCACGGAGGTCCCCGGTCAGGGTGGTTGAGTCTCCCCCCCTGTCTCCACCCTCCCCCGGTGGCGCTGCGACCCATCCCTCTGACCCCCCCCCCTCCTTGGGGCCTGAGGTCCCTTCGGGTGCAGGGGACTCCCTGGATGACCTTGCAAAGGTGTGTAGTGCCATCCTGGCCTCCGCCTTTGGCACTGACCCACCCCCTGTGGTGGACTCCTCCATCCCTGCACCCACAACGCCGCCCCTTTGCCCTGATGTCCCTGCGGTGCCTGTTGCTCCCCCCCCCCCTGATGCCCTCACCAGTGTGGAAGACGATGCCATTTGACTGTGCAGGCAAGGTAGGGGACACGCATCCCACTGTGTCCCCCATCCATCTGAGAATCATTGACTGCCCTATGGGCTTTGTGAAGATTGAACTGCCTGCGATCCACGGACATTGTGCTCCTGCAGAATAAAGCTTAATTTTGTTTTCATTATCACACTACTGCTATGCTGGTATTGGTGTTGGTGGGGCTGCTACATGGTTTTGGGTGGTGTGTAAGGGTTTGGGTGTGTGGGATATGTAGTAGTGTACTGCTCATTGGTGGGACCCTGTGATCTGTGTGCCATCACAAGGTGTTGGCTAACTTTCTTTGTTCATGTAGGCAGTTACTGCATGGTGCACTTGTCCAAGGGTGTATTCCTTCCTCTGTGTACCCAGCTTTCTTCCCTGCAGGGTGTTCCCAATGTTTAGCGCAGAGCTGTGTCTACATGAGCTGTGTGTGTGACGGAGCCCTTCTACTTTGGCCATGCATGCAGGGCCATGTCTCCACCTGCGACAATCGTGGCATCCTTGGTGATCACTGTACTTGTGTGTGGAGTCTGTTGACATGAGTTCATGGGGACATGTTCCCTTGTAGCCAGTATGCATGTGGATAATTCTGGCCTCACACACATGTGTTACACCCCTCCAGTCTCAGGGCACTGCTGGGAGGACTCTGCACCCACCCCTCCTGTGTCTGGGCACTGCTGGGAGGACTCTGCACCCACCCCTCCTGTGTCAGGGCACTGCTGGGAGGACTCTGCACCCACCCCTCCTGTGTCTGGGCACTGCTGGGAGGACTCTGCACCCACCCCTCCTGTGTCAGGGCACTGCTGGGAGGACTCCACACCCACCCCTCCTGTCTCAGGGCACTGCTGGGAGGACTCCACACCCACCCCTCCTGTGTCTGGGCACTGCTGGGAGGACTCTGCACCCACCCCTCCTGTGTCAGGGCACTGCTGGGAGGACTCTGCACCCACCCCTCCTGTGTCAGGGCACTGCTGGGAGGACTCTGCACCCACCCCTCCTGTCTCAGGGCACTGCTGGGAGGACTCCACACCCACCCCTCCTGTGTCTGGGCACTGCTGGGAGGACTCTGCACCCACCCCTCCTGTGTCAGGGCACTGCTGGGAGGACTCTGCACCCACCCCTCCTGTGTCAGGGCACTGCTGGGAGGACTCCACACCCACCCCTCCTGTCTCAGGGCACTGCTGGGAGGACTCCACACCCACCCCTCCTGTGTCTGGGCACTGCTGGGAGGACTCTGCACCCACCCCTCCTGTGTCAGGGCACTGCTGGGAGGACTCTGCACCCACCCCTCCTGTGTCAGGGCACTGCTGGGAGGACTCTGCACCCACCCCTCCTGTGTCAGGGCACTGCTGGGAGGACTCTGCACCCACCCCTCCTGTGTCAGGGCACTGCTGGGAGGACTCCACACCCACCCCTCCTGTGTCTGGGCATTGCTGGGAGGACTCTGCACCCACCCCTCCTGTGTCAGGGCACTGCTGGGAGGACTCTGCACCCACCCCTCCTGTGTCAGGGCACTGCTGGGAGGACTCTGCACCCACCCCTCCTGTCTCAGGGCACTGCTGGGAGGACTCTGCACACACCCCTCCTGTCTCTGGGCACTGCTGGGAGTGATGGGCACCCACCCCTCCTGTCTCAGGGCACTGCTGGGAGGACTCCACACCCACCACTCCTGTCTCAGGGCACTGCTGGGTGGACTCTGCACACACACCTCCGATTTCTGGATATGTGCGCTTGGCACATACACGGTGGGGTTACGCACACTGCATTAGAGGTGAGGGTACGAGTCTACTGACACTGGTGTGGTGGGGGTACGCTCCGTACGTCCGCGGGTGTGGGTACGGGTCGTACTTACACTGTTGGGCAGGGGGGTACGCTCCTTGCATTCGTGGGTGGGGGTTCGAGTCGTACTTACACTGTTGGCATGGGGGGTACGCTCCATGCATACGCGGGTGGGGGTACGGGTCGTACTTACACTGTTGGGCAGGGGGGTACGCTCCTTGCATTCGCGGGTGGGGGTACGGGTCGTACTTACACTGTTGGGCTGGGGGTACGCTCCGTACGTCCGCGGGTGGGGGTACGGGTCGTACTTACACTGTTGGGCTGGGGGTATGCTCCGTACGTCCGCGGGTGTGGGTACGGGTCGTACTTACACTGTTGGGCAGGGGGGTACGCTCCTTGCATTCGTGGGTGGGGGTTCGAGTCGTACTTACACTGTTGGCATGGGGGGTACGCTCCATGCATACGCGGGTGGGGGTACGGGTCGTACTTACACTGTTGGGCAGGGGGGTACGCTCCTTGCATTCGCGGGTGGGGGTACGGGTCGTACTTACACTGTTGGGCTGGGGGTACGCTCCGTACGTCCGCGGGTGGGGGTACGGGTCGTACTTACACTGTTGGGCTGGGGGTACGCTCCGTACGTCCGCGGGTGTGGGTACGGGTCGTACTTACACTGTTGGGCAGGGGGGTACGCTCCTTGCATTCGTGGGTGGGGGTTCGAGTCGTACTTACACTGTTGGCATGGGGGGTACGCTCCATGCATACGCGGGTGGGGGTACGGGTCGTACTTACACTGTTGGGCTGGGGGTACGCTCCGTGCGTCCGCGGGTGGGGGTACGGGTCGTACTTACACTGTTGGGCTGGGGGTACGCTCCGTACGTCCGCGGGTGGGGGTACGGGTCGTACTTACACTGTTGGGCTGGGGGTACGCTCCGTACGTCCGCGGGTGGGGGTACGGGTCGTACTTACACTGTTGGGCTGGGGGTACGCTCCGTACGTCCGCGGGTGGGGGTACGGGTCGTACTTACACTGTTGGGCTGGGGGTACGCTCCGTACATCCGCGGGTGGGGGTACGGGTCGTACTTACACTGTTGGGCTGGGGGTACGCTCCGTACGTCCGCGGGTGGGGGTACGGGTCGTACTTGCACTGTTGGGCTGGGGGGTACGCTCCTTGCATACGGGGTGGGGGTAGGGTCCGTACATATCCGTCCCCACGCTATGTGATGTTTGTGCGGCCCGTACCCAGGCCTTTGCCACGTGGGTGCGATCCGTCCCGCCATTGTTGGGGTGACGTGTGTGGGCGTGGTCCGACTCGTACCCACGCTCTTCAGGCGTGGGTACGGGACGTACCTGTCTGGTTGTGTTGCCGGTTCGCGTGGTGACGGACTTCCGTTGTGGCGGTCGCTGGATTATCAGGACACGCCCCCACCCCCTCGTGGTGACCAGGGCATGGGAGTCAGGTATGTCCAGGCCATGTGTAGTGTGTCACTCATGTGGTTGTTTTGTTGCCTGCCCTGGTCGTGCCACCCCCACCCCACCCCACTTTCCCCCCTCCCTTAGTTATTCTGACCTTCTGCGGCGTCTGCGTCGTAACCTGTAGAGGAGGTGTACTGCTATGAGGGCAGGGATGACTCGTAGGTTCGGGTCCATGTCTGTCCGTCGCGTACTGGTACTCCTTGCTCGCGTCGTCCTGTCGCGTACGGGTCCTCCTTGATCGCGTCGTCCTGTCGCGTACGGGTCCTCCTTGGTGGCGTCGTCCTGTGTGTCCGTCACGTACTGGTCCTCCTTGTTCGCGTCGCCGTCTGTCCGTCGCGTACTGGTGGTCCTTGTTCGCGTCGTCCTGATTTCCCGGCAGTTTTTGGCTGCCGCAAAATATTCACCGTGCGGGGTGACGTCGGTGCGAATCGTGATTCCTGGGTCGTGAATGGCTGGCTGCGTGCGTCCCGACGTCAGGTCGGCGCTTTCCCGGATCGCATTGGTAGGTTTATTTTGTTCGGTCGGGCTTTTTTACGAATCGTACGGAAATGGTGTTCCCGTGCGATTCGTAATTCCTTGTTTGTAAATTTTGACGACCGGGTACGCGTCGGACGGAGAATATGCTCCGTCCGACGGTTCGTACCCGGTTTTTACCGGATCGTGATCGGCACCTTGGTGTTTACGCTTTGACAAGTGCCTTGACGTACCACCATCAGTGTGGATTAATGAAACACTCTGGGACCTATTGGAAGGGGTATGGTTGATAGGTGCCCATGAGACTGACCAGTACATTAAGAGGGCTCTTCCCTGGCCAGAGAGTTGCAGGTGGGCATCCACGGACAGGGCAACATTTATTGCCATACATTGTAAACAAGGAGCCTGTTTTTGGAGCATATGAGCTCCTTATTCTGCTCTCACCAGTTGAAACAATCAACACATGTTTTTTGTATTACTAATCATCGTGCATCATTGATTGATTTATAGATTACTTGGTTATGTCAATATGACAAATAGTGGCTGAAATCTGATTGCCACTTGTGCACTATATAGATGTATCAGTAAAATATGTCTGTACTAAATAAGTGTCCATTTCAATGGAGAATGTGCTGTCTGTAAATGACAGCGCACTACCACACCAAGCTTTGCTAATGTATTTGCTACAGTGTGCTCCAAAATGTTCCACGAGCTACATACCACACACTTACCACGCTCCTGACGAATAGATGTGGGTCAATTTGCTACACTTAGCCTTTGTGTGACACAAAATGTTCAACTGGCTCCATACCATACACTTACCACTCTCCTGCGGAATAGGTGTGGCTCAATTTGCTACACTTATTCTGAGGAATGACCTCCGCCTACACCTGCGAATGGCACCGTCCCTGGCAGTCTTCAGAAAGCAACTCAAAACCTGGATTTTTGACACAGATGCAGCAACATCAGCGCCCAGATACCCCAAGGGGTGATAGTGCTGAGCTTTAAAAATGAATGATTGATTGATCTACTTTGGCCTTTATCTCTCTTGCTGTCTCAGTAGGCTCATTAAGTCACTTGCCACCTTCCTTTCTTATTGTGGGTATGTTGAATTCATGAGATGAGTAAAACCCAGCAAGTTTGAGGTGTGGTTCAGATCCACTCATATCATCACCATACTCCAGGTTGAAGCAAATATGTGTTGCTTCTGAGGCCCATGTAATAAGCTGTACAATTTGTATTATTTATTTTATAGGGCCCTTTGTAGCAACTCCATTTGACCGAAAGCACCTGATGGAAAATGTCTGAACACCTCTTCTGCATCTCCACTCTTGTACCTCTAGAGGGGATGGTTGTTTTTGTTTGGTGGAGTTTTATATAGCGAAAACTAGATCCGAAGGTAACAGAGTGCTTTACATGAGCACCAGTTATTTTACAGTCAGACACATTAATTTTTGTTAGGCACGGGGAGATAGGGGAGATTACGTGATTTTCCCAGAATCACAGAATGTTGTGTGTCCCTGCCGAGATTCGAACCCGGTTCCCCAGGTCGACCGCCCTAGCCGTTAGGCCACATTAGAAGTCTACTATAAGCCAGGGTCTAATATTGAGACTATAAAAAAATGTAACATAAATATCTGCTCAGATTTGGGTGCACTGTTTACCAAGGCTGGTAGTCTTAAATCCAGCTCATGCCTCGTTAATCCACTACCAGACGCTTCCTTTCCCTTTCGTTCACTCTTGCAGGTTCCTGCTTTCTCCCTTTGAGACGGTTTTGAAGTCCTTTTCTTCCTTCATTCTTTGAACTTTGGGTATTTTCCTCTCTTTGCTTGGAAAATTTCTACCTTGGGAAAATAAGTTCCGCCTCTCAAAAATAATTGCTGGTGGCCCCCACCTGCTCAAAATAAGCACTAGAGCCTTTAATCCAATCCAAAATCCAGCTGTGCAAATTGGTCAAGACTCACTTTGGTAATATAAAAGGGGGCGTGGAGGGTGTCAAAAGAATCAAGCAATTGGTCATACGTTTTAGATGTTATTGTGTGTAAAGTATTCCTCACAGGAGATCAGGGCTGTAGCCTTGATGTCCGTCTGCCCCCATGTAGAAAGGATGTAAATTGATTTTCCGCACCCTGATGTAAAGGAGACACTTGTGCTCTGAGCCGCCACGTGCCCCGATCATCCGCCTGGAGAGCTAATAACAGAATCCAAATCGAATTAAGTAGAATGAGGAGGGCAGCCAAGATAGAGACATAAGTATTCCGGAACCGGAAATAGAACCAGCACACAGATTCAATCATCATGTTTAGAGTTTTAACTCAGAAGCACAAATCATGCAATTAAACAATTGCTGGTGGTTGAAAATTAAATTTGGAAATAATATGGTTCCTTTGCCCTAAAGATACCCCAGTGTGTTGAAGTCCGTGATCCTCGTTTTAAAGAAATTTTAAACCTGATTTGTCAAGCATTATTTTGATGGAATCAAAGATACCCCAGTGTGTTGAAGTCCGTGATGCTCGTATTTAAGTCATTTTAAACCTGATTTGTCAAGCATTATTTTGATGGAATCTTTTAACACAATTATCTTTAGTTCAATGTGGTTTGCGGCTGAGAAGGGCCCCGCGGACATCGGATTTAAATGGGCTGGACCATTTCTCAGGCAGTTCAGAAGTTTGCTTTCCAGCCAAGGGGTCAGAAACAAGAAGTGCCCTTTAATAAAGGGGGTGATTATTGAAGGTAGAGTAATAAAGACCAGAAGCGCGCCCGTACTTCTCCACTCACACTTATCTATGTGTTACTTACGAATACACCTTTCAGGCCTGACAGCTGTCCACTAGTTTGCCTTCCCTGAGTGTAGACTACAAAACCCTTCATCTCTCCATATGTATTTAGGTTTCCTGGACCCGCTGACGCACGAAGAGACATTAAGGGCCATGGGAATATTTTTGAAACGTTGAGACATTTAAGCCCCCCCCCCCCCCAGCACACACACACACTCTAGGGGTGCCTGCAACGAGGATCCGAAGGTCACACAGAAAAGTTAGATTTAAAGATTTGATTCATGTTTGATACTTACATTACCAGGATGCATGCATGTAATCAGTTCAGTTCAGTTCATGCATGTAATCAAGAGTGTTACAATGGCGTGCAGGAGTAAGTGAAGACTGTAACAACAACAACAGCAGTGGAAATTTCCACTGAGAGCTTTCCAAGCGGAGGAATGAACCACGCCCAAACGAAGGGGTGTGTGTACTCTCTTCATAAACACACTGGAATGCTCTGTCGCACTGTTTTACCCTCAAGCTCTTCTGACATGCTTTGGTTTCGGCTGTCACGTGCATATTCGGTAAACTGCGCGGGGCCTCTGCTTCGTCCAGCAGTTCATTTTTACAACGTAGACTTTGTTCAGATAGTCGAGAGTTCAGTTTTCGGCACAGTTGAGAAATGAATAAATAAACGTAAAACTAGGCCGAGGCAGGGTGTTAGGATGCAAACATCCATTTCAGTTTTCTGCCACAGTTGGAGTTTTAACACCATGATTAATACACCAATCACTTATCATAAATCTTAATTACTTTTATTAACCCTCACCGCCCCACGGCAGGCCCGGCTTTAGCGCTGGTGGCGCCCAGTGCGACAATCATTTTTGCCGCCCCGCGCCCAATGACCACCTCCTCAGATTTTCTACCTGCCACCAGGCAAAAGTGACCCTCATCTCTACAATCATAAGTTATTGCTAAACACAGCGCCCCCCCCCAACCTGAGGTCGGCATCCCTTAAAGCCGGCCCTAGCCCCATGACAGGCTTTAGAGGTGTGAGTTCAGCTCCCTCCAAGCACCACAACATGACCAACCTAAGCCAACTAACAATCCTCTCTACGTCCTCCTCCATTATCCACCTCAGTCCCTCCCCTCAAAAGGGTACCATATTGTTTGTCTGGTCTTGTGTAGGGGTGGGCAAAACTCACAGGGTTTCACTCTGCGAAATTCTGCGGAGTTATCTGAAAACTCTGGGATATTCCACGGAGTTCCGTGAGCGGCAGAGTTTGGGTACGTTGCACTGCTCGCGCTGATTTTTAGTGTCAGGAGCTTGTTTTACGCTGTAAAATCTTCGCGCTTGCCAATTTACCATTTGCGAGCCACGTGTGAGAGAAGATTTTTTTCAGCACTCTACACTCGGAACACAGAGTGGGCAAAACTCGGCAAACTTCGCCGGAGGAGTAGATTTGCGGGCACTAGTCCGCTGTCATGGCTGGCACTTCCTTTCTTGCTTGTTCTATGGAAATTCTTCTGCCCAGTAATTTGCAGCGAGAGAAGCGCTCTGCCTGGGCTGGAATTTACTGCTACTTTCTTTCTTACAAATATGGAATGTTTTGCAAATGGTCAGGCTGCATAGTGCAGGTCTTCTGGGTGACGTGTCCTGGCTTCCTGCTCATTGTCTGGTGGTGGATGTAGCAAGCCCAGTTTCTATTACAGAGACACCACTCTATTCCTCATAGTCTGAATGAAGAGGTTTCTGTGGGAGCGTGCGTTCTGCTTAGGCTAGCGCGGCTGCTTCTCCCTCTCTTCCAACGGGGATGGCCTTGTGATTTTGAAGCCCCACAGCGGGCACTTCTCACTATCCTAAATTTGTGTCACAGCATCTGGAGGCTAGAAGTGGGAGGGTTGGTCTCCATTTTGCTGGCTTCTTGGAGGCAGTGCTACTGCCTATACCAACTGTCTTGTCATGCTTTTGTGATGAATTTTGCATCAGTGCATATTTTTCTCTTTGTCTTCTTAATTACTGTTCAGTTTCAAGAGGTTTTATGGATTTCTAAATTATTTCTGTAGTCCCTCTCAGTCTTTTGATTCCCGGTCCTTCTGAGGATTCCAGGTCCCTCTGTTGTGGCCATAATCCCGTGTGGGACTAAAGGTCTGCTGACTCTTAAGAGCACCGCTTAGCCTTGCAGTAGAAGTCTCTGTCTCTCAGTCTGTAGGTTAAGGGTTTAGGTCACCATGGCTCTGCATGGAAATGACATTTGCACTTAAGGAGTTTTTAACTAAGACACTTTAAGCTTCTTTTATTTGGTTAGAGAGGTTGTGATGGTGTTAGATATTTATTTTTCTCTCATCACTTTTTCGAGTTCTCCTTGTTGTGGTTGGGTAGGGTCTCGCTGTTGTGTATTTCTGTGGTCCCTGTTGGGCGCCTTTCTACCCTTTTCTGGTAGGTTGGTCAGCTTGATTTGGAGCTATAGGATTCTGTTTTTATTTTCTGAAAGCCAGCTCTAATGGGACTACTTTATCAGGGTAATCGTTTTGCACTTGTTTCCTGCCCAGGCTTGGCCTTCTGGGCAGTTCACCCTACTGCAGGTTGGCTCATCCGTGGCTCTTGGCTGGGCCCTATCTCAGTGCCTGTTGGGACAAAAAAGTCCTCCGTATGGTAATGGACGTGCAACCCTGCCTGAGTGCCAAAACTGTACTGATGTCTGGATCCAATGTGCTGATTTCTGTTGTCATAGGCAAACACAGATCATGCGTGTGCGCCATGACATAGGCCTGTCTCATGGATTGCGGTTTTGTTTCACTGTGGGGGGGCACCCAAGGATCTACCTTCATAGGAGTGAAAGGCCACTGCCTTTATGAAGAGTTAAGCGGCACATGTGCAGTGGTGGCAGCACACCGTGTAGTGATCTGGAGGAGTGAACAGGTCCTTTTTACCAGTGTCACTGGAATGAGACCTACTGACTCACTCATTTAAAGCTGTGTTTTTGTGTGCATAAATCGCCCTTGGCCTACATTAGTTTGGTGTGTAGTACTGCACAGTGCATGTGTTATGTACATGTGCTGGATATATGTGTGTCTGTGAATAGTACAATACATGGCTAATGCAGTGCTGTGCATGTATGTTATATGCATGCAAGTGTATATGTTCCTGTGAGTGGTACAATATATAGCCGGGTCTGGTGGCTCAGTGGACTAATGCGTCCATTGCAGGGGCCTGTGTTCTACCTCATGGTCACAGGTTAAAATCCTAGCAGGTCCACTCAGCCTTTCATCCATCTGAGGTAGATAAAATGAGTACCATTGAGTTGGGTAACAATGAACATCTGTTATTCAGCGCCAAGAGACCTCTGGGTGAAAGTGCGCTTTACAAACACACATGTTATGTTATGTGATATGAAACATATAGTGTTGTGCAGTGCGTGTATGGTATCTGCATGTGGTGGCTGTATGTATGCCTGTGAATGGTACAATACATAAAGGATGTAGAGCAATGCGTGTGTGCTGTACACATTATTATTATTATTATTATTATTTAGGTTTTTATAGAGCGCGTAGTCACCCTCGAGTATCCCAGCGCTGAAACCTCGAACTCCTAAAGGGGGGGGCAAGGGAGATTTCAGATAAATCAGGGAAAGAGGAGAGTTTTGAGGGATTTCCTAAATCTTAGAAGGTTTGGTTCCGCTCTAAGGTTCGGGGGAAGTGCGTTCCATTTTCTGGCCGTGTTTACCGAGAATCTGCGGCCGCCAAAGCGGGTTTTCTTCACCCTAGGGACCACGATAAGGTTTCCCTGTTCATACCGGAGCGCTCTCGGTGGTCTGTATGGGGTGATCCATGTGCTCAGAATGAGGGGGCCAGCGTTGTGCAGGGTCTTGTGGGCCAGACAGAGGGCCTTGAATGCGACTCTTTCCCTCACGGGGAGCCAATGGAGTTTTCTCAACGCTGGTTTGGCCGATGTTCTTGATGGGGTGTTTGTGAGCAGGCGGGCTGCGGCATTTTGGTTTTTTTGTAAGATCTGGTAGGTTGCTTCCGGTGCGCCGAGGTAAATGGCGTTGCTGTAGTCTAGCCTTGCTAGCACTAGACCTTGAATTAGCAGGAGGCGAGACTGGAATGGTAGTAGGGGAAGTACCTTTCTGCATGATCTCAGAAGCCCATAGCAGATGCCGGCAGTTTTCCTAGCCTGAGTCCTAAAGGTGAGATCTGTCTCAAGCCACACTCCTAGACTCTTGACCTCTGTTTTGGGGGAGGGGGGGTCACCCATACGGGCGGGCCAGATGTCAGGTGGAAGACTCGAGGATTTGTGGCCGAGGAGCAGGATCTCTGTTTTTGACCCGTTGAGCTTTAGGTCAGAGTCGCTCATCCATTGGTGGACGGTGGAGAGACAGTCACGCAGGTTGGAGGGTTTTAGCTTGTGGTGTGAGAGAGTCACCACTAGCTGGGTGTCGTCAGCGTAGCTGACGATCGTGACTCCGAATGGGGCGACCAACTCCTCCAGTGGGGCCATATACACGTTGAAAAGCGTGGGGCTCAGTGAGGAGCCCTGAGGCACTCCACACCGGAGGGGAATTGGGGGGGAGCGGCTTTCTCCTTCCCAGACTTGGAAGGAGCGTTGGGAGAGGAAAGATGTGAGCCATCTCAGCGCACTGTCTTGTATGCCTGTGTTGTCTAGGCGCTGGGCTAGGACCTGATGGTTGACAGTGTCGAAAGCCGCGCTGAGGTCCAGGAGGACCACTGCCACTGATCCTCCCGTGTCAATGATTTCCCTCGCTTTTTCTACGGCCGCCAGGAGGGCGGTGTCTGTCCCCTGACCTGGTCTGATGCCGGTTTGGGAGCTTTTTAAGAGAAGGTTAGCCTCCAAGAAGTGGGACAGCTGTTTATTTGCAAGCTTCTCTGCAACCTTCCCTATCCAGGGGAGGAGCGAGATGGGTCGATAGTTGGACAAGTCCGTGGGGTCTAATGATGGCTTCTTCAATAAGCCTTTGACCACGGCCTCCTTCCAGCTTTGAGGGACTTCTCCTTGGGTAAACGAGGTGTTAATGAGGGCCGTGAGTCTAGCTACAATAGTCCGAGCGATGTTTTTTATGAACCGTACGGGCACTGAGTCGCTGGGAGCGCCACTTTTCGTGGCTGCTAGGGTGGTTGCCACTTCTTCTTCCGTAAATGGTCCGAATGAGGCTAAACGAGGGAGTTCGGAAGAGTCCGTGGGATTTCTTGATGTGAGGATACAATCCTTGGCTGATCCGGGGGGGGCCTGATTGGTGGTGGGTAGGGCGGAAAGGATTTTCTTTATTTTATTATCAAAGAAATTAGCCAGGTTGGCGCATTTTTCCTCGGCTGCTTTGGGGTCCAGGGCTATCTGCGGGGGGGCTGGGACATGGAGAAGCTCTTTAAGGATGGAAAAAGTCTCCTTAGCAGAGCACGCTGAGCTCTTTATTCTTTCCTCAAAGAAGGAGCTTTTTGCGCTGTGGAGGGCTTGTTTGTATGCCTTCATGGTTGTTTGGTAGGCGTTTTTGTTCGTTACCGATTTATTTTTTCTCCAAGTCCGCTCCGTCTTTTTGCACTCCTTCCTGAGGATGTTCAGGGCCGGAGTGTACCAAGGGGCATGGTTAATCCTTTTTACATGCTTGAGGGCGCATGTTAGTGGGACGAGGCTGTCTAGGGGGTTGGTGAGCCAGCTGTTAAACTCCCTATCGGCGGTGTTGGGGTCAGTGGAGAGGGGACCGTCGGATTCCCTCAGCTTCATTTCCCATTCTTCTGGTCTTAGCTTGTTCCAACGTCTGGTTAGAATCTTGGTTTTCTGTTTAGGAACCGTGGCGGGCTGATAGGACCAGTGCATGGGGACCAGAAAGTGGTCGGTCCATGGAAGAGGGGTGGGGTCTTGTGTTTGAAGATTTTTGATGTTAGAGAAAACTGGGTCTAGGAGGTGCCCTTTCTCGTGCGTGGGTTTCGAGTTCAGGAGCAGGAGGTCAGCTGACATGAGGTCTGCTTGGAGATTGGCGGCCGTGTTATCTGCTTTGTCTAGAAAGTGTAGATTCAAGTCCCCTAGAAGGAGGAAGTTGGGCGTTTCTAATGTTTTTAAAAGGATGTGGTCCATCAGCGTGCTTGGGAAATCACCTATCGCGCCTGGTGGTCGGTATACCAGCAGACCCGATAGTGAAGTGGTGGGGGAGATCTGGAGGGTGAAGTTACCGTTTTCACAGTCCTTGACCGTGCCCTCGTTGATCCTGCAGCTGAAATTACTTTTATAGAGAATGGCGAGCCCGCCACCCCTTCCAACTGGTCTATCAAGGCAGCAGACTTGATAGCCGGGGGGGGTTGCATTGACCAGGTCCGAGCCGTTGCTGGGGGTCAGCCAGGTTTCGGTCAAAAATAAGGCATCTAACGAGAGGGTTTGAGTGAGAAGGTTGATCTCATGCGAGTGTTTTGCTAGCGACCTGCAGTTCAGGAGGCCCAGTCGAAGCATATGGCAGGGTTCCGTAGCTTTGTGGGTGTCGCACAGGGGACATCCTATGAACGGGGTGTCATCCTTGAGAATGAAGTCGCACTGAGGACTTTTCTTAGTGTTCCAGAGACGGAGGGTATCCGGGGAGTAGAATAGGTGGGGCTGTGATTTGGGCATAGTGTCTGGTCCTGGGGCCGGCTGGGCCCGGACGGGCCCAGACGGGCTTGCCTTTGGCGCGCCTTCGGCGCGCTGACGGCGCACCCGCTGCGCCCGTCCGCTGCGCGTCCGGTGATTGCACATTTTTAATGGGTGGAGAAGGTGCGGGTGGGCGTGGCCTCGGGGTAGGCGTGGCCTGTTTACCTCGCCGTCAATGGCGGCACAATTGTTAGTATGCCGGTTCCTACGTTGCAGCAAAGGGTCGCTGTTCGGCGCTTCTATCGCCTGTTTTTCGTGATGGCAGGGGGTGAGTGCAGTTTTAAAATGCAAATAATGCGCAAGGTGAAAAATACGAGAATACAATTTTAAAAACAAGATGTCTCCCGGCTTCCGCCTCAGGAGAATTACAAGGTCTGATTTGGTGGCGCTGAAGGCAGCGTATTTATACTGTGGAGGGCGGGTGGGCGTGGCCTCGGGGTAGGCGTGGCCTGTTTACCTCGCCGTCAATGGCGGCACAATTGTTAGTATGCCGGTTCCTACGTTGCAGCGAAGGGTCGCTGTTCGGCGCTTCTATCGCCTGTTTTTCGTGATGGCAGGGGGTGAGTGCAGTTTTAAAATGCAAATAATGCGCAAGGTGAAAAATACGAGAATACAATTTTAAAAACAAGATGTCTCCCGGCTTCCGCCTCAGGAGAATTACAAGGTCTGATTTGGTGGCGCTGAAGGCAGCGTATTTATACTGTGGAGGGCGGGTGGGCGTGGCCTCGGGGTAGGCGTGGCCTGTTTACCTCGCCGTCAATGGCGGCACAATTGTTAGTATGCCGGTTCCTACGTTGCAGCGAAGGGTCGCTGTTCGGCGCTTCTATCGCCTGTTTTTCGTGATGGCAGGGGGTGAGTGCAGTTTTAAAATGCAAATAATGCGCAAGGTGAAAAATACGAGAATATAATTTTAAAAACAAGATGTCTCCCGGCTTCCGCCTCAGGAGAATTACAAGGTCTGATTTGGTGGCGCTGAAGGCAGCGTATTTATACTGTGGAGGGCGGGTGGGCGTGGCCTCGGGGTAGGCGTGGCCTGTTTACCTCGCCGTCAATGGCGGCACATGTTCTGGGTGTTTGTTTGCCGGCAAAATGTACAATGCATGGTTGAATCTGGGTTCCATTTTGGAGAGCCAGGGTTGCATGGTGAAACATGAGGAGGTAGAGAAACCCCCCCAGACAGATTTGTGTATTTCTGCATTCCTGTATGCTGGGTGGGACCTTACTGTACGGAGCATCAGTTCTGCCAGAAAAATCCACTAGCGTTCTGGATAAAATCTATTTGAAAGAGCTGAGATCTTTATTGACCCTCTGTTCATCATTTCCCTATCTCTAGCTTCATTAACAGTTCATCGCTCAGCAGCAATACTGAACTACTTCTGTGACTGTGCAAGAGCAAACAAAGATTCACTGATATCTATAATATACAATGAGGTAACAAACTATCAAGATTTGGGTCTGGGGCTGAGCCTGGCATATGTTAATAAAATAATTGCAGAAAACAATTAACCGCTATCTGCTGATCTCATAAATTTGCCCTGAGTGAAGTCGAAGAGGTGAATCAGGCAGTCTCTTTGGAGGAACACAAGAGCTGCGGATTTACTGACATTGCAGACTTATCGAAATGCTCATTATACGACAAAGTCATATTCTAGATTAAAACAAGAATATTTAGCCTCTAATTTGAACCCAGGATGCAATCACAAATATATGAGATTTTGCTTCCTGCTGATACCAAAGCTCAAATTGAGGGGTCTTGGAACACTGACTGTTTACCCTCACAGGCCTGCCCCTTGTGCAACTACAAAGAGAAGTCGATCGAGCACTTAATTTTTTATGTCCTAGTTTACTAGATCTATGAAAGAAATATCTGAAAAAAGTTTTTAATGTAACTAATTGTACATCTATCAAAGAGGCTGTTGCGTACTGTTTCTCTACAACATATTACCAATTTATTGGGAAATGAACTAAATTTTTAGATTATGCTTATTGCCGTCATAAGGAAGTGGGATTGAAACGTTGCTCTTATGGACTACTTGCAGATATGTTTGTGATTTTAATGTTTTTGATACTTTTATTGTGATGAATATTTTAATATATTTTTATACCATAAAGATAAATTCATTAATTAAGTCATTCAACACTTTCTATTAATCAATCAGGGGAATTGTAAGCGTGCTACTGACCCCTGAGTGTCTCAAGGCGCAGGCGGGGGACGAGTGAGCCTCTCCCTATCAGTCGAAAAGCCAGGTCTTGAGCGTCTTCCTGAAGATGTTCGGGGGGGGGGGGGGGGGGGGGTGCGTCTGATGTTGAGTTGGAGCTCGTTCAAGGTCTTGGTTGCGATGTAGGAGAAGGTTCTTCCACCTGTTCTGGCTCTGCGGATGCATGGGGTTTCGGCGAGGGAGAGGTCGGTGGATCAAAGGTTTTCGGGTACGTGGAAGGAGAGCCTTTCGTTGAGGTATTGGGGTCCGGCGTTGTGGAGGCATTTGTAGGCGTGGGAGAGTATCTTGAAAGTGACTCTCTTCTCAACGGGCAACGGGGAGACAGTGGAGGTTTGTGTTGAGGAATGCCGAAGACGAGTCTAGCTGCGGTATTCTGTATGGTCTGGAGTTTGCGGAGTAGATACTTGTTGATCCCAGTATTCGTACTGATTGGAAACAAAAAATTCCCTCTATAGTCTCATGTTATTCTCATTTTACATGTTTTGGGGCCAATTCAAAAGGCATGTAAGCATACTTAAAAGAGTGCTGCAGGAGTACTCTTTACGTATTAGAAAATACCTTTATTAATAGGCCCCATACTGATCCTACGCATTGTAGAAACAGTGGAGACAAATATTACAGCACGCAGTGCCTACTGAGGTGGCTTTATCACTTTACTATTAGGTGTGATTTTTACTCAATATACCGATAAAGCTGAAAGGATCAAAAGCTGAACACTTAAAAAAACATACAGCTACTAGGTACATAGGGATTTCTGGCGAAGATGCTCAACCCCCCCCCCCCCCTCCCCACCGAGTCATATTTTCATAATTTACTGCCTGCTAAGTCTTCTAAAATAACAATCTAGGCAGAAACAACTTTAAAAGTAAATATATTCCCTCACTCCATTCATGAAAGCAGAGCACCTCCAGCCCCAACCACTGGCCGAAGATGAATCACTCGAGTGCGCGAGGAAACGGCAACAACAAACGCCTTTGTAAACCCTGCTCCACTCTTCCGCCACGCAGTGCATATCGCGGACAGCATCACTTCCGCCCGGTGAGATTAGTTTGGCTTTTAGTGTTGCGAAGGCAGATGCCGCCTGCTGCCTGCCTGGTGACGCGCGGGTCAGGGAGGTTGTGTCCTGTTTTACGGTGTGTTATTTCAGCACTTAAACCAAAACGTTCTTTGACACGACAGACACAGGTTCTGTTGTGCTGACTGGAAATGTGCACAACACTGATGTAAATTCTATTTACTCAGTTCCGTTGTTTCATTAGTTCTGGTGGTTGATGTTAAGTCACTGTCTGATGCGTCTGTAGTGAGTAAGGCACTTGCTTTATTTTTAGAATTGACTTATGGAGATCCTTTTTGGCTGCTCCTACTGAGATGGCGTAGGTTGGCATTTTTTCAAAGAGAAAACCATGAGATTTGTCTCTAGAAAACAAAAAGCAATACCTCTATGCTTTTCTTGCAGCGAACGAACTGGTGGGAACATTTGAATCTTTTTCCTGTCTGCAGCAATCATTTAGACTAGTCAATTTAATGAGGAACCTAGAACTAATTGCAATACAATGTCTGTGAGTGGATTGTTATTGAAATTCTTCCGTAGAAAATGATGGTGAAAAGTCTACCACTCTATCATGACGCGTTAATCCAATATGGCGGATTTTTCAAAATGGCTGCCCATTATTTGAGTTATAGGGTATAACTGTTTATATGCCCATGTGTGGTATCATTTTATATGTTTTTAGAGGCGAGAAAGTCTAAAATAAAATCAAAAATTGTTTCTGAAGACCATAATATCACACAATCGCGGAATATGTCAGATAGACAAAGTTTTTATCATTTTTTCGTTGACTTATATGACAAAGTGTGAAGGAACGTAAATATTACAATTAACTTTTGAAATAAAAAGTTTGCTATTATTTGTGTTTTGTTTTGTAACTTTGTTGTTATTGTTTTTTTTTTTGTTACTCAAAAATTTTTCATTTATGTGTTACATGTTCTTGCGAGTTGCTGTGAGATACAGTGAAAATGGACGCAGAAAAGTGTTTCATTTGTGATGTGGTGTTTCAAGAAGATGACAATGTATCTGTTCTCACTGAAAAAGGAGTGACTGGAATTCAAAAAACATGCAAGGAGAGAAAAATATCTAAGTTTCACGTTTGTGTTGGGCAGAAAGTTCACAAGAAATGTAGAGCGCGTTTTGTTAACTTGAAAACTCCGTTTCAGGAGAAAGAATCAGATCCCACAACTTCTCATGTTCTACGGTCGTGTGAAACCCCGTTGGATTTTAGATTTTTTTTTTTTCTGTGGTACTGAGTTAAGTGTATACTTCAGGGAGAGGAAAAAAAATGTGTGGTTTAATGCACGAACAGTCGAATTCAAATCATCAGTTTTACAAAAATGCAACGAACGCAATGATGAATGGGCAGACAAAGTTAAAAGACGTATCCAAAATGTGTCTGATTTACATGCTGTAGATGCATGCTACCGCATTCACACGCAGTCAACAGTTTGAGCCATCACCGTTCTTTAGCCCACTCTGCCACCCCAGTTCAGACATGGCCATATGCAAATCAGTCTGACCCTGTGCCTCATGGCGAACAAAGCGGTACAAAAGGGGGTGGTGATGGACGGAGCATCAGAACCATTCAAACACTCACACCCAGTCAACAGATCTGGGTTTGATCCATCACCGTTCTTTAGCCCACTCTGCCACCCCAGTTCAGACATGGCCATAAGTTGGCAGGGTATGCTCAGACGTGAGTCCCTTGCTCACTTTGCCACTGGATTCAAGCAAGCCTGGCTGAAGACGGCTGAAATGCCAGAAACCGGTCCTAGAAAGCTTGTTTCCGGTCCAGGGAAGGCATGGCTTGGCAGTTCGGGGTGGACTGTTCCCATGAGACACAGGGTCAGACTGATTTGCATATGGCCATGTCTGAACTGGGGTGGCAGAGTGGGCTAAAGTACAGTGATGGATCAAATCCAGATCAGTTGACTGAGTGTGAGTGTTTGATTGGTTCTGATGCTCTGTCCATCATCACCCCCTTTTGTACCGCTTTGTTCGCCATAAGTTGGCAGGGTATGCTCAGACGTGAGTCCCTTGCTCACATTGCCACTGGATTCAAGCAAGCCTGGCTGAAGACGGCTGAAATGCCAGAAACCGGTCCTAGGAAGCTTGTTTCCAGTCCAGGGAAGGCATGGCTTGGCAGTTCGGGCTGGACTGTTCCCATGAGGCACAGGGTCAGACTGATTTGCATATGGCCATGTCTGAACTGGGGTGGCAGAGTGGGCTAAAGAACGGTGATGGATTAAACCCAGATCTGTTGACTGGGTGTGAGTGTTTGATTGGTTCTGATGCTCCGTCCATCATCACCCCATTTTGTACCTGATTGGAGAGTGCCATTGATGTCTTCTCCCTCCTCCATTTCCATAACACTCCCAGAAGGATTGTGGGATTTAAAATAGCCCAATACAAGATTACGACCATATTCTAGTTTTACTTATAGGAATTCCCAAACCATTATGGCCACACCATATTTCCGAGGTAATTTCCTGCTTTAGAGTATAAAGGGAGCTAATTCCTCTTCCTCCTTGTGTCACAACACTTCTTCGCTCCTGTTGGTGTGTTGCCTCATGCCTGCTGATATTTTTCCTTGCACAAGCTGGTGTTTTTCTTTGCTCCGGCTTTCTCCAGGATTCAGTCTCCTTGTCCTGTGGCTCCGGTTGATTCCTTGCAGTCTTCCATGGGCTTCTGGCTTTTCCACCTTCCTGTCTAGTCATCATGGAGCACACAACAACTGTGGAGGTTTTTTGTCTCCAGGCTTTTTCCTTGGGCCTCCTTCTGGGAAGCACTATCTGCTAAGGCACTCTCGAGTGTCGGCAGCATTGTGGCTACTAGGAGGGATCACCCTTATCTCTTGCAGACCAAGATTGTCAAGAACTGAGCTTCAAGACCTTTCCGCTATCCAAGGTTAGTGATTCAGGGTTCTCCTTCTGAGAGACTTGACAAACGCAGTGCAGCATGCCTAATTGCTGGGCTGCGTTGGGTCACCTGAAGTAAGCAGAACTGAAACATTTCTTCCCAGAATGGGCACAGTTCTGCCATCTCCATGCACTCGTGCACTTTGGGCTGCCTAAGGCCAACACAGGCACATTTGCACCATAGTGCAAGGGTGTCTACATTATGAAACAACAAAGAATCCGTAGGTCTGCGAGCATCAAACTAATAATTATAAACCACAAAAGCAAATGCTAATAATGACTACAAAAGTCCTCATAAGGAGGACGGAGTCCCATAACCCACCGTGGTGGCATGCTTCATCATCTGGGGCCTCCTATTAACCACAACCTGGTGTGGTTAACGAGCTACAACTCCTGAGGGAACTAATGAAGGAGGAGCTCACGGATGTTTTAAGGATCTGAATGACCTATTGAGGCTGAGTGAAACAGAGACTAAAGCTGCCCTAAGTGTGGTGAACTAACATAAAGGGTACAGAGTGAGTGCAAAAAATAGTTAAAATTGACTATCCAGCGAAAAATATGTTTAATCAGTATCGTTGGGTGTCAAGAACTAAAACAAAGTGGTCAACATGTTTCAGCCATTGTTGATCACAAAATTGTGATCGAGGCTTTCATCAGGACCATATGCTACTCCTGTAACATTGAGCAATGTCAAATGAGGACAAAAATTGCAACTACATGAGAACAAAACGATACCTCCAGCAGGTGCAACCACTCAATAATTGGAAAAGTGGGGCTGCAGGGGTTCTTAATGTAGTACCCGTCGTAGATCGGGAATATGCATCAACGCTCCTGGTGACAACTCAGGGCGTGAAGCAGCGCTCTCTCCGTCGCTACTCCAGGTGGTCTTCCTGGTTGTCCTAAGCGGGAAGACCACCTGCAGTACCCTGCAAGAACCCCTGCAGCCCCACTTTTCCAATTATTGAGTGGTTGCACCTGCTGGAGGTATCGTTTTGTTCTCATGTAGTTGCAATTTTTATCCTCATTTGATATTGCTCAATGTTACAGGAGTAGCATATGGTCCTGATGAAAGCCTCGATCACAATTTTGTGATCAACAATGGCTGAAACATGTTGACCACTTTGTTTTAGTTCTTGACACTCAATGATACTGATTAAACATATTTTTCGCTGGATAGTCAATTTGAACTATTTTTTGCACTCACTCTGTACCCTTTATGTTAGTTCACCACACTTAGGGCAGCTTTAGTCTCTGTTTCACTCAGCCTCAATAGGTCATTCAGATCCTTAAAACATCCGTGAGCTCCTCCTTCCTTAGTTCCCTCAGGAGTTGTAGCTCGTTAACCACACCAGGTTGTGGTTAATAGGAGGCCCCAGATGATGAAGCATGCCACCACGGTGGGTGATGGGACTCCGTCCTCCTTATGAGGACTTTTGTAGTCATTATTAGCATTTGCTTTTGTGGTTTAGGATTATTAGTTTGATGCTCGCAGGCCCACGGATTCTTTGTTGTTTCATGTTATAGATACTTGTGGGGATTTTTTCCGTGCCAGACTTTAAACTTTCCCTCTGACCCTCGTGCTTTATCGGTATTTTTGTGGTGTGTCTACATTATGGCCAGGATAGTTTTGTTGCAAGAAGGGGTACCTTCCTGCACAAAACATATCTTTGGAGGCCTGCTCCTTTTTGTTTGTGTGCTGCATTCTGCAGAATACAGCACACACATGTAAGAAGCTGGGTTTCTGTTGCAGTAACCTCCCCTCTTTTCGCCAGACTACTGATGCACTTTGACTTGATGTGCCCTGGGTCCATGCCAATCAGGTTCCCAGGGCCTGTGTTCTTTCCCAAAACTGTACCTTGTAACCCCGCCCCCCAATTGGCACCTCTCTGGCCACATGTCAGTCCTTTGTAAAAGGTACCATGGGTACCAAGGGCACTGTGGCCAGGGAAGACCTCTAAGTGCTGCAGCACTGTTCAAAATGGCCCTTTTTGCAGGGTAATCCCCAAACTTTTTGTTTCTTCCTCCTATTTTTTCCTGACCTGCTGTTGTTGGTTTTAGGACTCTGGGCCCTTTACCACTGCTGATCAGTGCTAAAGTGCATGTGCTCTCTATGTAAATTGTGTTATGGATTGGGGTTTCCATGATTGGAATATTTGATTTACTGGTAAGTCCCTAGTAAAGCGCACTGAGAGTGCCAGGCCCTGTAAATCAAATGCTACTAGTGGGCTTGCAGCACTGGTTGTGCCACCCACAGAAGTATCCCAGTAAAGGTAACTCAGACCTGTCACTGCGGAGTCTGTACGCAGTTTGTAATTGTCATGATGACTTGGCAAGTGCACCCACTTGCCTGCCCTCATCTTCTCTTTTCTTACATACAAGTCACCCCTAAGGTAGGCCTAAGGTACCCCTGTGAGCAGGGTGCTGTGTATGTTAAAGGTAGGACATGTACTGGTGTGTGTGACACGTCCTGGTAGTGAATTACAGTGCATTTTGTTTTTCACTATGGAAAGGCTATCTGTCCAAACGAAGAGAATGGGAGTTTATTTATAACATCTTATAAATATAACTTCCCACTGGGACCAGATAGGAAGATAAAGTTTAGCATGCCTGAACTCAGAATGTTAAAATGCATCTTTTAGTGAGGGTGATTTTTACATTCTGAGTTTGAAAATACCACTTTTAAAAAGTAGGTATTTTCTTGATTAGCCATCCAGTGTGCCTCTGCTAGGATGTGTATTGCCTTTCTGGCTTTGGAGTGAAAGGGGCTGGGGATGTGCAGTGGCTCCAGAGAGTCTGGATGAGTCAGGGCTGGGCTGAATAGACCTGGGCTTCATTGAGAGTAGTGGAAGGAGTTTTCACTAGCACCTGAATAGGCCTTGTCTGCCTTGGACAATGCTGTCTCTGCCTCCTGCTGGGAAGCTGGGCCAGAGAGGACCAAACGGTTTAGACTACGCACAGACACTCTCTGCCTCAGAGGACAAAGGAATTTGGAGTAAAAATATTGGGGCCCAGACCCCGGAACTTTAGAACTCTTTTGTAACAAGTAGACTGCCAAGAAGAAGAGCTGGAGAAGCTGTGAGGAGGGACCACCACTTTGCTGTGTGCTCTTCAGTGTTGGCCTGCAGTGGCTGCTTCTGTCTTGGGCAGTGAAAGGACTGGACTGAACTTTCTGCAACTTCCTTTTTGTGAGTTTCTCCAAGTGCTTGAGGTAGAGCTTGCCCCCTGTTCAAGAAGTCTCAGGAACAGCAAAGAGTTCAATTTCATTTGTTACCAGCACTGGGGACTGTGTGTTTGTGCTACAACAGAAGAAAAAGCAACTCGACACTGTCAACGACGCCACTGCAGACTCAGTGACCTAATGCCACCGCAGAGGGCACCGCCACACTGTGCACCACAACCCTGGTCTCACCGACGATGCCACCTGACACAACTGCTTGCACCACCACCTGTTGGCACCGCACTCCGCACCACCTTGCTTCACGCCGCCGCCCTGGTATCACCGACGACGTTGCTCCATGCCGACATTGAAGCCACAGCTTGCACCGTGGTTCGAGAGCACCGCTCGTAAGTTACACGACGCACTGTCCTCATCCCGCACCGCAGCCTTGGCCTATCGATGCTGGCGCCATCGAATCCAGTTCGTCAGCTGACAACAGCGCTTCAGCAACGACGACACCACTGCTTGCACCGTGACCTGCCAGCACCGTGATGATCACCCCATCACTTCGCACAGCAGCCCTGGTCTCACCAACGCCCCTGGAGACCGTCACAGAGCCACTGCCTGCACCATGACCTGAGGGAACTGCATGCTGCGGCGCTACACTTTGCACCGCAGCCCCGACACCTGCCGACGCCGGTGCTCCCGACTTCAACTGCAAGGCGTTCGATCTGCAACGTGGGTGACTTCGAGGCCCCAAAGACTCCTGCACCGACCTCTGGTACCAACGCCTGCAGACGCTGGCCCTTCGGGGCTCATGGAGAGGTCGCCGATGCCCTATATTTCTAAATGATCTGCTTTGTGGGTCTTCCCGACATCGTAGCTGGCCCACGATGCTATGTTCAGCCAGAACTGTTTGGATTTGTTGCTCACAACGCCATGATAGCCCCAGACGGCGCTATTGACTTCAAGGAACTGTATGCAAGTCTATTTTGATTATTGAAGATTTCTGAGAACTTAGGGGGGATTTTTTTAAATCGTTTTTGGTCTTGTTTTTGATATAGAAAAATATTGGATATTTTTCTAAACTGGCGTGACGTCCTTAAGTGATGTCTTCACTGTATTACTGTTGGTTATGTGCAAATGCTTTACACACTGCCTCAAAGATAAGCTTGACTGCTTGTGCCAAGCTACCAAGGGGGTGAGCAGGGGTTATTTTAGGAGTGTAACTCCCTTATCCTGACTAGAAGGAAGGGTCCCTACTTGGACAAAAGTGCAAACCATTGCCAACTAGAGACCCCCATTTCTAACAAGCACTTATTGTGCCACCCTTAGAGGCCCTGTACCTTTACACACACACAGGCTGCTTGTTTTGGTGCAAACACCATTAAGAGTATATGGTGCTGGGAGTTTGTCTTTACGAACTCCACCTGACCATAATGGCTTTACTGAAAACTGGGAAGTTTGGTATCAAACTTCTCAGCACATTAAACCCACACTGATGCTAGTGTGGGATTAAATGAAAGATGCACTCAGAGGGCATCTTGGAGATGCCCCCTGAAAAACGACCAGCCTCTGGTGGGTTACTTGACTTGTACTCACCAGCCTGCCACCACGAGACATGTTTCTGGACTCCAGGTGTGGGAGTTTTTCCTCCCTGAGCCCAGAAACAAAGCCTTGGGTGCAGGTGGTCTCCCTCAGGCCAGAAAGAGCCATCTGTGGTAGGGGAGTTCTAAGGCCTTGCTGCCTTTGTAATGCGACCCCCAGCCTCTCCTGCTATCAGTAGCAGGCCCCCTTTCCGTCTCCCCTCCTTTTAGGTGGGAAGACAGGCGGGAAAAATTAGCACAGCCCAGAAGGCGTGCCCACCTCTGCCAACCCCACTCCTCAGGTGGGGAGGGGGGTGAAGCCCACTCTTCAGTGCATGCCATCCTGCAGATGGCAGGCACTCTCCAATCAGGATTAAGGATTGTGCCCACTCCCCATAAGTGGGGTAAGCACATCAAGGGTGTCAAGACCCCTATAATGTCCCCCAAATTCAATATTTAAGGGCAGCCCTGCACCAAGAAGACAGATTTCCACAATCTACGAAGAAGAAGGATGAAAGAAGACGCCCAGCAGAGGAGACTGCAGAGAAGAACTGACCTGGCCCCAGCCCTACCAGCCTGTCTGCAGCTTCCGGAGACCCTGTGCTAAAAGTCGCCTTGTCCTGCAGCCAGCGACCTCCAGAACCCCTGGGAGGACTGACTGCCTTCAACAAAGACCGGATGTCCTGTGAACAGCAGCTCTGTTCAAAAGAAACTCCCAAGACAGACTCTGAGCCTTGTTATAATAAAAATGTCTTAACTGTGCTGATTATGTATTGTACGTCTCCAGTTAGCATTCGCGGCACCATTTTATGTTTAGCCACCATTTTGAGCCATGATCAAAACTAATTTCTCTCTCTGCCTCTGCTGAAAGCAGCTGTGGTAGTTTTCGTTTCTCCAAGGTTGGGCTTTGCTGTACTACTGAATACACTGTTCTTATTAGCGCATACCTTTCCCACTAGATAGAGGCCTGCTCCCACCTCTAGAGCGGTGGGCACATGCAGAATGACCTAGAGATAGTGTGTGCCCGGTTTCAGGATCGAAACTCATCCTTCTGTACTTTCTTTGTCTATCTGCCTCCAACTGGAAATTTCCATTCTGAGCGTGCCTTCATTGGTTCTGATTCGTACATAATGTATCACCATGTTTGCTGATGTCAGTCCCTCTCCAGCAATCCTAGGAGACTGGGCCCCGCTCAAGTATACTTGAATAAAATATAATTGGTTTGTATTTTCTACTGTCTGACCGACTCTTCATTTGTGTGGAAGGCTGAGAGGTGGTCGCGAGGGAGCCGGGTGACCCTAATCGGGTCACGTCCTTCAGCCTGCTGAGGACAAAGAAACCAGACGCCTGGAACCACCACTATACCCGATGCCTATGGCCCGAATTTGGGTGCCCCACTGGTCCCAACGAGGTCCCCCAGCGCTCCAGAGTCCGAGTCCACCGTGGAATGACCCCTCCAGGACTCCCCGACTCCACCTGCAGCCTCTGCACAGAGAACCCCCAACCGCCAGTGCCCCCAACCTCAAAACACACCCCTGCATCTAGCCACCCTGCACCCTGGAGAAGAGAACCCGAGGTGCACCTACGTCTCTGAGCCCTCCCACTTACCTGCCCAGCTGTTGGTTCCTCCAGGAAGTCTTCCTGGATCAAACCTGCAGCCAAAATCCAAAAGCGCCAACTCCCATTGAAAACAACAGGGCACCCGACGCCAAAACAGCATCCTGCACCCAGCTGCCCCTGCACCGCTGTGGGTGCACCTTGTGTGCTAACTTGGATCCATGTTTGCCATGAGCCTAACACCAGGAGCTTTGTTCCCACATCCTTGTGGCCTGCTAGTGAGCAGCCACCAACCGGAGGCCCCCTATCCCCTATTGGATAACATTAGGCCTCAGCACTCTGCATCCAGCCACACTAGTGCTTCTCAGGGTGTTTCAAGAGTGCATCCTTGACCCTAGGGGAACCCTTGTTCTGACTCTGGAATACCAATTCCCACAAACAAGTACGTACCTGCAAACCGTTAACTTAATTTTTGCTCCATAAGAATACATTGACTGTTTTTCCTTAAAATTGTTCGAAGTGTGAAGTTGGTTTGTATGGAACATTGAAAAACTGCCTATGTACTAAAAGTGAATTACTTACCTTTTGTCTAGGAGATGTCTCAGTGTGATATCTAAATGAATAAAGTGGCCTGGGCCCTACGTGGTGACCAGGACAGCAATCTGCACTGCTATTGAATTTTTGACATTCAATACAATTTATTACTCAATTGGCATTAGAATATTAGCATTTTAAACAGAATCAACATTCAATGTTTGTGAATCAGGCATATATTTTTCTATGACAATTTTTCACATCATTGGTATTTTTCATTATACAATTCATCACAACAATTGCTGTGGTACCAGAACCCTGGTGCCAGAAACCCAATGCATTTCGGGACACGGAGTCCCTTCGTCAGGGGTGTTTCTAAAAAAAGAAAGAAAAGGAGACCATTCTCAGTTGGTGCACTTTTGGAATTACTTTTTTAAGTATCATGTTCCCTTCACCATCGTGTTGTGTCACCATGCATGTGTATAGCTTTCACTTACTATGTTATTTCCGCAAGATAATCCGTCACTGCATAAAAATAGAAAAGACCTAAGTTCTATTGAACCAGACCATCACTAAAAAAGTAATAATGAATAGTAAACATCAATGGAAACCAGACTCATACCTGATAGCAATAGGTATGAGTGATCAATATTTCAAAATCCCGTTCCCTCTCTGGAACATCTGAAAACATAAAATGTCATTTTATGTACCCACATTATAACGCATAATTCTCACCAATAGAAAACAAAAACGTCAAAGCTACAGATCAACTCACCTCATTAAGAGCATGAATTTTTGTTAAACGCGACATTTCGGAAAAATACACGCTGTGTGATTCACTGAATGATTATTTCCTCCAATAACCCAATTTCTGTATCTCCCTAAAACATATAAAGACCCTAGTAAAAAAATATATACATTCGAATATTTGCTGCAACTATCTGTCTCTATGTAATCACTAATCGCTTACCGAAGATCGCAAAAAGCAGACTTCCAAGTCAGTCTGACGTTCCCGAAGAGTAAAAACCGCGTTTGCGTCCATTAACCAAGGACGACTTCCTGTGTTATATTTAACGTCATCACGCGTTTAAACATAGAAAGCGGACTCATTTAAACATGAAGAGCGGACTCAAAGACGGCGTCGTATGCCGTACTTAGGTCGTTCAGCTTCAATACTCGACACTAAGAACAGACTTCAGTCGAGCCACTGAATGAAGGCATCCAACGCGCAGCAAACCGACTCACAAGACTACAACGCAATAATCAGAAATTGTGTCGGTGTCCTCAGAGACCTGATGTTATTATAAAAAATTTCAAAGAGTATGAAATGTGATTTGTGCCCACCACCAAAGTGTAACAAGATACGTGTGGATAGTCATAGCTCATTAGGCATTATTTTAACACATAATTATATTTCCACCATTAGAAATTGGAACAACATAAAAGCATTAAAATTGATCTATTACAAAAAAATGCATTGTAAGCAATATAACTCAAAATTATGCGTTTCAAATTGAACAATAAAGTTTATGTGTTTGATAGGTCTGGTGTCTGTTTCTAT
This sequence comes from Triturus cristatus, assembly GCF_964204655.1. Lineage (NCBI taxonomy): Eukaryota > Metazoa > Chordata > Amphibia > Caudata > Salamandridae > Triturus > Triturus cristatus. The sequence goes on from NC_140581.1 coordinate 272,004,273, forward strand.
TATGTTAATGTGAATATATGATTTTTCTAAAGTAACGCGTGTGGATCTTTTAGTGATTACTCAGATTATAGTTACGTGTATTTATAAAAAACAAGCCATTCCAATTTATCATTAAGACCGTATGGCGTCATATTCTGTAATTTTTTGATCCAGAAAACTTCCTTTGAGTTGTGTTCTTTGGTGATGCTGTTCATCCCAATGTGTTGCTAAGCTGGATGTGGAATTCTTGGTTCGAATTTTACTTTTATGTTCGTTTAACCCACGTATAATAGTCCGCATGGGCATTTTATTGTGTACACCACGTTTTCAGAATTGCATGTCGTTCTATTAAGAATCTTGATTTTGGCTCCGGTACGTGGGTGCAACAAAGTATCCCCTGGGATTGTATTATTGCAATGAATGCAATTCCAACATTTGAATGTGCCTCCTTTCAAGGTAGTAGATTCCATAGTTGTAGTAGATTTTTTCTTCTTGGATAATATTTCTTTGAGGTTGTGTGCTCGGGTATATGCAAACAATGGTTTCTCACTAAATACTCCGTTAAAGTCCATTTCAGATTCTAGTAGATCCCACCTCTTACATATAATTCTCTTAATAGCGGGCGATGTTGTAGAATATTTTGACACAAACTCAGTACGAGTATTTTTTGATGTGATCTTCTTTGTCAAAAGTTTCTCACGAGGTATATTCTTCACTTTATCTAGTTGTTCTTGTAAGAGATCTGCAGGATATCCTCTTTGCACATAATTCTTTGTTTGTTGCTGCCATGTTTCCTTGCAAGTTTCTTCTGTGGGTGAAATTCGGCGAGTTCTCAAAAATTGGGACACGGGTAAATTTTTGATTAGAGACGGTGGATGAAAACTGTTGAACAGTAAAGCGTTGTTTTTGTCTGTGGGCTTTTTAAATACACTGGTGTTAATTCGCCCCGTTTCAATATTAATCCAGACATCCAAAAAAGAGAGTGCCTTTTTGCTGATCGTATGAGTAAATTGTATTCTGGGATCAATTAGGTTGAGTGTGCGTATATTATCTGTTAGTGCTGTCTCTGATTTCTTCCAGATGAGGAAAATGTCGTCAATATATCGACGAAAGAATACTAGTCCTTCTTGCCATGTACAGTCTGATAAGATGTAGTCATTTTCGAATTTTGCCATAAATGTATTCGCATAGACTGGTGCTCCTGGAAAACCCATTGAAGTACCGTTTAGTTGTGTATAGAAATCATCTTTCCAATAAAAGTAGCTATTCTGTAAACAGAATTCCAGTAATTGAATGCTGAAACTTTTAGGTGCATCTAGATCTTCTTGACTGAGCAAAGCCCATTCCACTGCTTCAAGTCCGTCAGCATGTGGTATGGATGTATACAAGGCTACTACATCAATGGTGCACAAAATCCAATCTTCACTGAATTCATAATCAAGAGTCTCCAAACTCCGCAGGAAATCAGTTGTGTCTTCTACGTATGTTCTCCAATTTTGGACAAATGGTTGAAGATAAGTATCAATAAATCGTCCTGGTTTTTCAAAGATCGATTCACAGCCTGAAACAATTGGTCTAAATGGAGGATCAACCAAACTTTTATGTATTTTAGGAAGGAGATAAATTCTGGGTCTCCATGGAAATTGATTTGTGAGATACTTTTTTGTCGACGCATCTATCCACTGTAACTCATCTGCTTTGTCTAAGATTTGGTTGAGAAGTTTCAATATCTCAAAAGTGGGATCCTGTGTCAGATGTCCATAAATTGCTTCCTTATTCACATGTTCCATAACTTTCTTATCATAGTATACTGTGTCCATCATTACAAGGCCCCCTCCCTTGTCCGCTTTTTGAAATATTATGTTTGGATTTCTCGCTAGTGATGACAATATACTGTGTTCAGCTCTACTTAAATTTTTTGATTTTTTTGTATATTGAATGGTTTTAAAATCCTTTTTGACGAGAAGTTCAAAAGTATCCAGGGTTTTATGCGACACTGGTGCCATAAACGTGCTTTTGGGTTTAAAAGTAAGAGATGATGCTTTTTTGTTAGATTCAGTGGGGCAAATATTCGTGAAAAAATTCCGAAGTCTTAGTGTTCTCATGAATTTGAAGAAGTCTACTTCTGTTTCTAGGTCTGTTGTGTTATATGTACTCACGAAAGATGTTCCTTTGTTAAGTACTTTTTCTTCTGCTTTTGTTAATTGGACAGAGGAAATATTGATTATGAGACTTTCGTTTGGCTCCTCAAACCTTTCTTGCTTTTTTCTTTTTCTTTGTCCTCTCCTGGTTTTGACGAACCACTTTTGCTTTGATTGTTGTCTTGAGTTTGTTCTGGTGGTCGATCTTGATTTTTCCCTTTTTCTAAAAAAGAAGAGGAAGCATTAGAAGTGGTTGCAGATAAATCATCTTCAGGAGATTTTCCATAAGTCTTCCTGCCCTCTGTGCTCCTAAACGGGGTTCTAGCTGTGTTAGTTTCTGATTCAGATACTACACTTTCTTCTGAAGATGTTTGAATATTCCTCTTGTTGAATCTTCTTTGGGCGTAGACATCCGCCCATGTATAAGCTTTGTTCAACTTATAATTGATTGTATCTCTTTTAAACTTCCTTAATTTCGTTTCTTGCAATTCTTTTCCATATTTGTCAAGTTTACCATTCAATTCTTCCAGAAATTTACCCCACAATTTATGGAAAAATGGTACGCAATATTAAATAAATGTTCGCTGGACCTGATTCTACTAATAATTGAGGAATTGTCAAAAACCATACACGATTTAGAAGAAGAAATCATAACTTTAAAAAGTGATTTATCAACAAGGATGGATGAAGAACCATGGGGTAAATTTCTGGAACAATTGAATGGTAAACTTGACAAATATGGAAAAGAATTGCAAGAAACGAAATTAAGGAAGTTTAAAAGAGATACAATCGATTATAAGTTGAACGAAGCTTATACATGGGCGGATGTCTACGCCCAAAGAAGATTCAACAAGATGAATATTCAAACATCTTCAGAAGAAAGTGTAGTATCTGAATCAGAAACTCGCACAGCTAGAACCCCGTTTAGGAGCACAGAGGGCAGGAAGACTTATGGAAAATCTCCTGAAGATGATTTATCTGCAACCACTTCTAATGCTTCCTCTTCTTTTTTAGAAAAAGGGAAAAATCAAGATCGACCACCAGAACAAACTCAAGACAAGAATCAAAGCAAAAGTGGTTCGTCAAAACCAGGAGAGGACAAAGAAAAAGAAAAAAGCAAGAAAGGTTTGAGGAACCAAACGAAAGTCTCATAATCAATATTTCCTCTGTCCAATTAACAAAAGCAGAAGAAAAAGTACTTAACAAAGGAACATCTTTCGTGAGTACATATAACACAACAGACCTAGAAACAGAAGTAGCCTTCTTCAAATTCATGAGAACACTAAGACTTCGGAATTATTTCACGAATATTTGCCCCACTGAATCTAACAAAGAAGCATCATCTCTTACTTTTAAACCCAAAAGCACGTTTATGGCACCAGTGTCACATAAAACCCTGGATACTTTTGAACTTCTCGTCAAAAAGGATTTTAAAACCATTCAATATACAAAAAAATCAAAAAATTTAAGTAGAGCTGAACACAGTATATTGTCATCACTAGCGAGAAATCCAAACATAATATTTCAAAAAGCGGACAAGGGAGGGGGCCTTGCAATGATGGACACAGAATACTATGATAAGAAAGTTATGGAACATGTGAATAATGAAGCAATTTATGGACATCTGACACAGGATCCCACTTTTGAGATATTGAAACTTCTCAACCAAATCTTAGACAAAGCAGAGGAGTTACAGCGGATAGATGCGTCGACAAAAAAGTATCTCACAAATCAATTTCCACGGACACCCAGAATTTATCTCCTTCCTAAAATACATAAAAGTTTGGTTGATCCTCCATTTAGACCAATTGTTTCAGGCTGTGAATCGATCTTTGAAAAACCAGGACGATTTATTGATACTTATCTTCAACCATTTGTCCAAAATTGGAGAACATACGTAGAAGACACAACTGATTTCCTGCGGAGTTTGGAGACTCTTGATTATGAATTCAGTGAAGATTGGATTTTGTGCACCATTGATGTAGTAGCCTTGTATACATCCATACCACATGCTGACGGACTTGAAGCAGTGGAATGGGCTTTACTCAGTCAAGAAGATATAGATGCACCTAAAAGTTTCATCATTCAATTACTGGAATTCTGTTTACAGAATAGCTACTTTTATTGGAAAGATGATTTCTATACACAACTAAACGGTACTTCAATGGGTTTTCCAGGAGCACCAGTCTATGCGAATACATTTATGGCAAAATTCGAGAAATAACTACATCTTATCAGACTGTACATGGCAAGAAGGACTAGTATTCTTTCGTCGATATATTGACGACATTTTCCTCATCTGGAAGAAATCAGAGAAAGCACTAACAGATAATATACGCACACTCAACCTAATTGATCCCAGAATACAATTTACTCATACGATCAGCAAAAAGGCACTCTCTTTTTTGGATGTCTGGATTAATATTGAAACGGGGCGAATTAACACCAGTGTATTTAAAAAGCCCACAGACAAAAACAACGCTTTACTGTTCAACAGTTTTCATCCACCGTCTCTAATCAAAAATTTACCCGTGTCCCAATTTTTGAGAACTCGCCGAATTTCATCCACAGAAGAAACTTGCAAGGAAACATGGCAGCAACAAACAAAGAATTATGTGCAAAGAGGATATCCTGCAGATCTCTTACAAGAACAACTAGATAAAGTGAAGAATATACCTCGTGAGAAACTTTTGACAAAGAAGATCACATCAAAAAATACTTGCACTGTGTTTGTGTCAAAATATTCTACAACATCGCCCGCTATTAAGAGAATTATATGTAAGAGGTGGGATCTACTGGAATCTGAAATGGACTTTAACGGAGTATTTAGTGAGAAACCATTGTTTGCATATACCCGAGCACACAACCTCAAAGAAATATTATCCAAGAAGAAAAAATCTACTACAACTATGGAATCTACTTCCTTGAAAGGAGGCACATTCAAATGTTGGAATTGCATTCATTGCAATAATACAATCCCAGGGGATACTTTGTTGCACCCACGTACCGGAGCCAAAATCAAGATTCTGAATAGAACGACATGCAATTCTGAAAACGTGGTGTACACAATAAAATGCCCATGCGGACTATTATACATGGGTAAAACGGAGAGGAAAATGAAAATAAGATTGACAGAACATAAAAGTAAAATTCGAACCAAGAATTCCACATCCAGCTTAGCAACACATTGGGATGAACAGCATCACCAAATAGCACAACTCAAATTCCAAATCATAGAGGAAGTGCCTAAATATCCTGATAGAGATAATTCGAAATATCTTTTACAGAGGGAAGTTTTCTGGATCCAAAAATTACAGACTATGATGCCATACGGTCTTAATGATAAATTGGAAATGGCTTGTTTTTTATAAATACACGTATCTATAATCTGAGTAATCACTAAAAGATCCACACGCGTTACTTTATAAAAATCATCTATTCACATTAACATAATAGAAACAGACACCAGACCTATCAAACACATAAACTTTATTGTTCGATTTGAAACGCATAATTTTGAGTTATATTGCTTACAATGCATTTTTTTGTAATAGATCAATTTTAATGCTTTTATGTTGTTCGCATTTCTAATGGTGGAAATATAATTATGTGTTAAAATAATGCCTAATGAGCTATGACTATCCACACGTATCTTGTTACACTTTGGTGGTGGGCACAAATCACATTTCATACTCTTTGAAATTTTTTATAATAACATCAGGTCTCTGAGGACACCGACACAATTTCTGATTATTGCGTTGTAGTCTTGTGAGTCGGTTTGCTGCGCATTGGATGCCTTCATTCAGTGGCTCGACTGAAGTCTGTTCTTAGTGTCGAGTATTGAAGCTGAACGACCTAAGTACGGCTTACGACGCCGTCTTTGAGTCCGCTCTTCATGTTGAAATGAGTCCGCTTTCTATGTTTAAACGCGTGATGACGTTAAATATAACACAGGAAGTCGTCCTTGGTTAATGGACGCAACCACGCTTTTTACTCTTCGGGAACGTCAGACTGACTTGGAAGTCTGCTTTTTGCGATCTTCGGTAAGCGATTAGTGATTACATAGAGACAGATAGTTGCAGCAAATATTCAAATGTATATATTTTTTTACTTGGGTCTTTATATGTTTTAGGGTGATACAGAAATTGGGTTATTGGAGGAAATAATCATTCAGTGAATCACACAGCGTGTATTTTTCCGAACGGCCGCGTTTAACAAAAATTCATGCTCTTAATGAGGTGAGTTGACCTGTAGCTTTGTCGTTTTTGTTTTCTATTGGTGAGAATTATGCGTTATAATGTGAGTACATAAAATGACATTTTATGTTTTCAGATGTTCCAGAGAGGGGACGGGATTTTGAAATATCGATCACTCATACCTATTGCTATCAGGTATGAGTCTGGTTTCCATTGATATTTACTACTCATTATTACTTTTTGAGTGACGGTCTGGTTCAATAGAACTTTGGTCTTTTCTATTTTTATGCAGTGAAGGATTATCTTGCGGAAATAACATAGTAAGTGAAAGCTATACACATGCATGGTGACACAACACGATGGTGAAGGGAACATGATACTTAAAAAAGTAATTCCAAAAGTGCACCAACTGAGAACGGTCTCCTTTTCTTTCTTTTTTTAGAAATACCCCTGACGAAGGGACTCCGTGTCCCGAAATGCATTGGGTTTCTGGCACCAGGGTTCTGGTACCACAGCAATTGTTATGATGAATTGTATAATGAAAAATACCAATGATGTGAAAAATTGTCATAGACAAGTATATGCCTGATTCACAAAAATTGAATGTTGATTCTGTTTAAAATGCTAATATTCTAATGCCAATTGAGTAATAAATTGTATTGAATATCAAAAAGTCAATCGCAGCGCAGATTGCTGTCCTGGTCACCACGTAGGGCCCAGGCCACTTTATTCATTTATAATACATATGTATTGCAGACATATTGGCAATATAGCATGCACATCGCTTTTAAACCATTTTCAAATTTTACAAATCAAACAGAGTGCGCTCTCCACCACATCGTTCAGTGTGATATCTAGGCATGTCACACTGATTAGCAAAAGTAATCTGAAAAGTAATCTAAAAAGTAACGTACACAGTAATCTGTAAAGTAACTGAAAAGTAATTTCAAAATATTGACTTACCTGTAATTCAACCAACTGCATTTGAACCTGCATTCAACATAAAACATTGCATAAGATTTCGGCAAAGTATTATTTCCGTTACCTGCACCTGGCTTGGCTTGGTTCTAAGAAGTACAAGTAATGAATAATAGTTTTGATACAAACAAATTGGTCTGAGTTCAGTCTTTGAGTGTGTGACATCATTTAGTGCCTGAATGTGTACAAAAAATGCTTAACACAACCCTCTGATAAAGCGTTACTGCTCGCCCACACTACCACAAATAGAGAGTATGGTGCTATCTACATTTACCTCTGATTCCCTTTGGGGTTCCACTGGACTCTATGCACACTATACTTCATTTTGGTATAGTATATACAGAGCCAGCTTCCTACAACATGCAAAGAGTGAATAACAAGGAGAAATAAAGATATTTGTCCTCATTGCGCAAGCCTCAGATAGGTGCACCATTTTGGCGCAAACCCATGTCTACAACTCCTTGTAAATATGGGTTTGTGTCAAAATCCATTGGTGGATGCACAAGAACGCGCATGCACCACCCATGGAATGCAAATCTGCCGCAAAGTAACGCAAGGCAATGCACCACCTTTGGTTACTTTTCTTACTAAGCCACACAAATTAGCATTTACATGGCTTTGTAAATAACAAAAATAAAGTTGCATCAGGGCTGCGTCAAAAAAGTGATGCAGCCTAAATACAAAATCTTTGTAAATCTGGGCCTAATCATATTCACGTTCCTGATTCAAAACATGAACACGTTTAAACCTCATAGTGAAATCAAAATGACAAGGAAAACCAACACAGACATAGTAGACCAGGCTCAGAGCTCCTAGACCGGACTACTAAGTCAAGAATGTATTTATGTGGAAGGTGTCACACCCAAACATCCCCTCTGAAGCTATGTCCCTGCTGATATGCTGATGATTAACATTCTCCTATGAAAACATTTTAGGCAGGACACCCTCACCTCCTGAGCGGAGCCTACAAATTCTTCTACCAGGCTCAGTAAATACCAGTCTTTGGCCTCTTTCTGCATCCACCTGGATATATTCTGAGATATTATGCTGATATGCCCAACTATTTACCATTCAGAGTAACAAGCACTGCTGATACTCCTCTGTAGTAAAGTTTATGATACTCATATTTTAGAATCCTGTATTTACCCTCCTGCTTTAGACATATTGCCATATAAGTGCAGCAACTCATTCAGCTTTATTGCTGCACAAGCATGGCCAGACACATGGTGACCTTATACTGCTTTCTTCAGTGGTGCTTCATTTTTTTGGAAGAGGTAGGTATTGCCACAGGGCATGATGGAGAGTTGAATACAATATTTATTTATGTGCAAGCTGGGTAGCTAAGCACCTAGCTTGCCACGTGCCAGTGGCCTCCAGTTTCTGCTTGTTCCAGCCTGATGTAATTGTTCTTCCCACCAACAGAAGCCCCGCCCATCCCAGGACCTACCTAATGCAGGCGGCATCGCGACTGCATTAATAGACACCTGGGCACCTAGCCTGCTACTTGCAAGTAGCCTCCAGTTCCTCCTTGTTCCAGTCTGATCCAGTTGCGGCCTTTTGACCAAGTGACATTGCTGCTGCCCGGGTTTTCTAAACTGACATGACTTGGAAAGAGAACATCTCCGGTACATGAAAATAAATATTTACCCCAAAATCTTACCTTCGGTGAAAGACAGGCTAACATGAACCTCCAACAACACGAGGAGTTAATAATCAAAGAGGTGGATAGAAGGGGCAATACAGTCGTCTTACACATTCACAACTATATTCTTGAAGCAAATAGGCAACTATCGGACAATACATGTTACCAACTATTGACTCAGGATCCAACTTTGAAATCCAAACCAGGATTAAGACCAAATTGGAAGAGTGGTACACTCAGGGTCTGTTGAGCATTGAAGATAAAACGTAGCTTCTGATTTCCCATCCTACAATGCCTAAAATACATAAAGGAGTAAACCCATCTCCAAAATGGCAGGAATTAACTCGCCCTGCTCAAGATTGGGTGAATACATTGATAAGAAACTCCAACCATTTATGAAGGACATACCATCATTTAATCAAGATAGCAAAGATACCCTTACCAAACTAGGAAATAGCAGTTGGGAACCAAACTTCCTTCTGGTGACTATTGATATCGTGATCCTGTACACTTTTATTGAACACCAAGATGGCTTAGCAGCCGTCAAACGCACACAGACAAGACAACTTCCTAGAATCAAATAGGATGCTTCTTGAGATGCTTGAACTCTGTCTGACTAATAACATCTTTAACTTTCTCTAGAAATTCTACTGGCAAGTACGCGGAACCGCAATGGCACAAAATTCGGGCCACCGTATGCATGCATCTTCATGAGCCACGTAGAGAAATTTTGGCTATGAGATTCTAGGTTCGCTAGCTTTACTTCGCGAATTATTTTTTGGGGTCGCTATATAGAGGACATTCTCTGCATTTGGCAGGGAGAGCAAGATCATCTACTGAGATTTCTATACAAATTGGATAATAACTCCTGGAAGATAAAAACAACACATATTTTCTCCAAATCGTAAGTTAATTTCCTTGATCTCACATTGTACATACATAAAGATCAACTACAAAGCAAAATGTTCTGCAAAGAGACCTCAGTTAATTCTAACATAAGGGCCAACAGTTGTCACCCCTGACACAATATTTACAATATAGCTAAAGGCGAGTTCCGAAGAATCAAACGCAACTGCAGAGAAGACATGATCTTCGAATTAAACGGCCAAGCGGCAATTACACGCTTAAAAAATCGTGGATACAAAAACCACCACTTGCTGACAACAATGAATACCATCTCAAAAATGGAGCGATCTTCTTCACTCTATAAGAAACAAACACCATCTACTAAGAAGGAAGATCGAATTCACTTTATTACAGATTACCACAATGGCCAACATAACATTAGAATGGCATTAAAACGACACTGGCATTTACTCCAATCTACACCAGGAATAAAAAGACACCTACGTGAATACCCGGAATTGAGTTTCCGCAGAGCCCCAAATTTAAAACACCTTGTATGCAAATCGAAGTTTGTTGACTAAAGGAAAATCATTAGAACTTTCCTAGACAGACTAGCTGGCTTTCATACTTGCCACAACCTTAATATATGCAAATTGGGTAAAAACAATTCAACACAGATCTCTACGATATCAAGATCGCCCATTAAAATAAAAGAAAGGATACATTGCAATAGTAAATTTGTGGTTTATGTAATCATCTGTCTCTGTGATTGTCCTTACGTTGGGAGTACTATGCATCCAGTCAGAATTAGGATTTAAGAACATTACTGGAATATTAACAAATTCACAACGGGACATCCTCTGACTGACCACTCCATGAGGCACATCATCACAACAAACAATTCATCTTTTTGGGTATTGAAATAATACACAAAAATAGACGAGGAGGGAATCGAGAACTCAGACTTCGGAGGAGAGCCAGTGAACTAATTCTGCAGTATAAGGCAATGAAGTATGGACTAAATAAGGCTGCGGAATTCCAATAATGGATTGATCAAGACCAACCTAACTGTGTACATGGTCCCTGATGGTCCTCTTTTGCCATGACCGAAATATGGAGATACTACCATTGTAATTGATTTATTAAATTGAAGAAGTGTTATGATATGTGTTACTCAAATGAGTATCTGACTATTACTGCTCCAAGTATTTTTTACTGGAGACAGTTCTAAATCAGACGTATGCTTTGTCCCTTGAAATTATGCCTTTTATACCTTTTAATTTTTGCATTTGCTTATACGTTCCTCTTAAAACGTATCTAGTTGTCATCTCTTTCGCTGAAAAGACGTGCCATATGCTATAAGTGACCTTACTCACGTCAGGCCACTTTACTAGGGATACGTATATTTAAGTATTGTCGAAATTACCATCTCAAGAAAGCGCGCCCTTGATTCTCAAAACTGGTGTCTTCTGGAATCGGAAGCCCTCACCTGTGAGAAAGGTGTAGGGCTTCCGTGTACCCTATTTAATCGTCCCTACAATCACAGGAAATTTCCCACGCCGACTGACTTGGACCGAAATGCTTAGAGACTTTGGAAGTAAGATCCAGCAGACTTAGGGGGTTTTATTACACTGAAGGGAGTTGATGGTAAATGTTGATACATTTCTTCCCCCACAGATTTCATTTCAAACACGTTGAACCGTTCAATTTTGTACGCTCTAACATAGGTATTAAGCTATCCTATATATTTTTTATATGTACTGTAGCGCACTGGCCTCAAAGTCGATTTTGTTATGTATACATGATTAACGTGTTTGGGCTCTGTCTACATTTGTTTCAGAAGCGATGATCTTAAAATAGAATTTTGACATCCCTCGACATTTGTGTGAACTCGAAGACAAGATGGTAAGTGAGGGGCCGATTCACAGAACTAATCTGAGACAAAATCCTAAACTTACTACTTTTGGTAGTCACAGAAGGCATTTAGTAGTAGTAAAGTTAAGACTACTAACTTTACTACTACTAACTAAGACAAAATCATAAACTTACTACTTTTGGTATTCACAGTAGACATTTAGCAGTAGTAAACTTAGGACTACTAACTTTACTACTACTACTCCTAAGACAACATCCTAAACATACTACTTTTGGTAATCACAGAAGGCATTTAGTAGTAGTAAGGTTAGGATTTTGTCTTAGTAGTAGTAAAGTTAGTAGCCCTAACTTTACTACTACTAAATGCCTTCTGTGAATACCAAAAGTAGTAAGTTTAGGATGTTGTCTTAGTTAGTAGTTGTAAAGTTAGTAGTCCTAACTTTACTACTACTAAATGCCTTCTGTGAATACCAAAAGTAGTAAGTTTAGGATTTTGTCTCAGATTAATTCTGTGAATCTGTCCCATAGAGATGAACTGAAATTAGGTGACTGGGCTTTTTCGGCACACCCTCTCTTCCCTCTACCAATGAGACACATGTTGGCAAACTATAGGGTTCTGACCTGATGATTAGATCACAACAATTATAAAATCACGTCGGCATGTAGCATTTCTCGACAATAAGACACCGGGTACTCTAAGAATACCTCCATGGTACGTTAAGGTTAAATATACCCACCACTTCTTTTCCCCCTGGAAACACTTAAAAATTATGTTGACGGGAAAAAGGTTGATATTGAACAGTGGAATAACTAAAGTGTAGTACTTTGCCCTTCTCCCTTTTTTTTGTTTGTGTTGTTGCTCATGACTTCACATGAATTTATGATTGCTGATGACATCCGAATCTCATTAATGCAAATATGTATATGATTGTTAAAAAAAAAATTCTATGTATCTGATTAATGCTAATTTCGGTGTGGTAACCGATTCTGTCACTGGTTGCTACTATATTGTTGGGAACTCCGGTAATTCTGCTGTATATGATTTATAATATTGGGAATCCAGGTAATTTCGTCTTTCTTGTTCTTAACTGATAACCTAAATATTTATAATATTCAATGCTGTTTCCTTTTTACATACCTTTCCTTTTTTTCATGTGATGATAAATATATATAAATCTTTTAGGATCCTTCCTTTTCCTTGTTTTTTCCCTTTTATTTCTCTGATTACTATACTTTATGTTGGCTGTCAAAATGCTGTGTTTCTCATATCTCAATTTTTCTCTCTCATTTTCCTCTTTCTGCCTTTCTTTTTCTCTTCCCCTTCTCTTTTCTTGCTCTTCTTTTTTCCTATTTTTCTTTTTTTCTGGTTCTCTTTCTCTCCTATTTTCACATTTCAACTATTTTCTTTCTTTCTGATCAATGATGATGACTTTGGTTTCTCTAATTACTGACAACATACATAATATCTCTTGTATAACGGGTCACTTTCACTAACTAATGCGTGTTTCGTGTTGCATATATGATATTCTGGGAACGGGGGCTTACTGTTACTCATATCAGCCTTGAGAAAGACCCAGCCCAAGGGTCACAGGGGGCGAAACACTTGTTGGCTATGCCTTACAAAAGTAAATTCTTGTCGTTATCATCCATGGCCCTAAAATAAAGTCGAAGAAGTCAAGAGTTTCCAACTTCTTTGTCGACTGCCTTCAATCAGCACTGGACACAAAACATGGATTTTATTGCACTCTTGTGAATACCACTACTTGTCCTGGTACCTTTTCACTGTGATTGAATTAAGGGGTTTCCCATTTCCACAGACAAGTGATATCGGAATTATCCTCATTAACACGCAGGAGAAGCTAACAAACTGGATCCATTACCCCTGCTAGCCTCCCTCTAGGTATAGCCACAGGGCATGATGGAGAGTTGAATACAATATTTATGTGCAAGTTGGGTACCTAAGCACCTAGCTTGCCATGTGCCAGTGGCCTTCAGTTTCTGCTTGTTCCAGCCTGATCTAGTTGTTCTTCCCACCAACAGAAGCCCCGCCCATCCCAGGACCTACCTAATGCAGGCTGCATCGCGACTGCATCAATAGACACCTGGGCACCTAACCTGCTACTTGAAAGTAGCCTCCAGTTCTTCCTTGTTCCAGTCTGATCCAGTTGCTGCCTTTTGACCAAGTGACATTGCCTCTGCCCGGGTTTTCCAAACTGTTTTTTACCTCTCACCATTCCTCCTACCAACAGAAGCCCACCCCAGAACATACTTAATGCAAGCCGCAACACGACTGCATCAGTAGGCACCTGGGCACCTAGCTTGACACTTGCGAGTGGCCTACAGTTCCTGGTTGTTCCTGCCTGATCCAGTGGCCACATTTTGACCCAGTGACGGTACCGCTGTCCAGGTTTCCAGGTTTTCCCACTCTAGTTTTCCCCTCTCACCGTTCTTCCTGCCTGTCCGCACCACGACCGTACCCAGCCAGCGCCAGGAACCCTGACCCCACGACCAAAGGAACACCACAACCACAGCTTCCACTAGAGCCAATGAACACTGCCACTGCTCCTCCACGATCTCAACAATACACACCGGCAAATACGCTACTGCTGCGCATCCTACAGCACCACAGTAGGACTTTTGGCCTGCATCCATTGTGATTATATCTGCAACACCTCAGACACTGACACTACCTCCTCCAAAAAACCGACTCACATCACCACCCTGCATCAACTGTCTGCCATGCTTCTCAATATCGAATCCCTCAGAAAAGACTCCACTGAAATCTGGAACCTCCTCAACAGAACCACACCCAATCTTCTCTTTGTGACCCAAACATAGTTCAAACCAGTCTCTAACCTGGACATCGCCACAACCATCCTAACCGCCTACAAAATCACACTCCAGGACCAGGACAAGCAAGTGGAGGACACACATTCATCTACAAAAATACAATTGTCTGCACCACCTCCACGGACTTGGACACCAACCTTATGGAACACCTCCACTTCAAAATATGAATGGACTACAACACCATCATTAAGCGAACCCCCGCCTACCGGCCCCACATTGCAGACTTCAGTGCTCCCCTCTTCATCAGATCAACCAACTTCATCCTCCCAGGGGGACCTCAATTGCCACCTGGAAGGCACCACAGTACCTAACTCCACAACCCTCCTCGACAGCCTCAGCAACCTTGGTCTAACCCAGCTCATACAAAGACCAAGCCACAAAGCAGGCCACAACTGCAACCCTATTTTCTCCTCCAACAAATGGTTCACTACCACCCACACAACCCACTCACATTGTCCAACCACTACATCATACATTTCAAGAACCTGCTCATCAAGCCACCTCACCAGAAAAAATAAAAGCACCATCTAGACACTGCGGTAAAATATCCAAAGAGACCAAGACCAAGACCCTACAGGAAGGCCCACCCAACCACACTGGAAACCTTGATGTTGACAACAGCTCTTCAATAAATTGCTCGTTGACTATGCCAACCGCACCTCCCCCACCAGAAACAAGACCCACAAAAACAACAAATGACCTCAGAGTCCAAGCGCCATTACAAACAACTTGAGAGAAAATGGATACTCAACAAAAATGCCACCACATGAACCACATACAAAGCTGCCCTCAACCTCCATCACCAACAACTACACGACACAATGAAAAAGACCCTAACTCTCAGATTTGAAGCCAGCTCCAACAATGGTAAAAAACTCTTCACCATTGTAAAGGAGTTCTCCAATCCTGCAGCTGCCAAAAATGACATGATCCCATCCCAAGCACTCTTTAATAATCTTTCTAACTTCGTCAAAAAGAAGATTGCCAAGATCTACAACACATTTGACCAACAACATAACGATACAAACTCCTCTGACCAGCTAGATGCCTCCTTCAGTGCCAGACAGCAGCTAAGCAACTGGAAGCCCCTCTCAAATGAAGAGACCACCACCCTGATGAATACCATCCACTCAGGAGCCCTCTCACACCCCACTTCACATACACCCTTACAAGAACCATCATCTCCCACGAGCGCACCACGTCATCAAAAACCTTCATAACCAAGCCACCTTCCCGTTTTTCTGGAAAAATGCAGAAGTCAACGACCTATTGAAGAAACAAACAGCAGACCTCAACACCCTCAGCAGCTAAAGACCCATCTTGCTCCTGCCTTTTCCAGCTAAAGTCATTGAAAAAGCCATCAATACCCAACTTGCAGACAACTTAGACCTCCGAGACAGTTCTCAATCAGGCTTTCGTACCAACCACAGCACAGAGACAGCCCTCATTAAGGCCACCGGTGACATCAGAAGGATCCTTGAGTGAGGAGAAACAGCCACACTCATCCTCCTCGACCTCCCTGCAGCTTTTGATATGGTCTCCCACAAGTCACTCATCAGAAACTTCCAGCACTTGGATATGTGCAGATTGCCCCTCAAGTGGATATCCTCCTTCCTCACGGGCAGAATTTGAGTTAGGCTTCCCCTCTACACCTCAGAACCCAAGAAACTCATCTGCAGAATCTCTCAAGGTTCATCACTCAGCCCAACACTCTTCAATGTCTGCATGACACCCCTCGCAGACATTGTTAGAGCCCATGGCATCAACAGAGTATCCTATGCCGATAACACGCAGCTCACCCTCTCCCTTACTGACTCTTCCAGCAGTCTCAAAGCAAACTTCGCCAACTGCATGAGCAACATTGCTCCTTGGATGAAAAACAACTGCCTCCAGCTTAAGACAGACAAAACCGAAGTCCTTATCTTCTGCAGCAACCACTCCCCCTGGGACGTCTCTTGGCGACTCTCTGAAATTGAACCCCCACAGATCCCTACAGACCATGGCAAGAACCCCAGGATCATCCTGGACACCAACCTCTCCATGAGCAGACAGATCAACGCTGTAGACTTGATTATGGAGATGCCCTCTACATCAGAATCCTGGCCCATGGCTCTGGCCCATGTCCTATGCCGACTCCAATCTCCAGAATACCCCCCCCCCCTCAGACGCCATCCTGAAGATCCTGCAAAAATAACCACATCTCTACTCACCTCAACAATCTGCACTGGCTCCTGGTCCAGGAAAGATGTTAAAGCTACTCACCCATGCCTACAAAGTTCTCCACAACACTGGTCTAGCTCACCTCAACCACTTCAACTTCTACCAACCCACCAGGCACCATTGGTCTGTGTCCCAGGTAAGAGCACACCTCCTCACATCAAGAAGCCCAAAAGCTGAGGATGCTCCTTCTCATGCCTCGCAGCCAAGACCTGGAAGGACTTCTCGAAACACCTCAGAATCTCCTCCTCCCTCATGGATTTCCGAAGGAACCTCAAGACATGGCTCTTCCAGATGAAACACGCATGATCTCCTCCTTCCTCTTCAGGCGTGCCATACTCAGTGCCTGGATACCCTCCTGGGTGATTAGCCGCACTGGACAAATTCACATTATTTAACATAAGAAGTTTATGTAGACTGCGGTGACACAACCTTTGAGATACTGTTCCCAAAGAAGTGTCTCTGTTCTGTTACTAAACCTAATTGTGTCCCATCTCACTAGCTCAGGAAAGACTGCAGCCGCCCTATCTCACAAATAAATTTACATAAAGCTGACCTGCCAGATGTTTGAGACCTTAAGCCTTAAGCGGCTCTTTTAGTGGCTGTCTGGTCAAAGTACAATCCCATGGTTGGTAGGAGTTCCTCTGAGCGAGTATTTAGTCTATGGAACAGCTGAGCAGTGTCTTTTCTAGCCTTCAGAAAGGCAGTACAACAGTGCCTGTTTTGATGATGGTTGCTGTCCCTTCCTCGGTCTCTAGGTATGATTAAATAAATGAATCTCCCTTCAGCATTGTGTAAATGAGTAAAGCACATTGTGTAAGAATGGTAAAACATACCGTAAAGCTTTGACTTGTCGCCTGTGGATAGATATGAAGGAAAGGAACATTTTCGTCAGACTACGTTCAAACATCAAGTATTCAGCATGATTGGGGCTCTCTGTCTAGTGGTGCTGCAAAATCAATTCAAACATTTAGCAGAATCCTGGACCAGTACAAATGGTGAGAGGAGAGGTGGTCGATGGTTAAGTTGCTGACAATCCATTCCAAAAATCTCGTTTTGAATTCCATCTTCTAATCTCAACTCTGGCACTTGCTTAAAAACTTTGTGATTTCAGAAAAATCATGTTGTATGCCTGAAATTCTAAGTATGTGTAATGTAATACACATATGTATGATGTGAATATTGAAAAACACCAACACAATTATAGTAGTCAGATACTCCAGAGGAGCCTGGAGATGATGATCGAGTTACATTATATCCCATTCACAGTTCTCCGTTTTTTTTCTCCCCAGCTTTCAATGGTCTCAGAGCATCTACATCTCCTAAAGGTTATTCTCTGTATGTGCTAGAGTCAAGGGATGAAGAAAATATTTTCCAATGAGAAAGATGGTTTTGTTCAAGAGACCTGGCATAGAAGGCACCACCAACTATTGAACCTGGGAGGAGGTAAGTCATTGAGGAGTGACAATAAGTCCAATAAATTGACTG
The DNA here is from genome assembly GCF_964204655.1 of Triturus cristatus. Classification (NCBI taxonomy): domain Eukaryota; kingdom Metazoa; phylum Chordata; class Amphibia; order Caudata; family Salamandridae; genus Triturus; species Triturus cristatus. Next base: position 272,022,485 of record NC_140581.1, read on the forward strand.
GGTAGTGTGTATGAATTATTTACATGAATGATGCATATTTCCATGTGCCAATCTTCTGCTCTTACAAGAGGTGCATATGTCTCGTAGACATCAGTCAATACCAAGGTGGCATGAGCATGTACTATGCTCATACCACCTTGGTATGGATGATAGGAGCAGCAGACCAGTCAACTTTGTTGCTGTGCCTGCAGATGCAGGAGAGTGGCTACTTCACTCCAAGGGAGATTAGAATGGCTGCCTACTCAATGAAAATTTAAATGCCAATGCAATTACCTGAAAACAAAAAGTCATAGCATTGTTGCACATAAATGTCAGGCTGAGTTATTGAGAGGGTGTAATCATAAGGTCCACACGGATCTCAAACAAATGCAAAAGCTCAGAGATGCTAGTAATTTGCTTTCAAGGTACCAAGTCCAAAACAGAAATTGAGCAGTCCATGGTTCATCTCAAGTGAGATGTGTGAGGAGAGTGTAAGCACAGTAAAACATAGATGTCAGAGGCATATTAAAGTATTAATGTCCAGCCATGGTAGCATATGATATCCTCTAGGTTACACAAAAAAAAGCAAGAGGTGAAAAATGCTAAATTCTTATCCTCCTTTCATAGATTTACACACAACAAAGGGTCCCACAACTATCTAAGAGAGCTCTCTGGGAAAAGCAGGGCCCTCACCCACCGCAGGATATGGTATGTTTCATCATCAGGCCTTGCACACCCAGGACCCAAGGTTTTTTTCAAAGGTGGAGTATGTACTCCACATCAACCAGATATAGGAGGTATGAAAAAATGTTACAACTGCCTAGAACTATTCTAATCTATTAATTTTATTTGTGGATGCCATGACAGGATAAACAAAAAAAAAATACACATATATATATATGTGTGTGTAATTTTTTTTAAATTCTTTATATATATATATATATATATATATATTCGTTACCAACTTTTGTTGATCCAAAAGAAATCCAGGACACGCAGGAGTGAAATCAGCAAGATTTAATGGGCAAGGTCACGCCACATCAGCGCGTTTCGCTTTACAGCTTTATCACGATGTAATTCACCGAGTTTCACTTCCTGTATTTTAATACTATACAATTCATGGGCATAGAGAAGGGACTTCAATGATAAACCATCATAATCAAGTGCAAACAACAGCGCCATCTTAGCAAAGTCTGGCAACATTGCCGTAGCTCAATACAAAAGACTGCATAAACAAACATTTCATGTTGTATTGATTGCAAGCATTCGTTATAACTCTGTGTTCGCAAAGTTCCTTTTTGTAAACATTTTCTTGTTTTGAAGAATGAAACTTAAGACTTTCGTTATTAACACATGATTATGCGCGCACATAGATGATTCATGGATTAAAAATAATACCCACAAAACCCCAATAACTTGTGAATCCAAGTCATCAGAAAAGTACTAAAAAACAATTACGCCCCAGTGGGCTCAAATCTTCTTAAGCACTGTAACAATGTTCTACATGGTTTGAATCGGTTAAAAAAGCATCACATAAACAATAACTAATTAATATGCCATTGATTAAAGCTTATTACTGTAAATGCTTACAAAAATCTCGCCCCAGTGGGCTAATACTGTGAACATTATTGAACTGTATATAGAAAAAAAAAGGGGAAGGAAAAAACTCTAGTTTATAAATAATCTTGACTTGCAGTGTTGTTATTTAACAACTTGCTATAACTTCAATAGAATGCTTCATAATATATTCATGCAATAAAACAAATTCATTTTACGAGAAACCTCATAATATTTAAATTTCAAGATGTACAGCCATTTCTTCGCTAGAATTGAGTCCTTCCGGCATCACTGTGTCAAAATCAATAATGTACCTCGATTCCAAACATCTTAGTTGGCGCTCTCTGTCACCACCTCTCTCTTGTCGTTTAATTGCATCTAGAACAACATAAGATAGCAATTTTTTATTTTGTTTGTGTACACTAAAAAAGTGACGAGCTACAGGATATTGAATATCGTGTTTTTTAATTGCACGTAAGTGCTCCAGAACTCTTTTCTTTGCTTGATGCACTGTGTTTCCTATATAAAATTTCCCACACGGGCAAATTAAACAGTAAACACAATAATCTGTTTTGCAGTTGAAATTGCCTTTTATCACAAAATCTCTTTTCATTTTAGGCAAATTCAAAATCTTGCAGTCTGCGCTATGGGCACAGGCCTTACATCGTTTGCACGTCACAAAGCCTAAAGGGCATTTAAGATGATTAAAGTCTTTGGTGGTTATAGCATTTTTGCTTAAATCATCTTTCAGAGATCTGCTTCTTCGAAACGTGATCTGCGGATTTTCGTTTAGATATCCACTGAGGACACGATCACTTTTAAGAATATGCCAGTTTTTCTCAAACAGTTTTCTTATTTTAAACGCACTTTTTGAAAAAGTTGTTATAAATCTAACTGATTCTCCAGTTTCAGATTGTTTTGGTTTCTGGCATAGCAGATCTGATCTCTTCAATGTATCAGCTTTTATCATAGCTTGTTTTATGATTTTTTCACTATACCCCCGTTGTTTAAATCTGTCACACATGATTCTTTTTTCATTTTCATACTCATCAGATGTACTACAATTACGCTTAGCTCTGATTAGTTCCCCATAGGGGATACTATGAATCAAGCTGGACGGGTGAGCACTTTGGGCATTTAAGAGACTATTGCCAGCGGTTTGTTTCCTATGCAATTTGGTAATTAACCTGTTGTTCAATATTGAAATTTCCACATCTAAAAACACAATATTGTCAGGACTGATCTGGGAGGTGAACTGAAGATTTTTATCGTTGGTATTAAGGAGATTAATGAATGATTTGACTGACTTTTCATCTCCTCTCCAGATTAGGAATATGTCATCTATAAACCTTGCCCAGGTGACAATACTGTCACCATGGGCTTCCTGACAGTGGAACACCTGCTCCTCCCACCAGCCCATGTATAGATTCGCATGGCTGGGGGCGAAGCAGGTGCCCATCGCTGTCCCTTGTGTTTGTTTGTATATGTTTTGATTGAACAAAAAGTAGTTATTTGTCAGGCAATATTTAATCATCTCTAACAACATTTCAGTATGTGCCAGTAATGAAATTGGTCTTGCTCTTAAAAAATGCCGTATGGCCTGGATCCCCAGGTCATGTGGTATACTGGTATAGAGGCTGGTTACATCCAAAGTAACCAGCAAAAAATCATTCTCCCATGATACATCATCAATCAATGTTAAAAAATGGGTGGTATCTTTGAGATATGCAGATAAAGCACTTACAAAATTACGCAAGTAATGATCAATAAATTTAGATGTTACCTCAAGTTGGGAACCCATAGACGACACAATGGGTCTACCCGGGGGCTTTTGGCTGTGTTTATGTAATTTGGGGAGCAGATATAAAGTTGGCAGTCTGGGGTGCTTACAATAAAGGCTGCGAAACTCATCCCACTCTAATAAGCCTTGATCTTGCCAGTTTACCAATAATTCGTTATATTGTGCGTATGAAGCTAACACATCCGATTGATTACTAGGTATATAGCATGTCGTATCGCTGAGTTGTCTCACACCTTCTTTCAGATAGTCAGTTTTACTCCATACCACCACATTGCCCCCCTTATCAGAACATCTAATTACAATAGAATCATCTTCACGTAAGCTTTCAATGGCTTTAAATTGTTGCTGATCTAGATCAAGGCTTATTAGAGTGGGATGAGTTTCGCAGCCTTTATTGTAAGCAACCCAGACTGCCAATTTTATATCTGCTTCCCAAATTACATAAACACAGCCAAAAGCCCCCGGGTAGACCCATTGTGTCGTCTATGGGTTCCCAACTTGAGGTAACATCTAAATTTATTGATCATTACTTGCGTCCTTTTGTAAGTGCTTTACCTGCATATCTCAAAGATACCACCCATTTTTTAACATTGATTGATGATGTATCATGGGAGAATGATTTTTTGCTGGTTACTTTGGATGTAACCAGCCTCTATACCAGTATACCACATGACCTGGGGATCCAGGCCATACGGCATTTTTTAAGAGCAAGACCAATTTCATTACTGGCACATACTGAAATGTTGTTAGAGATGATTAAATATTGCCTGACAAATAACTACTTTTTGTTCAATCAAAACATATACAAACAAACACAAGGAACAGCGATGGGCACCTGCTTCGCCCCCAGCTATGCGAATCTATACATGGGCTGGTGGGAGGAGCAGGTGTTCCACTGTCAGGAAGCCCATGGTGACAGTATTGTCACCTGGGCAAGGTTTATAGATGACATATTCCTAATCTGGAGAGGAGATGAAAAGTCAGTCGAATCATTCATTAATCTCCTTAATAACAACGATAAAAATCTTCAGTTCACCTCCCAGATCAGTCCTGACAATATTGTGTTTTTAGATGTGGAAATTTCAATATTGAACAACAGGTTAATTACCAAATTGCATAGGAAACAAACTGCTGGCAATAGTCTCTTAAATGCCCAAAGTGCTCACCCGTCCAGCTTGATTCATAGTATCCCCTATGGGGAACTAATCAGAGGTAAGCGTAATTGTAGTACATCTGATGAGTATGAAAATGAAAAAAGAATCCTGTGTGACAGATTTAAACAACGGGGGTATAGTGAAAAAATCATAAAACAAGCTATGATAAAAGCTGATACATTGAAGAGATCAGATCTGCTATGCCAGAAACCAAAACAATCTGAAACTGGAGAATCAGTTAGATTTATAACGACTTTTTCAAAAAGTGCGTTTAAAATAAGAAAACTGTTTGAGAAAACTGGCATATTCTTAAAAGTGATCGTGTCCTCAGTGGATATCTAAACGAAAATCCGCAGATCACGTTTCGAAAAAGCAGATCTCTGAAAGATGATTTAAGCAAAAATGCTATAACCACCAAAGACTTTAATCATCTTAAATGCCCTTTAGGCTTTGTGACGTGCAAACGATGTAAGGCCTGTGCCCATAGCGCAGACTGCAAGATTTTGAATTTGCCTAAAATGAAAAGAGATTTTGTGATAAAAGGCCATTTCAACTGCAAAACAGATTATTGTGTTGATATCTGACGTCATCAGCAGAGTATTGAGGTCGCGTGAGTTATAGTTGCCTGCAGTAACTATAACGGGGGAATTTCATTGGTTTTTTACGAGTGAAATGTCCAGCTAACTATAACATGTGTGAAACCTATGGTTTTTTAAGTGAATTTGCAAGGTTTTTTAAATGCTAATTCGTAACTATAACGTGTGTGAAACCTATGGTTTTTCAGTGAATATATATATATATATATATAAATTGAAAGTTTGCCTTTTGTGGGAAGCACTCGATACAGATTCATATCGCACCAGGGACCCGCTGCAAGCAACCACAAGACAGTTCCTGCTGCTACGCGTTTCGGGCCTTTCGCCCTTCTTCTTGGCAGCTATCACAGAGATGAACAAACAAAACTGCCAGGTAAATCCCTCAATTTATTAAATTGATTGAGACACGCCCTTGTGGGCCGGCAGCTCACTCTCCGCCTGTTTTAGTACATCATGGGCCTGGTAGTCTGTTCTTCAAACACCATGTAGATCGCTTGTGAGGAAACAATTAAGTTCGTTAATATACCAAAGCTGCAGCACGTTCCCCTGTAGTGCAAATCTGTTACTCACGATGATGGCTGCCCCAATAAACAGCCATGGACCCGCTGACAATGCGCGGTGGTGCTTACCCTCGACCTGGCAGGCCAATTTAAATGAATTGAAAGTTTGCCTTTTGTGGGAAGCACTCGATACAGATTCATATCGCACCAGGGACCCGCTGCAAGCAACCACAAGACAGTTCTTGCTTCGACGCGTTTCGGGCCTTTCGCCCTTCTTCTTGGCAGCTATCACAGAGATGAACAAACAAAACTGCCAGGTAAATCCCTCAATTTATTAAATTGATTGAGACACGCCCTTGTGGGCCGGCAGCTCACTCTCCACCTGTTTTAGTGCATCATGGACCTGGTAGTCTGTTCTTCAAACACCATGTAGATCGCTTGTGAGGAAACAATTAAGTTCGTTATTATACCAAAGCTGCAGCACGTTCCCCTGTAGTGCGAATCTGTTACTCACGATGATGGCTGCCCCAATAAACAGCCACGGACCCGCTGACAATGCGCTGTGGTGCTTACCCTCGACCTGGCAGGCCGATTTAAATGAATTGAAAGTTTGCCTTTTGTGGGAAGCACTCGATACAGATTCATATCGCACCAGGGACCCGCTGCAAGCAACCACAAGACAGTTCCTGCTGCGACGCATTTCGGGCCTTTCGCCCTTCTTCTTGGCAGCTATCACAGAGATGAACAAACAAAACTGCCAGGTAAATCCCTCAATTTATTAAATTGATTGAGACACGCCCTTGTGGGCCGGCAGCTCACTCTCCAGTAGATAGTTATAGTTACAACCTAGTTTCCATAGGAAATCTCAAAATTCTATTTTGAATAACTTTGGCGCCGGTTGACGAATGCTCGCGAAATTTTCAAAACTAATGGGGCGCTCCGTTCAGCTCCTACCCTGAAAGTCTCGGGGTGATTCGTCAAGCGGGCGCCGAGAAAAAGGGGGGTCCCAAAACACGTTTTCCCCATGCATTTTTCCATAGGACCTTTAGTCGCAGCTACAGCCCGAACGGCTGAACAGAATTACGTGGAATTTGGCAGAGAGGTAGCCATAAGGTCAAGGAAGTGCCTTTTGCAGGTCTGGTGTAAATCTGTTCAGTATTTCCTGAGAAAATAGCATTTAAAAGCATATCAATATCTATACGCGCGCACCGTGCGCGCACTTTGCGCGCACCCTGCCGTGCGCGAGCGCAATTCTGATTGGTTGTTAGATGTCGGTAAACATTCGAATCGGTCGAAACCAGGAAGTGTCGGCCGCCATTTTGTCTCTCGCAGTCTGAGGGGGTGAAAAAAAAAGGTGGAGAACACGGTGTAAAACCTGAAGAAAAAACAAAAAAACATAACTTAGCATTTAAAAAACCGTAGAAATTCACTGAAAAAACCATAGGTTTCACACACGTTATAGTTACGAATTAGCATTTAAAAAACCTTGCAAATTCACTTAAAAAACCATAGGTTTCACACATGTTATAGTTAGCTGGACATTTCACTCGTAAAAAACCAATGAAATTCCCCCGTTATAGTTACTGCAGGCAACTATAACTCACGCGACCGCAATCCTCTGCTGATGACGTCAGATATTACATCACTGATGACATATGTGTCTTTCTGAAAAATAAATATTTGTAATATATGTATAGCTAAAGATTAATGGAAGAAGACATGGGTAAATAAGTGTCTAAATACAGTGATGTAATATCTGACGTCATCAGCAGAGTATTGAGGTCGCGTGAGTTATAGTTGCCTGCAGTAACTATAACGGGGGAATTTCATTGGTTTTTTACGAGTGAAATGTCCAGCTAACTATAACATGTGTGAAACCTATGGTTTTTTAAGTGAATTTGCAAGGTTTTTTAAATGCTAATTCGTAACTATAACGTGTGTGAAACCTATGGTTTTTCAGTGAATATATATATATATATATATATATATAAATTGAAAGTTTGCCTTTTGTGGGAAGCACTCAATACAGATTCATATCGCACCAGGGACCCGCTGCAAGCAACCACAAGACAGTTCCTGCTGCGACGCGTTTCGGGCATTTCGCCCTTCTTCTTGGCAGCTATCACAGAGATGAACAAACAAAACTGCCAGGTAAATCCCTCAATTTATTAAATTGATTGAGACACGCCCTTGTGGGCCGGCAGCTCACTCTCCGCCTGTTTTAGTGCATCATGGGCCTGGTAGTCTGTTCTTCAAACACCATGTAGATCGCTTGTGAGGAAACAATTAAGTTCGTTATTATACCAAAGCTGCAGCACGTTCCCCTGTAGTGTGAATCTGTTACTCACGATGATGGCTGCCCCAATAAACAGCCACGGACCCGCTGACAATGCGCGGTGGTGCTTATCCTCGACCTGGCAGGCCGATTTAAATGAATTGAAAGTTTGCCTTTTGTCGGAAGCACTCGATACAGATTCATATCGCACCAGGGACCCGCTGCAAGCAACCACAAGACAGTTCCTGCTGCTACGCGTTTCGGGCCTTTCGCCCTTCTTCTTGGCAGCTATCACAGAGATGAACAAACAAAACTGCCAGGTAAATCCCTCAATTTATTAAATTGATTGAGACACGCCCTTGTGGGCCGGCAGCTCACTCTCCGCCTGTTTTAGTACATCATGGGCCTGGTAGTCTGTTCTTCAAACACCATGTAGATCGCTTGTGAGGAAACAATTAAGTTCGTTAATATACCAAAGCTGCAGCACGTTCCCCTGTAGTGCAAATCTGTTACTCACGATGATGGCTGCCCCAATAAACAGCCACGGACCCGCTGACAATGCGCGGTGGTGCTTACCCTCGACCTGGCAGGCCAATTTAAATGAATTGAAAGTTTGCCTTTTGTGGGAAGCACTCGATACAGATTCATATCGCACCAGGGACCCGCTGCAAGCAACCACAAGACAGTTCTTGCTGCGACGCGTTTCGGGCCTTTCGCCCTTCTTCTTGGCAGCTATCACAGAGATGAACAAACAAAACTGCCAGGTAAATCCCTCAATTTATTAAATTGATTGAGACACGCCCTTGTGGGCCGGCAGCTCACTCTCCACCTGTTTTAGTGCATCATGGACCTGGTAGTCTGTTCTTCAAACACCATGTAGATCGCTTGTGAGGAAACAATTAAGTTCGTTATTATACCAAAGCTGCAGCACGTTCCCCTGTAGTGTGAATCTGTTACTCACGATGATGGCTGCCCCAATAAACAGCCACGGACCCGCTGACAATGCGCGGTGGTGCTTACCCTCGACCTGGCAGGCCGATTTAAATGAATTGAAAGTTTGCCTTTTGTGGGAAGCACTCGATACAGATTCATATCGCACCAGGGACCCGCTGCAAGCAACCACAAGACAGTTCCTGCTGCGACGCGTTTCGGGCCTTTCGCCCTTCTTCTTGGCAGCTATCACAGAGATGAACAAACAAAACTGCCAGGTAAATCCCTCAATTTATTAAATTGATTGAGACACGCCCTTGTGGGCCGGCAGCTCACTCTCCAGTAGATAGTTATAGTTACAACCTAGTTTCCATAGGAAATCTCAAAATTCTATTTTGAATAACTTTGGCGCCGGTTGACGAATGCTCGCCAAATTTTCAAAACTAATGGGGCGCTCCGTTCAGCTCCTACCCTGAAAGTCTCGGGGTGATTCGTCAAGCGGGCGCCGAGAAAAAGGGGGGTCCCAAAACACGTTTTCCCCATGCATTTTTCCATAGGACCTTTAGTCGCAGCTACAGCCCGAACGGCTGAACAGAATTACGTGGAATTTGGCAGAGAGGTAGCCATAAGGTCAAGGAAGTGCCTTTTGCAGGTCTGGTGTAAATCTGTTCAGTATTTCCTGAGAAAATAGCATTTAAAAACATATCAATATCTATACGCGCGCACCGTGCACGCACTTTGCGCGCACCCTGCCGTGCGCGAGCGCAATTCTGATTGGTTGTTAGATGTCGGTAAACATTCGAATCGGTCGAAACCAGGAAGTGTCGGCCGCCATTTTGTCTCTCGCAGTCTGAGGGGGTGAAAAAAAAAGGTGGAGAACACGGTGTAAAACCTGAAGAAAAAACAAAAAAACATAACTTAGCATTTAAAAAACCGTAGAAATTCACTGAAAAAACCATAGGTTTCACACACGTTATAGTTACGAATTAGCATTTAAAAAACCTTGCAAATTCACTTAAAAAACCATAGGTTTCACACATGTTATAGTTAGCTGGACATTTCACTCGTAAAAAACCAATGAAATTCCCCCGTTATAGTTACTGCAGGCAACTATAACTCACGCGACCGCAATCCTCTGCTGATGACGTCAGATATTACATCACTGATGACATATGTGTCTTTCTGAAAAATAAATATTTGTAATATATGTATAGCTAAAGATTAATGGAAGAAGACATGGGTAAATAAGTGTCTAAATACAGTGAAGTAATATCTGACGTCATCAGCAGAGTATTGAGGTCGCGTGAGATATAGTTGCCTGCAGTAACTATAACGGGGGAATTTCATTGGTTTTTTACGAGTGAAATGTCCAGCTAACTATAACATGTGTGAAACCTATGGTTTTTTAAGTGAATTTGCAAGGTTTTTTAAATGCTAATTCGTAACTATAACGTGTGTGAAACCTATGGTTTTTTCAGTGAATATATATATATTATATATAAATTGAAAGTTTGCCTTTTGTGGGAAGCACTCAATACAGATTCATATCGCACCAGGGACCCGCTGCAAGCAACCACAAGACAGTTCCTGCTGCGACGCGTTTCGGGCATTTCGCCCTTCTTCTTGGCAGCTATCACAGAGATGAACAAACAAAACTGCCAGGTAAATCCCTCAATTTATTAAATTGATTGAGACACGCCCTTGTGGGCCGGCAGCTCACTCTCCGCCTGTTTTAGTGCATCATGGGCCTGGTAGTCTGTTCTTCAAACACCATGTAGATCGCTTGTGAGGAAACAATTAAGTTCGTTATTATACCAAAGCTGCAGCACGTTCCCCTGTAGTGTGAATCTGTTACTCGCGATGATGGCTGCCCCAATAAACAGCCACGGACCCGCTGACAATGCGCGGTGGTGCTTACCCTCGACCTGGCAGGCCGATTTAAATGAATTGAAAGTTTGCCTTTTGTGGGAAGCACTCGATACAGATTCATATCGCACCAGGGACCCGCTGCAAGCAACCACAAGACAGTTCCTGCTGCTACGCGTTTCGGGCCTTTCGCCCTTCTTCTTGGCAGCTATCACAGAGATGAAAAAACAAAACTGCCAGGTAAATCCCTCAATTTATTAAATTGATTGAGACACGCCCTTGTGGGCCGGCAGCTCACTCTCCGCCTGTTTTAGTACATCATGGGCCTGGTAGTCTGTTCTTCAAACACCATGTAGATCGCTTGTGAGGAAACAATTAAGTTCGTTAATATACCAAAGCTGCAGCACGTTCCCCTGTAGTGCAAATCTGTTACTCACGATGATGGCTGCCCCAATAAACAGCCACGGACCCGCTGACAATGCGCGGTGGTGCTTACCCTCGACCTGGCAGGCCAATTTAAATGAATTGAAAGTTTGCCTTTTGTGGGAAGCACTTGATACAGATTCATATTGCACCAGGGACCCGCTGCAAGCAACCACAAGACAGTTCCTGCTGCGACGCGTTTTGGGCCTTTCGCCCTTCTTCTTGGCAGCTATCACAGAGATGAACAAACAAAACTGCCAGGTAAATCCCTCAATTTATTAAATTGATTGAGACACGCCCTTGTGGGCCTGCAGCTCACTCTCCACCTGTTTTAGTGCATCATGGACCTGGTAGTCTGTTCTTCAAACACCATGTAGATCGCTTGTGAGGAAACAATTAAGTTCGTTATTATACCAAAGCTGCAGCACGTTCCCCTGTAGTGTGAATCTGTTACTCACGATGATGGCTGCCCCAATAAACAGCCACGGACCCGCTGACAATGCGCGGTGGTGCTTACCCTCGACCTGGCAGGCCGATTTAAATGAATTGAAAGTTTGCCTTTTGTGGGAAGCACTCGATACAGATTCATATCGCACCAGGGACCCGCTGCAAGCAACCACAAGACAGTTCCTGCTGCGACGCGTTTCGGGCCTTTCGCCCTTCTTCTTGGCAGCTATCACAGAGATGAACAAACAAAACTGCCAGGTAAATCCCTCAATTTATTAAATTGATTGAGACACGCCCTTGTGGGCCGGCAGCTCACTCTCCACCTGTTGTAGTGCATCATGGGCCTGGTAGTCTGTTCTTCAAACACCATGTAGATCGCTTGTGAGGAAACAATTAAGTTTGTTATTATACCAAAGCTGCAGCACGTTCCCCTGCAGTGCGAATCTGTTACTCACGATGATGGCTGCCCCAATAAACAGCCACGGACCCGCTGACAATGCGCGGGGGTGCTTACCCTCGACCTGGCAGGCCGATTTAAATGAATTGAAAGTTTGCCTTTTGTGGGAAGCACTCGATACAGATTCATATCGCACCAGGGACCCGCTGCAAGCAACCACAAGACAGTTCCTGCTGCGACGCGTTTTGGGCCTTTCGCCCTTCTTCTTGGCAGCTGTCACAGAGATGAACAAACAAAACTGCCAGGTAAATCCCTCAATATATTAAATTGATTAAGACACGCCCTTGTGGGCCGGCAGCTCACTCTCCGCCTGTTTTAGTGCATCATGGGCCTGGTAGTCTGTTCTTCAAACACCATGTAGATCGCTTGTGAGGAAACAATTAAGTTCGTTAATATACCAAAGCTGCAGCACGTTCCCCTGTAGTGCGAATCTGTTACTCACGATCATGGCTGCCCCAATAAACAGCCACAGACCCGCTGACAATGCACGGTGGTACTTACCCTCGACCTGGCAGGCCGATTTAAATGAATTGAAAGTTTGCCTTTTGTGGGAAGCACTCGACACAGATTCATATCACACCAGGGACCCGCTGCAAGCAACCACAAGACAGTTCCTGCTGCGACGCATTTTGGGCCTTTCCCCCTTCTTCTTGGCAGCTATCACAGAGATGAACAAACAAAACTGCCAGGTAAATCCCTCAATTTATTAAATTGATTGAGACACGCCCCTGTGGGCCGGCAGCTCACTCTCCGCCTGTTTTAGTGCATCATGGGCCTGGTAGTCTGTTCTTCAAACACCATGTAGATCGCTTGTGAGGAAACAATTAGGTTCGTTATTATACCAAAGCTGCAGCACGTTCCCCTGTAGTGCGAATCTGTTACTCACGATGATGGCTGCCCCAATAAACAGCCACTGACCCGCTGACAATGCGCTGTGGTGCTTACCCTCGACCTGGCAGGCCGATTTAAATGAATTGAAAGTTTGCCTTTTGTGGGAAGCACTCGATACAGATTCATATCGCACCAGGGACCCGCTGCAAGCAACCACAAGACAGTTCCTGCTGCGACGCGTTTCGGGCCTTTCGCCCTTCTTCTTGGCAGCTATCACAGAGATGAACAAACAAAACTGCCAGGTAAATCCCTCAATTTATTAAATTGATTGAGACACGCCCTTGTGGGCCGGCAGCTCACTCTCCACCTGTTGTAGTGCATCATGGGCCTGGTAGTCTGTTCTTCAAACACCATGTAGATCGCTTGTGAGGAAACAATTAAGTTTGTTATTATACCAAAGCTGCAGCACGTTCCCCTGTAGTGCGAATCTGTTACTCACGATGATGGCTGCCCCAATAAACAGCCACGGACCCGCTGACAATGCGCGGTGGTGCTTACCCTCGACCTGGCAGGCCGATTTAAATGAATTGAAAGTTTGCCTTTTGTGGGAAGCACTCGATACAGATTCATATCGCACCAGGGACCCGCTGCAAGCAACCACAAGACAGTTCCTGCTGCGACGCGTTTTGGGCCTTTCGCCCTTCTTCTTGGCAGCTGTCACAGAGATGAACAAACAAAACTGCCAGGTAAATCCCTCAATATATTAAATTGATTAAGACACGTCCTTGTGGGCCGGCAGCTCACTCTCCGCCTGTTTTAGTGCATCATGGGCCTGGTAGTCTGTTCTTCAAACACCATGTAGATCGCTTGTGAGGAAACAATTAAGTTCGTTAATATACCAAAGCTGCAGCACGTTCCCCTGTAGTGCGAATCTGTTACTCACGATGATGGCTGTCCCAATAAACAGCCACGGACCCGCTGACAATGCGCGGTGGTACTTACCCTCGACCTGGCAGGCCAATTTAAATGAATTGAAAGTTTGCCTTTTGTGGGAAGCACTCGACACAGATTCATATCACACCAGGGACCCGCTGCAAGCAACCACAAGACAGTTCCTGCTGCGACGCATTTTGGGCCTTTCGCCCTTCTTCTTGGCAGCTATCACAGAGATGAACAAACAAAACTGCCAGGTAAATCCCTCAATTTATTAAATTGATTGAGACACGCCCCTGTGGGCCGGCAGCTCACTCTCCGCCTGTTTTAGTGCATCATGGGCCTGGTAGTCTGTTCTTCAAACACCATGTAGATCGCTTGTGAGGAAACAATTAGGTTCGTTATTATATCAAAGCTGCAGCACATTCCCCTACAGTGCGAATCTGTTACTCACGATGATGGCTGCCCCAATAAACAGCCACGGACCCGCTGACAATGCGCGGTGGTGCTTACCCACGACCTGGCAGGCCGATTTAAATGAATTGAAAGTTTGACTTTTGGGGGAAGCACTCGATACAGATTCATATCGCACCAGGGACCCGCTGCAAGCAACCACAAGACAGTTCCTGCTGCGACGCGTTTCGGGCCTTTCGCCCTTCTTCTTGGCAGCTATCACAGAGATGAACAAACAAAACTGCCAGGTAAATCCCTCAATTTATTAAATTGATTGAGACACGCCCTTGTGGGCCGGCAGCTCACTCTACGCCTGTTTTGGTGCATCATGGGCCTGGTAGTCTGTTCTTCAAACACCATGTAGATCGCTTGTGAGGAAACAGTTAAGTTCGTTATTATACCAAAGCTGCAGCACGTTCCCCTGTAGTGCGAATCTGTTACTCACGATGATGGCTGCCCCAATAAACAGCCACGGACCCGCTGACAATGCGCGGTGGTGCTTACCCTCGACCTGGCAGGCCGATTTAAATGAATTGAAAGTTTGACTTTTGGGGGAAGCACTCGATACAGATTCATATCACACCAGGGACCCGCTGCAAGCAACCACAAGACAGTTCCTGCTGCGACGCATTTTGGGCCTTTCGCCCTTCTTCTTGGCAGCTATCACAGAGATGAACAAACAAAACTGCCAGGTAAATCCCTCAATTTATTAAATTGATTGAGACACGCCCCTGTGGGCCGGCAGCTCACTCTCCGCCTGTTTTAGTGCATCATGGGCCTGGTAGTCTGTTCTTCAAACACCATGTAGATCGCTTGTGAGGAAACAATTAGGTTCGTTATTATATCAAAGCTGCAGCACATTCCCCTATAGTGCGAATCTGTTACTCACGATGATGGCTGCCCCAATAAACAGCCACGGACCCGCTGACAATGCGCGGTGGTGCTTACCCTCGACCTGGCAGGCCGATTTAAATGAATTGAAAGTTTGACTTTTGGGGGAAGCACTCGATACAGATTCATATCGCACCAGGGACCCGCTGCATGCAACCACAAGACAGTTCCTGCTGCGACGCGTTTCGGGCCTTTCGCCCTTCTTGGCAGCTATCACAGAGATGAACAAACAAAACTGCCAGGTAAATCCCTCAATTTATTAAATTGATTGAGACACGCCCTTGTGGGCCGGCAGCTCACTCTACGCCTGTTTTGGTGCATCATGGGCCTGGTAGTCTGTTCTTCAAACACCATGTAGATCGCTTGTGAGGAAACAGTTAAGTTCGTTATTATACCAAAGCTGCAGCACGTTCCCCTGTAGTGCGAATCTGTTACTCACGATGATGGCTGCCCCAATAAACAGCCACGGACCCGCTGACAATGCGCGGTGTTGCTTACCCTCGACCTGGCAGGCCGATTTAAATGAATTGAAAGTTTGCCTTTTGTGGGAAGCACTCGATACAGATTCATATCGCACCAGGGACCCGCTGCAAGCAACCACAAGACAGTTCCTGCTGCGACGCGTTTCTGGCGTTTCGCCCTTCTTCTTGACAGCTATCAGAGAGATGAACAAACAAAACTGCCAGGTAAATCCCTCAATTTATTAAATTGATTGAGACACGCCCTTGTGGGCCGGCAGCTCACTCTCCGCCTGTTTTAGTGCATCATGGGCCTGGTAGTCTGTTCTTCAAACACCATGTAGATCGCTTGTGAGGAAACAATTACGTTCGTTATTATACCAAAGCTGCAGCACGTTCCCCTGTAGTTCCCCTGTAGTATATATATCTATATATATATATATATATATATATATATATATATATATATATATATATATATAGTATTGGAATTTAGTATCCCTATCAACCACTATATGGTCAACATGTTACAGCAGTCCTTTCTCTACCCGATAAGGTCAGTGACCTTCTTCGGGACCTACAGTCTCTGGTTACTTAAGTGCCACCAACCCCACAACTAGAAGGTAAGTAGCCATACAATATGTTATCCTGTGTAACCCTTAACTATTGTCAATTAGATGCTAACTTTTCATAATACAAACAAACATAAAACATGTAAGATAACTCCTCTTACATATCCTTCTTCCGGAGATCAATGCTCGGCGCTGGAAACTCCTCGGCATTGTCCGGTGGCGTCAGACTCTTGGAGTAAGTGTGACAACTGAGCGACGCCCCTTGGGATCCCCGGGTTAAGCTTTTCCCCTCCTTGTACCTGGAGCATTGATTTCCGGAATTAGGATATGTAAGAGGAGTTATCTTACATGTTTTATGATTGTTTGTGAAGTTTTAGACTGCCAATTTGACTTGGCAAAACAAACCTTTCCCCAAGCCTAAAAGTCCATTTTAATACATCTAAAGACCTACCCACTTGCCAATCCGCCCTTGGTGGTCAGCTTGACTTTGCAGTAGCTCCTGCTTCATTCTTCTCCTAGCAGCAAATTCCATTCAACGGCTCCTCTCTCAAAGCGTATCCAGCCTCCTGGAGCCCTCGATGGATACAGCCTGCAGTTTTGTCCCTCTGGAGATTTTCGACTTCCAAAAAAGTGACAAAGTCCGAACCTAAAAATCTTCACTGATGCTTCCTAATGATGATGCCTCCTCCTTGGACACCAATGGCTGCCTTGCACTGCTAAACTTTACCATCTCAGACATTTTTCTTTGAAATTTCTTCTAAGTTCAAAGGTAAGCCAATACTGGGCCCAATCCACTTCTTGTATCCAAATCACATTCCATTGTGGTCGACCATAACTTTTGACTTTGCTTTGGTTTCCCTCGTCTAGATGTCCACAGTTGGCGCTGTAGTGTCTTTGATGTTAGGAGCGCTAGGACCCTTGTGGTCCTGGGAAGACTCTGAATAGGAAGTTACGTAATCTGTTCGACGGTGTTAAGGTGTGGCTATTGAAATCAAGTTGTGATGTGTGCAGTGAGTGATCGTACTTGAAAGAATAAAGACATCTGTTACGGAGCTCCATTGTGGGATCTTCATTTACATGATCTCAGGCTGGGGAGGATGTTTCATCTGGTGAACAGTAGGGGATACGTGCCCCGCAGAAACAAGACTGCGCTCCCTGAGAGTTTGTAACAGTATAGCAAACTGCTTGTGCATGCCACATGCACTTCAAATCAATGCAAAGCAGTCTGAAGTTGGTGTATGCAGAGCCAAAACCCCACTCCAGCCCAGACATGATCGTTAAAGAAGTTGAATGCCCTGTGGAAGAGCACATTTGAAAAGCCCGTCAGAATCTATTGTCATCATATTCATCATGTAAAGATTCTTCAAAGTCATTATCAAGCGCTAACAAAGATGGTGGATGTGTGTTTATGATGTCGACTAAGGAACGACATGCCCACATAGGATTAGCTGCTTGGAAGGAAGATCGAAAGTCGGAAAAGAATCACAAGACGAAGCAACCAGATTCTTTTGGGCACTGCCCCAAGATTACCTTAAAGGTAAACGGCTGCCCCATAACGTTCATTATACTCAATGGTGTGCCGATTAACATCATGCCAGTCGAGAAATTCAACAGCCTATCTCCTGTACCACACCTTACTCCATCAAACACAAAGGTATACTTATGGGCTGCTGCAAACCCATTACAGAGTCAAGGGTCATTCATGACAACCATGCAACACAAAATGAAGTCAGTGCAAGCGCCAATTCATGTCCTTCAAGGAACATCATCCAGTGCTTGTCTGCTCAGTTTTGCCACTGCTGCTGACATGGGACTGATAGCCCTCATTACAACCTTCATGCACAGTGTGACATTGTGAATCAGTTCCCATCATTGTTTCATGGTTTAGGGAGACCCAAGACAATGAAACTATAACTTCATATCAATGAGGACATTTGCCCTGTTTTACAACACCACCATAGAATTGCTTTTCACTTATAAGAAGGTGTTAAGAAAGAACTAGAAACGCTGTTGAACCATCAGATCATTGAATGCTCCACTGGTCCTACACCATGGGTTTCACCCATAGTGGTGGTGCCCAAAATAAGACAGTGGAGGTACAGTGCGCATCTGTGTTCATATGCGCCAGGCAAACAAAGCAATTGAGAGAGAAAGACATCCTGGTGCACACATAGCAAGCATGATCATGCAACTGAATGGAGCCAAAGTGTTCCATTGTCTTGACCTGAACGAGGCATACTCTCAACTTGAGCTGGAAGAAAACTGTAGGCACATTACTACTTTTTCGACTCATTTTGGTTTGTTCAGATATAAAAGACTGAGTTTCAGATTGTCTTTAGCTGCAAAAATATTCCAGGATGTTATACGTCGAATAATTTAACCTGTTAAACATGCTTTGAAATACAATTATGACATACTCGTATTTGGGACAACACAAAAGGAGCATGACAAGACTCTTACACAAGTGTGCCAGCTTGCTGATGCAGGTCTTGTTCTGAATGCAGCAAAGTGTGAATTTCAGAAGACCAAACTTAAATTCTTTTGGCACATATTCTCTGATGGGGTAATGACTAGGCCTGGGCGGTAAATTCCGTTCCGCTTGTGGAATTTGCGGAATTTGGGTAATTTCGCGTTCCGCGGAGAAGGCGGATTAGCCAAAAATTCCGCGATCCGTGGCTTCGCGCAATTTTTTGCTTGTTCGCGCTTTCAAAATGCGTGTTCACGAGATATTTCCCCCCGAGCACGCAAACAGTGTTTGCGAACAGGAAACAAGCATCTCAAATGGGCGGAACAAGCAATTCTGCATGTTCGCGGAATTTCTGCGTGCTCGCAGAGATTTTTTACCGTTTGCAGAGCTTTGCTTAGCGTGACTACGCAAATTCCGCCCACCCCTAGTAATGACTCCTGCCAAGGTGCAAGCACTGTCATCCGCCTGCCCCCCACAAGATGGAATGCAATCTTTCCTTCGCACGGCCCGTTATTGCTCAAGATTTATTTGGGACTTTGCTACAGTGAGTGCTCTATTGAGAGAGTTGGCGAAGCGAAATGCCCAATTCCAGTGGTCTCCTGAGTGTGACCAAAGTATCAAAGGAATAAAACATGCAATTGAGAAGGCTACTAAAATGGCCTATTTTGACCCCAAACTACATACTGAGATCACAATAGATATGAGCCCAGTGGGGCTGGAAGCAATCTTTGGCCAACACAATGGTCATCCAAATGCTCAGAGACACATTGTGGCCTATGCCAGTCGAAGCTTTTCTGATTCTCAGCCATAAAAGGAGAGTCTGGCTGTAGTGTGGGCCTGTGAACATTTTCCTTTTGGTTTGTCCTTCTGTGAATAGGGACTCTGTCCACCTTTCTTGAGGTTCTCCGAGCTACCTTCTTTGACAATCTGGTACTAACCCTGAGGTCAGTGACGACACTCTGATACAAAACCAGAGGTCAGGCTCTTTCTCAAGCTCTCTGGGTACAGTGTTCTTGGAATCAATCAGGCATTGGTACAGGTCTAGCTTTGCAAAGCAATTACTGAAAATGCGCTCTCTCATCACTAGATTGTACAGCCGATCATAGACACTTACTTTGCTGCTATTCACCAAACCATCTCGTGGCTTACTGGAGTAATGTACAAAATTCTCCCAGTATTAGTGAGACATTTTTTGGCTGCCCCTAAACTTCAAGCAGTACTTCTCTGGATTAAGAACAAACTTGACAACAAGGCTCATCCGGTCAGCTTTATCTAGGGCCAGTAGGGTATCTTTCCCAGTCACAGGCATATGATTCCAGAAATCATCCCCCCAATCCTCCCCTGTGACTCTCTGCATGCATAGAACTACCTCATAAGCCTCAAACAATTTCTCAATGTCATCCCTTACCACAAAACTAGTCAGCAGGCCTTTGGAGATATGGGCCCTTTTACCTGCTTTATGTACTTCATTTTCGCAGCCAACATCTTCACAGGACTCTGTGACTCTCCTGGCTCTCAGGTCCAGTTCATTATGGCTCACCACATGGGCCAACAAGATTTTCTTTTCCTCCAGAGTCAATGTTTTCTCCCCCAGGGCTGTGACTGCTGTTGCTTCAACTGTCCTTTATTACCTGGCCAGCTTTTTCACCTCCATGGCCACAGTGGCCAGTTGCAGCCTCAGCTCTCTCTCAACTTTCTTGTCCTCCAACTCTTCAAAGGTCAGGTTGTGAGAGGACACGCTGTTCTCCACCCTGGACCTCTCAAGGAACCTCACACCTGTGGGCACTCTTCTTGCGTCTGACTCTGGGGGCATTAGCATGATATTCTCTTCCTCCTCTTCTGTTTCATTTTCCTCTTCTGCCCCATCATCTTCCAGCCCCTATGACGTAGACTGCAACATACGGGCTGCTACCTAGGTTCTGGGGGCTATCTTGTCCTCCAGTTTCTTGGAGCCTTTTTTTTAGCTGCAGCACCCTTTCCTTACACAACTTTTCATCTCTGTCAGAGTACATTTGTGCATTCTCCTAATCCCATCACTGAACACCAATTAAAGAAAGGGAAATTTAAGTTAAGGGGGTGAGAAGCCAATTTAAATAATAATCACAATCCTTGTCAGGGTGAACCACTAAAATCACTAAAATAAACCGGTGCTTGACCCCTTGGTAGCTTAGCACAAAACAGGCAGGCTTAACTTAGAGGCAATGCGTAAAGTATTTATGCAGTACTCAAACAGTAACAAAGTGAAACACAAGAAAATCCCAAAGCAGAAGGGGTTGCTGGCAGGACGAGCTGTAACCAGGATCCAAAGTGGGGCTTGACGGCGGTAGACTGTTGAAAAGCAGGATCCTAGTGTGGTAATTGGCGAAGGTGGCAAAGCTCAGAGCGGTTGAGGCAGAAGTCTGTGCCCAGGTAGGCCTCGATGTCGACAGGTTGCTGCTTGATGCTGATCCCAATGAAGCCCTCTATGTTCAGACGTAGAAACATTTTTGGGAGTCAGATCTCCTTTAGTAGGGCAAACCAGCTAGCTGATGCCGGCCGGCGATTCAACTTTGATGGCTGTGCCTTCAACTGCGATCCCGGTCTCTGTCTGTTTTCCAGGCAGAAAGTTGGCAAAAGGTTTTTTAATTCCAGCTTTTGCAGTTTGGAGAGGAGGAGTACACTCTAACACCAGCCATGTATCCAGGTCCTGGAGGGCACCACTTGGGGGTTAGGACTCACTCCAACAGAGGCCAGCAGCAGGGTCTAGGACAGATCCAGTTGGAACTGACAGCTGTGCAGTTGCACGGAGAGCTGGAAGCTCTGGAAGCTTGTTGTGTTCCTGTAGCTCAAACAGGAGGTCGGCCAACTGATCCCTGGAGTCACTTCTGGGGTCCTGGGTTCAAGGCAAGCAGGTCCAGTCTTCTTTCAGGTTCTTCAGACAGTAGTGCAGTCCTTCTTCTGATTTTTCACATGTCCAGGAGTGTTCTGAAGAGAGGTATGTGGGGTAAACTGTTATGCCCAGTGTCAGCCTGTGGGTGGGGGACAGGCCTTTATGCCACTAGCATTTCCTCTACTTCTGATGGGTTTAATTCTATCCTGATAAGACAAGGGGGAGGGGCAGGCCTAGGTGTAAGCTTCATCTGCTAGCTACAAGGTAGGCATCCTCTGAAGCTCAGGAAGGGGTTGGGCACGCCCCCATAAGCCATCCTGTCAAGGGAGGAGATACCCTCTCCATTCCCTGCCCCTTTATCCACTGTGTGTGAGCAGTGCATAGCTCATCACAGAGGAGCCATCTGGGGCCAAGTGACAACCAGACACTGGTAGTAAGGTATTTTGGTTTTAGGCAGGAAAATGACATCTTTCTAAAAGTGTCATTTCCAAAACATTCACCTTCTCCATTAAGTTGGATTTTAAACTGCTATTAAATTAAAGAAAGTCAATTTTTTCTAGCTACTTCGAAACGGAATTTAGCATTTAATAAAGGTAATAGTGTAAATTAGTGTTAACCTATGGCAGGCCAGCCTTGCCACCGTGAAAAACGACTTTGTAGGTTTTTCACCTCTGGGACATGTAAAACATAAATTGGGCATGTACGGCCTGCCTTAGGGGTAACTTATAAATATTAAGAAGAAGGTTTAGGCCTGGCAAAGGTTTATCGGAATAGCAGTTTTAAAACTGCTCACCCCGGCTGCATTGTCAGGCCTGGAGACATGTTTTAAAGTGCTATTTTCATGGGTGGCACAGGAACGACTGCAGCCTCCTAATAGCATTTGATTTACAGGCCCTTGATACATGTAGTTTCGTATATTAGAGGCTTATAAGTAAATTAAATGTGCCAATTAGGCATGTGCCAATTTTACTGTGTTTAAAAGGGAGAGCACAAACACTTTGTCACTGATTAGCAGGAGTAAGTTGTGCTGAGTCCTATAGCCAACAAAAACAGGCTCTGCAAAAGAACGCAAACATCCAGGGAAATGCCACGTAAAAGATGCTAATTTCTAACACATTCTTATATACAGACAATACTGTATCTGGACTTTGACTGTAATGTAGGTTAACTTTACATGAGGCATATTATAGGGGTGTTATGTCATTCCTATGACTTCACTGCAAGTGAAATAATTGCACTTGCTGATTAGATAGAAAGCTTTATTGTATGATTTATTTAAAATGGTTGCAATTCCTATAAAATCAAGATGAATTAAATGTAAAGCTCATGGGGGCGTGGCTAGCCGACACTCAAGATGGCTGCATTGGAATAAGGCTCCGGTCGGCCGCCGACTAATTCTCCCCCTATATCCGTTCCATTGATCAGTTTGCCCACATTTTGTGAAGCCGCTGATGCGCCTTGAGACGAGGATCCTTCCGATCCGCTGTTGAGCCCAGTCGGACCCCGTTTGCTGAAAATATTGCCGCTGGAGGTTGCTGACTGGGAGCTGAGTAGATCTGGCCGTGATGCTGCATGGCTTTCCCGGCTGCCAGCGGGCGCGTTGAAGTTAGCCGGCCCGGGGGACGCCTACCGAGACCAGGCCCCTCGTCCACCAACAGCCGCCAGCTCTACATCCTTCAGGCACGGAGACCTCAAGATGCTGCCGGTGGGGGTAGGAGACCCGCGGTGCTGGAGACATCGCGCCCAGGGTTCGTGGCTCCTCCCCGCTGGCTATTGCTTGTGTTTTCGGACGGAGGCCCCCGTCGCGGTGTGTGCTGCAGATACACTGTGTTGGGGCCCGTTGATGTTACGGGATGCTTTTCCCCGTCCGTCCCCCTCCTCCCCTTCATTTTGCGATTTGGCTCTGCTGGGGGCCCGGGGGTTTCTACAAGACAGGGATAAGTCACCTTCCTGATTCTGTTACCTCGCCACACGCCAGTGCTGGGAATGCCTTCACCCCTTGAGAGACCTGCGACACCGCTGCCATCTTGTGTTTCGGCCTGCTTCCCGTCGACGGGTCTCTGGAGCAGTTGCACCGACCTCTCCTGTCTGCTTGCCAGTATACCCGGTGCTCGACGCTCCCCTGATCTCACCATTCTCAGTCAAAGGGGTGAAACAAGACACAATGGCCGCAGCTAGGAGCCCCGAGACGTCCGCCTTGCTAAAACTAATGAAATTCACCCATTCCAAGCCCGGTGACACGGAGGAGAAACTGGATGATGCGGGGGAGAGGCAACAAGCTGACGATGGTGGCCCGACTTTAGCAGACATTATGGCAGCAGTCCAGGGAGTCCGTACGGCACTGGAACTCAAGATTGACACGGTCTCGATTGATGTCAACCTTATCCGCGACGATCTAAGAAATATGGGGGAACGAGTTAAGGCGAATGTAGACTCCAGCGACATGCTCACGCATTCCACGACGCAGCTGGAATCGACGGTCAAGCAACTGCAGGCCCAGACGTCCGATTTTGAGGCTCGGTTGGAAGATTACGAAGAACGAGCGAGAAGGAACAACGTACGCATTTTGGGGGTTCCCAAACGGGTGGAGGGACACGCCGTGGACCTGTTAGTTGAAGACTTAATCCAAAATCATCTACAGCCCCGGCCCCTTTCCAACTACTTCACTGTCAAATGTGCCCACAGGGTACCTGGAGGTCCTCCGAAGCCGGGCGCTCCGCCGCGTCCCATCCTGGAAGGGCTCTTCAATTTTCGTGACCGGGACATCATCCTTCAAGCTGCGAGGAGCAGTCCTCCTCTAAAATTAGAGAACTCGAACATAACCTTTTTTCCGGACTTTACCAACAAAGTACAGCAGAAACGCCACTCCTTCCTGGAAATAAAGCGAGCTCTCCGGGGCCACAATTTGAAATATGCTATGCTCTTCCCCGCAAAGCTACGTGTGCAATCGGATGGTAAGTCGCTGTTCTTTCTGTCCCTGGAGGTGACCTGGGACTGGCTGGCGGGATGGCCCCTCCTCTGTGGGTTGTGATGGCTTGACCCGGAATCAGCCACATGGCACCGACCGTCTTCGAGGAAAGGTTGACTGAGTTCCTGTGACACAGGTATTTGCAGGCTTAACATGAACTGGGGTCTGTACCCCGCGTCTAATGACCAGCTACGATATTTACTGGGGTGCCCTTGGTCGCATGCCTTGGTCTTAGATGACGAGAGACACTTGGTTTCTGGACATTGTTTGCTACATATGTTACCTTCCATGATGAGCGTTTTATGATTGTTATAAATGTTTGATTATGGTGTGGGTTGGGGGGTGGTGCTGGGACATATCTCCTGGACTGATTGTAGCTATGTGTTCCTGATATGGGGCTCTGACATCCTTTAGGCTTTAAATGGGCAACAGTATTTTCCCCTAGGGGGGGAAGTGGGTTGAACCTTGGGATAGTTTGGCTGTGTAACGTTCCCCTATACATGGTTCTAGGTTTGGGTCCACAAGCGCTCTGCAAATTGGGGTGGTGGGCGGTTCTGAGTCCACATTGCATGGAGGCAGGGTGGGGGGGGTTTGGGGGGGTTCCAGTGTGTTTTCTTGAGGGTTTTTTTTCTCCATTGTTTTGTTGCTTTTTGAGCAGTCTGTTTATTATTATCACACTCAATGGTGGAGTAATAATCAAAACACACGACAACCCACCCTGTATATTTTTCACATTCTGGGGGCTCTCGTCTCCCGGTGGGGCGATACGTCCCATTACGCACTGTCATTTTATAGGCCTTGTGGGAGGTAGGACTTCCACTCTCCGTTGTACATCAGTGATATTCCTATGGCCTCTGCCCCCCTGGGTCGGCTTAAAATAATCTCCTGGAATGTGAATCGATTGGGTGACCGGATAAAACGGGGGATAGTTTTGCAATATCTTAAACGTCACACACCTAACCTAGTGTTGCTTCAAGAAACACATATTCCTGGCACCACATACTGCGCACTAAATCGGTGAGGTTACAAATTACTTGCCCACGCGGGTTACACATGAGGATCAAGAGGGATGGGTATTCTGGCATGCGCATCCCTTCCCTTTCAAGTCACAACAATTGCACGCGACCCTGCTGGCCGCTTTGTTACAGTGTCTGGGCGGTGGGAGGGTCACCCCTTAAAGTGACCTCGCTCTACATATCCCCCAAACTCCACTCCTCCACTCTGACTGATTTAGCCCCCCATATGTTGACTCTACCCGACGGGGACATTTTACTGGGAGGGACTGTAATGCCGCCCTGGCTGGGGATTTAGATCGTCTACCACCCAGGCATGGTGAACCACAGGGGAAACTCGGATCCTACTTCCTAATGGCCATGGGACTGGTAGATGTATGGTGCACACACCACCCCTCCGATCGGCAATACACCTTCCTTTCCAGGGTCCACGGGAGCATGTCCCATATTGATTACCTCTTCTGCCAAGCCACACAGCTTTCTATGTTCAGTGACATCACCTTTTTACCCAGGGGCATATCTGACCTTTCTCCTGTATTGGCCCACTACGGGCGTGTACCATCCCGATCCCATCAGGAGATGGCCCTCAACCCATGGTATCTTCAGATTCCGGAGATTCGGGACAAATTGATACAGGCCACGTCAGACTTTTTTGCTGAAAAAGAGGGCTCTGTTGCATTGGATGTGATGCTTTGGGAAGCATATAAGACGGTTATTCGTGGGAGCGGTGGTAGCAGGTCACCAGAAGGAGAAACGTAAGCAACTAGAGGGTATAGAACTAGAGGTGACCAACCTCGAACGTGAACTCATCACATCCGCCTCCCCTGACACGTCCCACTGACTTGCAGTGAAACAAAAAGAATATAATGATATAGCCAGAGAGGCAGCCCAAGCGCACTACCGATCCACTCAATATCGGGTATATGAAATTGGAGACAAGGTAAGTAAATTGTTGGCATGGTTAGATAAGCGTGAGTTAGCCAATAGGTGGGTGGCTGAAATTGTTACTCCAGATGGAGTGCAACGATGCGACGGAGATGGGATTTCTGAGAGTTTTGCTAGCCATTTTGAGCAACTCTATGTCCTCACATCCACCTCCACCCAAGAGGAGGCAGCTGACCTGCTTTCCACTCTCCCCCGCCGAGGTTAGACCCTAAGGATGTTGCGTACCTCGACACTGCCTTGACTCCTGAGGAGGTGTCTAAGGCGATTGGTGCACTACGTTCCGGGAAGACCAGGGGTCCTAGTGGTCTACCAGTCGAGCTTTATAAAGCAGTCTCTTCGATATTTGCTCCGTTTCTAGTGAGAATGTATGATGAGAGTGTGGAGCGTGGAATCTTGCCCGAAACACAACGATTGGCTAACATTGCGGTCATACATAAAAACGAGAAACCTCCAGATCATTGTAGTTCGTACCGACCGATTTCCCTTCTTGACCCAGGAGTCAAAATCCTAGACAAACATCTGGCCCTTCGCCTCGCATCCCATCTCCATACATTAATACATCTGGATCAATCCGGTTTCATGCCAGCCAGAAATACGGCGCTCAACCTTCGTCGCCTCTTTGGAATGCTGGGGAGAGCCCCCACCATACAAGAAGACACAGTAATTTTGTCCTTGGACGCCAAAATGGCGTTTGACATGATGGAGTGGCCTTTTCTGTTTGCTGCTCTGGAAAGGTATGGCTTTGGCCCGCGTTTTAT
Organism: Triturus cristatus; assembly: GCF_964204655.1. Lineage (NCBI taxonomy): Eukaryota > Metazoa > Chordata > Amphibia > Caudata > Salamandridae > Triturus > Triturus cristatus. The sequence goes on from NC_140581.1 coordinate 272,049,628, forward strand.
GTCCAAGGTGCGTTTACTATATACCAAAACCCTGGCTCGCGTCTTGGTGAATGGTGGCAGATCAGTAATTTTTGAGTTGTGAAAGGGCACAAGGCAGGGCTGCCCCCTGTTGACGTTGCTGTTCGGCCTCACGCTGGAACCCATTGGCTTTATGGATCAGAGGTGACCCCTCTATCCGTGGACTGAATTGGGCCCTGGACTGGTCGGACAGGATCTCCCTCTACGCGGACGATATTCTATTATATGTGGCCAAACCCCGGGCTTCTCTTCACGCGGTGCTGCACATTCTTACTCTTTTTCGGAAATACTCGGGCTACACCATCAACTGGGACAAGTCACTGATCTATGTCCTCAGTGGGGAGCCCCCACGGCTCCCTCCAGGCTGCACTGCCGGCATAGTCACGGACGGCTTTCGCTACCTGGGCATCTACGTCACGAGAGACGCAGCCGTCTTTCACCAGAAGAACCTTAGCCCTCCCCTGCATCGCCTCCGGACTGACGTGCAGCATTGGAAGACACTACTCATTACTCTACTGGGTAGAGCTGCCCTTTTTAAAATGATGGCACTTCCGCACTTCGTATATGCCTTACAGAATGCTCCTTATCCTGTCCCGTTTCAATATTTCCAAACGATTGATTCCGATGTCCGTTCATTAATATGGAACGGAGGCGCGGCCTGAATTGCACTGACAAAACTCACGCATAGCTGGTACGATGGAGGTATTGCTCTCCCTGCAATCAAACTATATTACAGGGCCTCACAACTGGTGGTCCTCAACCATTGGGCTCACCGGCCCATCTCAGACCCCGCGTACAGAATGGATAGATATAATATGACAGCGGGCAATTACATGAGGGCATTATACGGGGGGCTCAAGCAGTTACCCATTTTCACCCTTACATCCACCACAGTCTCGATCTGGCATACAGCGACTGCCGCGCTGGAAGGGTCAAATTACATGGGCTACTCCACTGCTGGATTCCTGCCTCCTGGGTATGCTATTGAGCCAACCGGGGTTTGACAAATGGGACCTGATCGGTCTTTCCACGGTGGGGGACTTGTGGACGGGGGTTCGGTGGTTCCTTTCAGTGAATTGCAAGCACAGTATCAGTTACATGAGGGCGAAACATTCCGGTATCTTCAGGCACGCAGTGCATTAAATAAAGTTCCAAATTGCCCGTCTCTTCACCTCTCGAGGACAGACTTCTTGATGACTATCTTCCAGATAAGGTCATCTCTCTGACCTACCACAAGATACTTAATAACTTACCGGAACCTCTCGATAAACTCCGCGCGAAGTGGTCAGATGATGTGGGGGAAATGCCTGACGAAGACTAGAGGGAGGCCCTGGCATCTTCCAGGGAGGTGGTAATCCAGTCCCGCTTTAAGTTGATACAACTTAAAATACTTCACAGGGCTTATTACACTAACACAGCACTTCTTAAAATGGGACTGACGATCTCCCCACTCTGTCCCCGAGGCTGTGGCTCCTTAGGTACTATCTTACACCAGTGGTGGGACTGTCCTTTTCTTCAACAGTATTGGAGTGCAGTGGTGTCTACCATGCCCTGAATATGTCGGAAATCAATTGAACTCTCCCATCGACTTTTATTGTATTTTAAACATTTGGGACGCCACCGATATCAATCCCACCGAACAACTATGGGTTTCTCTGGGTTGTATTATAGCAAAACGTAATATAGCCAGGACATGGAAGGGGGGAGTCATGCCCCGCAACAAGGACTGAGCCGAAGACATGGACTGGTGCATGCAGGCTGAAAGGGTAATATATGAGAGCAGAGGCTGCCCAGGCAAATGGACCAAAATATGGGGCCCTTGGAACGAAAGCAGAGGGTTTTTGTGTGCCCCCTTTGAAGATGACTCCCCATTTAATGTTGATAAAGAAACATTACAATGGCTTACTCTCCCTATGGGTCACTATCATTATCTGTACATTATCTGTATTGTCTTTTTTGCGTTTATTGATTGTATGTATGAGGTGTTTAGCTTTCGTGATCTGTTCATTTTGATGGCTGCTCTTTTTCTTTGTGTTGATGTCTTTATGGTATTATTGTTTTTTGCTCCTTTAATAAAAAAGATTTATTAAAAAAAAGAATGTAAAGCTCATAAGACCAATTAATAATAGTGATTTGAAAAATAAAACAGCCCGCCATTGATAAAATGATCTGTCAAATTCATATTTAAAGGTATTTACCCCGCCACGAGAAAATAAGTTATCAGAGTGCTAATGGCTGTGCTCTTTCCAAGACAGGCCGATAAAGTGCAAGATGTCCTCCAGGTCCGACTTGACCTTACCAGTGTGGAGAATTAATGTACAGAACCATTCAGAGCATGATTGAGTATGCCGTCGGCCTCATATTAATTGAGTCAGTTTCATTTGCCTTAATGCCCCCGGCTCGTGCCTTGAATAGATCACAGGGGGCACAGATAGTTGATTGTCAATTAGGAGTGTGCAGGGGAAGCTCTGCACAACTCATCAATTGCCTTCTTCATAAATGTTAAGAACCAAACCTGTTAGTTGGCTACATTCACCACAGTGGCGAAACAATAGCCCCCACAGCCCCTGTGGTTGGGGGGCCCCCGAGCTCCAGGGGGCTCTCTCGGGCACTTTGTATGGGCAGCGGGCAGTGGCGGCTCCTCTGCTACGGCGAAGGAGTGTCGCCCCACGGCCAGGAGCAGCAAAGAAAGGGAAAAATAAAATTATAATAACGGAATGTTCTTATAATTTAATTTTTCTCCTCCTGCGGCAGTGCGTGAGAGGGCAGAGTGAAGCTGCAGGGGAGGAGTGGTAGACACTCCTGTGCTCAACGACAGTTTGGTAGGTCCTTTCGAGCCGCCCAAAACAGTCATGCGCACTTCCCTGTTCTCCATGCAGGCTGCATTACAGCCTGCATGGAGAACATGCCCACGCCTACAGCCCCTGGCTGAGCACCGTGTCACAGCTCTCAGACCAATCACAATGCTCCAATGCGTTGTGATTGGCTTAGGGGTGGGAGCCTGGCTGCCTGCTTTCTGCTCCAACCTGGAGTCGGACACAGGCAGCAGGAGAGAAGACGCAGGACAAGGCAGCTACAAGGTAAGTTTTTATTTTAATATTATATATTTTTTTAAAGCATCCCGCTACCCCCCTCCCTGCGCGCCCGTCCCCCCACCCACCTCCTGTGCCGGCCTCATTCTGGTAGCGGGCCCCTGGACTGAGAGCTTCTGACTTGGTTCGGAAAAGGAGGGTCCCCTCAAGTTTTATTACGCCACAGATTCACCCCTTAAACATTTTTCCACTGTGGCCTTGCAAGTGCAGATATTTAAAACTCTGAAAAGTGGGGAGGAGGAGCCTAGCGCGCAACCAAGATGGCCGCGTAGGTGCGAAGCTCCCGAGGACCTCTGCGACCTCCTGAATTAATCCTGATTATATCCTGTCTTTGACGAGGGGACTGTGTCTGTGTACCCGAGCTGAGGCGGCACCCGTTTTCCGTTTTCGAATCGGACCCCGGACACTGGTGGGAGCACCGATCGAAGATTGCGGCCCTCTCCGCGCCGGCCCCCCGGATTGGAGTTGTGGGGCGATCCGGGGACAAAGCGAACAACAACGGCGGGCAGGGCTGGGCGACTCGCGTACCCCGCGCTTTCACTTTCGCTTTTGCGCCCTCCTTGCCCTCAAGCGAGGTAGGGTTGCGGAGCGGGGTGCGGTGGTGTGGCCTTGCCCTTGTGCCCGGCTGACCCGCCGGCTGTGAGCCGTCCTGCGGTGCAGTGGTCAACCCCCCCCCGGAACCCGTGAACTGGTTTATCGGCCCTTTCGAGGAGATTGGCACGACTTTGGGAGTGCGACATGTCCACAAAGCAAGATGGCGACCGGGCCAAGGTGAAATCGACCCGCCGCGGCCCGGCACATCAATCAAACAGTATGGACCGCTACACCCTCCAGAAGGGATCCCCAGAGGCACAGCGTACATCCCCCGCGGGCCCGGCTGAGGCATCTGCTCAGCCCGCGGATCTGACCCTCCGGGACGTCATGGGCACCATTGCCGAAATGAAGGCCTCGGTGGACCAGCGCTTTGATACTCTGGCGCAGAAGATAGACTCGGCCCTGGTGGAGGTGGGCCTGGTGAGAGCCGACTTGTCTAAAACAAATGACCGGGTCGATTCCCTGGCCCACACCACCTTAAGTCTCACTACAGACGTGGCGGCCCTTCAAAAGGAGGTGCACCGGCTTGGCCTGGCGAGCGCCATGATGGACCGTCGATTGGAGGACGCCGAGGGTCGGGCCCGGAGGAACAACGTTCGTATTGTCGGGGTGCCGGAGGGACGGGAAGAGGAGGCGGCAGATTTGTTTGTGGAAGACCTGATCCTCACCCGTCTCCAGCCCCGGGGGCTGAGTAAACTTTTTGCGGTGGAACATGCTCACAGGGTCCCCGGAGGAAGACCTAAGGTCGGAGCTCCGCCGCGGCCTCTCATTGCCCGGATTTTTAACTTTCGGGACAGAGACGCTATCTTGCAGACTTCCAGGCTACAGGGACCGGTCAAGCTTGATAATATGGACGTGAATTTCTACCCTGACTTTACTCCGACGGTCCAAAAGCAGAGACTGAGTTTTCTCGGAGTTAAACGTCGCCTACGGGACATGAACCTTAAGTACTCAATGCTTTTTCCAGCTAAGCTGAGGGTGGAGGTGGATGGTCGCACGCATTTTTTTGACCGTCCCGAGGCGGCTGGGGACTGGTTGGATACTCTGCCTGGGGACCGGGGCCGGGGGGGTGGGGGGGGTGCGGTTGGCGGGGAGGGCGCACCGGATCAGAACTGAGGGGTGAATAGTAGGCCTTGCTCTGGACAACATTTTGGTTACCATTCACTGATCGTGTATGTTCCCTTCCTATGGAGGTCGTACGGGGTCCGTTGGGGGCTTTCCCTCCTCCTCTGGGGGACTAGTTCGTTTTTCATCTATGGGGCGACAGGCACACTGCACTTTGGGGGGGCTGTCTGGGCTCATGCAGGGGTGCAGGGAGGGGGGAGTTCTGTTGGGATGGGTGGGTGGGGGTGGAGTGTTGTTTGTTTGCACCGCAAGGCGAACCCTTTACTGTGTTGTTGTTTTTGATATGCTCTTTGGGGGACGGTTGATGGCTTTCATGTATGATGGGGGGTAGGGACCTGACTGTGTTATCATGGAACGTTAATGGACTGGGGGATAGGATTAAGCGTGGTGTGGTCCTGCAGTATCTGAAACGAATTTCACCAGATGTGATCTTCCTGCAGGAGACACACCTTATAGGTAATTCCTTTCATGCCATGAATCGGAGAGGCTATCGCTTGGTGGCCCATTCGGGCTTCACCTCGGGCTCGCGGGGGGTGGGCATCATGATTAAGAACTCGCTCCCATTGGAGATTGATGAGGTGCGCCATGATGAGAGGGGACGTTACACTGGCTTGGTGGGTAGAATGGAGGGCAGAGTGGTCGTTTTTGTATCGGTGTACGTTCCACCGGGGTTGCAATCTACCACGTTTGCGGACCTGGGGCGCCTCCTCCTTGACCTCCCGGATGGGCTTTTGGTAGTTGGGGGGGACTTTAATGCGGTGGCTTCAGGATCTATGGATCGTCATCCCCCCAGGGACCTCCCCCGGGCACAGGCGTGGCTGTCCGGCCTCTTAGATGCACTAGGATTGGTGGATTGCTGGTGACTTAAGCATCCCGCTCAGCTGCAATACACCTTCCACTCGGGTGCCCATGGTAGCCTCTCGCGGCTTGATTATATCCTTGTTCCTGCGGCCTATGCTGGGAGGGTGGGAGAGGTGCGCCATTTGGCACGGGGTATTTCAGATCACTCCCCACTACTGCTGCATCTGGATGTCTTCCCGAGGGGGGAGGGCAGGGTGGCCCCAATTAATGCCTGGTACCTGCGCGACCCCACTATTCGAGCCGAATTGATCAAATCCTTGCAGCGGTACTTTGAGGAGAATGTGGGGTCTGTCCCTTCTGCCATCTCCCTTTGGGAGGCTTTTAAGGTAGTTCTTCGGGGGGAGGCCCTCTCCCTTATCTCCCAGGCCCGGAGGCGCGAGCGGGAGGAGGTAACCCGGGTGGAGGCCGAAATTACTGAACTAGAGGGTGCCCTGGGGAGCGGGGTGACGGATGCCACATTGCATGTTTTACACCTCAAGCAGGCGGCCTATAGGGCCCTCGTCACGGAGGCGGCCAGGGGCCTCAGTAGAGAGCAACAGGGGCGACTGTATGATGTGGGTGATAAGGCTGGTAAATTGATAGCGTGGTTGGATAAAAAGGAGAGAGCGAGTCGTGTGGTTCCGTTGATCGAGAGGATGGATGGTGTATGTGTCACTGAGCCGGACGCCATTGTCTCCTGCTTCGCGGATTATTTCCGTGAGGTATATTCCCCGGTTTCTCCCTGCTCGGAGGAGGATTCCCATGCCCTGCTTCGGGACATCGCGCTGCCCTCCCTTTCGGTGGAGGACAGGGATTCGCTGGACGCTCCTCCCACCTCGGACGAAATTGCCCTTGCTATCCGCTCGGTCGCATCCGGCAAGGCCATGGGCCCCAATGGCATTCCTATCGAGCTGTACAAGCTGCGACCGGATGTGCTGGCGCCCCACCTGCGCGCGATGCTCCTGGCGGCCTGCTCGCGGGGTTCCCTTCCGCCGGACCAGCGTCTGGCCACGATCGTGGTGATCCACAAGGAGGGGAGACCCCGTGAGCGGGTCACATCCTATAGGCCTATCTCGCTCTTGAATGCGGAGCCCAAAATCCTCGCCAAGGTGCTGGCCAACCGGCTGGTCGGCGTGGTGGGCGATTTGGTCCACCAAGACCAGTCCGGCTTCATACCCCATCGTAACACGGCCCTTAATCTGCGACGCTTGCACGGGGTGCTCGCGCGTGTCCCGTTCGTGCGGGAACCGGCCATCTTGGCGTCCTTGGATGCCACCATGGCGTTTGATACGCTTGAGTGGCCATACATTTGGGCGATGCTGGCGAAGTTTGGCTTCGGACCGGGCTTCATCAGCTGGGTCAAATTGTTGTATTCCGGCCCATTGGCGCAGGTGGTGGTGAATGGACGAGTTTCGGCCCCATTCGCACTGGGACGGGGTACGCGACAGGGCTGCCCCCTGTCGCCTCTCCTGTTTGCACTGGCCCTGGAGCCCCTGGCGGAGTGGCTGCGGTGGCACCCTTCCATCCGTGGTCTCCGTTGGACCCCCGAGCATGAGGACCGTGTGTCCCTCTACGCTGATGATATCCTTCTATATCTCGCCTCCCCGTGTAAATCACTGATCGTCCTAGTTGATGTTTTGCGCTCATTCGGTCGCAACTCAGGCCTCGTCATCAACTGGGCGAAATCCTGTGTATATGTGCTTGCCGGGGAGGCTCCGGACCTACCACGGGACTGTCCGATCCAGATCGCCTCCCAGGGGTTTCGGTACCTGGGTATATATATTACTCTGGACCCGGAGGCCCGCTACGAGCGGAATTTGCTGCCCCCCCTCCAGCGCTTGAAGGAGGACGTGGTGCGTTGGCGGCGTCTGCCGCTTTCGCCGCTTGGCCGTGAGAGGGCAGAGTGAAGCTGCAGGGGAGGAGTGGTAGACACTCCTGTGCTCAACGACAGTTTGGTAGGTCCTTTCGAGCCGCCCAAAACAGTCATGCGCACTTCCCTGTTCTCCATGCAGGCTGCATTACAGCCTGCATGGAGAACATGCCCACGCCTACAGCCCCTGGCTGAGCACCGTGTCACAGCTCTCAGACCAATCACAATGCTCCAATGCGTTGTGATTGGCTTAGGGGTGGGAGCCTGGCTGCCTGCTTTCTGCTCCAACCTGGAGTCGGACACAGGCAGCAGGAGAGAAGACGCAGGACAAGGCAGCTACAAGGTAAGTTTTTATTTTAATATTATATATTTTTTTAAAGCATCCCGCTACCCCCCTCCCTGCGCGCCCGTCCCCCCACCCACCTCCTGTGCCGGCCTCATTCTGGTAGCGGGCCCCTGGACTGAGAGCTTCTGACTTGGTTCGGAAAAGGAGGGTCCCCTCAAGTTTTATTACGCCACAGATTCACCCCTTAAACATTTTTCCACTGTGGCCTTGCAAGTGCAGATATTTAAAACTCTGAAAAGTGGGGAGGAGGAGCCTAGCGCGCAACCAAGATGGCCGCGTAGGTGCGAAGCTCCCGAGGACCTCTGCGACCTCCTGAATTAATCCTGATTATATCCTGTCTTTGACGAGGGGACTGTGTCTGTGTACCCGAGCTGAGGCGGCACCCGTTTTCCGTTTTCGAATCGGACCCCGGACACTGGTGGGAGCACCGATCGAAGATTGCGGCCCTCTCCGCGCCGGCCCCCCGGATTGGAGTTGTGGGGCGATCCGGGGACAAAGCGAACAACAACGGCGGGCAGGGCTGGGCGACTCGCGTACCCCGCGCTTTCACTTTCGCTTTTGCGCCCTCCTTGCCCTCAAGCGAGGTAGGGTTGCGGAGCGGGGTGCGGTGGTGTGGCCTTGCCCTTGTGCCCGGCTGACCCGCCGGCTGTGAGCCGTCCTGCGGTGCAGTGGTCAACCCCCCCCCGGAACCCGTGAACTGGTTTATCGGCCCTTTCGAGGAGATTGGCACGACTTTGGGAGTGCGACATGTCCACAAAGCAAGATGGCGACCGGGCCAAGGTGAAATCGACCCGCCGCGGCCCGGCACATCAATCAAACAGTATGGACCGCTACACCCTCCAGAAGGGATCCCCAGAGGCACAGCGTACATCCCCCGCGGGCCCGGCTGAGGCATCTGCTCAGCCCGCGGATCTGACCCTCCGGGACGTCATGGGCACCATTGCCGAAATGAAGGCCTCGGTGGACCAGCGCTTTGATACTCTGGCGCAGAAGATAGACTCGGCCCTGGTGGAGGTGGGCCTGGTGAGAGCCGACTTGTCTAAAACAAATGACCGGGTCGATTCCCTGGCCCACACCACCTTAAGTCTCACTACAGACGTGGCGGCCCTTCAAAAGGAGGTGCACCGGCTTGGCCTGGCGAGCGCCATGATGGACCGTCGATTGGAGGACGCCGAGGGTCGGGCCCGGAGGAACAACGTTCGTATTGTCGGGGTGCCGGAGGGACGGGAAGAGGAGGCGGCAGATTTGTTTGTGGAAGACCTGATCCTCACCCGTCTCCAGCCCCGGGGGCTGAGTAAACTTTTTGCGGTGGAACATGCTCACAGGGTCCCCGGAGGAAGACCTAAGGTCGGAGCTCCGCCGCGGCCTCTCATTGCCCGGATTTTTAACTTTCGGGACAGAGACGCTATCTTGCAGACTTCCAGGCTACAGGGACCGGTCAAGCTTGATAATATGGACGTGAATTTCTACCCTGACTTTACTCCGACGGTCCAAAAGCAGAGACTGAGTTTTCTCGGAGTTAAACGTCGCCTACGGGACATGAACCTTAAGTACTCAATGCTTTTTCCAGCTAAGCTGAGGGTGGAGGTGGATGGTCGCACGCATTTTTTTGACCGTCCCGAGGCGGCTGGGGACTGGTTGGATACTCTGCCTGGGGACCGGGGCCGGGGGGGTGGGGGGGGTGCGGTTGGCGGGGAGGGCGCACCGGATCAGAACTGAGGGGTGAATAGTAGGCCTTGCTCTGGACAACATTTTGGTTACCATTCACTGATCGTGTATGTTCCCTTCCTATGGAGGTCGTACGGGGTCCGTTGGGGGCTTTCCCTCCTCCTCTGGGGGACTAGTTCGTTTTTCATCTATGGGGCGACAGGCACACTGCACTTTGGGGGGGCTGTCTGGGCTCATGCAGGGGTGCAGGGAGGGGGGAGTTCTGTTGGGATGGGTGGGTGGGGGTGGAGTGTTGTTTGTTTGCACCGCAAGGCGAACCCTTTACTGTGTTGTTGTTTTTGATATGCTCTTTGGGGGACGGTTGATGGCTTTCATGTATGATGGGGGGTAGGGACCTGACTGTGTTATCATGGAACGTTAATGGACTGGGGGATAGGATTAAGCGTGGTGTGGTCCTGCAGTATCTGAAACGAATTTCACCAGATGTGATCTTCCTGCAGGAGACACACCTTATAGGTAATTCCTTTCATGCCATGAATCGGAGAGGCTATCGCTTGGTGGCCCATTCGGGCTTCACCTCGGGCTCGCGGGGGGTGGGCATCATGATTAAGAACTCGCTCCCATTGGAGATTGATGAGGTGCGCCATGATGAGAGGGGACGTTACACTGGCTTGGTGGGTAGAATGGAGGGCAGAGTGGTCGTTTTTGTATCGGTGTACGTTCCGCCGGGGTTGCAATCTACCACGTTTGCGGACCTGGGGCGCCTCCTCCTTGACCTCCCGGATGGGCTTTTGGTAGTTGGGGGGGACTTTAATGCGGTGGCTTCAGGATCTATGGATCGTCATCCCCCCAGGGACCTCCCCCGGGCACAGGCGTGGCTGTCCGGCCTCTTAGATGCACTAGGATTGGTGGATTGCTGGTGACTTAAGCATCCCGCTCAGCTGCAATACACCTTCCACTCGGGTGCCCATGGTAGCCTCTCGCGGCTTGATTATATCCTTGTTCCTGCGGCCTATGCTGGGAGGGTGGGAGAGGTGCGCCATTTGGCACGGGGTATTTCAGATCACTCCCCACTACTGCTGCATCTGGATGTCTTCCCGAGGGGGGAGGGCAGGGTGGCCCCAATTAATGCCTGGTACCTGCGCGACCCCACTATTCGAGCCGAATTGATCAAATCCTTGCAGCGGTACTTTGAGGAGAATGTGGGGTCTGTCCCTTCTGCCATCTCCCTTTGGGAGGCTTTTAAGGTAGTTCTTCGGGGGGAGGCCCTCTCCCTTATCTCCCAGGCCCGGAGGCGCGAGCGGGAGGAGGTAACCCGGGTGGAGGCCGAAATTACTGAACTAGAGGGTGCCCTGGGGAGCGGGGTGACGGATGCCACATTGCATGTTTTACACCTCAAGCAGGCGGCCTATAGGGCCCTCGTCACGGAGGCGGCCAGGGGCCTCAGTAGAGAGCAACAGGGGCGACTGTATGATGTGGGTGATAAGGCTGGTAAATTGATAGCGTGGTTGGATAAAAAGGAGAGAGCGAGTCGTGTGGTTCCGTTGATCGAGAGGATGGATGGTGTATGTGTCACTGAGCCGGACGCCATTGTCTCCTGCTTCGCGGATTATTTCCGCGAGGTATATTCCCCGGTTTCTCCCTGCTCGGAGGAGGATTCCCATGCCCTGCTTCGGGACATCGCGCTGCCCTCCCTTTCGGTGGAGGACAGGGATTCGCTGGACGCTCCTCCCACCTCGGACGAAATTGCCCTTGCTATCCGCTCGGTCGCATCCGGCAAGGCCATGGGCCCCAATGGCATTCCTATCGAGCTGTACAAGCTGCGACCGGATGTGCTGGCGCCCCACCTGCGCGCGATGCTCCTGGCGGCCTGCTCGCGGGGTTCCCTTCCGCCGGACCAGCGTCTGGCCACGATCGTGGTGATCAACAAGGAGGGGAGACCCCGTGAGCGGGTCACATCCTATAGGCCTATCTCGCTCTTGAATGCGGAGCCCAAAATCCTCGCCAAGGTGCTGGCCAACCGGCTGGTCGGCGTGGTGGGCGATTTGGTCCACCAAGACCAGTCCGGCTTCATACCCCATCGTAACACGGCCCTTAATCTGCGACGCTTGCACGGGGTGCTCGCGCGTGTCCCGTTCGTGCGGGAACCGGCCATCTTGGCGTCCTTGGATGCCACCATGGCGTTTGATACGCTTGAGTGGCCATACATTTGGGCGATGCTGGCGAAGTTTGGCTTCGGACCGGGCTTCATCAGCTGGGTCAAATTGTTGTATTCCGGCCCATTGGCGCAGGTGGTGGTGAATGGACGAGTTTCGGCCCCATTCGCACTGGGACGGGGTACGCGACAGGGCTGCCCCCTGTCGCCTCTCCTGTTTGCACTGGCCCTGGAGCCCCTGGCGGAGTGGCTGCGGTGGCACCCTTCCATCCGTGGTCTCCGTTGGACCCCCGAGCATGAGGACCGTGTGTCCCTCTACGCTGATGATATCCTTCTATATCTCGCCTCCCCGCGTAAATCACTGATCGTCCTAGTTGATGTTTTGCGCTCATTCGGTCGCAACTCAGGCCTCGTCATCAACTGGGCGAAATCCTGTGTATATGTGCTTGCCGGGGAGGCTCCGGACCTACCACGGGACTGTCCGATCCAGATCGCCTCCCAGGGGTTTCGGTACCTGGGTATATATATTACTCTGGACCCGGAGGCCCGCTACGTGCGGAATTTGCTGCCCCCCCTCCAGCGCTTGAAGGAGGACGTGGTGCGTTGGCGGCGTCTGCCGCTTTCGCCGCTTGGCCGAGCGGCCCTGTTTAAAATGATGTCGTTGCCGCGCTTTCTGTACGCTCTCCAGAACACGATGGATTTGGTTCCGGCGCGCTACTTCCGAGAGGTGGAGAGTTTGCAGCGTCGCCTGTTCTGGGACGGGAGGCCACGTATCGCATTGGCTAAATTGACGCTCCCGTGGTACGATGGGGGGGTTGCCCTCCCGGATATTAAACGGTATTACTGGGCCTCCCAGCTAGCTGCGATTAATCATGGCCTTTACGGGCCCGCCCTGAACCCGGCATTTGAAATGGACAAGATGCTCCTGCCCGGTGGTGACTACAATCGGGCGCTTTACTCTGGCGCGCTAGACCCTCGCCTGACGGGACCGACGCATGTCATGGTGCGTGTATGGCACGCGGCTAACGCAGCTATGGGGTGGAAGGACCGTTTGACCCGGGCGTCACCGCTATATGCATCGGCGAGGTTGGGCTCCTTGTGGACCTCGAAGGGCTTCGAGAAATGGGACACGATCGGCATTAGCACAGTGGGAGATCTCTGGACGAGGGGGGGATTCAAAACTTTCGAGATGCTGCAGACGGAGTTTCAGTTGCAAGGCAGTGAGTACTTCCGGTACTTACAAGTCCGCCACGCGCTGGGCTCCGTCTTCCCGGATGTCGCGTCCATTCCGGAGTCTTCCCCCCTGGAGGACAGAGTGCTGGATGGCCACGTCCCAGACAGCACGATCTCCCTTATATACAAAAAACTGATTAACGACCGATCGGGCCTGCTGACTGGCCTCCGCGAGGCCTGGGTGGCCGACGGGCTGGAGTTGGACGACGAGGATTGGATGTCCGCGGTGGCTTCTCCGAAGGAGGTGGCCATCCCGGCTCGCCTTCGCTTTGTCCAGCTTAAGATCCTCCACCGGGTCTATGTGACGGGGCCAAGGCTTCTACGTATGGGCTTAGCTGAGGATGGACTGTGTAAGCGTGGCTGTGGTGCTTTGGCAACTTTCTTGCATATTCTGTGGGAATGTCCAAAGGTGGAGCGATTCTGGCGTGGTGTGCACGAGGTCCTGCGAGTGGTTACGCGTGTCGTGCTGTTGCCTGAAGCGAGGAGATGCTTGCTGAATGTGTGGGAGCCAACTGACTACTCGGTTCCGCAGACGCGGTGGGTGACTCTGGGATACATGATCGCTAAGCGTGACATTGCTCAATTGTGGGGATCCCAGAGGCCTCCGGCGGTGTCGGCCTGGAAAGAACACATGGATTGGTGTATGTTTCGTGAAAAGGTGGTGTATGTTGCGAGGGGTAAGCCTGGGGCGTGGGTGAAAATCTGGGGCCCCTGGAACGCCTATCGCGGGGGTATTTGCGAGCCGCCGCTGCTGCCGGGTGCTTCGCCAGCTCCGTCCCCCTAGCCGACCCCCTCCCCCAGCCATGGGCGCGTGGTTCCCCAGTCCCTGATCTGTTCTCATTCCCCTCTTCAGAGTTTAGCGATTGGTTGGGGTTCCCCACTTAAGGAGCGCGTGCTGTCACTTGGGATTGCGGGTTGCCTTGCGGGTGTGGTTGTTTTTGTGTTGTTGTGTTTTGACAAAAGGAAACCGTATTGTTGGTTTGGAGTTTTGTGGCCTGCACTACTGATATCTCCTGATTCACCCTTTTTGCACCGCCGAGAGATTTTTCTGTATGTATGTCATATGCTACTGCTACTCTAGCGGCCGGCCAGACGGTTGTAGGCCCATACTTGTAACTATTTGAGATTGTAATAAACGGTTTCAAAAAAAAAAAAAAAAAAAAAACTCTGAAAAGTGGTTTAAGCTAAACCTGTCTCAGGGCCAGATGTTTGGGGCAAATACAGACAATATGTTGCAGGGTCTCTGGCTGTGCATTGCCTACATGATCGCCCAGCTTTGGTCCCAATTCTTCCATACCAGTAAGCTCTGAAAGGCATTAGGCCCAGCTTGAACCTCGCCAGCTGTCTCTTTTTCTCAAATATCATGGGTTGTTTTAGGAACAGTTGTGCTGAAGATGAATTATAAAGGGATACGGCCAATTTAGTGTATGATTTTCTTTCCAGCTCCTCCATATCCAACCGGGCTGAGAGTAGTCTGGCCTGATTATTTAGTAATTTGGATTTTATTTTCCTTTACAACCTCATAGCCCAAATACCTTTGGTGGCTAATTCTCATAGGTCTGTGGTAAGATATGATTTCCAGGGGGAGTTCCCATTTGTTAGGGCTAGCCATAATAAACGTTTAACTGAATAGAAGGGGCCCCCTTTAATTTCAAGGAGTAGGTTACAAAACCTGAATAGATCAACGACTGATAACTTGTTAAATTAAATCCCAAACGAAGCTGAGCTTGCTTGACGACTGGCAATCGAAAGGCATGGCCAAAGGCATGGCAAATGGTGCTGCACGGCAATTTGTCCAGCCAATTAGCAAGCTTATTTCTTTTTTTTAATTTTTTTTTATTAAAGTTTTATTGAAAGCACCACAAAGTTGCATAACATAACTAACAAAACAAGCCAGTTAGTGCTGCATTTGAATAGCAATTATGGCGCTAGACATACCATCTATGTACATACATCTTTATCCGTGGTACTTCTGACAACGCGATAGACACACACATAATATACCCCTTTGTTCATGCTAGGGGCAGACCGGCTGCCATGCCTACGTATTAACATGTGCAATCCAAACCTGGTCTTTCAGATACAGTTGGAGTATCGATACAAAAAAATTATCCGCCCATACTCTACCCGAGTTGCCATTAATCAAAGCAAGCTTATTTCTGAAAGCTACCATGCTACACAGCAAGGGCGTCATTTATGGGTCACCAGCGGTCACAGCTGCACCCCTGACTTGCCCCTTGCGATCCATGGCACTGCATTTGTGACCCCTGGCCTCAGGGGTAGCAAAATCAGTGCCAGGAACCTATGGGTGGCTTGTCCTTATGGACATTAGTTAGGGCACCAATCTCCTCTTTTTTATCATTTGTTTTATTAAACTTATAGTGAATGATATATTATTCTATATTAGTGTAATAAAAAAAATTGAATATGAATCTCCCTTGGAGCAGAAGTAAATAAGATACAGTATTATTAGTGTAATAAAAAAAATAGAATATGACCCTCCCTGGCAGCAGAGGTTAGTAAAAATAATGCTTTTACATGTATGTTGAGTGCATGTGTGCAGATGAGACTGTATTCATGTGAGAGAGAATGTGTGTATGTGTGATTCTGTGCGTAGGTGTAAGCATGTATGTGTTAATGTAAATGGCCTATTCAATTCAATTCAGAAAAGTCTTTATTGCGATTATTCATCTTAAAAGACAGAACAGTCAGTATATTAAAATTAGATACAACCAAAAATAAATATCTATATTTACATATTAAAACAGTTCCTAATACAAGATTAAATATATCCCACGCACAAGACTTTGAACACATCATAAAAACCATAAAAATACATAATTCCACATAGTTCTTTCAATACCCCAAGGGAAAATATCTTAGCTATTCGGGACCCCCATTTTTCATCCGCAACACCCATGCCCAACTCAGGAACTTAGCTACTCCTATTACTGCGATCTCATTATAGCCAGATTTCAGCAGCCTCTTAGCGGCCATCGCAGAGCTGGTTCCTAAGGACCGACATGCTGGTTTTAGCCACAAGCTACGAGGTTTGTGATAGACCGGACATACAAATAGGAGATGGTCAATATCTTCAGTATGATCCGGGCAAAATCGGCACTTATCACCAATTCCTGGTTGCCACTTACATGTAAACTTCCGGAGTGGCAATGACCCAACTCTGAATTGGTGGTAAAGCTTATGGTCTGATGGCTTTGATATAAGGTCCCAATAGCTTTCCAGGCAGGGTTCATCTTTTAGATCTAAAAAATCTCTAGACAGAATGGGGCTAGTGACAGAGGAGAACTTCCTTATATTAATTAGCTCCCAATATGCTGCTCGATAGGATTCTTTGGAAGGAAATTCCACCGATTCAGGGCTCTCCCAAAGTTCCCTCATCCCCATGTCAATAAGGAGAGATTTTATGCCAATCAGCCATGGGATCCTATGCAGGCGATCCAACCCCCTTACTTCGGACAAAGCCCTAGAAAAGAGATGGAGCTCTGGAGTAATCCAGAGACTCCTCCAGAAGGCCAACGGCCTATAATGGGCAGTATCCTCAATACTATGACAGCCTAAGTCAAACAGCAGTGGAATACAGGGGGACGATTGGGGCAGGCCCACAACCGATCTCATAAATTTATTCTGGCCTGTGGACAATTGGGTCAGGTTACAAAACCCCCAGATTTCAGCACCATATAAAATAGCGGGAATAATTTTAGTCGTGCAAATTTTGACCACTGGAGCTATTGGCTTAGTTAATGATAGCCTGTGTTCCTTGGTCAATACTCCCGCTAATTGAGTGTGTTTCAGTGCGAGGATCTTAACTTGGGGATCCCAGCTCAACTTATCGCCAAAGGTGACACCCAAATAGGTGAAGACTTTTGTCTGCTCCAGAGGTTTCCCACCCACAAAGACTCGTGCTTTAACGGGCTTGGACCCATGGAGCACCATAAACTTAGTCTTCCCTGCATTAACCACGAGCTCATGTTCGCAGCAAAATTCCTCAAAACGAGACAGAGCTAACTGCAACCCCTGTCTCATCTTGGATAGTATCAGCGTATCATCCGCGAACATGAGCAGGGGCATCTTTTGGCCGGCGAGCATCGGCGCGTCCGTTGGTTGGTCAACAAAATCCTGCACTACCCCGTTAATAAATAGAGAAAACAGGGTTGGTGCCAGCACACACCCTTGCCGGACGCCCTTTCCTACCTCAAATTTCTTTGTAACCTCGCCCAGTTTCCCCCAACGAACCTGAGCATACGTTGATTCGTGGAGTCTAACTACGAGGGAGACTAACTCTTTAGGCATCCCCAGTCTCAATAGTACCTCCCATAATTTTGCTCTTGGCACGAGGTCGAAGGCAGATTTCAAATCCACAAAGGCAGCAAAGAGCATTCCCCTACCCCAAAAACCTCCTTCCAATATATAAGGACAAATCTAAAAGCCTGATCCAAAGTCCCCATATGACACCAGAACCCCGCCTGTAAAGGAGATAAAATATCATTTTCAGACATCCAGCCCTGGATCCTACCCAGTATTACACGTGCTGTTATTTTTTGAATAGCATCAATTAAGCTGATGGGCCTATAATTGGCCGGAGCGGAACGATCACCCTTCTTATAGATAGGGGTGATTTCCGCTCCGGACCATGATGCAGGAATTGGAGCTCCACCAGCTATCGAATTAATTAAATTTGTAATATAGGGTATCCATAAATCAAAATCCTGTTTGAATAAATCGGCTGGAATGCAGTCAGGCCCCGGAACCTTACCACCTTGGATAGACTTAAGAACTGTCTCTACCTCTTTTGTGTTAAACAGCAGAGGGACGTCAATTTGGATTTGTGGGACAACCCCTGACCTCTCTGAAACCAGTTGGAATTGTGTTTCGAAGAAGATAACCCATTGCTGTGGTTCGACATTATTATTCGGGATTATTGACCGATGTCCATTCTCCCATTTAATAATATCCCAAAATTGGGTCATATGCCTGCCTCTACATGCTATCAGCAGACAACGCCAACGATCCTCATCCCATTCTTTCTTGGCGTGTCTGATAGCCGTTTTATAAGTTGCTATACACTGCTTGATAATACCATGGATCCTAGATTTAAAGGCTACCACTAGAGCATTGTGAGCTAGCCTACACGTGTTGTTATACCATGAGTTAGGTTTATACATACTAATCTTTTTAGCAGGTCCAGCCTTTATGAAAAACCTTTTTAGGCCGCTAAAGAGGTCACTATGGATTCCCCCCAACTTGGCATTTAGGACCTCCTGAGAGCCACATTCGGAAAGTTCCTTTAAAGAACCTGACACTAGAGCCCTAATTTCTGCCACGTTCTTTCCATCCATTGCTACCTTGGCCCACCGTACCCTTCTTAAATCATTCGAAATAGTTACTATATTGGGGCAAGTGTCGCCTTCCATCAATACTGGACCACAAAAACTCCTATCATCAAATTTAAGAACCAAGGGGTTGTGGTCACTTTCAGGGCGACATTGCACTTCCATGACTAAAACTAGTATCCATTTCTCCACATTCACAAGGATATAGTCGATGCGGCTTTTGGATCTACCATTATCAAATGTCACCGCACCATTGGCATCGGACTTAGTCCTACCGTTAACCGCCCTTAGGCCTCGTTCCAGGTATAACCCTTTCATTTGAAGTGCGGCCTCAGTCCATTTTCTAATAGGCTCGAGATCCAGTTGCGGGATCCCCCAAAGTGCATCAATCTCTTCACTAAGCCTGCCATCTTCTGAATCTAGTGGTTCAAAGCAGGTATTGAAATCCCCTGCAATAATTAAATCATCATTGGGGGCCAATTGGGACAAATGATTCTCTAAAGCCATTATGACCTGGGAGCACCTCCCACCAGGTTGACCCCTAGCGTAAACATTATAAAAGGTTAAATCAAGGCCGCTCACTGATCTGACCCTTATGGCCAGAATATCTGGGCTATCAATGCTGACCTCCTCCACCCTTATCCCCTCAAATTGTCTCACCCAACAGATCAGTCCACCAACTGCTCTACCCCTATGACCCCTTATTGCTGGTTTGAAGAAATTCAAATATCCGACGTGAAAGACCCCATCAATAGACCATGTTTCCTGGAATGCCCAGATATCTGAGTCTCCTATATAAGTTATCCAATCAGCAGACGAGACTTTTGATTCCAGCCCTGCTATGTTCCAAGAGGAAATAGTCATTGAAGTTCTCAACGTTGCCTGGCCACCACACCTAGGGTCTATATTACTTCTCACCTCAACCCCTCTAACTAATCCCGGCCGTTCATCCATTCCCAGTCAGTCAATATCTTCGAGTGAGGATAAAACCTCATAACGATTATTGATCTGTATGGGATGGTCATTCCAGATATGAGAATCCTGTGGTGCCCAAAAATCCCTTTTTCTATGTCTTTTGTGCTGTTTATAAAAAAAGCCAAGGGGGAGCAGTCTAATCGCATCTGCAGTAAAAGGTGAGTGTCCAGCTAACTCAAAAATGTGACGAACCAAAGCAGGTGACCTGAAGCTTAGAACCACACAATGGCCTGGCATGGATTTAGTTGAATGTCCGACCCACTTTATGCGTCTAGCCATTTTGAACTCATAAAATAAGTCTTCCCCAATACCAGTTTTCTTACTCAAATAGTGTAGTGCCTTATTTCTAAGGGTGGACCAATGCTCGCGTGCCCCCGGGGTGAGACGGGGGACGTTCGCTAAAATGACCGAATATGGGGTTGCTTCTGGTGGGAGGTGGAGGAAGCTGATCTTATCTGACCCGCCATCACTGCTAAGTTCCACCTGCCTCCAATTTCCCTCAGCCCCAGCAGACTGCTGCTGGGGCATAGGCTTAGCGTTACTAACATCATAGTGAGTTGTGCCTGTAGCCCTCCCTACTGGTTGCACCTTGTCCACTATTATCTGTGCATTCACCATTGTACCCTCTTGTTCCTTATGAATTTCCCCCACTCCTGTTACCCGGGGGTTTAGCTGTACAGGAATCTCTTGGGGGGACGTAAAAAAACTTCTTTAATCTTGTTAAGCCTAATATCGATGGAGTCTAGTCTTTCCATTAAAGGGTCGATGAAGGCTACTAATTGTTCCCTTAATAGGGAGCTAAAGTCGGATTGGTTCAACAACGGGGTAGTGTTAGCAGTGGTGATGGTATCTACCATATTTCTACTTGGATTACCGTATACAAAAGCCCCGCTTGATTT
Source organism: Triturus cristatus (assembly GCF_964204655.1). NCBI lineage: Eukaryota > Metazoa > Chordata > Amphibia > Caudata > Salamandridae > Triturus > Triturus cristatus. The sequence goes on from NC_140581.1 coordinate 272,069,794, forward strand.
GCTAGTACCTGGCAATACCTTTTGCTTGTTTAAACCACACCCCTTCCTTTTTTTATTTGGAGGTTCCATGCCAGTGCGAGCAAGGGCCTTCTTCCCTCTAGTAGTTACCATAGCTGGGCTCCCAACACTACTCTGAGACTGTGGAGGGATCAGGTTAGGACTATTAGGCGACAAACTTAGTGGCCTCAATGGGGACCGCTCATTTGTAGGAGCAGTGTCAGAATTGGACTGAATATTTGGCAACTGTGCATTAGGTAAGGACCCCCCCCTTCAAGGAATCGGTTCAAGTGAAAGTCTACGCTCGGTTGCCTCAATTTCATGAATTAAAAACGATTCGGCTCTTATTAAAAAAGCATCAAGGGTCCCCACCACCCTATCCCCCACATTCCTTTTACTCATTGCAAACAATTAATGTATTAGCCCCAAACAGCCAGCGCTGGAGTCCGATATTAATTTAACGCTTACTGTCCTTATATAAATATAAAAGTGTCAATAGTGGATCCCTGTCCGGCCTCTTCCGACCCCGGACGGGGGGATTCCGACGTCCTTTAGTGCGCCGCCTGGTGCGGAATTAACGTGGAAGCAGCGTCCAGCCGCAAGGGACCCTGGGAGATGTAGTCTCTCCGCTCAGCAGCCGCGCACAAGATTAGATCAGGCAGTGGCGGCGGGGGAGACTAACTATACAGCGTTGCGCGTCCTCGCACCCTGTCAGACCCCCAGAGCGCCTCAAATGGTCCGGATTTCACTTTCCCGGGCCCCACGCTTTAAATTTTGCTGTGTGCCTTTAAAGGGGACGGCCTCCGTTGCCCTGCGCCTGCAGCCACCGGGTTCCTGCGGTGAGCCTGCTCCCTGCTGAACAAAGGGAAATGGCTGAAACCCAGCAAGAGTCCGTTGCTTGCCCACACATCCGCTGCTGAAATTCGGGCTTCTGGGTTCCGTGCTGGCTTTCAGCACGGAAAAGGCACGAAACCGCCAAGGGCTCGTTGCTTGCCTGCGCCGCGGTTGTTTCCTTTCGCCTGGTCCGCGATACCGGCCAGGTTAATCTGCAGACTCGCCACGAGTAAATCCGAAAACAAAAGAGGGGGGACGAACAAAACCACCGGCAAATGTCTCTTGCTCTCTCTCGACCTCTGCTGTTGTGATCTCCCGATCCTTGCCCAGGAGAGGTGTAGGGTCCGGTCCGGTCTCCGAGGGTTCCTCACGCGGTGGTTGCGGAAAGCATTGCTCCGGTCCTCCTGACCTCAGTCATCTGATAAAGCTTAGTTTGTGTAGCAGCGTCTCCCGGTTTGTGTAGCAGCGTCTCCCACTCCTGTAGCAGCATCTCCCACTCCTGTAGCAGCGTCTCCCACTCCTGTAGCAGCATCTCCCACTCCTGTAGCAGCGTCCTCCCACTCCTGTAGCAGCGTCCTCCCACTCCTGTAGCAGCGTCTCGCGCTTGTTCAGAGCCGGCTTCCAGCTCGTGGCACATGGGTTGACAGAAAGAATTCTACCTGGCCTATTACTTACTGGTAATCTTCATTACTCCTGGTACTAGTGTCCTTGTCCCATTAATTACAAGTGAGATTACTATCTCAGCAGACAGAAGAAAAAAGAACAGAGGAATACTTGTATGCACTGCCCCAACCCCTACTACTGGGGGTACTTAAGCAGTACCTACCCAGCATTCCTCCTGAACTTACCAAGCACCCCCATATGAAGGCCGGTGGTCCGGGGGGGAGGGGTGTAATGAATGGGATGAGGACAACAGAACAAGGAGTAATGACAATAAGGATACTCCTACAAAGAGTGTAGCACCCCATAATGATTTATTCATACTGGCAAAAAGGCAATATTATGAAACAACCGCATATAAATACCTAAACCAAGTTTTTTATCATTAGACAAAATATTTTGCAACCTGTAATGCTTAACAAAGGTTTTAGAGGATGCCCATGTAGCAGCCCTGTACATTTCAGAAATGGACACCCCTTTCAATTCAATTCAATTCAAATCCTTTATTTGATCTTACACATAAGATAAAAAAAGTACTTACAATCACAATTTATAAAAAGACATAGATAAAAAATATCATGAATCCTGATAATTAAAAAGGTGCTATCATCCAATTTATCATAAAATCCGTTTCATCTATATATATATAAGCTAGACACAGTAAAAGTGTAAAAGGCAGTCCTAATTCGTCTTATGGGCCAGCCTGCTTTCTCTTTTTCAAGCATGCCCATAAAAATTATGCTAGGGAAAAACACACAAAAGTGTTCTGCAAGGATTTGAGGAAAAACAATGCTACACGACAAAATTTAAAGTTGTAACACTTACAAATCGGTACAGTAAAATTATGTCTTTCCTGACGGTAAAAACTACAAAAGAATAAGACATGAAGATCATTTTGTGGGGATAGATTGTCGCACAGGCACATGGAAATATCAGAATGTTTGTATTTCTTCCCTGGGTATCCTACCATCAGTGGAATCAAATTTAAACAGAATCTTCATAAAATATATTTGTGGTGTGGCAATGTGACATCAGCCAGGTAAAAATAACTTCCCTTCTCCAGCGCTGGTGTTAGATCATACAGGTGAGCTGTCTGGGTGTGGAATTGTATTTCTCTTCTTAGATATTGGGCCCTCAAAATGAATATCTCAGCCCATTTTCGCTTTGTTAGGGACTTGCAGGTAGATGGATCTTTAAAAAGGCGACTTAGACCAATTACAGTTAGTTGCAACTTCACATACTTTAGCCACCTGATCCTGCTGTAGTTGTTATTAATTTTTGCGTAAGGGGGACTGTCTCCCTACGCCAAATGGAAAGCCACAACAGGAGTGGTACCTTTTTGATGGAATCCATAATGTATGGTAGAGCCAGTTCCACGTGAAGCACGTAATTAGAGTATGACTGATAGAGGGACGTAAATGACTTTAAAAATTTGTTATCGATGGATTGCGAGGAATCACTGGGAGCCATCCCCAATACTCCTGCCCTGTACAGCGCTGCCACCTTTGTTTTCGCGTGATACATTTTTTTCATTGGGATTAGAGGTTTGGCTCCTAACCTTTTGGAGAAAGTTTTCAATGCCATAAGGCTTCTCTGCATACTCATTACTCTTCCCTCTAGCAATTTGGACCATGATTGATTTTTATCAAATAGAACTCCTAGATAGGGAAACGAGTCCACCACGTCAATTTTACCAGAGTCCATAAAAAAAAGGTGGTTTGTCTCGTTTCCCTGCCCCCGCAACGGTTATAAAAGATTTGGTCTGATTGACCTTTAAATCTAATGAATTCATAAAAACCGTATAGGTGGATATAAGATGCTGGAGCCCCATCCCAGTTTGGGCCATCAGAACAGTGTGATCAGCGTACGCCAAAATCAGTAACCGCTGTTGATTAGAGAGCACAGGGACATCCAAGGCTGCGCCCTCAAGATGTTTTCCCACACCGTTGGTATAGATGGAACAAAAAAAAAATTGTGCCAGGATGCAGCCTTGCCTTACCCCTCTTAAGATTTTGAATGATCGGATACACTCTCCGTTCTTCCCATAACAGACTGATAAGGAGACGTCAGAATACAGCTGTCTGATGAAGTCAACCAATGCCTGATCTATTCCCATCTCCTCCATTATCTGCCAGAGTTTAGGGTGGGACACGCAGTCAAAGGCTGCAGATAGGTCCATAAAGGCAAGATAGCTCTTCCCACCCTTGGCTCTGACATATCTGTCCATGATCAATGAGAGGTTCAGGCATTGGTCTATCGTGCCCTTTCCCTCTGAGAAGCCATATTGGTACTCCATTAAAATATTCTTGCTCCTCACCCATGCCTCCAATCTCGTCAAAAGAAGGCGGGCCATGAGTTTGGCCGTCGTATCGATCAGCGAGATTGGTCGGCAATTTTTAGGATTACTTTTGTCTCCCTTTTTGTGAATTGGGACGATTATACTGGTTTTCCAAGACATGGGGGGGGGGCAACTATAGCGATTTTATTAAAAACATTGGTTAAAAGGGGGACCCATATGTCCATGTTCTCAAAGAAAAAATACATTGGGACATGATCGGGACCCAGGGCTTTCCCATTGCTGCAGGCCTCTATCCCATTCCTAACTTCATTATTGAAAAAAGAAAGATGATTCCCGAAGGTAATACAAGCAGGGGGTATCGGGTAATCAGTTGGGGCGAAAGTCACTTTAAAGTGAGCCACCCACTGCTCCTCCCCTACATTGACATCAAGCCCTGGGTCATTAAGCGTTTTAACGTAGGGGCCATTAATTATTCCCCAGAACTCCTTAGAGTTACCTGCTCTAATTTGGCCCAAGTTTCTTCCCTTAGTGCCTTCTCTCTATTTTTCCTGGCCGTTTTATATTCCCTACGGAGAATGGAAATTTCAGTAAAGTTTCTTGGTTTGCAGCCTAAAGCTTTGGTGAGGGCTTTCTTTTTTTTTTAAGAGATAGAGTCAAACCAGCCCTTATCCTTTTTTAATTTATTGGTATTTTTCCTATTGAATGTCTTCCTTATGCATTCTAAAAATTCTACGAAGGAAGACACCATGAATTGGGGATGATTATCAGAATCTAGGCAGTTACTAATATTATGAAGGGCATTCCTAATCAGTTTGGGTATCACCTTTGCTTTATCAATTTTGGGCCACTTCAGTTGGTATCCATTTTGCTTGGCTAATATAGGCTGACCAATTACCTGATGGGTTGTCACGGCCCTCTGCATAAGTTGGATTTCGCAAAGTAGAATCGCATGGTCACTAAAGGCGTTAAATTGAATAGTTACTTTGCTACACCTGGTGTTTAAGGGATTTGTGACCAATATAAAGTCAATAGTTGATTCCTGATATTCCCAGTGAAACGTTGGAGACAGAGTTTCACTAATAGTGGCTAGGTTATTGACCATAAGCATATTTCTCGTTGAAATTAACATATTCAAAGTTTTTCCATAAGTATTATGCGAGAAATGATGGACAGGATTGCCCCTCATATCCTCCGCACCACAAACCAGTTCTGCGTTATGGTTACAAGGATGTATGTTAAAGTCTCCCAGCCAGATGATGTATAAGACAGCCTTTTGTTTAATGAAATTGGTCGCCTAATCAATGGCACATTTCACTTCATCTAAAACTTTATGCATATTGGGGCCAAAGTTGTTATTATGAAAGTTTATTGAGAGCCATTGATCTCGATTAGCGAACTCTAAAATAATAAGATGAAAGTATGGGGAGTTTCCTTCTAGCATCTTTACTTTTATTGCTAGTGTATTTGGAATCAGAGTTATTAATCCCCCTTTAGCTCTTCCCGAGGGGGATGGGGTGGCTCTTGTCTGATATGAGCGGTAACCATTTACAAAGATCTCTTCTGTGGCCCAGGTCTCCTGCAGGCAGGAGATATCTTGAGCCTGCCATAGTTTAAGCCACTGGGTTTATTTGAAATACCTGCAACATTCCATGATGCTATTCTTATTACATCTGAGTGCCCTCTCTTGTTATTACTGGGGGTAATAATTGCTTCTCTGCCGGTGTTGTTTGCGGGAACCGTCGTGGGCAATAAGGCCTGCCCCACCTGCCTATTCTCAGGTAGTCAATCGCACATTTCTAACCCTGAAAGGGGGGCAAATCTATTCTCCAAGGGAATTCCCTGGTTATCCATCTGATTGTAATTCCCTGGGTTTTCCCTTGTATAAAGTGACGATCCCAAGAACAGCGGTGAGAGGGGCCTAAAGAAGTAGCCCAGTGAAAATGCAGTGATCTGTGTCCATACGGGAGACATTCTGCGCAGGTAGTCTAGAAGAAATTTTGCGACATAGGGATCATTAAAATTAATAACAACGCAATCACTGTGGGTCACTTTTGGGGACACCCCCAACCACCCTACCCTTCTGGCCATGATGATTTGATTGGCTAGATGTGCCCCCCTGCAACCGGATCCCGCTGCATAACAGTTCAGCCAGTGAAGGGACTTATCCATCAGCTGGGAAGTAGTTTCCACTTGACCCTCCCTCAAAGGTGGAATGTTTCTCAGTACAATCACTAGGGCCATTGCTGCAGGGAGGAGATGGAGAGAATGATGTTCACTATTGGTATATTGTCTTGATTTGGTTACTTTGTCACTGCCCCCCCTTGTGGCCGATTGGGAATTAGTTGGATGGCTAGATCTAGTAGGAGCGGATACAGAAGGTAATTTTTTCTGAACCCTTATACTTCCTTGATGCTCACCTTGCGGGAGATTAATATTATACGTATTAGGGGCGGCTCGCTGATTAGAATTACCCAGGGTCTGATGCTGGTGCAATACACTGTCCCCCACCTTCGTTATAGACAAAACTGACCCCCCGACCCTCTGACGAGAATGCGAACCCAGGAGTCTGGTGAGAAACGTGGCTGTCCGTTTCCTCACTTGGTGATATAACTAAAACCGGTGGCTGGGCCGGCAGCCCCTCTAGTTCTTTTGTCTGGGTTCTATTGACATAAGTATGGTACAATCTACAGCCAACCTCCATTGAAGCCAGCCGCTGTTCAATTCTAGATAATTTATACAGGAGAGGGTTCAGAAGTACAGAAACCATAGTCTCGACCCGTTTCAAGAAGTCCCCCTCAGCCAAGTATGTGGGTAAAATAACAGTATCTGTATCCATAGACCTGACTGGATCAGGTTGACCCGCTTCCAGATCGTCTGTCCTGGTACATTTTCCAGCGCATGCCCCTTTCGTGGGTTTTTCGGTTGGTGGGTCCGCCCCTCTTCTTCTTTTGACTGGGGGTCCACTGTGACTAGGATCAGGCTGGGCTGGCACTGACTTGGCCCGGGTCACTATGTTGCCGGTCGGTATCACACACAGAGGTGGAGGGGTGGTAGGAGATGTAGCGACGACCGGGTTAGAAGCAAGCTGTTTTAGGGACCTCACAGGCGGGGGTTCCGTGCTAATGGTGCCAAGGGAGGAGCGCTTTTGTATCATAAAAGAGTGCAAGGAAAGCCGTCGCTCCATTAACTCTATTTTGTGAGTTAAAACGGTCTCTGCCCTCATGAGCAAGGCCTCCTCAGCGGGTCGCACCCCGCTCAGCTCCTACCAGTAGGCCGCAGCACCGGGTCCACCCCGTCTTCTACATTTGGGGGCCCCACCGCACTCCACGGCTGATTGCGTTGCCCACCTGGGGCCATGACAGCCCGCCGTCGATGTCTGGAACGCCCTGCGGCCCCCAGCAGAGGCCTCGAGGTCCGTGGGGTTCGCCGATAACACCGCGCTCAGGCGCCTCAGGCCGGCCGGCCCTCCGGACCTCTGCTGCAATCCTTGAAGCGCAGGGCAACAAAACCACCACTAGAGCCGCAGAGCAGTTCCCCACCACACACCACTAGAGCCGCAGAGCACTTCCCTGGTGGACACCCCTTTCAATTCTGCTCAGGTAGCAGTGACCCCCCTGAGTGGATTGACCCTGAACCCCCGCAGTAGGAGGAGTCCCTAATAAGGAATAAGCAAGAGAGATCAACTGCTTTATCCACCTACTGATGGACAAAGAGGATGCCTTGTCACTTGGGAAAAATCACCAAAAGAAACAAACAATGAGTCTGTCTTTCTAAAAGACGTCATCTGCTCTAGATAGACCAACAAAGCCCTCCTCACGTCCAACAAAGACCATTGGCCTGGTGTGGGACAAACTAACTCTATCATCCAAAAAAGACAAAAAGGTTCCATGGCCATCAAGGCCCCCAATGAGCCTTGCAAAGGTTATGGCCACCAAAAACACCGCCTTAAAACTCACAAACTTCATGTCGAACAATTCCAAGGGCTCAAAGGAATAAGAAACCAAGGGCTTTTAAAACCAAAGGCAAATCCCACAAAGGCTTAATCAAAGGGCAAGACCGAGATAAGCTGCACAACAACTGCACCACAACATCCTCTACGTCAGCCAAATTCCCCAAATGGGACCTAAAGTCTTAAAAGCCGTCCATTGAACTCATAGAGTAGAAACAGCTAAACGCTTCTCAAAGCCTTCCCACAAAAACTGCAGGATCTCATTTAGATTACAATCCAGAGGAGACAGTTGAAGAGGTTGACACCAATGCTGAAAACTACCCCAATGCCTCCCGTAGGACTTCAAAGTAGAGGACTTATGGGACCACTGGATAGCAACCACTAATGACCTGGGCAGCCCCTTACTCTTCAATCCCTCCCTCTCAACTTCCAAACCAAAAGACGCAGCCTCTGAAAAGACAGAAAGGAACAAGACCTTGGAGGAGAGGGGTAACACAGGATTATTCATGGACCCTGAATCATCAGAAATTTGAGCCTGGGAACCATGAGCAATGGGGCCAAAACGAAACCACCATCACCACAACCCGCTCTTCCCCTTAGAACTTTGCCAGGAACTTGGGAATGAGTGGAACCGGAGGGAAAGCATATAAACAGGTGATCCGGCTATGGACGGGTCAAAGCACCCCTTCCCATGCCCCCTCCTGTGGACTGAGGGAACAAAACCTGGGAGCTTGCACATTGAGCCAGGAAGCAAACAGGTCTAGGAAAGGCACACTAAACCTCTTGCACAGCATTCAGGAAGCTGGAATGGCCTCCCCCTTGAAAATTCAGATAGGCCACCATAACCTGGTTGTCTGACCGGACCACCAGATTGTGACCCACCAGGAGGAGTCTGAACCCCATCACAGCTTAGTAAACAACCATCAGTTCTCGTCAATTGGAAGAGCGATGTCCTTCCTGCAGACTTCACCATGCCTGTAGAGATCTGTCCCCCAACGTGACACTCCAACCAAAGGAACTGGCGTCTGTCATGAGAATCAATGTAGGATCTGGTTACAATGCCATGCCTTTGGAGAGCACGTCTTGAAGAGTCCACCAACTCAGAACCTTGATAACCTACGCAGTCACTGGCACCACACATTCGAAGACCCCGTACTTGGGATACCAAAACAAATGAAGATGAACCCACAGAGGTCGAAGATAAAATTGGGCCCAAGGAACCGTAAACACAGCCGCCATGTGACCCAGCAGTGTCAACCATTGACGGAAAAGGGGCAACCCATTGCCCTCAAGGCCAGAGACCTCATTAGCACAGCTCTGAGAGCAGGAAGGAATACCCCGTTCAGATCGGTACTGAACCTGACCGCTATAAAAGTCATATCCCTGGATGGCACCAACTGACATTTCCCCAGATTGAGCAGGAACTCATGAACCTGGATCATCAAGCAATCCAAGGCCAGATCATGAAGGAGCTGCTTCTTTGAGGGAGCAAAGATGAGCCAATCATCCAGGTAAGGATATAGGTGAATGCCCAGCAAATGAATTGATGCCACCAAAGAAGCAACTGCCTTCATGAAGACCCTGGGAGCTGACTTGAGGCCGAACGGGAGCACCCTAAATTGATAATGTGTCTCTCGTACACAAAACCTCAGATACTGCTGGAACTGAGGGTGAATCGGCACATGGTGGTATGCATCCTGAAGATCAAGGGTGCACATCAGATGACCCTTGATTACCACGGAAATCACTCTCTGCAGAGTTTCCATTTTGAGTGGCAGGGAACTGAGCAAACGTGTTGAAGTCCACTACAATCCTAAAACCTCCCATGGACTTTGTTACAAGAAAAATTATGGAACGGAAACCCTTGCCCCTCTCCAACCAAGGAACCTCTGGAATCTCTTCCTTCTGCAGAAGAGAGGAGATGCCCTGAGCCAGAGCCAACCTCTTCTCCATCCGAGATGGCCACGGAGTCAGACAGACTCCTGACTGATGAGGCAGTGCCACAAATTCTATCCTATCATGATATGCAACACCCAGGTGTCTGAAGTCGATGCCTCCCAGGCTAGGAGAAACTGCTGGATCCGACATCCGACCACCTACACTTGATCCGCCACCATAAGTCAGGAACAATTGATGAGATTTTGCTTTCTTTTCATGACCCCTATGCGCCTGAAAATGCCCCCTAGACTGTGAATATTGCCTCTGAGATGGCTGATGGAATGGAGACTTGGGTTTCACAGGTTGCTTCTCAGCAGAGGCATGTTTCAAGGTAGAAGAATGTGTCTTTTCTTTAAATAACTTGTGGAGCTTATCTTACAGCTCTGCACCAAACAACTGGTTATGCTGGAATGGTAACCTGGGTGCCGAAGCCTTTTGAGCCGAATCAGCATGTCATTCTTTCAATACAAAGTTTTGCAGAGGGCCTCTGGACAAGGCCCTCACCACATCAAAGGAAACATCTGAAATGTACTCCACCTAACGTTTGATCTTCTTTAGCAAACCCAAACAATCAGATGCATTGTCCATAGATCTGTATGACTTAATGTCTGAGTTCAGAGACTGAGCCACATATGTGCCATATATCCCAGCCCGCAGAGCCTGATGCGAGCCTGAATATAGCTTACCCAAGGAAGTATCAATCTTTTTATCCACAGAATCTTTTATGACAGCATCCTCAGCCAAGGACAGTTTCCCCACCAAACTGGCCGCAAAAGAATCAATAGGGATAGAATCTGGAAAATCCACTACATATCTTGCAACAGATACAATTTGGCCATGAATCTAGGGAGCATAATTCTCTTTAGGTCCTTCGACTCTCTTTTAAGGACCTCATTAGTGTATAGATGCCCAGGAACATCCAAAGGAGTTGTGCTCTGAAACTGATAAAAGAGAGACTCTGCTGACATTTCTGAAACGTCATCTTCTGGAAGAACCATATTAGATTTAACATGTCTAATTAAGTCAGGTAGCATATGCCTAGTATTGTACTTGCCCTTATGATCCTCCCCCTCTCGCATCTTATCCTACGAGCCTGAGGATCGAGAAGACCCTAGAGACAGGGAATCCTTTGGCCTCACTTTGTCAGATCCCAAATCCATCAAATCTCTTCGTTCTGGCAGCATCACTTTCACTATGTCCTTTGAGCAGCAGTGCAGAGGATGAAGAGTCAAATGAAGAAGAGGAGGACTCCGCATGTCTCCTTTTCTTTTAATGCTTTCCCATCCTGAAATCACCAATATAATGCTTGAATCCCAATGATCAACTGTCTGCAAATAATCCATCAATTTACAGCAATCCAAAACGATGTGCCATCAAATTCTCCACACAACATATCTACAATGATCAAAAATATACTTTGCGGTACTCACCACAAGAGCCGGCAAATAAAGGCTTCTCATCGTCATGCAAATGGAAAGCTGACACCGGCTCACGCTTGTGCGAACTCCCTGTGCGGCACGCATGCACATTAGTAGAAACTGCAAGCAGGAAGTAAGGCACGAGACGGCCGTAGTGTTGCATGTCACTCCCAGAGGACCTCAACAGCCCCGACATGCTTCCTAAATCCAGCACAGCTGCACCGGAACCAGGTAAAGGCAGTCACTTAATTAACTTAACCAAAAACGCTTCAAATCCCAAAATCCATCTCTCGCCTAATTCACGCGTCTCCCCCCAACCCCAGCAAGCAGGAATTTGCGCAATTCTGCAGGTCCAACATCTCTGCCTAGCTGTTTATTTGGCTTGTATCACCGAAAAAAGCAACTTCAGCCCCACAGGAGCCATTGCAATCGCCGTCCCATCATTCTGTCGGAAGGCAGCTAAAAGAACAGAAGGAATGCTGGGTAGGTACTGCTTAAGTTCCCCCAGTAGGCAGGGGTGGGACAGTGTATACCCGTATTCCTCTGTTCTTTTTCCATCTGTCTGGTGAAATAGTAATCTCACTTGTAATGACTGGGACGAGGACAAGGAAGACCAGGGGGTAATGTCAAATGGTGGATTATGTCACTTCCGCTACTCCTGGCCCTTTGGCGAATTGACGTTCATGTTGCATAGTGATGTAGGTGTTAGTTTGCATTCCATGACTTTTTATATCCTGGAGACATCCGGAACAGATACATTCTTCAATGACTAGGACGAGGACAAGGGGGACCAGGGTGTAATGTCAATTGGTGTGTGATGTCGCTTCCGCTACTCCTGGCCTTTTGGCGAATTGACATTCATGTTGTATAGTGATATAGGTGTTAGTTTGAGACATCCGGAACAGATACATTCTTGCGCGTGCTTGTGGATGTCTGTCCGGCCACGTTCCTCAAACTACACTCCCTGGTACTCCTACATAGTAACTCTATTTGAGAAGAGTCTGATTTGCCAGGCGCCCCTTTTCTTCACCATGGCCCAGCAGGAGTGCTGAAACTATTCAGACACTCACCTTCAATCACAGATCTGGGTTGAATCCATCATCTGTTCTTTATCTCGCTTCATCACCCCAGTTCAAACACAGCTATATGCAAATCAGTCTTGACCCTGTGCCTCATGGGAACAGTCCAGCCCGAACTGCCAAGCCATGTCTTCCCTGGACCAGAAACAAGCATTCTAGGACCAGTTTCGGGCTAATAGCCCTCATCAGCCAGGCTAGCTTGACTCCAGTGGCAAAGTGAGCAAGGGAGCCATGTCTTGGCATACCCTGCCAACTTAGGGAGAACAAAGCAAACACAAGGAGATGATGGACGGAGCGCTGAAACTTTTCATACACTCACCCCCAGTCACAGATCTGGGTTGAATTCATCATCGTTCTTTAGCTCACTTCACCACCTCAGTTCAGACCCAGCTATAAATATGCAAATCAGTCTTGACCCTGTGCCTCATGGGAACAGCCCAGCCCGAACTGCCAAGCCATGTCCTCCCTGGACCAGAAACAAGCATTCTAGGACCAGGTTCGGGCTAACAGCAGGCGAAATGCTGCCAGACATGTTTGCTTTACCAAGCTAGTTTTGGCATATGTTCAGTCCATTGTTCACTGTCTCCTGTTTTATCGCGGCCACTGGGACTCAGTAGCAGGAAGATGTTTGAACAAATCACGGAGACTCCGTCCTGTGCAAGGGGAAGTGGGTAAATGGGCGCAGTATCATCAAAACTCGTATTTCAATGACAACAAAGCCACGCTTTGTGACACTGCAATTGGCCAGGAAAGCGCGCGAGTGCTGTGTTTTGGAAACCCATTCATCCATCCTCGGGGCTTTTATGGCTGACGAGTCAGTTTCCACCCAGCCTCCTCAGCCCTGGTGTTTGACGTGCACCTTCCTGCCTCCCGCCTGGTCCAGGCCGCCTGCTCTGGTTAAGACAGGTTTCGGCCTCTCTCAGCCCTGCTGGTGCGGCCGCTGTGTTGCTTTTACCTGAAGGATAAACCGCAGCTGACAAGGAACACATTATTACAACAACAGGTGTGACTCATTCTGCACGGGTCACTGATTCCATGACACCTCATCAGAGGCACTTTTTTATGACCCGATGTAGTGGAATTCGCCCTAAACTGTAGGGCGGGGTATTTAAGAAAAACAAAAGGTCCGCCCGGGTGTTAGCTTCTGGAATTATATTTCAAAGATTTTCAATTTGGCTCCTTTTGCAAGCTGGGATGCGAAAATGTTTTAGTGAAAGTGCAGGATAGCTATGAACAATATCAACGAGCAGGTATAAAGCGTAGACATAAATAGATACAGGCCAGGAGTAGCTAGAAAATGAAATGCTCACATATTCCGCTAAAAAAATGTTAAAAGCTCCGACGTGGCACCTGGTAACCCTGATGAAACAGACCAGAAATATCAATAGCCCGATGCAGTAAGTGGAAAATCACCAATAAGGAGGCAGCAAAGAGGTATCACTAAGGGACAGCGCCAGAGGAGACACGTGAACGTTCCAAGTAGTCAGAATGATTCCATGGAGACGCACCAAATATGCGTCATCAGGAAGAGGCGAACGTGCGTGTCAGGGACATTGTGTCAATGCATGTGGGCAGTGATGGACCCTTATTAGCCATTGCTCCAGTGCAACATCTCATCTGATCATTGTAGTTTTCATGTCATAGCTTTAAAATTCATTTAATTTAATCTCATCGTTTTTTTTATTTTATTTTTTCTGCCTGACAGAATACAAGTGCTTGCTTTTGTAGTTCTAGAGCGTTAGTCTGTCTGTGTCCCACTCATGTTCACATTTTTCTTAATCTTTAATTGTGCAGATGTTTCTCGTTCTTAAGCCTACACACACATCATAAATAAATTTGTATTTCTATTTCATCGGCACAATCATAGCCCCAACCCAACCCACTCCGCAAAGCTGAATTATGAACTAGTTTAATTAGCATTCTATTCGTAAGAGATCAATCTAACCTTAAGATTCTAATTTCAACCAGTGCCCATTGTCAGCTGCGCCTTGAAGAGGACAACTTTAAGGATGCCCGTATCCCGCAAACATCATATGATTTTTAGGAAAGCAAAGGGTTTTTTTCACAACCCAAAGTAAATATTAGTTTTTTACCTTCTTTTTTCTGCAGACAACCAAACGGTATAGTTCAGTATTTTACAAACTGTTTTATATAATCATTTCTCTGTTGGGACAAAATAACTTTTCAGGCTAACTGCCATGAAATAAACAAGGCATTTTGAAATTGTATACTGGCTAATGTGTAATATAGTAATTTATTTCTATCTTGGGGCGTTCTGATGAGATTTACAAACTACTTAGCCTTCAGTGTCACAGTTTATGATATCAACAGAACCCCTTTGATGCTTATCTATCTATCTATCTATCTATCTATCTATCTATCTATCTATCTATCTATCTATCTATCTATCTATCTATCTATCTATCTATCTATCTATCTATCTATCTATCTATCTATCTATCTATCTATCTATCTATCTATCTATCTATCTATCTATCTATCTATCTATCTATCTATCTATCTGTCTTACATTGGATATTCACTGAAAAATTAAAGGTCAATGTGCAGTTATAAGTAGGTCTTCTAATACTAAAACAACTACTATTTTAAAACCAAAAAACACTAAGGGCCTGATTATGATTTTGGCGGACAGGGTTACTCCGTCACAAACATGACTGATATCCTGTCCACCAAATTTAAATTCCATAATATCCTATGGAACTTGTAATACAGGGACGGGGTATCCGTCCCGTTCTGTGATGGAGTATCGATTCCCATCTGCCAAGATCGTAATCAGGCCATAAGATTCCCTACTTATTGTTAACTAAACTAAGTATAACCTGCACTGTCCTAGATTTCATATGTCATTGTTGTAATATGTGAAGTCATCACCAGTGCATCATAGTGATACTAGTTATGTCTAGGTACCTAGGTATGTGGTTGGTTGTAGGGCCTGGTTTGCGCCTAACCCCTCACCATGCACGGCCTGTGGCCATAGGCTTGGCATGGTGTAGATTGTCCGCAGGGACCTGCAACCAACCCCCTCAATCAATCAATCAATCAATCAGGGGTTTTTATAGTGCGCTACTCACCCGTGAGGGTCTCAAGGTGCTGGGGGGTGGGGGGAGCAGCTCCGGATCAGTGGAAGAGCCAGGTCTTGAGGTCCTTCCTGAACGTATGCAGGGTCGGGGAGCGTCTGATGTTTACAGGGAGCTCGTTCCAGGTCTTGGCTGTGATGTAGGAGAAGGCCTGTGGAAGGTAAGCCTCCTGCTGCCACTGCCTTTGGCCGTGTGAAACATGGGCTTGTCGCCAGGCTCTACATTCAACCCCTGCTGGCACTCAAGTCTACGTGAGTGGACAGCTACCCGCAGATCCCACCCTATATTCTTCTTCATTCAATTTTTTTTTTCCGGTCCCGGGGAATCTCCCGGGAGCGCAGGGGTCTGCGCTGGCTCCCTCTGGAATCCCGTGGGAGTCGCTATTCTTTTTACCTTAATTTCTCAATAATAGTGGAACAGATTCACACCAAAAATCTAGCTTTCTGCTGTAATTCTGTTCAACCGTTTTTGTGTATCGTTGTCTAATTTTCCCTATGAAAATTGTATGGGGAAAAAAGTGTGTTGGGACTCCCTTTTTCTCGGCCCCCACTTGACAGATCACCCCGAAACTTTCCAGGTGGAAGCTCAGGTGGCAATAAAAATAAATGGCACATTATGTCCCTTAAATCTTATTGAGTTTATTAGTTTTATGTTCTTAAAATATATGCAGTTTTTAGCTGACCATTCACTATAATGTAATGAAAGGGTTTCAAATATTAAGGAGTTTAGCACTAGAATATTGACATTAGATATGACAGCAATTACCTATATTAGTATAATGTATTTAGCCCATCAAAAGTAAAGATATATACATAAAGTATAATAGTTTGTTTCATCATGTTATAACAATAAGTTTCCCTCATTAAATCTGATGGCTTTCATGTTGAGTAAGTGCAAAAGGTCCACGGGTTTTACATTGTTAACAGCTTATTGTGTAGCTAAAAAAGTGAATAAGGTTATTGTTGTTTGGTAAGTTCCCAAAAACCTCTTAGCAATAGTACACTGGGTAGATATGATGGCAACTTGTTCTATAAAACGGAGTCTTGGTGAAATTGATTATCTGCATTCAGTTATTACCAATACGTATTGGATACTTTGTACTTAACCAGCTGGTCATTACACTGTTATACAAACAAATATTTATTTACAAAGAAAGAAACCCACTTTCTTTGTCTTCAGGCTATAATTTTCTAGCAGCAATGAAAAAGACCATATACAAGAATCGGGCACAGGTGCGATCTCACAGTTAGACTGAGCAAGGAACTATATTGATTCAATGGCAGTTGTTAACTTGTCTAATGTGAAGAATTTGCGTTCTGAGTCTGAGACACAGTACTTTAGGTTCTAGATTCAGTCCTTGTGTTACCTGTTTGCTTGGATGCAGTCTGGTCCAGGGGTAGGTGGTACGAATATGACACATTGCAACGCGTACTAATACCATGCGTGCCATTACAACGTGGGTTTTACTACACGATGTCAATTACATCGACCTACCATTACATCGCATACTTTTACCACGAATATGCCTTTACCACGCATGCCATTACAAAGCAAAGGCCTGTATGGTAAAGGTATACTCTTTGTAAAAGTTTCTAATGTAAGTTTCACTACCCTGCCTTACCCTAAACCCCAATTAAGTACCCTAAAACTACCCCCTGCAAAACCCTCCCCCAAACACCAGTCCTCTCCCTACGCTTAAACACTACCCTGCTAGACCCCTAACCCTACCTAAACCCTAAAACACTACCCTGCACTAATAATAATAATAATCTTTATTCGGTTTTTAACATTACAAAACCATAAAAGATATCATGACATACAAATGTTCATAGTAAAATTTGTTTAAAAATATGATTAAGTATACAGTTAAAAAAGAGAATGTAAGTAGTTAGGTGATATGGAAATTAATTCACTGTTTTACAAATTGTTTCTGTGCTTCATAATACACTTTAAAAAATTCAGTACGTGATACACTGTACATTCGGAGTCCAAAGTTTGAAGTGCCAGCATGGCTGGACGACATTGTCTGTCGCCCCATTTTTTTAATAAAGGGATTAGCCAGATTTTTCGATGGGTATGGAAGAATTTGTAGAACAATAGTGTGTGCATAGTGGACTGTTGTGAAAGATCATCACATGGGCACGGTTCCATCTGAGTTTTCCAGTTATTTTTTTCGGGAAATGACACTAGTCTGAAAAAGAGATTCATTCTGAACCTTGTTAGGAGCATCTTTTCGTAAGTTGTGATCTCCAGGGTCAGATATGGCTGGATATTCAGGGACTGCTGTATCATAATTGCGTGAGTAACCGATTTTTTCGCAATCAATGATGCCAGTCTAAGGGATTCCAGGTGGCTCAAGGCAGCTAGTTTCAATTCCTTTTTGGGTATTTCCTTCAATTCTTCTGGCATATGGTAATATTTTTCTAGACCCAGGTCGGAGAAAAAATGTCTTACGTAAGAGAGCCAGGCTATTTTATGAGCGTGGTCCAGATCCATGGTGTTGCGTAAGATGGTTTTAGTCAGACTATTTTTTTTTGATACCCATACTCGCCTCCAAAGCAAAAGAGGTTGAATTTTTATTAGATCTTCAATATATGGGATTCCAAGTTCTATGTGTGAGGCATAGATGGAAGTGCCTCTTGGAGTTGATAAAAGGAACCTCATGAAGATATTCTCCTCTTTTTGCATAGAGCCGGTGGGTGTGTGTCCCCAGATCCCTGCACCATATAATGCGGTGGCTTGGCATTTCGCAGCATAAATCTGTAGCAATTCTACTGGTGGTCTTTTCCCGAGTTTATTGGAGAATTTCATCAGCGCCATGATCGCTCGTTTGAAGAGATGTCTCCTGGCCTCAACTGCCGCTTTCCAGTTCAGGGCATCGTCGATCATGATGCCTAGGTAGGGATACTGTGAGGTCTTTTCGATTTTTTGTTCCTTTAGAAAAATTGACTTAGTTGTTTTTCTTGATCCGCCAACTACCATAACGAAAGTTTTTTTGACGTTTATGTGAAGGTCCAGGGCGCCCATGAAGTCTGCGTATTTGGATAAAGATTTCTGCAGTTCAATGGGGGTACGTGCTAGGATGACTGCATCGTCCGCGTAGAGCAGCGCGGGGATCAAGCGACCTTTTGCTCTTGGGAGGTCTCTCCCTCCTCTCAGCATAGACTTTTCTAGGCCATTGGTGTACAAAGAGAAGAGGAAGGGGGCCAGGACGCAACCTTGCCTCACTCCCCGCTCTACCCTAAATGGTGATGTCAGTTCTCCTTTTGTCCCGTACCTCACTCTCGCCGTGGCTTCACTGTATAGCTCCCTCAGAAAGTCCAAAAGAGGGGGATCTACCCCCATTTCACTCAACAGTGACCAGAGCCTTGCGTGCGAGACGCAATCGAATGCGGAGGACAGATCCACATAAACCATATAAATGGAGCCAGGTTTTGCATGGGTATATTTTGATATTAACAAACTTAGATTTAGGGCCTGTTCAACCGTTCCAAAGCCCTCCCTGAACCCGAACTGTAAATCTGATAGAATGTTTTTGTCTTCTACCCATTGCTGTAACTTTTCGAGAAGGACTCTGCCAACTAGTTTGCCCAAGGAGTCGAGGAGCGAAATTGGTCGATAACACTTAGTGTCTTGTCGGTCCCCCTTCTTGAAGATTGGGACCATGATGGAAGATGACCATGACTCTAACAGCCCGAGTTTCATTGTTGCTAGGCAAACTCTAGTGAGTATTGGTACCCAGAGGTCTGGAAGATGTTTAAATAAGTCGACTGGGACCCCGTCAGGACCTGGAGCTTTCCCACTCTTACTTAGTGATAACGCCGTATCAAAGTCCTGCAGCTCGACCTCCATTAAAATTGGGTAAACTACTGGGTTGATATTGGGATGATGTTCTTCACTCGTAGATGTCAGTTTGAAGATTTTTGAAAAGTGGTTCACCCACGAATCCTCGTCGATGGCCACGTCTATTTTTGGGCCATTGTTATCCGTTAACAAAGGGGATTTGACTATTTTCCAGAATGCCTGGCTGTTTTTCTGGAATGCACTTTTGTGCAAAGCCTTCCACAGAGATTGTTTCAGTTCTTTTTTCCTTGTTTTTCTGGCGGTGTTATACTCCCGTCGAAGAGATTGGATATTTGTTTTGTCTCTGTTTGGATTTCCGAGAGCTTTTTTCAACTTGGTATGTGCCTTAGTACAATCTTGGTTAAACCAGCCTGTAGAACTTATATTGTTTTGTTTGGGTGTTTTAGTTAGTAGTTTTCTAACTTGCTCTATTATTATCTTATAGTTTTCCACGATTTGATTCATCTCTGCATGGGGGTCGAGACAGATCAGGATGTTATTATAGGTGGATTCTACTAACTGTTTTGTAAGAATATTGGGGTCCAGTTTTTCCCATTTTATGGTATATCCGTTGTTTTTCCCCAGTTCTATCCTGTTCTGTGTTAAGGTTTTTGCTATGGTTGCCATATGTGTTCTTGGGTGGTTTGTTTGGAAGTTTATTTTTAAAGCGGAATGATCGCTCAAGTTGTTTTCCAGAATTTTGAAGTTGTTAATTTGGTCTTTGAGGCCTTCTGTGATTATTATGTAGTCAACAGTGGTCTTGTGGCCCCTTCCTCTGTAGGTGGATTCTAGTTTATTATTTGATTGTTGAATGGGGTTTACGATTTGCAGATCCAGATCGGAAAGTACTTTGTTCATGGCTGGACCCACGCTTGAATGGATAAAGTGGACTAAAGGGTTCTCGTATTCGTCCACCATTCCACAGATGTCGTTATTGGGGCAGGGATGAAGGTTAAAATCTCCACCCCAAATTATATTGGCGTTTTCGTTTTTTTGCTTGGGGTGCCCGTGTTCATTTATTTTTTCTGGTATTAGGGAAAGAACGTTCAGAAAATTGTCATCCGTTAGGTTATTATAAATGTTAATTAATGTAACGAAAAGTTTTTTCCCTATTTTGAACGTGAGGATCTGGAAATTTAACAGGAGGTCTACCTTGGTAATCTTCATGTCAGAGATTGTATTTGCTAGGTAGATGGCCAGTCCCCCTTTAGGTCTACCTGAAATACTAGGGAGGGCAGGGGATGTAAATGTTCTATATCCCTCGAAGTGTATGGGCGTCGTTGACCAAGTTTCTTGTAAGCAGATGATTTGAGCCTCCTTCAAAAAATCAGCTGCAGAACCGTCCTCTATTTTGTTTCGGAGACCCGCCACATTCCAAAAGATCACAGGAAGCTGTGAGGAAGTGCAGTCTAAGGCTATAGCTTTTGTTTGTACAGCGGCTGGAATGAGGATGGATGGGGCTAAGGTTGTTTGTGGGGGCTCCGGGGATTTAGTTATTAGTCAATCGACCATTTCCAGACCACTGAACCGATTCATAGTCGGTATGCCTAACCAATTTTGCCCCTTGGTGGTATCTCTATGGTTGAATCCATATGGTTGGTAGGGTGGTCTCTCCCACTGCTCCCAGTTTCTAGGTCTATTTTGTGGGCCCATAATCTGCCATGGGACTTCTCTTTGCTGGAGATTCTGATTTACTGGCCGCCAGGGGTTATGAGGGTCACTATGTCGTAGCGGTAGTTTTGGAGCAACGACCTCTAACTCCCACGGCTGTGGAATGGGTTTCCGCCAGATGTTATCAGTGTCATATAGGGTGTTATTGTTACTGAATCTTTTTGGGTAAAAATATGACAACGATCTTGTAGCGATCCCCCCTGTGGTGTTATTATGTTCCCAGGAGCAGATATACTCAGCTATAGTGGGGTCCTCGAAAGTAATTACGACACAGTCTCCCCGAATAGTTTTTTTCCTATGGCCCACTCACGAGGTCCTACTGACTGATACTATTCTGGTTTTCCAGGGTGGCGGAACCGGGCGGTTTGTGTTCAGCCAATACTGGACTTTGTTCTTCAATGACCAGTTTGGTTCCGTCCCCTCAGCTGTAAGTTCCGGGACCCCCGTCATGACTACCACATATGGGCATGCCTCAGGTGGCATGTTTAGGGTAGGTCTTTGCTCAGTGGTCCCTTTCAGGGGTCCTTTTGTTTTTGATGGTTGCGTGTTTGTTGTAACTAGGTTTTTAGGGGCAGATGTGCCAGTGGTTGGGGTATTTACTAATGATATAGGTTGGGGATTAGTTTGTGGGGGAATGATCAGGGCTTGGGAATTGGGTTTTGTGCAGTGAGAATGTTTGGTACTGTCGAGGGTTTTAATGAAGGTTGTTTTTTGGTATATGGAAGAGGTAAAGTTACAGGTTGTTTAGGTGTAGGAAGAGTAGTTGTGGAATTTAAGGCTGGTTTTAGAAGAGCTTGAGAGGATATAGATTTGATAGAGCCAGAAATTTTTGTTATTTGACTCTCGATGTTACTCAGTCTAATTTCTAATGGGCGAATATAAGAATTTAGGAGCGAAGCTATTTCTTTAGTGAGTCTTGATAGATCTCTTTCTTTGCCTAGATGTTGTGGGCTTGGGGAATCTGGTGTAGAGATGTCTTGGCGAGCATGTGGTGGCTGATGGATTTCTATTGCGTTGTTATTTAGGGGGACAGAGTGGTGGGGCAATACAAGTAAGTCTGTATCACCGACCAGAACTGTGTGCTCAGTTGATTTGATATTTTCAGTTTGGTTTGGATTTTTCCTAACATTCCTTTTCTTTATGGCCCCCTCCCGCCTCCCTCTCTTTTGCCTTGCTTCTTCGGGGGTTGGATCAGAAAAAATAATTGGGGTTTTTTCTAGGTCGCTTTCTGTAGAGGTTACTGTGAGTTGGGAGGCTGAAAGGTCTACGTTGTTTGGGAGGCTAGGTCTGTTTACAGCTGTATCCCTTTGAGGTAGCGATGGCTGTATGACTGGAGATCTTGCGGTTGCTAATAGTCCCATTGAGGATCGACGTGCTATTGCAAGTACCCTGCACTAAACATACACACCCCACCGACCGCTTCTTACCCTAAAAAAGTAACGCCCACCCCAGGCCTAATCCCCCTTACCTCTCTCTCCTCGTGGTTCCTGCTGCACGTCAGGTCTGAGGGGCAGTGCATGTCGTTGTGAGGAAACGGAAGAGCCTCTGTTTCCTCACAACGAGGTGGATCGCCTATTTTTTTTTACTTCACATGCGTGGTAAAAGCACATGCGATGTAAAGAAAATGTGTAGTAATGACTACGCTTTGTTACATCGCATGCGTTGTAACACTTGCGATGTAGTGGTATGCGGGGAACCGCTGCGTTGTAATGGCTGTTTCCCGGTGCTATACCCTTCACAGTTACATAATCAGCCTCTCAGCTGGTGGGCATGAGCCGCGGGCCGCAGCCCTGCCTCTTGGGCCTTGAAGTTGGATGCAGAACAGCAGGGCAAGCCGCTACACCTTTCACTCATCTTCAGCAGTAGGGCGGTGGGGGTCCTCCACTGCAGTCAGTGCTCATCGTGAGCCGGTGGTTGCAGATGGGGCCCACTGGCACACTTTTGGCTGCCAGCACTTATTTTTTCTCAACACATTTTTTATCCAGAGCAAGAGATAAGAACTTAAACGGGGAAACAAGGATGAAGATAACGACTGGGAAAACAGTGAGAAAGGGAGAAGTCAAGGACAAAAAGCTTCTTGCAAGAGTGAGCAAAAGAGGCAGGGAGTGTCTTGTGGCAAATTAAAGGGGCAAGAGTTGGGATCGAGACTCTGCAGGCTTGGCATTCTGCACTCCTATCTTTAATAGTGCTGACCACGAGTTTCTGATCAGAACTTTGGGCCAGGCACTTATTCTTTCTCAAATTAAGCATGCACTATAGTGGTATTGGGCTTTGAAGGCCTCAAAGAATGTTTATGGCAGTACAGAACAGGTCCCTGAGGCCATGCTGTGGCAATACCCCATAGTATGCGGTGACGTGGGGTTGAAAATGTTTCATATACTTTGCCACATTACCACGCACAGATTTTGGGATGCTTGGGATACTCCTTGTACTTAACTCGACATCGGTTACACACGCTCTCGGAATATGGCTGGGTTTATCTTCTTAGACAACCCCCTATTTCCGTACCAGGCACACTCCTTTCTTCTCTGTACAGGTAGGCAGGCTTCTAGGCACTAGGCAGACCCACAACTCTCTAGCAAGTTGCACAAACGTCAGATGATGTCCCCTCACTTCTAGGAGCCGGTTGTCGAGCAGACACCAGCCCTGGATTATATTAACTATTTGAGGACTCTGCGGAGCACTCCCTTCCCTGGTCAAGAAGAGCTTGGAATTGAAAAAAAAATATCAAGGTTTGGGTACCATATTTTTATTGAGTTTCCAGACATCAGATCATGATTTACTATCCAAAGTCCAGGAACCAATTTGGGGCAGTCACCTTTCAAATTTCATTTTCTGGCTACTGTACAGACACTGTCTTTGTGAAAACTGAAGGCCCTTACTGCAGTTTGTCAGGATCAAACATGAGCACAATGATGTGTGAAAACTCGGCAACTGGCTGTCATCACCCTTTCTGAAGTAGCACTCAGCAAGATACAGAAGAGCAGGCCATGCTTAGCAACGTCGTTCTCTCTAACAACAAAATCTGCTGACTCACCCCTGTTACTCTACCATCAACCAAATGCCAGTGCTTGGGAATCTTCTACTAAAAAGCCTTCAAAGAATTTCTAAAAGCTGCATTGTTTCCATCCTCCAAAACGTCAGCTTCTAGGGCAAGCTGTACTCCAAGACCATTCTGTAAAACTAGGGGCAATATAGACTGGATCATTTTGATCTCACCAGTCATCCACTCACCACAACAAGAAGTCCTGCTGCCAACAACACTATACATATATATATATATATATATATATATATATTTACACACACACACTCTCTCTCTCAACATGCACATGGAATGTCAATTCAAGGGTCTTGGAGCCACATACAAACCGTACTTTAAACAAGTGGGTCATGTAGGCACTGCATTCCATCTGAACCAGAGAAAAAGGTTGGTTTGTTACTCTAATCCAAAGATGGTTTACTTCCACCACCACTTTATGTCATCAACCCAGGCCATGGACAGTAGTCCCATCTCATGGTAGAGGGTACGCTTTGTGAGCCCCTTAAGATCATAGAATAGGTTCTGGACCTCAGAATCATAATGGACAGGTCTAGGTGTCAGTGTGCATGCATGCATGTCAGATTACCATGTTAGGTTGGCCAAAGAAAAAGGGTTACCTGTTTCACATACAATCAGGTCACTTTACACAGGGGTACAAGTTTTTAATTGAAGAAATTTGTGTCATTCGGTATTCCGATTAACAGCCAGATGTAGCAACTATTTTGTTTATGCAAACAGTGCGATTCACAAAATCATAAGGTTTGTGAACGCAAAATGGTTTGAACATTGTATTAACCATTTTGTTAGGCAGGAATGCATATCCAGCTTGCAAGTTGGGTTTAGTGACACACACTGAATTGCAATTAGGAAGGGGTGCTCTATCCTATTTGCGATTTGATATGATATGTACTGCAATTGTGGTTGCAAAGCATTGACCAGTTACCAATACCTCAAAGGAGTAAGTACCGGATTCTCCAAAGGAAAGGGGTCCCTTTCCCTTCGAGCACCTTGTCATGTAGCCTCGTGGATAGCAGGCAGTGGTCCCAGCAGGTACTGTTTCTAGGTACCCTGCCTACCTGCTTCCTTCAATGTCTTCCCAAAGAGGATTTTATTTTAAGAAGCAGAGGTTCCATTAAGGAACACAAGCTGCTTTAAAAAATAAAATAACAGTTTCCATTGGGAAATGCAGACACAGGGATAGCGTGCTGTTGTTTCTTGCAGATCAGTTCATGAGAAAAGAGATGCACTCCTTGTTGTTTCTTGCAGATCACCATCCCTTAGCTTTTTGTTATTAATTCATTAAAGCTTTATTAATTCATTAAAGCAAGAAAACAATATAATTTACACAAACTTGATAAATCACAATAAAAATTGTTACAGTTGAAAAGATTAAACTCTAAAAACTGCTGGAGAAAATTCGTGAATACAATGTCAATGAATGTCATGATATGTGCAGGCATGACAACAACAATATCAGTAAATGCAAGGTGAACATATGCCATAGCTTGTGCCCAAACCATGCCAGTCACTGCAATCTCAATTTATACCGTAACTTGTGCCCGCACAGCAGCGCAAACATCAGCAAGTGATACCAATGTATGTACCAGTCCATGCTCGTATGATAATTTTGTTGTTGCGAATAAGACCAATGTAAATGTACGTTCACACCAGAGCAAATATAATCCCATAAATACCAGTACAAACATATCAATGTGCAAAATGACAACCGTAAGCCTTATGATGATGATGTCGATAAAAATGATTCCAATGGCTGCCATATTATGTTTAGGCGTTCCGATGAACTCACATTCACGCTTCAGATTCATCCAAGGTGACCTCCCTATCATCCCTGAGTCAGAGATACCTGGTCAGGCAGGTCCTGCGACCCATGCCCCCGCTTTAAAAAATAAATAAATTGAGTGGATATCCAGCCTTGTACTTAATACAGAATAAAAAAGGAAACTTACAGAATTGCATTAAACAGCCCTTGTCCAAAATAAAATCTATTCATAAATATATAAGACAAAGTGCTAGTGCAATTAAAATACAGTACTGATAATGAAATCACTAATATAGTCCAAATATCGCCAAGATATAGAAAAAAGCAGCAAATTACTTTACATCAGATTTGAATCCAGCAATAAGGTGCAGTTTAATATAAGAGGTTAATTCCCATCTACACGAGATACAGCCTACCTAGTGGAAAAAGCTTTAAAAAGCACTAAGGGATATGGGTATCAAAATAAATTTCTAAAATAAATTATTAGAAAACCCTGATCAGGTCGCTGCAAATCTACAAAGGGACCCTATGTGTTTAGCATATGCTTCCTCCCAGATATATGTCTTAGTCGTCTTTTCTTGCCAATGCTAAATCGAAGGTATCTTATCAGACTTCCAATTCTCTAGAATTGGAGACCTGGCCACTGCAATAGCTGTAGAGCAGAAATATTGCTGAAACTTTGACAAATGTTGAACCTCTAATGAACGCCCAAATGGAACTAATTTAAGAGAGGGGATAATATGAACTGCCAATGCTAATGATTGATTAATCCTTTGAAATACGTCAGACCAAAATGGTATAGTTTGCAACAATTATAAAAAATGTGGTTCCAAGACCCTATCTCTAGACCCTCACATCTACAACAATACTCTGAGGAAGTCGGGAACAGCTTATTAAGTCTTTTCGGTATATAGTAAGTTGACCTTCTTGACAAAAAGGCCATTCTTTTATAGTTGGCAGCTTACAGTGCTCTATGGCCGACTTCCCATAAAGACTGCCGTTCTTTTTTGCTAACACTGCACCTGTTTTTTTTAACAGTGTAGCAAAAAAGTTATCAATCACTTTCTGTTCACCGAGCTGCACTAAACAAGAAAACCAATTACTGACTCCCCTTAGGCCCTGAACATATAATTGGCTTAAAATCCGAGAAGCTGGATTATTGGTCGTTACATCATTTGCTTTTAAAAAGCTTGATATTTGATTAAATCTAAATGAAAGAGCTAAAAATCTAGGGCCCAGCTGCTGGGAGAGCGTCTCGCTGGTAATCATATTTTAGATGTTAAAAACAATCCCCCAAGTATTCAAAACCCACCTCCTTCCATAATTGCAGAGACCCCGTGAAAGCTGCAAGCCAAAAGCCAGAGATTTACCAATTTTTGAATATAAATGATATGTAGGAATTTTGTATAGTTTGAAAAATACCTGTACACAACAGGCTAATTCAGATATTGTCTTGAATCTCGATTTTGTGGGCAATTTCGGGGAACAAAGAAACACAGGTAATTGAATTGCACTCTCGGCCAACATAGCATTTAGCATAACATTTTCAAATTTAGATGCTATCATTGGTAGCTAGACCAAGAGATTCAATAATACTGCCTGATAATACAGCTCAAAGTTAGAGAGGGCGCGCCCTCCCTTTGTTAGATCTAACTGTAGAATTGCTAGTGAAGTTCTAGGCTGTTTCTTTCCCCAGATAAAACTCTGAATTAATTTATGTAGCTCTGCAAAATATGATTTAGGAATTTTAATAGGGAGATGAATAAACAAAAATAAAAATAATGGTAGAATAGACATTTTAACCAAAGATACACCGCCAGTTAAGGGAAGAAGAGACCATCTATCTAATAAGCTCTTAGATTTTTGTAAGTGTCTTTCCATAATTTAATGTAAATAGTTGATCATACTGGTTAGTCACAAATAAGCCTAGATACCTAATAGGTTTCGAAACTGCCTGTGGGACAAGATGTGGTGCAGAAGGAGCATTAAACCAGAGTGCCTCAGTCTTTGCTTGGTTCAACCTGTACCCCCCTATTTGTGTAAAAGCGAGTATTTCATCAAATGCGTTGAGGATCTTAGCTGGTTCTGCTGATAGATAAAGAATGATGCAGTTTGCAAATAATTTATTCTTTGGCATGGCCGCTAACGGAGCCACTATCTGGGGATTGTTACAGATTTTTATTGCCAAAGATTCTATAAAAAGTGAAAATAAAATAAGGGACAGCGGACATCCCTTTCTAGTCCCACGCCAGATCTTAACTACACCTGCCTCTTCCTTATTTATCAATTCTTTTGCCCCTGAACCCATATAAAGCTCTTTTAGCATTTTGACCAACTGCTCCGGAAAACCGAACTTTAACAATATAAAAAACAAAACCTGCCAGTCAACAAGGTCAAATGCTTTTCTGCATCAAGCATTAGGATTGCTGCCTTGACTTTGTTGGCTGAGAGGTAATCAATTGCTTGGGTAAAAAAATATGTGTTAGGAGGCTGTGGCATAACGAAACTTGAGCCACCCCCCGCAAAGTACATGGAACCCCCCCCCATTCTCCGCGCCAGGTAAGACCTCTTAAGCCAGTGACCCGCCATACTGCAGGGGCTGCGGGGCTTTGGTTACGCCACTGTTACCAATACAGCAGTTATAAGTAACCCTGGATGGTGGAGTTAATAGTTGGACTTAGTTTGCTGGCAGCCTATCATAGGTAGTGGTCTATCCATTACAGGGTCCCTGCCATGAGTACGCTAAGGAAGTTTGCCCTATTTTAGGTTGGTTTCCTGATGCAGACTCCTGTCATGCTATACAACATCGGGCCCAGTCATCGTTCAGTTTTGCCAAACCAGAGTCTTCACTGGTGTCTCTAGAGAGGCCAGATGGTGCCAGTTCCCCAGTGTTATTTGTCCTGGCTCCCGTAGTGCCCACCACTAAAGCTGCTCAATATATTGGGTGACAACACCGAAAACACAGACACTGCACCTTGCCACACACTTTAAATTGTCCAAATCAGTGTTGTTTGATTAAAATGTTTGAATCTCTCTCTCTCTCCATCTACATACACACACACACACTCACAACATACAAAAAGGCCACTGATGGAGGAGAGGATTTTGCTGGAGTGGGGGACACATCCTTACCTCTGACCCACCACAAGCACTTTTTATTTTGAACCATGTATAATAGCCTTATTCAAACCCCTTCACTTCCCTAATCACACGCACAGCATTCTTGTTGTTTTCTGTACAGTGACATAGCAATGTTGTTGCAGACTCTTATGCAAACAAAAAAAGCCTGAGCAGGTTAATACCTCATAAACAGAGACATCCACATTAACACAGCTCCCCAACCCCCACGGCATATTCCAAAATAGGAAAAGGTAAAAAAAAGAGTATAATGCATGAGGTGCATCATTTAGGTCAGCACATTGGCTTAAAGAGGATGTACACTTTTTTTGTGCTCAGAGTACGTTTATCAACATTTTCCATCAGTTGTGACATTAGTAAACCTGGTCTTGGAATCTCTGCCTGCTGCCTTTTAATTTCGCTAATTGATTGGTAAATTGTAAAGACAAAGCAGGGCTAAGGTTTTTAACACATGCAACTGTCTGTTAACATTCTTGACCACAGTATTTGTTAAGGACAGATGTGTTTAAACAGTCCATTGTTGTATTTCCTGGATGCTAACAACTCGCTCTCGCTTCTTTTTCAGCTTCCACGCCACTACCTCACAAAGCCATTTACTGATAAGCACCACTATCGATGAAGGACAAACCCCCCCCCCCTCAAAATAAGCTGTGATCCAACCCCACACCATCTTCCCAATAACTCACTTTAAAATACTCTGCAGAGGGCTGATCTATTTAATGTTTGACAGCAGCCCTCGAAACAGACTTCCTGTAGAGCATCACAACCCATACCACCTGCTACTATTCAGAGAACAACTCAAGGATCTCCTGCCAACACCCAACCTACCTACATGTGATGCCACTACTTAAGACTCACTAGTTTTCCCCAACTCCTGATTTATTGATCATCAGCCCAAAACTAAGACCAACCTCTTTCTCCAACTTACTTTCCAGCAGAAACAATCCAAGGTGTCTTCCCCAAATTGCTCTAAATCAATAAAGAAAAATACACCAGTCACAAACATAACCTTTCACACTGTGCAGCTTTCTCTTACAGGTTGTCTGAGAAACTGACAGACAGACACACATTGACTGTAGAGTGAGTCCCAGCACTTCTCTTGTCAATTGACAAGAGACAAGGCCGTGCTGAAAGATATCAATGCAATGTTTGCAACATATATTCCCTGTCTTTCTAGCTACGTCCTACTGAGATTCCCCAATGCCAACACACCCTCTACACTCTAACAAAGGGAAGGCAATGATAATGGTTTGGCTTTGTGTGGGGCTAAACATGTCATCAAAGCCAAATGGGGCACGGATACATTGTCGTCTCACTTTAGCTGCATAAACTGTGGGACCTTACAGGGATGGAAAAGCTTGCTGCTTCCCTGCAGAACAAGTTGCTACACTTTGACAAAATGAGGGGCCCATGCATCCAATCTCTGGCACAGGACTTTTGGGAACTTACTAGTCCTCTTTACTTATGAGTTCACCAGCTTACAGGACGAAGGGGCACGCCTGATCAGCAAAACAAAGACTGACCGCAGTGCGTAGGACGCTCTAAAAGACCCAGCCTGGTGACACTGAATACGTTGTGAAAGAGCTGATTCTGGTGAGAGAGGCTATGCTCCCTAGGTGACAACCCCTGATATTGTATCCTCCCCTTCCGCCTTTCGTAGTCCCCCCTGGTATCCTCCCTTCCTCATGTTCTATATCCTTCTTCTGTTCTCCCGCTTTTATGTCCCACCGTTCTCCCTCATCGACCTTTGGATTTAGGTAAGAGTATTTGTTCCTGGATGAATTAATAAAAAAGATCTGAACCATAAAAGATCAATGGGTCTGCAAAATATTTGAATTTTAACATTGTTAATATAATATTCCATAAACACAAGTAAAATTCAAAGTGGTTTACGTCAATAAGAAGCACTATTTACAAGGAGAATAAAGTGAATTAAAACGTTATAGGGAAAAAGCCAGGACCTCATTATATCAAGCAGAATAGAATATGCCACTAAATACTTAGATATTCTAATTGTACCAAGATTGAAGAAAAGTACATTCAGGTTGATTAGTGTGATGGTAAATGTGAGCCTTAAATGTCGACTCATCAATGTATTAAGAGTTATCAGCTTGGGAAGTTCAATCCCTGACACAGAGTTGTATTTTAATTATGGAATATGCAGTAGTGCTCCATGAGCCTTAATGAATGAACCTCGATCCCTCTGAACAGTCTGAGAAGGTGTTGGGGATACAGCAGTGGCTGATCAGACCAGTGTGAGCTATTTACACTTAACTAGAGAGTTTCAAACTCTGTGCTCACAATCCAGCACATCACACATGCACTGAACACTGACAACCAACTCATGTAAAGGGAATACTGTTCTCCTCTACCTTCGGTGTTTCCTTTATCTAATTTTCTTCCTGTGTGTCTCCTTTACCCATTGTTTCAGTGGATGTCTCCTTCCGCATTATTTCTCGCTCTTTTGAAAAGTCTTTTCAGAAGCCTTATCCCTTTACCCTTTGTCTTTCACTGGAGCTCTCTTTTACTTTTCCACTCTCTTTGTGGGTTGCCGATCTCTTCCACCCATTTTTCTATTTGGGATCTTTTTACCCTACATTTATGGGCCTCTTTCTTACTTTCTTTCTCTTTTTCAACATTTTTCATCACCTCTCACTGGGCTTGTTTCTTTCACCCTTTCTGCCTTCCTGGGTCCCATACTATCGCTCCCTAAGGCCCAACTTCATCCATCTTCGCCCTATGTCTCAATCTATTTGAAAAGGGATTTCTTTCACTCTCTCCTAGGTTGTCTAACATTACCTTTCTCTCTTTGCTTATCCTCTCTTTATCTATCCCCTGACACTGGTCCACACAACACAATCTACCATCTCTGGCTTCTTTAATTTTCTTTGCACAACATATTTTGATGATGTTCAACAGAAATATAACGTATTGTTTTTCAGTGATCCAAACAAAACTCAAAATTCATATGCTCTATCTCTTGTGGCTTAGCTGCCTTTCTCTCTCATTTTCAAGGGTGCCTCGTTTGCTCTTGTCGGTCTCCTTCACTCTTTATGTGGCTCTCTGGGTTTCTCAGGCTTCTTTTATACTTTCTTGGGGCTTTCTTTCACTTTTTGATCATGTATTCTTTGAAACGCCAGAGTGTTTTTTTTCCTAAGTACAAATTAATACATTTTCCATAGCTCTAATCCTGTTTTCTTTCTCACATGCATACATTTGTGCTCTTTAAAGATTACTTTTTTCCTCCCTGTGTATATATTCACATCTCAGGGTGATCTAAGGTTTCTAAGATTTGTGGTCTTATATTTTTGCTGTTACTCTCAAATACTGTAAACTTATTCCACTCTCCTTTGGTATGCAGAACTCTCAGATAATCCTCATCACCTCAAGGCACCTCTTATAATTAAGTGTTTCTTTCTTCTGTATTTCTACAGTCTCAAAGCCATTATTGTACAAATTTACCAACCTCAAAAAGATGAAACTATGACTTGGCCTAGTTGAGATTCAAATTCACGAACAACAGATCACAAAACATGTCTTCTCTTTTGATCTCATTGTATCTTCTCTCTCATTTTCTCCCTCTCAAAGTCTTCTTCTTCTCTTCTTAGGTGCCGATTCAAAGAACTAATCTGAGACAAAATCCTAAACTTACTGGTAAACAAGGTTTTCCATGAATCTTTTTCCCTGCAGGGAATCACAACGTGGTCGTTACAACGACCGCGTTGTGATTCCGCATACCATTACTCCGCAAGTCAGAACAACGACTTGCGGGGGGGGGGGGGGGGGAGGTGTTGGATTTAATATCCAACTTCTTCCCTATTGTCCACACAGACTGGAGTTGGAATAGTAAATTATACTATTCCAACATCCAGTGCCCCCCCTCCGCAAGTCGTTGTTCCAACTTGCGGAGTAATGGTATCCGGAATCACGACGCGGTCGTTGTAACAACCGCGCTGTGATTCCCTGCAGGGAAAAAGAATGCGTCATAAGAACATACATTCAAACTTACTACTTTTGGTGTTTATAGATTACTTCTGTGAATCGGGCCCTCTGTTCTCTCACCCTTCATCTCTCTTTCTCTCTCTGCCTAATTTACTCTCATCCTTTCTATTTAACCCCTTCTCATTATCTTGCTTCCGCCCGTTGTCCCTGCCTTCTACCCTCCCTCCACCCTCCCATTGTCCATGTCTTCTCCCCTCCGTCCGCCCTCCCATTGTCTGTGCCTTCTCCCACCTTCCGTTGTCCATGCCTTCTCCCCCCCGCCCTCCCTTCATTTGTCCCTGATGCATACCATTTGCAATGCAATAGGTCTTGCGTAAATGCAAGACCTATTGCATTGCAAATGCTTGTTCATGCGGGGCATCAGGTTTGCCATTGTCCTGGTTCTTTCCCTTCCCATCCCATCGACGGTGGCACCATGGCAAAAGCTTGCCAGCATGAACTGCATGTTGTGTACTTGTGTCTGATACGACTTAGCTGACCTGATTATCATCTGTTCTACCACACAAGAAAGAAAACAATCTTGAAGGAGCGAGAGGTACACTTCACCCTCGCCCTGGCGCGAGGCTTCAGTTTCGTGGTCAGAATTTTTTTTTTGAATCTCCCCTGCTCTTCTCCTTTTGACATCCGTCAACTGGAAACATAGCCGGGGGAGGGGGTTACACTCTTCACACAAAAGTAATTATGTGTTGTGTAAATCATTTGCACAGTGTCACGGGGTCAATTCAAGTGGCAGGGCGCCGGGCATGCAACGCTAACAGACATGGGCCCGTCGAGAGGGCACAGGAAGGAGACTTGAAAAAGAAACTAGCTGGTGCAGTACATACGACCAGCAGGTTACTACGCATACTAAACGCCATACATGCCAATGTGGAACTCTTTGAGCATGGAACATACATTACACTAGGAGACGCAGATATGCCAATGTGAAACCCTTCGAACACAGAGCTCACTTAGACCGTGGAGACAAGCGTAACAATGTGAAGCTATTTGGGCAGTTCTTCACATACCAGAAAGACAAGTGCACACCAATGTGAAACAATCTGGGCACAGGACATACTGCACATACAAGGCGACATACATGTTATCAAGAAACACATTGTAGGGGACGTGCATGACAATGAAAACTATTTGGATACATTAGAATCACAAGAAATGTGTGCATGTCATCGTGAAGCTATCTAGGCACAGTTCATTTTGCACCTGCTAGAAGACATGTACATGGCAATGAGAAATGTTCTGGGAAAAGTACACACTTCACATCTGAGGACAAGTGCATGTAAATGAGAAACTATCTGGGCACAGTACATACAGAGTTTACCTATGTGTATGCCAATGAAAAACTATTTTGTTGCAATACATACAACACTCAATAGGAGACAGCTTCTTGTCAACGTGGTACTATCTGGGCACAGTACACATTGCACTCACTACGAAAGATGTGTATGCCAATGTAAATCTTTATGGGCACAGCACACGCAGTGCCTTGTTTGTGAATGCACAACTATCTGGGCGCAACAGACACAGTGGCTTGTGTGTGAATGCAAGACTATCTGGGCACAACACACTGCCTAGTGTGTGAAAGTAGAACTATCTGGGTACAATGCCTTATGTGTGAATACAGTGCCTTGTTTGTAAAAGGAAAACTATCTGGGCACAACACAAACAGTGCCTTGAGTGTGAATACAGTGCCTTGTGTGGGAATGTAAAACTATCTGGGCACTGCACACACAGTGCTGTGTGTGTGTGTGTGTGTGAATATAAAACTATATGGCCACAGCCACAGCACCTACAGTGCTTGGGTGTGAATGTAAAACATTCTGTTCACTGTACGTAGAGCACTCACTAGGAAAGCTGTGTGCATCAACGTAACATTTTCTTGTCACAGATCATAGAGAGTTCTCTAGAGAAGGCGTGTGAATGTAAAACTGTCTAGAGACAGCACATAAGGAGTTCTCTAGCAAAGATTTGTATGGCAATGTAAACCTTTCTGAGTGCAGTACATACAGGGCTGTGTGAGTTAATGTAAACCGATCCGGACTCGGTACATACAGCGCTCACTGGGTAAGGTGTATGTGCCAATGTAAAACTATTTGTGTGCAGTTAGTGAATACATGGCTCACTGGAGATGACGTGTGCTTGCCGTGTATACAGTGTTGTGTGTGTCAATATAAAACTATCCGGGGGTAGTACATGCAGTGCTCGCTAGCAAGCAAGCATGCAAATGACGAATATTTGTGTAAAGTACAACAGAAACTAGAAAAAGCATTTGCAATGCAATAGGTCTCGTATTTTCGAAACTTTGACCTATTGGTATTGTAAATGACAATGCCTTCTATTTATGTGTTGTCTTTTAAACAAATAAATAAAAGGCATTATCATTTACAATTCCAATACCTAAAATTGCGTGACCTATTGCACTGCAAATGCTTGTTTTTCTACCTGTCCTTCCAGTTTCTTTCTCTCCAGCGAGTGAAAACAGAGAGGTTGGTGCAGGGCAGATACGAGAAAAAACAATGATCCGAGGAGCCAACAAGTAAAATAAATGCAGTCTACACAGGCAAGATGACCCCCTTGCTGCTGAACCCCGGTGCCACTGCACTGGCTGCACCACCGATAGCTCTGCCCCAGATGTTGTACCTTCCAATGCGTCACAGCAGAGTTGTGTTCCTGGAGCTGCAAACCTTCTCCTTCACCAGTCCACACTGTGCTGCCTCATTCCTTCTCAGAAGAGCAGTGCCCTGTGGAGAATGCTCTCGCTGAGGGCCCCCACCCTTGTCATGGTCCTAGTGGGCTGTGACTGAAGAGAAACAATGTAAGTTGTTACTTTGTTTCTCTTCATAAAGCGCGAGGAGCTCAGAGCAGGCTGCACACTGGAGCTGCTTTAGAGCAAGACACACAGCTCTTTACAGATGAGTTGAGGGGGCCCCCTTCATTTACTAATATTTTATAATCTGTTTAATAGGCTTATGGGTCGATATGAACCAGTAGCCTTAGGATACTTATCTTTCTTAAGAAAACATACCACTCCTGCTTCTTTAAAGTTTTTAGATACAGGCTCATAGTTTTTTAAATCAAATAATAAAGCCTAGTAAGGAAGGGCAGAAGCAAGGGCTCAAAGACCTTAAAAACTTCAACAGGGATGCCCTTGTTACCTTGAGCTATTGCATTAGCTATAGATTTCAATACATTGCTAACTTTGATTTGTGAGACAGGTTTATCGAGGGAGTCACTCTTTGAGATAGAGGGCAATTCTATAGATTACAAATATTGTGTAAGTGAAGCTGAAGTAATTTCCTGTGTCACCTCATAAATAGTTCTGAAATGATGCAGAAAAACCCCAAGAATTTCATTCTTTGAATCTACAACTGAGCCCCTAAGCAGATCTCTAATCTGGGTGACTGTATTTTGACTTTTCTGGATTTTCATACCCCAGTCCAGATGTCGTCCTATATGTTGACTCTCCTCGTATACTTTTTGCTTAAAATCCTTACTCCCTTTAATTGCCTCTAAATTTTAAAAAACTGCCTCGCCTTATCTTTAGCTGCTGCTAAGTCTTGAAGGGAAGCTGCTTTTTGAGATTCAGACCTGGCCTTCTTTAATTTAGCAGAAGCTTTCTCCACTGCCAATTGTAGCGCCAATATCTCTTGGGACCAAAGCCTATTCACTGCAGATATGTATGCTATTACCTGCCCTCTGAAGGCTGCTTTAAAAGCCTCCCACATAGAAAACACCAGAGCGGTATACTCATTAACTTAGAAAAAATGCTTGATGAAGGACT
This sequence comes from Triturus cristatus, assembly GCF_964204655.1. Classification (NCBI taxonomy): domain Eukaryota; kingdom Metazoa; phylum Chordata; class Amphibia; order Caudata; family Salamandridae; genus Triturus; species Triturus cristatus. The sequence continues at coordinate 272,106,321 of NC_140581.1, forward strand.
GCATTACCGCAATCCACTCTACATCTACCAAAAGGGATTTATCAAAATACCACCACTTGCTACTTCTAGACCTTGTTGTATTCCTCTGGATTCTTATGGAAATAGCTTAATGGTCAGAAAAAGAGTTGTAAATAATATCCGATCCCCTCCGGAAAGCAGATTGTCAATCCAAAAAAAATCTATTCGGAAGGCGGTCTTATACCTAGAAGAATAGCAAGTATAGTGAGACCGCCCTGTATGATTTTGACGCCAGGGGTCCAACAAGGCAAAATCTTGTTTCATCCTATTTATCTACTTAGCTGATTTAGGTTTTAATTGCTTCTTAGCTGGATTTGAAGTATCTAAGCGGATATCCTGAATAAAATTGAAACACCACCCCATAAATTATTGAACCCTTGGAGCCAACCAATAAGTCATAAATCTGGAGCAAAGCCGAAGTATTATCAAATATAGGACCGTAATAATTCAAAAGATCAGCCTTGAACATCTCCACTGATTTTTTGTACTTCACAGTTGCTAGAAAATATAATCACCACACCACGAGAAAACACATTTGCAGAAGCAAAATAGGCTTGATTATACCCCTTAGGAAGAACCAATTTGGGTGAATTTGACTTAAAATTAGTTTCCTGCAGAAACAAAACCTTTTGAGAAAAGGTAAGCAGCTGAGTCAACATTTCTACTTGCTTTTCTTGAGTTCAACAACCCATTCGCATTGCAATAAGTTATTCTGATACTATCCATTTGTTATCGGAATAACAACTTTCATCACACAAAAACACCTGAGCTTAAATATTGAAAACTAAAAAAAACCTATGTAAAACACAAGATGACTTTGATCCACTCGTTTTTTTGCTGCTACGCCAACCTATCCCTCACCCAGCCCACCCTACCCATCTACCTGACAGGTGCCTCCCTTGCCACAAGCCACACGGAATCCCTATCTGCAGGATGCCATGCATCCTATCCTGTCAGAATCGCCTCCCCCACCACCACCCCCGCTCCCCCAAATGGGCCCTGCAGACCACAAAAACCAAAGGGGAAAAAAAAAGATTCATGCAAATCCTTAATACATCTTTAGGTTTTGATTAACTTTAAAAAATCTTGGGCTTCAGAAAGAACATTAAAGATCTTGAATTGTCCTTTCCAAAGAACTTTGAGTTTTGTGGATTGAACTAAGGAGGCTTGAATGCCAATTGATCTAAACTCAAAGGCTAGTTGTTGAAACGCCTTCCTACGCCTAGCTGATGTCACGGAAAGATCAGAAAAAATCTCCAAAGTGGCGTTTTGCAGGACTGTAAACGTCTTCTGCTGGATTGCTTTTGTGAGAACTTGCTCCTTGATCTGAAAGTCCGAAAAGTTGACCGGGATAGTTTGTGGATATTTAGCCCAAGGTGTTTGATGAAAAGGAACTCTATGTGCCCGCATAATTGCCAAATCCTCGGGTGCCGATGGTAAGATGTAATCTTTGATCAACTTAATAATAAGCTGAGGAACTGACTGTATTTGATCCTAGGATTCACTCCCTTCAGGATTTCCTCTGAATCTAGGATTAGAACCCCGTGTGTGGTTCTCCAGTGATTCTAGTTTCAGCTCTAGCTCTGTAATTTTTGCAAATTCAGCTGTGGAACGAGATTGCAGAGGCACCAGTTTATCCTCAATATCTGAGATTCTTTGCTCCGCTGCCTGTAACTGTTTTGGAAGTACCAGCAGAGTCTTCTCCATCTTAATAAGTCTTTGGTTTATTAACTATGTGTCTAAAGCTTGCTGGACCTTTAGGCCACGGATCTCCACCAGTATTGTATACAGTACCTTTTTAACAGATTCTGAAAGAAGCTCCTGTGATGCACTGGAGATTTTAGAGCAAGATGCTTGTGCAGGAACATTAGGAACATTAGGTTTAAGAGCAACTGCGTGATAACTGGAGCAAGGGCAGGAGCTTTGAACAACAGAGAGTCCAGAGGAAGATTCATCTGGGATTGCAGGAACAGTTGAGGCGCTAAAGTTTAGCTTCTCCTGCTCATTAGAGTTGCCCCCCTGGAGATGTCAGCAGCGTTGACCCAACTGTAGTCGAATTACCCTGCAATAACTCTGTCCTGGCCTCATCATGGCCCACCTCGCTGGCGGGCTTAAGTCTGACCTTTTGAAATAGGGGAACAGTTTTAACTTTTTGAGGAGGCCGGCTCTCTTCCTTTTTATCAAGCTCCCGATCTGACGTCAGCAAAGCTAAAGCCGGAGCTGGAGAAGGAGTTGAGTTCTCTGAGCCACTAGAGATTGCAGAGAAGGTACGTGTTGTTTCTGCTTGGGTCTCCACCATGCTCAACTTATGCAGGGTTGATCCACCGACTAGACCCTTGCCCTCCTCATCCACTGCCTGGCCATGATGAAAAGAGAAAATGGAACCGGCTGCCAAGGGCTCCATCTGTTTATCTCACCAGCCAGCTACTCTGCTCTGGGCAGCTTTCTTGCGTTGGTTAGGAGGGACTGGTGAAGCAATTTTAGTGCAAAGCTGTCGCATGACAGTAGAGCGCATATAATGTTAGTGACTAGGAAAACATAATATACCGGTAATGGACATAATAAGTACTTGTAGAAGTAAAATGCCAACAGTACCGGTTAATGACAGTCAAGGTCCCCCTACAAGAGGAAGCTATGAAAAACGCCTACCTGAGGAGGTTGCCTTACCGCCCTTTTTCCCCCTTCTTTTTCTTTCTTCCCTCTCCTTCCTCCTTCTCTCTTTTCCGTTCCCTCGCCCTTCTTTCCTTTACCTTCCTTCCTTCCTCCTCCCTCCTGAAAAATCACAGGAACCCCCATTGAGCAGCAGAGCAATCCAAAATCCGCTGCTGCTGGATCGCCCTCTGAAGACAAAGCACAAGCAGGCACAAAGGCGAAGCCTAAACCTCAGCAGAAGCTGAGCTACAGCTCCCGAAGTTCCTTCCGCCTTTCTGGACCATCGGCATCTGTCCACAAAAAACAAAACCAAAGGGGATGATGGACGGAGTGTTGAACATTGCAAGCACTCACCCCCAGTCAACTGATCTGGGTTTAATCCATCATCATTCTTTAGCTCACTCCGCCATCCCAGTTCAGACATGGCCATATGCAAATCAGTCTGAACCTGTGCCTCATGGGAACAGTCCAGCCCGAACTGCCAAGCCATGTCTTCCCTGGACCGGAAACAAGCATCCTGGGACCGGTTTCTGGCTAATCAGCCGTCATCAGCCAGGCTAGCTTGAATCCAGTGGCAAAGTGAGCAAGGGACCTACATCTGGGCATACCCTGCCAACTTAGGATGGGGCAGTTAGGGAAACATTTTCATACTTGAGTGAATCAGGTATAGCTTGTGTCTGGCCATAGAGAGCTGATAATATCAGGTTATTCCTTTTTCTCCGATCAAATTGTTCCTATTTTTGTCCGCTTTTGTGATATCTTATCGGGCTCACCTGGTTCCGCATATTGTGCAGAGCATGCACTCTCCAGGGGCCGTAGGCACTATGAGAGGGCTCAGTTGTTTGGACACAATATTTTTTTGCTGTCTACTTTTATTGTCTCTTTTAGGTCTTTTCCATTTATTGATGATGTGGTGCTCTCGCATTTTGCTAAATCATGCCGCATGTTTAAATGTCTGTCTCATCAATAAGTCTGTGCTTTTAAGTAATGATAACTGGTTTTCCAAATCAAAAGTTCATGATTGCTAGTTTTCTGCTGCAAAAACAATTCGCACTGTCCTGAACTAACAATTGCACTTTTGTTACAGTTTGTTATCACTTCATTGCATTATTGTCTCTATTTTAATGTTAACCAATTTTATGCATCAGGTTGTTTTTGAGCTCATAACCAGTAAATTGAGTTTTGGTACCACCCTCATGTACACAGTTTCCCCAAATAACAGTAGAATTGGTAATTAATTTTAAAGCAAGTCTCAAGATAACCAAAAGTTAGCATCCCTCATGGAGACTCTGTTAGACCACATGCAGGCAAAGTTGCCCAAATAGTCTTGGAGACTATAAAGACACTGCCGTGAGTGACATGCCCACACTAAGACACACAGATTCCCCTTGCCTAAAGGGGGCACGTTTGACACCAATATCATAGCATACACCAAAACTTTCATTCAGACCACACGAAAGTGGTAAGAGAGACAGCAAATGACCCTGTTAAGGATGTGGGCCAACAGGGAGAGGGCCCCATAATGCACAATACACAACCACAGAGCTAGTAGCAGCGAAGAGGAAGGCTCCAGCTCCTCCAAGTCCCATAGTGAAGTCGAAAGACTAGAATGGGACCTGCCCAGCCAGGGAGCAGATAGGGAGCGCTCGTCAAAGACCACCCAGGCACATAAGAACCTGGTCAACTCCCTGGCAGCCCCGGATAGCCTTGAGGAGGGCCTCATGATCACAATTCTCTTAAGCAAAACACTGTGGTGGCTAGGTCATGCCTACAGAAGGAGCAACCCCTCTATCAAAGACCACTACCACAATACTAGGAATTTCGGGATTCACGGCCAAACTCCCTCTCACTGAACTCCTCGAGCTGGAAAAAGGAGGAAGTAAGATCAGGGAACAGTTGATCTATTATCCTTCCTCTCTGATCAATATATTAGGACGGGACCTATTGTCCAAATTGAAAATGTCCATTCAGTTCACTGAGAATGGAACAATAACCTACTGGTCCATTGGACTCTCCCCCCTAGAGTGCGGACCAACACCATCCTCCCACTCCTTTAGAATTCTAGCCAGAGCAACCCCGGCATGTCGACTGGTCCTTAGCAGAGCAGTCTGGGGTTATATGGAAAATGTCTTAAGATTGTACAAGCTAGCACAACAGTGGACCGGTCAGGCACACTATCGCTTCGTAGAAACGGCCAAAGCAGTAGCATGAAGGGAACACAGGGAATTGGGGATCCCTGATCACAGCATGTTCAGGACCATCACATGCCCCGAGGCTAGGGGGGAGGCTGGCTCAGGGCTACCTAATTCGGCCTCTGCCACAACTCCGGTGCCTCGTCAAAGGAGGAAGAAGCCAGGCGAAGCAACACGCAGGTGAAGCTAGGAGTGGTAGGTTATCTCCTACACTCTCCTCCCCGTAGTTCCGCTGGAGCAATCAAGAAACTGGTGAAAGCACCCCCAAAGGGGTCGGGTGACCACGAATATACAGATGGTGCCTGATGGGGAAGGAACACAGTCACTGGACCCCACTGAGTTCTAGTACCTGAAATCCAAAAGGCTGATGGCCTCAAACCACCATAGAGTGCCACTACTGCCTCTGAAGAAACCACAAGTCCGCCAATTGTGTCCACAAGGTATACCACGTACGGAATACACTGGCATCAGGGTTATCCCTGCAGAATACCTACACACAGGGAAAACCCCAGAGCCCCCCGAACAAGCAGTGATTCCAGAGCCTCATCAACCGCACCCACTACACTCTCTCTTCCGGAAAATCACCACAAACGAAAAAACACCATCACAACAGTAGGGACAACTCAAAACCTTTAATTTAAGCCATAAGAATACCTCAAAACACTTATTTAACAGCAACGGTATGGATAACTTCAAACATTTTAACACCAAGCAGTAAGGATAATTCAAAACCTTTGAGTTCACACAGGAAAACCTCAGGACAACCATGCTATGTTGATCGGAAATCCACACTGGTGTTCCCCATCCAAGTGCCCACAGGCCCCTCCTGCTGTTGATACCCCGAGGTGAGTTAACTGACTGTTCCCCCCAGGGGGAAGACAGTCTGACAAGGGAGCAGGGCGGCCTCCACCGCTGCATGAAAGCAGGCACCCAGGTCCTCATGCCCATACCACCAGGGAGCGCCACAGTTCAAATGGACCCCACTCTCCAATGCCTTTCAGGCCTCTTTCAAATGGAGGCCCGCCTATAGTTCAAAAACTTGGCGAATGCTCCAGTGGTGCAAGCTAGCTCTTTCAGGTGGTTTGGGAAAGAGGGTTCGAAAAGTACACTAGAGCTCCACGGGTCTCATACTACTCCAGCACTGAGTCAGTAGATAAATCCATCAGCGAGCAGCAGTTTCAGTTCACCTACTCACCACGCAATAAGCCCCAAACTGCTCACTAGACTCCCTTCAGTGGGCAGAGCATTCGGCTTTATCCTCCTCTCCTCCAAAACACTTTCAAAACCATCTGAGGTCGACCCATTGGATCACACCTTGCCAGAAGCAATAGATCTGGAACATCTAGGGTTCAGGGGAGAGGGGAGCGGCGGGAGGTAGAGGATCTCCACAGATAACCTTCTCAGCCTGCTTCCGGGGTGGGCACGTCAACGATTCCTATCTGGTCAAAATGCCACTCACAGGGCGCCAAGAGGCTGCTTCCAAAGGAGTAGACGGCCCTATCCCAGCCATGGCTGAGTTCAAACTACAGGGTCCGGAGAACAGCCTCCCTGCAACAGATCCTCAAAGCCCGAACAAAAAGCCCAGCTCATGGGCCTCACTGCATCAGAAAGTCCCACCAAGTTCATTTACGCCACCACCATCAGGTTGGATGTCTAAAGCCCGACGGGACCCCTTGTGCAAAGAAGACACTGTAAGCAAACATAGTCCCAGCCATTCTTTCTTCTGCAGGTACCCAACAAGGGGTTCACACACTACCGTCCAACCACCCCCAGTATCCTTTGTTAGAAGTGGCAACACCCACGAATAGGGAATAGCCCACCAGGACAAACACAAAAGAGCCCAAAGGTTCTCGACCATTCCAGAAGAAGGGCGGGACCCGGAAATTAGGCCAAATTAGAAAAACCTTGTCCCATGACACGTGGAAAGACCTAAACGGTACGCACATGTCAATGGAACATTAAACTTAAAAAGCAAACATCTGCCTCTATTCACAATTGTATGCAGCTCAGATAGGTCAAAAGGACACTTCAGCACCTGCTTAAACATTGAGCTCTGAACAGAGTAGCTTACAGAGAAAATACTGTCTCTTCTGCAACGTGACAAGAGGGTGGGGAGAGGGGGACCCAGAATTCTAAATTCATTTAAATTAGTTTAAAAATCCCCAGTCATCCCCAAAATTCTAAATGCATTAAAATTAGTTTAAAAATCCCCAGTCGTCCCCAAAATGTTAAAGCTCTCTAAAATAAGTAAATTAGTTAAAAAACCTCACCTATACCGTTGAAAAAGCTATCACCACCATCCAATCCTGATAGGTAAAGTCGCTCCTCAGTAAAACCATATAGCAGGATCTTTTTACAGATGAATCAGTAATGTTCCAATAAAAGCCTAACAAATGTATTTTTCCCAGTTAACCTACGACCCAAAGCTCTTATCCAACAGGTCCGTGATCCAACATTGCTGTAACCTGCCATTCTTTTCAACTGGATCCTCAAAAGACTTTCAAAAGGCCAGTTGCTCAAGTACTACAGAATTCAATTGACTTTCTGACTTCATTTTTAAGAGACACTCTTTCTACACAGCACCAAGATGGCAAACAGCCCCTTGGTGCCCCAACAACAGCCACCAGTCCACAGACAGCGAATAACAAAAGACCGACCCAGACGCCTGCCGTCATCTCTCCTGAAGACAATTTTACATTCTGCAAATGCTTTCCAAGTTATGTAGCCTTATATTTTTGTACACGCGCTCCTTAGCCGGGGTACTTTCTAGCTCCTCCAGGACCAAAAATGTACATGATTTTGTAATCTCTACATTCTTGAAATGGATGCACAGATCCTCTCTCATCTCACATACACCTACGTCAACCAAACGCTGGTATTCCTGAAGCACTACACAGCGCACTCCTCACAACATCTGGTACTAACACATGTCCGAGGTAGGGACACAAACTACGAACAGATCATGGTACATCTGTTTGTTGATACCTCACGCTGTAGGAGCAGACAGACTTAATTTAGCACAGGAGATAGCCCCTGAAAGAACAAAATGCCACATCCTTCTGTACCTCTGTAGGATCAAGGCAAAAATCCAACTCAATAGACTAGAACTCCGTAGGACATTAGTAAACATCACCCGGTATGAGACCAATCCCACTGCACTATATCTCTTCACTGAGCCAAGTGACATCCAATCTGAGGTAGAAAGGATGTGCAAAAGGGCACCACAGGGGAGGATACTGTTTGCCCCTGGGACTTCCTGGAGAAAAGGTTCTTGGAGGTAGCACGATCACCACACCAGTGCACAAACACATTCGCTCTTGTGTCCGTCTGCGGTCCCAGAGTGGCTCTTAATATCTTTGGGGCCACCTTCTTCAATGATCAATAGACCCTTGACATCGACTTAAAGTGCAGGGACATTCATCTTAATCATGCGGAGGAAACAAGTCCCATGAAGGGGGTCCAACACCAACATAGAAACCCCTTTCCAGGAAATCTGGGATAGCGTGCACCTGGTTGGAGGGGAAGGAGTAACCCCTAATTTTACCAAAACTTACATTGTACACTTTATGTTTCAGAGGCAAACGAACCACACTGTTGGGCAGCAATATTCTTCACGTACCGGACCTGCAATGGGGCACCTCCACGCTAATGGATGTCTACTGGCAATGCAGTGACCTTGCCTACAACCAGCCCGTCCCTGGATGACGGGCCTCTGCGCCCTCGTGACCATACACACCCCAACCTTGGTCATCCCTGGAGAAGATCTGTCCGAGTTGTCTCAACATCCGTTACAGAAGAAAGCAACCCTGTTGCATCAGGCTCAAAGGAGAAGAACGGCTGATTATTTTGGCTGGAATCAGTACAAAGACATTTCAGATTAATTCAGATTATTCACAGAAGCTCAAGTAATCACTGGTGGATCAACACCCATTTTCACCGTACAAACAAAAGCAAATGGCTGATTGTTGCAAATAACCAGATGGGAGTTGATGCAAATGATTATTAATACTGAGCTCAGCCTAAACTCTATCAAGAAGGAACTATGAGCAATCCCCCTTATGGTGATGCAACATCAGTATGTGCTGGACTTGATGACTTGTTGTACTTTTCCCCCCAGAAATTACATAAACAATGGGACATTAGCGCATGCCATCCAAGATCTGCCTAATTTACAAGCCGATATGAAGAAGGAGGGATGTGCCCAAAGCAGGACTGGTTACATAGTATGTTTTCGTGGAACACCTATTGGGTGTCCAAGTTATTAACATCCGTGTTGCCATTTCTCCTTGCTGTACTTCTGCTATGTTGTTTCCTAAAAGTGGGGGTTTCTTGCTGTAAAAAAGCAGTCCTCAAATTGTTTTAGTATGCCCTCAGTTAGGGAAAAAGCAATCAACACTACACACACACTTTCAAATAACATAACTGTTATGACATACAAGAAGGATGGAATATTTGACTCAACTAGAGGCGGTAATGTTGGGATGAGTGAATATGATGTCAATGAATGTCATGATATGTGCAGGCCCGATAAAGACAATATCAGTAAATGGAAGGTGAATGTATGGCATAGCTTGTGCCCGCACAATGCTCGTCAGTGCAATCTCAATGAATACTGTAACTTGTGCCCGCACAGCAACACCAGCAAGAGTGATACTAATATATGTAACAATCCATGTCCGTACGATAATTTTGTTGTTGCTGATAAGACCAATGTCAATGTACGTTCAGACCAGAGCAACATAATCTTGTTAATACCAGTACCATCGATATCAATGTACAATTACGTATGCGTCATGATGATAATGTCGATAAAAATGATGCCAATGGATGCCGTACTATTTTTAGGAACTTCAATGAACTCACGTCATTGATTTCAGATTCCCCCAAGGTGACCTCCCTATCAACCCAGAGTCAGAGATACGTGGTCAGGCAGGTTCTGCGACTCATGCCCATACTTATCATATAACAAGTCACAGGGGAGGTCCCCATAAATAACTGGCAAACACACACCCAGGGAAAACTCTGATCGATTCCACAGATAGATACTTGCACCACAAACAAATGTGAGATAATTGGCCCAAATAAAACCCATTTGGCCAAAGACTCACGTTCCCCAGAAATAACACAAAACTAGATACCACATGCAGATAGGTACACTCAACCAATCAGGAGACGACATGCACACCGCATGTAGCGATCATGCGCCCCTCACACCGAACATCTGGACACATACACACTGGTCCACATTTAGCTCTTCTGAGGTCGAGAGCCACTTGTGTCCTTATCAGATGCATACATGTGATTGATTTATGACTAAGATGCTCTTCTGGTATGTAAAGAACATTTTCTTGTACCTCATGCACTGTATAAATTGAAGGCCAAAACTTTGTACATCGAGAAATTTTGAGCAGATGCATTCTGTTCAGGCTCTCCCAGACACAGCGTTTAATTAAACCAACGTGTTCCTGTTTTGCCAAACGCCTCTTGTATTTTCATTTATTTAAGATAAATTTGTATCTGAGCAACATTACCATAGACAATTTCTGCCTGTAAAAACAAGAGTGTGGAACGACATTCCTTAAAATTATGGTCGGGTAAAATTGGCCATTTAAAGTGTTGATGCGGAACCTCATAAAAAGGGCAAAAAAAAGATAATGTGTAGAGTGCATTGGGTAAACACATCATCACAATGGGCAATTAATAGGAGCATTCGACTAGTCATTAATCCTAGGAAAAGTAACAAAATTATGAAACATATTTAATCCAAAATGCGTCAAGATGAACCTCTGTTGGCATTTTTTTTACAAAATTGAGATAGGGCTGTAGACCATTGGGAGAGGAGTTGGCCTAACGGCTAGGGCGGTCGACCTCAAATCTGGGGAACTGAGTTCGAGTCTCGGCAGTGACGCTGAACATCCTGTGATTCTGGGCAAATCACGTAATCTCCCCGTGCCTAACAAAAATTAACGTGTCCTCATGTAATGCAACTGGTGCTATGTAAAGCGCTCTGATTCCCGATTCGGGTCAAGTTCGCGCTATATAAAACTCTGTAACAAAAAAAAAAAACAACAAGAATCATCTGATTTTTTATGACGCTGGCCTTCACTAATTCCATGGGTAATCAGCGATCACTCAATAAACACAGACATTGAGCCTTGAGCTCCTTACTACGGATAGAATGGAGATCAGAAGGGTTCTCAAAATATTCAATATGGCCAAGGTCTGAACAAAACATTGATCCAAGATAATGAATGTGCCCGAGCCAGTTTAAAACAATCATTAATACATTTCCGATTTAACACAGTTTGCTCGCAGGTCCAGACTTTATACGAAAGTAATACCGGCTGAACCCTATTCAGGCCCGACAGAAAAGGAACCCCCAGTTTGGCATAATATTCATATGAGGAGCAGGACTGAGGAACTGACAAACGGTTCTAAAAAACATTCTCCACAACCTGGAGCTGATTAATGTTACTGAAGCCCAGATTCCAACCCCATATAATGTGGTTGACATGCTTTTTACGCTATATAGTTAATATCTCCTTAACTGGTTTCTTGACAAGTTTAATGGAAAATGTGTGCAGTTTTGTTAAAAACAGCCAGTGCTTAATTTGAGCTGGTGGTTTCCAGTGCTTAGGGAGATTATGTGATTTGCCAAGAATCACAGGATGTTGACTCAACTCTGAGACTGAAACCTGATTCTCCAGTGCCAAAGTCGGCAGCTCTGGCCATTACGCCTCTTCCTTTCCCCACTTTCATGATTAGTAGTTGGTTCTGCTTTAGGCGGCGCTAATAGGAGAAATGGGCTGATGCAAGCCGCCTCTTGCTGAGCCACGGCACTTATATTTTTTACAAATTAACCACTGGTTAAAATACAACTTCCTAGTGTTAACTGTTGAATTCCAGGAGCCCTGAGCCTCAAACAAAATATCTAGGTAGGAAAAGGTCGGGATGAAACTTAATTTTACATTAGCAATCATAAAACCTCGACACTTCTTAACTGTGCTCCCACATTTCATAATTAAGGTCTTACAAATATTAACATTCAGGCCCAAACGGTTCATACAGTTGACAAAGCAGGTAAGTAGTCGCTGCAAACCCAACGGAGTGCGAGACATAAGAACCGCTTCGTCAGCATACAGCAGACAGGGGATGGGTCTGTGGGAGACCCTTCCAGCATTTAGGCAAAACAGAGCCCAGACTGCTGATGCGCAAAGTGAATAAAAAAAGTCCGAGAACACAACCCTGCCTGGCCCCTCTCTCAAGGTCAAAGGTGCGAGTGCATTCAGCCCTAGTGCACAGCACACCCTTGCCCTCCCCTGCATGCATGCCTTTGAGCAGGGATATTTGTTGTCAATCTAAGGGGTTCACAAATGGCTACCTGTCTCATTGAAATGCATCAGGCAGGTTCTACTACGATCCTCTGCAACTGGAGATTTTACAGCCTGACCTAACAATACATTGGGCTCATCACAAAATCAAAAACCGGTTGCAAAATGTTGCAGCACAATTTGTGACCCCTTTTTGCGACCTGTTTCTTTGTATATCTGGCCCTTAGCCTTTTTTCTGCCTTGATAAACAAATGACCAAGTGGCCAGTTTCTTCCTGGCATCATATTCTGCTTCTCCCACTCCTCGGGTTGTTATTGTCTAATGTGACATGGAACTGAAAGTACACTCTGCCCCTGGGTTATTCCTGAAAATGCTGTGAATGAGACATTGAATGTGCCAAGCAGATCTATCCATGATCTCATCAAAACGGAAAAATAAAGGGTATGTGCCCAGCAGTGATGTGAAGAATGTGTGAAGCATATCACATGCTCAGCAACATTTATGAGTCTCACAGAGACAACTATTTCGTATACTGAGACCTCCCTGTATTATATCTGGCCTTGTACTGCCATCTGCTGGCAAAGTCCTATAATTGCCAATATGTGTATTAAATAAATGGGTTTCATCCATTATTTTACAGTGGGGAATTGCTGGCATTTAAAATTTTACTGTGATGAAGTGTGTACCCTATTAGTGGAGGCTAAAAAACAGGTCAACAATAATTTCAATGAGAAACAATTAGGAACAAAATCGATAAATAACTGAAGCATCAACAGCAATAAGAACTATTAGCAAATAACTTTCCTCTAGACTAGAAACGCCATGCAACTAATCTGTAAGCTAACTCTAATTATGTTGCATAATGTACTACTAACTGCCCCCCTTATAACCAGAACGATGAGGCATATTTATCATCAAGTCCGCAGTGCAGCCCAGTAAGCCCCCGTGCTGCGCTGCATGACAGGGAAAGGGCAGAAATGCACTTTGTTTAACATAAGTCAGACATTCTTGTCTTTTCCAGCGCTGGCGCACAATGCGCTGCCTTGTGCCAACCATTGTGCAAGGGTGCCTGCAATGCAAGCACACAACAAATCCCCTGAGGCATTTTGCTTTTTCTATGTGTGCTGCAGAATGCAGCATGCTTAGAAAGAGGAATTAATGAGGAGAAATAAAGATATTTCTCCTCGTTGCACCTCCCCTGGGGATGTGTAGCATTTTGACGCATACCCATGTCTACCAGCAAAGGAAAATCTGTGAATGCGCCAAAATGTGTATTGCATGGTAACACCCACGCACCACCCTTTCAACACCTCCCCTATGGCTTTCAAGCAGCGCTAATTTTTTTAACTTATTTTATTTAAAGTTTTGCAGTTGCAATTAGTTTAGGGTGGGGCTGTGACGTCGAGAGAGGAGGAGTGGTTGCCGCACCTTTATCTCTTTTAGTAGAAAGATTAAGTTTTAGACACATGCAGAAGTGTTAGTATCATATCTGCCTTCTATCTAGGCTGACATATTTTTATTGTTTTTGTTATGGATGTTGCCATAACATCCTGAGGACTTCCTATGGAACCTGACATGTTTTTATTGTTTTAGTTATAGGAGCATGTTATTTATATGCAAATCGAGATGATGAGTTTATTTGCTGTAATAGTTTTGTTGAGGCTTTATTTAGTGCGTGGCAGTGCTCTTTTATTTTACAAATATGAGATAAAATCGGTGATCAGACACTTTATAAACCTAGGTATCTTATTATTATTTGGAGGAGTTTCATGCTTGGACTATCAGGCCAGAGGCCATGTCGGTTAGCAGCGACAACCAGCCTCGGAGACTTCAGGACTTGTGCACAGAAGTGGCCTTTAGCCTTGCCTATTATTCCTAGCCAAACACTCTGATAGAGAATAGCTGAGATAAGGTAAACCTCATCTAAGCAAACTTAGTTTATAGGCTTGCTATTTATTGCATCTGCTAAATTGTAGCATAGTGCTTAGAAGCATGATAGGAACTTGATAACAATATTGGAAATGCCCATTTTATTTTATCTGGCATTATCATACATTGCTGCATATATTTTTCATTTTGCTTGATTGCCGTTCATGTTCTACGCACTAGACCTCGGTTTTAGAAATAAACATTTTAAAGTGCATATCCTGTTTCTTGGTGCTATTTTGAGTGTATTGTTCATTTGTGAACGACAGAGTTCCCCTGTGTCTCAGAAAATATCTTGTGGGACTAATCGTGACCAGACAACACCATCCGCACAGTATTGCTTAGTGGGCTGTGTATGAGTCGCCAGTCCAACTAGATTTTTAATTTGTGTTGCTTGAAATCTGACAACTGTGGACCAAATCGTGACAATGGGACCTCTCCATTTCATGCTGGGAACTCTGATCGCTGTCTGAAAACTGGTGATATTAACCCCTGGAACGGAGAGAGAGAGACTATATATATATATATATATATATATATATATATATATATATATATATATATATATATATATATATATATATTACCTACTGGCGGTCGCCAGTAGGTAGATATAGTTAGGACCCTGTTTCTATATATATATATATATATATATATATATATACACATATATATATATATACACATATATATATATATATATATATATATAGTCTTTCCAACGAAAGAACCAGGCACGCGCACGGGCTTGCTTAGACCAGCAGATTTATTTGGACGGCATAATGCATTTTGGATAGTTCCTTCATCAGACGCCATTCCCCAAACAGGCAGTGCTGTCGGTGTCCAGTTTTAAAGTCATGCCTGCATCGCTATGATAGGCGAAGAACATGCAGTGGGCGTGGCAAGGATTCGAGCACCTGCTGTAAGTACCTTCCCCCATGTGAATAGTGCTTTCATTCCTGTCAGTTACACCACTGTCCTGGGCATCACCCCAGCTGATCCCACAAGCCTTCACCCAGCCGCTCTCATCTCCGCGGGAAATCCCGGAATGGAGTATCGGACCGATTCTGGTCCCAACAAGTGTTGTTTGATGTTGGAGACAGCGGCGGTGCAGCAATTTTCCACACGAAAGAAACACCAAAACTGCCTCCGGAGGCTCGATATGGGCTGCTGAAACTGTCCTTAATGGAACGTGAGCATGTAACCTACTGGAGGGTGCTATTGGTGCAAAATTAGGACTATGTAACCCAGCATGCAATGAAAATGTTTTTTAATCAGCACACCGCAGGCCATTCATTGGTAATTTAATGTGCATGCAGGGGCAGTAGGTCACGCACTAATTCTTACCTGCTCACGGAGGCCTCTGAAGAAGACGGGAAAATCCTTTGAAACGCGTCAGGCCACAGGACATCAATGCGGGAGGGGAAGCTGCCTGTTTTCAATAATAAAGACTGTGTCTCACCTTCTATGGAGTGCGGCCCCAATTGCTGCTGCAAGTTTTTGTATATATATGTATATATATATATATATTCACTGAAAAAACCATAGGTTTCACACACGTTATAGTTAGGAATTAGCATTTAAAAAACCTTGCAAATTCACTTAAAAAACCATAGGTTTCACACATGTTATAGTTAGCTGGACATTTCACTCGTGAAAAACCATTGAAATTCCCCCGTTATAGTTAGTGCAGGCAACTATAACTCACGCGACCGCAATCCTCTGCTGATGACGTCAGATATTACATCACTGTATTTAGACACTTATTTACCCATGTGTTCTTCCATTAATTTTTAGCTATACATATATCACAAATATTTTTTTTTCAGAAAGACACATATGTCATCAGTGATGTAATATCTGACGTCATCAGCAGAGGATTGCGGTCGCGTGAGTTATAGTTGCCTGCACTAACTATAACGGGGGAATTTCAATGGTTTTTCACGAGTGAAATGTCCAGCTAACTATAACATGTGTGAAACCTATGGTTTTTTGAGTGAATTTGCAAGGTTTTTTAAATGCTAATTCCTAACTAGAACGTGTGTGAAACCTATGTTTTTTTCAGTGAATTTGTACGGTTTTTTAAATGCTAAGTTATGTATTTTTATTTATTTATTTTTTTAAAGGTTTTTCACCGTGCGCGTACGGTACGCGCACGGTGCGCTTCGCGTACTGTACGCGCACGGTGCGCTTCACGTACCGTACGCGCACGGTGCGCTTCGCGCTCCGTGCACGCGCTGTGGGCGCACGGTGCGCTTCGCGCACCGCGCGCCCACGTTACGCAGTTCGCGGAATTTTTCCGTTTTTACCGTACGCGCACACTACGCGTACTACGCGATTTTTCGCAAAAAAATGAAAGGAAATTTTGGCCCTTGGGGGTCCTTCTGGACGTGCATGTGTTGATGTAATTACACATCCACTCACTGATTCCATGATCTATACACACATCCACTCGTTCACTCATAGACCCACCCACTCACTCACTAATACAGCCATTGACATATCCACTCATACAGGCCTACTAGAGCTAACACAATGAGTGAGTCACCCATAAAACTACTGGCACACCTAGCTACTCACCCATACAGTCAATCATAGAGCCACTTACTCACCCAAACAGTTACACACCCACCCAGTTACTTACTCCTAGAAATGGGAACACATACTCACTCAGCTATACAGTCACTGCCAAAAGCATGCACTCATCTATATACCCACTTTCACATTCACTCACTCATGCATACAGTCACTCATATACCCCATCACTCATGTATACTGCCTTTAATATACTCAGTTACTCACCCATACTGACACAAGCACTCAATCACCGATACAGCCATACAGACACTCAATCACTCATACAACTTTTCACACATGTAACAGTACCCCTTACAGCCACTCACTGATCCATACAGTCAGTCACACACCTCCTCACCCACACAGACACCCAGACAACCATAGATGTAGTCAAACAACCAATCAATCACCCATATAGCCATTCACGTACCCACTAACACACTCATACACCCACTTAGACATTAACTGACAGATACACACATTCATATAACTAGTCACTCACCCATACATTCACTGAGACACCTAATCTCTCACTTATACAGTCAGTCACACACACACTGAGTCATCCATACAGTCACTCATAAACCCGCAGTTTTACCAAAACACCTTGGTAAATATATTTAACACTCATAAATGTTTAGAAAACACTCACATTCACTTGAACCATCACTCAGGAATTCCGCTGCGTAATAGCCAAGAGGCGTGTTTGCAGAGTGGTGTAAAAAGGGGCGTGGCTTCTAACCACCTCCCAGCAATCCCACTGTGTGGGGCATACTGGAGGTACCTGGTGGGCTAGTTGGCCCCTAAGGACCCTAAGCTGCGATGGGGACTTCATTCCCTAACCAAGAAGGCGCCAGGAGGCGCATTTCTAGAGTATTGCAGAAAGGGGGCGGGGCCTCCGGTGAGTTGCTGGTTCCATGTTTTTTTTTATTTAGGAAAGGGGGCTGTGAGGCCCCCCTTCCCTTGGCGCTTTTAGGCCCCAGGGAATCCATCCCCCGGGGCCTGACCCTTTTTTTTTAAACAAAAAGGGAGGGGGGCCGCATGGCCCCTTCCAGAGGCAGATATATGCCCCAGGGACCCCATCCCCCAGGGCTGGGCCTTTCAATTCAGAATATTTGTAAAGTGGATGGGAGCTTCCCCATGCCATGGAGGTGGCGGTCCCCGGGGCTGAGGGTGCTGCAAAGCCCCACACTTTTAATAACTATAGCCCCAGGGAGGTGGCGGACCCCGGGCTGTGTAGGGAGGGAGCAGGTGCCCCCGCCATGCATTTTTCTTTTTAAAAAGCCCTGGGGAAGTGGCGGTCCCCGTGGCTGCGGGGGGGCTTTGCGCATTTTATGAGCATTTTAGGGGAGGTGGCGGTCTCCTGCATGAATTTTTGATAATTGCCCCCATGACCTGGCCCACCCGGGAGCTTAAAAGAAAAGAAGCGCGGGAGCCCACACTTCGTTTAAAAACAAAATTTGGCGGGATTTGTTGACCCAACGCGACACCTGCTGAAAATTTAAAAAACAGGTGCATTTTGGGCCTTGGGAGTCCCTGTGGGATTCCCAGAGCTGGCGAAGGGGGTCAGAGTGTTTCTACCCTGCTCCCTTTTCTTGTATTCTATCCTTTTTTTACCTTTTTTCTTGTGACTCGGTTCAACCGAGTCACAAGATGGCTGCCTACACTTCCTGGTTTGAGTGTTGGTTGCCAATCAGATTGCAGTCTCGTGATCGGCAGGGTTCGCGGATCCTCAGTGGGGATATTTGTAGGAACTTCTGAATGGATTTACACCAGTTAAAAAAAAGAGTGCTTTCTGAACCAAGAGGTTACCTTTTTGCCAAATTTGGTGTAATTCCATTCAGCAGCTCTGGCTATAGCCGTGTCTGAGGTTTCCTATTCCTTTTTCTCGGCCCCCGCTTGACGAATCACCCCGAAAATTTCAACACAGCAACTGAAGTGAGATGGCCATTAGTTTTAAAAACTTTGCGAAGATTGGTCAAATGGCGCCAAAGATATTGGCAGAACAAAAAACGCTTTTCCTATGAAAACTCAGTCCTAACTATAACTACCTATAATAGTAATACATATATAATACATATATATATATATATATTATCTACTGGCGGTCGCCAGTAGATAGTTATAGTTAGGACTGAGTTCCCATAGGAAATCTGAAAATTCTATTTTGAATAACTTTGGCGCCGGATGACGAATCCTCGCGAAATTTTCAAAACTAATGGGGCGCTCCGCTCAGCTCCTACCCTGAAAGTCTCGGGGGATTCGTCAAGCGGGGGCTGAGAAAAAAGGGGGGTCCCAAAACGCGTTTTCCCCATGCATTTTCCCATAGGACCTTTAGTCGAAGGTACAGCCCGACCGGCTGAACAGAATTACTTGAAATTTGGCAAAGAGGTAGTCCTCAGGTCAGGCATGTGCCTTTTGCATATATGGTGTCAATCTGTTCAGTAGTTCCTGAGAAAATTGCAGTTAAAAGTACATAAATTTAAGACGGTGATCAGGGGTCAGGCCATCTCAGTGATTGCAGGCAGGCGAAAGGACAAAGAAAAACAGCTGATAGAGGTCGAA
Organism: Triturus cristatus; assembly: GCF_964204655.1. Taxonomy (NCBI): domain Eukaryota; kingdom Metazoa; phylum Chordata; class Amphibia; order Caudata; family Salamandridae; genus Triturus; species Triturus cristatus. The sequence goes on from NC_140581.1 coordinate 272,125,582, forward strand.
CGTGAAATCGCTCGGCTAGAGGAGAGGACAGGGTGTGGTCTAGACGATGACACTGCACACCAATTGCAGTTAAGAGCGGCGGAATACAAATCCATAGCTACAGACGCGGCACAAATGTGGGCGCGTGACAGGGATGGACGTATCTATGATCAAGGTGACAAGGCGGGCAAGCTGATAGCCTGGCTAGATAAAAAGGAGAGGACACAGAGGTTTGTGCCCGAACTTAAAAGTGCGACGGGTGTTGTCCTCACCGAACCACACGATATAGCAAGAGAATTTGCTATACACTTTGAGAGGGTGTACCGGAGAGACTCTGAGTTCACGGAGAGCGACTCTTCCGAATTCTTGGCAGACATTAAACTGCACACTCTCACTAAACAAGATCGTGACATGATGGAGGAGGACCTCACTACTGAAGAGCTGACTACGGCAATAGGAGATCTTAAGGTTGGCAAAGCGCTAGGGCCCAACGGCCTTCCTATTGAACTGTACAAGATCAAGCCAGATAAGATAGTGCCTCATTTGAAAGCCATGTTCTATGATAGTAAAAAGCTAGGTAAGCTGCCAAGAGACCAGCGCATAGCAACATTGGTCACCATTCCCAAACCTGGGGAACCGAGAGACGAATGTACATCGTATAGGCCTGTATCCCTGCTAAATGCTGAGCCTAAAATTCTTGCTAAATTATTAGCAAACAGACTCCGCCGTATCATAACTAAGCTAGTACACCCGGACCAATCGGGATTCATACCCCATCGAAATACAGCCCTCAATCTCCGGCGCCTTCATGGAGTGCTGGGGCGTTGCCCCCGGAATCCAGGAGGATGCAATAGTGGTCTCGCTGGACGCCACTATGGCGTTCGACACCCTCGAATGGGCGTACCTCTTTGCGGTGCTTCAAAAGATGGGCTTTGGGCCCAACTTTATAAGGTGGATCCACCTTTTATATGCGGACCCGCTAGCACAAGTGACGGTCAACAATAAGAGGTCGGACGTGTTCGCCCTGGGCAGAGGCACTAGACAAGGGTGTCCTCTTTCGCCGCTAATGTTTGCCCTCTCCCTGGAACCGCTCGCGGCATGGATAAGGAACGATATTTCTATCCGTGGACTTCGTTGGGCCGAGGGCTGGGAAGACAGAATTTCGCTGTACGCGGATGATATCCTTTTGTATCTCTCTTCCCCCGAGCGTTCACTGAGAGTAGTGTTAGATATTTTTGCCAGTTTCGGACGGAACTCGGGCTTCCGAATCAACTGGAGCAAATCGACACTCTATGCGCTCCACGGGGCCGCTCCTTCCCTTCCTAGAGACTGCACGATACAGGTTGCGAAGGACGGATTTCGATATCTGGGCATATATATAACCACCGATGCCAGGGTTAGATACGAGAGGAATTTGATTCCTCCCCTGCAGAGATTGCGAAGAGATGTAGAAATATGGAGAAAGCTGCCCTTGTCCCTGCTCTGGAGAGCAGCACTGTTTAAAATGATGGCTTTGCCTAGATTCCTATATGCCCTCCAGAACTACCCGGACGTGGTACCTCATACATTCTTTCGGGAGGTCGAATCCCTGCAGAGAGATCTATTATGGGATGGTAGGCCGCGAATAGCGCTTAGTAAGCTTACGCTCGGATGGTACGACGGGGGTATCGCCCTGCCTGACATTAGGAAGTACTACTGGGCAGCACATCTGGCGGCAATCAACCAATGCCAATACGGAAATGGGGATGACCCAGCATACGGCATGGATAGATGGTTACTGCCCGGTGGTGGGTTCACGAGAGCACTTTACTCCAAACTAACTAGATTCACACTCACAGGGCCCACGAAGCACGCTGTACAGCTATGGCACGTAGTCAATAGAGCGCTAGGATGGGCCAATAGGCTCACCATGGCCACCCCCCTTTGGGACACTGAACAGCTGGGAACTTTGGGGCGAATAAAGGGGTTTGACAAATGGGACCTCATAGGTATCTCGAATATAAGGGACCTCTGGGGGAGGGATGGAGTGGTACCGTTCCTGACACTACAACAGACATATGAACTGGCCGAATCAGAGCGCTTTCGCTATACACAGATTAAACACTCCCTGCAGGCCAACATCCCGGTTGGTACGGAACTGCCTGAGGCATCCCCACTCGAGGACCGGCTGCTCGACGGGCATATACCAGAAAAATGCATATCACTCACATATAAAAAGCTTATACACCACACCCCTGATCCCCTCACTGCACTAAGAGAGAAATGGGTAAGAGATGGTCTTGAGATGGACGAAGAGGAATGGCAGGAGGCACTCTCGTTGCCAAAAGAAGTGACCATCTCTGCTAAACTCAAGCTGGTTCAACTCAAGATCCTACACAGGGTTTATCTCACGGAGAAGCAATTATTGCTCAAAAGCGTGGATGGGCAGTGTAGGAGACGGTGTGGGATGGAAGGGGGATTCCTGCACATTCTTTAGGAATGCCCGTTAATCCAAGACTACTGGTGAAAAATCTTGAAATGTATGAGCACGATCTGGGGAGTTCCTCTTATGCCCGAGGCCAAGAGATGCCTTTTGAACATTTGGGAGCCCACCGACCTAAATGTGAAGGGGAGGATATGGGCCACACTTGGGCAGATGGTCGCTAAGCGTAATATAGCGCAGGCATGGGGAGCCGCAGTGCCACCGAAACTAAAGAAGTGGAAAGAGGACATGGACTGGTGTATGGTGAGGGAGAAAACAGTCTATGTAGCTCGGGGATGCCCCAAAAAATGGATTGCAATATGGTCTAAATGGAATGTGTATCGGGGGGATTGTGCGAGCTAACAAACATATGTACAGAAGGGTCATAGGGAAAATAATTAAAGACTGAGAGATCTCAAATCCCCACTCAAAAACCTGACAACTAACAAGAGATGCTCAATCTAATGAAACTAAACAGGTACCTACTGAGACTGGTGAAAGAGAAACTAAAATAAGAAACCTGGGAGATCAGATAGTTTGTTCACACATTGGTAAGATTATAGAGTCCATCAGCCCACCCTTTATGGCGGAGCCTCGTCATCTGGACCTATAGGAGAGCAGGATACCGGCCATATTATTGAGCCACCAGGCCCATCTGGGAACCTGACCCTGATACTCCTGTAGAAACTCTTGACTAGATGTATATCCGAACTATGTGGACTCCCAAAAATTTTTTGTATATGAATGTGTGTGCAGTGCTCTAGTGTACGTGCTAGTTAAAAATGACTACTGGGGCAAGAAACTATGTTTATTGTAAATATGTCCAAGTGTCATGTCTAAAATCACCTAATAGTCTTAAGATATATAGACTAATTCCTAACTGGATGCAATTGTGGTCGACATGTTTCAGCCGGAAGGGTCACTCGACCCGGCTTTCTTCAGGACCTAAACAAATGTAAGGAATAAACAAAAATAGCTACTGCAAAAATGAACGCAGAAAGTGCAAGTGCATACATAAGACAACTCTTATAACAAATGATTATGCATGTACTGGTCCAACAAAACTGTGGCAATCGCCACCCTACCAGATGACTGGACCCAGTAGTAGGAAGGTGGGAATCACCTCTTCTTTCCTAAGAGAATAAGAATCAAACTATCACAACCTTACTAAGTGCAGAAATAACTACTAAAGATCACAATTTGTGAAAAAACACCCTCTCAAAGAAGTACCTGTTAATTAATGCCAATTATGCACTAATATTTTACAAAAAAGAACCCTCAAGGTGGTCACATTTATCCAAGAATTAAATTAAATTGTATCGGACTTACCCAGCTTTATGTGGGAGAACCGCCTCACCTCACCCGGCTGACTGCTCGGAGGAAGAGGCACCGCTCTGTTAGTAGGTAGAGTAAAAACAGAAAAGTTGCCAACTTTTCTGCAAACTCCACCCAAATATCAAACATTGTAAGAACCCAAAAGGGGCCTAACACCCGCGAACCACAGCGCCCCTGATTGGCATGGCTATGCAGGACGATAGCTTAAGTGGGACCCAAAGGATGAAAGGAGTCCTCATAAAGAGTCTGACACTGAAGATTCTGAAACCTAAAGAACTCCCAGGGCCCAGAAGAAACCTCTGTTCCTAGACCCTCATTCCTGAATATTAAAAAAAACAGTAAATATAAGCAAGGCATACTCGCTGTACCTGCTTAAAAACTGCTAAAAACGCCATCATGCTGAGAATTGGCATTGAGGTGGGAGAGGGACTCAGGAAAAAACAACAACAAACGGCTAATAACTACATGGAAGTGGACACGCTTGGCTTACTCACCTATCCGTCGGTACCTCGGACAAGGCTGCGAACAGTCTGGGAGGTGACGGTAGGCGGAAGGGAAGCTCTATTTGAACCCACCGTAATTAGTGCCAAACAACTGAATTGAATGCAGCTGCCGCTGTGAAGGCTGTTAATGGGCATGCGCCAGAGTGCTGGTAGTGCGCGCACAATGACACTATTATAGACGCATACGCACAAGACGCATTGACCTGGCCGCCGTGCCAGTAATGCCGATGCGGCCGGCTCGTAAGAGGAACACCAATACTAACGCATGCGCGCCGAGGTGGAGGTTTATAATCTTGACCATGATAGTGTTTTCGCCCTAACCACAAAGAATAGGCCGATCGTTACGAACCTAGGAATGTCCATAATAAACAAGCATTTACAATGCAATGGTCTCGGCATTGGTAAAGTTAGAGCTATTGGCATTGCTCATGACATTATTTTTGTTTATGTTTTTGTTTGTAAAACATTTAAAGAAACTGCATTGTTATTTACAATGCCAATAGCTTAATCACTATCAAATGCGAGACCTATTGCATTTGCACCCACACACAGATTAAGCTATTGACATTGTAAATTACAATGCCGTTTCTTTAAATGTTTAATGGGGAGAAAACTAGTAAACTAGTAAAGTAGATAATACACTATAGTAAATGGAGTGGTAGAAGTGGGAGGAAGGGTACTTCCAAAGGGAGTGAGGAATGGTCATGCAAAATGGCATGAAACCACAAAATATCAAGCATTTTACATGGTTTCCAAATGGAAAAATTTAAATGTTACATATGCTAAAGCGTATGCATATTTCAGCAATATTTTCTTTAGTATACAATCAGTAAGAGTAAATTAAGGGCAGAAGGGGAACATAAGGAAATGTATGATCTAGAATTATTTTTGTTAATCGCGATTTTTTAAAAAAAAATTTTAAAATCGGATTGAAAGGGGAGCACGTTTTAACGGTGTAGCTCCATAGTGGTGTAACTGTTTCCTTTCTGATGCAAATCAGAAGGCCAGAATTAGCTCTGCCACATTAGAAACCAGAGCACATCTTGATCTTTCCTGTTTTACAAAATCTAACACCTCTCAAAGGACACAACCCAGTGCCAGATGTATGCAGCTTTATATGCGAGTGGGGGCTTGGAAACTACGCAGAGTAGGAGCACACCCAAAAAAAACGCGAACATTTTCAAGTTGGTTCAGACCATACAACACTGGATGAAGACGGGTTTCCTGGGCTCAGTGGCACAAACACGGATGCATTGGCAGTCCGAGGAACAGGGAGCACACATTGCTCTTTTCTTGTCTAGAGAAGGCGCGTTTATTTGGACAGCCGTATAGGGAGTTCAACCCCTGATAAAGACATCCCCCGGTAAACGGGGTGGCCGGACAATCGCATGTCGAGATATATATATATATATATATACACATCGCTTTAACAGCAGAATGCCGTACTTCGAGTCGGCTATCCCTGCTGTATTATTTCACCCGGTCAGCGCGCCGCTAGATGCCATGATCACGCTGGAACATTGTACTCTCTGTTGGGGCTCCCTATCCTTAACAACAGTCGTTACGCCCATTCCTAAGGCTCAACATGCTCTTGAGGAGCTCCCCAAACTTATTCCATAGACACCCCCCTTTCCAGGTCCCGCCACAGCCCTCACGGGCAAGTAATGTTCTCTTCCACACGCTGCCTCACCTCCGCCTGCAACAAATGGTCGACAACGAAAAGGAGGAAACCCTGCCCCGGAAGTGCTCTCTAAGACCACGAGTGCAGACAGGCGTACAACTTCCGGTTGCAGAGGTGATCTCCTGCGCGCTCATGGACAGATTATTAAAAGTATTTTAGAAAACCGTACTAGCATCTGTGGCCTTCATGCATTGGCATCAGAAATAGAAACCTCCGTAAGATTTGTGCCACAGTCAAGCAATTTTGAAATATTTGCGAAGGCATAACAAATGCTGCGTGTGATATTGAAATGAACTTTTCGGGGCCAGTCTTTTTGCTTTGATGTCTGTGGCTATCGTTTAGTGTGTTACCACGCTTGTGAGGCAGAGCAAAAGGCACACCACCGCCTTTCTCCGAGGCACAGCAGAAAATGCCTCGGAGAAAGGGAGCGTCCTTTTCGGATTTGGGGGCGTGTTTTGCTGTTGTCTCCTCCCTGAGACTTCTCGCAAAAAACACGCCCCCCGATCCGAAAAGGACGGGGCATAATCGGAGTGACTGGACCTCTTCTCCAGTGGCTGGCCAGCATTTAAGAGGCCAGCCAATGGAGAACAGGAGAGAAGAGGGGCGGGTGCAAGCCCCTCTTCTTAAAGTCATTAAATCTCGCGAGCGAGACTGTGCAAGCGCAGCTATCGCTAGCCGAGACCTAAAAAGGGCTTATCTGGGTTACCATCCAGGCGTCAGTATGGAGAAAACATGTGAAAAACATGTAAAAAACACTCAAGATGAGGAGAGAACAGCAGCAAATGTTGCGCAAGTGCTTGCAAGACAAAAATCTTGATAATAACCCACATCAAATTAAGGCCATGAAAAATTCTTAGAACATGAAGGGTTTACTGTATCAAGACTGTATCAGGGGGAAACAAAAGCACAGTGTGCATCATGCCTGTCCCAAGATGACAATATGTAAAAAACAATACGGAGCCAAGACATCTAACTCCGGTACAGCAAATGAAAGTCTTATTACAATCGATGGTGAATTCAGATGAAGTAATCATGTGTCATGAGAATGACTGCATAAAGTCAGAAATCTACTCTGGGAAATGGACTTGACCTAACTAGAAGGGCAGGTGTCGAACAGCAAAATCCATGATTATATTAATCCTAGTTGTATTAGGGGGTGCACAAGTAACGTCTATGTCAGATTTGGCCCCTAATTGGAAAGGGCTGAAACAATAAAACAGTAAGTGCAAAGATAACGTCAATGTCATATTTGGCCCTTAATTGGAATATGCTGAAACAGTAAAGCATATATCCCCAGATTAAATGGTAGTGCGGGTATATCAGTGTATTCGACTCATGGGCATTGTCATAAGTTATGTTCAATGGAAATGCATATAAGGGTCTATTACCAATAGGTAAGCAATAAACTAGTCTATGCCTTGTTAAGACCCAATACTGGCTGAGAAAATAAGAGCAAATGATAAGACATATACTTATCATGTCAGTTCAGAATGTCTTACAAATTGAGGTGTCTCAGAAAAAGGCAAAAGGATCAAAACCTCAAATCAGAGACCAAGGAATACAGTCGTTTAAACCCTGTGTGTCCGTTTTCATTTTAAAAATCCATTTCTGTTCTTTAAGGAACAGAAATCTAGAGACATCTGGCACGTGTCGAGGGATCACCGGACGTTCAAGTACCACCCAACGCAAATCATCCGCCTTGTGATTTTGAGCAAGGAAATGATCGGTAAGACAAGTAGACTGCTTTTTGCACCGGATGGTACTCTTGTGCTCACTAATACGTAACTTAATTTTACGTGTAGTATAACCAATGTATTTGAGAGCACACGGACACGTAATCATATAGATCACGCCGTCGGAGTTGCAGTTGGTGTGACGCTGCAGAATCCACGGGCGACTAGTACCTACATCTACTGATGTAGTTTTGGTTGTCTGGGGGCAAACACTACAAGTGCCACAGGGATAATGGCCTCGTACCGGACTCAAGGCCCACAATGTGTTGACTTCACTCGTGGGTTGTGATAGGGGTCGTGTATGGACCAAACTGTTCCGTAGGCTAGGACCTCTCTTAAACGCAAACAGTGGGGGCGGGATGTTATCGGATGTGACATTGAGAATCCGCCAGTGTCTCCTCACTGTTTTCTGCAATTGGTTAGATAAGGTGCAGAAGGTGGTCACGAAAGTTAGCCTTTCATTCGTGTTCTTACTAAGATTATGGTCCAATAAGGCATCGCGGTCATTATTGGATGCTCTCTTAAGGGCTTGGCGAACCAGACGCTTCGGATAATCTCGCGCCCTTAATTGAAGTGCAAGTTCACTGGCATGTTTATCAAAAAGGTCTCGGGTAGAGCAGTTCCTTCGGACCCGGAGGAACTGGCCTACCGGGAGGTTTTCTCTGAGAGCCCTGGGGTGATGGCTGTCAAAGGACAGCAAAGAGTTCCTAGACATTGGTTTTTTAAAAAGTTCACAGTGCAAAGTCCCTTCATTTGGAAAGATGGAAATGTCTAGGAAGGAGAGTCGTTGTTGACTATACTCAATCGTGAACTTCAAAAAAGTATTTTGTAGATTGAGCCAGGAATGAAAAGCCAACAAATCAGGAGTGGTGCCGCGCCACACCACTAAGACATCGTCTATGTACCTCTTCCACAGCACCAGATGTTGTCGATAGGGGTTGCTGTGGTTCAGTACATAGTTCTGCTCAAAAAGATGAACATAGAGGTTGGCGAGGCTGGGTGCAAAAATGCTACCCATAGAGGTCCCGGAGACCTGGAGAAAAATTTGGTCCTCAAATCCAAAAAAGTTCTCCATCATTGCGATTCTGGCGCACTCCATAATGAAGTTGACAGGAGTTATGCTTTCCAGATCGCGAGCCTCTAATAGTCCTTTGATACACTCCAGAGTCTCCAGTTGGGGTATACAAGTGTACAGAGACTCTACGTCAAAGCTGGCCAGAATATCAGTATCGGTGTTAAACTCTATCTCAGGTAGAAGCCGTAACACATCCGAAGTCTCTTTGAGATAGGTAGGCATTTCCATAACAGTAGGTCTTAAGAAGAAGTCAACGAACTTGGACAAAGGCTCAAGTAATGAGCCTATCCCCGAAATGATGGGTCGTCCTGGTGGTGGTCGTTGACTTTTATGGATTTTCGGTATGCAGTAGAAATAGGGCATGACCGGATTTGTATTAACCAAAAAACTGGCTTCATCTGGCGTGATCCATCCTTCTGCCTCTCCTTCCTCAACCAGATGTTGTATCTCCAAGCTGATCCTGGGTGTAGGATCTGTGTGTAGCACACACATTCATATACAAAAATTTTTTTGGAGTCCACATAGTTCGGATATACATCTGGTCAAGAGTTTCTACAGGAGTATCAGGGTCAGGTTCCCAGATGGGCCTGGTGGCTCAATACTATGGCCGGTATCCTGCTCTCCTATAGGTCCAGATGACGAGGCTCCGCCATAAAGGGTGGGCTGATGGACTCTATAATCTTACCAATGTGTGAACAAACTATCTGATCTCCCAGGTTTCTTATTTTAGTTTCTATTTCACCAGTCTCAGTAGGTACCTGTTTAGTTTCATTAGACTGAGCATCTCTTGTTAGTTGTCCGGATTGTGCGAGCTCCCATCTATTCCGTCTACCGAAGATCACTGTATGGTATAAAATCACACTGCCAGACTGGTACTTTGCATGAAATACCGTAAGTAATGTACTGATGCCTCTCAAGAACGACAACTATTGTAATGTACGATACATGATTCTGTAGCGCATGACCCTGTTTGTTTAATTTCAATAAATAGATTTATAAAAATAAAAAAAGTACATAAATATCTATATGCGCGCACCGTGCGCGCACCGTGCCGTGCGCGAGCGTAATTCTGATTGAAGGTTAGATGTCAGTCAACATTCGAATCGGTCGAAATCAGGAAGTGTCGGACGCCATTTTGTGTGTGGCAGTGAAAAAGAAAGGTGGAGAAGGTGAAAAGGGGGCAGGGTAGAGAGTTCCTGACCCCCTAGCCTTTGTCAGGGGGTCCCTGAAGGACCCCAAAGGGTGAAAAAACCATTTTTTTTTTTTTTTTAAATCGCGGGGTGCGCGCACCGTGCGCGCGCCGTGAAAAAAACTTTAAAAAAACAAAACATTTTAAACTGTTTATAAGTTTATAGAAGATATTAACTATGCTGTTCAACTTTATCCAAATAAAAAAAAAAAGAGCTGAGCGATTCCATATTACAGGATACAGTCAATCTATAACTAAATACATAGGTAGTTCATTGTAAAATAAATATATAAAAAATATAATAATACATACATAAATTAGCATTTAAAAAACCTTACAAATTCACTTAAAAAACCATAGGTTTCACACACGTTATAGTTAGAAATTAGCATTTAAAAAACCTTGCAAATTCACTTAAAAAACCATACGTTTCACACATGTTATAGTTAGCTGGACATTTCACTCGTAAAAAACCATTGAAATTCCCCCGTTATAGTTAGTTCAGATAACTATAACTCGTGCGACCGCCACTCTATCACAAGGATGATGTCATCAGTGGTGTCATTTAAGATGTCATCAGTGATGTCATGAGTGATGTCACTGACCATGTCATGAGTGATGTAATATGTGACGTCATCAGCAGTGGATTGCGGTCGCGTGAGTTATAGTTATCTGAACTAACTATAACGGGGGAATTTCAATGTTTTTTTACGAGTTAAATGTCCAGCTAACTATAACATGTGTGAAACCTATGTTTTTTTAAGTGAATATATATCTAATATATATCCACAACAGTTCTTCGCTTCAACTCAAGCCTCAAGCTACGGCGGGCCGTGGCGGGTTAGTGAAACCCATAACATCCATATTTAATGATTTCCATGCCGCAAACAATGATCCACGGCACCCAAATGCTGTAAGCAGACGTTATTGACAAAAGCACGACTCAACGCGTTTGGGAAATCACGTTTCCTTGTTCATGAGTGTTGAGGTTGTGGTTGACAGTGATTTAAATAAATATCACGTGACTTGTGACTAAAAAATAAAAGTGAAAACAGACTTCAAAATAACAAGTAATGCACCATAACGTAATTGAACACAATATTAAGTCATACTGGTATTTACAGGTTAATAGTGCAAAAAACTGCTGTTATTCATGCATGGGTGATAAACGAGTAACTGGTACAGAAAAGTGAAGGAAACATGTCATGAAGCCAGCAGAGCGGATTGAGTTGGTGTTTTTTCATTCTTACTGAACTTTATTGTTCCCCAGATGGCTATTGCAAAGACATTTACTAAATCTCCAAATCAGAAGATTTGAAGAAGTAAATTGATGCACGAAGTTCATTTAGGAAAATAGGTGTTGGCACTGCTAAGTTAATCACTGATGCGTTTCTTGTGGCTATTATCATCATAATTTGCGGGATGGACTGAGCTAAAGTGTTTGCGAAAGACCTGGTCATACACGAGGTATAATTCATAAACCGTAAATATGGTTCCATATTCATAATCTAAAAGAACCTGAAGACCCAATGCATTTAATCAAAAATAAAGCGCCAGTGCGCCAAAGCCCCCATTGCGATCTAATTCAGGGGTAGACTTATTAAGCCCCAGTGGGCAAAAGTCAATTTGCAAAAATGTGCTCATAGACAAAAGGTGAATTTCTTCGTCAAAATTAATAAATAAGATAGGGGGGATAATTGTTCCAAAATATTTATCTACTCTTGTCATTCCGCTGATATTCCGAAGCTTGACATTGCTGTTCCAACTCGTTTACCAAAATTCCCAGTGTAGAAGATTTGAAAAAGATACATGTAACAAAAGAGTGTCACAGGAATTGTATCTAGAACACAAAAGGAAAGGAGGCTGGTGTTTTGTTTGTGCGCCTTTTTCGAAGTGTCTAGCTATTGGGTATTGCTTGTCATCTTTTGTGATCGCACTTAAGTGTTCCAGGACTCTCTTTTTGGCAGGATGGATAGTGCTGCCAATGTAGTATTTTTCGCATGGACACTTAAGGGCGTACACCGCATAGTCAGTGTTACAGGAGACATGTTTAGTTATAACAAATGGTTTGCAATTGGCTGACAATTTAACCTGTTTGCAATTTCTCAAGCCTTGCACTTGTTACAAGGATAGAAACCGCGCACCATTTTGACCCCTGGTTTGGTAATGGATGCTACAGTGCTTTGACATATAATGTCTTTTAGTGATTTGGCCTTTCTGTATGTGACCTGTGGATAATGCTCTACTAGTGCGGAGAGATCTTTATCTGTTTTAAGGATTCTCCAGAACTTGTTTAGACATTCTCTAACTTCATGTGCCTGATTAGAGTAGGTAGTGATAAACCTGATCTTGGTCTCGGGGTCATTGCAAGTAGGCTCAAAAGATTTTCCTTTAAGTAGATCATTTCTATCTCTTGTTTTTACTTCTGCACAGCCTCTTTCTAGGAAACGTTTGATCATTATCTCTTTTTCTATTTCGTATCCCTGAGCGTTGCTGCAATTCCTCTTGGCTCGCAACAACTCACCAAGGCGAATGCTGCGTACCAAATTCATGGGATGGCAACTTTCTTCGTGAAGCAGGCTGTTGCCCGCCGTTTCTTTTCTGAATAAATAGCTCTCCAAACGTTTTCCTGCGACTACCACTTTTAGATCCAAAAATCCAATAGTCTCTTTTTCAATCTTGTTACTGAATTTTAAATTCAAAGTGTTATCGTTGAGTGTATCAACAAACTGGTTAGCTTGTTCGGCAGTGCCCTTCCAAACACAGAAAATGTTTATCTATATATCTTACCCATCTAACGACACACTCTTTGTGCATGGGTAATGCAGTGGTGACCTGCTCCTCCCACCAGCCTAGGTAGAGACCCGCAAAGCTGGGAGAGAAGCAGGTCCCCATCGCAATTCCGAGAATCTGACGATAGATCACTTTGTCAAATATAAAGAAATTTTGCGTAAGGCATTTGTACATCATGTCGACTTTTAAGGAAGTGACGGCAAGCCTTGATCCCTGCCTCGTGGGGGGATACATGTATAAAGGCTTGTAACATCAAGGCACATCAGTAAAAATTGGTCATCCCACTCAATCTGGTCAATCACTCTTCAAAACTCACTTGTGTCCTTAACAAAGGACGGTAACCCCTGGACTAGTGGTTGCAAATAGAAATCAACGTATCGTGAGGTATTTTCAAGGCAGCTGCCTCTAGAGGACACAATAGGCCTACCGGGGGGGATTGGTGTTGTTTTTATGTAGTTTAGGGAGTAAATACAGTGCAGGGAGTTTGAGGCACTTGCATTGGAGAAATTCATACTCCTCCCATTCCAACAGCCCTCGCTCCCTCCATTCTCCCAGCTGTTCCTGATATGATTTATTAGCCTGTTCATATTTGGTTCTAGTGGTGATTTCGTAGCTGTCCCTGTCATCAAGTTGGCGATGACCTTCTTTCAAGTACATCGCTTTGGACATGACAACCACGTTACTCCCTTTGTCTGATTTCTTGACAACTATGTTTGTGTCATTCTTTATGGATTGAACAGTTTCAAACTGGTCTTGAGTGAGGTTGTGCCCCCCAAAATGTTTCTTTCTGCATGAATAACAGCATTTTTTGCACTATTAACCTGTAAATACCAGTATGACTGAATATTGTGTTCAATTACGTTATGGTGCATTACTTCTTGTTATTTTGTAGTCTTTTTTCACTTTTATTTTTTTGTCACAAGTCACGTGATGTTTATTTAAACTACTGTCAACCACAACCTCAACACTCGTGAACAAGGAAACGTGGTTTCTGAAACGCGCTGAGTCGTGCTTTTGCCAATAAAGCCTGCTTACAGCATTTGGGTGCCGTGGATCGTTGTTTGTGGCATGGAAATGATGAAATATGGATATCTGTATGTATATATATATACATATATATATGTATATATATATATTTTATTCCTAGTACCTGATCTCCTATTTTATCTGGATCAGGTAGGTGAGAAAGGTCAAGACTATAAATTAGAGCTCACATAGGCAAGGTCCAGAGAAAGATTTAAAAATGCCCAGGAACAGTGGTCTGTCAGGGACAAAAACTTTCTTACTCCAGCAACACCATTGTACGGTAGTGTCAAATCCCAGCCCCGTGTTTAGAAGTGAATGTCCAGTCAGTCTTCAATACTGGGAGTTGAGCTGCTGACTCATTCAACTGAGAGTATAAGCATGCATCATCCTGTTGATGTGAGTCAGGGGATCCAGCATTGGTCTACCCCATAAAGTGTGGGAGCTTCACTGTAGAAGGAAGGATGGCTTCCTCTTTGGGCACCTGAGTTGCTGTCCCAACCTGTGACACTCTTAAATTCTTCCCCTCCCCTGCAGATGAATTTAGCTCCTTCTAAATTTAAGAACACTGCTGATAAGTAGGCAACTGGCTCAGTGAGTGAGAAGCCTTATAACAGGAGAAACAATAAGAGGCTGGCCACTCTAGTGTTCAGCTATGGTTTCACCCCGTGATAGGCAAGAGGCTAAATGAAAATGCAGACATCAAGTGGCACCAAGAAAATTCAAGTCCATCTCTTTAGTTCTCTACACGATGAAATCTTGATGGGAGGTACGTGAGTGGAGAAATACGTGAAATTGCCTTCTTCACTCCCACACTAGACCTGCGGAGGAGATGCATTAACACTGGAATACCATGTTTAATCCTAGGCTTCAGGTTATTTTATTTTCCAGCTGATACTGGTGCTCTGTCTCTGCAGGACTCTGCGCCTAGAGTTCCCCTCTGGCAGATCTAATGACACACGTCAGATAAGGAACACAACTGAATACTGAGGCAGACTATTCTTGTGCAGTTGAGTTATCTGTTTCTCACCTCCGAGTGCACAGTGTAGCTCCTGGTATCCTACTTACTGCTCGCTGAAGCAGAGGTCTTCCCTTTGCAGAACCACCCCTGGATTCTTCCACTGTGACAAGTCCATTTGTCTCCACCAGGACCACTCCCGCTTCCCCTCCAAGACCATCTGTGATGAATGAGGAACCAGGTGATTATTCCCCAGATCCCTTTCCCAAAGAGGCAAAGGTTGAGCAATATGGAACTAAATTAAAGATACCAATTAAAAGGTTATACTTGGTGGGAGGCAAGACTCTTGACCTTTTGTCCACTGGAATTTTGGAGCTCCTGGTGGGAAATGTAGGGAATCTGTGTGATCGGCACAACATCAGCTCCAAATGAAAACCAGCACAAACTCACATTGGACCCGTAAGTCTTTAAGGGTACCTGATGGTGTATTCAACCTCAGAACATGACAACCCTAATCCCCCCAACAAAATAGTGGAAATAGATCTATCCTTCCCTTGTTAACTCGGGCATGCCCAAAGGGAGACACAAAAACTACACAAATTGGCATTTCAAACATTTATTGAAGAAATTGGATTCTTGTGTAAAATACGGGTGCTGCAATGATTAGCAGAAGGAAACAGAGCATTGTAACCAGCATTACAAGAATAGTGAAACAGATAAATAATTCAGCCATTATAATTATTATTTTATTTATTTTATTTATTTTAGTTTCAAGGTTAAATCGTAAAGCAGGTAACAAACCCCAACAGTGTCATTCATGGTACAGGCCATATCAAAAATACAGGCAGCGACATTAGTAATCTAACATTTTCTCCACCTATCATCCCGCCCAGTGGCCCAGAGCCCACCAACATCAGTGGCAGAAATGTGCCCGCGAGCCGTGAATTGACACAGAAGGCAGCTATGTGTTAGGTGTGTCAGAAGTCAGGGTGTTCGTTCTGTCCGTATCAGTCTGTCGGAGGTAGGTTACAAAGGGTTCACAAATGTCCTTGGGACGTGTTGCTAATGGCATCAGGTCCCAGTAAGCTGCCAATTGTTTCTGGCAGTAGGAAATGTCCGACTAGAAACAAAAGCAGCTAGGCATGCACTCAATATTCAAATTCAAACTGTAATACAGCAAAGTACTCAAGAATAGTTAAACTTCAAACAATTATGGTGTGCACCTGAAAGATGGCACTGCCAGCCACCTGCATACAACAATGTCGAGAAAAAATCTAAACAAATGTTTAGAAAAACAAGTGCACTACTCCGAGCCCAGGTGGGGCTATTGGTATTTGAACATAAATGGATAACGTACTATAACAAATGTTATCTGGAAGAATGAAACAAATAATCAGAAATGACACCAATTGAGTAACGTTTAAATCATCATAGTGGTTAGTTCTCCATGCTTAAAACAATGAATGTCGAAGCTGAATCCATGTGTCCATGTAGTATTTACTCGATAGCAAGAAAAAGTAAACAGAACAATGTTCATTCTCAACGAGAATTCGCAGTTTCTATTTCAATATTCATTTAAGAACACGCCGACGCGGGCGGCTTTTTTGAAGAGCCAGCGTTGTTAGCGATCTGAGGTGGAACGTAGTTTTACTTGGTAGGTGCTAATGTTGTTTTCACCTTAAGCGGTCTTGGAGGTCTACCAGCTTGCTAAAAATTGTGTCTTGATATTTTGTAGAGTTCACACGCTGGCTGCGCTTTAATCCTTCTGGCTGGTTAACCATTCGATTAATCTCACTCGTGTGAGTTTTCAGGGTAAGCCTTGCATCTTGGATACTTAGACTGTTGTTGAAATGAGCTGTTACGATTAGGTTTCTAGCATAATTTTCATTTATTTCTTATAGTGTGACTTCCGGATTGTTAATTGTATATGTTGCGTTGTGCTTTTGGCACACCGTTTGTGGTTTACCCACTATATTTTCGCAGGTATGTTTTGTTTTGTTTTTACGATTCTGGCTCATCTATTTGGTTTCTTAAGGTGTTGGTGTCGCACTGTTTCTTTACTGGTATTGGGTCTGTGTAGCTATCAATAGGGAACTGGTTTGAGCATTTTTTTGTCTTCAATATACACATTTTTTCGAGGCTTCTACACCATATTTTTCTGGTTTCTGCGGTGGTGGCACTTTACTCCTGGTGTTATGACTATAATGTTATCCCCTTGCGTTTTCCTTGTACAGTAAAATTGAATGTAGTATAATTTTTGACATACTTTCAATTGATATGTATATATTGTTTGTTTCTAGAGATTCCCCTGACGAAGGGCTATGTGTTAAGCCCGAAATGCATTGGGATCTGCCTTCTGAAACTGCGAATTCTCGTTGAGAATGAACATTGTTCTGTTTACTTTTTCTTGCTATCGAGTAAATACTACATGGACACATGGATTCAGCTTCGACATTCATTGTTTTAAGCATGGAGAACTAACCACTATGATGATTTAAACGTTACTCAATTGGTGTCATTTCTAATTATTTGTTTCATTCTTCCAGATAACATTTGTTATAGTACGTTATCCATTTATGTTCAAATACCAATAGCCCCACATGGGCTCGGAGTAGTGCACTTGTTTTTCTAAACATTTGTTTAGATTTTTTCTCGACATTACAGTAGGAAATGTCCGCCATCCAGGCCTGTTTGGTCGGAAGCAGCCGTCTCCCCAGTGCATCGTCATTCTGCGCTTTGCCAACAAAAGCAGCATCGCAGTGAGGCACCTGTGCGCATCCGGGGCATCTTTTACATAGCCCAGGAGACCGGTGCGAATGGGGCCTCAATGATGGCGCTCACTGTTTTACAGACCATAGTCCAGAAACTCGCCCCTCCAGGGCAGGTCCACGCCAGATGCAAGAAAGTAGCTCCATGCACTCGGCAGCACAGTCAATGCAAGTCGGCAACCTGCCCGATTTTGTGGAGCTGTGATGGAGTGCGATACGTTCTATGCAAATAATTAAAGTGTATTAATGGCAATCTATAGTTAGGGGACAGCCTCTAGGTTTGGGTGCAGCAGTAGCTCCACTGCGCTTCTAAAATAGCTGAATCCAGGGCCCTCTTCCAGGCAATGTGAGCCATCATAGTGTCTATTGGGTGGCAGCCTGTGTGAGTGTATATAGCCGGGTAATAAGTTTACGTGGTGACGTGGATAAGTGAATGTAGTCTAGCGCTATAGAGAAAGGAGGGGGAGCAGGAAAGGTGTCATTTAGTGTACGGCAAGTAGCTCTTATTTGGCAGTATAATAATGTACCGGATAGTGTCGGCACTGGTGTATCAGTGCAGGCAAAGCAGGGGACAAACTCGCAATCTGGGTAAAGGTCTGCAAAATGTTTTATGCCTCATGCACCTGCACGTCTGGCAGCACCCTTGTATTGTAATGGGGGAAGTATAGGGGTATCTGTCAATGATGCAGAAGGTGTGTACAGTGTCGCAAGACTAGCCCATTTCCAGAGGCCGTCCCAGACCCGGCGTACGCTCTCCACTGTGCTAATTTTGGCATTGGGAGCCTTGTAAGGCTGGAACAGCTCAGTTGCGAGTAGCCACTGAGTCGCTCGATCCTGCTCGACCGCTAGATGTGGTTGGAACGGGGTAGGATGTAGCCAATAGTGCAGGAATTGCGCCTGGGCGCATAGTGCATATAACTGCATATCCGGCGCACCCAAGCCCCCACGCGCAGGTGGCAGCTTCAAACGTTCGTAGGCTACCCTCGGTTGTCGGCCTGCCCACGCCAGCATAATCAGATTGGACCATAGTCTTTTAAAGAACTGCACGGTAAGTGGGAGCGGAATATTTACAAAGAGATTTACATCTGCAGCCAGTCCATAGCATGGCCATAGTTCACCCTTCATAACTCCTCCGGGTCCCTACTGAGCCATATGCCCAAGTATCTTATCCATTTCAGGGGTTATTCAGTCTCGTTGGGTATCATAGCCTCTGTTAGTGGAAATAGGATCGATTTATTCAAATTTATATGGATTCCCGAGTGTCCAACATATCAAACCGCTTCAAGTGTTATGGGCCCCAAATTTGTCAGCGGATCTCGTACATACAGAGCCACATCGTCGGAATACATGGAGACGACTAGGCCGCGGGTAGTGAAGTCAATGCCACGTTCAGCATGTTGTTGCCGCAGTCTGGTTGCCAGTGGCTCCATACCTTTGGTAAATAGCAGCGGAGATAAGGGGCATACCTGCCTAGTGCTGCGAGTGATTGTTATAGGTGCCGAGACATGTCCATTCAGTCTAACGCGAGCCGTGGGGAGGGTATGCAAGAGTTGTATTTTCAGGATAAAGTTATGACAGGTGCAGAGCAACGGGAAAACGAAGGTCCATTTAAAGGAATCAAACGGCATAGTGGCATCCAGCAAAACAGCCACTGCTGGAATGGAAGGGTGAATGTGGTGCATTACTGCAAATAATGCGATGTGCGATCTGGCACCCATCAGTTCAGCCACATACGTGGAAGCATGAGGCTTGTGCAACAGCCCAGCTAGCGTCCTTCCAAGGTGGTCCCCTCGCCATATCTTCACGCCAGAGCTTCCTTTCCCAGGTAGTTTGCCTCTCTTTTGGCCTCCTAGCTATAGGCTATGAGTTTATCTATGATGTCTGCTGATGCGGCAAGGTTAGGGTTCCTGGAATATTCCCCTTCTAAAAGCTGGATCTCCGATTCCTCTTTGCACAATGAACCGTGTATCACCTGCAGTACCCCTGATTGTTTTGCGAAGACAGTCCCACGTATTACCACCTTGAACACCTCACATAAAGTGGAGGGTGACTCAATTGACCCAGCACTAAGTGCAAAGTAGTCTATTATTGCAAGTTGGTTTCTCCTCTCTAGAGGCCGCATCTCGTGTGGGGGCACTCACCATGAAAATGCATGAGGATAAGTCTGTGGGATCTGGACTGTCAGCCTCACTGGCTCATGGTCAGAGAGCATGTGTGGAAGATGTGTAACTGATGTAGTCCAGGATAGAGCATTTCCGGACATGAGCCAGTAGTCAAAGAGGGTCCACGTATTGTAATATGAAGAGAAGCATGTGCCTTCCTGCGCAGTTGGATGAGTGTGACGCCATGCATCTATGAGCTGGTTGTCTAAGATTAGCGCATTCAGGGTAAAGGCATCTAGCCGGTGCTGCTGTCGTGCACCAGAATGATCCAGTGCCCCCTCCAGCATTATGTAAAAAATACCCACCCCACAGTACTGTCTGTGGCCCATAATCTGGTACCTGTCTCCAGACTCGCAAAGAAAAATCCGGATTGTCCTTATTACCACCACCAATATCAGTGGCTGTTTGTACAGTGTGCTTACCAGAATGATATATCTGCCCTCCTTGTCTGTGAGGGTGTGCGTGGTGTGCCATGGTAACACTTTCTTAAGCAATATCGAGACGCCTCGGCTGTAGTTAAAATATATCAAGGAATCCGTCTCGCCCCACCAGTGAGCCTGGAGTCGAGGTGTAGTGCAATTAGTCAGATGTGTCTCTTGCAAAAAACACACGTCAACTTTGTGGCGTGCAAGATATGCATGTACCAGGCGAGATTTACGGTGATCATTGAAGCCTCATACATTTCAGGTCCGACAATTGATGCTTGCCAATATGTCAAAGTGTGTGTACAGCTATCATTGCTTGTCGTGTCCGTGTGTAACAGGGCTTTCTGCGGCAATGACATACACAGGCCTATTGAGTGCAAAGGTGAAAAGGGACACAGCGGGGTTGAGTCTTACAGTTGACAGGTCATCCAGAATGACTATCCAGAGATAACGCAAGCCGCCCTCCCCCTGCCCTACCCAACAGCTCCTGTTGTTAAGAACGAAACCATACATATTCTACCACATACCTACTCCAACCACCCAAACAGGTTGAGTTATCAGTCCCACCCACTCCCCCACAACTTTGATCCAGAGACAACATAACTAGGTGCAGGAATTATCCCATGGGGACATGGGTTCACCCACCAGACGACCCCGTCACAAGGACCAGGGTGCCCAAGCGGGAGATCAGGGGGAACATGAAAGCCAGATGTCAAGAACGTGACAGGCTTCTGGTGGCATGTAGTGCTCCATGTAGACAGAGAAAAACAAGAGCCAACAATGTTTTCGTTCGAGATCAATTTCCATTCAAGGGAAGCAGGACATTAGCAAGCAGCCGTAGATACAATTAATCATTGTCACTGGTTTGGCCTTCCTCTGATGAGCGAGGAGATTTGGATGAGGTTCTCTTGGCAAATTTCAGAGCTGCCACAGGGTAAGGAAATGCATTTTTCCATCTTGTGAGACCCGCAGCTTGGCCGGATAGAGAAGAGCATACGGCACCCCAAATTGTTGTAGTGCGCGCTTGACTGGCAAAAACTAATTTCTCGCGGCCTGCACCGCCAAGGTAAAATCAGGATGGAAGGCGAGGACATTGCCCTGGTGCTGAACCTCCCCACACTCTCATGCACACCATAAAATCATGTCACAGTCCTGATAGTTTAGCAGGCGGGCTATTATGGGGTGGGCCGGGGGCCCAGCCGGCGACCTCGGGCCAAGCGAGCGATGAGCTCTTTCAACAATGAAGACTGCAGATATGTCGGAGCCGAATAGTTCACGCATCAGGGCTTCTACATAGTCTTCCATCCTGGAAATGGCTCTGGATTCCGGGACCCCAGTAATGCGCAAGTTATTTTTCTGGAGCGGGATTCAAGGTCTTCATTTTAGCCTTTATGGCCTCTAGTACTCTGTCTATTTTTAGCAGCCATTGTCAGTCTTCAGCCAGTCTATCATCCGTATCTGATACCCTTGTTTCAAGGTGGTTTATTTGAGTGTCATGCGTATCGACCCGCTGCTTAACCTGGTCCAGGCAGGCAGTGAGGAGGTCTAATTTAGAATCAATGGTCTTTTAGCTGGTTTTAACATCCAAGAGGAGTGAGAGGATGTTCTCGTGCCAAATTCCGGTGTACTCTGTTTGCATGGACTGCTCTTCTGCACCTTGGGAAGGCTCTCTCTGTCTGGTATGGCGTCGGCCTTCACATGTGAACTTGGGATGTTTGGAGTCAGGTTTGCCCATATCTCCAGGTGGGTCTCAATGCAGCACCCCCAGTGTCCACACAAGTATTTTTTCGCATGTGCACACCAGCGGGCCAGTGTGCAGCTCTAACATGCACCACCCAGCAGTACCGGGACACACGCCGCCCATACCGTCACTCACCAGCACAGGCATCTGGTAGGTACAATAATAGGCCTTGATGTCGGTGACAAGTAAGGTGACTAGAAGCAAGGAGCACAGTGGATCATACAGTTTATGGCGCGTCGGGCGCGGGGGCAGGAGCACTGGTAGGTCTCTGTACAGGTAGCAGCAAGCGGGGCCAGAGCACCGCACTGCTGTTGCAGACATTCAGAGTCGGGGAGCTTCAAAGAAGGATTTCAACAGCATCAGTTTAGGTGCCACAGGGGGCCAGCAGGGTTCTGCTATTTGCTGTGGGCGGGGAGAGCCGCCGATACGCCAGACTCCTCCACCCTGCCTTATTGCAGCTTAGATGGACAGTTCAGATGGCCATCAGTCCCCATCAAAGGAGCATGGGCCCTCGAGAGGCCAACAAGGATCAGTCACCAGCCTTCAGGGGCCTGACCTCACCAAGGTGCTTCCTCCCCGTGCCGCTCTAGAGCACGGCAGCAGCTGCTCCCACCTTCGGTCGCCGTTAGGCCCTTGGAGCATCTCTCTTACTTCATGGTCCCCCACTTGCCTCAACGCAGCGCTGCTCCTCTCCGGCTCTCTTACTGTCCTGGCGCCGCAGCTGCAGCCCGGCAGGCCGGCAGGTCTTCCTCAGCGAGTCAGCACTTCTCACTTGTCTCGGCCCTGGCAATTGGCTCTCGCGATCTTGCCTCTTCGGATCGGGCCCATGTTTCTGCAGGGCAGAAGGTCGCTCCTCGCTCAAGGGGTACACAATCAGGATCCACTTCAGGTGGGTTACGCAGCTCTCCGCAGTCTCTCGCTCAACTGCCCGCCTCCCGAGTAGGCTGCGAGGCAGGCCGTCTCCGCTCTCCAGCGATCTATGTCGCCTCGTGTGTGCACGGTAGGCTGTTGGATTCTACGGCGTCAGTATACTCCACATGTTATCTGGAGTGAACATCACCATTCCTGAAAGAGCAGTTTGTTCCCAAGTCATCAGATTATATCGGATTTAGTAGCTCGCCAGCAGAGCCCACTCAAGGTGTGGCCATCTTGCAGCCAGGCAAAGCCATGCCCCCCCGCCATTATAATTATTGCATTGATTATATGAATACATTTAATTGTACTCCTACCTAGCAGTACCTATTATAGCGAGCATAGGGTGAATGCGGTTCTAACTCCCTATTTACCTGTGTACGTTTTTCATCCGGAAGCCAATCTGGTGTAGAACAGGCCGCTGTCCCTCTCAGGATAGTGATGAAATTTAGCTGGGCTAGAATTCAGCCATGGGGCGACCATGACAATCCATGGCCTGGGACAGTTTATATATTAAAAGCTGGACCCATTCGCACTGTACCTGAGTTCAGATCTGGCTGTCATTGTTGATTGGACCAATTCAGACCTGTCTCCGAACAGACAATAATATGCAAGGGCAGTTTGTGCAGTGTGCTTGGTGCTAGGATAAAATGTACAATGGTATGATAATGTGCCTACGAAGAAATATATTTGTAAGCAAAACACTTTCTGAGTATACTACGTCACGCAAGCAAATTGTGCTAAAAGTAATCGTCTAAGAAGATGTCAACTTTAAGCATGAACATGTAAAAATGGGACGGTTAGTGCATGGGCCCTATTAACCTCACGACATAAGAGTATCAAGTTAATTCGAATCATTTTGGATTTAGATTTG
Organism: Triturus cristatus; assembly: GCF_964204655.1. Lineage (NCBI taxonomy): Eukaryota > Metazoa > Chordata > Amphibia > Caudata > Salamandridae > Triturus > Triturus cristatus. The sequence goes on from NC_140581.1 coordinate 272,149,194, forward strand.
CCTTTCCTTCCCCACTGAGAGCGAACCAAGTCATGGCAATCAGTGCCATTTTACCTAGTTGTTTCTGATGCTTTTGGAACAACATACATCTTGCATTAGGATGATTTGCCCTGTAAATCTACAGCCCACCGCCTTGTCAGCACTTTGTTTCCAAGCCTAGCTAGATTCTAGTTTCTATCTCCAGGAGTGCGATGGTGGAGCCATGCCAGTCTTTTCATGGGTGCCCTTCCTGTCTCCCGTAGTGGCAAATCATAGTCTTGGCTGACTCAGCAGGTTGCTTGTGGAACAGATCAGATGTGTCCCTCCCAGATAAATGTTGCAGCTAAAAACTGTTTTTAGATTAGTGCTGGATGCACTGACCACAGCACTGTCCTCTTCCCATTTCGACACCGGGGAGCACTAACTCTCTGCGACTCTGGTGACTGGTAGCAGAAATGTGAGTGAGCACCAGCCTGGAGTTGGAGAGAGCGCATAGCTTCTATGGAAAAGTCCTCGACTCCATTGTGCCGCACCATCAATGCTTGCACAACTCACCAAAACCCCAGGTGCAAGAGGCTCGCCATTTGAATGGGAAGATGGGTTGAGTCCTTGGAGGAAGGTCTGATGTTAGTTGGAGACGGAAGCTCCTGCATGCTTTTGCTCTAACCCTATGATTCTGAGAATCCTTAATAAATCTATGTACTGACTTGGACATCTGGTAATTTGGACTTTTCCGGCTCAGTATGATCTTCTACAGTTTAAGAGGTAACAAGTCTGTCTTGTCGAGGTTAAGGACAAATGTCCATGAAGGATTAGATTCTTGCACCTTCCCTTACAGTCGCTCAAATGTAGTTCCTGGTTTCTTTACCCAAATGTACCCCTCTGCAGAGAACCTCGATGTCCTCGTAGATGCAGCGACGTTGTAAACCAAAGCATAACAGAGCAGCAAGTGGCCACATTTCTGTTATTGGTCCTTGATGAAGAATATTAACCCACACGCTTGATTGATGCTCAACGCCATGTCCTTTTCTAGACGCTTTGGTAACTCAGGGGTCGAGTCGAAAACCTGCACGGTCCGCTCAGAAACATTTGGGGCTTCCAGATTACAGAAACAGTCAAGGAGAATCCTTCTCCACCAATAACTAGATGGTCAAATGACAGATCTGAATCACTCATTTCCTTAAGTCAGGTCTTGCATGAGACTTTAACTTTTTTCTTGCCAAAATGAGTCACTAAACCAAAAAATCCATGATCTTCTAGCAACTTCAAGCGTCTCTCTAGGAAGAGTTGCTTCCTAGTAGCCATATATTTGGCCAAGCGTATTCATGAGTTTCACATCCTCTGCATTCCTGAACCATAACTGTGTTCTATTGAAACAATATTGTTGGTTGTATACCAAACCTTTTAATTGTTTTTTTTTTTAAGAAGTCAACTCCCAAAGAAGGAGTCTGTTTCTGGAAAACAAAAAACTAATGACCCCAACATGGGAGTTTTCTTAAAGGGTGTGTGTGTGTGTGGGGGGGGGGGGGGGTCATTATTTGCTTTCTGTCTCTCACTGCTAGGTTTTTCCTGATGGTGACGAACAAAAAAAAAAGACTACATCCCCCTAAAATAGGGTGGGCAGCCTAATATCCTTTTTCTGACAGCCCCAACTCATTCGGGCCATTGGGGGACGTTTTCTCTTGACAGAGCCAATGGGGCTCTGTTGACTGAAAACTTAAGGTATGCCCATCTCAAAATGATGTGGAAGGACCGAGGCTTTGGTGGACATGATACTCCATTGCCTTTATGATGGAAATACTCTGTCCGCCAAACTCTAAATAGGGTTCTACATCTGTACCTGTCCACAGCTGGCATGGCCTTCAGAGAGATGCTTTCAAACTGCTAGTTCGGTTAGTAGAATGAGGAGACTGCTGTTAGGGACAGTTGGTCATGCAATGTGTGTCTTTCTCGCGCTAGATTGGTTGTGCATGATCCGATATCCTGTCACTTTGGCGGAAAGACAGAAAAGGCTGCTGGTTGGCTGCAAAAGCAACTGCTGCATGCTTCCTGAACTGAATCGGGAGCACTAAGGTGCAGATCAGCTATCCGACCCATTAGCTTAACAGGTAGAATGAGGAGGATGCTAACTGGATGCAAGTGCAAGTTTAATATATATATTTTATATATTGTTTTGCCCATAGTTAGTCCTGTTGCACAGTCTGAAAATAAAGGCACAGCCAAATTGCCCCTCAAGCCACTGCGAAGTTGTTGTCTGAGGTTCGTGGGAAGTAGGGTCGGTAACTGAAGGGAAAAAAGGCAGATATTTCAAAGAGACTTGCGGAGTTGGGACATTACTTGATGCTGTCAAAGCATCAGTAGTAATATCTAAGGCCCAGTCTTAACTGGGGGGAGTGTGAATCTGATATTTCATAATATATCGGTCTTCGTAAGTAAACCTTCACCTCTTGAGGCATGTTGATTAGTGCTGAAATACAGATGTAAAAATTAGACACAGCTACAGCTAAAACGGATGACTGAGATTACACCAACTTTGTCAGAAAGTTAGATCATGGTCCAGAAAGCGTGCTTTTTTGTGATTTGGTGTAAATCCATTCAGTTGTGTTGAGGAAATTAAGGTTAAAAATGTATGTATATATCACAACGCGGAGGAACCGCATAGCCGACAGATCTAGCGATAAGATCGGATTGACTGCCACCACATTAAAACAAGCATTGGCATAGCCAATAGGTCTCGCCTTTGGGACCTTATAAGTGTTTAGCCATGCAACAGTTGATGTTGTTCCACCAAGGATATTGTAATGCACAACAAAATACTTATAAGGTTCCAAAGGCAAGACCTATTGGCTACGCCAATACTTGTTTTATTTTATGTATTTTACTTAATCTTGCATTCCGTAAGAGTGCTAGCTAATTCCAGGGTGTTGTTTTTTTGTATTTTTTCAGTGTAGCAGATTATTCTTCTATAGTGCATACTTTGAACGGAGTTCTCGATGTGCTCATAATGGGCAACAATTGATAAGTCTGGATTGGAGGCTGAATGCAGTGCTTGTTTTGACGGTGCTTGTCAGTGGGTTAAACAGGTGTTCAGAATGCGTGGTCATCCAATCCTTGGCCCCTCTGCAGGGCACACACACAGTGGTCACATATTTTAGTTGCAATTGTGATTCAGTCCAAATGTGTGTGATGGAGGTATACAGTTGTTAAAATGTTGCATATGGTGAAAGTAAAAGAAATTGCTGTGTTTCCAGGTGAGTGGGTGCGTTGTGTTTGGTGTGGTGAAGTGAAGAAGATGTGAGGAAGTGCCTTTAGTAAAGAGTGAAAAGAGGGTGGTGAAGAGGAAATAGATGGGCAGTAAGATTTGCAGATGAAGGAGATGTGGTGGGAAAAGGGCATACACCTCCAACACACAGTGAACAGAACAGAAGAGACCGAGTCACTCTGAAGACCACTATCCCTTCCACAGTCCTCGGTAATATTTAATTCAGTCTCACAATTTCAGGATTTAAATATTTCCAATATTGATTATCGAGAACAAAATAATTTCTATTACTAATTTATCATAAGCATCTAATTACCACCGACAAAGCCAGAAGTCTTGGCTGGTTTTAGGTGTATGTCAGTTGTAGTCTTGGATATCTGGATGCAATAACAGAAAGCTCAGAGAGGCTCCGAAACACTGGTTGGGTGGCACACTATGATAACCACAGAAATGTTGTTTACGTGTATAAGCCATGCCATTGATTAGTTGGGCCACCTTTAGATGCCCCCACTTATTTCATCCCACTAGTTCAGGGTAAGCCATGTGTGCATGGCCGGTGCCTACCAGGAACACAGAGTCCGGGGCATGGCACAAGGAAAGAGCCTGAAGAGGATATATACTGTAGTGGACCGGACAAGAGTAACCAAGGCATGCCAGCGGATCAAAATCCGCACTTCACTAATGAGTCACAGCATGTGAGAGGGCAGAGCCAATGAAAGCGACAGTGGACCCCGCACGCCAACGTACACAGGCAGAACCATCGAGCAACATGGAGGTCAAGGCATGTCCATAGAAAAGAGCACTAGGCATTCCAAATGAGGCATTGCCCGAAAGAAACATGGGATGGGCGGACGCTGTGGCGGGCAGACCGAAAGTTGGACAGACATTCCACAGGTGCAAAAGCCTCACACGGGCAATGAAAACGACTCACATGCACATGAAAGCCATGACATGGGAGAGGGAAGAGACCCAGACATGAGCAGACCAAGGCCCAGCCAGGCAGGTAAGTTTGCAGAAGCTCTGGCATACGAGGGGTGGTCCAGGCCCGAGTGGGCTTGAGGGGCAAAGTTTGAGTATTCGAAAGAGAAGCCTGCCTACCAGGCAGGTGAGAGCTCAAGAAAGCCAAGGCACAAAAATGGAGTACAGGAAACAGGCATGAAACAGGTAACATTCAATGCCACCACAAGAAAGGCAGGCCATCAGATATAGGAAAGGGCCGGTGCGTGAGGGAATTACAGAAAGGAACGTGTTGTGAGATGCTGGCATGACACATGAACGCAGAGATGTGAGGGCCAACATTAAAACGGCATTGGATCACAGAGGGGCAAACCTAAGAGGGATAGGAGCATAAACAATGACAGAGGAAAGGCTGAACGATGGCCTGCCAAAATATTAAGAAAAAATCCCCACAACACAAGAAGAAACCGGAATGGTAGAAGAGGCGAACGTTTCTTGTACAAAACGAAACTCCCCCTGGTGTTTCCATATACTGTTTAATATGAATACGGGGTACTTAGTAGACCATTTTGAAGGTTTGACAGCTGTAGTCCGGCTGTGAAGGGGCCGTCTCTACCTCTTTGGGAAAATGTTGTCATGTGATGTCCCATACACTTCCCTTGCGTCTCTTTTGTCCTCCTTCCACGTCCCATTCCATTGCATTCATCCTCAAATTTTCCCGAAAATAGCCCCTATAAGGTCCCAATCCTGTTTGTCATTATTCCAATACGTTTCCGCTCTCGGACCTATCATATGAAAGAACGGAAGTGAAGGTTGGCAACTCTATTGTTTTTTGTAAACTTATACAAGACTCAGCACTGTACATGCTGTGCGCACTTCTCTAAAGTGGAAAAGACACAGGCTTTATTTTTCCAGTGCAGGCGGGGGTGGGGTGAAAAGGTTCACTGATTTCAAAAGGCACCTCCTATCTTAAACTATCACGCGCGCCCAACAACAGCAGCAGCCTAGGGGGGCGTGTGCTTTCTGGGTGTGAATTAAAACACCGCCTGAATATGCCAGACCTGCCCTGTGTAGGTCTGCACTTATAAGGACATTTCTGGTATATGGAGTGTCCTTAAATGTCTGTTTCATAACCACCATGAGTCAGGGCCGGCTTTAGGGCAGTGCGACTGGTGCGGCCGCACTGGGCGCTGACCTGTGGAGGGGGCGCTGTGACCTCAGGGGCGGCGCTGTGCTTAGCAATATCTTGTGATAGGACAGATGAGGGGCACTTCTGCAGGTGGTGGTGAGAGAATCCGAGGAGGCATTCAAGGGACGTGGGGGCGACAAAAGTGATTTTCACACCGGGCGTCCCCAGGCCGGCCCTGCCATGAGTCACCGCATTTTACCTCAGCTGCTTGTCGTGTCAGCTTCCTCCCAGCGAATACAAGAGTTAAAGGCCGGTGAAACGATCTGAGCATAGACCGTTCATTGTGGCCCAATAAAGTGTTCCACTCTCCAGAAACCCTGTTCGGAAGCCGAAAGACATTGCTTACGTCTCTCAAACTACAACGTGGCATGCACCAGGTCAAATTTCAATGCCCGGACTTCACTGCGCAGAATCAATCGATGATTAAAAGTGCCTCTACAGCACCGAGATTGATTATTATAAGGACTGTATACAGGTGAATACGGTGATCACCTAATAGAATATGGAACAGTGCATATTTTTGGGCTGCCTGCCGGTGTGACGCTGGAAGCTAGCTACCGAAACTGTGCGTGTTTTTAAAGTGTGCAAAGAAAGTTGGTTCACCCTAAGAATCGAACCATCTAGATTTGGACACCTTTTATGGGGCTCAATGAAAACAATATGTAAAGATGGCAAAAAGCAGTCTTTGTTACAGTAGCAAAACTCTTCCTTGAGACATTAGTCTAAAATATTCACCCCAGTTTCCTTACTCTCAAAAAACAATCGTATTCTTTCAATAGCGCTCGTATTTTTCAGCTTTTCTTTGGAAAAACTGCAAACTCAGTATTCTCCCGGAAGCCTAGCAGTCACAGGTGATCCATTAGAATACCAATGAGAAGCAACGGCATAGACGTACACATCAGTACAATAAAGCATGCATCACGTAGTGCTGTGAGACAGTGAAACTTTTCATTCAAGGTTAAAAGCTTGAGATGGGATGGCCAAATCGGGCAACCCTCCTAGAGCCAGATTAGCAGTGACAGCTAGAGCTATCTCTTTACAAATCTGGGCCATGCAATTTACCCAGTACCTTATTAGCGTAAATTGTTTAAGAAATCAAAACTCACAGATAAAATAAAATGAAAGCAGCTGCAGCATCCCGAGAGCGGTGCGCGCGCACTCGTGTGAAATCTGACACAAAACAGATGGCACACTGCGCGCCGCTGCTCGTAACCGCAAGCCGTAGGCTTTTTCACATGCACAACAAGCCTGTGAAAAGTCCAGAGCGATTCCAAGAGGTCCTTTTTTAGGCTCGACCTAAAAATGTGATGGCAGCCATTTTAGGACACATGAACTCAGTTCCCTGTCCTTAAAAAGAGTTAAAAAAAATATATAGGGAGACAGGGTATGGATACCCTCTCTAGGCCTGGTGGGGGGTGTTCTTGACGGACCCCTTTGTGGCCAAAAACAGTATTATTTTTTGACGGGTCCAGTCATATAAATGGGCGAGGTCCTGCCCTGTATAATGTTAATTTCCTCCCTGGGTGAGCAAGGCTGGGGGTGGGTTGCTTTTTTATTTATTTTTTGGGGATGGGGCATGTGGCTTTTTTCCCCAACCTTTGGAGGACCCCTGGGACCGTGTTAAATTATATTGGGGAGGGTGGCATGTGGCCTACTCCCTAAGCTGTGGAAAGGCTCCGGGACTCCATCCCCAAGGCCATGACCAGATTTTTGGGGTGGGGGATTGCGCCACCCCTCCCCGAGCCTTGTGTCCCACCCACAGGGCCCGTGTTACATTTTTTTATGGGAAGGGGCATGTGGCCCCAGTCCTAGAGCTGCAGTACAGCCCCAAGGACCCCACCTCCCCGGACGAGAGCAAACTTTTTGTTTTTTTCCTGTCCATGTTAGGTCCCGCCACTGGAGCAGAGCAAGAGTCTGCTCCCAAAGGTTTGGTGATGTCGACCCCTGTTCTCTTTACCTCCGTTCTCTCAAATAGACCAATCTCCCCAGGATTACAACTTAAAAATTGAATTATCTGATGGTCTATTATATGAAAATATGAACAAACAAATTTTGTACTAATCACTAGTATCCGCACCTGTTCTCAAAAAACTTTATTTAACACAGGGCGTTTACACTTGTTTCTGAACAGGCTGTATTTGTTAATGTGTCGTCAATTTGTTTAGTCTTGTATGTTCATGTCTCTAAGTGCACTTAATGTTGTCCTTTGAATGTTTAATGTGTCCACTAAATATTTTGTAAAGTGATATACATTATATGTGAGTTGTGACATTTTTTGATGTCTTTGTATATATTGGATGTTTTTTGTATATACCTTTCAAGTCTCTATTTGTTGTGAAATAATTTTTGTTTAAAAAAGGTCCAACAAAAAATAGAAAAAAACTTTAGGAATAAAATCCAAAATAAAAAGAAATGTTCATAAGAAACCAGACTAAAAGATTGGTCTTTCCGAATTGAGGATTGTTACTCAATTAGCAGAAACTATTGAATTGAAGTGCAGTACTGGCATTTTTTTGTTGACCCAAAGGTTTGGAGCATACTTGTTGCTGGCTCCCATCCGCACTCAGGATGGGTTCTGGCTAGGGAGCTGGCAGGGCCTCCGGGGACTAGGGCTTCCTCATGACTCCCAACAGATTTGATAAATGTGGGGCCCCAGGTGGGCACCGCCGCACCCACAAAAACAAAAAGTGTCTGGCTCCTGTCGTGGGACCTAGCAGGGTCCAGGGCCCCAACTTGTTTGATATGTGGGAGCCCGGGCAGGCAACTACCAAAAAACAAACTTTTCGCCTCCCACCAGCACCCACAATGGGTGCTGGCTGGGGAGCTGGCAGGGGCCGTGGGAGCTCTGGGGCTTTCCTTGATAGGGCCCCCAACAAAATTTAATGGTGTGGGTGTCCCAGACGAGGACCGGAACACCCACAAAAATAATTTTTACAAAATAGAGAGGACAAAAAATATTTATGAGCGGCTGAATCCGCTCATTTATTATTCACTGCTTCTCGAAGGAGCACCTCATAAAGCCCTTTGGGGGCTAATTTTGTTTAGTGTTATGGGGGGCTGCAGAGAGTACCTCAGGCCTCCAAAATGCTTAAAAAAGTAACCCTATATTTCCTGGGGTCTATATAGCATGACCCTGGGAAACGGTGATCATTTTTCTGAGCATTGCCAGAGCTGGATCGTTTTTGCTGTTCAGGTTGAGAATGCAGGGACCCCTTGTGGTTGGTTTTATGGCTGCAGTCTGTGGTTTCAGAGGTGTAAAGGAAAGGGTCTCTGACTTGTTTATTATTGCTTTGATAACAAATGCTTTATTTAAATGTTTATGGAAAGACATTGCAACGACCCCTTGACCAGACTTACAGGCTTGTTATTTATACATTGACAGTGACCTAGTCTAAAAAAACTTTTTAATTCACCGACAAAAACAGGGGTTAAAGTGACAGTTATGGTTAGGTGGTTGTGCCAATTATAAAATTACATTTGACACAAAAAACACTGACATTCACTAATTATAGTTAGCTGAAGTAACCATAACTCAAACTCTTACCATGCACTGCTTATATCCGCACATATTACATCACTCATGACATGTTCTGTGACATCATTGAGAACGTCACTGCTTACATCTGAAACTACATCTTTGATGACAACACTGCGCATGACATGTTCTGTGACATCATTGAGAACGTCACTGCTTACATCTGAAACTACATCTTTGATGACAACACTGCGCATGACATGTTCTGTGACATCATTGAGAACGCCACTGCTTACATCTGAAACTACATCTTTGATGGCAACACTGCGCATGACAGGGGCGCAAGTTAAGGCTCGAGCTATAGTTAATTCAGTTAACTATAACTGGCAAATTTCAGTGCTTTTTTTTAAGTTCAAAATGTAATGTTTCTGGCTGCTGCGGTGTGTCAGGGGCACTGTTTTCTCTTCGTATCCGTGTTCAGGTGACTGCAGTTCAACGAGTTGTGAGTGTAGAATATTTATGTTTAAGAGTTGGTTATCTTGTTGGTCCGCCATACAAGTCCATTGCCTAGCGGATGTGAGTGTTCGTGGGGGGCAGTTGCTGTTTGGAACCTCATTTGCCCAGGGGTGGAATTTTACCCCAGGAAGAAGACAAATGTCAAAATAAGTTGTAGGTTGAAATTTTCATTCACTTTGTAGCTTTAATTCTTTCCTCCTTAATCTTGGAATATTACCTGTTACGTTATTGCTACTTTAAGCGCGATTTATATAACAAACTGGAGTCAACGTTAATTATAAGGCAACATTTTGCCACAAGATGGCAGCACAAGCATATATTATTGACTGGTGCGCTGCTATAGCACCATATTTCATAGTACGTGGTAGTAACCAAACACACGATTCGGATCCGAATCCGTTTGAAATATCCCTTTGCTGTCCGTGTAGTGTATAGGTCTAACATATATTTTTTTTTTTTACAAAGTGTGGTCGTTTCTGAGCATATAAATCGCACCCTGCGAATATGAACGTGTTATGTTTTGTCAGAGAAGTAATCATCTGCGGAATAAACACAGATGTAAGTGCCTGGGTATGACAGGATGAATCAAGGGACAGGGGTAGTGCACTGAAGTCAGGTGAAGTTAACAGGCGCAATGTGTCCACCTTTGTGTGAACGGAAAAGGCATTTGCTGTGTGCATTATCCCTGGTCTCCAGGTGGGAGCGGAGGAGATGTACTCTAGTGGCTAACATGACGACTATGAAGCTTGGTGACCTGGTTCCAATTCTGGCCGTTGCTTAAAATTGTGGGGAATCTCCTTGTGCCTAAAATGAATTAATAACAGGCTAAGCTGCTAAATTCCAAAACATTCATATGTGGTTGCCCTTTAACCTGCACCAAGATAGCAAATGCGTAAACATGCATGTCTAGTACAGTACAAGCCACTGTGTGACCCTCGACACCCTACAGTGGATGGGCTCGTAGCTCACGGATGGACGAAGCCAGCCTGGTACTCCTGCCACCTTTGAAAACAGCCCCTCGCGCCCTACACTGCAGCGTCCCACCAAGATCCATCAATGCCTCTAGTCTATAACCCATTCAGCCAGTGCTTGAAATGGAAAAATAGAAGTGCAGGTACTCTGAACCATAGTACCTGCTTGTTTCTGAGAAGTGCCTTCTCTCCAATTAAATGTATTACGTCACTCTTCAAAAGTGCCCGTACTCTCCCTCTCAAAATAAAAAAGTGCTGGTACTCAGTACCGGGCAGTACCGGCCCATTTAAAGCACTGATGTCTTCAGCTCCCTTTACAGACCTGATCAATTCCTTCACACTGACATTCTACAGCTATGCAGACAACACACACATCATTCTAAAAATGACAGTCTGGAAGACCTCCATGCGTCAAGACTGGATGTCTGCCTTGAAGGCAGCCATCAGATCTTGGCTGGGGCGATCAACAACAGTTCGAAACTCAATATTCACTAGTGGATGAAATAGAGATCTTGACCCGCCGGTAGTGGCATGAGCAGCACCCTACAACTATATGGATCAGCAAAGTTGATTCCCTGCCCGCCATGTCAAGAGAAGTGAAGAACCGGGAAATAACCACGGACACAGACCTGCCCATATCCAACATGTCGACAGAATCACTAAGGAAACCTTCTACAGCATGAAAACACTAACGCTCCCTTGAGACCGCCACTTTCCCCGACACCTGGAAGCATGCCGAAGTCAACCCCCTCTTCAAGAAACCCTCCGCAGACCCAACGAACCGCAAATATTTCAGTCCCACCTCGCTGCTTCCTTTCTCAGCCAAGGTCTTCAAGAAGGCTGTCAACACCCAGCTAGCACACTTCATAGAAGCCAACAACATCCTGGACATCTCCCAATCTGGATTCCACAACAACCACAGCATCAAGACCGCCCTCTGCGCTGCCACAGAAGACATCCGCGCTCTCCTTGACCAAGGCCAAACAGCAACCCTCATCCTCCGGGATCTTTCAGCAGCCTTTGACACTGTCTCCCACCGCACACTAGCCACCAGTCTCCACGACGCTGGCATCCAAGGAAAGGCTCGAGTCTGGATACGCTCATTTCTCATAGGCAGAATACAGAGAGTGAGACTCTTGCCCTTCCTCTCGGAACCGACAGGGACCAGATGCGGATTACCCCAAGGATCCTCCCTCAGCCCCACCTCTTCAACGTCTATATGCCCCCCAGGCAATCTTCACAAGAAACCATGGGCTTAACATCTTCTCCATTGTCTCCTATGCCGATGATACCCTACTCATCCTCTCCTTCACCAAGGAACCCAATGTCACCAGGCACAACTTCCAAGAAGGGATGAAAGCCGTCGCAACCTGAATGAAGAAAAGCTGCCTGACAATCAGCTCAGAGAACACAGAAGTCCTGATCCTCAGCCCCACCCCCTCAGCATGGGACAACATCTGGTGACCCCCCGCCCTTGGAAACCCACCCACCCCGACAGACTATGCACGTACGGCATCATACTGGATTCATCGCTCACAATGAATCGCCAGATCAACGCCATCTCCTCTGCATGCTTCAACACCCTCCGCATATTATGTAAAACATTCAAATGGATACCCGCAGACTCCAGGAAAACGATCACTCACGCCCTCATCACTAGCAGATTGGACTACGGCAATGCCCTCTACGCTGGAATCAACAAGAAACTCCTCCGCAAACTCCAGACCGTCCAGAACGCCGCAGCCAGACTAATCTTCTATATCCCAAGGCACAACCACATCACCCAACACCTCTGTGACCTCCACTGGCTCCCCGTCGAAAGAAGGATACCTTTCAAGCTGCTCATGCATGCATACAAGGCCCTCCACAGCATTGGACCTCAATACCTCAACAAAGGCCCCTTCCACGCACACAAGAGAAACCTACGATCCACTGACCTCTCCCTAGCCACCGTCCCATGCTTCTACAGGAATAAAGTGGGTGGAAGGTCCTTCTCCCCTACGGCAGCCAAGACATGGAAGGAGCCCTCCTTCCGACGAAGCCCGACACTGGGCCAATTCAAGAAAGACCTCAAGACCTGGCTCTTCGGATGACCCCATGACCCACATCACCAGCAGTCTGCAGTCAGCACAGAACCCAAAGAGTCTAAGTGGCTGCAGAAAGTGCATGAATGAGATGCAGGGATGGAAACCTAGATGCAGATGATAGGGCATATGTGAAGGTTTGGGACACATACAGACATAATGTGGTGGTTATCCAAACTGCCATGGAGACATCCTTGTGGAAACTTTTCAAACTTGTACTGGGCATGCAAGTCTCTGCAGGCATGCAACGTAAGACCTTTACTCCTGTAAACTAATAATAAAAGTTTTTGGGGGGAATTGCAAAAGTTTATACTGCATATCAAAAGGACACATTTGGAGAACAAGCTTCATGTATTCAGAACCTACTAATAAAAAGCATTTGAATACAGTAAGAAATGTAACTGTGTGAATGCTTAGTTTTTCACAAGGAGGTGCATATTTGGTAAGGTGATCCACCTCTCATAAGAGAGCATGTAATGATGGTGGAGAAATCAAGGGGTCAGGTCTAGCTGGATTTGGCCTTGCCTAGTTTCAAGATCCTAATGTGCTTCTGGTGCATCTTTTTGTCACAAAGATTGTGTTTTCAAGTAGCATGCATTGAAATGTGGGTGGATTGCTGACCCACCATTTTCGAGTAAAGCTCCTTTGCACCAGTATATGCCCTAAATGTATCAGGGGACCAAGATATCAGCTGACATCTATGCTCTCTTTAATATAGAGAAGGGCCAATTTGGGTGATAAGGGAATCAACAAACCCATCACTATTGATAGGGTCAAACACTTTACCCAATAATTACTGAATAATTGGGCATTCCCAAACCATTTGAATGAAGGTTAGCACTTGTGAGTACATCTGAGGAACGTTGCTGAAGAATCTGGCTTATTCGCTACTGTTTACCACGGGAAAAATATGCACTATGGAGGTATTTGAATTAAATGAGCTGATCTCGAGGGGAGATGGCTACTCTTTGCTACTGAATATCAACACCATCAATACAGTGGGACAAGAATATTGAGTATATAGAAAACTAAGGGAGAAAGAAAGGCTGAGAAGGGCCCACGCCTGCCTCTTCAGTAACTATACAACACAATGATGGCATGGTGTCATTATATTGGAAGCATCTGGAGGGAAATGCCAGAAGCCAATAGGATGATTCAGTTGTTTTTTATATAAAGAAAAATATTATGTTTGTTTGTCTCCTACTGAAGATGGCAATTCCAAGAACTCCTTGTCAGTGAAATTGCTCTCCCCCCCTCGCTGCTCCACCATCAAGTGAGGCCTTCCCCCGAGCCCCTGCACACTCGAGTGCTGGTGTTCGAGGCCCTCCTCCACCCGCAGGTTTTACCTGCGACTCATCCCTGGTGGTCCAGTGGAACTCTGTCTCCTTTCTCTCGCTCTGCTCTCTCTCTCTCTCTCTGATTACACTTGTTTTTCACTGATTTCAATCGCCCCCTTTTACTCTCCTTCTGTGTCTTTCCTCCGTTTTCTCTCATTTTTTTTACTGATTTCAATCTCCCCCTTTCAATTCCCCTCTGTGTCTCTCCTCTGTTTTCACTAGTTTTTCACTGATTTCAATCTCCCCCTTTCACTCCCCCTCTCTGTATTTTTTCTCTGTTTTCACTCGTGTTTTACTGATTTCAATCTCCCCTTTTCACTCCCCCTCTGTCTCTCCTCAGATTTCACTCGTTTTTTACTGATTTAATCTTCCCCTCTCCCTCTCCTTCTGTGTCTTTCCCCCACTTTTCTTGCACCTTTCACTGCCTCATTTCCACTCTTTCCTCTCTTTTTGCCTTTTCTGCCCGTTTTTCCCTGCCGCTGCTGCCCCTGCGGCCCTTCCCCCCCAGCACGACCAACGCGACCGGCCCAATCCAGCTCCCCTCCCCGCTCACACCTCCCAGCTGTCCAGCCCTCCCCGACCCCTACTTAATCGCGGACGCGGGCAGCGGGCACTCCGCTGGCGTGCTGAAGGCATGCCAAAGGCAAGCCCGTCTGCGCCCGTCCACAACCCGACCGCGACCAGCGCCAGGAACCCTGGACCTCCTCAACGCCAAGGCTGCGACCCAGCGGCACTCCACGCTCACAACCCAGGACGCAACAAGAACTGCAAGCTAGCATCACCAGCTGACACTCACGGACCCTTCAGCTGTCACCGCTGCCGGCACACCTGCAGCACCACCAAGACCACAGAGCCAGTGCAACGCGCCCGCAAGACCACAACCCAACCGAAGACCCTGCAATGCATCCTCCTCAACGTCCGATCCCTCCACAAATGCAGCACCGAAATCTGGGACCTCCTCGACAGCACCACCCCGGATATAGCGTTCTTCACCAAAACATGGACCAACACACCTCGGTACCGGACATCGCCATCGCCATTTCCAAAGGATACTAGATCTCCAGGAAAGACCGCCCCACCTGCCCGGGAGGAGAAATCGCCATCGTCCACAAATCCAACCTCCGCCTGAGCACACTCCCTGACGAGCCTACAGACCTGATAGAACACCTTCACTTCAAGATACTGGCCAGCCCTACCACCACCCTCCAAGGAACCCTGATCTACCGATCCCCTGGACCCCACGGACTTTTCGCCAACTCCATCAAGGACATTATCTCCCCGCATGCCATCGCGTCCACCAACTACACCCTACTGGGAGACCTCAACTTCCACCTCGACAACCAACTGGACCCCAGCACCACATCCCTCCTGGACAACCTCAACAGCATTGGACTCCGCCAGATCGTGACGGACCCACACACTCAGCAGGACGCACCCTCGACCCTCTCTTCACCACAGGTAGCTCCATCACCTTCAGCCACACCACCGAAATCCTATGGACTGACCATCGATGCGTCCACTTCACCCTCAGAACATCCACCATCCACAGACACCTGCTCCCACGAGAAGCTGGACCAGAATCACCGACGACCAGCTAACCTCAACACTCAGCAACTCCACCCCAACCATCACGGAAAACGACGACCCCAACACCGCAGCCCGAACCCTGCACAGATGGATCTCTGACAGCACCAACACCATAGCCCCCCTCAAGAAAAACAACAACACCCACGCCAAGAAAGCCAGATGGTTTACCACAGAACTTCGAGACTCCAGACGCACTTCCTGCCGCCTCGAAAAGGCCTGGCGCAACACCAAATCCACAGAAGCCTACAACAACTTCAGAGCCGCCACCAACGCCCACCACCAACTCATCAGAAAAAAAGCGATTGAAGACAGAATCTCCATCTAAATCAGGGGTCTTCAAACTGTGGGGCGCGACCCCCAGGGGGGCCGTGGAGTGATGCAAAGGGGGTCGCGCCTTCCCAGTCACACTTCTGCCCAGGCCCAAGGGCTTCAGCCCCCCCCCCCCACACTTCCCCCGTACTGTGCCTCAGCCCGGGCTGCTGCAGTGAAACTTGAGCTGCTGGGGACTCAGCTGGGCAGTGTCTGGATTGCTATCTCCGGCACCCCCGTGTTTTTTCACAGGTCTTTAAAGACCATTTGCATTTTAACATGCCTTTGTAAACTGCTTACAGAGGCTTAGGTTTTTTTGCTGGTTCCAGTACCCCCTGGGTCCCCACTGTGCCTATTCCTTACATTTGGATTTTACATTCACTGCCGTAGTGTGAGAATGCATTTCATGGAAAGGAATACAAAGTTGGCTTCCTGGGGGCGCCGTGAGTGAAAGTTTATTGTGCTTTTGAAGCAGCTGCTGCAGCGTTTCTTTCCCCGGCAATTACCAGGCCTCACATAAATGTCAAGATAACGTGTGATTAATTATCTTCCTGGAGAGAGATCAGAATGTTGTATAATTGAGGTTTTGACTTAGGTGATGTTAGTTCAGAGGGTTAATATGCCTGCTGCAAAGAACGTGTACCAAGTAGATTACAGAGTGCGTATGATGTGAAGAGATCAGCAGGTTACTGCTTTCAAAAGAGACATCCTTTTGTTACTTGCAATTAATAACTTAAAGTCCTAATAGAGAATAGTGAGCTATTAACTTTCATCCTAGAACAGCATGCACACTACAAAGAATACATTATTAGACCATTGATTAATGTTGCAAAAAGGGTTAATTTGGCTAGAAATCAATTCTTATTATTAAAGGAAACTCCCAACTATGCTGTTTCTTTTTCGACTCTGAGTTTGTGCTTCTCCACACCAAGCACTCTTGAACTATACTGCCTACCAGTATGGATGACATGTGACTCCTATACTTTTAGTCCTTTGGCTTATGTAACATTTCCTATACACTGATTTACACACTTATGATGGATTGTCTCTGTGTAATGTGTGTGTGATGCAAAGTGCTCGGACACCCTACACTGGTATGAGTGGCGCTATATAACTAATTCAATGCATCTGAGAGTGTGGGGTTATGGAGACTTGGTCACTGTTAAAGGGTGCTAGTGAGAGAATCCGTGGTTGGGGTGGTCATTGTGGGGGGCACCAACAAACATTGTCGCACAGGGCACCACCAGCACTAAAGCCGGCCCTGGGAAGTATGCACAGATAAGCGCTGAAAATACCGCTTTAGGTGACTGCTTTTTTTTGTACCGACTGGGCCACCAAAATAATGAGCTGGCAACCCTAACCATAGGACTGGAAGTTTGTTGCAAGATCAGCACATTATTTATTTCCTTCACCCTCGATCCCCGATTAATGCCGCAATAGTTTAACTTAGATATTAAAGTCTACGCCCCCGTCAATAACATGCTGAGTTACTTCATGGGTCTGGGAATGCACCCTGCATTCAGACAACTCATTCTTCATTCTCGCCCTTTATTGTCACGCTCACCTTGCACTCACAGTGATCACAATGCACTCACACTGATCACCATGCACTTGCACCATTCACCCGCTCACCTTGCACTCACAGTGATCACTCTGCTCTCAAAATGCACTTGTCCTGCTCACACTATACCTCAACCTGCAGTCACACGAGTACACTACTCATCCTGCACTCATGTGACACTTCACTCACCTGTCCCCCTCACTACTCAATATGCAACTCACTCAAACAAGCCCATCAGTAATCATACATTCATTCATCCCATTCTGAACTTGCATCCGCACCCAAAATGAGAGAGGACAGCAAGGGAGTGAGAGAATTTGATTGAAGAGGTCAGGGATGAGGAGAAATGTGAATTGCCGAAGAGAAGTGTGGACACGCAAGAAGTGAGTGTGATCCAAAGGTGAGGGCTTCTGTTAGAACAAAGGGGAGATGTGAAAGAGGAATGGGGGGACTGGAGAGGTGTAAGATACAAATAGACAAAAATTTGAATGAAGAGACGAGGTGAATGAGAAGTGCTGAGGGGCACGGGAGGTGACAGGGCCAGAGAGGCCATGAGATAAATGTGAGAGACTGTTAGAGATGAGGGCAGTGAAAGGACAGAATGGCAAGAGGTGATTAAAGGTGAAGTGAGAGGTTGAATGGGGAGAGTTCAGAAGTTGTAAAAAGGGGTGAAAGAAAATGACCTGCAAAGTGAGAGAGGGATCCGGGGTTAGGAGAGGAGAGAGGGATGGAAGGGAGGGGGTGAGAGGAAAGCTGCATGGGTAAAAGGCTTAACTCTACACAAAACCGCCAGGGTTTTAAGGGACCCCTGCTTCTTCCGGTCAGGGCCAGGTGAGCTTCTAATGTGGCAGCACGTATTGCTGCAGAGTGGAAGGCCCTTCACAAAGGTTGACTTGAAATCTTTCTGATGATAATTGCTGTATTTTGGTTATAAATGGGTACTGATTGGGTGAAATCTTTCCTCAGCGTTACTGTGTGTAACAAATATCAAAATAATGAAGCAATGCTATCCCAAAATACGCGGCATCACATAACCTTATTTACATTTTCATCCCACGCAGTTTAGGTTTAGACATTTTTGTCAAGAGGGGGTCCTTACGCCTCAAAATGTTGACAGGGGGGTCTCGGCATCCAAAAGTTTGAAGACCTCTGATCTAAATTAAAAATAAAATAAATTAAAAACCAACACACTGAACCTTCACTAACCACCCCCGACACCCTGAAGCCAGCGATCGACAACTGGACAGCCCTCACCACCGACGACACACTGAAGACG
This sequence comes from Triturus cristatus, assembly GCF_964204655.1. Lineage (NCBI taxonomy): Eukaryota > Metazoa > Chordata > Amphibia > Caudata > Salamandridae > Triturus > Triturus cristatus. The sequence goes on from NC_140581.1 coordinate 272,167,697, forward strand.
ATGAAGTCAATCCACTACAGAGCCCCCACAGACCCCTGCCCCCACCACATTTTCAACAGAGCCACCGACACCATCGCACCCATGCTCTGCCACACCATCAACCGCTCCCTGGCAACCGCCACGTTCCCCGACGACTGGAAACACGCAGAGGTCAACCCCCTCCTGAAGAAACCCTTGGTGGACCCCACCGAACTCAAAAACTACAGACCCTTCTCCCTGCTCCCGTTCCCAGTGAAAGTAATCGAGAAAGCCATCAACAGCCAACTTGCCACATACATCGAAGAGCACAACATCCTCGACTCCTCTCAATCCGGCTTCAGAAAAAAAACGCAGTACGGAAACCGCCCTTCTCGCTGCAACAGACGACATCAGCACCTTACTGGACAAAGGAGAAACAGCAGCCCTCATCCTCCTCGACCTCTCAGCGGCGTTCAACACAGTCTTTCACCGCACCCTAATACGCAGACTCCACGACGCAGGGATCCAAGACAAGGCCCTCAACTGGATCTGCTCCTTCCTCTCCGGCAGAACGCAGCGGGTCAGACTCCCCCCTTTCCTTTCCTCTCCGACCCTACACCTACCACCTGCGGAGTCCCCCAGCGGTCCTCCCTCAGCCCTACACTCTTCAACGTCTACATGGCTCCGCTCGCCCCCATCGTCAGAACCTACGGACTCAACATTGTGTCATACGCAGATGACACCCAACTCATCCTCTCCCTATCCAACGAACCCACTACCCCCAGACACAATTTTCGAGAAGGCATGGAAGCCGTCGCCAAATGGATGAAAAACAGCTGCCTACAACTAAACACCAACAAAACAGAATTACTCATCATGGGCCCAAACCCTGACGCATGGAACGTAACCTGGTGGCCCCCCTGTCCTCGGAAGCCCGCCCACCCCCACGGACCACGCACGCAACCTGGGAATCATCCTGGACTCCGAGCTCAAAATGGACCACCAGATCAACTCCGTCTCGTCCTCCTGCTTCCACACCCTCCGCCTCCTACGTAAGTCCTTCAAATGGATCCCCCTCGAACACAGAAAGACTGTCACTCATGCCCTGGTCACCAGCAGACTCGACTACGGCAACGCACTCTATGCCGGAATGAACAAAAACCTCACCTGCAAGCTACAGAACATCCAGAACGCCGCCACAAGACTGGTCCTTGACCTGCCAAGACACTGCCACATCTCCCAGCACCTGCGCACACTCCACTGGCTCCCCATCAAAGCTAGAGTCACCTTCAAGATGCTCACCCACGCCCACAAGGCCCTCCATGAAACCGGACCAGCAAACCTGAACAGCTGACTCAAATTCCACGCACCCCAGAGGACCCTACGATCTGCCCAGCTCTCCTTCGCTGTGGTCCCCCGAACCAGAAAGACCAGATCGGGAGGCCGCTCTTCTCCTTCCTCGCGGCCCGAGCCTGAAATGCCCTGCCGCTCCACCTCAGACAGACAACATCGCTCCCCATCTTCGCAAGAAACCTCAAAACCTGGCTCTTCGACAGACCCCCCCTTGATGGACTGGATCCTGCTAACCCCCCAGCACCTTGAGACCCTTACGGGTGAGTAGTCGCGCTTATCAAATGCCTGACTGATTGATTGGACGAGGTAGGCTCACTCACGTAATGCTTCTACAACAGAGATGCCCTGCTGGGCTCATATAAGAAACCGTGGTAACCAAGACCCATTTGTGTGATCACCATTTGCCCCAGTTCTAACCAAGTCATGAAGCTGTTAAACAAAAATAGGGGTATCCTTAGCCTAAAGATTGAAAAAACAATGTTCTTGTTCAAACGGAGCCAAAACCTACGGGATGCTTTAGTACACACATGCCCAAAGAAAGCACCCATGGACACGCAACAAAGATTGTGGAACATCCCCACCCCAATGGGCCACCAACCATGTGGCAACTGTCGAGTATGCCAGCTCACTAAAAAGTGTACTACAGTGAATCTGGGAATGACAACACCGTGGGTATTAGAAAATCTCGCAAACTGTAACTCGAGTGACGTCATCTACATCCTGAAATGCCCATGTAACCTATCGTATATGGGCATGACAACTAGTAATATATGAACACGCCTCACAGAGCACAGGAGCAGGATAAGATGCATGAGAGATAACACTAAGCTCATCAGACACTTCAGAGAACAAAAACATACTGCAGACAATATTAAATTATATGTCATAGAGAAACTAGAACATAGACATACAGACATGAGCAGGGCACTTCTGAAATATGAACAACGCGGGGTGTTCCATTTAATAATGATCATCCCCCCTTGCCTGTCCAATCAGAATTAGGAGTTTCATAAAGTCGAAACATTAAGGGGTGGTACATGCCATCAGGAAAGTATAATTGAGGTAGTTTAGTTAGTTAGTTATGCTCATGTTGCTGAGATGCTTAGAGACCGGGATGCTGTCCGAGAGCTGAACAACTGCTGAAGAAGAATCGAATTGCAGAACTTAGATCCTAAACTTAATCAGAATTAGAAGAAGATTGCAAAAGAATCGAGGAGGGAAATAAGGCAAAGAATTAGAAGAAGATCGCAGAAGAATCGAGGAGGAAAATAGTTTCAGAGAGGGGTACGACGCAAGCTTCGGATCTAGAAGAGGTCACCTATCCTGTCCTGTAACCTGTTATGAAGCTTTGTCACCTGATCTGTCCCAGGGGACCTTCCCAGCTCCTTGGCCAAGGGGTTGGTTTCCACACCATTCTAGGTAACTATATTTCTGTGCAGTATGTCATTGTACTGCTTTCTTTCTTCTCTCCTCTCCAGGAACTGTCATTGTTGGTAATATTGTTTAAATAGATGATTGACCTAATTTTAATTGTCTTTCTTTCTTGGAGAAACGGAGTTCTTACAGTATATGAATTTGCTCTCGTGAAATTAACCAGATAAACATTTAAAACTTTCCTGAGTCTGTGAATATTTCAAACCAGAAAGAAATTAGATTTATGTCATTTCACCATCAACTAGTTCCAACTAAAAGGTCCATTGACCAGAGGAAATAACTTTTCGATCAGTGAAACATCAGTTAAATTAGGAGGTAACTAATCTAGAGTAATCACAAAAATTGACCCCCAGCGGGATTTACTAGCCTATACAAATGTGTGTGAGTTTATGGGCCCAGGTGAATGTATGGTAGTTGAGTACCTGAGGTTGGTGACCCGCTGGATCAACACCATGGAAATCCCTAGTGATCAGTAGGATGTCAGGAGGAGCGTCAAGTAAAACTGAACACAACATTGACAGAAATGCAGATAACACAGTAGTTGGTGCATATACGTTGAGACAGTTGATTTTATGGCCTTCCAGGATTCTGGAAACCAGTACATATCCAGCAATCTAATCCCTTCAGACTGTCTGGATGTGAAAAGGCGAAGTTCTGTGAAATAATAAATCTACCCCACTTGAACCTCCAGTGATGCTATAGTGTATAACATTTGTGAAACGGTGACAGCCAAAGGAATGGAAAATGTATGCCCGATAAGTGAGTCTCATCTAACAAAAAAATATTTACAGTGGTCCTGTTGGCAGCCTTCAAAACAGCCCCTCTTTGACCTTGTCCTTCTGCCTATTGACATTCCACAACAAAATCCAGAGGGGATGTAATTCAGGCAAAATACTTCCAGTGGCCATAGACAGGAGATACAGAGATGAGAGGTGCAGTACTGTTACCCTTTATTAAGGATGGATCCTTCTCAACCTGATGCTACCCCAAAATACCATATTATATTTTATACAAACAAGGGAACCTGAAAAATGGCTAAGGACCACGGGTATCAATTATATATGTAGAAAACAATGGTCCTGAGCAGACACTAAATTTTACATAAAATTAAATATAGACCACAATGGGTTACTATACACATCTGATGTCCAGCCGGACAGGGGATTTTTATTTTTCAGATACTAAAGGATATGGTCAAGGATAATGAAAACACTACATTTATCGTGGGGCACAATCCTGCACCCTACAGCATGGGGAAGGTGCGGGGGGAAAAAAGGAATAACAATGCAGACAGTTTAGGACAAACAACAGTTACAGGCAAAGACTGAGAGCCGTTGCAACTTGCAGGCATAAATGAAGTTGTAGCAAGTTTGACAAAATAGAGACCACAACGAGTAAGCACAATGGATATTTGTGGCACTATTTTTAAAAAGTTGACGTTTCGATCCCAAGCTCATTGATTAACGGGATCATCTTCAGGACTAAATTTATAACATTTGCCTGGTTTTTAACGCCTGTCAGAGTAAAGAAAACAAAGAAAATAGCTTGTGTGGACAAGGGAAAACTTAGAACATATTAAGATTACTCGAAAGTTATAGCATGTCAGAAGGTCAAGGTTATCAATTGTGCACATGGAGTTGTGGTTAAAACGATCGTGCTCGGGCCTATTCCGGTCAAGTGAGTGGGGATTTGTTTGTGAGTGTGCTATGGCAAGCAGGATTTAATAAGTGACATTCAATGGGGGAATGATGAATGACTGGAGGTGTTTGGAAGTTTAAGACATCGGCGGACTACCTAGTTTCTACGTAAAAATGGTTTAAAAACTAGAACCACGTGAGTTATTAAAGGTGTGTGAATGTGCATTCCGATCGTGAGCGGCATGGGGGACAGTCGTATTTATTAAAAAATAAGAACCGGTATTGGGAGGACGTGAAGTTATGAGAAACACGTAACCGGGGGTGTTAACCATTACGGAATGGCGCGTGACTCAGTGAGAAAAGTGAGTGTAACATGTATGCTTACCCCAATTGAGGACATAGGGGTATCACATATGGCAGGTCAGAGTGGAAACTGACAATGAAGAACAGCGTTGTTGCTTTTGGTTTGGTTGCTGTGAAAAAAGTTACATTGCGGTTGGATTTGGTGTGTCATAATCGATGTGGGGTTGGGATGTAAATGAGTCTAGGGCACATACCTTGCAGTTAAGGTTTCTATAAAACTTAGTGGGCGCTGGAGCGTGCTGCTCCTTGCCTGGATCGGCTGTTGGGTAGTTAGACTGTGGTGCAGATGGGCCACATTTCAATGCGCCAAGATATTGCTTCAATATTTTGCCTGTAACTGTTGTTTGTCCTAAACTGTCTGCATTGTTATTCCTTTTTTCCCCCCGCACGTTCCCCATGCTGTAGGGTGCAGGATTGTGCCCCACGATAAATGTAGTGTTTTCATTATCCTTGACCATATCCTTTAGTATCTGAAAAATAAAAATCCCCTGTCCGGCTGGACATCGGATGTGTATAGTAACCCATTGTGGTCTATATTTAATTTTATGTAAAATTTAGTGTCTGCTCAGGACCATTGTTTTCTACATATATAATTGATACCCGTGGTCCTTAGCCATTTTTCGGGTTCCCTTGTTTGTATAAAATACGATTGGCGCAATCGCTGGATTGCAAGGGTTTTCTATACCCTTCCCTACCTTCTTACAGGCAGGGCCTTCCTAGTACCTCTCACTTGTATGTGTCTTTACACCCTCTATTACTCTTTAGCTCAGAATGTCAGCACTTGCACCTCTTTATTCAGACGATTACATTAAGAAAATATGCTCAGGTCCCTCCCTTCTCTCAGACACTCCGGATGCCCCAACCCTCACTAACTCTTCTCTCCCCAAGCAACTTGAAAAACTTAAGAAAAAACAAATCCGGTTACAATTAATGGTGTTAGTGCTTACGGAATATTTGAAAGCAGAAGTAATCCCCGTAGGCTTACAAGTCAGGAACATCCCCGGTATCTTCACAGACAATCCCAAATATATCTCCAACTTTAGTTACATTGGCACTACCTTTTCCCGACACTGGCTAGTGTTAGGAATAGATATTGCAACTGAAACCCTTAAAACATTAGGGGCCTCATGTAGGTAGCGTACCAGTTACCACTTCTTAAATACCGAGCCGTACCGACTCGGTATTTAAGAAGTGGTAACTCGTATGTAGGTAATGAGTCGGTAATTTTTACCGATTCGTTACTAGTCGGTGATTACCGAATCGGTATTTACCGATTCGGTAATGAGGCATACCTTCCCATTGATGGGAAGGTATGCCTCATTACCGAATCGGTAAATACCGATTCGGTAATGGGGGGAACACATACAAGGGTGGCAGGGTGTCACATTGACACCCTGTTGCACCCCTGTTTCGGCCATGTGTGCACATGTGGCACACATACATGCCCTAAGGGCATGTATGTATGCCACATTGCACACAGCTACGCGCGTAAAAATGCATTTACACATACATTCATTATTTACCACCAACTATAAGTTGGTGGTAAATACCGACTCTTAAACACACACACACACTCCCCCTACATCTCGATTTTGCTTTCGGAATTTACCGAATCGGTAAAATTACCGATTCGGAAAAGTTACCGATTCGGTAACATTACCGATTCGGTATTATTACCGAATCGGTAATTTTACCGATTCGGTAAATTCCGAATTCCCCCTACATACCAATGGCCAAAATACCGGTCGGTAACGGTATTATTACCGAAAATCGGCCGTTACCGACCGGTATTTGGCTTCCTACATGAGGCCCTAGATGCTGAGATTTTGGACATTGAAAAGCAGCTTCAGGACTCAGGAAGTACAGAAGAAACCAAGAAATTATTAGAACAGGTCGAAAAAACAATCGCTGACTTCCATAGACTAGAGCAGAACAAAAAGTCTAATAAAATCAAAAAAGATATTAAACTATACAATATAGAAAACACCTACCCCTATCTCCAAAAAGATTTTTCCAACAATAGATTCTACTCTAACCTTCAACATAGTAGACCGTGGGGTCGATTCAACAGGCGCCAAAACCTGGTAGGCTTTTCAGATACCTCTGCCGACTCGTCAGATAGCTCAGATCAAGCTCAACAAGTCGAGGAGGAGCTCATTCTGACAATTTTTTAGGCAGAGGCCAAGTAGACACACCACAACGAGGGAAAGCGAAGAAAACACAATGGTGGTACAACCCACCAGGGGAACGCAAAACACGCAACAACTATTACAAATGGTAGAGTCCCCCATCGACACCACAGCAATGACGGATATCATTCCTATTTTCAACTTGTCCAAACAAATATTAACAGAGTCTGAACTTTCCTTGCTTAAGAAAGGGCTCTCGTTTGTACCTACTATCCGTCCCAACTTTATGGAGCTACAAACGGAACTCCTCAGATTTTTTAGACGGATCCGCCTTAAAGACTTTTTTCAACTCCACCCATCCCCTACCAACACTGCTAATACCCCTTTCCGTTCCCCATCTACATTTTCACCCACTGCTAGTATGTTACCGGTGGAGATTCTGACTTTTGAGAAGTTAGTACTCAAAGATCTGGCCAATCTGGAGAGCAAAAAAAGATTTATACCTTATAACATTACTCTCCACGAGAAACAAGCGATTAATACGCTCAAAACCAATGAAACCCTGGTGATAAAGAGTGCCGACAAAGGTGGCGGCATAGTGCTCCAGGAGAGAGACACTTACACAACAGAAATCCTACGCCAATTGGGCAATACTGAACACTACCAGAGACTTCCAGGCAACCCTACCAAGGAAATTCAGGCCCTTATCTTGAAACTTACAACTGAAGCTGTCAGTCAGGGCTTTTTAAGCAAAAAAGAATTCATTTTCTTAAATGTGAAATCACCACGCACACCGGTCATCTATACCCTTCCCAAAGTCCACAAAAATTCTACCAACCCTCCTGGACGCCCAATTGTGTCAGCCTGCGGCTCAATCCTTGAGCCTCTTGGTTCTTACGGAGATTTCTTCATCAAAGAATTTGTACCTGTCACTGCCTGCTATGTGAGAGATAGCATGGCTATGATAAACCTTATCGAACACCATCCATTCGACCCCACATCAGATACACTATGCACCATGGACGTAGAGTCCCTGTATACCAACATTCCCCAGACAGCGGCTTTATTTGTAATACAAAAAACACTTGACTCCCGCCCCCGCCCCCATACTGTTCCAACACTATTCATTTTACAACTGTTAGAAATCTGTTTGACAAGAAATTTTTTCACTTTTGATAACCTGTATTACCAACAAATCAAAGGGACTTCTATGGGCGCAATTTTTGCCCCCAACTTAGCGATTCTGTTCATGGACCAATTGGAGATAGGTTCCATTCTCACTGACACAAATCCATTCCTCCCAGGCATTTGCCTATGGCGAAGATATATTGACAAAAAAAGGGGTTGTCCAAGTGCACACCTGTTGTACAAGTTTCACTACAGTTTCTCAATTTAATCTTTTTAGCGTGCAGCCCAGATCGTGGTCCGCCCTGTTACCACGTGTAGACATTCAACCAAATCAGGAGCGACGTCTCGCTCCAATCCGAACGCACAGCTGAATCAGTGACTTCTAATAGAAGATTCCACAAATGTATACGCTTTTTAGAATTTGTTTATTCCTTGTATTTTAGCCTCTTTATCAGTTATTCCTCATGTCCATTCTTCGTGTCACATGAGAGGCGAAGCATATTTAAAAACATCTAATACTTCAGATATGCCAATCCAGGCCTTTTTCGGAAGCAAGAAAAATACACAAATCATCCTTAGTGAAAAAAGTTCTTCCCAATGCATTTCGGGCATATGTTTTGCCCTTCGTCAGGGGTTCACTAAAAGTAAAACAACATCGACATTTAGTTTATATGTCCAGAACTATATATATACAAGCACCAAAACTGTTCTTGCCCCTTCACTAGTTTATAGTACTAGCCCATGATCAACATTATCCCTCTAGTTGCGTGCTTACACGCTATCTGGTAACCAGACAGAATGCCTCCGGATGCTTACTTTCTACCCCGTATGCTGTGCATGTACCCTTCAAGATTAATTCCCACCAGCTTGTACCCCACCCCTGCGCAACCAGTCCTCTCTGCCAAAAACATCAAACCATCCCTTTCAACCACTAGCAACAATGGTTCCCTCCCACTTCACCCGCTCTTACCCTCACTACGATATTATCACAACCTTGTTAGTATTGCATTATACCTTAATCATCGGTCGCCTAATACCACGTCCCTCCATCCGCTTTCCTAGCGCGAAAATGAAAACGCGCTACCTTTCGCTTCTTCCCTTTTTAAATGCGAGAAGACTACATATCGCCCATCCCAGTTAACCTATGAAGTGCAGTGTCGTCAACCTTACGCCTACAACTCCCATAATCCTCCCTTTAACATCCCTTAGTAAACTGCACCATACACGTGTAGCACCTGTGGATGCACTCCACCTCCTCACTACTTCGGAGTGAAACTTTTCAACATTACTCCCTCGATTACCCCGCCCACCCGCTGTTGGTATTCAATATGTTAATCATGTAATAGAGCCAAAAATTATAACGCATATCACAAGTTAAGTACAAAACTCTACTTCAATACGGTGATTACATTTCAGATTTGGTTCAAATGCTTTGCTGCTAATGTTCTGCGTAACTGCAAAGTCTTACATAAAAACCGTCCATCATATCGTTTTCCGGAGCAGTTCACTAGCTCCCGTGTTAAAGATGACGTCATCTCTCATGTGACAATTCAGTTTTGACAATTTCATTTAACTTTCTTCATCTTCATCCATGGGTGCAACTTGTCCGTAGGGCAGGCAAGTAATACATTTCAAAAAAAGGGGTTGTCCAAGTGCATGAAATGTATTACTTGCCTGCCCTACGGAAAAGTTGCACCCATGGATGAAGATGAAGAAAGTTCAATGAAATTGTCAAAACTGAATTGTCACATGAGAGATGACGTCATCTTTAACACGGGAGCTAGTGAACTGCTCCGGAAAACGATATGATGGACGGTTTTTATGTAAGACTTTGCAGTTACGCAGAACATTAGCAGCAATGCATTTGAACCAAATCTGAAATGTAATCACCGTATTGAAGTAGAGTTTTGTACTTAACTTGTGATATGCGTTATAATTTTTGGCTCTATTACATGATTAACATATTGAATACCAACAGCGGGTGGGCGGGGTAATCGAGGGAGTAATGTTGAAAAGTTTCACTCCGAAGTAGTGAGGAGGTGGAGTGCATCCACAGGTGCTACACGTGTATGGTGCAGTTTACTAAGGGATGTTAAAGGGAGGATTATGGGAGTTGTAGGCGTAAGGTTGACGGCACTGCACTTCATAGGTTAACTGGGATGGGCGATATGTAGTCTTCTCGCATTCAAAAAGGGAAGAAGCGAAAGGTAGCGCGTTTTCATTTTCGCGCCAGGAAAGCGGATGGAGGGACGTGGTATTAGGCGACCGATGATTAAGGTATAATGCAATACTAACAAGGTTGTGATAATATCGTAGTGAGGGTAAGAGCGGGTGAAGTGGGAGGGAACCATTGTTGCTAGTGGTTGAAAGGGATGGTTTGATGTTTTTGGCAGAGAGGACTGGTTGCGCAGGGGTGGGGTACAAGCTGGTGGGAATTAATCTTGAAGGGTACATGCACAGCATACGGGGTAGAAAGTAAGCATCCGGAGGCATTCTGTCCGGTTACCAGATAGCGTGTAAGCACGCAACTAGAGGGATAATGTTGATCATGGCCTAGTCCTATAAACTAGTGAAGGGGCAAGAACAGTTTTGGTGCTTGTATATATATAGTTCTGGACATATAAACTAAATGTCGATGTTGTTTTACTTTTAGTGAACCCCTGACGAAGGGCAAAACATATGCCCGAAATGCATTGGGAAGAACTTTTTTCACTAAGGATGATTTGTGTATTTTTCTTGCTTCCGAAAAAGGCCTGGATTGGCATATCTGAAGTATTAGATGTTTTTAAATATGCTTCGCCTCTCATGTGACACGAAGAATGGACATGAGGAATAACTGATAAAGAGGCTAAAATACAAGGAATAAACAAATTCTAAAAAGCGTATACATTTGTGGAATCTTCTATTAGAAGTCACTGATTCAGCTGTGCGTTCGGATTGGAGCGAGACGTCGCTCCTGATTTGGTTGAATGTCTACACGTGGTAACAGGGCGGACCACGATCTGGGCTGCACGCTAAAAAGATTAAATTGAGAAACTGTAGTGAAACTTGTACAACAGGTGTGCACTTGGACAACCCCTTTTTTTGAAATGTATTACTTGCCTGCCCTACGGACAAGTTGCACCCATGGATGAAGATGAAGAAAGTTAAATGAAATTGTCAAAACTGAATTGTCACATGAGAGATGACGTCATCTTTAACACGGGAGCTAGTGAACTGCTCCGGAAAACGATATGATGGACGGTTTTTATGTAAGACTTTGCAGTTACGCAGAACATTAGCAGCAATGCATTTGAACCAAATCTGAAATGTAATCACCGTATTGAAGTAGAGTTTTGTACTTAACTTGTGATATGCGTTATAATTTTTGGCTCTATTACATGATTAACATATTGAATACCAACAGCGGGTGGGCGGGGTAATCGAGGGAGTAATGTTGAAAAGTTTCACTCCGAAGTAGTGAGGAGGTGGAGTGCATCCACAGGTGCTACACGTGTATGGTGCTGTTTACTAAGGGATGTTAAAGGGAGGATTATGGGAGTTGTAGGCGTAAGGTTGACGACACTGCACTTCATAGGTTAACTGGGATGGGCGATATGTAGTCTTCTCGCATTTAAAAAGGGAAGAAACGAAAGGTAGCGCGTTTTCATTTTCGCGCCAGGAAAGTGGATGGAGGGACGTGGTATTAGGCGACCGATGATTAAGGTATAATGCAATACTAACAAGGTTGTGATAATATCGTAGTGAGGGTAAGAGCGGGTGAAGTGGGAGGGAACCATTGTTGCTAGTGGTTGAAAGGGATGGTTTGATGTTTTTGGCAGAGAGGACTGGTTGCGCAGGGGTGGGGTACAAGCTGGTGGGAATTAATCTTGAAGGGTACATGCACAGCATACGGGGTAGAAAGTAAGCATCCGGAGGCATTCTGTCCGGTTACCAGATAGCGTGTAAGCACGCAACTAGAGGGATAATGTTGATCATGGGCTAGTACTATAAACTAGTGAAGGGGCAAGAACAGTTTTGGTGCTTGTATATATATAGTCCTGGACATATAAACTAAATGTCGATATTTTTTTACTTTTAGTGAACCCCTGACGAAGGGCAAAACATATGCCCGAAATGCATTGCGAAGAACTTTTTTCACTAAGGATGATTTGTGTATTTTTCTTGCTTCCGAAAAAGGCCTGGATTGGCATATCTGAAGTATTAGATGTTTTTAAATATGCTTCGCCTCTCATGTGACACGAAGAATGGACATGAGGAATAACTGATAAAGAGGCTAAAATACAAGGAATAAACAAATTCTAAAAAGCGTATACATTTGTGGAATCTTCTATTAGAAGTCACTGATTCAGCTGTGCGTTCGGATTGGAGCGAGACGTCGCTCCTGATTTGGTTGAAGATATATTGACGACATTTTTATCATTTGGAGACATGATATCAGTGCACTACAACAATTCCTTCATTGGTTAAATAACAACTGCTCAGGCCTATCGTTTACGATCTCCACTGATAAATCTGCCATTGCCTTTCTTGACCTGACAATCTTCCACTCTGAAGGCGAATTGCTCACACGCCTGTACAGAAAACCCACTGAGCGGAACACGCTGCTCAGTTACGGAAGTAACCACCCCAGGGCCCTGAGGGATTCACTTCCATATTCTCAATTTCTGAGAATCAGGCGCAACTGCTCTTCCAAAGCAGACTACTTCAGAGAGGCAGCCACTCTCTCATCTAAACTGAAAGATCGTGGTTACCCCAAGAGGATAGTAAAAAATGCATCCAAAAGGGCATGGTACTGCCCTCGTGATGTACTTCTGACTCCCAAACCCAAACGTGAACTCGAAAGAATAGCCTGCGTCACTACCTTTTCACCAGTATCCAACCAAATAAGAAAGTCTATAATTCAGCACTGGCCAGTCATTAATGCAGGTAGTCTTAGCATTGAAAGACCGCTATTCGCTTTCCGTAAAAGCAGAAATTTGAAAGATCACTTGGTAAGAGCAGCTCTTCCCACCACTGTCCCCCATGTAACACTTGATTCTTTTTGGGGTCTTTCTCCTATCCTAGGACATTTCAAATGTGGTGGTTGTAATGTTTGTGATTTTACGATTGAAGGCAAAAGTTTCACTGGCAATAACATTACAGTTAATTCGAATGCCTTCTCTAATTGCAATACCTGCAATGTTATCTATTTAATACATTGTCCTTGCATGAAACTGTACATTGGCCAGACTACACAAAAAGTAAAGACAAGAATTGGACAGCACAGAAGTCGTATCAGGTGTAACACACCCAACGCACCACTGGTGGAACATTTCACGGATGCCAAACACAACGAAGATGACATCCGCTGGACGATTCTGAAGGTACTCAAATTGCCACAGAGAGGAGGCAACATGACCCATTTGTTAAACCGTGAAGAACTAAAAGCAATAATCCTTTTTGATACAATCAAAAATGGCCTGAATAGGAATGAGGACTGGACTACCCTCTTATGAATTGACTAATACCATACTGCAACACCTTGGATTTTAATTGGTTGTTCTGGTTGATCTCTTGAGAAAATTCTTAACCTTGACTTGTACCTGTATATGCCACAAACTGTGACTTTCAACTGTATATACCACATTCGTCAGTACATGTTCAAATTTTACTTCCAATTGTGCAGGCCATTATCCCAAGCATGTTCTGTAAATAACTGTAATAAGTTAATGCGTAAATTACTCCTTTTTTGTCACACATTGACACTTACGCACGCCCTTGCATTGCACTTCACACTAACCGCACTTGGTTTTTCACTCACCCAAGATGGCCACCGCTGTTACACACAGCTATCACCCATCCATAGTCCTTCCTCCCTTTTGGCACCCCTCTGAGGTCCTTCAGTGGTTTCCCGCTCTATTTAAATGAGAGCACTAAGCACCAGCGCCCAGTGCCTGCCATTGAGCCGGTTACTACACAGCACATTGTTGCTGAGGACAGAGATCTCCATTGCTGTATCTCTCCACAGGTAAGACAACCCCTCACCCCGATGTAATTGACTGTTTTAAGGATTTTTCCTCACTTAGGCAGCCTTTGACTAAAACCTCCCCTTATTTTCAATTCCCTCAAGCTTGGACTGTAACATATCAGTATATTGAAGCAATACCTTGGCGCATTGAAATGTGGCCCATCTGCACCACAGTCTAACTACCCAACAGGCGATCCAGGCAAGGAGCAGCACGCTCCAGCGCCCACTAAGTTTTATAGAAACCTTAACTGCAAGGTATGTGCCCTAGACTCATTTACATCCCAACCCCACATCGATTATGACACACCAAATCCAACCGCAATGTAACTTTTTTCACAGCGACCAAACCAAAAGCAACAACGCTGTTCTTCATTGTCAGTTTCCACTCTGACCTGCCATATGTGATACCCCTATGTCCTCAATTGGGGTAAGCATACATGTTACACTTACTTTTCTCACTGAGTCACGCGCCATTCCGTAATGGTTAACACCCCCGGTTACGTGTTTCTCATAACTTCACGTCCTCCCAATACGGTTCTTATTTTTTAATAAATACGACTGTCCCCCATGCTGCTCACGATCGGAATGCACATTCACACACCTTTAATAACTCACGTGGTTCTAGTTTTTAAACCATTTTTACGTAGAAACTAGGTAGCCCGCCGATGCCTTAAACTTCCAAACACCTCCAGTCATTCATCATTCCCCCATTGAATGTCACTTATTAAATCCTGCTTGCCATAGCACACTCACAAACAAATCCCCACTCACTTGACCGGAATAGGCCCGAGCACGATCGTTTTAACCACAACTCCATGTGCACAATTGATAACCTTGACCTTCTGACATGCTATAACTTTCGAGTAATCTTAATATGTTCTAAGTTTTCCCTTGTTCACACAAGCTATTTTCTTTGTTTTCTTTACTCTGACAGGCGTTAAAAACCAGGCAAATGTTATAAATTTAGTCCTGAAGATGATCCCGTTAATCAATGAGATTGGGATCGAAACGTCGACTTTTTAAAAATAGTGCCACAAATATCCATTGTGCTTACTCGTTGTGGTCTCTATTTTGTCAAACTTGCTACAACTTCATTTATGCCTGCAAGTTGCAACGGCTCTCAGTCTTTGCCTGTAACTGTTGGTTTGTCCTAAACTGTCTGCATTGTTATTCCTTTTTTCCCCCTGCACGTTCCCCATGCTGTAGGGTGCAGGATTGTGCCCCACGATAAATGTAGTGTTTTCATTATCCTTGACCATATCCTTTAGTATCTGAAAAATAAAAATCCCCTGTCCGGCTGGACATCGGATGTGTATAGTAACCCATTGTGGTCTATATTTAATTTTATGTAAAATTTAGTGTCTGCTCAGGACCATTGTTTTCTACATATACCCCAAAATACCAATCCAAAACAAACAAAAAATCAGTTAAGCTCCAGTAGGATTTGCTTGGACATTGAGAAAATATGCACTCTCTTTGCGAAAACCAAGGAACGATAGACATCTTTACAATACGAATTGTTCAGATAAGGGAAGAGTGGGAGAGGATGGAGGGAAGATACCTGAGGGGGGGAAATGATGTAATACTGTGTGAATCTTTTAAATCATGGAAATTACACAAATATTGCAAACAATATATATAATATAAATAAAGAATTATTAAAACAAAGTACATGGATTACACAGGCATGGGCACCATTTAGCACAGTGGGTGCCGAAAGTTACTCTTTGACCACAGGAAGTGAAATGCTCCTTCTCATACATCAACAGCCCCAAAGGGTGTGGCCTCATCAGTGTTCATCCTCAAAACGTTTCTGTTGCTGTTAGATTCTGGTGTTAAACCTTCTGTATATGCATTTTTAGCTCTTAGTTAAGGGAACTGCTGTAAGGGCACCATCTCTCTTTATGGCCCACGCATGATCAGTCTCCTGTCAAAAAGACATCTGAGGAACAATATAGTATAACAAGATGATTTTGGTCAGGATAGGTCCCTTGTTAGACTGGTCATACTCTCAAAGACTTTTCTTTCTCAGACCTATTACTGTCTGAACACCGGGGTAATTCCTATTTCTCTGCTCTCTCTCAAGCTATACTCAGCCTCCGAAGCCATGTATAGAATTGGACAGCCTCCACCAACCAATGGATTCAACCTCTGGCTCTCATCTTCTCATACTCATCCTTTTAAAAGTGACCTAAATGCCACACATAGGCAGCCCAAATTTGTTGATGTGTTCCAAACATAGTCCTGGTCAAGCAACAGCCACAAATCCTTGCAGGGTGAACCACAAAAAGTCACTAAATTAACCTGTGTTTAACCCTGGGTAGCTTGGCACAAAAAGCAGTCAGGCTTAACTTAGAGGCAATGTGTAAAGTATTTATGCAGCACACAAACAGCAATAAGTCCCACAAGACCGAGTTAAAGTAAAAAAATATGGCCGTCCGCAATAGAGCGCGGTTCAGATCCAAGAAGTGGATTGGGCCCGGTCAGCGCTTATCTTCAGACTTAGAAGAATTTCTGAGAAAAATGTTTTAAGAAGGTAAAGTTCAGCGAGGTGAGGCTGCAGGAGGTGTCCGAGGAGGGAGCGTTCTCGGTAAATAGCCTTCGATCGAAGCTGCTGTGAAGATTTCTGCGTTCGGACTTCGTCTCTGAAATGGAAGTCAAAAATCTCCAGTGTTACGAGGCAGAGGGCTATAGCTGAAGACAATTCCTTGAGACCGGATACTCCTTTGGGGAAGGGCCTCTGAAAAGAATTTGCTGCTGTGGAGAAGAACATAGCGGGAGTAGCCACAAAGTCAATTGACCGGAGATGCACCTCGGGTGGTCCCTGTCTCCTCCTCATTCTCAAAGCAGTATTCGACCAAAACTTTTCCAGGTCCTCAGTTTTGGGATATGGCCATATGGGCACCTTCAGCACCACAACCAAGGGTCCAGGACTGGCAAGACACATCTTGGGGGTTCAGGACTCAAGCTGGGTCCAGGAGCGGGTTCAAGAAGGTGTGAGCCTTTTTGTGTCCCTATGGCTCTGAACAGGAGGTCAGCAAACTAGCCATTGGAGTGATGGTGGAGTGATTCAATCAAGTCGTTTGAAGAATTCGGGACGTGTTCAAATTGAGATCCGCGAGGCGCGCGCGATAGGCACAGTACTCTAAGCCTGTGCTTTGAAACGCGTTGGCATTCTAAAACACTGAGGAACTGTCAAAATTATACTTTTACGGTTGAGGGAATCGAACTGAAAAATTAATTCCCTTCCTATATGCAGAAAGTAGTTTCCTCTGTTAGGCGTTGCCTTGATTTTTGGTCTAATTGAAAGCCTGAAGGTTTGCCGTGTGTTTAATGAAATGGTGTAAAAAACAACAACGTTTACTTATAGGATTGTTGCACTTTTCAATGTTTTGTCCATGAATGTAATTTTGTGAAATGTTTCATGTACTATTTGTTTATGTCATTTGAAATTTATGTGTATCTTCTTTTCCTACTTTTGAAATTTCGCCAAAAAATATACGAAAAAATCTTAAACAAAATGGTTTAATAAATAACTTAAATAAAACATAAAAGGTATTGGTTTGACTGATGATATAAATAGATAAAAGCTGAAAATACCAAAGGAGTCAGGTACCCCCCTTTGCCTTTGATAACTTTCTAAAAGTGGCTCTTCAAAGTTTTTATGAAAAATTCAACTTTACCATTAAAGGGAGCTAACTGGTCCCAATTGGAAATTGCAGCTTATCAAATGTAATAATGAATCTCCAATGTTATCCTATGGAAGGGGTAGGCCTCACAGTAGTGAAAAACAGACTTAGGAGTTTTTCACTACCAGCACTTAAAACTATGGACTACCTATGGCCTACCTTAGGGGTGACTTATATGTAATAAAAGGGAAGTTTATGGCTTGGCAAGGGGATTTTAAAGCCAAGTCGACATTCGCAGTTTAAAACCACATACAGGTGGCAGTAGCAGGCCTGAGGCAGGTTCTAAAAAAGTGCTAGTTATGTGGGTGGCACGATAAGTGCTGGAGGCCTATTGGTAGCATTTACTTGGGTATATAGCATACCACAGGTGAACAATAAATCGGAATATATATAAATCAGGGATTTGTGCTACTCACCTGTAAGGATCTCAAGGCGCTGGGATTATGCAGTGAAACTTGAGTCCCTTTCATCAGAACCACATGAATTTTGCTGCGATAAGTATACATTGCCAGTTACATTCATCATGTACAATTTGAATTATTGTAGGTTTTCAACTACTCAAGAGAAGTTTAGCCTTCATATTCAAGACTCCAACTAACTATTATGGCCCAATATTACTAAGTAAGTCGGTTAATTATGCTGATTCCAGCTCTTAGGGTAGAGTGCACAAACTTTGTGATGGATCCAGGGATCGTGCAGAAGGATCACTCGAGGCAGGTCAACGAGGTGAGAATTACGTTTATTTCTAGATAGGAAAATCCCATCCAGGCACAGCACCAAGGTCCGTCAACAGTCATGGCACAATTCAAAATCTTACATTCCAACCCACCGTAGCTAAGCTACCAGGACAGAGCATGTGACATGCGTTCCCTCGTAACCATGGCATCACAAGAACAATAGGTAAACAGATGCAGATGCCACACACCTTCCCTCCTTCACAAAACAAACAAGAAAACAAAAAAAAAAAAAGAATTTAAAAAAACATACAGTAAATATACAAAAGATACCTGAAGAACAAGACTTAGCACTTACAATCTACTGTACAAAGTCTTTCAAATACAAAGGCTTCGCTTTAATCCTAGAGGACAACCTGGGAATACTTGCAGAATCATTTTTGTCACAGTCTCTCACAGGAGAACGAATAGTTGCAGAACCTTTATTATCACAGTCCCTCACAGGAGAGCTCAAGGGACCTTTGTATGGAACAACCCTTCCCAGGTCCCATATGCGATGATCCTGCGTTTTAATTGCATTGTTGAACAACTTAATCACCCGAATGGGTTTTGAAAATTTTGAACTTGATCCTGGTTGTTTGATGACCACTATGTCATCAACGGCAACTTTGGTACTTTTAACAGCCTTCCTAGAATCAAAGAGGGACTTCCTAGCTATTGATTTCCCAACTTCTCTCTCATGCCAACAGTCAGTGCTCACATCCTTGCATGACGTCCCCTCCAAATCTCGCACCTAGGACGGTTCGACTAGGGTACATGGGGTTCTGCCCCTGAACAAAATAAAAGGGGATTTCCCAGTAGTACTGCGGGGAGTTAATCTGTACATCTAGACATTCTTAATGACCTCCTTTTTCCAGTCAAGACCACAATCCTTGGCTAAGGTGATAACCTCCTTTAAAAATCGGTTAAACCTTTCAACCATACCATTGGTTTCAGGGTGATAAAGAGAACATTTTTATGCTTAATCCCACGCCTCTTTAAAAATGTTTCCATTTCCCGAGAAACCAACTGAACACCATTGTCGGTTAAAGTGGTATTGGGATATCCTTCCCTTGCCATGAGGCTCTCTAAAAAGGCAATCACATGCTTGGTCTCAATCCCACTGGTAAAGCAGACTTATGGCATCTTGAAAACATATCTATGGACACAATAACAAACAGTTGCTGGCCATCCCCATGAATGGGACCAAGTATGTCTAAGGCTATTTCCCTCCATGGCCCGCTGGGCAATTTCCTGACTACCATGGGTTGTACCCTCACAATCTTGGACTTCTCGCACATGGCACACTCCACGCAATCTCTCACCAGCCTTTCCACCTGTAAGTCCATGCCAGGCCACCAATATGATGCAGGTCAACGAGGTGAAAATTACGTTTATTTCTAGATAGGAAAATCCCATCCAGGCACAGCATCAAGGTCCGTCAACAGTCATGGCACAAGCTACCAGGACAGAGCTTGTGACATGCGTTCCCTTGTAACCATGGCATCACAAGAACAATAGGTAAACAGATGCCTCACTTGGGGGCATATTATCAAGAAACGATGTTAATTTTAACGCCGTGCTTGATAATATGCCCCTTTGTTTGTTTGTTTTTACATAAGAAGTTCATAGCATTTCAAGTGTATTTTTTCCTTCTTTATTTTAGTGACTCCCAGTTAGATGTCTTGATGAAAACCCCCCAAAAAATTGGGACTTGAAACGCGTCGACAAGTTTTAGTACCACCTGAGAGGCCTTTTGCTAGTAGCAATGATTTGGCCTTAAGGGAATCTTTGTATATGGACTTTTTGATTGATTTTGATTAAAGGCCCCTATGAAAAACATAGTAAAACAAAGTGATTATTGATACCCCTGGTGCTTTGCCTTACCATTAGTACTCCCAAGCTAATTTTTGTTAGTGCTGGGGCTTTTTGGGTTCGAAAAATGCGAGAACTGGGATTTGCTATATTTGGTTTGTTTTTGATGTAAATCATGGTGTTTTGTATATACTGTAGTTTGTGTACAATTTGTGTAGCACTTTTCTGTATAATTGCTAAAAACGCATTTAATGATGTATGTCATGTTTTCTGTTGTTGGTTCTACGTGTTTGACAGACATTTTGACAGTGATTCAATTAAGGGTTCTAATACGTACTGTTAAGGAATAAAAGAAATGAGATCTGATCAGTTATTAAAAAAGCTCACATCAAGTAGTGTCAGTACTGGCGCTTTCTTGGTCTTTTTTCAGTATTTAGTGGCCAATCCTTGCTGACAATAAATAGGCCCAACCCCATCAGTGTTTATCTACTTTTAGAAAGTTGGCATTTTCCTGTACCAACAATTGGTGTTTCCTGCATGCATACTGGGTCACATGACTCACAAGGGGGTTTGACAATAATCTATTGTGACCCCACACAATCTGGGGTAAGGGCAGGGATGCAGAAAATTCCAAGCACCTCTTGGGGTGGAAACCTCTAGAAGCTTATTGTGAGAAGTTGGCCTGGTATATGCTGTCCACTAGTTCTAGTGGGCACCTTGCACCAGTCCAAACAACCCTTATTGATGATTAGGTTTAAGATAACCTTTAGGGCTTGGCCAAGACGGCGACCGCTTAGGACCTGCCTAGCAATCGCTCCGGCCCGCTAAGATCTAAAGCCTTACTTCAGCACACCATCCAAAGAGTGTGCTTCCCTGTTGCGGGCCCACTGGGGGGCCTGTCCAGAGCCCGCGGCCCGCTGAATTGAGAGGCGATGGGGCACCCACCATTTCGGAGTGACTGAACCAGTGGCAGAATCTACCCTCATGCATGCTACTCGGCGGAGCTGCCTTGTCCAGCTGGTGGGATTGGCAAAGGGGGCCTCTGTGATCCCGAGGATTGAGTAGAGCCCTCCAGCTGGCATCTGGGTCTGCCGGCGTGGGTCTGCTCCGGGGCGGGGATCGGATCCCGTGGCCCACGCCTTGCGACTGCTGTGGGGGACGGGAGCACCCGCCATCTGGCTATGGCTCTTCCTGGGCCGAGTCCTGCCCTTCCGGTGCATCGTCGCTGTCTCTCCTCCCCTGAGGTGTGCTTTCCCTGTAGCAGGCCCACTTGGGGGCCAGTTCAGTGCTTGTGGCCCGCCGAATTGCGTTTCACTCTACAAAACCCACTATCTACACCCGGGATACACAGGCGGGCTCTTGCCCTTGGTGGCTGCTCAGGCATTATTGATCCCCCCCGGAAGGTGAGGAAGGCCCCCCTCGGGGCCGCGACTGTCAGTTGCGCCTTTCCAGATTTTGGACACCACACTGGGCTCTGTTGGCACTGCTGCTCTTGGGACAGAACAGAAGAGCTGGGCCCTACCCAATTGCGTGCCTGATCTCTGTACTCCACCATACATCCCATCGGATTACAGATTCATCTCACAAGCCCCCCCCGCAGGATCGACCTCAGCACCGGGGAACTCACGCTGCTAACGGCCCAGGCCTTGCCACGCTAACCGCGGTATACAGCCCACCCGCTACTGACATCTCTGTACGGCCTGCTGAGTCACTCGGTGACAGAGACTCCCACATCCGGCCTTACGTACAGCAGGCCTTCATGGCAGCGGGACGAACGAGAAAGCAACGATCGGTCAGAGACATGCTACAACCCAAGGCGGTCAATCAGGGCTCGGTGTCGGCTATGGGGACGGCGGAGGGACTAGATGCGCCGGCCACAAAGGCCTTTATGACCCTGCTTTTCTTAGCGCTCAAGGAGCATCTCCAGGAGCTCAAGGACCAACTGGAGGTGGACCTCCATGAGGTTCGCCAAAATGTCTCGGATATAGGCGACAGAGTGGCGACCCTGGAGGAACACGAAAACGGGCGGGATGAAGAAATTGAGGCATTACAACAGGAAATTATTCTCCTCAAGGAACAGCACGTCGATCTACAGGGGCAGGCGGAGGACCTTGAGAACCGCTCCCACCGCAACAATGTTCGCATTCGTGGTGTGAATCAGGGAGCGGAAGAAGGCGACATTGGAGGTTTTGTGCAAGCCCTGTTTCATCCCATTCTAGGCCCGGAACACACATCCGAGATCCAAATTGACAGAGTGCATCGAGAGGGCCTCCCCTGACCAGCCACGGCGCCGCCCCCAGACATTCTGGCATGTGTCCACAACTTCCAATTGAAGGAGCTTATCCTCCGCAAAGCTAGAAACTCACACCCTCTGCAGTTCCACGGCCTTGCTCCGACACTTTATCAGGACCTCTCTGCAGTCACCCTTCTTAAACGGCGGAAATTTAGGCCATCACCCAACACTTGAGGGAGAAGGGGATCCCTTATGCCTGGGGGCACCCCTTTTGTATCATCTTTAAATTTGATGGAAAACTGCGTCAGCTGCGCTCCCTCCAGGAAGCCTCAGATCTTTTGGGTCTCCTGCCTCCGGCCACGCCTTGCCCACAGATATCTTCTACGCTTCGCGGCGACAGGCCGGATCATTGGCACACCGTGGGCAAGCCTTCCTCACCCTCTCTTGGGCCAGATGCTGCCGCTCGAGCAAAAGAGAGGGAAAAGGTTCTGGCCTCGCTGACAAACAGCCCCGCTAATACCTTCCCTGCCTGACTCTTTGCAATAGCACGTTGATGGGACCCTCCTCTCGAGCGGGCGGGAGGCTCGGCACCTCTCCACTCACATGGACTTGGTTCGTCACCACACCCTCGAACTGTACCCTTTTGATGGACATGAGTCACCCCCGCACTGTTGCGGGCTTCCTTTTTCAACAGAGAGCGGCCGACCCCGGTATGGCCGGACACAGATGTTGTTATTGCAGCTGTTTATTTTTTGGGGTTGTGTTACCGGTTTTGGGGTAGGGTTGGTTGTCTCCTCAGTGAGTTCCTTTGTCAGCTATGCACAGGGTGCCTTTACACGTTTGTCTATTCTCCGCTACCATGCACTTAGTGCCGTGTCTCCCCAGGGGGATGGATTGTTCCCCCCTAACGTTTCTCTGACCTACACTCCCCCATCTGGAGCTTAAAATCACTAGTCTCAATGCTCGGGGCCTTAACAACCCAGTTAAATGTAAGACGATATTATCTCTCTTAGAAAACTCCGAGGGTGACATTTGCCTTATCCAAGAAACCCACCTGCTACAGACTGACACTCACCGTATGCCCCGTGGCCATTTCCCGCACAAGCACTGGCCCTCGACCAATAACAAACGGGGTGGGGTTGCCATACTTTTTTCTAGGCATTTTAAGGGCTTAGTATTGGGGACGGTCACGGAGATCAAGGGGCGCCCCCTAACTCTGCGGCTCCAAGTCGGCACCTCCACATACACGATGGCTTCCCTTTACTCCCCCAATGAACGCCCAGAGAGGTTCTTGATGGACGCCTGCACCGAGGTTTTGCAATCCCCCGATGCTGTAGTGATAATAGGTGGTGACCTCAACCTAATAATGAACGGGGAGTTAGACCGTTCTGGTTCTCGCTCGGGGGGCATGGGCGCTCTCTTGGCGATGGGCATGGACTGGTTGCGTGACGCCGGGATCAGGGACGCATGGCGTTGCTTACACCCAGCTGAAAGAGACTTTTCTTACTATTCGGCTGCGCATAAGACGTATGCTCGGCTTGACCATTTCCTAGTTACTCCAGCTGCCTGGCCCCTGGTTACGGGTTCTACTATCGAAGCTAGGGCTCTATCTGACCATGCGCATATCACTCTATCCCTACGCCTCCCTTCTGAACGCTCTGCCGCTGCGCCGAGATGGCGCCTGCGAGACTCACTGCTTAGATCTCCCGACGTAGTGGCAGGCATTAAATGAACCATCCTGGATTATATAGCGCTTAACGATCAAGAAGATACGCCGCTTTCCGCGGTCTGGGAGGCGCTTAAACTGGTGGTGCAAGAGGCTCTCATAGCGAAGGGGGCCTTCGAGAATAAAACTAAAAAAACGAAACACGATGAGCTAGAGGCATCATTAAAGGAACTTGAGGCCATACACAAGCGCACAGGCGCCCCCAGAGTTTGGCGGCAATTAGAGAGGGAGCAACTCCAGCTCCAGCTCCGTCGCCTAGACCTCGACCAAGCAGAACACGCGGTGGTTCATCTAAAGTACAAATACTTTGTGGGCTCCAACAAAGGTGGCTGCATGCTAGCCCATTGCCTTCATAGCCAACAGGAAGCCCACGTGGTGACGATGCTCCGCTCTATCTCTGGTGTCGCCGATATAGTCTCGACATTTCGATCCTTTTACAGCTCTCTCTACGCAGCTGATCCTTCCCTACGCCCTGATCCCTCTCTCTACCTCGGCGGTGCTGCGGTGACACCTCTGCCGGCGGGCGAGTCCACTGCCTTGAACTCGCCCATCCGCATTGAAGAAGTGATTTCTACAATTGCGCGACTGAAGTTACAGAAGGCCCCGGGGCCTGACGGCTTTAGTGCCCTTTTTTCTAAGACTTATTGCGCCAAACTCGCCCCGTTGTTTACCCGCTAGTTTAACTTGTTCGCGGACACCGGGTCCCTCACCCCATCCATCCTGCAAGCGTCTATTTTGCTCATCCTCAAACCGGGCAAAGATCCAGAACTTTGCAGTTCCTATCGTCCAATCTCACTATTAAACATAGATGCCAAACTTTTTTTTAGCATCTTAGCGCACAGACTTAACCCCCATATGCCAGGTCTTGTAGACCCGGACCAATCCGGTTTCATCCTGGGGCGGCAAAGTGGGGACAACACCAAACGTATATGTCACCTGATCGATAAAGTGCACCGGTCTAAAGAAGAAGCCCTTCTGTTGGCAACTGACGCGGAGAAGGCATTTGACCGAGTGCATTGGCCATACCTCTTCGCAACTCTAGAGCATTTTGGACTGGGGCCGCGGTTCCGGCACTGGATCGGGAGTATCTATAGTGCACCCCAGGCGTCGGTACAGGTTAATGGAGTCCTCTCTGACCATTTTAACGTCGGGCGCGGTACAAGACAGGGCTGTCCCCTCTCGCCCCTACTTTTCACCCTCTATATGGAGCCATTAGCCAAACGAATCCGCGGCAACCCTCTTGCACGAGGCATCCCCTTCTGCCTCGACCACCACCTTATTAGCTTATACGCAGACGACCTCATCTTTTCAGTGGCACACCCACTGACCTCTCTGCCGGCTATTGTGGACGACCTTCAGTTGTTTAGTCAGTTCTCCGGCTTTAAAATCAACATGATGAAATCACAAGTACTCAATCTCACTGCCGCTCCACAGACAGTGAGGGCGCTCCGCAATAGCTTTACATTTGTGTGGGTGGCAGAAGGCATTACCTACCTGGGGCTGGTCCTCCACAGAAGCTTGGCACAGACAGCAAAGCGGAATTACTCGTCCCTTTTTAAACGGATTTGCGCGGATATGACTTGTTGGCGCCGCCTTCCCCTGACTTGGTTTGGGAGACTGGCTGCGGTTAAAATGAACGTGCTTCCATGGGCTCTGTATTTATTCCAAACGCTGCCACTGGAACCACCCCTCCGCACACCCTGAAACGGATGCAGTCGGCAATTGAGGGATTTGTCTGGGGCCCAACCGCACCGCGTCTGCGGAAAACTCAGCTTCAACGCCCTAAGAAATATGGTGGTCTAGCCTTCCCTAATCCTACACAATATTTCCACGCTTCGCAGTTACGCTTCTTGGTGGAGTGGAACCGCCCTATGATGGAGAAATATTGGGTCGTCATAGGCCAGACGGTAGCAGGCCACCGCATTTGGCGCGATGCTTGGCTGCCAAGACCGGATCGTACCTGGGGCCTTTACTCCTCCCCTGTTACGCGCCACACACTGCTGGCTTGGGATAAGGTCTCCCGTAAGGCAAACCTGACCACATTTACCTACCCCATGACGCCGCTTTTCATGAACCCGGCTTTTCAGCCGGGGTGAATAACGGCGCTGCCTCACGATGCATTGAAGGGGGCTGTAAGTGACTGTGGCACCTCTTTGACCTCAGAGGCCTTATCCCCTTTAAGGAACTTCAATCGGACTACAACCTGCCTGCGACTGATCTATACTTGCACTCCCAAATGTCTCACTGGATTTCTGACTCCGCGACGCGCTCCGTAGCATTTCGGCCGATGTTACCATTTGAGCCAAGGCTCATGTCCAAGAAAGACGACAAACACCTCATCTCTGAAATTTACTCATTCCTTTCCTCCACCCTCCCTCGCCATCGCACTGCGGGTCAGAAGTGATGGGAGGCAGAACTAGAACATGAGCTATCTGACAAGGAGTGGGAGGACATTTTCTACCGCACGCACCACACAACGTTTTCCTCGAGCCACACGGAAACTGCCTTTAAGATCGCGACATATTGGTATCACACCCCTGACAGGCTTGCTAGATGGCATCCCCAGTGCGATGGCCTCTGCTGGCGGGGATGTGGTAGTCCGGGGACACTGATTCATCTGCTTTGCATAGCCCCAAATTGACCCGATATTGGGAACAGATCTTGTATGATATTGACACTGCCTTTGATACCTTCATCCCCTGGCTCCCAGCATGCACACTTTTAGGCCTTCCAAACGCAATCACCGTTCCTCTGCGATCGCTTAGGGGGAGACAAATGGCGCTGGCACTGAACGCTGCATTAAGAGTTATTTTGGCGAGGTGGAAATCAGACCGGGTCCCGGAGCACATACATTGGGTGCATCAACTTTGGGGCCTCCTGGCCATGGAGAATATCTCTATGACAGCTGCTGGGAAGAGTGACGCCTTTGCCAAAACTTTCTATCTATTCTCACCACAGAATTTCGAGAATTGTCCTGCCCACAATACCTACGTATTCTGAAACTGATCCCTGAAGACCTCTCTGCCCTCCCGTGAGAGCGCGCGGCACACGCCCCTTTCCATTTCCCTTGGCGATAGACCTCGAACCACACCCCGGTGCTCGGGCTGTTGGTTCCCCTTCCCCTTTTTTGGTTAGCTCACTGAGGAGATGGGGTGGGGGGTGGGAGAGGGCTCAAATGTTTTTTTTGTAGTTTTCAGCTTTTGTTTTTTTTTTTTGTTGTTGATGTTCTGTTTACGATTTATCTGTGGCTTATCCCATAGTGCCTGCAGCCCTTAAGGGTTCCTTCCACAGCTCCAGAGCAGCCTTGTCTATCACCTGCTCTATAGATAGCCTTCAACACAGGGTATTGTATACTGCCTCCTTCAGATGCGGCCGGCCCTGTTGGGTTGTAGGCGGCTTGCTGTGTTTAATATTCGGTATTCATACTCACATTGTACCTTGATTTGCCTATCCTGTCTATGCTCACTGGGTTGTAGGCACCTCAACATTGTTCTCTGCACTATAAGCCATCAATAAAAACGATTTAATACTAAGATAACCTTTATTGAAAGCTATCCTAGTGGTAGCTATGGAGAGCAGCCTTCAGGCTTAGCCTTGAAGGAGTGTAAAGCAGCTTGGTTTATCAGATTATAACCTCCTGAATGACTAAATGAAAGGAGAACCACACCAGTTATATATATAAAATATATGTATTTATTTCTCAACACTCACTACTAACCTCTTTATGAGATTAGAGAGCAAGGCACACAATCATACAGTTATTAAACGGCAGTAAATAGCACAATATACAATGGGCCCCAGGGGGAGACCAAACCATATATTAAGAAAGTGGTATAAGAACCACGACTTGACCAGACACAGTGCCTAGAGCACGTAGAATCGCTGGGACCCCAAGGAACCACCCAAGGCAGTGACACAGGAGACCCACGGGGGACGTGTGCAGTGTGAGAACACAGCCGTGAGCCCCGTACAATTCAATGGGAAAGTCGCGGTTGGAATTTTAAAGATAAGGACACTTAGGAGAGGACTTTGAGCAAATCCCTTTAGACTTAGAGGGTTCTAGCACCAGCACCCACGGGAGCACCGGAGTACTCGTGTTACCTCACCCAGGGAAGCCGGGTGCATAGGTGTCAAATGGTATCGGGAATCGTCATTGATTTTTAATGCCAATGTGCTGCAAAGTGCTGCTGCCATGGAAAGGAGAAGTGTCTGAGGTGATCCAAGCCTGGATCGAAGATGTGAAGAACCTGAAATCAGAGGGGATAGAGCCTGGGTCACTTGCCAGTGACCAGGGTCACGATAGATGAATGCCCACCGATGTCGGGTGTTTCAGGTGCGAAGAGGTGAAGCTTGACTTCACTGCCACGAGGACCAGGAGGCGTCGACCACAACCACAGTCTGCAAGCTAGCTGTCCCATGAAGGATGTCAAGTGCTGGGGGGTCGGTGTCCGGATTGGAGACCAACAAGCCTTGGCAACGGCAACCCACGTGGTGAGAGAAAATGGCTTCTGTGTGGAACAGCAAGGTCCTGTGGACTCCCCAAGCAATGGAGATTCAGGGCACATCTGGAGAAACCAGGTAAGCCCCTTGAAAGTTAAAGTACCCTTCTCAGGGACCCACAAGTCGACGGACAAGGGCTCGCAAAGGGACCTCAAAGGAATTACTAAATACCAGCCCACGGGTCACTCGATGAGTGTAGGCCGGTAATTTTCAGTGGACTCACTGCTCGGGGTCTGGACTACAAGTAGCCCAAAGCACAGCCTCAGGGATTGCCAAAAAGCATATGCTGCTGCAAATGGTCGCGGTGTCCATGGGTTAGGGTTGCACTGTCTCCATGGGGGATACAGGCCTCAGACTTGCTGAGCACACAGATCAACCTCAGAGACCATGGGAACCCACCTCCTGTGTTGCAATATTCTTCAGAGTCCTCAGGAGCTTCGGAGATGCAAACCGGACAGATGCGTCTTTGGTGCCTGCCAAGCAGGGGAGTAACTCCTTTACTCCAAGGGAGATTCTTCAGTCATCTAGTTCAATGTAGATCGTCGAAGTACTGGTTTCTGTAGCTGAGTTTTGTCCTGGTAATATCTAAAGTCCTGTAGTCAGGGGTTCCTACTTTATACCCAAGGAAGTGGTGGGACAAACTCTGGGGACCCACCTATGGGAGGGTCTGGACAGAGGGGTGGCTACACCCATTTTCTTTGTCCAGTTTCACGCCAGAGCAGGGGCTGGTAGCCCCTGCAACCAGTTTGAGCTGGACTATGCACAGGAACACCAAATGTGCCCCAGTGCAGACTTCAAAGCACTCTGAGTGCACCCACCCAGCCCCAATACACTAAAGCCTGTCTGGTAGGTGGTCACACCTCCCTGTGACAGGAAACCTATTGTCCAGGACTTCCCTTCTGGAGTTTCATCCAGCAGCAGGAGGGCAGACTCGTGTCTGTGGCTGGCAGCATCCATTTTGTGATGCCAGGGCTTGCAAAGCTGGTACCGGGTATACCGGTGCTGTCATATTTCTCCCTCTAGTAAGGTGGAATCATACCTCCCACACCAGTTACTGGTGTGGGGGTATGATTCCAAGGTGTTTGACACCAAAGACGACATGTTTCCATGCAGCCATTCCAAAGTTAACATTTACAGCGAGGTTATAATGCACTTGAGTATATGGTCTGGCTGCATCACAAACAACCCAGGAATAAAGGTTCCGAAGGCTGCAGAGGGGCTCTGCTCATGCATGGGCACCCTCTCACATAAAAACCAGCACCCTGCCTTCAGGATTGATAAGGCCTGCCATAGGGGTGACTGATAGGTTAATATGTGCAGTGGTATGGAGAGATATATGGAACCTATATCTCAGTATGGGATGCATACAACACCTTACACAGGCTGCTGTAGCACACCTGTTGTGTCATTTTAAATGGCTTCCCAGGGGTGGCACAATACATGCTGCCGTAACTAGTAGGCCTCTGGGGTACCTATGCCCTGGGTACATAGTATACCATATACTAGGGACTTATGAGGGTACCCCAGAATCCAATCTGGAGTGTACCTAAAGTACATGCAATCATTTTAAGGGAAGAGCAGATAGGCTGGGGTCCAGAATAGCAGGATCCCAGCAAACTAAGTCGAAAAACCAGCAAAACACCAGGAAAAAAGTGGGGGCAACCATGCAGTCAGATTCCACCTTCCTACACTTATCCTACTTCAAAGTGCACACCAGGTGTAAATATTGGGTCTCAGACCCCCAACTCTTCAGATCACTTCTTGACCTGTCAGGAAGAGGGACTGGCCAGTTGAGAAGTCTGCCCTGCTGACCTGCTTTGTTGCCCAAGGACTTTTCTGCTTCCCAAGGACTGCTGTTGTTGCACCAAGACTCTTCTGCTGTCAGCTGCTCTGCTGAAATCAACCTGCTTCTGTGTTCCAGGCCTCTAAGATCTCAAAGTTTCAGTCAGCTGACCTCTGGTTCTCAAGCCACAAGGACACAACAGGCTTTTCTGCACAATGCAACTTCGATGCAGGACCGTGCATCGCCTCAAAAGCTCCAAAAGCCTAATCCAGCGTGGCGCATCTCAATGCTGATAACTGGCCTAGTGCCGCGCAGCTCCTCACAGCTCAAGTGCAAGACTACGCTTCACATCAGCTGATCCGCCAGCTTGACCCTGCACGATGCATCTCGACGCTGACAACTGGCCCATCTCAATGCACCATGGCGTATCGGGACACAAGCCCTCGCAAACCCCAGCGACTTCCCCAGCATGACGCACCTTGACCTCAGCACCAACTCATCGCTACACAAGTCTTCGCAAGCGCCAGCGTCTTCCTTGATGACGATGTAGAACCTTGCTACGTATCTTGGTGCAGGACCTTGCATCACAAGCTACACGTTGACGGCTCCTCGACACCGGCAAGTGCAACTCAACACAAGGACTTTGCATCGCTCTGCAACAAGGATTCAAGGAACTCTTATTCAGAGCGCCTAACTGGGGCTCTGTAGCCAGCCCACAGTCCATCCGTTTGGCCTGAATTTGTGTTTTTTTCCTGGTCCGGTGTGACCAGATGACCACAATCAGTGCTTTGTGCTTTTTGGCACTATTTTTACTGAAATCTTTAAAACTACATATCTCTGGTTCTACGGATTGAATTTTAGTTGTTGTGGTCTCAAATTATTTATTACATTTTACTCTGTTTTTCTAATTTGGGGCCTTATGTAGGTGGGCTGGCATTTACCACTTCATAAATACCGAATCATACCGATTCGGTATTTATGAAGTGGTAAATGCAATGTAGGTAATGAGTCGGTAAATATTACCGAATCGGAAAAATTCGGTAATTACCGAATCGGTATTTACCGATTCGGTAATGAGGCATACCTTCCCATTGATGGGAAGGTATGCCTCATTACCGAATCGGTAAATACCGATTCGGTAATGGGGGAGCACATGCAAGGGTGGCAGGGTGTCACATTGACACCCTGTTGCACCCCTGATTCGGCCATGTGTGCACATGTGGCGCACATACATTCCCTAAGGGCATGTATGTCTGCCACATTGCACACTTAAACGTGCACAAAAATGCTTTTTTTCACCTATTCGTCATTTACCACCAACCTTTAGTTGGTGGTAAATAACGAATCCCCACACCCACCACACACTCCCCCTACATCTCATTTCATGATTCGGTATTTACCGAATCGGTAAATTTACCAAATCGGTAATATTACCGATTCGGTAATTTTACCGATTCGGTAAATACCGAATCATGAAATTCTCCCCCTACATCTCAAAAGCCAAAATATCGGTCGGTAACGGTATAATTACCGAAAATCGGCCGTTACCGACCGGTATTTGGCTTCCTACATGAGGCCCTTAGTGAGGGCTTTTTCTTGTGCGGTGTTGTCACATTATTTCTGTTTGAAGTGCTCCATAAATACTTTACACATTGTGGCTAAGTTAAGCCTAACTGCTTTTGTGCCAAGCTACGAGAAGGTTAAGCACAGGTTACTTTGGGGTTTGCTTGTGACTGCACCCTAACATAGCACTGTGTTTGCTGCTTTGGTAGGGTTTCACCCCGCTCAACTAGTAACCCAATTTCTGAAATGTGTGAACTCAATTGTCAAAACATAAGAACAATAAGCAGCCGTCCTCATTCGGCTGCTTATTTCACTCGTGCCACACTCGTCTTTATTCAAGCTTTAGTGTCGTCATAGGCAGTCTCAGTGAATTACTTGCGTCCTGCGTCACTCAAGGTGAGCCTCGTTTTCATGCTGCTTCCTGTACCAGCTGTAGGCTCTGATCTCCTCATCTTCATCTTGTGAGCACCAAGTGAACCATCTGCAGTGTGCTTGTTGTTTCTAGCTGCCTCCATGTCATGAGGGCCATCTTCAGTCTGCAATGTTGTTTTGCATATAACATTGAAAGAAAAGTAAATGCAATTAACTTTACAAGCACCCTCTGACCCCCTGACTTCACAGAGCATATCTGGCTCACTCTGCCATCTTGCCTGATGGAAATTCTTTATTTTCCTGGCAACCATTTCTTTTAAACGTAGCCTGCCACATTTTGATCTAACATTTCAATCAAATAGCGGCAGTGCTCTTAATCTTTGAAGTGAGAAATAGAGATTCTCCTTATGAGATAAATCAGTAATCAACAAGTTCCATACCTTAGTAATATTATTCTGTTTGAGCCATAACAGGGTTATATTCCGTTCGCCGTTAGTTACCACTTTTTTTTAAAACCAATGCAAGATGCCTGGGGGGGGGGTTCTTTTTTATTTCAATGTAGTACCCTAAGCATTGATTCAGCCCCCAGCATTTGCCCCACTGGAGCTGCACCAGTGCCCCATCTGTTCTCTAAGGCTAGTGTAGGATGGTCCAACAGAAGACTGCTGAGAAAGGCTCACTCACTGCCCCTCTGCTGTGGCTCGGGACCTCCTTCCAGAATGCTTCCAGTCATGTCTGCTCCCACCAAATACGCATTCAAGAGCCCATCAAACCCTTCCATTTGCAAAGAGTGTCCGATGCCATGCTGCAGATATGGCGAAGTCCATCAAGTACCAGTCGTATAACGTCTTAAAGGCTGCCTCCCTATAAGGAATACTCCGAAAGATTAAGGTACACATTGCTCCAAGTCTGCATGCTAACCAAGCAAATTCCCAAAGAGGCCATCCCACGCCATCATAATCTATTGGGGTTCCTTTTTCTCTGAGCCCCCTGCTGCCACTGGCTCTTATCTGGAGATGTGGTTCTTGATCACATTTCACTGTACGCTGGGCTGTCAATCACCCCTCGCCCAAGGTGCTCAGTTCTTCCTTAGTTCACTCATGCCCTTCTGCCACCCCAAATGAACACCATTAGTTTTCACTACAAAGACTTCTGTTCTGCCACAGGAAGTAAAACAAGAAGCGATTGAAGATGCAAAAGAGTCTAGGAAATAAGTTCACATTGGTAAGGTTATTTTAACCCGTCCCTGAAATGCACATTGATCACCAGATACCGAAGTCCCCGAGTAGCTGCTCTTGAAATCCCGACTGATTTTCCTCATATCTTCCCTCTAGACTTCCAGTTGAACGTATACTTACGAATTTTATAGCATTACCTTCCAACCAAATCCATCATGTATTATTTATTATTGGTTTTAGGTACTTCTTCTATGTTTTAAGTTGTCTTCAACACAGTTTTATTGCAAAATATTTCATGAATTTTAATCTTGCTTTTCTTATCTGAGAGATTAGATATATTGCTCTATGCTCTTTACTCCTTTGTGATGGCCAGTGGATTTGCGTCTCCTCCTACGGGTACTTTTCCGTATGCCGGACGGCATAACGGACCCGTCAGAAGCTATTTTAGGACCTTCTCTTGAGGTTTCTGCTTTTCTGGCACCATGTCTTAGTATGTAGTTGTTTTATTGAGGGCACTCCATTGCATCTATCAAACCATTTGTGCCAAAGGTCGCATTTTTAATTTGTATTACACCAATCAATTGCATTGCAGCAAAATGAGTTTTGTATTTGATTGTGTTTTATTAAAGTTTTGTATTTGATTGTGTTTTATTAAGATTGTGTTTTATTAAAGTTTTGTATTTGTTCACATTCGTGTGCTTCTATTGTTCTTCGAACCGAAATACAGTAGTTTGATGATGGTAATGCTCAGAGCCCATCTGAAGGGGCGGGCGGTTTGCACTCTACATTCTTGTAGCCAGCAGTATCCTGGATGTTGGGGCTCACAGCGCTTTCCCTATCACGAGTCTGTCTCTACACGGCCTCGCGTTTTTACCTGTGGCTGGAGGTGCCTGTGGTGACAACCCCGAAATCTAACGTAGTTTCACGTGCTAAATGCTAACCAATGCTTCACCTTGCCAACATAATATGTAGGTGGTTCCTTTTTACATTTATTTTCAATGTATGTGTGTATGGGCAGCACTTAATCTAAATTTAACGGAATCAAATTTTCCATTTCATTCAATTTTTTTTAATTTGTTTCTTCAGTTAATCGGTTCCTTTATTTTTTTCAGCGATCTCGTCCTTTTTCGGTTTTACTAATGAAGTGATGCCTGCATCTCTGCACACTGTATATTTGATGTATTTTTATTGGGTTTTATGTAGACTTTACAGTAATACTATGAAATTAGAGTTCCATTTTCCAGTTTCAACAGCAGCAAGCACCAATACATTCCTTCTGAAAACATAGATAATCTCGGCGACTCATTCTTTTGGAGAAACCCGTGTTGCCATGTTATTGTAAAGGGTGGAGGAAGTACAGATTGCCCTGGGGATAATAATCCTCTGTTCGGATAATTCTCGGCTCACCTTGCCCTTCCGGGGCTTCCCTGTGGCACGAATGACCCTGCCAGTCATCCGTTTTGTGTAATTACGCATAAGCAGCGCAGCGTGAGGAAGTGCATAAAAGGATGGGTTGTCGGAGGCAGGTTAGTGAGTGGCATTTAGCATAATTTGCGTATTGTGTGTATGTTCTGAGCGTTGCTGGGAAATCAAAACTTGTTTCCACAATAGCAACATGTAGGTTGATTTTCCCACGGTCATAATTCCTATGGATTTTTGTGATGAAAATCGCCCCTCTCTCCCCGGAGTTAGAAACACTGCCGTTGGATGGAAAAGAAAACAAGGCCCTCTTCACATAAGGCTTCTTTGTGAGTAGTTGTGTTATTATTCTGCCTCAGGTGTGAATTACTACTGAATGTCACTGTCTGTTTCAGAAAGCTCTTTCTGTGAGTTGCTGTGCGTTACTTCACATCTGGACCATGTTCTGTCACTCCCGCACTTTCCTGGTGATAAGGGCCGGAGCTGGGGAACCAGGTTCGACTCTCGGCATCCGTTCAACATCCTGTGATTCTGGGCAAATCAGTTAATCTTCCCGTGCCTACCAAAAAACAATACCCCCCTGTGTAAGGTAACTGGTGCTCATGTAAAGCGCTCAGATACTGTGGGGTCGATTAGCGCTATATAAAACTGCAAACAAAAAGCCAGAGGTCTGCTTTCCGAGCACGCTGCACTTCCATGACCCAACCACGCCCCCGTGGCCTAATTCTGTTTAGGGGTTTTCACAGCGTGAGGCCCGTTTGGAGATGTTTGCCAAGAAGGCTGCTGGTTTTGGTTTCCGCTCTTGCCCTGCCCCACATCAGACTGAAGAACCTGAGGTGTACACATGCCAGCCTTCTACAAAATAAGATTTGGGAGGAGTAACACGGGAGGAAGGCACAACTTCTCAATGAAAAAGCTTTGCGAGTCAAGGCAAATAACGTTATGGTGAATTGGCCGCCTGCAGGGGCTTGGCACCGGCAGCCGCAGCTCCCTGGGGGCTCATTAGGGTTTACACGCAGGTGGACAGGGCCTGTAATCCCCGCCTGGCCCCGGTCCACGCAGCCTGGCTTGTTTCTGAACACGACACTGTGGAATCTTTGTGCAACGAGCTCGCATTTTCCGAAATACTTTCACGGGTTTCTGGTCACAAGTTGTGTAAATGGTTCTTGCTTTACAAATGACGCTGCTGTTCCCACTGCATGTAGGGATGTGAAGGGGGAACTCCCTGCAGGCACATTTGGACGTTCGTAGCTTCTTACCTGTCATTGAAACTTAGAGCTTTGTTGTTTGCTCACAGCCTCACTCAAAAACCACCGTGACACTTGTCATTGTTGTCTAATGGTGTCCATTGTTTCAGTTTGACTCTTGTCGACTGTGATGAAACTCAAACGAAGCACTTGGGTCCATTAGAAACTTTATCACAAAAACAAAACAAAAAAATCTGAAATTGTGATGTTAGGGTTTGCATTAAACAACACACATCTCTCTTGAAGCACTTTATTGCAAATTGTAGCAGTTTTAATGTAAATACTGTATATTATCCATTGTATAAATTTCAATCGATTTTTATGTACATAGGCATTTTATTGGTTTTCACTAAAACAAGTCATTAAGCACCCTGTAAAGTACGGCCTTCCTCAACTCGAGATCAAAGGGCAGACTCGAGGACAGGCACTCACGTTTCCTTCAGGCAGGGAGGACCATGGGAGGTCCTTGCCTGGGGCTGTGTCCTCGTTTGCTTGAATACCTTGGTCTGAAATGTATATAGGGAAGCCATGTATGTTATATGTACTGAGTATAAACTCATCATGAGCGATGCACAGTTGGATGTGGAAATATTTTAATTTTGTCTTATTGTGAAACTTTTTATGGCCAAAATAATAATGGCATATGGCCAAAATAAAGTATTGCAAACTAAAAAAAAAATATCACAACGGGTGTGCATCACCTTTATTGTTAGGCATGTCTGCCAATGCGTTCACATTATGTTGGTTCTATAGGGCAAGTTCTTTTGAAGGAGTCTCACAGAAAGAGGCACTGAATGATGCTGTGCAAGGTACTCATGCGGCATGTCTTTAATAGGAAGAGTTGCTTCACACCGTAGCACAACTCCCTCTGGGTTTTAATCCCGTTTATCTACTATTAATCCAATGGATGTAGATTTAGAAACTGTGTCTCCTACTGGTGCCATCCAGCAGAGCAAAAAAATGGGGCAAAACCTCCAATTTGGCCTGCGTCCATTTCTATTGTTCGTGGCTCTGCGTGTTCCTGAAGCCTCCGAGCCTGTTTCATCAGCTCTTGGGACAGACCCAAGCGCCACGTTCACAAGGTCAGACATTTTGTGGCAGGAGCAGGCACGCGGCTTCCCTTCCGTGGGAGCCGTGGAGTCTCAGCAACCTGATCAGTCTCACACACACAACAAGGGGCTTTGCCAGGATTCATCATTTCACAAATCAGCTTCATGTTTGTAGGTGCAATTTGTTTTTGTAGTTTGTAGAGCACAAAGTAAGCCAAACCCTGTGGGTGTCCTAATGATGTACGTAGTTGTTGGACTAGCGGCGTAAATCACAACAGACTTGACTCCATACTGCAAGGCTGTTTTATTTAATTCCTATTTGAAAGTGTTGTTGTGATATATCACCTATTGATCCAAGCGTTTGATGCCGGGGTATCTGTTGTTATTGTACGTAGGTGCACCAGTACCTTTCAGGAATAGCAGCGCTGTAGAACATTTTAAATAAATAACAATAAAGCA
Organism: Triturus cristatus; assembly: GCF_964204655.1. NCBI lineage: Eukaryota > Metazoa > Chordata > Amphibia > Caudata > Salamandridae > Triturus > Triturus cristatus. Next base: position 272,205,455 of record NC_140581.1, read on the forward strand.
AATGACATAGGGCTGTGCTAACAATCACAACCAAGCCAATGCCTTACAGCCTAAAACAACCTCTAAACTTAAACAGGACTCAATAGGTACAACCGACCACCGTTAATCTACCCATACATGACCACCTCTCCCCATGATTCTCTAGCTCTTCGCGTCCATCTCATGGCATCTGATGTCGCCTACAACCCTAAGGACAACGTTCCTTTACTCGTTAGCTGTCCTAATCTAATCGCCTGTTCTCCTGCTGTCCTTATCAGAGCCTCTCCGCATCACAAGCTGGTTCCTCCAATCTGTGACAAAGCCAACCTCCTCAAGCCCCCTCAAAGTCCTCCCCAACCGGCGACGAGTAACCCCCTCCAAAGTTTTTTCACACTCCACCCTACTCAAACCCTTCAGTTTCCCACTTTTAAAAAGCCCCTGTATTCACTAACACCATAAAGAAACACTTAGCAATTGAACCACTACATTTTGTAACTCCACTTAATGGCTACCAAGTCCTTTGAGAAGATAGAAAGACCCACTCAATCCTCTTAGAATAATAAGCCAACTTTATCTCTTTATCCTTAATATTTGAAAACATTCTGCTGCACAAGGTCCTCCCATTTGACGGTTGGCTTTTCTCCAAGAGCTATTGGTCGCTCTTAGTTTTTTCACTCCCCTAAATCCTCCCATGAACCAAGGCAGTCCAGATAATATGTTTCTGATCACCGCCTCTTTACTGGCTGCAATCTTTTCTCCCCTCCCTTATCTGCACTAAACAGTTTCCCCTCAAATGGATCACTAACATAGTAGAGTAGACTCTAACCCCCACTGTAATTCAACCTTGAATGGCAAGAGCTGCTCTCCAAAGCATAACCCCTCTTCCCCATTGTGAGAAGTTGGCCTGATGTATGATGTCACTAGTTCTAGTGTACACCTTATATCAGTCCAAACAACCCTTATGGTGATTGGTTGTAAAGTCAACCTTATAGACCAGCTATCCTAGTGGTAGCATGGACAAGAGCAGGCTAAACTCTGAATGGCATGTGAAGCCAGCTGTGATACCATATATAATCCCTTGAATACCAAAGGAAAGGACACCACAACAGATATATATATATATATATAATAAAGTGTATTTATTCTAGTCAAACCCTCAGCACTCTTTATGAGATTAGAGGTAAGTACAACACAGTCTTATTTATGCATACATTAAGTCACACAGGTAAGTAATACAGTTAGGCCCTAGGGGCCACGCAAACCATATACTAAAGAAGTGGTATAAGGACCACTGTCACGGAAATAGGATAGGCCTAGGCCTAGGGAATCGCTGGGGCTACACTACACTAGCAACAGTTAGGAGGTGGGAGGCCCACAGGATTCAGGTGCAGAGTGGAAACACTCACGCGTAATGCGTAAAAGTCAATAGAATTACTAGCAGTTAGAAATTAACAGTTTAAGGACACTTCATAAGCAGCTAGAGAGTCGAGACTCGGAAACTAGACCCTAGGATAGTCACTACCCTTGTGAGCACCGAAGTACCCAAGTTACCTAGCCCACGGAATGCGGGTGCATAGGTGTGAACTTGCGTCGGGTTTCGTCGTGGACTTCTATGGATGCCTGAAGGAAAGTTGCTGACAGGCAGTCAGTGAAGAGTGTCCGGTGGATCCCAAGGCTGGGATCAAGAAGAGAGGATACCTGCAAGCAGAAGGGACAGAGTCAAGGTCACTAGCCAGTGACCACGTGGAACCAGGAAGGAACCAGGCGATGTCGTGAAGATTGCAGGTGAAGGTGAAGCTTGTCGCTGCAGCCACGGGGACCAGGAGACGTCGAGGACAACCAGGACCAGTAGGCGAGCTGTCCCACAAAGGCTCTTGCTGTCGGCGGCGTCGAAGTCGAACTAGGACTCACCAAGCCTTGGCAAGCGGAACCCACGAAGAACGGAGGACTTGCTTCTGGTGCAGACCAGGAAGGTCTGGGGTGCTTCTCTTTCGCAAGGAAGCGGGAGCCAGTCTGGAGGAGCCAAACCAGCAGTGAAGATTTCAGGATGCGTCGTCACAGAGGCCACTAGCCAACGGGCAAGCAACCGGACAGACGCGGCAAGCAGGAAAATGCAGAAGGGCCCCACGCAGGACTCGTGGAGTGTGGGGGGGCTGATCTTCGGTGCAGATAGTGCTTGGGGTTGGGGCTTCTCAATCCCCGGTGCACAACTTTGAGGGTACCTCAGAAGCTGCGCTGGAAGATACTAGCCACTTTTCCCAGGTAGCCGGTCCCACGTCTCTCGTCGCCTCCACGGATCTCAGCTCGGCTGTGGATGTGGATCAGGGTCGGAGAAGTCTGGAAGTCAAGGCTCTGGTTGGGCTCTGCAGTCGGTCCCTCGTAGAACTTCAGCAAAGCAAAGGGTAGTCTCTTGATGGTGCCTGTTTGCACAGGGTAGCCACTCCTTGGCCACAAGGGAGATTCTTCAGTCTTCTTCTTTCGTCGAATGTCGAAGGTCCAGAGTTTCTGTTCAAGTTGCAGGTTCAGGATAATCTAATCTCCTGGGGCCCAGCTACCACTCTTATACTAATCTGGGGGGGCTGGGTTGCCTGCTAGGTCACGCCTTATGGGTGGGACCTGGGAGGGGGGTGGTTACACCCCCTTCCTTTGTCCAGTTTCGCGCCAGGACTGGGGCTGGAGTGCCCCAGCACCGGTTTGAACTGGACTATGCATGGGACACCTTGTGTGCCCCAGGCATGTCTCATTCCTTTCAGCCCTCCCTGCCCCAATACACTAAAGTCTGTCTGGGGAGGTGCTAGCACCTTCCCAAACAGGAAACCTATTGTCCAAGCCTCCCTTGCCGGGATCACTCCCAGCAGCAGGAGGTCAGACTCGTGTCTGTGGCAGCAGCATCCATTGTGTGATGCTGAGGCTTTGGTTAGAGTTAAACAGCAAAGTAGGATTTTAACATGTCTCTCCCTCTAGAAGGGAGGAATAATATCCTCATCACCAGAAATGGTATGGGGGTATTATTCCAAAGTGTTAGACACCTTACACGACATGTTTTGATAAAGCCAAACCATAGTTACCATAACCGTTTAAGATTATAAGGCACTTTAAGAGTATATGGTAGGCTATATCATAGAACAGCTATAAGGACATGGTTCCGAAAGCTGCAGACAGGCTCAGCTCATGCTAGAGCACCATCTCACATGTTACCAAGCACTCTGCCTCCTGGATTGTTAAGGCCTGCCATAGGAGTGGCTGATAGGTACACATGTGTCTATTTTAAGGGTAGATATAGGTATACTATATCTAAGCAAGGGGTGATTACACGACCTTGCCCCAGCTGAGTGATCAGCCAGTTGTGTCTAATTTGAAGGCCAGGCCAGGGGTGGCATAATACATGCTGCAGCCCCTGGGTGGCCTAGGGTACAGCTATGCCCTGGGTACCTAGGGTACACTGTACAGGGTCCAATAAGGTGATCCTTACCAATTGGGAATGTACCTAGGGTACACGGAGTCCATTTTAAAGAGAGAGCAGACAGCCTGAGACCCTGAATGGCAGGATCTCAGGCCAACTAAGTCGAAAAACCAGCTAGACACTAGGCAAAAAGTTGGGGGTAACCATAGTCAGATATCCACCTTCCTACACAACCCCCCCTTCCCCCAAACGAAAGGAGATGAGGCTGGCCTTGACAAGGTAAGCCTCTATTGCCTAAGTGGCCATATAAGGAAGAACCAGCACTGGCATGGTTACCCCCTGTCTCATGGTCCACTAAGCAATCCCTCATCCTAAAGGTATCATAGGGTCTCCACCATAGGGAATCTCTACCTTTGGTGTGTCTTTGCAAAGTAAAAGGCTGGTGTTGAGATGGAGTACTGAAGTGAGTGTCCTCAAAGTGAGGCCTCAGCTTCCTCCAATCATCCTCCACCATGGATGCCTTTCTTTCTTTCACTGAGTTGCACTGTGCTCTCAGGGTCAGCCTCTGGCTACCTAAAGCTGGAGGCTGGGTCCCTTTTGTGGGCTTACTGGAGGGACAGGTCAGGTTTGGGGCCCTAAGGTCCCATGTTTGCCTGTGCCCAACAGAATCCCTCTGGGGGAGGTCCCTAACTACCTGTAAAGGGGATCCCTCAGGAATGTTTTTACCCACCACCTGGCTAGGGCTACTAGCCAGGCAATCCTCATTCTTTTGATGGGGGGGGGTCTTGTGGACAGGGGCCCTCTTGGGGTCCACTGGCCTCCCTGACCTCTGCAGCCATGGGCTGACTGAGGCAGGGTAGAGAGAGGCAGGCTACCTGCACCAGACTGGGTCCCACCTTGGAAGGGGCCACTGACATCAGAGGCTCTGCCAGGCCAGGCCTGGCTACCTCTGGGGCAGTTCCTTCACAAGGGGTGAGGTCAGATCCCTGAGGAGGCTGACCTTTTCCTAATGTCTGGGGAGAGGGAGACTTTTCTTCCTCCCCACTACTCTCTGTTTGTGTGGAGTGATCCATAGTTTCAGGCTTCACTACACCTATGTCAGTCTGAGTGTGGACTGAGACCATTACAGTCCTGCCAACCTTTTCAGGGAGGCACTCAGTTTGGGTTTGAGCTGTGACTGTCACAGCTCTTCCAATCTCTACAGGGAAGTCTGTCTTTGGCTGGGCTGTGGCTAACACTGCCCTTCCAACCTTTTCAGGGAGGAAATCTACTTGGACAGGGGTTGTGGCTGGCACAACCCCACTACCCTTTTGTGAAAGGCTTACCATTTTAGAATGGGTGTCTTGTTCAACTCCAGCCCAAGCTGAGAGTTCTAAGTCATTCCCCAGTAAGCAGTCCACAGGCAAGGTTGGAGATACTGCCACCCTTTTAGGGCCAGTGACACCTCCCCAGCTGAGACATACCTCTGCCATGGGATGACTGTTCTGTTTGCCATCAATGTTAGTTACCTGGTATGAGAAACCAGGCAAAAGCTGCTCAGAGGGAACTAGCCTATGGGCCACCATAGTGATGCTAGCTCCAGTGTCTCTGTAGGCCTCAGCTTTTCTACCATTGATGTAGGGCTCCTGTCTGTACCTACCCAAAGTGTTGGGACAGGCAGTGAAGTTGGCAAACCCCATGCCACCATCACAGACAAGAGTAGCTGCTGTAGGGGAATTGGCTAAGCCAGAGTCCCTCTGTGTTCCCCAAGAAAACCCAACCACATTTTTGGGGGCACTCCCACCACCTGGGGGATTACTGCTGACAGTAATAGGTGGTGTGACAGGAGTAGTTGGAGGAACAGTTTTGTTTTTAGCCTTTGGGCAACTGCTGTCAGTTTTCCAATGCCCAGGAGTTTTACACTCATGGCAGTAAGGCTTTTTAACTGTGGTAGATGAGGGAGCTTGGGACCCACCACCCTGTGTGGAGTTTCGGGGCCCTGAGGAAGATTTCTCTTTTGTTTTATCCCCACCCTTCTCTTGAGGCTTGGTGATATCTTTCTTTTGGTCACCACCCTGATTTTTAGGCCTAATCCTGGTCCTGACCCATTTATCTGCCCTCTTTCCCAATTCTTGGGGAGAGGTCAAATCTGAGTCTACCAGGTGTTGATGGAGAAGCTGGTTCTGACAATTACTAAGGATCTGCTCCCTCATAATCAAGTTGTACAATCCTGTATAGTCCTGCACCTTGCTGCCAGTTAACCAACCTTCCAAAGCCTTAGTGGCACAATCCACAAAATCAGACCAGTCCTGTGTCTGTGTCTTCTGGGTGTCTCTGAACAACAACCTATATTGCTCAGTGGTTAAGCCAAACCCATCTATCAGAGCACTCTTCAGGACTTTGTAATTGTTAGCATCCTCATCACTGACTGTGAGGAGCTTGTCTCTACTTTTGTCAGAAAAGGAGAGCCACAAGATAGCTGCCCACTGACTCTGGGGTACCTGCTGTACTTTGCAGGCCCTCTCCAAAGCAGTAATCCACTTGTGGATGTCATCCCCATTCTGATATGGGGGGACTATCTTGCTTAGGTTTCTATGGTCATAAGACCTATCCCTATCTCTAGGAATGTTGCTGCCACCAGTGGGTTCTGACCCACACAATTTTTGCTCTCTGGCCAGAGCAAGCTTCTCTTTGGCAAGGGCAAGTTCTTCCCTTTCAATCCTCAGTTTGGCTTCCTTCATTCTGGCCTCATGCTCTCTCCTTTGGGGGGAGGTCATCCCCCTGTGGGATGAAGCATTGGAGCTTCTTGAGTGATAGGAGTGGAGAGAGTCCCCTGAGGGAGATCTACCCCTCCTATCTCTCTTTTTAAGATTACTTGGGGGCCTGTAAGGGAAGCTCCCATGCAAGCTCCCATGCAAGCTTAAGTTAGCCTGACTAAGTCTTCTGACTGGGGTCTGGCTACCTCCCTCTTCCTCTGAGGTCTCTTCTAACTCATCTGTATCAGTTAAGTCAGAGGTCTCTTCTGTGGAGGGGAGGCCCTTATCTACAGCTATGGCACCATACTTGGCAGCTCTTTCAGCATCATAGGCCTCCAGAAGCTCCACTAGCTGTCTAAGGGTAGGGTTGGAACCCTGTTTTAATCTCCTGGAGGTACACAGTTGTCTCATCTCCTGGAAAGTGAATGCATCATATCTAGAGGGAATCTGTCCAGGATTCTCCTCTCCTGAGGGAGTATCAGTGTGATCTCCATTCAGGGACATGATTCTATTGAGGGTGTGGTGTGTGCACCTACCTACACTAGTTGTTTCTACTAAACCTCTCTGGTAGTTGTAGTCAGGGTGTGTTACTCCCTTCAACCTACAACCACTAAGTCCAGTAGAACTTAAGTATTATAATCTATGTTATATGTACCTAAACAATATCTGTGTGATCTTTCAATTTAGTATCTCAAGATTACAATGGTATTACAACAGCAAGCTCAGATCCCAACCGCTGCTCACCAATGTGAGAAGTTGGCCTGATGTATGATGTCACTAGTTCTAGTGTACACCTTATATCAGTCCAAACAACCCTTATGGTGATTGGTTGTAAAGTCAACCTTATAGACCAGCTATCCTAGTGGTAGCATGGACAAGTGCAGTCTTAGGCTAAACTCTGAATGGCATGTGAAGCCAGCTGTGATACCATATATAATCCCTTGAATACCAAATGAAAGGACACCACAACAGATATATATATATAATAAAGTGTATTTATTCTAGTCAAACCCTCAGCACTCTTTATGAGATTAGAGGTAAGTACAACACAGTCTTATTTATGCATACATTAAGTCACACAGGTAAGTAATACAGTTAGGCCCTAGGGGCCACGCAAACCATATACTAAAGAAGTGGTATAAGGACCACTGTCACGGAAATAGGATAGGCCTAGGCCTAGGGAATCGCTGGGGCTACACTACACTAGCAACAGTTAGGAAGTGGGAGGCCCACGGGATTCAGGTGCAGAGTGGAAACACTCACGCGTAATGCGTAAAAGTCGATAGAATTACTAGCAGTTAGAAATTAACAGTTTAAGGACACTTCTGAAGCAGCTAGAGAGTCGAGACTCGGAAACTAGACCCTAGGATAGTCACTACCCTTGTGAGCACCGAAGTACCCAAGTTACCTAGCCCACGGACTGCGGGTGCATAGGTGTGAACTTGCGTCGGGTTTCGTCGTGGACTTCTATGGATGCCTGAAGGAAAGTTGCTGACAGGCAGTCAGTGAAGAGTGTCCGGTGGATCCCAAGGCTGGGATCAAGAAGAGAGGATACCTGCAAGCAGAAGGGACAGAGTCAAGGTCACTAGCCAGTGACCACGTGGAACCAGGAAGGAACCAGGCGATGTCGTGAAGATTGCAGGTGAAGGTGAAGCTTGTCGCTGCAGCCACGGGGACCAGGAGACGTCGAGGACGACCAGGACCAGGAGGCGAGCTGTCCCACAAAGGCTCTTGCTGTCGGCGGCGTCGAAATCGAACTAGGACTCACCAAGCCTTGGCAAGCGGAACCCACGAAGAACGGAGGACTTGCTTCTGGTGCAGACCAGGAAGGTCTGGGGTGCTTCTCTTTCGCAAGGAAGCGGGAGCCAGTCTGGAGGAGCCAAACCAGCAGTGAAGATTTCAGGATGCGTCGTCACAGAGGCCACTAGCCAACGGGCAAGCAACCGGACAGACGCGGCAAGCAGGAAAATGCAGAAGGGCCCCACGCAGGACTCGTGGAGTGTGGGGGGGGCTGATCTTCGGTGCAGATGGTGCTTGGGGTTGGGGCTTCTCAATCCCCGGTGCACAACTTCGAGGGTGCCTCAGAAGCTGCGCTGGAAGATACTAGCCACTTTTCCCAGGTAGCCGGTCCCACGTCTCTCGTCGCCTCCACGGATCTCAGCTCGGCTGTGGATGTGGATCAGGGTCGGAGAAGTCTGGAAGTCAAGGCTCTGGTCGGGCTCTGCAGTCGGTCCCTCGTAGAACTTCAGCAAAGCAAAGGGTAGTCTCTTGATGGTGCCTGTTTGCACAGGGTAGCCACTCCTTGGCCACAAGGGAGATTCTTCAGTCTTCTTCTTTCGTCGAATGTCGAAGGTCCAGAGTTTCTGTTCAAGTTGCAGGTTCAGGATAATCTAATCTCCTGGGGCCCAGCTACCACTCTTATACTAATCTGGGGGGCTGGGTTGCCTGCTAGGTCACGCCTTATGGGTGGGACCTGGGAGGGGGGTGGTTACACCCCCTTCCCTTTGTCCAGTTTCGTGCCAGGACTGGGGCTGGAGTGCCCCAGCACCGGTTTGAACTGGACTATGCATGGGACACCTTGTGTGCCCCAGGCATGTCTCATTCCTTTCAGCCCTCCCTGCCCCAATACACTAAAGTCTGTCTGGGGAGGTGCTAGCACCTCCCCAAGCAGGAAACCTATTGTCCAAGCCTCCCTTGCCGGGATCACTCCCAGCAGCAGGAGGTCAGACTCGTGTCTGTGGCAGCAGCATCCATTGTGTGATGCTGAGGCTTTGGTTAGAGTTAAACAGCAAAGTAGGATTTTAACATGTCTCTCCCTCTGGAAGGGAGGAATAATATCCTCATCACCAGAAATGGTATGGGGGTATTATTCCAAAGTGTTAGACACCTTACACGACATGTTTTGATAAAGCCAAACCATAGTTACCATAACCGTTTAAGATTATAAGGCACTTTAAGAGTATATGGTAGGCTATATCATAGAACAGCTATAAGGACATGGTTCCGAAAGCTGCAGACAGGCTCAGCTCATGCTAGAGCACCATCTCACATGTTACCAAGCACTCTGCCTCCAGGATTATTAAGGCCCGCAATAGGAGTGGCTGATAGGTACACATGTGTCTATTTTAAGGGTAGATATAGGTATACTATATCTAAGCAAGGGGTGATTACACGACCTTGCCCCAGCTGAGTGATCAGCCAGTTGTGTCTGATTGGAAGGCCAGGCCAGGGGTGGCATAATACATGCTGCAGCCCCTGGGAGGCCTAGGGTACACCTATGCCCTGGGTACCTAGGGTACACTGTAAATGGTCCAATAAGGTGATCCTTACCAATTGGGAATGTACCTAGGGTACATGGAGTCCATTTTAAAGAGAGAGCAGACAGCCTGAGACCCTGAATGGCAGGATCTCAGGCCAACTAAGTCGAAAAACCAGCTAGACACTAGGCAAAAAGTTGGGGGTAACCATAGTCAGATATCCACCTTCCTACACCCATCACTAGATTTAGACATGGCGTGAGGTGAATTACAACATAAATACCCCTCATGCCTGACATAACAGCACTCAGACCAACACAGAATGTCTCTAAATTGTCCTTCTAAAAACAACTCTTCTAACTACTGTTACTGCCCTAATCTGAACCCGATGGCATGTCCAAATATACCAGCTGTATTAATGCTGTTAAAAACCTTACAAGCTCTAACTGGTCAGATTTTATCAAGGCCACTATCTTTACCTTACTCATCTGGTCTGTCTTCGATTTTCAGAGGTATAGCTGAATCACCTTACCCCAAAGAGAACCACCTCCCAATACATTCATCCCATCACCCTATCTATTTCAACATTGTTAAAACCTGAAAAGCCCCACTAAATCTAAACGTATCGGTATGGACTCCCCGATTGCGAAGCCTCAAGATGGGGAGAACTCTGCACACATAAGTATAAGTATAAGGGGTGTGTATTGTAAAACTCTGTACATAGTTTGTGAATACCTAAAAGTAGTCAACTCACACAAAAATGTCCGTTTACCTTTATGTACCAGGCCCCGAATGTATAACTCATTATTTCACTCTTTGTCTCATTGTCACATTGTCACTTACTCTCATTCACTCAGTGTCTCATTGTCTTACTCACTTTCTACCATGCTGTCTCACACTGCCTCTCCCACTGTCTCACGCATTGTTTTACTCACCGGCATTCATAATCTCATTCAGTCTGAATCAAATGCTCACACACTGTCTCACATGCTAACACACACTGTCTCACATGCTGACACACTGTCTCATAAGCTAACAAACTCTCACATGCTCACACACTGTCTCATAAGCTAACACACACTGTCTCACATGCTAACACACACTGTCTCACATGCTCACACACTGTCTCATAAGCTAACACACTGTCTCACATGCTAACACACATTGTCTCACATGCTCACACACTGTCTCATAAGCTAACACACTGTCTCAAATGCTAACACACACCGTCTCACATGCTCACACACTGTCTCATAAACTAACACACACTGTCTCACATGCTCACACACTGTCTCACATGCTAACACACACTGTCTCATATGCTAACACACTGTCTCATAGGCTAACACACACTATCTCACATGCTAACACACACTGTCTCACATGCTCACACACTGTCTCATAAGCTAACACACACTGTCGCACATGCTAACACACACTGTCTCACATGCTCACACACTGTCTCATAAGCTAACACACACTATCTCACATGCTAACACACACTGTCTCACATGCTCACACACTGTCTCATAAGCTAACACACACTGTCTCACATGCTAACACACACTGTCTCACATGCTCACACACTGTCTCATAAGCTAACACACACTGTCTCACATGCTCACACACTGTCGCACATGCTAACACACACTGTCTCACATGCTCACACATTGTCTAATATGCTAACACACACTGTCGCACATGCTAACACACACTGTCTCACATGCTCACACCCTGTCTAATATGCTAACACACACTGTCTCACATGCTCACACACTGTCTCATAAGCTAACACACACTGTCTCACATGCTCACACACTGTCGCACATGCTAACACACACTGTCTCACATGCTCACACATTGTCTAATATGCTAACACACACTGTCTCACATGCTAACACACACTGTCTCACATGCTCACACCCTGTCTAATATGCTAACACACACTGTCTCACATGCTCACTCTCATTGGGTTACACAGACACACACACAGAGACACATAGACACTCAGCCAGACAGACAGACAGACAGACACACACACACACCCCATGCATGTTCATATTTAACTTACGAGATTTCTTTTACTTGTCCTCAGTTGCCAGTGCTCTTTTTGAAGTTCTCTCCTCAAACAATGAAGCAGGAAGCGGAAACCTGGAGCCTGCACAGAGCATCAGCATGAACCCGCCCTCTTAGGGTCCAGACGGATGCACCTCAGAAGCTTCAGCTTTCAGCCTTTGGATTTTTCACTCTACCCATACTAACTCTGTAATGAGTTGGGAAAGGGTGGGTGTTGTCAGGTGCTGTGCAGCAATGTAAAGGAGCCAACGACTCTGCAGCAACTCAACGGTCAAACATTAACCTTCCAACAAGGAATGAAACAACACAATAGATCCACAGGTTCTACTGGGCAACTGGAACGTCAACCCAGCACTCACCATTACAGTGGGTGACCGGCTGATTGACACTGCAGGGCTGAAGGCTAATGTAACCGGGGCTACACTAACTAGTGATGCTGTTGTGCACCACAAATGGGGAGGTACTGAGGCAAAGTAAGCCCCTGAGGTCAGGGCTGGAACCTCACAAGCCCTGGACAATTTGTCTGATGGCTAGTGCAGACGCCTTCATGTCCCTTTGCCAGACATCGCACTCAACCACTCCATCACAATCAGTCTGACATCGCCTGGTCACCCGAGATTGAACTTCTGATCAAGACTCTGCATTTTCTGATAACTTAACAAAATCCCTCTCTCCAATCCCCCGTATCCAATTTTAATCGTTTTTTTGTCTCTTTGATCATTAAATTGTTCTCAGTTTTTCTAAATTAGTTTTATTGTGTAGTTTTCTTTTTTCTGTTATATAATAATTATTTGGCATTTTGTTGTATAGACATAAAAGGTAAGTATTCAATGACATACACAGTGGATACATACTTTATAAGGACTTACAATTACATACAGTCCCACGGTCCTTCCATGCGTGATGTGCTGCTCCTTCCTGACCAGGTTTTTTCTTTACATTTCGGGACTTGTATTCTTGTCTATTTAATTACAAACAGGACTACAAGTCCTAAAATTCAAAGAAGAAAACTGGACTGGAGTAGCTCATCATGCATGGACCTGGGAAACTTGAAAGCTATGGTCCCATTGCGTATTCCATTGTTCGCCCAGTCAGTGGTATCTTAGTAAGTGTGGCTCCATATGCAGATTATCCTATTCTGTAGACCTCCCCACCATGAATGAGTCTCTACTGTGGACCTCAAAGTGGGAGCCCCGAATAGGCACCTGTGCACCTCATATTTTTCCATGTTGTTCTGAGAACCCCCTCGCACAGTACACCGATTCCCATGTACATGCAGTGGTCCGTCGTTATTCATCATGTGCGATGAATAATGCCTAAACTCGTAATCAGGCCAAAAGCCTTTTACTGGATAAGTATTCGGTGTAAGTATTTGAATTGAATTAGTAAGAAGTTGTGCCTATACAGCTTCTTCACAGGAGTCCGTCAGGTGTTATGGCACTGCTCCTCTGAAAAAGGACAATGATGAAGCACCAGGAAGGACTATCTATTTTAAGTTAATCCCATCAGAGCCAGCTTGGGCCCACCTTCTAAAGACCAGAAGGGATCTACTGGAGTGCAAGGGGAGCAACGTGAGAGCTTCATTGACCACCAGGTTTGACTTAGGTTGAAAGTATAGTTTTTGTATGTGCTTTTTTATTTTCCTAATGTTTTTTTTATTACAGTATCTCAATGTATTTGAATCAGTTTCACAGTAGCTCGATTTACCTTTAAATGTGTTCAAATTGAAATAGTCATAAGTCTTCAGATCATATTTTGTTCCATTCCAAATCCTAAAAATATTGTCTATGCATTGACCTCAAAAAATTACCTTCTCTTGTGGAGAGGGCACACTACCACACTTATTCATCCTCTCATACCAGCTTATAAACAGGGTGGCATAGGAGGGAGCAAATCAAGAGGCTATGGCTGTACATCCTTCTTGGTTATATATTATGCCTTGGTATAAGAAAAGATATTTTACTAGTACAAATCCAGTCAGATGTGTATGGGAATAAGCACATGTTGTGTAAAAAACTAGCTGAGTTCATAAAATAAACTTCCTGGCCATTAGGCCTCTGGAATGTTCAGTAACAATGTACAAACTATTCACTAGCAGAATTAATTTCAAGAACTCCATGGCTATCCATTTTCACTAATAAGTATACTTCCTGCCTCGGTATGTCATTAATACTTTTCAGTAAGAGTTTAGTGTCCCTAATGCATGATGCTAACCCAGTCACCATTGCGTAAAGATGTGATAGCGCGTGGCACAGCGGAAAAAAGGCAGAGTGTATAACATTTATACCACGTGCTGACACAGTTGATAAATCCCTATTTATATGACTATGTTTTGGCCCATATTAACATCAGGTCCTCCGAAAGATCGGAGAGTTGACAGGGATTTGGCAAAAGATTTCGATGACTATCCCCCACATGAGGACCTACAACAAAGGGAATATTTTCAAACCACACTATATACAACTGTCTATTTTCCTTGATAGCATATGAAAGGGTCAAACAAAGATACAGTATCGAACTAGAATCCCCACATAGGAGAACACAATTCATTAATTCACAATAACATCTCAATTAAGGAGCATGAGTTGAGCAGATAGTGTAAGAGACAAAAGAGCATTTTTATGAGATCAATCCAAATTCAGTATTTCATACAAACCTAAGAAAACTATAGCACAGCGTGCTATTAGCTGGAAATGCTAACCCTCCATCCGGAAGGGAAAGCTGGGGCAATCCTCACAAAGTATGAGGAGCAAGATTAAGGAGTCAGCTCACAGACAGCATCAGCCAAAGGATCTCAGAGAAACAGCCCACACGAACGCCTCACACAGACGTCTTGTTCAGATCTGACCACTCCAAAAAAATGGAATCTATCACTAATAGTTTTACCCTAAAATTAAAGTCCGTCCCTACTCCTGTACCAAAATCCGGTAAAGTCTCTCTCCTCATAGGTCTAGAAGCATAGGGTGTTAAGTCACACTACTTCCGTCGCTTCTCTTTCAAAAGTTCGTTATTCAGTTTTACGCCGTCATCATCGTCCTTAGCAAAGGAAACCAAAACCTTCTCCTTCCTCGACAGACGCACAGCCGAACAAATGTTGCAACAATTTACTAGCAGAGTTATCCACAAAATTAGATATTTCCTCTAACAGTAGGAAGTCTTGCTGATACTCCGAACACGTAGCAGCCATCAACAAGAAGGAACACAATAGTCATCTATGAAGAATTAAACACATTTTTCTGCATTTCTACATTCTATAACAAAATTAACCCTAAAAGCAGCTTTGGCCCTTCTTTGTAAAGTGTGGAGAAATAAACAGATTCAGTTATTTGCTCAAAATTAAAACTCTATTTCATAATTGATTTCAACCTTTCATCAGTCTAATATGAGCACAATCATTTTAAACTATTATTCTATGTAATTAATACTACTTGATTAAACAATAAACGATAAATGATAAACACATTTTCTTTCCATTTTTGCTCATGGAAATAATACATTGCTCCTTATTTTGCTGTCTTTTCGTACAGGAATCATTTGTGGCCTTCTAAAACCCATTGTCATTTTCCCGCACCTTTCTTATTTCTTTTTCTAAGACTAAAGGTTAATAATACTTTTTATTTTTCATCAGTTAGTTTCAAAACTTTGTTAAGGATTTTCACACCATAGAAGGTTTAATCTGAGCAGGTTTTATTTACGGAAAACCCTGCTTCATCAATCCCCCCCTTTGATGGCTAATTAAGCCATCAAAAATCCAAAAATCTGATTACAATCTGATTGTATCAGAACATACTTCTTCTCATTTGTTTCAACCTAACCCCAGCTATATCTTTCATTGCCTCACAATTATTTCTCTTCCTGTCTTCCATTTCTATTTCTTCTCTCTTTCTTTTCTTTGATCTTCATTTTATTTCTAGTGTTTTCCCCTTGCATTTGCATTTATATATTAGAAACAGCATTATTATTCCAGTAGCAATAGCAGTAATAGGTATTAGTATATTTCCTAACAAGCTGTTACCAAATGTTGAAAACCAGTCTCCCATAGAAGAGAAACCCTTACCATGTTTCTCAAAAGCACCAACAACCTTCAGTTCAGTTAAATCTTCCCTTAAATGTGTAATACTAGCAATATATCCCACTAGATTCTTACTTTTATCAGGGATATATGTACAGCATTGTTGAATTTTCAACATGCTACAGACTCTGCCCTCTTTTGCCAATAATACATCTAGGGCAAGGCTATTTTGCAAAACCATGGATCTCATTGCCACCATTTCAGTGTCAATCATCAAAAATCCACCTGCATTATCTGTTGATAAACGATCAACCACCGTGGACAGTTTTCTAATTTTGTGCGAATTTAAAATTACTCCAACTGGAGGTATCAATGCTCCAAAAATATCACCCACAATCTCAGCAGCACTAATTCCCCTTTTGTTACGTATTAATCCACTTTTACTCCTTTCATTGGTTCCATGATTCTTATCAACATGGTAGACCTTAGGAAAGACTATACCCATATAACAACATCCATTCAAACGTGCTGGCAACCTATAATAGGCATTCTTACCGCACACATAATAAATTCCAGGGAAAACAGGATCCGTACCACCCTTCAAACCCCAGCCTCCTGTAATCAGGAAGGTATGATCACATTCACTAGAACCAATGAAATTGTAATTATAATCTGTCTTTTGTCTTAATAAACAAAGCTTCCCTCTATGATGCCAATCCAGGGTCATTGCAGCATATGTCTTGCCTTTCTTGTAATTTCCCCCTCTATGAGCCCAAGGAGGAATATGACTCTTTTCCTCCACAGCTTTCTTTTGAAAATGTTCTCTTCTATCTTCTACAACATTAATGAATTCAATTTCCTCACTCCGTAAACTACAAGTACAATTATTTCTATGGGCATATACAGTATCTATTGTCTTAGTAGTATGGAAACACTCCCCCATATATTCATCATTCTTCGCACTACTTCCTACATTCATATTCTTTCGAATAGGAATTTTAGAAAATACAAAATCTAAGTAAAAGTACTGAATCTGACCCTTTTCATAGAATAAACTTGTTAATACACTACACGAAATACCATATGTTAAGGGAAGGTGGTGATAAGTCACCCCTTCTGACACAGAAGACGGTAGTTGCAAGCACACATAACAATCTCTAGCATCCATAGTGCTTACATACACATAAAGAAGCTTAGTAAAAACATTTAACGAAAAATCATTAAAAGAATTCCCAGTTAATCTCTCAATGTTAGTGTGTGGGTCTTCTTTAAGAGTTTCTCCCACATTTCACTAATACATTAGTTGTATCACTCTTAGTAGGAAACAAAAAGTAAGGCACAACAACTATTAATATTAACCAAGAAATTACTATTAGTAAAACACATAGACAACAAATGTTAATACACTTACGCTTGGTTAATCCCTGATTCTGATTACCAGTCTCCTGTCCTAGCCATTTTAAATTAAAGAGCTAAAAAACCCCAAAAACGTTAGAAAAAAACAAAACATTTTTTAAACTTGTTAAAATATGCTTATCCAAGCACTTTCAGGCCTTAGGTCTTCACAGCTTCTTTTCTCTCTGAAACTTCTCCAAGACCTCCTTCAATCCCCTCCTTTTAAAAAAAAAAGTATGTTCAGCACTTCTTTCACAGTTTCAATTTCAATTTATTTTCTGTATTTCCAGAAAATCTTCAATGTTCTGCACCCAAATTTTTTAACACAGTTCATTTTTGGGGTGGTTCATAGCAATTTCTGTTACTTGATTCAACAGTTTCTTTTCCACAATTGTCAACTGTTTCAGCAACCAAATACGTCCATTTAGGTGATGTGTATTTCTTGTTTGGTACTCCTGCTCTTTTTGTTCTTCGAACTGTATTTTCTTCTTTATCACTTTGATCAGATATTTTGACTATTGTATCTGGAACACTCTCATTCAAAGTGTATTTAAGTCTTTTCACTCCTCTTGGCCATACATCTCCTTTTCTTGCTATCTTCTTTTATATTTTCTTCAGTTTTATTTGGTTCAAGACTTGTTTCAATATTTCTTTTAATTTGATTCCTTTTTTCTTCTTCACTGTTTTGTTCTGGAATCCATCTCTAAACTGTATTGACATTGGCAGTCTCACGAGACCCAGAAGCTGGTGCCAACTTTACTCCACTTTCAATCGGTTCAGGTCCTTTTTGATAACTTTCTTTATCACCTTCAACTGATTCTTCACTTTCAAGTAGACTTGGGACTCTTCGTGTATGACTAGCATGAATCCAATTCGGCAAGCCACCACATTTTACTGCAGTCGTTGTCACTTAATATGGCCGATGCCAACGAGGTTCCAAACACGACTTCCTCACATGCTTCTTGATAAGAACCCACTCTCCAGGATTCAGGTTGTGTGCCTGTTCTTGCTGTGTTGTGGTTGCGACTTCTCCAACCTGATGAGACACAGAACACACCACATCATCCAATCCTTTGCAATAATCATGTACCAAATCATCAGTTATATTCATTAGTCGACTGCCTGGAATTACTGGCTGTCTCATGGCTCTGCCCATGATGATTTTATGCGGTGAAAATTCATTTTTCTATCTGGAATACTTCTCAGACTCATCAGGACCAATGGCAAATCATCAGGCCATTTCAGTGTAGTGGATGCAGACAC
The DNA here is from genome assembly GCF_964204655.1 of Triturus cristatus. Lineage (NCBI taxonomy): Eukaryota > Metazoa > Chordata > Amphibia > Caudata > Salamandridae > Triturus > Triturus cristatus. Next base: position 272,223,575 of record NC_140581.1, read on the forward strand.
CTTAGCAAGTCTTTATTTGATTGTCCCATTGACCTGCTCAACCATACCTGAAGCTTCTGGTCGATAGGCACAATGCAATTTTTGCTGAATTTGTAATGCAGAAAAAATCATCGGAATTATTTCATTGTTGAAATGCGTTCCCCTATCAGATTCTAAAGAGACTGGAAAACCAAATCTAGGGATGATCTCTCTAAGAAGCAATTTAGCAACTGTTAGACTATCATTATGTCTTGATGGGTAGGCTTCCAGCCACGGAGAAAACAAACAGACACTCATCAGAACATATTTTAGTCCATTACATCTTGGTAATTCTATGAAATCAGCTTGTAATCAAGTAAAAGGACCTACTGCTTTTCCAATTCATCCCCAACTAACAACTGTCTTTCGCCCTGCACTTTGCTGCTGACATGTCACAAATCTCTGGCAAATACTTTCTGCAATGACCCTGAACTTCGGGTTAAACCAGGATTCCTTGAACATCCTAATCACAGCATCTCTACCAATGTGTGTAGGACCATGATAAAACCTCGCCATTTGGGATAACAGACTATCTGCCATTATTGGTCTTCCATCAGGAATAATCCACACCTCATCCTCTTCTCTACGTGAACAACCTGCCATGATCCAAATCTCTTTTTCTTCTGCACTTGCTTGTTCTTGTAACTGTCTAATTTCTTCCCATGTTTCAACAGATGAGAACATCAGATTGCATTCTGTTTCATCAGATTTCTGTATCTTTTTATTTATTGAAACTTAATTTAGCGCACAAAACGCTCAACTTTATCAGCATAGTTATTTCCAACCATGATATCATCAATGCCAGATCTGTGTGCTGAACATTTCACAACCCCAATTTCTTTAGGCAATTTTAGTGCCAACAGTAGTTCTTTTATATAATCTCTATTTTGAATTGGTGAACCTTATGAGGTCAAGAAACTACTTTGAGACCACAATTGTCATGGACAACCCAGAAACCATACTGCCTATCAGTAAATATGGTAACTCTCCAGTTCTTTCCAAAATAGCACGATTTTGTTAAAGCAACTAGATCCATTATTTGGGCAGATTTTACTCCTTTCAAGCATGAAGCTTCAATGACATTAGCCACTGTACAAACTGCATAGGAAGCTCGCAAGTTACCCATTTCATCTCTCAAGCAAGATCCACCCACAAACATCACACAATCAGACTCAGATAACAGAATATATTTTAAATCAGGTCTTGGTTTTGTACACAATTCAGTCACATCAAGACCATCATGATCTGCTTCGTCCACCACTATTTCACAATCTGTATTTGGCAACAAAGTGGCTGGATTTAGATCCGTACATCTTGTCAATGTTACATTCTCAGATCCCAGTATCACTCGTTCATATTTTGTCAGCCGACTACTCGTAAGATGCTGTGTTTGAGTTCGTGTCAACAAAATCTCAACAGAATGCGGTACATACACCCTCAATGGCTGTCCCATCACAATGGCTTCACTCTGTTCCAAACTCACACAAGTAGCAGCAACTGATTTCAAACAACCTGATAAAGCTGCAGCTACACAATCAAGGGTTGCTGACAAATATGCCACTGGATGACGTGCTGTTCCATGCATTTGCGTTAGAACTGAAAGTGCACAACTGTCTGTTTCACAACAGAACAATGCAAAATCCTTATTGAAATCTGGCATTCCTAATACTGGTGCATGACAAAGGCTGTCTCGCAACTCAACAAATGCCTTCATTCTTTCCTCATCCAATTGAATCGGGTCTGACACATCTTTGTGAGTCAGTTTCTGTAATGGTTTAGCTATCAAAGAAAATCCATTGATTCACTGTCTGCAGTATCCAACCATACCCAAAAATATTTGAATTTCTTTCTGTGTTTTCGGAAGTTTCATTTGCAAGATCGCATTTATTAGATCTTGTGACACTTTCCTGACTCCTTTTTCAATTTTGTGCCCCAAATAAAAAACTTCTTTTTGACAAAATGGCAAATTTGCTGGTAACACTTTTTGCCAACCTACTGCCAAATGGTTCAGTAGAGCAATAGTATCTGTCATACAAGCTTCTTGCGTCTTTGATGCAACAAGCAAATCATCTATGTATTGGACTAGCTCTGAGTTATTTGGCATTACCAATGACTCTAAGCACCTCTTCAAATCTGATTGAAGATTGAAGGGCTTTCAGTATACTCTTGAGGGACTCAGCACCATGCCAAGACACGGTCTCTGAACCGGAACGCAAACAAATATTGGCTATCCGGATGTAAGGGTAACACGAAAAATGCTTGACCCAAATCGATCACTGTGAACCTCTCAGCATCACATGGAATTTGATAAAGAAATACTATTGGGTTTGGTACTATTGAGCAACAAGGTACTACTATCTGATTAATTTCCCTTAAATCCAGGACAATCCGATATTTCCCACTCGGTTTCTAAATTCCCATAATAGGCGAATTACAAGGACTGCTCTGTATTTCTTTTAAAATACCTTGTTCAATCATCATTTCAATCACAGGCATTACTCCCGCAATTGTTTCTGGACTCATTTTGTAAGGTAGTGTTTTTGGAAATTCTGCACTTTGTTTGGCTATGATTTAAATAGGATCAACTACTCTCATTAATCCAATGTCTTTCCCTGCAAAATCCCCCACATCAGTCAACACAGTTTCTCTCGAATCAACAGGCAAATCCTGTAAATAAAGGATACAAATCTTTCACCTCTGTCCCTTGCCTTGCAATTTTTAAAACAACATCTTCATCCTTTGTATGAAATGCAATTCTATCTGGTGTACAGTAGATGGTACAATTCATTTTGCACAACAAGTCCCTACCCAAAAGGTTAACTGGACTTGTATCACACACCACAAATTTGATCAATTGATTTGAAATGCCTACAACTTGGATATTATCTCCAGAGAGGGGTAGGTTAGGAATTTCCACAGTTCTCACAGTGGAACGGGTAGCACCAGTGTCTACAAGGAATGTAATCACATTACCTTCTACTTCTCCATCCACAAAAAGACCACACTGATCTACCTCTAGGGATGCGCCAAGCACGCAATCCTCCTCCCCCTTCAGGCACCATCATAGAGATGTATTTGAATCACTCCTTTGGGACTGTAACCAATATTGTGAAACCATTTATACATTTTGCTTTGCTGATTAATCCGTGTGAAAACCCATATGCGCACTGTATTTCTGTATTTGGCATAGGAGCTTGAGGTATTTGAGGTTGAGGTATTTGTAAACCCGGTCCTCTCTCATCTGGTATTAAATTCTGATTTTGCATCTGGGTTTGCATCTGATTCAGCTGATTCTGATTCATATCATTAACACCTGTACCACTACCGGTATTTGTCAATAAACTCCTACACTCGCGTTTCCAGTGTCCAAATTTACCGCAAGCATTACACGGATATTTCTTCTTCATATCCTCTTTATTATTTTGACCTCTTGCACCACCACCCTTTGTAGTAGCAGTATTCTGATTATCTTGGACAACCTGATCCTTGCCCTGAAAACCTGATTGAGAAAAATCCACAAATCCATCTTTCTGTGCTGCTTTCATCAGAACCCACATTTATTTCTCTTTCAACTTGTTATGTCTTGTTTCAATATCATCACTACAGTATTTTGCATAACGCAATATCTCATCAATAGACTTACTCTGCCACCAGATTAAATGCTGTTGAATCATCATGCTAATCTCTGGTCTCAATCCAAACACAAACCTACATACAAAATGACCCATATCCTCGTCAGTAATATTCTCAATGCCACTATACTGTTTAAACACTTGAAGAAGCCTTTCATGGTAAGCAAGCGCTGTTTCTTTAGTTTCTTGTGTAATTCTATCTATTTTAACCCAATCTGTTTTTTTAAATGAAATCTCCCTTCAAATAGGTAATGACCTGATCATACTTTTTCATCACCTCATCAGATGGTGGTCCAGTTTTTGTATCTCTTGGATATTCTTCTTTGGACCAATCTACTGCAATTTTACACTCAATCCACTAATTAGCTGGAACTACAATATCAAACAAACCAGCCAAGTCTTTCCACAAAACCTTTGCAACTTTCACAAACCTCTCTACTTGTTTGTACCATTCAACTGGTTTTTCCCTCAATCTGGGAAATTCATTTGTAAAAGACAATTTATCCTGTCTTGGCCATGGGGCATGAACATATCCACCTCCAGGTACTTCTCTCATGGGAGACATCATTTCAGCGTTTCTTGCTTCTTTTTAGCCCATCTTCCTTTCCAACGGTCTAATTCTCCCCATCATTTCAAGGTGTTAATTAACTCCTTAATCTGCAATCACTTACCTGAAGCATTCAAACTCTCCAGATCTTTGTCACTAAAATTCAATCTGTATGTTTTTTGTAAGGCCTTTGACTTTTCTATATCCACTCCATACGTCTGTGCCACTTCAGCAAATTTCTCGTGAAGGTTTCTCGTTTTCATTGTGATATTCTTCCCGATACCTACTCAATCTATCTGGACTAATCGTACCCAATATAATTTCATCCAAATCCACTTTTAACCTACCTACATCCATGTTCACTTTATTAGATGTCAGTCCTCTAATCCATTCATCCAATTTCTCAGGTGAAGGCCCTAAAGACCCTCCTGATGTAGGTCACTTCCTGCGTTTTCTGAAACAATCTCCTTGGATCAATCTGTACACCACGTTTTGGAGTTTCTACTGATCTTTCAGAAATATCAATCAAAGATTCTGATTCACTCGCACCATTACTAATTCTGCCATTTCGAGCTGTAGGAACTGTTAAAGCATGCACATGTGAAACATTTTGTTCATTAGTATATAATGGAACTATAGGACCAATAGTCACTGGAACTGATAAATCATCTGAATTCAAACTTAATTGATTTTTTCTTTTGCCTGATTTACTACACTTGTATTTTTCCTTTGAAAATCTTCTATTTGAATCAATGGAGCCCTTGGTGATGGTCTCTCTTGTTCTTCCTGATATGGTGGAGGTCTATTCATTAATAGCTCATCCAACAACTCATCATCTACCTCATTCGGAACTGATTCTGTCTCTGAAATATTCTTTTTCTTTTCTTTCCATTTTCCTCCTTCATTATTCTCCACTAGTACAACTGGATACATTCCTTCGCCCATTGCCATTACATCTCGTCTCCATATTTTCATCTGTGCATCCCTTTTTTGCCTCTACTGACAGTGTTTCTGTATCTATTCTCTGTTCTATCCTTATCTCTTTTGTATGACTCATGTTCCCATTCTTCAAGCATGTCATACTGCATAGGTCTTGGACTTGGTTTTAACTCATTCATTTGATATCATAAATTCTGTAAAATCCCAGTGTAGAAAGTACCATGCTCTGGAAATGCCAAATTACCATCTCTCTCTATATACTTCACCCAATTTTCCAACCATGGACACATATGATAACCCCTTTCTAGCAACATAAAAGAAGCAGGCGTACCCTCAGGAGCTACATTAAATCCCTCTCGAATAGGTATAGGTTCATCCTTTCTAAACAAGGTATTCAACAATTTTAACAATTTCATTTTTTGTCTCAATCACTAAAACCCCTATTTGAGAAATCCTTCTGTTCTTCTAACAAATCCAATTTGTTCACACTAACCAATACCAGCAGGACTCACACCAACCAACCAATAACAGCACAACACTCCTATGACAATTCACACTGGCTAACCAATAGCAGCATGGTTCTCTATGATAACTCACGCTAACTATCCAATTGCAGCACGGCTTTCTGTGACGTCAGTATAACTCTTGCATCTGACCCTCCCTTTACAAAAATTATCGGCAACTATTTACAAACATTTAAGACAAACAATATAGAACACATAGACATTCCAGCTTGTCTGCTCCACTAAAAGAAGATAGATACAAACTCTACAAGAATACTCTTGCTACTAGTAAAATCTCCGACCAGCGTGATTCTACTCTCATTTAAGTGAAGACTTTCGGGACTTCTCCAGATGCACTTTCTAAAGGTACCCAAATAAGTCTCTACTATACTAACTCCAAAGTTCCCAGTGCAATACTGACAATACGGATATTGTTCAATACTTGCATCAACAGCAGACAACACAATACTACTTAGTGTATGCCACACTAAGACAAGCACTTGAGCTTATCCCAGGATCTTAGGCCTCTTCGGACCTGCTAGCAAATTCCTTTAAGGTCAAAACCGGTATGACCACTACATGTAACAATAAGTAAAAAAGATAAACAACAAACAATAATTCTCATCTTAATCAATTGCCAATATAATCAATCTACACTAACCATCCTAATCTGGCTACCAAAAACTGATAGCGTATGGCACAGCAGGAAAAAAGGCAGAGTGTTTAACATTTTTACCACGCGCTGATACAGTTGATAAATCCCTATTTATATGACTATGTTTTGGTCCATATTAACATCAGGTCCTCCAACAGATCGGAAAGTTCACAGGGATTTGGCAAAAGTTTTAGATGAATATCCCCCTCATGAGGACCTAGAACAAAGGGAATATTTTCAAACCACACTATATACAACTATATATATATCTCATTATTTATAATAATCAATAACGACAGACTCAGTTTCTCTATTACTTTGCTTTTATCTATTTTCCTTGAAAGCATATGAAATGGTCAAACAAAGTTACAGTATCAAACTAGAATCCCCATATAAGAGAACACAATTCAGTAATTCACAATAACATCTCAATTAAGGAGCATGAGTTGAGTGGATAGTGTAAGAGAAAAAAGAGCATTTTTATAAGATCAATACAAATTCAGCATTTCATACGAACCTAAGAAAACTATAGCCCAGCGTGCTATTAGCTGGAAATGCTAACCCTCTGTCCGGAAGGGAAAGCTGGGGCAATCCTCACAAAGTATGAGGAGCAAGATTAAGGAGTGAGATCACAGACAGCATCAGCCAAAGAATCTCAGAGAAACAGAGAACTCCTCACACAGACGTCTCGTTCAGATATGACCACTCCAAGAAAAATTGAATCTATCACTAATTGTTATACCCTAAAATTAAAGTGCATACCTACTCCTGTATCAAAATCTGGGAAAGTCTCTCCCTCATTGGTCTAGAAGCATAGGGTGTTAAGTCGCTCTTCTCTTTCAAAAGTTATTTGTTCAGTTTAAGCCGTCATCATCGTCCTTCAGCAAAGGAAACCAAAATCTTCTCCTTCCTGGACACACGCACATCTGAACACATGTTGCAACAATTTACTAGCACAGTTATCCACAAAATTAAATATTTCCTCGGACAGTAGGAAGTCTTACTGATACTCCAAACACATAGCAGCCATCGACAAGAAGGAACACAATAGTCATCTATGAAGAATTAAACTAATGTTTCTGCATTTCTATAACAAAATTAACCCTCTTAGCAGCTTTGGGACTTCTTTGTAAAGCGTGCAGTTTCTCTAGGAGAAATAAACAGATTCAGTTATTTGATCAAAATAAAAACTCCATTTCATAATTCATTTCAACCTTTCATTAGTCTAATATGAACACAATCATTTTAAACTATTATTCTACGTAATTAATACTATTTGATTAAACAATAAACGATAAATGATAAACACATTTTCATTCCATATTTGCTCATGGAAATAATATTGTGGTCCTTCTTTAACTGTCTTTCCGTACTGGGATCATTTGTGGCCTACTTAAACCAATTGTCATTTTCCCGCACCTTTCTTATTTCATTTTCCAAGACTAAAGGTTAATAATACTTTTTCTTTTTCTTCAGTTAGTTTCAAAACTTTGTTAATGATTTCACACCATGGAAGGTTTATCCAAGCAGGTTTTATTTACGGAAAACCCTGCTCCATCAGATGTATTTTAATATATTTCTGTTGACGATGTACATATTCTGTCAAGAGCAAGACAGTGTGTGACTATGTTTGTACACATGAAGATGTGATAAATGACAAAAAAATGAACCAAATGTTTGAACTGAGAAGATACATATTATATGCATGGAAGAATTAAAGGATCTTTATACCAAAGCAAATTTGGACTATGGTTTTGTGACACTCATTATTTGGATGCTGCCCTTTTGGCTTAATTGGATAGGAGCGGATTAAGACCCTGAAGCCTACTACAGAAAAACTGAGATGTGGTGTTACCTAGCCATCTCTCTGGTTTATATTGTGGTGTGGTTGTTGCTTTAGTCTAGAATTCAGTGACAAGACTTTTAGGGTTGCTGCTTCAGTTTTCCCACATGCTTTCTTTTCATTAAATGCTGTGTGTTGACAGTCCTCTCTCTGCTCCACAGGGTGTTGTGGTTCTGGTAGTTGTTTGTGTATGCCTTATCCAGAGTTTTGAAAACATCTATTTGTGTTGCATCTCGTTGTTCTTGTCATTTGTTTGGGGACAATAGTCAATGCAGTAACAGCAACGACCCAAGTAGGTATTAAAAATCTTCATTACTCTGAGTCCCGGTCTTCCTTGTCACAGAACCAGTTAAGAGTGTAAGAGTGGCTTCTTATGCTTGTGTGTAATGCTTATTAAATCGTAATTTCACTTGTGTTATTGTCTCTCTCAAGTAATAAAGACCTCCTGCTCGGCGACCTCAACTTCCATGTTGATGACCCTATGGACCGGAATGCCACTGAACTCCTACAAAGCCTCAACAACATCGGACTCACATAGCTCATACAAGACCGGACCTACATCACCGGGCACACACTTAACCCAGTCTTCAGAGACGGAAACAAACTCATCTTCAGCCACCTCATCCTGCTCACATGGACAACCACTCTATCGTACACTTCTGCATCAACACACTCCACCCAAACAAACCAAAACCAGTCACCATCCTTACCCGTGATTGGAACAACATGACAGAAGCAGACTGGACTCACACCCTCAGATCCAATCAGCCTATTCTCACAGGCAACTTACAGAAGGATCTAGCTGCCTTCAACAACTGGATCTCTAACTGTACCAACACCCTGGCGCGCCCTGAAGAAGATCAGACATACCAGAACTCACACTCAAGCCTGCTGGAACACGGAAGACCTAAGAAACTCCAAATGCTGTTGCAAATAATTAGAAAGAAGATGTAGAACCAGCCACAACAGCGCCTCCAGAGACACCCACAAATCTGAAAACAGAAGAAATCATGCTCAGCTCAAAGAAACCAGAAAAGTAGCTTTAGGTTCAGACTTGAATACTGATTCAACTCTGACAAAGAACTCATCAACATCGTCAAAGAATTCCGACAGCAGCCTCCAACACCATCATCCCCTCACATGTCCACTGCTACGACTTTCTGACCTTTTCCACACCAAAATACTCAAGATCTACACCATCTTCTCACCCCAACTCACCATAGAGGACATCATCATGCAACCTTCCACCACCTCTAGGACCTCCCACCTCCTAACATACTGGAACCCCCTCACCTTAAAGATACCACCAGAATCACACAGACCATCAACTTAGGGTCCCCTACAGACCCCTGCCCACACCATATGTACAACTTAGGAGGCACACTGATCAGCACCAGCCTCACCACCATCATCAACTCCTCCATTCTCAGTGGAAACTTCTCAGACAGCTGGAAAACAGACAGAGGTTAAAGCTCTCTTGAAGAAACCCTCAGTCAACCCAAATAACCTCAGCAGCTTCATACCCAGCTCGCTCCTGCTCTTTCCAGCCAACGTCCTAGAGAAAAAGAACAACAAGCAACTCTCCAGCCACCTTGAACAGCACCACCTCCTGGACTCCACCCAAGTCAGGGTTCTGTAGCAACCACAGCACGTAAACCGCCCTCCTGGTAGCAATGGAAGACATGCAGTCTATTATGGACAGATGAGAAACCACTGCTGTCATCCTTCTCGACCACTTGGTGGCTTTCGATACCTTCTCCCATGACACCCTGATCACCAGAAACCACGTCCTCAGGTCATCAACCTGTGGGAGCAAACGCAGTAGGGAATTCTCCGGCTGATGGGGCAGCCAAATCTGCAGTATCCACGTGTAAAAGTGCAGCAATTAGTTGTTCCAAAACACGTGTTGATAATGACTTATTGGCTGTCGTGCATGCTTTTCAGGCTGACACCACTTTACCCAAAGGTTTTCCTATAAAATTCTCTTATTTTTTTAATGAACAAAATGTTCCATTTGTGACTTTACCTGGGGTTTTGGATCATTGTATCCCCAACCTTGACCGCAGACATTCTTTAATAGTTGCCGCTCATGAAAGAGTCGCTTCGGCACTTGCTGGGATGGATGCCACAATTTCACTCTTACAGCAACATTATTGGTGGCAAGGTTTATATTAACAAACTAATGTTTTATGTTGTAACATCTGTCAACAAATTAAAAGTTCTACCACAGACACATTTGTTTATTTCCAATCAGCCCTTTGAATGTGTTTACTTAGATCATTGCAGTCCTTTGACTTCTGATACTGCTTTCAAATGTATTTAGGTTGCATTTGGATCATGCGTCAGGTGCCTCTGGGTTTGGCCACAGCGCTCGGCTGATGTTTGAACTGTCATTAAAGATTTGCATGTCTTCATTCCACTCGGACTAAGGCGTACCATGATACGATGAAGTACATGGGTGTGCAAGTGCATTTTTCTTCTCCGTATAGGCCTGAGGGCAATTCTGTTGTGGAGAGAATGAACCGTGACTTAAAGCAATCCTTAACGGCTAGAGTATTAGGTACAGAGCATGGTTGGTTGAATCATCTCTTTGGGGTTCAGCAGGTATTAAATAATCCCCCTAAAAGATGTCTGGGTGGGCAGACCCCGTACGAAATGCTCTTTGACATAAAGATGTATGTTCCAGACCTTGATGGCGGCAGCCGCAACCTTTGATGTAGATAACCACTTTACTGCCTTGCAGGATCTACAAAAGTGCAGTGATGACCTACCTCGCAAACATTTGCCTGCACCTCTCTCTCTACGAGTCCAGAAACTCAAATTCCTGTATCTGGTTGGCCTCTCAAAGTAGGAGACCTTGTCCACAAAAAAGTGGCCCTCAAGAAGGAATTTGGCCCAAAGTACCGTGCTCCTGTTCCAGTCCTTGGTATCCAGGGTGCAAAAACTGTAATTTTGCCACCACTCTCAGGACATAAAGAAAATCTCTTCGTTTCCATTGAACATACATTACACCATATGGCTAATACTCCCTAGTATTCCCAGAATTGGTCCTTCACAAGATTTTCCTTTACAGTCCGTGAACACCATCTGTTTCTACTTCTCCATCTTCTACAATGGATGTCGTTTATACTGATCCGCCGTTGGCAGCTCCTTCTGAGTTACATTTTTCAAATCTGACTGCTGAACCGCAACCACCCCTTTTCCATTTGAGTGCCTCAGGATACTATATGGATCAATATCATTTCTCATCAGACAGTTCTTCAGTTTCTTTGGTTCTGCATCCACCTCTAGCGCAGATTTGCATTTTTATTTCTTGGTTTAAAAACCTAGTCCCTCCTTGGATATACATTTGGACCATCTTTTCTTTGGTTCTTTTATTCATGTGGATTGGATTTGTGACTGTCTTTTTTATTCTGATCAACGGCCATTTCCTCCCAGAAAATTCTGCTGCAGAACTGGTAGATGGGGTGCTGGCTCCCCCTTCATTCTCACATAAAATGAAGACTTTTCCCTTGTCAAAATTGTATCTATTCTAGTGACTGATGGAATTGTTTGGGATGAAATTGCATTCGATATATATGGTCCTACGGAGACCCTGCAGATTCCATATTTGTTCAAAGTTTCTATGGTCGATGTAATAGTACCGGGGTAAAAATCAGATGATTGGGATGTTGATACTGTGAATTCCAGGCTTTCCGAATTGCAATATTATACTGTGTTTGACTCTGAAGATTTAGATCTTAATTCCGCTAATTACACTGCGATGTTCTGCTACCACCATTATGGACATCATTTTTTACATAGAGCAAGTGGCCAGCATCCCTACTTTAATTATACACAGTGGGAACATTATCCTACCCCACCACAGGGAAGTTCAAAAGCAGAAACAGATAAACACCCATATTACACAAGTTATGTCCTTTCAGATCCAAAATCATACTATTTTAAATGTGAAAAAGTCCAAAAAGTATATGTTTGGTCAGACCAAGCTCATATATGCGGCTTCGTTTGTCGAACAACTGGTCCTTAAGGGTTATGATTACTGGAAAGACAATATAGACCTGAAATCAGTTTGGGGTACAAACCTCTGGCAGGTCCAGGGCACAGAAAGTCTATTTTAAGCCTGTCTGATTCCCACTCAATGTATTTCCCTTACCGAAACAGATCAACTGACAACTTGTCTGGGATTGGCTAAAATTAAAGAATTTCATGCACCGACAATTCCTTCAATCGCCCGTTTTGATAATTGACAATCTAAGACAAATTATACAGAAGACCAGTTAAGTAGAATGATACAAAATGGCACATTTGATTTGTCATTTGCAACTTCTGGAGGTTGGTTATTGTGGCCAGTAGACACTAATGGTTGTCTTTCTCGTTTTCTCAATTCCACCTCCGGTTTTAATTCAAGTAAACTAGACCCACTGTACTCATAGTCAACGCATTTGAACACTATTACCACTTGTTCAGTGGGTAAACTATGCCAGCAATGGTTAGAACATTCCACACCGTCTGCAGTGAAACAACATCTTTCTCTTCTGTCCGAGGATATGAATTTATCTGATTTTTTATTAGGTCCCAAATCCCCTCGTTCTAAAAGATACTTAGATGCAGCCTACAGTGAAATTTGGAAATTATCATAACTTGAACCTGCTATGCACTTGAAACAAACTGATCAAGATAATTTGGATAAAGTACCTGCTGAAGTAGACAACAGTATTAATACATTATCATATTGTATTTGCAATTTGAACAGCATTATGTAATCTGTTATTGCTGTTGTACAGAATGAACAATATTTCGACATTGCATCATGGTCAGAGTCAGCTCAGATGTATTATGCAGTTTATGTGGACACTTCAAACACTTAAAAATGGACTTGTTCCTTGGCATTACCTGAATTGTACTGCTTTGATTTCTGCCTTTAAATTTAACTCACATATGACAATCAATGGCTAAGAAAGACACCTCATGTATCATGTTACATTTAAGAAATTTAAAAAAATCCCAAATAATGTAGCCAAAACATCTTTAGCAGTATTTTGTTCCGGTCTGGCACTCATACCTAGACACAACACAGAAATACAGCTGTTGTTTATGAACATTGGAACCTTGTCATATAGGTATGAACAGCAATAAAACAAAGAGAGAGAGAGAGAGAGAGAGAGAGAGAGAGAGAGAGAGAGAGAGACAGATATTTTGTGCGAGAAGATCACGGCTGTATCTGAGATGTAGAACGTTCATCTGTGTATGCAAAGGTACGGGGTCCGCTGCTAAACCCAAAGTTCTTTGATATATTATCAGTTTGCTTCTGTAGAAGTGGAGGGGGTTAGGCTACTCTGTCTTATAATACAACAGGGCTTTTCACAATTATATGGTTTATTAACAATGCTGATGGTATTTTTGCTAGACGGTTGTTTTCCTATTGTGGCACGTATACTTCATTCCAGAGCACAATAGTTTAAATAAACATTTCAAAATTCCTTTGTGTCTCTGTCATATCGTATTGTGGAGGAGTACGAGTTTGTGAGTGAAAGGGAGTGTCCTGTCACCGCGATCCCTGAGATGGTCAGAGTGTTGTGTTCTGGGGTGTCAATTCACTTGCCTCTCTGGTTATGAGTAGGAGGGCAAGTGAGACACTATATCTAGTCGGACTCAGGTTCATGGTACTGAGGTGGTATGGTGACTCAGTCCCTATCTACTAATTTACTATGGTTCCAAGCATAGTCCTTTTCCTGAGCAGAATCCCTTCAACAATTGTCAGTGCCCAGAACCACACCTTTAGCTCTTCACTGACATGTGAAAATGCTAACTTACAGGCTTCTTTGGGTTCAAGTTGTCTGTCTGCTGCTTGGGAGTGGTGTGTTACCACTTCTGGTTGTAAGCACCCTACCTCCACTGCCACTGCCTCAGGCTGAGTAGTTGCCTGACTAGTCAGGTCCTTTTGTGGGTCAGGTAGGGCTTTACCAGTACCAACTTTGGAGTTCTCCCCTTCTGGTGTAGAATCTCCTTGGCTCACCAGAACTGTGGCTAACAGTTGTCCCCTTTCCTACACTTCTTCTTCTTTTAGGGCTTAGCTGCACTAGCTGTAGGATCATCCCCTCCATATTCCTTGGGCGAGGCCTGGCACTAGACCAGTACCTCACTTTGGCTCAAACCAACCTCTGGGTGGTCATTACCATGGAGACAGTCAAGCAGGAGGTCTTTACTGACTACCACCCTTTCCCAACGAAGGAACCCTGCTATTTCTAGGGGCACTACAGCCACAGACTTAACAGGGACCCCCCCTGGTATAAAAATACAGCTGTTGTTTATGAACATGGGAACCTTGTCATATAGGTATGAACAGCAATAAAACAAAGAGAGAGAGAGAGAGAGAGAGAGAGAGAGAGAGAGACAGATATTTTGTGCGAGAAGATCACGGCTGTATCTGAGATGTAGAACGTTCATCTGTGTATGCAAAGGTACGGGGTCCGCTGCTAAACCCAAAGTTCTTTGATATATTATCAGTTTGCTTCTGTAGAAGTGGAGGGGGTTAGGCTACTCTGTCTTATAATACAACAGGGCTTTTCACAATTATATGGTTTATTAACAATGCTGATGGTATTTTTGCTAGACGGTTGTTTTCCTATTGTGGCACGTATACTTCATTCCAGAGCACAATAGTTTAAATAAACATTTCAAAATTCCTTTGTGTCTCTGTCATATCGTATTGTGGAGGAGTACGAGTTTGTGAGTGAAAGGGAGTGTCCTGTCACCGCGATCCCTGAGATGGTCAGAGTGTTGTGTTCTGGGGTGTCAATTCACTTGCCTCTCTGGTTATGAGTAGGAGGGCAAGTGAGACACTATATCTAGTCGGACTCAGGTTCATGGTACTGAGGTGGTATGGTGACTCAGTCCCTATCTACTAATTTACTATGGTTCCAAGCATAGTCCTTTTCCTGAGCAGAATCCCTTCAACAATTGTCAGTGCCCAGAACCACACCTTTAGCTCTTCACTGACATGTGAAAATGCTAACTTACAGGCTTCTTTGGGTTCAAGTTGTCTGTCTGCTGCTTGGGAGTGGTGTGTTACCACTTCTGGTTGTAAGCACCCTACCTCCACTGCCACTGCCTCAGGCTGAGTAGTTGCCTGACTAGTCAGGTCCTTTTGTGGGTCAGGTAGGGCTTTACCAGTACCAACTTTGGAGTTCTCCCCTTCTGGTGTAGAATCTCCTTGGCTCACCAGAACTGTGGCTAACAGTTGTCCCCTTTCCTACACTTCTTCTTCTTTTAGGGCTTAGCTGCACTAGCTGTAGGATCATCCCCTCCATATTCCTTGGGCGAGGCCTGGCACTAGACCAGTACCTCACTTTGGCTCAAACCAACCTCTGGGTGGTCATTACCATGGAGACAGTCAAGCAGGAGGTCTTTACTGACTACCACCCTTTCCCAACGAAGGAACCCTGCTATTTCTAGGGGCACTACAGCCACAGACTTAACAGGGACCCCCCCTGGTATAGTCCTCACTCTTATTGTCTCTCCTGGGACATCCTAGTTTGAGAGTACCAACTTGTCATGCACCTCAGTGTGACTGCCCCAGGTATCTCTCAGGACAGTGGCTGGGATCCCATTCATCAGTAGGTGGTGGAAGTATTTATCCCCCTCTGGAATCTCCAAATCACCTTGTGTGCCCGCTTTCCAGTTAAAGGCTAGTAAGACCTCCTCATCTGGAGAATTAACCTCATAGGCTACACTGGTAACCCCTGGAGCTACACTAGGGCGTTGGTTTTTAGGACAGCTGGGGTCCTTGGTGAGGTGTCCTGTCTTTCCACAGTTGTGACACCATGCCCTATTAGGAACCCAATTTTTTACCTTGGTACCCAGTTGTGGTCTGCGAGGTGTCTTTGGGCTCACCCTCCTAGACAGTTTTTTGGGGGCCTACCTAGGACTCCTTCCTTTAATTTTTTTCAGTGGTCCACCGTTTTCTCATGGGGGGGCTTTTTGACCTCTTTCTTTTGATCTCCCCCTTCATAACTAGTCTTGGACACTCTGGTTCTTACCAAATGATCCTCCCCAAAACTGGGGAAAAAAGTGGCCCCAGGTCTGCTAGGTATTAATGTAACTTTTCCTGCACGCAATTACTTAACAGATGTTCTTTCATTATCAAATTATAAAGACCATCATAATCATGCACATTGTTATGATTTAACCAACCTCCTAGTGTTTTCACTGAATAGTCTACAAAATCCACCCAGGTCTGGCTTTGGTTTTTTTTGTCTCCGTGAATCTAATCCTATACTCCTCAGTGCTGAATCCAAAGCCCTCAATCAGGTTACCCTTCATATGGTCATAGGATGTAGCATTCAAACAGGTGGCGGGGTGGATTCCCGCACACAGCTAATCCACAGAAGAAGCTCAGATCGTGTTACTCGTACATGTGCCCTCTTGTTGCAGGCAGATTAGCGACTATCACATTGCTATGCAGGACAATTGGCTCACATACAGCCGCTTCGCTGGTGATTCACAGATTGCAGGGGACTTCAAGCCCCAGGAGACCTTGCTGCTCGCGCCTGGAGGCGCTGACGCTACTGCTGTGCTCCTATACCACTTCACCAACCTCCCAGTTATCCCATCCCGCCCCTTCTTCCGAGAACTAGACACTCTCCTCGCCTCACTCGTTTGGGGGGCGGGCCGACACTGGGTAGCCCTATCCAAGTTACAGCTCCCAACAGATCAAGGAGGGCTAGGTGCTCCAATCTTTGAAGCCTACTTCCTAGCAGCGTAACTCCTGTGGTTTTCACACTGGACAGCAGAACGTCACATGG
Organism: Triturus cristatus; assembly: GCF_964204655.1. Classification (NCBI taxonomy): domain Eukaryota; kingdom Metazoa; phylum Chordata; class Amphibia; order Caudata; family Salamandridae; genus Triturus; species Triturus cristatus. Next base: position 272,240,519 of record NC_140581.1, read on the forward strand.
GTGAAACCAGCTCCGACACAGGGCAAATCACGCTACCGATTATCCGGCACCTATTGCTACCTGGCACAAAACCCCAACGTATATACCCATTACAAGTATCGGTGGCTCGCGCCTGCATGCTGCGTATACACCGCAGGGCCAGAGAGAAACCGCCCTACTCCCCATTACTCCCACTAGTGGGGTTTCCGCACCGTGAGGGTCACTACACGGTGAGAACACTGCAGGACTGGACAGATAGTGCACTAACGGAATGGGAGTCCCTATTTGAGTGGGGCCAATTGCGACTGTATGAACAACTAGTAGACAAATACAATCTCCCCAACGGACAATTCCTCCTACACCGATGACTTCTGGCTAGTAGCCGCCCATTGTGGAACCCACAGGCAGGAGAACCACGTTACATCCAGTCATACACACTATACTACACATGGGGGCGGGCAGACACCCCGTCACATGGCTCTATAAAGCGGTCCTAGAACTGACACTCAAACCACTGATCTCCCTGAGGCAAGCATGAGAGGACGACCTTAATAGACCTCTACATGACAAAGAGTGGGCACAAGCCCTGGAATACCCCAAAAAAGTCTCCAGAAACACACGCTTCAAAAACATACAATTCAACGTTCTACACCGATCATATTTAACACCACAGCGCTTGCAACAATACTACCCAGACACCCAGTTCGCATGCCCCAGATGCCAAGCCCCTATAGCGGACTTTCAACACATGTTCTGGAATTGTCCCACATTGCAACACTATTGGCAATACGTCCACGATACCCTCACATCAATCGGTACCATCCCAGGAATCGACACATGGGAGGTGTGCATGTTGGGAGTGTTCCGGAGGCGAAAAATTGATAAAGTACAACTATGCTTCACGTCCCTTCTACTGCTCCTAGCAATGAGAGCCATAGCCATGCACTGGAGGACTCCGGGAGGACCCCCGGTTGAGGCTTGGGTGGGAGCCACCATATTTCCATGGAATGGGTGTAAATCCTGTACCAGGTTAACCAGCACACCACACAAGCAGAACTCCCAGAGGCCTCCCATGCCCAGCCGACCCCTGTCACGCCAGCCCCGCCAGTCAGCAGCTGTTCCGCATTACAACGCTTGCCCATAGCGGACACTCCCCTAGGGCCCGCACCACAAAACACAGCCCAGGAGCCCACGATATAAACTAGCTGAGTAAGTCTTCCCCTCCCCCCGCACCGCATGTCACTAGAACAACAATGCATGCTGCCATGGAGGACCCACTGAACCCCTCCCGTCTGCGATCATTCCCCCCATCATTCCCCCCTATTGATCCCACATCAATACCCCAGTTCAGCACCCAGGTTTAAGTCCGGATACAAATCAGTTACCTAACCAACACCAGAGAGGGACTGAGCACACGGCCACACATTAGAACAGTAAGCTTTAAGTACTCATGGTAACAACGAGTAGACCAAGCCCCGTCACCGAGGCTCTGATGACCAAACAAAACTCAGAACACACAAGTCTCACATAGAACATCATCACCTATGCACAAAGCAGGGACTATACTGACCCATTAACACAACTGTAAGAGACTGCAACTATACATGTACATTGAACAAGCCTACAATACCTTTGTATACCTATGAATGTACCTCAAGATTGAAACCATTGCCGATGTTTAACTGTATCAAATATGTTTAAAAATCAATAAAAAAAACAAAAAAAACATAGACAAGTAATAAACACAAGACTCAAAAAGGAGATCCACACCAATTTTTGAAAAATAAGCTTTGTTTGCATTTTACTTTAAGACCAAGATCTTTGCCATAAGGTAAATACGTTTTCAAATATAAATACTTTTCACTTTCAAAAATCGACACTTAGAGCAATTTTGAAGCAGTTCAATGTTATCCTACGCGGAAAACAATATCGTGGTTAAGCAGGTAAGTATCACACTTACAGTTCCAGTCTTTGGGACCAAAGGTCAGCAAGGGTCAGGTGAGTACCAAAACTGCACCACCAGCGGCACTGGGGCGGTCAGGTGCAGAGTTCGGCCCAATATGTTTCAATGGAGGCTGAGGGTGCTCAGAGACACACTACTTGCGGGTAAGTAGATCGGTTGCAGGGGCCAAGCTTTGGGGGTTAGGTTAAGCACAGGGGCACAAAGCAGCACCAAACATACACTATGAGCGGCACAGGGGCAGCAGGTGGAAATTCAGCATTGGGTGTGATTCTGTTGTTTGCAAACAGGCTGCAGGCGTTGGACTGGAGGTTGCAGGAGGGAGACCAACAACAGCAGAGGTAAGTATAGGTGTAGGCGGTCATAGGGGCACCTTCAGTTCAGCTCATCAAGGTCGTGGGGCTTTGGCTGCAGCGGTACCTTTCGACATCAGAGTCTTCTTACTGGAGCCGGTCACAGTCAGTGGGAGCCTCTGGATTCACACTGCAGGTGCTGCCGTGGAGATGAGAAGAGTTCAGCCAACACTGGACTTGAGGTCAGGATCGCTGGGGAGACTTCACTGGACAGGTGAGCCGCTCAGACTTGAGCATGGGCGTCGGGGACAGAATGGGCAGGAGTTGTGGTTACAGATGATATGGAGCCTTTGGAGTAGATTCTGTTGGGCAGGGCCTCTTTCCTCAGGAGAGTGGAGTCTTTTTCTAAGGCATTAGTCCTCCCAGAGTTTTCAGAGGTCACTGGCTGGAGACAGGCCGGTAGGGCTGGGGCCAAGGCAGTCGCTGTCTTCAGTCTTCTCTGCAGAAATGTCTTCTTTCTTCTTAGGTCATCACAGATCTAATTTCTGGGTCTGTGGGAGCCACCTAAATACGAAATGTAGGGGCATTTTAGGGGAGTAGTATGTAGGCTCAATGGGCACCTTACCTAGGGTGACTACACCCACTATCATGCCACCCTCCTGTGGCAGGGGGCATAGACCTAGCCCTGGCTAGAGGAGTTCCCTCATCTTCAAGATGGAGGGGACTTAAAAGTGTTCTTAACTTCACCTCGGGGGTGGAGTTAGCACAGGTGGGCACACCTCCTACCTTTCCCTCCATTTTCACATCCAAAGTCCATATTTTGTAAAGCGCAAACTACTCACCCTTACGGGTCTCAAGGCGCTGGGGGCCGTCATGGAAATTAAGTGAGATATTGCCCAGAGTCACAAGGTGCTGAGCTGAGCTATCGCCGGGCCCGGGGATTGAACCGTGAACCCTGTGCTCCGAAGTCAGCTGCCCTGGCCGCTGCACCACACCGCTCCACAAAGTGGGGATGTAAAGTGGGGCTGCCATCTGCTGCTAGCAACAGCGGCTGGGGGTCACATTACAAACATGGCAGGACTTTGAAGCTTCCCCTTCGAGCACTGGACCATCCTGGGGGAGGAGGTGTGACACCTTTGCCCAAGATGTGCATTATTTCTGGTCCCAGAGAGCAGATGCTCTCCACCCAGGGGTCCAGAAACATGTCTGTGTGTGGCAGGCTGACTAAAGCCTGTCACCAGGGTCGGCAGGTTTTCAGGGGGTACCTCTGAGGTGCCCTCTGGGTACATGGTTCAATAAATCCCACAATGGCATCAGTGTGAGTTTATTGAAAGGAGTAATTTGGTACCAAACACTCCTGGGTTCAGAGAAGCCATAATGGCGCTGTGGAACTCAAGTTCCCAGCCCATGTACTCTCTATGGCTTCCCTGGCACTTACAATATTAAGGAATAGACCCTAATACTGTAGGGGCATATCTGCTAATGCAGACATGCCCACACCTGTGATATAGTGCACCATGCCTTAGGGCTGGTGAGGCCTGCTATATGGGTGACTTCCCTATATCTCGGGCAGTGCTAGTTGGCATGGCACCCAGACAGTACAGTGTTCCATGACGACTTGGTTGTTTTGTGTGCACCAGCCATGGACGCTGCAGTGGCAGTCTGCATGGCCTAGGTGAGGGGTCCCTTGGGGACCCTCTTCAGTCCGCATGCCCCAGGTACCAAGGTTCCTTTTAATAGGGACATACTGGGGGCCTGAAAGGCCAATTGTGGTGCAGTTTTAGGGAAGTAACACTGGTACTGGGAACCTGGACAGCAGGGACCCAGTACTCTACAGTCAAAGTTGCATCAAAAGCCAAGCAAAAAGTATGTGTGGGGGCTACTGCAACTTGACCCCATTTTCTCACCCCGACATTATTGCTTCGACCACCTGTATCATAATGAGGGCCCTAATATAAAAACGCCATCACAGGAATATGAATGTTCACAGACATATAGCATTTTTTTGTTTAGTTCATTTTTTGTAAAATCTATCCCATATTCGTTTACCTCTGCACATGTTCACAATGTGGATTCTGCTTGTCGCTTTTCAAATAAAGGTAAATATGCCACGTAAGAAACACACAGAACAATAACAAAAAGACATGTGCAAGAATGAGATATTTTAAGTTGGGTTACATTGACACAATCTACTTATTGGACTAATTAGACCAGGGTACCATTTACTAGGGACTTACAGGGGGTAGAAGTACCAATTGAAGATTTGTTCTTAGGGAAGAAGCACTGGCTAAGGGGACCTGGTTGGCTGGGACCATGTGCACTACAATTGAAATCATATTAAGAGCAAGCAAAAAGTGTGGGGGGGTAACCATGCAAAAGAGGTAACTTTCTCACAGTGTATCATTGCACTTCCACGGGAGGGCTTCAGTGTCTGAAAGTATAAGACTTTATTGTGCTTACAAATACAATGCTTACAAATACAATACAATACAAATGCAGGCTTGCCCAAATGTTGTTTGCATGTGTCAGCATATCATAGCCAGACTGTTTAGCTTTGCCATTGCTTATTTAAAATTTTCAGGGATCGACATTTATAGTAGCTTTCACAAATTCAATCCATTTTTTTTATTTACATGATGGCATAAGGCGTTCACAACAATGTAACTATTTTTAGAATTGGGTGCAGATACAGCAGTGGTATATGATGCATCTTGCCCCTGCAACCACTATGTCCCCAGGAAGGTCATAGGAACCACTGGCTGTTCGGCCTTTCATTCTGTGGTTTAGCTTGGTTGAGCCAACCTGGAACATTCCTGCATGCACTGCAGCACCTGGTAATATTCCACATGCCAAACTGTGGCAATACCAGTATACATCTGTAGTAGTGGCGGCCGCCACAATCAAAAAGTGGTGGGAGCTTGGGAGGAGGACTGCAGGGGGAAGTTTAATTACCATTTTAAAAATGGAAGACTTTCCTGAAGCTGCCAGCTGCCTCCCGAGTCGCGCCTCTGTGTTCTTCTTCCTGGTCCCAGCAGACACTGAGACAACATTAAATACTCCCTGTGCAATCCCCACTCTGATCTCATGCTACAAGAGAAAAAAGAAACTGATTGGGTAAAGGTTGATAGAACTCACCAAGAAGTAAAAGAATCTGTACATGCCTATTATGAAAGGTTGTTATTGGCTTTTAAACAATGCAGTGGTGATGAAAATTTGAGTGAGAAAGATTTGAGTCATTTTGTATATCGATTTGTGTATGGGTTGCGTCCTGAACTAAGTGAAATGATTAAACAGCATACTGTGGATTGGCAAAATAAAAAGATAGATGAAATATTGAGGCATGCAAAATATTTTAGCGATGAGATTGAAGCCAAACAACGTAAGTTAAAAGAAAAAGCCATGTGGGCTCAAGTGAAAGTGGCAGAAAGACAGGAAGCCCAACTGATTGAACAGGCAAATGGCATGAGCATGAAACAAAAACCCAATATTGGGAATGGAAAAGGACAGATTAGTATAGAAGAAGCCAAAAAGAAGTGGCCATGTCCTAACTGCGGAAAGATAGGGCAATGGAAATCCGAGTGTAAATTTCCCCCAAGTGCTAATAGCGATAATGCATCATTGAATCCACAGGTGCAGAATGAGGTGAGTTGTCAACCACAGTGACAGCAGCAGGTTGTTGCCCAACAGTGTCAGGTGCCAAAACCGCCTTTTCCACAGAGCGTAAATCCTCAGACATACAGTAATGAGACAGGATTCTACAACGAAGAACAGGTAACTAAGCTGCCGCGCGCTAGTGCTGTTTCGCAGTATTGGCTACAACGCGATGAGAGTGAGTCAGAAGAGAGTTATTGATGGTGCCGAGGAGAGGAAGAAGAGTGCGTACTTGGCGCAACTCTGGAAGTAGACCAGACAGGCCCTTTTGTGGATGGAAAGATAAATGACGAAAACTTTACTTTCCTAGTAGATACTGGTGCTACTCGTTCAACTGTTAGATCAGCTGTTGCTAAAAATCTTCCTCTCTCGGATGAGACAATCCAAGTAGTTGGAGTATCCAACAGACAGATGAAAACGTATCTTACTGGACCAGTTAAGGTCAAAATAGGGAAATTTTCCGAGATGCACCGTTTTGTTCGTGTGCGATACCAGCCCTGTAAATTGGTTAGGACGGGACTTGCTGTGCAAGATGAACTGCACAATTTTCTGTACTCCTGATGGCATAGCCTTTGAGATTCCTGATGAGCATGTACTGTAAAAAATGTCTATAGCTAATATGGAACCTGAAGTTACTGAGGCATTTGCTGTATTTGACCCAGAGGAATTGCCTCAGGTATTGAAGAAAACAGTGAAAACGGAGGTATGGGATTTCACGGGAGAAGACGTGGGATTAATGAAAAATGTAGATCCCGTAAAAATTACTGTAAAGGAAGGAGTAAGTTACCCAAATATTCCACAGTGCAAATTGACACCCGAGATAATTGCAGGAGTTACTCCTATAATAGACAGAATGATTGAACAAGGTATTTTGAGAGAAATAATGAGCAGTCCATGTAATTCGCCAATTATGGGTCTGAAAAAGCCTAACGGAACTTTCAGGATAGTACAAGACCTGAGAAAAGTGAATAAAATTGTTGTATCATGCTGTCCCATTGTACCAAATCCTTCTGTGATTCTATATCAGATTCCTCATGATGCAAAATGGTATACAGTGATTGACTTGTGCCATGCTTTCTTTTCCATTCCATTGCACCCTGATAGCCAACAGATTTTTGCGTTTCGGTTTGGCGAACGTACTTTGGCATGGTGCCGAATCCCACAGGGATATACAGAAAGTCCATCGATATTCAATCAGATTTTGAAGAAGTCCCTAGAAGATTTAAAAATGCCCGAAACTTCGGTACTGGTCCAATATATCGATGACCTATTGGTGGCATCGAGAACTCAAGAAGCTTGCGTAGTGGATACTGTTGCATTGCTGAATCATTTAGCAGATGGAGGACTTAAAGTATCCCCATCAAAGTTACAATTTTGTCAAAAGGAAGTACAGTATTTAGGCCATAAAATTGAAAAAGGGCTAAGAAAAGTGACTGCAGATAGAATCAGGATAATCAAAGGAATGAGAGCCCCAATGACTCAGAGAGGGGTGAGAATGTTTCTTGGAATGGTTGGATATTGACGTCAGTGGATTAGTAATTTTTCATTGATTGCAAAACCTCTGGTACGTTTGATAAAGAGTGATATAAAAGACACCATTGAATTAAATAAAGAGGAATTGAAGGCTTTTAAACAATTGAGAGATGGTTTGTGTGAAGCCCCAGCTCTTGGCATGCCTGACTATGAGAAAGAACTTGAGCTCTATTGCAGCAAAAGAAATGGATGTGCACTTTCCGTACTAGTACAGAAACATGGAAAATTGAGAAGACCAATTGCATATTTTTCAGCTATACTAGATCCCGTAGCTGTGGCATTGCCTGGTTGTTTGAAAGCTGTAGCAGCTACTTGTAAGAGTCTGGAACAGAGTGAAGCAATTGTGATGGGATATCCTGTGAGTGTGTTTGTGCCTCATGATGTGGCGATCCTTTTAACTAGGAGCTGCACTCAGTTTATGACACATAGTCGTCTAACTAAATATGAGAAAGTCATATTAGGTGCAACAAATGTGAGCCTTGTGAGGTGTCTGAATGTGAACCCTTCAACACTGTTACCTGATGCTGAGATTGTGGAAGTCAGGGATGATGTGGATCATGACTATTTGGAAGTGCTTGATTTTTGTACCAAGCCACGCCCTGATATAAAAGATGTACCTCTGACAGAAAGTGACTATGTGATGTTTGTGGATGGGTCATGCTTGAGAACAGACGAGGGAATTTTGAGTGCAGCATACGCAGTGTGTTCTGTAGCAGCTGTACTGGAAGCATCTTGTCTGAAAGGTGTGAAATTAGCCCAGGTTGCTGAACTATTTGCATTAACAAGAGCGTGCAAGTTGGGAAAGAATCTGAGAGTGACTGTGATTATCGATAGTCAGTATGGCTTTGGTGTGGTGCATGACTTTGGGCAAATTTGGTCCCAAAGAGGATTTTTGACATCGAGTGGAACTCCTATAAGGAATGCAGAAGTGGTTGGAAAGTTGCTTGAGGCGATACAGCTGCCTAAGCAATTGGCAGTAGTAAAGTGTGCTGCCCACTCGAAGTCCGCTGATTATATATCGGCAGGAAACGAGTTTGCTAATGACATGGCACAATATTGTGCACGAAACAAGAATTCAGTGAATCGTGGCAGGGAAAAAGAAATGAATTCATGTCCCTTGCTTTTTACTAACACTGTAAACACATGGGAGGAAGTGAGGCAGTTACAAGAAGAAGCAGGAGACGAGGAAAGGAAACAGTGGCTAAAAGCAGGATGTGCACCACGAGAGACAGATCATGTGTGGGTTTATCGGGATGGAAGACCAGTCATGCCTGATAGCATGGTTTCTACCATGGCACGGATGTATCATGGACAAGCACATGTGGGAAGAGATGCTATGATCAGACTTTTCAAACAGACATGGTATAATGCCAAGTTTAGACTTGTAGCTGAGAGCCTATGTCAGAGATGCCTTATATGTCAGCAATACAATCCTGGAAGAAAACCAGTGGTAGGTCTAGGAACGATAGGACGAGAAGGAGGGTCTTTCACAAGAATGCAGATTGAACATTGCACAACAGTGGGGGGCGCAGTCAGCCCCCTCCCCCACGAGGTGGTGTCGGGATCTAGACGGGGCCATGTTGGCGGAAGGGGTAATGTGTAGCAACAGGGGGTGCCCCCGTAGATGGCAGCGGATTTGGGAAAAATGGAACAAATTCAGGGGTAATATATGTGAACCCCCTCGGTCGGCCTCAGAGTCCGAACTAAGCGAATGAAGGATGGGCAACATTGCACTATTGGGGAGGTCACGACAAGAGTACGGGAGAGAAGATGGGACAGACAGTAGGATGTGTGAACATGGTAGTCGCAAGGACAAAATACGGTTAATGAGTGTTGTACGATGATAGATTTGATGACGAACTGGGTTATGAAGATGAAACCTGTATTGCTAAAGGTGTACATTTCTTTCAATAAAAATTGTTTCAAAAAAAGAATGCAGATTGACTTCATTGAAATGCCCCCCTGTAATAGGTTGAGGTATGTTCTAGTGGTAGTTTGTCTGTTTTCTCAATGGGGGGAAGCATACCCAACTAGAGAAGGGATGGAATTACTGTAGCAAAGCTACTATTGAGAGAGTTCATTTCCAGATTTGGTTTTCCAGTCACGATCGAATCGGATAGAGGAAAACATTTTCATAATGAAGTCATGAAACTGATTTGTAAAGCATTGAATGTACAACAGAAACTGCATTGTGCTTATCGCCCAGAGGCTTCTGGTGTGGTGGAACAAGTAAATGGCACCATTAAAAACAGATTGGGAAAAATGTGTTTAGCCACAGGTTTGAAATGGCCTGATGTCTTGCCTCTAGTACTCATGACTTTTAGATCTATCCCTGATAGGAATACTGGATTGAGTCCCCATGAAATACTAATGGGAAGGGCAATGAGACATGTTTTCATTCCTGTCAACAAACTATTGCCTATATCTGATGACTTGGTGTTGGATTATTGCAAGGGATTGGCTGATTCCGTTCATTTTGTGTTTCATCAGGTTGGATCGGATGCAACCACTCTTGAAAAAAAGCCAGCTCATGATCTAAGCCCAGGTGACTGGGTGAGAATTAAAGTGCATAGAAGAAGAAATTGTCTAGCCCCACGGTGGGGTAAACCACGTCAGGTAATCTTGACCACGACGACAGCTGTGAAATGTGCAGGAGTGAAGAATTGGATTCATGCTAGTCATACCTTGCGAATTCCAAATCCAGTGGATAACAGTGAAGAAGAATACTTTGAAGAATCCGATACCAGTTCTGAGTCAGATTCGGAAGAAACAAGAACAAGATCAACTCCTGAAAGGGGGGAGTTAGAATCAAGTCCAGTTATTGCACCAGCGGATCTACCATTAAGAAGGAGATTGCAAATTTCTGACACTAGCTCAGAGTCAGATACTGAACCAGTACAAGTACATGAAAGACTAAATGAAAACAGTGAAGAGACTGTCAAAGAAATTCTTGATAAAGAAACTCCGCATGAAAAAACAAGAGAAATTCCACCTGAAATCGCAGAGGTAGATGGTGAGGTACCAGATACAGATAGAGAGGGAAAGATTGTTGCGGAAGACCCTCGAGGAGGTGTAGACCATACATCCAGGTAGAAGAAGGGATAGTTAGTCAGCAGGAAGATTTTGTGGAAGAAACACGAGGAGGGACAGAAGTAGATAAGAAAAAGGAAGTGGTGGAAAGAAAGACTACTGAAAGTAAGAGTCAAGGTTGCACTGAATCTGAGGACAGTGAGGACGAAGTACAGGAAGGTCGAGTTCTGAGAAAAAGAGCATGGAGAACTGAGAGAAGTGAAAAAGGAAATAAGTTGAAAAGGCCAGCAAAGGAGGAAGTTTGGCCAAACAAAATAAAGAGATTGAGATACCGATTGACACGAGTAAAGTCATCCAGAGCTGAACAAGTGAATGAGGTGTCTAGCCAAGAGAAATCAAAAGACGTTGAACAGACACCGTGAGAGGAAAGAAAACAGACTAGGAAACCTAACCAGCAGTATAAGTCACCAGAATGGTCATACGTGGCACTTCCTGAAGTACAAGAGGAAGCAGACAGCCAAGGGGATCTAGGGGTGACTATACCAGTGGTTGAGGAAAATGAAGAATCGGAAATCCTGAGAGTTATCTTGTCCGACATCGGAGAAGAGACGGATGTTCAGGAAGTTCTGAATAAAGATTGTGAAAGTAAAGTGAAAGACGATCAAATGCCAAATTGATGAAACCAAGGTGTTCCAGAAGAGAATTTTGAAAATACCGAACAAGAGACATGTCAGAAAAGAACCAAGTAGGCGCCTAGAGCCTTGGGTTTAGACGAAAGTTGTTGTGTGTGGACGAGGCTAAGTCAAAAGACACTGATCATTTTCCGAAATGGCGCACACAGAAAGTAGAAAATCTACATGTGTGTTCCTTCGAAGATGGTGCAAGGTGTGTTGCTGTTGTACAGGCAGGATTACTAATGCTTCTGTGGAGTGCGTTAGCTTTAATAGTTTCATTTAAAGTAACGTTTGAGACGATAGAAGGTCGTAGTGAAAATAAAACTGATGTAGAGAAGATTCATGATATTAATCCGACTAGAGGAATAGATAGAACTTATTTACATAAAGATAGGTCCATAACTGATTTTTCTAACAATGTTTTCTCAAAATTGTTGTATGAATATGTAAAAACAATGGGTGTGAGAGATTGCTATGTCTTCATGCAGTTGCCTGCATCAGTGTCTGAGGGAGTCACTTACCATCACCTTCCAGTAACATATGGAATAACATGTAGCGTATTATCAAGTTTGTTTTTATAAAACAGGGAAACTAGAATATTATTTTTCTGATGTAGATAACATTTTTTCACTAGTACCCGTAGTTCCTGAACTAAATAGAGTAAAACCTGGTAAAGTTTTAGGTGAATTTTTTCTAGAAACTAGAGAATTAACTTTAGAATCAGTATTTAGAAATAATCTCACTTGTAGTTTGAAGAGAGAAAAAAAGACGTTTCCAGATATGGTAGAAGAAAGGAGAATCAAAATGAAAAGGAAGATACCTGAGGGAAAAGAAGAAAAGACAGTCTGGGATGTTGAAAGAGAAAAACATTTGAAAGGAGAAACTAGTCCAGCTATTGCTCTAGATTGGCCTCAGAAAGGGAAATTGTGTATTAGAAGAAATCAAACTGTGTATGATAATTACTTCATGGGTGCAAGTGATTGCCATGATACTTATAGAATCATGGGTGGATGGGGATTTAAAGGAGGAAATGATCCGGTATTCCCTGGATTATATTTTATCTGCAGGAACAAAGCTTATTATCGATTACCTGACCATTGGTATGGCACATGTTACCTAGGCCTGGTTTTCCCAAAGATATTTCATGTGGGAAGGGGAAAAGATGGTGCACATGAGATAGGTAGGCAACTAACACGTAGAAGGAAAGAGAGTTGTGCAGAAATTGTAGGGGATATATTTGGAGTACTGATACCAGCCGTTGGAATATCTCTGAATGCACACAAAATTAGAAAATTGTCTACAGTAGTGGATCGCTTATCAACAAGCACTGCTGGAGGATTTTTATTGGTAAATACAGAAATGGTTGCCATGCGAGCCATGGTGATGCAAAATCGACTTGCCCTTGATATTATTTTGGCCAAAGAGGGTGGAGTCTGTGGAATGCTGAAGGTTCAACATTGTTGTACTTATAATCCTGACGAAATTCAAGATTTAAAGACATACATAAAGAATATAACTGATTTGCATGAGGAGATTGCTCCACTGGAGGTTGAAAGTGTTTGGGAGAAGATTGGAAAAGGGTTCTCTACTATTAAGAACTTTTTACTAAAATTAGGTAGTACATTTATTGGTAAGATTTTAATTCCAGTAACGTGTGATATTTTTAGTATTAATTCTGAGATTAGGATGTTTATGTGGTAAAAGAAGAAAATTACAAAATCATATAAAACGAGAAGCTGCTGAGAAAAGAGAGAAAGAAAGAAAGGAAAGAGAAATGGAAGATATAGAATTAGAAGAATGGAAAGAGAATGTGTATAAAAAGACAAGAGAGGATGAAACAGGGGAAACAATCATGTGACCTAACAAAACTTAAGAGAACTGAATTCATTTCTATTATAAAAGTTATCAAAATTTAAGGGATTTATGGTGATATTAAAAATCACCAAAGGGGGGATTGATGGAGCAGGTAAAGCAACATTTTGTATACCTTCTCTATTTTGCATGAAAATACTAATTACGTAATCGATTTATATTATAATTTGAATTAACTGGGTGCTGTGTTATACTAACCAACAACTTGCATTTTTGGTAAACACAAATTACAACCGGGACTCATTGCTATTTGCATGGCAGAATAACTCTAATAACTAATTGTGGTACGCCTATTAACAGTAGTATGTGTGGCGATAGAATATTGCATGATGTATGTTGCTTTGGTGACGTTTGCGTTCCTGTTAGGACCGAATGGTGAGTTTATCGCTTTAAATGTCGCTATAAGCTAGGAAAATACTAATACATAAAGGGATTAGTGAGGGTTTAACATTAGAATCTTCATTTCCACATGCTAATGACTCTTTTGTGTTTGTTTTGCTTAAGTTGGCATTCAGGCCTACCAAGCCATGACATTCAAAAGGGAGTTCGGAAGTGGCCACCGTCTCGTGAGCGCGATGTTTACTGCTCCGTAGATCTCCAGGCATCCTCAATTCAGAGCACAGTGTTCCTGGTCAAGGATAGGAACATGGAGGACTGTCAAACTTCAGTCAGAGAAAATCAACGCAGGAAACAATGATCTTCCACAACCAGGAAACAACAATGTTGCATGATTATGACATAAACCGAGGAAGTGACTCAGCACTTCTCTGAGAACCAAAGTCTCTGGGAAAGTCGAATGATGTTAAAATTTTCTTCAAATGGACCAATCAAAACTCATTATTGCCAAATAAATGTTTCATGTTCCTCAGAATTTTATTATAAAAAGGGTAGTAGAATAGGGAGGAGTTATCACGCACCCCTTTAACCCACAGGGGATGACGGATGAGCTACATGCTTGCACGATTTTTGGTCCTTTGGGGATCTTTGGGACTGTGTCGTGCTGAGCAAAGAATTTTCCCGGACTTCTGAGTCTTGACCTGCTTTCTATTGGGACAATTGAGCAGAGAATTTGGTTTATGCAGACCCAATTGAATTAGAAAAGACCCCGATAGCAAGAATAGGTAAATAAAAATGTCATGCAATTTGTGTTGATTGACTAAAATTAAAATTTGATTGACAGAAATGCTAATTATATAATTGCAAACAAGATTTTAGATAAACAAAAATTTAATTAACAGAAATTATGAGTTTGTGGTTTTTCCATTAGGTGACTAGAGGAATCTGAAGCTTTAATGTGTTTTAGCTGGTTCTAAATCACCATCAACCAGTCCAACTAATTGGTCCGTCCACCAAGTGGTGGAGTGCCTTGATGTTAAGGTTAGGATTCTATAGGTGGTGATGTAAATATGTATATTTTGTAATATAATTTTTCTTCCCAATAGGTAATAAGGTACATCCCCACATGTCCAGCGGGATACATCGATTCCTCCTGTACACAGACTCATGAGAGAAAACGGATGTGTGTTGGTGTTATGGGCCCCACCAAAGAATGCGTGTGTGAATGAGTCAGCGTGACGACGAGTCTGTGGCGCAGGGAGGATATGTAAAAATTGCCCCTTTCGTGCTGGATCAACACCTACCATTAAATCCACTAATGTTGTCTTTTTTTATATTTTTTCTCTTTGTCATTTTAAAAGTAATTGAACTTCATTTCTTTTGTCTTCAAACATCATATAAAGTCTTTCCAATTGTTCAGGCTCTTCTTTAGAAGCTTCTTCAACACCTTCCATTTGTCTGACACATTAAGTATTTTTACTTTTCTTTTTAGCATCTATCATATTTTGTTTGTCCCAACTTTCATTTTTATTCCATGTCTCTTTTTTTCCTTTCTTGAATCTGCATACACTTGCAAGTGTTATCCTATTGCTGGACATGTTCTCAAATGTGAAATTTTAAATCCACATCTATAACATAACATTCTTCCTTTTGTTTGAAATTCTATTTTTTCTGTATTACTAATTTTCATTGACATCTGTCTTACTTATTTTATAGTTTTCATTCTGCTTTGTACCATGTTTGCAGCATGTTTTTGGACTCTCATTTCTGTTTTTACCAAAATTTCCTGTAAATCATAACTTTTCTCTAGAAGTTTTTTTTCCCTAATCTTTATTGAGTTGCAACCTTGAATTATTCTTAATCATTATGCGTATTTATTATTGAATTTTTCAAATTCACAGAAAGTTACTAATTTATGTAGTTGTGTAACATACTCATCCACTGTCTCATTTTCCTTTTGGAATGCCATACTAAAATTATATCTATCAAAAGTCTAAGTTTATTTGTGGATCAAAATTTTCATTTAAACATTTGATGAGACCTTGGTATGTATGTCGTTCTTGTTCAAGAAATGTAATTATTAAGTCATCTACGTCATCTCCCATTGAGTAACAAATCTTTGGCCTGTTCATCAGTGTACTTTTTCCACGTTGCTTTAAAAAAAAAATACAAATCTTCTCCTCCATTTTTCCCACCTTTGCGTAATATTTTGCTGATCTGAAATGTCAAAAGGAAATGGCCTTCTAAAAATTGTACTTGAGACACTTCCTATACTTTCGTCTTCACTATATATTTCAGAGTCTACATTTATTGTTGCTTGACTATTTGTTTCTTTGTTCAAAATTATTTTTAACCTTCTTTTTGTAATTTACTGTTCAAATTATCAGCAAATATAAATTGCCTGACATTAAAAGATCACTGTATTCTTTCCAATTGTATTGTCCCAATAATGTGCCTTGTTCCAAAATGGCCGCAGAGATTTTAACACAACCTCGCAAGATTTAGCCTTTCCTCCTTTATTATTATTGTATTGTTATTTGTAATTAATGCTGGCAAGTTTCCTCAGATTTATTATCCACTCTCTCATTTATTGGCCTCTCGCTTGTTATTGGCTTCTCGCTCGTATATATTAATACACGGCACAACGCGAGTGCCTGATTTCAAAATGGCGAACTTTGCTCAAATTGCGCATGCGCGATGCCCGTAACTACTTTCCTCTGCTTGCTTTTTTTTTTATTGGCACTCACCGCTTGCTTCGCACACTGCCGCTTTCCAGTCTTTCCTGCCACAGAAAACTTCCACATCGGCTGCAGCACATCGAATTTACGTCTCAACAGGTGGCAGTGCTGTTCTTCAAACGTTGCACGCATTAGTCTCCCATCCTCGCCGCCATTGTAAGGAACCCAAAAGCCACCAGAAACCCAATATGCCATCCCTGTAATTGAAAGCATTCATTACAGGCTGTATGATACGTTGAACGACATCTTGTAATAGCTCTGCAGCTGATGGTACACCAAAACGTAGTCTCTTATAATGGAACTGACCAACATGTGTAGAAAAGGTTTGTTATGTACCTGCACTTCTCCTCAAGTTCCAACTGATGATATCCTTCATTCAGAGCCAGGTGAGAGAATACCTTTACCTAATTCAATTGTGTTATCAGGTCAGTAATGTGCAGACCTGGATGTCGTTCTCCTGCCATGACCTTGTTCACTTAACCGCTTAACCGCGGCGCGAATTCGGTTTGAAAAAGTGGGCAGGGCGCGTCGGCCAATGGATGTGCGCAGCACTAGCCAGGTAGTGCTCGCGACAGCCGTTGGCCGACAGGAGCACGGAAGGGGTTAACGCATTGTCACACAGATGTGTGCTGCTCCTTCACTTTCCTTTTTGGGTACTACCACTATGGGAGAAACCCCGGGAGTTGGACCAGTAGAACACTCAATGATATTGGCTTGAGTAAAGATTCAAGTTCTTTTTCAACAGCTTCCTGTAAGTGAAAGTCAACTCATCTGCGTCTTTGAGCAATAGTACAGATGTCCTCATTGATGCGTAATTGGACTTTCATAGTCCTGAGCTTGCCCAACCTGTGAAACCAAGTGAATTGACTTACTATAACATTTCATGATGAGCATTCATGTTATAGTTCATGGATCAGATATCAGTCCTATATCAGCGGCTGCGCTGAAGCTGAGTAAACTGGCGCTGGATGCCGTACCTTGAAGTACATGAATGGGCACTTTTACTTTGTTTTTTTTATGCTTCACCATAGCCACAAATGACCTTTGACTTTTTATGGTGTTGATGCAGCTCATGTATACACTTTAGTTTTCAATTACGTAAGTCAGGGCAATGGAGACAGTTCATTGTATTTCTCCTCAGGCATAATATTTATTGATGCACCACTATCGATAATGAAAGGTATTGAACAACCGTTGACCTTTGGTGTGATCTTGAGACCATTTTTGAATGACTTTGGTGTTTTGTCATGTCAGTTTCTCTTGCACCAATGTTTTTCCTCACAAGCGGTCAGTACAACATGTGCATGCTTCTCTGAAGTGAACATCGACATGGCACACCCATCTTTTTCATTTTCACTTGTTGTTGACACAGACGAACTATTTGACAAAGATTTAGATGTCAATCAATTTCGTTTGGTTTCCATTTGCCTCAGCTGATGTGGTCTCTGGGCCTTATGGGCATGTGTCGAATGTCGCTTCTGGAACGTTTGAACGGCCATTTTGTCTTTGCGCTGTGACGCACCTACTTTTTCTTTCCTCTTGCAAACCATCACAAAATCATTCTCCTTTCCACAGCCTTTGCAGATCTGCTCAATGATGGGACATCTAACTTTGTGTGGAAACAAAAATCCACACCTGAAATACAACTTGTTTTTATGTGGAGAATTTTCCTTGTGTCCCTCGGTCTTGTGCTTTGACTGATTTCTCACATTCATGACTGACTCATTCTGAGCACCTCTGGCCACAATGTCACAAGCTTGTCGATCAGCATGCTCTTCAGCTCTGGCAGCCATGAGTACTCGCTCTAGACTGAGAGTTTCTCTCAGCATTCATCATCTGAATGCATCTGACAAGGATCTGTCAATTACTCTGAGGCATGTAGCTTCCTCATCATTAAATTAATTGAACTTATAATGTTTGATGAGCGTATCCAGTCTCTCAATGAATTCATTGATGGTCTCACCAGCTTTCTGTCTTTCTTGATTAAAGATGTATGTTTCGTAATCTACATTTGGTATTGGGTATTGAGACTCAAGACTTCTTTGATGTGACTGTATGTAATTTCGTCAGCTCATGGCCTTTTCTTTATGACTTCTTTCACACATTCACTAGCAAGACTCTTAAAACATGATCATTTTCTTGTTATCTTCTTCTTCAGTTGCATAAATGAAATCATCAAATGTTTCTATCTAGGCAGTCTATCTGTTGGCAATATTGAACATTTTGGCTGTATCGAATGGCGGTAGGGGTTATAAGAAGGGGGTGTCATTGTAACCATTGGTGGAACTTACTGACATGGAGAGTATAGTTCTCTCCACCACTGCTTGGTGATCTTTTCAATGCAAACTATCCCTGAGGCCTTGTGACCTGCTGGCCTCTGAATCATCTTTGATAATGCCATGAAACAGGACCCCTTTCTTAGTCTCCATTGGAGAAGCAAACAGTCACAATTCCTATCTTTGCTATCAGCTCTCTGCACTTCAGGAACCTATGGAGTTGTTCTGAGCCCAATTCAGCAACTTTGTTGGGGTGCTGCTTCAGATATGGATGGCTCTGCAAGCATAACCCAGGGTGCTTTCCCTAGAGTCACTCACTCCAGCATTGTGGCATGATGACTCTATTTACTCAGAACTGGAAAGCAGATGACCGTTGCTTTTATCACTTTGCCTTTAAGCGATTCTTTGTGTTGTCCGACACCTGGTTGATCTGCCTCTAGCATTGTTACTCCGTACAAATTTATGGCTTTGAGTTGCTTAGTATTGCACTACCTTTCAGTGATACTTCCAGAACCTTCAAGTGCTTTACATGGAATTGGGGCTGCGCTTTGACTCCACATACGCCAAATGCCGATTTCGCGTTTCGACGAAGGCGCACGTGGCACGCCAAGCAGTTTGCTAGACCACGTCAAACTCTCTGGGAGAGCAATGTTGATATTTGGGTTACTTATCCCCTGTCTCGTCGCCAGTTGTAGCATCCTCCCCAGCCTGAGCACTCACCAATTACTACGCCACACAGAGCTTAGTATAAAACGTCTTTATTCTTCTGTGTGTAACTGCGAAATCAACTTTCTAAACTTCCATTCACTTAACTACGCTCTAACATTTACATCTCAGTTCTACAGAGTCCATCAGGAGCTACAAACATTCCATCATTACATGCTCACACGACACTACAATTAGTGTAATAGAAATGATAGAGACAGTGACCTCTATTGGTCTACTCTTATTTTGTTAAATGGTTACCATAGTTTCTGGTGAATCAAAAAGAGAAAAAATATGAACCAAAGCAATTGTTGATAACTTCTTTGTGCAAATCTCAGCAAAACTGATGACTTCTTTCACAACGCATTCAGGTTCAGTTGCTTTAAGTCAGAATCCGCACTTGCAGCTGCTTCAGCTTGGGTATCTGTGGCTACCTGTGACTCAGTTACTACAAACCCTGAACTTGCTCCAGCTGACTCTGAGGCTTCTAATCACACTCTTCGTCTTCTTCCTTGGGACTCCCAGGATGTACTGGATTTGTCCTTTGTGCCTCAGTAGTAGCTGCCTTTTCTCCAGCTTTTATTCATTCTCCGAGTGTGGGATTCATGTATCCAGTTCGGTAGATCTCCACATTTAATGTCAGTAGTAGTGACCAGGATTAAATAGAAGGGGCCACACCATCAACGATCCAGGCACGATTTCCTCAAGTGCTTCTTCACCAAGATCCAATCACTGGGATTAAGGTCTGAGCAGTGTTCCTGCCTCAGGAATAGAGTCACCAGTTCAACATGATGGGAGACAGAATGCACATAATCAACCAGGCCTTTGCAGAAGTCAAGAACCATGTCATCTGTAATATTTACAAGTGCAGTCGCAGGCATGGAAGGAAGGGCGTTGTGCCATTTCAGAGACGTGAATGCATACACTTTAGCAAGATGGGACTTCAATGTCTGATTAACCTGTTCCACAATTCCGCAAACTTCAGGATGGTAACTACAGTGAAATCGCCAGCTCACCTGCAACGCTGCACACACGTTTCATGACCTTATATTTAAAATGTCTACCATGGTTTGATTCAAGAGAAACCATAATCCCAAAATGAGGATTTAACTGTCTCAACAGCGATTTGACCACAGTAAGACTGTCATTTCTTCTGGTAGGGAGACCATTCAGGGCCGGACTGGGACCACAAACCAGCCCTGGCAATTACATCGGACCGCCCACCCGGGCAGGGATTTTAGGTGCTGGTGGAAAACACTGCTGTTGCAATTTTGTTACAGCGGGCTGATTTTGCAGCACTGCTGCAAAACTGGCCCCCATCGGTCCAAAACCGGCCCCCTACCCTCCGCCCACCTGGAAAACGCCTGCTGCCTGCTATGGCCAGTCTGGCCCTGAGCTCATTGCAGACAGGCATCTCAACAACATTGAGCTGCATATGATTCAAGGCACCACTGGATCTTCTTATGTGACTAGGGAAAACTGGACTTCTTCCGCTTGCATTCAGCTGTTGACACATCACACACCTGTGACACAGATCGGTTGCAACTAACCTAAAACTGGGGTTGAACCAATATGTGCAGAATAGGCAGACAATAGCATTTTGACCTCTATGGGTAGCACCATAGAAATAACGTGCCATCGGGGGTAACATCCAATGAAGCAACACAGGGCAACAGTCAACAGAGACACAAGCTTCATCCTCATTTGTAATGCACTATGCTTGGACCAACCTCTTCTGTACACACTCAGGCACCCCCAAGTGCAATCCTTTCACCTCTTTCAACATATCAGCAGCAGCAAGCAACAAGTTAAAAGAAGTGTCATCTTCTGATTAATTTTAAGACTCAAGTCCCAAGAGTTCAATATATGGAAATTTCATCAGAATAACTATTTCCTGCAGTGAAAAAATAATTCCATTCTTTGTGCTGCTCACGTCACCATGGCTACTTCAGCCAGCCTTTGTAAAGTTTCAAGGAACTCAATGACCTACTGTCCATTGCGAATCGTGAAGCCAGGCAAGACCATAAAGCCTCGCTGAGATCACAACTGTCTAAAATCATGGACCTCAGAAACCCATACTGGCTATTAGTGTAAATGGTGACTCGCAAATTGTCAGAGACACAAAAAGCTCTAGTAAGAGTAATCAATTCTACCATCTGTGTTGAGATTACTTGGTGCAAACAGAAGGCTTCCACTACACCTTCTAAGGTGCAAGCGGCATAAACTGCTTTCAACATCCCTCTATCGTCTCTCAAATAAGAGCCACCCACAAACAACATGATTTAGGACACAATTCATTCACATTGTGACATTCATGGTCTACCTCATCATCATTTTCATCTGCTTCAGTCCCTCAGACAATGGCAACAACGTAGCAGGATTTAAACAAGAACACCTTTTCAACATCACGTTTTCAGTAGCAAGTATTTACTGCTCATACTTTGTTAACCAGCTATGTGTCATGTGTTGAGTGAGGGTGCAGGTAAGCAGAATCTCTACAGAATGGGCCACCATAACAGTCAGATGGTACCTCATTACAATGCCTTTGCATTGTTGAATGCTAACATCAACTGCGGCCACTGCTTTAGGCAACCCAGCAATGCTGCGGTTACGTGGTCAATAGTGGCTGAAAAGAGCGTTTTGAGGTTCTATGCAGCTAAGTCAGTACTGACAGGGAGCTCCCTTCCTACTCAGAACAGTAAAGAGTAAAGGATTTCTCATAATCTGGCATTTAGAGCCGGGGCAGGTCAGACATAGTCTCTTAGCTCCAAGACACCTTTTTAACAGTCATTGTCCTGTGGTAGCAGATCTGGTACATCCTTCTGTTTAAGCCTCTGTAGATTCCTGGCCACTTGGAAAAAGTAGAGAATTCACAGTAGCCCACTATTCCCAGAAACACACTGACTTCTCTCTGTGTTTTGGGTATGCTCATCCACAATATAGCAAAGATTCTCTTCTGAGACACCTTTCTTGCTCCATTTTCAATGTGCTGCCCTAAATTGAGGACTTCCTTTTGATAGTACAGTAGCTTGGCTGGGGACACCTTATACCCGATTTCGGATAGGTGATTCAGCAGTACTATGGTATCTTGTTTGCATATTTCTTATGTTGTTGATGCCACTAACAGATCCTTGATATACTGATTAAAGGACTCTCTGGATACTCTTGTGGGACTCAGCACCATGCCAGAACTCTGCTTCCGAACCGGAATGCGGAGAAAAACTGACTGTCTTCATGCACGGGGATGAAAAAAAATGCTTTTCCCAAATCAGTTGCAGTGAAGCACTCAGCGTTGCAAGAAATTTGGAACACACTTACAGCAGGATTCACTACCACAGAACAACAAGGGACAACAAAATGATTGATCTTTCATAGTTCCTGAAGGACCTGTCATTTGTAGTTTTTTTTCTATATCCCCCATGAATGGAGAATTACAAGGACTTCCTAAAATCTCTTTTAGGTGCCCTGAGTCAATCACGGGGGCGATTACAGCCTAGTGAGAGGCTTTGGGCTTTCGAGGAAACTCAGCCAGCATCTTCCCTGAGGGTTATTTTCATGGGTTCAACATCCTTGATCAGATGAAAATCTTTGCCAGTATAATCCCAGACTTCCTCTGTGAGAAAATGTGGTGTAGTATATGGTGTGATTGTGCAACTTCACTATATAATACACTTACCAACCCCTTTAGGTCCCTACGGTTTCGTTTGTCAGACCTTCAGCTCAACCCTGGCTAGCTGTGGCTCTGAGTAGCAAAGCTTACACAAAGGAACAATTGTAACGCATTTAACCCCTTCGGCGCTCATGACGGAACGGTTCCGTCATGAGCGTCGGTTGAGCTGTGCTCATGACGGAACCGTTCCGTCATGACCATGCCCGCGCAAGCAGCGCTCAGCACAGCGGGGGAATCCGCCCCGCATGGAAGGGGTTAAAGGGCACCATAACAACTGAAGAAGAATTGACACGACACTCAAGAAATCTGATACCAATCTACAAAAACAGATTGCATTTTTTTACAAATTTATACACCAAAATGAAAAAGATCCACTGGAGGGTTTCAGAGATATCAAATTTACAAGGAATAGTAAATCAGAGCATTTTACTCAACCGAAAACAAGCACTGACAAATTCAACAAATTTGACAATTCGAAACTGTTTGTCAAGGAAAAATTTGGACAAGTATCAATGCTGTTGGGTATGGTTACTTGGGGTGACCAACTTCAGCAGGGATCTAGTCAGGACGACCAGAAAGGTCCTCAGTAACAGTTACCTCCACAGAAGAAGCAGTTTCAAGCAGTCCCAGGCACTTTATCCCCGTTGCAATGTATTCCTATGAGGTGGTACTGATACAAGGGATGAAGGATGCTGAAGATGCTCCAAGCATACTGTGGATGCAACGTGGTTGACCGGGGGGTCTTCCTGCAGGCACTCCTCATTCCACAAAGATGGTGCAGGTCCTGATTGCAGGGTCGACTCCAGTCTAGCCGAAGTCTAGTCGCCCTGTGTTGCCATCCAAGGCCAATCCTTCCTTGGTCGATAGTTTGCCCTCTGAGGGTCCCAGCAGCTCTGCAACAGCACTCCCGGGCTCAGCAAACTCGGGTGCAGCTCTGTGTGTTGGGTCTTGGTCCCTGGTACTGCAAGGAGGTGGTGGAAACGCCTTGATGACTTTGGGCTACCAGCTTGCCAGAGGAGACTTCTTCAACTATTGTGTCCCTATGCTACAAACAGGAGGTCAGTCGGAAGGTCCTTGGAGTCACTTGGCTTTGCTGGGCTCTGGAGACACTCCTCCTTGAGCAGGCCCCGCAGGCACAGTACCTACTTTGCTAGCCACAAATTGCAGCAGGTGCAGTCCTCGATGGTGTAGCCATCCCTCAGTGCAGCAGGGCAGTCCTTCTTCCGTCCTCCTTCCAGATCAATTGAGAGCTGACGTATGGGTGCCAGGGGTGCCCCCTTTATGCTCAGAATATGCCCCCAGGGCAGGATACGGTTGGTAGCCAATGGCCTACCAGGTTCCCTCCCACCTGGTGACCACTTCCTGTGGCGTGTGGATTCTGGCTATCTCAGGATGCACCATTCTGCCCACTCCAAAGATGGCGAGACCCTTTCTCGTTGTTCAGACCTCACTAGCCCACCCCTTGATTGTTGCTACGTCAGGGCTTCACGCCTCTGGGGAAACTGGTTTCGCAACTGATTTCCCTTCTATGCTCCCCGTGACAGCCTATCTGCCTAAACAATGGGGCAGCCCTCTTCCTCAGTGCGACACATCTGCCCTTCAAAGTCTGCTTCAACTTTGAAGCATGCCTTTTGGGGCTAACACCTAAGTGGCTTCCTGCAGGAGGGAGGTAACATCTCCCTTGCCTGCAAACCTTCCTTGTTCCCCTTCCTGAGAGTCACTGAGACATCTCTCAAGGAGGGCAGAACGCTGTTTTGTAGAACAGGATCCATGTTCCTGGGAAGCACTGGAGTTTTAAAAGCAACAAAGTAGCAGCTTTAATTAAAAGTTGCAAACATTAACTTGATTTGAGATATAAGTTGGGTTTAATTTAACGAGTTGTTTGATACCTCGAAGTGCCCACTTTGAGGCACATCGTTCAGGAGTTAGCACAGCTACCTGGTCAGCGTATAATCCTGTATTCGCCAATGGGGTGACCAAGTCTTTCCACAGTAAAAACAAAACTGTAGTTTTGTGTGTTTACTGTCAGGACTTGTAAAATACATATCCTGCCTGTGTCTTTTGTTGCACCCTGCCTTAGGACTCAGATAGACCTACCAGACCGGTGACTTACACAGATGTATTGGGGAATTAGTGGCTTTACTATTGTTTTCAATGACAAAGTCGGGCAAGCAGTGCACTACTGCTCTACCAGTCTGCAGTGGCAGACTGGGGGACTCATTTTACATGGGGGGCCTCAAGAATTGCCCAACCAGTGCTGCAAGCCCTGGGGTGCTCCTCTAATAGGTGCCCTGGGTTCCAGGGTACCATATACTAGGGACTAGCCATTTCCAATTGAGTACAGCCAATTCGACATACACTGGCACTGGAGTCTGGTCAGCAGGTCTCAGTGCACTTACGAGTAAAAAAAACAGCAGCAATCGTATAAAAACTTGGGGGTGAACATACAATCACTGGCATTTCCTTACATCTGCTCCTACTGAAGCTCTCAAATTGGGTGGTAAATCTTCTTTTGTCGGAATGGGGAACAACCCAGCAACAGGTTTCTGTGTGCTCAGTTTAAAATCAGTATCGCTATTAGGGTACAGTAAATTACACAACTGAGCTTGCTCAAAAGGTCCCTCCCTGTATGAGTCACAGGAGTCAAATCACAGGCTACAAACTGATGGTCTTCCTTAAAGGACCAATTTTTACAGGGACTTTAACTGAAACAGGGTTAATAATTTGCTTGTTGACAACCGGGCTTGACGAGCCAAGATGGCGGTCGCACCTTGAGTGTGCTCCTGGACCCCTCCACCATCCACCCGTGATCCGCCCAACAAGAGAGCCATCCGACCTTACTATCACTGGCAGGGTCGCCGTCACGCCTCCGGCTTCACCCCAGGCTGTTCGCATTCCATCTGTGGGGCGCCTCCGCGAAGAGAACGACCTGCCGGCGGGGACCGGCATCTAAAATGGCAGAGCGCTCATGTTGATCAGCGCGCCCTGCGGCCCTCGGACATCCTGAGCCGTTCTGTGGCCTGTGCTTTGTGAGGGGGCTGGGGTGAGCTCCCTGAGATCTGGGAGGACTGCGTGTGTGCCGTGGATCCCGGAGCGCTGCCCGTGCTCTCCCCTCCCTGTGATGCCTGTCTGGAGGCGGGAGGCTGTGTGGGTCGGGCCAAGCCCATCGGCCCTGTGGATCCGAGATCAGAGCGGGCCACCTAGCGGGCCCTCTCAACTGAGACTCCAGCTGCCATTCCAGGGGGTCCGCGACAGAGTGGAATCTTCTACCGCTAGCTCGAGCGGTGGAGGCTGGTGGCTGCCTGGCTGAGGCTCGAGCGGCAAGAAGATCTGCGCTCGACTACGGCCGATATCTGCACCCGACACTGAGAGCCCTCGGCCTGTGCCCGCGCGCACCACCGCTTGTGTCGGCCGCTGGAGGAGGGGCCTGCTGTCTGGAAGCTCAGCGCTACACCGCTTCATAGGCGGTAGGTCCCAGCGGTGGGTGGGGGTCCTGGGTTCTCTGGGGGGGCACCCCCTGCACACAAGGGCGGCCCATCGCGGAAGGAAGCTTTGAAGGCCCGGCCTGCATCCTCGCGACCCTCCCTCGGGCTCCCTGGGAGGCCTTAATTCAGAAACGGAGCCTCGGTCCTGGGGGTAGGGGAGCGGTGGAGTGGGGTCGACCGCTATTTTGAGCGGCGGAGGAGATCCTGGTTGGTGCTGCGGGGATAAGGGGTGCTCGGCCACGCTTATCGAGTGGCATGGGGGTCTCTCTCTTGAGTCCTCCCCACCCCCGGGCTCAGCAAATCCAGGGGAATGTGTGTGCCATCCTCCCCGGCAGCCCGCCTTTGTTCCCTGGTCCACTTCTCTGCACTCCTACTGGACGCCCCTGTGTCTGCTGCACGGGTCGAGCGGCGGACGGCCTCGGGGGGGGGGCGCGGCCTCCATCTTGGGCTGACCACCTGATTCTGTGCCTTCCCGAGCAGCCCATTAGCCCCCTGTGGTGTGCGAGCCCTGGGACACCTGGGGTGACGCCATGGGCCGGAACGGACCAGCCAAGACCCCGGTCACCCACACCAAAATGGACTGCTTCACCACCTCGGACACTGGGGCGACGGGAACTGCGGACAGGGATGCACCACCGGCAACGGACCTGTCCACCATCCTCCAGGCCATCCACACTTCACAATCGTCTGTGGAAGACAAGATCGCGGAGGTCCGGGTGCACATGATCCTAATTCGGCAGGACCTCCGGAACGCCACGGCCAGGATTAAGGAAACTGAATCCCATATATCATCTGTGGAAGACGACGTCCAGCAACTTAAGGGGCAAGTGGCGCGCCTCCAGTCACACACCCAGGAGCTGCATCGAAGGGCCAAGGAAGCAGAAAACAGATCCCGCCACAACAACCTCCGCCTGGTGGGGTTCCCGGAGGGGGCGGAACAGGGCCGCCCAGTGGAATTCATCAAGAAATGGTTGCGATCCTGGCTCACCGATCCCTTGCCCCGAGGCCTCCGGCGGGAGCACTGCCAAGACCGGTCATTATGTGCATCTTTAACTGCAAAGACCGAGACTCTATCCTGGCCGGAGCCCGCAGGCAACGACACCTGCTCTATGTGAACCACACGATCATGATCTTTCCGGACTACACTCGGGAGGTCCAGGGTCAACGGCGCTTGTTTGGTGAGGTCAAGCAGAAACTAAGTGCCCTCAACATCCAGTATCAGCTCCTCTTCCCAGCACGCCTGCGTGTGGTGTTCGCAAATAAAACTTTATTTTTTGACTCGCCGACGGAGGCATGGACTTGGGCCACGGAAGAACGTACCCTTCGGCCCAATGGTCAGATTCATCTGAGGGACGGTGCGGAGGATGGGCCCATAGATACAGGACCTCCAGAGCCTCGGCCCCAGCGCCATCACTCACGCAGGCACCGTGGGCATAGAAGGGCCCGCTCAGACTCCCCATTGAATCCTTCCCAACTGCCCGGATCACCTCATGGGGATCACCGGGCTGTGCAGCGCTCCGGCTCCTCCGGTCATCTGAGTCGTGGGGAAATCTTGCTTGCCTCCTCTAGGCCCGATCTCCCAGACACTGACCTCTCCCGTAGCCCAACACTTCTCAGCAACCCAGCTTGAGCCCGTTGGGCTAGCTCCGTGGCCGGTGGCGTTGTGCCGGCTCAACTTTGTTCTCTCTCTTGTTGGCTCTGAATATGAACATCCTATCATGAGGAGGGGTCCTCCACGGTTCGCAAGTTTCCAAGCCTTTTAGTTTGGTCCTGTGATGTTATTACTGTTAGGGCAACAGATGCTTCTGTTTCTGAAGTATAGGGTGGGGGTGGGGGGACCGTTGTCCCGAGTTTTGTTTTTTGTTTTCTGTTGTTTCCTTGTTTCATCGCACCAGCATTTACAGGGTGTCCAGTTCCATGCATCGTGGGACAAGGTAGCTGATATCAGGGCTCCCGATCATGCATTACGGCGTCCCTGCCCCTGGCCTCTCCGCTTTCCCGAGATAGTCTATTGGGATGGCTGATATAACGTAACAGGGTATATGCTTACACCTCCTGTCCTGGAATGTCAGCGGTCTCCTTGACCGCCTCAAGCGTACAGCGGTACTACGATATGCACAGCGCCTGAGGGTGGAGGTCTTAATGCTGCAAGAGACACACTTATTGGGCAACCACTGCCCCTTTTTAGTGCGATATGGTAACGACAGGGTCTGGCACTCGGGCTTCACATGCGGATCCCGTGGGGTTGCGATCCTGGTACAACACTCCTTTCCTTTTGTGGCAACACGAATCATTCATGGTGATCAGGGGACCTTTTTGGCCCTGTCGGGCACCCTGAATGGCATACCCCTTAATTTGGTGTCATTATACTCTCCCCCATTGCAGCTGACTGCGACCCTGGCCGCCTCTGTTGAGCTCCTGGCTTCCCTGCCCCTGGGCTCCACTTTTCTGGGGGGGGACTTCAACGGGGTCTCTTCCCCGGCTCTGGACACGATTGGGCCCCCTTCCCACGGCAGATTGGCACAGGCGAAACACCTAACGCATTGGGCTGAATCCCTTGGTCTTTGCGATGCTTGGTGTACCTGGCACCCGCGTTCTAGGCAATTTACCCACATTTCGGCAGCGCATCATACACATGCACGGATAGACGCCATTTACATTCCCTCGACTGACTGCCTTCTGCTTCAGGACGTCACTATCCTTCCATGGGGTATATTGGATCATTCCCCGGTGCGGCTCACTGTGGGTGCCCCTCCTGCCTCAATGTGTCAGACATGGAGACTGAATGTGCGGTTCCTTCAAGACAAAGACTTCCGGAAAGTGGTAGAGCGGGAACTCCAACATTACTTCCAGACTAATGTGGGATAGGTGTCATCGACTGGTACCCTATGGGAGGCTGGCAAGGCCACGATCTGTGGAGTCGCCAAGGGGCAACTTAAGATCCAGCGGCGCGCGCATCTAGACCAGATCACCTCACACGAGTCTCAGGCCTTGCGCCTTGAAAGATCCACCACCCTGAAACCTGACGCCTCAGAAGTGAGGATCCTTGTACACATCCGCAAACTTATTCGGCAATTGTCGATGGACGCGGCCAAACTCCTTTGGCACTCCTCCGTCGCCAGGGTGTACGGATGGGAAGACAAGAACTGTTCACTCCTCCATAGACTGGCCACCTACCCCAGAGCGAACCACAGAATCCCCGAGATCATAGATCGGGTCGGTTTGATATGCAACTCCTCAGCCGCCATGGCCCGGGCCTTTGCTCTGTATTATCGCCAGCTATACACGGCCGGGACTCCCTCCCTGTCTCTCTCTGACAAGTTACGAGCTGGAACCAGCCAGCTCCCTCGCCTGGACTCGGTTGTTCAGGAAGACATGGACCGTCCCATCACCCAAGAAAAAATTGGGGTAGCAATTACCCTCACTTCGTCCGGCAAGACACCGGGTCCAGATGGTCTTCCCCAGGAATACTATGCCCTATACCGCAAGACGCTCACTCCTCACCTCGCTCAGCTATTCAGTGAGGCAGTGGAGAAGGGATCCTTTCCTTCCGAGACTGACATGGCCACCATTGTGGTCCTTCCTAAATCCCAGCCACCCTCCCCCCGGTGCGCGGACTACCGTCCCATCTCCCTCATAAATACGGAGCTAAAATTGTATGCCACGA
Source organism: Triturus cristatus (assembly GCF_964204655.1). Taxonomy (NCBI): domain Eukaryota; kingdom Metazoa; phylum Chordata; class Amphibia; order Caudata; family Salamandridae; genus Triturus; species Triturus cristatus. The sequence goes on from NC_140581.1 coordinate 272,270,388, forward strand.
TACTTGCTCAGCACCTTAAACCACACTTGCACAGGCTGGTCCATCCAGACCAATGTGGATACATGCCATTGCGTGGTACCCGACATTGTGTGCGGATGCTTCATTCAGCCCTGGCCCACTGTAACTCGATCACTCCCTACCTCGCACTCCTCCTGGTAGATTTTGAGAAAGCTTTTGACTCAGTAGACTGGGGGTTCTTAGAAGACGTATTGACGGAGATGGGTTTCGGACCCCGCTTTCGTGGTTTCATCTGTGTACTGTACGCTCGCCCGAGGGCACGTGTTCTGGTGAACGGGGTCCTATCAGAACCCTTTCCGATCTTCAGGGTAACGAGGCAGGGGAGCCCCCTCTCTCCCTTGCTCTTTGCACTGGTGATGGAGCCCGTGGTGGCCCTGATACGCTCGAGCGGACAGGTGTAGGGTTGGGAATGGCCCACTACAGACAGAGACAAAATTGCTCTCTACGCAGACAATGTCCTGATTTACTTGGCGGACCCCGCGAACTCAGGCCCTCACTGCCTCCGGATCCTCCGGTCCTTTGAACAGGCCTCCGGCTTAATCCTGATAAATTGGTCTTGGTCCCCCTTCACGTATCTAGAGAATGCTTTGACTGGCAGTCCACCATACTGCTCCGCCACCAATCATTCAAGTACCTGGGGATATGGGTGACCTTACTCTTTGAACTCAGCTGGGTTCCTAATGTCACTCCCCTCGTGAAGCGGGCTCGGGTGGACCTGTCAAAATGGCAGTCTCTGCCACTGAATCCCATGGGAAGAGTTGCACTTTTCAAAATGATGATTCTTCCCAGATTCCTGACTTCCAAATTCCTCTGGGGGAAGGGTAGGTCCCGATTGGCCCTGGGCGTTTGTCGGATCCCTTCCTTTGCTGGTGGCTTAGGGATGACCCATTTATACGTATATTATTTGGCTACACGTCTGCTCTCCCTACATGATTGGTTTAATGGGGGATGGTCTGATCCGGCGTATAGGTTGGAACTCAGTAAGTTGGGCCTGTCCAATATCCAGTCGATGATGTATGGGGCACCGGTCCCGTCCCGTCTGCCGGAGGTGATGCGTTCTGTGTTCCTGGTCTGGCGGGCCACATTGCGTCACACCAAGTGGACCCACACACTGACCCAGTGTACTCCCTCGTGGCAAGGTACCTGGCTTAGGTAGGTCAACGGGCTTCAGGGCTTTCAGTCTTGGGACCTTATAGGCATTTCACAACTGGGCGACGTTTGGCTGGGTGATCACATGCGCTCCTTTCGGGACCTTCAGACTAGGTTTTCCCTACATCACTCGCAGTTTTTTAGATATTTACAACTTGCCCATGCACTTCAAGCGCACCTCACATCCGGTACGAGACTCCCGGACCATAGCCCTCCTGAGGCACAAATCATGCTGGGGGACCTGGGGAGGGTGGCATCTCCCACATTTACCAGACACTCCAACATCACTTGATCGGCTGCGGACTCATTGGGAGAAATGGGTGGGCACCTTGGAGGAGGAGGACTGGCGTGATGCCCTTATGGCCCCCAGGACAGTCACTGCCTCCGCCAGATTGCGGATGATACAGCTTTATTTCTTACATGCCTCCTACCTGACACTGGCACACCTACATCGCGCAGGGCTCCAGTCGAGCCCTGCCTGCGCTAGATGTGGTCACGAGCCAGCCGACTTTCTCCACATGGTATGGACATGTCCACGCTTGGCACGATTCTGGGGGGACATCGAGGAGGAGCTCACTGAGGTTCTGGGGTGGGCGATCCCACACGACCCGAAACATGCGATGTTAGGCATCACAGACGGGCTGGACGGGTCCAGAAATGAAAAACTATTTTATACCACGGCGATGGTGGTGGCTAAGAGGGACATAGCGACTGCTTGGAAATGCCCTGATCCCCCCACCGTTGGGAAATGGTGGGCCGGGGTTGACTGGTGTGCCACGCAGGAGAAGACAATGTATGCAGCGCGTGGCTACCCCAAGAAGTACCGTAGGGTCTGGGGGAAGTGGTTGGGGGGCATGGTTTAATTTCGCTGAGTATGCTCTAAAATTTGTCCTTTTGATTTTGTACGTCCTTGATTTTTGGGTTGTCCAGATTACTGCATATATTCATCTGTTATCTTGGTATCTTGATGATTTGCTGGTGCTTTCTGTGAAATCAATAAAAATTTGTTTATCAAAAAATATTTTGCTTGCAGGCAATGCCTACAACAAGGATCTATTTTCCTGAGAGGGGTAGGTTTGGAACTTTTACTGTACGTACATTAGAACTGCTAGTACCAGTGTCAATTAGATCATTCACCTCCATTACCACATATGGACCACTCTGTTCTACCTTTAGGGTTGCGCCAAGAATGCAATCCTCCTCCTCTTTCAAGCACGGTCATTGTGATTGATCTGACCCTGGGTCTTTCAATGTTAAAAACAGGGAACTGTTGCAAAGTACCTGGACTTTAGAAAGGGTACTGTGAAGCTCGGACACTCACATTTGCATTGAATCTCGGCATATACAGATTATGTTGCATCAAAGGGGCTTCGGGCACATTAGGATTAGGGAGTCTTTCCATTTGCACATTCTGAGCTGAGCACATTGGGCCCTTGGCTATCAAATTGACCTCAGTTTGGATGTGAAGGACACTCACATTTCCAATGTCCCAACTTGTTATAATAATGACATGGTGTTGTCTCCTTTGATGTAGCTGTATCCATTCCCAAGTTCGGGTTAACAGGTATTCCTCATCCCCTACCGAGTGGGCCACCATTCCCTCTATGTGGTATCTACTCACCGCTTTGGTAATAAACTCCCTGCATTCCATTTCCACCACTAAAGTCATAACCAGAATTTGCCAGGAATTTAACATTTTTAAATCCTTTCTGAGCAAATTTCAGCTGAGCCAATATGAATTTCTCTTTAATTTTTTCCTGCCTGGCTTCCAGGTGAACTTCCAATATCTCAGAATTTCGTCTAACTCTTTGGATTGCCAACAAGTCACATTCAGTTTGATATACAAACAAATCTCCAGGCAAAAACCAAGGACAAAGTGGGACACAAAATTTACAAGATTCCCCTTGTATGTAATTCTCAACACCATTATCCTGGCGGAACACTTGAATAAGTTGTTTGTAGTATTCATGCACTGACGCCTTTGACTCTTGTGTGATCAAGATTTTCAGCCAATTTCTGGGGAACTTTAATTTTTTTTAAACATTATCACCTGAAGATATTTCTCCATAAGTAGAGGCGACAGGGCATACATCATACTCTTGCTGGCCATTACACCCAGACCTTACATTCACCCCACATACTATTGGGACCAAAAATATCGAATAAAGTATTGAGGTCCTCTTTAAGTATCTTTGAAATTTTTACTAATCTATCAACCAGAGTATACCTCTGATCAGGACTTTCCCTCAACCGTGGAAATTGGTTTGTAAATGAAAAAAGATCATCACAACTCCAAGGCACATGCATATAAGCTCCTCCATGAACTTCCTCAAAGAATAAGCTTTTGTCCTGGGGACACTTCTGCTTTCATTCTCTTCTGCCCCTCTCACTTCATCTTTCCTTTTCCTCTTTCTTTTCTGAGCCCACCTATCTCTATGCTTTTGGGTGTTACTCCGCAACTGAATGTTACCAACGAATTCCTTCAACTGCACCTTTACTTGAAACCTGTTTCTTAAAGGTTTTTCATGAAACAATCCAAGACATGGGGTCAGATTTACAAGGAGCTGACGCACCTGCATAGATGCATCAGTTTCCTTGCGGCAGTGCCAAATGTCCTTGCGCCACCATGGGTGCGCTGGATTTACAATATAGTGCTCCATGGCGCAAGGATTAACAGATGTTTCAGAAATATTGATGCATCTGTTGGCACAAAAGTGACGCATTGCTGGAGTTGCTCATGAAAGTGACACAACTCCAGCATTGTGCCACAATAGATAGGTGAGTCCCATACAAAAAGGCATGCATCATTCCTTATGCCTGGTCTGAGCAGGCCTAGGGATTTTGACGCAGTGAGGGCGTAAATGTTGTAAATGTCACTGCGCCAGTTCTACATGGCTTTCAGCATGGGAACGCCTAGCGCAGGTATAATGTGACGCAGGGCTTTACAACGTGACGCATCTCCCTAGTTGTTTGCGCCGCCATTGTGTCAAAAAAGCAACGCAATGGCAGCGCAAAGAGGTGCAAGGGGCTTGTAAATCTGCCTCATGGTTTCGGGTGCAAGTCCACTACGCTTACATATAGCATGGCATGTTGGTACATTGGTAATCAATGTGACAGGCATGGTATGATATGGAAATAGATGCAGCAGGTGTGGAATACCTAACAGGAGTGATTAAGTAGCAGGTATACATGTCACAAAACAACTAACAAACGAAAATTGAGTGCCTCAGAGGGAGTCCCAGGCCTGTGTTACTGCATTAGAGAGGCGTAAGTCAGGGTCTTTCTGGGGGGTGAGTATCCAGTACACTGTCCCCCGACGCGTCGATGGGCAGGCTTTTTAGTCAAAGAGTTGTAGTGCTTTGAGCTTGGGTGTGGTGAAGCAGGTTTGCTCAATTAGAAAGAGATAGTCAAGTAAAACCTACCAAATACGTGTGACTTTTTCATCAGTGTGGGACAATTTGTGGGATAACTGTTCCATTGCAATAACATGCCAGAGATGGTAAACCAAAGGACGATAAGTGGGGCTGTGGGTTTCTTTCAAGTGTTTCGCAACCCCTAACATATGATTAATACGCCACCAGTCTGCATGCGTCATAGCCTCGAGTGCAAGCAGCCGTATACCTAATATGACGGTGGTGTAGGATGTAGGAATTGGGAATCTTAGAGTGCATTTTATATGTTCAAGAATCTCCTTACAGAATGTGGTTATAACAGAGCAGAAGTGGTGGAAATCTCCTGGCTCTACTCCACACTGTCAGCAGAGGACAGATGCCGTGGGGAAAATGGCATGCATGTGAGTTGGAGTGTAGTACCATTTTGTCATGATTTTATAAGCTGTCTCTCGTTGGAGTATAGTTCTGTACGTTACACCAGAGCGTTTCCCATTGTTATGCAAGATGCCCTTAGAGGTTCTAGAGTCACATTGCATTTGGTACTTGTGAGTGTAGTGGGAGTGAAGTGCGGGAGGATTTGGTACGTTTTAGATACGAGCCTTCTTGACACATCATAGGCTCTGACAAGTTTCTCAAAGGGTATATAGGCCTGTGTGGCTCCAGGAGCATTGAGGGGTGAAGTGCCCAGTGGCGCAGTTGGCAATATTGTAGCTGGGTTGTTTCATGAACCTTAAAATCTAGTTTACATTGGTCAAAGGGTTTGATGTTGCCACCTACGAAGAGGCAGTGCAGGGTTCTACATTTACCAAATTCCCAACTGGAGAACATATGGGGTTGAAGAGCTGGAGTGAAGTCCGGGTTTTGGGCAGTTGGCGTGTTGGGGGGCGGGAAGATAGTGAGACCTTTCTTGAGCGCCAGCTTGTCCCAAATCTCTAGGACTGGTCTGGTGGGGGTAGCGATATATGCACTTCTAGGTGGCTTGGGGAGCAATTCAAAGGAAGGCAGGCCATGGCATGGTCCATGTGAAACCAATGTTTGCTACTTTTGTGAATGGCCCATTCAGAGATAAATCGAAGATGAGCCACCCAATAGTATTCAAGTAAGTTAGGGCAGTCCAATCCACCCCTGTCTCCAGGAAGCGTTAGTAGTGCGTTGAGTTACTGGGCCATTTACCTCCCTAGTTAAAGATGCGTATGTCCTACTGTAAGCACACAATGTCTTCAGAGCGGATAGCTGTAGGAAGGGTTTGGAGGAGGTAGTGTATTCTGGGGAGGACGTTCATTAATTTGACCCAGCCATAAGATATGCAATTTTCTTCCATTGATGGTGGTGTTCTAAGATGGATTGCCACTATTCTGGCCAGTTGGCTTGTGTCCAAGAATGCAGTGTGGGAGTTAAATTGATGCCTAGGTATCATATTGAGTGTGAGGCCCATTGATAGGGGTTAGAGATTGTAGGGTGGGGACGTCCTGCTGGGGTATGGTGAGGTTCACTGTGTAAGAGCTGGTCAGGTAGCTCGTTGTGAGAGAGTAAGTAGCAGGTCATCCTCAAAGAGACTGATTTTATGGGATTGACTATTGAAGCGGATACCTACGATAGCCGCAGTATGTCAGATAGTGATGGCTAAGGGCTTGACTACCAAGGAGAAGATCAGCAATGATAACAGACACCCCTGGCGGGTATCCCTGGTGAGAAAGATAGGACTTGTGTGTTGTTCGTTAAGACAGATGGAAGCAGTCGGGGCTACATAGGATGCCATGATTTTGGCAATCATTCCCGGGCCAAGTCCAATTTTGCCCAAGACAGCGCGGAGAAGGGCCCAGCTTACCCTATCAAAGGTCTTCTACGTATCTACAGAGAGAAGGCAGGCTGGGATATTGGGATGATGGGACTTTTCGACGAGGTGCGCAATCTGATGTTTTTTGTGCGCACCTTGCCGATGGCAGATGTAGCCAACCTGATCTGGGTCTATGAGTCGGGGGGATAGAGTTCAAGCATGTTAGCTAAGATCTTCTTGAAGATCTTGGGGTCTGAGTTTAAGAAGGCTATGGTGCAATATCATGAGCATAGTGTATGGCTCTTGTCTGGCTTGGGAGTAAGGGGGATTTCAGCGGCGACCATGGTAGGTGTGAGGCCAGTGTTCTCGTTGAATACATTAAACAATGGCAGCATGCAGTCTTGGAGGCTGGAGAGGAACGTTCCGTAGAAGATGATGGGTAGGCCACAGTGCCCGGAGTTCTTCGAAAGGGCAACTCCCTGTGTGCCTGATGGAGCTTTGCGGTCATGATGGATGCATCTCGAAGTTCAGCGTGATGAGGGTTGATTGGGACCCAGTCATAGTTGCGTAGATAAGCATCTATCAGGGACTGAGGGATCTCATCCCGCATGTGAAGAATTTGGTAGTAGTTGTGAAAAGCCCTTTCAGTGTCTGCCCAGGTTGTGTTTCCCATCAGTATTTAAGAGATGTGGGTCTTAGAGCATTGGTGATGCAATTTATGAGCAGGTAGTGTGCCAACCTTGTCCCCCCGTAGTATTTCTATTTTAAGACTAGAAAGGAACGTTTTGCTTTATTTGTCCTGTGCGCTTGTACCTGTCTGCGCAGAATTGCAAGCTGCCTTTTGTTGTAGCTGGTGGGGGCTAGATTCTTTCAAGGGCTTTAATCTCTGCTGTGAGGCCCACCTCTATCAATCGGGATTCCCTCACTCTGACGATGGTCGAGATTACACCTCTGATCGAGGCTTTGAACCCACCCCATAGTATATAAGGTTGCGTGTTTGGGAGGACATTAAGCTCAGAGTATTCCACAATTGTCTATTGTATCTCTGCAGTGTCCACTGGGTCTCTAAGTAGCTGTGGGGGGAAGCACCAAAGCGGTGGGCTCACCGAGAGGATGCACCACCGGACCAGACCAGTTCCACATGCGTGTGGTCCAATATTGAAATATCGGAGATGGCCACCATTTCAAGGTCACAAAGTAGAGAGTGTGTAAGGAAGACATAATCGATGCAGGGGTAGGAGGCGTGTACATGTGAATAGAAAGAATAGCCAAGTATATCAGGATACCTATAATGACAACTGTCTGCCAACCCCAGCTTCATATGGTCGTATTTAAGTTAAGCGGACATTGCGCCAGTGCCCCGGTAAGATGCAGTGCTGCATTCTAAAACTGAGTCCCAGATAAGATTAAGATCGGCACCCACAATAATGTCTCAGCAAGTTGTTCCTTGAGTAAGACTCAGTGGCGGCTGGTGAGATTTGAAAGTGGTGAGTGTATTGCACTGCAGCAAGCGAGCATAGCGAGCGGGCCCGAACAACCTATGAAGGGTTCAGGGGGGTTCTCCCCCCGAGAAAATTTTGAAAAAAGAGTGGGCAAATGTGAGAAAGCAAGACGGTTCATAAAGAATTGTGAAAGTGTAGTTATGACATCAATAAAGAGATTTCATATGATAATGACATAGGTTCCTGTTGTTTCTGAGCTCAGTACTGCCCAGAAGCAGTCATTTTGTACATACACTCCAATTCATACGCAACCAGCGTAATAATCTATGTAATATTTCAGCCCACAGAAGCAAGATAAAATTAGCCTTTTAGAAATCTAAACTGTATACAGTGTGCATACACACATTACAAACAGGTTTTGAGGGTCCTACAAAGCGAACAGTCCAAAGTAATTTGCAATGGGGCAGCGAGACTGGGGCTTGGTGCTTGACAGGTCTTATATACAAGCTGCAGAACAGCAGGTGTTCCTGCTGGATAAGTACAATCAACCATTCGCTATAATGGTGCAGATGTTTTCCTTATTTAAAAAATAAAACACAAGGCTCTGCTCCTTTCAGCACTCCTGCAGTTTAAAGAGATAGATCTGTTCTTGTTTAATGGGTTTAGAACTACCATACTGCAACTTGTTTTTTCTATTTAACACTTTACTCTACATTTAGTTTAAAGGTATCATTAGCCATTTAAAATACACTCACTTTACCGACCTCTTGAAGATAAAGGCTAGGTTGGCCCTGCCAGGGACGAAGCTGGTGACATGCAGATCTACCCATGTGTGAAGCAGTTCCCTACGCGGGCCATCCACCAAGCGTGCGAAGAGGGCTCAGTGGTCAGGGAAATGGACACAACCTGGCAACAAAATGGCGGATACTTGCATAAAATCCGTTTTGTGAACCCCATAATGGTAAATTCACGACCAATCTACATATAATTGCTAGACGTATCAAACTGTGATCCAGCTGCAAATTGTCCACTTGCTAATTAGCGCGCCAATGTGAAAAGATAAGAGTGGGGGCAGTTTGCACCTGTGACGACGGGTCATTTGTAATTGGGCTTTTATAATTGTTTTACTAAACTAATTTTCGTTTTTCTTTTCGCTGTTTTTAACTACAATCTAACTCAAATAATTGACGTAAACTATACAGGTCCTAATTATAGTTTGCTAAGGGCGTGATAATTAGCAGATGAGTAATTTAGACCAGATTCTGAGGTTGATGCCTCGGTATGAGGAACATTGAAAACCATGCACAAATTGCACATGAATTCACATGAAAACTGTCACTTTACAATTTGCCTATCATGCTGATTTGCCCCACGTTTTCCGAGGCAAACAACGAAAACAAACAACGAAAAGGTAAACACCTGCTTTGGGAACACTTGCATCCAAATTGCAATCCTTTTTAGGAGTTATGAAAAATTGCACCCAAAACAGGATTCACTGCCCAGTCGCAATGAGGTCTGTAGGAAGGAGCAAAATGTATGGCCACCTTCCGAATGTCACCAAATAGTTTAATGCAGATTTCTTACTTCTCTGTACCATATTTGACTTCTTCCCATCTTTTCTGGTTTTCTATTTTTTATTCAACCCAGATCCACGACCTGGAGGTGCCATTCACAAATTACAGAGTACGTGAAATATGTGTCAAAATGAATACACATGGGGTCCGGCTAACCACAGGTAGGGAAACACACTGGAAAAGGCAGAGGCCATAGTGTATTTAGCAGTTGAAAAATAACACTTTTCATTACCAATGTATTCGCTCCACTGCATATAAACCGGCGCACACGCCACCTGTCCATTTAGTAATGCTGACTCTTGTGAATGAATTAGCGCTGTGTGGAAAAAACAAGAAAGCACAACATTTGGCATCCACATTGGAAGAGCCATTGCTGTATTTTGCTTGGTTTGCGCCACGGAAATACATACCACATACAAACATACATACTAGGCCGATTTCGTCCTCTGAGTAGGTTCTTTACCGTTAGACCTTTGTGCGCCTTGTACTTAAAGTGCAGTATTTGGCTTCTATTTCGATGTTATAAGAAGCCCAGTTATGTAAGTCAGAGCTGAAACGGTGTCATGTCAACGGTGGTTGGTGTAATGGTCAGGTTTACCCGGCGGTCACAGTCTTAACGGGGTGCACCAGCAAATACAGATAAGTAAACAAGATGATGCATGCCAAGATGGCGGCAATGACCAACTACCATCGCTCAGTGCATAACATTAAAAACACACATTTGGAGGGTGCTGTATGTTTTCCCCCTTCCTCACTGTTCTTTACCATCTAGCTCAGCTTTCCGCTACTGATGGGAAACAGTGCTTCACATAGGGTATGGGTTTTAGTCAGTAAAGCGTGCAAAGTGTGAAACCGCGTTCCATTCACCTGTGATAGATGGCACTCTAAGCATGCCGTACCTTCAGCAGATTATTCAACGACAGAACTGGTTGTGCTAGGCTCTCTGATCGCAAGTGACCTTGAGTTCTTAGGCCAGGGCCCCAGGCTTTCCGGTGGTCGTTAGGCTTTGGTGCTCTGCTCTCTGGTGGACCCTACTTCCCTAGGCCACAATCCTAGGTTTTCTCGTGGTCGTTAGATTTCAGTGCAGGCTGTTTCCTAGTAGTCAGAGTTCGGTACAACTACGGTTTCCAGTCGGCAGGCACGTGAGCCGGGCTCTCCAAACCTAGAGGCCTCTGTTAATGATGTGAAATGGCGCAGAGATGGGAAGGTGATTAACGCAGCACGCGCGGAGGCTGATTCCCAGCGATGGCATTTGTCTCTCTCCATTAGGCTTAATGGGCTGAATTTATGGCGCTATTACTTGAGCTAACACTGTCGCGCTGCGAATGCAGATGAAACGGTTCACCCTAATAATGAAAATAATAATAAAAATAAGGGGCACAATTAGGCCGGGGTGCATTCGCGCAATAACCACTCCACGCTGTGTCTTAGCGTAAAAGGCCATTTTTATTAGGACAAGGTTGACAACAATGCTTTAACCAAACATCAATAAACATCTACAAATCCCCAAACTCAGATCTTTCATCCATCAGCCATTTACACACTCCAGTTACTCTCTCCCAGTTCACTCAGTGACCTCTTCCCTTCTTCCATTCCTTCCTCACTTATCTTTCAAGCTCCTCCAGCATCTCCAGCCATCACACTCTTGCATGCCACACCCCCATCATGCACCTGTATCTCCCTCCCCGGAAGGGTGAGTATGCCCCTCATGGACTCCCCACCCCTCCAAAGTACTGCCAACCAGGAAACCCCCGAAGGGCGGTTACCTGCCCCCCCCCCCACCCGCTCCAGTGCACCTTTCGCTCTCAGACCCGACGGCACCAAATGGACTCATTCCACAGCTTACTGATGACATCCCTCATTTCCATCATGTAGTATGCGTTACCCATGTGCGAAAGGTGCACTCCATCGTCACGGAACAGCAGTGGCTCTTCAAGCCGCAATCCCGCATGAGCAATCACTTTAATACCGTTGTTCCCACAAAAAACTCTCATCGCACGATTCAATTTTCGCCTCGCTTTCTCAACTGCAGCGGGCTTTAGAGCTCCCTGCCAAGTCCTTCTTGGCACAAACTCAGTCCATACAATACAGGCGCCTGCCAGATTGCTCCTCATGGCTTCAAGATCCCGTTGCATCAAATGTAGCAGGGACACACCGGATTGTTTGATCAAGTCATTTGCCCCCAGGTGGATAACCAACATGTCCAGGCAGCCTCTTTGAGCCACCTTTTTCGTCAGCCAGGGCAACAAAGCTCCCAAGCACATCTCGCTCTTACCCCACCAGTGTACGATTCAGGTGAGGTGCGTACATCCCTCTTTTTCAAATTAAGCTAGCACTATATAACTGGTGCTCGATTCAGGAACGTGCGAATTCAGAGGCGGTTTGTTCTTGGATGAAATTTAGGAGAATTGGACAAACGCGAGTGAATCCCTCCCCGATTTAGTAAGTATTTATACCAGCGGGTATCGACCTTTTCTCGTATTACACACTTTGCTATTGGGGTTTAGCGTTATTTCTATTTTTTCATTCTGATTTACCTTATGTACAATTTAGTACTCGTACCTATAGCCCGACCTTGGAATTCCTGTGGTTCCTTTTTTCCATCCCCGGCAGACTTAACGTGCTTTGTATTTTGTAATATGGGGGACCGGAGGCCGTTTCTTATTACATGTATTGACATGTATTGCTATTGTGGTACAGCGTTATTTCTATTTTTTCATTCTGAACTATTTTGCTGTACCCCCTAGTATCCATTCCTATAGCTCGACTTTGGAAGTCCCGTGGTTACTTTCTGCCATCCCCGATATACTTTATGTGCGTTGTATTTTGTAAATGGGGGACTTGAGGTCGTTTTTTTTTTTTTAAACTGAGTTTTGCTAATGCTGGTTCCCCCCATTGATCCATTTAGTTGAAAAGTTTTAAGTTACACCTTTGATGGTGTTTCCTAACACTGGACCCTCATATAGAGTTCTGTTCATTATTTCTTTACAGAATCTATTGAATTGAGATTGGTGATCTACCGTGATAGTAAAACGGGGACCACTTGCCTCTTAAGGATTTCGATATTGGTGAAAAATACCACCTCAATGAAAGTTACATTATACTAAGTAAGTTCTATGTACTCGCTGAACAGTTCATAGGCTTCATGTTCGGATGGATATGTTTTTTATTGAAAGATTATCAGTATGAATCAGGATCCATGGTCTGCTAGTTAACGTTTTTCTTTGCATATTACATAATACTTTTTCATCTTTTAGAATTCTTCCTTTTCTCCTTATGAGGCTGTAGCATAGATGAACACTTTTATACACACATCGTTGGAAAGGTGTAGACTTTTAGGTAGTCTTTATTCATTTTATGAGGTTTTAGCATAGGTGAACACTTCTCTACACACATTTTTGGAATGGTGTAGATTTATAGCAAGGACTTAATTAATTTTTGAATAACTAATACTATTCTCTCTTGCAGTTATCTAATAACTACCTTGGATTTAGTCCGGTGAGCTTCATCCTGGACTCAGTAGAACCAGTATCTCCTCATACTGTACATCTTCTATAATACGCTAGACTTGTGCGAATACAATCTTGGGAAGTCTCTTTCCGTGATTTATCCTGATCCTACCAGATTACGTTCTATTTTAAGTTTTTGTGGCTTAACAAGTATGTACAATTTAAATATCTTTATATGATTTATTTGTGGGAGCACCTGTTGGTGTCTTTTTATTCTACTTTTTTCTACACTGGGCTTATGATGTTTTCATATAATTCTCTCTAATGGTCCTTTAGGTTATTATTATTTCATAGATGGTCTATGATGCATGATATTTTCTATACTCTTTACCCAAGCACCTATGAAGCTCTTTTGATGTATATAATGTGTGATTTATTCAATAAAATAAAATTGAGTCATCACTATCCTCACAGATGAGACTGACGAGGCATAAAGGAAACCTAAGAAATTGAATGATCTACTTGATTAAACTTATTGTATTAAGTAACACTGTGAGTTTTCACCGTTTGAAAATGCCATCAGCGCCCTGAGTAAGGAAGGTGTATGAGATTCCGAAACGCGCGTCGGCGCATTGTTTTTTTCTGGTTTTTTGTATTGTCTTTATTCGTATATGATTGCTCTGTATGTTTTTACTGATTTTTACACTTTCGTATGCACTGCACTTATTGTAATTGTCTGTAATGTGTTTGTGTAAATTGTTTATGCACCTTTAGTATTTGTATTGCTTCGTCAATCTACATAACTCTTCCTAGTCAGATGACTGTTGTCATGTTTTTGAACAAAAAATCTAATGATTAACTCAAAGAGAAAAGTAGATATATATTTATACATTTTTTTATAATAAATACAAAAGAATGGTATAGATAATTGTTTGTTTTCTGTGGGATAGTTTTTGCTTAAAGGGGTTTTTCTTGTGGTTACTGTAATTGTGTTTTTCCCTGCGACTTTACCCCGTATATGTTATAATACAGGGACCCTCTGATGTATTATTTGCCCAAAACCGGAAGCCCCTGCTGCATCAGAGAAAAGCTGCACCTGCCAAACCATCTTGTCATCCACAAAATCCCTTCGAACTGCATCCCTAGCAGGGAGAAATCCGCAGAGTGAATAGGAAGGAAGCGGAAGGCTGACTTTATGTCACACTTTGCCAATTCCGTCCCCCGCCCACACACCCTCACCAAACTGATCGCATCGTCAACTGAAGCGTACAAAACCCTGGAATACTCCTCCGCAATGAAATCATTTACAGATCTCCCTCTCGGCCAAGACAAATGATGAATTAGCCTGAACTCCCCAGGCTCCTTCTTAGGCACCACTCCCAAGGGTGATATAATGAGATGTGCGACAGGCCAATGGTCAAATGGGCCTACAATCCTACCCTCAAGCACCTCTTTCTGCAATTTAGCTGCAACCACGCTTGGCAATTCCTTTGCTGACTTCAAATTCTCTGCCCATCTCCGCTCCCGGGGGCCCACCAGAAAACCCTCCGTAAAACCCCAATGAATCCTCAATGCGGCCTCTCTATCAGGGTACCTAGAGAGCCACGGGCCCATGGCCTCAACATCAACCGGCGTAGGAGCCTTTGGGCCCAGGCTGCCCCCACCCTTTTGTGACCTGCCACTGTTTAGATGGTGTGGCCAACATGAAACATTGCATGAGAGGGTGGCATTCTCTACACTTGGAGCACTCGTGCTTGAATCTGCAGGGATGCCGAGTGCAGAAACCCTTGTTGAAGTTCCAGCATGCACCTGTACTACCCCCCGTCGGCTTGGGCGTCAGTCCCGCTGCCCCAGTGTAAGTGCTCTGACCTCCCGCTCCGGTGTACGAGCTCAGTCCCCCCACGCCAGCCTGGGCGGGGCGCGACTGAAACGGCCGGTACGTGACTGGAAGGCCACTGGCTGTATGTGTAGATGCCGATGACTGAGTGGAGGACATCCACTGCATCCAGAGCTCTTGATATACCTCCCCCTATGGCTTATCAGGGTTGACGCTAATCCTAGCCCTAAACTCCTCATCGTAACTGAGTCACGCGAACCCACCGAAATGCATCTGCGGTTTCCGGATGATGTCCATATACTTAAGCAATGCTATAGCCCGGTCCAAATGCTTCTCGCAGTATATACTCGCGGAAATCAGAAACGCAGACATCCAATAATCCATGTTAATCGGCACCCTCGGCCACCAAGTCAGTTCCCACTCTTCCTCTTTGGAACCCTCCTTGGCCTGGATCTCCCTATTTAACAACTTGAACACATCGACATACTCATGTTTCCATATCCGCGACTTCGTCTTCTCAGACAAATGCGACCCCAAAGCCATTGCCAGGCCCATGTATGGCAACTTTTTCTTATGTTTGTCATCACCTTTGTCATCTTTCCTGTCCTGGTCGTCTGTCTTGTCCGTCTGTACGCCTGCCCCTGCCAGCTGCTTGACCCCCCTATGGGTACCACTGCTGGCTTGGCAGGCCCTCCCGGGTCCCGCACATACCCCTTCCCCACACCCACTGACCGGCAGGCCTTCTTTCGCCCCCCTGTGTGGCTATTGTCCCAAGCTGCCCACCAGGCACCCTCACCTGATAAGTTAGCGGCCGCCTACCACTCCTTTCCTCTGGCATCAGCCGTCTTCTGGCTCACCTTCTTGCTCCCGCTGATGGTGGCCTGTGGCGCCTGCAAAACACCAAGCCATCCATTTGCCGCCTTTGCCCTCCCCCAATTCTCACCATCCATCACTTCACCCTCTTCCAGGTCATCACTTTCGTCCTCATAATCCAGTTGCTCCACAAGCTCATCCTCAACAGGTGCCCCAACACCTCACGCACCGCTCTCTTCAAACCTTTCCCTTTTACACCAGGCACAACACCACACTCCGGCTCCACTGATGCCCGCTCCCTCGATGGAGGGCAGTCTGCCGCAGACCCCCCTGCTGCTTCTGCCAAGCGTCTGGGGGCCATCTTGCACCCCGCTGGCCCACCCATGCCTCTACCCGCCTCCACCGCTGGCTTGTGCCCCCCCCGACCGTCTAAGCCTGAGGGGGCCCCAGCGCCATCAGGTCTCTGAGCCGTCGCGGCTGTCCCTGCCCCTGACCATGGGAGACTCACCTCATCTACCCAGATCCACTTGCCTGGGTGCCCAGAGGCCCCTCGGCCGAACCCTGGCCCTGCCTTCACCTCCAACCCGTGCGCCGGGGGCCCATCCCCCCAGCACACACCCCCATGACCGGAGTCTCTGGCCGCACACAAAGCCTGCAACTTCCACTCTGTCTCCTGGATAATGCGCCGCTGGTCCCGGATCTTCTCCTCTAGGGACATGCCTGCCCACCTGTCCCCCCTGGATCTTAGGCTCAAGTCATGCATAGTTTGCTCCTGTGCCTGCGAAGGGCCTGGGGCAACACCCCTTGGGGGCTCAGACATCTGCTTCAACGTGCCCCCTTTCAGGGGCCCCTTCCCACCGCCCCCCCTCAGACAGGCCCCTTGCCGGCCCCTGGTGAAAGGTCCACAGGCTGGTCACACCACTCACCGTCTTCTTCCCCCCCTGCAGATTCACTACCCGATAGCAGGAGGGCAAAATCCTCCTGCACTGGCTCCCCCCAAGCACCCTCCTCCTCCCCCCCTCCTCACTGTCCGCCCCCAGAACCCAGGAAACATCTCCCGGCAATTGCCCGCCCACCGCGCACGTCTGTGTCACGCTGGGAACGCTCCTTAATGCCTCAGCCTCAGCCCCCCCGCTGCAGCCCTGGAATGCCCCTGCCCCCTCCCACCGGCCCTGCCGTTGTGGCAGTACTGGCCGCCTCAGTCTGTAGATGCGCGGGGAGGCTCTTACGCTGTCCCCCGTGCTTCGCCGGCTCAATTGGACGCAGCCGCCAGCCCCACCCAGACATAGCTCTCTGGCGGTGGTGGCTCTTCTTGACACACCACTACCGCCGTGGCAACTCCCGCTGAGGCGGACCGAGGCGTGCGGGTCATCCCGACCCACACCTGGTCCAGGACGCCGGGCCGCAGGAGGTCAGCTCTCCCGGCCCGGCCCAGCACTTGAAGGGCAGCGCGGACCGCCGCCGCATCAGGCTCTGCCATAACCGCTGCCCACAACAATCGTCGCCGTCGGGGGAAAATTGAAATCTCCGCTAAGGTTGAAGGATGGGGGGGCAATCGGACCCGGCTGCCCCGCAATACAGCCTGCACCAATCAGCCGATTGGGCCTACTGAGCTCTCTACGCTACGCTAAAGCTCTCTCCAATTTCGCTACACCCTTTCCTAACGGCGCTGGGGGCAGGAAGAGGATGGAACTTCCTCCCCTGCCCCTTATAACCTTAAACTCCAAACCCACCCCATAACCCACCCCTTAACCCCTAACCCCTAAACTAACACCTTGTCCTAGCCTCGTGCGAACACCCCAGGGGAAGACTGGTCTGTCGACCTTACTTCTCCTGGGGGCCGCAGTGGGGGTCTGGAAGAGCGTGTCCATGCCAAGTAGGACTCAGGACGATGCGGGAGCTCCAGTAAATAACGATATCCCTACACGTTAGCCTACTCTTCATATAGCCGAATTTGTGTGCATTTCGTTGTAAAAATAAAACGTTACCTACCTTACGCACCGCCTCCGCTCCTGGACGGTGTGTAATGCTGCAGCCGGTCCCGCCACGTGTTCCTGAACAGGGAGCACCGAAGCAGCAGGCAGGCAGCCTCCCTCCCCCACCTGATTGGTGAGGCGCAGCAGAGAGCGCCCCAGCCGGGCCATTTTCTCTATGTAGGCTGCTGCATGCAGCCTACATAGAGAACAAGCATTGAAAATGCAATAGGTCTCGCCTTTGATTAAGTTAAAGCCATTTGCTTTGCTAATGGTATTGTATAGCAAAGCAAATGGCTCTAACTTAATTAAAGGCGAGACCTATTGCATTTTTATCCGTTAGTATCACTAAAGTAAAGACCGCTGTCACTGTCCGGAGACTACAGCAGGGGCTCTAAGTGTGATGGACTAGAGTAAGTGCAGCTCTTGGTGTCATGTCCCTGCAGTAAGGGACAATATCCTGTGCGCAGTGACTGTAGCAGGGGCTAGCTCCCAGTGTGATGGCACAACAGCCGTAATGCAGGCGAGCCAGTCCGGATGGGCCGGACAGAAAAGCGAAAAGGAGGCACCCCAGAAACCTTATTTCCAATGGCAGCCCACCGTTTAACATAAACAGTGACACACGCCAATGGAAATAAGGGACGGGGCTTCAAGCCCTTTTCTCAAAGTCCTCATCTGCAATAAATCTCGCAGAGCTAGCTGCGCATGTGCGCAGCAATGCTATGCGAGACCTAAAAAGGGAGAGTGCACATGACTGAGGGCCGACCAACTCAGTCAATATGTTATGTTATGTTATGTTATATAATTTTATATAGCGCACGGCTGCCGCAGCAAAGTGGCGTCCCGGCGCTTTGGAGAGTAGTAAACACAACACGACAGAAAAAATGAAAAAGATGGGCCTAAATTGTGGTGAAAAGGAAAGTTTTAAGAGCCTTTCTAAAAGGAAGCAACTCAGAGATGGAACGCAGAGGGGCAGGCAGAGAATTCCAAAGAGTAGCCGCCAACACTGAGAAAGAGCGTCCGCCCATCCTAGATTTTTGGAAACGTGGCACGATGACCAGATTAGATCCAGCAGAGCGAAGAGCTCTGGCAGGAACATAGTGCTGGATAGTCTGTGCAAGGATGGGAGGGGAGGCTGCTTTGAGAATCTTAAAAGTTAAGCAAAGAGCTTTAAACTTAATTCTCTGCCCCACCGGCAACCAATGAAGATCCTGAATAGTCCGACGGGCCGAGACAAACTTCGGAAGGCCAACAAGCATCCTAGCTGCCGCATTCTGAACTCTCTGAAGACGAGATAACTCGGCCTGATTAAGACCCAGAAACAGGGAGCTAGCATAATCCAGCCTGGTGAGAACCAGGGCTTGGACAATAATCTGTCTGGTCTCCGCATCGAAGAACTTAAAAATAGGTCGGAGACACTGCAGGGTACCAAAACAGGTACCAGCCACACGTTTTGTGTGGGAAGTAAAAGAAAGCTTATGGTCGAACCACACCCCAAGGTTTCTAACCTCAGTTACAGGGGAGGGAACGGGGCCAAGATCGGAAGGCCACCACTGATCTCCCCATAATTCACTATCCCTACCAAAAATAATAACCTCGGTCTTAGAGGCATTCAGTTGGAGTCGATTGTTCGCCATCCAGCCAGCCACAGCTTTTAAAGCTGACTGAAAGGTGGGGGCATCCATGTTGTGGTCACCATTAAGAGCCACCGCCAGCTGCGTGTCATCGGCGTATGACACTAAGGAGAGACCAAAACTATGGGCTACCTTCGCTAATGGCTGAACATATAGGTTAAACAAGGTAGGGCTCAGGGCCGACCCTTGGGGAACACCCTGGAGTATGGGGCGTGAAGCAGAAACAAAAGGGGGTGTGGAAACCTTAAAGGCTCGATCTTTAAGAAAAGAGCGAAACCACTCAAGTGCCACCTCTCCCACTCCTGCTTCCATCAGGCGGTGTAAAAGAATCTGGTGAGACACCGTATCGAAGGCGGCACTGAGATCCAACAGGATCAGCGCCGCCGTCTGACCACGATCTAGCAGCTGCCTGATGTGTTCCACCACAGCCAGGAGGGCAGTTTCTGTGCTGTGGCCAGCACGAAACCCATTTTGGGAATTGTCCAATATATTAGCTTCCTGTAAGTGGCTTACCCACAACAGTAGGTAAGCCACTCCCCCCATGCCCTCAAGCTGGACCGTCCCCCCACCGGCCCCCAGCCAGGCACCAGGCACTTCTGCTTTCTCGCAGTGCGAGAAGCAGAAACATAAAATGGTAGTTTTACCATTTTATGTTTCTACTTCTCACAGTGCGAGAAAGCAGTAGGGCGAAGCCCCAACGCTCCCATGGTGGAGCCGCCAATGGTAAGCCTTGTATATAGGAATCCTGTGGGAGACAGCGTTTACAACGCTGGCAATACCACGGGGTAGATAACAACGCGGTCGTTACACGCGTGGCATTACATCGCAAATCATTTCAATGACTTGCGCTAGGTGGCGTGCAACACCAGGGGGATGTGTTGGATTTTAAATCCAACACCTTCCCTGCTTTTGCACTCACTCGAGTAGGAATAGTAAATTATACTATTCCAAAGCCCAGCGCGCCATCTAGCGCAAGTCGTTGAAGCGACTTGCGATGTAATACCACGCATTGTAACAACGCGGTCGTTGTAACGACCACGTTGTTACCCACCGTGTGGTAACACCACGCGTTGTAACATCATACATTCGAATCCTGTGCTTGATTGGGCCATAAATATGAAGCAGAATTAGAGGATGCATGCCACTTAGGATGTTTATTTTCCAAAAGTACCCTGCCTTGTTCTTGAAGACCTTTAAAACTGAGGAACAAAAGCCCTATTTGCACATAATAGATGCTCCCAGGGTTTTTCTGGAGGTGTGGGCCCAAAAGCGATGGGGGTATTTCGGGTGTGGCATATGTTGACTGTCCCACTCCAGGAGGTGCATCTCCTGTAAGAAGATAACGTCCAAGTCCTGTTGGGGGAAATATCGGCAGACTTGCTTACACTTGTTAGGCGAGTTCGGACCCCGAATGTTGAGTGAGAGTAGTTTAATGTATTGTGTGCAGTTCTCGTAGCTGGTGTGTGCAGATTTAGTTGCTAAGCAATTGGGCCTACCTGATCCAATATGCATCAGGACATAGGCAGCCTGGCCTGGGAGGGAGGTCCTGACACCCCAAGAGGTGTGTGTGCAGGAAACAACGGGCGCAATGAAAATCTCATCAGGGGGACTGATCAGAATGGTAGCTAGGAGTATAGGGCTATACAGCCCCTTATGTGTTAATGCAGAGCCCATATGTTGTAGCAAATGAAGACCTCCGCCAGGGGGCACATGGCTGAAGTACAACAGGAAAGGAACAAATAAAATGTACAACACTGAGTCAACAGGGCCCAACAACGCAATCCAGACCCAAGGGGGGTAGGCACAGACGTGCTCTAATCCCACTAGAGGTGTCACTGTTCCGGGTTACAAATTGAGGTGAGCAGGCCTCAGGTAAAGGCTGTTTTCAGTCAGTATAAAGTGAGTTAGGTGGGGTGGTGTACAGGCAGACATGTTCCAATATCGAGTATAGTCTTCCAGATCCTCGTGGTCTGTTCCTGCCGTGGTCTGGGGCCAAAACATTGTTAACGATGAGACAGTCTGGTGAATGATCCCTCACTATGAGAAGGTGATGGCTATCCAGTATAGTTGTCAGCCAAGCATGTACGTGGTCCGGGAGGATTCCTTCTTCATGATCTGCAGTTGAGTAATGATGTCTTGCTTGGTCTCCCAAAGAGCACGCTCCTTTTTCAGCTTCTCGTGTCGACAGGCTCAGACTGTCTGTCAGGCCGGGTGTCACCTTTCCCCAGCTATTATGCAGGACGGGGATGATTCTCTGCTGGCTCTATCATCCGGGATGTCCAACATTTTGTTCGCTTTAGCCAGAGAGCGTAGGAACCACTGCTTCCCCTTCTAGTGAATGATAAGGGCAAATGGGTGGCCCCACCGGTATCGGATGTCCAATACCCTCAGTTTGTCAATGACTGTCTTGAAGTTGCACCTCTTGTGCAGCATCACCAGGGAGAGGTTTGGAAGAGCTGGATGGTGTGGACATGAAAGACCAGGTCTCCTTTTCCTCAGGATGCCCAAAGGATGGCTTCCTTTTCGGTGAAGTAGACCCTCGTGAGGATGTTTGGTGCAGGGTCCGGGCACCACGTGACCGGGGACACCCCATGGGCCCTGCCCAAGGCCACGGGGGAAGCCTTCACACCCCCTCAGATCATCTGAAAGAGCTCAGCTGTGAAGGCCCTGATGTTGTCAACTTCAATGCCCATAAGCAGATGTTGGCGCGGTGGCTTCTATTTTCTAGGTCTTCCTTTTCGGCCTGTAGTTCTACTTGTTGCTTTTTGAGAATCGTCATCCTGTGGCAACACGTTTCTTTATCTTCTGCTCGGGTGTCAGGTGCGTTTACAGTCTTCAACTAACACGGGAGCAGAATGATGCTAATTTCCCAATGCCCCCATCGGAACGTTTCCGCGAGAATATGTATAACTCTCAACGGGTAAGTGTCGACGGGGGAAAGGGGAATTGGACAGAGAAGAGACAGCCCTGGATATCTTCGTCGTTGTAGAGAAACGATTCTGCAACAATTAACTTTTGTTCACTACTCAATTCTTTAAGCATTAACTTACTGTATATGAGGTAATGAATTAGCTTGTCTTACCAGGAGGTATTCAGGGCCAAACCCCTCTTCTATTTCTCAGTTGCTTGAGTGTGTAACAACTGTCTTGCTCAGGCTCTTGCTAACCCTTTCTTCTTCTTCTTTTCTTACAGGAGTGAAGGTGGTGTCGGGTCTTGGAAATAGAATTAAAAGGTGAGTATCGTGAATCTTATGTGTCAGGTATTACTACACTGTTGTTGTGTAACTGTTAACTTACTTCATCTTCTAGCCGTGAGCATATTGTACTTTTATCGTTGAGCTTCAGCCTTAGGTACAGGTAACCGTAAGCTAGGCGTAAATGGACTTCCTAGTTTTGGTAACCTAATTCTCTATAATGTCTGAGGTACTGTTCGCTGCTTAGATACTATGGAAGATTTACTCGGAAGCTCCAAGGATAATACACTATTTGTGTTTTGTCCCAAAAGGAATTAAACAAGAACAGTGCGAGATTGGTTTCGCGTTGTTCAGGTTTAATCTATGAATTCTCTGAGAGAGTCTTATTCCTCCTGCGGAATAAACTCAGAATTGTCACCGGACTCCGAACTACACATTGTCTCTCATAACTAGAATTCGGACTTCCCTACTTTTGTCAGGAACAGATTCTTCATACTATTCAAGTTACAATCAAGATACACTAACCTGAGTATGTATGGTGACCGTCGAAGATTAACGCGACGAAAATCCTCGACGCGACCTACCCTAACTTCCACGACGGTGAGGTACATGTTGCTTCGATAATTTCTCTGGTGAAGTGCGCTCGAGAACGTTGACAGGCGCGCCTCACCTGCTGCGTTAGAATTCAATAAAGACTAGAACGCCGACCCATGAATGCGTCAGCGGCCATATTGGAAATCCAGCGGCGCCAACAAATACGCCAACTGAGAGCCCCATGAATTCCATCACTCGGTTTAACCGAGAAGATGGTATTCACAGTGGTGGGTTCCGAATTACGCGGAGGAAACCTCCCGTGAACCCTGACATCGGGAGTCAGCCGTTTGGTCCACTTGTGTCCCTATTTCAGAGACATCACTGCATAACTCCTGAAGGCAGGACCTAAAGTCAGTTTTGAGGGTGAATATCCTCAAGGAACTGTTCCATGTAGTCTTAGAAAATGGGTACAGAGGCCGATCCTCCGACTGCTGCTGGTGGGATGCTCTCCTTAGAGTCCATAGCAGCTGTTGAAGCTTTGTGCCAAAGAGACGTTACTGAGCTTTCTTTAACAGGCTTAAGACGTGGCATAGTGTGTTAGCTTGTAAAAGGGGTTGTCTGGATCCAGTGGTGGATCAGCATTGTTGTCTGCCCCTCGCTTTGCTGCTGCCACCCGCAAGGGGTCTGGATGATGGAGCAGTAGCCTGTCAGGGCTCAGAAGGAAGAGGCAGGCGCTGATCCCTTTGCTGGTTGGTTGGAAAGGGAGGCAAGCTGCAGAAATGGACTTATATTTAGGGGAAAAGCATGTTCTTCAGGTTTCTGGCCTCAGTCCACTATTTGCACAGCCCCAGGAAGCCACTGCAGGGTCCAACCCTCTCCACAACCACCAGCAGCCTCTAGAAGGGGCTGGGTGAGCCAGGACACATGCTCCACTAGTTGGACCACATTTTGGGCTCCTTAGGTCTCTTAGCCGGGGTCCCGCAATGGCCTGTCCGCCCTCCTGTCCATCCGCGGTGTATGCTGGGCAGGCGTCTGGGTGACGGGGTGAACCTCAGGGCTGCAAGAGGGGGAATGTTGCAACCAGTCCTCAACCAACAGCTGTCACCGTCTTCCTCAGGTGGCAAGCCAGGGAGGGCAAGCATCATCAGGGGGCCCTGACAAGTTTGGGGCAGGGTCAATGGCCTCAAAGGGCTCACAGGGCGGTGGGCAGGGTGGTGGCCTTAATTGATCCAAGGTCCCCAGTAGCCAACACGGGGACAAGCAAGGCAAGGGTCAATAGATACGGCCCATGCTGCAGTCCAGGCCTAGTCCCAGAGGGTCTTTATGCCTCGCCTGCCCCAGGCCTCGCCCCAGACACTGTCCAAAGCAACCAAACACCACAAGGCCCTGCTGCTCCTCCTTCCCCATGCACTCCAACAAACTCACCCATGGTGGGAGGGGTCTCACCGATGCTCAGGCCCCTAGCCTTCAATCCACGAGGCCATGCCACAGAGATCCCAGGCTTGCTGCCAGTGAGTCCGTAGGGCCACAGACAATAGGGGGCAGTCGATCCAAGTTGGCACCGGGCCCCTCAGGTGCCTGCAACAGGTGGCATGTCTGGATGGTGCCGAACAAAAAGCTGAAGAGGGAGTCCCTGGTGAGCCCCGCACCAATGTCAAATGTCCAAGATGGTGGTTTGGCGAGGCTCTGCTGGGCACAGGGGCCTGATACCACTCCCCAAGCCCACACATCAGGACCCCAGGTCCGCAACCGGCTCAAGGAGGCCCCCAGGCAGTCGTGCCGGTGGAGAGAGGCTACAGAGACAGGTCCTATTGCACATTTATGGCATGGAAGGCCCATGGGGATACAGAGCTTAATTTTAGCACATCTCACTCCATTCCCATCTTGGCCAGGCCCTTCCTTGAACTTCACTTTCAACCCAAGAGTTTGCAGGCTATTAAGAGTGTCATCTGTCATAAAACAATTTAAGTTCTTTCTCAGAATCGTACGTTTTGAGAGATCACTTCCAAACTCAGTAGCCATGGTTTTGAGAGCCTCATGCGTCACACAAGCATGTCTGGTGGCTTCCTTACACAAATATAAGAACTCTGTTTCATTTTATCTGTCTATGAACCCTAAATCCAAAGTAATTATTTCCAGCTCAACCTTCACCCTCACAACATCTAGCCCCGTCAAAGGGTTGCCAGTTTCTGATGACTGGGAAAAGGCTAGCTGTTCATCAAGTCGTTCTATTTATAGCAGAAGCTGCTCCTGTTCAAGGTCTCCCTCCCACTTCTGAAAGGACTTCTAAATCTGATGCAGCATTAGAATTCTCAGGAGATCCTCCCGGTGGGACTGGAGGTTGAATAGGCAGTCAGATCTGTGGAGCTGGAAGTGGAATCAGTGACTATACCTGGGGAGCTAGAAGTTGGGTTGGTGGCCTTACCTGGGGAGCAGGAAGTAGAATTGAGCCTAACTAGGATTTTGGGATACCATAGGCATTAACTGTAGTGGAAGAAGTATATTTGGTGCCCATTTGTCAAGAACATTCTAGTCAACTGGGGTCTCATCACTGACAGGGGTCAGAAGTACTGCAGATGGTTTGTTTTTCCCTTGGTAAGGCTAAACTATATGGGGCTGGTCGATAGAACAGTAGTTCATCTAAACAGTTATCACTAGAATCCTTATCCCTCTCCTCCTTATCCTTCGCTTTGGACTCTTCCCACTCTCCTACTTTCTTTCTTCCTGGCTTAACGTCCGTCAATGCAAGATACAGCCTGAATCCCTCTATCATTTCTCTCCTCCCTATATTGTTGTTCAGCATTTCACTTCGCATCCATCCAACTACAGACAAGATGTCCCTTTATAATCAACGAGCACCACACAGTGTGGCACACTAACTCATCAAGTCTTACAAGACACCACAAAACTTAGCAACATTCTCGAAGACACATAACCCTATTATACTCATGCTCCTTGGACTCTGCAATCATTCAGGAACTCAGGAACACAGCCAATTCTCCAAGTTGGACCATTAGAACCTTGAGAATACAGATTGGGCTGCGGAAAATTCAGACTAATTTTGGGGCAAATGCTAACTATCTATGTCTCAGTGAGAACCATCCTCTGCTACCAGATTTGCTAGCGAGATTAGATAAGCTAATGGATCTTCTATTTGTACCTTGCAAATTTCTGTACAGCTCAAAACTTTGCTATAAACACCTAAAGGGGTCGTTGCCTTGAACTATGGCTGAAATAACAAAGTTTGATAACATTTCATCAACAATGAAGCCGATTTTTGCTCCACACTAATGACAGAAAGGAGTAGATTGCAGACCACAAAGGTTTTATTGTTCAGATTAATTAAATGTCATCTCAAATCTGTTCAATCACATTAAACAGGTTTTTTTCTTGGATACAGCATGCATGACTGTGATCCAAGCAGTAGAATAAACAATACAGAGAATTAGAAATTCAAAAGCATCATGTATAAGGCAAAGCTAAGACTCGTTTCCATGAAGCAAAAGCCCTAATTCTATGCTAAGGCTGTGGGCAAGTCGGGGAATTTCTATGGCAGTTGGTATTAGCAAATATAGAATCGAAAGAGGAATCAGATAAAGGTTCCAATCAGAAAATTGTTGTCTTGTTAAACAGTCCTCTATATGTCTAGGATGCATGAAGCACTGAGATTCGAACTTTGTGCTATATCAATTCCCGATGTTACTGTGTATGTTTTTGTTAATGACATAATAAAAGATTCCAAAAAATAAAAGATTGCTCTTGAGAACATTTCAGCCAGTAGAACAATAAGGAGCATTGGTCTTGGGAGATGAGAGAAGACGTCCACCTGCAATGGTGGATGGAGGCAAGTGATCTAGCTAACTAACAAACTTTCCCTACTTAAAATACCACATTCCATCCAGAAGTTACAATCTTCAGTTTCCCACCGATCCAGATAACCGATCCAGTGTTATCTCTGTGCCTGGTGTCAGCTTTCTTCTCATGGACTTGAACAATGCCAACCGTTTCTTCTACTGCAACCCTAATAATATCATACAAAGGAGCATCTACTCACACTTGTTGCAGATGTTAGGGTTTTGTTCCAACCAGCTAATTTCTAGAAGATAAGGTGTTAAAAACCTTATCTTCTGCAGAATATACAAATACGCAATGCAAAAATGCAGTGTTAGCATCCACTTGAAACATGTGGCAGAGCAAATTTACGCCTAAGAACTGATTTTAAAACTCGGGCAAACATCTTGAGTTCTGGAGAGGATAATCAGCCACAGCTCAGATTGGTGACTGTGTTAGAATGTTCATGAGTATCACTTTGAGGCCACATTCATTCCTGAGAGAAGCAAGACTACAGATAATTGCTTATCACGTTTGCTGACAAATGCATACCCATCTTTTGATAAGGCAAACCATTTTCAGAAGTGAACATCAAGGAAACATGGACATGTCTTCACCCAAGAATTTTCCTGTGCCGTACTTGGACAAGGCAAACACAAGGAGAAGATGAACGGAACACTGAAACTTTTCAGACACTCACCCCCAGTCACAGATCTGGGTTGAATCCATCACTGTTCTTTAGCTCATTTCGCCAACTCAGTTGAGACCCAGCTATATGCAAATTAGTCTTGACCCTGTGCCTCATGGGAACAGTCCAGCCCGAACCGCCAAGCCAGGTCTTCCCTGGGCCGGAAACAAGCATCCTGGGACCGGTTTCGGGGTAACAGGCTAGCTTGAATCCAGTGGCAAAGTAAGCAAGGGATCCACTTCTGGGCATACCCTGCCAACTTAGGGCGAACACAAGGAGGTGATGGTTAATACTGATTTGCATATAGCTGGGTCTGAATCCAGGTGGCAAAGTGAGCTAAAAAACAATGATGGATTCAACCCAGATCTATGACTGGTGGTGAGAGTCTGAAAAGCTCCGTCCATCATCTCCTTGTGTTTGCTTTGCGGCTGGGACAAGGACACAGATTTGTTGCTCAGACATTGGGAGATTTGTACCATGAGCAATAAGATAGATACGGAATGCTTGTCCACGACTCCTGTCTGATGGCCCATGAGAGCATGACAACATTAGCCTTTGGCATTGTCAGACTGTTCAAAAATCTGCACTGACCCATGAATTATGCTATAATAGATCGTCACTCGAAGTAAGTTGAAGCTAAGTTTGTAGAGAATGCAACAACTGAGAATGTCTTGAGCTTTCTGTTGGAGGTGCTCTGTTAGGGCTTCTTGGAATATCTGGTCCCTAACAATGACGAGCAGATATTTCTGAGGATAATAAAAAAATACCAAACATAACTCATTACTTCAGCACTGTATGATCAATCAATCAATCATAGCATTTGTAAAGCGCACTACTTACCCATGAGGGTCTCAAGGCACTGGGGGGGGGGGGGGGGGGGGAGGGGAGTGCTGCTACTGCTCAAAAAGCCAGGTCTTGAGGAGTCTTCTGAAATTGCATTCACAATGCAATGGAAAGATGGAGCGTTTTAACAGTTTTAACAGTTAAATCAAGGCAGTGTCTACCTCACTTTGCGCATGAATGCTCCGTGGATTGATACAATCATAGAAAGATGATTGATGGTCAGGATAAGCCCACATGCTATGACGGAAATTGGTCCTTTCGTCCTTCTTGGAGGACACACCCTGTATCACAGCTGTATCCATGGTAGAATAAGCAGCTTCTGTAAATCACATATTCACCGAAGGAAATTGAGGAAAGATTAGAATAGAAAAAGCTAATTTAAACACAACATTCTAAACTACTGTATGAGGAGAGGCACAATCTTAAGGACAATAGGATTAAGATTGATGACATGGTCCGAATCATACGAACAGTGCACATTGACAAAGGTAAATCCTTTTTACTATCCCATCAGAGTTCTCAAAGAAAACAAAGGTTGCATAGTCATCCAAGAAAGGAGGTGCTGGTCATTAGAAGGGTTGCTATTTTCAGCAGAATTACCCTCATGGCAAGAAAAGACAGGATACACAAGAGTATATTGATCGTGGTCATATAGAATATCCCATGGTTGAAGGATCCTGTGAAACTAAGCAGAAAGGCATTCTGTGGTTTCTAATCCCACCGATAATGGTATTGAAATAGAGTTGGGTAGCCCTCAAAGCCTCCCAGTCAATAGGATGATGATTAAAACATTGCTGAGAGAGTGAAGCTTACCCTTAGACATATGAAACCATCATGAAGGCAATCACAAGAATAACACTATTTAGCAGTATGAATATGTTGTAAGAATGTTACTTTTAGTGTTGTGGTTTGTTATTTATCCTCATGTCTTTATGTTTTCTATGGGGAAGCACATGTTATACTGAAAATCAAGTGATATCTATTGTTTATGGTGAACCTTTCTCCATCCCTTTCCTACTCCTCCACTGAAAAGCTTCTCTGAGCTTCAATCAGTGAATATTGGAAATAATAATATTTGGGAAGTGGTGATAGGAGTGAGTGAAAGTGAATGAAAATTGTTATTGTTTAAGTTAATTAAAACCATAAAAATTCAATAAAATTCAACAATCCGTAGAGGAAAATATAAGATACATATTAAAATAATTAATTGCCATTATTAGGGTTTATAGCTTTTGATAAAATCATATCAAGACGGTATTGTCAGTAATGTTCTATGCATGTTAGATTTGCTGATGATCTGCCCAAAAAAACAATTACCAGTAAATAAACCGGTATTAAACAATGCATCAAGAATATTCCTCTCTTTGATAAAATACCATTTAAATACAATTCTAGTTAATTTCTCACATAAAAGTAAAAAGTTTACCAATTTACAGTTAAGTTGCGGGTCATTCGGATCAAGACACCTTATTATGGCAGATCTACAAGTGCGTATGCCCCTGGCATTAAAAGGATTTTTTGACAGTAAAAGACAATTTCATTTTAAAACGGGACATATACAGATCAGATGAACAAAGTCCTGCTTCGGAGCACCACATAAAGTGCATAACGTCGGGCCACTATATTTCCAGAGTGGTTGATCAGCATTAGTCGGTAGTGCCCCAAGACGTATTGCTAGCAGTTTCCTTTTTAAATGTATAGAGTACGTTATGTTCAAATAAGCCACCGGTCGTAAGATCGTATAAGGTTGTAGTACCATCCAGGCATGAGAGCGCTTGCTGAATTTAATTTTGTCCTCCGTTAACAAGTGCCTTTTTGCTGCTTTATTTATTATTTGTCGGAAAGTTGTAAATGGTAGGTTCAGATTCCATAAATCCGATACCTCCGTTAACTTTATTGATAGCTGCAAATATTAATGGTAAGCAGATCGTGGATCGTTCTTCTGTGCTTCCCAGATGACACTGTTTAACGGGTTCTGGCAGTTTAATCGGATTTTGTACCATTGTTTTATTGTCGCATACATTCTTGCTAGACGTTGCTGCAGTAGACCAAATTCTAGGCGAATCTGCGCTGGGGATGAGTTTCTCGGTAACCCAAAAACTGTTTTATATGTCTTAATTTGCATTCTTTCAAGCACAGCTGTTTCCTTGCTGTATTGAACTTCAGTAGCATAAGCTAGAGTCGGCAAGAGCTTCGCTTTAACAACAGCCAATAGTGGCTCCAATTAAAGTCTTCGCTATTACACAGAATGCATGTATCAGTTTGTTTCCTTTCTTGATTAAACCATCATTATATGTTCTAAAGTTAAATCGGCTGTCGATGTTTAAACCGAGGTATTTATAATTTGTGACTCCCTCCAAATTCACACTGCCTAGTTTAAATTGTTGTCGTCCCTGCAAGCGGTGGCTTATTGTCATAACCTTTGTTTTCGCTACATTTAATTCTAATAGGTTGTCCCTCGCAAAATCACTCAATATATTAATCTCTCTTTGAAGCCCTACTTTCGTTTGGCTCAACAAAACTATATCTTCTGCATAGGATAAGTGTGTTAGTTGTAAGGGGCCTAGGTGTGGTGGATGTAAATTCGCCTGGTCCAACTTAGGGGAAAGATCGGCCATAAACAAGTTAAACAGATGAGGTGCTAGAACACAACCTTGTTTCAGGCCGTTTTCCGTTTGTATTTTCCTCGTAAGTCTAGAACCATCTGCCACTCCGACCTGCATCCAGGTATTTGTGTATAGCTGCATTATGGCTCGGAGGATATGTGCTGGAAGCCCCCATTGCCTTAATTTGTTCCATAGTATACCTCTGTCTACACGGTCAAATGCCGCTTTGAAATCTACAAAGCATACATATAGGCATTTCCTCTTTTGTATGATCTTGGCTACCATTGAGCCTAATGCTAGGATATTCGTAATTGTGCCCGAACCCCTACGAAATCCAGACTGATTGATGGGAATTATGTTATTAATTTCCGACCAATGTCCCAAGTCTCTAAGAACCAGGAAGGCATAATATTTAGCTTCTGAGTCCATTAGCGAAATCAGTCTGTAATTTGCTGGTTCCTCCAAACTGCCACCTTTATACACAGGATTGATTATGGTGCCTCTCCAGCTTTCAGGTAAAATATCAGAGCTACTCACCTCGTTGTATAAATGTGACAAAGGAGTGGCCCAAAAATCCGCGTCCAATTAAAAAATTGCCTGTGGGGTGCCATTTGGTCCTGGAGCACCATCCATTCTACCTGATCTTATTATATTGTAAAAATCATCTTGTGTATCTATTGTCTTAGTAGCTCTTCGGATGTGCTGTTTGCAATTGCTTTCACATCCTGTAATTGTGCCAATGTCTTACCAGTGTTAAAAAGTGGATTGTTCTGTCCAGCGTGACTATATGAAATCGGATAGATAGTGTCCCTTATTATTAGTTCTGAAGTTGCGTTGTCATCCTTCATTGGCAAATATTTCATGATGTTTATAACTTAATTTCTCTTGTTTTCCGCTTTCCCAAAAGTGTTTATCAAATGATTTACCCAAACTTGCTCTGAGAGACAGGGAGCATTGATTATCTTTTTTTGGTCGTTAGGCAGTTGACCTGTTCCCAGAAAGCTTTGGCATTTGATTGGTTCGCGTTGAAAAGCAGCTTGGACCAGAAGTTGTCTGTTTGCATCTTTCTGTCTTCCCAAATATCCTTTTTATACTTTTTTTAAAGAGATTTTATTTTTTCCCATGTACTATTGGAGAGGGGTTGCCTTTGTAGATTTTACCAGTGCTCTCAGTTTTCCTTGTATTCCAAGCTTTAGTCCCCATACGTTTAAGAGGCATCTGCCACATTTGTATGGCACAATTTCTTGTAGGAACATCATTTAGCAGATTTCTTTGGGAAATTTTCCAGTGGGCTATCAAGGACCCCTCCCTGGGATAGTGCACTGTTACCAGCCCCTTTGCTTTAACAGCTATCTCAGGGAGGGTGGTGGTCGTCCATCTTATATGCTTTAGATTAATTGTTGATATTTCTCCTACTGACGGCAGGGCTTCCATAAGCCTTGGTGGGGCGATTAGTAGTTCGAGGCGCTGATGCGAATGATCACTTTTGACGGTATATTTAATGGAAAAGTCTTTTACTAGTGCGAGCAGTGGCAGGGTGAGTATTGTGTAATCTATGGTGGACCGTGCCTTCATCCCATAGTATGTAAAGTTTGGAGGGGTATCACTCTGGGTCCTTCCATTAATTACTCTCATACCGAGATGTTCTAAGTTTGTCACTAAATTCTGCCCTTGCCGGTCGCTTTGTTTAAGGTATGATGCAGCTTGTGTTTTCACTGCCCAGATTGCATTTCCGGCATTTAAGTGACCATCTTCCTCTGGTGTGAATATCAAGTTAGAATTGAAGTCACCTGTTATGATTATTTCCTATGAGGGGTTCTCGAACCTTATATTGGTTATTACATTAACTAATTTGTTAAATAGTGCCTTCTTCCTCTTGCTGATTGGATGTGCGTACAAGTTTATAAGGATGATGGTATTTATAACATTGCCGTGCCCCAACCTAATACTGATCAACTGCATGTCAGATGTTTCTGCTGACAACTGCACAGATGCAAGGTTTAAAGCTGTGGAGATATAAACGGCAAGGCCACCCTTTGGCCTGCCGTATCGTTGAGTTCTTGTTGACTTTACATGATGTAAGATGTAGCCTGCTATCTGTATTGGCATGATCAGCCAGGTTTCTTGAAGGTCAATTAGATCTAAATTTTCCCAATCATCCGGTGCCAGGTTATGCTGTAGTTCTTGTTTTGCACCTGCAATATTCCACAATAGAAGTTTTTATGATGGCTGAATTTCGTGATTGCTGTCATTATCATGTCAGTCTCTTAGTTTAGCCGTTCTCCATCCGCCATTTACAACATCAACTTTTCTTTGTGTTTTTAACTCAACGCATCTCAAGTCGCCTTTTGCATTTTTTAGTACAGAATAAACTGATTTTATGCTTTGCCTATGTCTTTGATTATTAACCCCTTCAGTGCCCATGACGAGATAGTCTCGTCATGGAGCGCGGTTGCGCTGTGCCCATGACGAGACTATCTCGTCATGAACCCCGCCCGCTAATGAAACGCCCGGCACAGGGCGTGGAAAGGGCGGGGCACTGAAGAGGTTAAGTGGGCACAGCAGAGGAAATGGATAACATTGCTTTGCAGGTTTAGAAAATGTTATGCCCCAGTCCTTGAACTGCTGGTCTGCTTTTAAGATCAATGAGACTAATTTGGATGACTTCCAAGTAAATAGAGTTTGCCCTTTGTGGTTCATAGTTCCCTGGTTAATAAACTCAATAGAAAGAAGATCAGTCGTATTGAGGTGGCTTAATGACGGGATAGCTGCCATTAAAATTAAGATGTTGCATCTGTTCAAATAATCCTATGGACCTTGTGATATATATCTTGTGGGGTTAATATAATCTGATTGTTTACATTCTGTGTTTGCTCCTGAATTTTTAACTGAGTTAGCGGTTGTGTGGCCAAGACCGTCTTCATTGGTAGTTGTCCTGGGGATTGTTGCATCGTGGTGCTCTCAGAGGGATTGATTTTGATTAGTAACCGTTCCTTTAGATCCTGGCTCGGTTGGGGTACGTTCTGTAATTCCACTTCTCGTTGTTTTGCATAGAATTTATTGTTTTGTTTATGAATTTGGACTATGTCCAAATTATTTTTTTCTTTCATTTCTTCAGCTACTGTGGGCACCATATTTTGACCAATTTCAGATAAGCCTGTATGCGTTCTAAATCGGTTACTACATTCAGTATTCCCTGCCATTGTAGGGATCTGCTTCCTTTGATCAGGACCGGTTTTTGTTCCTACCGAATTACTCTTTGTTGTGAATCTTGTAGAATTATCTGGCGATTCGCAAGCCTTTTCCTCAGTCCTGATTTCACGAACTGGTTGTTCCAATTGCGGAGCATTTACCATGGTGCAATTTTGTTCTTCCGTGGGCTCCTGATTGGTTAAGTTTTGCTCCTTAGGTTTTGGAGCAAATATTGGATAGAATCTATTTGCCAATTGTACCACACTTCCTTTATATTGCTGATTGTTCCTGTCCTTCCTAGCGCGTTTCGTTTGCCTTTTAGTCTGATGAAAATTTGGGAGTTTTCCTGCGTCATCTTGTTGCTTTATCATTTTCTCTGCTGAATCTATGTTACTGACGGCTAAGATACTTGATGTTGATGGGTGATTTGGTAATGTTAATGATTTCTGATCAATTTCACTAGGATCATTAAGTGGAGTAAATCTCTTTGGTTCCTTCTTGTTTGTTAATACATGTGTTTCGTGTGGCATCGTTCTACTGACTCTTGTTATCTCCTGCAGCGGAAATCCAGATGCCGCAGTCAACCTATTGGTCAGTTTATTTTCATTCAATATACTCATTAGGATTGCTGGTACAGTACTTAGTTTGTCCACTATTGGCCCACATACACAATGACCCTCTGTTATATTCACGGCAGGTTTGTCTTTCCTCAATATAAAGTCCGTCAGCATTTCAATCTTTGACTTTATGTCCACTATATGGACTGCAATTATGTCCATTAAATTAATCTGGATATCCAATTTGTCCGACTGCATGTTGAGTGCATTGACAGTAGTTTGCAAAGAGTTTAACAGTACTGTGTGTGTTTTTAGAAAATCTTCCATTTTTATTTTTAAAATATCCACTTTATAGTCTTTTACTTTTGTCATTGTTGGGGTAGTTACTTCATTTTTCCTTCTACTCACTTTTGGTGGTGTTCTACTATCCAGGAGGCACTCGCTATCCTGCATGTCGGCCAAGTTTATTAAATCATCGTTTAATATTTGATGCTTGTGAAAGAGATTTTTATCATTACTGACCACTTGTTCTAATAAGCTGGAACTTTCAATTATTCCTTGTTTTTCCTTTTGTGTCCGGAATTTTTATTAAAGTTTGTGGTACTTGTATTATATCTACATTGTTTGTCAGAAAAATAAATTCAAGCCATAAATCATTTGTTTCATTTGCTTTATCCAAACTCTCCATCAGATGCAACTTTTCCTGTTGTATACTACTTCTCGAGTGCTTCCGTCGTGGGGTAGAGAGAGTTATGTTTGTGGAATGTACTTGTGCATGTATCACATGACTGTTTTTTGTAGGAATTATTGCAGAGTTTGTTACTTTTAAATCTACACTCTTGTTACCTGCTCATTTTGGGTTTTGACTGTTGTTGAGGATTGGTACTATATGTCTGATGGTGATAGGAGTGCTGTGAGGGGGCTTCGGGCAATGCCTGACCTCATGTTGATGGATTGAAATGTGTTTGCTCATCTTGAGCTACTAGACAATCTCTTCTTCACTAGATTGAATAGCTAGTAGATTGCCATTTTTATCTGTAAATGCAAGTTTACAGCTGCAAGTAGCTTGGTGAAATGGGCCATAAGAATCACAATGTTCTGGAGTACAGCTCTCAAGTTTCCAAGTTCATGTGTGAGTACGGAGTAACTCATTGAGTCCTAGTTCCTATTTTGCTTTCTGATACTTGACATCCCATATCGAGGGCTACAAATAGTAGGATCCAATGAAAAAAGCTGGAATGGATGAGGTACTCGCACATGGACGTGGGAAGGTAAGAACTTTTCTTCTAGCAACAGCTGCACTACATACTCTCTGGAACTGTTTTAGCATCACAAGTCTCCTTGAGAATCCGAATGATTTGTTTCAGGCTAAAAGTTGTGAACCAGTTTTTCCACACCAGGAATGATTTCAACAAAGTTTTCAAACACAAATTCTACTTTATATAGAACATTGTCAATAAAGATACATAGAAGTGGGAATTGTGGAGGGCGCTAGAGGGCGCACAGCGGCATGGCTGACTCTTGAGGCAGCTCCGTCGGTCAGGCCGAGTCCGCGGCGAAAAAGAGGCATTTGCGGATCGCGAATTGCCGTTAAAATGAACACGGATACATCGGAGGTGTTGGGGCAGAGTTTGCTGGAGTGCTAAGCCTGGGGACTCACGAAGGACGATATTCTGTGCGTTTTTGCAACTCACTCCGTTCGTAGGCGGATCGGCGGCACAAAATGGCGGCGCCCAGCGGCGCGGCGATTCTGCCCCCGACAAAGGCTGTAGCGGCTTAAGTGATGGCCACGGCAGAACCGACTAGCTCCTGCAAGGTGAGCGGTGTGAGTACGGCGGCCACTACCGATTGAGGAGCCAGGTCACAGGTCGGGAGAGCTGAGTGAACACAACACGGGGACCATGGTGCCTGACCCCAAAATGGCGGCTGAACGACGGCGACGGACTCCGGGCTGGGGGCTCCTGAACGCGCCGACAGTGTAGGTGGTGTACGGAACAGCGTGAATGCGGGCTGATGGTGCGAGCGGGGAGATCGTGCTGGATATTGGAGCCAGGAGTTGCGCAGGCCACAGATGCCTACTTTGCTGCACGGGCGCTTCGAGATATGCGCGATTGTGCTATCACCCAGTGTGGTGCCTCTGAGGGTGAGAAAGGACGTCCCTGAACCCAACTGATGCAGCAATTAAACGTGGGCCACTGCTGAAGGTTGTGAGGTAACACTGGAGATAGCGTGGTGAGCGCTGGGAAGAGTGGCGGAGTTGGACGGCCTTGCGGTGGATGGCCCTGCTGATGCTTTGGCAACAATTGGTGGTGGTGGGCTTCTGAGGACATTGTGCTGACTGGTGCTGCTGAATGGTGGGTCCGGTGAATCATCGGAGGAGTTGCTTCCAACGTCGACTGCAGTGGGGTGCTGAATGGTGACGAGGTACCGCCCAAGGGAGTACTGCCTATTGTGGGTGCGGAAACATCCCGACGAGGGGGGTCAGCGACACCCAGGCTTGGTAGAGGACCGCTAAATCCGCTTCCACTATGGGCAAATTGGACAAGCAGCAGACAAAGCTCTCTTTTGACACAAAGCGCCCCACGAAAAATGCATCGGGGCCCTCAGATGCCGGACGGGAGGAGGGAGCAGAGGAACATACACCCATGGCGCAAATCCTGAAGGCTATACAGCACAGTTTACAAGACATCAATGGCAAACTCGACTCTTTAACGAATAGGGTAGATAATATCTCAACAAAGTTGGATAAGCAAGGCGAGCGGCTGAATGAAGCGGAGAAACGTATCTCAACCGTGGAGGACGAGTCGCAAAGTACAGCGCGCAAATGTGCTGATATGGAGAAAACGGTTGAGACCCTAAATAAAAAGGTGGAGGACTTGGAAGCGAGGTCTCGCCGCAACAACATCAGAATTGCGGGAATTCCGGAATCCACCAATACAGGGCGAATGGAGGCATTCGTGGAGGGTCTGCTGCGGGATGTTTTCGACGCTCCTCAATTATCGTCGGTTCTTATAGTGGAACGTGCCCATAGAACACTGGCGCCGAGGCCCCCTTCGGGTGCTCCGCCAAGACCTATAGTAGCTCGACTCCTGAATTATCGAGACTGTGATGCAATATTGCGTATGGCACGAGAAAAGCAGTGAGTGACCTATCAGGGTAACGAATTGGCATTCTTTCCGGATTTCACCATGGCGGTGCAGTTGGCACGAAAGGACTTCAACCCAGCGAAACAAAAACTGAGGGAGCTGGGGGTGGAGTACGCAATGCTCTACCCGGCTCGTCTTAGGGTGACGCTTGATGGCAAGCTGACGATTCTCCACTCTCCAAAGGCTGCCCACGATTTTATCAAGAAACTGTCTGGTCAGCGCAGGGAGCGTAGACAGGCGGCGCAGAACCGTGACTCCGAGTGAGGCGCACCGGAATGTTCTTCTAGGATGGGGCGGAGTTGGTTGCGCCGTGGGGCTGCGCCCAACACGCAAACGGGAGAGGTAAGACGCAACGTGTATGTTTCCTCCGGCGGGGGATTCATGCGGGATTGCTGTGCCTTGGATCCTCTCCGGGAGACTGCTTTGGAGCTGCCAGAGGAGCGGGAACTGAAATAGCGTACCCCAACACTGGATGGGAACTGTCTGTCTGATGCCTTCCCCCACTACCTGAACTGAGATTATATGCGCAATGAAGGTATGTTGGGCTATACAGATGATGTAGACTGAGGCGCAGGGAAGTGGTCATCGCTGGAGTGTGATGTGGGGGGGCAGGGAACTGGATGCCTTCTGTCGGTTGTGATGGGAGGGTAGGACTCATTTGTGTTACATAATTTCAGGTGGCTCCGAACGATTGGTTTTCCTTGTGTTCTGACATATATCGAAAAACTATTGGCCAGGCCGTTGATGGGCTCAAGGGGCCTGACCGCTAACGTGGGCTATTAGATCTGCATATATATTGCATTCCTGACCGCATCCATGTTATTGGATGAAGATGTGTGCCCTCGGTGGTACCCTCATGCGGGTGCTCCCCTTCAAATGTTTATTTTTGGAATGTTGTTTTGTTTGTTAGGGATGTGGCTATGGCAAAGTTGGGGTGCTGAAGTGGGTGGGGGGAAGATGGGGTGGGGGATTGTTAGTCAGACTGTGGTGAGTGAGATACAGTGTACAGTTGTGTCAAGACAATTTTCCATATGTGATTACCAGTATGCTCTAAAGTCACAGACACTATACCTTCAAGATCGGATACTAGGAGCTATTATGGTGTGTGCACATGACCGCCGATAGAGTGCGTCCAGCCCATCTTAATCTTTTGACATGGAATGTGAGAGGGCTCAACAACCCCAAAAAAATTAGACAAGTGTTTGCCTATTTAGATAGGCTACATATTGATATAGCACTTCTTCAGGAAACTCACATTGCCCCTGATGCTAGGTGTACTATTGGAAGTAAAT
This sequence comes from Triturus cristatus, assembly GCF_964204655.1. Classification (NCBI taxonomy): domain Eukaryota; kingdom Metazoa; phylum Chordata; class Amphibia; order Caudata; family Salamandridae; genus Triturus; species Triturus cristatus. The sequence continues at coordinate 272,309,328 of NC_140581.1, forward strand.
GGGCGGAGGCAATACACAAGTCATCATACTCCTCCTATTCTAGGGGGGTCCTCATATTAGTAAAAAAAGGGACGCAATTCCAGGTAGACAGCGAAATGCGAGATGAGGTAGGACGTTATATTATCATAACAGGTAAACTCCGAGGTCAGCGCATAGCTTTTGTTAACACCTATGCCCCGAATGTGGATGATCCCGACTTCTTTAGAGTGGTATGGCGTAAATTACATGAACTAAAAGGTATGCCCATATTCTGGGGTGGCGATCTGAATGCTGCACTGTGTGACGCGTTGGATAGATCAGGTACCTCTAGAGAGCCACATCAGAGGGCGGTGGCAGTACTACACGACATTATGAAGGAGGAGGGGCTGCATGCTATCTGGCGCACCAGCCACCCTGGCACAGCGGAAGCCACACACGTCACGGCGGCTCATAGTAGCTGGTCTCGCATAGACTATTGGTTGGGGACAAATGACGCACTCCTGTGGACGAGAGATGTGCGTCATGTCCCTAGAACGCTATCCGATCATAACCCGGTGCTGCTGACCATAAATATCCCGTGCTATATGCTGCCGCCATACATCTGGAGGTTTAACTCCAAAGCACTGCTGGATACCGTGTTCACAGACACTATAAGTAAGGCCATAACTGAGTACTTTGATTTGAACACACCTAGCACTGATGACACTGGCCTGCTTTGGGAGGCATTTAAAGTAACGATTCGGGGAGTGTGCATTAGTACCAGTGCCGGCATATTAAAGGATATCCGGGAACAGCTAAGTAAACGAGAGAATACACTGAAGGCGCTAGAATGTGACTATGAGAGACTACAAGATGTTAAAATACTGGGGGATATTAGGACCATCCTAACCGAATACCAGTCATATGCGGAGGATGAATTGAAGTACCTCACAAAGCGCCCTTATGGAGAGGGTGGCAGGCCGGGTAGGGTACTGGCAGACAGAATAAGGACAGGTAGGCCGCAGCACACGGTACTGGCGATTAGGGATCAGCAAGGGGGTCTACAACAAGATGCACAGGGGATCTTGGGGGAATTTACAAGAACGTATGGGGAGTTATATGCCACGAGACACACGGCGGGGGAGGCTGACATACTGGAATACTTCGGATACGCAGCGTGGTTATTTATCCTTGCCTATTACTGTGGAGGAGGTCACGGCGGTTATCAAGTCTCTCCCCAATGGAAAAGCCCCCGGCCCCGATGGGTATACGGGCGAATTCTACAAGGCCTTTGCAGACCAATTGGCGCCTCATCTGGTCGCCATGTACGGCAACGCACATGACCAGAAATCATTGCCGCCCACATTGAGGGAGGCAATGATGGTTGCACTGCTAAAACCTGGCAAGGACCTGGAGAGCTGTGACTCATATCAGCCGCTCTCACTTATCAATGTAGATACTAAAATATTGGCTAAACTAGTAGCTATGAGACTACAACCCTTAATGACGCGGCTGGTACTCCCAGATCAGTCTGGGTTCATCCCGACCAGATCTACATCACATAACACAAGGACGTTGTTCGCGTTATCTCATTATCTGATCCCTGAAACTAAGGCGGTGGCTGTGCTTCTGGATGCGGCGAAAGCCTTTGATTCCATAGAGTGGCCGTATTTAAATGCTGTAGTCGCATGGGGTTTCCGCTAAGGTTCCTACGATGGGTACAGACACTATATGCTAGCCCTCCAGCGCGAATCAGGGTAAATGGTTATGTTTCTGATGCCTTTCAAATCTATAGAGGGACAAGGCAAGGTTACCTGCTGTCTCCCTTATTATTCGCCCTAGCCCTTGAACCTTTGGCCTGTAAAATACGACAGGGACATCACTACTCGGCGCTGCAGTTCCCGCAAAGGCCGTTACATATATCACTATACGCGGATGACATGATGTTGTATGTGTGGGACCCTGAGGTGAACCTAGCGCCCTTGCTGAGGGAATACATTAGATTTGGGCAACAGTCGGGATTGAGTATTAACTGGTCCAAATCTCTAATAATACCATTGACCGATTCCACGGCCCAGCACACCACTGAGTTTCCGTTGGAGTGGCAGTCCGAGCCGGTCAAATATCTGGGGGTCTGGTTCCATTGGGATCCGGAGGTGGTGATTCGCTACAACTACGGCAGAGCTCTGGATGCCATGGATGACAAAATTGGACGATGGATCCAGCTGCCTATGACATTAGCCGATCACTTAGCCATTGTAAAAATGGTTATATTGCCGAAATTTTTATATCTGTTTAATAATATCCCGATCACGCCTCCCGCACAGGTTTTTAAACGAATCACTGCGATGGTGACCAAACTAGTATGGGCTGGCAAGCACGCCCGCATCAAATTGCATACACTCACGCTACCTTATGTACACGGGGGTTCACAGTGCCGGACTTTTTATTGTATTTTCTGTGTGCGCAAGCGCACTTTGCGCACTATTGGTACCATAGGGTCCCATACCTTACACATGTAGCCATAGAAGAAGTGGATGCGCTCCCAATTCCACCGAAAGCCATTATCACGCATCAAAGGCCTCCATTACATAGCCGAGACATCAACACAATAGATACAACCATTGCAGCATGGCGCAGAATGGGGAAATTAGCGGGCAAATATCCAATATATGCGCAAGCACTTCCGCTGTTACATCACCCTGAGTTAACCGTCACGCAGGAGCGGGTGGGTCAGAAACAGCTGCAACAGGCAGGTATTGACAAAATGGGGGATCTTTATAGTAATGGTGTGTTTAAAACGCTTACTGAGCTCACATATATTAGTAACCAAACAACCCTATTTCGCTTCACATACTATAGATTGCAAAATGCGATCAAGTCACTGTACCCTTCGTACCTGGAGGAGCCGTCTCAGATGTCCACTCTACAATGGGTACTCACTACGCCTAATAATCAACATATGGGTGCCGATTCTGATCCTGGAAAAAACGGGTACGAACCGTCGGTCGGAGCGTTTTCTCCGTCCGACTCGTATCCGGGAAAAAAACATTACAAACATGGAAGTATGATTCGCACGGAAACACCATTTCCGTACGAATCGTAAAAAACACCGACCGATGAAAATATACATACAAATGTGATCCGGGGAAAGCGCCGACATGACGTCGGGACGCATTCAGGCTGCGTTTCACGAACCAGGAAGTACGAACCGCACCGACGTCACCCCGCACGGATAAAATTCTCCGCCTGCCAAAAACTGCCGGGAAATCAGGACGACGCGCGCAAGGAGCACCTGTACGCGACGGACAGCCATGGACCCGAACCTACGTGTCATCCCAGCCCTCATAGCAGTCCACCTGCTCTACAGGAACCGACGCAGATGCCGCAGAAGGTCAGAACAACACCCAGGGGCAAAGGGGGGGGGGGGCAGGGGCAGGACACAAAACCCCCACCCAAGTCACAAATCATACATGCCCTGGACATACCTGACCTTCAGGGCCTGGTCACTTCGAGGGGGTGGGGGCGTGTCGAGCAACGGAAGTGGATGTACACGCGAACCGGCAACACAACAAGTCCGGTACGTACCGTACCCACGCCTTAAGAGCATGGGTACGAGTCGTACCATGCCCACCCCTACGTCACCCCAATAATGGCGGTACGGCCCGTACCCATGTTCCAAAGGCATGGGTACGGGCCGCACTCCCACCCGTGTATGTACGGCGTGTACCAACACCCCAACAGTGCATGTACGGACCGTACCCCCACCCGTGTATGCATGGAGCGTACCCAGACCCGCGTATGTTCGGAGGGTACCCCCACCCGTGTATGTAGGGACCGTTCCCACACCCGCGTACGTATGGAGCGTACCCCCAACCCAACAGTGTATGTACGGACCGTACCCCCACCCGTGTATGCATGGAGCGTACCCAGACCCGTGTATGTTCGGAGCGTACCCCCATCCCGTGTATGTACGGACCGTACCCACACCCGCGTACGTATGGAGCGTACCCCCACCCCAACAGTGTATGTATGGACTGTACCCCCACCCCAACAGTGTATGTATGGAGCGTACCCCCACCCCAACAGTGTATGTATGGAGCGTACCCCCACCCCAACAGTGTATGTACGGACCGTACCCCCACCCGTGTATGCATGTTGCGCACCCAGACCCGCGTATGTTCGGAGCGTACCCCCACCCGTGTATGTACGGACCCTACCCACACCCGCGTACGTATGGAGCGTATCCCCACCCCAACAGTGTATGTATGGACCGTACCCCCACCCCAACAGTGTATGTATGGAGCATACCCCCAACCCAACAGTGTATGTATGGAGCGTACCCCCACCCCAACAGTGTATGTACGGACCGTACCCCCACCCGTGTATGCATGGAGCGTACCCAGACCCGCGTATGTTCGGAGCATACCCCCACCCGTGTATGTACGGACCGTACCCACACCCGCGTACGTATGGAGCGTACCCCCACCCCAACAGTGTATGTATGGACCGTACCCCGGACCGTACCCCCACCCCAACAGTGTATGTATGGAGCGTACCCCCACCCAAACAGTGTATGTACGGACCATACCCCCACCCGTGTATGTATGGAGCGTACATGGCCAGACACAGGAGGGGTGGGTGCAGAGTCCTCCCAGCAGTGCCCAGACACAGGAGGGGTGTGTGCAGAGTCCTCCCAGCAGTGCCCAGACACAGGAGGGGTGTGTGCCTATCATTCCCAGCAGTGCCCAGACGCAGGAGGGGTGTGTGCAGAGTCCTCCCAGCAGTGCCCAGACGCAGGACGGGTGTGTGCAGAGTCCTCCCAGCAGTGCCCAGACACAGGAGGGGTGTGTGCAGAGTCCTCCCAGCAGTGCCCAGACGCAGGAGGGGTGGGTGCAGAGTCCTCCCAGCAGTGCCCAGACACAGGAGGGGTGGGTGCAGAGTCCCCCCAGCAGTGCCCAGACACAGGAGGGGTGTGTGCAGAGTCCTCCCAGCAGTGCCCAGACGCAGGAGGGGTGTGTGCAGAGTCCTCCCAGCAGTGCCCAGACATAGGAGGGGTGTGCGCCTATCATTCCCAGCAGTGCCCAGACACAGGAGGGGTGTGTGCAGAGTCCTCCCAGCAGTGCCCAGACGCAGGAGGGGTGTGTGCAGAGTCCTCCCAGCAGTGCCCAGACACAGGAGGGGTGTGTGCAGAGTCCTCCCAGCAGTGCCCAGACACAGGAGGGGTGTGTGCAGAGTCCTCCCAGCAGTGCCCAGACGCAGAAGGGGTGTGTGCAGAGTCCTCCCAGCAGTGCCCAGACACAGGAGGGGTGTGTGCAGAGTCCTCCCAGCAGTGCCCAGACACAGGAGGGGTGTGTGCCTATCATTCCCAGCAGTGCCCAGACGCAGGAGGGGTGTGTGCAGAGTCCTCCCAGCAGTGCCCAGACACAGGAGGGGTGTGTGCCTATCATTCCCAGTAGTGCCCAGACGCAGAAGGGGTGTGTGCAGAGTCCCCCCAGCAGTGCCCAGACACAGGAGGGGTGTGTGCAGAGTCCTCCCAGCAGTGCCCAGACACAGGAGGGGTGGGTGCAGAGTCCCCCCAGCAGTGCCCAGACACAGGAGGGGTGTGTGCCTATCATTCCCAGCAGTGCCCAGACGCAGGAGGGGTGTGTGCAGAGTCCTCCCAGCAGTGCCCAGACACAGGAGGGGTGGGTGCAGAGTCCCCCCAGCAGTGCCCAGACACAGGAGGGGTGGGTGCAAAGTCCTCCCAGCAGTGCCCAGACACAGGAGGGGTGGGTGCAGAGTCCCCCCAGCAGTGCCCAGACACAGGAGGGGTGTGTGCCTATCATTCCCAGCAGTGCCCAGATGCAGGAGGGGTGTGTGCAGAGTCCTCCCAGCAGTGCCCAGACACAGGAGGGGTGGGTGCAGAGTCCTCCCAGCAGTGCCCAGACACAGGAGGGGTGGGTGCAGAGTCCCCCCAGCAGTGCCCAGACATAGGAGGGGTGTGTGCCTATCATTCCCAGCAGTGCTCAGACGCAGGAGGGGTGTGTGCAGAGGCCCCCAGCAGTGCCCATAGAAAGAAAAATGGTGGAGTACCCACAGATCCAATTGCCACAATTGTCAGTCAGGTGCACAAAGACCCTGCAGTACATGTAACACATGTGTGCGAGGCTGGGAGTACACATATGCATACTGCCTAAAAGGGAACATGTCCACATGAAGTCATGTCAACAGACTACATACACAAGTACAGGGATCACCCAGGATGCCACGAATGATGCAGGTGGAGACATCGCTCTGCATGCATGGCCAAAGTTGAAGGGGTCCGTCACACACCCAGCTAATGTAGACACAGTTCAGCGCAACATATTGGAAACACCCTGCAGGGAAGATGTCAGGGTACACAGAGGAAGGAACACACCTTGGGACAATTTCACCATGCAGTAACTGCCTACATGAACAAAGAAACTTAGCTAACACCTTGTGATGGCACACAGATACCAGGGTCCCCCCTATGACCAGCACACTACTACATTTCCCACACACCCAACACATGATCACCACCCAAAATCATGGAGCAGCCCCACCAACAGCAATACCACAAAAGCAGTAGTGTTCTAAGAAAAAAAAGGCTTTATTCAGCATTAGCAAAAAATGTTTGTGTGGATAAAGTTCAATATTTACAAAGCCCATAGGGCAGTCCATTAGTCACAGCTGGATGGGGGACACAGTGGGACGCGTGTCGCCTAGCTTGTCTGCACAGTTCAGACCACCCTGTCTTCCACAGGAAGGGGGTCATCATGTGGGGGGGAAGGACCAGGCACCGCAGGGACAGGAGGGGCAAGGGCAGGCGTTGTGGGTGCAGGGACGGAGGACTCCACCACAGGGGTTGGGGCAGCGCCAGAGGAGGTGGTGAGGATGGCGCTGCACACGTCAGCAAGGTCCCCCAGCGTATCCCCTGCACCCGAAGGAACCTCAGGCCCCAAGGAGGGGGGGGGGCGGAGGAATGGGTAGCAGCGCCACTGGGGGAGGGTGTGGACAGGGGGGGGCACTCAACTACCCTGACCGGGGATTCCTTTGCCCGCTTGCTGGGTGGTGTCACTGTTGGGCTCAGGGACAGAGCGGCCATGAAGGAATCTTTGCTGGATTCGTGGCCAGGAGAGCTGAGGGGAGTGGATTTGGAGGGAGTGGATTTGGCAGAATGCGGACTCCCACTCTGGCTGCGTGACTTACGTTTGCCCCCCGACCAAGTGGGTGTGCCTACCTCACCCTGTGTGTGCGTGCCAGGAGGTGTGCGCTTGCCCTGCCCTGCTGGTGTGGTGCCTGTGTCTGGTGTTGTGCGTGCATGCTGACGTCTGGGTGTACGTGGGACAGGCATGGGAGTGGGAAGTGTGGATGGGGCAGGGGTAGGGGGTGGGACGTAGCGCTGCAGGAGACCCACTGCTGCAGTCAGTGTCAAGTCTATGGACCTCAGCAAGTTGCGTTGGTCAGACTGCGCGGCTGAAATGCCCTCCAAGTATGCCTCCATCTGGTTGAGCACTTAGCTGTGGCCATGGAGGACATTAAGTGTCGCAGTCTGACCAACCCGCAACTGCCGCAGGATGTCCACAGACTCGGCATTGGTGGCAGCAGTGGAGACAGGGGCAGGGGGTGCGGTGCCTGGCAAGAAGGAGACACGTGCTGACCGAGCACGGCGGGAAGGAACACGAGCAAGTGGGAGGCCGCTGATCGGAATGGAGGGGGCGGGTAGTGATGGAGTGCTGGTGTCAGCTGTGGGACCAGCCACCGCCCCCTCGGAGTGCTCAGCCTCGGACCCGTCTGCGTCATAGTCAGTGGTGGATTGACTGGACAGGTCCTCCGCTGCACTCCCGTCGGCCTCCGTGCCACTCGATGTGCCAGACAACTCTACACTGCTGGCACTGGTGCTCGCTCCCTCCTCACAGTGTCTCCCTCGGTGTCCCCCGACGATGCTGTGAGCAAGGTGGAGAGACAGGAAATAATCAGACACCTGTATACATATGTCACATGAGTCAAATCCACATAGGTCACAGTGCATAGCCTGAAAAGCAACATGAGTAACATCTACAATACAAGGCACATATGTAGGCCCTGCAACACACAGTTGGTTGACCCACCATGCCACTGACCAACTATGGAGAGCATGACACAATAGCAAATAACATGATATGGATTTGGACAGAGGAGCCAGGCACTGGGGACAATCCAGCACAGCATCTGCAGCACACAGCGTTGGCGTAAAAAGGGATGAGCAGGAACCATGTCTATTAACTGTAGGCACATGCTGCAAAGGCAATACTTTAAAACATGCCCAACATTAATGGGTCACTGCACCTTGAGTGTATGTCCAGACAAACATCACACACTGGCCAGACCTAGCAAGGAGACTTCAGGTCTAGACATGTAGGCCTTGTCCGCACCAACCACCCCCTACAAGAGACAATTTATTGAGACACAGGAAGCACTTACATCTCTTAGTCTGGAATAAAAACACATCGCCTGCAAGAAATCCTGATTGGACACCAAATACCCCTGGTGCGCCGGTACAAATACATCATCTACAAATGGCCATCATCAGATCATTTTACCAAGACACACAGGCACTGGCCCCGTGAGTATGAACAAGGGACATTTGGTCAGCCTGTACAGTGGACACATGTAGCAGAGTTTACGTAGACACAAATGGTGCCAGGGTACAATGGCACAGAGCACAACCTATGCTGTAGACACAGAGATTGTCGACATTTTTGGATTACACACATGATACCTAGGAAAAGATGCCCCAGGGGACAGTAGTGGCCACACTACTCCATGGTCCTGAATGGTAATGACTGCAACACAAGCCACCATCCCTGCACTCTGCATATCTCACACTCATGCACATCATGTCACAGGCCACAAAATAGGACATGCATGCTGTAAAGCAATACACTTTAGAGACACACTCCTATGTCTGGACTCAGCATCAGTGACAACTGACATGGGCCCCACAAGTACTGAACTGGACAGGGCACAGGCAAGGTCCCAAAACCTGTTACACACCACCCCCACACATGAAGCTGCAAGCATTGGGCACATCGATAAACTGGCAGCCTAGATAACCTTGTGCAAGTGTGACTACACACAGACCAGGGTACACATGCCAAGGAGGGGAAGGGAGGAAGGACAGCACCGCTACACTTTGGGGACCAGGAACTGCACTGCACATGTAAACCCTGGCAGTGTATCCATGCAACTGTGCACTTACAAATGCCGGTGACACACAACAAACACACATGTACCTACCCCCTTCTTGCTGTTGCTTTTCCCGTAAGCGCCTGTCCATGTCAGGGAAGACGACCGCCAGCACACGCTTGTGGATGTGGGTCAGACGGCGGCGCCCATGGTTCTTTTGGCTCACAGGTGAGTCCCCCAGCAGGACCCGTGCGATCCTCCGCGTCCAGCACCGGATATCATGCCAGCGTTTCCTCACCTGGGCTAGGCGCCGCTTCCGACCATCCGTCTGTCTCACGGCACTGACGGCGTCCTTCCAGATCTGCTCCTTGGCACAGGCGCCTACCTGTGAGGATGAAAAAGTGAGACAACATCAATACACCTGCGACATGTCACAGAGACACACATTAGAACAATTTGGCTGGTTTTAACAGGGCATAGAATGCATCAAACTCATTACACCTGTGTCATAGGGACACTTTCCTCTGTGGAAGGCAAAAAGCACTAGGTGGCATTGTAGAGTACACAGGTGGCATGAGGGGTACGACACAATCAATCATCCAGGCTCACACTGTGCATCACAAGCGACACCAGGATTGTGTGCAGCACCTCAAAGCAGTCACATGCCACAGGCCACTGAGGCGCCCTCAGCAGAGTACACAGACACACACAGCCACAGGACAATCACCTGACATTGACAACTGCAGCTACACACCTCACTCTGCACATGTGCCACTAGACTGGGGGGTGTCACAGGTGTGGGGCTGGCCCATCACCGCAGACACACAGCACTGCTCCCTGCTCACATCAGATGGGCAGGGTATATCCATCCCTCATGCAGCTGGGGTGCTACACTCCACATATGCACTCACCCACATGACAGGGGACTTACACACACACACCAATGTCCAGGGGACAAACACATCATTTGGACACTCTCAGCACATGTACACTAAACAAACACACATCTGTGGGTACTGCCACCTGTCACACTGGGGGGACCACAGATTCACATAAGGACTGTAGTAACAGCATTCCAAGGAGGATTAGACAGGCAGAATGTGTAATGCCACATGCAGTGATTGTCACAGTACACACAATGCAAGTGAGGAGAGCAGACATGCACCACAGCATGCTCTGGCTGGGAGACATTAGGCATTCCCCCACCCGGGACCCACCCTACAGTACATTGCATGTGTGTTACACCTGGACACAATGGCAGAAGTCACAGTCACAAAAAAGGGGCACAGTCTTTGCTAGTGGACTCAGCACTCACCTGAACCCCTGGTCGACCATACAGCATGGGGTACTGTGGGAGGATCACATCCAGCAGGGCTTGGTTCTCCTCCTGGGTGAAAGGCTGGGCCCTCTCCACAGACCTGGACATGGTGCCAGAGGATTCACGAGCAGCAGCAGTGTAGTTGAATCAAAGTATGTGCAGGCAAGTGCTCTCTCATGGGACCTGGCTGCCTTATATCTACCTTGCTGCCCTGTTTCATTCACAGGAGTACAGAGTGATTGGTCACTCACATTTGCATCCTATGTTTCCTCAAATCCCTTTAAACCTACCACAGTCAGTGGCTTTGCTCTTTTTTTTATTGATCATGATGTCAACTTAACAACCACTTTGCAACAATGTAGATTTTTTCAAACCGACTTTAGCTGGGCACCTGATGAAAAAATTCAAACTTTAAACTCGGTCTCCATGACAACTAGCATGCATGTAGGGCTTTATACTTGTCCCTCATGTGTCCCCTATGTAATTTGGACATTCACACACAGGTACGGTGAGTTCCAGGGCCCTAGGGCACCCCAAATGCATAGAAACGGCCCGTACACGCGCGTGTACGGGGCGTATCACTATGGGTACGCATACGCGAGCAAAGCCATAGTGAAACGGCCCGTACACGCGCGTGTACGGGGCGTATCACTATGGGTACACATACGCGAGCAAAGCCATAGTGAAACGGCCCGTACACGTGCGTGTACGGGGCGTATCACTATGGCTTTGCTCACGTATGCGTACCCATAGTGATACGCCCCGTACACACGCGTGTACGGGCCGCTTCACTATGGCTTTGCTCGCGTATGCGTACCCATAGTGATACGCCCCGTACACGCGCGTGTACGGGCCGTTTCACTATGGCTTTGCTCGCGTATGCGTACCCCTAGTGATACGCCCCGTACACACGCGTGTTCGGGCCGTTTCTCTATGGGTAGGCCTACGGCAGCACTCCCATTGTGATGGGGAACGTACACACGCCCTCAGAGCGCATGTACGGTGCATTCCACACCTGACAGTGGTGACAGGCAGCACACAGAACGGAATAGAGCTGACATACTTGTCCAAGGCTGGACATCAAGGCATTGTCTGTGCAGTACTACATGTGTGGGGCACAGGTGTGTCAGGCTGTAATGTGGCACATTACTCCTGAGTTGTGAAGGCAATAGATGTATGATGAGATGTGTACAGATGTCATGTGTGATGGTGGACTATGTGCCAGACATCCCCTTCACTCCTTTGACATGTGTGCATGTAGTACAGAACACTTGCGAAAAGCGTCACTGCCATGGCACAGTCAACAACACACGCAACTGTCCCCTGATGCCAGCTACAGGGGTTTTCACACCTGACATGTGACTACCCGCGTTGCACGATGTGACTATGTCATGTATGTGTCGTGTGTTCCCATTAGCTTGCTGTAGGTGTTTGGTCACATGCATCTGCAGTTGCTGCAACCAACATGTGTCTGTGTGTAGATGGCCATGGCACAGTGTTACGCATACCACGCCACATGTGGAATCCGACGTAAGGTGTGTGTGTATGCATCGACACGGAGTTTCAAAAAAAGGACATATCTGCATACTCTCAATGTATGTGGGATCATTATTGAAATGTAATCCTTCATGGCAAGGTGTGTGGTCTGTCCTTTTTCCATTACATGTGACCTGTGCCTCTAGTGTTCCGCAACCTGTCTGTACAATCAACATCCTTCCTCTGCACATATTTGGTTGTCTGTAACTCCTGTAATGCGTCTGCCTGCTCACTTACACTGGCCCACAGCTAGTTTCATGGCATGGCATTATGAGGTTGAGAATAAACGTTTGGAGCTGTCTCTTGGTAGGAGTGTCACATGGCTGGCATACGTGTCCAGGGCATATTGCACAGACCTGACTCTGTATGTAGCATATGTGTATTGCCTTTTGACCATGTGCTCAGTACATTGACATTGGTGGTGTACTGTACTCACTCTTCGTTGTCCCTTCTAATTCACTGCAGGGCTCCGCCTCTCCCTCGAGCAATTCCGGACTTGGCTGACATGCGGGAAAATGACTGTATACGCCGCTACCGCTTCCCCCAACGTTTGCTTGAGGACTTGACGACACGGCTGGCAGCATACCTCCAACCGCTACACAGGTATCCTGGTGCACTGACACCCAAGGTGAAGGTGATGGCAGCCCTACATTTCTTGGCCACGGGTACCTTTCAACATACCATTGCCCATATGGGTGGGATGTCCCAAACCATGTTAAGCCGTGTTCTGGATGATTTTTTAGAGGCCATGTTGGAGCACCTTGATGAGTTCATAAAATTCCCAATTCCTGAGCAGTTGACAGCTGTCAAGCGTGAGTTCTATGCCCTGGGAGGGACGCCCATGTCATTGGGTCCATAGATGGAACACATGTGGCTTTGGTACCACCACAGGCACAGGAGGTAGCCTTCCGTAACCGCAAGCATTACCACTCCATTAATGCCCTTGCGGTGTGTCTTGCCAACATGGTGATTTCACATGTCTGTGCTCGTTTTCCAGGATCAGCACACGATGCGTACATCATGAGGCGTAGCAGGGTGCCTGAAATGTTGCTGCAGCTGCGCAACAAACGAGCATGCATTGTTGGTGGGTATACTCTGGCAGTCCTGTATTTAACGTCATCTTCCTGTCTTACTGCTTCTCCTGACCCACTCTTGTCCATGATGTTTCCATGTAGGGGACGCTGGCTATCCCAATATGCCATGGCTGATCACGCCTCTCCGCAACCCCAGCACGGCTGCCCATCACCGCCACAACAACGCCCATGGGCGGACCCGGCGAGTGATAGAGAGGACGTTTGGCCTCCTGAAGAGCCGATTCCATTGCCTCCACAAGACCGGTGGCGCACTCCCATATGCACCGGTGAAGGTCTGCAAGCTATTCCTCATGTGCTGCATGCTGCACAACATGGCAGTGGAGAAAGCTGTGCCACTCATCCTGGATCCAGATGAGCAGGACCATCCACCCGTGGAGGATGAAGGGCTTGGACACGAGGCAAGTGATGTGGACGAGGAGGAGGACATGCGGAGTCGGCTCATACGCGACTTCTTTGCTTAGTGGCGAGTTCCAGTGTCTGAGTGTGCACGCATTGGGCTGTGTGTGGCATGTGTTGCAATGTGTGTGTCCATCTGCAGGTCTTCCAAGTGAGTCTGAGGTGTGTTTGGATGTGTCACTCGAGTGATGATGCAATAGAAGAATGTTTTTCCAGAGTCATCATTGTCACCTGGCATGTTGACAACCTAATACGTGTCGAGTACATGCACATGCATGCGGATGTACTTCTTTTGGCTGACTTCTGGTGTGTCTCCCATCCACAGGTACTTGCGCATGCTGTCTGCTGGTGGCATTGTTGTGCTCCTGCTATTCCTCATGATCACAGCAACATGTGCTGAATCAGCGTTACATGCACGGACAAGTTTGAAAATCTCCTTCGGGTAAGGGATGCAGCACGGCTTTTTGGGAGTGGTATTTGTTTTGAATGTGTGTGCACTGCTCCTGTTCATGTTTGGTTACTTTGCATACATGTAGAATCACCATGGGGCACATGACCTGGAGCAGAATTCACCTGAATTGATGGTCAGACTTGGTGACAGTCATCTGTAATGGGATTGTGATGGAGCCATCAATGTGTGTGACACTGGCCTCGGAAACATACGGGTTGCACCGGGTTGACATGGTGTGTGAATTCCCCATTAGGGGCTCAATGGTGTATAGCAGGCTCTCCGTGAGCAGCAGGGGGTGTTTAGCTGTAACCCGTCACTAGTGTGCCAGTGCCATGGATTTCCAGCATCTGTGGTGCTAAGGGGGGTGCCAGTGTTGGTCCCACGTCTTCATCCACATGACCTGTGTATGTGTAGACAGAGTTGCATTAGCATTCCGACATACATGACTAATAAAGGTGTCCCTCTGCCTCCAAGGTGCCTCATCTCTGTCAATGGTGGTCTGTTGCCACTGTGCATGCGGCATGTCTGGCATTGTTCTCAGAGATGGTGCATATGAGTCTATGTGTAGAGTAGCAAGATGCAAGCTGTTTGTCAGGGATTAGATTCTGTATTGTGCATGATGTCCATGGCTGTGTAGGTTTTGTGGCCTGTCAGTCTCCACGACGGCCACTGTGCCGCATGTGAATCCATTGTGTGTGTGTGTGCCATGTTGAACCAGACATTCCTTCCTTGACATGCACCTTTTGCATGGTTCCTTCCTGAGATCCTTGTCTTTGTGTGCTACTTGTGGCATTGTTTCCTTGACATGGCGCATGCTGCTGCAGGCCCTGCTGCAAGGGCACCCAGTGTCCACGCAAACGAGCTGGTGTCCATCATGGATTGCTTGCTGACATGTGCTATGCTGATCAGCAGCATCTGTGCCTCATGCGGCAGCACACTCTGCATTATGCACAAGATCCCCAGTTCGATCCACCTCAAGGCAAGAGGGAGACCATCCCCCAGGTCAACTATGACACCCGTGTCTACTCCTACCCTGCACTCAACGGACATGTGCGTTAGAAATCCCATGATACTTGCCCACATCCAGGATGCAACTGCACAGCTCTGCTACTACATCCGGCGACCAGGCCACATCAACGTCCAACAGAGATGGGGGGAGTGGATCACTGCCAGCTGCAGGATGACCTTCTCAATCCACGCACACCGTCAGGATGCAGCCCACACCCACAACACAACCTTGTGGCACTGTGATCCAACACCCAATTGTGCCATCTCCATGCATCCAACCTTGGCTGGCCCACCATTCGTCACATCCACCTGACTCAAGCATGCAGGACATGGCTCTGCCACGTGTCTACACATACCTGGGACTCCCACCCCAGGACACTCCACATGATCCCTGACCTCTGTGCATGACTGTTGCTCTTCTAAATAGGTCTGTGGGCACAGTTGTGCGGGCACCCCCTCAGCTGGCTGGGCCCATCACGGGTGAGTATGGTGCTCCATGTCTGTCTTGGATGGTACGTTGTGACCCATGTGTGTCCTGTGCCAGACTCAGACCCCAGGGTATGGTGGTTCGGAGTAAATTCAGAAATCAGGCATGGTTTGACTTTACAACACACACATGTAGTGGAATAATGCAAAATGACGGCATCATCTTGTGATTGTGATGAATTTTATTAGTGCTGGGGTACGTGTTTGGGGGAGTGACAAGAGGTGCTTGGCGGGAGTGTAGAATCCAAAGTTCACAGGGGGAGTTGGTGTCCTTGCCATTGACAGTCATCAGAGTCTGTGCCACAGTCTTTGTCAACATTGGTCAGACAGTGACCAGCAAGGCCATGTGGCAGAGAATGTCCTTTGCTGCTGTGCTGCTGTTGGGCCATAGGGCCAGGTGCCAGGCCAGGTGACCTGGGAGATGGTGATGTTCCGCTGACTCTCACGGTCTCTTGCGTGGACGACCCACCTTCCTGCGGGGACCCTCAGACGCCTGGCTTGACGGTGCAAGGGACGCTCCGTCAGATGATTCCTCCTCCTCCTCCCTCCCTGGGGCTGGTGCTGCTCTACGCCTGCTGGCACAGGGAGGGTTTGCCAGGCTTTGGGCGATCTGACGGAGGGATTGGCTCATGTCCCTGTGCACCGCCAAGTGCTCTGCATGTCTTGCCTCCATCCTGGCATGATACTCAACCTGCAGGGCCTTCATCTCATTGAGGGTCTCCACTACCTGGGCGATGCCTCTGGAGTCACGCCGGTATGCGTCCAGGATGGTTCTGACGTGTGCCATAGCCGGGTCCTGAGCCAACTGGGCAGGTTCGGGCCTCCGCCGTCCTCCACTCCCACCACCCCTGCCCACTTGCACCTGGCCTGCCGTTGTGGGCACATCGAGTCTCCGGGACCCCTGAGGGATGGCATTTGCGGTGTCGCCTGCCTCCTCCTGGGTGCCCGAAGAACCTTGTCCCTCCTGGACAGACTGGCTGCATTGTTGTGTGCGGGCAGGGCTCCTGGGTGTCTCCTGGGATGTGGCAGGAATGGGGGTGGTGGTTGGCACAGTTGTACCTGACGCAGGTGCTGCAGGTGGTTGGACACCAGAGGGGCCAGGTTGGTCTGGGTCATCCACGGAGTGGTGAGAGTCGTCGCTGGCGTTGGGGTCCTCTTCACGCAGAGCCTGGTCCTGTGAGTCTTCCCCCCCAGTGTTGGGGGGAGATCGACGACGTTGACCTGTGTGTGAGAGAGACAGTGTTAATTGTGTTACATGCGACATCCATGTTTCATTCTTTTTTGATTTGGCACAGTTCCTCTGGGTGGTTGGATTTGGCTAGCATTCCTCACACAGTGCACTTGTGCATGGGTATGTCCCTTGGCCACAGCTTTCGACACTTTACCTATGTGTGACACAATCTTAGTTGATGCATATTTTGGGAACGCAGTCAGCAGTGTAGTGAGCGGGCGTACCAAGCCATGCGCAGCCGCCTTACGTGTTGCACTGTACGTGGCCAAATTGTGTTTTTTCCATGCTATTTGAGAATGCATGTAGGTAACTTAACAATTTGTGACAGGGTTCTGACGAACACAGTGGGTAGGTATACTGGGTATAAGGTTCTGTTTGTGCCTGCAGCACGGATGTACTCGTGCACAGATTGACACATGGCCTAGTGTTTATCAAAGGTTGAAGGGGGGGTTAGGGCACTGCCAAACCTTGTCTACATGCACACAGTCCACCTGCTGACGAGCGGACATGGCCACACCACCCAAGGGTGATTTGGTCTCCCTCTGTCTCTCTTACTCCCTCCCTCTGTCAGCCTCCTCCCACTGTCCGTCTCCCTCTATCTCCCTTTCTCCCTCCCTCTATCAGCCTCCTCCCTCTGTCCGTCTCCCTTTCTCCCTCCCTCTATCAGCCTCCTCCCTTTGTCCGTCTCCCTTTACTCCCTCCCTCTGTCAGCCTCCTCCCTCTGTCCGTCTCCCTTTCTCCCTCCCTCTATCAGCCTCCTCCCTTTGTCCGTCTCCCTTTACTCCCTCTCTCTGTCAGCCTCCATCCTCTGTCCCTCTCCCTTTCTCCCTCCCTCTGTCAGCCTCCTCCCTCTGTCCATCTCCCTTTCTCCCTCCCTCTGTCAGCCTCCTCCCTCTGTCCGTCTCCCTTTCTCCCTCCCTCTGTCAGCCTCCTCCCTCCCTCTGTCTGTCTCCCTGTGTCCATCTCTGTCTCTGTCCCTCTCTCTGCCCCTCTCCCTCCCTCTGTGTGTCACCCTCTGTCACCTCAGCCCAGCTTCCTGGGCACACACAGTTTGCAGGTCTTGCAAAGGCCATTGGCTTGTTCATGTGGGTTTGTTTCTTCTCTGCGGGCACCCATTGGGCGGAGTGTGTGAGTCTGCGCTGCTGCTGTGGCGGTGTGTGCTGACACTCTTTCAGTGTGCTGCGTCTTCATTGGCTGCTGTTATGTGCAAATTGTGCCTTCATACCCATGTCGTCCTGCAACGCGGCCACCATTAGCAGGCAACACAGTACTGTGTGGGGATACACTGTTGGTATGGCTGTGCCCTAAGCCATATGGGCTGAGGCCATTGTTGTGTGCTTCAGAGTTGCTCTATGTTAGTTTTGAGGCCCACCCTCCCGGCATCGGGGACATCCTGTCTTGTGTTTGTGTTTTGTGTGGCCTGTGACTTGGCCTGGCCTTGCTTGGGGCATGGGGCATGGGGCATGGAGTCGCTAGTGGCATGTGTGTGTTTTTGGAGTGTGGTTGTGTCCGGTGCTGGCTTTGTGGGTGTTGCGTGCATGATTGGTATTTGGGTTGTATATGGCGTTCCCCCCATGTGAGGTGAGTTGTTTGTGTACTCACCAGGCTCTCGGACTCCTTCTAGTCCGTCACATGCCAACGGCTCCAGCATGGTAATCACCTTCTCCTCCCAGGGATGGTAGTGTACCGGTCTGCGGGATGGCCCTCCTCCAGTGATGTTGGCCTGGTTGTGCTCGTCCGTCATTTTGCGGCGGACCGTCCTCCGCAGATCGTACCACCTGGCTTGGCACTCATGCCTGGTCCTTCTGGTGGACCCAACAGCATTCACGGAATTGACTATCCTCTCCCACATGGCAGTTTTTTCTGATATGCTGGTCCGTCTGACCATTGTTCCAAAGAGCTGTGGCTCGACTCTGATGATTTCGTCGACAAGGGACTCCAGCTCGTCCTTTGTGAACTTTGGATTCTTGTTGGTTGGCATGGTGTGGGGTGTGGGTGTGGATGGTTGTGGGGGTGGGGGGGGTGGATGGTTGTGGGTGTGTGTGTGTGTGTGTGTGAATGTGATGAGGGTGTGTTTGTGATGGTGGTTGTGTGAAAGAGTGCAAGTGTAAGGTGTATTGATGGTTGAAGTATGGTGCAGTGCGTTGTCTCTGGGGTCTGGCAGCAGTGGATCTGTTGCAAAGGATCATGGTTTGTGTGTGTAGGGCCTTTTTATTGGTCCATTTGTGGGTGTGGCTGTGTTTGAACTTTGGGTGGGTGTGTTATAAGGAGTGGTAGTGGTTTGGGCCTCTGTTTATCTGTTTGTCAGTTGCAGGTCAGTGTATAGAATGTATTTGGCCTTGTTGGATATGTTTAGTGGTGTTGTGGGCCTCGGATTGACTGTCCTTGTGTTTTTTTGGTTGGTCATGGTTCAGTAGGAGTGTTTTTAGCGTCTGTACGGTGCGTACATGGGCCATGTTGTTGTACAGTGCTGTCCTTTGCTATGGCTTAGTACGACTCGTACATGCCCGATGTTGGGTGAGGGTGCTGGTGTGTGGGCCTGGGGTACGGTCCGTACATACACTGGTGGGGTGGGGGTACGGTCCGTACATACACTGGTGGGGTGTTGGTACGCTCCATTCCTACACGGGTGGGGGTACGGTCCGTAGATACACGGGTGGGGTGGAGGTACGGTCCGTACATACACTGGTGGGGTGGGGGTACGGTCCGTACATACACTGGTGGGGTGGGGTACGGTCCGTACATACACGGGTGGGGTGGGGGTACGGTTCATACATACACGAGTGGGGTGTTGGTACTCTCCATTCATACACGGGTGGGGGTACGGTCCGTAGATACACGGGTGGGGGTACGGTCCATACATACACTGGTGGGGTGGGGGTACGGTCCGTACATACACTGATGGGGTGGGGGTACGGTCCGTACATACACTGGTGGGGTGGGGGTACGCTCCATTCATACATGGGTGGGGGTACGGTCCGTACATACACGGGTGGGGTGTTGGTACGCTCCATTCATACACGGGTGGGGGTACGGTCCGTACATACACGGGTGGGGTGTTGGTACGCTCCATTCATACACGGGTGGGGGTACGGTCCGTAGATACACGGGTGGGGTGGGGGTACGGTCCGTACATACACTGGTGGGGTGGGGGTACGGTCCGTACATACACGGGTGGGGTGGGGTGGGGGTACGGTCCGTACATACACGGGTGGGGTGTTGGTACGCTCCATTCATACACGGGTGGGGGTACGGTCCGTACATACACGGGTGGGGTGTTGGTACGCTCCATTCATACACGGGTGGGGGTACGGTCCGTAGATACACGGGTGGGGTGGGGGTTCGGTCCGTACATACACTGGTGGGGTGGGGGTACGGTCTGTACATACACTGGTGGGGTGGGGGTATGGTCCGTACATACACTGGTGGGGTGGGGGTATGGTCCGTACATACACGGGTGGGGTGGGGGTACGGTCCGTACATACACGGGTGGGGTGGGGGTACGCTCCATTCATACACAGGTGGGGGTACGGTCCATACATACACGGGTGGGGTGTTCGTATGCTCCATTCATACATGGGTGGGGGTACGGTCCGTACATACACGGGTGGGGTGTTGGTACGCTCCATTCATACACAGGTGGGGGTACGGTCCATAGATACACGGGTGGGGTGGGGGTTCGGTCCGTAGATACACGGGTGGGGTGGGGGTTCGGTCTGTACATACACGGGTGGGGTGGGGGTTCGGCGCGTACATCCGCGGCCGGGGGGCATTTTGCGCATACATGCGGGGTCTGTGGTGGGGTGTTCGGCGCGTATGCGGACATGTGTCTCCATGCTTGCTGTGGGAGTTCGGTCCGTACGGTGTTTTTTGCATACAGTTGTGAAATCGAGAGGACGGGAGTGATCGTACTAGCGCGGTCGGACTTCATTTTTCCGATTTGTACGGTAAATCGTCCGGGGATGTGTCGGACACAATTTTCGACCCGAGGACGTGTGGGGAAATGTTCCGGATGTGATTCGTATGGAGTTTTTCCCATGCGAATCGTACTTGGCAGTTTGTACGCTACTTGTACGATTCGTACGGTAAAAAATCCAGATTCAATTCGGCCGGGGAAATTTTTCCAGGATCCGAATTGGCACCTTGGTATCCAACTTGTATAGTAAGCTACAGGCGGATATAGGTGGTAAGACAACTAAGGCGATGGAGAAAGGGAGTGAGGCTTTAGAGGTCCCTCTTGCTGAGGAAGACTGGAATGCGGCGTGCGCCCTCACTGGCATGATTGCGTCTAATGGCAATCTGAAAATAGTGCACTTTAAATACCTCCACCAAACATACTATACGCCGGCTAGGTTGTATGCGTATGGTCTCAGAACAGATGCGACCTGTAAACGTTGTGGGGCGGATGGTGCTGATTTCCTGCATCTGGCGTGGGGTTGTGTGGCGGTGCAGGATTACTGGCTTACTGTTACCACAATGCTAGGTAAAATGGTGGGCGGAATTATCAATTGTACAGTTTGCACATGTCTGTTGGGTATTGATCTGAATATGCGGGCTAGTAGGCGCAAATTTTGTACTGTTGCTTTACTGGTGGCAAAACGTAGAGTTTCCCTGTGTTGGGATAGTAAGATCCGTCCAACGGCCCGGCAGTGGCTTATCGACCTGGCATACAGTAGGGACATGCTCCAAATATACGCCAAGGAACTGCCATCCAGGGCCAAGCCTAAAGACTACTGGTCGTACTTCACGGACTATCTGCAAGTGAACACTATGGATTAATGCCTGGCTGTGCCTTATTGGACTATAGGTGAAATTACTGGTTATTTGAAGACTTTACAGACACTGTGAAATGTGTGTTACAATGCTACAGTCTGGGGTGTTGTTTGTTATGGTTTGCATAATGTATAACTTTGAAATGTCAATAAAAAAATAAAAAAATAAAAAGATACATAGAAGTGGAAAGTACCTGCAGTTTTCAGGGCTGTGAAACTGTGTTACAGATTGTGTGAAGCAAAGTTTTCTCAAATTCACCCATTTAAATTTTGGTAAAACAAATGACCAGTGCTGTTTTCTCTTGGTGTGGCATCTTCATTTTCTCCAATATCATGTGCTAAGTTAGCTATTGCAGATATCAGTTCTGGTATCTCCAACCAGCCCATTGGAGCAAAAGCCTTCCGAGTAGTTCCAAGCCTTCAGCTCTTTTTTAAATAAGCACAGGGTCACATTTCTCTTTTATGGCTAAAGAGAGGAAGTGTTTATTTTACATTATTATCACCAGGCTGCAGATTTATGACGCAGGCTGGGACTCAGAGGTCAGAGAACTGAGATATTTAACTCTTGAATAAGTCCTTGTCCTTGTTAATTCGATATTGGAGTGTGAGAACAACATTATGTTTCGGAATGCTTTTTGACTTAATCATTAAGGTAGCTCTATTTTATTTTTCTCCCATTTCAGAGTGTTACATTTACAAACTGCAGACCTCTTGCTCCCAGTGGCCAGTAGACACTGTGCCATATTTATAACTGAAAAATACACAATTCTTTTTTAAATGGGCAAAATAAAAATATTTCTAGGAAACGTTAAGTCTTAATGTTTTTCCTCCACTTTTAATTAAGCTGATTGTCCTAATGTTTTATGAAGCATGTTTCATCACTTTAAGTTCCTGCCATTTAAACAAAGGGCTGTATTTTTCTGTTATAAATATGGCACAGTGTCTACTGGCCACTGGCAGCAAGATGCCTGGTGCTTGTGAATATTATACTTGGAAACAGATGAAAATTTAAATTATGAGATTTATGGATTCCATATAAACATAAAGTTAACTCTTCAGTTTAATTTTCGCCACTTTCAAAGTGGCACCTTTACACAGAGAATATTATGAAAACATTTGCAGAACATTTTTCTGCGCTTTAAAAAAAATAGCTGTATGTTTATGCTATACATTTAACTGTGTCACATATTGTGAAAGGTATTTCCTGTGCCACAAGTACATACGGAGACCCCAGGACTTGCAAAATCTACTCGCCCACTCGCAATTGCGAGTAAAATTATATCAGGTCGAGATATTTTTAGCACCTACTAGTCCCATCTGGTGAGTAAACATAGGCTGGAAAGGAACAGGTGTTCTGTTCATTCAGAAAGTGAATGAGCAATAAAGGTGATATTAAATCTTGACACATTTGCTGTCTGTTCAAGTAAAGAGGTCAAATGTCAGTTTGCCTTTTAACTAATTGCTGCTTGGAAAATTAGGTTTATTTTTCTCTCTCACTGGAGTTAGAGGTTTTTGTAAAGTGAGCTGTTGGAAGATGTCAGTTATTTTTCTCTAACACATAACATTTATATAAATAGTCTGGAAATTAATATTACAAATATTTCAAAATATATCAGAAATGACAAAAGCACATTTTTTGTGATTAAGAAGTGTAATGCAAACAAAGAGTTAAATAGGAGCATAACAAACCAGAACACTTTACTTGGTGATGTGCAAATGACACATATTTGAAGAAACTCTTTTTCCAAACATTATTGTTTGTACATTATATTATCAGTAAAGCTGTATGTCAGTGGGAAGGTTTCTGGCCATTTCAATGTAAAATCTGCTGATTACAAATGACAGTGTGCTACCACTTCATACTTTAGTTATGTATTTATTAAAAGTGATAGTTTTTAAACATGATTTGAGAAACATTCCTGCCCCCACCCTGATGACAATGCTGTTAATGAACTAAGAGCCAAGTCAGGGGTCATGTGTATCCAATATGTGGCTAGGATTGTATTATATATGGAAAAACGTTTCATCTATTAAACCAAACAAAAGAGATTTTTTTGTACAGCAGACACGCTGAACTTGCACATTTGAAGGTTCTCTCATATATGATAATGAAGAAAATGGCAGCTCAATGAATTAAAATATTTGCCAACGATCAAATCATTTGAAACAAGTTTATGGGTCACGAGCATTACAAATAGGTCGAGTAGATTATTTAAGTCACTAGACCTGCAGGTCTAGTACCATTTTTATGATTTTCCGAGGCCTGGACCCATATACTTATTTCCCATTCATACGCACATATGTTAATACATCCCTAAAGACCACGCTCTCACTGACACACATGGTAGCCCTGTCATAGTGGCCCTAGTCAAAGTATTTTATTGCAGCCTTTGTATCTGGCATTATGAACATTAGGCTCAAAGTCAATGAACCTAGGTACTGGGTGTCTGGTAACAACGCATAATTTGCTTAGCCTTGAATAGTTCATGATTTTCAAGGATCAGAAGTAGCTGTAACTACAGAAAAGCTTGGAGACCTCTGCTCTGAACAGGTGATACCTAGATACATAAAATGGCATTTCATTTTAGCAAATTAATCTAGATTTTAAAAATTGATAAATCTTTTTCTGGGTGATGAAAAATCAATGAAGCATTTTTTTTATTTAACTAGATGTTTCCTGAATGAAATGAACAAGTGTAATACACTTCTTTAGCATTGTTGTGAGAACTAAATCACCTCAAATCGCATTTTGGAAATAAATGGTCTCAGCTACTGACCATAAATAAACAAGTGTAATACACTTCTCTAGCATCATTATGAGAACTAAATCGCCTCAAATCCAAATCACATTTTGGAAGTAACTGGTGTCAGCTATTGACCACACACATACATCATGCAATGGGCACACTAACTAGCTGAAAAACCATGGAAGCAATTTGGTTCATCCCTATAATCCCAACCACCAACAAAAACCTACAACTCTTAAAATAAATCTAGTCACCATACTGACCGCACCCCACACGAAACTGAAACAAATTGTGGTCTGTGATGGAAAGGTTTGTAAAGTTGTACCAGCATTACTTATAGGCGCTTTACCTGTATTACCTTTAGGCGCTGTAATGTCATACTAAAAGATAATTGTGCACCATGCAAGTGATATTTAACAATTACAGTAGGATTTCAAATGCCCTGACAAAACTTAAAGGTAAGGACCGGAATCAATAAGCATGTCCACAAAGTGATCATGTAAACTACTTCTTTTTTTATTGAAAATACATCTACAAAGTAATGTTTGTCTGCACAGTCACATCTACACACATAGCCGACAAAGCAGTTTTGGGAGGTGAGATTTTTCTAAAGTACTTGATTTCTGTAAGAAACAACGTTAGTTAAAAAAAAATGAAGGAAGATCATCACACACAAATCTGTGACATATTTCATTTTTTTTTTTGTTTCAACTGATGCTATCAAATGGCATCCATTTACAAGTTGTATACTTTATAGTTCAAAGTAGAACATCAAAAATATTACATGGTTACTCAATACATTCTAAAATTAACTTTTGTACACACACATATGTCATCCATCTATATAAAAATATCTATACCTAGAAGATGTGTATCTGCTTTCTAGACTTTTCTTCTGTTATCAAAATAAAATGTTTCACACGACTGAAATTCAGTCTGATTCTAACACAACTCTGCATGAACACAATGCAGACAGTTTATAAGACTGGAAATTTATCCTATGTCTATCTGCCTCCTCATCATTTGACACAGTACACATATAGAGAAAAATGACCAGCCTGGGTCCTTCTTAAGACCTCACTATGTACTGTACAGCATAGTTTGTGTATTGTAACACTACTTTCAAAACCAAAGGCCACGGATGCCAATCACGTTGCTTAGCGAAGGGCAGTGGTGGCGGTTGATTCCACCCCCCTCCATCTTGCACTTTGATGTGAAGTTCATAATAACATAACAATCAAAAAACATGCAAAAACATTTTTGTGCTTTTGTGTTCCCTCGGAATCCATTAACTGGACCAACAAATATTTTCCAGCTTGACTTTGTAGAACAATGAAAACAAAAAAAAGAAACATATATATATTTACAAATATAAAATATAATTTGTTAAAAACTGTAAGACTCACATCGGGACTGTCTGTGGCTTGTACACAGAAAGGCGAGAGGAGATTTTCCCTCTCATTCTTTTAGTATATCCTCCCTTTTACAAACAAATTGAAAGGAGTTTTATCTGTAGGCTACCTGTGCTTCCTGCTTGAAGTCTTCTTTTTTAATTGTAAGACATTACTTTCCCCATAAAGGTCCCTGGCATTCTGTGTAACTGTTTTAGAATTAAATCATGAAATCGTATAATGTATAGCTGTGTATACTACTGAAATAAGTATGTGCAGAACATACACAGAATGTACTGTATACAACACCTGACAACAAAAGCACATAATACTAGGAAGTGCAATACACCAAAATTGTTATAAATTCAATATGTCTTACACATGGAGGCTCGAACAATTTTACTGAATGTTGACTAATGACATGTTCTTTTATCAACATTAGTCTGAAGGGGTAGAGTTAAGCACATGTGCATTTATTCTGGAGCAACATCGTTTAAAAATACATTGATGCCTGGTGGCATTTGGTGGTGCAAGTGCCCACAAAATGTTTGGTGGCCTAAATCGAGGATCTCAGACACTTACCAAAGCTTCACAGAAGATCAATGCTAGAAGATAAAGAGGTTTTTATGAACCTTAATGTCTCCTGCATATAGTGTCCTGAGTAACTATTAATTTGTGCTACTAGCAAATGGACACATTTTTATTAGTGAGTCGTGTGCCCTGTAAATTGTAAGTGTTCTTTTGCTTCTAATGTGCTGGATACCCAAAACTCATTATAGAGTTAACGTACGAACTATACAAGATCACACTTTCATTTGAGCATGGGAATTAAAAATAATGGCTCAACTTGGAGTCTTTGCTCAACTACCGAAGTATTAAAACAAGTGGGACATGTTATAGGCTCCCATTGTAATTGTGACATCACAATTGTAGATAATCAAGGTCACTTTACAGGTTTTTCATAGACATAATGCACATTCTTGTGTATTTCATTAATATATGCTTCCTCTGTAGTCAGGGCTAGTATGACTGATACAATACAATGTTATGTTCCTTCCTTTAGAGTAGGACACAAGCGACTTGCTGATGTCTGATGAATCTGAATGCTTGTAAAACATTCACAATCATCTATTCTTTCCTTTTTCATACGATGACACAATGACTATTATTTGCTTGAAGTGAAAAAATGGATTGGGGAAATTAAAACTGATTTTATGCTTCAATCTCCTGAAACCAATTCCACCATTTTCTTACATCTTGGTCTCGCTATCTATAGGTTTCTCAAGCTCGTTTTCTTGGGAGATCAGCTGGTATGGTTTCTTCATTTCATTCTCTTCAATAACGGAGTTGCCCATTTCAGTGTCTCCACTCTGCAGTTCATGCCGAGATAAGTGTTCAACTATGCCGGCTCCCAGAGAATCTCCCAGAACGTTGGTGGTGGTACGGAGCCGATCCCTATAAAGAACAATATAGAGTTTTATTAGTGTTAAGCAGGACATTTTAGAGACTTATGATTGCAGCCCATCAAGCTCAGAGGTAAACTAGAACACAGCTCTATAAATTTGAGATTTCCCAGAATTTGACTGTTTGGTATCCTATGATGACCCACTGTTACCAAATAAAGCAGACTTTTCCTCACTCGAGTCAAGAGATGCAAATCTACTCCAGGTGTGTGCACTAGCATATGTCTCAAAATGTACATAAACTATTAGCATGAAAAACATATATATACAATTAGGAAGTCTCAGATCCCAAATAAAAGTTGGTGGTAACAGAAAGTCCTCTGATTTTTGAAGGAACACTTTTATTAGGGGGAGTAGTACTATGCTGCAAATACCACAATGGTTTATCTTCCAGATAATCTTCTAATAATATTGTTTACTTCCCCATGCTGAACCTTGAGCAAAACAAATGTACCACCCTGATTCTAGCGCTTTCTGCAGAAATCCACTACCAACTAGTCGCAAAATGTGAATTAACACTATGAATTAATTTTCCACAGTGTATAATAATATTACACATGAATAAATGGCCTACTAAAGGAGGAGAGTGACCAGGCAAGTTTAGTAACACCAACGTTTTGCGGTTTTCACAAACGTCTCTACACAGTATTTCCATTTTGTAACCATTCAAAGAATTACTCCTGTGAGGGCAGAAGTAAATCCATGTCCTAGCTGGGGTGCTGGGCAAGTGGGTTGTCCGTAGAAAGATTTTCCCAATGGTGAACAAATAAAAGTGAAATTTTAACAAAGCAAATGCTTCCCATATGCAAAACACACTTAGAACTCTCTCTTCATAGACATAATCAAGAGTTCATAAATGTTTTGAGAATTACTGCACCTTCTGTGTAATTATCAAAATCACAAACCTGATTCTATGCCTACACATGTGTTATAATGAGGACCAAGCCAGAGGTAAGTAAGTTCAAGCGTCTTTATTCTGTCATCCACTCTCCGTAACTGACAGCGTTACGAACATTCTATGGTGAGCTCTAGAGGAACGTTCCAAGAGGGAGGGAAGGCGGGGGAGAGAGAGGGAAGCTACCACAGGGGAAAGAGAAAAGGCTAACAGGACAGAGGAAAGTACAGGAGAGAAAGGAAGGAGATTACAACACATCTCCCTACGGGGGACTGGGAAATAGAAAGACTAAAGGAAAAGAAGAAAAAGTAAGAGAGTATAAGGAACAGTGGAGTAACACAGTTTGACCTTATTAACATGGAACCTCTTTGGCCTGGGAGGCGGGGAACGCACAGCAGTGAAAGGAAGGAGAGAACCTCCCCGGATCCCATCCTCGTCGCCAGTGTTATAATGAGGACCAAGCCAGAGGTAAGTAAGTTCAAGCGTCTTTATTCTGTCATCCACTCTCCGTAACTGACAGCGTTACGAACATTCTATGGTGAGCTCTAGAGGAACGTTCCAAGAGGGAGGGAAGGCGGGGGAGAGAGAGGGAAGCTACCACAGGGGAAAGAGAAAAGGCTAACAGGACAGAGGAAAGTACATTGCGCTCTTTGCGTGCCTTATAATTGGAAGTGCTACATCTCCTATTTGGTATGAAATCTGTCTCTCCAGTTTTATTTTTTTAGCATAAGTGTAGTTTGACATACTTTACACTTAATCAACACTTTATGCTTGAGAACATTGGTCTTAATATTTGGATAGGAGGTATTTTATTGGGGGCACAGTTATTAGACCACTACTGTATTCCATAAACTCATGTTATGTGGATGATGCCTGCCACTAAACACGTTGATCTGTAGCTGTCAAACGTATTTTTTATGGAGAGAGGGCAGTGAAAAAATAAAATGTTCATTACTATCCAAAGTGATCATTTCTCCTGTATGCACAATAGGACTTAAAAAACAGTGCTACTCTTTGATTCATTCAGTCTATTGGAAATACTCACAAGAACCAATCAACGGCAATGATGAGAGTGATGTCATCAGTAGGAAGTCCAACAGAGGTGAGCACGATAACCATGGTGACCAGTCCAGCCTGTGGGATTCCTGCAGCCCCAATACTGGCAGCAGTGGCTGTGATGCTGTTTAAGGAATAAGGAGGGAATGTCATTGAGAAAATTCATGGGCAGTGCGCATCTCAGAAACAATAGCATTTCTGCCTAAGACTTGTTCACAGTATGCAAGAAAATAATTGTTATTTGAGGTTATTGAAGGCAGACGTGAGGCTAGGAACAGAAATGCATATATTTTATTTAATAAGCATATTTTATCACCATCTCCCATTTGGGTAGTAGGTAGCAATCGGGTAAGGCAATAGGCTAGCCAGACACTGTAAATGATTTAGCATTTCTATTTTTTTATTTTAACAAAGGGTAGGTTATATTATGCATCACAAATACCTGAAAACAGTCCAAACTCATTTTTCAAGGTGTGTCCTCTTTGAAAGCGCGTTAGAATCAGCTGCACTGCTGCTCTTTTGTGACAGAAGAAACTATTGTGCAGAAACACTCTGGATAGGCCCCAAAAATAGCACCTAACCAGAATATCATCCAGTATCTCTTATCACCAAAATACAGTTGTTTAATATAATCCTGTAGAGATTTAGGGCCTAAATTGCATGCGCAAACGAGTATGCAACCCGTTTGCGCATGCAAAATGGACCAGGGCCATGTATAATTCGTAAACTCGCTATTTAGGAATTGCGAGTCGCAATTAGGAAGGGGCATTCCCTTCCTAATTGCGTCCACAAATCAATGTACAAATGTTTTGTGACCGCAATTGCGGTCGCAAAACACTCGCAAATGACCACCCTCTTCAAGATGGTGGTAATGCAGTCTCAATTTGGAAGGGGTCCACAGGGGACCCCTTCCACTTTGTGACTGTCTCTAAAATTATTTTTGAAGGGCAGGCAATGGTCCCACGGACCACTACCTGCCCTTAAACGATTAAACGAAAACTTTTCATTTAAAAAAACAATATATCCCGTTTTCCTTTAAGGAAAACTGGCTGCATTTAAAAAAAGAAAAACTGCTTTATTTAAAAGCAGTCCCAGACATGGTGGTATGCTGAGCCCAGCAGGCCACCATACCTGGGAGGGCCTGTCATTCCCAATGGGCTCGCAAATTGCGAGAGGCTCATTTATATTAATAAGCCTCGCTCTTTGCGACCCCATTGGGAATCGCAAACAGTGATAAACACACTGTTGTACATGGCAAATTTCACCTAGCAAACTGCGACTCGCAAAGGAGTCGCAATTTGCGAAGCGCAACTTTGCTGGTCGTACATCTGGCCCATTATACTTAAACTGTCACTCAGAATTATTACAAAATATTTTAGAACACCAGGGATCAATTCACTGAGACCAGTGAGAAAATATACCACTGAGAGAAAATACATCACTGATTAGTTGTTAAATGCACTAAACTTTAATCACAATTTCACACAAAAGCATAATCTTTGAAACTTCCTTTTCTATGAAAAACTAGAAATAAATTTACATTTTAAGACAGAACACTAGTCTTCTTCTCCTCAAACTCCCCCATACTCTCTAAAATCTATAGACTTAAAATGCCATATCCATTGCTGTAACACCTTAACACCGTTTATTTTTCTCCTCAGTTCTTTTTCAAAAGAGAAGTCTGCATATATGCAAGAATGTCATATGAGGAGAAAACAAGACATCTTCAAACTTTCGCCCACAGTGTGTTTAATATCTTTGTTACTCTATGCATAGCTGTATGTATATGTATATGTATGTATGTAGAATTTCCATAGTGCAACCCTAGTCAAAAGGCAGCGGAGCACTGCCCAGGATCAAAGACAAGCACAAAGATTGATAGGAGAGGTAGTTGGTTTGTGTTCTTTTACTGCATTTTAATGCAGTGTTCTATAAAGAGGCGTATCTTCATCAGTTTCAACTAAGGGGGCGATTACAATGCCATAGGAAACCGTTCCTATGGCATCGTAATCTCCTGTTCAGATTAATTTCCGACCGACCCATTTGGATGGAGTCGGTCGGAAAGGAATCCAAACCGGATTTCCAAATGGCTTCCGATAGGCTCGGAGAGCCCATCTGCCGTTCGGAAATGATCCTGTAATCCCAAGGACGGCTCTTCCCGCCCAAGGGATTATACTGTCGGATTCTGACAGCCTTTCTGTGCCGGCCTTTCTGACACAGAAAGGCTGTCGGAAGTCGACTTTGGGGGCTCCCAGCAGGGCCTCTATGGGTGCATGGCCTCCGGGGTGCAGGGATGAACTGCACCTTGTCTCTTTACACTGAGAGCATGCATTTCAGTCAGAATGCATGCTCCCATTGTGAAGAATAGGATTGTGACCAAACAGTGTTCTGTCACATCCTAATTGCCTCTTTGGGACCGCCAACAGGAGGTCGGTTGGTCCCACAACTGAATCGATGTCGGTCAGACCCCGGTCCGTCCGACATCGTAATTGGCCCCTAAATTGGAGCAGTATTGGGAAATTCCTGATGGATACCTGAATGTTCTTTTAGATCCTGGGTATATTGATGGAAAAGGCCTGCTGCTTTTTTTCCCTTTTTTCCAATTCTTAGTCTCCAGTCTGATGGTGTCCTGGCTGTGGGTGTGCAGAGTATCACTGGAAATAGTGAGCTTGTCTGCAAGAAGGGGGCGCTGGTAGTGATGGCTTTGCAAATGATGCAGCTAGTTGAAGATGATATGGACCGGCCATGGGAGCCAACGGAGTTCCATCAGGATGGGGATGAGGTGATCATCTTTTAGCGGCCAGGTATGAGACATGTTGTGGTGTGTAGGATGTCTAGAATGGCCTTAAGGGGTACCAGTGTAGAGTCTGTGAGGACATGGTACAGGGCCTTACCACTATCTGGAGTATGAAGGCTTGTACAACAGTTCTGAAGTCACTTTCTGGAAGAAATTATTCTAGTTTCTTTAGAAGAAAGAGCTGGTACACAGCCATCTTTGTTTTTTTGTGCAATGTGTTCCTGGAGGGAGAGGTTGGTGCCCAGAGTGAAACAAAGTCAATCAATCAATCAATCAAGGGTTTATATAGTGCGCTACTCACCCGTGAGGGTCTCAAGGCACTGGGGGGGTGGGGAGCGGCTCCGGATCAGTCGAAGAGCCAGGTTTTGAGATCCTTCCTGAAAGTGTGCAGGGCCGGGGAGCATCTGATGTTCATGGGGAGCTCGTTCCAGGTCTTGGCTGCGATGTAGGAGAAAGCTCTCCCGCCAGTTCTTTTTCTGCGGATGCGGGGTACCTCTGCCAGGGCGAAGTCGGCGGAGCGGAGGTTCCTCTTGGGTACGTGGAAGGATACTCTCTCGTTGAGGTATTTGGGTCCGATGTTGTTGACGGATTTGTAGGCGTGGGTGAGGAGTTTGAAGGTGACCCTCTTCTCGACGGGGAGCCAGTGGAGGGCTTGTAGGTGTTGGGTCATGTGTTCGTGACGCGGTGTCCCAAGGACGAGTCTGGCTGCGGCGTTCTGGATGGTTTGGAGTGTGTGTAGAAGAGTTCTGTTGATTCCGGCGTAAAGGGCGTTGCCGTAGTCCAGTCTGCTGGTTATGAGGGAGTGGGTGATGGTCCTTCTGCAGTCGGGGGGATCCATTTGAAGGTCTTACGGAGGATGTGAAGGCAGTTGAAACTAGTGGAAGTGACGGCGTTGATCTGGAGGTTCATGGAGAGGGAGGAGTCAAGGATGATGCCGAGGTTCCGAGCGTGATCTGTAGGGGTGGGAGGGTTCCCGAGGGTGGAGGGCCACCAGGTGTTGCCCCAGGCGGAGGTGCAGGGTCCGAGAATGAGGACCTCGGTCTTCTCTGAGTTTAGCTTCAAGCAGCTGTCTGTCATCCATGCTGCCACGTTCTGCATTCCTTCCGGGAACCAGAGTCTGGTGTCTTCGGGATTCTTCGTGAGTGAGAGGATGAGCTGGGTGTCGTCGGTGTAGGATACGATGCTGAACCCATGCTGTCTGACGATGGCGGCGAGGGGGGTCATGTAGATGTTGAAGAGCGTGGGGCTGAGAGAGGATCCTTGGGGTACTCTGCAGTTGATTTCCGCTGTCTGTCATCCATGCTGCCATGTTCTGCATTCCTTCCTGGAAGCAGAATCTGGTGTCTTCGGGATTCTTCGTGAGTGAGAGGATGAGCTGGGTGTCGTCGGTGTAGGATACGATGCTGAACCCATGCTGTATGACGATGGCGGCGAGGGGGGTAGATGTTGAAGAGCGTGGGGCTGAGTGAGGATCCTTGGGGTACTCCGCAGTTGATTTCCGTGGGTTCGGTGAGGAAGGGAGGGAGTCGAATCCTCTGGGTTCTTCCGGAGAGGAAGGATTGGATCCAGTCGAGGGTGGCTCCTTGTATCCCCGCGTCGTGAAGTCTGGCTGCGAGTGTGCGATGTGAAATGGTGTCGAAGGCTGCGGAGAGGTCTAGAAGAATGAGGGCCGCCGTGTGTCCCTGGTCGAGTAGTATGCGGATGTCTTCAGTGGCGGCAAGGAGAGCGGTCTCAGTGCTGTGGCTGCTGCGGAATCCAGACTGGAAGGCGTCTAGGATGGAGTTCTCTTTGATGAAGGTGGTCAGATGGGCGTTTACGAGTTTCTCGGTGACTTTGACCGCAAAGGGGAGGAGAGAGAAGGGCCAGTAGTTTTTTGGGTCCGTTGGGTCAGCCGTTGGTTTATTAAGGAGGGGTTTCACCTCTGCCCGTTTCCAGTCGTCTGGGCAGATGCCGGATCTGAGAGAGGCGTTGATGGTCTGATGGCGGCAGCGGCCCTGTGGAATATGTGCGGTGGGCAGGGGTCTGTTGGGGCTTCTGAGTGGGTTTTCTTCATGGTCGCGGTGATAAGTTCGATGGTAGCGGGATCCCAGGTTGTGATAGTTGGCTTATCAACGGTGGTGGGTAGGGGGGTGGTATCCGGCGCTGGTTCGCTGAAGTTGTTGTAGAGGACCTTGATCTTCAAATGGAAGTAGGAGCTGAGCTTGTCGCAGAGTTCCTGGGAGGGTGTGACGTCCATGGCTTCGCTGGTGGGTTTTGCGAACTGCTGTATGACGTTGAACAGTTCCTTGGCGTTGGTGGTGTTGGTCTGGATTTTTTCTCTTATGAAGGTCCGCTTGGTGTCTCTTATGTGCTGGTGGTATTCCTTCAGGGCGCTCCTGTGGTTGTTCCATGCTTCCGAGATTTTCTGGTTTTGTCAGGTCTTCTCTAGGCGTCTGCAGGAGCGTCTGGCTTCTTGAAGTTCTGTGGTGAACTAAGCGGCCTTCAGAGGGCGTTGTTTTGCTGGCTGGGTGGCAGAGGGGTACGAGCTTGTCGGCGCAGCAGGAGATCCAGCAGTGGAATTCCATCCAGATGGGCTGGGTGGTGTGGCTGAAAAGAATATGTTAGTTCCTCCTGCGAAGATGGGGTCGAGGGTGTGACTTGCTCTGTGGGTGGGCGTGTTGACCAGCTGCTTCAGTCCTAGGTTGGCGAGGTTGGCGAGGAGAGTGGTGGAGTCAGGGTTGTTGCGGTTGTCGAGGTGGAAGTTCAGGTCCCCGAGAAGAATGTAGTCCGTGGAGGTGATGGTGTGGGGTGTGGCAAGCTCGGCGATGGTAGTTGCGGACTGGGTGCGAGGTCCTGATGGTCTGTAGATGAGGGTGCCGCGTAGCGTCATCCTGGGGCTGGTGTGGGTCTGGAAGAGGTGGTGTTCTGTGTTGGAGTGGGGGTCACTCATGCTGAATGTTGAGAGTTGGAGGGGGGTCCTGTGTGCGATGGCGAGTCCTCCTCCTGGGCAGTGCAGGCGTTCCTTTCTCTGGATCTTGTAGCCGTTGGGGATGGCAGTGGCGATGTCGGGGCTGGAAGTGGCGTTGGTCCAGGTTTCCGTGAAGAAAGCGACGTCGGGCAAGAGGGTGTCGATCAGGTCCCAGATTTCTATGGCGTGTCGGTGCATGGAGCACACGTTGAGGATGCATGTCAGGGTTTCGGCAGTGTGTGCATCAGGCGGGCCTTTGGCGGTAGTGGGAGCTTTGTTGATGGTTAAGGATCTGCAGCAGGGTCTGCACGAGAACTGTCCATGGGTGGTATTCGGCGAGGATCTTGCGCAGTCTGCGTGTCTTCTGGGATTGAGATCGTGGAGGGTGGTTGAGTTGTAGTGGAGAGGCCTGGGAGGACCAGGGTTCCTGGCGCTGGTTGCGTCATGGACAGGCGCAGACGGGCTTGCCTTAGGCGCGACCGCACAGCGGTCGCCATAAGTAGGGGAGGGGGCGGGATCCGAGGTTGGGAGGCAGGAACGGGGACTGTGATGTGGTGGGAGGGGCCATGGGGCGACATCGGCAGGAAACCGGACAATAGTCAAGTCAAGCGGGAGGAAAAAATGATCAAGGGAGAAAAACAATCAGGAAGCAAACACAGTACAATGTACAAGTGACACTGTGAAAATAAAAAGTTACGAGTGAAGTTCAAGTTCTGAGCAACTAGATACTGGCGGGCGGCACACGCGAACCCTACGCAGCTGAGGACTCGAGGCTGCGGCGGTGAGGCAGAGCTGCTGGGGATACTGCTGGCCTGGACCGGAGGTCTAGGTATCACGCGCGCTCCCCCACAGCAGTTGCCATAAGTAGGGGTGGGGGGCAGGATCCGAGGTTGGGAGGCGGGAGTGGGCGCTTTGACGGGGTGGGAGGGGCCATCGGGCAGCAGCGGCGGGAAACCGGACAATAGTTAAGTCAAGCGGGAGGAAAAAACGATCAAAGGAGAAAAACAATCAGGAAGCAAACACAGTACAATGTACAAGTGACACAGTGAAAATAAAAAGTTACGAGTGAAGTTTGAGTTGTGAGCAACTAGATACTGGCGGGCTGCAGGCGCGAACCCTATGCTGCTGAGGACTCGAGGCTGCGGCGGTGAGGCGGAGCTGCTGGGGAGAGTGCAGGCCTGGACCGGAGGTCTAGTTATCACGCGTGTTCCCCCGCAGAGGTCGCCATAAGTAAGGGTGGGGGGTGGGATCCGAGGTTGGGAGGCGGGAGCGGGGGCTGTGATGGGGTGGGAGGGGCCCTGGGGCAGCAGCGTCGGAAAACCTGACAATAGTTAAGTCAAGCGGGAGGAAAAAATTATCAAGGGAGAAAAACAATCAGGAAGCAAACAAAGTACAATGTACAAGTGACACAGTGAAAATAAAAAGTTACGAGTGAAGTTCAAGTTGCGATCAACTAGATATTGGCGGGCTGCAGGCGCGAACCCTACGCAGCTGAGGGCTCGAGGCTTCGGCGGTGGGGTGGAGCTCCTGGAGAGAGTGCTGGCCTGGACCGGAGGACTGGGGCTGGAAGCCATTAATGTTCATTGAGTAAGGTTTGTACTATTTCTGATTTGTTTTTCTTGGCAAATACCAGTAAATCTATCTTGGGTGGATTGAGCTTTTGGTGAGTGCTGGATATCCTGGTTTGTGCAGGCAGTGTTTGAGGTGTTGGATGTCTAAAACAGAATAATCTTTCAGGTGAAGTAGCTATTCAATCACCAATCGTGCCCCACAACACAACTATAAAAATAAAAATGCCCTTTTTGTGAAAGGCCAACATAGGCGCCCATGTCATTATCGGTGTCAGCATGTAACTGGTGAATAACAGAAATGCTGCCAGTACAACCATTAATAATGGGTGTCACTAATGCAACCTCCAACAGTGAAGTTCAAATGCCTGAAAGCAATAGGCATCAATCTTTCAAAATATGAATTAACTGGCAAAGAGACAAATGCCCTTACTAGAGTCCTGTTATTTGTACCTACACAACAACTTGATGCAGTTGATCATTGACTCAAGCTCTTCAGATTCTTCAGATAAACATCAAGTACTAATTTGCTCCTAATGAACAGGATTACATGTCCTATCTACATTCAATTCCCTAATGGAAAATATTCAGTTTGACATTCTGAAATTCCAGGATTTGGTTCAGTCATACTGACAACTGTGACCTCAGTTAGGAGGTATACTAAATATTACTTTACAAAATCTGAAAAAGGTGAATTAGTGCAATTTAGAAAAAGACAGACATTGTTGACCAATGAGCTGATAAAGGTGGTTTGACTATGAAAGAGAAATCATAGTCAGCTTAGTGTTCCAGCGCACCATATTGAACTCCAAACCACCCCTTTGCTTGGTATTTAAATAGAGAATGAGCTGACAGAATGTACCCTTAACAAATGTAGGCTAAGCTAAAAAGAAGATATATGTACTCCCAATCCTCCTGAGCACCCCATTTTTGGTGGTATGGTTCGGTACTCGAAGCCCACTGGGAAAATATGTTATCTTTTTCATCAAACACTTTGTCTCTACCACTGGATCCTTTGTGCCTGACGGTATGGATTTATTCAACCTAACTAAACACTGAGCCTGATTTAGGCTCGGAGGACAGATTGTGCTTTGTCAGGAAGATAGAGTAAAATACTCAGTCGCCGGATGGAGTAAGCATATTCTGAAATTAGAGATGTCTGCCAGCACTGTGAACATCCCCATCAGGAAGCGCCATCATGGCGCCTCCTGTGAATGGGTTAAAAGTTTGACGGATGATACTGTCAAATAACGGTACCATCTGTCAAGTTTTTAATTTGTTTTGATTTTTTCAAACACTTCCAAAGAGGATTTTGTTTTTTCCATGGGAGTTTCCTCCCACGTTATGGTGGTCATTTAAATGTTTTTACTGTCTCTTACAACCAGGGAGAATAAAAACTTGCCATAAGACGCCGCTCTCTCTAAATTGGGTGCATGGATAAATGACCAAACCTCTCAAATTCATACTGTTCAGAAGATTAAAACTGCAGCATGAAGACACTGCCGCACAATGATATTGTTAGCTTGTGGGTAACTGCCTTTTAAATGATACTAAAAGTGCCAAATCAGTGCTGTTTATGTCTAAAATTTTAATATTAAAATGTTTCAGTGCAATGGGTGCATTTGAATTTTGCTGATGCACCCGATTGCAAGTCACATAACCCTTACAATAAGATGTCCCTGCGATTTATCAAACGTGAGCGAAACCACTCTAAAGGTCACAAGCAGAATAAACCAGCATAAAAGTAGGATCATGGGCCAGACAGAAAATGTTTTTACACATCACCTTTATATAGCTTTCATTACACTTTTATAACCAATTTTTGTGATATGTTAGTAGTTTTTCTGCCCCTACTCATCCATGCTCATTACGCCTCATCAGTTTTGGCACTGGAGGCTGTAATTTTATTGTATTTCTGGGCATTGATTGCACTGCTCATTTCATGCTGCATCATCCATCTTATGGTACTCATAAATGTAGCCAAGATCTGTTAATGTATGTTGCTGGTACGTTTTGCTCCCATTTTTATAATTCGATTGAATTTTGGTTTATTTCAATTTGATTTGGGGTTTACTTCATTTTTACCACCCATATTGTTCTTAATTAATCTGTTCATTGATTTTTTTTCTGAATTGTGAGTACAAGCATATTTGTCCTACTACAATTTGGCACATTTGACACTGTTTATGGTTCCAAAGGTTGTGGTCTTATTGATTCCCTTCTAAAGGATAATTTGGCTGACCAACTTGGGGATGCTTTTTCAACCTCTAATGTACTTCTGGATTTTGTTTTCATGCAGTACCCTCATTTTTTATTATCACATCACTATGGATTATCTCTTTGATATTATTTAGTATTATTGCGTGACTAAACATTAATAGTAGCATTTGTGGACTGCTGATGAATGTTCCCTTTGAAATATGTTACTATGTGTACCCCTATTTTAAATCATATGGGTATTTTATAGTCACATTGTGTGGGCTATTGGTAAACTCAACTCACATAGGTATTTATTGTCTCTTTGGAAACTGACATTGTGCGCACTCTTCTCATAATGGTATTTGATGCCAACAACACGTGCATGTGTAAAAGATCTGATGGGACTTAAAGAAGCAATATCTGATGCTTGTTTTTTCATTTAGTTGTAATCATAAAGGTGGCTACAACTTTGTATTAAACAAGCTGCTGCCAGAAGAAGACTCTGCTGGTTCCACTATGGGGGAGATCGAAACATGGACTTTTTTTTGTTACAGACTGTTAGAATAGAGATTTACCCTCTACAAATGTAATAGTTGTCTTTTAAAGTTTTACTGGGTTGTTATCTGTCTCACACTAAACACTCTGGTATTTATGTATCACTATTTGCCACCATTGTCTGTAAAAAAACTATATATGTAGACCGTATGAATAAACTGAGTCTTTGGGATTTCCATCCATACCTTTTGAGTCTTTGAGTTCTCCATCCACAGTCTTTTGCCATTTTCCGACTTTCCTAAAGTAGTCAAATCTTTACAGATAATAGTTTGACCACTGATCTGCTATCTATCCGCAGATCTAGAATAAGATAAATTGATAACATGTTGGTTCAGTCCTTCCTACGAGGTCACTGTTCATATTTTTCTTTTTTCCAGTGCGGGCTATTAAGTCCAGCATAAAAAGTATTATTGTCTAAAATGTTAACTCTGTCTGCAGGTGTCAACCAGTACATGGTGCTTCTTGGCAGCCATGTCAAACAAGCACTGCCCAACAGTATAACATGCTTGGGGAGGCTGATATGTTTTGGCAAGAATGGTTCATGGTTGTTTTGACTAAAGGCAGAAGGGTGTCATGCAAGCTCTGGTCACAAGAATGGATTATCAATTGCCAATGACATTGGAGTTCTCCATAGATGGGATTTGTATCTTTGTAATTTTTCTTATAATTGTGTTTGCAAATACATGTACATTAAGGCAACTAATTCTTGAAATCCAACATTATTGTTAATACATGACACAGGGGGCCCAAATGGCTTGAATTAGGATTGCAAATTTAAAATGTGAATTCGAACTTGGAACTGCATTTACTAACACATATCATTATGCTGTGATACTATATGGCAAAAACGTGCTTCCACAAGCAGGTAGTGCATCTCCAAGCTGGAGATGTGATGGAAAGTTTGTGATTTTGTGGGTATTCACCAATTTGTTTATTGTTGAGTATGAACAAAGGTTTTCTCAGTCCTTTCTCATCAGGGAAATGGTGGGCGATTTAATCTGGTCAAGAGCAGGTGTAAATCTGTGGACAATTAACACCCTAAAGCTGGTGGACGTGTAGAGGAAGGGATTTCTCCACAGTGAAAAATATTTGCCTCGGTAGAAAAATAAAGTATCACTTTGCAAATTAATTTTTAGTAAGCCAGTATGCACACACACTTTTACACAAGGCAAAATGAGGCTTGGGTAACTGCTTATGAAAAGTTGTATCATTGATTGGCATAGATTCCCAGGAGTAAATATGAAATTCTGTGATAATTCCAAAAAGTCATAGATCTACACCCAAATCTAGGTACAAACCTGATTTAGGAATCTGTTTGTGAATCGACTCTAACATATAAACATGATGAATAGCAACCTTTCAAATTCCATACATAAAATCCACAACCGGCAAAAGGAAATATCTGGGAAAAAATACACTAATGCCTGTATGGTTTGAATAGACACAGTATGAGACAGAAATAGAAGGGGAAAAAATGTATTTTACGTTTATTCTGATAGGCTTTGTAAACAGGAACAGATGAATATGGACTTCAACCTATAGTTTAATTTTTTATCAAACAATATGTACTACTTTTTCAGTAAGGAGGGACATAGTACAGACCTGTCAGTATCATTGCAGACAATGATCCAGGTTAGGAAAGGTTAAAAAATGTTTTATTTCTTTTGACAATTGGTATGTTGGTTGTCAAACACGGGCAACCGCGTTCCATGCAGGTAACAGGGGTGGGGCGTTGGGGCAGCGGGGGAGGGGGGCCATTTCGAGGGCCGATGCAGAGGGAAAATTAAATAAATAATTTTCCCTCGCCATCGTCCCTCAAAATCCCCCCTCCCCCCCCCCCACGCGGCCCCAAAACTGTTACCTGCATGGACCACGGCTGAACACGGGGGGATCTCTACCAGCAATACAAACTCGTATCATATAGACAAAGAGTATAAAGTAAGGTTATATTACCTGATTGTAATGATCTGTCCAAAATTCAGGTCGTAGTTGTTTACTTGAGCGATGAAAATAGCAGCCAAGGCCTCATACAGAGCGGTACCATCCATGTTAATTGTAGCACCTACTGGCAGGACAAATCTGGTGACGCGCTTATCGACTTTGTTGTTCTCTTCCAAGCATTTAAACGTGATGGGTAAGGTGGCAGAGCTGAAGAGGAGCAGAAACAATACATGAGACATGCAGGGAGTCACAGTAACATTTAAATCAAAATAGCAAAAATGAAAAGAGAGAAATGGTTTTCACATACAATTATTTGCATGATTAGATATTAAAGATTCAAACTACTTAAAACACACTTAATGAAATCAATTGTGTGCTGTGATGTTAATAATAACATCACAATAAAAAAGACATAATTAAAAATGGCACAAAATCAGTTTATTAATAAAAATGTTTCCTAGCCCTTTCCCCCACAGAATCGATAAGTTTTTTGATCACAGTCTGCACATAAAAGCAGTATATGTGCAGGCTGTGATCATAAATTAAATGTGGTGGTGGAAGTACTCCGATCAAAAATGAGAATGTGAGAGTTCATT
Organism: Triturus cristatus; assembly: GCF_964204655.1. Classification (NCBI taxonomy): domain Eukaryota; kingdom Metazoa; phylum Chordata; class Amphibia; order Caudata; family Salamandridae; genus Triturus; species Triturus cristatus. The sequence continues at coordinate 272,350,904 of NC_140581.1, forward strand.
GCCTTCTCTGAGCACTTCCACCACTGCTTTTAATCTTTGTCCAAGGTTACTACTAATAAACATACCTCACTGGCTGGTAACCTGGAGCCAATTTTAACTCACCCTTTCTTCACTTGAGAAACACACAAAAAAAAATCAAAACACTCCGCTGTAATCAGGCGTTGTAGCACACCCTTGATGTGCTAGGTATCTCGGGTGAGACCCGAATGATGAAGCCTGCCACCAACTAGGTTAGTGAGAGAGGGGTATTTTAAGAAAACCTAAAAGAACATCTCAAGCAGCCAGACAAACAAAGTATGGTAAAATTAAAACTATTACATTATGAATTGCATATTTTATATTTATCTTTTTGCAATCCTTCAGCAAAGCATTTCCACTTTCATATAGATCCCTTTGATCCCCTGATGGAAACTACTACTGTGATACACTATGCAGATGTGCACATCCAGGATTTTGTGTTGCTGCATGGGGAGCGGTACATGCTGTCACTGCCTGATGATTTTTCTAAAGGTAAATTGTCGTGGCTGCCTTGTAGATAGTGCAGCAGGTGACAAAAACAAAGCAGGGAAGTTCACAGTCGAAATGAAAAAAAGATCACAGTGTAAGTGATGGTTTGTAGTGTCATTGACTTACTATCATGGGTTTCCTAGAGTTAAAATCTGAAACTGAAAAGAGACATGCCCACACCACACCTGTTTGGACATCCTAACATAATAAAAGTTATGACAATGCACCTGGTAAACTAAATAAACGTCATTCATGAATTAGATGTAATTACTTTATTCTTACCTAGAAGATGTACCCAGGGCTGTGATGAGAGCCTGAAGGATTCCTCCAATAAACACCCAAGGGTTCTTTCGTGTCACCGCGAAGTAGAGCAAGGGAAGGACAATGACGGCATGGATGAGTAAACCAATTATGACTGTGATAGTGTACATGCCCAGCTGCCCACCGACCACACCCATATCCTCCATCTCAGCAATCTTCCCAGCAATCAAGAAGAGGATCCCAATAGGTGCATACCTACAAGCAAATCAAAAGGCAATGTCAATGGTGCATGCAATTCTCTGATTTATTAATGAGGGCTTTGCAGTGTCTTATACAATAGAGTTACTCCCCTCTACTGCTCTTTAACCCACTTCTCTAAAGAAGGCCCCACCACCCCAATAAATCAGACAAAAATATAGGAATATAGGAATCACCAAGAATCATGAACATAGTGTAAACAAATAGGTTCAATGTATATTAAAAATATGCACTCAGTGATGAGCACTGACCTAGATTAGTTTGTCTATGTATATAAAAATGCCCTTAAACTGTCTCACTTCTTTACTGGCTTTAAAATTCTCCAACTCTGTCCAGGCTACACGCTAATTAGAAATGTGCGTATTATTTGTCAATGCCTATAGCTTAAATGAAACTTCATAAAAATGTATTTACATTATATTATATGGGATATAGTTTATTTCAAAAAGAGAAAAAGGAAGGTGATGTTTTGCCCACTGCTCTTCACAGAGTGACCCCGTTGTGCAGACATCCACCGTCTAATAGAACTAAAATCTCATCAGCAACTCGGCCACCTTATAGATGTGGACACTGATGTGGATAGTGCCCCAAAGACACTTATCAAATCATTAGATGGTGATTACCAACAAGATCTGCCATTCTAACTGTGCCATACATTCAGATCTTGCTTTGAAAAACTCACAATATACATGCTCTTACTTCTAGTATATTTAAAGAGATGTAACAAATCCAATGCTTCAGAATCATCCGCTTAACTGTAATAAGTAGATGTTGTACAAACATCCTATACTTTTTAAAATCAAATAACATATTTACAGGATGATGCAAAAGCAATGCTCAGTAGTATGTAAGCTTCCTAATCGCGTAATTAGCTAGAGGTATATTTTCCACCAAGATTTGATTAATTTTGGACATCATATGTGTGGACCCAGTGCCTGTCAACCAACTTGGACATAGATAGTTTATTGAGTTATAAATATCATGTACTTTCCCTGATCTTAAATGGAATCTTTGAGTTAACCTTGGCCTGCCTGAAAGATGAAACATCCTACTCACTTCCATAATACGTGACCGGTCTGTTTCCCAAGTCATGTGCCTATATTTCTCTCACCAATCCATGAGAGGAAAATGCAATGAATGTTGCATTGTAATTAATGCACTTTCAGAATCGGTTTGTTTTTAGTGGGGAATCTCTGTGATTGCAGGTTGACAATACACATTTTTATTCTAACATGTTACAGACTGCAGAATACGCACTCTACTGCAATCCCAGACAAAGATTTCTACCACAAAACCAACCTAAGGATCAATACTCTCCCATGCTATGGAGCAAGACTCACCCACATACTGGCTGAGACATTTGGGCACAGCCATAATGGCAAGTGCTCAAATCAAAGATAGTCTCCTTGCAAACAGCCACCAAAAATCCCTGTGCCTGAACAAAATATCCAGGTGTCAAATACATGCAAGGGAATGAACAGCACTTGATATATTGCAAAGATTCATCATGCCATTAGTCCACAAACCACACATAGCTGAAAACCAATGGTACATCAACTTGCACTGAATCAGTGTTGGACTTGGCCCTTTTTGGCAGGTCCACCCCTGAACTTTTTGCCTTAAGCTCTGACATGGTGGTAGTGGTTTTAGGCCTCTGCACACTTTTGCACTGTGGCCCAGTGTAAAGTGGGTGCGCACTCTGAGAGTGTGTGTGGTGAGATTGGCCTGCCCTCCCATAGGAATGCATGAGGGATATGAGTGTCCATGGTAATTCCTGGTATGAGGGGAGTGCAGGGTCAAGTTTAGTATGTGCGAACTCGTGAGAATAAATGCTGCGCAATAGTGTGCGCAGATTTATTGTGGTTATGTTAGAAATGCCACTTTTAGAAGTTGGCATTTCTGTGTGCTGTGTGTCTGCATACATGATGTGAATTGCATATCTGGCTTGTGATTGACAGGAGCTGAGAGGGCTGGGGAATTCCAGGAGCCAGGATGAGTCTGCCCGGTGGTGAATGGAGAGATCTGCATGTAGATGGGAGGGAGGAGTTGCACCTGGGACCTGAATAGGGCTGTGCCTTCCCTGCACAATGCTGGCTCCACCTCCTGTGGTGCGTCTGATGTCGCTGCCCTGCAATCTGAAAGGAAGGAAGGAGTCATGTACACAAAGTACTCCTGAACCAATTGTATCTGGTTCTCCCATGCCTTGCACTCTTAGACAAAGGGATTTAGTAGTATAAATATAGGGGCTGTGACCCCATGTAAATGTTCAGTTTTCTCTTGCTGATTCCTGCAGGGCGTGCTGCTGCTGGGGCCCAGGGGGTGCTGCCAGGACTTTTCTTTTCTGGCTGGGGCTTGTATTCCCTTTAGGGACCTTCTGCTCCTTTTTTATCTAAGGACTTTGTGACCCTAGCGCCCTGTGAGCGGTTTGTCCTGGACTTTCCCCGAAGGAGAGGGAGAGCCTAGGGGCTGCGCAGCACCGAGCTGCAGCCCTAGCTGGGGGAATCCCCAGGTTAGGGATTCCCCCGTTGTGCATTTATTGCGGGTGCCCACCCCGCGTTTTTCTAATATAGCGGGTGCCCACCCCGTTTATTTCTTGATTTACCATGCGGGTCCCCACCCCGCTTATTTGAGCTCCAAAGCAGGTGCCCACCCCGCTTTAGATGATTATAAAACTTACGAGGGAGCCCACCCCTCATGGAGCGCCAGAAGCAGAAGTCCGGCCATCCGCATGGTTGTGGGCGGGGCCGGCGACGCCAGCCGCAGCCTCGCGGGCTCCATTTCCACTTCCCCCAGCCGGGGAGAAGCCGCGCAGAGCCTCGCTGGCTCTTGTCAGCAGGGAAACCGGTCCCCGGTGTTGCCAGTGTGCAGGGCTCTCCGAGTGAGGAGAGAGCCCCGCGGATGCCCTGCGCCAACCACTGAGGAGTCCCGGGTCCCAGGAGGTGGCCCGGGTGAAGAGGCGGCCGGAGCAAGCAGCAACCCTGCGGACCGCCGCAGAGAGGAGTCATGTCCGGTGAGTGGAGCCGGTGGGGAGGGGGGCCTATATCGAGGTACGCTATTGGTGTCTGCCCCCATTGTTGTTTTCCCTGAGCGGCCCCACCAGAGAGCGGGCCGCTCCCTTGTTGTTTGGCCTAATTACTTTCCAGAGCCTGTGGGGCTCCAACGCTTTGGGGGGGGTCATAGTTGTTTTATGAGCCAGCGTGCTCCAACGTGGGCAATGTAATTTTCAGAGCCTACGTGGCTCCAACTTGGGGCAAGTTATTTCAAACGCCCATAGGGGCCAGAGGGCACCGTGGTGCCGGGCCCGTATTTTAATTTCCAGCTGCCCCGATGGCTAGAGGGCAGCTGCCACGTCTTGGGTATAATTCTTTTCAGAGCCCCGTGTGGCTCCAACGAAGGGGGCACATTTGTTCTAAGGGCACAGTGAGAGCCCAAGCCTCACTTCAATATTACAGCTGCCCAGCAAGTAGTGGGCAGCTGCACCGTTTAGGCAACTTTTTCTTTGGGGGCATCTCTGAAGTTAGCACTCCTCTGCCCCAGTACTTTTCTTCACAGCTGCGCAGCACTTAGTGCCAGCTGCGACGTTTAGGTTTGCGCAGTGCGCACCCCTGATTCCTGCTGCATTGGCAGCGCACCCTGACTTTTGGACGTAAGGCATTTGAGCCCCTTAGAGATGGCCAGTTGGCCAGGGGGACTGTTAGGTTTGTAAGGTGCCAGGCCCTATTGTGATTTGTATAGGTGCTAGGAAATGTAATTTATATAGTATGTTTTATGCACCCTGATTTATGCTTCTAGATGTGATTTTATGATTATGAGGTTTTACCTAGTGTGTTATGTTTTATTTTATTCTCTACTGTGGTTTAGGCATGAGTAATTCCCTACTGCGGTTTATGTTAGTACGTTTATTTCCTAATGCGAGTCATGAGCACTTCTGGCCGTACACCGCTGTTTGTACCACCGTGAAGGCAACGGCTTTGTTTGCACACCTGCTCACCTACTGACTTTGTAGCGACGTGGGGGCAACGGCCGCTTCTTTCACCGCCACAACATCGGACCACAGCTCCCAGGGGCCCCAGGGACAGAGGCGCACTTGGCACGTCACTGGCTGCGCCCGGAGGCGCGAATAAAGATCGGAGCGCCGAGCGCTAAGTGGGGAGCACTTCTGGCCGTACACCGCTGTTTGAACCACCGTGAGGGCAACGGCTTTGTTTGCACACCAGCTCACCTGCTCACCTACTGTCTATGTAGTGATGTGGGGGCAACGGCCGCTTCTTTCACCGCCACAACATCGGACCACAGCTCCCAGGGGCCCCTGGGACAGAGGCGCACTTGGCACGTCACTGGCTGCGCCCGGAGGCGCGAATAAAAATCGGAGCACCTCCCGCCCCGCGGGACGCGCGCGGACAGCGCCGGGCTAAGCCCGGGCAAAGGGCGGGCCGTCAGGGGCCGAAGGAGGCTGGACTGGGCCACTCCCTTTGGTCTTTCACTTCTATCCCGGACCCTTAAGTAATATCATACTATTACTTCATATTATAGGCGTTAATAGAAAGGTATATATTTACCTGTTATTTTTGTTGCAGTTATATTCTAAAAAATGAACACTAGGCTTAGTACGAGTAGGAAATCATTGGCGGGGGGGTCTGTCAGAGGGACCATAGATCAGTTCATGACAAGGGCTGTCTCAGTGTTAGAACGTGAAATCGCATTCACTGAGCGTCGCCTATCCTCTGAATTACAGAATAAACGCTCCTCTTTGGGGGCCATCCAGCTAGCAACTACCCCATCCCATCACGGTACAGGTATAGAACAAATAAGTGACACAGGTATTCCCATACAGTTACAAGACTTACCAGATTCGCAAGTAAGAACTAGGGAACCTACTACTATAGACATCAGCATAGGATCACAAACTGAAACCTCTATCGAGGAGCAACTACCAGTGACAGCGAGTAAGTCTACTATTAAGATGAATAGCACAGCAAAAACACAAGGACCAGGGCCAGGCCTTCCAACAAAAAGAAAGCGTGGTGGAAATAAGCAAAAAGGAAGTCGAGCAATAACCTCAAAAGTTGCCACGGGCTGTAAGATTACTAAAGACCCAGCAGAAAGTAAATCTGATCTAGATAATCTGACAATACATTTCCATCAAGATCTAATGAGAAACATAGAGCAACTGGTTAAGTCTTTATTATTACCTCTCGTTGAAAGGGTAAAGAGAATGGCGGAGCAACTGGGGTCTATTCAAGATATTGGTACTGCCAACACAAACTTACTGAGGGAACTATCAGTTAATAGGTGCACCTCGAACCCCCCTGGCCCGGCGTCGATGTCAGTGTTGAAACCAACTAATCTCGCAAATAGCGCTAAGCCGTTACCCCTTACCAATGAAAACAACTTAGCTACACAGATTATGAATATAGTCCCCAGGGAGGTAAGAGACAGTGGGCCACCAAACAAGCAAAGTCATGAACATAGTAATATTGGGGGGAGATCCCATATGGATAAAAACCCAAAAGGATTCCCTCAGCATATAGATCTTCCACCAGAGGCAGAACCTTATGTTATTGTACTCACTGTGGGACCAGAGTTATTAACGGGGAACTTTGAAGGTCATCAGAATCTTAAGAATAAGGTTATGCACTGGCTAAGAGTGAACAGGCCATTACCACCCAACATAGATGGTGAAATGTTACACGTTAGAAGGTTAGGCTGGGTGGGACGTAGACCAAAGGATGTACATGGGGACATCATTATTATCAACTTCAGGGATTACAGGGCGACAAATCACATCAGAGACTGGTATCCTGAGAGATATAAGGGAGGTATATCCACTCCAGATTTAAGTTATTTTTACCCAAAGACCCTAGTAGGAAAGCCTTTGAGATCAGGATATCCAAATACCCGTACACCAGTAGGCCCCACGTTTAATATCGCTACCTCCAACCGTTTCGCCTCTCTCTCTGGACTGGAGGGGGTAGATTGACCCTCAACCCCACATTCCAGCAAATACATCCCTAAGGAGAAACAACTGACAAATGGAATTGGATTGATGTCCTGGAATATAGCCGGCCTGTCCTCCAAGTTTGACAATCATGAATGGAGGGAATACATAACCCGGTTTCATGTTATTTGCTTGCAGGAAAGGTGGGTGGTAGATCATGACCCTTTCCAGTTAGCAGGTTATGAGTGTTTCGCCGTCCCCGCACAGAAACTAGCATCAGGTCGAGCAAAAGGAGGATTAATCATATACGTGGACCTGCAACTGGAAGGAGCGTGGACCAATCTGAATTGGAGCTTGAATCACTTCCAAGCCCTAGGGCTTCAGATAAATAGATTAAGCATTATTCTGATCAACTTTTATAATGCTACGGCTTCGAGCAGGGAAGGTTCAATAATATGTGATTTATATAATCATATGACCGCTGAGATTGATCAGAGTAAATCAACAACAGCCCCATATGTAGTGCTAGTGGGCGATCTAAATTGCCATCTGTGTCCTAACCTAAAACCTAGCATGGGTGATTGGTCTGGGTGCACTGTGACAAAAGGATTGCACCTCGAACACACTGAGGAAGGGAGGGAATTAGAGAAAATCATGAAAACCCACACATTAAGACACACACTTGATTTGGTAGGTTTAGAAGAAGGAAGTGGGGTTACCCCAACATTTAAGGGGAGAGGGTGTAGCTCCATCATAGATTTCATACTAGTTTCCAATCTATTCCGGGATTGTATAAGAGGGGCTACTATTGACTGGAGCATATTTAGCGATCATAACCCGCTTGCATTATGGATAAAAAATTGGTCCTCCCAGGAAGTAACGAGAGGTGTACAGACACGCAGCATTGAAAAGGCAACGGACCAGGGGAGGCGTCTAAGATGGTCTAGAATAGACTGAGATGCCTTTTATAAGTCCTTAATTGAAAAAGGCAAAAAAGAGATTGAGGTGTGCACCGACCCCCTGGTAGATGGCCTGGCTGTGACCAAAGCATTTGAAACAATGGCCAGTTTAATAGACGGGCTGTTAAAAGCTACTTTGCCCCGGAAACAAAATAATGCCCCGAGATGGTTAAACAAAGATTGCTCACGGGCGCAGAAAGATCTTAAAGAAAGTCTGAAATCAAGACCCAGAGATAAACCACGTATAGCACAGTGTAGGATTGCCTATAAAAAGACTATTAAATGTAGGAAATTTGCCCTACAGCTCCAAACCTGGGGAGATTTAAGGGAAGCAGCAGACAGTAGGGACACAAGGGCCTTCTGGAAAATTATAAATAATCCCTGTTTTCAGGACACTGCAGCCCCGGTAATTGGTACATCTATTCTCCCTGAGCACTGGTTTAATCATTTTAAAAGCTTATATAATTATTCAATTGAGAACCTTCAGGTCGAAGAGGAGCTGTGCCCTTGGCGGGCAACTATTGAATTTACCCTTGAAGAAGTTATACTGGGTATCCAGGGGCTAACACACAATAAAGCACCAGGCCCAGATGGAATTCCCCCAGACCTTTATTTAAACAAGATAGAATTATGGGCTCCTATACTGACATGGGTAATTAATGATGCCATTGCCGTAGGTATGCCACAGTCATGGGCATCGGCAATAATAGTGCCAATTTTTTAAAACGGCAAAAAGGACGACCCGCAGTGTTACCGCCCCATATCTTTAATCGATGTGACGGCGAAAGTCCTGGGTAGAGTAATTTTAAACCGTTTGTCAGACTGGGCGGAAGAACATCACATAATCTCAGATCTTCAATATGGATTCAGGACCGGTAGATCAACAACAGACCAGTGCCTGAATCTCTATTTATTAGTGGCCAAATATACCCTAGCAAGCGACCAGGCAGTATATTTGGGGTTTATGGATCTCTCTGCCGCATTTGACCGCGTAAACAGAGAAAAACTATGGGGCATTATAATAAGATTAGGGGTAGATTCAGGCTTAGTAAACATTATGAGAGCACTCCACTGGAACACCTCCGCCAAAGTATGTATTAACTTGGCTGGAGATACTACTGCACCTTTTTGTTGTACCAGTGGAGTGAAACAGGGCTGTATATTAGCCCCGTTCCTGTTCTCTCTGTATATTAATGAACTGGAACAGGCATTATGTAAGCTGAATGTAGATACTCCAAGGGCGGGCTCCCGTTCAATCCCGGTGTTGTTATACGCCGATGACGCGGTCCTATTGGCACGAACACCGAAAGGTCTGCAGTGTCTAATAGACGGTTTTGTTGATTTTATGGACACCCTGGATATGTCAGCCAATTTATCCAAATCTTATGTCTTGCTAGCAGGTACTAAACCCTGTAAAAAATTTACCTACAGAATAGGCACACACACATTAGAACAAGTGAAAACCTTTTCTTACCTGGGTCTTTTATTTGACGGGCTTTTAAATTTTAAATTTTTAATTGAAGAACGGAGCACAAAACTGGTCTTGTCATCAGGGGCTATAATGAATTATGGACGAAGGCTGGGTTGGTGGTCACCAGAACAGGTTATGCACCTGTATGGCTCTATTTGCTGCTCCAAAGTAATGTATGGAGCAGAAGTTTGGGGCTTTGCCGGGATTCAGCAAATACAGACCGAGGAGAATAAATTCTTGAGAAAGATACTCAAAACCCCTCAAAGTTCTCCGGCCCACATTATTCATGCTGAATTAGGGAGGACACATATCGAGGACCTGATCACGGCCAGACCTCTTATGGCTTGGCTTAGGATGTGGTCCAACACTGAGGCAGATTTGAGTAGGCAAATCATCAGAGACTGCATAAGTCGGGACAAGGGGATGTGTATCCCGTGGCTTAAATATGTAAAAACCACCCTGGAGGGAATAGGATGCACAAATCTCTTCACCAACCCCACCACAATTATTCCCCAAGATAAGAATAGAATCAAGAGCTTGCTCCTGGCAAAGGTTGTTGAGCGTAGAGCCTACATTGAAGGTAGGAAGCCCACAGTCTGTGCTTACAGTATGGTAAAAACAGTAGATGGTATGGAACCATACCTCACTCTTATGCACAATGCACAAAACAGGTTTCTATTTACTCGTTTTAGGCTCAACCCCATACACCATTTATTGGCGGACCCTTCTGGTTTTACCGCTACAGTTGAGCAGAAGGGTACCTGCGGCTGCGACAACAAATCTCCACAGGATACCCTTCACTTTGTTTTATTATGCCCTTTTTTTTCTTCCCCTAGGCGTCGCTTCCTAGTAAGAATTTTAAAAAATGGTAAGTTTAGACAAGTCAAGATTGCCTTATTATATTTGCAAAGGGCTGAGGACCCACTGACCATTGCATGTATAACAAATTTTTTAAAGGTCGCTTTTAGATTAAGAAACACTAGGGGGCAGCTCGGATCAAAAAGGGCTGAATGTATTTAATGAAAATGTTTTAATCTGTAAATGCTCTGAATTGAATGTGGGTATTTTCTTCTTTTTTCTTTTTTGTACTTTTATGATAGTTTTAGATATCGAATAAAGGTTTCTTTGATTTGATTTGAGTCATGTTTAGGAGGTTATGGTCTGCTATGTTTAGGAATATGAGGATGGCGCAGAATATTTCTCGCCTGATGTGATACTGTACATGATATGATTTATGTTACAGGATGATGCTGAGTATAGTGTTTGCCAGTAATTACTGGTTGTGGTCTACATTTATGATATGTTCTTACTTTTACTATTTTTACCAAGTGATGATTCTGACAGTGGCCTCGTGGTCCTGCTATGTGTAAATAATCCCCTGTGAATATTGCCCAGTGCCAGTTGGCACAGTTTATATTGTGTGATTACCATCTAATGTGTTTTATGATAATACAAAAGCTATTTCTATATATAACCTTGTGTGGAGTTCCTTTTGTGGTGTGCCTAGTATGTTGTTGCTGTGTGTGTTGCGCAAATACTTTACACATCGCCACCGGGATAAGCCTGACTGCTTGTGCCAAGCTACCAAGGGGGTGAACAGGGGTTATCTTTGGTGTGTAAATCCCTTGCCCTGACTAGAGTGGTGGTCTCTGCCTGGCTTTGGCGCAAGCCTTAGCCAACCAGCGATCCCATTTCTAACAATCAGAAACTCCATTTAAAGCCTATGCCATTTGTTTCTCACTCCCTGAACATCGTACCTTGACAAGTCTAGAAACATCTAGCAGACTGTAGAGTGCTAAATGAGTTCCTGCATGTGACACCACTTAACCAATCGGACCAGTACAACAAAACAAACCAACCTGACACAGAGAATTCCGCCAGTCACTGCAATAGAGAGTGCAATTTCCTCTCCCATGTGATGCCGTAAAACCCAACCACCAACACTCTCACAATGGAAGCCAAGGTAAGCAGTTACTGAGGGAAGCGAGGATAAAAGAAATGTAACTACCAAGGCCAAGATTATGATTTAGGTGCTGGAATACTGTGTGGCAGGAAATACCAAAACCAGCCCATGACCCACACATAAATCTGTCTATCCTGAGTTATTCTGTCCAGAATGGTGAGTAAACTTTTACCAGGTGATAAACTGCATGTGGATCCTCATTCTTGCAAGAATGACGCAGTTTCCCACTTCCGTTTACCTTTTGCTTTGAAGAGAGAGTAAACAGGATCTGGGGGATCACTGTGGGTTGGGAGTGGGCAGAAGATGACAAGGGCGTCTAGAGTGGAGAAAGCTGCAAGGGGCACTGAACCATGCTTCACCCATGATATATGAGAAGGTTGGGTAGCAGCTGGGCTTGTGCCCACAGTTCCCTGGACCGTACTCCTGTGACGTTACCAGCCCGATATTCCTGCTCGTTAAATTGATCCTGGTGTTCCTGCACCTGGAAAGTCGTGCTGCAGAAACACTGAGCTAGCTGTGCTCAGTCAGAGTGGAGTTAAACTTGTCTCTTAATTGGGACCTTGGTATGGGGTGGATAGGAATCCACAAACCAATCATTTAGAAGTCCTCATATACAAACTGGGTCTACCAATAAACTGTTTATACTATCATGGTCTACGCTAACAGTAAGGACATTTCACGATAAACGTTAATCACCCCACTCCAGCTAAGCACAGGACTAGAGTCTTCCAAAGCTACACCTACCTCACTCCCTACACATCTGTAAGAATAATGCAAAATAGCCGAAACCATATTTTTCATTGGGGGACAATTACATTCTTGGGCAAACTCCCATAGCACCTATCAGGGATGAGCTGACAGACATCCCATGAAGCGATGGGGTATATAAATGTAATCTGACCAACACTGTGCCAAAACTAATCTTCATTCTGCTTTACCCACCAGAAAGCAGCTAATAAAAAAACTATTCTTGGGATCAGGAGCACTATATCATGTAAAGTCACATATAGAGCATGCTTACATCATTCGACTCTGCTGTACCTATAGGAGAACCATCACAGATATGACTATGCTAAGAACGTTCTGGACACCAGAACAAGGATCACATTTTAAGCACTGGATCAAGGTTAAGAGTGTGGGTAGTGCTTGCAGTACACCAAAGCCAAGGGCACCAGGCTTGCCCTGACAAAGGATACTGACCACAAAAGAAGTATTTCTGCTCCAGAGAAATCTTCCACTGGGCTAACAGGAGGCACGTTCGAATGCACTCAGAGGATCTTCACATCCATGGCTGGCTATGCCAAGCATAGCATCGTTGCTTCTTGATTATAAAAGATCAAGGAGCAACAAATGACTTTACACCCAGAGGACAGGACGAAAACATCATGCAAAGTCAACGCATGGGAAATGCATTTGGCAGGAGGATCACCAGCAACTCCCATGACCAAGGTGTCTGACCACAACAGAATAGTCCCTGCAGACCACCAACCCCAGGGAGGGTTGCCATTTGACTCAGCAGAGGCAAGTGATAAGACACACTGGACCATCACAATCATGACTGTCTATTTCAAGCCAACCCTGCACAGAAGAAGAAGCAGCAACAGAAGAGGGGTTCGGTCCTAGACTATAGGCCTTAAGCTTTATTCAATGTAAGTAACTAGGAAAATTTGACTACCCCATCTGATTAAGTTGTCTGACTCCCATAAATATGTCCCTGCAGACTAATGGATCCAGTGATGAATGCAACTAATCTATGGGCCGGCAAGTGCAAAGACAGTCAAAGAATGAGGTGCCATTTGTAGAAGTGAAGCACAGAACAACACATTACCGCCACTAGCAAGCAGGGTGGAAATACTCAACATCTCCCTGTAAAGGTGCAGGTCAGGTCAATTGTTTTCATTTTATGTAAATTTGTTATGAATTATTAGAAACAAAATAGGAATAAAATTGATCACTTACCACATGATGACCGCCACTAATCTCATGATGGCTTCATTCAGGCTGTCAAAAAAATCCTTGAGTGCCTTTCCTTGCTCCTTCATGTTCCCAATGACTAATCCAAAGCACATTGAGAAGACCACCAGACCGAGAGCGTTGACCCCGTTCACAGCCCCCGGCACAGGGATCACTACTTCCCTCATCTTGGTCAACGTCTGCAAGGCCTCCGAGACGTTGTTAATGGCGGCTGCTGCAATAGCTGTTTCGTTTTCCGTCAATGGTATTTTGTAAAGCTTCTTTTCATAATTTGTTTTGAACTAATAGAAGAAGAAATAATAGAATAATGGCACAATTACATTTTCTGCTGTGTGTTAGATGACAAAACAGTATTTTTTCTCCTGTCTATTTTATTAAGTTTTCCTTACTTAGTGATAACAACTAGGAAGGATTTGAGGATCATCTCGACACATTAACAGTTAATGTTGTTCTCTCGGCTGAGCTGATGATATGAACTGTCTTCAATTAATGACTAGCATTGGCAAACCCAACAGGTCAGGCTTTGTCAATCTGTTTGTGGTGTAGTTTGTTGTTATTCTTTTTTGCAGATATATGCCAGATAAATTAAAGAATAAAACTAAAAAAAGAATGCTACAATCTAAATATTGCGGTAATATGCATACAATTAAATAGTAATTTAAACATTGCACCAGGTTGCACTGTTTTGGAAGTTGTTGGGCACTCTATAAAATAAATGATAAAAAGAAGATGGGAGACCTGCTATAAATCTAGTACAGAGGACAGCTAAAGGGGTTGCCCAACATCACTGACACTGAAGTGCACTCATTTGCACGCATATGTGCACATAATTAGGCAATGTCTTTTCTGTGAAAATAAAATGTAAGTAAATCAAACAGGTGGGCTGAACCATTGCCCCATGCGGTCTAAGAGATGGTGTTGAGGCAAAGAACATGAAACGAGAGAGGGAACATACAGAGGAATAAATATGAATGAAAACAAGTATTGGTGTTTTGATTATTCAAAATACATCACAGAAACAATCTGACACAGATTGAATAATGGTACCTTCAAGTATGAGGGAGGCAGAAGATGCTGGTAGAGAATGAAAGGTAAGATTTTCCAAAATGCCATAGGGTTAGGCGTCAGACGAAAAGGGATATAGACTTTAGAGTATACCATGGTTTTAGGTGTCACAAGGATACAAAACAATAGAAAAGAATAAAGGGAGGTAAGGAAGAGAGTCATGGAAGAAGAACTAAAGTAAAGAAAATCTGTTCTGGAAGGGTCTATGGAAAGGAAAAAACAGTACAATCTTGAATGTAAGGCAGACTGTCATGCAGAAATGCAGCAGATGAGAGAGCAGAGAAAGAGCTAAACAAAAACAATATTTTGTAATATCCGTGAAAGGGAGGTTTTAGAAACAACGAGGAGAATTACAATCAACAATGAAGGTTTACTAGATAGAGAATACAAGAGAACAAAGTACCAATGCCTTGGGAACATAGATCAGAAAGATGTGTGAGGTTTTAGCCATGACTAATTTAAGTGACAAAATGTAATCAAGGAAAAACACACACAACAGGATCTATAGCAGTAAAGGTGTGAACGAGAAGGGAATAATCCATGGCGTCAAAAGCCGTGAAAAGCTCAAGATGACTAAGGTCTGTTGTGATAGGCACTGGAAAGAAAGTTGTAAAATTATAGCTGCTAGTTTACTTGGGATATTGCAAGTGACAGTGTGGCTTACTAGTAGCGTTTTTTCGGGTTTTGGAAGGGTGACAATATTGTGGTAGTGTATATGGGTTTCATTGTCTTCTTAAAATAAGGCTGTAAGACATTTGTTGTAATATCAATATTAAACAATTCAAAAGTGATTCATTTTGTCTGATTCAAGAGCCATTGTGGTACTGAATTGCACAAAGGGATCATTGACCTTAACACATTATTCTAGTTTTGATGTTGTGACCGTTGGGAGTTGATTGGTAGCATTGCTTGCTGCATAGACTTGATTTCCCCTCATGCCTCTTTGATCCTGCACAAGACACTCCCACCCTCTTTAGTTCACTCCTTCAGGTTTTTTTTTACATCCCTGCTTTCTCCCTTTGATATTCAGTTCAGTTTAAATGTATTAATGTTTAGACTCAAGTCTTTAAAACATAAATACATGATGATTTAAATTTACCTTAACATTAAAATTAACAATTCTTCTAATACAGATTCAGTCTTCTTGTCCTACCCTACGCCCAGGCCACAAATACTTGGGTACATTTCATAAAAAACACTTCTCCCCTCAGGGTTCCTACATTTCTAGCCAATACATATTTTAAAAAATCTTGTCATGGCAAAAGCAACATCTAAAATTACATATTCAACAAAAGTGAAAATGCATTATTGCGATGTTTTATGCCATACTTTATAAAAAGCATTTATAAAAAGCATTTTAAAAATGGAACTACAAGGCCTATAAAAGTGACAACAATCCAATAAAAAATGCACATTAAAATGTAGAAATTTCAGTCCACATGCACAATTATTCTCCATATCCCAAAAAGTTTTAAATTTCTCCTCCCGCAGATACCGAACATTCAAAGCACCTGAAATGAGAAGTGAACGTAAGGCACCAGGGAAAGCAGCAATGTAGGGAAACACTGATTTGTTTTCCAATGAACATATAACTCTCAGAAGATTTTTCCCAACATAATTCATGCCAGCTAATCTGGACTCCCTTATGCTGGCCATATGCACCTCCGCTTTTGAGAGAATGATGTCTCGGTCACCACAACTTTTTCAATTTTTAAGGCCCCAGCAATGATGCCTAATCTCTTCCTGACCTGTACTGCCCATCTTAGCTCACTTCTTCTTATTTCGGTGGCAAAAAGAACTGCTATTTTCTAAGCCTCTGCGGATCTGAGTTTATCCCAGACTCTCAGAGTTATTTCGTGAGCCAAGAAATTCCAGGCCTGCAAAATTTGGGGAGACTAAGCAGTTTTTTCAAGCACTTATTCTCACATCTTTCCCAACTTCCCGTCATAATTAAGGACAATACTTCGGCTCCATAAAGACATTGGGTGGGAACCATTGCACTATTTGCTGTTAAAAGGGGAGACCAGAAGGGACCACCAAAAGTATTCCTAAAGCAGACTAGGCCTCCTGCAGTTGCGGCTGCCCGTGTCTCAACCAATTCTTTATGTAGGACCCAGCTCAGCTTTTTTTGTATACATCATACCAAAGTATTTATATGAAGACACCACCTCTACTATCTTAGTTCCTAGAGCCCACTTAAATAGTTTGGGTTATTTTTCCAAAGAGGATTATTTTTGTTTTACCCATATTCACCTTTAACGTATTTGTCTCACAATAGCTGTTGCATTTATTCAGTTTCCTCTGTAGACCAATTTGGGTCAGGTCAAGGATCGCAAGGTTATCTGCGTAAAGTAGGCATGGCACATTGCTACCCCCCATTTTCGGTGAGAATGACTGTGAAGCGAACAGCCCCCTGGGAGGTCTGCAAGAATCAAGAAAAACAGCGTGGGGCCAAAACACAACCTGGTCTTAGCTCGTTGCCTAGAGGTATCCTTTCTGAGAGGGCCCCATCCATGTCAAGCTCCACCAGGGCCAAATTTTGGGAGTTAAGTGCCTGCAAGAATGCCAATAAACATAGGGGAATACCCTGTTTTCGTAGTTTAGTCCAAAGCATACCACAATCTACCAACTCAATAGCCGAATTAAAATCAATGAAACAACAGAATAAACTCCCTGTGGTTTCCTTTGGCTGTTGGCCTAGGGCCCACACACTAAAACAATGATCTATCCTTCAGTGGCCGCGTTTACACCCCCCTTGTTCCATTTGTATCATTGCATTACAATAAATCCAATTCTTTAACAAGATAAGGATGACCTTTGAATACAATTTTGCATCCACATATAGTAAGCTTATCAAACGACAGTTAACAGGTACATCCATCTCCACTTTTTTATGGATCGGTTTGATTACTGCACCCTTCCATCTAAGCGGGAATATACCCAACTTGGTTATGGCTATAAAAACCTTTGAGAAGAAAATTGCCCACCACAGAGGGTTGGTCTTAATAACAATTGTGGGAAGATTATCTGGCCCAGCTGCTTTAGTCAGATTTAAATGGGTTATTAACTTGACCATAGATTGGACAGAGAAGGGCTCCGATGCCTCCTCCTCCAATTCTGGCCAGTTATCGCTCACAATTTCCTCCCAGG
This sequence comes from Triturus cristatus, assembly GCF_964204655.1. NCBI lineage: Eukaryota > Metazoa > Chordata > Amphibia > Caudata > Salamandridae > Triturus > Triturus cristatus. Next base: position 272,368,450 of record NC_140581.1, read on the forward strand.
TCTTGTAAATATCACTTAAGAAGGTTACTCAATCTGTTTCTGGAACCATGCATCTTACCGGAGGTGTCACTTCCCCACATCCCTTCTTGACTAACTTCCAAAATGTTCTCATGTCCTTACACTGGAGGGTGCTAATCATGGGGTCCCAATTAGATTGATAATAGGCCTGCTTCTTAGCCCTAACCAGGGTCTCATATGCCCTTTTTTTTAGATTATAGTTCTGAAGAGTAATCATAGGGTCCCTGCAGCGCCTGGCCCTTCCTGCTTTCCTTAGCTCCTTCCTAGCCTCAAGCACTCCTTATCAAACCACTGCTGCTTTGGGACCAACTAGACTTTTCTTCTCTTGCTTCCTTAGTACATAGCCTTACTATTGGGGTCAATGCTTAACTACCTTGGAAATGTTCTTAGCATATCATTCCAAGACTGTCAACCTTGTATCCCTCCCAAGATCCAGCTCGCTAAGGATTTGAAGCTGTGTCAGTTGGGTCATGTACCTTTCATCTATTCTTGTTGTTAGACGTTTTGTGAAAGCAACTTCCATCTAGATTACCCTCTCCCTTACTAATAAGTCTGCGGCAATAACAATTTTCAAACCCCAATGATCATTGCCCCTGATTCTTAGCACCTCAAAACCTTTACAGAGGTCAAAAAGCCATGCCTGAATAAACATTTAGTCTATTGGGCAGTGCTGGTTCCCATGCAGATACGTTTGGGCTGCCGGTGAATCCCCTTAAAACATCTGTTTAAACAGAATAACCCTAACTCTGGGAGAAACTGCATACATTTCCCCTCTAACTTAGATTGAGCACACTCTGGGAAGATTGCATTTGGGATACCATAGGATTCTAGCATATCTGAGGCTCCCACGTTTACCTTCCCTGAGTAATTGTAATTGTAATTGTAAAAATCACTTGTATAGCGCATGGCTACCCTTAGGCATCCCAGCGCTTTTTGGCAAAAAGTGACCCTGGGCTAGTCCGATCTACATTCTTATTGCACACTAAATTCTAGGGAATAAAAAGGTTTTAAGTTTCTTCCTAAACTGAAGGAAGGTATGTTCCTGCCTCAAATAACCCGGGAGGGCATTCCATTCTCTTGCTGCTTGCAGAGAGAAGAGTCGGCCGCCCGAGCGGGCTCGCTTTATCCTAGGGATAGTTGCCAGGTTGTGTTCACTCGAGCGGAGATTACGTTGGGGCCTATAAGGACTTATCATATTTTCCAAAATGGAAGGGCCTACTACATGCATGATCTTGTATGTGATGCAGAGAGATTTGAATCGCACCCGCTCCTTCACCGGGAGCCAATGGAGCGCTCTTAAGGCTGGCTTCGCCGACGTATAACGACTAGTTCCAGTCAAAATCCTGGCAGCGTAGTTCTGAGCCACTTGCAAAGTTTTAAAAGTGGAAGTCGGAGCCCCAAGATATATAGCATTCCCGTAGTCGATTCGTGATAGAACCAAGGACTGAACTACGGTCTTCCTTGCTTTTTCAGGAAGTTGAGGCAGGATTTTGCGCAGGGATTTCAGTATCCCATGGCAAACTGCAGAGGTCTTTCTGGCTTGGGTTTCAAAGGACAAAACATTGTCAAGCCAGAAGCCTAAGCTCTTTATTTCCGGTTTGGGCGATGGTATGGCACCCATACTGGCAGGCCAAGCTAGATGATCAGGAATATCTTGTTTTCCAAACAGAGGTTGAAGTCCCCTAAAAGGAGAACCGAGGGAGCCCTGGCATTTCTGTCAGATCCACCAGGTCCCTCTGGAGCACCTCCCACATCTCCCTCCAGGACTCTTCGTGGTTTAGATAGACATTAACAGTTGTACAGCTATTTTGCGGCAGACAGCCATCATACAGATCCAAGGAGCAAGCCAATAGCCTTTCACTACTTGTCTGGATGATTCTTGCACCTATACTACATTCAGTTGAGATTAGTGTCATAAGGTCACCTCTTATTTGTCCGGAACCTATTCTAGTTCCTCCTTTAGTGAACTGCATAAACCCACTTTGATGGATCAGATCACCCGCCAACCGGGTCTCCTGGAAGCAAATTACCTCATTGTCCTCCCATAATTGAGTAAGATCTATTGTTTTTATTAAGTTCCCCAACCCATGAACATTCCAGAATATGATCCCCAAGCCGGCAGGTGCAGCTGCGTCCTCGTCCATCCGTACCCCCAAGATAAAATACCTTTCCTCAAGATAAAACACTCTCCCTTTGACATTGTTTTCCCATCTTTCTCTTCATCCTTTTACGCCCTCGTGTTTTTCTCTCTGTTGGTCTGGATCAAAGACTGATGAGAAAAAACAAATTCCAGTCTCCAAAAATAAGTGCTGGTGGGCCCCACCTGCAGCCACCAGCTCAAATTAAGCACTGGTTGGTAGTGACCAGTCTGTGGGCCCAATTACCAAATTTAGGTGCACAGATTACTTGACTTGCAAGTGAAACTTCACTAGTAAGACGATGTACTCACACAATATTACCCCACCATGAAGTAACATTCCGTGGACATAAATCTGCTCCAGGAGAATGTGAGAGGGCATTTCATGGCAGGAATGAATTGGAAAGTTGGTAAACACCCACAAACTCATGATTTTTCCACAGCCCAGTTTCCACCCTGGGTAGGGGCAGAGATTACTGGCATGTGCAGGACTGATGGGAGTTTAGAGGATAGGGTTTATCCATGGGGTGTAATACTACCCAGTTCCTATGTGTTTGAGAAATTCTAGAGATACTTAAACCATTTGAACTGAGAAGGGTTTGAAATGCTCCGATAGGCTCAAAGGCTCCTACTGCCAGTGGAAAAGCAAGAAATGCCGACCTAGGAGTCAGCTTTTTAATTGTTTTTTGTCCACGGGGCCCCTCTCTTGGTACAATAATAACTTTTCAGATGGACTTGTGTTATTGTGATCAATAACTTTTAAATTGTTCAGGTTCAATGGGTTTTCTTTTATATATCCCTAAAAAACACACAAACAAACCCACACAAATAAATTAGCTTAAAGTACAGCAACACTTGAAAGTCTGAGTTTATTAAATACATCTTAAATATTGATATATTACGTTCCTTACACATGTATACCTTCCATGTACTTATATATCTACATATTTATTACTTTACTTCCACTGTAAAAAAATATTTTTTTTAAAAAAACATTTGAGTCTCTCCAATGCACTACCCTATATTTCACCCTGTACCTCTCTCAATATATCCTCTACCTCCACTCTCTGACTGATCCCAAACCTCATTCTCCTACTATGATTTCCAAAAAAACCCTGCCTGGACTCTTGCCTCCTCTATCCCTCCATGCATCACTCCAAACCTCATTTTACCACAAAGATCTCCCAAACAACTCTTTCTAAATTTGTCCCCCAGATATACCTTAGACTCATACGGCACCTCATTTCACTACTATGATCTCCTTGATCCATTTCTAGACACTCTTCCCTCCTCCATTTCTCATTTACTCATTCCAAACCTCTTCCTACAACTATGATCTCCCAATAAACACTTTCTAGACCCTTCCTTCTTCTATCCCTCCATTCTCCTTTTCAATCCAACTAACAGGCTCACATGTCCACTCCTCAAATTAATTTATATTTACCTACACTAATTCACCACTTCTCCTTATGGATTCCGGAGTAGCGTGCTACTTTCCGAAAAGCACTTCGACGTTTCGTCAGATGTAGTAAGCGCTATATAAATATAGTTACATAGGATTTTATAACTTTATAAACTACCAAAGCTATTGATCGTCTCGCTGTATGGCACTCACCTTCCCTTTTCATTCTCTCATTTCCTATTTTGTTTCTTTTTTGGCTCTTCCTAGGTCCCAAAAGCAATCATTTGTTAAAAAGGCCTAAGTTCAGTTTAGGCTTCTTTTGGAAGCATTCTGGCTCGTACACTTGTACAGGCAAACAGCCAAAACATTCAGAAGATTTACTGCATGGCACTGGCTGCCTGTTTGGGATATCAATGGAGTGCAATGGTTCATTATATGGAAGCTGGAAAGATTAAACTGCACATTATGCAGTGCATAAAACACATGAATGCCTAATAATGAATGCCGACTAAGGCTTGGGATAAATGTCAGCTTATTGGTGCGTGTCGGATGCCACAAAAGAGCGGAAGTTTTCTCCTTGTAAAGTTTGGAGCCAAGTGGGGGTGGCCAAGAACAGGAGTCAAAGAGTGAAGCAGATGAGGTAATGCCACCCAGCTCGTCCATTTCCTTTCACTTGGATTTGTTGAACCTCACATTGGGAAAAGTGAAGTTCCACCACCAGCCGCAAAGTATTGCAGAAGTGCCAAACAAATCCTATACATTTAAGTGAAATCCTTGCATGAAATGATCTAAAATAGAAACAGCAGGTCTCTATTGACAAGACAAAGCAGATGATAAATCACTCGACTTGCACTTTCAATGAGATACTGCACAACATTTGTCAATGACAATGTGTTAGATGCTATTGTGAATCCCTCATACCCTGGATGAACCAAGTGTTTAATGCACTGCAGCATTTTTTGCCATCGCTTGAAGTCTTACCTGTTTAAAGCAAGCTTCCACCATGTTTGGAGGGAACATATTTCTGTGGAGTTAAAGAAAGTTTACAGTGAGATTATTTGATGATGTGAAATTACATAACAAAAAGTACGTATGACTTTTCACAACAGATCTGTGTTTGCAAATGTGACTTTTTGACTTCCTAACAAAGCAACAACCACTGCCTAAGTGTTTATGGACTCTGTTTAGAATTTGATAGGATTAGGTTATTGGCAAACTCCTGCAATTTCACCTGACAACTTTATAGACTGGAGCACAGATTATGTCACTGTTATGGCAGAATCCCCTTCACCGGGCCGCGAGGCACACACCAGTTCTGGAACAGACAGTGACAATTGCTCCATAATTTTGACATTGGATGCTATTGAGAGAGGAAGACAGTGCATAAAAGTGGGTCCGACCAGCTCAGAGATGGGGCCCAGTTACCTGTGGATCTGTCTATGGTCCTAGTGACTACTCAGGTTTCTACCTCGGACTTCTGTGCATGTGTGACTGGCTGTTTATTAGAAACTTCTAGGGCTCCCTACAGGCAGTGAAAAAGGGTGCCTGTGACCCCTGCATGCATGCAGAAATTGGGAAATGTCGAACCTGGGCCCTTCTGGCACCATCTCAGCAAAATGTGTGATAGTGACTGGGGAATCCACTTGATGCACTTATTCCTTGGGGTGTGGGTTTAAACCCAGGTGTGAATAAACCAAGAAATTACCCATGTACCCAGTGTTTGCAGAATCCCTGCGATTCGTTCCCACCGATATGGCCATGCTGGTATTCCCAGGCCTGGAGGCATGCCCAGCCGGAAACCCTGAGTTGCACCAGTTGGTCTTATAGGACCGCTGGGTTGAATGGAGATGTTGACTGATGTGCACCACTCTCCCAACTCTGACACTTGGCAAGAGGCAATGCTTCAATCAAAGTCAAAATCAGGGCATAAGAGCTTCACTTTTATGTCTAAAGGAGCAGACAGTGCAATCATTGAAATGTAGGGCTAGTAAGATGGAAGTGAAATAAAATCAAACAGACGTTAAAGCACCGTTCATTTGTATACCTGGGAATCTCAGACTTTTTGGGAAAATGAGTAACATTTGTATATCCAACAAATAGTGAGCAAGTCAATGTGAAGAAAATACTAGCAATTTTCAATAATGCCAAGTTGGCACATTTTGCAATTTCCCATATTGAGAAATATTGCACACTTTGCATTTATCCACAATATCGTACGGCTTGCACCTCACCGGTAAAACTGTGCATTTGTTGGACAACATAAACATCAGGATTGTGCCAGGCACACCCTCAGGATATGTTGGCATGTGTCCCTGCTAGCCCACAGTGCACTATCAACACCCCAACCTTATAGGGTAACAAATGTGTGTATAACCTCATAACATGACAACCCTGATCCTCCAAGGAAATCGTGATAACAGATCTAGAACTCTTTAGCTTGGCCTCTCATGCATACCTAAAGAAATACACAAGAAATACTCAGCAAGGAGTTTCAATATTTATTGAAGAATTGTGATTCTTGTATAAAATATGTGTGCTGCGATAATCAATAAAATGAAACAGATTAGAGTAATTAGCATTACAAGAATGGTGAAAAAGATGAACATTTCCACCACTGCGCTAAGACAGTGAATATATACAGGCATATTAATACTGTGTATAGTGTACTCCTACCTTGCGCTTCCTAACCTAGTCTTTCCTAGGGTAGGTGATCTGCCAAATACCTGCCGATGTGGTCTAACTCCCCACTGCCTGCGGGTAAGTGCCATTAGGCCCAGTGTCTTGGTGTAGAGCTGGACATCCCTCGTGTTGGTAAGCAGGAATCAGCTGAGCTGGAATTCCAGCATGCAGTGACCTCGCGGTGTCAGCTGAGAGCTCCTCTTCCCCAACAAGGAAGTGGTTCTGTATGTATAATAAACAGAACCCATGTGGCCATGTCGCAAATCTCTGTCAGGCAGCAATTGTTTATTCTAGTTGGATAGTGTTGGTGCCTACTGGGCAATAACATAAATAACATTTGCGTAGTGAACTTTACCCCTTGTACTGAATGTTCAAGCTGTCATGATAGTGTGCCTATGAAGTGGAAATGGAAGCAATGCAGATTCACAGAATGTTTTCCTGGATGGTCACGCACACAAATGAATGTCAAAAGTCACCGTGTTTAAAAGAGACGGCAACTTAAAAAACATGAACATGCAAATGCTGGCGTTTCTAACCTGGCCTATCCTGACCACGTGACATCAATTACATTATAAATATGAACTTTGCGATTATGCTTAATGCCATGCTAATCATTTGGAGTCTATCACACACCCCTATGTCACTAATTGCTTAGTCAGCACAGTTTCAGGTTAGCATAAGTCACCTTGCAAACTTTTAAACTTTCTAATTACATTAAAATAAAGTGAATTAATGTTACATTTCTAGCACTCCCTCCACCTAATTAGTTTGGGGAAAAAAATCCAATCTATCCTGGCCAGGCTAGGGCTGGCCTAAACCCTGCTGCTTTCTCTCCGGCTAGATTACTGTCATTGGACCCAGGTTTGGTGGATGGCTGAGTCTGGCTCATTTGAGCCAGGTCTAGACTTGCTGACCTTGTTCCATGCTGGGCCTTACCTTTCACAAGTCCAAGCTTGGCTGAAAGCCAGGAGACCAGGGAGTTGGAAGCACTTTGCTAAGATAGGTCACAGTATAACAGATTTTTTTCAATGGAGCTTTGCCGTGTATACCATGCCAAGGCTACCACGTTGCCTGGGTGGAAAGGGGTAGCCCACAATCATGGGTGACCCTTCAAAACAACATCTCAAGTGAGCCAGACCCTCAGCCAGGTCAATTAAGAAAAACACCAACTTCAAAAACAAGAAATGCCTATGTATCCCTATCAGACCTAATTAGCAAGATTAGAATGCAACACGCAATATGAAGCTCCCACCAGCTCCAGTTTGGGGATTGCTGGTGTACACTGAGGACTATCTACTAAATGGTCACAAATCAGAGAAATGTTTCCCTGTGGGCCTAATTACAACTGGCCATTAAATTGCGGTCCAAGTGGTTGGATGTTTGTTGCTCCCAGCAATTATCAGGTGCATTATAGATCGCACCCTTCATTACATTTCAAGAGGTCAAACCTGCTGAAATTTAACAAAGGGCAAATGCCCAGTATTTAACGGGACATGCAGATTTTGGTACAGCAAGCACCACAATCCCCACTATTTCCCAAATAGTCAAAACAGGCAATAATTATCGTATCTGATCAATTCCGAACTTGGCGTAGAATTGTATTGGATGCCATTAATATCACCTCCCACTCGGTCCACTTGTAATTTAAACCTACACCAGGAGCCATAATTAAGCGAACTTATTCAATCCTACATTTTGATTGAATCTATACAGTCACGCGTGGATTCATGCTTATAAAGACTATAGGTTGAGAGCCTTCGAAATAAACGTCACCTTTACAGATGTGGGAAGCCTCTTTACACATAAACTGAATGTCTTTATTCTAGACTCAGCATAAATATTTGAAAGGATGCTTAGCGGTATCAAACCGTACATACCTGATTTTAAACAAGCAGTTCAATCCCTCCTGGTAACACCCAACTTAAAAGCACCTCTAGCTAACTGTCTTGCTTAGAAACTGATCATTGCTGGATGTCCACGGTACCCCCTGAGTGCGGACTGGCTTCTTCTCGAAGCTCCAATGTCAAAGAGGACCAAAAGAATACTTCTCAGGACATGGACCAAGAGTGTGGAACGACACTCCGTCAGCCATTGGAACAAAACCATCATGCAAAACATTTAAAAGAGAGCACCGCCACCTCCACCTATGAAAGCATACCTGCCAACTCACACGGTGCCACCGTGTGTCACCTGATTTCGGCTCCCTTCACACTGTCACCCGATGAGGAGCCAAAATCACACGGTGGTAGAGAAAATGAGCTGAAAACCACTGTAAACAGTGGATTTCCAGTCCGTTTTCCGAGGCTGTAAGCAGCCGATGTCCATTAAAGGGTGAAAACAACCAGGACATCGGTGACAGCCTCGATGACCCTTTGTTTTGGGCTTTTTGGGAGGGGGTGGGGGACTTGGTGAGAGGCACAGTTCCTCTTAGATAGCTCTCGGCACGAGGCCCTGCCCCTCCAAGGTCCCTCCCTCTTCTCACACGGTGAAGTTAGTTTGTAAATTGGCAGGTATGTGAAGGATACCCTGGGCGGGTAATGCCTGTAACATTAATACTGTTAATGATAGCCTCTGCTACTATTTTTCTACATCATTTTTTGTAATTTTTACAGTTTTGGACAATTATCTCCTCCTATGTGCTAAACTATTACTCTACGTAACCTTATGACATTTGAATCACGTCATTGCTTTAGTTTTACTAATATTTGTGCAAATACCATTTTTTTTTGTTATGGACACTTACTAATCTTTTCTTTTATATTTAATGGGAGTATGCGTAACAGTAGATTATAACGAGGGCCTCTGAATCTATGCAATTGTATGGCTGTGGTGTTTTCTGTATAGTTATCGATTTGCCGCACTTGCCACATAACACATGATCTACTGCACAATGTGCATATTTAACAAAAAACGTTGTTTGTAGCTCAAACAGATCAAAAGTTACTAAAAGGGTGCCATGTGTGTTGCCGCTTAATGCAAGGTCCTTTTGCAATGTTACCTGGTCTTATTTCAGTTGCTAATTGCTCTATTTAGGTGCTCAACTGATACTAATGAGGAGAAAGCTTTGCTAGGTAGTGTTATCAGGTGTAAAAATTGACAAAATAATTAACAGTGCCACAAATTGTGCCACAGTACACCGCATAATGTGCCCCTTCATGCCACATCATTTAGTCAACCATGCCGCATTATTTGGTCCTCCCTTAATGCATTATTCGAGTGTATCTGGATATAACTGTAAAGCGCTCTGACACGCTGGATTCTTATATTATCTGTATAAAGCTGCAAATAAATGTGGATTGGTGTGCCATGCAGGAAAAACCCCTGTTTGAGGCACGGGGATGCCCTGCTAAATACCACAGGGTGTGGGGTAAATGGACCAATCAACCGGATGATGCATGTAATTGTTATTCTACATGTTACAGGCGAAGAACGGGACAATTGCGCCAACGTATCATGTGCTGGTGTGTGTTACTGATCAAAGTGTGCCATGCTGCCTCTTGTTTGTTTGCTTATTGCAAAAAAGCAATACAATTGGTTATCAAAGAAAAGCAGCAAATAAATGAGACAAATCCATCTTTTTGAGCAACATTTACTGGAAGCAATTAAACAAGGGCTTGACTCGCATAGTTTAATTGAAGATGATCCCACTCAGGACACTGTAATAGAGACCATTCTTTTAACTGAAGGGAAAGGATCCCAACAAGAAGTTCATCACTGAGGGAGTCAGAGCAAGCTGGAGGGGGGTAAGGGAGACTCCACTCCCCTCAGGTAGAGTGGAGAGAGCTGTGGAAGCTGAGCTGTAGTATAGTTAGTTTGCCTGATCTCTTCAGATGTTTCATGAAAAAGGAGTAAACACCCTGATGCTGCTTTAGACTCTAAAGTTTAGAGGTGTGTTTCAATTAAATTCCAGCCTGAAGCTAGTCCACAGGAAGCTGGCAGGATGTCATTTTTACTAGTCCTTTATGTGGCCAGATACATTTTACGTGGTGATCAAATAACTGAAACCTTGTGATAATTGTGAAATGAGCACACATGGACATTTTGCATTGCCACGGTTGCTGCATAGTACATACGTGTGGATGTGACATACCTGATTAAATCGAGGAAAGCGTCAGCAGCTGTCACTGGTTCGATTTTGCCTTCTCTGTGCATGTTTTCCTTTGTACCCTTCCCCGGGTGAACGATGATCACGATAACTATCCCAATGAACACGGCGATGACTGTGGTCGTCATGTAGTATACGACAGCTCGGAGACCCATTTTGCCTGAGGCCTTGCTGTCAAGAGCAGCCATTCCTGGAAAACAGAGAGTGAAAAACTTTAATGGTAGAATATAGGCAGGTTCCACCAGAATGTTCATCTAGAATCACTTTTGACTCAAAGAGACATTGTAGCCAACTGAGGAGGGTTGATGCGTCTTGAGAAACGGGAATTTCAGCCCGAAGGTACGAATAAACCGGTTGTGAGCTCAATCCAGTTTCTAAAACTCACTCAATCGTTCCATAGTTCTCATGTGGAGCTAAATTCACGTTGACTGTTCCATACACATGAAGAGGAAGCTAACTGTACCTTTTCTCATTTCACAATATGGGTTGTGGAGTCCTACGTCCTTTTCACCCTGTCCATGAAACCACTTAGCGATCAGAAGCAACAACAGCATATCTTGCGAATGCCCAAACCACACCCAGCTCTTTATGAGTGTCTGTGCGACTAGTATTGCCTCTACACAGAAACACCAAATGTTAGGGTCAATTAAAGCTACATATGGGCCAGTTCTCGATCGTCAACGGCTATAACTCTGAAATTCATGTAGTGGCTTGAGAAGACCTTATTGCGGATTTGACTGTTATGTCACAAACCTATCTACTGTTGGTTCTTCACTTGAAAGGTAAGGGTGGAAGGTTCGAAAGCAATCTGTCAGTGAAACCCATGGTTCATTTCTTACTCAGAGTACTGATAGCAGTAAATTGCACCTCTCGAACCCCCTTCGTCAGAATGTATTTGATCGGATTTTATTTTAAGTGGAATTATTCATCGGGGACATTGGTGGGGCTAAATTGGTGCCTAAAAGTTGCAACAAGCATCATGTTCTGGTGTCATTTCATCAAAAATGCTATGGTATGGAAATTGACATAATATTCCCTTTGGCCCCACTATATCAAAAGCTATATCAAAGGAAGCAATACCTTTGATTTTATGATACCAAAATGTAAAAATGTAAATCCAGTATTTGTAAAGCGCGAACAATTGCCCGAGGGCGTAAAGTCGCTGGAGGCGGTCGGGAAGATTAAGAGAGCTTTTGCTCAGAGTCACATGGTGCTGAGCTGACCTGCCGCCGGTGCTCGAACCGTGAGCCCCCGTCCTCCGGAGTCAGATACCCAGGCCGGTGCGCCACACCTCTTCCACACAGAAGTGTCACCATCAAAGTGAATGCCAAAGCTCAAAATGTTCTATAGGTTCAAAATAAAGCCAAAGTGTTCTGTTGTTTCAAATGAATGAACTACAGTAGCTACAAAGTCACACATCAGCAGATAAAGGCCAGCCACATTAAAACTAGGTTGCTGACATCCTATGCCACTGATATCCAGTGGGTTGAGGAGGAATGAATGACCCTATAGTCATGGAGGAGAGGACTGAGCACCTCTCACTCAGACAACACCACCGATAAGCCCAGTGTATCGCTGCCTGGGAGAGGGGGGAAGCAATGCCAAGTTTTTCAAGTACATCCTTTCCTTCCTTCTGTGCTGTTGTGTGGCAGCACTGCTCTGCTGGCATCAGGTGGCAGCTGCCAGAGGGGCAGTTCTGTACTAATGGAAGTAATGGGTGTACATACAAAATGATTCTCTTTTATAGGGTGGCCTTTGAGTATACATGCCCATCAGGAGCTATGACCATTTATTTACTCAGTCCCAGCTACCGCTAACCACTCAACTGTTGATGACGTAACATCCAACCCTTACACATCAGACATGCACCACCAGGACAGGCCACCACAAATCACCACTAAGCGCTTTCACATACACATGGCACAGTGGAGCACACAACACACTTCTCTCTCTACACACAGAAGAACCAGTGCAACACACACAAGCCATAATATAGGACATCACAGGCTCCCAATGTTTGACCCTCATCAATCACCCCAGCGGTCTGTAGCAGACCGCTCTACTGGTACTACCTGAGTTTGTGAACGTGTGCATTTCTGCCCGTTAAAATCCCTAAAAGTCTCCCAAATGATGCACCAGGATGTCACTCTATAAAATAGTTGAATATTCAAATCTTACACGACTCTCTCTTTACTGAGTATAAATATCTCTATGAGAAATATTATAATTACGGTCTAACTAACTCTCAGTACTGATGATGATATCTGAAAGCCACCTCCTATATTTTTAAAGAGCTGGATTTGAACATGCTGCTAATGATTGTATAATGGATATGCTGCTAAATTATTGCACTTGATTTCTGTACATATAGCGAATTAGACAGGGTTCCTTGTACTGTGCTGAAGAGATGCCTGCGCCAGTGTGGACTGTGGGAAGTCAAGGAGTAGTGCATTATGAGCATCCAGATGCAAAAGTATGAGGGCTTGAACAGCAGTAAAGGAAATCGCTTTCTGGAGGAAACAATTTGACTTTCTTCAGAAGAGAGAGCTGGCACCATGCCTCTTTGTGTTTTTCTGGAAATGTGTTCCTTGAGGGTGAGGCTGGTGGTGGCATGATAGAATTATGAAATTCTGCGTACTTGCTAGAAAAGGTTTAAACTCCTATATGAGAGGGGTAAACCCTCTAAAAATTAAACAATTTAAATGTAAAAATGGTGCTAGGAGCAAGCCTCAGGCCCCTGCTCTGCATGTAACAAAGTCACAATTTCACATTCTAATGAACTGCATTTGGTTACTCAATATTTAGTTAGGGAGCTAAACAGAGTGCTCATTATACATAACCAAACAGCACAACTGTCACTATGCACATAGAGTATGTAAATCACCATGGTAGTTGGTACACATAGAGGTTTCTGCCCAGGGTCACCAATAGCTAAGTATAAACAAAGGAAATGGAGGCAAAGCTAGGAAAACACAGGAACAACCAGGAGGAACAGAGAGCTGGAGGAAGCCCAGACCAATGATGAGAGGCCTAGATAGACCTGAGAAGCACAAGCAGTCACTGGAAGGCACAGGCGGACACTACGAGTCACAGGCAGACACTGAGAGGCACAGGTAGATACTGAGAGTCACAGGCAGACACTGAGAAGCGCATGTAGATGCTGAGAGCCACAGGCAGACACTGAGAGCCACAGGCAGACACTGAGAGGCACAGGGATACACTGAGAGGCAGAGGGAGACACTGAGAGGCAAAGGTAGTGTTATACCTGCTGGTCAGCCAGTGTGAGTGTGGTGTTGAATGTTGGTGCATGGTGATGCAGTGGATGTCTGTGAGTGTCAGTTGGAGTATGGGCTGAGCAGCAGGAAGGCTGCTCCTGGTGGGGCTCTTCATCATAACTACTTAATAAACCATTTTACCTAATCTACACCTGGACTACTGGACTTCATTTGTATTACATTTTGGCGACGATTTGGTGAACAAGAACCTACGTCTGTTTAATTGATTGACAGAAGAGCCTTTGAAAACCAAGATTACATGGAACTAGTAACCCGAAGAAACCAGAAGAAGAGACAGACTTTAAAGGAAATTTAAGGACACTAAAGGTGCAGGAAAATACAGTAAGCCCAGCAGCCCCACCAGTGTCAATCCACATCAGACAGCCTGTGGGCAGTCTGCCTCAATTTAAAAATAAATTAAAACTAAGAAGTTTGTGGGATGTTTATATCCATCTGTTCTCCAGCAACTTGGTGTGCTTTGGGATCTACAAGTGTTGATATGGAGACTATGGCAGATTTTGACGGGAGTTGGCTGTGGTTACAGGGAAAACCCAGCCCAGCAATTCATTTCAGACTGTTGGCAGCCTAAAGGGACGTAGGTGCACAGACTATGGAGTGGAGATCTGGCACCATGCTGCGTGATTCTGTGAGAGACAAAGAGCCGGTGAACAAGTCTTGGTAGTGGACTTATGCAGTTGTTTTTGAATGCACTCAGTTCATCTTTAAGAAAAAAAAGAGGAAAAGATCAAATCTGTCACATTGATGCGTGCAGTTTTGTGGTTTAAATCCAGAGCGCGAGCTATAGTGGCGCATGAAGGTGCTGCAGCACTTTTAATGATGTCACCTGATTTATGCATGGAAGATCGTGGCACAGCAACGTTTGGTGCACGTTCGTACCCGGAGCTACCCAGCACTCTTCACGTGTGCGTGCCGCAATCTTGTCAGCCGGCAGTAAAGCCGGAGTTGAGTCTTCAGCTGCATCTTTCGATAAATTTTACAGGTGAAAGCAGGGAATGGAAAAAACTGGGATGCGAGTTTGGTAATGCGGTTGATCAAAGTAATGCATCTCCTTGGAAGGAAAAAATAAACTTTGTGGTTTGTGTGTCTGCTTGGATGGAAGGATCTCAGCCACGTGTCAGCTTAGAAGAGAACAAAATATTGATGTTTTGCTGATAGTATTCGGGTGATAGATTGCTCACCAGGAGATCTTAGAATGCTTATGGTACTTCTCATACATGCTATTCCAGGTTACTTGGCATACTTTAGTGTGCTAGTCTGCTGTCATGGTTTTGTGTTTTTTCATTCAAAGTGTGTATTTCTACCACTACATTTTATGTATGATATTATGATGTTTCTATGTGGGATGACTGATAGGAGTAAGTCACATCCATAGGTTTCCTGTGATAAATTACACTGTGTCAGAGTCAAATATCTGCAGTGCACAAGCTGCACAGTTTTCAGGACTGAGGAATTCTCACTTATATTCCTGAAATGCTTTGTTTGTTTTTTAAGGATGACTGTTTGGGGGTATGTCACAAATGTCTTGCTGGTGTGGGTGTGTATGTCGGCAAGTCACCGCTTTCCTGGTGTTGTAGTTGAGATGACTGCACATAGATAAGTCACCCGTCCAGACGTGCTGGTTGTTGGGATGACTGCGTGAAGGTTAAGTCACCCGTTTGTCATTGAAATGTTTTGTGTGGGATTACTGCGTAAAGTTTAAATAATCGATTTTTTATAGAGGTGTTTGTTGTTGGGATGACTGCACAAAGTATAAGTCACCTGGTTTTGATTGAGATGTTTTGTGTGGCATGACTGCGCGAAGTTTATGTCACCCGTTTTTCATTGAGATATTTTGTGTGGGATGACTGCGTGAAGTTTATGTCACCCGTTTTTCATTGAGATATTTTGTGTGGGATGACTGCGTGAAGTTTATGTCACCCGTTTTTTCATTGAAATGGTATGTGTGGGATGACTGCGTGAAGTTTAGGTCACCCGCTTTTCTTAGAGATGTTTTGTGTGGGATGAATGCGTGAAGTTTAAGTTACCTGTTTTTGATAGAGGTGTTCGTTATTGAGATGACTGCGTGAGGATAAGTCACCCATTTCTTGGTGGTGTAGTTGGGATGACTGCACATGCATATCTCACCCATTACTTTGTGTGTGTGTAAGTCACCTGTTGTTTTCTGTATTGGTGATGTTAGTGTTGGGATGATTGTGAGGGTGTATGTTGCTCGTTTTTCTTTTATTTTTTACCTTTGGGATGTTCTCTGCTGTGCTGCTGTGGTATGTTTTTTCATTTGGCTGGATTTCATGCTGATCTGGCCAACTGGTGTGTTGTGTGGCATCTGGGATATGGTATGGGATGTGAGGCGGTGTAGAGTGAGGTGTTGTCTATTGTTTTGAAAGAGGGGAGATGTGGTGGTGTCTTCTTTATGATTTAGTGTTCTTATGTGTGTAAGTTGCACATATTTCATCTTCAGTGTTTTTACTTTTTTTTTTAATCTTTTATTCAGTGATTTTACATGCATGGTCTCTTATGTATTACATCTAATTTGTTTCCATGCATTCTTTATCAGGTAGCGATATGTCCATCGGTTATTTGCTTGATTGTCAGTCTTTTATTGATTGCATCTAATATGTTGCTTTCCTCTCGTTGTGTAATTGTGAGATATTCATGGGGCAGTAGCAAAGTTGTTTGTGTTTCCTGTAAAGAAGGGAAATGTGTTATGCCTGCTGCTCAGCCAGTGTGAGTGTGGTGTGGAATGTTGGTGCATAGTGATGCAGTGGAATGTTGGATGTCTGTAAGTGTCTGTTGGAGTATGGGCTGAGCAGCAGGAAGGCTACTCCTGGTGGGGCTCTTCATCATAACTACTTAATAAACTATCTTACCTAATCTACACCCGGACTACTGGACTTCATTTGTATTACATCAGGTAGATACTGAGAGGCACCGGGAGACTCTGACAGGCACAGGCAGACAATGAGGGTCAAAGGTAGATACTGAGAGGCACATGCAGACACTGAGAGGCACAGGGAGACTCTGACAGACACAGGCAGACACTGAGAGGTGCATGTATATACTGACAGGCACAGGTAGGTAACAGGCGACACTGATAGACACAGAGGAGCACAGGCAGGTACTGGGAGGCACAGGCAGACACTGAGAGGCACAGGGAAACACTGGGAGCCACCCTAATCAATAACGATTCCAAAATTTATTCCAAAATACTTGCCAGTCGGATCGCCCCACTCATACACAAAATTATATCGGTCCGGCAACACGGATTTGTTCCCGGCAGATCTACCATCGATCACATACAGAGAGTCATTACACTCTTTGACGTGACCGAGGTGGCAGGAGACCCTATGGCACTGATATTACTAGATGCCGAAAAAGCGTTCGATAGGGTCTCCTGGCAATATCTATGGACAGTCATGCCAAAGAGTGGAATTGGGGAAAATTTCATCAAAGCAACTCGTATGATGTATCTTAACCCAGAAGCAACAGTTGTGATAAATGGGGATATATCCGAAAACTTTAAAGTGACGAGAGGAACGAGGCAGGGTTGTCCCTGCTCCCCATTGCTTTTTGCTATTTTTATAGATCCTTTCATTCGGAGGTTAGAATCAAATCTAGCAATAATACCAGTAAGGACCCCTAATGAAGACACTAAAACATTAGCCTACGCTGATGACATTGCCTTAACCATAACCAACCCTAGTGATGCTATAAAATTAATTGAAACAGAGGCTAATCACTTTGGCGTAGTTTCAGGCTATAAACTAAACCAAAATAAAACTCAAATTGTCATTAATAACCAAATTAGCTGTGCTGATAAAAGGATTGTTGAAAACGCGACCTATCTAGGGATAAATATCACTTCTAATCTCAACAATCTAATCAGGTTAAACATGAATCCACTTTTGAAACAAACGGACTTATCACTGAAGAGATTACATAATTTACATTTAACAATTTTTGGCAGGAGCAATTTAATAAAAATTGTATTTTTTCCTAAATTCCTATATCTTTTTAGAAGTATCTGTTTAATTTTTGATCAACATATCTTTACAGAACTGGATCGTATCTTCTCTCGTTTTATCTGGGGGTACAGTAGATCGCGTAGAGCCATGAAGTTTATCAATTTACCCAAAGACAGAGGTGGACTTGCCCTACCCAATTCTAAAGCTTATTGGTGGGCTAGTACACTTAATTATAGTAGAATGCTTCTAACTTCAAATCCCACTTTAAATCCAGCAGGAAGGGTTCCAACCCCACAAGAACTTATTCTTGGGGCAGCAACGGGAGATCATCTTTGGCGCTTGACCTATGATTGTCATTTCAAAAAGGTCCGGTTTAAAACCCTTAAAGGAATTTATAACGTCTGGGGTAATGTACGTAAATTACTGGGGATTGGTAGATTTTCATACTACACGATTATCCATTGCAATCAAAATCTCCCCGCAATTTTTTCAGATTCATGTATGAAACGCTGGGTTATGTCAGGAATCACAAAACTTGGTGTATTTTTCAATCAAACTGGGTTTAATACATTCGAATCACTGAAAAACAAATTTGCACTAGAACATCGTGATTTTTACAAGTATCTGCAAGTAAGAGACTTTATATTGAAAAGAGGGGGTGGTAATAGAGCCTTTCAGAAAATACAGATAATAGATATGATTAGAAAGGATAAAATAATTAAAATTGGTGAAATCTACAATAATTTAATCACTAATTTACCTGATGACCTTGACAAACACTTTCAGATATGGCAGGATAAATTAGAAATTTCCGAAAAATCCACTCAAATTGCATTCAATCTCTCGCAATCAATCTTAATATCAACCAAACTACAAGCACAATTTTATAAGACCTTTTTTCAGTTATACTACACTCCTAAAAAGATAGCAAAATGGAGTAATGGTAAGGGGACGAGATGTCCAAGATGCACACTTCCCGAAGTGGATTTAATGCATATGTTTGCTACTTGTAAGGAACTCTATACCATTAGACGGGATATTTCTATCTTTCTTTCCAAAATCCTCAAAACCGATATTGTAATAACAACAGCTGAAATAGTTTTGGGGGTAGAAGGGGATTCTCGACCAATTCAAATAAGGGGATTAATATTTGTTGCAATGGCAATTTTTAGAATTTGTTTAGCGTCGGCCTGGTTGGATCTCCATCCACCTTGATTTCAACAATGGCAAGCACGCTTACTTGCAATTTATAGTTTTGAAACAGCCATATACAGATGTAGAGGCTTGAATAAGAAAAAGAAAGGCCTAGCTATCTGGGATCCACTCAGAGTATGGATAGAAGATATTGAATAACCAAAAAAAAAAAAAAGAAATAGGTATCTTGCTAAAAATGTCTAAATTTAAAAGTGGTTTTGTTATAATTTTTTCTGTTAAATGTATATATACAAATAAATTGTAATGCCTGTAAGCTGGTGGGTGGTGGGGGGGTGGACGGGTGGTGGGTGAGGGGGGTTGGTAAAGTAAAATAAGTCAAAAACTTAATAAAGATTTGTTTAAAAAAAACAAAAAAACAAAACAAAAAAAAAAAGGAATGTTGGTGCATAGTGATGCAGTGGAATGTTGGATGTCTGTAAGTGTCTGTTGGAGTATGGGCTGAGCAGCAGGAAGGATGCTCCTGGTGGGGCTCTTCATCATAACTACTTAATAAACTATCTTACCTAATCTACACCCGGACTACTGGACTTCATTTGTATTACATCAGGTAGATACTGAGAGGCACCGGGAGACTCTGACAGGCACAGACAGACAATGAGGGTCAAAGGTAGATACTGAGAGGCACATGCAGACACTGAGAGGCACAGGGAGACTCTGACAGACACAGGCAGACACTGAGAGGTGCATGTATATACTGACAGGCACAGGTAGGTAACAGGCGACACTGATAGACACAGAGGAGCACAGGCAGGTACTGGGAGGCACAGGCAGACACTGAGAGGCACAAGGAAACACTGGGAGCCACAGTTAGATACTGAGAGGCACATGTAGATAATGAGAGGCACAGGGAGACATTGGGAGGCACAGGTAGATACTGGGAGGCAGAGGCAGATACTAAGAGGCACAGACAGAAACTGAGAGGCACAGGCAGACACTGAGAGGCACATGGATACTCTGGGAGGCACAGGGAGACACTGGGAGGCACATTTAGATACTGGGAGGCACAGGCAGATACTGAGAGGCACGGGCAGACACTGAGAGGCACAGGGAGACACTGAGAGGCACAGGCAGGCACAGCTTGATATGTTGTGACGGGCACATGCAAACACAGAGGCACAGTTAGTTCTAGGGCAACTCAGCCAGTCAGACAGGAGCGGTTCAATTAAAATGTATGATTTTTTGGAATGAATTTCTAGGATTCTGCGAATCTCACGGGTACTTCTATGCCCAAATGTTTCTGTGAACTAGGACCACAAAGTGGAATTCACACTAAAAGACTGCCATTTGTGCATCTGAGTGGCAATGAAATATGCAAACAGATTTGTGAATCAGGCCGACAATTAGCACGCAGAAGCTGGAATCAAACATTTATAGTAGCGATGCCAGCACATAAACATCTCAATTTATTTCTGATTCTCAAATTCTTGCAGCGTGCCCTGTGCTTGAAATGTTCTCTTACATGAACGACAATAGTTAGTGTGTTTCCTTATCCTTATAGGATAACAATAGGTTTACAAAATCTTCCTCTAAGGACATTTTGATGTTTCACTGTTTCTCTGCTTTTCTCTGAGCGAATTTTCCCTCCGAGTCCATGATGTTCTACCTCTGCAATGTATGGAACAAAATGAAAAAATCTTCTTACAGCCTCATTGCCTTTTAGCAAACCACAGAGGTTTTTTTTTATTCAGTCTTATATCGGGAACTCGACACGAAGGTATTGGAGCGCTTTACATGAGCACCAGTTACGTTACGCAAGCATAGGGTGACCAGACGTCCCGGATTTGCCCGGATGGTCTCGGTTTTTCACTAACTGTCCAGGCAGATTTCGGCAATTTGGGCTCATGTCCCGGTTTTTAGAGAGGGTCAATTGAAAATAGTGAGAGGCACTTTTTGGGTTGTTCTAAAGCTGTGCAAGTTAGCAGCTGTTATAATTAAGTGATTTAATTAATAGGTATGATGTTGCTTGTAGAAATTAAATGTTATTCATTTTCTTAATGCATCTTCAGTGATCCTATGTTGATGGGAGCTGTCATTCTGGCAATTCCGTGGATGAAAAATGTTAGTCTTTTTTCTAAAATGTCCCAGTTTTTGGTTCTCAAGATCTGGTCACCCTACACAAGGGCACATTCATGTTTTCTAATTTTGGTAGGCATGGGGGATTAAGTGATTTGCCCAGAATCACAGGTTGTGGAGTCGACCCCGAGGCTCGGACCTTGTTTTCCCAGCTCCAAGTCTAGCCGTAAGACCACATCCTCTCCATAAGTTGGGCAAACCGGTTGAGAGGGACGGTGAAGCTTGCTGCGTGACTGCAGTTTGCAGTCCGACTGGGCAGTGTCCATTGCTCAACTTCAACCTGGCGGTGGTGGATGTTGGGAAGACAGGGCAGGTTTATGAAAAAGGAAGTTGTGCTCGGGTTTTGAAGGCCTTCCCACCCTGGAGATGAATGGGCTCCGACAAGGGCTTTTATGGAGACGCAATAAAGTTGAGTTCTGTGGCTTTCATGTGTCACCGGCCTTTCTCTCCTTTCACAGGGCGCGAGCAAAGGCGGCCATTGTTGGGAGGAGATGTATGTGGCTCTTTAATCGAGCCTCGGCTCCCTCTCCCACGCGGCTCTCTCGCGCCGCCGCGGCCCCATTCGTCGGACCCGCTCGGACTTCCCCTCGCCTCGCTCCTGACGGGCCTGGGAAACGGAGCGCCGCCACGGCCGCCGCAAACAAGGACACCTCGCTTGTTGTCAGGGCGACGGCGCGCCGCGCGCCCGTAATCCCCCGCCACACACACATCCTGAAAAGGAATGACGTTTCGGGGAAAGAGGCCTTGGGGACAAAAACAAAACTTCCCCAAATCCTTTTTCTCCTTCTTCCTCCCTCAATTTCCCCCCAATGGGAGCGTGAATGAGTCACACGGGGCCTGTAATAAAGACATAACGAGCCGTTCCCGGGAGGGCTGGAGACAAAGGGCCCCTGCACCAGTTCCCAACCGGAGCGCCATGGGAGTAAACTGGACAGAATGTTTTTGGAACCCGGGCGAGGACAGGAGCGACAAGTGCTGCAATTAGCAAATACCGAAGCCCTCGGCCCTTTCATGTGCTGCACCGCGGTTCATTTTAGGGCACAGTAATCACCACCAGTCTGTTTTTAATAAATAACTGCATTCAGGGAACTCACAGCACTAGCGAAATAGTCAGCTAGGCACTTGCCTAATTATCTATACTTGTTTGTTAACAGTAGGATCCAGTGCCCCAAGCCACGCACACTCAAGGTTACCCTGGGCAGTGAGGCTTGTGTGCATTTAAGAACTAAATGGGCAAAGAGCGGCATTTCCCTGCACACAAAATATTCTGGTGTGCAGCAATGACGCCATTGTTAGGTGTGCAGCAATGAGGCCATTGTTAGCTAATGTTTAGGTGTGCAGCAATGACGCCATTGTTGTAATCCATTGATAGGTGTGCAGCAATTACGCCATTGTAAGGTGTGCAGTAATGACACCATTGTTAGGTGCGTAGCAATGACACAATTGTTTGCTGAGTAGCAAAGGCAACATTGTTTAGTGTACGGTAAAGACACCATTGATTGGTGTGCATCATTTACATTGTTGTATGTGTAGTAACGACACCATTGTTTGATGAACATACATGACACCATTGTTTGATGAACATACATGGCACCATTGTTTGGTGTACACACATGACACCATTGTTTGGTGTACACATACGACACCATTGTTTGGTGAGCAACACAGACATTGTTTGGTGTACATACATGACACCATTGTTTGGTGTACATACATGACACCATTGTTTATCCATGACACCATTGTTTGGTGTACACATACAACACCATTGTTTGGTGACCAACACTGACATTGTTTTGTGTGCAGCAACGACACCATTGTTTGTACTGCAGCAATAGCATCATTGTTCATTGTGCAGTTTTGCAACTGTTTTGTGCGCAGCTATGACATCATTGATTAGATACTTCTATAACATCACTGTTTAGTTATTTGAAAAGTATTTAGAAGGTTGCACTTCCTTCTCTGTTGGTTTTGGGTCAGACCCTGCCAGTAGGCAGTTCAGATGATGGTATTTAGGAGTGAACTGTACTCAGTTGCGAGAACGTCTTTTATCCTGTCCTTGAAGGTCTAGGGATGTAGAGGGAGCTGTCAGAAGGGCCGTGGACTACTAAAAGCAGTAGTGAATCAAGAGCAACTCAGCACCGCCTTTAGGGGATACTGCATGGAAGAGTCCCAGGTGATTCTGCATGGAAGAGTTCCAGGGGATACTGCATACATGAGTCCCAAGGGATACTGCATGGAAGAGTCCCAGGGGATACTACGTGGAAGAGTCCCAAGGGATACTGCATGGAAGAGTCCCAGGGGATACTGCATGGAAGAGTCCCAAGGGATACTGCATAGAAGAGTCCCAGGGGATACTGCATGGAAGAGTCCCAAGGGATACTGCATGCAAGAGTCCCAGGGGATACTGCATGGAAGAGTCCCAAGGGATACTGCATGCAAGAGTCCCAGGGGATACTGCATGGAAGAGTCCCAGGTGATTCTGCATGGAAGAGTTCCAGGGGATACTGCATACATGAGTCCCAAGGGATACTGCATGGAAGAGTCCCAGGGGATACTACGTGGAAGAGTCCCAAGGGATACTGCATGGAAGAGTCCCAGGGGATACTGCATGGAAGAGTCCCAAGGAAAACTGTATGCAAGAGTCCCAGGGGATACTGCATGAAAGAGTCCCAAGGGATACTGCATGGAAGAGTCCCAGTGGATACGTCATGGAAGAGATCAAGGGGATACTGCATGGAAGAGTCCCAGGGGATACTGCATGGAAGAGTCCCAAGGGCTACTGCATGCAAGAATCTCAGGGGATACTGCATGGAAGAGTCCCAGGGGATACTGCATGGAAGAGTCCCAGGGGATACTGCATGGAAGAGTCCCAGGGAATACTGCATGGAAGAGTCCCAAGGGATACTGCATGGAAGAGTCCCAGGGGATACTGCATGGAAGAGTCCTAAGGGATACTGCATGGAAGAGTCTCAGTGGATACGGCATGGAAGAGTTCCAGGGGATACTGCATGGAAGAGTCCCAGGGGATACTGCATGGAAGAGTCCCAAGGGATACTGCATGCAAGAGTCCCAAGGGATACTGCATGGAAGAGTCCCAAGGGATACTGCACAAATGTGTTCCAGTGGAAACTGCGTTGAAGAGTCCCAGTGAATTCTAGACAGCAGCGTTCCAGTGGATACCTCATGCAAGAGATCCAGTGGGTACTGCATGAAGAGACCAAGTGGATACTGCACAGAAGTGTTCCAGTGGATACTGCATGCAAGAGATCCAGTGGATACTTCATCAAGAGACCCAGTGGATACTGCATGTAAGAGTCCCTCGGGATACTGCAGAAATGTGTTTCAGTGGAAACTGCATTGAAGAGTCCCAGTGAATTCAGCACAGCAGTGTTCCAGTGGATACCTATGCAAGAGACCCAGTGGATACTGCACCAAAGCGTTCAAGTGGATACTGCATGCAAGAGACCCAGTGGATACTGCATGCAAGAGTCCCTGGGGATACTGCACAAATGTGTTCCAGTGAGACCTGCATTAAAGAGTCCCAGTGAAGTCTGCACAGTAGCATACCAGTGGATACCCCATGCAAGAGACCCAGCGGATAGTGCGTGAAGAGACCCAGTGGATACTGAACAGAAGCATTCCAGTGGATACTGCATGCAAGAGACCCAGTGGGTACTGCATGCAAGAGTCCCAGTGGATACTGCACAAATGTTATCCAGTGGAAGCTGCATTGAAGAATCCCATTGAATTCTGCACAGCACCATTCCAGTGAATACCCCATGCAACAGACCCAGTGGATATTGCACAGAAGCGTTCGAGTGGATACTGCATACAAGAGACACAGTGGATACTGCATGAAAAGATCCAGTGGATACTGCGTGCAAGAGTCCCAGTTGATACTGCGCAAATGTGCTCCAGTGGAAACAGCATTAAAGAGTCCCAGTAAATTCTTCACAGCAGCGTTCCAGTGGATACCCGATGCAAGAGACCCAGTGGATACTGAACAGAAGCGTTCCATTGGATACTGCATGCAAGAGACCCAGTTGAAACTGCATTTAAGAGTTCCAGTGAATTCTGCACAGAAACGTTCCAGTGGATACTGCATGCAAGTTAGAGACCCAGTGCATACTACATGAAGAGTTCCAGTGGATACTGCACAAATGTGCTCCAGTGGAAACTGTACTAAAGAGTCCCAGTGAATACTGCACCGAAGAGTTCCAGTAGATACTGCATGCAAGAGACTCAGTGGATACTGCATGAAGAGACCCAGTGAATACTGCACAGAAGTGTTCCAGTGGATATTCCATACAAGAGTTCCAGTTGATACTGCACAACTGCGTTCCAGTGGAAACTGCATTGAAGAGTCCCAATGAACACTGCACAGAAGCGTTCCAGTAGGTACTGCATGCAAGAGACCCAGTGGGTACTGCATGAGGAGACACACTGAATACTGCACAGAAGTGTTCCAGTGGATACTGCATGAAGAGACCCAGTGGATACTGCATGCAAGAGTCCCAGTGGATACTGCACAAATGCGTTCCAGTGGAAACTGCATGCAAGAGACCAAGTGGATACTTCATGAAAAGATCCAGTGGCCGATTGTTGTGGAGGGACGTGGCTCCTCCCCCTGCCCGTCACTTCCGGTCAGGGCACGGTACTTAAAACAGATGGTGGCCCGGTCGTGCAGCGGACGCGTGCAGCGGGCGCGCCAAAGGCAAGCCCGTCTGCGCCCGTCAGCGTCCCGTAGG
This sequence comes from Triturus cristatus, assembly GCF_964204655.1. Lineage (NCBI taxonomy): Eukaryota > Metazoa > Chordata > Amphibia > Caudata > Salamandridae > Triturus > Triturus cristatus. The sequence continues at coordinate 272,394,088 of NC_140581.1, forward strand.
CGGCTGGGGCTGGATACTCTGCCGGTTTCGCACTACAACCGACTAAGGGTTTAACCTACAGCAGGGAGACTCTTATGGAGCTGGTCTCCTCACCCAAATGATGTAAGAATGTTATCGATATATGGGAAGGTGATTTACTACCGCGTTGTCAGTACTGCAGCTGGGGAGCCACAAATCACACCCTGAACAGAACGTTAGCGCCCAATATACTGAGAAAGTATGCGCCAAATCAGGGATTAATGTTAAAGAAACAAGAAGACATTAATGCTTTGCTGCTTAATTGCCGCTCGCTAAACAAACATGATCCACACATATATGACATGCTATGCGAGACCAAGCCGGATTTCCTGCTCTTGACTGAAACATGGCTATCTGATTCATCGAATCCGACTATAGCCACAGCCATTCCCCAGGTTACTCCATTTTTAGGAAGGATCGTGCTGGACGCAAGGGAGGTGGAGTTGCTATTATAAGCAGATTGGATATAGCCATCACCTGCATTCCCATGGAAGACATTGAAGGGGCCGAGTGCCTCGGTTTCCAGGCTACCCTCTCCCCCATCAGTGCTTAGCGGGAGTCCTTATATATAGACCCCCGGGTCACGCAGGGGTTTTCCTGAAGTCCATCAGTGACGCTATCACGCCAGTGGCCTCCAGATTAAAACATTTTCTTGTTTTGAATGAACTCAACATACATGTGGACAAACAGGATATCCCAGAGACTGTCTCTCTGTTGGAATCCTTGGATGCGCTTAACCTTGTTTCATATGTCTTTAACCCCACGCATATTAAAGGCCACACCCTTGACCAAGTATTTGCCAACTGCAATATTCAGACAGAGACTCCCTTATCTCTACTATGGTCAGACCACGAGACCTTCGGGTGATGTGTGCGCTAAATAAATACTCCTTGATTTGATTTGATTTGACTACCTGGGGGGATTTAAGTTACCAAAACTAACGAAGACTTCTCTGACCCAGGTCAAACGGCCATCTTTTCCATCTAGGCCTTTTCATTTCATAAGATTACCCCAGTTGCCCTCAATGAACTTGATAAACACTCTTTTACGTCGAGCGGCAACATAGAGCAGGATGTGGAGGCCCTTGTTAAGTGGATCGCGCAAGGTACCCTGTCCCTCGTCCCCTTAACCCCATGCTCTATTAAAATTGCTAGATGCTCAGCCCCCTGGTTCAACGATACCTTGCGACAGTGTAGAAAGGAATGTAAATGTCAGGAAAGAGTATGGAGGAAAGATTTTAACATGGAAAATAAAAGGAATTATAAAGTAGCCTTAAGAGAATACCACAAAAGAATACAGAAAGCTAAGAAGAGTTTCTTTGCATCTAAAATTGAGTCCGCCGGAAATAAAAGCAGAGAAATCTTCAGGATTGTTAAAAGCTTCTCTCCACCTAGCGCTGCGGCTAGGTTCTCCCTTCCCTCTGCTGACTGGACCGGAAAGAAAGTTAGTTTATTTCTTCTATACGAAGATCATAACAATTCAATCATCTTTTGATGGTTTGGATGGGAAAGATGTAATGGCTTCCTCATTAACTGCCCCCCAGAATCAGGATGGTTCCATCTTCCCTCCCTTGTCCCTCGAGACGTCCTTATCAATAATGAAGGGCCTCAAATCCGGCTCTCCTGTGGATCCATGCCCTGCCAAATTTCTGGCTTCAATGGTGGAGGTTCTGAATCCCACAGTGAACAGCGTCTTGAACGTGTCTCTTCTTAGCGGTCAGGTCCCAGTTAGCTGGAAGAGCGCGAAAATTATCCCCTTATTGAAAAAACCTACGGCCGATCCCATGGTCTTAACTAACTATAGACCGATCTCTCTGCTGTTTTTATTTGCAAAGACAATAGAGAAATATGTTCACTCAGTGATCAGCGATTTTGCTGAAGCCAATAATCTTCTCCACCGAGTCAGTCTGGATTTAGGCAGAACCTTAGTACAGAGACAGCTTTGCTGGAAGTCTCAGATTCCATCAAAGAGACCCTGGAAAAAGGTGGCAAAGCTTAGATCAGCACACCAACACTTAATCGTTATCCCTAAGTGTCTTAGAGCCCGCCGTGGCGGACGCTCGTTCCAAGTGCTAGTGGCTAGATTCTGGAACAAGCTGCCGCTTTCGCTGAGGCAGGCCACGAGTATAATGGTTTTCAGGAAACAATTGAAAACCTGGCTGTTCCAACAAGCAGTATAATGGCCGCCCGCCCCGGGACCGATGATCATCTCGGACCTCTGTATCTTTCTGTCTCAGCGCTGGGATACTCTTCTGAGTAGCTGTGAACTCTACAAATCCAGTTTTAACATAACATAACATAACTGCATGAAGAGACCCAATGGAAACCACATTGAATAGTCCCGGTATATACTACACAGAAGTGATCCAGTGGATACTACATGAACAGACCCAATGGATACTGCATGCAAGAGTCCGAGTGGATACTGCACAAATGTGCTCCATTGGAAACTGTATTGAAGAGTCCCAATGAATACTGCCTTCCAGTGTATACTGCATGAAGAGACCCAGTGGATAGTGCACGAAGAGACCCAGTGGATACTGCACGAAGAGACCCAATGGATACTGCATGAAGTGATCCAGTGGCTAACAGAAGGATGAGTTGCCATGAATACAGTGTAGAGGTGTCCCACTGAATACTGCATGGAGAAGTTCCAGTGGAAATGGCATGCAAGAGTCCCAGTGGATACACATCCTGCATATACTACATGGAAAAGTTTCAGTAGACACTGCTTGGCAGAGTCCCATTGAATACTGCATGTATGAGTGCCAGTGAAAGGGGCAGGGAGGACTGCCAGTGATTTCTCCATATAAGGGCTCTGGTGGACACTGCATGTAAGAATGAGTCCCAATGGATACTCCATGAAGAGAGCTAGAAGATACTATAAGGAAGAGTTCCACTGGCTATTGTGTGGAAGAGTCCTACTGAATACTGCATGGAGGACCTGCAGTGGAAACGGCATGGAACAGCCCCAGTGAATACTGCATAGAGAGTTCCAGTGGAGGCTATATAGATTACTGCATTTCTGTAAGATTGTCCGGTATCTGATGAAGCCTATCTGGTTGAATGGGTAGCTCAGTTGCAGGGCTCGAGGGCAGCTCGACTTGCCTAATATTTTATTACATTTATTTGACAGCTGTCCACATCTTAGACCTCTGTATGAGTAAGAATGGTGGGAAATGGCATGAGATTCTGCAGCCTTTAAATACAATTTAAGAAAGGCATCTATGCCTGCACACCAATTGTGTTAGCTATCTGGGTCAGCAACATAAACATATACTGGAATAAAAGGGAAATTCTCAGTGCTTAATTTGAGCCAGTGTTTTCCGGTGCTAGGCACTTGAACTTAATTGTCAGCACCGGCACTAATGTCTAAATTAGAGATGAACACAACAACAGTTGTTTATTAATTCAATATACATTACAATTGACTAATACTTGCCATCCAGGCCATTCTTATAGCTTTGGGGGCCTCGAATAGCCTGAATTATTACACTTGTAGGGTGTGATGTTTAGTAGTTGTGTTGGTTCTGTCATTGGCGGCACTGGCAGGGGCAATGGGTGAAGTGGCTTCCTGGCGAAGGCCTGGGCAGTTACTTGTTAACAAATGAAACACTGGAAATTCTATAAGTAAACTGGAATTAGATCGGCAATCGAGGTTCAGGACTCTGGCCATCATGCCACCAGCAGGTACATTGACATATCTGTGCCTTAAGTCAAGACCTATAAATGCAGTAGCAAATTATCGATGATGTTGCTAATGGTGTTGCACATATAAAATAGTTCAAAACAAGAAACAGGGGCAAAGAACTGTGACCCTAGAAGAAAGAAAAGACCCTTGTTATCCCTTAAATAAACGTGGACCCAGCTAACCTATACTGGTTGTCTCCATTGTATTTTGTCACCAACATGTGGTTCAGTTTGCTGACCCAGGTGAATCACAAGATGAACAATGTACACTGCAGTTGGAGCAGTGTGATGCCAAGACTTTGTTATCATACTTTTATGTTCTACAATGAAAATGCATTTTTGGGTTTGCCTGCACACAGCTGTTGCTGTCTGTCAGAGACTTCATGTTACTAAAACAATATTAACGCATGCATGCAACATACAGCGCAGTAAAAACACTTTTGGTCAGCCCTCTTCAGCCATTGGCTGCTGACATATTTTTTTCATAAAGCATATGAAAAACCAAAGCAAGATGGCTGCCGTGCATAAGAAAAACCAAAGCAAGATGGCTGCCTTTGGTAAAGCCAATAGGTCTGCAGTTTAACCAATGCTTGTTATTAGACTCTTAGATTTAACTTAACATTAATCTTAAAAGAAAAGGTCGTCAATTGGTCACACAATTTGTGGTTCTCAGCACTTAACTAGGGATAAAAGAGGAATGACGGTGAGGTGGCATGCACAACTGACAATTGTTTTGTGTCTTCTACCCTGGATGTGCCAAATCACAACTCTCCCTCTTGATGAGTGAAGATATGCCAAGCGCCATACATTCTACAGTCCATAAAATCACTGAGATAGTTCTTATTAGCAAGATTGTTGTCTGATTAAATATGCCTGCTGTTTATTTATTCTGAATGTTTTTAGTGAGTGTGTGCAGCAAAGGTAATAATTGCTCAAACTACAATATAACATTGAGAAAATAAAAGCATGGGATTCTGAAGTCAACTGGCTGGCATTTGGATACAAAATCAAGGCATCTCTCAGTCAACACATCTGCTTCCTTTTTACCTCCTGTTTTTCTCTCCTTCTAATATGTATTATTTAGGTAGAGCTTTTTTTTAGAGTTGCAATGTTTCATCAATGGTGACATGTATGTACATTTGAGGTATTTTAACGCATATTGGTTCACATTCTTTTTCTAAAGTTTAGATATTTTGAATAATACTGTGAGAATTTGATTCTACCTAAAAGTGTGTAATTTCACTCCTAAAAGTTCTTTGTGACATAATTATATACATTGTATCAAATCTACTTAGACCATCGCAGATCTGGCGGATTATATGGTAATCCTTAAATCCCGCAGGCCTCTTGAATGGATTCACTTGTAGCCTGGGACAAGGGAGGAATTGAGATGGGGACACTTCTTGGTCACAAGGCAGCAAACTATGGCAATGGTTTTTGAATGCTCTCATTTTCTTTTTGCAAAGGTCCCAAGGCACCTTACTACTGTGATCTGCTTCTATTGGGCAACCCTAGTTTGTGTAATCCATGGCCGTCTATTGATAACTTGTTGCTGTCAGTTGTGGTTTCTTGGTCCTCCAGATAGGGAGACTAATGCTTTCATCCTATTTTCCACCAGCTGTTGATAACCTTTCAGAGGACTGAAGGCAATGTAAACATGTAAAAAAAGATGCAATGTATTCGAAAAGATGTGGTAGACTGAGATCACTTTGTTCGAAAAATAATATTTACATTTTTTTTTTAAAACATATTATATTTTATTTGTTGATTGCATATACATCACAGCACCCTGTGTATCAGAGTCGTCAATGAAATCACATTGCATCATGTCACTAACGCAATCTATTTGTATGCCTGCCATCCAGCAATGCCACAAAATTATGTCCCAAATTATAACAAACCCCCCCAACGCACCCCACCCTTTACCCTACGTCGCACCATGTCCATATAATCCCCACCACAGCCTTAAAGTCCTGCTTCCAAGTTGTATCACAATAAGATATATCCCCCCGTCTTCCCCCCTAGCCCGGTGCCCCCCCAACCTGACTAGTCTCAAGAATTATCCCCATAAAGGATCCTCTTCCTCCACTGATTGCTCCAGCCACATCCCCCGGTAGTCCGCCCATCTTTTCCATATCTTATAATGTTTGCGTGGGCATCCCCAGGCCACAAATATGAGCTGTTCCAGACCCATACAGAAATCTAGGCCACTTTTCCATGCGGTCATCGATGGAGCCCGAGGTGCTTTCCATGCTCTGGCGATGTCCCGCTTTGCTAGTGTAAGGCCAAGCCGCAAGAGATGTCGCTTATAGACATTACCCCCAATGCCCTCCATAACATGCAGCAGCGCAACTCTTGGTGTTCGTGGGATGTCCCACCCCAGTACCTCCGACAGGCAGGTAATTACCCCCCTCCAAAACCGGTCTAGGGAAGGGCAGTGCCAAGTAGTGTGAAGAAATGTTCCTTCCTCCCGGCCGCATCTGAGGCAATCCGGAGCGGCAATCATGCCCGCTCGGAACAGTCTGGCCCGGGTGAAGTAGACCCTATGCAGATATTTGAATTGTATGAGGCGCAGGCGCATCGCTATGGCCGCTTCTCTAGGAGCCGCCAGGGCCTCCCGCCAGTCCTCCTCATCTAGTGCACCTATGTCAGTCTCCCAATCTCCCCGCAGCTTCTGAAGCTTTGTAGAACAATGAATAACTAGGACCTGATAGATCCTGGAGATCTTCTTGGTCTCCAAGTCCCCCATAAAGAGTCTCGCTTACAACGGACTGAACTCGGGGAGGGGTGTCAGTCCCTCCAGACTAGGGGACAGTGCATGGCGAAACTGGCGATATCGATAGAACTGTGATTGGGGCATAGAAAATAATCTTTGTAAGTCCTGGAATGACTTAAGCGTCGTGCCCCTCATAACGTCTCCCAATGTTGAGATGCCAATAGCATACCATCTGCGGAAGCCCGTAGCACCGCCAGGTATGGAGAGCGCCCATTATTCCAGAGGGGGGTCTCCTCGGTCAAGACATTCCACCAACCCATCCGACGCAATGCCTGCCACCAGATCAGGAAAACCACACGCGTGACCGACGGCATGCTATTGCGCATAGGCGCTGAGTACAGGATAGTGTATTAGGCCCCATAAGCAGCCGCTCCAATGCATACGCCGGGTCCCTCCTATCACCATACCACCACTCGTTGAGGACCAGGAGATGCGAGGCCTGGTAGTAAGACAGGACATCCGAGAATGCAATTCCCCCACAATAAGAGGATAGAAAACATGTTCTAAGGGCCACATGCACTTTACCCCCCTCCCACAGAAACTGCCCCAACACCAAATAAATCCTGCCGGAACCATCGAGGCGGGATTGGATATGGATAGTTTTGCAGCTGGTATAGTAGCCTAGGCAGCGCCACCATCTTAAATATTGCCGACCTGCCATACAGAGTCAGTGGCATTCGAGACCAGGTCTTGAGATCCGAGCGGATCCTCTCCCACACCGGCGCTATGTTGCGCTCCCAAGAAAACGCCGGTACCTCCGAAAGGAACACCCCCAAATATTTCAGCCCACCTGCAGCCAGCTGAATATCCCATGCACCGGGCCTCGAGCGGTCCCCCAGAATCCACAGTGTAGATTTGCGAGGATTCATATAGAGTTCCGACGTCTCCCCAAAGATCTGCATGATCCGTAGGAGTCGCGGCCCCGACACATCTAGCTCCGTAAGAAAAAACAGGACGTCATCCGCATATAATGCGATTCTGTCTGATACCTCCGGAGACCACTCAAAGCCCCGGACCCGTGCATCCATGCGTATCCACGCCGCCAGCGGTTCCATCGCCAGCGCGAACAGGTATGGGGACAGGGGGCATCCCTGCCGTGTACCCCGCTGTATCGGAAAGATAGTAGATGCCGCCCCCACCACCCGCACCGTCGCTGTTAAATCTGTATAGAGGAGCTGAAGGTAGGATAGGAAGCGCAGGCCCAGGTTGAGTCGGCGCAGTAAGGCAAACAGGTATACCCAACTCAAAGAGTCAAAGGCCCTATCTATGTCTGCTAACAGGAGTGCCACCTGCTCCCCAGTTTGCCGAACAGCCGCCACCACCACGTGTGCCCGCCTTATATTATGTCTGGTGGCTCTCTTGGGCATGAACCCAGCCTGATCAGGGTGCATAAGAGCCGATATGTGTGGCAGCAGGTGATTGGCCAATGCCTTGGCCAGGATCTTTGCCTCCACATTAAGGAGGGAGATAGGGTGATACTAAGCCTGTTGATCCCGGGGCCAGCCGGGTTTAAGAAATACCACTACTTCTGCGTGTCTCCAGTCTTGGGGGAGTATGCCCCTTTCCCTGGCCTCCCCCACCACGGCCCGATAATAGGGGGCCAATTGCGTGTTATAGCGTCTGAAGAATTCGCTCGGGAACCCATTAGGCCTGGGCCCCTTCCCAGAATTAAGCTCTCCCAAGGCTGTGCCGAGCTCTTCCTCCGTTAAAGGAAGCTCCAATCGATCCCGCACTTCATCAGATACTGCTTTAGGGGGCAGATCAGCTCAGAATTTATCAATGGTGGCCGCTGGCAGGCATTCCCGGGGGGCATAAAGATCTGTATAATAGGCAGCAAAACTTTCGGTTATAAGGAGCTGGTCGGTGATCAGTGCCCCTTTATCATCCAAATAAACCCGGGAGGGCATGGGCATGATAGGCGCCCTGGCAGAGCCGATAGATCATTTTTCCGGATTTGTCCCCCCACTGGTATATTCTGTTACGCGTCGCCAGCCAAGTCTGACGAGCTTCGTCCATCAGAAGGGCAGTGCAAGACTGTTGAGCCTGGAGTAATTGCCTCACCAGCGGCCCTACCCCTTCTTCCCTGGCCTGCCGTTCGAGGGCCTCAACAGAGGCCTCCGCCCGTGTCAGCTTCTCCCTGCGCTTGCTGCGAGCCGCCGAACACCACGATATTTCCACACCCCGTAGAGTGGGCTTCAAGGCCTCCCACAATGACCCAACACTAGATACCAACCCCTCGTTTGAAATGAAGTAATCGGCAATGGCTTCCCTCATATGCGTGCTGTAGGCTACATTCTGCAGGTGCCACGGCGAGAGGCGCCACCGAAAGGGCTAATGCCCTCTGCCCATAGCCAACTCAAGGGACACTGGAGAATGGTCAGAGAGGCCGCGGGGTAGGATCTCCACCAACAGCACTCTACTAGCCCTCGCCCAGGGAAGAAATAGGTAGTCCAGCCTTGAGAAGGAGTTGTGAACCGCCGAGAGGTATGTATACTCCCGCCTATCGCCGTGGGTCCACCGCCAGGCATCAATCCAGTCAAGGCTAGCCACCAGGGAACTTAATTTCGTGGGGCCACCACTCCTCGACCCACCTTCCCCCCCACTCCGGTCCCTGGCTAGGTCCATAACATCGTTCCAGTCCCCTCCCACTACAGAGAGCATATCCGGCATATCGGCGCATAGGGCCAGTACCCTCTCCACAAGAGACCACTGCAAGGGGGGGCATACACACAACCCAAGATCAAGGGAACCTCCCCAACCGTACCCCGAATAAATAGATAGCGGCCCTGCGGGTCAATCCACTGCTGCGCATGTATATATGGGACCCTATGATGGACCAGAATTGCCACCCCTCTGGATCCCCACGCAAATCCTGCATGAAAGATCTGTTGGTACCCATATCGCTGTAGGCATGCGGTCTTCGTACCCAAGAGGTGCGTTTCCTGCAGCATGAGGATATCCGCCCGAGCCCTTTTGGCCTGATGCATTATTGCTCCCCGCTTAATTTTGTCAAGGGCCCCTCTCACGTTCCAGCTTATAATTCGGAGGGTGCCTGGGAGTCCCGTGTCCCCCAACGACGTGTTAGTCACAGGGAGGTGACCTCACCCACCTTACAAGTGGAGGACTGCGGCTCGGTATATGAATAGTATCGTGAACCCACAATGGAAGTGCGATGTGGAACCTATAACAACCCCCCCAACAAACCCCCCACCCCATACCTCAATAATTCTGAAGCATCTGTCGTGGTGGGGCTAGTACCCAGACCCCAACGGGGGAAGTGGCACTGCCCCATCCAATGGGTCCCCAACTCACAGCCCATGGTCCTTGGGCAGAATCTCGACCAGTACCAGCCCGGCAGAGAACCAGCCCACACCTTAACTCCCCCGACAATTACATCACAAGGACTATGATACGCACATTGAGGGCCAGGGAGACGCCCCCGCACCCTACCCATCCCAAGCGTCAGTGTACCAAAAATCAGTGTCCATGCTCCGGGCCTCTCCCCGCGGAAACCCCACCAGAGACAGAGCGCATCTTGGATCGTGACTGCCTGTCACACCTCTGTTGCCGTCCCTTCGGATCCTTCCGAGCCACCTTTCCGGAGGAGGAGTCCGACTCCCTACCAGGCGGCGTAGGCACTCGCACCCGCACCGTTTCGTCAGTCCACTTAAATACCTCCTCCGGGGTGTCAAAGAAGTGAGTACGGGATTGGTACACCACCCGCAAGCGAGCTGGAAACAACAGGGCATACGGGAGCTTAAGCTCTCTCAGTTGGGCCTTCGCTGCCATGAATGATTGCCGCTGTTGCTGAACTAGTCGAGTGTAATCGGGAACTATTGATATGCGCACATTTTCATAGAGCAGCGGTTCCTTAGCTCGGGCCTGTTTCAACACAACATCACGGTCCAAATAGTTCAGGAATTTTGCTATTACTGGCCGCGAACGTGCCCCCGGCGGCGGCTTCTGCATTAGTGCCCGGTGAGCCCGCTCCATCATGAAGCAGCGCGACACAGCATCCGGCGGGAGCCAACTTTTCAGCCACTGCGTGAGGAAACGTTCCATATTGCCTGCCTCGCAACCTTCCGGAAAACCCACGAATCTCAAGTTGTTCCACGGCCCCTCCTTCTGCATCTTCCACCCAAAGCGCCAATCCCCGCTGAATCTTTTCCATGTTCGCCATTTTGTGCTTCAGCGTGGTAACATCGTCCTCCACTCCAGAAATCCGGGTCTCCGCTTCTGTGATGCGAGACACAGCGTTGCGCAGATCTTGGCACAGCAGCGTGACATCCGACCCAACCGCTCCGATCTTGGCATCGAGCATGTCCCTGGATTGGGTTATGTCTGCCATGAGGGCCGCATTGTCAGGGATAGTCTCCGGCGGTCCCCCGGTTGCGCCAGCTGCCTCCCCTGGGCCAGTGAATTTATCAATAGGACCATGGCAAGCGGAGCCACCGCCCTTGTATCTCGTCATGGCCGCCTCCGGGGACCCCCACAGGGCCAAAAGCGGCAGGGCCGATCACGGGAGCAGCAGTACAGGGTCCAATGAGTCCCCTCTAAGGGTCTGATCCCTCTGGACCTCACGCAGGACAGGCTCCGCCAAAACAATCCGATCCCGCCGACTGCTTAGTGGCCGCACTGATTGCCACGAGCGCCGACTGTCTGGGAGCCTAGGTGCGGGCAGCCCTCAGCACAACGGTCCACTGGGCCAAGAGCCCAGATCCCCAACCGCACCTCACGCGGCCCGACCGTGCCGCCGATCTCTGCCGCTAGGGTGCTCCATCGATTCTCAGCTGCTGCCTCGCGCGTGTCGGGGGCCCCCGCTGTGATCCCGCTCTGCTCCCCTATACCGGGGCTGCCCCCGGTCCGCCGTAAACATCGCGCCCCCTCTCTCCTCACCTCCGCGGCCCGGTCCGGCTGCCGTGTCGTCAGTTGCCACCCCACCTAGGCCCCCACGCAAGTCCAGGAGGGGGCCACTGCCCTGGATCTGCAGCAGGTAACAGCACGCGTGTGGACAGCCTCCTCCACACAGATGGGGTCAGGACTCCGCCAGCCACCGCCGCCGAGACCCATGACTCCAGGGGGGCCGATGTCGTCCTCACTGGGGGCCGTCACTCTGCATCGCCCCGCGCGGGGCCGATGAAGAGGGGACCTGGGGCGGGAAAGAGAGGACCCGGATCTTTCCTGCTGCCGTAGCCCCCAGCGCTCCCCCACCGCCAGCCCCCAATGCACCGTCACAGATTTCTGGGGCAAGACCCTTCTCTTGGGTCCTCCACCACCGCCGCCACCTTTTCCGGACGCTGGGCAGGTTCCACGTATCTCACCGTCAGGCTCCCGTTTATGTGGTCGGCTCCGCTATGCCCCTTGTGTGTCCCGCAGGCTTCCAGTCCTCAGCGCCGCCCTCATTGTCTACTGGCCGGCCCAGCACTGACGGCGTCTCCCGGGGCCGGGCTCAATGCGACCCGCTGCCCCCAGGGGCCTCCAGGATACAGCACGCGACTCCCCGGCTTCAACAACGCCCCCAGGGCCACGTCCCGCGCGCGGCACGACTCCGCTGCCGACCACGCGCTCGGGCGCCCCGGAGCTCCGTCGGGTCGTCCGCTCGGGGGGGGGGGGCAGCGTCTCCACACCCCCTTCTGGAGTAAGATGATGTCAGGGGAACCAGGATATTAAAGGGATTTTAGACGGGCTGGACGGAGCTCGCCTAACTCACGTCCGCCTTTGTGGCTGGCTAGGCCACGCCCCATATTTACATATTTTTTGAAAATATTTTCCCCAATAATTATTGTTTTTCCACCTATCAGTTACTATTGGACTTGTCGTCCTTAGGGTGGTCTTCCCCCAACTTTTTGCCTGTTTCCCTCCACTTTTTGCAGTATTTTTTGTTGGCCATAAGACTCTGAGTACTTTGCCACTGCTGACCAGTGCTAAAGTGCATGTGTGTATCCCCTGTGCATGTTGACATTGGTTTATAACTGACTGACATATTTAATTTACCTATAAGACTCTTGTGAAGTAGTATTCCATGTACCCAGGGCCTGTCATATAAATGCTACCAGTGGGCCTGCAGCACTAGTTGTGCCACCCACACAAGTAGCCTTTCAAACCTGTCTCAGGCCTGCCATTGCAGGGCCTGTGTGTGCAAATTACTGCTACTGCGACTTGGCATTTAAAACCACTTGCCAAGCCTTAAACTCCCCTTTTATTACACATAAGTCAACCCTAAGGAGGTCCTAAGTGACCCTAAGGGTAGGGTGCTGTGTAACTAAAAAGCAGGACATGTTATTGTAATGTTTACGTGTTCTGGCACTGACAAACAGCTACATTCGTTTGTTTTTCACTGCTGTGAGGCCTACTCCTTTCATATGCTAGCATTGGGGATTCCTTAAAATACATTTTAAGCTGTAATTCCTGATTGGAAAGGAGTAAATACTTCATGTTTTATATCTTTGGAGTGGTAATTATAAATCTTACTTACCGGTGAAGCTGGATTTAATATTACTATTTTAGAAATGCCATTTTTAGAACTTTGCTCTGTGTGCTTGCAGCCTGTCTCGAATATACATCTGGGCTGGGTGACAGCTACACTTTGTACATTCCCTCTAGACAGTCGCAACACAGGAAAGGCTGGGTGTGACATGGGATTCATCTGCATACTGATAGCCTTCCCGGGCAGGAAGGGAAAGTGGTAGCTCACACTTAAATCTGAATAGGTTGTGTCCATCCCTCACACAAAGGGCTGATTTAGTTCTCACTGGTAGTCTGGGGCCAGGGCTGGGGTGAAAGAGATCCTTGTGCACTTAGGAGAGTTCCTTTGAAGTCACCTCCAACATCAAAGGCACTTTGGGGTATAAGTACTAGGGCTCAGGCCAGTGGCAGCTCCAAGTATAAACATATGGTGAGGCGCTACAGCACCAAACTCAGCATACACTGCTCCCCCGGTGCACACCTCTCTCCTGATCAGCATCCACGAGCAGGAAAGGGAAGGACTTCCTTCCTGCTCAGTGCACACCACTACAACCAATCCTGGAGCTACTCTCATGCTGACAGCAGCTCCAGGATTGATGGAATCAGGCTAACCTAGCGCTCATTTTGAGGCCGGGTGCCTGTGCCAGCAATACCTCGGCTGTTTAACAGCTGGTGGATTGCTGGGTGTGCACTGCGAATGTCGGGCTGGCCATAGTAATAGAGCTGGCCAACCCAACATGTGCACTGCAGAGGCAGCTGTAATCCTACAATTGCAGGATTCAGCCTCACCCCCAGTCCTCACACTGCGGCGTTTAAGTAAAATGGCACTGACATGCCATTTTACCTACTCATCTGTGCCTGCTGCACTCGCAGCAGGCGGGGCGACACTCCTCCGCTCAAACGGAGGAGCCGCCCATGGCTCTGGCCCTTCCAAATCAGTACACTACTGGACCGCGGAAGAACACAGCTGGAGTAAAGACTGTTCTGAGGAACTGCTTCTCTGTTTTGCTGAGCTGTCCTGCTGCCTCTGATCTCTGCCCAGCTGAGAACAAGGACTGCACCCATCTTACTTCAACACAGAGTGACTCCAAGGGCTTGCTGGCTTACTTCCTGTTTTTTTTATGTCTCAGGGACACAGAAGACTTCCTGCAGTGCTTCTGGTCTCTGCCATCTGTGAGTCCTACCTTAGCCTGAGGTATCCTCTCCAGATTTGGGCCTCAGAAGTGGGTTCTGCAGCTGATTACTTAAAAAAACAACGCATCGCCATTCGATGCAGCAGCTACCCGACGACAGCGGATCCATAGCCTGTGCGGGTCGACTACCATGCTCTGCTAAGCTCGATGATGAAGCATTGCATTCACTTCAACGGAGGTTGACGATGATGCAGTGGCCCGACTGCGCGGAATAGACCGCCAAATTGTGCCCTTGACATCGACTCTTTGCTCCATCCAAGGTACTTTTCCAGTGGACCCTGCACGGGTTCTGTAGCCGGCCTGCCCTCCTTCGCGATCGGCCCAAACTTTGAATTTGCCCTGGTCCTTTGCGACCTCAAGCAACCTTTTGATGGCTAGTGACTTCTAAGCACTGTTTTCACATTTAATCATTAAACATTCATATCTCGACTTCTTATTGCATTCTTGTTGTTTTGGTCTTGTTTTAATCAGATACATATTCTCTATGTTTCTTAACCTGTGCATAGTCTTTGTTTGTGATGTGTTCATTGAGCTACTGTGATTGTTTTTATAACCAACTGTATTTCATTTATACAGCAAGCACCATCCTGTGTTCCAATTGAGGAGAGCTGAGCATTCAGAGTCACAATTCATGATATTATCTCGGCAGAAGGCAGTCCCTTCCTAATGACAATCCATATTAGGACCACCACTTCCCTCACACTTTCTCATGTTTATGAGGACACCCACGTGCTTTGTAGATTGGTTTTTCTTGTTGCGCACACCAATCCACTCTTCTAAGCCATATCTAGATCGAGGGGAGTATAGGGTGCCTTCATAGGCTGGCAATGTCCCTCTTTGTCACCAGGTATGCCACTCCTTTAAAGATCCTTTCAGCACGTGGACCTCCTAGCTCCTCCGCAAGCCCCAACAGTGCACTCGAGGGTCCCATGTCAATTGAGCACCCTAGAACCACTGAGATCTCCTGGCTTACTCCATCACAGAAGGAACACAGCACTGGGCAGTCCCATGCCGCATGAAAGAACTCAGCGGCAGGGAGTGCACAACGCCTGCAGGCAGCTTGGCCAGTATATAACATCCGCTGCATGCGACGTGGGGATAGATAAGTCGCATGCAGGTAGTTCACGTGGACCATACGCAGGCTTGATGAGATCGTCAGTTCCCTAGAGGCTAGGCATATCTGTCTCCAATCCTCCTCATCCAGTTTGCCCACCTAGCCCCACCCATCGTTGCTGAAGGGAATCAAAACCATCGGGGGCATGGATAATCAGAGAGTGACAGATCATGGATATTACTCCCTTCCCCAGGTGTCCCATTAAAAGCTTGGTCTTAAGGAGGCTATATCAAGGGAGTTGAGTGTCTGGGGAACGTTGCGACCGCAGGTCATGTCATAGCTGAAGAAAGCAGAAAAACTGTGTGGTGGCCTTCAGTTCCTGAAAGGACAGCAAGTTGGTTCCTTTGTAGATATCCCCTAGGAACGTAATTCCTATGCGGTCCCATTGGGTGAAGCTCTCAAGGGTGGAAAGCAGTTGAAGCCACGTGCCCTGCCACAGAGGGGTCAAACCTGTTAGGCGTCGGTCCCACCGGATAAGACTCAAGGCTGCTCGCCAGCAAAGCACTGCCACCCAAATACATGATGGTGTAGTCTGGGGCAGTTTGGCAACATAATATAGGCCAAGGAGTCCCTCAAAGCCCAGTAAGTGGAGTTCCAAGTAGTAGGCAGGATCATCCCGGCTTCCAGTAAAGCAATCATTGATGGGCATCAGCAGTGCCACCAGGTGG
The DNA here is from genome assembly GCF_964204655.1 of Triturus cristatus. Taxonomy (NCBI): domain Eukaryota; kingdom Metazoa; phylum Chordata; class Amphibia; order Caudata; family Salamandridae; genus Triturus; species Triturus cristatus. Next base: position 272,410,011 of record NC_140581.1, read on the forward strand.
TAAACGTATATGTCGGACACCTCAGGACCTCCGTCAAAGGGCAATTTACGTGTCGAGTTGATTGCCACTCTGTGGCGCTTACCGGCCCATATAAAGACTGTGAGTCTGGAGATCAGGGATTCAAACCACTTTCGTGGAATGGGATGCAGGAAGTTTATCAGGACATATACGCAGCGGGGGAGACGCATCATTTTGAAGAGTGCACTATGCCCTACGGGATTGAGAGGTAAATTGGTCCAGCGAAGTAGGTCCCGATCAAGGGTCACGGCCAAGTGTTGAAAGTTAAGAGTCCAAACCAAATCAGAGAGGTCGAGACACGTGAATCCCTAAATATTTAAATGAGTTGCACTGTACAGGGATATTAGGGCACCAACAGCGCCCTCTGGCATCTCCCTTCGCCTCCACCAATATGGATTTGCTTACATTCATTTGAAGGTCAGAGTCTTCACCATAGGGATGAATAATCTCTAGGCAGAAGGAGCCAGAGGTCTGGGGGCTACTAGGAAAGAAGAGAATTTCATTAGCGTATAGTGCTATCCGGTCTTCAATTCCACTCCCCCATCTCCAGCCCGGTATCGGCATGTCACAGCATGTCAGGCCCGCCAATGGTTCAATAGCAGGGTGAATAGTAATGGGGAAAGGAGGAAACGATGGTGTGTGCCTCATTGGATCGGGAAGAGGGTGGACATAATACCATTCATCTGGACCTGAGCCGTGGGGTTGTTATACAGAAGATGGACCATCCTGCGAAATGTTGTCCCCAAGCCTGCTCGCAGGAGACCGCATCTATGAAGTCCCAGGAGGCTGTGTCAAAAGCCTTACAGAAATCTATAAGTAGGAGGGCCAGGGTGCAGTCCAGAACATGTGCTTGGCAGAGAGCCGTCTGTACCCTGCGAATTCAATGACATGTGCTCCTGCCTGGCTTAAACCCACATTGATCTGGGAGGATGAGATATGAGTGGGTGGAGTTCATCTGAGTTGCAAGGAAGTTAGTATAAATCTTAATGTCTGATTTAATAAGCGAGATTGGGTGGTAGGAGTAGCACTGGTCTGGAGGGAGGCCCTCCTTGGGAATGACAACAATGTTGGCAAAGTCTAGGTCGAGAGGGAACAATCCCCATTGTAGCGCCTCTGTATAAAAGTTCAATAAGTGGGATGTTAAAATGTCATGGAATCTCATAAGGTTTCCTGTCACTGACGGGGGCGAGGGGCGGACACCATGTAAAGAGGTTTTAGTAGAATGTCCCAAAGACCTGAGCGATTTCTGGCAGCTCCTCATTGAGTTCACTGGCTAAGTCTGGACGAAGAGCACTACCCTAGTGGAGACATTGTGGGTCACCAGCAAATGCAATAGCTTACCGGATTTGTCCCTAGACTCATAAACTCTTTGGGTTGAGGCTCCCCAACACTGCTTTGCCTCTTCAAGGGAGACTTGCTGCAGCTTGGACCATGCTAGCGCCATGAGCCGATGAGTCTCCTCTGCGCCAGATTGCCGGGATCGGTGCTCCAAATGGAATATTTGAGTTTCTAGGCCTACCACCCACTCTTTTTGTCAAGACTCTTGTTGTCTCATGTAACCCTTTAACAGTCCCCTCATGGAGGGTTTGCTTGACACCCACAGCATTGGGAAAAAAAAGCTTATCTAGCCAGGAGAATAGATGCGGCTCCTAACTCCTGCAAGGAGATTTTCTCCATTGTGAGAGAATTTATTTCCCCACGGTCTAACATCTCGGATGAAAAACCGTCTGGTACCTGGGCTTCGGACCTTGCTGTTTTTTTTACGAGCAAGATCCAACGCATACAGGCTTCTTTTCCATCGCCTGGGCCCATGAGCCAGACTAATCCCGAGACCACTTTATCCCCGCGGGCTGGGCCTGGTGTGACGCTGAGTGTGTTTCCTCCGCTCTCTGCCCCTGACTCTTTAGCACTAATGGGCAATCTTAAATCGGGTTCGCCTCTCGACCCATGCCCTGCTAAATTTTTAGCGAAAGTTGCGGAGGTGATCAATCCACTGGCAAACCCGCTGTTAAATCTTTCGCTGAGTCTGGGAGTGGTCCCGTACGCCTGGAAGCAGGCGATGGTGATTCCATTGCTCAAAAAGCCAGGCCTAGACCCGAAGGCCCCGGTCAATTATAAGCCTATCTCTCTGCTGCCGGCTCTCACGAAGATTTTGGAAAAGCACGTTCAGGTTGTGCTTTCCAATTTTCTTGAGACCAATGAGATCTTGCATGACACCCAGTCAGGTTTTCGCTCCCATCTCAGCACAGAGACGGCGCTCCTTGAGGTCTCAGAAACCATTAAAGGGGTTCTGGACTCGGGGGGCAAAGCCATGCTGGTGATGTTGGACTTGTCGGCGGTGTTCGACACCGTCCCCCATGATGGCCTCCTCGCAAGACTCTCTGAGATAGGTCTGCAGGGGACGGTGTTCGGCTGGTTTTCCTCCTTTCTAGCCGGCCGCCGGCAAACAGTCTGGGCCTCGCCAGATTCCGCCGTGATGCCGCCTCTGGGAGTCGGGGTCCCACAGGGCTCTATCTTGAGCCCGACCCTATTTAACATCTTCATGACCCCGTTGGCGGCACTGGTGGAATCGTATGGGGCCCGGATCGTATCCTATGCCGACGACACCCTGCTCCTCTTCTCATGTAAGAGAGAAGGAGACTTTAATGGGGAGAGCATCCGGGATTGCCTCTGGGCTGTTTTTCAATGGTTCCAACTGAACAGCCTCAAGTGCAATTCCGATAAGTCGGAGGTACTCTTTTTTGGGTGCGACACAGAGCCAGACTGGCAGGCCTGGTGGCCAATTAGTATGTTTCCCCCGTCTTGTTCCTCCCAAGTAGCCAAGAATTTGGGAGTCAAGATGGATAAGGGGTTAACATTGAAATCCCAGATCCTGGGGGTGTCGGGCACCTGCTTCGGCATCCTTAGGATGCTGCGGAGGTTCCTTCCCCTGCTGTCTGAGGAGCATAGGAAGCTGACAGTGCAGGCTTTGATCGGGTCCAGGTTGGATTATTCTAACATTCTTTACCTGGGCCTGCCGGAGTATTTGCTGCAGCGGCTCCAAGTGGTGCAGAACGCTGCTGCGAGAGCTATCTTCGGATTAAATAGACGGGCCAGTGTATCGGGCCTGTTGAAAATTTTGCATTGGCTCCCGATCCGGAAACGGATCGTGTTCAAGGCTCTGACTCTGGCCTACAAAGCTCTCCACGCGGTGGGAGCAAAGTATCTGCAAAAGAGACTGGTCTTTTATCAGCCGACCAGGTCTTTGAGGTCGGAATCTCTGTTTCCGGCGGTTGTTCCGCGTGTAAAGAGAGCTCGCCTGGGAGGCCGCTCTTTTGGACTTCTGGCGCCACAGTTGTGGAACTCTCTACCACTCACTCTGCGGGGAGCTACCAGCCTACTGGCTTTCAGGAAAGGCCTTAAAACCTGGCTGTTTACCCAGTAGCTTGTTTTTTCCTGGATGTATTTGTCTGGCATTTGGTCCTTTTGTCCTTTTAACGTTGTTATGTTATTGTGTTGCAGCCCTCCTTTTCCAAAAGCGCCGGGACACTCTTTTTTAGTAGCCGTGCGCTATACAAAAGAATAAATAACATAACATAACATAACATAACATAACATAACATTGTTGCTGATGTCACAGAACCCACAATAGCTCAAAAGAAGGTTTGTAGCTCCTCCTCTACAAATGAGACTTATTTGACAGCCTTTAGGTGCCAATGTACTAAACCTCTAGATGGGGTGCACAGTCTAGGGTCGGGTGCCCCATTCTGCAACAAGATGGATGTGATCAGATATAGCACATGGTAGGATTCAAATGGAATGTAGAGAGAGAAGGTCTGCCACAAGTAGCCACAGCAAATCAATCTGAGATGCCGTATTGTGGGCTGCGGACCGATACGTGTATGCCTGCATCTATGGGTGCCAGGAATGCCATGCGTCAGCCCAAGTCGATAATCATGTTAAGCGAGCTGGTTGGCGAGTTATTGTGATTTAAGTGTTACACAAATACTTTACACATTGCCTCTTAAGTTAAGCCTTACTGCTCTGTGCCAAGCTACCAGAGGGTGAGCACAAGGTAATTGTTGTATCTGACTTACCCTGACTTGTGAGGTGGTCCCTAATTGGACAAGGTGCATACCTCTGCCAACTTGACACTCCATTTCTAACAGTTATTTTTCTTAAGGTATTTTTGTCCAGGGGAATCTAAGTTCTCAGCTGCCTATTCTCCTCAGGAATAAATGTGTGACAGTTTTCCAAATGTAGAAAATATGAAACATTTTGGCCGCAAAAGTTTTGAAATAATTGGTATAAAATAATTTGTTGGGAGGAGTTAAAAAAAAAAGTTTGGCCAGTGAATTACTTGGTGTGCACCAAACCCCTCTTCTTCCCAACTCCCAAAAGTGATAAAATAAATAACTGTTTTTTTTCCCAAAAAATCTAGCTGTGTCTTACAGCCATAGACCTGCTCTCAGTGTGTCTGGTGACAAGTACAGCAAAAGCATAGCAAGATTCACACCCACTATAAAACAGCCCCATGCTTATTTTTACTTTCATTCACAGATCATTTCCAGGAACTATGAACACAAGAGGAAACATTGTATAAAATAAATACGTCAGTTTAAAGATAGTGTTTTATTTTTAAGCAAGTTTAACAACTTCGTCATATTTCCTCATCTTAATAAAAAACTTCACACTGTGCCGCTTCGTATCTAGCACATTACAACCATTCACCAGTCCATCATTTTCTAGAGAAAAGTCTCATATTAATATTTATTTTAGTACCCCTCGACAATGGATAGAGGGCTCATTCGGTCTGGATGGCAATACAGCCGTCTTCAATTTGTACTGGCGCAGATTTTACTAGGTATTCTAGAGTGGGCGCTAGATTCACCCAGTGCAGTACCTTTCTCTCACCTAAAGCTATTGGCTGCTTTGTGTATCATTCCGCCTTATTTGGAATGCTTGAATTGCAATGCAAGAGGGATTATTTTAGATCCGAAAAATACACAGAATCATCACACTTTCAGTGTATGCTGAAATCAATCCTTTTTGGTATCTTAGGTATGTTGTGGGATTTGTATGTGTGTTTGAATCTGGTAGTTCTATAGCGTGAACCTAGCCAAAAAGCAGCGAAGCGCTGTACAGGGTCCAAGACCATCACAAAGTGAATTGGTATTAGGAGAGGTAGCTTGGTTCTGAACTTTTGATGCATTGTGAGATACTGTTCTTTAAACATGTAAGTCTGCAGCTCTTCCCTAACCTGGAGCAGTATTGCGGCAGCGCTGATGGATATGGGGAGGTTGAGCCATATCCTGGGTGCATAGCTAGACGAGACCTGCTGTCTGTTATTTTTCTTGTTTTACAGTTCTTAGGGGCACATGCATCAAGCAATTTTGTGTTCGCAAACGGGCCAATTTGCAGAATCGGCCCGTTTGTGAACGCAAAAAATGCTTTTCTGATGCAGAAAACCTTATTTTGCGATTCGGTAACCTGTTACGGAATCGCAAAATGGGTTTGAGATTCGCTATTAGAAAGGGGCGTGTTTCAGGCTTCCCTTCCTAATGCCAAATCGCATTGGTATGCAGGAATGTTTTGTGACTGAAATGCGGTCGCAAAACATTTGCATTTTACCACCTATTTCAAGTAGTTGATAACCCATTCGCAAATGGGAAGGGGTCCCCAAGGGACCCCTTCCCCTTTGTGAGTGTTTGTAAAAGCAATTTTTAAGAGCAGGCAGTGGTCTCAGGGACCACTGCCTGCTCTTAAAAAACAGAAAGGAAAACCTTTCATTTTTCTTATTGTAAAGCCTCCCGTTTATCTTTAAGGAAAATGGCTGCTTTACAAAAAAAAAGATTGCTTTATTTATTAGCAATCACAGACATAGTGGTCTGCTGATCTTAGCAGGCCACCATCCCTGTGAAGGCGTAGATTCCTAATGGCTCGCAAATTGCGACCTACCTCATTAATATGCATGAGGTAGGTCTATTTGTGCCCCATTAAGAATCGCTAATGAAACTGAAAACAGTCTCATACATTAGGATTAGTGCTTACCTAATTGCGATTCGGAGAAAAACACTACTTGTAATAAGGATGCATGTGGCCCTTAGTCTCCAGACTGATGGTGTCCTGGCTGCAAGTGAGCCGAGAACCATCAGAGATGATGAGCTTGTCTATAGGATAAGCAAAGGTGCTAGTTGTTATGGCTTTGTAAATAATGTAGCTGTGTTTTTTTAAAGATGATGCTTGCTTGCTGCCAAGGTGTTGTAAAAAAATGTTTTTCCAGGACTCAAGTGCCAACCACTACCACCTTTACTATTCCATAGCTACCATCACCATTAGTGCCAAAACCACCAACATCAACACCATCATCATTTCTACCACCACCTCCATTACCACCAACAGCATCACTACCATCATTGCCACCACTATCACTACAACCACTACCATCATCACCACATTTTGTGAGCCTGCTTTTGTGCCTTTGCTTGCACGATTTACCATATGAAGACCAGACCTATTGGCTTTGCTAATGATTAGTCATTTAAACATAACCTATATATATAATGTGTTACGCACAAAAGACTTTACATGAAAAAACAACGGCAGAAGCTACTCAAAGGCTTCGAGGCCTGTGCATGTAATGCCAATCTTTTATTCCAGTAAGGAGATTGCCAATCCACTCTTTCTGCTACAGTTCTACCAAAAGCCATTCTAAAGGTGCATGGATGTTTGTATGGTAGTGAATATGGCCAAGGGCATAGGCTTTAGGAAGCAAGTGACACAATTAGCCTGCCACAAGTAGATATGTGTGCAGGGTCGGTACAATATTCCTAGGTATGTTCTTCTTGGTCATTGAAGACGTGGTGGGACAGGTGAGTTTTTAGCTTCTGGTGTAGTAGACAGGACTGCTGCAGTTCTGCTAAATGCCATGGTGACCCACATCTTGCAGGGCGCAGCTACTGTGCATTCTCCTCGTGAGTTCCTTTTGAAAGATATCACTCGCCGGTTTGAGCCCTGTAGGAAATCCCAGTTAGTTACAAATACTTTCAACCGGATCCAGTAATGCCTTATAGTATGTGTGGACATTAAACTAAAACAAGGGAAGTTCTAATGGTTAAATACAGACTGAAACTAATAGACAGTACTAGGCACCATTAGACACGAATAGTCAAATTAAAAATGTAAGTAGAACCAACTGGAATTTTCTCTCAAGCTTTTAATAGACGTACAAAGCCAAAATATCCAGTAACTGAGCCTAGAGAAGCCATATGTAACTTGTCAAGCGGAATTTCTGCTGGACAGAGTTAGTAGGTAGATGTCCCGCTATGAGCAGGTCATCAGTAGGCGGGTCTGATATTGTGTCCCATGCTGAGCTTATTATCACCTTTTCCATGGTGCATTGCTTCACCGGTAGCTTTTAAGAGGCCCAAGAGGCTAGGCTATTGTGACACAAAGGGAGAGTTTGGAAAGCATTCGTACCACACAGTTTTAGATTCTTTAGAGCTTGTTTACCGGACGTTTGTTGAGTTGTATACAAACCATATTAAAATAGTGTTCAGCTGCACATATACCTATTATGCTTCGCTTGTTCGAGAAGTTCAGAAGTGGGTAAATGTGCTTGAGGCATAGACGTTTGGGATACGCCAGGATGCCTAATTTAGTCTTCAAATGGTATCCTTCAGTCTGGGACAGTCTCCAACTTCCAGATGTTCTTGTCTGGAGTCAGATTTTGGCTAATTTTTTCAGTCGGATAAGGGTAGCTATGAAGGGATCAGGTTCCTGCATGGACATCCATTCCTTATCATTTGCATTTAGGAAAAGTTATTTGTGGTTCTTCCAGTCAGCTAAGCTTTGAAAATAATGGGTAAATATGTACTGGTTTTGTCGCAATACTCTTTACTATGAACTAAGTTTATGTATCACCAGCATACATGTGAAATTATAAAGGCCACATTGACAGTGTTGACATAGTCCAATAGGGGATATTTATTCAATTGACTTCTACTTCAATTGACTCCTACCGTGCATTTAGTAAAGCGAAACGGGAGCAACCTTATTACTACCTTCAAGACAAGCCTACAGTCTGTAAGCCAGGGGAAAATGGTACTGGCCAAGGTGTGCTACCAGAATATTGAGTTTTCCCTCATTCACGTACAAAGATATTGACTCTTGGATATTGAAGGTAACTACTTATGGTACTTCCCTAAATTGTTAAGGGGAAGCATGCATTTACTCTTCTTAACTTCACATCTACGCCCTATGTTGACATCCTCAAGGCACTCAGACATGCAGTTAAGAAGAGTAAATGTACACTTATCTATATGGTCCTACATTAATATTATAGCAGTAGTCAGCTTTTTGCTGTCAATAGTTTGTAGATTGGTAATTGCAACCTGAATAGTCTGAAGGGGCTGAAAAACAATTCAGCAGTGCTTTCTAAAATCTAATAAATAAATGCCGACGTTGTGGGTGGTAGATGCCTGTTAGCAGGTTAAGAAGCTAGGGTACAGGGGGCACCCCCATTAAAAATGAAAAAGAAAGTTGCAATCACCGCGGGGCAAATTCCGGTGTCAAGAGTGAGCCGATGTTTGCCATGTTGTGAAATGTCTGCAAATCCATGTACAGCTGTTTCCTTTGGGCACAATTCTAGCCACAATTAACCTTCCCTCAACATTTGTCCCAATCTGTCCTAATTTTAGGCTCACAATTGAAGTTTATTCGCATTAAAATTCGTAGCCGTTGGGTGCAAAGTAAAAGTGCGGCTATGCGATCAGCCATGTTACAAAGAAATCTGGATGAATGTGGACCCGCAAGCATATTGGAAGTTTGGAAAATTTCTCATCTCTTCTCTACTTTGTAATTTGGCTGAATAACTAATCAGAAGTAGAGGGCCCCAACTCTTGATGCAACCAATGATGAACTTGTGGATGGGACTGGCCAAGCTGGTGCTTCAGTTTTACAGAACTTCAGCTACAAGGCAATAGACTAGGCACAAACTGCCTCACACCAACTATGGCTCTCCCAGAAAATAAATCATACCCCTTAAATTAAGGTTAGTGGCTCTGAATAAAAATGTATTTCCGGCTAGCATGAGTGAGCTTACATATTTTATTGACTTCCACACTTCCTAGGATCTACTATATCTAACGATTGTCTAAATTTTTTGGAATCCAACCATATTTGATGTAAAATGGTAAAATTCACAAAACCATTTGAGCACCTGAGTGTGCTTTATTTTCAACTCGTCTTTCCATGCATACTAACGTATCGGGTGAGCACCCAATACTTTCTTATGCTTTTGTTTCCATTAGCCAATTGGGGTCAATGGGAGCAGTGTGATGACATCACTCGGCATCTGACTTCAAGCTTCATAGGTGAGTGGGCACAAATCCTAGTACATTTCTTTTGTATCCCTAATTCTGAGATAGAAATAAAAAAGGCTAATGCCCTATATATGAGTGACAATATGTGAGGATGAGTTTGCAAGTAGCAGATGTATATTGTTGCCTGTCTGCATTGCATTTTGTGTTGCGGCAGTCACACAACTGGTCCTATCTCACACAAAGGAAGGCAAATGAGGAAGAGTGCAGACTTGAATAGTTAATGCACTTGCTTTGCACACACTACTACTGTGGCTTGCCAAGCTGCTTCACTCCTAGCAAGCAAGAGCAAATTGAAAAGTATATTTGTGAACCCGGCACATAAAATACAATTCTGTAGGAGTTGTGCTCTCCTAAGTGTCACACGCATGTGCAAAATGTTTGGCTGCCATTCCTACGATGCAGCTCTTCAACCACAGATTTAGGATTTGTGGATTTCCTCAAATTCACATCTGCTTATTCCTGCAGCAATGTCCATCTAGGAGTTGGACCTTTCCACAAGAGTAACCCTGCCTTAGTGTACGAGAAAATGAAGGAACTGGTGTTTCAGGGGGTGGGTGGTCATACTGACTCTTGAGTACACCCACAAAATTGTAATTTTGTGGGTATTCACAAAAGTCGTTCATGGCATTGACAGTGAAACATATAAGGGAGGATATACCGCAACATTGCTGTCTGTATTGTCAGGGAGACAAGATCCTAAAACATAATTTAGAGTTGTTAGAACTAAATTGAGAGCACCTGTGAGGATCTAATGTAGTCGGGCAAGGGAAATACCTTTAAAAATAAGTTGTTATGGGATTATCGTGTAAGCATAGCGTCTGTTTTTTCGTATCAGTTAGTTGGTCAATCTCTGGTATGCTAGAAGAGAGTAACTGTTGTTCAGGCTTGCACGTGAAAAAGACACACACTGCCAGGTTCTTGTATCAGCATTAGAGTACTATTAGGTTGGAGACCTCCCGTATGTAGGGGTTCTATCCACTTCTGTAAGGTTTTCGTCGAGGACAAACAAGTTCGTGAGTCTTTATGGAAGTTACCACAGTGTCTGGTTTTTTCGCATGTTCGATGAAGCGTTCCCTGCGTTTCAAAGAGCACGCTGCTTCCCTTGCCCTACTACATTTTAAATACACGTGCTCTCAAATTAGTTATAACTACTCCACATTAGGTTTTAGGCTCTTGTCATCTTGACCATAGCAGACAGCAACAATGAGGTATGTACTCTCTTTTATGTTCCACTGTTCACTTGGGTGGCAGACCAATCTCATTTCACAACTACTTAAAATTACCCGCCTATTTTTAATCAACAGACTTATCGGTTCTCTGTCCTGAGGAGACCAGAAAGCAATTCGGGTTCGAAGCCCGTTGACACACTCCTCCAGGTCCTAGAGGGGTTAAAACCTGGAAGTGGGAGTTATTAGAAGGACTACCTTAATGAGATATAGACACGTGCCCATGGATATATCTTTCGCATTCTTAATCGCGTGAGGAAAATTGAATATGGATAATGACTGTACTTGCTTGGCTTAACTAAATGGAACTGCAATGCAAATTGGAATTCTCCACTATCACTGCGGTCTGGTTTTCACTGATTGGTGATGGATACTGCCACATTGTAATCACTCATTAATGTCTGATTGGAATGCAATTATGCTAATTAGACTCTAATGATGTTTTCGGCTTGCCTATTTCATCCCTCCCATACTTTGCTAACTTCCTCTTCCTGTCGCCGGAACCCTGAGAGCCGTGGAAGGGAGGGCATCAGACACCCCCACCCTAGATCTCTGCCTCCCTCACACCGAAATCAGAGAGCCAGAAATTCGGCCAGTGGGGGCTCTGCATAATTGAACCACCCAGATAGGCTTCTCATTCACCGCCCCCCCAGTGATAAAATACCCCTCAACCCATAGAGATCTACCCTTCCACCCACCATGGGAGACGACAAGGTACTCAACATCGACTCCATCATCAGCTGGCTGCTGGAAGCACAGGATTTCCGGCCAGGGAAGAACATCCCGCTGTCCGAGAATGAAATCTGTTGCCTGTGCTTGAAGTCCAGGGAGATCTTCCTGACTCAGCCCATTCTGCTGGAATTGGAGGCGCCACTCAAGATCTGTAGTGACATTCATGGTCAGTACTACGACCTCCTCCGCCTGTTTCAGTATGGGGGCTTCCTACTAGAGAGCAACTACCTCTTCCAAGGCAACGATGTGGACCGTTGGAAGCAGTCACTGAAGACCATCTGCCTTCTTCTGGCCTACAACATCAAATACCCCGAGAACTTCTTTCTGCTGCGCGGAAATCATGAGTGTGCCAGCATCCGCCACATTTATGGCTTCTATGATGAATGCAAACGGTGGTATAACATCAAGCTGTGGTAAACATTTACTGACTACTTCAACTGCCTCCCAATCACTGCTATTATAGTCGAGAAGATCTTCTGCTGCCACTGAGGTTTATCTCCAGATCTACAGTCCATTGAGCAGATCCAAAGGCTCATACGTCCCACAGATGTGCCAGCCCAGGGCCTCCTCTGTGACCTGCTATGGTCAGATCCCGACTAGGATGTGCAGGGATGGGGCGAGTGTGACAGAGGCATTTCCTTTGTCTTTGGCTCTGAAGTCGTGGATACCCCTGCACAAGCACAATTTGGATCTAATCTGCAGAGTGCACCAGGTGGTGGAAGATGGCTACGAGTTCTTTGCTAAACAGCAGCTAGTTACACTCTTCTATGTGCCAAACTGCTGCGGGGAGTTTGACAATGCTGGAATGATGAGGTTGATGAGACCCTCATGTGCTCTTTTCAGATTCTGAAACCTGCTGACAAGAACAAAGGAAAGTATGGGCAGTTCAGTGACCTGAATCCTGGGGACCGCCCGTTCACCCCACCACACAACTCCAAGCCAAAGTAATGAGAAGAGAAGCACCAGCCAAGAAGCAAGCACAAAGGGCAGCTAAGACTGTCCTGCCAAACAACTTCTTTTTGACTCATCTTTCTAAACTACTGTAAAATTCACTCTAGCACAGCTTGCACACCCCCCTCTCACTTTCTTTGATATCTTTTGAGGGACAAGGGTCACCCCTACAAATATGAAGATTGTATTCCCTTGCCCACCCCCCCCTCTTTTTCTAGCTTCCTCTAAACAGCGAGTCAAAAGTAAACATTTGTAGATCCACCTTTTCAGTCTGACCAGGGCACCTGCCATCCCAAGTCACCTCGAGTAGCCGTGAAAATGAGTAAATGATGCAGTGACCCAGACGGGAGAGCAAAGCCTGATCATGCACAGTGAAAATTCTCACGTACATCCTTTCTCTCCACCCAACTATATTCTGGCTGTTTACTCTTAACTCTTCTAGCAGATGGACTTCATTTGCCCTCGTGTTGTGGGACCTGGTGCCTTAGTAAAGGCCTTTTATTTGCTTCTGAGCCTTTTTATTTGCTTTCTCCTTTCAGACATGGGTCCCGTGCTCACTATGCCACTGAATTCAAGCTAGTCTGGCTGATGAGGGATGATACCCTGAAACCGGTTCCTGAAGGCTTCTTTTCAGTTCAGGGAGGACCAGGTCTGGAAGTTCAGGCTGGACTATTCCCATGGGGAACTGGGTCAAGACTGATTTGCATATGGCTGGGACCAAACTGGAATGGCACGGTGAGCAAAAAAGGATGGATTATGGTCCAGATCTCTGTACGGGGGTGGGGTAAATGTTTGACAATGTTCAGCAATCCATCCATCATCTTTTCGTGTTGTTACAGTCACCCCAAGTGGGGAGGGTATGCCTAGGCATGGGTCCCGTGCTCACTATGCAAGAACAATAGCAAGAACAAACAAAAAGAAATCTTTAATATTGTTAACACTTTCCTCAACCCCATAACTATGCAGAAAGTTATCCCCCCCTCACAGAGTCTCTGCAACACTATTGCAGACTACTTTGAGGGAAAAATCTTATCCTTGACCAAAGATTTCCCACAACCCCACAGTAATGAGGAGAACAAGGTCATTAATTCCGGACTAAAACTCAACACCTTTGCCTCCTTTCAACCGGTAAGCAAAGAAGAAACGCAGACAGAAATCCTTAAACTTACATCCGGATCTCCCTTTGATCCCTGCCCTCCGCTAGTGCTTCATTCACTAATAATGGTTGTTAACCCATTTATCAATAGCATCATAAACTCCTCACTCACCCTAGGTCTGGTCCCTGATGAATGGAAAATCGCAGCAGTCAAACCCCTGCAAAAAAAAGCACTACCGGACCCCGCTACCCTTACAAATCTCCGTCCGATCTCCCTACTCCCAGCCTTCTGTAAACTTACAGAGAAAGCTGTTAACAAACAACTTACTGCCTTTATGGAAAATAATAACATCTGGCATCCCAACCAGGCAGGCTTTAGAGCCCAACACTCCACAGAATCAGCCCTGATCTTTTCCTCCGAAACCCTCCGTGGAGCATTAGATCAGGGAAAGAAAGCAGTCCTGGTTCTATTAGACCTTTCCGCGGCGTTTGATACGGTGTCCCATGCCATTTTATTAGACCGACTAGCCGCGGCAGGAATTGTTGGAACCGCATTAGACTGGATAAAGAGCTTTCTTGTGAATAGAAGACAAGTTGTGGTCTTAGGACAGTACAGATCAGAGGAAAAGTTAGTAGGATCTGGAGTTCCTCAAGGATCCTGCTTAAGTCCCACACTTTTTAACATATACATGGCCCCGCTAATCACTCTTATCTCATCCTTTGGTATTGACACCATTGCATATGCAGATGATACCCAGCTCATCCTAATACTGGAAAATGATTCCCAAGAAGCCGAAAGAAGGCTCCAAAGCTGTCTTACCGCCACTTTCAGATGGATGAACTTGAATCATCTCAAGTGCAACACTGGGAAAACAGAAATCCTTCCCTTTGGTAAGGATAATTTCTTCAATCCCTCAGTATGGTGGCCGGACGATGCCATTGCTCCCCCTAGCACTGCCTCCTCAGTCCGTAACCTAGGGATCAAATTTGACCCCACCCTGAGTTTCAAACAGCAAGCCACAGCCGTAGCAGGGACCTGCTTCGGAATCATCAAAGGACTCAGGAAATTCTTCGACCTAATTCCCCTTCCTGCAAGGAAAACGGTCGCAGTAGCCCTTATCACCTCCCGCATCGACTATTGTAATAGCCTATATGCAGGGACTAACAAAGAAGTCCGCCATAAATTACAAATTGTACAGCATGCGGCTGCCAGATTAGTACTAGGATGGAAAAAGAGGACCTCAGCTACGGCAGCAATGAACCTTTTACACTGGCTGCCCATTAACAAAAGGGTGCTCTTTAAAATTCTACTGATCACCTTTAGGGCTTTCAATGGAAAGGGACCCAACTACATTCTAAAAATGTTTAAACATTATAACCCCATGCGATGCCTTAGGTCTCAAACGGCCAATCTTCTTACCATTCCTAAGTTCAGACTCAAGACTAAAGGAGGAAAATCTCTGGCAGTACTTGGGTCCAAGGCCTGGAACCTTCTTCCCTCCTCCCTCCGTCAAATCCCCACAGAAGCGACTTTCAGAAAGGCCCTCAAGACTTGGATTTTTGCTCTCCCTGAATGGCAGTGCAAAAATCTAGTCTAATTACCTTCCGCTTGTTTCATCATCAGGATCTGATTCTTCTCTATAGCGCAAAGATGCTCCCTGGAGTGCAACCTGCGCTTTATAAAAACCCCATTACATTACATTACATTACATTACTATGCCATTGAATTTAAGCTAGCCTGGCAGATTAAGGGTGATACCCCAAAACTTATCCCAGGATGTTTGTTTCCGGTCCAGGGAAGACCTGGCCTGGCAGTTCGGGCTGGACTCCTCCCATGGGAATCAGGGTCAATACTGATTTGCATATGGCTGGGTCCAAACTGGAATGGCATGGTGGGAAAAAACGATGGATTTAGGCCCAGATCTCTGTTCTGGGGTGAATGTTTGACAATGTTCACAATTTCGTCCATCATCTTTTTGTGTTGTTATAGTCACCCCAAGTAGGAAGGGTATGTCCAGACGTGGCTGATGAGGGGTGAAACACCGAAACCGGTCAGGATGCCTCTACGGCACAGGGAGGACCTGGCTTAGCAGTTCGGGCTGGGCTGATGAGGGGTGAAACACCGAAACCAGACAATGCTAAGGAACGTGGAGAGAAGGAACACTCTATTTGTTGAATGCTTGTCATGAGCAACTTATTTTGTATGAAGCTTTCATGAAATGTTTGCTAAAATAGCTGTGATTGTTGGGTCATCCAGTGTTAGTGTATAATATTAACTCCATTCCTGACACCTCGTAGAGTTTACTAATCTAAATTCTTCAGTGCCAGTTAACTAGTAGCAAGGCATTTAAAGAGGATAAACAGAGGATAAAAGAGGACAAACATTGATGTCCTGTTTGGCTAGTAACATTGTGAGTTGTTTTCCTTATGCACAATAATTGCACTGAGTAGGCTAATTTGGTGAACCCTTGGCTAATAGGTGTGTCTTAGAGAATATACATGTTACAGAAACTTGACCAAAGCTCTATTTTCCACAAAGTTCATTAGGTCGAGCATTCAAGACCTCTTGTATTTACTTTAGTATATATTTATATGTGTATGTACTTTGTGGGCTCTGGAGATCAGCCCTAGGACTTTTCTGCTTCCGCTTAGGGACTTTGTTTTCCTGTTCAACTGTTACTATTTACCTGTCTTGATAAAAAATGACCATTAGAGGTCAGATGTACTTTGTGGGCTCTAGAGATCAACCCTAGGACTTGTCTGCTTCGGCTTAGGGCCTTTTTTTTCCTGTTTAACTGCCTCTATTTAACGGTCTTGCTAGAAAACGACCAGTAGAGGTCAGTAAAATACCAGAATCACTTTAGCATTCTCTAGATTCCAGTCCATAGAAATTGTCTTCCACGCGCACCCGTAGACAATATTTTTTTCAAATCCTGTATTTTCAGTGATATGACCACCAAAGGCCCTGGTTTTATACTAAAAACAGAACTTTGGACTATACCATTTCCCGCTGAAAGGCAATATTGCTCTCCATGTGTTCCCATACCTGCCGTTTCACGCAGTTTGGTGCTTACTTTCCCTCCATGTTAAAAAACAGTAGATGTTTCAGCACCCAGGCTGCATAGCTAAATACATATAAGGTCCCAAAGGTGAGACCGATTGCATTGCAAATGCTTGTTTTTTTAGGTTGCTCATAATCAGAGGAGTGTAACATAGCTTGGATTGGGTGCATCCTGCAACTAGTCACGCAAATTTCATAATGATTTAGAACTAATATTTTCAATTGCTTGTAGAGATATTAGCATTCATGTATGTAGACAAAAGGAACATATACTATCGAGATGATAGTATATGTTTCCTCTTGTCTAATGCATACTTAAGGTTACTGTATGTATGTGACAATTTGTGTATTTTCTTTTGTTTCTTTTTGTAGTTTAATCTTAAGGATATTTATATTTTACATGTAATGTTTAGAAGATGTATGTCATATCAGTTCTTACACGATTTTGGGGAATATTTTCTGAGGGGAAGCATATAATGATATGCATCTAATTAACAATGAAGTTCCCGCTCACATGGAGTGTCACATAAAGTTTTACATCTACTTTGTATGCTTTGGCAAATTTCATTCAGGAGGCGCTTTGTTGTGATGGGTTTCATCTTTGCAATATACGTATGATGAACAGGAGATAAAACTCAATTTTCATGCAGACTCTATAATGACAGCAAAATGAACAGATGATGGACGGAATGCTGAACAATGCAAATATTCACCCCCACTCAACATATCTGGGTTTAATCCATCTTTTTTTGCCCACCACACCACCCCAGTTTGGACCCAGCCATAGGCAAATCAGTCCTGACCCTGCTCCTCATGGGAACAGTCCAGCCCGAACTGCCAACCCAGGCCCTCCCTGGACCGGAAACAAGCATCCTGGGACTGGTTTTGGGGTATCACCACTCACCAGCCAGGCTAGATTGAATCCAGTGGTGAAGTGAGCACGGGACACATGCCCGGACAAACCCTTTCCACTTAGTGCTACAAATGCAAAAACAAAAGATGATGGACAGAATGCTGAACAATGCAAACATTCACCCCCAGACTACAGATCTGGGTTTAATCCATCAGTTTTTGACCACCACGCCACCCCAGTTTGGACCCAGCCATATGAAAATCAGTCTTGACCCTGCTCCTCATGGAAACAGTCCAGCCCAAACTGCCAAGTAAGGTCCTCCCTGGACCGAAAACAAGCTTCTTGGGATCGGTTCAGGGGTATCAGCCCTCATCATCCAGGCTTGCTTGAATCCAGTGGTGCAGTAAGCATAGGACCCACATCTAGGTATACCCATCCCACTTAGGGCAAACAAAGCAAACACAACAAGAGGATGGATGGAGTGTTGAAACTTTGCAAACACTCACCCCCAGTCAAGAGATCTGGGTTGAATCCATCATTCTTTTCCAAACATTTATTTAAGGCCAGTTAATATTCTGATGATTAAAGTAAGATTGACAAATATGCAATTGAAGCAAAGAAAAGCTAAAATACATGACAGAAAAAGACATGACAGGCAAAGCTCCCAGTGAGAGGTAAATTAGAGAAAAAAAGAGAACAAGTTCTTGAAAGCAAAAAAATCCTCCAACGACTGCACTCTACATTCTCCTGAAAATACATAACATCCTTGAAATCCTCCTATGATGACTAATTGTTTTGGTCTTAGAAAATCTATGAAATACATTGCTTTTTGAAGTCCAATCGTTTGTGATTATGATCAATTTATATATAAGGGACTCGACACATATGATAAAAGAGTATACTACCGCGTCGCCCTGACAGAGTCCCCGCCCGCCAAATTCCCAGATGCCCACAGGCCCAGAGGACATCTCTAGCGCTGTCAGGAACAGCAGTTCCTATCAATTAATTGTAAGTTTGATGGAAGGTTCCAGCGACATGACGGCTGCAAAGTAAATGTTTATAAAAAAATCTAAACCCAAAGTGGGATTTTGTTTAAAAAAATAAAAAAAGCCTCCCTCGCCATTGGAGTTTTCTCCCACGGCGAGGCGGCATGTTACAGTTTTCACTGCCCCATTACACCAAGTTTAACTTGCGGTGAGGGGCAGGGAAAATTGGCCATTTGTTTGCCCACTAAAATCAGGTGGGCAGACACATAGGCAAACCTCCAACACCTCTTACTCCGTTGGGCCGTCAGAGGTTTATGGCACCAGCAAAGACAGAGTAGTCTCCACCATCGACATAATGACGGTCCGCCCATCTCCAAACGAGGCAGGTGGACCTTCAGTTTGTCAGAGAGGGTACTCTGTCACCGTTGTGATGAAGTACCTCTCCGCCACACTCTAAATTGGCCCCTTGCTGTACAACAACCTTAGAATGGCACAGATATGTCAGAGTTTATATTACCCTGTCCTAAAAAGATATACCTCAATGCAAAACACTGTAAGC
The DNA here is from genome assembly GCF_964204655.1 of Triturus cristatus. Lineage (NCBI taxonomy): Eukaryota > Metazoa > Chordata > Amphibia > Caudata > Salamandridae > Triturus > Triturus cristatus. The sequence goes on from NC_140581.1 coordinate 272,428,855, forward strand.
AACTTACTCATTCAAGTACAGATATTGTTCATTTTGGAACTGGCCAGACTGTCACTAAACCAAAAGTACTTGATGTACAAGGACAATTTTATCCTCAATCGAACTAAAACCCACATTAACTTTTTGGGCCTGGAAATGGATCATTAAAGTAATGCCCTTCTCGCATCAGTATTTACTGAACACTGGCAAGAACACTGATAAAAACAACCTTCTTCACTGTGAGAGATACCATCCTCGAAATGTATGTGATAACCGCCCTATGCACACGTTTTGCAGATTTGGAGAAGACGACACAGAAGAGGAGATTTGCTTACATGATTTGATAGTGTCTGCAATACACCAGTGGAAGGAAGTAACCAATGGCGATTGGTGAAACAAACAAGGACAAGAGATTACTCTGAGAGCATATCACCCCTCAAACAAGATCGCATGAACCCTCTTTTCGGTCACCAATGTTTTGCTAAACGTGAGTTGAGATTAAAAAAAAGGTAAGAGAGATTAGCAAATTAGCATGATCACAATACATTGGTAACATGCATTGACAATCCACTAGTCACCAAGAGAAGAGGGAAAAACTTTAGAGAACGATTTGTGGGAGCTTACGAGCCATTACAAAAATCTGCACTAAGACGCTCACTGGAAGATGGCAGATATTAGTGGACATTATAACTGTGGGAGTGGCTCAGTTTTCATATTTACAGCACGTATGAAAAAATAATTAAATACTGTTAGCTAATGATGCCCCTGGCTCAGCTTTCCAACTTTAATTCCAGAAACACGGCATACATTAAAGCAACAACTAAATGAAAGCTGTCTATATTGAAGGTTCCCTTGCCTTCGATAAAGGTCAGTTTTTGTTTCTATACCAGCTATAGGCTGGATATAGAGAGCAAGGGGGCATTCATTATAGTCCTTCTTTACTTTCTACGACACAGACTGAAAGCAAGGACTAAGATAATGGCTTCCTTGCTGCCAGACCTTCTTTTAAAAGAGAAACAAATAGAGACCGGTTTTACAGGCGAGGGAGCCTCCAATGCTGATCACCTATCGGTTGTAGGAAACAAAAAAAACATTAGATAACCTGGCCCTGGGAGCACTAATGAGAAGCCACTGAGAGGGAAGAGCAGGCAGGGGACATGTTAAGGGGTTGTAGATGGGACGGGGCATGGTTAAGCAGGAAGCACAAGAGGTCTTGTCAGGTAGGGAAATAAGGAGCAGGCAGGGGAAAGAGGGAATGGGATGGAGAAACAGAAGGAGTGGCAAGCTGGAGCAAAGAAGAGTGAGGCATATGGAAACATACCTGAAGGAGCAGACAGAAAGGTCTATAGTTAACTAGTTTAATTCAAACCCTGTATTTGTTGTGGTAAGATACACCCTAAGAGCCAATAGTGGCAGGTGAACAAGCTGTTCTCCTTAGGGCTGAGTCAAGATGTGATTGACGGTCTCATTCCAATCACTGATAGAGGCTGGTCAAAAAGCCAGTGTTTGAAGAGGGTGGGCCCAGAAACCACGCTTGTAAAACAAGCATTGGCATAGCTAATAGATCTTGCCTTTGCGGCCTCATAAGTGTTTAGCCGAGCTGCACATTATCCTGGGTGCTGGGTGCTGTGCCGCCAGGGATTGAATAGCTATACAATTAATAAACACTGGGTCAAGCAGTCTGATACAGGAATTCAGTGCTTGTTTGACACACGGAATGGGAAGTGTATCAATCAAAATGCACAGTTTAAAACTTTTTGCAAAGGACACACAGCTGCCCCTGAGCCTTACAACGAGAATAGAACACTGGGCAAGCAAGCAACCTCATGATTATACAAATCTTTTATCCGATCACGTGAGTGCAAGTTCAGATAGGCAAGGTTTAAGTTCAATAGGGTGCTCATTACAGAGATGTTAACTAGACATATGTCCATAATGGGCTAAAGCAAGGATGCACATTATGCCCCAATTTTTTTAATTTAGATGTTTCAGATCTTCCTGCTTTTAAAAAGGTGTACACCAGTTTTCCCTACATTTTGGATGGGTGCATACAATATTTTTTTCAGCTGATGATCTGATCTTCATTGATAAAATCTCACTGGACTACAGCAACGTATACTGGTATCGTTGAGTGTAAAAATATAAATATAAAAGGAGTTTCACTAAAAGCAAAAGTACGATTTTGATAATGGGATTTAGAAATTCAATGGATGGTGAGCAGGCAACCAACCACAATAATAAAAGCATACAATTGCTTTAGTATTTATTTTAAGACTTGGTCACCCCACTCCCAAATGTTATTGTTGAGCACTAAATGTGCAAAGAGCAGAAATGGGGGTACGTAATTTTGTGCTGTCGCTTATGGTCAAGTTCTAAGTTTACTCTTGTATGATTAATTTAACCTTGTGCTACTTTCTAGACTTACTCAGAGGGAAATGTAACAAGTCACTGAACAAATAATACTGCAATGAGCTTAAAACAGTTCCAAAACTGAAATTGCACTATTTGAGGGTATAACGGAGAAGCCCAGTTGAATGAATGAATAACACTTAAAGAGCTCAAACTGCATCCCTAACATGAGTACTACTGGAGCTGAAAGACAACAGCAGGCAAGGCAGGAATTAGGTATGTTTAAATAGGCAGGGTTTTTTTGTGGTTTTTCTGGAATGACAAGCCTAAGTAGCAGAGGGAGTAGGTTCCACATCTTTTCAGTATCGTAAGGACAGGATCAACCACCACTTAGGCCTTTACGGACTCTAATGAGAGTAGGTGGCAGGAAGCATTATTCCGAGACCGTTGACTAGAGGCCTGAGTGGGAGGGCAGTGGGAAAAGTATGACTGAGAGAAGCACGACTCACAGAACAGTGGTATGCGTTCATGGGTCAAGCATGGGTGATATTCATTTGATGACAACGAGAGCCTAAAAAGAGAACCGAGACACAGAAGCCAAGCATGACGAGGTCTGAGTGAAAGGATGGAACGCAGTAGAGAATGATGTTATGGATGAGCGACAAGGGAGTAAATATGAAGTTGGACATGCGTTAAGTACAATGAGGTAGCAGTTAGTGGCAGGAGGGAAATGTGCAGAGGAAGAGCTAACCTACAAATAAATTGAGAAGTATGAAAGAGGTACGGACGAGTCAGTGTTTTGGCTATGGGAAGGGGACAGGCCGAAGAGCTACTACAGGGTAAGTGTTGCGAGTATGGGATGGTGGGAGAGGTGCCAGTTTGAAAGGGTTTTCGGCTAATGTTGCCAGAAGTAAATCAGGAGGGAAATGTATGTAAGCCTGGTGTGAGGGGTTAGAATGAGGATGGGCAGTGTTGAATAGGGAAGTACAGCAAGTATGAACCCGGTGGAGAGGTGAATCTGGAGCACAGCCATGACAGAGGTGTGAGTCAAGGTTGGGACTGTTGTGAATGAATTTGTTCCACAAGGAAGTGTAATGACCCAAAGAGGCTTATTGTGAGCGCTACCTCTACACACACCCCCCTTAGGACCTGTCATGTTCCAGGCTCCTTTCAGTGCGGAGAGCTTTCACCTGGATGGGGCATGGAGATGGCCTCATTAGCGTTGGCAGAGCCAATGTTGAAGATGACCACGGCTGACACGTTGTGCGTGTGCGCGTGCCCGATCTTGTCCCGTAGGTGCTGTTGCCCTTGGGGATGAGTGCCATTGCTCAATATATAATGAACAGGCTAATTTTAGATTAACAATACCTTATATACGTTATCAGAAGATAGACTACACTGTTGGTGCAGACAGGGCCTCAGCCAACTTTATCACAGACACACCGCCATGCCCGTAAAGTCTGACCAAATTAAGGCTGGACATATGAGCTCCCTATTGGTACACCATCCTTATCTCAAACACCTACCATGAGTAGATGAGATCATTTACATCTTCGGTTGCTAAAGCTTACCATTTAATTTCATACTAACCCTCACTGTAAACCAGGGCAACATCTAATAAATACCCCATAAAAAACATAATATAAAAAAAGTTGAACTGATGCATCTATTCTGTCAATGGAGATATTGTCTGCAAATCTACATGCAGATTTAACTCGCATGGGCCTCAAGGTGTCTTCATGCATAGCACATCTGGTGAGTAATTGCTATATCGTATCAGCAATCCTTGTAAGAAGGAATACCAGGCGCAAATCGTCTTTGGACAAGTACCCCAGTATGAGCATGTGTGGCAGGTGTTTGGCTGGAGCTAATAATGGAGAATTTAAAGATATGGCCAACAAGCCTCATTGAACCCCTTTCTCAACACTCCTAAATCCCTCCAAAAAATTGCATCAGCTAAATCATGCAACACCGATTCATTATGCATGAAACAATCCGCACGACAGAAGGGAGCGCTAATAGACTTATTTCCATCAATTTTATAAGCTACATTGAAAGCCAATTTAAGTTAAAAAGTTCTGAACGAACTGACGCAACTTTACCTAGCGGCTAGATAGTGCCGGGCTGTGCTGCACTTGACCTATACAGTACAAACAAAACTTGTTTTCCGTCAGAGCTTCACGAAGCTCGCGTATGCCAGCGCGAGATCCTGCTGTGGGGCCGTTTGGATCCCCATTTAACTCTTCACTTTGGCCCATCCCTTGCTCACAGTATTGGAATGTGCCAAACAATATGCTTTTTGAAGGGAAACTGGAGGGTAATTTATCTTCTTTATGTGTGTTAAGCAGAGCAGGAGGGAGAGGCAGGCAGGGGATTCACAGCAAGCCATTGGCGTGCTGATTAGTAACAGCTGACAGTCTCAGACCAAGACTCCCTTTCTTAGTTACCTCATTGTGATGGGCGAGGACAAAGAGCCGACTGTCCCAGTGCCAGGAATTAGAAACCCAGGAGCACAGAAAATAGCAGCTCAAAATCCTCGTAACAGGACACTGCCGCTACCTGCACAATTGGATTCCACAGGGACTCCATTTTGTGTTCAAGGCTTTCAGGCTGGTACACAAGAGGACAGAAGATTCGGCTGAGGTCAAACATGCGCGCTCAGGAAAGCCGTAGTTAGCGTATCAGGGTGGGTTGGCCTTAGAAGACAAATAGGCATTTTATGAGCTGAAATGAGCTTCAACAGTTGGGAAGCCGGGTTTAGGTGAGGAGACCAGCTGAATTAAATACTTCAATAAGTGGTACATCACTAAGTCAAAGCGAATATTTGTTATTTTTCAATGTTTTTGGTGAAAACTCCAAGTTAGTTTTCAAGGCAATACAAAAGTTTAAGCATCTTTCAATTTGCTCAGCAATACTTCATTATGGTGATAAGGTTTAAGAATGAGGTTGTACGTTGCCAAGTAATATTTTATTCGCCATCCCTGGGTGTCATCAGCAATTCAAAAAAGACTGTTTGAAAGTTGATCTGAATTTCTGAATTTTTGACCGACCACACAAAATATATTGTGTCTGGTCGTACATTGACAGGGCTCTGGGTGGGACAATCCATGGCAGATCTACCTGCAAACACCACAAGAATCAACACATTGTACCTCTCTGCTGAAGACAAACTACCCTGAAAATCCCCACCACAGCATTTAAGAAGGCAATAAAAGAAAATCGCATACAATTAATGAACAACCGAGGTAAGAAAAAAGACCACAGAGCTGTACAGGAAACGTATTTACCAGACAGAGAAAAGGATAGAATTGCATCAGCCCAAATATTCAGAAGACAACAACTAACATGAATTATAATTTACTAAGTAAGATTGCACATACACACATCAAGAGATCACACCCAACCTATCACAGAAACACTTATACAAAATGAGGAACCTCAAAGATATATCACCCGAGGATGCTTTTAAAACAGGTGATTAAATCACTCTGTCGTTTTCCCTGAATATATTAGGTTTCATCTGGGAGGTTTCTTAAGCCCCAAAAGGAAGCTGCGTCTTCTTCAGAGAAAAAGAAAACTGGTGTGTCTCTCACACTCCTGCTGAGTTACGGACCGGTAAATCGGTGTGTGTACACACACACCATATTTTACAACACATTAATAAATATATTCTACTACAAATAAAGCAAGAAAGAAATACTGTCATAATTCTCAACAACTCATCTAATAAAATGAATAAAAGGGTGAAGACTAAATACACCCCAATCATAATTGACCACACATTTCTAACTGTGCAGCACTTTACATAAATGAGTTCGCATGGGGAGAACAAAGGAGATTATCACCTAAACTCCCCAAATCATTCTTACCGTCAGTGTCCATTGCAATCATTGCCCAAAATATAATGTGCAATTGGCTGATTATTTGATTAGGGACACCTTGGGCCCGATTCACAAAATTAACTTAAGACAAAATCCTAAACTTACTACTTTTGGTATTCACAGAATGCACTTACTACTTTTGGTATTCACAGAATGGATTTACGACTACTAACTTTACGTCCGCACTCGGGCCGGAAATTCCGTCCCGGAGGCGGAGCTTCCGGGCCGGAGGCGGAGCTTCCGGCCCGGAGGTGGGGATTCCGGCCAGTGGCGGAGATTTAGCCATGGCCAAAATCTCCACCTCCGGGCCAGAAGCTCCGCCTCTGGCCCGGAAGCCCTGCCTCCGGCCAGGAAGCCCCGCCTCCGGGCCGGAGTTTCCGGCCCGAGTGCAGACGTAAAGTTAGTAGTCGTAAATCCATTCTGTGAATACCAAAAGTAGTAAGTTTAGGATATTGTCTTAAGTTAATTCTGTGAATCGGGCCCCTTGACTGTATATGTGATAATATCAAAGACTACAGTGTTGGTGCAGACAGGATCTCAATTACACACCTTTATGCTCGCAAGGTCAGACCGTCGGTCAGGCTGGACATAAAAGCTCCCTATTGGTACACCTCCTCATCTCATACACCTACCATGGGAAGATGAGGTCTTTGACATTTTTGTTTGCTAAAGCATTACCATTTAATTTCATACTAACCCTCACTGTAAGTCATAGCAACATCTACAAAATCTCCCATAAGAACCTAGTATAAATGAAAATGGAACTGATGCATCTATTTTGTCAAAGGTTAGACTGCATTCCTTGCAATAATCAGGTATATGCAGAGAGGTGAAGCTCAATGGGCCTCAGGGTGTCTTCTTGCACACCTTGTTTGGTGAGTAATTGCTTTTTCTCGTCAGCCAGCCTTGTTTGAAGGATAATGCCAGATTCAAATCGTATTTGGACAGGTACCCAGTGGGAGCATTTGTGGCAGGTGTATGGCTGGAATCAGTAATGAAGAATTTACAGATACCTACAGAAAATCTCACTGAACCACAACTTTCTCGACGTTCCCATTCCTCCCAAAAAATAACATCAGCCAACTCAGTCAGTAAAAGTTAGTTCTGAACTGACCAACTCTACCTTACCTAGTGACTATATATTGCTGGATTGTGCTGCACATGTTACAGTACCAACAAAACGTGCTTTCGGTCAGTGCAAGATCATGCCTTGGGGCCGTTTGGATCCCCATTTAACTATTCACTTTGGCCCATTTCTTACTCACAGTATTGGAATGTGCCAAACAATATGCTTTTTAAAAAAGAAACTGGAGGGTCCTATGTTATAGTAAGCTGATTTATATCTAGGCCAAATCATGTAAAGGCCGTTTAGACCCGTCAGTCTTAGAGTGGTCTTCCCTCAAACATTTTGCCTTCACCCTTCCTGTTTTTCTGAATTCATTTTTGTTGGCCTTAGGACTCTTGGCACTTTACCAGTGCTAACTAGTGCCCAAGTGCTTGTGTTCACACACCTAAGACATGGTGAAATTGGCGTACATCTGATTGGCCTATTTAATTTACTTATACGCCCCTAGCAATGTGGTGTACCATATACCAATGGCTGGTAAATTAACAGCTACTAGTGGGCCTGCAGCACTCCTTGTGCAGCCCACTTGCATAGCCTCTTGAAACATGTCTCAGGCCTGCCATTGCAGCCTGTTAGAAGTTTTTACCTGCCAATTCAATTTGGCAAAATATTTCCCTTGCCAGGCCTAAAACTCAATTTTTAATACATTTGTCACACCTAAGGTAGGCCCAGGGCAGCCCACAGGGCAGGGTGTGTTGTAATTAAAATGTTGGACATGTACTTTTAAGTTTTACATGTCCTGGTAGTGAAAACTCACAAATTTGTTTTTGTCTAATGTGAGGCCTACCTCTCCCATATGATAACAATGGATTACCATATCACATTTAAGTGCTAAGTTTTGATTGGGAGCAGGTAGAAAAGTCATGTTTAGTGTCTGGGGAATTGTAATTTAAAATCCTCTTTAATTGTAAACTTGGATTTAAAGTCACAATTCTGAAAATGCAACTTTTAGAAAGTTGGCATTTTCTTGTCCTAACCGTTTGGTGCCTGAAGGCTGGTCCTGGGTCACATGACTAGGTGTAGTTGGCAGCTGGCCTTTGAATATTCCTCCCAAACAGTCACACAATAGAGGGTCTAGATGTTGCCTGGATGAGGGAAGAGGTGTGGCGCCGCGGCCAGGGTGACTGACTCCGGAATCTGGGGATCACGGTTTGATCCCCGGTACCGACGGCAGATTAGCCCAGCACCATGTGACTCTGGGCAGTAGCTTGCTTAATCTCCCGATGGCCCCCAGTGCCTAGAGACCTTTACGGGTGATTGTTCGCGCTTTACAAATGTGAATTATTATTATCATAGGCAGGATGGGGAGGGGGTGGAGCTGTGCACAGCCTCACTTGCACTTCAAAAGACTGTGCCTCAGACCCACACAACAAACTTCATACTAGACTATTGTGCCAGCAGACAGACTGAGACCAGGGCAGGGAAGCAGGACATTCCAGACAGTTCTGTGGATTGAAGCGTCCAGACGTTTGTCCCTCTTCAAAGAGGGCACCAAGTATTAAAATAGGACCCTCAGACCCACTCTTCAACTCACTTCTGAACCTGCTGAAGGACTCTCAGAGGACTTCTTCCTGCATGTGGTCTGCTGTGTACTACAGAAAACTGCCTTGCTGCACTTAGAAGGACTGCCTGCTACCCAAAGCCTGCTCTTTGCCCTCAGAAGACTGCCCTACAGCTTAAGCCCTACTTTTCTACTTGAACCCAGGACTTCCAGATTTACTCTAATTGCTAGTTGGCTGTGCTCCTGATCAAAGCATCTGGAACTCACACATGGACCCAGCCTGAATGAGTCCTTGCCCTTCAAGTGCTGCACCTCTAGTCCTGGACCCTTGGAAGTGGTGCTAAAAGTGCAGAGATAGTCCAAAACCAAAACTGGCACTTCAAACATTTTCTACCAAAATGTACTCTGAAAAATGAGAGGAGACCAGGGGCTTCCTGCTTGCTGATCTGCCCCAGGTGCATCGCCGGCCGGCCTGACTTCACAGCAACTCCTGCTACTATCTTCTCTGCAGCAGCAAATGCTGTTCAGTGGCTCCTTTCACAAGGGGTATCTGACCTTGTGGAACCCTCATATGCTACAGCCTGGTCACCTCTGGAGATTTTCAACTTCCAAAAAAGAGACTGAGTCAGAACGTAGAAAACTTCATCTCAACTTCATCCAATGGCTCCCAGATGACAACGCCTCCTCCTCAGACACTGCCAGCTGCGCATTCCCGCTAAACTCTTACCTTCTCAGGCATTTTTCTTAAGATTCTTCTAAGTACAAAGGTAAGAGGAGACCGGGCTCAATACACCATGTACCCGCCCTGTGCTCTATGCAGTCACCGATAACTTTTGACTCGCACAAGACTAGATGTCTGCAGTTGGCACTTTGATCTTTTAGGTGCTATTTTACACTTAAACTTTAAAAAATAATACTTCTGGTTCTGCTGATTGTATTTTTGTCATTTTGATGTCAATTAATTTCTTAAAATGTACTTTATTTTCCTAAATAGGTGTCGGATTTTTCTTGTGTTGCATTCTTACTTTATTATTGTTTAAGTGCTGCATAAATACTTTACTTATTGCCTCTTATTGTTCAGCCTCCCTGCTTGTGTGCCAATCTACAGAGGTTTAAGCACAGGTGAATTTAGTGACTTTTTGTGGTTCATCCTGACAGAGATTGTGGCTGTTATTTGAAAAGAGCTAACATACCCCTCAGCCAACAACCCAATTTCTCACAGCCCCACATATCATTATGCCATCAGGCATTAAGTCAGAGACCCATCTCTCAGAATCTCGCTAGCAACTGGTTCATCAGCCTACACCTGCACCAATTACTACTATGTCTATATCTTTATTATACAAGGTAGTTTAGGGAGTGAGGAGGGGTTTTCTCATGCTGTGTTATACAGGGAGGGAATGTTTCATTCTGATTGCAGAGAGCATTCCAAATCAGCTGCTATTTTATCTATCCAGTTTCTGTTGTTTTGAACTATGCAAGGTCTTTTATACTATTGCTAGATTGTTGACACGAGTGCCAGAAAACACATGACAACGGAGCTGTTTGTGCTGGACTGAGGAAGGGACTAGAAGACCGACTGCCCTGGACATCTGACTTACAGCCTAGCCGGGAGTGGCTAAGACCTGGCAAAAGGAGGGATACCCATCTTCCCTACAATGCAGAGAAACAAAGTGCTGTAAGGTAGGTTGTGTTAGGTGGCAGACATGTGAGTGCTGGAGATTGGAGGAAAACTGAGATCCCTAAGAACCCCAGGAAAAAAGGATTATGGTGGGCAGTCTACACCTTAACATCACTGACACTTCAACAGCCTCATAGACCTGCCGACCCGGTACTGTACAAGGGCCGGGTTACCAGTCTGGTCAAATAAAATACACACATGAATATGGCAGAGAACCAGATTTTTGACACTGAAGATGATGGAGCAGCACAAATGAAACTCTTAAAGGAAATGACCAGCAAATTAGAGAAAATAAACCTTAACATTTTAATCTTTTTGCTGCAGAAGCAATATCTGCATTGCTGCTTTACCTGAGTCAATGAAGACTGGCCATCCAAAGGACTACAGTGAGAGAATACTCCTACAGCTGTTTGATCGGCAAACCTCTCACAGGTCTTCGTCCTGAAATGAGCACACTGCACACTGGCACCTAGACCAGTCTCTGGTGCCCCACAGTGCCCCATCTTTGCCAAGCTACTAAACTACAGAGGATGGGGTAAGATATGGAAAATGGCAGGAGGAAGGAGAGAGATTCATTATGCTGGTGCTACAATCACATTCTACCTGGCCTTCACACAAAACATTCAAGAAGCTCAATGAAAATTCTCTAAAATCAAGAAAAATCTACAAAGTATGGATGGATATAATCAATACGCAGCTCTCTACCATGCGAGACTCGAATTCATACTCCAAGTTAAAACTCATATAATTACAGATCCTCAAGCGGCATCAACGTTCCTGAAGAAGCACTGAGCAGAGCAGTGTAAAGGAAGGAGAACACCAAGCCCAAAGCAAAATCAGCAGTACAGCGATTTGGAGTGAACTCCCAATCTTCCTTATTGTCCATAGCCAGGTGATCTTGCAGTGCACGAACTGCAACAAGCACCATGTTTTGTTACTTATATGGTTCTGAGTGCCAAAGTGTGTGTTGGAAAAGTGCCTTTTTTGCAGGGGCACCCTGGATTATTTGTATCTTTTTGCTGCACTCTATTGTTGCAGGCTATAGAACTGTGTGAACTTTACCCCTGCTAACTAGGGGTGGGCGGAATTTGCGGAATTAACCTTCGCAAATTATCGCGAGAATGTTTAAAATTATCGCAAACAAGCAGAAATATCGCGAAGATGCGGAAGTTTTTTTCCGGCATGTTCGCGAGATTTTCTGCATGGTTGCGGGTCGCCAACTTACCCATGTGGTTGCTTGCGGGCGCGGCCATCTTGATTTGAGTTGTTCTCGCGGTGCATGATCGCGAGAAGAAAGACGTGATCGCGCGACGCATGACGTCACTGCGGGCGCGAACTGTCGCGAGACAGCGCAAATGGCTAAAAACAATACAACATCTCATGGAGAACGCGACCGGATCAAGAAAACTTGTCGGCGAACGCAGGGATTCAGGTAAGGCGATCGCGCGCGCGCGAGAATGTATTATTTTACAGCGCGAGCAAGAAACAAATTATCGCCAAGCTGCGGAAACCGGAATTTTTGACATTTTCGCGCTCTCCGCGGAACGCAAAAATGTCAAATTATCGCAATTTCCGCGAACGGAACGAAATTTTTGCCCAGGCCTACTGCTAACCAGTGGTAAAATCTTGTGCTTCTCCTTTCAACATGGAAACATTTATATACACCTGATCGGCATATTTAACTTACCTATAACTCCCTAGGGTATGGTACCAAGGTGTATGTGGGCCTAGATGTGTAATGTCACAAGTGACTGCATCACCCATACTACCTGTCAAAATAACCCCTTTTGACAACCCTTAACCTTCTTTTTAAATATTTATAGGTCGCCCCATAGTTGGCCTTATTGCCCTTAAGACAAGGTGCATGCTTGGTGAACGTAGAACCTGTAGGAGTTTAAAGGTTTAATGTTAAAACTGTCCTTACAGTGGCTAGCCCCTAAAAGCTATTTTCACTGTAGTATTGGCTGTTCCATAGGAAAGCACTGAGAAGCAATATTACAATCTAATACTTTCTTTTGGGAATAGGACTAGCTAGAAAAATAATTAAACATCTATTTTCAAGGGTTATTAAAAATGCAATACAATGTGAAGTGAGATTTATTCCTAGGCATTACAGAAAACTAATGTTGGAAAAGTACCTTTGCACAGGCTGATGTCCCTGGAAGCTAAATCTGTATTTTGCTCTCCAACTTCTGCAAACCAGCAATTAGCATCTGAATGGTGTCAATGAGGTGTGAACTGTCTCCCAGGATGAAATAATGGGCTGACCTGAATGGACAGATATGACAGAATATGCAAGGGGGCTGTCAAGTCCTGCTTGAATGTCACATCTTGCTTGACAGGTTTGCTGGGGTTTTTCTTCGGACACTTGGGGAGACACTTTTTAGAGGGCTCCCTTGTCTATGGTATATATTAGGTGGCACTTCGGCCGGGCCCATCCTTTGCCCCCCAGCCAGTCAGGCCCCAACTGTGGGCCTCTTTTTGACATTACAGTGTCACTGCCTGTTTGAGAGGTCTGCTGGGATTACATATAACATTTGGGGTGCACTTCTAAGGGTGAAGGCATGATGCCCAAACAGTTCTTTTGTATCCCATGTCTGGTTGCTGAAAACTCAGCCTTGTACTACCAGACTTCTGTCACTGATGTTGTTATGGGTATAAGGAGTGCCACAAACTGAAGTTTGGTGTTAGATGTGAGAGGACACTGGGATTACCATACTACACTCTCCATGCACACCCTATTCCTGAGAGCCCAAGTATAGTGTGGCCGAAGACTTTGGCCACCATGAAATTGCCCAAAGGAGTAGGTTTGGCTTTTGGAACTCTTATCCCATTGGCTAAAGCGCACCCAAGGTTCGTTGCCAGCAATAATCTGTGTCAGGCATAAATGTGGCACCTCCAGACACCCACTTCACAACACTATTTGACTTGAGGAACATCAGAAGAGGACTGAAACTGCTATCTGCAATGGTGAAGAGCCCTGGAGGGCTAGACCTACTCTCTCTCTTGTATCCAGGACAACAAAGTGGGCTCCAAGGGTCATAAGAAGGAATTCCTGTTAACTCTATAGCTAACAGAATTCACACAATATTATACCAACTTGTTTTACTGAAGGGAGAGGCTCCAACATCCAAGAGATTCCTAACTAATTATAAAGAGCTATGTTGGCATAGATGGAGATGATGGAGAGAGAGGCCTTGTGCACCCCAGTGAGTTGCAGGAGATTAAACGTCTGATAAAGAGCAAGTCATTGGACTCCTGGTGGAGCTTTAAAAGGAGTTTCAGAAGGAGCTTGCTCCGTTTGGATAAAAATGTATAAAGAGGCATGGAGGATATTGCCTTCATTGCTATTGCAATTACTTTTCTCAAACCTGGTAAGGCCCCACCTCTTTGTGACTCACAGTTCTTAATAAAAATGGATGATTAAATTCTTGCAAAACGTATTGTTAACAGGATCCTATCACTACTTCATGGCTTGGTTTGACAAGAACTGTTTGGGTTCATTTAGGGCATGTCAACGGCAGACAATCTATGAACGCTACTTGCAGTTACACATCAAAGAGACCCAGCAGTGCAGGCTGTGGCCACATTCCTGGATTTCACTAAGGCCTTTGACCTCATTGAATGGCCCTTTTTACTGCTATCAATGTACACTGTGGACATTCTCCTACTAGTTAAGGATTCAGAGCTTAATCTAAACCCTATGAGGAGATACATTGTGAGATATGGCAGGAGGTCAGGACTGACCATTATCTGGAGGAAATTGAACATGCTCCCTCTTGCTAGGGACACTCGCTCTGCGGCTCTGGATGTTCCTATAATAATATGTCAGGACTCATGTGTTTGGTATCTGGTTTTTCAAGATGGAGAAAAACAGAATAGACTGCCAAACCTTGGTGATATTGGCCAGATTACTATCCCTTTTCCAAAACATTCTCTTCCCACTAAGCTGAAAAACAAAGCTAAACTCCTTTATGTTTAAAGTTGCTTGCGCTGGGAAGCCAACCAGACTCAGCTGGAGCACACTGCAGTTACCATATAAAAGTGAGGGTTCACTGCTCCTAATTTTGAGGTGTATCAGTTGGTAGCTCAAATGCAGTTTGCCCATCACTGGTTTCATGATTCCAGACAGGTACCAGACTTGAACACACAAATAATGAAACAGGCTTGCAGACGTAACAGAAAGATCCATATAGTAGAATGTACGATCTGGGGCTGAGCTAGGCTGGATAAGATCTGCAAGACTGATGGGATATGCTACCCCCTTTTGCTGTTACTGCACAACCCACATATGCAAGTTCCCAACTAACCGATAGAGATAAGACAACTACGCACATGACAAATGGACACTCTGGGTGATGTACAGCAATAACAAATGTCTTACATTGCAGTAGTTTGCAGCCAGAGCCCTGTTTGCTGCCCTGGATGTTATGTTACACCATAGTCTTCACAGTACCATAGGCACCGGACCAACCGGAAGAGTGGAAACTACTATCCAAGATAACAGCAAATCCTTACCCTATTAAGCTGATCATTACTGTGTACAATCTTGTGTTAATTGACCCAAAGGTGAATGGCTGCAATTTAAAGTGAACAATGGGCCTTTCAGTTAGTGGATGATGGGACTGAGGAACAGTGGGCATATTGATGTCAGCAAAGCAAGGAAATATCCCCAAACCAGTGAACTTGATTAATACATTCCATTACACTCCTGCAAGTACGGCAACATTTGGTTTGACTGACAGTTCTAGGATGCATAGCTTCCAATGCAGGTTTTTTGTACTTGGCCTGGGACTACCCACAAGTCAGGGAGTACTGGTCCCAAATGTTAACTACAATTTGCACGATGACTGAGGACAAGCTGGCAGTGCCCCAGCTGGTTGACCTGCTGGGTCATGGGAAGAATATTCGTAAATCATATAGAAAATATAGAGCAATGGTTTTGTTGCTGGGGAAGCAGAGAGTTGCCATGTCATAGGGAAGAGGTCGTCCCCATGGGCGCAAGGGCTGGTTTAAGGACCTGATCATGTGTATTGAGCAGGCTGAGGTTTACTCCTCTCTGCTACCGCGGATATCAAAGCCGTTA
The DNA here is from genome assembly GCF_964204655.1 of Triturus cristatus. Taxonomy (NCBI): domain Eukaryota; kingdom Metazoa; phylum Chordata; class Amphibia; order Caudata; family Salamandridae; genus Triturus; species Triturus cristatus. The sequence continues at coordinate 272,444,458 of NC_140581.1, forward strand.
GACTTCAGGGGCCACCTGTGAACTTACCTTTCAGGCCTCGACAAGCAATCAAGACCAGGCTATAATACTACTCGCTCGTCCTCATCGGGGATTATCGGAATGGGGAGCGAGCAATTAAAACGATGATGTGACACTATGATACCATTGAAGTTACAATGTGCATGTAATGTGGTGCATAGGCTACTCTAGGCATGTATGCTATACATCGTAAAGCTCAGTAGCTGGATGTAAAATAATGCCGTTTGTCTCTAAACCTCTATCTCCTTCCTTCTGTTTCCTCTATCCAGCCCCAACTTTCTGCATTATTCCCAAGATTTCTTCCTGGTACAGCCTTCACTGCCCCCTAAATAAGGATTCAGCTCAATATTTATCACTCTGAACCCCACTTCACAGTCTCTACAGTATACAACATTTCAAACACTTCTGGATTTCTCTCCTTATTCCAATCCATTTCCCACTTATTATTTTTCCCATATTTAATATAAAACTGCTCTGCCTAAATCTAATACTTGTAAACACATTTATCTGCAATTCTGTGTCGTGCTTTATTGTTCTCTTTAATTTCGACCACTGTTTAAAGATTGACCTGTGGTGCTGTCTGTCGACACTAATAGAATGCATTGCACCTTGATATTGTACATTCATTGTAATATTCATTCATATACAATCCGTACAGTGCTCTGGAGCCCGCTTGAATCAAACATGTTTAAAAAATAACTTGAAATAATAAAAAAATAAGAAAATTGCTCAAATGTCTACTTCTGATTTCTTTGACGGTGACCAGATGATTAACTGTCACTGCACGTGCTCAGGTGAGAAAAGGAGCCAATATGTTCGTTTGAGTTCTCAGCGACCAATCATCTGCCAACATCTGAATGCAAAAGCTGTGCTCTGCCAATACCCAATTGCTCAATTCGACTGTAAACTACATTACTTTTTCTATTTCCTATTTGAACGATTTGTGCCAAGTAGGGACACCTAGAAAATCACCAATGCAGTAAAAAACAAGTATAACTTAGGATAGGGTGCACTTGGGGAAACGCACATAGAGGAACTGCATATCATGGGGGCCATGAAACACGTAAACCTGAGCCCGAGGCAGGCTTGACCAGTCATGGAGATGCACTTTAGAAATGTAGTGTCCTCCAAATTTACTGCATTTCTATGTGTTTGGGCGGTGTAAGAAGAAAAGTAGGTCATTTTGTTTCCCTCCCTGCCCATTTCCTCCTTCCCTTCCACTGGACCACTGGACAGAAATGTTTCCCTGCACAGGGTGGATTGTGTGGTGTCCACATACGCAAGGGGGCTCTGTGGCTTTCTCCAAGTTGATATATGTGGGTCCCTAAAACATCTTGCATATATCAGATGGACTTGAGGAATCCTGCTGTAATGCCCTATGCAGACTCCTCAAATTTAGACCAACACATTAATAGTTGACATAATGGCAATTATGGTATTTTTGCCAATCGACTAAGGGTGTGTACCTCATTTGCATGTTGTGGAGGATTTAAACACATTAGAATATTAGAATATGAAGTAAGCTATTACAGGATGTGGCATGACAAAACATTAAATAACATAAAAACTCCTGGAGCAAGCCAGCAATGAGGTCAATTATAGAATGGAAAGTTTTGAATATCTTTAAACACTGAAGCTGACAAAGGTCTGTTTTCTCATAATATGGAGTATAGAATTATTTTCTTTTGATCTGGGGGTATTGAATAACTATTCTGCTAGCTGCATGACAACCTTTGCAACCTGCTGGAGGACTTGATGCCAGAGGTATGTGATGCTATTGTGATGTCTAGGTGCTAGCGGGAGGCATGAGGGTGGCAGTGGGATATAACTGGCTTTCAAGTTTAGTACCTTCTCCAGTAGACAGGAAATTATTAGAAGGTTTTATTTTTCCAGACAGATTTCCCCAGTACATGAAAAAATTAACTGTAGAATCCTACATCGGTATCTGTGCTTAGATAGGAACAATTTTGATTACTCAGTAATAACCTGATGCAGCTAACTATTCCAAACCAAACTTTGGAAAGTGTCCTCAGGGAACTGGTTGTTTTGTACAGAAACTAATCCTGACAAAAAGCATGCAGTGAAATATGAAAAGGCATGTTTTACATATACTGATCTTGTCATATTCATGTTATTTAGTTTCTACCGTTGCAGGACATAATGTTAAAAAATATTCTAGTCTTGAAATGCATATGTAAAGGTTTTGTTGAGATACCTTTGCTTAAGATAAGCTTTTATGTCTGTTATGGTTCACCAGACGGAAACTCCTTCAACTATATCACATATTTTCTGACTTGAAGTTTACTACTCTGCAACTGACTCAAAACACACACACACACACACATTATGTTCAGAATTGACCCAAAAGATCCACACAATCATAAAACTCACACGCATTATGTTCTGAAACGGGAAAAGGCATTAACAGAACTCATGGCACTAATATATCCTTACTGCTTGCTGTCGAGGGCTATACCAGTTTTTAAAGGCCCTGAGCCTGCTGCGAGGGCTTATAACGAGGGAGAGGGCCTTTAACAACCAGTATAGCCCGAGGCAGAAGGGTTATAAGGCTATTAGAACCCTAAGGGTAAAATGTTCTAAATTAAAAAGGGAGAAACTAGAAATCAAACACTGAAATGTTGGAGCTCCGGCTTCATACCAGCCATCATAAGATTTGACTACTCCATTGCCTTCAAAGGAGCTCTCAACATGCCAATATTCTAATAAAGCCTTAGAACCTAACAGCCTTTAAAGGCCCACTCCAGCATTAAAGGCCCGAGCCGAAGGTGGGCTCTAAGGCTATTAGAACAACCCATCCCTAGAAGGCAGAATGTTCGAATTTAAAAACAAAGGCCTTACGGAGCCCGAGGGGGACTGAAATCCCCTTGGGTTCCGTGAGGCCTTTGTTCACAGCAACAACTCTCAACATTCCAATGTTCTAATATAGCCTTGGAGCCCGCTGTAGCGGGCTCTACCAGCCATTTATGGCCCCCTCCAGCTGAACAGGCCCAAGCTGAAGGCCTTTAACGGCCAGTAGAGCCTGCTATGGAGGGCTCTAAGGCTATTAGAACATTCTGCCCCTAGGGGGGCAGAATACACTAATTTGTAAAACAAAGACCTTACGGAGCCCGAGGGGGTTGCAATCCCATCGGGCTCCATGAGGCCTTTGTTAAACATTGGAATGTTGATGCTCCGGGCTTCTACCGGCCTTTAGAAGCCTGGAGCACTCCATGTTTTTTTAACACAAATTGTATTACATTTTCTGCTTGTGGTAGTTTGGCATATAATACCACTTTACACTTAGTATTTACCTTATTAACAATCCAGTAATTGCAGTAATCAAAAGCCTACAATAGTTCATTCCATATCTGGACTAGTAGAATAACCAAGGAACTAGATGTACCATAAACTGTAGCCAAAATAACCCAACTTCTCCCCTCCCCCTACCCAACAGTCCTGGAGCAACACAAATCTGTGAGGAAAAGTTTGTCGGGGCTCGAAGCCCTTATCCTGTAATAAAAGCAGTATTGATTTTAGCATCATAACGCTACATGACAGGTTCAGTTTACAGTACATGTGCATATTAGTTAAGCTTTCTCATTATTGTAATTGTGAGGTAGGGTTAGTAGCATTGGAGTCCAGATCAAGATTGTTAAGGGTTTCCAGCATAATGTCCCACTCCATGGCAATTTAAATTTTGCGTATACCTCTGGCTTCCTCCCTCCTTATTGCAACACTTTCAGCATTGCCCCATCGGACCAATTTACTATGCCAGTTGTGTTCCGTGGGCGTTTTTTGGATTTCCAGCGCATAGTGATGGCCCTTTTTGCAAGTATTAAAGCCAGATCCCTGAATCTTGTTTGTACTTTGACGATCTTTTGTGTAATCCCAAAATACATTCTTCTACAGTATTCCCTATTTCCCTTTGTGTGATTTCAGATCAGCTTCCTCCGATTGACATCTGGGGCAACAGTGCTGTTTGTGTGGAAACATTCAATTTAGTCGGGCAGGGGTGAGATAAGCTCTGTGAAAGCCTAGAGCACTCCTTAGTTTTCAATAGAGCTCCAAAAATTCCAATGTTTTAAAAAGAAATTTTGATACACTATAATGCACTAAAATACAGCTACTGCTGCCAGTTTTGCCTTTATTCCTCCCCCCTTGGTGCACACTCAATACAAAACTGAGTGTTGGTGTTTACATAGTAGGGTTAATTGAAAAACTAGATTCAAAAACCCTAAATAATCTTTTTTATCGATACCCCAGGTACCCTGCAAATGATGGAATTCTTTGGGTATATCTGTTAGTATTTTTAACTCTCCACTTTTCTTCTGGATCCCTGCTTATCCAGCTAGATTCTATCTAGGAACGCCCATTCTTTTGGCTGAGTACGCCCTGGTGGTACCACCCGACCGGGATGTGGCTAGGCGCCAATGATGAAGCATGCCACAATAAAGTGAGTGAGCCGCCTACTCTAACATCTTTGAATACCCAAAAGGTATGAAGGAGTAATCCTTCCTAGAACAGGGTCCATATTTTTCTTTCTTCATTCAGTTCAGTTGCTTTTGTGTCTGAATAGTGACTTTGGGAGAATGTAACTGGTCTTATAATCTCTCGCGCTCCATTTCAGTGAATGATAGATATTTGTTGCACACAGATTTTAGAAACAGTTCAATACAAGTTAGTTTAAAAATAAAAAGCTGCAGTAGTTCGGAATGTGTAGAAACATGCAAAAAGATTCTAGCTAATCTCTAACTGTCTAAGGAGTGCAAAAAATAAACATGTTCTCTCTGGTTGTCATTGTAAGCTAGAAAAATAGAGCAGAAGAAAGAAAAGCAACGTTCTGTTTTCGTTGCTTTAAACAGCTGCTTCAATTCTGCTTCATGACCTGACCTGCCTTTTACCTCGGCTGTTGCCTCTGGCAACAAGCATTGTGACATCAGAACTCGACTGCAATAACTTTTAATAGTAGCATTCTGACGTCATTTCAGTTTACAGAATCCTATGTATTATATCAATGATTCTTCTTCTCTGATGTAGATGGCACCGCTTCAGACTTTCAAGTAACGCATATTCCAAGGACATGCTTTATTTTAATAGCAGCATTAACTGTTGCTCAACTACCTTTCCATTCAGTCATTCAATCTCTGACTCACTCAATGACACAATCATCACTTAGTGATTCACTTGCCCCTTCGTTCTTACACATTTCATGGTCATTGGGGAAGTTTTAAACTGTATTGGTACCTCAATTGACAAATTTCATGCATTTTGAGCTTTTGCATCAACAAGACTGTGCCACTTCACCTATGTTGCCCGACTACTTCCCTCAACCATAACTGACGATAACAATGTATAAATATAAAGCCAGTCGTGGCTGCTGGCATGAGTCGCTGGTGGGAGGGGGTGGGGGGGTTCGCACAGAGAAAATTTTATTTTTTTTAAACTCACCTTCCCGGGTCCCACGCTGTCTCAGCTCCTGGTCGGGTCACGTGGAACAGGAAGCAGGCAGCCTCCCTCCCCTTCCCTAAGCCAATCACAGTGCTGCAACGGCAGCGTTGTGATTAGTGGGGGCGGCGCTCAGCCAGGCGCCTATGGGGAGGCCATATTTTCCATGTAGGCTGAATGTAGTCTACATGTAGAAAAGGGAGGATGCGCATGACTGGTTTGGTTGGCCCCACAGGGCCAACCAAACAGTCAGGGCCCGCAGCATTGGGCAAACCACTCCTCCCCTGCCCTCCAGCAGACTCACCCGCCCCCAACCAAACCCTACTGCTTGCTCGCAGTGCGAGAAGCAGAAACATAAAATGGGAGTTTTGCCATTTTATGTTTCTGCTTCTCGCACAGCTAGAAAGCAGTGGGGCGATGCTCCCACGCCCTAATGGAGGAGCCGCCCCTGTATAAAGCACCATCTCTACTTCAAATGGGCACTGGGCTGAACACTACTGCCAGCAGGTGTGGGTTAGCATGCCCCTGCCTGCTCTTTTGTATTTGAGGCCATGAGCAGTGCATTGGGGGTTGGATAAGATATATTTGGCTACTCATCACAACTGGTGAGTTTTAATGTGTATTTGCATTTTGTGAATTAATCATAAACTCACTTGTTATTGGAATTGATTTATTTTTATTAACACACATAATCTGTCTTTTGGGCACTTTTCCATACCTATCTTTTAAAGAATATTACAGTCTGTGATAGCCACTATGTAGTTATGGCTACATTGCGCTCCCCATAGGAAATGCAAATGTTGAACGTTTTAATCTTTTAACATTTGTTCTGTCTGACGGAGATATACAAATCATTCCAGATGTTTTACTCAATCCCACCGACTTGATTTTGCAGAGTTTGGTGGTCATGCATGAAAGAGAGTCAACTTTTGGGGAGGCAGTCCTTTTCACAGCTACTATTGACTTGTAAGTACTTCTCAAAAGGTTCTAGGATATGCTCTGCGGTCAAAGTGTGCTTTGCAAATCCATACATCAAATCAAACAAATCAAACTAACTTTCTCATATTCATTCCCACAGGAAAAATTCTGCAATATGTAGATCAAAAACGCCTCATGGATTTTATGGAAACCTGGATGAAGTGAAGTGACATGAGACGACTCGTGATCCTTCTTTGGTTTAGTGAAACTCAAATGGTCTTGCAATCATGATTTCAAAGTCGGAATTTCTATCAGGCAAACTTAAGGGATTGACAGGAAAAACTCTTCACTGTCATGTCTTTTCTGCCATCTTCAAATCAAGATTTCTTTTCTACTAAACTGGCATTTATGTCAGTTACGCGAGACATGATGGTTGTTATTTAACTGTAGCCCCTGAATGGTGTAAAAATTTCTGAGGATCAAGTATATCAGTACATCTAAGATAAAAAAGAAAATACAATTTAAAATGAAATCACAAGTTTTCAAATCACGATTTTAGTAGCGGAAATATTGAGGTTAATTTGCAGTTTTGGTTGAAAAGGTGTATATTAATGCACATTTAACTTTGGTGCCTTCTCTCCAATTTGCATGAAATGGGGCTGACTTTTGGCACAGTCGCCTTAGTTTTGTTATGTCAAGTTTCATGCACATCATTCATAAGGGTTCAAAGTTATACAGGAAGAATTGTTTTGGTTTATTTATAATTGTGACGATTCTTCACAGAATTCGGCTAATAATGAGCTGAATCTTCGACGCGCTGCGAGTTGGCACGATATAGACGGCCATACTTCTTGCCATGAATGGGCTTCATTCATCCATTCAGGTATGCCTCCCACGTATATGCCTTGTATAATTTGTTAGATAGAACCCCCGGCCCTCCTTCCCCAAAGCCTTGGGTGGGACTTGTCATACACCACTTGTAACTCTCCAGTTTCGGTAAGTACCTTATACACATCCCATGTAATGCCATGGAATTCGTAGACTTGAACACACACTCATTTCAATTATTTCCCCCACAGGCTGTCCATCTCATTCCCCTGTCCTGAAGAAGACCCTTTTTGACATCTTTAACTCATGCAACTTGTCAGGTTGGAAACGTCGACTAATTTTTGGTCCATGCAATAGGCTCTCTAGCACACAAGTTTTTTGTAATTGATTGATTTTCCTAGCTTGACCTCCTTCATTTGATTTGTTAACATCATTTGTACAGTATTGGTTCACCTTGTTGTATTATATACAAACCCTGTCACTTTGACACTTTACTCACCTTGTCACTACAACCACGCCCACATGCGCCGCCCTTTTTAATTGATTTACCGGACAGCTTTCATGCTACGTTTATTCATCAATTTGTTTGAAGGCTTTCAAATATGAATTCAAATTGCTTCTCTATGCATGAGATAAATTGGTTTATTCTCTACTGTGTTCAAGTTCACTTGTCTTTATCAAGTTGTTTTCATTGATTAACTATTATCACAAAGGAATTGTTCTTACGCCTGACAGAACCAATTGTTATTTGTATGATACATGCCCAGGTTCTGAGGGATACTAGGTTACCCCATAGCTTTAGATATGGTATTTGAGTGCAGGGCGAGTGATGCCATGGACAAAGCCCTGTTAGAGTAAAAACGATCAGGTTGAAATGTAAGCAGTACTTTTTAAAAGTCAAATTAACCCTATAGTGCATGGTGAAAAGCTGTGGACAGTGGACTCTGAAGAAAAAGGTCTGAGCGCAGGCCCTGCATACAGTCTGTTGCCGAAGGGAATATTTCCCTTACCCCTACTCATGCAATGAAGCATCCTCAAAGCTCTTCTCATCTCCTTCTCGTCCTCTGGTCTCTTGTCCCTGTCTTGCATTGCTCATTGCGGAATTCTCTAGCCCCAAATGCATGACGGTTTACCGTGTTCTGTTATTTAATAGCCAGCTCACTGAGAACCTGTCACTTTGCACTTTCCCTAGAACATCAAACGGTGTTGCAGATCTCATTGCTGAGAGCGATATCTTAAAAATGTGCCTTCCTCACAGCGCATCTTTTCTGTCCTGGGATTATATCTATTAGTTTCCATTTAAAGCTTTATTGAATTTGTTTTTAAACTGCGCCTGTGGCCACCTTGGGCTTTAATTCTGAAACAGCTGAGGTGCCTATTGTGTGTTCTGAAATGTGAGATGTTACGCGCCGGCCATGCTTCTGGCGATTAACATTTTGGTTTTAAAAATGCCCATAGAGACAAAGAATGTTGCAAACGAGAAATGTTATTTAGACCCTTCACAGGCCCTAACATATTGAATCATGCTTGTGTGGTTTTATGAATGAGGCTTCTGTTCTAGTGTCTTTTCTTTGCTTTGTTGCTGTGACCTTTGAACCTGGTAGCAGTAATGCGGTTAAGTCCAAAGTGGATCACAAGAACAAGCTTCCTGCGTTTCTGCAGTTCTCACGTAGCTCATGCCTGAAGGGGAAACCTGAGGAAGCTCTGCATCTCTCTGGAGCGTTTAAAGCAGGTCCTATAGCCTAGGATTTGATTGACTATCACTAGCATTCGTAATGTTCCCCAAACAACCACAAACCATTGCTATTTACACTCTGTGGGATCCATACAATACTTGATGGGTCTTTATTATGTTCATTTATTTGTGTAATGTGTGCCGCAGAACTATGGGCTGGGTGTAATAAATGGTGTTACGGCTGCAAAGCCTGTGATTCCAAAAATCGCAGGGTTGTTAACCACAAAACCACAAGTCTCAAAGTACCAAAGCCACATTCAACAATGTAATGGATAGAACCACCAGAAAAAGAGCTGTATTTATTTAATGGATAGGACCACCAGAAAAAGAGCTGTATACATTCAATGGATAGGACCACCAGAAAAAGAGCTGTATCCATTCAATGGATAGGACTACCAGAACAAAAGTTGTATCCATTCAATGGATAGGACCACCAGAAAAAGAGCTGTATCCATTCAATGAATAGGATCACCAGAAAAAGAGCTGTATCATTCAATGGAAAGGACTACCAGAAAAAGAGCTCTATTCATTCATGGATAGGACCACCAGAAAAAGAGCTGTATCCATTCAATGGATAGGACGACTAGAAAAAGAGCTATGTCCATTCAATGGCCAGGACCACCAGAAAATGAGCTCTATCCATTCAATGGATAGGATCACCAGAAAAAGAGGTGTATCCATTCAATGGATAGGATTACCAGAAAAGCAGCTGTATCCATTCAATGGATAGGACTACCAGAAAAAGAGCTACACCCATTCAATGGCTAGGACCACCAGAAAATGAGCTCTATCCATTCAATGGATAGGACCACCAGAAAAAGAGCTGAATGCTGTATCAATTCAATAGATAGGACCACAAGAAAAAGAGTTGTATCCATTCAATGGATAGGACCACCAGAAAATGAGCTGTATCCATTCAATGGATAGGATTACCAGAAAAAGAGCTGTATCCATTCAATGGATAGGACTACCAGAAAAAGAGCTGCATCCATTTAATGGCTAGGACCATCAGAAAATGAGCTCTATCCATTCAATGGTTAAGACCACCAGAAAAAGAGCTGTATCCATTCAATGGCTTGGACCACCAGAAAAAGAGCTGTATCCATTCAATAGATAGGACCACCTGAAAAGAGCTGTATCCATTCAATTGATAGGACCACCAGAAAAAAAGCTGTATCCATTCAATGGATAAGACCACCAGAAAAAGAGCTGTATCAATTCAATGGATAGGACCACAAGAAAAAGAGCTGTATCCATTCACTAACTGGGAGATGTTTGTGAGGGTCAGCTTCTATTTTGTGAATGTGAGCTATTGGCATTGAGGGGAGCAGACAGACGGTGCTTTTACGGGACAAGGCAAGCAATCAAAAAAGGGTAAGCATTCTGCAAAGCAAAACGCAAGGATACAGGTCTCCTGCCTCTCGCAGGCCTCCATCCCTACTTTCATCAACCATTCCTTGTAATGTAACGTAAGGTGGATTTTTAGAGCGCCGCTTGTCACCCATGAGGGTATCCAAGCGCACACAGAATCCTCTCTCAGTAATGGTACTGGGGCAGGAATCTGTGCATCTTTCTGAAAGGTCATTTTGCCCTGCGCGGATCTGTATAACTGCTGCAGGGCAAAATGACATTTGAACTGCAAAGCAGTCACTGTTTTTGCAACGTGACTACTTTGCAGCCCGACATTGGGCACACTGGTCCGCTAACTATAACCGTACTGAATGTTCTAGCCGAAGCACTGAAACAAAATACCATACTTATGATAATAACCGATTGCCTTTTAAGTGCTTCATTACAAGCGTCTGACAGAGCAGTAGGAAGTGATGTTAGAGTCATCCAACTCAAATAATTTTATTGATCTTAAGAAGATTACATTTTCCGTGGATCCCAGGCCTGGTGGATCTGTCAGGAGTCAAACCTGTGACTTTCAAGTTATACACAAAATTTCTACAGTGGATGGATTAATCAACTGAGCTATCTTACGGGCTACAAAGTAATTGTTAAATTCTTTGCTTTGATGTCTTAATATTTATATACATTTTAACATTACGCATAAAGTCATTTTTACATCTTTTTTATGACTGTACAAGGATTCATAAGAAATTCTTTGTGGCGCATGAATGAGCCCTTCAATATTATTCCCAATGGCCTTCTGTGTGGTAATTTACCTACCTTTTCCTCACCCCCGCCCCTATGAATCTACTGGCGAACTGCTGCAAGAATTCAACTTCCAAAGCTTGACTGGAAATTAATGCCCCAATCGGGTCTACCCAGGGTCACCCAAGAAACACATTGACAAACTATAGAAGATACGAGATTAAACAGCAATGTTAGCCTGCAACTCCAAGCAACGCAACCACATCAGAGCTGGTTTCAAAACATTTAATCCGCTCCTGGTGGAAGCCAGGACCAAATATGCACCTTGAACAAAGTATTCTGTGCAAGGACCGAGAATAGATGCATAAAATAGCCACACACTACATCCCAGCAAAATACATCTTATGAGCCAAGTACAGCCGGGAAATGTCCATTATAACGCAGGCATTACATCGCAATGCCTTTACAGCGCAGTTTTTACAACGCAAGTGCCTTTACATCGCATGCCATTACAATGCATGCCATTACAACGCATGTCATTACAACGCATGCCGTTGCAACGCATGTCATCACAACACATTATAAGGTTAGTAATGGAGAATTTTAAATTTTAGGGTGGGTATGGGTTTTGGGGTAGTTGGGAATAGTAATTTTTACCCCTACGCTGTCCAACACTTTCCCTACTGTTGCACTCACTGGAATGGGAATAGTAATTTTTACCCCTATGCTATCCAACACGTTCCCTACTGTTGCACTCACTGGAGGGGGAATAGGATTTTTTACCCCTACGCTATACAACACTTTCCCTACTGTTTCACTCACTGCAGTGGGAATAGTAATTTTTACCCCTACGCTATCCAACACTTTCCTTACTGTTGCACTCACTGGAGGGGGTATAGTAATTTTTATCCCTACACTATTCAACACTTACTCTACTGTTGCACTCAAAGTATTATGCGTTATAATGGTATGAGTTGTAATGGAATGTGTTGTAATGGGATGCGTTGTAATGGTAATTTAAAAAAATGCGCTGTAATGGTACGCATTGTAAAATCATGCGATGTAATAGTAGTTGTGTTGTAAAAACTGCGATGTAAAAGCATGCTTTGTAATTGTTTGCATTGTAACGTCATATATTTGGTACAGCCCAGGCTCAAACCAAGTTGAAATGAATAAAGGCGGATGGTAGATCCTTGGGAGTAGTGGGTCACAGCACAGGCTCCCATCCAGTGGCGGCCCATGCAGGCAAGACCGGGGGGTGGGGCTTTGGGGCCGGGTTGGAGGGGGATTCGACAGACGACCACGAGGGGAAATTAAATAAATAATTAATTTTACCTCGTCGTCGTCTGTCGAAATCCCCCCTACCCGGCCCACCACCCCACCACTCTTACCTGCTGCTCCCGTCCTACTACTCGTGAAACTGATAGAGATGAGACTGTTGGCGATGCTGCTGTTCTGACAATAATATGAATGGGAAGCAAGAACCCAGCGAGTGATGCCCTAAATCAGGACTCCCATCGTGGTGACCAATACAAACTGCATCCATCTCCTACACAAGCCCTTTACACCCCACTACAATTTTATTTTTATCCGGAAAAGCATTAGAATTGCCAGTAACCGTACAGCATGTACAGTGGCGGCTACTCCACAATGGCGGAGAAGCATCGCCCACTAGTTCAGAGCCAGCAGCTAAAAGAGTAAATTATATCTTACTATCCTTTTATTTTTTAGCTGCTGGCTCTGAGCCAGTGTGTGCAGGGAGGGGCGGTGTAGGCCATGGGAGGGGGGAGGAGGAGTGGTATGTACACTTGTAAGTGCGCATGCCAGTTTGGAATGCCGTCACAGGGTGGCCAAACTGACATGCTCACTTTGCTTTCTCCAACCCAGCTGGAGAAACAGCACAGACTCCCTGCGCTCGAGCGAATGTCTTTTCAGCCTGCTGATGCCAATCCCCTTGCTGGTCTCATGCTTGTGAGCAGGGGATTGGATGGGAAGTCCATGATGCTGCCTCAGGCACTTCTGGGAGCAGCAAAGCAGGGAAGCAGAGAGAGGCGAGGCGGGCATCATCATGAAGTAAGTTTTTTAAATGTATTAATCCCGTGTGCATTCCCCCCGTACTCCCTCGCGCCCCTTCCACCCGCCCCCAAACTTTTAAATTATATTGGCTGCTACTGAGAATGTAGTAGATGATAGCCCAGTTCCTACCCTGTTATACTATGACCCACATGTAATAGCATTTCTCATATTACTCCTTCCTTCAGAAACATGTTGGCAGTACAAGTTGGCTTATACGTATATTCACTGAAAAACACACAAAGATTAAAGTTATGTTATTGTTAGGTTAAAACATAATGTTTTACATTTTTAAAAATCACTGAAATTGATCAGTTAATAATTGAGATAACAAGTTAATCTTGTGTGCATGGCTCAGTCTTTGAGTAGGGTAGGCTTTAGTGGTAGATTTCAGTGTGTGAGTTGGTGAGCATAGTTTACGCTATGGGTGATCTGTTAGTGTGTGCATTTGTGAGTGCGTGATTTTACATATAGATGTGTGTTTTTCTGGATAAGTGTTAATATTTGGATGTTAGGAGTCCTCTATAGTTGGATGTGTGCAGGAAAGATTTCTTGGTGTGACTTTGTTTGGGAGAGGTATGTTAGCGTCTTCTTGTGCATATTTGACAGAAACACATAAAGATGGCTCCCTTATGAATAAACACAGATAGAATCACATGTACAGCCTTTTTGGAGGGTTTTACTTCTGAAACTGCCTGCCTGGAGCGCCATCTTAGCTCTTTGCCTCCTTCCCCTCTATAAATATACTTCCATGGATGACAACACTCTCTAAATCAGTCATCAGTTACTTCCACACACCCAGTGCTTAATTTGACTCTGGAGTTTCCCGTGCTCTGCACCAGCACTTTGACAGTCTGCCACATGGTGGCACTATTTGTCTAATTTACCAATAAGCACAACAACAGTTGTTTATTAATTAAATATACATTAAAAAGACTAATACCTGCAGCCCAATCCATTGTTAAAGCTCTATGGGCCTGTTAGTGTCTGAATTGTCCCATTTGTAGGACTATGATGGTTAGTCGTTATGCTGGTACTGGCATTGGCAGTGCTGTCAGGGGTAATGGGTGGTGCAAGCTGCTGTGGCCACCTGACGAGGGCCCTGGACCTTATATTTTTTACAAATTAAGCACTGCTTCCACTTGGCTCATCGCCCTACCCTCATTCACTCTTACTTAAATGCACAGTTCTTTGCAATGTTTCCTGCAAAATTAGCATAACACAGTTTAAACAGGCCCATTACTGAGTAAAATACAAAAAGTAGAAAACACACATACTTTGTATTATAGACATAAGTGGAAGTTCAGACTATGGATATATTCCCATAGAAATGCCAATTCATAACATGAACTATGACCAGGCTGAATGTATTTTGTTTGCACGAACAAGGGTCTACCATTGTTCAAAAGTCTCTGATATGATCAGAGTATGTGGGCGAGTAGTAAGTGTGGGTTAGTGGAATTGCTACTGCCACAATGCCGACAGTTGTTCACCGACTATATTTTACAACAAGATTGGCAAAGCCAATAGGTCTCGCCTTTGGGACCTATAGGCTCTGCTATTGTTTTTTTAGCCATGCTGCTCCAGCATACAACAGTGATGTAAAGTATCAAAAAAACATGACACACGGTCGCTTCATTTCGGAGGAGTGTGCACCACACATGCACATGCCTAGAAAATGAAGTGAGCAATTATTTTTTAATGAAGTGCCGGTGGGGGGCAAGGAACCGGGGGTGAACACATTGGGTCCTGCAGGAGTCACACAGTATCTGAAGCACACATTCGTTTGTTTGTTTTTGACCCCGGGGGTGTCCCCTTGGGTCCTCCTCACAAGTGCCAAGGGATGAAGGTACTCTGCCCCTTTTTATGTTTTTTAAACATTTCTTCAGGACACAGGAACCAAGTCCACATGTCCTGTAATAGTGGCTGCAACATTTTTCTTGAATTTGCAGCCACCCAATTAGATTGATTGGTACTGCAGAAACGCGACAGGTCCAGAGGAACCATAAAAGCCGGCTCGAGAAACAGCTATCTTGGCCAATCAGAGGTCCTTATTTTTTATATTAATGGTACCGCGGGACTCCCGCTGGACCAACCATTCAGATATCATCTGTGAGTTGTCATTAGTGATGTTATTGATGATTCCATTTGACAAGTCTTGAGTGATGTAATATGTGAGGTTGTAATCAGTGCAAACCCTCTCCCAATCTTAAACCCTAAAAAACTCTTACTACCCCCAACTCAACTCATCCCTAAACTCTAAAAAACCTTCTGCCCCTTAACACCACCCATCCCTTAATCCTAAAATCCCTTTACTACCCCTCAACTCTGTCAATCCCTGAATCCTAAACACTCCTCAGTATCAGTGCGCACAGTTCCAGTGCATGCTGTGACGCATACAATACTTCACAGACTAGCAATGCTGGCACAGATGAACTCGCAGGCTCAATGCTGAGAGACCCCAGCAGGCAGTAGTGCCCATTCCAAGTGAAGAAATACCCTGGCCCTCCAAAGGATACAACAACCAAATTAGTCTAGGAACTTGAAGATTGAAATATAGGAAAAGGACCACTTTAGCCTTTGGGGGTTCTTCAGGTAGGCTACTTCCTTGTACAATACAAGCCACACATATTTAATACAAAGTTCACATACTGAGCGTCCAGAAAAAGGGTCCTGATGACGTTCCATTGGTTCACACAATATTTATTGCCACAATCCCACCTATGTATTTTATTTGTGAGACTACCTTGGTCCACAGCCCCAGACTGATGAATTTTCTATTTCTGCATCAGTCAGTGCTCCCACCTGCAAGAGACTGATGTGTATATGCTTTAGAGCTTTTTGTGGCTGTTCTTAATATGAAACCAGCTTCCTGTGGTGCTAGGAACCATGGGGGGCATATATTCTGAGTATTTGTCTTCATATTTTGGGGCACACAGAAAAGTGAATAATCACAGCAGAAATGAGCATGTTTTCACATTACAAGATTTTCAGATGGGGTAAAGGCACACAGTCTGATGAAGAGGTGTCTCACCATGCGAAACACCCACCAAGGCAGGAAGAGAAAGAGAGGAGCAAGGAGGACAGTGTTGGAGAAGCAAAGGGGAAAAGGGAAAAATGTCCAAGGAACCCAGGAGGATATGGCTTTGTTAAATTACATATAATGTACAATTACCTGTAGAATACTTTCTGCTGTTTTACTTACAGACCTTCGGAATGGATTCATCTAAAAGGCACCTGCTAGCTCGATGTTTATACATATTTGATTCTATGCTTCATAAGGGTCCAAATTGTATATTGTATATTGAAACATTGGGGCTGATTCACAGAACTAATCTGATATAAAATCTTAAACTTACTACTTTTGGTAGTCACAGAAGGCATTTAGTGGTAGTAAAGTTAGGACTCCTAACTTTACTACTACTAAACTGGGACAAAATCCTAACTTTACGACTCTCGGTAGTCACAAAAGGCATTTAGTAGTAGTAAAGTGAGGAGTCCTAACTTTACTAATACTAAGGGCCTCATGCAGGTAGCCTAATACCGGTCGGTAACGGCCGATTTTCGGTAATTATACCGTTACCGACCGGTATTTAGGCTTTTGCTATGTAGGGGGATCATTTCTGTATTCGGTAATTTACCGAATCGGTAATTTTACCGATTCGGTAAATTCCGAATACAGAAATGAGATGTAGGGGGAGTGTGTGGGTGTTGTCTGGAGTCAGTATTTACCACCAACTAATAGTTGGTGGTAAATAAAGAATGGATGTGTAAAAGCATTTTAAAGCGCTTAGAAGTGTGCAATGTGGCAGACATACATGCCCTTAGGGCATGTATGTGTGCCACATGTGCACACATGCAGGAATCAGGGGTGCAACAGGGTGTCAATGTGACACCCTGCCACCCTTGATTGTGCTCCCCCCATTACCGAATCGGTAATTACCGATTCGGTAATGGTAACTGGCTCCCCATTGATTCCTATGGGCCTCCTGGCCCATAGGAAGCAATAAGAAGCCAGTAACCATTACCGAATCGGTAATTACCGATTCTAAAATACCGACCCATTCCGATTCGGTAATTATTACCGACGGATTACCTACATAGCATTTACCACTTCATAAATACCGAATCGGTACAATTCGGTATTTATGAAGTGGTAAATGTTAGGCTACCTACATGAGGCCCTAAATGCCTTCTGTGAATACCAAAAGTAGTACGTTTACGATTTTAACTCAGTTTAGTAGTAGTAAAGTTAGGATTCCTAACTTTACTACTACTAAATGCCTTCTGTGAATACCAAAAGTAGTAAGTTTGGATTTTATCTCAGATTAGTTCTGTGAATCTGCCCCATTTTGTGCCCCCAAATCCAAATTGAGTCCCACTGGCTCCCCACAGACACATATTGCAAGGGTAACGTCTCCCCCAAAACTGATGGCCATCCAGGCAATGCATTTACCAAAGTGGAAACACTGAATGTAGAATTGCAGATTTGTGTTTAATTTCTGCATACACAATTCTACACCTGGTTGCTATTCTGCTTGCGGAGATACATATATCTTTAAGTTTTCCTCTGAACCTGAAACTGCTGCAAGACGTAATGTCACAATGTATTTTAGAGGGTGAGCTATGGCTCAACCACAGGAATAATAAGACTTTGTCACTTCATACTGTTTGCTATTTGGTGTATCATTTCACCTTCCAGGATTGCTTCTACTGCAATACATGAGGGACTATTTTACACCTGAGAGGTATACTCAGTCATCACTCTGCAGGTTCGAATGTGATAACTAGCATTGTGCATGGACCACATGTAAAATGCAGGGACCACATGTAAAATGCATTTGTGAGTGTCTGTGTATGCATGCATTGACACATGAACGCTATACCTGCTGGCTTTGCAACTGCTTGATGTTGTATAGCAAATTATCATCATGGATTTCTCATGGTAACTTTCAGATGTACTTGAGACAGATCTGTTCCTTCTTTATTGAATATTTGTTTCTGTTTGTTAATATCATTAAAATGTGTTCCAAGTGACGCAATAAATCTTTATTTGTCTTTATCCAAATACCTTTGGATAAAAATACCATAAAGGGCATTATCAGATGTAAATTGTTATACTATTTATAATATGGTGTCACCCCCATAGTAGGTGCCGTAAATGCAACTTTGAAGTGGGTGAAGGTGGTCTATTACAGAACTGAGATTATATAGGCGAGTATGTTTAAAATAATCGTATGTAGCGAGACCCCTTGGAGGGGGGTCATGGTGGTCTTCCATCTTAACACTGAGTCGTCCAACTAGCAGGGCGCTCCGGTCAGCAGAGGCCAGCCTTTTAGTCTGTCCCCGTTTCAACCTATCTTCCGTGGGAGGAAGAGCCTTCTCTACATGTATCCCTCAGGTGTGGAATAGTCTGCCGGTAAACCTACGTAAGGAAGAAAACCTCCTCCCTTTTAGGAAGAAGCTGAAGACAGTTCTCTTCTCAGAAGCTTGGGGCATCATTTAACTTCTGCCAATCCTCTACTAACATTGATAGGTACGCCCCATGAAAGCGCTTAGAGACCTGTTGGTGATAGCACGCTCTATAAATATAAATTACAATTACAACTAGTCTATGGATGCAATACCACAAGCTCCAAATGCCTAGGGTGCAGAGCCTTTATTAACAGACTTAACAACTGACCCCAGCTTACCCCTAACCTCCAGGCTTTGAAAGGACAAATTCATTTACATGAGGATTCTATATCAAGGACAGAAATAAGTAGAGCAACAAATACGGGGTATCATTATGGTCTGAATGGAAACCCCTATGCTTGTTTATGTGATTACATCAAACTCGCATCTCCAATAAATCGATGCATAGAATTTTATGGGTTCAGCAACTATTGCTATGAGTGTCATGTGCGGGTCATCAGGTGTTTGAACTGGTTTAATTGTGGGAAATCACTTACTAGACTTCTCTCTGGTTTTAAGGATCAGGTGATCCCTTCTTTTGATGTGATTGGGTGTTAAATTAAGTATGTCACATCTTCTGACGTGATTGGTCTAGTTAAAGTCCATTTGATATCACTTCTTTTGCAACCCCAATACATTTGGCACAGTAGCCTCCAGCAATCACCCAATGGAGCACTATACGTTTACAAATCTCAACAGTACTCTTGCATACCACTTCTGTCACTGTCTATGAGTTACGCACCACACATCTGCTGGAAATAAGAGCAAAGATGACTCCCTTACAAAAGTACATCCAATCCCCACAAAGTCCAAAACTACTCATAAAAAGAATTAGAGTCTGTATTATTAAAGACCAGCCCATAAACATTCCTGGCAAACACCTGCCACAGCTGTAAATCAAGTAGCAGAAAAAGGAACACACAAATACATAATTTTTAAGGACCTCGTGTTCTATACATTGTCCACCAAGACACAGGAAGTGAAAGATTCAAGGCACCAAACTCATTGTACAAGATTCAAGGCACCAAACTCATTGTACAACAAAGAATTTTCCAAAATGCAGAGAAAGGCAAATAACCATGGCAACACTCCCACATTTATTTTAGACCAAACTTGTTGCCAGGCATAAAGAAAGGGATAATACACAGCAGTCAAGGCAGAAAAGGGACAGCGGGCCACCAGTATCAGAGATATCAAGAAAATAGATATCACATTAATCAAGCACAACACTAAACATCTTACATGAGCTTCCCAGCTCAGAATACTTGAAAAGACCCCTCTTGCATTCCTCCAACATTGTGCCAAGTTCTTAATATCATGAGAAGCAAATCCAAGAAAACCCAAGAGGACATACAAGACACCCCTGATGAATCATCCCATCCACAGATCTCTCTCCCCTCACTGGTCTCCTCCGTTTTTCCTCTAAAGGGACATCAGATGAATGATGTCACGATGGGTCTCAACCCCAAAGCAGACATCATCCAACAAACTAGCATTAGGGAATACCTATAGCTGCTGGTTTTTCAAGCTGCCGGGCTACATGCAGAGAACGGTGAGGTTGGTTTTGAATCTCACTGTCAGAGTAATACCCCTTTAATTAAGGAGTTGTAAGATTACTGCAGGAGCATGTGGATGAATACAAGCTATTTCATGACTGCCACTCAGGACTAAGTCCCATGAGAGCAACAGAGACTGAGATAGCTGAGATAAGAGTGCATCTCATTGCCATAGACAAGCAGCACTGACCTTCTGACCGGTGCTAAGCATGCAGCAAGCTCATGAGACTCACTGAATGGCTTTGCACATCCTAAGACCGGCTCTGACATTTCCCATTAAGTTAGAGTCAAGTAGCCAGAATAACATCTAGGGAATAGCTAACATCTAGGGAATCTACCAATTGGAAAGGTTCAGACATACCCCAGGCCTCTGTCTTTTCACCATGAGCCTTCAGCATACATATGTGCGCAATGTGCAACATGCCATCTAACTCAACCTACAATAACAGATGTTTTCATATGACACCAAATGACATCACAGACTGTTTGAACCATGAGTCGTATTGGTTGCAAGGTGTTTAAATGCCTCAATATTGTACTCCTGGGTGGAATGAATAGGAACGACCCACCATAGGCAAAACCCCCAGTGCTGATAACAGGCTGGAGGCCAGCCCAAAACACGTCCTTCCATGCCTACCACAAATAAATACAGTTTCAGCGGTGACCAACCAACTACTGTTATTTCTCCGCGAGGTGAACTTGCTATCTGCTGGCACCAGATGAACTTTAGAAACGAATTCAACCTGCTATGCACCATGAAAAGATTATTTTTGAGCAAGGGTCTAGGATACATGCATTTGCAAATTATCTAGAGATTATTGCAATTTTCACCTTTCTTATTTTAAATATGTCACTGCTTCCAATAAACTTCTTTTAATAAAGACCGCTTGCGTGGGGCACTCGCAGAAATTGGTGGTGCAGATGAAAAGAAGGGAGCAGAGAGCACTTTCCTGGCCTGCATTGGGGTCCTTCCTATGCCTCCCTTTGCATACCATTAGGAAACTACAATGTTTGAAATGACAACACTCCCCCTTTTTTGCATCTGAGAAACTATATCTTCCTCAGTGGACAATATCTACTTAGCTAAAGAACGCAGCTGTGTGAATTGAATGCTACATTTTAACTAGCCAGGCTGGTTCGAGGGAACACTACATAACAAGCCATGCCACAAAGTGTTGTGGCATGACACATATTTTTTTTTAATGTGTGTATTGCTATAATTTGACTTGATTCAACCTGGTAAGGCTGAAAATGTAGCATGTGGCAAACATCATGGACAGCCTAAAATATATTAACTGTGTTTACCACGCTGTCTGTCACTTTCTACATCCCCCTCATCTTGCATAATTTATAAAAGATATGAACATGCCTTTATTTGGTTCTAGTAGGTATATTTGTTATTTACAAGAATGTAGACATTGACTAGGTCTTATATGGGGTATTGATATAGAGTTTATGATCATTTAAAATATGAACTCATAACAAAGTTTGTACAATAGATGTTGTATGTCAGTTAGTATAACATTTTTCTATAGATTGTCTATACATAGTTCATTTAAGACACCTGTAAAGGTTATTTGACTGTTGTACCTGTTACCAAACTGGAAACAATGAGTGGAAGCACCAGCATCTGCAGCATCCTCATCAGCAGCTCTCCGGGGAACGAGAAGTACTTGATTTCCCGGAATGTCATGTGGTAGGATCGCACGGAGAACCCCAGGATCCCGCCTGAGGAAGACAGACATTACAGGAAAGAAAAGAAATACTGGTTGAAAACTTTGCGCAGCTCTACTTCAATAGCACATGTGAACGCATAACACAGTTTTACGTGATGCCGCATCGTATCAAAATGTGTACAAATGAAATTGTTATTACACAAAATGGTTACACAATCTGCTGAGTATAAAATAATGTTTAGCAGTATCACCTTGCTCCTAAAACTAAAATAGAATAGAAATACATGATTCAAGTGGATTTCCTTTTTCATTTGAAGTATTTCAATAGTGTAGGTGTAGCCCTGACAGAGCGCATTACTGATAACATAGTGACATAGAATCAATACAAGAATCCAGAGTTGTAGCAGGAAGGTGAACCTGGGGTTTATTAATTCGGGAGGTAAAGTCTGACAAAGGGCATTTTCAAACCTGTCAGAATGCAAGAGATTACAATTCAGCTGATGTCAGTAATGGAGTTCCACAGTCCCAGAGCCAGGCATGAGCAGACTTGCTTTGGGGTTTTAGCTTTTCTGGATTTCTGGATATCCAGATCTAGGAGGCCTCTCTTTCTAGTGTTTTATTGACCACCTGTGAGTTGCTGTTTGCTGTTCAGGTAGGACTGTAGCCCAGTGTGTGTTGTCTGACTTGTAATACAGCTATCTTAGCTTCAGTTCTAGCTTCCAGAGGGAGCCAATGGAGATATCTAAAGATGGTCGTGATATGCCCCAATTTTCTCTCCTGTAGCCGATTGGGATCGTTTTTAGAGACAGACGATTTGGTAAGCCTTTTCGGAACTGCATTCTTTCCGTCAGGATATGTGAGTACAAGTGCTGATCCGAAGTCTTTTGTGAGGGGTCATGGTTTGAGCTCTCTGAGGAGGTGGAGTTGACATGAGGCAGATTTAGTCAATTTGTCGATATAATTATTTAAATTGAGGTTTTGGTAAATGATGACACTGGGAAACGTATGGTGTGGCACCAGTACTGCGTAAATACCCAGAGGGCGTACTATGGTGATCTATGCTTAGACTGGGATTGAAGTGCTTTTGGAGAAGAGGAGTAGTAAATCCACTTTGGTAGACTTCATCTTTAATGTATAGTATGATGATGATCACAGATCTAGTCCCAGGTTATTCGTGGGCTCGCTGCAGACACTGGGAGGGCACGTGGATGTATGGAGTGCATTTTTTGTTTATTCCCTCTAAGTTACTCTTGCACATTGTAACCACTTACGCTGTAATGTTCACATATGACTACAGTTCTGTACTAAAAACAAGGTGAAAATAAAATCTATACCAGCCAGACTTGGGTATATAAATGACTATTATCAACGTATTGGTGCATGGGGATAGAATTGTCTTGTAGTATTATGGGTAGAAGTTCTATATATAAATAGATGTGGTGAACAGATATATCCTTGTGAAACACTACACTTCACTGCAAGTGTAGTTTATTCAAACAAGTCTAATTTCATGAAGTGAGATCCTGGGAATAGGAAACATTGGAACCACTTCAGGACATTTCTTCTAACCTCATTGAAGAACTCAGAATTCTTGGAGTTACAGGATAGGCTGGTCAAGGACATAATTTGTGTGATGTACTGTGAATCAGGTTTTTGGAAGGAATGCTACTTACTGGTTAATCTTCCTTGTATACTGCACGGTTTGATTATTATAAGTGACATTATTATTGTTCTTTCATCAACCATATCCCAGCCAACCTGAAACCACCCCAAACGTGGCTGACTAAATTCAGAGTTGAGTTTAAGACACTGTAAGATACACAAGACCTGCCTGGGCAACTTCGCAACCCAGTTGCGATATCTAGTCCTTCCACCCACACTTTTGCTGTTAGTCAAACCATCTAACAGATTAAAAATGCAAAGACAGATCTCCCACAGTGCTAGATCCAATCAAACCATCTCCAGTTCACTAACTTAAAAAGTCACTTTTCAAGCATGCTCTGAGAACCACATGGTTAGATGTGAAAACACAGGTTCACAAACTTTGGACTGTAAAGAACATCTACTCACATTGAAAGATTAATAGACCTTCATACCCTACACTTCCTGTATCTTTATCTGACTTTTGCAGGATCCTTTCCATCCCTTTCTCACGTGGTCACTGTTTATCTTTCTCTTCCTCCTTTTTCTCTGCCCTGCCTTTCTCTCTCAAAATTTGATGGAGTAAAATATGTCTCAGTCTCAAAAAAGAAGTAACAGTGCCCACTTCCTGCAACCACATGCACAAATAAAGCACTGCTTGAGGTGCAATATTTTGTTTTTTGCTTGACGTGTAACAGTTTACTGTATCAGCATCTGAATTCATTGTAGGGTGAGTCGAAGTAAATTGAGTGTATTCAAACTCTAAAGCGGCCCTATTCCAGAGGCGGAATCTTGTGCCATACCTTGATATATGGTACACCACCTGCCAATAACACCTACAACTATGAGTTAGCAGCCTGCATTTTATATGAAATTGGTGAGAGAGTGTCCGTGTAACATTGTGCTGAAGAAGCAAGAAATACTTCTCTTTTGTAGCCCATGTGAGCCAGAGGAAGATATTTATGTTACAAACTGGCAGTTGAGGGAGTGTACATACAAAACAATAAAAAACATTAATTGTGTACACGGTCTTTTGATAGGGATAGTTAGCAAACTCGTCGACATTCTGAAAATATACCTTGTTTTTCTGTATCTGGGTGTGGATTGCAGTGCCTAGTTTGTAAATGTAATAAGTGCGGGGTTCCGCTATTGGCGCTGATGAATTCTGGGTTTGCCAATTACCAAGGCTGCATAGTTTTGTTTCACTTCCTGCCACTTTCATCAAACATCCTGCAGTAATCCTGCATTTCCTGTCTCTTTATCACACTCTTGCCACTTGGGCTCGACTAGGACCCGGGGCACGTAATGTACCCAGTAGACCTCCCTCTCTTGCTACAGACCTCCAATAGCTGCTAATACCTACACCCAAGGTGGTCTATAAAGTATACTAGTCTTTCAGGTAAGCTTAAAAGATAACCTGTATATTGTACATAACAAGGTGTATTTGTTATACCTGGTGTCTTCTGTTAACTTCTCCCTCCATTATGTGGGCTCCTCTTGAACAAGATCTTGTGCCCCTAATACGTCTTTAAAGTCCACATTTCTTAATGTCCCTGCTCATAAAAACTAGTGAGATTTGTGACCTACTCCTACAGAGCAAATATGATGTTTATAACTAAAAATTGGTTAAGCAAATTAACCCCCTTTATTGACGCCCTTACTCTGGTTGCACCAATAAGCCTGCCGGTCAGTCCATGGATAAAGGTGTGGTGGTATTGTAATGATTGCTAAAACCAATATTCATGTCATGTATCTACTCCTACACTTAATAGAGCTGACACTCTCACCGGCTGACAACTTTTCTTTTTACATAACGCATGAATGAGTACACGTATGAAGGAGACACTTCTGACATGTGTCCCATGGTGTGACCTTAAAGCCCCACCACAACCTTTCTATCTTCCTTTCAAGAATTGGTCACCAGCTTTAATAAAGCAATTGTTATAGGGTGATTCACTTCCACATTAACAAGAAAGAGGCAATAATATTCAGAAATTAGTTAACCATCCATCAGTCTGCTCTTTGCCCCACATGTCCCTATAAGGACTCATAATGTGGACTATATTTTACATCGAATTTTTGCATCTGAGGGGACAGTGTCTTCTATTAAAGTCTACCTTGTTATTTGGTCTGATCATCATTTGATACATTTATTCATGGCCCTTGTCTCACCTAGTTCCCGCTAGACATTGTCAAAGTCCTCCAGGAAATGGTTTAAGATTGCATCTGACCTACTGTGCTTTTCCTTGGCCCCATCCCTGTCATTCAGTATCCCACTCTACGGTATGAGGTGGATGGGTTACTTCTACAGCTGGCTTCATCGCTCTTTGACAAACAGCCCTATTAATACCAGATCAAAATTGGCTCCGTTGTCTGAACAACGTCTTCTCTTTAAATGCATACTAGGAAAGACAAAAGAAACAGGAAGGACTGATGAACACTGACCAAACAGGAGTATAAGGCCCGACTACTTAACTGCAAACCAGAACCTAGAAATGCTCACAAAATATACTATATACCCAAAATATAATTTCGTCAGACAGCACTCAAAGGGTGTTTTTGAAAGTCATTAATAATAATAATAATAATAAATCTTTCTTTGGAAGCAATCGTGGCCATATATGATACAATCATGCAATAGAATAGTCATCATTACAAATCCAGTTGAAAGTTAAGATAAAACACAACACATCCAGTTTAAAAGTTAAGATAGAAGGCCACTCTTGGTCACGGGTGATTAAGCAAGGGGTGAGAAAAAAACTGAGATAGCCATTCATTGGTCAATGGGGTCTAGATAATCTTGATCTCTAGGCCGCCCGCAGGAAACTTGTCATTGCACAAAGTGTGAGTACATTAGGCACCAGCTGGTTTTATAGCGCACTCAAATACTCGAGAGTGTCCTGGCGCGTGCAGTTATCAAAGCCCACTGGAGTGGAGAGTATGGATCAGCTAGTTAAAGAGAAAAGTTTTAAGTTGTTTCTTGAAAAGTCTAAGATCCTCAATATGCCGAAATTCCAGTGGGAGAGAATTCCAAGCCATAGCTGCTTTAACAGAAACGGACTGACCTCCCAACCGTGACCTGCAAAACCACGGGATAATCATCCGACATTGGGCGGCTGAGCGCAAAGCTCTGCTAGGGACGTAGAAGCCAAACCGCTTCCTAATGTACAAAGGCCCCAAACCATGCAGGGCTCTATGGGCCACCGTGAGAAGCTGTAAATACATAAGCGCCACCCTGGCGTGCCTAAACTTCAGGCCCTTTAAGAGGGGCTAAGAAACTGCCTCCTTGATATTGTAAAATATTTACATGAAAAGACAAAATGGAACGTATCCTGTGGAGACCTAGAGTCGCAGCCACAGGGTCATCTCGTGTTTGGGGGAACAAAACCCGGCAAAAGATGGTGAAGCCAGTTGAACCTAAAACGGGTTACTAAAAACCTGTCAGTTGCCCTTGTAAGGGTAGAGAGGTCGTTTTTCCTGCCCTGAACTGCCTTTAACAAGGCATGTGTCCTCACAGTTGGTTTCTGAAGCACTGTGTTTTTGCGGTGGGCGGAGGTATATTTAAACAAGCATTGGCATAGCCAATAGGTCTCGCCTTTGGGACCTTTTTTAAGTGTTTAACCATGCAGCACATTACTACGTGTGAGCTGTTGGCTTTGTCTATATATTTTAGCCATGTTGTATAGCAGTGTGGCTGAAAGTAAAGGGAATAACGAACAGCAAATAAATAACAGCAGATCCAGAGAGACAGCAGTATCAGGAAAACGCACCTCTGATGCAACATACCATGTGTAAACATTCTCGTGATGTACTTACTGCGATGTGATGACTACTGATGTAAAAAGATGTGTAGTAGCTCATAGTCAATCTATAACAGCCATTATTGGCCCTGAGCCACTCCACTGTCCTGAATGAAGATCTCAACTTTCTAATGTTTTAATATATAAAATGGTATAGGGTAATCAGAATGGCAGGAGCAGTGCGTGATCTGACATAAAGTAAGAGAAAGCAATAAATAACATTAATCAACCAGAATGAGAGTTTTATTGTGCAAGACAGGAATGTAAGATAAATCAGCAGGAAAGACTGACTGGAGGTGAAAAATGAGAGGTACGCATGAGAGGGACATAAGGAAATCCGGGTGAGGGGGTGGAGGGTAGCAGAACGAGGTATAATAAGCTATACAACATGGGCCAGAAATGGGGCATCAGAACGAGAGGAGGCAGACCGAGAATGGGGGACGTCTGGGAGTTAGTTAAAGAGAGGTAAATTCGTAGCTTCAGGTACCCAAAGAGAGAGACCACAGAATGGGAGATTGGAAAAGACGTCTGCTAAGCAATAGCTCAAAAATCAGGTTTTTTTGCCTAATAAACTTGTCCAGATTCGCTTCAGATTAAATATTTAGGTCAGTTTTGAAAACACCCAGCTGTAATCTGCTCTGACCAAAGAACAAAAAAAGCACAATGGAAGAGATCACTCTACAGTCTTTAAACCCCCTGCTGGTGAACCCACTTTCCTGGCCGTACGACCCCTGCTTGTCTAGCCCCCCCCCCTCGAACACCCTTCTTGCATCGCCCTACTTCCCTTCCTCAGTAAGTTTCTATAACTTGTATTCGCTCCTAACTCCTCAGTGACCTCTCAATTACTACTGAAAAAATAATATTGTTTGCGTATTTCCGAAAAGGTTGTTAATGTTCACTGTAAAGTAGCGCCAAGATGTCCCGTTCACCCGGTCTGGGAGGAGTCCACACAGCCCTACAGATGCCAGAGCACGGGTTACTTGCAGGAGCTCTTTGTCAGGCAGCAAGGATTGTTTACATACGGGGCAAGTTGACAGCCACGTACCTTCAGAAGCGGGGCTACGCACAGTGGGGTGTGTCAGGCGCACAGCTCTGGGAACAGTTCCGACCGGAAGTCAGCCTCTCGCGAACACCAGCAGCGTCCTTAACATATACGCTTGCACCGATCAGCTTCAGCCTCGCTTGAAAGGAGTCTGTCTACTCGAATGCCGCCAACCAGTGAACAACGCAGTCGATTGATCTAAGTGGCCATGTGACACGTTGTCCATCATTTATGCTTTGAAGGGTCCCTTTCCAACTGCACGAGTGTCACAAATAGCAGAGGTGAGCACACCACCCCAAACTTCACAAAATCAGCATAGGACAGTAATGTATCACCTACATTTCCCAAACAGCAAGGTGCCAGGCTCGATAAAGAAAGCACGCCCAACGTTGGTCCACGAGGGGCAAAGACATCGCAGATTATCAAGGCAGCCACAAGAGAAATGTGCTTACAATGCACCTCGCTGTAAATGATTTACATAGTGTTTAGCCTGAAAAAGTGGTGTGGACCTGAGCAAACACGAAAGTTAAAGCTCATTAGGAAAAAAAAACAGATGGCCCCTGAACGTGCCGCTGCTCGCTCTCGCAAGGTGGATGCCGCCACATGCACGAGTGTGAGGAAAAGAGCTGACCAATTTCTAAAGGTCATCTCCTAGGCGAGACCTAAAAACAGTTCTTTTACAATGTTAAGGTCCTGAGGCATTACTGAGTCACATGAAAGAAAGATATCTGACCTACCTAGAGCAAAAAAAGACTCTTTTGCATACCGTAGACAGGGAAGTTTAAACGCATGCTCTAATGACAGGCAGTCTGAAATAATTAGGCGATTTAGGTCCTTATTCTCCCTAGACCATATTTATACCCTGCAGAACAGAAGCTTAACTGCCACCTGGTCGGCTAAGAAATTAATGCCAAACTCTTTGTCTACTCTATAGGCGGGGGTACTTTGAGAGAAGGACCCTCAGAATCCAATGCTAAAACTTGTTTTGGGCCACCTGTAGCTTGTGTGCTGAAGTATACCCCCATACATCACTACCATATAACACCTTTCAGGTGCATATAGACTGATACAATTTTAAAATCAGCTCTGGTACCCATACCCAAGATCCCAATCTAAGAGCGTCGCCGGCAATGGCCCCTATAGATTTGTTTAGGTCACTCAGCTTGCCCTCCAATAATGTTTTCCAGTTTCATTTTCTGTCGAATGGAATTCCCAGATAGGGGAAGGCCGGGACCTCGCCAAAGTGTGAGATCCCGCTTTGAAGGTTTTAGACCGGAGACCCGGGGGCCAACTTCCAAAACTTATGACTTTGTAAAGTTGACCGACAGGTCCAGTCTATCCATAATATCAAAGAACCCGTCAATTAAAACCTGCAGGCCCAGGACTGTGCGAGCCATAATCACTGTGTCATCGGCATATAGTAGCACTTGCAAAGATTTTCTGCCAACTCTGGGGAAATCAGATTGTAATGCCAGGAGGACAGCTTCTAAACCATTGATGTAAATGGGGAATAAAAAAGGGGCCAAGATGCAGCCTTGGCGAACCCCCCCAGTGCAATTAAATGTGCAGTAAGGCCCCGCCCAAGAATATTTTACTGCCGCTGTTGTATGGGCATGAAGATTCATTTAGAAGGATACAATGGTGGGATCGGAACCCAAAGAGGTCAATAAGTGCCACAACTTCTTTCGATTAACCCGATCAAAGGCAGATGTAAGGTCCATAAAAGCTAAGAACAACGCCCACGGTTGAGCAACCGTGTATTTATTCATTAATAAATTGAGATTAAGGCATTGCTCAATAGTTGAAAGCCAAACTGGACCTCAAATAATTTTTGATTGGTGTCCACCCATGAAGAGAGTCGAGTTTAAAGGACCCGGCCCAGCACCTTAACTACGGTATCAATAAGGGAAGTAGGGCGGTAGCATAGCGGGTTGTCCTTATCCCCCTTTTTAATAAATTGGCGTAATGGTGGTAGTTGACCAGGAGAGCAGCATCCCTTTCTTTGCTGCTGCATTTAACACAAGTGTCAATACCGGGCCTCAAACTTCAATATTGTCCTGGAAGAAAATCAGGGGGGATCCAATCATGGCCTGGTGCCCTGTTCAAGGTCAGACTCAATGCCCCTGTGGACTTCCTCCAACGAGAAGGTGACTGATGTGTCGGCTGAAGTTGGGAGCAATATCCATGCATGACCCTTCAAGAAGTCCAAAATTATATACACTATCAAAATGGATGACCCACTGTTGCGGGGTGATATGGTGACATAAGACAGGTCTTGATGGCTTACAAAAACAGGAACTATTAATAATCTGCCAGAAAAGTGTAGAGTCCGTCAGTTCGACATCTTTGGTTAGATCAGCCCATGCCTGTTTCTGTAATTGGTGCCTCTGTTCTCTTAGGGCCCCTTTATAGTTTCAACTACAATGTGCCACCCATTCACTGTTGCGAGGTGACTGCTTCAGGGCTTTCTTCAGATGCCTAGGGGCCCGAGAGCAAGCGGAATCAAACCATGAGGGATGATTCGGGCGATGGCCAATCACAGCGATCGATATTAGACCAGAAACCAACTGAGCGATGGAGGCTAAAGAACTTAGAACCTCCTCGCCAGGCTCTAGAGGGTCCAAGCAGGTAAGTATCTCCTACTGTCATTCTGCGAAAAGATAATGATTAAAAGACCAGCGTAAACGCCTCCCCTGGCCAGTGGGGGTTAAGGCTCCCCAGGGCTTTCAGGGGCCCTCCGAATGGTTCCCTATCCCCTCCATAGACAGGGTCAAAGGGTTATGGTCACTGTAGGGAATATATAAGATATTGAAGGAGACAGGAGGCCAACCCATACAAGCAGAGACAAAGAAGAAATCAATGATTGTGGCGGTCCCCCTTCCTTTAAATGTTAGAGGAATTTGAGGATTAGACCGGTTTGCCAGCTTGTCTAAAGTAAAAACCAAATTGTGCGAAAGCAGGAAACAATTTATCACCTCCCTTTCTATGGTATGCTCCAAATGCAAATCCTCCGAAATCAGGCAAGGTTGTGTGTTAGGTGGCGGGTGTAAACAATTTGGGCACGGGTGACAATTAAAATCCCCTGCCAGAATAAATTTCTGATGCATGAAGCCCTCTCCCTTTAATGAATCTAAGGTGCCACTTAAGGCTATAAAATTAGAGGTCTGGCACGGCCCCCTTTTTGCATTATAAAAATTAATTATAACCATAGGGAGAGCTCTCCCAACGTGCAATTTTGCCCCCTAGAACACATGGAAGTCCCATTTCATGATCTGCATAGTGCCGCAATACTCGAGAGCTACAAAAATAATAAGACTGG
Organism: Triturus cristatus; assembly: GCF_964204655.1. Taxonomy (NCBI): domain Eukaryota; kingdom Metazoa; phylum Chordata; class Amphibia; order Caudata; family Salamandridae; genus Triturus; species Triturus cristatus. Next base: position 272,476,060 of record NC_140581.1, read on the forward strand.
GCAGAAGATGGTCTTGCACCCCTCCAGGAAAAAAATATTCTTGACTTGCCATGTCTCTTGCAGGCAAATTATGTTAAAGGATTTAATAAACTGTAACCACCTTTCGTCAGAGAACTTAGAGGACAAGCCTGCCATATTCCAAGAAATGAGTCTTAGGTCCTTCCCGGGTCTGTGGATAAAGCCCACGGTGGAAGTTAAAATGATGGCTGGTAAATTCGGGGCCCCTGTAGACTGTAAGTTGCCTGGGGGTGCCCTAAAATTGAGGAATGTGAAAAAAGATAGATTGGTTTTGGTGGGGATAAATCCCTATTCTCTTCCATACCATACGTAATTTGCCCAATTGTTGAACCGACAGAGTGCGTTTATCTTCTCTCTCAGGGAGTCAGTCCAGATCATTAGGATCCATTAATGGGCCGTAATGATTTGATAGCGACTGATGGTTCCCTGCAGGGCTGCACTGGGAACTAAAACCGGCCCTGCCAAAGTGCTCGGTCGGCCCCCCAGGGTGGTTGGGGGTGCCGCCCAGCTCTTTGCCAGGGCCGGTTTTCGGCCGATTTTGTTACAGGGTCGATTTTGCAGCTATGCTGCAAAAACGGCCCTGTAACAAAAAACGGCCCCCAGTGGCCCAAAACAAGCCCCCACCCGTTTGGCCCACCGGGGGATTGCCCGGTGCCAGCTACAGCCAGTCCGGCCTGGTTCCCTGATATGAATTCTGCGCATCCACTGCCCAGAGGCTGTTCTTCACATGAGGCACCCAGGGGGGTGTCTATAAATAAAGCCTAACTGGAGTGGTTTATACAGGTAACTGGGAGGTACAACTCAGATACACCACTCAGAATTCTTCGTGCCAGTTCAGGGTATCTAACACTAATAATAATGCAATCTCCCCCAAGTGTTTTCCTAGAGGGCCCAATCCATGAAACCCTCCATGCCATCAAGATGTCTTTATAGTCCCAATCGGTGTAGCTTGTGTGTTTACCTTACCAATGTGAATCTTTTATTAATCAGTTGGCCAGTGGTTTCCAAATTATGGGCCTCATGTAGGTAGCGAAATACCGGTCGGTAACGGCCGATTTTCGGTAAATATGCCGTTACCGACCGGTATTCAGACAAGTGAGATGTAGGAGTCCAAAAACCACTTTTCGGTAAATATGAGGCGGTAAATACCGATTCATAGTTACCGAATTCTAAAATACCGATTCATATTTACCGAATACATAATTAACGAATCGGTAAATATGAAGTGGTAAATATGAAGTGGTAAAAAGTTAAAATGACATGTAGGAGCACTCGGTAATTAAGAAATCCAAGAAAATCGGTAAATAAGAGTCGGTAATTAACACGGATTGAAAGCAGGTGGTAACCAACAACAGTGCAGCTAAGCAATCCCAAAATGCAACAGCGTGGACACCCTGGCAGCTATGTACGTCATTGCAAGGCGCCTACGTCTACAGGCAGCAGGACTGAGGGTTTGGCGACGGAAGGAACGCATCCACAGACAGCGCATCACACTATTCCAGCTGACTGATGCAGAGATACATGAGAGGTACAGGCTACACCCCGAAACCATCATGGACTCAATCAGGGACCCGCACCCACTCCTGGACCAGCCAATAAGAAGGGCGCACGCCATACCCCCACATGTGCAGGTGCTCTGCAGCCCACATCTGCTGGCATCCGGCATTTCTCAGGTGGTGACAGCTGCGGTGGGTGGTGTATCCCAGAGTTGCCTGTCCCGTTCCTTCAGGAATTTCTTCCACCATAATATTGGCTGCATTGATGGGACACACATCCCACTCTGTCCACCAGCTGACACAGAGCACATCTACAGGATCAGGAAGTCCACCCACTCCATCAATGTGCATACCGAATGGAATGATGTTGTGAATGGTCCCGTGGGTGGCAGAACCAAAAGGTGCGCGTATGCTATTTACAACGAGGTCTGCAAGTTGTCGCACAGTGAGGCGGCTTCCAGACTGAGAGCTATTGACCAAGCAAACATGGAGAAGGCCTAAGCCGTGATAGATATTAGCTCTAGCACTCTCACTTCTAGGATTCATACATGAGACAATAGGCACATGCAAGTACACGGCGCATGCAATGTACAAGCCCCGATTTTGGCGTGCGTCCTACGAGGTATCCCAGTGCCTGTGATTACACCTTCTTTCACTGTGCTTGCAAACGGTATTCCTTTAATTATGATTAATGAAGTTTGCTGCGGGATGTGAGTGGTAATCCCGTACATAACTGTCTCGCATGAAGTTGTCTGCTGCAATACTGTTCTTTTTCCACCCCCGCATGGGCGGCGGGATGTTTCCATCTGGCCTTCGATTCCAACCTTGAATGCAGAGTCCAACAAGTTGAGCAGAATAGAGCGCCATTGTCCCACAAAGAGGTGCCTTTGACTTCCTCTCGTGAAATATTTGTCCTTCACGTTGCTACTACGCGCACTGAGGAACAGGCGCCTCTGAATACTGACCTCCCCCTGCATTTCGGCTCTTTGATCCAAAGTATTATCAATGCCTCGTCCACGACCGGCCTGGCTCAATTTTTTTTAACATGTGGGGCTCGGGTCTCGTGACCTCTTTCCAAACTATTTTTGGTGTAATTCCGGCATTTGTTCATTCACTGTTCTCGAGCATCTTTGGAGGTGTTCCGCTGCTCCTGGCGCTGGTGGCAGGTGTGCTGCTTTTACTTTTCATACTACGGAATGGCTGCTCCTACTGTGCCACACGAGCACCTGTCCCGTCTGCATCTTCTTCGTGATAGGATGCTTGACTTCTATGGTACTTTGCCATTGGCGACTTTGAGCCTGGCTTATGGATTATCCTTCAGGTATTCCTACTTCACCTGCGTACAACCTGTATTACACTGCCTGGATTGTCCCTTTGAATGGCCTCTGGATTTGTGCTTGACCAACATGGTGTCTCCGGTGCCGGATTTCGATCGACTGATGCGGCCCTTAGTGTCTCACGAGTTGTCCTGTTCTGGTGTCCGGATCATGGCGTGTGGAGCGGCGCATGGTATCCTGGGTAATTGGGACATCTCAGCGGCAGCCTACGACTTCTTGTCCATGAGCTATTTGGAGGAACATTCCGGGTGCCCTCTGATTGTGCTAGAGGCTCCGTTGGTTGGAGAACACGTATGTTCCTTTTCTTTACTCAATTGGATGGCTGAGACTTTTCGTGGCCCTGAAAACGATTGCTTGTTGGAAGCCGTGGCCACATATGCTGCCTATACATTCATGGATTAACTGGATTGTCGTCCATTGCGCCTGTGCTACTGGACAGCACCCTGGCGCAACATTTATTTCTTTTATTTCTCGTTTTTCTCTTCCTGATGGTCTGCTTGAGTTTTTTACTATACTTGCATTGTGTTTTTTGGAATTGTATGCTGCAATTAATTGGACTGTAGGACTTTGGCGCTGCATTGGTTACGCCCTGTTCTGCTCTGACGAAACTGAACTCTGCGTTCTCTCTTTTCTTGCCTATTACATATTGCTTCGCTCAAGGGGGCGTGTAGTGAGTTCTCCCTGAATACGTACATGCATTGTTCAGTTGGCATAACCACGTTGAATGTTATGTAGCCATATTTGTGTCTTTGCACACGACACTGCGTTTACATGTTCTTTCTTGAATAAACTGCTGACTCGAGACTTCCTTCCGACGAGTGCATTCTGTTGTTCCCATCCCAAGCTCTGCGCAGCGACCTTGGTCTGTACATGCTGTGACACACAGTCTGGAATTTTACACAATGCATGTTTTCCACTCTAGGTTGTTCGACCCACGATTTAGCCATGGCACACGCGCAGCTGCACATACCTGACAGTTGGTGCTTTTCATATCTCAGACATCATGTTTATTATTCAGACCGAAGACGAGCCTTCCTGCGAGGAGACTCCTGATGGTCCTGTGATGTGATTTCACTAAGCTGATCTTTGAGGTATGGGGTCCCCTATTCAAGCCTGAGAGACCTTCTATAATGACATGATTATGATATTGGCTACTTAGTTAAGGGAAGGTGGTAGTATCCTCGGTATTTTCCGATTCGCTAAATACCACCTCGGTATTTACCGATTCGGTGGATACCACCTCGGTATTTACCGATTCGGTGAATTCCGATTCGTATTTACCGAATGTTACCGAATCGGTAACTGTTACCGAATTTTTACCTACATATAACTTACCGGTTCTAATTTACCGATTCGGTACGGCTCGGTATTTATGAACCGGTAAAATTTATTTACCTACATGAGGCCCTATGTGTGGTGAGTCCGGAAACCCCAGTCAAGACAACAGTGTAAGTGAAACAGGCTGGGGGAAATTAATCGCCGGGAGTAGGGAGGCAGTGACCAACCGGCCACCGGATCAATCTTCACCTGCCACATTAGGTGCCAAGGGAGTGAAATCGGTAGTCACTGAGTCTTCGGTGTTAAGGTAGGTTTTACGGGGCCCAAAAAGGTATTCTGACTAGTTACAGCCTGGAAACTTGGGTTGCCAGTTACAGGCTGACTTCAACTACAACTGGGAAGATTGGTGGGAGGCATGTCGGTGGTTGTAACTTGGGTCTTCGATGGTAAGGAGTAGGGAATCTTTTCCGTGAGGGTCAAAATTCTCTCCATTCTACTTGACATTTCCCTAGAATCTGCCTCCAGATTATCAATTGCGGCCCAAAGAGGGGCCAATAGGTCAGTGAAGTTGGCTGTGATTTTTTGTTGTGCAGGAACCAGGTGGGCCGCCATGTCCTCAGGGCTATTTCTCCCATACACGAAGGCAGTCCCCTTCCGTGTAACCAAAACATCACCTGTCTTTTTAGCCTCCTCAAAATACACGAGAATTGAATCACCGAGTTGGGAAAGTATGCCAGGCCTGGGACCCCTTGGAATAAAAATGAATCAAAGGTCGCTCACCATTTTGTGCAAACGGATACACAAAAGTTGATTTGTCTGCAACATTTTTGTTTCCAATTGCTGGTAAGGGAAGTATTACTGGTCACATCTTTCTAGATGCCTTGAGCACAAGGAGGGACAATAAAAGAGAATAATATCAAGTGGTTAAAGCACCACCTTCTACTTCTAAAGGGATCTAGAAAGTTGGTGAGCACACAGAACACATCAAAACTCGGTACTGCAATGACAGAAGGCATGACAAAGAACAAGGCACTGAGGCTGCTGCTCAAGAACCAAGAAGAGGAGCCAAGAGTACGGGAGTAAAGACAGACTACAACAAATAGACCTGGCAATGAGTAAGAACAAAGCGGCACAGCAAATGCTCCTCAAAGGAGCAGAAGCAAAAGATAGGAATATCTTTACCAAGAAATTAGCGAAGACAGTTAACAGTACCGTTTTTTTTCTGATGAACTAATATAAATGGATACTCATGGCAGATACATTATAGAGATCTGTAGAGGGAGTTCAGCTATTCTGTCTAGGGAAGAACAAGGATCCAAGAATGTATTGGTTTAGAGTTTAAGCTGCGCCTTTAAAATGGAATTAATTTTCCGAGTCTTCATTCCCAAACTTAAAGCTCAGCAATCTAAGCGATAATTGCAACATTAGGGGATGAGAAATCTACCGAGGGATCAAGGGGAGAAGGAACAGAATACAACATAGATACCAGTACTATACACAGCACGTGAAAAGCACCAGTATGTGACTAAATGTCGGTCAAGTGCCGACACAGAGCCCATTTCTACACACTGCTGTCTAAGGATACAGCCACTATCAAGAAGAGGGGCAGGAGCATTTCTGTCTCTCCTGGAAAAAAGCCCCGCTATTTATTGCTGGAAAGGGCCTTTGAAATGCCCATTGCTTTAAGCATGGGACACCCATGCAGAAAAATCATCACTTCCTAATCTCTTGCAAACAACTGCTTCTATCGCGTTGCAGAAAACGCATGCCGTGGTGCTACTGCTGCAACTGTGTACCAATTCATGCAAATGCCTAATGCTCTGAACTGTGGAATGGCCCTGGTGAGAGCCACACAGCCAAAGGGCTGGTGTCACTTCTGCAGCGATCAACAGCTTCCATTCCAAGCACCCTATGTAGCCTCCACTGATGGTTTAAGAGGAGGCCGAGGCCTGTCGTACACCAACATGTGGAGGCTGAAACCAGACAAGAAATAAGTACAGCATGGATACACAAGAAAAAATCAGGATCAGAGACCTGGGGATGTGGAAGACTGGATGTCCAGGTCAGCCAGAGAAGAAACATCAATCAGAACAATAGGAGAACAGTTTAAGCAGCAGTGTGACATGAACAAGTTGCCTCACAACTACTTGACTGCGTAGTTACAGTGCGCTCAGTTCATGCACCATATTGCCATTCTTTGCACCTTTGTTTTGTTTTCTCTGCATTTCTTTTGTGTTTCTTCCAATTTGATTGGAAGTTGCTCTCACTGATGGTACTCGCAAGCTCTGCGACGGTCTCCCGGTACTTCCAAGTATCGTTACCAGTACCACCTATCGAAGCATCAGATGAGTCATATGGAGATTGGGCTTGCTCAGTATTGCTATGTCTATGTATCTTCATACTCAAACTGTATGTGCTTATCTTTATGCCCAGACTTGCTGTTCGCCTGGTGTGCGTTACCACTGCTGTTGTAGACTCAATGAAAAAGAGAGAGAGAGAGAGAGTGGAGTGCAGTTCTGGACTTTGGAAGATGCCCTCCAGTGAGTATCTCCACTACTCCCTGTCCCTCCTCCCCCTCATGGCAGCCTGTGGGTTTGAGACCATTCAAGTCCCAGCGCACAGATCTTATTTGATGGAGAGTGTGGATTAGGACTGAGGACCACTCATCTAAACCTCCAAATGATCCGCCTGAGACCCGAGTAGTGACATTTCCACATGCGTGATGAAGAATGTTACTTACAGCAAGCATTAAAGGTCAATTTGAAAAAGTCAATTGATTTCATTGCTTCACCACATGCAGGAATAGAAACTAAGTTTGATTCATAAGGGATCTGCACCAACGCTGGGATATGAGTCTTGGAAAACTACTCAGACTACACTGCACTGTGTCCTCCCTTCTGCCAGGGGAAGAAGGAGAAGGGTAGGGACATATGCAAGTACATCCATTTGTGAATTCGAGTTGCACCATCTTATGCACCCGCCACACCACCCCTTTCAGGGCAAAATTTGAACATACCCTTTGTATGTAGGCAGAGCACAAATCCTACACATTGTCAAGGTTCTAGGCGAGCAAAGGGCACAGCAGTTAGCAGGAAGCCTTAGTGCAACTGCCTTTTATTGAAACTCCGTTTCAAGGTGGTCACTAACAACGAAATGCGTTCTAATATGGCCAATAAGCATAGACTCAATTTCAAGATGACCATCAAACCTGGAGATTATGTCTATTTCTGAGACCAGCCCCTTCCTGTTCGGTGGTTCCTGTTCTGGGTTAAGCACTTTCCTGTCCGATAGTTCCCACTATATGGCCAGCTCCTTTCCATCAGGTGGTTCCTCTTTAGAGGTCAGTCCCTTACTGGCAGGTGATTGCTATTTTACTGTTATTTAAAAGAGTGTCTGATCTTAGCTGTGTGCTGAGTAGGGGAGAACATATCTGGATACGGCAAAGGAGGAAAGGATCTTGGCAAGAGGCACAGGAAGGTGCTTCTAGGCAACATCTAGGCCATCAACAAGCATGCCATTCACTGCGTGGTGTGCGTGGAGGAGTCAAGGGTGTCTCCGGCCTCATCTATGAGGAGACCTGCTGTGCGCTTGAAGGCTGCCTGGAGACTGTGATCCGGGACACCGTCATCTTCGCCGAGAATGCCAAGAGAGATATTGTCACCATCATGGCTGTGATCTACGCCCTGAAGCGCCAGGGCCACACTATTGATGGATTTTGTGGCTAAATACTCTATTGTACTTCAGAAAAAAAACAACCACTGTGTCACAACTCATCTGACTTACTCTTGGTCTGCCACAGTCCATCTAGTTCTAGCTCAGATCCAGCCCTGCCCGCTCTAGCTCTGCTTCCAAAATTCAGCCTCGCAACAACTGAAGGACTTTTTTTTTGCCTGTTAGCTTTTTACTCCTGGTGCTGTCAAAAATGACTTTCCAGACAGCAAGATTTTTGTACCTCCTAATACATCTGCTCCATGTAATATTTCCTTATGGGATCACCTTTCCTCACGTAAGAGATGAAGAACGGACTCATCCGTCTAGCCATTGACACACATGCACAATTTACACAGTAGCAATAAGACTTGGTGAAGTCAGGCATGTGCACGACATGAGCTTTTCCAACCAGAGAGCACATTTTGCTGATTCTGGTTAAATCGAGGGTTTGTGAATCTGGGCATTTATGCTAATGTGTCCATGGCACTAGAGATTCAAGCCAAATGAGGCGTCCCTGGTTACTTTCCAGCCCCTTGATTACCCCCCACTACCTTTCATGCTCCATGGACTTGTTTATGGGTTATGCGATGCTCTGGTAACTGATGTAATCTTGTAATCAGGTAACTCTGTTTTTATTTGTTAATGTTAGCCAGCGCTATATAAAACTCTGCAACTAAATAAATAAATAAATAAAACAGAAGCTCGGGAAATATCAACAGCCTGCAAGAAATGAATTTTGCAGGCAGTAGCTGTGTTGTTGTTATAGCTTTAAACAAGTACTTGATGGATATTCAACCTTGACTATTAGGTCATACTGACTATACTAACTTTCTATGTCCAACAACAGTTTCAGTGGCCAATTCATTCTCCAAAGTGACTGTGACTTAAGATTTGCATTGCTCTTTTAGATACACATCTGCTGACTATAGACCTTTTATAGCCGCACATTCTGCACTCTACCAGACTTCTTAAGGAGCTTGCTTTGGACGCAGGTGCAGTCCTGCTGTGCTAAGGACGCAATGCGGAAGAGCGGGGGGAGGGGTTGGGGGAGGCTGGAACAAACCCCTGCAGTCGCCTGCAATGCAGAATTGTGCTCTCTCAGGGGACTTCTCGAGTTTCTTCCAGTGCCCCTGAGCAGCACAGAAACAAAGTCTCACATGAGTTCAGTTCCCACAGAGTTATTCACAACTTCCTTCTCGTGCTTTCAGGCATGGCCACCAAAACATGATTCTTTGCTTCTGACCTGATAAATATGACATATTGGTTAGGAACATAGACATTTACAGCTCCAGGGTTCTCCCAGTTGGCCCTTTCTTACCATAATATGAGTCTTGTATAAAGCTGTAACTGAACCTAATTCCCATAATACAAACTATATTCAGTAGACAGCTGACCTGAGGTAAGGTCACAGGGAACCTAAGGCACATTTAAAAAGAGATGTTCTAGAAGGTGAAGAGTCTGTACCAGGTAAATTGGGCACTCCAACATTTCTATTATATAAGTTCTCCTTGAAAGCATTTTCTCTATAATGTAAGCCAAGACACTGATCACTAGAGTTTAAGCATGAGATCACCCAAAAATATAAATAGTCCTTTTGTTGCCACAAATATCTGAATATGAAATATTTTTTTTAAAAACACACACACACACACATATGTGTGTACCGGTATTGAACACGTTGTAAACCTTTGTATTGAAGAGTAACTCTGTGTGCAGGTGACAGTTGACAACTTGTGTTCAGTATGCGCGGCAGTAGTTTTTTGGTACTGCAGAAAAAATTTCTAAAATGCCAAAGAGTCTACGTACTACATACTAAGTATTGTAAGCAGCCTTCCGTTATTAGACAGAATCATCTCAGCATGACAATTTCTACATAACATAAAAGGCTGTGTGCACCAGGTACTGGCCAAAGTACATGTGCATGTTTTGCTTCAGAAGATGGGTTATCTGTAAAGTTTTCACCACCGTATGAAAGCTGCAAGTAGTATGATCTTTAGCACCTTCAGACGTTGGTTATTTTACGTGAATAGACTCTCTTTGCACAAGTTTTATATACAGTGTACATTGTTCTTAGTAGATTTCTCATGAGAGTTTCAATGTCTGGAAACAGTGTTGTACAGAGTAAACTGCCTCCATAGCGTAAACACTGTTCATAGTACCCACTTTTCTACTGATATCCACTTAATTTCTGGCTGTTGGTTCAGTGACTGTGAGGGATTTAATACAGGTAAAGACTGTCTGTAGTAGGGCATTAGTTATGCAACAGGGCTCTATCTGGAGTACCTTGAATTTCTCTGAACAGCTATATACAAATTGAACAGCATGTGCAGTAGAGGTAACCCTTTATCTGTGGTTATTAACCAATATGAACTCAGCTACCCATGAAGTGTATGGTATAGAGTCAAAGTTGTGCATAACAGAAGCTTGCTTCACCCATAGGGATAGTATGTATGATAGCATTAATGATGCTTTATATTATTGTGAGCTATTTTGCACTTACTTTTAGAGCTCTAATGCCATACCTGTTTATGGAGAAATGTGTACAAAACAAGCTTGGCTGATGTCATGAGTGATGTCATCAATTATGTAATTTGAGATGTCATCAGTGATGTCACAAATGATGTCATAGAACATGTCATGAGTGATGTAATATGAGGTCATAAGCAGTGCATGGCGGGGGCGCAAATTATTGCTAGTTCTGCTAATTATAACTGTTGAATTTCTGTTTTTTTTTTTTAGCTCAAAATGTTACTGTTGTCACTGACATATGCACCTAACTATAACAGTGTAGGGTTGGCCTTCGGGTTCTGTGGACCCTATTTCCTGGAGTCAAAACATCTATTTTAAGGGGAGACGGTCATACAACCCTACTCCCAACCTTTAATCCGCCCCTTGAACCCCATCCCCAGAGGCCATATACAATAAAAAGGGGAGGGGACCACATTGCCCTCCTCTCTGAGCCTTCTTGGGCCAGAGGGCCAAAATCTAAGGGGTGGGGTTGTGCAGCCCCCCTCCCCCAGACTTAATTGGCACAGTGGACCCCATCTCCAGGTCAAATGCAATTAAAAAAAGAGGGAGGTGGGTGCCGGGCAGCCCCTCTCCCCAAGCCTTATTAGGATCCCTGGGCAAATATAATGAAAAGGTGAGGGATGCTGCGCTAGCTCCCTCCCCAAGCCTTCTTGGAGGCAGGGGCCCCCATCCCCTGGAACCAAAATCTAAGGTGAAGGGGGCATGCAGCCTCCCTCCCCCTAGCCTTAATGGACCCTAGGGACCCCAACCCCTGGGGCCTAATACATTACACAAGGGGAGGGGCCACGTGGATCACCTCCCTGAAACTTCATAGGCCCCAGGGACCGCATCCCAGGGGGACGTTTTTGTTTAAAAGGGAAGGGAGGCTCCATGGCCATCCTCATCGAGCCTTCTTGGTCCTGAGGGCCCCATCCCATGGGACAAGAGGTAGATGCCCCCAAAGAGCACATGGGGGGAGTTCTATGGTGCAGGAGCAAGCATTATGCCCACCCAGAAGGAGCAGCTATTTATGCTTGCTCACTCCGGGTGTGAGCAATATCTGTTCTGTTTAGGGATACGGAACAGAAGTCTGCTCCTAGTCAGCTGGAGCGTTTTTAATTTTTCTGCCAGCTGGGAGCAGGCTTAGTGGTTCCTCTATATTCTTTTTTTTTACTTCAGTACAGGGGATGAAATCCTCGAGCCCTGTAATGGATGCCCGCAACATTTTTCTCATGCTGCTGGCAGCGAATCAGAGCACTTGCAGACTCCAGATGGAGCGAATTGGCCCAAGGGAATAAAAACTCCCTGGCCAATCAGAGCAATCAATTTTTTAAATGACTCTCCTGCAAGACTCTTGGGGACAAACCATCCAGATATACAAATATGTTTGTATCTTAATTTTTCAAAAACTGCAAACAGATTTACACCAAATCACAAAAAGCACAATCAAGATTTAGCTTACTACCTAATTTGGGGTAATTCCGTTTTGTGGTTTTTGCGGTAGTACGTCCATGGCAAATGCATGGGAAAATTCACTTTGAGGACATCTGTTTTTCTCGGCTCCCGCTTGACGGACCACCCTGCAACTTTCCAGGAAAGAGCTGAAGTGAATTTGCTTTTCCTTTGGAAAGTTTCGTGAAGGTTTGTCAAACAGCGTCAAACTAATTAACAAACCAAAAAATGCCACTACCCAGTGGAGACCACCACAGGATTTTTTAAAATGTATATATATATAAAAAAAATAGAGCCAAACTCCCAACACAGTTCAAGTGCACTGTTATCATCACGCGGCAACAACATAGACAAAATACTACCAACACATTGTAAAGCTCAATGTTTGCACATTTCATTTCCTTGTAGCTCAAGCGATAATCTATTGACAAATTAAATTATTTTCCATTTTCCATTATTTACTATTTATTTCTTCCCCAAAAAGTGGTTTAGATGCCTATGGACTCCATTGATGTATTTACGGAGGTGGTAACTAATGACCTGATTGAACTACGCAATAATAACAGCCTGACGGAGAAGATATCCAGATTTGTAGACCACGTTCTGTTTGAGTTTGTTACACAATTGGTCTCTCATGTCAAGGATACGAAAGACTTTTTAAAGCGGATGGAAATCTTTGTCTGGGAAGATGATCCAGTAATGATGACACTGGACATCTCGAGTCTTTATACCGGTGCTGAGCATAAGAAGGGACTCGAAGCTGTGAACCACTTTTTGGGAGAAAGATCAATAACATTCGTTGAGACAGTATGCTGATTGAATTTGTGTACTTTTGTCTGTGTAATAACTCTCTCTTGTTCCAGGACCAACTTTTTAGGCAAGTACGTGGTACTGCTATGGGCACCTGCTTCGCTCTCAGCTACACAAACCTTTTCGTGGGCTGGTGGGAGAAGCAGGTGGCCTGGACAGAGACCAATGAGGAATGGACCTTTAGGGTCATGAGTTGGAACAGGTACATAGACGACTTGTTTATTATCTTTAGAGGCACAGAACAGTCGGCTAGTGAATATCTGGATGTGCTCATCAGGAATTACCTAAACCTCAGATTTTCAGGTGAGATAAGCAGGATATCTGTGAATTTCCTTGATCTCACAGTATTCCCTGTGGAAGGCAGACTGTGCACATCTTTGCACCAGAAGCCAACTGCGGGAAATTCCCTGCTACCTGCTAGCAGTTGCCATTTGGAAAAATCTATTAGCAGTATTCCTTATGGTGAGCTGCTTAGGATAAAAAGGAATTGCACACGTGATTGCGATTTCCAAGCAGCAGCTAAGGAGAGTATGCAAAGGTTTGAGGTGAGGGGGTATCGTAGAGAGACTCTCATTCAGGCAAAAGCCAAAGTGGATGTGGAAACGAGACTTGAGCTAATCAGTGACGATACATCGACAGGGAGAAGAAGTGAGAGGGAAAATGCCCGGAACAATTTCAGGATAGTCACGGACTATTCTAGTGACTCTAATGACATCAGGAGGGCACTGAGAAGGAATTGGCATATCTTGAAATCTGATCCCATTATTGGGGAAGATCTGCCAAAAGCACCTTTAATGTCATTTAGGAGAGCGAGGACATTAAGAGATTATTTAGTCCAGAGTCACTATGCCTCAGAGAGTAGACCACCTGCTTTTGGAAAAATAGTGGGCTTTTTTCCTTGCTTGAAGTGCAGGGCGTGTAAGAACAGTAACAAGGTTCTAACCTATGATGTACCTGGCGTAGAAAAACCCAAAAGAAATGTATGAATCGCAATACAAGCCACTCGGTGTACTGTTTGGTATGCCTGTGTGGCTTGAGGTACATAGGCAGTACCATACACCAAACGAAAGTGCGTATTTTGGAGCATCTTAGAACCATTGCCAATAAGGATGTTACATATCCGGTGGCTCGGCACTTTGAGGCATATCATCAAAGTAATAGGGATCTTCTGCGATTCTTTTGTATGGATCATGTACCAGCTCTGCAGATTGGAGTCCAGGCATATCCTTGATAATCAAACAAAATGCCAGAGGGTTTGAATAGCGGGGAGGAAATTGCGATCCACTTATAAGAATTGTGTTGTAGGATGTGCGAGCTGCTGTACAATGGGGATTCTGTTTCAATGTGGCATTTTGTTGTATAATGAGCTTGGCGTAATCAAGAATAAGAAAAAGCATAATCTTGAACTCATGTGTGAAGACCCATTCAGGGTGGTATATTGAAAGTGCCGAGAATACTAGATATGCTATTTGAAGCGGAAGGGATAGATTTCTGTTATGTGGGTTTTGCCCAATCTTGGGCTAGAATTTAAACCTGTAATGCTCATTCAGGGTGGTGTACCACATAGTTTCAAGATTAGTTTCCACATCGAAGAATCAATGCCATAATTGAAAGCATATTTGTATGTTTTGATGATGTGGGGACTGCCATTCAGGGCAGAACTGAACAATTGTGAGGCAGTTTATAGCTGTTGCCTTGCATAGAGAATTTACACCAGTTTGCAAATTTGCATGTTTAAATATGGCAGACACTGAGGGTCTGAAGGAAGTCCGGTGTCCTTTGTGGATGTCCACTATGTGTGGTATTTAAATTTTGCTTTCAGCTGGCGCCCGCCACTATTGACAAAGGCGGTTGCCGAAACGCCTTTTGTCGTGTTTGTTTGACCCAATAAAGTTTGGGGTTTAACTGTTCCCGAGAGTGCTGGTAATTACTTAACCCTGAGCTTGAATATATATATATATATATATATATATATATATATATATATATATATATATATATATCATTAAAAAATAACAAAGGTTACTGGGGGACGTTATAGTTAGAAAATAGATTTTGAAAAGCCTTAGAAATTCACTGAAAAAAATCAAAGGTTACAGGGATATTATGTTTAGGAAATAAAATTTTAAAAAACCTTAGAAATTTACTGAAAAAACCCAAAGGTTACAGGGACGTTATAGCTAGACTCCCTCATACAAAGCCAGTGAAATTCAGCAGTTATAGTTAACTGAGCTAACTATAACTTACTCCCCCGCAATGCACTGCTTATGACCTCACATATTACATAACTTATGACATGGTCAGTGACATCATTGATAACATCAAGTGATTGTACGGGTTTTTAAGAGTTTGTGAGTGTTAAACAAATATACTAAGCTACTGCAAAAGTTAGATTAGTATACTAGGTGTACAACTGAGTGAAACCATTTCTAACATATGAGATCTGAGTGGCTGTGTGACTCTCTGTATCAGTATGTGAGTGGCTATTTGGGTGTGTGAGTGGGTGCTTGAGTGGTTGTATGGGTGAACGATTGGGTTTCTGACTAGCTGTGTAGGTGTGTGAATGGTTGTGTGAGTGGTTCTAAGGCTGTGTGAGTGGTTGCATGGGTGTATGAGTGGGTGTGTGAGTGATTGCATGCGTGTGTGAGTGAATGTGTGAGTAGTTGTATTGGTTTGTAAATGGGTGTTTGGGTGGTGGTGTTATGGGTATGTGACAGGGTGTGTGAGTGTCGGTGAAGGTGAGTGAATGGGTGTCTGAGGTTTTGTTTGGATGAGTAAGTGTGTGAGTCAGTGGCTGCATGGGTGTGTGAGTGCATCTGTGAATGCCTGTATGAGTGAGTGACTGCATGTGTGAAGGGCTCTATGGATATATGACTGGATGTGTAAGTGGCTGTATGGGTGATTGAGTGGCTGTGTGAGTAGTTGTATGGGTCTGTGAATGGTTATGTGGACATATGAGTGGGTGTATGAGAGGCTGCATGGGGGTGTGAAAGGATATGTGAGGGTGTGTGTCAATGATGTCATCAGTGATGTCATTTGAGATGTCATCGTTGATGTCACTGACCATTTTATGAGTGATGTATTATGTCAGGTCATAAGCAGTGCATTGTGGGGGCATAGGTTATAGTTATCTCAAGTAACTTTAACTGCTGAATTTCTATGGGTTTGTACAAGTGTTTTTTTCAGTGAATTTCTAAGGTTGTTTTATTTCCATTTCCTACTTATAACATCAGTGTAACCTTTGAGCTTTTAGCAAATTTCTGTGTTTTAAAAAAAATCTATTTCCTAACTATAACATCCCTGTAACCTTTGTTTTTCAGGGAATTTCAATTTTTTTTTTAAATTGAATTTCCTAACTGTAACCTGTAACCTATGAGAGTGGGTGTGTGAATGGCTGTATAGGTAAGTGAGTGGGTGTGTGAGTGGCTGTGGGAGTGACTATATGGGTATATGTGGGTATATGAGTGACTGAATTGGTATGTACATGGCTCTGTGAGTGGGTTTGTGAGTGTCTGTGTGGATCTATGTGTGGGTGCATGAGCATCTGAGTGGATCTGTGAGTTGGTGCATGAGTGTCTGAGTAGGCCTGTGAGTGGGTGCATGTGTGTGTGAGTAGGCCTGTGAAGGGGTGCATGAGTGTCTGAGTAGGTCTGTTAGTCGGTGCATGAGTCTCTCAGTGGGTCTGTATGTGGGTGCGCGAGTGTCTGAGAGAGTCTGAGTGGATGGATGAGTCTCTGAGTGGGTGAGTGAGTGGGTGCATGAGTGAGTGGTTGTGTAAGTCTGTGAGTGGGCCTGTGAGTAGGTGCGTGATTGTCTGAGGGGGCAGTCAGTGAGTGCATGACTCTCTGAGTGGGTCTCTGAATGGGTGCCTGATTCTCTGAGTAGGTCTATGATTGGGTGTATGACTAAGATCGTGTGTGAGTGGGTGCGTGAGTCTGATTGGGTTTGTGAGTGGGTGCATATGTCTGAGTGGGTCTGTGATTGGGTGCATAAGTATCTGAGTGGATCTTTGAGTGGATGCATGAGTCTGTGGGTGGGTGTGTGAGTGTCCGAGTGGGTCTGCGAGTGGGTGCATGGGTCACTGCGTGGTTCTGTGAGCAGATGTGTGAGTCTCTGACTGACACTGTGAGTGGGTGCATGACTCTGAGTGGTTCTCTGAATGAGTGCAGGGTCTCTGAGCGGGTCAGTGAGTGGGCGCATGAGTGTCTGAGAGGGTGTGTGAATGGGTGCATGAGTCGATGAGTGGGTCTGTGAGTTGGTGTATGAGTCAGTGAGTGGGTCTGTGAGTGGATACATGACTCTGAGTGGGTGTGAGAGTAGGTGCATCATTGTCTGAGTGCATCTGTGAATTTTTTTTTTTTTTTAATATTTTGCCGATATTCATGAATTCGCTGTGACATTACACGGGGAGCACTGACAGTCACTGCAAATTCGCAAATATCTTGTTTGAAAAAAAAAACTGTTTAGTGACATATTATACACATGTGGAGTCCCTGAAAGATCCTTATATTCCTCCCATTGGGTCAGGATATATATCCAACCGGAGCCCTTATGTCAAGTTCTGCAGTTTCATTTCAGCCCCGGGGACTGTCGAGGATAAAATAAAATGGTGGCCACAACTCTCTGCTCAGGTTGCGGCCAGCCAATCACAGCATTCCTACTGGGTGTTCATTCATGATTCATCACAAATTCGTTGGGAATTATCCGTGATTGCAGATAAACAAATTTGGATCCCCTTACATTTCTCAACAACTACTGAATGGATTTACACCAAATAACACAAAGCACAATCTGTAACCCAAAAGCTAGCTTTCTGCCAAATTTGGTGTAACTCCATTCAGCGGTTCAGGCTGCAGTCGTTTCTAAAGAGTCTATGGGAATTGAAAGGGGAAATGCACTTTTTTTTACCCCCCCCCCCTTTTTCTTGGCCCCCACTTCACGAATCGCCCCAAAACTTTCCATGCACAACAAGACTCACTATGACACTTTTTTGGGAACATTTTCTGAAGATTTGTCAAACGACACCAAAGATATAGGCAAGTCACAAACACTTTTCCTATGAAAACATGGTCCTAACTTTAAATACCTACTGGCGACTGTAGGTAAAAAAGAAACATATATATATATATATATATATATATATACATACACACATATATATATATACTTAATATCACTTCTGACTGACGCCTTGAGCTTTCCTTTGCCCTGCAGTCAACGTCCTCCTTCCTCTGTCCCTGTCCCCGTCCCAGTTTTCTTTCTGTGTATTCACACTAGAAATGTTGATATTTGAGGGAACCCAGAGCTGGCTTTAGGGCACTGGGGGCGGGGGCGTTGTGTTTAGAAATAACTTTTGAGTTAAGAGCACCTGTTACAGAGTACCTTGTTTGTCTAGCAGTTTTCAGGCAACAATTAAAATGTCAAGATAACTCTGGTGATTATTGTTACTGCCGGAGTGAGATCAGAGTTTTGTTTAGTGGTAGTTTTACTCATCATGAAGTACTGCAAAAGGTTAATATGCCTACTGGAAAGAACATCTACCATGCAGATCACTGAACTGTATTTTATATGGACAGCTTAGTGGGTTGCTGCGTTTGTCACAGAATTTCTTTTGTTATTTGCAGTTCTTAAGTTAAATCCTGATATTGCACAGTGTCTTATAAGCTGTCCTCAAAGAGCTGCAGGCAAACTGCATAGTATAGGTCAGAACATAACGTTTTTTCCCCCAGTCTTTAATTATCAATTGCTAATCATGCTAAAAAGGGATTGTTTGGGTAGAAATACATTATTATTAGTAAAGCCAACCCCAACCACTGTGGTACATTTTAAAATACCAAGTATGTGCTTTTCCTGACCAAACACTCTTAAAATAGACTGCCTTCTAGTATGGACAACGTGTGATTCCTACACCTTGTAATCCTCATTCTCTAATGTATCGTTTCCTATAAACTGATTTATATATACATATGATTAATTGCCTCTGTATGTGATTAATTGTGCTCTGACACCCTACACTGGTATGAGTTGTGCTATAAAACAAATTAAATGCATGTGAGAGAGGCTATGGAGAGATGAGGGGTACTGTTGGAGGGTGGTAGGGAGGGAATCTGTGGAGAGGAAGGTCATGGGGGTGCCAAAACAATTGTCACACCGGGTGCCACAAGCACTATGGCTGGCCCTGAAGGAACCACTGTACACATGATGGTGAGCAAAGGCATTCACCACTTTCTGTGCTTTCACCAATGTCCTTTCTTAGAAGTAGACACAATTCTGAATAGATCCTAATCAGCCAACTTTAAAAGCATCATATTCTAGAAAGACAATCTGTCTTACTCTAAACATCAGAAGATATTAAACGTTCTTGCTACTCCTAGAATACATAGACCTTAGTCCAAAGAGGTTAGCAGGAAATATTTGGTCTGTGGCTCAGCCAATTCCATATGATTTTTCCCAAGTCACCTGACCTGAAATATCTTTGTAACTAATCAGCCATTTGCCAGCCCCTGCAAATGTCCACTTACGGAAATTGTGGCCATCTTTTTGAAAAGACTGCTTGTAGATTTCCACGATAACTATACTGGTTCAGAGTTTCCCAAAATTTGGAAATAAAGTATACCCCTGGGTGCCTTAAACAAATGAAACCCACACATCAATTGGCCGTTAATGCAGGCTCTAAAGAGACTCGAACCAAACAGGTGGTTTCCCAGAAATCAACATGAGCATCCCTAAAATAATTATTGGTTTTCTTGAGGAAACTCTAGTTATATAGAAACCATAGCCACAAAGAGCAACTTTCGACTGCTCGCTTTTGGCATCAACAACTTGATGAATTTAGATCAGTAGTCGACCTTATTGCATGGGAATCTTATATAGCCGTGCGCTTAGAGCTTTGTCTATAAAAAAGGAATGCTTCAGACTCTCAAACAAAGATCTGAAGAATAACCATGTCAGATTTTAAGTGCCACACATTTTTTAAATGAGTAAAGAAAATGCATGGCAAAGAATAAAGCTGAAATACCAACCAACACTTGAGGTATAATGAGTACAACTTCTGCTTAGCCAGATACTATTGGATGTTGCTAGGGTAGCACAAGGGCTAGAATGTATTGCATGTTACTAGGGTAGTGCAAAAGTAATTAAGAAGGAGATGTTAGCGTGTGTGTGGGCAACAGAGAAGTTTAGACAGTTATTGTAGGGCTCAGGGTTTACGCTACGCCTGCATCACAAGCTTTTGATTAAAGTGTTGACCACTGAGGGTTCGGCAAAAGCTACTCCCCAAGTCACTAGATGTTGGACTATATTTATGATTTGGAATATCTATTGGAACATAAGAATAGAATTGCAGACTATATTTAAGCAGGTCCCCTTTGCAGTTGCAAAAACAAATTTCTAATGAATGGGAGGAATATAGTGTTGCGTTTGTAGAAGGTGAAGCTCAAGCTATTGCACTGAATGAGTGGTTGTCGGGTTATGAGGAATATATGGTGCTTCGGAAGGTTAAGAGGTTTGTTTTGCAAGGGTGGCACAGTTAGAATAAATTGGATGAAGAGAGTAAAAAGTTCTGGGAACGAAGGATGAGTTATACATTTCGGGTGCATGGTTTTTATTAAGGGATGTGAGGATTGTTCCTCCCCGGTCCGCGAGGGCAAGGATCCTGGAGATTATGCACGAAGGGCATTTAGGTATTGTTAAATCTAAGAAAAGAGTGAAAGCTTTGTATTGGTTGCGAGTAGATTTAGCTATATAAAAATGTGTAAGAATGTGGGAGAGTTGTGAGAATGCGGATAAATCTTAGAAAATGTTCAGACCTCATTTAGATGTTGGAGAGATTCTAGAAGAGCCTTGGGAAGCTTTTAGCAGTTCATATTTCAGGGCCCATTTTGGATAGCAAGGGAGTGCCCAAATATGCGACTGTGCTGTTAGATTTGTATTTTAAGTGTCCTGAGGTTGAAGAGCATCATCAAGGGGATGCAGCTGTCATGATTTCTTTTTGGGAGAAATCTTTCATGAGAGAAGGGATCCCAGAACCCTAACTGGGTGACAATGACCCACAATTTATTGCTGAGAAGTTGAAAAGTTTCCTTTCCAGGAAGAGTATCAAAGCCACAAATACAGAGGTTTATCATCCAGCCGGTAACTGAACTGTTAAGCGCTTCAGTAGGGTGTTTATATGGAGTGTTCAAGCTGTCATCAATGCAGAGAAGGACTGGAAGAATAAATTGTGCAAAT
This sequence comes from Triturus cristatus, assembly GCF_964204655.1. Lineage (NCBI taxonomy): Eukaryota > Metazoa > Chordata > Amphibia > Caudata > Salamandridae > Triturus > Triturus cristatus. The sequence continues at coordinate 272,496,899 of NC_140581.1, forward strand.
TGGTTTGGGCTTACAGGATTTCTTTTTTTGTGACAGGCTAAGGTCCTTTCAAGCAGTTGAAGGGTCGGGAACCTTTCACGAAGGATAACAGTGCTTGGATGTCTTCAGCATTACAACAGAAATGGTCCCCTGGGGTGGTTAAGAACAGCCTGGAATTGGCTCAGAAGACATACAAGGAGTATTATGACAAAAAGCATGGAGTTAGGAAAGTGGTCTTGGAAAAGGGGGGGTAGGGTGCATGTGAAATTCGATAGGAAAGTTACCAAAGGAAGTAGCAAACTTTCCCAATCACTTGTGGTGAGAGAAGTGTATGCGTGTTCAGCCAAGTTGAGTGGTGGTAAGGTCTGGCACTGTAGTAGGTTGCCTAGACGCAACAAAATCTTATCTTGGAACTCTGAAGGAGTAAAGGTGAATGGAAATGTGGTGAACTATGATTCGTGGTTGTGGGAGAATGATTAAGATGTGATTTCATTTGACTATGGCCATTGTATTGATGGAAATGGTGTGAATTCACCTTTTTAATGAAGCTGTACGTGGGAATTGTCCATTTGTTGAAAGCACTTTAAAGACAAACCTGGAAGGCAACAATAAGATCACTACTCAATCTTAATGGGTGGTGTCACTTCCAATAAGGCTAAATGAATTTGTTGTGGGGTGATTTCACTTAATGCATAGTCATGGTCTATGAGTGGATGTAATTGGTTTACGATCTAATATGTTATGTTTCTTAATATTTTGCATGTGTGTATCTTTATTATGTATTTTGTATCTTAATGTACATTCTGTTTTGGGGGAACTCCTTGTTATTGAGTAGGATTTGGGAATTTAAAATGTTATGTTATTCTTGTTATGTTATTCTTTGTTTTAGGGGGGAGATGTGTGGTATCTGGGTTAGCCAGATACATTTGTATGTTGCTCGGGTAGCGCGAAGGTTAGAATATATTGCATGTTACTAGGGTATGCGAGGGTTTAGAATGTAGAATGTTGGTTAAGGCAGTTAGTAGAGTGCTGACTGTTACTGCTTGCTCTCGCTAATAAACCAGATGTAAACCTTCACGACAGGAGTTATTCTTTACACAACTCAGTTCTCACGCCATAAGGCTATGGGAAGAAGTCATCAGAATTATCCATCTACTTTGCAGACTCAGAGATTCAGAGATCTCACTGTGAGAATATTCTCTCCTAAGAACTTTTAGCAGAAAATACCAACATACTGTTGATGAGGCCCTGCGGGCATCCAACAGGGTTTTGTTTGTTTGAAGTCACTCAGCGTGGTGAAGGCCTTGATGCCTGCCAAGGTACTGCGTCATATGTCAGAAAGTGGGACACTGCACCTAATTATGTTCAAACATTTTGTCTTCCTTCTGTGCCTTTTCTACACTTTCCTTTTACTCAACATTCGGGTTAGGATCTTTCAAAGTGTATTTTAATATTTTTTGCTATCATCCTTCATTTTTAAACCCTCCAAGTACAAGAGTATATAAAGTATGTTTAGTGAATTCATTGAGAACTTTTTTAATATCCTAACTAATAATTCACTTGATCCAGCAATTCTCGTTTAAGTCTAAAGTGTGGTTGAAGATCATTGGGGAAGACTTTGACTCTTGACTCCAAAGGGAATTTGTTTGCCTCAGTTCAATTAGCTCCTGAAAACGAAAGTTTTAAAAGGTATTCAACTAATTTCAACTTGAGAATGAGTGTGACAGATTTTTTTAAATAGCAAATGGCTGGACTCTAAATCTTTTAGTATTTAGTACTTCTCAGTTTTTTCTTTCTGTTCCAGTACTTTGAAGGGACTTAACTGATGACCAGCTCAATAAAACCTTTTAATAAAAGATAGCGATCTCACACTCTTCTAAAATAAAAGCCTTTTGCTTGCTCAACACCACAAACTGACCAACTAGACTAATTTAAATAGCTCTGGTTGAGATATCGCGTAAACTATTATTAACGTTTTTGTAAATGCCCTCATGCTTGTTGATGTGAGGAAGAGCATCTCATAGACTGACACAAGGAGGGCGAAAGCTAGAGGCACATCTGGAATAAAGAAGGAGAGGCAATCGAAAGCACATAATGGGGAGGCAACCCGACAGGAAGGAAATGTGAAAGGAGAGGAAATCAAAAAATGTGTTGAGAGTGGGACACAATGGGATGAAAGGGGGGAGGATGAGAGTCAATCTGGTAGCATTAGGGGAGAGTGACTTTCATTCAGGAAGAGAAAACTGAACACATTCATGTGGAAAGAGCGGAAGATGGATATATGTAAATGAAGAGTATGTAAACTGCTATGGGGATATGAATAAACGTAAAGGACCCTCCGGCATGGGCAACTTGATACACAGAAATCAAAAAAGCATGCCCAGCGGTGGGAGGGGCAGGGAGTGCTCTTCGGGGGAGAAGGGGCTGCAATTAACTCATCGAGGAAACACTAAATGTGCCATGATAACAAAGAGGGTGCATATAGGCTCATTCGAATAAGACCTCATGACCCTGAAGTGCAATATGGAGAAGCTGAAGTTCAAATATAAAGAGTTGTTTTTATTTAAAATATTTAAAAAACATTCTGGGGCAATTATTAGGGGTTCGCAATTTGGTAAATAATTTCAGAAATATATAAAAAATAGTTAGGATCCGCAGAAATGCAAGAATGCTGTTTGTGTTTCTTTCAGTAGGTGGCAATTGTCCTAAATCAGATTTCTTGAATGGGGGGGAGGCGGAGGAGGGGGGAAGGAAATATTTACATTTTTGGCAAAGCTCCTAGGTTGTTTGGTGAATTCGTTTGTTTTTTGACCCATTTGCTCATGAGGTTCTCATCTGAAGTGGGACCGTTATCAGTTGGACCCATAAGACTAGTTTAAATTGGACAGGAGACAAGTCACAAAGAATTATCTCTCAATTAGGTAATTTGGTGCAGCAGACTGGCCGAGGGGTCAATGACCAAGTAAGGTGTCCCAACAGAATGATGTTGTGACACATTGGGGCCAAGTCACTTGGTCTTCGAAGCATTTATTCCTTCTAAAAGTTACATTTACATAAGTAAACTGTGCCTAATTGACACACAAAAAAATACAAAACCCTGTTTCTGTGCGTCACTGTGAGCTGTGTGAGTAACATATACTTATGATATACATTCTTATGTTAAAAGTGAGTATTCCGCCGACGCGATTAAAAACAAACAGTACATAGAATGGTATGCACCCTCAAACCAGCACATTCCAAAGTAGGGTTGGCGATTTACAAACCACAGTGAGTGATCTGGTACTAAAAACAACATTGTGTAGGCTGGAAATTTTACCTGAGCAAATGTCAGAAATTGTTTTTCCTAAAAGAAATCTCTTCACTCCTTTTGTATGTTGAAGCACAAAAAAAAACTTTTAGTACTTTTCCATTGCCCAGGTACAAGTTTGCTCCCTGCTCAAAATGCTTTTCAGGGCAGGTGACAAACGCAAAGATTTGCATGAGAAATACACATCAAGCATAATGCAGCCATGGTACTTAAAAAAATTCATGTGAAGTACCAAAGATGAGACACAACTTTAAGGCATGTTAACTTACAGATTGAGGGAGCTATTCAAAGTCCCTTCAACTTTTCTGATCCGCCCCGTTGTTTGGAGAGAAGAGGTAAGCCACACTGCCTGTGTGGGTTACCTCGGGCCTTGTTTGTGGCTGTCTCCATAGCTTGAACTAGCTGCACTTCTATTGCCCCGCCTTACAGGAGTGGAAATCAAACCCTCAGCTGAGCTCCTCTGAATGTGATGTGTCAGGAGACAGCAGACACAAGAAACTGACGTCGAGCCCAGGGGTTCAACCGGCCGATCATTGTTCGAGGACTGATTCCATCCCACAGCCAGCAACATGGCGGCCCTCACAGGACATCGCCACTGTTTGCAGACACCAGTGTTGCCTGGGACAGATGTGTTTAGTCTGGCCAGTGCCTGGAGCCGTTTTGTTTCTCGTGTCCTGAACTTTGTGGGTGTGTTGTGAAAGAAAAATGTTTCGTTTTCGAGCCGCGGTAAAGCAGCTCAGACTACGCATTTGAGCCGATCAGATCACCATCTTCACTCTCACTTTGCTAAAATGTATCGATTATATCGTGAAAACGAAATATGTGAAGGGTACCTGGCGCTTTTTAATGGGGTTCTGCCATTAATCTACAAACTATACATGAAAGTTCCTAAGGTAGGGTCCTTTGCACAGATGTTGGTTAACTGGCTTCATATCGTTGCAGTGTCTCATTTTGCCCCGGACTCCGTGAACATGCACCGGCGAAGCTATGAGAAGAACACGCACGGGCAAAGTCAATAGGCCGGGCTTGCATTTTGAGTCCTGAATTAAACATTAAAAAGTCAGCTGCAGTGGAAAAAAACAAAAACAATATTGCTTTCTGTGTACAATGCATCTATGATATAAAGAAGTTCATTTGTGGCAATTCAGTGTACTCCTGAGACCTCACATAGTCCCTCATGCATTGTAATGCAAACACTACATCAGCGGTGGAATGATACTCAAATATCCAATAGCGTGAGGTGAGTGAGCAATACTCCTCTGGGAGGAGCCAAAGCCCACTTTATGAATGCTGCAGAGAATTGGTAACAATAGGTGTGCAGACAGCTATAATGTCAAGCCAGACCTAAAAATAAAGGTGATAACTCTCCGTGAGGTAGACTATGAAGAGCTTGGCTGTACTTGCTCGCGGCTCAGCAGTTATGTCCTCCTGAGATTAAGTCCATCCGCCTATGCAGTCCGCCAATGCTGCTTATGTATACAATATATTTCTCCGTCAGGGCGGGGTGGTATATTATACCACAGGGTTAAACTGGCCAGAAAAGAGATTTGTTTTTACCGTGCCAGTACCTGAGTGCTGCCTATGCTCCCTAGAAGGTGAAGGAAAGAGGGGAGGTGCCCGGTGTGCTGTGCGGTCCAGCACGGGCCTCCCGCACAGAATGTGGCATTTGCCCGCACATACTCTGCCAGATCCAAGACAACCCAGATCTTACACTGGTGCTGAATTCCTGCTTGTTCTGGGACTGGAACAATGATTATAATCGCAATTTCTGCTATGAGCATAACTCATGGGCATTAAATATTCCCCAATACAAGGAATTCCTTTTGGCATCGAGGTTCCCACTACAGTATATACCATTGGAGTAGGACAGCGCCAGCAATAAGTGCTCCTGCCTCACTCTCCCACTGTCATGTAATAAGTAGTAGTAGACCATGGGTGAGTGCATACAGTACATACCAATGGCCTCCCTTCCCCCCTTACTTGGACAGATTTTAGGTCACCAGTTCAAGGCCAGCCAGCCTGAGGAGTTATCGAAACACATTTGTTTGGTGGACCCTGGACAATCTGACATGAGTGCAGTGGAGTCAGTCTTCTTGTAGTCGTTACGGCGTTATGCAGAAGAGCAGGCGAAGTCTACTCAAGAAAGCAGCTCTCTTGTTGGCTGGAATGCGATTCATCTCTACAGCGCCACAGAGATGCCTTGGGATCTGGATCAAGATGTCCAGCCTTACAGAAGATTATCCCCAACACGTTTCACGTCTGATGCGCAAACTACTATGTGAAATGTTATATTAGTGCTGATCTATCCAAGCAGAAATAAATTGTTACTTGGACATTTTCCTATGAACTAATAAAAGCTCTGCTAGGCAATCGACAAGTTTTTGAGTGAAGGTCTTCAGCTGTAAGGTGTTAGTGAAGTGCCAGAACTCCACCCTGGACCTCCACACCATGGGACTCATCGCTAGTCGCCATAAGAGTTCAAGAAGCATTAAACTAGAGGCCATTCAAGTATAGGCAACTCTTCTTGGGAGTAGCCCTAATTAAGAGGGGCCTTAGGCACCCAACCAAAACACAGAATCACCTGGTACCCTACAGGAACTCTCCCAAGTTTGTTGCGTCATCCATACACCGCAGTATGCCATTGATTGTCCTGCATCAGAACGCCTGACCCCATAAACTGACTATAGCAGAAACAAACATAACTTCCTCATTCGCTCCGAATTCATAGTCTCCTCTTTGTGTTTAATGAAGTTGAAACAGCGGAAGAAGGGGGCCTGGAAAGCAACCCAATCTATGCACTAGTAGCTCACCCAGTCCAGGCCCTTTCACTGCATCCTAGTGCTTGTAGTCCTGCATTTACAGTGGGACAAACAGGACATGTGCAAAATGTAAAAAAGAGAACGGGTACAGGATGAGATACCCAGGTATGAACACGGAAAACCCGAAGCTCTGTATCTTTATAGACACTAAAATGGGACTTTTGGTTTGGCTATTTACATAAAAACCTTGGTAAAACTGCCTACTTTATGGGTAATTCCCATATTAGCAGAGTTCTGGTCCTTCTAATGTGATGGAGAATGTGTTTGGAAGCTTGCGGCTCTAATGGCTGTTTTCTATAGGTTCCCCCAGAGAGAGGGTTACCCATAGGCCCCATTATATCTATGTGTCTCTACAACAATAGCTTCCTTTGCTCCAGTGCAGTAATTAATTTGAGCTGGTGGTTGCCGGTGGGGACCATTGGCACTCATTTTTGGAGACTGGCACTTATTTTTCTTCATCAGACATTTCCAGGGAGCAAGATGGGAAAAACACACAAACAGAAAAGACGGAGGAAGAGAAAGACGGAAAACCCGTCACAACAGGAACCTCCAGGAGTGATGTCTGGCAGTGCATTAAAGAGGCCTTGGGTGAATTCAGGACTGCACGGCCCTGGTATTCAGCGCACTCACATTTAATAGCACCAGTCGGGCCTTCTGGGCAGCGCTTTGGGCACCAGCACTTATTATTTTACAAACTAAGCACTGTTCCAGTGTCAGCTGGTAGCTCTGGAGGTCACAGAGCCCAACCAGACGGTCCCAAGTCAATCCATAGCTGGATGCAGGAGAATGAAGACAAGTGAAGAGCCTTCTGCAGATGAGCGGATACAGCCCTGAAGAAGGTCACTTACCGACAACAACAGCAACAACAGTGAAGAGGACGAAGCCGTTGCGCTTGAAGAAGGTCTTGACATCGTCCTTGGTGATGTTCTGCACCTTCTTCTTGGCCAGGAGTGTGCGCTGGCGGACTCCTTGCTGGAAGCGCTCCATCTTGCTTCCGGCTTTTGGATCTTCTCCGTTACTTTTGGTCATGGATGCCTCTGACAGGGTCTTCTTCCTTGGACTGAACTACAGAGTCAGGCCTTCTTAGACAGTCTGAGGAGTCAGAGGGCTTCAGTCAACTGCTGAAAAAGAAGACATGGGCAAAGAGAATGAGTTTAAAACGCATCCATGGCACTGTGATATTTCCAAGGGCTGCATGTCCCACCTCGTAAGGCTGTAGCAGGCTACATGCAGCTGCAGATCATGCAGGACTCATTACTAAAATCAGTCTTTCAATGGGACATTTGTGTCACAGTGTGTTCACCTACAGGGCCTGTCTGTCTGTCTATCTGTGCAAGACTGTTTGCTGGCCTGGCGGCCTGTCTATCGCTCTGTCGTGTATCTATCTATCTATCTATCTATCTATCTATCTATCTATCTATCTATCTATCTATCTATCTATCTATCTATCTATCTATCTATCTCTCTCTGTCTGTCTGTCTGTCTGTCTGTCTGTCTATCTCTCTCTCTATCTATCTCACTGTGTGTCTGTCAGTCTGGCAAGCTGTCAATCTATCTATCTATCTATGTGTCTGTGTGTCTATCTATCTATCTATCTATCTATCTATCTATCTATCTATCTATCTATCTATCTATCTATCTATCTATCTCTCTCTCTCTCTCTCTGTCTGTCTGTCTGTCTGTCTGTCTATCGCTCTGTCTGTCGGTCTAGCTGTGTCACTGCGTGTCTAAATGTATGTCTGACAAGCTGACTGGGTGTTTGCCTGTCTGTCTGTGTGTTCCGGAGAGTCTTAAAGCACACCCTGGGCTCCAGATGCCTATCTATCTATATCAATCTGACTACTTCAGTAAGTCAGGTAATCTATCTATCTATCTATCTATCTATCTGTCTGTCTGTCTGTCTGTCTGTCTGTCTGTCTGCTATCTATCTATCTATCTATCTATCTATCTATCTATCTATCTATCTATCTATCTATGTCACTCTCACTACTTCTATCAGTCTGGTAATCCACCCATCTATCTATCTATCTATCTATCTATCTATCTATCTATCTATCTATCTATCTATCTATCTATCTATCTATCTATCTATCTATCTATCTATCTATCTATCTATCTATCTGTCTGTCTGTCTGTCTGTCTGTCTGTCTGTCTATCGCTCTGTCTGTCGGTCTAGCTGTGTCATTGCGTGTCTAAATGTATGTCTGACAAGCTGACTGGGTGTTTGCCTGTCTGTCTGTGTGTTCCGGAGAGTCTTAAAGCACACCCTGGGCTCCAGATGCCTATCAGGCCCCCAGAGGATAGACACACAGAGCACCTGTGGCTCGGGCTGCTTTTCTAGGGATGTGAATGCCTGGCTGCGTCCCTTCTGGGTGCCAGGTTATAAATATTTGACCTGGTTTGGGCCAAGTTTAAGCTGCCTTCTTGGTGCCCCGGGCCCCACTCTCTGCGCCCCCTTATCCCTCTCCACACCCATCTGTCCTTCATTCCTCCCCGCCTGTGGGTGTCTCTATGAGCGGGTGTGCCTCAGAAAGCGAAATGCTTGGTGTGAGGATACAAACACCATATCACACTTACTCAAGGGATTACCTATTTACATGGTGTGTGGGCACGAATAATGAGTGTCTGGTTGTATTATAAGAATAATGAGGGTCTGGTTGTATTATGAGAATAATGAGTGTCTGAATTATGAGAATAATGAGTGTCTGATTGTATTATGAGAATAATGAGTGTCTGGTTGTATACAGAATGTATGCGGGTGCATAGACATATGTGCCTATCTATACATATATAAACCGTATGACTATTAACATATGTGTGTTGATAGACATGGTATATGAAGGCTTCAGGATACCGCAGTGGGATAATGTGCTTCCTGCACAACTCTGTGAGCAGTTGGAGGGTTACAAGCCAAACCCCAGGATTACCAACCAAAACATACAGAGTGTAGATTCGAGGCATCGTGTCAGCCAATAAAAATACAAACATCATTCATGAAAACAAATCAAACCGAGAGCTCATTCCACGCTAACAAAACCAGGTGTTGGCCAGAATCATTTGACCAACCGACCCCCGTCCCTGCCTCAAGGCCGCTCTTCGTGGAGCAATCTTGGAGAAAAAACATCAAGAGAGCGACACTAAGATTACTTTTCTGCGAGCCCGTCTAATGGCTGCTAATTGGTGGTGGTGGGGCGGGCGGGAGGGATCTATAATGTGTTATGTGTTTTCTATAAGGTATCCACTGATAGTTGGGTACTTATAGAATTGCACAGTCTGTGAAAGGGAGAGCCCTGCTGCTCTCACCTGTCGGCGCGCTGGCCGGCTTCCAGCGGACCCGGGCAGCTCCCTCCCCGCCGTGACTTCATTACATATAACAACTGGTGACCCGGTCACTTTACCGACACAACTGCGCTCACTCCTCCGAGCCGAGGGCAGCCCTGGACCAGCGTGGGTCATCTAATCATTCAACATCGCCCACCACCGTGCATTTATCCCTTCGTTAATTTAATCATGTTTTGCTTTTTCTACGGCATCACATTGCCTCATCAAGCGCACTTCTAAGCACTCTACAACATAGTATCAACTGAACATGGACAAAACAGTTATTATTGCATAAATCGGGTGCAGTTCTAGGCGCTAGGCACTGTATGTGCATTCGTGGACCAATTAAATTAGTCGCTCACTCTGTTACACACTGTCCCCGGGTGCATTGCTCAGGTGCAGCTGTCGGACCCTACTTCGAGTGCAGTTCACCTGTTCTTACAGGAATGCTTTTAAAATTTTCCTGAAATAACACTGGAGCGTCCAGGGTCGATTCAGGTTACAGTGAGCGCTACACAAGACTGTTCAATCGCTCACTCACTCATTCACTCCCCCTTTCAGCTTAAACAGAAAGTAATAAAGAATATCTCCAATAGAAACAAGTAATAAGTGAACTCGAGGCGCTCTTATGTCGAGGCGCTTTATCCACTCTAAATTGCGTGTAGAACATGGTGCAACAGAAGTGCTTAGTCGCCTAGTCTGGGGTTTGAAGCACTATGGATATGCAATTACAAAAGAATGCGAAACAATCTCTAATTTGCTCCTAGCAGCTCCCAACCCCGTCCAAGTCAGTCTCTCGTTTACCTTCCAGCCCAGCAGCCCCTTCAGTCTAAAACAGGTGAACATTAATATATCCCAGTCGAAGGCCAGCACCGAACGTGTCAAAGTGACAAGACTGTAACTTTCAAAACCTGTGCAAATGCGCCGAGCCGAGGCGAGTCAGGCCCGCAGGGGTCGAGGTACTCACCTTGCAGGCGCTGCGAGGACCCGGGCGTCGGGGAGCGCTGGATGCTCCGGCAGGTAGAGACGGCGCTGCCAAGTGCAGTGAGCGAGGCCGGCTGATCCTCGACTGACGCCAGCCCGAGCAGCCTCTCAGTGAGTGACTTCAGGGGAAGGAGGGGTCTCTCTCTCGGAGCGGCCCAGCCGCGGAAGGAGCGGCGAGGGGGCTTCAGGAATATTGATGAGGGCTGGCCCAGGGAGAGCCGGCCCGCCGCCTTTGTGCCCTCTTTAGACCACTTTCACGCTTTGTCAGTTCGGCTTTATTGGAAATGCGCAAGCAGGGCCCCGAAGACCGGAATAATGGGGCTACAGAGGGCCGCAGCCTGGCTCGCCGTGAGGCGGCCCCACACCTCCACACATTATGTAACTCGGCGCACCGACTCCTCACGTGGGAAATATTCCCCACAATAGGACAGAGGTGCTGCCCTGGCTTGCTTTCAAGCTGTCTGTTCACATTGAATAACATTTGGAGAAATGTGGGTGTGAAATATGCCATTGGGGTCATTGAAGAAGTAATAGAAGATTTTGGTTACATGTGGCATTCATATAGCGCTTCCCACACCTTTGTAGAGTGTCGAAGCACACTTTTGTATTCGTAAGCACACTGTACGGTGAAAGAGTGTGTGGTTGACAGTTTGCTGTATTTATTTGAGGCCTAGTAGGGTCTTGGACCAGACCCTAGCTAGACAGGCACCCTGCACATGCAACATTTCTACATGTACAGCTCATAACTGCGCTGCAAGAAAGGCAAGACCTAGACGCTTCAGCGCACTCAGTGGGCGTCTCTTTCCTCAACTTTTTGCACTTTCGCCGGGAGTTGCCACCATTAGCGCAGCAGGTGCAGAGACCCCCCCCCCACCCCCCCCCCATCCCAATGATGTCAAATTATGGCCGCATTCTACTACTCGGCTACACGCAGAATGCACCATCTTCCAAGCTTGCATTAAGCCATAAGGCACCCTCACTATGTTAACTACATTTTCTTCATGACAAGGCACAGGAGCTGCCAAATTGCTGGGAAGGGTGGTGGGTGGAGAGGAGAGAGCAAGGTAGGGCCAGGTACCTCATTGGGGTAGTGTGCGCCTTATACATGTCTTCATTCTCAGCATCATCATCATCAGATGTTGCTGCCATCTTTCGTGGGTCACAAAGCAATGTCTCGGTTTGCCAGGTCAGATGCTCAGGAGGTCACCTCAATCCATGCCATCACGGACACTGTTACCCGTCTCGGGCTTCAAGCCACAGAATAATGTGTTCTGGGTTTTTCAGTTTTTCTTTCTTCAATAAAATAATTAGACTAACCCACCTGATAACAAGGACTTGTAGGTTAATGGTCCAGGACGAGAAACCAGGGTCAGACTGAGACAGAAAATAGGCCCGGGCACCAAAATAAAAGTGTCACCCATTGGTGAACCAATAGCTAAAAAAGCGGCCCACCTTTGTAAGTCAGGCCAGTTTTGAACTTGTAAAGACTCATGATAGGGGTATTTTGCAAGGTATGGGAGATTGCATGCATTCATATTTGTGGCAGGCAATGTTTGTGGTAATATATTTCGGTAATCTACAGTAAAAACGGGCCCACCAAACCATAAACTGGGCCCACAAACTGCTAAAAAACCGGCTCACACACTGACCTGTCAGACGACCCAACCAGGCATTGCCTGATAGCCCCATGGGCCAGTCCGACCCTGGTCATGGCTTCGAGTAAGGTGGCCATGCTGTGGCTATCCCAAGAAATGCTCCCCTCTGAGCTGCACCCGAGCTTCAACGGTGTTCTTCTACTGAGGAAAAATGGACCCAGCAGCCATCCACACAAAATCACAATACTGCACAGTCAATGATAAAATGTACGCTTGGGCCATAGAGACTACGACTGTTGAAACAATATACAATAGGCGATTTACAAGGCAATTTGCGAGTTTAAGGAAAATACTATTGTAGTTCTACGTCTCACATAACTAACTGCTATTTGCAAAAAACCACGCTGTGGATTTTCACCTCAATCTGCTGTATTTCACGGAGGGCTCCGCCCACTACAAGTAGAATGCAGGCACACGTAACCCTACTACTTTGTAGTATGTGTGGGACTGGGCAGGGGAGTGCCAAAAAATGAACAACACCTACCACAAAGTGGGAGAAAAGAAGGGAACAGTAAAAAAAAGTAAGGGGGACACAAGGTGGGCCATGAACAGGTATAACCACTCCTACAAAAGTGTACGGCAGACCTAGTTTTCAAAAGTTACACCCACATCTATTCAAGCAGTACAACTGCTCAGACAGGCTCAAATCTACTCCAGCCAAGCCTTGGAGCAAGTCACTCACAGGCACTGCAAGAAAATCACACAGAAAACCAATGTAGATAGGGTATAGCACTAACAGCACAGAGGAAAACATGAATAAAGTAAACCTGGCAAATTGCTATCGTGGCTGATACGGCAAGATGCAGTCACAGCGCCCGTGACATCCATAAGGAATACACGAGGTGTTACAGTACATACACAGCGTGACATCCATGACGCTTTTGTGGAACACTATTCCACAATGTACAAGTCTTCTTTACTGGCTACAGACTTAGACATAGGGGAATGTTTTTCCGCCCTAACGCTGCCACAACTAACATCGCATCAACAAGAGGACCTAGATGCTCCTCTGCTACCAGAGGAAATAAGGGATAGTATTTTCTCCCTTTCGAATGGCAAATCTCCGGGTCCGGACGGACTACCGGTTGAATTTTATAAAGCTTACTCGGATTTATTAATACCAGAATTATTGTGGGTGTATGTAGCGGCGCTAGATGACTCAACACTCACACCCACGCAAAACGAGGCAATGCTGATCTCCCTCTTAAAACCTGGCAGAGACCTTGAACTCCTGGGCTACTACCGCCCACTGGCTCTATTAAACACAGACTACAAAATACTTGCCTCCGTCCCAGCCAAACGATTGGCCCCGTTTGTACCGACTCTGGTGCATGCGGATCAAAATGGGTTTGTCCCAACCAGGAGTACCTCTCTAAACATACGTAGGCTATTTAGAATCCAGAAGTATGCAACGAGGGACTGGCCATGATCTGGCTGTCTAGTGCTGGATCTGGAAAAAGCCTTCGACTCATTGGAGTGGCCCTATCTTGCAGCGGTCCTGCGTAAGTACGAGCTGGGAGACGGGTATTTGCAACTGGTGCGACTACTGTATCTGCGCCCCACAGTATGGACTCGCACGGGCAAGCTCATTTCTGACACAATCAGAGTCCGGCGGGGAACTAGGCAAGGTTGCCCGTTGTCCCCGTTGCTCTTTTCTCTTGCCATGGAGCTGTTGGCAGCTCTCCTCCGAGAGAGTGGCGAGGACTGGGGCATTCCTCTGAATGATGGACTTCATACAGTGTCCCTATATGCAGACGATCTGTTGCTGTACATAAGGGACCTGCACGCAGTGCCACCGGCCATATCCACATTTTTCCGTAGATTTGATGTAGTTTTGGGCCTCAAGGTCAACTGGGCTAAATCGGGCACCTACTCTTTCCACGAAGATGTGGCTGAGACTGATATAATTATCAACGGGACTGTGCTTAACTGGTATCCAACCACATTCAGATACTTAGGCATCTACCTCTATAGGTCCCCCGCGGACATATTGGAGGGTAACCTAGTATGCGCCATTTTCTCAGTCAAGGCGCATATACAGTTCTGGAAGACCTTACCTCTCAATGTGATGAGTCGCATCACTTTAACCAAAATGATAGTACTGCCGCGGCTACTGTATTACTTCGCTAACCTTCCAGTGTATGTCCCGGTGCGATTATTTCGGGAATTGGAATGGCTAATCCGAGGCCTAATCTGGAGTGCGGGGAGGCCCAGGATAGCATTGAAAAAACTATATGAGCCGCCTGAACATGGAGGTTTGGCAGTTCCTAATTTGGAACTTTATTACCTAGCTGCACAGCTACAATGGGTTAAAGAGTGGTTGAGTGGCAAGAGTCTGGCGGACACAGCGACCGAGTCATCATCATGGACGCACGCACAGATCTATAGTTTGTTTCACCCACTAGCGAAACTCCCCCGCCCTACGCAGATACATATTGACCTAGCCCATAGATGTTACCGGAGAAGCCTGCAACTTACAAAAGATACGGTCCCCTATGCACCAATTCTGCCACTTATTGGGATGCCCAGAGGCAGAGACTCGGTGACAGACGTAGCACTGGCATCCTGGACTGAGGCGGGAGTGGAGACGCTAGGAGACCTGGACGGTGCTCTTCTACCTTTTGCGACTCTGACGGCAGACAGTAGTTTGCCGATGGGTCAGTTCCTTCTCCATGCAGCCATCACACGGACGTTGGCGCAAGCATGGAGAGACTTGACGAGTGAGCTGCTGACACATCAGTTATTGCAGTATTTGCATGTAATGGGGGAGGAGTCGCATGTGATCCACTGGCTAGTACAGGCCCTGCTCATCCACGTAACAAAACCACTACAGGGACTCCGTGCACGTTGGGCTGAAGATAGAGGCCGTCCTTGGACTGACAAGGAATGGGAATGCGTCTTAGCCAGCGCCACACACATACCACGCAACTCACGATTTAAACTTATACAAACGTACATATTACATAGGGCATAGCTCTCCCCGGCTAAGATAAATAAATATTTTAACATTAACACCTCTGATTGCCCCCGATGCCGGCTACTAAGCGCTGACTTCCTACACATGTTGTGGTCTTGCCCCCTGCTCCTGCCCTACTGGCACGCAATAACAGAGATACTCACGAACTGCACTAACACCGAGGTGCCTAACACATGGGAGGTCTGTATCCTGGGGTTTTATAAACGAACTAAAGCAAATAAAGAAAGCTCTAGATTTCGCGACCTAGGCCTCATAACCGCAAAAAGACTGATCACTAAGAGATGGAAACACAATGATCCCCTGGAGAGGCTCAACTGGATAAAATCCCTAGAAGTATGGGCGCGGGCGGAAAGCACTATCCTCCACAGGGAAGAAACGGCAAGGCTGCGAAAGTATCCCATAGCACAAACCTGGGATGATATCCTCAAAGCCCTTACACGTCCAAATGCTACATTGCCTGCACCCTCTGTGTAACAGACAGGGGATGATGCTTAGAATGTTGCTCAGTAACTCAGCCACGTTGCAACCCCGGAGGCCCCGGTCACGACCATGGGGTTGGGAGATGAATCCCTGAGCCTTAGTTACACTTCATGGACGCAACATTAGTCACAAGCTGCCCCAGCATCCATGTAATCGTACATACATTACAAATAGCGTCAGTAACTGTAAACGCACCGGCTTAACCACAACACAAATCGAATGGCATTTTAAATGACAGCTTCATATTACTTTCGATATTTGATATCTCTCTTTCTTTTGATCTTCACTTGTTTTTATTAGTTGTGGTTCCAATGTTGATTTTTAAAACTGAAAATATCTAGCACCCCGCAATAGTGTACACATATTTGCCCACGAAACACTGTGGGCGGATTTCAAAGATGAGCTGAATATGTGCCAAGTGTCCCTACGTAAGTTGATGTATCTGCAAGTAAATGACTTCAGCTGGGGCGATGCGCACATGAATGCTATGTCTTGCTCTGCAATTGGAGATAACAATACGCGTAGGCAAACGCTGTTAATGTTACCTTACACACACACACCAAATCCTGTGTTGTAGAAACAGAACTTGCTATGACTGTATGATGGTAATACCCGGCTTTATGTGAACGGCAACATAGCAACATTATCTCTGCCATTAATGTTATTAGTATCACTGCTTGCGTTACATGTATTGGAAACGATAAAATGCAATAAAGATATTTAAAAAAAAAAAAGAAATGAGACATCTACAGTTTCTCCACAATGCACCTCAGTTCTCAGTGAGATCTCTACAGAGCTCTCATGGTGTTACGCCTGGTTTGTTCTGTACAATCCACTGATGAACCCCCATAGGCCCCTCGTCCTGCCCTGCTTCACATGTTTCTGTACTAGTACTGGGGTGTCCACAGCCCTTCTGCAGGCAGCACTGGCATGATCTGCACCGCGTACTGGTCTCCAGGTACGGAGACATCCAAGTGTACATTTGTAACAAAACACTGAGACAACCAGGACCACAGACCCCTGACAGCATGTCTATAACCGAGTGTCCAGTGAAGTCTGCTGATGCCCTAATGACAAGTCCACTAAGCTCTGACAATGCACCTCTCTGCTGCCCTGTGCCACTGAGACCGCTCACTTTTGTCCTGTTCTGCATTGCGCTTGTGTATCAGTGCCCTGTATCAGAGCTCTCACAAAGCGCCTCTGCTCTGACTCGTAGCACTGAGGCAGTCAGTCATAAGCTCCTTTAAACATATGTGTCACTCATCATCATCAAATAGACTTTATTCGGTTTTACAACAGAAAACCATAAAAGTTACACGGATACAAATTCATAAAAACAAAGATACATAAAAACATGAGTAAAAAGTCAAATCCACTCCACTGTTTATAAGTAAAAACCCAGTACACAGCCACCTCAAATTCATCGAAGCGTTAAAGTGCAATGTGCCCAAGAAGCATAACTTCCTATTATATTTACTTAATGGCGCAAGCTAGACCTGCTAAAATGATAGATCATACCTAGATCGACCATTGTCTACATATCCATACAGGCCCTAGATTTCATAGAAGCTTTTAAAAATCCTACTATAAAACCAATGCAGTCCTCTTTCAGCAATTGAAGATACATAAGGGCAGGACGAGCCTGTCTAAAATTCATTCTTTTTAAAATGTGAACCAGAAAATACCTTCGAGGGGTTTCATACAACTTACATAAAAACATAAAATGCAGCAAATCCTACGGAGACTATCCGTCGCAGCCGCAGGGAGCTAGCACTTGGCCTCTACTGTTTCCCTAAGGCCTTGCTAACAGGAGGTGAAAAAGGTTCATCCGAAACCTGGTTAATAAAAACCTCTCCTGTGTTGATAGAAACCCCATAAGATAAGGTTCCATTGTCGGGGTTGTTTTAAGCATTAAAAACATATGAACACTTGGTTTCAGTATCTCCTGTGCCTCCCTGTCCAATTTCCTTGAGGTCAAGAAGGCTTCCCTAATTATTTCCACGTCCTTCTTGACAATGGATTCAGGCTTACAAAATAAATCAGCGTGCCCTACCCCTTCCAGGCTGCTTTTAACGTATTTAAGCCAAGGAATTCTGGAAGCATTATCGAGAGACATACACTCTCATAAGATTAAATGGTTAAGAGTTAAATCTTTATTCAACCAGCACCTCACCCAAAACACCAGGGGGCGCAGCGCAAGGACATCACTTAGATAGGGGACCCCCAGTTTCTCATGGACTGCTAAGTTAGAGGTTCCGCGCGGTACACACTATAGGCACTTCAGAAAGTCACCTGGAGGGTATCCGCAGCAATAACCCCAGATTTCACTACCATAACTAGCTATGGCCATGCTTTTGGCTTGATAAACTTACAGCAAGGCTCCTGTTGGTTTCTTCCCTATTTTAGTCGCAAAATCAAAAATTGCCGCATATGTGGCACTCACTTCTGTCCTATTCTGCAGTATGCTTGTGTATCAGTGCACTGCCTCGGGGCTCTCCCAAAGCGCCTCTGCTCTGACTCGTAGCACTGAGGCAGTCAGTCATAAGCTCCTTTTAAACATAAGTGGCTCTCCCTTCTGTCCTGTTCTGTACTACGATTGTATCAGTGCACTGCCTCAGGGCTCTCTCAAAGCACCTCTGCTCTGACTCGTAGCACTGAGGCAGTCAGTCATAAGCTCCTTTTAAACATATGTGGCTCTCACTTCTAGCCAGTCTGCAGTGCGCTTGTGTATCAGTGAACTGCTTCAGAGCTCTCCCAAAGCGCCTCTGCTCTGACACGTAGCACTGAGGCAGTCAGTCATAGGCTCCTTTTAAACATATGTGGCTCTCACTTCTAGCCAGTCTGCAGTGCGCTTGTGTATCAGTGCACTGCCTCGGGGCTCTCCCAAAGCGCCTCTGCTGTGACTCGTAGCTCTGAGGCAGTCAGTCATAGGCTCCTTTTAAACATATGTGGCTCTCACTTCTAGCCAGTCTGCAGTGCGCTTGTGTATCAGTGCACTGCCTCTGGGCACTCCCAAAGCGCCTCTGCTCTGACTCATAGCACTGAGGCAGTCAGTCATAGGCTCCTTTTAAACATATGTGGCTCTCACTTCTAGCCAGTCTGCAGTGCGCTTGTGTATCAGTGCACTGCCTCGGGGCTCTCCCAAAGCGCCTCTGCTCTGACTCGTAGCACTGAGGCAGTCCGTCATAAGCTCCTTTTAAACATAAGTGGCTTTCAAATCTGTCCTGTTCTGTACTACGCTTGTATATCAGTGCACTGCATCGGGGCTCTCCCAAAGCGCCTCTGCTCTGACTCGTAGCACTGAGGCAGTCAGTCATAAGCTCCTTTTAAACATATGTGGCTCTCACTTCTAGCCAGTCTGCAGTGCGCTTGTGTATCAGTGCACTGCCTCGGGGCTCTCCCAAAGCGCCTCTGCTCTGACTCGTAGCACTGAGGCAGTCAGTCATATGCTCCTTTTTAGGTCTCGCCTAGCTATTGCGTTTACGCAATCGCTTAAGAGGGGCATTTGAAAGTGCTCCCAAAAGTGGATTGCATGGCGAGCACGCACACAATCACGTGCATCGTGCCGCCATGCAATCCGTTTGGGGAAGCGCTTCAGCCCACTGGCGCCCTCGGCATCATACTTCAAAGGGTCCGCTCCCCCACCTGGAATGCGCACCCCCGCCCCGGCCAAGTGGGCGCGCCACGCTCCGCCGCGTCTCGCCGTGACAAATTTGCTTTCACTTTCGCGCGGCGGGCGCTCGCTCGCATCCGGAGCACTTTAGAAGCCGGGCTTGTCTTGTTTTCTTCGTAATACGCATTTGTTCTCTACCTGGCTCCCCTCCTTTTCCTAGGCCTCTGTCTCTCTTACGATCCCATTCCCTTTCGCTTATGTCTGTATTTACTGCTCTCTCTCTCTTCGCTTATGTCTGTATTAACTGCTCTCTCTCTCTCTCTTCGCTTATGTCTGAATTTACTGCTCTTTGTCTCTCCCGCTCTCCCCATTCTATCCTGCTCTCTCTCACAAGCCTTCCATCATTTCCTATCTCTAACCTGTGGGCTCGTCTACCTCGCGCCCCCTCCCCTCTTTGCGCCCGCTCCCTTTCTCGCGTCGCCAGCTCTTCCATCATTGTACCTCGCTATCCCTGTCTAACCTGCAGTCCCCGTCTACCTCGCGCCCTCTCCCCTCTTTGTGCCCGCTCCGTCGCCACCTCTTCCATCATTGTACCTCGCTGTCCCTGTCTTTCTCGCGCCCCCTCCCTTCCAGATCTCTGTGTCGCTGTGTCTCCTTCCCTGTCAGGCCTCTTCTTTCCTCCCGGTATGAGATCCTTTCCCTGCAAATAATTAATTTAGCTACGTGTTGCGTCAGAGCCTAAAAGGCTTTCTGCTGCTACCGTGCTGCTCGGCGGCCATTAATATTATATCAGGGCGGGTGCTGTTGCTGTAGTGCAGTTTCATTAAAAATGTGATCTGTAGCTTTAAACATGCAGCTTGGGGGGCGTGGCCAAGATGGCGGGGTGAGCGGACGCTTCCTCCCGTAGCTCCTCCGGCCCGGCCAAGCTTGAGCCCTTTTCTTACGCTTTTCTCCCCCCGCTGAGGCTCAGCGTGTGAGAGGAGTGCGGCGGAGCACCTGGCGCGCACGTTGTTGTCGCTTTGGTTCGGATCGCCTCGAGGGAAGTCCCCCAAAAGTCCGATCGAGCTCAAGGAGCGACGGAGGGCCTGGGAGGCGGAGCGCATCGGAGTGCTGTCCGGGCGCCTCGGCTGGGCCTGGTGCTGAAAGCTGCGATCTGGAGGAAGTCTGACCCGTCGCTCGACGGAGGGTGAAGGAGCTCTGCGGGCTGGGAACCGGCGGTGCGTAAGACTTAGGACGGGTGCTTTGGCACTCAGACTTGTGTCGGCGACACTTCGCACTGTGTGGGCCCCTGTCCCTTGGCCGAAGTACGGCGGACTCTCTGTTGGGGTCGGACCATCCGGGCCCTTGCGTGTGACAGACTGAAACCGGCGGTGGAACTTATCTGATTGCTGTGCGTTTACGGGGCCCCGGTGGTGTCGCCGGGCCTGGTCGTTCTGCCCTGCCCCGCCCTGCCGCCATTTTGTCCCCGAGGGATCAGTGGTGTTGGCCTTCACCGGAGCCCTTGCTGGTGGATGTATGTGACCGTCACTGCTGCTGGGCTGACTCTCTGAGGGACGTGCTGATGAGGAGCCCCCCACTGTAGCTTCCATTGCTGTCTCGGATGGGCACCCGCGGCTGGCGGTGACCGGACTGAACCGCCATCTTGTCGCCTGTGACGCAGCGATTCTGCTTGCGGGGGGACCCCCACGTCGGGCGCTTGCCAGCGGCTGGGCATCCCTGGGGCGGCTGGACCTGTGCCCACCCGCAGTGTTTGCGATGACTGGAAGAGGCGGCTCGAAGAAGGGGGACCGCACCCTGCCGGACATGCTTGGCAGGGCCCAGCAACTGCGGGACAGAACACAGCCCTCGCCGGGGTCTTCCCGGGCCTCGGCGGATGTGACTGGGGGGAGCCACCGGTCACTAGGTCCTTTATGGAAGAACTGTTTAGCTCCATCAAAGAGGACTTCCAGACACTGAAGCGGGAAGTGGCCAGCAAGGTCCGGGAAGTGCGTAGGGAAGTGGAGGGCCTTGGCGAGCGCGTTGAAACGGTGGAGACGGAGGCCCAACGCCGGGATGAGGAGATAGTCCATCTTCAACAGGACGTTCTCCGCCTCCGGGAGCAGTGTGTTGAGCTCCAGACCCACTCTGAGGACCTTGAGAACAGGTCACGGAGGAACAACATTCGAGTGCGTGGTGTGCCGTCCGCAGACGAGGGGTCCGATCTGGGGGGCTACCTGCAGGACCTGTTCCGAGAGATCCTGGGGGAAGCTGCGGACTTCCCTATTCGCATTGATAGGGCACATAGGGTTGGCCGGCAGCGCCAGTCATCGGCACCTCCACCGGATATTTTGGCTTTCCTGCCCGACTTCCCGCTGAAGGAACGCATCATGACTGAGGCCCGCAGGAAACAGCCCCTGACTTTCCGGGAGCGGCCTGTGGTGCTTTATCAGGACCTCTCCGCCATCACGCTGCAGAAACGCAGGTCCTTCAGGATTGCCACTGACTTTTTGCGCGAACACGAGACGCCGTACTCTTGGGGACATCCCTTCCGCCTGATCTTCCGGTGGAATGGGGTGCTACATCAGCTACGCTCCTTGCAGGACATTTGTGGGGTCCTGGGGCTTACGGCGGCGGAGGAGGAAGGGGCTACACCGTCGTGGAGGCCCTCGGAGAGACGGAGCCGGCGGAGGTCGGCGAGGCGACGATCAGCGGCCAGCGCAGGGCGTCCTGATTCCCCTACCATCAGGGCGGACATGGCCGACGCATTGAGGGCGGCGGCCAGGGACTCGGCCGGCTCCACCGGCGTGGCCTTGACGGCCTAACACTCACTCCGGGGGGAGATGCCTCTAGCTTCTTTAAATGCTGGGTATGGGGCGGGGGGGTCGGGGGGGAGCGGATGGCGGTGAGTGGCTGGACGTCCACTTCGTTCTTTTTCTACGGACTTGCCCGTTTTGGGGCTTGACTGGGACAATGGGGTGTTTAGGTTTGCATTTGGCTAGTTGCCAGGGTTGTGTTTTGGGTGGGTGTAGGGGTTGTTCTGGGGTTAGGGAGGTTCCGTCCGATGTTGTCCGTGCCCACGCTTGGTCTGTTTTGGCTTGTCCCGCGCGATTGCCCCGCGCGCCCCACCCGCTGATCCCCTGCCCATTGCACGGCGTTCCTGATCCCCGGGAGGAATGTCGGCCCTAAAGGTAGTGACCCTTAATGTTCAGGGTCTGAATAACCCTGTGAAGCGCAGAGCGATCTTATCTTTGCTGGAGGGGACGCAGGTGGACATTTGCCTCTTGCAGGAGACCCACTTATTGTCCCGGGATTGCCATAGGCTGCGCTCTGCTAAGTTCCCTACCCAGTTCTTCTCCTCGGCAGCGAACAAGACGGCGGGGGTAGCCATTCTTCTAGCGAGCTCCTTTAGGGGGGAGGTTTTGTATAAGTGTGCTGAACAGAAGGGGAGGCTTCTTGCGTATCGCATGCGCTTAGGAGGCATAGCGTTTACAGTCGGTTCCGTTTATAGCCCAAATGACCACCAAGAGCGTTTCCTGGACTCCGTGTTAGTGGATGTCACTGCTTCTCCCGACCGCCACGTCATTTTGGGGGGAGACCTTAATATTGTCTTCGATTCTGTGATGGACAGATCGGCGCAGCGCTCCCCGCAGACGGGGGAACTGTCCCAGGCTGTGAAGGCCCGGATTGCGGAAATGGACTTACACGACCTTTGGCGCTCCATGCACCCCACTGATAGGGACTACTCTTACTTTTCACACGCACACCGAACCTACTCACGGCTGGACTATCTTCTGGTGAGTGGACCGATGCGCGCTGCCGCCACGGCGGCGGACATTGGGGTCCTGACCCTGTCTGACCATTCACCAGTCGCCGGCGTTTTCAAGTGGCCGGCGGCCTCCCCCTCTAGGGGGGTGTGGCGCCTTCGGGATACCCTTTTACACAAAAAGTCTGTAGTGAAGCGCATTGGGGAGGTCATACAGGATTACCTAACTCACAATAGCAACACCGACACTTCACAAGCGACACAGTGGGCGGCATTGAAGGCAGTCCTCCGGGGGGAATTTATTTCCATCTCCTCAGCCGAAAATAGGGAGCGGCAACGGAAAAGGGACGAGCTGACCGTTCAGGTCCGGGAGCTTGAGCAGGTCCACCGCCGCACGGGGGCGCCAAGGGTGTGGCGGCAGTTGAAGGCTGCGAGGAAGCTCCTGTCGGCACTGGATCTTGATAGGGCGGAGTATGCCGCCTTGCGCTTGAAGCATGCCTTCTACACTGGGGGGGACAAATGTGGTAAGCTCCTAGCACACCGGCTCCGGGTCACGCAGCAGCGTAGCGTCATGAGGGAACTGGTGGGTACGGACGGGGTGGTCGTCTCCGGGGACGCAGAGGTAGCGGAATCTTTCCGAGGCTTCTACGAGGCGCTGTATGCTGAGGAGCCCTCCTCGCCGCGGGATGCCGAAGGCTATTTGGAGTCAGTGACCCTTCCGGTGCTGGATCCTGCTCAGGCGGACCACCTGGAGCGAGATATCCATGTTGAGGAAGTGATTTCCGCTATCGCGCGGCTGAAACATGGTAAGGCCCCGGGCCCGGACGGGTACACGTCTCTGTTTTACAAGACTTTTTGCACGGCTGTGGCCCCTGTCCTTACTCGGCTATTTAATTCCTTCTCCGAACCGGGAGCCATCCCACCGGATCTCCTGAGGGCGACGGTCTCGGTAATCCCGAAACCTGGGAAGGACCGGGCCTTCTGCGGTTCGTATCGACCCATCTCGCTTTTAAATGTCGACCTCAAGTTGCATACGGGGATTCTAGCGTCCAGGCTGGGTCCACGCCTCCCCGGATTGGTGGAGGCGGACCAGGCTGGCTTTGTACCCGGCAGACAGACGGTTGACAATACCAAGCGGGTGACGCATGTTCTGGAGAAGGCCTCGCGGATCCTGGGGGAGCGGATGTTGCTGTCCGTTGATGCGGAGAAGGCCTTCGACAGAGTTCACTGGCCGTATCTCGAGCTGGTTCTCAAGAAATTGGGAATCGGTGATAAGTTCCGCACCATGGTATTCAACTGTTACAAGCATCCTTCAGCGTCGGTGCGGGTCAACGGGTGTAGCTCCGGTGGATTTGCTATCGAACGCGGCACGAGGCAGGGCTGCCCCCTCTCGCCGCTTTTGTTTGCCCTCTACATGGAGCCGTTTGCTCAGAGGATTCGCAACAACCCGGATGCTATTGGGGTCCAGATGGGCCAGTATGTCCACACGGTTAGTCTCTATGCGGACGATGTCCTGTTGACCTTGGATGACCCTAGGAGGTCGCTGCCTGCTTGCCTCCAGGAACTGGACGCCTTTGCACGTGTGGCTGGCTTCAAAATGAATATGAGCAAGTCGGTGGCGTTAGACGTGTCCCTGGCTGCGGATACCAGGAGGGACCTTCAGCGACTCGTCCCCATGCAGTGGTCCTCGTCCACGGTGCCATACCTGGGGATTCTGCTGGCGCCCACATTGCCGGAGATGGTTACGGCCAATTATACCTCCCTCAGCAGGAAGATCAAGGAGGAGCTTGGCCGCTGGAGCAAGGGCCTACTGTCCTGGCTGGGGCGCATCGCGGCGGTTAAGATGACGGTGTTGCCCCAGATACTGTATCTTTTTCGGGCCCTACTTCTCCAGCCCCCGGTGGGCTGGATACGACAAATGCAGGCTGACATCTCCCGCTTTGTCTGGCAGGGCCGCAAGCCACGGATGAAGAGGGTCCTCTCCACGCTTGCTCCGGAGGCGGGGGGTCTCGGTATTCCGGACCTCCGTAAGTACTTTCAGGCGGCACAGCTGCGATATTTGGTGGAGTGGAGCAGGTGGGAGTCCGACAAACACTGGCTCTTTCAAGACCAGGCAGTGGCGGGCCGCACCTTACAAGAGGTTCCATTCTTGCGCCGCGCGCATCGCCCCCCTAACCTTTACGCCTCTTTTGTTACGCGGGTCCCCCTGAGGGTGTGGGATGCAGTCTGTGAGGCTCGGGGCCTCACCACCTTCCCTTCGCCGTTCACACCCATAGTGGGCAACCCGGACTTCTCCCCAGGGATGGAGCCGGGAGCTTTTACCCATTGGGTGCATGCGGGCTGCAGGGTGCTCTTCCAGATCTATGGACCGGAGGGCGTGATTCCTTTTCAGCAACTTCGCCAGGAATTCGGCCTGACGGAGCTGGACAGATTGCGCTACATGCAGGTTCGGCATTGGGCCCTCCAGCCCCAGGTGCGTGACACCGCTGCTCGTCAAATTACACCGTATGAGAGGTGGCTGGCTACCCGGACCTCCGACGCTAAGCTAATTACCGATCTGTACAAGTACCTACAACCCCCGCCGTTTCACTATTATAACCCGGGGAGGGAGCGCTGGCACAGAGAACTGGGTAGGACGCTCAGCCACAAGGAATGGGACAAAATTGCGTATCGGGCGCGGCACTCTGCATATCATACGGGCCTTACGGAGACCTTTACTAAGGTGTCCACTTATTGGTACTACACCCCGGAGAGACTGTATGAAATGCATAAACACACTGACAAGGGGTGCTGGCGGGGCTGCGGGCAGGAGGGTACCCTCTCACACATTCTTTGGGATTGCCCCGTGCTGACCGCTTACTGGAAGGAAGTTTTGGACGAGGTGGATAAGCACTTTGGGATAGAGCTGCCGCGCTTCCCGGCGTATGTCCTGCTGGGCCTCCCCAATGACCTAATGTACCCACTGAAGTCCCGCAGGGGTAGGCAGATCGCGATTGCGCTGGGGTCTGCGGTCCAGAACATCCTTATCCACTGGCGCACCACCACTGTCCCCTCCATTACGGGTTGGTTGCATAGGCTTTGGCATGTGCTGGGAATGGAGAAGTTGTCGCTTACGGTGGCGGGGGAGATAGACCAATATGAAGAGCTGTGGCAACCCTTTCTAGCGCTGCTGTCCACCGAATTCCGGGAGCTCACCAGTCCGAGGTATCTTAGGCTTCTTAGGCTGATGCCGCCGGTGATCCCGGCGGACTAGATCACATGTGAGACGGGGTCCTCGGGGGGGGGGGGTGCGGGGCTTTTTGGGGCGGATAAATCTGGCGCGGGACCATAGGACGGGGGGGTTGGGGTATTGTTTTTGTTTCCCTCCTTTCTTTACTGGGGGGATGAGGGATGGGGGGGGGGTGGATTGTGCTTTGTTGAGTTGCTGCTGGCTTTCATTGCTCAGATTTGGGGTGTTGGATATGCACGCAGGGATCCCACAGATTGCATTTCTTGCCTTTCATTTACGGTGCTTTTCCTCTGGACCACCGAGCTATCCTTCGCCAACCCTCTTGAGTTGCACCTTTTTCTTTTATTGTATTATATGTACCCTAACCTCCTATCTCCCTCCCCCATGGTTTGTTTTGTTTCAATAAAAACGTTTTAAACATAAACATGCAGCTTTCCATGCAGAATCTAGTCTCCTTCTAGGCAACTTTTTCCATTTTGCTTGGACATTTGATCCTCGTCTTTTGGCTGCCTCTTTCTCTTCTTAATACTATAATATAATACTTGGATTTGTATAGCGCCGCTAATAACCCGTGAGGGTCTGTAGGCGCTGTCCGTAGGCAGGGGGAAGTGATTTGCCCAGAATCACAGGATGTTGAGCACACAACGAGACTTAAACCTGGATCTCTCAGCGCCCAAGTCGGCTGCACTGGCCGTTAAGCCACACCCTCCCCCATCTGAACGTAGCATTTGGACCACTTCTTTGTCATTGACTCGACTCTGGAACACGTCCAGGGCCGGACTGGTAATTTAAAACAGCCCTGTCAAAAAGTATAAACTTAGACCCCATGTGCACCAAGTGAGTAACCCCCAGCACATTGCTCAGTTGGATTTTATGTGGGATAATTTTGGAAAAGTGAAACCAAAAGGTGCACGTTATCTGCTCAATTTTTCAATTATATTTGTCACTTTTACTGACTGCTCCGAAAGGGTTTCAAATAAAGATTCCAGTACATTAGTGTTTACCACAGTACCGCGAAGCGCTATTTCTACACAGCTTCTAATCATGCATGCCATGTGCCTGGTGAGAAAAAGGACCTATTTGTAGGTACAGTTATGAGAGGTTTTCTTTTAATGCTTCCATTCAAAAGTCTTTGAAGCTCATCTAACAAGCTTTGAAAATGCAACAGGTCTCGCATTTATGCGAGGAAGCTATTGGCATTGTAAATGATAATGCCTTTTATTTTATGTTTTAAAAACCAAAACATAAATAAAAGGCATTGTCATTTACAATGCCAATAGCTCAAACTCCCGTAAATGCGAGACCTATTGCATTGCAAATGCTTGTTAAACATATGTGGCTCTCACTTCTAGCCAGTCTGCAGCGGGCTTATGTATCAGTGCACTGCCTCGGGGCTCTCCCAAAGCACATCTGCCCTGACTCGTAGCACTGAGGCAGTCACAGCTCTTATAAACGTATGCTGGTGGCGCAGTACATTTCAGTAGGTGCAAGAGTGAGTCCGCTTTATAGTGCGAGGACATAGCGCCATAGTTAACATAGCGCCATGGTTAATGCGCACCCTGTAGAAACTTGCCTGTGACCCTGATGACAGATGCCGAGTTCTAGTCAAGTGACGTGGGCCAGTTGACTACTGAGCCCGCTTCAGAGATCTGCGGGCCACATGGTTGGATGCCATGGTGAAGCTCAAACGGTTAATATGCCCATTGCAGAGAATTGTAACCAACACCGAATATGGACTTAAATTCTAAAATATCCATTCCTATCTTTTATTATTTCAAGGTGAAAAGATAGTTACATTTGAGCTGTGCAATAGGAACAACTGAAACTACAGCGCTTGGAAGACATAGTTAGGACTTTATAGCACTTTCTGTTATAGCAAATTGTGAGGCAGGGGCCTCTAGATAGTTCAAGGCACAAATAAGAAGTCTGGGGGGTATTAGTGAACTGCGAGTACCAACCCCTAATGTACCAAATACAAAATTCACACAGTATGTACAGGTGGCAAGTCACCCAAAGAGAAAGGAAAGAAAGACTGTCTCTTCAGCTGAAGACAATACTTGTGTCAAGGACGAGAGCCCTCACCCACCCTTGGGTGGCATGCTTCATCATAGGGTTCCTCCTCACTCCATAGCGTGTTAGGCTGTGGTGTAGGCTACAGCCTCTCCTCCACCCCGCAGGGAAGGAGCTCTTGGAATGGTCAAATGGTCACCCTATGTGAGCAGGGAAGGTGTGCGTGAAGGGCCGCCCACTCTATATTAACAACCTATGGGGTTCCCTTTCTCTTTGGATGACAATACCACGAGTGCTTCTTGTGTGTATGTTACCCCCAGATATTTAACACGCTTTCCTGTGCCCCCTCCGCCCCCCACAATAAGAAACATTTACATCTTTCAACATTAATTGAGCTGAGGAGAGGAACATTAAACAAGAGCAGCAGCTTTTTTTAAAGGTACCTCGAGAGGAACAGAGGAGTAAAATAATCATAGTAAATGTGCAAATTGAAGATGTAAAATGTAAACTACCCCCACCGACCAATCACAAAATAAACAGATGCAAAATATAAATCAAAACATGCATGACTGGGGGTGCACCCCAATTTCCCTATATAAAATATACATGTAAAAGAATGATACCTATATAATTTTCTCTTCATGCACAGCAGAGCAAAAAAGCAGTGTACACCCCCACTCCACATAATATACGGCGTAGAAGACAAACAGTCTGATTAGCAAAACATGCTGACATCTGCATTCATAAGTGTCCTTTAGGTACAGATTTTTGATTTTTACTCACAGCTGCAGGTTTCTAGGAGAAGTCCCAGGAGAGCTCCTGGAAAACAAGTGAGTTCCTACAGACAATCACACAGAGGCATTTCCTCACGCATAATTGTACAAAGGATGCACAAAAAGGGAAGACACCCTTGTTCTTCATGCCTACCAGTTTTAAGGGGGTTCCCGTGCTGTTCCCATCCTGGATAGAGAATTACTTCCGGTCTTGAAATGAGTAAATCTCTGGCCATCATCTCTCAGGAACAAATCAGGAAACAGATTTTGAATACCCAAAAACCTTTACGTGTGTGTTTGAACACAAACATTCTGGGCGTGCCACAAGCAAACTCCCACTCCACACCCACGAAAGACGTTTTAATCACGCCAAACATTTTATGTTTGCAATTGTTTTTATGACTGTAAAGCCGCCGTTTGTGAAGTGCATATTGTTTTATTATCGCAAATAAAGTTATATGTACAAATAACTTTGTGAATCCGACCCCAGGAGGTTTATTCAAACTCCCTTCTCATGCAGCAGAAGGCACAACGCGCATTAGTTGATCCAAAATCAGTTACTCAGAAAAGAAAGAGAGAAAGAGCACCGTAGAGAGTTTTTGGTTTTGCTGAAGCAACTAAATGAACGATGTGCACGGTGCCCCTATGTATAATCATGACTTTGTGCTCCAGTGTTTGCTGGTAGAGCTGGGCAATAGGGAAGCCACAGTGAGCGCCTCAGGGGACACTGCCTACGGGGGCTCCACCTACGATCGGATCTGGGCCCCAAAGAATGGATTGGACCCTATGAATTCAGGGATTTTGGGCATTACTTGAATTGAGTATCTTTTTAAAAGTAGTTCTTTTTCTTGAAACAATGTCCCTCCGACTCGATATTGTGTCATCCCAGAATGCAAAGCTACTTAGAGGAAGTGTGAAGAGCCGTACTAGAGACAACAGCACACATGCAGAACTAGTGTAAACTATCAACCACAGTCACGTGATCATCTATAGGCCCACCTAGCACTGCATCCTCACAACTGAACTTCACAGGTAATCTAGCCTCGGCATGGCATCAGCTGACCCAGCTGGGCCACCTGCCTGTTGCCTGCTGCCATATTGAAGTGGATTGGGCTCCTCTGATTCAGCACAGAGCTGAGGGGGAGCCTGGAAGAGTGGGGTGTCTCCACAACCCGCTTGATGCAACCTCCTCAATACCTGACCCTAGGTTGACCAGGCTGTCCAGCAGACTGTGCTGAGCTACAAATATCCTTCCACACCCCAGAAAAGGCGCTGCCAGACTTCTCCTTCACTCACCCAGAATGTACAGCAGCGACCCTGCCTGGGTGGTCTTGTCACCAGCAAGGGCTCTGTGACCTCGGCAGCGGAAACATGACGCTGGATGGCATAGGGCGACCACACAGGCCGGCCATCTCCATGGCTTCCCTCAAAGTCTCAGCATCGGGTGTTCATTCATTCCCAGGGACGTTTTCTGGAAACTGTGGAATTTTATTTTACAGTTTTTCAATATCTGTTTCTACTCCTAAATTCAGAACAAGCATATGTTGATAGTAAGAGTGTGGCCAACTACATGCGTGTGAATGAGCTTCATGGTTCAGGCTGGAGCAGGCTTAGGTTTTTCGTGAGCTCGGTGCCCTCCAGACCCCGGGTCCAGCCCATATTTCAGTGGCTCCCTGGTCTCTCCCTCCTCTTTGTTCTTGTCCACTCCAGGTCACCTTTCCACCTACATCTTGCTTTCTCCTATCCTTGCACCCTTCTGACTTCTATTGCCTCGCCACACCGTTAGGGTCCTAAGTGTTTCTGCCTACTGTGTCCCTGATGCCGTCTGCCCCAATGAGCAGGCAGTGGTATGTTCGGGGCAGCAGGCTGTGGTTATGGCACAGCAGGCGAGCTGAAGCCTAGTCAATTACATCAAAAGTAAACGAAGACCATCTAAAAATGTGAAAACACCTATGGTAAGGGGGAAGGTTATTCCATCACAGCATTACTTCTTCTACGGTCACAGTGCTGTCAACTAGTCTTATGTCATGAGGATTGTTTACGTTCATATCTGGTAATGTGTCCAGCAGCACTCTTCCAGCTGGCACCTAGGGACATATAGCGGAAGAAATATGCATACAAATCCCTGAATGCAAAGTACTGCTATTTAAAAATTGAGGACTAACTGGTTCACCTAATGACGTGGCAAATAGGTGATTTTGTTTCTTAAATTTTTTTAACTTTTCTCAAAACCTTTTTTTTTGCAGTAGATATTTCTGGAGATGATTTTCTCTTTGTTGTCAATGCTTTGCTTGGAATCAACAGTATTAAGTATGTCTCCATGAAACACTTTCTAGGTTCTGCTCCAGATAGCGCATGGGAGGGAATTCACTCAAAGACCCGCATCTGCTTCAGATTGTACCTCTCATCTGATTTCTTTACACTGGAATTGCTTTCTGCGATGTCTGCCTAAAGGTTTACAGTTAGGTCAATGTAAACAATTCAGAGCCTGGTTTTAGACTAAAGGGTAACACATAGGCTTTTTGAAAACGCTACCTCGGAAGTTGTGTCCTTTTAAAAAAAATGAAATTACTCCTTATTCTGGTCACTAAGTTTCAAGCTGAAGCACTGCCATAGTTTACACACTGATTTTTTAAATGTAAAATATTATGATAATGCCTGAAATGAGGCTGGTAGCCTACATTTGTGCTGTAATGAAAATTATTGGTGGTAAAAGTTGTCAACTTTATTCTAATTTGTTGAGCAAAATGTAATTTATTGTAATACCACTAGCGACAATGCAAAATACATTATGAGGCATACTATGGTGCTAACATTAACCACTGTGCAACTTAAACAGCAAAGACGACTGAGAAATTCTACAACCACTGACTCAAATCAGCTCACATGATACAGCCAAAACGGTTGCAAATTTCAGCATCACCCACTGTTGGACTTGGCCCTATTTGGCTAAAGTTCCTTAAACTTTTTGCTTTCCCCCTAGACCTTTTTTCTGACATGGTGTTGCCAACTTAGAAGCTTTGGGCACCTTGCCACTGCTAATCGGTGTCAAAGTGCAAGTGCTCCCTGTGTAAAGTGTAATGGTAATTGGTTGTCCATGATTGGTATGTTTGCCTTACTAGTAAAGTCCCTAGTAAAGTGCACTATGTGTGCCAGTGCTAGTAATGCAAATGCTACTAGTGGGCCTGCAGCACTAGTTGTGCCACCTACACAAGTAGCCCTAAAGAGAGAACTCAGGCCTGCCACTGCAGTGCCTGCGTGCAGTTTTTTAAACTGCCTTGTTGTCCTGACAAGTGCACCCACTTGCCAGGCCATACTCTTTCTATGCACATCAGACACTCCCATGGTAGGTCCAGGGTGTCCCCCTGGGCAGGGTGCAGTGTATGTGAAAGGTAGGACATGTAATAAGGTGTGTACCATGCCCTAACAGTGAAATACTCTCCATTTCATTTTTCACTGTTGAAAGGCCATCTTGCCCATAGGACAGAATGAGGAAGGCTGTGTAATATGTTTCCAGCCTATCTTCCTAAAGGCTTAAGATGGAGAGGTGAAGTTTAGTGTGCCAGAACTCACAATTTAATAACACATCTTTTTGTGAAGGTGGGTTTTGCATTGACTGTTTAGAAACCACTCTTTTAGAAGTGGCTGGGTTTTTGTGTTCTAACAATTCTGTGTGTCTCTGCCTGGTTGTGGATTGACTGTCTGGATCTGAAAGTGATAGGATCTGGGGAATGTCTTGACCCAGGGGAGGAGGTGAGACAGCAACAGGCTGACATGCATCTGGAGTGTAGGGGGAGGAGTAGCCCCTGGAGGTCAAGAGACCTGGGCGGCAGCCATAAAATAATGGCTCCATCCCCTGCTGAGTGATTAAGGATCCAGACCCCCACTATCAAAGGAAGAAGGTGTCACTGCTACGGAGACACCCAGGACTGGTTTGGACAGGGGTCAGTGCCCCCCTGAACACAAAGACTTTAAAGACTATGAGAGCTGAAACCCCTGGACTTTGGAAGGGAATGGGATGGAACTGTTCAAGACTGTAAATGATTGAAACTACTTCGTGGTCAAGAGGAACCTCTGCCAAGGAAGAAACAGCTGAATAGACTGAAGGAAAGGACTGACCTTTGCTGTGTGTACTGGGGCTGGCCTGCAGTTTGCTGCTTTAACCAAGGAGAGGCTAAAGGGACTTTGCTGTGTGCTGTGTCCCCCTGCTTGAAAGGACTTTGCTGTGCTGTGTCCTGAAGTAACTTAAACCCAGGGGCCAGCGGAGAGCTGGATCCCTGTTGTGGAAACACAGGAACACAAAAGTTTCCAGAAGTGTCTCAGCGGCAGTGTTTGTGTGTGCTTTGTGCAGCCTGAGACCTTCGTAAGAAGTGCCCTGTGATCGTGGGCACCTGGAGTCCAAGCAAGTCTCAGCGACGCTGTGTGCGTGTGCTTTTTGCAGCCTGAGCGCTTCGTGAGGATTGTCCTGTGATCGTGTGTACTTGGAGTCCAAGTGAGTCTCAGCAACGCTGTGTGCATGTGCTTCGTGCAGCCTGAGACATTCGTGGAGATTGCCCTGTGACCGTGCTCACCAGAAGTTCAAGTGTGTCTCAGCGATGCTGTGTGCATGTGCTTTTTGCAGCCTGAGACCCTCGTAAGAATTGCCCTGTGATCGTGGGCACCAGAAGTTCAAATGTGTCTCAGCAACGCTGTGTGCATTTGCTCTTTGCAGCCTGAGACCCTCGTAAGAATTGCCCTGTGATCGTGGGCACCAGAAGTTCAAGTGTGTCTCAGCGACGCTGTGTGCGTGTGCTTTTTGCAGCCTGAGACCCTCGTAAGAATTGCCCTGTGATCGTGGGCGCCAGGAGTCCAAGTGAGTCTAAGCGATGCTGTGTGCGTGTGCTTCGTGCAGCCTGAGACCTTCGTGAGGATTGCCCTGTGATCGTGTGCACCCGGAACTCAAGTGAGTCTCAGCAACGCTGTGTGCGTGTGCTTCGTGCAGCCTGAGACCTTTGCGAGGATTGCCCTGTGACTGTGCCCTCCCAAAGCTCAAGGGAGTCTCAGCGACGCTGTGTGGGTGTGCCCTGTTGCAGCCTGAGATCTTCGTTATCGCCATCGGCCCGGAATCAACCAAGTGGCATCGGAGGCCCAAGTCGTGAGAGGAGGAGAGGAGAGCAAGGTCGCACCCCCCAGGTAATGTGTGTCACCGCCTGGGGTGGGGTGCGGTCTCGGAGTGAGACGCTCTCGGCCTCTTCCCTTCTTGCTGCGTGAGCCTCTGTTCCAGCTCGTATCGCGGCCCGTACTTGCCAAGGAGTGGCAGTACCGGGGCTGGAGTGTGGAGCTGCACTGTGGTTTACACCATACCCATGTTGAGGGCATATGTTGGCGGAGGCTGACAGCGAGTCAGTACGAGTGGCAGAGAGACCATCTGAAGCACCGTGATCGGTGCCGAAGGGCCTTGCGCATTGCATTGTTTCTGCATTACGAACTGTCTGATTGTTGCCTTGTGCATTGTATTGTGTTTCTGCATAACGAACTACCTGATTGCTGCATTACGCATTGCATTATTTCTGCATAATGAACTGCCCGATTGTTGCATTATGCATTGCATTAGTTTGCATAACAAACTACCTGATTGTTGCATTACGCATTGCATTATTTTGGCATTACGAACTGCTTGATTGTTGCATAATGAACTGCATTATTTTTACATTGCAAAGTGCCTGATTCTTGCATTACAGACTGCATAGCTTTCCATTAGGACTGCATTGGATCATATAGAATTGCTCATTAATACTGCCAGAACCTACAAGGGCTGGCTGGCCTAATAACCGGCCAGGAGGAATATTACAGATACGCAAATGTTGGATTTTTATCGTGTGGTCTCATCGTATATCTTTTTATATAAAAATATACTTGTTTTTCTATGAAACTCGTGTGGAGTCCTTTTGTGGTGTCATCATCGGGTCACTGAGAGCGTGGTTGCAAACACTTTACACATTTGCCTTGAAGATAACCCTGGCTGCTCATGCCAAGCTACTGAGGGGGTGAGCAGGGGCTATCTGAGAAGGTGTCTTTCCTTTCCCTGACGTAGAAGCGAGGGACCCTACTTGGCCTAAGGTACCAACCTCAGCCAACTAGGGAATCCCGGTTCTAACATTGGAGGCAGCGGTTGGGACCAACCATTGATGGTTAGCAGGTTTGGAAATTGAACGTGTATTTGCAAAGTCACTCACAGTGATTGGTGTACATCACTAGTTAGCGCAGACCACTATGTAACCACATATTGGGCCATATGTAGGGAGCCAAATACCGGTCGGTAACGGCCGATTTTCGGTAAATATACCGTTACCGACCGGTATTTTGGCTTTTGCTATGTAGGGGGCACAATTCAGGATTCGGTAATTTACCGAATCGGTAAAATTACCGAATCGGTAATTTTACCGATTCGGTAAATACCGAATCCTGAAATGAGATGTAGGGGGAGTGTCTCGTTGGTGTGTGGATTCGTTATTTACCACCAACTAAAAGTTGATGGTAAATGACGAAAACCTGTAAAAAAGCATTTTTGGGCAATTTGAAGTGTGCAATGTGGCAGACATACATGCCCTTAGGGCATGTATGTGCGCCACATGTGCACACATGGACGAATCAGGGGTGCAACAGGGTGTCAATGTGACACCCTGCCACCCATGATGATGCCTCCCCCATTACCGATTCGGTATTTACCGAATCGGTAATGGCAACTGGCTTCCCATTCATTCCTATGGGCCTCCAGGCCCATAGGAATGAATGGGAAGCCAATTGCCATTACCGATTCGGTAAATACCGATTCTAAAGTACCGACATTTACCGAATCGGTAATAATTTACCTACATTACATTTACCGATTCATAAATACCGAATCGGTAAAATTCGGTATATAAGAATCGGTAAATGTAATTTCCCTACATATGGCCCATTGTGTTTTTTAATTTTTGGTTCTAATTTTGAGCAACCTTTCAGCCACACATCATGTCTCAGAGGAGTCAAGTAGCCAGTGAGGCTGTGGGATGTCCCATGAAAAGTAGAGCCAAGAAGGAGGCGCTCCAAATGGCATTGAGGGCCTGGTGGGGAGCCAAAGGGGCTCAGGAGACAGGTGATGTTGAGGTGCATGAGGATGACCCAGGGAACGCATTTGGTCCACAGGATTTGCCAGTGGAGGGACCAGCCTCAGGCGCTGGTAGTAACCATTCAGGGAGGAGTTTTTCCCCAGAGGAACTGGAGGAAAACCAAAGGGTCAGAGAGCATGTGTTGGAGGTCTTAAAACTTAAGACTCAAGCAGAAGAGAAGAAGCTGCTAATTGAAGGTGAAAAGCGAGCAGAGGAGAGCCGGAACGCTCTCGCCTTGGAAGAGAAAAAGATTCTCTTAGCTCATGGGTTAAGCATGTGGTAACTGGACATTAAGGTTAAACAGGTGGAGTCCAGTTTGAATGGTGGCAGCGCACAGCCAGTGCCAAGTGTGGATGAGTACAAGCGTGCACTGGATGATTGGGTGATGGTTAGCATGGCAAATGATTTGAAGGGGTTGCTTAATTTGCCCCCCAGGGAGGCTAGGCTCAGTTATTGTTTTCCAGGATTGTGCCAACCCATGTAAGGGTGCGAGCTCTTTCATTCCCGGGAGCTGGCACAAGAGCCCGACCCCTGGTCATGGGTCCAAGGGTCTGAGGAGGCCTTAGAGAGGGAAGAGAAGTGAAGTAGAGTAGTTAGGTCCCAGAGTAGTGGGGGGGGGGCATGCGGGCTAGCGCCCTGTCTCAATGGAGACAGAGGAAGTGTGAGCAGTGTCCCGGGGGTTCACCACCCCACCCCAGAGATTAGAGGGTTCCTTAGAGGAGCACCAGGTGGGAGGCCTTGTACCTACTTGCCAGCTGTGTGAGGAAGAACACCTAGCATCAGGAGGACGTGGGGCGTCTGTAACCAGAGCTCCCGCGGTCCTGAAGTTTGTAGGTGCCATTCCTAAATGGCAAGCACAGAAATCTAAATGGAAGGTTAAGAGAGGGAGTCGTCCCTCCATGGGAAAACCTGTGGGACAGTGCCCAGCCAGTAGGGCTAGGTCCCATAGAAGTGACCAGGGTAAACCCACTTCTAACCTGGAGGGCAGGATAACTGGGGACAGTATCCTGACCGATGGGTCTTCCAGGGGTACTACTCTAGGTGGGGGGTGGCAAGGGACCAGCACCCATAGAGAGGCCTTAACTGCCAGGAAGTACCCATGGAGCGGCATAGTTGGCCCAGGGAGTAGTGACCAAGAGAACCCCCTGGGGTCAAGAAGGCATAGAACAGGAGGGTGTACCTGCAGTAGCGGGCCTGCGTCCGTGTTCTATCGCCCCAAGCAGGGAAGTCCATCAGGGTAGTTGATTGGTCTACCCTGGCTTTCGGCTGGGAGGGGGTTGCGTTGTTTCCCTTTTTTCTGACATGGTGTTGCCAACTTAGATGCTTTGGGCACCTTGCCACTGCTGATCAGTGTCAAAGTGCAAGTGCTCCCTGTGGAAAGTGTAATGGTAATTGGTTGTCCATGATTGGTATGTTTGCCTTACTAGTAAAGTCCCTAGTAAAGTGCACTATGTGTGCCAGTGCTAGTAATGCAAATGCTACTAGTGGGCCTGCAGCACTAGTTGTGCCACCTACACAAGTAGCCCTAAAGAGAGAACTCAGGCCTGCCACTGCAGTGCCTGCGTGCAGTTTTTTAAACTGCCTTGTTGTCCTGACAAGTGCACCCACTTGCCAGGCCATACTCTTTCTATGCACATCAGACACTCCCATGGTAGGTCCAGGGTGTCCCCCTGGGCAGGGTGCAGTGTATGTGAAAGGTAGGACATGTAATAAGGTGTGTACCATGCCCTAACAGTGAAATACTCTCCATTTCATTTTTCACTGTTGAAAGGCCATCTTGCCCATAGGACAGAATGAGGAAGGCTGTGTAATATGTTTCCAGCCTATCTTCCTAAAGGCTTAAGATGGAGAGGTGAAGTTTAGTGTGCCAGAACTCACAATTTAATAACACATCTTTTTGTGAAGGTGGGTTTTGCATTGACTGTTTAGAAACCACTCTTTTAGAAGTGGCTGGGTTTTTGTGTTCTAACAATTCTGTGTGTCTCTGCCTGGTTGTGGATTGACTGTCTGGATCTGAAAGTGATAGGATCTGGGGAATGTCTTGACCCAGGGGAGGAGGTGAGACAGCAACAGGCTGACATGCATCTGGAGTGTAGGGGGAGGAGTAGCCCCTGGAGGTCAAGAGACCTGGGCGGCAGCCATAAAATAATGGCTCCATCCCCTGCTGAGTGATTAAGGATCCAGACCCCCACTATCAAAGGAAGAAGGTGTCACTGCTACGGAGACACCCAGGACTGGTTTGGACAGGGGTCAGTGCCCCCCTGAACACAAAGACTTTAAAGACTATGAGAGCTGAAACCCCTGGACTTTGGAAGGGAATGGGATGGAACTGTTCAAGACTGTAAATGATTGAAACTACTTCGTGGTCAAGAGGAACCTCTGCCAAGGAAGAAACAGCTGAATAGACTGAAGGAAAGGACTGACCTTTGCTGTGTGTACTGGGGCTGGCCTGCAGTTTGCTGCTTTAACCAAGGAGAGGCTAAAGGGACTTTGCTGTGTGCTGTGTCCCCCTGCTTGAAAGGACTTTGCTGTGCTGTGTCCTGAAGTAACTTAAACCCAGGGGCCAGCGGAGAGCTGGATCCCTGTTGTGGAAACACAGGAACACAAAAGTTTCCAGAAGTGTCTCAGCGGCAGTGTTTGTGTGTGCTTTGTGCAGCCTGAGACCTTCGTAAGAAGTGCCCTGTGATCGTGGGCACCTGGAGTCCAAGCAAGTCTCAGCGACGCTGTGTGCGTGTGCTTTTTGCAGCCTGAGCGCTTCGTGAGGATTGTCCTGTGATCGTGTGTACTTGGAGTCCAAGTGAGTCTCAGCAACGCTGTGTGCATGTGCTTCGTGCAGCCTGAGACATTCGTGGAGATTGCCCTGTGACCGTGCTCACCAGAAGTTCAAGTGTGTCTCAGCGATGCTGT
Source organism: Triturus cristatus (assembly GCF_964204655.1). NCBI lineage: Eukaryota > Metazoa > Chordata > Amphibia > Caudata > Salamandridae > Triturus > Triturus cristatus. The sequence continues at coordinate 272,535,825 of NC_140581.1, forward strand.
GTGCATGTGCTTTTTGCAGCCTGAGACCCTCGTAAGAATTGCCCTGTGATCGTGGGCACCAGAAGTTCAAATGTGTCTCAGCAACGCTGTGTGCATTTGCTCTTTGCAGCCTGAGACCCTCGTAAGAATTGCCCTGTGATCGTGGGCACCAGAAGTTCAAGTGTGTCTCAGCGACGCTGTGTGCGTGTGCTTTTTGCAGCCTGAGACCCTCGTAAGAATTGCCCTGTGATCGTGGGCGCCAGGAGTCCAAGTGAGTCTAAGCGATGCTGTGTGCGTGTGCTTCGTGCAGCCTGAGACCTTCGTGAGGATTGCCCTGTGATCGTGTGCACCCGGAACTCAAGTGAGTCTCAGCAACGCTGTGTGCGTGTGCTTCGTGCAGCCTGAGACCTTTGCGAGGATTGCCCTGTGACTGTGCACTCCCAAAGCTCAAGGGAGTCTCAGCGACGCTGTGTGGGTGTGCCCTGTTGCAGCCTGAGATCTTCGTTATCGCCATCGGCCCGGAATCAACCAAGTGGCATCGGAGGCCCAAGTCGTGAGAGGAGGAGAGGAGAGCAAGGTCGCACCCCCCAGGTAATGTGTGTCGCCGCCTGGGGTGGGGTGCGTTCTCGGAGTGAGACGCTCTCGGCCTCTTCCCTTCTTGCTGCGTGAGCCTCTGTTCCAGCTCGTATCGCGGCCCGTACTTGCCAAGGAGTGGCAGTACCGGGGCTGGAGTGTGGAGCTGCACTGTGGTTTACACCATACCCATGTTGAGGGCATATGTTGGCGGAGGCTGACAGCGAGTCAGTACGAGTGGCAGAGAGACCATCTGAAGCACCGTGATCGGTGCCGAAGGGCCTTGCGCATTGCATTGTTTCTGCATTACGAACTGTCTGATTGTTGCCTTGTGCATTGTATTGTGTTTCTGCATAACGAACTACCTGATTGCTGCATTACGCATTGCATTATTTCTGCATAATGAACTGCCCGATTGTTGCATTATGCATTGCATTAGTTTGCATAACAAACTACCTGATTGTTGCATTACGCATTGCATTATTTTGGCATTACGAACTGCTTGATTGTTGCATAATGAACTGCATTATTTTTACATTGCAAAGTGCCTGATTCTTGCATTACAGACTGCATAGCTTTCCATTAGGACTGCATTGGATCATATAGAATTGCTCATTAATACTGCCAGAACCTACAAGGGCTGGCTGGCCTAATAACCGGCCAGGAGGAATATTACAGATACGCAAATGTTGGATTTTTATCGTGTGGTCTCATCGTATATCTTTTTATATAAAAATATACTTGTTTTTCTATGAAACTCGTGTGGAGTCCTTTTGTGGTGTCATCATCGGGTCACTGAGAGCGTGGTTGCAAACACTTTACACATTTGCCTTGAAGATAACCCTGGCTGCTCATGCCAAGCTACTGAGGGGGTGAGCAGGGGCTATCTGAGAAGGTGTCTTTCCTTTCCCTGACGTAGAAGCGAGGGACCCTACTTGGCCTAAGGTACCAACCTCAGCCAACTAGGGAATCCCGGTTCTAACATTGGAGGCAGCGGTTGGGACCAACCATTGATGGTTAGCAGGTTTGGAAATTGAACGTGTATTTGCAAAGTCACTCACAGTGATTGGTGTACATCACTAGTTAGCGCAGACCACTATGTAACCACATATTGGGCCATATGTAGGGAGCCAAATACCGGTCGGTAACGGCCGATTTTCGGTAAATATACCGTTACCGACCGGTATTTTGGCTTTTGCTATGTAGGGGGCACAATTCAGGATTCGGTAATTTACCGAATCGGTAAAATTACCGAATCGGTAATTTTACCGATTCGGTAAATACCGAATCCTGAAATGAGATGTAGGGGGAGTGTCTCGTTGGTGTGTGGATTCGTTATTTACCACCAACTAAAAGTTGATGGTAAATGACGAAAACCTGTAAAAAAGCATTTTTGGGCAATTTGAAGTGTGCAATGTGGCAGACATACATGCCCTTAGGGCATGTATGTGCGCCACATGTGCACACATGGACGAATCAGGGGTGCAACAGGGTGTCAATGTGACACCCTGCCACCCATGATGATGCCTCCCCCATTACCGATTCGGTATTTACCGAATCGGTAATGGCAACTGGCTTCCCATTCATTCCTATGGGCCTCCAGGCCCATAGGAATGAATGGGAAGCCAATTGCCATTACCGATTCGGTAAATACCGATTCTAAAGTACCGACATTTACCGAATCGGTAATAATTTACCTACATTACATTTACCGATTCATAAATACCGAATCGGTAAAATTCGGTATATAAGAATCGGTAAATGTAATTTCCCTACATATGGCCCATTGTGTTTTTTAATTTTTGGTTCTAATTTTGAGCAACCTTTCACCCACACATCATGTCTCAGAGGAGTCAAGTAGCCAGTGAGGCTGTGGGATGTCCCATAAAAAGTAGAGCCAAGAAGGAGGCGCTCCAAATGGCATTGAGGGCCTGGTGGGGAGCCAAAGGGGCTCAGGAGACAGGTGATGTTGAGGTGCATGAGGATGATCCAGGGAACGCATTTGGTCCACAGGATTTGCCAGTGGAGGGACCAGCCTCAGGCGCTGGTAGTAACCATTCAGGGAGGAGTTTTTCCCCAGAGGAACTGGAGGAAAACCAAAGGGTCAGAGAGCATGTGTTGGAGGTCTTAAAACTTAAGACTCAAGCAGAAGAGAAGAAGCTGCTAATTGAAGGTGAAAAGCGAGCAGAGGAGAGCCGGAACGCTCTCGCCTTGGAAGAGAAAAAGATTCTCTTAGCTCATGGGTTAAGCATGTGGTAACTGGACATTAAGGTTAAACAGGTGGAGTCCAGTTTGAATGGTGGCAGCGCACAGCCAGTGCCAAGTGTGGATGAGTACAAGCGTGCACTGGATGATTGGGTGATGGTTAGCATGGCAAATGATTTGAAGGGGTTGCTTAATTTGCCCCCCAGGGAGGCTAGGCTCAGTTATTGTTTTCCAGGATTGTGCCAACCCATGTAAGGGTGCGAGCTCTTTCATTCCCGGGAGCTGGCACAAGAGCCCGACCCCTGGTCATGGGTCCAAGGGTCTGAGGAGGCCTTAGAGAGGGAAGAGAAGTGAAGTAGAGTAGTTAGGTCCCAGAGTAGTGGGGGGGGGGCATGCGGGCTAGCGCCCTGTCTCAATGGAGACAGAGGAAGTGTGAGCAGTGTCCCGGGGGTTCACCACCCCACCCCAGAGATTAGAGGGTTCCTTAGAGGAGCACCAGGTGGGAGGCCTTGTACCTACTTGCCAGCTGTGTGAGGAAGAACACCTAGCATCAGGAGGACGTGGGGCGTCTGTAACCAGAGCTCCCGCGGTCCTGAAGTTTGTAGGTGCCATTCCTAAATGGCAAGCACAGAAATCTAAATGGAAGGTTAAGAGAGGGAGTCGTCCCTCCATGGGAAAACCTGTGGGACAGTGCCCAGCCAGTAGGGCTAGGTCCCATAGAAGTGACCAGGGTAAACCCACTTCTAACCTGGAGGGCAGGATAACTGGGGACAGTATCCTGACCGATGGGTCTTCCAGGGGTACTACTCTAGGTGGGGGGTGGCAAGGGACCAGCACCCATAGAGAGGCCTTAACTGCCAGGAAGTACCCATGGAGCGGCATAGTTGGCCCAGGGAGTAGTGACCAAGAGAACCCCCTGGGGTCAAGAAGGCATAGAACAGGAGGGTGTACCTGCAGTAGCGGGCCTGCGTCCGTGTTCTATCGCCCCAAGCAGGGAAGTCCATCAGGGTAGTTGATTGGTCTACCCTGGCTTTCGGCTGGGAGGGGGTTGCGTTGTTTCCCTTTTTTCTGACATGGTGTTGCCAACTTAGATGCTTTGGGCACCTTGCCACTGCTGATCAGTGTCAAAGTGCAAGTGCTCCCTGTGGAAAGTGTAATGGTAATTGGTTGTCCATGATTGGTATGTTTGCCTTACTAGTAAAGTCCCTAGTAAAGTGCACTATGTGTGCCAGTGCTAGTAATGCAAATGCTACTAGTGGGCCTGCAGCACTAGTTGTGCCACCTACACAAGTAGCCCTAAAGAGAGAACTCAGGCCTGCCACTGCAGTGCCTGCGTGCAGTTTTTTAAACTGCCTTGTTGTCCTGACAAGTGCACCCACTTGCCAGGCCATACTCTTTCTATGCACATCAGACACTCCCATGGTAGGTCCAGGGTGTCCCCCTGGGCAGGGTGCAGTGTATGTGAAAGGTAGGACATGTAATAAGGTGTGTACCATGCCCTAACAGTGAAATACTCTCCATTTCATTTTTCACTGTTGAAAGGCCATCTTGCCCATAGGACAGAATGAGGAAGGCTGTGTAATATGTTTCCAGCCTACCTTCCTAAAGGCTTAAGATGGAGAGGTGAAGTTTAGTGTGCCAGAACTCACAATTTAATAACACATCTTTTTGTGAAGGTGGGTTTTGCATTGACTGTTTAGAAACCACTCTTTTAGAAGTGGCTGGGTTTTTGTGCTCTAACATTTCTGTGTGTTTCTGCCTGGTTGTGGATTGACTGTCTGGATCTGAAAGTGATAGGATCTGGGGAATGTCTTGACCCAGGGGAGGAGGTGAGACAGTAACAGGCTGACCTGCATCTGGAGTGTAGGGGGGAGGAATTGCCCCTGGAGGTGAAGAGGCCTGGGCTGCAGCCATAACACAATGGCTCCACCCCCTGCTGAGCCATTAAGGATACAGACCCCCACTATCAAAGGAAGAAGGTGTCACTGGCAGGGAGACACCCAGAACTGGTTTGGACAGGGGTCAGTGCCCCCCTGAACACAGAGGCTTCATAGACATTTAGGGGTATAACTATGAGAGATGAAACCCCTGGACTTTGGAAGGGAATGGGATGGAATTGTCCAAGACTGTAAAGGATTGAAACTACTTTGTAGTCAAGTGGAAACTCTGCCAAGGAAGAAACAACTAAATAGACTGAAGGAAAGTACTGAACCTTGCTGTGTGTTCTGGGGCTGGCCTGCAGTTTGCTGCTTTAACCAAGGAGAGGCTAAAGGGACTTTGCTGTGTGCTGTGTCCCCCTGCTTGAAAGGACTTTGCTGTGCTGTGTCCTGAAGTAAATTAACCCCAAGGGCCCAAGGAGAGCATGTTCCCTGTTATGGAAACTGAGGAACAGAAAAGTTTCCAGAAGTGTCCCAGCGGTGCTGTGTGCATGTGCTTTGTGCAGCCTGAGACCTTCGTAAGAAGTGCCCTGTGATCATGGGCACCTGGAGTCCAAGCGAGTCTCAGCGTCGCTGTGCTCGTGTGCTTTTTGCAGCCTGAGCCCTCCGTGAGGATTGTCCTGTGATCGTGTGCACCCAGAGTCCAAGTGAGTCTAAGCAACGCTGTGTGCTTGTGCTTCGTGCAGCCTGAGACCTTCGTGAGGATTGTCCTGTGATCGTGTGCACCCAGAACTCAAGTGAGTCTCAGCGACGCTGTATGAGTGTGCTTCGTGCAGCCTGAGACCTTCTTGAGGATTGCCCTGTGACCGTGCACACCAGAAGTTCAAGTGTGTCTCAGCGTCGCTGTGTGCGTGTGCTTTTTGCAGCCTGAGACCCTCGTAAGAATTGCACCGTGATCGTGGGCACCAGAAGTTCAAGTGTGTCTTAGCGACACTGTGTGTGTGTGCTTTTTGCAGCCTAAGACCCTCGTAAGAATTGCACCATGATCGTGGGCACCAGAAGTTCAAGTGTGTCTCAGCGACGCTGTGTGCGTGTGCTTTTTGCAGCCTGAGACCCTCATAAGAATTGCCCTGTGATCGTGGGACCCAGGAGTCCAAGTGAGTCTCAGAGACGCTGTGTGCGTGTGCTTCGTGCAGCCTGAGACCTTCGTGAGGATTGCCCTGTGATCCTGTGCATCCGGAACTCAAGTGAGTCTCAGCGACGCTGTATGAGTGTGCTTCGTGCAGCCTGAGACCTTTGTGAGGATTGCCCTGTGACCGTACACACCCTAAGCTCAAGGGAGTCTCGGCGACACTGTGTGCGTGTGCCCTGTTGCAGCCTGAGATCTTCGTTATCACCATCGGCCCGGAATCAACCAAGTCGGATCGGAGGCTCAAGTCGTGTGAGGAGGAGAGGAGAGCGAGGTCGCACCCCCCCAGGTAACGTGTGTCGCAACCTGGGGCGGGGTGCGGACTCGGAGAGAGACACTCTCGGCCTCTTCCCTTCTTGCAGCGCGACCTCTGTTCCAGCTCGTATCGCAGCCTGTACTTGCCAAGGAGTGGCAGTACCGGGGCAGGAGTGTGGAGCTGCACTGTGGTTTACACCATACCCGTGTTGGGGGCATATTTTGGCGAAGGCTGATAGCGAGTCAGTACGAGTGGCAGAGAGACCGTCTGAAGCACCGTGTTAGGTGCCGAAGTGCCTTGCGCATTGCATTGTTTCTGCATTACGAACTGCCTGATTGTTGCCTTGCACATTGCATTGTGTTTCTGCATAACGAACAGCCTGATTGTTGCATTACGCATTGCATTAGTTTTCATAACGAACTACCTGATTGTTGCATTACGCATTGCATTATTTTGGCATTACGAACTGCTTAATTGCTGCATAACAAACTGCATTATTTCTACATTGCAAAGTGCCTGATTCTTGCATTATGAACTGCATAGCATTGCATTAGGACTGCATTGGATCATATAGCATTGCTCATTAATACCGCCAGAACCTACAAGGGCTGGCTGGCCTAATAACCGGTCAGGAGGAATATTACAGATACGCATATGTTGGATTTTTATTGTGTGGTCTCATCGTATATTTTCTTATATAGAAATATACTTGTTTTTCTATGAAACACGTGTGGAGTCCTTTTGTGGTGTCATCGTTGGGTCACTGACAGCGTGGTTGCAAATACCTTACACATTTGCCATGAAGATAAGCCTGGCTGCTCATGCCAAGCTACCGAGGGGGTGACAAGGGGCTATCTGAGAAGGTGTCCTTCCTTTCCCTGACGTGGAAGCGAGGGTCCCTACTTTTTGTCTGAGGTACCTACCTCAGCCAACTAGGGAATCCCAGTTCTAGCACCCACACAAAACTGTTCACGTGATAATGCCCAAGAAGGTAGAGAGCTCGCTGATCACATATTCCAAAATGCGGTATATTAAAGTTTGACAGAGACATCTTCAATCTCCAAGGACGAGCTAGAAAAGTCAGAAATTTGCTCCATTAGGGTTACTTCTGCTTTGAAAGCAAAATTTCCACTTTTATTGACTTCTCAAATAATTCTAGAGAAACCTGAGAAAAATTTGACAGTAATATTTCTCTATCAGAACTTTTTCTGGGAGTTCTCACATTGGGAACATTTACCCATCTATCTACAAGAGGTATGTGAAAATCCATAAGTTATGGCCTCTGTAGTATTGTAGTAGGCCATAAGCATCACAATGAATTGAGGACCCATGCCAACCGGTTCTAAGACCAGGCAGAGAAAGTACCAATCTATCCGATCGAAGGCTTTCTCTGTGTCTAAAGTGACTAAGTGTGCTGGAACCTTTTTTTGACAGTTTTCTCAATCAGTTGTATCACTTTTATGAATATTATCATGCGTCTGTCTGCCATTGACAAAGCCAGATTGATTCGTTTGAAGGATCCTGGGAACTAGATCCTCTGGTCTGTTTGCTAATATTTAAAGAATAAAGATTCAATTGGCAAAAGGCCTATAGGAGGTTCAGCTTTTAGGATCTTTGCCTGGTTTCAATATGAAGACAATTGTAGCCTCTCTCGTTGTGGGCATGACAGCACCACCTGTCACAAATGTATTGTGGAAAGAGGTTAATCTGGAAAGGAACTTGTGTAGAAAGGCCTTAAAGAATGCTCCTGTGAAGCCATCCAGGCCAGGCACCTTACCCATCTTTAATTGTTTTATAGAAACTTTAACTTCTCCTTCTAATATAGGGGCTTCTAACTTGGGGCATGCCCACCAGGATGCTTGGATAATCTCGCACCAGTGATGTAGTGTTGTTGAGAGGCAAATGGGACATCTCTCAGCTGCATATAACATTTGATAAATAGCTCGAAATTCCTCCAGTTTTCAAGATCCGACTGCAGACTTTCACCATCAGAATTGAGAAGCTGCTTAACGTAGGAGCTAGTAATATTTTTCCTAAGGAGGCTTATTTTGTTGAGGGTTTTGAAGGACTACCTCTTCAAATTTAAAAGGGTAAGTTTGCTCTATTTATCATACCAGCCCTAAGTTTATCCCTTCATGTCGTTAATTGTTGCATGAGGGTTCGTGTCGGAATTTGTTCATACTGTTAACGACCGAACGGATCTCTGACTCAAAGGTTTTGACCTTCAGCATTCTGTGCTTTTTTATACTGGCCATGATTGAGATAAATTTATCCCTCATTGTGGCCTTTAACGCATCTGATAGAGTTACAGGGGAAACATCATCAACGTGATTGAGCGTAAAATATTCATCTATGCATTTCCCTATTTCTTGCTTGAGAATGGGATCCCTTAGAAGGGAGGGATGTAGACACCATTTCTTAGGTGGATGACTCCCAGGCCCTAACCCTACGTGTAAGGTGATAGGTGCATGGCCTGAAATCGAGGTATGGCCAATCTCTGACGAGATGATGGAAAATGTCAGGACATTGCTTTTTAGGAAATAATCTATTCTGGAATGCATTCGATGAATACTGGAGAAGAAAGTGTATTCATGATCATCCTCATGTTGCTCGCGTCATATATCCCGCAAGTCCAGAGAGCGAAGCTTGGCCTTAAAGGTTTTAGTGAAGGAGCCAGTCTCTGCTCTATAGAGCTCAGATCTATCTTTCAAGCCATCCCATACCATATTAAAATTCCCTGTTACTATGATCTCTTCTGCGGTGAATCTTGCTAGTCGTGTAAAAAAGTCAGTTATGAATGTATCTTGTCCCTTATTTGGTGCATAGACAATGGCTAAGGTGATAAGGGAACACTCCCATCTCCTGAGTGATGATATAGCATCCCTCTTTGATTGTATATACTATCTGAAAATGGGCATCTCCATGAAAGATCGCCACTCCATTATGCTTTGTGGTAGCTGAACGGGGCAACATCTTAGGGCAAAGCCTCTGATTCAGTCTCTTTTATTATTCACCCTTAGCATTGAGCCCCTTGCATCCCACATTAGGATGGCAGAGAACATTCAAGGAATCCAATTTGGTGCCAAAACCCAAACATTAGTCCTCTTCGCTAATTATCTTGTGCTTAAACTAGTGATCCAATTAAATGCACTTGCCCACTTGAATAACTTCGAAAGACAAGTGGGTATAAAATTACCATGTCCATAACCTTCCTAAACCAACTGTGGAGGATCTGTGAGTTAAACTTCTGCTGCGATGGACATCTACACAGATCAAATATTTAGGAGTGAAACTCCCACCAAATGTACAAGATCTATATATGGCCAATTACCCCGAGTTGCTGTCTGATATCAAACGTGACTCTTTTTCCCCTTACTTGGATTGGTTGCTTCAATGCAGTGAGAATGAATATTTTACTCAGAGTTTTATACCTATTTCAAGCGCTTCTGATCCTAGTGGAGGAAACCTTCTTTGCCTCTTTCTAGGATGCAGTAACTACGTTTATTTGGAGAACCTCTAAACCACGTGTTCTCCTGAAACTATTGCAGCAAAGTAAAAATCTACCATATTTTAAATTTTAATATTATGCAGCACAACTGTGCATCATGGTGGAGTGGATTGGTTCAAAGATGAGGTCGAAATGCTTTGGCCTCACATGAAAAGGGCAATTATGACACGTTTCCCGAGAAAAGTAGTCTGGCTCTGTAAAAACCACAGACCACAAAACATTTACCTATGAACACCAGACTTCAAATTTTGGACACAGTTAACAAGTCTGTCAGAACCTCATTCCGAGGGTCACCGGCAAGCAGGAGATACTAGGCTCAACTGTGGAGGCTGAGGTCTTTCAATCCTGATGTCCCGGGGCCGTCCTACTATGGATCCTACGCAACTAGGCTAAGTACCCCTTCAGCACTTGACTCTCAGGAATGGCGTGGTCAGAGCAGTCCAAGGCTACCTCGGGGAGGGGGGGGGAAAGGTGGATACAGGCGGGTGAACACAGGCTTACAACTCAAAATATCCCCCCCCCCCCGCAGAAGCAATCAATTATTGTCCACTTTTTTATGAAAAAAAAGAGAAGTGTTTTATTTTTACTACAATTTACACAAGGGGAAATCTGACATTCAGAAACAAAGTCCCCCTGAGGTAGGGGCTCTAGTATTTCATAGGCATTCCCTATGTCCCACTCACTCACCGCTCTATCAATAGTGATTATTCTCCATTTACCATAGGCTGCATGCAGAGTAAGCCCCACTAATTGTCCAAGTCTCAAGAGTCCACTCCAACTCTGTATTAAAGTAAAAAATGTTCCAGCGCCAAAATATCTAGCAAGCAAGTTCCCCCAGGGCCCACTGGCCTTAAATCAGGATCGGAGTGACCGGAGTTTCTGAGCATGACCCCTCTGTGGGCTCTAGAGCGGCAGTGGCTCGTTTAGGTGAGTTCACTGCATGCAGCCCTGGTGGGATGTGCTCAGTGGTCCTCAAGTTCCTCACATTTGGTCATGCAACCGTAGCAACCTGAGGTTCTTAGCAGCTCCTTCTGGCAGGGTAAGACTTTGGTCCATCTCATTGTGTGGGGGTAGGAGAAAGTAGTGCGAAGGTCATGAGGCTGTAGGTGCATACAGGTCCCCACAGGGATCTCACACCTCTGGCGATGATCCCAACCAGGTCACTCTTCCTGCTGGTCTCAGTGACCCCCTCTGGCACAGGGGACCGACCCAATTGGCACAGCAGTTTCCTTCATGGCAGCCCCTCCTGGCAAACTGGGTCACTGGCTCATCACTGCACAAGGGCTATGGCCCACTCTGCAAAGTAATGTGTCCACGGCAGCCTCTCCTTTCATACAGGGTCGTCGGTTCCTCACTGCACACGGACTCCGGCCCGATTGGCACAGCAATGATCACAGTTCATATTGCAGCAGCCTCTCCTGTCCTACTCCTCACTGCACATGGGTGATGATGTGTTTGGCACAGCAATGTCGAAGACTCACTTCACAGCTGCCCTCCTCTGGCATATGAGGGTCGCCGACTTTCTCCTGCACATGGGCAACAAACAGATCAGTGCAGCAGCCATCTCCTCACTCCTTGCAAAGGGAGAATGCTTGACAGGATTCCCCATTGCCCCTCCCTCAATACAATGCCCTCCTCTTCCTCACAGGGCTCACTGATCTTGGCAAGCAAGCAGGCAGGCACTGGTGCTCCAGGCTCTAGGGCAGGTGGTCTTGGATTCCCTGGGTGATGTCTCCTCTCCCAGCTGCTAGACTAGCAGGCCTTGGCCCCAGTCTTGGTCACAGGCAGAACTCTTACAGAGCTTCTCCTACTTTCATAGCCCATCTGACTGCTTAACAGTAGACAATGTTTGGAGTCGCAAGCTCCCCTTTTTATAGTCCATTTTCAGACACCAAATGTGATTTAGAGTTTGAGTCTTTGAAGTTTATTTTGGTAGTTGGCTTCCTTTTAAGTGCCCACTCCTCTGCCTTCTCTTCCTCTTAATAGCAGTCATTCACAGCAGGAGTGACTCCAAAGCTGTGAACCGCACAATAAAGGCCATGGGAGTGACTAGAGTTCACACCTGGATGTCAGCCACAGTTATACGTGCATCAAAGGGTTAGCTCTGGGCCTCAGCCGTACTCTTTATAATTCTCTTATCAGCCCCACCTCATTCCTGAGATGTGCCCATGTCCCTTCCTTGTGACCTCACTCAGAATCAAAGAGAACCCTTTGAAGTATAGTGTGTTGCACCCCTTACAGGAATGCAGAGATACACATATCTGTTTGGGGGAATACCTTTACCTCCTCTCTTCTCCTCATGTTTCACCATGCAGCCCTGGGTCTCCCAAAATGGAACCCAAAGTACTAATTGTATTGTACCCTTTACAGGCACACATAAACCCAGCACATGTATTCAACATACACACACTGCATAACACTGTATACTTCATGTATTGCACCACTCAGAGGCACACATACACCCAGCACATGTATTCACCATCCACGTACTGCACAGCATTATACCCTTCATGTATTGACCACTCACAGGCATACATACACACAGCACATTCATTTAACACACATGTGATGCACAGCGCTTACTCTGTCATGTATTGTACCATTTGCAGGCACACATAAACCCAGCACATACATTTAACATACAGACACTGCACAGTACTGCATTATCCCTGTTTTTTACCCTTCCCAGGCACACATACACTCGGCCCAGGTACACAACTCCTGTGCTGCGTAGCATTCCCCACCAAACTGATGTAGGCCATGGGATGAGTTAAGCACACAGTATCAGAACTTTAGATGAGCGAGGCGCTAGGCCTCAATCCTGTGACACAGGTAAAAAGGACTTGTTCACTCCTACTGATCACTAGCTACCAGCTCTGCGCTCATGCTGCTTAACTTCTGGTAAAGGCAGTATCCTTTCACCACTATGAGGGTAACGTTTTAGGCACCCTTTCTGGTCTATCAAAACCACAATCCAGGAGACAAGCCTATGTCATGGCGCACACGCATGATCCGTATTTGCCTATGACAACAAAAATCAGCATCAGGGATCCAGTCATCAGTACATTTGGGGCATTCAGAGCAGGGGTTCATGTCTGTTACCATGCAGAGGAGTTTTCCGTCCCAACAGAGTACTTAACCACTTACCTATCCCCTTTTGCACCAATTTATGGCAACCCAGCATTCTCTACGGCACTGGTTGTGGGAGCATTTGCTAAGTGGCAACAGGAGGGTTCCAGATATATAACCTATATGTTTCACAAAGGTGTGATTGAATCCTTCCCACAATGGAAACAAGATTTTAAGATACCAGAGACAGAACAGCTGCATTACAAGAAATTCCAGCACTGGGTGATGCAGCCGAACAATGGAACGGTGGCAACGTGGCACAAGACACACTTCAAAGAATTGTTGACCTCACATCCCAAAGAGGCTTAATATGTAAACTATACATCACTCTGCGTGACATTAAATGAGCCCCCAAATGCTCCTATCAAAAAATGTGGGACAGGGCACTGGATAGGGAGGGTCTATGGGTAGGCATACACAGGTTCTCTATCTCCATAAAATAAAAAGAATTCATTCTAAACTTCTCCACATGTGAATGGAAACTTCACAGAATGTGCCCATAGTCTAGCACCATATGTAGGAGACAATGTGGCCAGAGGGCCTCCTTCCTCCTTATATGGTGGTAATGCCCATCCCTTCAACTATTTTGTACGTTGCGGGAAATACTTCACTTCCCTTTACTGTTCACACCGGCTTAATTCTTTTTGGGTTTGTGACACTGTTAAAGATTGCAGGAATTGCTGTTAGCATGAGCTGAAAGCCATTTTGTTCTTGGCAGCCATTTTAGTTAGCCATGTGCTTTCTCCCTCTTCCAGAGCCTTGCACATGCTCAGAAAGGCCTAGCTGGTAGAATGCACCCGCTCCTAGTATAGAACTATCAGGCTATTCTTACTGATGTGAGTAGTTTAGTCTCCCCTCCCACTTTGTTGAGCAAGCAAATTTTGTATACCCATATTAGTCAATAAGCATGCTTGTATGTGCCAGGACCTCCCCTTGGTTTTATGCTGACTATGTAACCTATGCATATATAAGGCCCCTGTTCTCTGTACTCCTTAGAATGCCTCCTACAGTGGCCTGAGGGTACTGTGTGACGCAATCTCCCTCATGTGAGGTTAATAAATATGTTTTCTTGATATTACAGCTTCCGTGCCAATCTCTTCTTTGTTGGTTTAAAGGACCAGGTGTATCAGTGAACCCCTTAGAAGGTTTTTATTTCTTCAACACCCTGAACTTAAATTAATAATACATAGCGATAAGGCAGTCATTTGGAGCTGTTTGGGGGCAGCAAAACTAGCTATAACATTATGGTGAAAGACAGGGCTGGACTGGCTGTAGCAGGCATCAGGCGCTTCCCCTTGTGACTGGAAGGGTTGGGGGCAGTTTTACAGCGGTCGGGGCTGGTTTTGCAGCAGAGCTGCAATATCGGCCCCCAGTAACAAATGTAGCAGTGCTTCATACTTGCAACCTCTCTCCCTCCACCCTCTCCCCCCCCACCCCCCCCCCCCGGGGATGGTCCGACAAAATTCCCAGGGCTTCTTTGGCTTCCGGCCCTGGTGGAACAAGATGGATGCGCCATCGATTTTCCATTGGTAAGGCCACTTATGGGACATTGTAGCAATGGAACGCCTGACTAGCAATGTTACGAAGAACACTTATCCTTTGAGGTACATTAGTCCGCTATAGTTAACTACTTGTCGAAAGGTCCCCGAACACAGTATGTCCAAGCAGTATAAGCTTTATTTGCACTGAGAATAAAGAAATTGACTTAATACAGGAGAACTTAAGGACTTCAGAAATCCTGGAAGATCCATATCAGTGAATGTTGATGTCCATATTCTTTGATACGTTGGATGGGTGGGGGAGTTGGGTGTTTTATTTTGGAGTATATTGGCTTTGATGTTTCTTCCTCTCTGATAGTCTAAAAGGATCTTATTTACAGTCATTAGAGAACGCTGTGTTTTTGTTAGATGTATAAATACATGTCAAGGTGAGCTTCAATAAAAAGTTTATTAAAAGAAACCAAAAAAACACGTTTGTGCTTCTGACTTAAATTTAGGCTAGTAAATAGCTTTGTGAATCGTGCCCATTAACTTAAAGTACTGCTCATAACCAATGATTGTGTAAATAGTATAGCTCTTACCAACGGAGGCATACCATTCAAACCAGCTCCAGGTATTGAACAAAGTCACATGTGTCATAAGCACATATCTTGCATATATTGTGGTAGTTGTGATTTAACCCCATAGCTTTGTTTAATTGATTTATACATTATCAGAAATTATGACAACTAGTGGGTGCTGAGTCACTAGAGTTTCTCCTGTGTGGAAGATTAAGATGACTGGTCTTCCAGATTTGTGCATCACTGTATCCTGATTATGACCATAAACCACTATGGCGATAGGTACGTTATCATTTTGCCTCAGTCTCTTTTTGTTAATCACTCAATGGTTATAAGATTGTGAATCTTTAAATTGGGAGTGTTTATATCAGAAGCATTTTATTTCACATTATCTAAGGTAATTGTATTATTTTGTTAATGTATATTTAATTATATATATGTGTGTATTTTAAAATAATTTTTAAAGTCATATTTTTTAAATAAATGAATGAATTAATTAATTCTTATTTAATGTACTGTTCATTTTCACATTACCTTATCTTATAAAATTATTATTGCATATATATGTGTGTGTGTATATATACATATATATATATATGTATATATATATATATATATATATATATATATATATATATATACACACACCATATTATTTCATATACATAGATTTATAGAGTTTTTTTGTTTTGCTAATAACTTTGGTGCAATTTGGAGAATATTCATAAACGTTTCAAAACTAGTTTGCTACTCACTTCAGCTGCTGTCTGGAGAGTTTCTGAGCGATTTGTTTAAATGGGGGCAGAGAAAAAGGGAGCGGCCCAAAACACGTTTTCCTCATGTAATTTCCTGTAGCGATTTTAGACGCGACTTCAGTCCAAACTGCTGAACGGAATTACACCAAATTTGACAGAATTCTAGATCTTTAGTGCTTTTGTAATTCGGTGTAAATCTGTTCAGTAGTTTTGTAGTTATTAAACAAAAAAAAAGATTTATGTAGATCTAGAAACATGGAACCATGTGCCAACAGCAATGTCATGATTACCTGGCAGCAACCTGAGAGAAAAGTTGCGGCCTCCATTTTGTGATTCAGGACATAGTTTCCAAGGGGGGGGGGGGTATAAAGTCTAAATAGGATGTCAGGGGTCAGGATAGCAGTAACCTGACCCCATTTTTCTGATGGAGGGGTCTGCGAGGAACCCGGGCAAGAAAGTGTCCAAAATCATTTTATTTTTGGCACACGAGGATACCAGGGCCCACTGCAGCACTCAGCACGGCACCCTCATGTGAATCAGTGGGTTCAGACCCCAATTAAAAAAACACATACACCCACTCACAGAGCCACTCACACACTCTCTCAGACACCATCACAACCACCCACACATCCATACACCCACTCACACACACACACCCCCAACAGTCACTCACACATCCACTCAGAGACACAGAGGAACACTCACAGACCCACACAGCCGCATACACACCCATACATCCACTTATGCACCAACTCACAGACCCACATAGCCCCTTGCACATCCACTCAGAAACCCATTCAGAAAAACCACTGACACAATCACACCCATACAGCCACTCGACCCACTCAGAGACCCACATAGCCACTTTTACACCCCCTCATATACCCACCCAGCACACACTCACATGCCCATTTACACACCCACACAACCACTGACACACTCATTTACACACCAATACAGCCACTCACACACCCACTCAGAGATCCATAAAACCACTCCCACACCTATACAGTCACTCACACAACCAGTCACACATCCATACAGCTACTCTTGCACCCTCTCACACACCCATACAGTCTCTAATACATCCACTCAGAGACCCAGAGAGCCACTCACACACCCACACAGGCACTGACACATCCAGCCAGAGACCCAGAAAACCACTTACACACCCATTTATGCACTCATACAGCCACTCAAATGTCCAGTAACACATCCATACAGCCACTCACACACCCACTCATGCACCCACACAGTCACTGATACATCTACTCAGAGACCCAGCGTACCACTCACACACCCACTCACAGTCCCACACTGGCATTCACACACCCCCTCACACACCCATACAGCCACTTACACACCGAGTCAGAGACCCATAAACCACTCCCATACTCATTTAAACACTGATACAGCCACTCACACACCCAGTCAGAGACCCAGAAACCACTCACATACTCATTTAAAAACTCATACAGCCACTCAAACACCCACATACATACCCAGATAACCACTCATACATCTACTCACAAACCCACACAGGTGCTCACACACCCACTCAGACACTCACACACACATGTACATACTCATACAGCTAGTGACACACCCACCAACAGACGCACACAGCCACTTACACATGCAGGGACCCATGGGTTGGCTGCCTTTGGGGGACTGGCCACAGGCCAGGCACTGTGGCCAATCCCCCACTGCGACTGGCCAAAGGTCGTGCACAGTGTGGGGTTGGTTGCATGGGGGGGTTTGCCTCAGGGCCTGACCCCAGGCCAGGTCTGCGGTCAACCCCGCCACACACAGCCAAAAGCTTTGTGTGGCAGTGGTTGGATACTTAGGAAATAGCATTAAAAAACTTAGAACATCACTTAAAAAACAAAGGTTACAGGGACATTTTAGTTAGAAAATAGAATTCAAAAACCTTAGAAGTTCACAAAAAACCAAAGGCTACAGGGATGTTATTGTTAGGTTCAGATTTTACACACATAAAACCATAGAAATTCAGCAGTTATGGTTATAGTTTTCTATAGAAACCATAACTCGTGCCCAAAGGTAACTATAATTTGCGCCCTTGCCATGACCTGCTAATTGCTCCACATATGACATCAGTCATGACATCTTCTATGACATCATTGATATATCACTGAAACATTTGCAACAAAATTATTGATGAGAAAACTGTGCATGGCTGGGAGTGAGTTGTAGTTACCTTAGGGCACAACTTATAGTCAGGGGCACTGGAATAATGCGATTCAGCGGTAGCAGCTTTTTTGCATAATTATAAATTTCTTGCATTTGCCATCATCTGCTGCATAATCTGTAGATTATGACAAAAAAACGAATTGTTTCTAGCTCAAACAGATCAAATGTTACTAAAAGTGTGGCAAGATGTGTTTGCGTTTAGTGAAAGGCCCTTCACAAAGGTTAACTGGTCATCTTTTTATTTGTTTATTTCTGTATTTCATTGTTAAACTGGTACAGATGAGGTGAGATATTTGCCCAGACAGTATTACAGTGTGTAAAAATGACAAAATATTCAAGTAATACTATAAAAAATATGCAGCATTATGCCGCATAATTTGCCTTTTCTTGCAGCATAATTTAGTCAACCATGCCACATAATGTGGTGCTTTCCTGCCCCATAATTCCATAATTCCATTGGCCCTGGTTATAACTTGAGTTAATTATAATTGGTGAATTTCAGTAGTTTTATTCTTTTAAAATGGTATGTTTCCACAAAACCTAACACTTGTTTTTTCAGTGAATATATATATGCCATCAGCATACATTCCGAAACGCCCCTGATGTTACTCTGACATGTGTGCAAATGGGAGCAAGCATGTACATGTTTAAATCTAGGGGAGAGAGGAGAGACCACAGTTACATTGCATTTTTCACATAATTTTGAAGATTAATCTGATACTATGTATGCCGATTGGGTGCTGCCATAGAGGAAGGAGTGGATCCATTGTAAGCCTTTTTTCAGCTATCCAAGTCCATTGAATCTTATTGCGACAGTTGGGTGGGCCATGGTATTATAAATTGTTGAGAAGCCAAAGGGCATTAAGGCTGTTTTTGTCCCTTGATCGAATGTGGAGCAGAGATCTTCCTTAATTTTCACAAGTGCAATTTATTGTCCCGCAGAGGCCTGAAACCTTATTGTAGGTAGTTGAGATGATTAGATTTTAATGAATTCTTGTAAGTGGTTAGTGACCTCTTCATGATTTGCCTGATAACAGGGAGGCGGGAGCTGGTAGCTTCTAAGATCTTCTGTGTGTGGATTTGCTGTGGGGTGTTCCAGAAGGTTGGTAATGACTGTGTGTTTGAGTTGAACGAAGAAAGATCCCATAAACATGGATGTGTTTATCACACCTTTGATGTCAGTCACCAAGGCAGGGAAGAATGGCCTCCAGCTGGCTGCAGGGCAAACTTCAAGACTTTTGGGCAGATTTCTTATTTTTCAGTGCAACACAGCAGCCAACGGTGCTGCATTTTGTTGTGCAATGGGGAGAAAGCAGGGCAGAGTGATATTTATGAAAAAGCACTGGCAGAGCCAATGGGTGTGCATTGGCAGCCAGCCAGCCTATTGGCTTTGTCAAGGCTTGTTTGGTTTTGTTAGGGTTTTTGCAAAACAGTATTGTCAGCAATGCTGCCAAGCCCTCGTCAAAGTAAAATAAAAAAACTGTGGTGACAGCAAAGATATGTTTTGGCCTCACAAAGCATGAATTGCCATAGTAGTCCCTATCACCGAAGGGAATTACCTTACATGCGGATGCGCTCCTTGTGAAAGTATGAGTGACACAATAACAAGCAAATGAATGAAAGGGGCTGTCTTAAAGCCCCTACAGGTAAGTATATTGCATACATAATTTCAGTAAAATCAAAAGGTCTTGCTAACACCAGAGCTAAAAATGTCCTGCTGCTTCTCCCTACCCTTGTATTGTAATTGCATTTGTATAGCGCTTGCTACCCCTGATGAGGTGTTGAAGTGCTTTTTTGGTGAGTAGCACGCTACTCCGGAACCCATAAAGGATTAGTGGTGAATTATTATAGTGAAATATGAAATTAATTTGAGTGGTGGACATGTTAGTCTGTTATTTGGATTGAAAAGGATAGTAGAGTAATAGATGAGGGAAGGATTTAGAACTTTGTTTTAATTTTTGATTGTTTTGGAGGTCATAGAAGTAGGAGGAGGCTTGGGATGAGTAAAAGGGAGATGGAGGGAGAAGAATCAGAGAGAAGGGTTTAGAAAGGCTTGTTTTGGGAGATTAGAATAGTAAAAGAGGTATGAGATGATACAAGGAGGTGTAGAGGAGGGACGAGTTATATTGGGGATCGTAGTAGTGGTATGGGGTTTGGGATGAATGAGAGAGTGAAGGTAGAGGATATACTGATAGAGGTATAGGGTGAGAAATAGGGTAGTGCATTTGAAAGAGTAGTAGAAAGTGGTTTGAGATGAGTCAGAGAGTTGAGGTAGAGGATATATTGAGAGCGGTATAGGGTGAGAAATAGGGTAGTGCATTGGATATGCTGAATTAGAAGAAAAATAATAAATATATAGCTCCATAAGTACATGGAAAGTATAAAGATGCATAAAGGAAGGTAGTATATGTAGATTAAAGATGCATTAAATAAACTCCAGCTTTCAAGTGCTGTTGTACTTTAAATTATTATTATTTTTTGTTGTAATTTAATAGTGAGGCATTTCTAGATAAATCGTTATGATAAATGATTTACTTATTTATGCAGTCACTTATATACATGTCAAAAACATAGAATAATGTAACTGTCAGTAATGTGCACATTTGTGAAGCAGAACTAGTGAATAGCTATATATTTTTTTAAAATAATTATTCTACACGTTTATACAAAGCAATACATATATTTAGGTACATATCTACGGTAAAAATAAATGCTTACATACAGAGGGATATGCTGTATTCTTTTGTTTGTGTACGGTGGTTACATGGGGAAGAGCCAATACTGGAGTAATTTTCGGAAGATAAGATGGTTATCTGTGGACCTTATGTTGGGGGGTAAAGTTTCATAGTTCGGCTCTTGAACAGAGAAGGATGTACCACCCATGTTTTTTTCATGTATCTTGGGATTTTGAGGCGAGGTACCACTCTAGAGCAGAGGTTCCTTTGTTGAATGTGTTTAGTGATTTTATTCCTGATGAAGAGCGATCCTGTTCCATGTATCGCTTTGTGGGTGATACAAAGCAGTTTGAAAGTGGATCCTCTGCCAACCGGTAACCAATGCAGGGCTTTCAGGGCAGGAGAGATGTGGCCTCGCGGTTTTATATGTAAGAGCAGTCTGGCAGCCGAGTACTGAATCTGTTGTAGTCTTTTCATGGTCGTTAAAGGTGATCCGTGGTAGATGCTATTGGTGTAATTGAGTTTGGACAGAACAAGAGGAAGGTAGCCTGGAACTTGTGTGGAAATCCCAAATGGGGGAAGATTTGTTGAAGAGTTTTTATAGTAACAACGCTTGCTAGTTTATCCACTTGGGCATTCATCGCTTGATTGGAGTCCATAGTCATTTCAAGGTTTCTTACTTCCTTCGATACTTTAGGCGGTGTTCCCAGACCATCAGGCCATGCGGTGAATGGGTCATAATATTTCCAATCGCCGCATGTGAGTATTTCCATTTTGGAAGCATTCAATTTGAGATGGCTCCACGTCATCCATGGATCCACGGCTCTGAGATACCTGAAACCTGGTGAGTTTTCAATGTCTTTGGGGCATTCCAGTTGAAGGAGTATTTGTGTGTCATTTGCATAGTTATAGAACGTGAGGTGAAATTGATTAATCAGTGCCTGTAATGACTTCATGTAGATGTTGAAAAGCATGGGCAAGATGATAGAGCCCTGAAGGACCCCTGCTTTTGTGAAGTACAGTTTGAAGAGAAAGGAGGGGTATGGATGACATTAGTTCTGTTGCGAAGGTAGGATGTGATCCACTCTAGAGCAGCCCCCTATATGCCGGCTTAGTAGAGGCCTTGTATCAGAGTGTCATGGTCAACCGTGTCAAAGGCAGCGAATAGGCCCAAGAGAAGTAGCGCAGCAACCCTGTGCCAGGCACAAATACTCTGCCTAGCTCCACGCACAAGCTTTGCACCATATTGTAGATGTGTGTGTATGTGCTGTCTAGGATTTGTACTGCAAGCATAACCATCCAGTAAAAACTTCCATGCCTACGCAAATTCTTGTAGATTCCACACATTGTATGTGATTTGTACAGTACAGCACACATACATTGCGTGCAATGTTTGGAGAAATTAAAACATCCTCCTTGTTAGCACCTGCTTCGCGAGGTGTAATTTTTTGATGTAAAGCCTGGTTTGGCTGTCTTAGTAAATCAAAAAGTTTAGGTGCTTGTGCCGTACCTTCCTAGTTGCACCCTCGATGCAAAGAAAAGCACTATTTGTGCTGAGAAAAGGTGCATAATAATGTTTGCGCTGAAAAATAAATATACTTGGAAGACTTAGCGCCACTTTGCACCTTTCACTTGGCATGACTTTTCCCAGCACAAAACCTTAGTAAATTTGGCCCTTTTTTTGGCAGGAGCCTTCACATGGTGGATTCTTAACTGAGGCTAAGAGTGAAGTCTGAAGTGGTCGGAAGGTTGCCGGGAAGGTATGGTGAGACTTAGTGAATACAAGAATAACAAGCATTAGCATAGCCAATAGTCTCGCCTTTGGGACCTTATAAGTGTTTAGCCATGCAACAGTTGATGCTGTTGTACCAATGATATTGTGCTGCATAACTAAATACTTATAAGGTCCCAAAGGCGAGACCTATTGGCTATGCCAATGCTTGTCTGTTGACTGGGTGGAGCCAAGTGTCCTTTATAAATGCATCACAGTCCCCATTCAGGCTGGTAATTATGAATCAATGTTGTGCACATGAGGGTTTGGAATTTTTATTTTAGTTTTGTTGGACTGTTTCTAGGATATTTCTTCTCAAAATCCAAATGTGGCTCCAGTTCCCTAGCACAAAAGCACACCAGGCGTTAGAAAAATAAAGGGAAGCAAGCAGTCTCACAAGGATGATGAAAGCTGCACAGTAGATATGTCACATCACAGGGAAATGTGGGATGGTCTGGTCACACTGTCTTGCAGATCATACACTGGGTAGGCCGCTTACTGGGGAAGAAAAGGTGCCCTGGGAAAACCGCACTTTTAGAACGATTCATAAGGTTGAGCTCTTGAGCTATTCCCTCATGCTCCAGATACTTCCTCTTCTTTCTATGAGAGATACCAAGACAGTGGTGAGATGAAGGAAGCCAACACATTTTGCCTTTGATCTAACACATTCTCTGGGCCATGCAAATCACCTTGTTGAAGTGAAAGGTTTAACTCTTCTAGGCTTCCAAGGCCAGCTTACATTGCCAAACAGTGGTAGCAGATGCCATGTCCTCCTGCCACTCTAAACTTGTACCATTCTCTTACGTTTGCTGACAACCAATAAAGTTCAAGTCCAAGTTTATCTACCTTTTGGTACAGTTTATGCCCTTGGAAACAAACATGCCAAAATGCTCATAGTATTTCTAACACCATAATGATGGGTGGCATTGATAAACTTCAGTTCTCCATACCAGACAGCGCAGGTGATAGGCAGGTAGATTTCTGTTCATCTCAGAGCAGTCCTAAAGCTCTAAGTCATAGTCTTTGCAGACCACAGGCAGACCTGGCCAACATAGTTCAGTATAAATGCATCAATTACAAAGGGATTTGTAACATATGTCTCCTGTCAGCAAATATATCAGGTAAGCTAGAAATGTTGGAATAAGGCAGGACATCACAGGACTACTGCAAAAAGAACTTTCAGCTCTAATGATTCCGTTAATCTGGCAAACGAAAATGTGCATTACAGAGAGCTCTTAAAACCTTAAACTGTGAAAAGCAAATGGAACCCTAAAAAATTGATGCAACGACCTACCAGAGATTACGCCTAAATCTGCTTAATAAAGAGGGGGAATAGTCGGATATAAGTGAAACCCCTGCACCCCCCCTAAGGTGTGATTACAAAAAATAATGTGGAAATAGAATAGTAAAGAGGCAAGAGAATGGAAATCAGATGACAAGTTAGGAGAAAAATCACGATCGCATGTACATGAGAAAAGTGGCCTCAGAGGGAAGCCTAAAAACAGCCTAAATTTTAAGAGCTGATAAAAGGACTAAGACAAGAAAAATGTACACCTGGAAAACTAACATGCCCACTGGGAGGAGATGAGAAACTCAAAAATAGAGATAAAGTGGAATTTTTTCAACAACTGCCAAACCACCAGCAACATTTGTAAGACAGTCAGTAAACAATTGGTAAATGAGGTTTCGGTAGAGCTTGAAAAGGGATGCGTTGTATATGAGGAAATGGAAAATAGAGGGGGTGTCATAAGTAAGGATTTCACTAGAGAGTTGCAGAATATGCTAAGAATGCACTACTTGCAAAAGAGCTTGCATAATAGGTATGACGAGCACAAAATTAAGAGTGGTTGGCGACAGAAAAAGCACACACAAAAAATATGTTCTTCAAAAAGCCCAAAGAGTTTTTGCCAAAAGGAAATCATCAGCAGAGGAGATAGGAAGAATGGGCTGGTTATTATAGTTTACAATGTTTATTTTAAGCTTTAAGTAGAGTATAACATGTTCAATTGTTCGCCCAAACTCATCACAAATTATACTGGACAGATACAAGGTAAAACAAGAGGAGAAAAATAAACCCTTGAACATTTTCTCCACATATATTTAATGCCCAAAGAACTATGGTAAGATAAACCCCAAAAAGCTTAGTAGCATCAGCTGCACACTTTGTCATCCCACAACATCCTTACAACAGCATTACAAAAGTAAACGGTCTGAACAATCCTGGTGTACTTTTGTCACATGTGATTGGGTGACAAAACACCAGTTGGCCAAATCCAAAGCAAATAAATAAATATTCCTCACACAAACGACAATCAACAGGCCGTTTTTGGCATTCTTGTTTTTTTCATTCTCTTTAACTCAGACATGAAAGTATGTAGCAAAGAAGTTAATACTAAAGCTGCCAGATCTACTCAAATCACATAGGACAAAAAAAAGAGAGAAGTCGACTTATCAAACATTAAAAGTTGCCCAGCTTGTTGATAAACTTACAATTTAACTCTTAAACAGGAATAAATCAAAACTTCGATTGGGACCTTATTACTACCATCCACGAAGCTAGCATTCTAGAATAAAATACTATTTACTTGGACCATCCCAGGGCCCCAACAATCTTTTCACATACAAAAAAATGCTTTTCAGTGAGAGCTCTTCTGTCTGATGTCTTTCTCTTAGAGAGTTTTATCTCTTGATCGGATTTGCCTTCTCCAGTATCCTTAGCTAGATTTGCCACCTCCTGTCCCTTCGCCATATGGGATCTCAAGTCTATATTTCCTTAGTTCCGGGGAATCTCATATAATCGCATCTCATAGGAACTCCGCTTCCCTACAGTTACCCATAAATTGCCCCTAAGCACAATCTTACCTCCTCGGTGTAGGATGGCGGAGCTCTTTTTCATTAGGTTCTGCAGCTGAGGCAGGTTGGTGGGCAATTTGTTGTTGTTGCGCCCTGACATGTTGCCTCTAATAAGGCCTTCCCTAGCTCTGCTACTGTGGCCGGTTAGGGTAAAGGATAGACAGATGTAAATGTTTCCCACACGTGCCATCTTGAAAACGTCACCAACTTAACTTAACTCACAGGGACACGGAACGTTAGGTTCTCGCGTAAATGTGAAGAATAACTAGAGCGCTAACAGATTTTTAAGACGTGCCAACAGTGGGCGCCACCTTGCCAGACAAAACAGCTTTCAGAAGCCTTCATTGTTCTCCCCAGCAGACTGCAAGCAAGTCATAGGATAAAGTGATCCTCAGTGGTTATCTCACACAATGTTTTAATTCTGCACCCGCTTTATTTGTATGTTTGAAAATGTTGGCTATTGCTCACTTTTAAGAATATTGGAATTGCCTAGATGACTGTTGCGTCGCCGAGGAGTCCAGGCCGCGGACGATGCATGAAATACAGAATACAAAGTTGCAAGCTCTCAGGTACATACATGCCATTGCCAACAAACCGGAGACTCCCAGTTCTTTAAGTAAAAAAAATGCATTATTTGAGCTGTCGCTCGCTTAAAATTGCCTTTACTTCAATGTATGTCAAAGGGAACAAGCTTTGGCCGCGCGGCCATGAAAGTGAAAGAAAACAAGCATGTGAGTGGTGCGTGTGCGCGCAGGCTGGTGAGTGGTGTGAGATGTGCGTTCACCATGACGAGAGAGGAAAGCCAGATGGCGCCTCTGCTCGTCATTGTGCGCGTAACCGCACGCTCTATGCCAGCCAAAAGCGTGTGGTCGGACTTTTAGAAGCCCATGCGCTGGCTCAGGCGAGACCTAAAAAGGACACATTTTTAAAATGTTGCTCTTGAGAATAGGAAGGTTCTTTCAATACTATTGAGAAGTAGACATTTAAATGGTTCCGGGTTTGTAAGTTCTTGATAGATTAGTACTTATTTCTTAGCTTGATTTGGTGTCTTGTTGATACGCTTGGCAATGTAGAATGTTTTGGCATTTTTCATGGCATTATGGTAGCCTTTCCTCTTTGTATATTGGTTTACCATCTACAGATAATGGTGACAGTCAGGTTTGTTTCCGTTTGAGGTAATCAGATTTCAGATTGGCAACATGTGTTGTTCAGTTATAAAGATGTGTTGATCTTTATGGGTCCCTGATACAGTAGAGCTGGATGCAATTTAAAGGGCTCTAAGATGGATCCTCTATTATTTGTTGAGCATTTCTACTTAAAATGCTTAATAGAAGACTGCTGAAAATATAAATCTGCAATTGAAGCTCAAATAACAGGTGAGACACTGTAAACAAATAGAATGTTGATCTTACTATCTATATGCTATTTCTGAAGAACTTAAAAGAGACTGGAAAGAATATTATGAAATAGAAAAGAAAGAATTATATAAAGAAGCAAAGAAAGCTAAAATGATAAAAGGAATGAGTAAAAGACAGCGAGAAATGGAGATTGAAAATATTAATGAAGAATAAATGGAAAGAAAGCCAATAGAACAAAGTATAGCTTAATTGTACAGTGGCAGGGAAGAAAGAAAGGAGAAAAAAATAAAGACTGGTAAACATGCAGCTGTTTGGCCACATTCTTTTAAAATTGTGTTATAAAAGCATAATCGTTCACTATTTTCTGCACCGGAGGGGGAGGAATAATTCTCAAAGGCCTGCATAGAAGTGGTTGGGGTCTCTCATTTTGCTTGCGTGTTTAGTGTCATGTGGGCCAAAGTGGAGGGCATTTTATTGTTCTCCCTTGCCTAGCATAACAATCCCCAAAAGGCTTGCACATGCACACAGGGGCCTTTTTAGAAACTGCACTTTTAGTAGTACTATAATAGCACTAATCATGTACTACATAATGCTATTGACAAATCTACGTGTAGTGAACCCGTTTCCACCTCTCCTATCTTTTCTATGTGGAGTTTTCTAGCACTTGTGAGGAGAGCTACACCCACGGAGGTATACGTTTTCGTACTAAATGTGGGAGATATAGGGAGGTGGCTGGAAAATGTGGAATACTTTCTAGTAAAAGGAGAAGACTATGGAGTGGTAAGGAGGTGCAAAGAGGCGTTTAGGGAAGGGCATGCAAATACAAACACCCACCCATTCATTAAAGAGTAAGCCTATTGGTATTCACAAATTGTACTTCTAAAGTTACTACAGCAAAAAGAAACCAAAATAGTAGTACATGTACTGTAGCCCAGCTTTGGAGTGTTAAAAGTGATATTCAATTTATAAGTATTATTTTTTTAGGTCAAAACATAATATTTAACTTTTGGTTTGAAAATAAATAAAATGTTTAAACTTTGAAAAAATATTAAAATGAATTAAACAAATATGTTTGATTGAAAGCTACTAAATAGTAATTAAATATAAAAATGATAGGGTGAATTTTTAAAAAATATTTTCAATAATAGTAATTATAAATTAACTTCATATATTTTATATATTTTGTTATGTTTTAAATATTTAATATGATGATTCGGTATGCTGTAACATCTTATTTTCATAGGTGTAGGTAATGATAATTATTTTAAGTTAATTTATGTTTTTATTTTACATTAAAATATTTTCAATAATGTTCCAACAATTATTGCACTTTACTATTCCTCCCTATAGTTTATCATCTGGAAATCCCTGCTCCAGGGGTGGAGACCTCTGACTGTGTCAGAAAAGTTACTAGTAATAGCTGTACGCTACTGTTATAAAAGGCTTCACCCAAAGTTTCAAGGGATGTATACATGTAAATCTGCACCTAGCTGTAAACTTACACTTGGAAATGGTATTTAGCAAAAAGTGTAAAGTTACTCTCAGAAATAGTGGGTACCAAAAAAGTGTAACGTTATCACTAGGTGCAATAGTAAGTTTACACGTGAGTAAATCTACATGTGCGAATTCATTCTTGGGATAAGGTCCTGCAGTTTTTATCCCCATGCACACTATAGAAAGCTTCAAAATTACCGCCACATTTTTCTTTGCCCTATGGTCTAGCTGGTTCTCTTTTTATTTCCACTATATTTTGCAGATCTCAGTTGCAACCTGGTTTAAACATATGCATTGCAAACCTACAACACATGTGAATGCCTTCTTCTATCTCTGTAGATGTGTGCGGCCGCTGCATAATGCCAGCGCATCCATCACAAGTCACCAACCACTGTTCTCCTATAGATATTGTTTAACTTTCCCAGGCTTTTATCCTCTTAAGCTACTGACATCTTCCACCCGTGCGCTGAGGGCCTCTTCGTGTTGGGGACGGACATAATATCTCACATTTCCTATGCCCCCAGTTGCTTACTATTGGATTTTTCATCCCAGAGGTGGAGAAGCCCATGTGGTAGTCAGGAGAGACCTGTGGCCATGAAACTTGGGGAGGTCTATGGGGAGCAGTTAAGCCTCACTTGGAATCATTTACAAGTATATTCTTCCAGGTCTCATTCTTACAGTGCTTGCAGGGGATGCCCAGCTCATCCATGCCTTCCTGGTATGCTTCTCAATATTGAATGAATGAATGAAAAGGAATTTGGTATAGCTCAAAACAGCTACTCCAGCTAGAGTGTCCTGGCGCTAAGATGGAAAAAAACATGCTAGTGTGGACATAGTGGCAGGGTACAGAGCTGGGACTAATTTTCGAAAAGCCAGGTTTTTAGATGTTTTCTGAACGTTGCTAGGTCAGCTGAGGCTCTCAAAAAGGCAGGAAGGTGGTTCCTTGTTTTTGCGCTCAGATACCCAAAGGATCTTCCCCCTAAGCGTATTTTAGAGATATGTGCAATATCAGCGGTAGAGGATCTTAAGGACCTCGTTGGAATATAACGAATATGCGCTTCTTCAGGTACTCAGAGCCAAGACCACGGAATGCTTTAAAAAATATCACCATGGCCTTGAACTTAATCCTTTCTTTCATTCGGAGCCAGTGCAGAGATTTAAGGATGGGAGTCATGTGCTCTAGGCCTAGGTATAAGGATCGCTCTAGCCACTGCGTTCTGCACCACTTGTAGACGCTGAGTGAGATAGTCCGGTAGGCTGAGGTAAAGACTATTGGCGTAGTCCAGTCTAGAAGTCACTAAAGCCTGGACCACTGTCTTCCTGGTAACAGAGGAAGACATTTCTTTAGCATGCGAAGTATGCCAAAACAGGAGCCAATCAGAGTTTGGATCTGTGGGCCCATGGAAAGGGCATTGTCAATGACAATTTCCACGTTTTTAACCCTTTATTGGGCAACAGGGGGGGGGAGCCAGCTCCATTGGCCACCTGGTTCTCCAGTTACTCATTGCCGGTTGGCCAAACAAAACAATCTCAGATTTGTCCAGATTACTTTTTAACTGATATATTTTTAGCCAGTTAAATACCTTAGAGAGGCAAGATCTGATGCTGTCCCGGACACAATCTGCTCCTTTTTCACACGTAAAGATCAGCTGTAGATCTTAACTCCATCATCTTCTACGGGGGTTCTAAAGGTGACATATATATATTGAAGGTGCCTTCCATTTTTCTCACATCCTCCATGTTTGCAAACCCAATGTTTTATCTGTACACCTATCAGCACAGTCCAGAGGTTAGTCTAGCACTGTTCTCTTCAAACCAAAGCTCAGCTTCAGCCAAGCACATTCAAGGCCTGCCTGGAGCTCTGCCCCTTCTAATCTATTGCACACCCAGAGCCAGGAGAGCCAAGAACCCAGTATTGTTTGAGTCATCCATCTTCAGCACTGCACAGTCCAAAAGAGCTCAGTAAGGAGCCAAGCAAGAGTCAAGCCGGCGTCATGTGGCACTAATCCTGGGAAAAAGACTTTGGAAATATTCAGAGTTTAGCATATAGTCTGTCAATCCACTCAGGATGGAGGAGGCCCACCTCATCTGCCTCGGCAGCAACTGCCCACCATATGGTGAGATACCCAACCTGATCTAGCGGGTCTTTCTGCTGCAAGGGGTTTCGGTGAGATAGCTGGAGCACTTCCGCTAAAAATTATAATGCCGGTCAGCCCCCATATAATGGCAGCTCGTAGGTCATTAATTTGCTTTGCAGAAACAAAGAAGCAATGATCCTGGCATGATGGGCAATTGTTTTTTTTTGGTTGAACCGACCAGACAGAGCTGCTGCCTGATAGTGAAAGACCATATTGCAGGCTTACCAAAAACATAGACGGGCTTGCAGCGCGCCCATTGCTTGGCGTTAGTTTGATTTACTGTCACTCTTATTTGCCTTCTTCCAATTCGGTGGCTTGCCTTCTGCATCTTGCGTCTGTACCTCTGGAGTATTTTCAATTTACTTGTATCGTTCCATTGCAATTTACTTGCGTCCTTCCACTGCTCCCTTTCAGGGAACTACCCTTCTCTTTTGTCTTAAGCATTTCACAAGAGTGCATGGGTTTACCAGCTGTCTCCCTGGTGTGCCTTTCTTCTGCTCCACACTCAGTGTTGCTCTCTCTCACCTGTGTGCTTCTCCACCTCCCCTCTCTGATCTGCTTGCCCTCATGTGCTTCTCGCTTGTGTTGCTTTCTCATCTGTGTTTCTCTCTCAAGATCCACACTGCTCTCTCTTGCCTGTTTGGTTCTTTGCACCCCACCCGCAGTAGCAGCTGCTACCGGATTCAGGTGGTGGGCGGGGAGGGCGAGGGGCAGGGGGACGAGGGACAACAACAAAGATAGATGAAGGAAAAAAACACTAACCTCAAACGGCCGTCCGCCGCCTCTCCTGCCGTGGATTGGCACTCAGACAGGGGTTTGCAGGCTTTGCATGTTCCTCACCATTGCTGCATAATGCAACCTGGTGGAGAAGATGCAAAGTGCCCATGACTGTTTGGCCAGCCTGAGAGGGCCGGTCAAGCAGTCATTCCCACTTAAGAAGTGCAAAGCACTCCTCTCCCCTGCTGTGCCCAGCCCCACCCGCCCCGAGAGCCACTGACTGCAAAGGAAAACTAAAATGATACCAACAATATTTATCATTTTAGTTTTCCTTTTGTTCAGTGGGGCGATGCTCCTCCACCATAGCGGAAGAGCCGCCACTGCCCACCCGCTCCCTCCGTGTTACTTCCCTTCCCCTCCACCATCCATGTTCCTTCCCCCCACCACGCCCCCCATGTTGCTTGCTACCATCTGTGACCCTTGATTTGCTTCTGCCCCTCCAGGCCTAATGTTGCTCCTGCCCACTCATGTTACTTCCAACCCACATTGCTTCTCCCCACCCCCTGTAAAAAAATGCTTGGAAGTTTTTTTCTTTTTATTTACGTATCCAACTCGGATCAGTAAATGAAAAGAAAAAAGCACCTGCGTCATTGTGTGATGCACGTGCCTACAAAATGACATGAGCGGGTGTGTAATAGACATTATTATTTTTATTTAGGCATGCTGCACAGCATCGGAAATGCTGTACAGCACAGGTAGAAACTATTGGCAAAGCCAATCCTTTTCCAATGCTTGTTTATGTTTGCAACCACCATCATACCAAGGCACGCCCTATATAGGACCTAGCTTCTGACTCTCTAAGCTGAGCCCTGTGGCTGATGGACTGCCACAAAATGCTCCCTCCTGAGGTTCAGCTGTTGGAAACCTGGCCTTTCCCCTCCTCTAACTGACGCAGATGAATGGAGGGATTGGTAAAGGCGTCATCCACTCATATATTCAAGCAGTGGCATAACGAAACTTGAGGGGAGCCCCTGCAAAGTACATGGAGGGCACACCACCTACACCTTTTGCTGAGTGGGTCCCCTGGAGCTCGGGGGCACCCCCACACCGCAGGGGCTGCGGGGGCTTATGTTATGCCACTGTTCAAGTCATCTAATAGATTTTTGGAGGATGTCCTGCAGATGCCATTTGCTAAAGGAGCCCATTTATCACCTGGTATCACAGTTCCCAAATCTACCAATCGTGGGGGGGGGGGGGCTTAGTAGGAGCCAAATATTCTTATTTAGGGTAATGGGGGAGATATATGAATGGAGAAAGGAAGGAATAAAGGAAAGAATGAAAAAGTGAATGAATAAATGAACTAAGAGAGGGTGGTTGAGAGGCAAGGAAGGAAGAAAGGATGGAGGGAAGAAGAGAGGAACAGAGGGAGGAGAGGGAAGGAAAGGCATGGCAATTGAAGGGAAGGATCATTCTATGTAGTTTTAATACTAGGGCAATCTCTCCTCTGACGTTGCTTTTGAATGACTGATTTAAAAACAAGAAAAAAGCTAGTCATTTGTCTAACCCCTGGCCTTGTTAATGGCAGCAGGGCTCGAGTCGGGGTACCACGTGGGTGGACGGCGTCCCCCCACTTATTTTACTGGGAGCTCAATAACTGGAGCAAATGGAGCCACACATTCACTCTTTGGCCTCTCTGGGGCGAGATCGGAGCTCATTCAGAAGGCTGCTCATGCGCTGGCTTCTCTGATGCAAACGCATCTAAGGGGTGAGCGAGGGGAGGCAATGAGTCTGATGGTGCAAGCCACCTTTCGTGACGTCACTTCCTGTCGTGACGTTAGCGTCCCCCCACTTCTTTTTTTAGGACTTGTGCCCTGAATAGCAGGTTTAGTCCATGAGTTTTTAATGTTAAAGAAAGCAGAGCATGCAAAGCCATTGACCGTTCCACCCCTAACCTCCAGCTGGTGGTAATGTTACAACAGAGGTCTTCAAACTTTTTTACTCTGAGACCCCCCTAAACAAAATTTTTTTAGGTCAGGCCCCCCTCCAAAACGTTATGACAAGGATTGGGGGAGCGGGAGGGACATGGCTGCGTGCAGGGAGCGGGGCTTATGAGATGATTTCAGAAATACCTTTTCTATAGCTTATGAACTGCACCAAATATGAGGTTTATAAAACAGCACATGCATCAAACAAAAACAGATATCCCAAACAAACTGCTCCCCATAATTGGGGTGTTGTGAGCCCCTCACACTCTTTGACCCCAATGCAACTATACCTGCTGCACTAATGATAACTGCATTCCTGAGTAGCATGCTATCTCCTTTGCCTTTCTTACCTCTTCCCCTCCATGATGTATCATCACCTCTGTCCAAATGCTTGAAAGGACAATAAGTTCTGATGCCCCTTTTTTTAAAGGTAGACAGTCATAATTGTGATGCAGTGGGCCCCCCAAATCCCTGGGCCTCAGTCCTGCTGCATCTGCTCCTTTATGATAACCAGCAGTGGCCACTTACACACTTGGCAGCAGTACCAGCTTCACTAATGAATGTCCCTTTAAAAAAGAAAAAACACTTATATTGTCCTCTTCTTTGGGGTATCTCGATGAAGAAGCGGTCTCTGGCCATTTGTAAACATAAAAATGAGTCTGCATACAGTTCTCCCTGTTCTGGGCCTTCTCTTTTACAATATCTATGAATCTCGCTCCTTTCCTCTGTCTCCTAGACCATTACTGTGAGGCCCCCAGGGATTGAGAGGATTAGGGCTCTGCATCTGAATGCAACCCTGCTGGCCTTCTACCTGCTACCCCATGAACTCAGCTTTCACAAAAAAAATGCCCCTGAATGGTTAATACTGACTTTGAGATGCCTCTGCCTGAAATTGAAGTGTGGGTGGTAGTGCAGAAAGTTAAAAAAGAAACCATGGAATTATGAGTTTCTGCAGCTGCGTTTTCCACATAATTATCAGTGTACTGCATTTGCTTCATAATCTGCAGATTTCAACAAAAAAAACTTGATTCTAGCTCAAACAAAAAGTTACTTAAAGCATGACAAAGTGTTCCGGAGCGGTGGAAGGCCCTTTGCAAAGATTGACTGGTAATCTTGTAGTTGCTTACTGCTGTATTTGGGTGCTACTCTGGTACTAATGAGGTGAAATATTTCCCCTGATAGTGTTACCGTGAGTTAAAATGACAAAATAATGAAGTAATGCTAACCACAAAATGTGGCGCATTGTGCCGCATAATTTACCTTTTCTTGCTGCATAATTTAGTCAAACATTCCGCATAATGTTGTCCTCTTCTGCTGAATAATTCCAGTGGATCTGCTTAAAGCTTTATGGTGGCAAAGATCTATTCTTTTTAAGATGTAATGTAAAGGAGTTATCAGATGGGATCTGGACTAGTGGAGACACTTACAAAAATGTCTGCATTTGATACAGTTTGATTACTTATTACTAAAAATTATGTTTTGTAAGAACTTGTTTTGTCATAGTCACTGCATCATGTTACAGCAGCCTAGCTTAGAGTATGTAAATACTGTTTTAAAATAATGATTTACATATTCACAGTGCTTTCTGCCACAGGCTGGGACCTCATAGCACTATAAACAACTGGAATTATGCGGCAGGAGAAGACCAAATTATGCAGCATGGTTGACTAAATTCTGCAGCAAGCAAAGGCAAATTATGCTGCATGTTTTGTGATAGCATTACTGCACTATTTTGCTATTTTTACACCTGTTAACATTGTCCTGGCCTTTAATGCCCTTCATAAGTACCACATTTACACCCACATATAGCAATAAGCAACAGAAAGGTGACCAGTCAACCTTTAGAAAGGGCCTTCCACTGTGAGGTAACATGTGTTGCTGCATTTTTCAATCTGCAAATTATGCAGCAGACAATGTATTTTGTGGCAAATGCGGGAAAACCATAACTATGCGCTGTGAGTGCAGGGTGAGTGTGAAAGTGAAGGGTGAGAATGAGGAGTGAGTTGTCTGAATGCAGGGTGAATTCCCAGACACTTGAAGTTAATCAGCATGTTATTGACGGGGCGTAGGGTTTCAGATATATGTTAAACTATTGCTACTATGGAATTAAATCAGGGAATCGAGGGTGAAGGAAATAAATAATGTGCTGATCCTGCAACAAACTTCCAGTTTTATGATTAGGGTTGCCAGCTCATTATTTTGATGTTGCAGACAGTACAAAAATAAACAGTCACCTAAAGCCCTATTTTTAGCACCTATCTGTGCGTACTTCGAAAAGCAAATATAGAGCACTTTTAAATGTGTTCTAGGGCTGCCTGAATGTTTCATGACTGAAAATAAAAGGAACAGACAAAAAGGCAAATTACAAATGAATACATACTTTTTTACTTAAGACCCAATTTAGTGTCAAAGCAAGGTCTTTGCATGCTCTTTAAACATGCATGGCTGGCATTTTTTCTATTGGCAACCATTTTTTATATTCCTTTTCATGAAATGCATTTTCACACTACAGAAGTGTATTTAAAATACAAATGTAAGGAGGAATAGGCAGAGTCGGGGTCCAGAGGGTACTGGAAAAAGAAAAAAAACAGCCTCTATAACCACTTTCCAAAGGTATGCAAATGGTCTTTAAAGACCTGTGAAAAACCATGGTGCATGCAGGAGTCTTAATAAGACTCCAGACACTGCCCAGCCGAGCCCCCAGCAGCACACCCACTGACCTCTGGCCCCACGGCACTCTAAATGCTTCAGAGTAAATGAAGACAGTCTGGAAATGCAGCAAATAAACATCGCTGCACTTCCAGGCGTCTTCATTTACATGTGCGTGCAGAGGCCTTTGCGCCCCCCTGGGAACCCATCCACGCCCCCCCAGGGGGGCGCGCCCCACAGTTTGAAGACCTGTGTGTTACAACATAAAAACGTCCCAGACCAGGACCACCCAGCCAGGGCTTGCTTTAAAGCTGTTGACGCCCTGTGCGACAATCATTTTTGGCGCCCCCCATGACCATCGCCTCGGATTCCCTCACGACCACCATGCAAAAGTCCCCTCATCTCTCCATAGCCCCTCTCTCACATACATTTCGTTTGTTTTAAAGCATTGGTAAAGGCTGACTTTACTAAAGAATATATGTCTACCCAAACAAAAACTTTTGCAGCAGCATTAGGAATAGATAATGAAAGACAGGGAAAAAAACATAACGTCCTAACCTATTATATGCAGTTTGCATGAAGCTCTTTCTATAGTAGAGTTGTATCTTATAAACTGCAGTAACAAAAGGATCTCTGAGACAAAAGCAGTAATCAACTCAGCTAGCCACATAAAATACAGATCTGCATGACAGGAGTTCTTTGCAGCAGCCATTTTAACACTCTGTGCTAATTTATTGACATGTTTAATGCTGCCTGAAAACTGGACGCACTAAGAACTCTGCTGAAGGTGTTTTTAAATCATAAGTTATTGCAAAACACAGTGCCCCCCCCCCCCGCCCCCCTCCTGGGGTCAGCTACCCCTCCACGGGTTGGGCGCCCAGTGCGACCGCACCAGTTGCAGTGCCCTAAAGCCGGCTCTGCACCCAGCTGTAAAAGTTCTCACAAGAGGTATCAGTGCCGCCTGATGTTTCAGTGTGAATCAAAAGTGGTTTATTTCAGAAACCTGTCTTCCTAAATGTATTACGCCAGTCGGAAATAACGTCTTCTTCATACATGTCATGTGTCTTGCCTCACAAACGTTTTACATGTAATTACTCAAAAACTTGAAGTTATAACATGCGATGTTACCGTGCATACTGGTGTATACATAGAAAAGCTAACACTTTCTGTTTTTTTGTTTGTATTTGATCTAATGGCAGTCTTAAAGGAAGTGTTTCAAAACACTAAACGTTATATTTGAGCTTTTAAGTCATAGTAATACAAAATCGTTTTCATTGTTTATTTTGAAGGGATCTTCCGTCTCCAACGATAGCTAATTCAGTAAATTGCTTTCATGTAGTTCTGTAAATGTATATTTGCGTGTATACGTTTATCCAAGATATGCGAATAGCCTGTTTTAAAAGTGTAAAACCACGCTCGAAATTTACTAAAGCTGTGTTTGCACTGTACAGAAATCAATCAATCAATCACTGCATTTGTAAAGCGTGCTACATACCCGAGAGGGTCTCAAGGCGCTGGGGAGGGGGGGGTGCTACTGGTCGAAGAGCCAGGTCTTGAGGAGTCTTCTGAAGGCCAGCAGGTCCTGGGTCTGTCGTAGGATGGTGGGGAGAGTGTTCCAGGTCTTGGCGGCGAGGTAGGAGAAGGATCTGCCGCCGGCGGTGGTTTTTCGGATGCGAGGGACTGTGGCAAGGGCGAGGTTGGCTGAGCGGAGGCTTCGGGGTGTGGAAGCTGAGTCTGTTGTTGAGGTAGGTGGGTCCGGTGTTGTGCAGTGCTTTGTGTGCGTGGAGCAGGAGCTTGAAGGTGATCCTTTTGTTGACGGGCAGCCAGTGCAGGCCTCTCAGGTGGAGTGTGATGTGGCTGCGGTGGGGGACGTCGAGGATGAGTCGGGCCGAGGCGTTCTGGATGCTTTGGAGTCGTCTCAGGAGCTTGTTTGTAGTTCCTGAGTAGAGGGTGTTTCCGTAGTCGAGTCTGTTGGTGATGAGGGCCTGGGTAACGGTTTTTCTCGTGTCAAGGGGGATCCATTTGAAGATCCTGCAGAGCATACGGAGGGTGTTGAAGCAGGACGCGGAGACGGCGTTGACTTGCCTGGTCATGGAGAGAGTGGAGTCGAGGATGACCCCCAGGTTGCGTGCGTGGTCCGTGGGTTCCGGGGCTGTGCCTAGTGACGTGGGCCACCAAGAGTCATCCAAGACTGATGGGGTGGGTCTGAGAATGAGGACCTCTGTCTTGTCTGAGTTCAGCTACAGTCTGCTGTCCTTCATCCAGTCGGCTATGGCCTTCATTCCTCTGTGGAGGTTAGCTTTGGCGGTGTGGGGATCTTCGGTGAGGGATATGATCAGCTGGGCGTCGTCGGCGTAGGAGATGATGTGGAGGTTGTGTTGTCGTGCGACGTGGGCGAGGGGGGCCATGTAGATATTGAACAGCGTCGGGCTGAGGGAGGATCCCTGTGGGACGACGCAGATGATCTCGGTGGTTTTGGAGCGGAAGGGTGGGAGGCGGATGCTCTGGGTTCTGCCGGAGAGGAAGGATGTGGTCCAGGTCAGGGCCTTCTCTTGGATACTGGCATCATGGAGGCGTGCTGATAGGGTGCGGTGGCAGACCGTGTCAAAGGCTGCTGATAGGTACAGGAGGATGAGGGCGGCTGTTTCTCCTTTGTCCATCAGGGTCCGGATGTCGTCAGTGACAGCGATGAGGGCGGTCTCGGTGCTGTGGTTGCTGAGAAAACCGGATTGGGAAGGGTCCAGGATGTTGTTAACTTCGAGGTAGCGGGTCAGCTGTTTGTTGACAATCTTCTCGGTCACTTTTGCCGGGAAACGGAGCAGGGAGATGGGCCGGAAGTTCTTGAGGTCCTTGGGGTCCGCCTTGGGCTTCTTCAAAAGGGCGTTGATCTCGGCGTGCTTCCAGCTTTCTGGGAAGGTTGCTGTCTCGAAGGAACAGTTGATTGTTTTCCGGAGGTGGGGCGCGATGGTTGGGCTGGCTTTGTTGAAGATGTGGTGAGGGCAGGGGTCCGATGGGGATCCGGAGTGGATGGAGTTCATGGTTTTGATGGTGTCTTCGTCGCTGACGCTGGACCAGACGGTCAGGCGACTGGTGCGAGTGGTAGTCGCAGGGGTGGTGGATTCGGTGGTGGGTGCGGGGGGGGGTCGGAGTTGAAGCTGTCATGGATGTCAGTGATCTTGCGGTGGAAGAAGGTGGCCAGGGAGTCACACAGGTCTTGAGATGGCGGGATGTCGTTGGTGTTGGAGCTGGAATTGGAGAGTTCTTTCACGATGCTGAAGAGCTCTCTGGTGTTGTGTGCGTTGTTGTCTAGGCCGTCCTTGAAGGCGGTCTTCTTGGCGGTCCTGATGAGTTGGTGGTGTCTGCGGGTGGCGCTCTTGAGGGCTGTGTGGTTGTCTGGTGTTCAGTCGTGGAGCCATTTCTTCTCCAGCTTCCGACAGGTGTGCTTGGAGATCCGGAGGTCCTCGGTGAACCAGGCGGCTTTCTTGTTGGTGTGGTTGGTTGTAGAGGTCTTGAGAGGGGCGAGGGTGTTGGCGCAGTCGTTGATCCACTGTGTGAGGTTGGTTGCAGCGGTGTCTGGGTCGGTGGGGTCGGTGGGTGGTCTCAGGGCGAAATGCACTCCTCCGATTCATATGAACGAACCTGCTCCGAGGGGGGAGTGTGTGTTCCAGCGCTGGACTGCACTGAAAGTTTCGCACAAACACAAACTTACACTTAGAATATCTTCACAAACTTGCCTCTGGCCCTTTCCCAACATAGAAAATGTTTGAGATTCACTCCTTCAAAAGGTAGGAGTAAACTCCTTTCCGTGGTGGGAAGGGCAGGAGTTAAACCCCAAAAATGGTGGGTGTAGGGCAAGGGCTTTCACCTGGGAGAAAAATATTTGCTTTACCCCATGCACAGTTGAGCGCTTTATACAATTACACATGAAGAAATGCCTGGGCATATTCACAATGATCAATTCACGAAGTTTTTTCATCAATGTGTCTTAATACTTGACGGTAGCGGGTTCCTAAGCTTGATTCACTGAATCTTTGCGAAATCCCAAAATGTATAACTCTGCACCCCGGTCGAATCTTTTTATAAACTAAAAATATCAAATTGTTATCAAAAACGAACCTTAGTGTCATAGTCAAATGTGGTAATTACTCATATAAATACTGTGTTCTACCTGTCTGATCCTCAGCTGGGATAATGCAGTTTTACATGCAAGACCTTGAGCCCAGATTTTAATGTTTCAAATCTATCAACATTTACATGATGTCTTTTTTTGTGCAAAAATATGAATTATAGTTTTATTCCTTTAGTTGCGAAAAGTGCTGTATTATACAAATGAGAACTTGATCGGCTTCATCAAAGGAACTGGAGACATCCTTCATTGTAGATTTTCAATGGCCCTGGGTTTAGTTCCTGTCCCTCCCTTGCCATTCATCCCTTCTTTTGTCTGCTCTATACTGCTGTAGGACTGACACGGAGAAGCAAATCTGGGACGGATGTACAGCAGTTCCAATAGCAAAACGAGGTTGTACATTGCACTCTGGCTTTTAGCAAATGGCAAAGGATTTTGCGAACAAGCCTGTATAGTAATATTTCAGTTCACAAAGGGCCAAGTGTAGGCCTGGGCGGTAAATTCCGTTCCGCTCCCGGAATTTGCGGAATTTCGCGTTCCGCGGATAACGCGGTGATGGAGCAGGTAAAACAAAATTTTGTATACCTCCTCTAATTTGCATGAAATTAATTACGTAATTATTCTAAAAAATAATTTACATAACATGTTTGCAGTGGAAGTGGTACTAACCAATATTTGCACCTTGATAAACATAAATATACGTGGGACTAATTTGCTAATTGCATGGCAAAATTAAATAATTAATAATGGTACGCAAACTAACCTTAGATTGTGATGAAATAGTAAAATTGCATGATTTATATGGCTTCCTGATTGTATTGTGGCTAAAAGTTATCGTATGGTAAGTATTATCGCTTTAAATGTTGCTACAGATAGGAAAATACTAATATATATTGGGATTAGTGTGGGTTTGAGCATTAGAACTTTCATTTCTACGTATTAATTGCTGCTGTCTATTTTCGCTTAGTTAACGTTCGGGCCTACTAGGCAGCAGTACTCAAGATGGCGTTTCTCTGAAGCAGATGCCACCATGTGTGCGCAATGATTTCTGCGCATGGCCAGATGGTTCTTGAGATCACGAGGTGAAATGAACTCCTGACATTGTGTTCCTTGCCAAGGTCGATGTGTTGGGGACTTGACCACAAGCCAATAATTGACAGCATGAGACCTTAGGAAGAAACAATGAATGAACCTGTCAATAGGACCCTTTTGCCTTGAAAAGATACATTTGATGATCTCCACATGGGAACCGGAACTCATAAACTCTTATGCTAAGTCACCATTCAAAACCAGTTTTGCACTGGGAAGAGTGCAATGAACTATTGATAACCCCGAACTGTCCAATCAGAACATTTGGTCTGCCCCTAAAGTTGCCATATTTTGTATGAAGTAAGGCACCAAAAGATATAAGAACCCCTCATCTGTCTTTTGCGGTGTGGCAGTTAGATCGCAGTAGGACTGTCTTTTCCAGACGTGCGATTATTGGAGTTGGGTTGGTGTTGGAGTCGTGGGTTACTCTTAGAGAGGGAGTTCTTGTTGGGTGGTTGTTCTTTTCAAATTTTCCCTACTTTTCTATTTTAGCAAAATCTATGCTGCCAGTCTGGGGTTGGAGAATCTATGCTGCGGATTGATGTACGGACATTGATGAATCTTCAATATATGATGATAACCTGTATTTTTGCCTGGTGGTTTAATCCTGTGGTAAGGGTCAGACTACCTGTTTAAGGAAATCCGCATTTGCAAATGTGGATAACTCTTTAATCAACTTCAAGCAATTCATCGCCTGTTCTTGGGTAAATTATTCACAGCATTTTCCTAATTTTCATGCTTAAATGAGTTTTCTAAATGTTTAAATGCTCTTTTCAAAAATCTAAAATTTCAATTTATGAACAGTAAAAAAATAAAGTAAATGTAAGAGGAAAAGGGTTTTGATTAATTATTAGATAAACAAAATTGGATTAACCAGAAATGAGTTTGTGGTTCTTAAATTAATTGCTGAAGTTATCAAATGTTTTTCTAGACTTTAATCGTGTTTTAGCTGGTTCTAAATCACCACCAACCATTCAACTAGTTGGTGCATCGACAGTGGAGTGCCTTGATGATAATGTCAGGATTTAGAAGAGTGTATAGAAAATGTATATATATATATATATATATATATATATATATTCACTGAAAAAACCATAGGTTTCACACACGTTATAGTTAGGAATTAGCATTTAAAAAACCTTGCAAATTCACTGAAAAAACCATAGGTTTCACACATGTTATAGTTAGCTGTACATTTCACTCGTAAAAAACCAATGAAATTCCACGTTATAGTTAGATCAGATAACTATAACTTGCGCACCCGCAATCCACTGCTGATGACGTCACATATTACATCACTCATGACATGGTCAGTGACATCACTCATCACATCAATGATGACATCTCAAATGACACATTGTGGATTGCGGTCGTGCAAGTTATAGTTACCTGATCTAACTATAACGTGGAATTTCATTGGTTTTTTTACGAGCGCCCACGTTGCGCATTTCGTACCGTGCACGCCTCGCCATTTTTTACAAAATATCAATTGTTTTTTTCTCTCTTGGGGGTCCTTAGATTTATATATTAAATGTGATTGTTAATTCTTTTTTTTTTTTTTATTTTTTTTTACCGTACGCGTACGGTAAGCTTACCGTACGCGCACCCCGCGATTTTTTTTTAAAATTATTAAATTCATTTTTCATACTTTTTGGTCCTTCGTGAACCCCCTGACGAACGCTAGGGGGTCTGCAACTCTCTTCGTTGCCCCCTTTTCATGTTATCAACCTTTTTTTTTCAGTGCGAGAGACAGAAAATGGCGGCCGATACTTCCTGGTTTCGACCGATTCGAATGTTTACTTTGATCTAACAACCAATCAGAATCGCGCTCGCGCACGGCACTGTACGCGTACGGTAAGCTTACCGTAAGCGCACGGTAAGCGCACGGAGCGCGCCCACAGATATATATATATTGATTTAAATGCTATTTTCTCAGGAAATACTGAACAGTTTTCCCATAGACCTGCAAAAGGCACATCCCTGACCTGAGGGCTACCTCTCTGCCAAATTTCACATAATTCTGTTCAGCCGTTCGGGCTGTAGCTCGGACTAAAGGTCCTATGGAAAAATGCATGGGGAAAACGCATTTTGGGACCCCCCTTTTTTCTCAGCCCCGCTTGACGAATCACCCCGAGACTTTCAGGGTAGGAGCGGAGCGTAGCGCCCCATTAGTTTTGAAAATTTCGCGAGGATTCGTCAACCGGCGCCAAAGTTATTCAAAATAGAATTTTCAGATTTCCTATGGAAACACGGTCCTAACTATAACTATCTACTGGCGACCGCCAGTAGATAATATATATATATATATATATATATATATATATATATATATATATATATATATATATATATATATATATATATATATATATATATATAATCTACTGGCGGTCGCCAGTAGATAGTTATAGTTAGGACCGTGTTTTCATAGGAAATCCGCAACATTCTATTTGGAATAACTTTGGCGCCGGTTGACGAATCCTCGCGAACTTTTCAAAATAGGTGGGGCGCTCCGCTCCGCTCCTACCCTGAAAGTCTCGGGGGGATTCGTCAAGCGGTGGCTGAGAAAAAAGGGGGGTCCCAAAACACGTTTTCCCCATGCAATTTTCCATAGAGACCTTTAGTCCAAGGTACAGCCCGAAAGGCTGAACAGAATTACTTGAAATTTGGCAGAGAGGTAGTCCTCAGCTCAGGGAAGTGCCTTTTGCAGGTCTGGTGTCAATCTGTTCAGTAGTTCCTGAGAAAATCAAAAGTAAAATCATATATATATGTGGGCGGAGCCTAACCACACATCTCATCCTGA
This sequence comes from Triturus cristatus, assembly GCF_964204655.1. NCBI lineage: Eukaryota > Metazoa > Chordata > Amphibia > Caudata > Salamandridae > Triturus > Triturus cristatus. The sequence continues at coordinate 272,579,224 of NC_140581.1, forward strand.
GATCTGATTGGCTGTCAACACTTCATCCAAGAAGTGTTGGCAGCCATCTTGGGACCAATATACATGATAGCACCTCATTAAAAAGCATTGCAGTTAATAGAAGGTTTTAAGACTTTAGTTACATTATAAATCATTTGTTGATGGTACCATACTCATTTTAGGAATTGTGGTATGTTCTAAAGTGATTTCACCATGTGAAAAAGCCTTCTGCTGGGATATCATGATTGAAAGAAAAATATTTTCTCATGCTTTTCCCTCAGAGGTTTGGAAGGTGATCTATAAGCTAAACTGAGAGCTTATTTTCTGTAAATTCACATTATCTTTCTCAGTCATGTGAGAATGAAGTCTGACATTCTCAGTAAAACATGTACATCCAACAAGGGCAGAGACTGTCAGTTGATTCCTTTGTGTTCTACTGCAGCTTCCCAGAGTGTTCCAAAGAACAACTAGAGCGCTAACAGTCCTACTTATGATAAACGTATGGCACACCTGAAGCCATCTTGCTTGGATTAAAGTGGTAACTCTTAAAACATTTAATTTAAAAAGGAACAAAATGAGGGGGTTCATTTTTCCATAACAAGTATGATTAGTGCTGCAGAAAGAAAAACTAGGGCACATTTTGACTTCTGAAAACCTCTTTTATTTCATTAAAAAATTCTGACATGCAGACTGAAACATGCACTTTCAATACCAGCAGCAGTTTTCCCTGGTGAGCAGTAGCTTTACTACAGTGATCTAATGAGCAAAAAGAGTGCTAACATTCTGAATTTATGGCAAATGTGTGACACATCTGAATGCCTTCTTGATGGAATCAAAGTAAAAAACTGAAAGTATTTCCTACTGAGGAGACTGCAGTAAATGAGGAAATTAGGAAACTTCATAAGAAATAAGTCTCCCAAGATGGCCACCAGAGACAAAAGAGCCCAAATGTAGCCCAAATATCACCCAGATGTAGCCCAAGTATAGCCCAATGACAGAATGTCCCAGAGTGTTCTTAAAAACAACTAGAGCGCTTACTGTCTTCATTATGACAAACGTATGGCACACCTGAAGCCATCTTGATTGGAATAAACTGGTAACACTTAAAACATTTAATTTAAAAAGGAACACAATGAGGGGGTTCATTTTGCCATAGAAATTATGATTAATGCTGAAGAAAGAAAATGAGGGCACATTTTGAGTGACTTCTCAAATCCTCTTCTATTTCATTAAAAAATTCTGACATGCAGACTGAAACATGCACTTTTAATACCAGGAGCAGACTTCCATGGTGAACAGTAGTTTTACTACAGTGATCTAATGAGCAACTAGAGTGCTAACTTTCAGAATTTATGGCAAATGTGTGTCATATCTGAATACCTTCATGATGGAATCAAAGTAAAAAACTGAAAGCATTTCCTACTGAGGAGACTGCAGTACATGAGGAAATTAGGAAACTTCATAACAAATAAATCTCCCAAGATGGCCACCGGAGACAAAAGAGCCCAAATGTAGCCCAAAATCACCCAGATGTAGCCCAAATATCGCCCAATGACAGAAGTGTGCAAAACACTTATTATTTTGTGTTTTTGCAGTGTTATATAGTGCAGACTTGTCAGGTATTGGAGTGCTTTACATGAGCATTGGTTACATCACAAAAGAACAAATTCATTTCGGTTGTAGACATGGGGAGACTAAGTGATTTGACCAGAATCCCAGAATGTCGAGCTGAAGCAGAAACTCCAACCTGGTTCCCAAGTTGCAAAGTCTGCAGTTCTGGAAGTAACACCACATCCTCTCCCCTAAGTGCAACATTTAATCAAGTGGTCAACTGAATAAAAAAACATAAAGATAACAAATAATTTAAAAGTGCTTTGTCGCTATTTGAAAACTCAGAAAATATGTCCTTATTTTAGTCTTTTAGAGCACTAACCATAATTTTGATGCAAATAAGACCCTCTCATATATGTAATTTCTAAAGGAAATGCTCTAGGTATTACAGTTTTGAATACATCAAGATGACGTCAGGCGTTCCACACTTTTGTAATAAATATAGAATGTTAGCAATCTAGTTGTTCATTAGGATACTGTTGAGAGGCAAAGGCCAGGGGCACGGACTCTGAAAATTAAAGGCAGGTAGGAGGGTGCAAAGGCAACAATTTAACCACACTGAGCAGGCAGGAAGGGCCGTGGCAGCACAACAGACTATGGAGGGCAGTGGAAAGGGGGGCAGGGGCAACAAACCAACAATACAGGACTTGCAAGAGAGGCTGTGGCAATGTAATAGACCATTGTGGGCAGAAGGAAGAGGCAATGGTAGTACAACCATACATGCCAACAGACCCGATTCAGCCAGGAAACGTCCAATGTTTTTAAGCTCAAATGGGCTTTATTTGATCTGTCTACTGTCTACAATCTCCTCTTTTTTAATGTAACTCAAAGGGGAAAATCAATACCCCAGTTTTTTTTCAAAATCTCCCTCTTACCAAGTTCAAAATGTTCGCAAGTATGGTACATTGGATCATGGAAGGAAATGGGGTAGGGACATGGACTTGGATAACAGAGGACAGGAGGGACATGGAGAGGTGCACCAAACTGACCTTGCAGGGCAGGCATCAGGGTTTGCAGCAGCACAATACACCACACAGGGCATGCGGGACGGGAGTGCAGCACAACAATCCATAGAAAGCAAGAGGGAGGGGACAGGACCATGCACATGGACAACAGAGAACAGAGGGGCAAGAGGCAATGGTAGCTAGCTGACCATAATGGACAGACAGGAGAGAAAGCTGCAGCATAACAGACCATAAAGGGCAGGAGGGATGGATCAGGGGCATTACAATGGAACAGACAAGCCAGGAGGGAGGGAGTAGGGGTCTGCACATGTAAACAGAGGGCTGGGGGCAAGGGGGCAGGGCAGGAGCAGCAAGATAGCCATGGAGGTCAGGCAGGATGGGCACTAGAAGCAAGACACACCATGAAGAGCAACAGTGAGACTGTGATGGCATACACACAGACCATGGAGGGAAGGTGGGAGGAGGTCAGGGGCAGCTAACTGACCACACAGGGAAGGTGGGAGGGGCCATGGCAGCACAGAAGACCATGCATGGCAAGTGGGAGGGTTAGTGGCAGCACAATGGCTATGACGGGCAAGAAGGAGGGTGGAGGGGCATGCACAAAGGACGATGGAGGATAGAAGGGAGGGTCAGGACCTGTGCACAGACAAGAAAGTTCAGGGGAAGGGGCCTCACAACAGACCGCATGGGACAGGCAGGAGGAGCAGTTGCAGCACAACAGACCAGGGAGGGCAGAATGGTGTGGCTGTACAATGGACCATGTAGGACAGGAGGAAGAGGATAGGGGCATGACATGTGGACAGAAAGGGTGGAGGTGGCAGGGACAGGTTACAGACATCTGACAATGCTAGGCAGGTGGGAGGGGAGTGGCAGCTCAACAGAACACTCAGAGTAGATAGGAGTGGCAGGTCCATGGAACATGGTGGGCAAAAAGGATGGAGCAGGGGCATGCACAAAGACATCGGAGGGCAGGGGGAAGGAGAATAGGGGCAGCAAGCTAAGCACAGAGTTTAAGCAGTAGGTCAATTATGGGGCATAGAATTGGGCAATGGAGGGCAGGAGGAGGGGACTGGTACATCATACTAAATTGAGGGCAGTGGCAGCACATCAGACCAAGCATGGCAGGAGGGAGGAGGCTAGTCCATGGATTCACACAACAGAGGATAGGGAGGAGGGGGATGGGGCAGCAAGCTAACTGTTCAGAGAAGGTGGGTATTAGGAACTTTATTGTTTTTAAAACGTGTGTCTGTGCGAACTACTTAAAATATGAACAAGTATGCAGCATAATCTCACTTTTATTCAGGAAGAAGAGGACGTTTGTGACTGTGACTCCGGGCTCACTTGGCAGAAACACTTCCTGACCCTCCACCCCCCATCGCAAAATGTAATGCCGGTGAAAAGGGTAGGTGGACGCAGTGTTATATAGAACATAGTCCTGAGAGCACGATTGAAAATGAAAACTAGATATAGTATATGGTATAAACTATGCACCAAAAAGTGTGATATAAGATGAACCGGGCGTGAAATATAATATGCAATACAGTGTGCGCAATGACAGATTCATTGGAGAGCGCGAGATAGCACAGGCACAAGCGCGTGCTATGCGATATGCGCCTTGGAGTGTAATATGCACAGGGCAGTGTTGTGTAACCTAACTAGTCTCTAAAGTTGTAATATAAAATATGTGCTGGGGAGTGTAGCGTTGCATATGCACTGTGACAAAGATATGGATCCCAGATTGTAATATGTATGGCATAGCGCTGTGCGTTATAACATAGGCATCGAGGAAGGCACGTTAGATGGGGCAATATAACCCGTGCGAAGGCAAGTGTGACATGACATATTCACGGGGTGGTGTTACAGTGCACATGGGGTAGAGAGTGTCATAGCATACGCACTAGCTGGTGGAATACAACACAGAGGTGTCTGGCACTCGGCGGGCACTAGTCGGTGTAACACAGCATTGGGCTCAGCCAGGAGCACGCTGTAACTCTCAAGTGAGGTTCGTCTCCTTTCCAGAGAGAAAAATAATAAGTATTACACATTCGGCGGTGGATGTGTGTTTTATTAACCGTGAGGCGGGTTTCTTGCATAGTTTGGTCGAATTTTTGTCGAATTCCCTTTGAATGGCTTGGTGTGCGTATGTATTAAATGTGCCCGTCAATAGCCAGCCATGTTTGTATAAATAAACGACAAGGGTGTCTACTTGGAGAGTACCCACCGGCGGGGGCGCCGGGATTAGGCACGGTAGGGCATCAGACACATCAGAGCTTCACTAGCGGTGTAAATACATTCCACGTGGATTCATTGTATGCATAGTCGCCTTTTAATGAATATCATGCAAATCGTCATGGTGATAGGTACATACGGTTTGTCCAGCATGTCCTAGGTGTTTCTATAAATATATTTTTAACAAAAATAATAAAAAACAAAGGCCGGCCCCGGGGGATGGGGTCCCCGGGGCCATAAGTCGCCTGAGGAGGGGGGCAACGCAGCCCCCCTCCTAAAGATTTTTTTTTTTAAACGCCATGACCCGGGGGTTGGGGTCCCCGGGGTCGATTAAGGCCTTGGGAGGGCCAAATAAATTTTTTTCAACAAAAAAATTAGGGTGCAGGCCCTGGGGGATGGGGTCCCCAGGGCCAATAAATTAGAAAAAGAAGGGGGGCCACACAACCCTCCTTCTTAAAAAAATAAAATAAATAAAAGACCGGCATCGCGCCGGAGGCCACGCCCCCTCCTTGCAGCACTCTGCAAACGCGCCCCCTGGCCAGTTGTAAGTTGGGAAATTAATTCCCCTTCAATACTGAGGGTCCCTGAGGGCCAACTAGCCCAACAGGTATCTCCAGTATGCGCCAGGGAGCTGCGTTGCAGACAGGTGTTCTGAGGCCACGCCCCTTTTTACACCTCTATGCAACGCAGCTCTGTGGCGCTTACTGGAGGTACCTAGTGGGCTAGTTTGACCCTAGGGACCCTTAGGGTTCAAGGGGACTTAATCTCTCAACTCAGAACGGCCACAGGGCGCGTTTACACAGTGGTGAAGGGAGGGGACGGGGCCTGAGGTGACGTGCGCAAACACGCCCTGTGGCACGATTTAAGTTGGGGAAATAATTCCCTTTCAATCCTGAGGGACCCTGGGGGCCAACAAGCCCACCAGGTGCTTCCAGTAAGCGCCACTACTCTGCGTTGCAGAGAGGTGGTGCAGGCCGTGCCCCTTTTTACACCTCTCTGCAATGACGCTTACTGGACGTACCTAGTGGGCTATTTTGCCCCTAGGGACCCTCAGGATTCAAGGGGACTTAATCTCCCAACTTAGAAAACGGCCACAGGGCGTGTTTACACAGTGGGGAAGGGAGAGGACGGGGCCTGAGGTGACCTGTGCAAACACGCCCTATGGCGCATTTTAAGTTGGGGAAATAATTCCCCTTCAATCCTGAGGGCCCCTGGGGGCTAACTAGCCCACCAGGTGCTTCCAGTAAGCGCCACTGAGCTGCGTTGCTGAGAGGTGGTCCAGGCCGTGCCACTTTTTACACCTCTCTGCAACGCAGCTCTGTGGCGCTTACTGGAGCTACCTAGTGGGCTAGTTGAACCCTAGGAACCCTCAGGATTCAAATGAACTTAATCTCCCAACTAAAAACGGCCACAGGGAGAGGAGGAGCCTAGCGCGCAACCAAGATGGCGGCGTAGGCTTACGGCTCTCGAGGGCCTCCGCAACCTCCCACGTCTATCCTGAATTAATCCTGATTTAGTTGACGGGCTTATGCTGATGAACTTGCGCTGAGGTGCCACCCGTTTTCCAAATTCAGATCGGACGCCGGGAACCGGAATGGTTGCGCTCCGAAATTTGCGGCCTGCTCTTGCCTTTGTCCCGATCTCGAGTTGGTGAGGTGCCCGGGTACGAAGTGAACAACAGCGGCATGCTGGGCTTGATCTGCCACATACCCCGCACTTTCACTTTCGTTTTCAAGCTTGTTTACTGATACCGGACGTGGGACTTTGGTGTTTCAGAGGGACGCGGATGGCGGAGTGTCTGGCCTGACTCTCGGACTATACACGGACTTACTGCCTGCGACGGCTGTGTCCAATTGAATTAGCTGCCCGGTCCCTGTTCCTGGTGCTGGCGGGTGCCAACCTTGGTGGCCTCCAGACGATGGCGGCGCGACTGGACGGGGACAAGTTGAAACCCAAGTCAACCCGGAGGGGGGCCTATACTCAGGTCAATAACATGGATCGTTATGCGCAGACGAAGGGATCCCCTAGTGGCGCGCATAAATCGCCCGAGAGATCCAAAGAGGTCTCGGGCCCATCGTCAAAATTGACTTTGCTGGACGTCATGGGCGCTATCGAGGAGATGAAGGCTGCTGTGGGTCAGCAGTTTGATACCCTGGCTCATAAATTGGACGCGGTCCTGATTGATGTGAATCTGGTCAGGGCAGACCTGTCCAAAACTAACGAGCGGGTCGACTCCTTGGCTCAAGCTGCTTCGAGCCTCACTGTGGACGTGGCCGCCCTGCAGACGGAGGTCCGTAGGTTGCGGCTAGCCAGTGACCTGACGGACCGTCGACTTGAGGACTCCGAAAGCAGGGCTAGGCGGAACAACGTTCGCATCATTGGAGTGCCGGAAAGATCGGAGGACTCTGCTGCTGATCTTTTTGTGGAGGATCTGGTGGTTAATCATCTCGCGCCCAAGGGACTGAGCAAGTTCTTCGCGGTGGAGCGGTTCCACAGGATTCCGGGCGGTGCGCCCAAGGTGGGTGCTCCCCCGCGGCCTATAATCGCCCGACTCTTCAACTTTCGGGATAGGGATGCTATCCTTCAGGCGTCGAGAGTGGCCGGGCCACTGAAGTTTGAGAACTCCAATGTCAGCTTTTACCCGGACTTCACGCAAGCGGTCCAAAAACAACGGCTGGGATTTCTGGGCGTCAAACGGCGCTTGAGGGATATGGAGCTGAAATACGCGATGTTATTCCCGGCTAGGTTGCGGGTTGAGTTCGGGGGTCGCTCACACTTCTTCGACCGGCCGGAGGCGGTTGGAGACTGGTTGGATGCCCTGCCTCGGGGACAGGATCGGGACGGTCGGATGGCGGTGAGCGGAGAGGGGTTGATGGAGCAGGACTAGAACTTGGTTCCCGGTGATGGACTAGACTGGTGACGTTTTGTACCTTGGCTCAACTGGACTATAGTTTGGTGCACTATGCCCCTCAAATGCTTGGAGGTTGTGGGGAGCTTATTGGGGCCCTTTCCTCCTTCTGGGGTTCTTTTTGTGGTATATGTTAGGGCGACAGGCACACTGCGAGTTGGGGGGGCTGTCTGGGCTCAAGCAGGGGTGCAGGGAGGGGGGAGTTGTGGTTGGGGGATTGTGGGGGAGGGGGGGTGTTGGGGACTGTTTGTTTGTTTCGCAAGGCAATGTGAAGTTCTCTGCTGATTTGTCTGGGTTGTGCTTTCCGGGATGTGGGTATCATGCACGGGAGTGGGGTGGGGGGTAGGGGATTGAAAATCCTTTCGTGGAATGTGAATGGATTGGGGGACAGGATTAAGCGCGGGGTGGTGTTGCAGTTTTTGAAACGGATTTCACCCGACATTGTTTTCCTGCAGGAGACACATCTGATTGGGAACTCCTTCCATGCCCTAAATAGGAGGGGCTATCGCCTTGCCGCTCACTCTGGTTTCACTTCTGGCTCAAGGGGAGTGGGCATTTTGGTTAGGGCCTCTCTCCCCTTGGAGGTGGACGAGGTGCTTCACGATGATAGGGGGCGCTATGTGGCACTGGTGGGGAGATGGGAGGGTAGGACTGTTTCGCTTGTTGCTGTTTATGTGCCTCCGGGATTACAGTTGGAGGACCGTCGCCCCCCCAGGGATCTCCCTAGGGCTCAGGCCTGGTTGGGTGGCTTTCTGGACACTTTGGGACTTGTAGATTGCTGGAGATTGATGCACCCGGGACAGGCGCAATATACCTTTCACTCGGGGGCACATGGGAGTCTCTCGAGACTCGATTACATGCTTATGCCGGCGCTCCAAGCTGGGATGATTGGGGAGGTGCGTCATTTGGCCCGAGGTATTTCTGACCATTCCCCTATATGGTTGCAATTTAAGGTTGTCCCTGGGGCAGAGGGGAGAGTAGCGCCTATTAACCCCTGGTATTTACGTAACCCTAAGATCCGCGCGGAACTGGTCAAGTCCACCGATCACTACTTTAATGATAATGTGGGGTCGGTGTCGTCGGCTGTCTCCCTATGGGAGGGTTCTAAAGTGGTGGTCAGGGGGCAGGCCCTGTCACTTATCTCCTATACTAAGAGGTGCGGGAGGGCAGAGGTGGTTCGCCTGGAAACTGAAATAGCTGAAATGGAGGAGGACTTGGAGCGGGGTATCACTGATGAGAAATTGCACGTTCTCAGCCTCAAACAATCAGATTACAGAGCGCTAGTCACGGATGGCGCTAAAGAGATGAGTAGAGAGCAGCAAGGACGACTGTATGACGTTGGGGATAAGGCCGGAAAGTTGATTGCTTGGTTGGATAAGAAGGAGAGAGCGAGCAGGGTGGTGCCCGTTGTGGAGAGAATGGATGGAGTGCGTGTGACTGACCCTGTGGAGATTGTTGATTGCTTCGCGGATTATTTCCGCGGGGTATACTCTCCAGTTTCTGTGTGTTCGGAGGAGGATTCTCATCTGTTGCTTAGAGACATCGCATTGCCAACCCTATCGGAGGCTGATGCACTATTGATGGAGGCGAAGTTGTCATCGGATGAGATCGCTTTGGCCATTCGCTCGATCGCTTCTGGTAAGGCCGTGGGTCCTAATGGTCTTCCCATTGAACTATATAAGTTGTGCCCCGATAAGATAGCGCCATATCTCCGGGACATGTTTTTCGCGGCACGTGCGGTGGGCTTCCTCCCCCCTGACCAACGCCTCGCCACTATAGTTGTGATACACAAAGAGGGGAAGCCGCGAGATCGCTGCGCCTCCTATAGGCCCATTTCGCTGTTGAACGCAGAACCCAAAATTCTGGCTAAGGTATTGGCTAATCGGCTGGTTCGGGTCGTGGGCGACTTGATTCATCAGGACCAGTCTGGTTTTATACCTCATCGGAATACCGCCCTGAATTTGCGGCGGTTGCACGGCGTGCTTGCTAGAGCGGAGTTTATATGTGAGCCGGCTATCTTGGCATCTTTAGATGCTACTATGGCGTTCGACACTTTGGAGTGGCCGTATATTTGGGCCGTGTTGGCGAAATTCGGGTTCGGCCCTGAGTTCATTGGTTGGGTAAAATTGCTATACGCTGATCCATTGGCACAGGTTGTGGTGAATGGCAGGGTCTCGGCTTCCCTCGCGCTGGGGAGAGGTACGCGGCAGGGTTGTCCATTGTCACCCCTTCTCTTTGCACTCTCTTTAGAGCCTCTAGCCGCCTGGTTGCGTTGGGAGCCGTCGCTGCGGGGCATTAGATGGACGCCGGAGTTTGAGGACCGTGTCTCCCTCTACGCGGATGACATCCTTCTGTATCTCACCTCTCCTCGACAGTCGCTAATTGTATTGGTAGACGTATTGAATTCCTTTGGTCGTAACTCTGGCCTGGTTGTCAACTGGGCCAAGTCGTGTGTTTATGTCCTCGCGGGCGAGGCCCCCCTCCTGCCGCGGGACTGCCCTGTCCAGATTGCTACACGGGGGTTCACATATTTGGGAATCTTTATCTCTCTGGATCCCGCGGTCCGCTATGAGCGAAACCTTCTCCCTCCCCTCCAGCGATTGAAGGCCGACGTCGCGAGGTGGCGACGACTTCCGCTCTCGCCGCTCGGACGGGCGGCGTTGTTTAAAATGATGTCGCTGCCTCGATTCTTGTATGCTTTGCAAAATACTCTGGACGTCGTCCCAGCCTGTTATTTCCGTGAGGTGGAGGGTCTTCAGCGCCAACTGCTTTGGGACGGGCGGCCGCGGATCGCTCTCGCCAAGTTGACGCTCCCTTGGTACGATGGGGGGGTCGCCCTACCCGATATTAAACGATACTATTGGGCGTCTCAACTGGCGGCGGTGAACCATGGGATATACGGTCCTGCTTTGAATCCGGCCTTCAAGATGGATAAATTACTACTCCCGGGTGGGGATTATAATAGGGCGCTGTATTCGGTGACCCCGGATGCACGGTTGACAGGACCCACGCAGGTTGCGGTACGTGTGTGGCATGCGGCGAGTGCTGCGATGGGATGGAGGGATCGCCTGACTCGGGCGACACCGTTGTATGCCTCCGGGCGTCTGGGTTGTTTGTGGAAAACGAAAGGCTTCGAGAAATGGGATATGATTGGTATATGTAAGGTAGGTGATCTTTGGGCGAAGGGGTCTTTCAAAACGTTTGAAATGCTCAAAACCGAATACAAATTAAATGATAGAGAGTACTTCCGGTATGCACAGGTCTACCATGCGCTGTGTTCGGTCTTTCCGGACGCTGCTGCTATCCCCGAATATTCCCCGCTGGAGGATAGAGTGTTGGATGGCTATGTGCCCCGACAGCACTATTTCTCTTATTTACAAAAAACTTATCAACGATCGCGCGGACTTGCTGACCCGTCTGCGGGAGGCATGGACGGGCGACGGCTTGGAACTGGACGATGAGGACTGGGTATCGGCGGTGGCCTCCCCGAAAGAGGTGGCGATCCCCGCCCGCTTACGATTTGTACAGCTGAAGAACCTCCATAGAGTGTATGTTACGGGGCCCGGTTTGCTACGTATGGGTTACTCGGGGGATGGAATGTGTAAGCGTGGATGTGGCTTGTCGGGTACCTTTCTTCATATCCTATGGGAATGTCCGGAGGTTGTGCGATTCTGGAACGGCATCCACGCCGTAATGGAGGAGGTCACGCACGTTGCTCTGTTGCCAGAGGCTAGGAGGTGTTTGTTGAATGTCTGGGAACCGAATGACTATAATGTGGCACAGACGCAGTGGGTGACTTTGGGGTACATGGTGGCTAAGCGTAATATTGCACAGCTGTGGGGCTCCCCGAGGCCGCCCACGACTGCAGTATGGAAGGAGAATATGGACTGGTGTATGTTCAGGGAAAAGACGGTGTATGTGGTGAGAGGCAAGCCCGGGAAATGGAATAAGGTATGGGGTCCATGGAATTTATATCGTGGACATATTTGCACCCCGCCTCTGCTGTTAGAGGTTGATATTGCTATGTCCCCCTAGCCACACATTCTGCGGGATTGTGTGAGGTGTGTTCCATGTTTTGTCTTCCCACTGCGCCCCACTTCCACTTCCTGTCAAGAACTGCTTCGGATACTGTACGTTGTCCCCCGTCCTGGGAAGCGCACGCTGCTATTCTGGACTCTCATTGCCTTGAGTGTGTTTTGTATTTCATAAAAAATGAAACTGTTTTATCCGATTGCTCTTGACCTATGGCCACGGCCTGTTGCATATGCTCACGAACTGCCGGGAGCTTCGCCTCTGGTTTATTTGAATGTGTGGCGTTGCATTGCGGGCCCTCGGGCTCTGTAGCGGCCGGCCTTGGAGATTGTAGGCCCTTGTCTGTATTTTATTGTGTAAATAAAGGTTTCTTTAAAAAAAAAATAATAATAAAAAAAAAAAAACGGCCACAGGGTGTGTTTACACAGTGGTGAAGGGAGGGGACGGGGCCTGAGTTAACGTGTGCAAACACGCCCTGTGGCACGTTTTAAGTCAGGGAAATAATTCCCCTTCAATCCTGAGGGACCCTGGGGGCCAACTAGCCCACCAGGTGCTTCCAGTAAGCGCCACTGCGCTGCGTTGCAGAGAGGTGGTCTAGGCCGTGCCCCTTTTTACATCTCTCTGCAACGCAGCTCTGTGGTGCTTACTGGAGGTACCTAGTGGTCTAGTTGGACCCTAGGGACCCTCAGGATTCATGGGGACTTAATCTCCCAACTTAAAATGGCCACAGGGCATGTTTACACAGTGGGGAAGGGAGGGGACGGGGCCTGAGGTGACCTGTGCAAACACGCCCTGTGGCGCGTTTTAAGAGGTAGTTTTAATCCCCTGCCCTATTATATACTAGGGGCTTACAGAGGAGGTCATGCTAATCACAGGGGGACCCCAACGCATAGTGTTCCCTAATGTATGTAGGTGTTTTCACTGTATTCTGAGTGTCTTTTAACATAGCACTGGCTCTAGGACTGGTTAGTCAGACTCAGATACCACCAGTATCCGTCTGAAAAAGTTGAGGGTACAGGATGATTTTGCAAAAAGGCTTCTTTCTGTTCTTCTGTTTGTTCTTTCTGCACGTTATCCTTCTTCCTGCACTTTTCTTCGTCTTTGAGGACTACTGTTGCTTCTTTCTGCATTTCTTTTTTTTCCTTTCTGTGCGTTTTTTCTTCTTTCTTCACATGTCCTATCTCTGTAGGCATAGTTAGAAATTAGCATTTAAAAAACCTTTGAAATTCACTGAAAAAACCATAGGTTTCAGGCATGTTATAGTTAGGAATTAGCATTTAAAAAACCTTAGAAATTCACTGAAAAAACCATAGGTTTCAGGGGCGTTATAGTTAGCTGGACTTTTCAATCGTACAAAACCATTGAAATTCCCCTGTTTTCTTTAAAACCGAATACCTGTTTCATTTTCGCATGTTATAACTAAAAGTACTTCTGATTAATTATTAATTATTATAAGTTTGTCAAATGTTGTCTAATCAACCTTATTAACAAGAGAATTACACGTGGGAATGCTATTGCATGGCTAAATAATAAGTGAACTAAGTTGGTGAGCAAACTGACAGAAAACGATGTTGCTTATGTGATGTTATTGTGTTTTGCGCTTAAATTAATATGCAATAATGGCTTTTGATGTCGCAAATGGCTAGATAAATACACACACATAAGGGTATTAGCAGGGGAATAACACTGTATAATCATTTCCGTGCAGTAATTCTGTTTTATGTTTATTTTGCTTAAGTTGACTGATGTGGCCTACTACAAAATGGCCACCACCCGCAGCCTGCACTCGAGTAGATGGAAATTTACAAAAAGGCTTCGCTCTGCCTGTGACCTTGCACCTCCGATGAACTGAAAAGCCATAAGCATGATGACAAGTCCGGGACATCTGCCAAGAACCCCTGGAAGACGGAAAAGTTGATACGAACTTGTTATGAACTCACTATTGAAACAAATTCACCTAGTAGAGACATCCGTAAAAGTATCGAATTGGTCATAGACGTTCAATTCTGCTATTCATTAGTTGGGACAATCTATGCGTGAGAAAATCTCGCATAATATCGAAAAAGTACCAAGATGACATTATTTCCGCCATTCATCCGTTCTGAATAAAGAAATGTAACTTTATAGAATGTAAATTTTAGTATAAATAATAGTAGACTAGAGAGGTCTAGTGCCACTTCTTCCCGAGCTGATGATCCGAGGTCCCTATGCTGACGGAGAGGACGACGACTCTACATGACGGCAGGAAACTCTAATTCTCCTACAGAGGACCGGTTCTGACTTAGGATCTGACATTTAGACAGAATAGGTAAATATGAGAAGAATGAATTTGCATTTAATTGGCTTTTCCTGAAATTTTAGATAAATGAACAATTTGTTTGAATTTCTGTCTCGGGTGGTTATTTCTGGTCATGTTTATTGAATTTATTTGTGTATTCTATGAAATGTTCTTCGCTAGATTTACAAGCAACTAAGCTGGTCTCATTGACCTCAAAGTACAGGCAGATCGGATAGGTATTAAATGGTGTGTTTCCCTTATACATGGCACAGATAAGAGTGGTAGGATGAATTTTGGTGTAATGGGCCCCACCAGCGTGTGATGTGTGTGTGCGTGTGTGACTGTGAGATCACTCTGTCCGTGGAAAAGAGGGGATTCGGACGCTCTGATCTGCAACAGTTTCTTGGTAGCAGAATAATGGTTAGCTATTGTCTTGATCTGGAAAAATTGCGTGTATATAGGCTTGTTGATTATTGATTGATATTTGTACCAACACTATATGTTGAAGTCGTGTTGAGTTTTATGTATTGTGAACGGCTTCTGGGACGTAGAGAGTCGGTGACAGTTCCGTAGTAGAGCAGAGGGAGTGTTGCTCTCGGAAAAGGCGGGATTGTTGGCCCTGTATGCAGGCAGGGAAAAACGTGTGACAATAGAAGTTGCGCGTCGCATTGTCTGGGTTCGATTCAGTAGAATCGCCGTGTGTGGCCATTAGAAACGTATTTTCTGTGTGAAAGAAGTGTATATGGTAGCGAAGGTTGCCTGTGAAGTTCTGGTTTTGAGTCCCAGGGATCCGTATAGTATTCCGTTAAAGCTTATCACTAGGAAGGTAATAGGTATTCTCTGAGTTTGTTAGAAGGACAGAGCAGAGGTAAGTGCTGCTTTGTTAACGTGTGATATAATTCTGTAGTAGAGCAGACTGTTCGCTGTTCTCGGGAAAGACAGAATTCTGTGTGAATGTACTACATTTTCTGGTGTGAAAGTGCGTGAATGAGAAGGCATTCTGGTTAATTGTGAAACTCTTAGGAGCATTCCGGAGGAAACAGTTAATTGGTGCTTGTTAGAAGGGTAAAGTAGAGGGATGTGCTACTTTATCAACGGAAGTAACGATTCTGTAGTAGGGCAGAGGTAAGCGCTGTTCTCGGGAAAGACAGAATTCTCGTGGGAAAGGTCTTTTGCTGTTCTGTGGCTAGCGAAGCAGACAATGGAGATGTTTGTATGTTGTAACTAACAGACTCGTAGAAGTTGAAACAAAGTCTACCAAATAGTCTTGTAAAGGAGGGGTAGACGAGAGAGACAGGAGCAGAAGCGACTGCAGCGACTGCTGACGTCAGGGAGACCGCGCTGTGATTGGACAGTGGGTTAGAACGGTGGAAGCGCAGAGATTGGTGTGCTAGTGTACGCCGCGCTAGGATTGGGAGACGTACAGGGTGACGTAGACGCGCTAGGATTGGGGCGTTAGTGTGAGTCGCGCTGGGATTCGCGGACTGAGTCAGTGACGTAGACGCTCCAGGATTGGTGCGTTAGTGTGAGTCGCGCTGCAATTGGACTAGAGATCGTACAGTTGTAGAAAGAGTAAACAGCTAGTGGAAAATAAGAAAGATGTATTACCATGCTGAGGAAAAGAAGAAAAAATCCTTGCTTAGTAAAGTGAAGAATTGGTTTGACAAGGATAAAGACATAGTGACAAGGGAAGGACAGTTATTACCCCCGATAAGAACCCCAGCATCCTTCATGGTTGCAAAATATGGGTATCATACCTGTATTTGGTTAGATAACTGGGTGAAGTACACTAAAGATGATGGAGTGTTAGCGTTCCCAGAACATGGTTCATTTAATCTGGCCATATTGAGGAACCTACGGGAACAGATGATGAATCTAGAGCCTCGGCCTAGGCCGACGCAATTTGAGGCATTAACTGAATGGGAAGACGAAATGCATGAACGAGAAAAGCAGAGGAGTGGAGGTAGTTACGGGTACATGTTTGGGCGGAAGTATGATCGCGAAACCCATCATGACCGGATGAGAAGGTGGCGTGATGCCAGTATGACCGAGGGATTATATCCTGTAAGGACGGTAGAGGAATCAGGAGGGAGAAAGTGTACAGAGAAAGAACATAATGTAGAGACCAGGAGATATGGGGCAAATGAGTCTGATGATGATGTCTTAGAGGACATGCTCTACAAAAGACCACCCCCGTATAGACGAGAACCGGAGGTAGGAACAGCAGTTACCCCAATAAGAAACACCCTGCGGATTATAAAGACAGAGGCTACAGCCCCTGAGTTGAAAAGCAGTTGTTCTCTGGTGGAAAGAGAAAGAGAGAGAGATAGAGAGAGAGAGAGAGAGAGAGAGAGAGATAGAAAAAGAGAGAGAAAAAGAGAGAGAGAGAGAGAGAGAAAGAGAGAGAGAAAGAGAGATAAAAAGAGAGAATGAACTTGAAGATGAAAAGACCAGAGAACTAGCGAGAACTACTTCTGAACTAACAGAGAAAATCAGGGAACTGACTAAAAATCTGGAGGCTGTTACAGTGCCTGTGACAATAGGCCCGGTTATGCCGATTTTTGACAAACAGAGGACAGGTGAAAGTGGTTTGACGGTGCCATATGTGGGCAATAGATTGATTGTACCTCCGGAGCAGACAGAAATGAGAACGGGAGAAACACAATGGAGAACAGGAGAAAGTCAGTGGAGACATACCATATGTGAAGGGGAATTGAGTGTGCAGACTAACTCAAGTTTGAATTCTGGATGTGTGGAAGGGAACAGAGGATCAATTTTAGAACCACAAAGAGTGACAGAACCAGGGGGTGCAGAAAAATCTGTGATAACTGCTGAAGATGTGAATGATTGGCTGAAGACCTTGCAGAAGAAAGAAAGAGAATCACAGGGAATTGATGTAGCTAGGCTACGTATGGAAATGGAAGAGATGATTGTAGGTACACTCCCTACAGAAACGCTGAAGAATTATCAGGAAGGGGAGATTCTTTTCCTTTGCAAGAGTGTCACATGGAGAGCAAAGAACATACATGACAGGTTGAAAGGAATAGCCAGTGAATTGGGAATTGACATGGAAAAGGTGAAAGCTTTACAAAAGCCTTACCGAGTGGATTTTTCAGACAAAGATATAGAGAATCTAAACAATGCAGGCCGAACAGGACAGATTAAGGAAATGATTGTTTTACTGAAGAAATGGGGAGATGTAGAGAAATGGAAAGACAGATGGTATCGAAAGCGAGAGGATGGGGCAGAAAGAACTTACTCGGCATTCCCCCTGAAAGAAAAAGAGAAGGCAGTGACAGCTTACCCCATGAGAGAGATTCCAGGAGGTGGGTACGTACATGTCCCATGGACTAGACAGGATATTTTATCATTTACGAATGATTTCCCTCGACTAAGGGAAAAGCCCGTTGAGTGGTACAGACAAGTCGACAGATTTGTAAAGCTGTCAAAAGTACTGTGGATAGACCTGAATAGTCTGTTTGATATAATTGTACCAGCAGACCTGTGGGCAGAATGTAGAATAGTCATAGACTGGCCCACTAAGGAATACCCGAGAGATCCAAAAACAGGAGCTCCAGACCCGGAGGTCATGAAGAAGTACGAGCAGGTTATGGCCTTTTTGAAAAATAAAGTACCTCCCAAGGAGACAGACTGGGTTAAAATAGATCGAACACATCAGGAATTGAAAGAATCAGTACATGCTTACTATGAAAGACTGATACTAGCTTTTAAGCAGTTCAGTGGAGATGAACACCTGGGGGACAAAGATCTGTGTCATTTTGTATATAGATTTGTGTACGGTTTGCGGCCGGAAATCAGTGACATGATAAGGCAGCACACCGTAGACTGGCAGAGTAAGAAAATTGATGAGATTCTAAGACATGCGAAATACTTCAGTGATGAGATTGAGGCAAACCAGAGGAAGTTAAAAGAAAAGGCAATGTGGGCACAGGTAAAAGTCGCAGAAAGACAGGAAGTTCAATTGATTGAACAAGCAAACAACCCAGGAAATAAACTCAAGTTTGGTCCAGGAAAAGGGAAAGGGAACATAGAAGAGGCCAAAAAGAAGTTCCCGTGTCACAACTGTGGAAAATTAGGGCACTGGAAATCCGAGTGTAAGAATCCACCGTCTACTAATGACGATAATTCATCATTGAATTCACAGGTGCAGAGTGAGGGGTGTGGTCAGCATCGGCAACAGCAGAAAGCTGATAAGCAGCAGAATCAGGTGCCAAAACCACCCTTGCCACAGAGAAAAGGATCCCAGAAGTACAGCCAAGAATCGGGGTTCTACGATGAAGAGCAGGTAATCAAACCAAAACGCGCAAGCGCTGTTTCACAGTACTGGCTGAAAAAGGAGGGAAGTGACTCTGAGGGAGACTTCTGATGGTGCCGAAGAGAGGAGGAGGAGTGCGTACTTGGCGCAACTCTAGAAATAGACCAGGCAGGGCCTTTTGTAGATGGGAAAATCAATGGTGAAAGTATCACGTTCCTAGTTGACACTGGGGCCACGGGATCAACTGTCAGGTCAGCTGATATAAAGAATCTTCCTCTCTCGGACGAAGCAATCCAAGTGGTTGGTGTGTCCAACACACAGATCAAAACACTACTTACTGAACCAGTAAGGGTTAGAATAGCGACATTTTCAGACATGCACCGATTCGTAGTGTGTGACACAAGTCCTGTGAACTTGTTAGGCAGGGATCTGCTGTGCAAGATGAATTGCACTATTTTCTGTACTCCAGATGGAATAACTTTTGAGACACCTGATGAGGATGTTCTATACAGGATGACCATGGATAATAGAGAATGTGAGGCTTTGGGAACATATGCAATATTTAATCCAGATGCATTACCCCCAGAATTGAAACAGACAGTGAAAGCAGCAGTTTGGGATTTTACTGGAGAAGATGTGGGTCTGATGAGAAATGTAGATCCAGTAAAGATTATTGTGAAAGAGGGAGTGGTTTACCCAAACATACCACAATACAGATTGACACCTGAAATAATTGAAGGAATAACACCCTTAATTGAAAAGATGATCCAGCAAGGGGTGTTGAGAGAAATATTGAGCAGCCCATGTAATTCACCGATAATGGGACTGAAGAAACCTAATGGAAAGTTCAGAATAGTACAGGATTTGAGAAAAATTAACAAGATTGTTGTGCCATGTTGTCTATTGTACCAAATCCATCAGTGATTTGGTATCAGATTCCCCATGATGCAGAATGGTATGCGGTAATTGATTTGTGTCATGCTTTCTTTTCAATCCCATTGCATCATGACAGCCAGCCAATATTTTCTTTTAGATTTGAAGAACGGATTTTGGCATGGTGCCGAATTCCACAGGGGTATACAGAGAGCCCTTCAATATTTAATCAATTGCTAAAGAAATCTCTGGAAAGTCTGACAATGCCTGAAAATTCAGTCTTGGTCCAGTATATTGATGACCTACTGGTGGCATCAAAAACACGTGAAGCCTGTGAAGTAGACACCATTGCTTTACTGAATCACTTGGCAGATGGAGGATTAAAAGTATCTCCAGCCAAATTGCAATTCTGCAAGAAAGAAGTCCAGTATTTGGGACATAACATTGAGAAAGGCCTGAGAAAAGTGACTATTGACAGAATCAAAATCATTAGGGGAATGAGAGCCCCAATGACACAAAGAGAGGTGAGAATGTTCCTGGGAATGGTGGGTTACTGTCGTCAGTGGATAAGTAATTTTTCCCTGATTGCCAAACCATTGATTAAATTGACCAAAAGTGAGGTGAAAGACCCATTAGAGCTAAACCCAGAGGAAATGGCTGCATTCAGAGAGCTGAAGGACAGACTTTGTGAGGCTCCTGCCCTAGGAATGCCTGATTAAGAAAAGGAATTTGAGCTGTACTGTAGTGAGAGAAATGGATGTGCACTTTCAGTGTTAATCCAGAAACATGGACATCTGAGGAGGCCAATTGCCTATTTCTCAGCAACTCTTGACCCAGTAGCTGTGGGTTTGCCAGGTTGCCTGAAAGCAGTAGCTGCTATCTGCAAAAGTCTGGAACAAAGTGAAGGAATCATAATGGGATATCCTGAAAGGGTATTCGTACCTCATGATGTGGCTATCCTTTTAACAAGGAGCCGGACACAGTTCATGTCTCATAGTCGGCTGACTAAATATGAGAAAGTCATTCTTGGTGCAACTAATGTAAGCCTGGAGAGATGTGTGAATGTGAATCCAGCAACACTGTTGCCAGATGCTGAATGTGTGGGAGTGAAAAATGATGTTGATCATAATTGCCTGGATGTACTTGATTACTGCACAAAGCCAAGGCCAGACATAAGAGATCTGCCACTGCCTGAAAGTGATCATGTGTTGTTTGTGGATGGATCTTGTCTGAGAACAGATGAAGGAGTGTTGATTGCTGCATATGCTGTGTGTAAAGTCTCAGAAGTTGTGGAAGCATCACCCTTGAAAGGAGTTAAATCCGCTCAGGTGGCAGAATTGGTGGCACTGACAAAAGCATGCAAGATTGGGAGAAGTGTGAGAGTGACTGTGATGACTGACAGCCAGTATGGCTTCGGAGTTGTCCATGATTTTGGCCAGCTATGGCCTCAAAGAGGTTTCCTGACCTCAAGTGGAACTCCTATAAAGAATGCTGAAGTGGTTGGAAAACTGCTAGAGGCGATACAGCTGCCTAAAGAACTAGCAGTTGTAAAATGTGCTGCTCATGGTCATGGTGATGATTTTGTAACAGTGGGTAACAAGTTCGCCAATGACATAGCACAATATTGTGCAAGAAACAATCACTCAATTAACAGGAGTAAAGAGCGAGAAATATCTTCTTGTTCCTTAATGTTTACTAATGAGGTGGGAACATGGGAGGAAGTGAAACAATTGCAGGATGAGGCAGGAGATGAGGAAATGAGAGACTGGGTGAAAGCAGTCTGTGCACCTAGAGAAAAAGATCATGTGTGGGTCTATAGGGATGGAAGACCAGTCATGCCAAACAGCATGCTATCAACAATGGCAAGGATGTATCATGGCCAAGGACATCTGGGGAGGGATGCTATGATAAGAACCTTTAAGCAAACCTGGTACAGTCCAAAGTTCAGACTGATAGCAGAAAGTCTCTGCCAGAGATGTCTGATATGTCAACAATTCAATCCTGGAAAGAAAACAGTGGTGAGCCTAGGAACAATAGGCAGGGAGGGGGGACCCTTCACAAGAATGCAGATAGACTTCATTGAAATGCCCCCAGCCAACAGATTGAGGTATGTCCTGGTGGTGGTCTGTTTGTTCTCAAGGTGGGTGGAGGCATACCCAACAAGAAGAAATGATGGGATAACAGTGGCCAAATTACTGTTAAGAGAGTTCATCCCAAGGTACGGGTTCCCAGTAACCATTGAATCAGACAGAGGAGGACATTTTTATAATGAAATCATGGGTCTAATTTGTGAAGCATTAAGTGTACAGCAGAAGCTGTATTGTGCTTACAGACCAGAGGCTTCTGGCGTAGTTGAGCAGATGAATGGTACCATCAAAAACAGAATTGGCAAAATGTGCTTAGCCACAGGAATGAAATGGCCCGATGTCTTGCCTCTAGTCCTGATGACCATTAGGTCTACTCCAGACAGAACAACAGGTTTGAGTCCACATGAAATTATCATGGGACGTGCTATGAGGCATGCATATGTACCAGTGAACAAGCTGATGACTATAACTGATGACATGATTTTGGATTACTGCAAAGGCCTGGCTGACGCAGTTCATTCTGTGTTTCACCAGGTTGGAGAAGATGCCACCACACTTGAAAAGAAACCAGCCCATGATCTGAGTCCAGGGGACTGGGTAAGAATAAAAGTCCACAGAAGAAGGAATTGCCTGGTGGGGAAGGCCAAGACAAGTCATTTTGACCACAACGACTGCTGTGAAGTGCACTGGTGTGAAAAATTGGATACATGCAAGCCACACATTGAGAGTTCCAAATCCAAGAGATGGTACTGGAAAAGAATACTTTGAAGAATCAGATTCCAGTGATGATGCAGACAGTGAGGCAGTAAGAAGGAAAAAGAATCCTGAAAGTGGGGAAAGTGAGTCAAGAGAAATTTTCATCCCACCAGAAGAGGTTCTGAAGAGAACAGTGCAAACTGCAGAAGCAAGTTCAGACTCAGAGGAATTGCCTGAGGTTCCAATTGACAGTGACCAACACATAAAGAAAGAAAGAAAAGAAAAGAACATTCCAACAGAAGAGATACCTGAATCACATGAGGAAATTGGACAAGTTCCACCTGAGATAAATATTGAAGGAAAAGGGACAGACAAAGACAGTGAGGGACAGATTGCGGAAAAACCCCGAGGAGGTGTAGGGAACATCTACAACAAGCTAGGTGAAGGGACAAGTAGACAGCAAGAAGATTGCGTGTCGGAGACCCGAGGAGGGACAGAAGTAGGGAAATCTCAATTGGTGGAAAAAGAGACTGTTGGAGAAAAGGAAGTTGTTGGAGAAAAGAAAGCTGTTGATGTACAAGAGGTAATTGAAACAGAGTCTGATGAAAGTGACAATGAAATACATGGAGGACGAGTTCTGAGAAAGAGAACTTGGCTTGGAGAAAGAAACAATAAAGAAGGAAAACTAAAGAGAAATGCTAAAGGAGATCTTTGGCCAAATAAGATAAAGAGACTGAGGTATAGACTGACACGAGTTAACTCTTCGAGAGCTGAACAAGTGAACGAAGTGTCAAGTCAAAATCCTACCAAAGAAGAGGAAACAGAGATACCTGAGAGAACTAAGAGAGTAAGAAAACCAAACCAGAGGTACAAGTCACTGGAATGGACGTATGTGGCACTGCCTGAACAAGGAGAAGAGGCGGATAGCCAAGGAAGTCCAGAGGAGGCTTTACTGAAGGAGGTTGCTGAAGAAGAAGCTGTGGGAATCCTGAGAGTTATCTTGTCTGATATTGGAGAAGAGACGGATGTTCAGGACCTGATACAGTTTGATGATGATGAAGAGACAGTGAAAAGTGATGAAAATCCAAATTGAGTAAATCCAAGGAAAATCACTTGGAGAAGAGAAGAAAAAGAAATACTAAAATTAGTAGATTGTAATAATCAGTTGGGTACTTGCTGCCCTTAAAAGTTCAGTAGAGGAGTAGAAGAGGCTAAGTCAAAAGACACGGTCAAATTAACAAAATGGCTAACACTGAGAATAAAAGTAGATGTACCTTTCTAAAAAGATGGTGCAAAATGTGCTGCTGCTGTACAGGTTTATTAATGCTGCTTTGGAGCGTGCTTGCTCTATTGATTTCATTTAAAGTCACTATAGACACTTTAGAAGGTCATACTGAGAACAAGACTAATATAGGGAAGAGTCCATTAAAGGTAGTTCCAACTAGAACTAGTAATGTACATATACATAAGGATAGGTCAATTAACGATTTTTCTAGCAATGTTTTTTCTAAATTGTTGTATGAGTACGTAAAGACAATGGAAGTAAGGGATTGCTACGTCTGCATGCAATTACCTGCCTCTGTTTCGGAAGGAGTGACTTATCATCATCTTCCGGCTACGTATGGAATTTCCTGTAGCGTGTTGATTAGTATATTTTACCAGTTAGGGAAATTAGATTATAATATGTCTAATGTAGATAATATTCTTGGGCAGTTGCCTATGAATAAAGCACTGAATCCTGCAAAAGAAGCTAACACTTTAGGTGAGATTTTTTTAGAAACCAAAGAATTAACCTTAGAATATGTTTTTAGAAACAATTTAACTTGCAGTTTGAAAGGAGAAGAGAAGAATTTTCTAGACATGGTTGAGAGAAGAAGGTCGAACATGTACAAGAAAGCAGAAGGGCATAAAATGAGTGATACAATGTGGGATATTGAGAAAGAAAAGGAGCTGAAAAATGGAGCCAGTCCAGCTATGGCTATAGATGCCCCACAGAAAGGAAAACTGTGCATTACCAGGAAGAGATCCCAGTATGATTATTATTTCATAGGGACAAGTGAGTGCCATGATATATACTTTATTGCAACCGGATGGGGATTTAGAGAAGGAGAAGATCCAGTTTTCCCGGGAGTGTATTATATTTGTGGGAACAAGGCTTATTACCGTTTGCCTGACCATTGGTTTGGTACATGTTATGTTGGCCTGGTCTTTCCAAAGATTTTTCACATGGATAGAGTAGATGATGTTGAACATTCTAACACATTAACACGTTATAGAAGAGAAACATGGACAGAAATTGTAGGAGATATTTTTGGAGCTTTAATTCCAGCAGTGGGAATTTCCTTGAATGCATTTGGCATTCGGAAGCTGTCAACGGTGGTGGATCGCTTGTCAACAAGCACCGCTGGAGGCTTTCTTTTGGTTAATACAGAAATGGTTGCTTTGCGTGCTATGGCAATGCAAAATCAACTTGCCCTTGATATTCTTTTGGCAAAAGAGGGTGGAGTCTGTGGAATGCTGAAAGTTCAACATTGTTGCACTTACATTCCTGACGAAAGTAAAGATCTAAAAGTCTATATCAAAAATATTACTGATTTGCATGAAGAATTAGTACCACTGGAAGCTAAAAGTATCTGGACTAAAATGGCTAATAAGATGATTGCTATTAAGAATTTCGTAGCTAAGATAGGTAGTACCATATTTGGTAAGATATTATTTCCATTAACATGTGTAATCGTTGCACTATTGATCCTTAGATTAGGATGTATGTGTTGTAGATATAGAAGAAATAAAAAGACAAATACAAAAGAAATTGTTAAAAGAAGACAAAAGAAACCAGAAAGAGATCAACAAGAAATAGAGTTAGAAGAGCTAAGAGAAAGCATGTATATAGAAACTAAAAAGGAAGATGAGATGGAAACTAGGGTTTAAAAACAAGAACAAGAAGATATTTTGAATCTTTCCAAAAGGGGAAACTAAATTGATTTTTGGGGTTTTTGATTTTTTGTGGTGATTATATATCACCAAAGGGGGGATTGATGGAGCAGGGTTTTTTCTTTAAAACCGAATACCTGTTTCATTTTCGCATGTTATAACTAAAAGTACTACTGATTAATTATTAATTATTAAAAGTTTGTCAAATGTTGTCTAATCAACCTTATTAACAAGAGAATTACACGTGGGAATGCTATTGCATGGCTAAATAATAAGTGAACTAAGTTGGTGAGCAAACTGACAGAAAACGATGTTGCTTATGTGATGTTATTGTGTTTTGCGCTTAAATTAATATGCAATAATGGCTTTTGATGTCGCAAATGGCTAGATAAATACACACACATAAAGGTATTAGCAGGGGAATAACACTGTATAATAATTTCCGTGCAGTAATTCTGTTTTATGTTTATTTTGCTTAAGTTGACTGATGTGGCCTACTACAAAATGGCCACCACCCGCAGCCTGCACTCGAGTAGATGGAAATTTACAAAAAGGCTTCGCTCTGCCTGTGACCTTGCACCTCCGATGAACTGAAAAGCCATAAGCATGATGACAAGTCCAGGACATCTGCCAAGAGCCCCTGGAAGACGGAAAAGTTGATACGAACTTGTTATGAACTCACTATTGAAACAAATTCACCTAGTAGAGACATCCGTAAAAGTATCGAATTGGTCATGGACGTTCAATTCTGCTATTCATTAGTTGGTAAAATCTATGCGTAAGAAAATCTCGCATAATATCGAAAAAGTACCAAGATGACATTATTTCCGCCATTCATCCGTTCTGAATAAAGAAATGTAACTTTATAGAATGTAAATTTTAGTATAAATAATAGTAGACTAGAGAGGTCTAGTGCCACTTCTTCCCGAGCTGATGATCCGAGGTCCCTATGCTGACGGAGAGGACGACGACTCTACATGACGGCAGGAAACTCTAATTCTCCTACAGAGGACCGGTTCTGACTTAGGATCTGACATTTAGACAGAATAGGTAAATATGAGAAGAATGAATTTGCATTTAATTGGCTTTTCCTGAAATTTTAGATAAATGAACAATTTGTTTGAATTTCTGTCTCGGGTGGTTATTTCTGGTCATGTTTAGTGAATTTATTTGTGTATTCTATGAAATGTTCTTCGCTAGATTTACAAGCAACTAAGCTGGTCGCATTGACCTCAAAGTACAGGCAGATCGGATAGGTATTAAATGGTGTGTTTCCCTTATACATGGCACAGATAAGAGTGGTAGGATGAATTTTGGTGTAATGGGCCCCACCAGCGTGTGATGTGTGTGTGCGTGTGTGACTGTGAGATCACTCTGTCCGTGGAAATTGAGGGGATTCGGAAGCTCTGATCTGCACCAACGTCATCAGCAGTGTATTGCGGGCGCGCAAGTTATAGTTAGCTGAACTAACTATAACAGGGGAATTTCAATGGTTTTGTACGAGTGAAAAGTCCACCTATGGTTTTTTCAGTGAATTTCTAAGGTTTTTTAAATGCTAATTCCTAACTACAATGTGCCTGAAACCTATGGTTTTTTCAGTGAATATATATATATATATATATATATCCTCAAAGATATTTTCCCCTTCAAAAATGGCATAAATTAGAAGGAAAAGGCAGAGCAAAGGAAGATAGAAATATCAAAAAGGAAGATGGTACACAACCAAAAGGGAGAGACTGATGACCATACCTACAAACTGAAAAGCATGAGGAAAGGAGAGGGTGAACGCCATGGTCATGTGAGACAATCTCCAACAGGGCAGCACCATGTTTGGTCTGTGAACTCCAGTAAAAGAACAATAATGCCTCAAGGTTTAACTGCACCCTGAAAATTATTTTGTTTACCTATAAAACTTTGTACCCATTAAATATGGAGAGATGAAAGGCTAGAAGCCACCCCGCTCAACAATTAGGGACACAACATTTTAGTAATGCATTCCAATGCAAATTGTTTTATGATTTCTATTTTGAAAGTCTTCTGTGTGAATTCTTGAGCTCCCTAATCAAAATCTCCAAATATTTAATATCACTGACCCTTTTTCCACACTGGAACGCCTATTTTCCAACAATGACCATTTATTATCAATTCTGTCCAGTCTTTTATTTGTTTCTCTCATGTATAGTTTAATGGCACTTATTTACTTGAATAAAATCTCCTTATTAGTACCAGTACATGTTTTAGTAGGAGAGTAAGGATATTCCTTTGCTTATTGACTAAAAAATTGTCATATTAGGTTTTTTTATCGAACCATTATTGTGTGAGAAAGTAGACTAGATTTTATAATACTAGATATAAAGGCACCCATATAACTAGTTACAACTGTAGGAGGCTCCCTTTTTAGGAGTCAGAAAATGAATTTTCTCAACAAAGAGCCACAGTTAACTCCTTGAGACACTATGGCTGTTATATCTTATGGTTCTTCCCATTTAGAAACATATACAACCTACTTAAATACATAACTAAATAGCTGTTATAGCCAGGACTTACTTCCCCAATCGGCCTGGAGTCAACTGAATAGGAACCAATCAATGAAGTAACGTTTCCTATAGGCATGAGGAGAGGCCCTATATCATAAGACAGAAAGACAAAGACCAGTACATAATGCAGAGTCTACATACACAGTCATCACCTGCCTTTATTAAATTTCAGGCTTTGGGAGTCAAAAAGGAAACAAATGGCCTCTGTCCTGAGTCATCTGAATATCCAAGTAATGATGTGCCTCGAAAAAATAAAAAAGAGTCCCACAACATGGCCATGAGATTCAGGTATACACCTCCAAAGCACTCTAAATCAGCACAAAAGAATTGAAGTGGACTAAATACCAAGTCCACTTTTATTGAACTGCGGTGCCAGTAATACAAAATGGCTGCCTTGGGAGGAGAAAAGCTGCCAAGAAAAGACTAAGTCAAAGTGATAAAGGAGCTGGGAATTGTAGCTTTATGTTTTGGAATATTGCTGGCTTAAAATCAAAAGTGACAAATGAAAAATGGGTAGAATTTATACAGAAGTTCGATCTGATAAGTTTACAGGAAACATGGGCTATTGATCCGATTCATATTAATGGATACAAAACCATGCATACACCAGCTGTAACCTCCCTACATGGCAGGGCTAAGGGAGGGTTGTGTACCTATGTTTCCAATTTAGTAACCTTTAAAAATATTAACATGATGTTTGAGGATTGTTATTACCAGATTATTAGATTTAGGGTAAACGAAAATTGCATAGTAATACTGGTAAACTATTATAACAATATCCCACGAAATTTACTTGAGGATATTGTGAAGGCCATAGGTTCTCACCTACAACAATTACAGGAAGTTGAGAAGAAAGATCTGATTGTAGTGTCGGGGGGGGCGATTTTAACATCTCTCCTTGTTATTATGCTGACACAAGGAATTGTGGAATTACTGATGACAAGGAGATGACTCTTCCTCACTTTTCACAAACAAAATATGGTGACAGTTTAAATGATTTAATATTTCAATTTGATTTGGGCTTTGCTAATATCCTAAGTACTCCCCCTGTTTCTTTTCCCCCCACATTTAATGGGTGTGGTACACTGTCTACAATAGACTTTATACTCGTTCCCAATAGGTATTGCTCAAGTATTAAAGGTTTTATAAACCACCAGATAGTATTGAGCGACCAGTATGCCCAGAATGTGGATATTCTGCTCTTTAATGATGGGAAGAGAAGGACCAATGGTTGTAATATCAGAACAGAAAATATATTATTAACCAGACAAAATGGTTACTCCTTTAGTTGGGATAAGGTGGAACCAAAAAATGTCATGGCTAACATTGTAAAAAATTGCTATCCTAGCATCATGGTATGCTTGGATGAGCTTACACCCCCAAAAGGTATTGTGGATAATTTCATACTCATTACAGATTATATAAAGAAAGCTCTTATTGTTCACACAAATAAAAGGAAAATGATCAAAACTAAAGGGTGGTTTGATTCGAAATGTACGAAGGCCTATAGAAAGCTCAAGAAAATCATACATACAGAAGTAAAGGACAGAAATATGGTTAGAAATGCCGAAAAGAATATAAGAGTGCCCTAAAAGAGAGAAGAGATATGTTAAGATTAGAATCTTGGATATCTCTGCGCGACGCGGCGGAATCAAAAGATTCTAGTGCCTTCTGGAAGGCAGTTAATGCACCATTCCTTAGAGATAAAGAACTAGCAACAATTGAGGTTGCAATCCCAGAGCAACAGTGGATTGAGCATTTCTCTAAGTTATATGAGGAAACGTGCTTTGAGACAAATACAAATACAGGCTCAAAGGTGCAGCAATGCAACCTTATGAAGGATCATATTAACCTGCTCTATTTTGATCTTAGCGAGGTAAATGTAGCTATTAAATCTAGTGTGGGTGGGAATGCAGCAGGCCCAGATGGTGTTTCTGCTGATATTTTTAAATCGAATGCCACCTTATGGGGACCGCTACTGACACAAGTGCTTAATACAACTATCATATCTGGATTTGTTCCATCATAGTACGAATCAATTTTGGTACCAATTTTTAAAAAGGGAAATAGATCGGACCCGGCATGCTATCGTCCGATATCTTTGTTGGACTCAACTATGAAAATTATGGGCCGGGTAATATTAAATAGATTGCAGGGTTGGGCAGATGAAAGATCAGTAATTAGTGACTTGCAGTATGGCTTTCGCAAGAAGCTTGGCACAATAGAGCAAGGTCTTAATTTAGATATAATCATGAATAAATATATAAAATCAAAAAAGGGAGCCTTATACTTGGCGTTTGTCGATTTATTATCGGCATTTGATTGCGTGAGGCACAATAATTTATGGCTGAATTTAGAGGAGCTGGGTCTCGAACCAGCGATGATTTCCTTTTTAAGAGAATTATATTTGGGGGCAAAGGCTAGTGTGCGATATGGTATGGGTGGGGAATGTACAGGGTATTTTAAAGTTAGCAGGGGCGTGCGACAGGGTTGCGTCCTTGCCCCTTTCATCTTTACACTTTATATAAATGATCTTGAAAAAGTACTAGTCAAAGAACATATAGACTTTCCAGCGGTAGGCAAACGACCAATCCCCGCATTACTATACGCTGATGATGCGGTCCTTATGGCCCGCACACCAATAGGATTACAAAGAGCAGTGACTAGCTTTGCGAAATTTATGAAGGAAAGGGGACTCTCCATTAATTCAACGAAAACTTTTGTTATGAACTGTGGAGCGGGTAGTATTAGAACAAGAACTATTATTATAGAGGGGAAGAGGATTGAAAGCACTAAGGTTTTTCCCTACTTAGGAATTTTATTTGATCGATCTGGGTCATGGGTCATGGGTGCAGGCAGTAAAATCAAGAAGATTGTTGTACATTAAACTCTGTCTGCGCTCATGAATTTTAGCAGGAAATTAGGTAAACGCCCCACGATGGAGTTACTGAACATTTATAAAGCAAAAAGTGTGACTGTAGCCACATACGGAGCAGGTATATGGGGCTACGTAGATGTAATTTCTCTACAGGCAGCTGAAAATATATTCCTGAGATTCTTATTAACAGTTCCAAAGAGTACTTCTTCGTTTGTTTGCCACACGGAATTAGGTCTCCTCTATTTGGAGGATATTATACAAATTCAACCAGTTCTGTTGTGGCACAGAATATGGATTACAGAACAAACACATTTTAATCGTAAAATCCTAGTTGACTGTGCTGGCCTAGATGGAGTGCTAAATATTAGATGGCTCTCTTATGTGAAAATGTTCTTATGCAATATAGGACACCGAAGTTTTTACGATGAACCACTCACTATGATAGGATATACCAGGAAAGAACTTAAGAATGATTGCCTGCAATATCTGATTGAAAGGAGACATAGTGTAGAGTCGAGTAAGGTAACAGTACAAGCCCATAACCTTACTCTAACTACTTTTTTAATGCAGCCATATTTACGCCTGATAACCAATGAGTATGATAGATTCTTATTGATCCGTTTTCAACTGGGGACCCTGTATAGATTATTAAGTTTTCCTATTATTAATGATTGGTCAAAGTTGTTATGTAAATGTCCGTGTGACAACACCTCTGATCAGTCGACTATTCATGTCCTGTTTTTCTGTAAATTGTATTCTCTACAAAGGAAAAGGTGGATAATCCCAGTTGTAAAAACATTTGGATTGAGGCTATGTCGTCCAGCTTTTCTGGCTTTACAACAGCTAGACACAGTATTTGCTGTTGCCTCTGTTACTGTTTTAAAAAAAAGTGTTTTTAAGCATAGGAAAACGATTATTACATGATATCTTGATTGTATAGCTGTATATAAAAATGGAATTTATTGTAACTTTTACCCTGTACAGAATGTTTTATAAGAATTTTTACTCTGTGCTTTTATGGTTATTAAGATGTAACCGAATAAAGTAATTTTTTATTTGATTTTGACTATGACAAAGCAGCTCCAAAACAAATGAAAGAACCTCACTGCCATGTGCTATTATCTTCAAGAGGAAATGTTAGGCATACCTGGTTTGGCTGCTGACAAAAGATGGGGCTACCCAGCGCCACCACCTTGAATGGTGCAAAAGCACACACCTCCCTCATAGTTCTGTGTCTTCACCAAGTTGAAACTAGCATGTGAACCAGCATTTTTTAAGAGGGATTTCTGGGTAACCTTTTGGTAGATTAAGTTTTCTACTTACCTGCAGCTTCTGTGCTTCCCCCAAGTGCTGTCTGGAAGTAGCTGGCTTACCTGTATTTGATATTACAGTATTCGAAATAAAAATCAACACCAGTATGGTTGGAGGATTGCAGATCCGCACAAATCAAAGTATCCTTTAAATCACAAATTATGGAATCTAAATGAAGCAAGATTTTTTGATTAAATCAAACTTAAAACTGGAAAAAATGTTTATTGGTGTCTTTCTAACTGGCATGTGCCTGCTCCTACGCTTATGTGTTTGTTGCAAATATTAGGTTTCAAAATATTGACCTAAAGGAATACATGGAATGTAATAGCACAACATTTTCAGAAAAAACCTTTTAGATTTCTGCCTCTCAAAAATGTGCAGCACCATCTTTCATGGGAGCACTTTACTCGCAGTTCTTGAAGCTTCTTATTCTTTTGTCTCCAATTTTGTTTCACTGAACTCTGCAATAACAACTCTAATAATACAAATAATAATAATAAAACTAATAATAATAACAATAATAATATAAATTGGTGCTATTGCTATTGATATTATCATTAATATGATCAGTGTACCATGTGTTCTAGCTTCTCACATTGCTATTATCCAATGTAATGGCACTCATTTTGCTGATATTTGCATGTTAAGTCACATTATGTTATATTAGTGACATTTGTGTGGCTCACTTTCTGGCTTGATATCCCCTCATTATGCTTTTGAAAGGCTGCTTGAGTTTCCATCGCAGACTGCAGTTTGGTTAGACCCATGATGATGCGCTACGTGTGTTGTGTTCTGGTCCATTTCTCAGATATGAAACTGTGCGTGAGATTTGGTTATGATTTTCATGTCTGAACGTTGAGGCCGGTGGGCTTTACCAGCTGTTTACAAAGCTTCGAGGCCGGTAGACATGCACTGAGCGCTGCAGATGGAAGTCGGTGTGTTACATTTACGCTGAGTGCTCTGTTGGAAAACCAACTTTAAGGTGTGCATGTGCTGTGCTGGATGCAAGTTAGAACGTCTGTTAAATATGATCATTTGGATGCAAGAGCGCGGCCAACCTTGTGGCTAGTGTTGTTGTGAGCTCAGTGATAGCCAGTTATAATGCCCAATGTGTGAAATTAAATGTACATGCCGGAGCGGGGATTTTTGTATCTCAAACACCTAGTATGATCATTAAATAATCCCCTATCATTTCCACCAATTACCCTTTACAGTGAAATTCAAGTGGGACTTCACAGGAATCGACAAAGCGATCAGGGGTCATATATACGACCTGCCAAATAGCGCCTTGCAAATTGCGTCGCATTTGCAAAGTGCTATTTGGCATGTACAACAGTGTGTTTAACACTGTTTAAGATTCCCAATGGGGTCGCAAATTGCGAGGCTCATGAATATTAATGAGCCTCTCACAATTTGCAAGCCCATTGGGATTGACCCCCCTCCCAGGTATGGTGGCCTGCTGTGCTCAGCAGACCACCATGTCTGGGAATGCTTTTAAATAAAGCAGCTTTTTTTTTTTTTAAATGCAGCCAGTTTTCCTTAAAGGAAAACGGGATGCATTTAAAAAAAAAAAAAATGAATCTTTTCGTTTCATTTTTTGACTGGGCAGGCCATGGTCCCTGGGACCACTGCCTGCCCTTAAAAAATAATATTGCAAGCATTTGCAAAGGGGAAGGGGTTTCCTGGGGACCCCTTCCCATTTGCAAATGCCTTACTACCTAATCCAAGTAGGTGGTAATTTGGGAGTGTTTTGCGAACACATTGGTACATAGCTTTGCGGTCGTTATTAGGAAGGGAACGCCCCTTCCTAATAGCGAGTCGCAAAACAGTATTTTGTGAGTCACAATTTATTTGCGACTCGCAAAATACTATTTGTACATGGGCCCATGATTTTTAGCATGCGCAAACCAAAAAAAGCATTTCCTATGAAAACAGCATTATAACTCTAACTATCCAGTGGCAACTGCCACTGGGTAAAACCTGACAGTGTGTGTGCATTTTTTTATAACATCTTTTTATTAGCATTTGAGTATACAATCAATATTTTTAACAGTACATTTTCGGCATGTAAGACATCTGTAAACGGTTATCAGTTTTCATGTATTTCTTAGAACCAGAATATAACATCAAGTAGCTTTCAAAGCACAGACCTGTGCATGTCTTTGCCATCAAAACGGTTTTTAAATGTAGGTCTCCAGTTAGAATCAGCCAGTAGCTTTTAGTTAAAGAAGGGACCTTAGCTCCAGTGCTATGTGTGTCTTACATGTGAATACAGTCTACTAGGAGAGAGGGGGCCACAGCATTTGGAAATATGTCTCATTATGCATCTCAAAGAGG
Organism: Triturus cristatus; assembly: GCF_964204655.1. Lineage (NCBI taxonomy): Eukaryota > Metazoa > Chordata > Amphibia > Caudata > Salamandridae > Triturus > Triturus cristatus. Next base: position 272,613,155 of record NC_140581.1, read on the forward strand.
AAATACCCCAGGAGGAAAGTAAAAACAACAAAGAAGTAAAAAGTGAAATAACAGTAAACAAAGTAACAATAAGGGTGGTGTGTCAGTTCGAGCTCTTATAGGGCATGTCTTGTGAGGTGGTGGGGGTCTAGTCCAGAAGTGGGCCCAAAGTTTAAGACCTAGGCATCCGCCCATTGGAGCTGCCTGGGTGACAATCCTGTCAGGCTTGGGTAGAATGGGGGGGGGGCGTTATAACTCGAGGGGTCGGTTTCCGAGCAATTCTTGCTCCTGCCCTACAAATCCATGTGACTAGTGTTATCTGAGTGTGAACTGGACTCGGCTTCTTCCTCTATGTGTTGGTATCTTTCAGTGTGTTTCCAGTTTTCTACGACCTCCCTCCAGGGTCCCACCATGGGGTGGCGTCTTAGCCCTCGAGCCTCTTCCCTAGCCAAGACCCGTACCTCCGCTCTTGCACAATGTGTCACATCTCTTTTCCAGCCAGCTATGGCAGGCCCTATTATCGAATTTCATGTTAATGCTTTTCTCCTTTTAGCCACAATTATGGCCAAATCTATACATCGGGTGCCCACTCTCCGCTTGGGTGGCCTTGGGAAGAGTCTTAGTATACAAGTCTCCATGGTGGGCTCGAGCGTGCGCCCTACGGCTATCCTTGTCCGCTCCACTACTTCACACCAAAATCCATTCACTATCGTACAGCTCCAAATCATATGAGTAAAATCAGCGTGGCTTGGGTTGCACCTTTGGCAGTTGCGTATTTCCCCACCAACTGTGACCCAAATCTTGTGAGGTTGTCATGCATGTCCTATGTGTATAGCTAAACTGCACATATTTGAACCTTGTGTTTCAGGGCACCTTTTTGTGCTATGCTAATATCTTTTTCCATTCCCCGTCTGATATTTCCCTATTCAGGGCAGTCACCCACTTAGCTCGTAATTTCTTAAGGGGGGCGCGTGATATCTGTTGCAATGCAGTTTAAAACCATTTTATTTGGTGACGTGCCCCACCCAGAGTAAGTGTGGATTGTAACAGTCTATGTGTCTTAGGTTCCTCCCCGTCCGCAGCTCCACAGTGTATGAAATGTGCGTGTCAGGGCTTCATATAGAAGGAACTGCCTCGGTTGCAGTCCAGTGCTCTCCACCAAGTCCCCCAGTGGAGCCAGCACTGACTGGTGATAACAGGCCCCTACACTCTCCAACCCTGCTGCAGTCCAATGGGACAACTGTTCAGAAGTGAATATCCTCATAGTGGCCTATCAGGGGCAGGACTGGTGCAAATAAGGGGGCCTTCGCCCGTATGGCTACACTGCGTCTCCAGCACTGCAACATCGTGGGTTGCAACAGGGACTGTTGGGGGATCACCACAGCTGAGTCCAACATTTTAGCTAATAGTAAGGGTGTGTGGTCCCCCGTGTCCGTCAGGTTGGTGCCTTCAGAGCCCATGCCTTCTATCTACTGTGCCAGCCACTATATTTGGGAGGCCAGGAGGTAGTGTTCGAAATTCGGCACCCCCAGTCCGCCTTCTTCAACTCAGCACCGCAGCGTTGTCAGGGACACCCTCTGGCGGCTCTAGTCCCATATGAGATCTCTGAGTATAGTATCTAACTGTCTGAACCATCTAGGGGGCACTACCAGGGCAGGTTGAGAAAGAAGTACAGTAGGCATGGTAGCACAACCATCCTTGACAGCGACATTCTTGCTATGATCGAGAGGCGTAAGGAGCACCAAACAGGGACGCAGGTTCTGAGGTATCTCAGGGCGCGTCCAAGATTTCCTTCTCTCATATCCTCCAGGGAGTGAAAGATATGGATCCCCAGATATTTAAAGGTGTGGGGGGCCCAGTTAAGGGTATGGAGGTAGGTCTGCTGGGCGGGAGATGACTGGCATCAGTGGGAACAGGTAGGTCTTACTTTTATTAACCTGTAGTCCGGAGACCCACTCAAACTTATCTAGCATATCCAGGGCTGAAGCGGTACCGGCCACGGCATCATTAAGATATATCAGGAGATCATCCGCATATAGGGAGATAACATGTGTGTGGTCACCAATTGTCACCCCCAGCCCGTCTCCTCCCCAGCGGAATAAGGCTGCCAGTGGCTCTATTGCCAAAGCAAACAGGAGGGGCGACAGCAGGCTCCCTGCCGTGTACCACGGAAGTTACAGTATTGCGTGGAGACCACCCTTCCCGTCCTGACCCTGGCAGTAGGCTGCTCGTAGAGCAACTGGACCCATTTTACCCACTCCTCACCAAGACCCATGAGTCGCATTGTGTCAAATAAAAAGTCCCAACAAATCATATCATTTGCTTTTTCTAGGTCTATTGCATCGTAGGGTGGTATAACACGTAGTAAAGTCTACGTTAGTTACAAGAAGTGTTTCTCATCGGAATGAAGCCGCTCTGGTCCATGTGGACTGGCGTGCACATATGAGGGAGCAGGCGCTGTGCCAGTAGCTTACTGAGGATTTTGAAATCAATGTTGGGCATGGAGAGAGGGCAGTAATCCCGAACCTGCGGACCTTCTAGCTTGGTTTTAGGAAGCTGGACTACCAGTGCATTCCTGACAGACTCAGGGAGATGTTAGCCACAGTGATTCTGCATATACAGTCGTCAGGCGGGGGGCTAATTTTGAAGCATACGCAGAGTGATATTCTGCCGGCAGCCCATCCGGGCCAGGGGTTTTGCCCGTGGCCATGTTTTTAATAGTCACTCATATTTCGAGAAGTTCAGTGGGGCCGCCCAATCCTGCCACATTCTGTTGGTCCAAGCGCTTAAGCGACGCCAGAAACAGAAAGATTCTCAGTTCGTCCTGTGGCACATGGGGGTGCATTATACAGTGTTGCATAGTATTCGCGGAATAGTGTATTAATGGCCTCTGGGTCATGAACGGATTGGTTCATTTAGGTTCGGATGTGAGTGATTGGGGAGCCTCTGATTTCGGGTTTGATCAACCATGCTAAGACCTGTCCCGGCTTGCCCTCCTCCTACTGCACCTTAGCAAGGCATCCCTTATAGTCATAGCACCTCTGTTTCTCAAGAGCTAGTTGGTATAACTATTATGTATCTCTCAAGCATTGATGTTGTATTGCGTCCTGCCCTTGTGCATTATCCAACCCATGCAGCTGGTCCTCTAGTTGTCTGACTTCTTGGTGCAGCTCACGCTGTGCTCCCACAGATTGCCCCAGGCAGAACCCTCTCATCACCACCTGGAAGGCTTCCCATTCTGTCACCACCATGGTCGCTGTGTGTGTGTTAATGTCAAAGTACGCATCTATGGATGATCCCAAGATCTCCCTAAAGCAGTTGTCTTCCAACATATTTGTGTCGAGGTGACACAGCTGGACTAGAGGATGTCTTCCTACTGGTTGTATAGTTAGCACTAGGGTCTATGGTCCGATAAAGTGCGCCCAAGATATTGTATAATGAAGAATCGCTTGCCCCTATTTGGGTGTACAGAGAAACTTATCTATCCATGTGTGTAACTGATGTATAGGTGAGTCTGTATCCGATCCTCCAGAGGGTGAGCCATCCTCTGGTGCTGACCTCCTGGGCTGCATGATGTCAGCTACTGCTTGTAGGGAAGCTTCCCTCTCTCAGTCCGTTTGGGATGGATTCGGGTGAGTAATTGTTTTTCTTTCTAGTCTCTTTCGAGCCCTCCTTTTGGGAAGGAGTTTTTGGCTCCCATTCGGGCAGCCCGAGCTCAGGGGGGGGGCTCCTGACATAGGCTTCAAGCCACTCCCATGTTCTCTCAGGGTCTTCACAAAAGTGGGTCTTCCCGTCCAGTACTATACGAAGGTTATCCGGGAACATGAGGGAATATTGCAAGCCTTCCTGGTGCAGGGCTGTCTTCACCTCCAGGACGGAGGCCCTTCGTTGCTGCACTTCCAGGGTGTAATCTGGGAAGAAAGACACCTTGCTATTATTGATCACACTCTTCCACTTTTTTATTCAATGTTCGTTGCGCTGGCTGCAGGTCTGCAATGGATGTTTCAGTTACCCCCACTCTCTCCACCAGTTTCCGGTGTTCCTCCCACAGCAGTCCAAGGCCAACACAGACTGTGCTAATGTCTTGGTGGAGTGTAGACTCTGTATCTGCTATGGCCTCCAGGATTGTTGCCAGCTGTTGCTGGATCGGGTCTAATTCTGACTGGGCTCCCAGTTGCTGGGCAGCCGCATCTTCTTCATGGTCTGCCGCCGGGCCTGTCATTCTCTCCAAGAGTTTACCCATCGTTGCTCCCACTGAAAACCCAGGTAGTCGGGAGCTTATCCTTGACTGGCGTGGGTTGGGGCAGCAGACTGTTGTGATGATTGCGCTGTCTACCTGGGCCCGGCTCACCTCCTAGTTCTCATTTAGGCCTTACTGGGACCAATGTCCTCTGCCCCGAAACCCAATGTCCTCTCCCCCCTATCTTCACCACTCCCGGCGGGGAAAGAAGTCCCTATACAGCCTCTCCACCGCTCAGTGATTCCGGCCACAGGGCAAGTCGCACAGGGTGCAACACAGAACAGACGGACCGGCTCGGGATTATGGGCTCACGCTTCTGCCATCCTCAATCCCAGGCTCTTCTGCAGCATTCCGCACTCTGCCTGAGTTTTGCAGGTGCCCCGGGAGGGTTCCCACGATGTGGAGGGGTGCCCAAGAGTCGAAACTGATGGTCAGTGGTGGTGACACAGGGGACCGCCACTGGTCCCGCCTCGCCGGCCCGATTATGTACTGAACGGATACAGCAAGGCCTTAACTCGGGTCCCCACCAACTAGTAAGGATTTATTGGTAGAAGCTTGCTTCAAGGATGGGCGTGCAAGTGTGAACTAAATTCAGCACTGTGAATTAGGGGAAAGAATTCATAGTGGAGACCATTTTTCTGTGAAATACTCACTTTGAAACCATATATTCACACATGTGTGTGTACTTTTGTGATAAAAAATAATCTATTGTTATTGATCTATTAATTTCAATTAGAAAAATAAACCTATTTAAAAACTAAATTCATCTTTTAATTAATTAGGTACATACATGTTATTCAGGTTTATTACAAATTAAACAAAAATGAAGAAATATTTGTGAGTGAAGGTAATTTAATTTGTAATTTATTGTTTATAAAGAAATATTTGTGAGTGAAGGTAAATTACTTTGTAATTTATTGTTTATAAATTAATATTTAGAAACTAAATTCATATAATTTCAGTATCGTCTTTTTCAAATTTCATTTGAAGAGTTAATGTGCTGTAACATTTTTATTTTATTAGTTCTAAGTTAATATTCTTTATTTTACATTAATTTATATTTATATTTGAGGTCTACATATATATTTAACGATGTTTTAAATATGCAAAGATTATTACATTTTGATATCCTTTTACTTAAGGGGATATCTCCACTTGGGTGACAGAGATCTCCACCAACACCTACGCAAATGGGGACCGGCGGAGGAGTGGCGGTTACGACTAGTGCACACAGATGAGAACGCAGAGAGAGACACTTGGAGATATGGGGTGATATGTGCCAATGTTTGGGACGAAGGGCCACAGTCTGCTGTGTCTCCTGAGCACACACCGGATGTGGGCTCGATGGCGCCCACAGCGGACACATAGAAATGGTCCCCAGCATTTTCGATTGTATATCTGCACTTGTCTGTGACTGTTGGGGATTGAAAGGCAGACCCCTTGGGTTCAGCTTTGGTGCTCCTTGAGCTCTTTTTGCTTTCTTTTGCCATTTTTAAAGCTGTATAAGTCATGGGGAAGATGGAAATGGGTGACAAACACACGCAGGCGGGCACCAACAGGCTTCCAACCTACTATCGTGATTGGACAATGAGCTGTTGTGTTACTTCCATATTTAGAGAATGCATTCTGAAGCCATCAGCAGTGGGTGCCATTCACATGTAAGTGTGGAAGAACGGTGATGAGGACTGACGTATATAGCCCTGGGCATCTGCAATAGGAAAGTAGTGTTTACCCCATTCCCTTCTTTGAGGGCACCAAACTTGAATGTGTGAGGTCCCTAGATTGGTGTACTCCACGTGGCCAACCCTAAATAGTGAAAAACTATTAATATCTTTTGATTATTTCCTGTGTGTAAATCTCCAAGTCTGATGCACTTCCGCCCTTCTATGGTGCTGTATAGGCTACTTGAAAAACCCACGGGATCTGGTCATATAATACCTTGTAGACAAGGGCCCCATAAAACTCAGAACAGCTGGAATAGAGTGGAACATCAACCAGCTGTACTCAGGGTGGTAAGCTTGCAACACGGCAAATTCCACAAACTGTTTACACATATCCAGACTCGCTTTGGGGAAACTGCAAGATATATGTACAAGAAGGAAGAAACCTTTCCATTGACAATATCTATATCTATAACACGTTATTTTAGATCCTTGACCTGGAACATAACATGGTAGCAAGGAACAGGAAATAAAGGCAAAACAGCTTTGAATGAAAACACACCATCCTGTGTTGGGACAGAACTCTACCAATTCCAGCAATAGATCTGGCTCAGAGAAGCCAGATTAAGTCACAAGAGTCACTCATCTGAGATTATCTTGATCTAAAGGACTTTCAACTATAAATAGGGCTTATTTACGAGTGGCCCCAGTCACATGTGATGATCGTCGCATAGGATAAAATCTGACAAGGTGTTTGGTATTTATCAGATGCAATGATCATCATATTTCGAGTTTTTGAGGAACAACATGTGCATTTGGATGTGCACCACAGCAAAACCTACATGTTACAGTAAATACAGCTCTGTTTTTCCCTGTTAAAATGTATCACGTTTGACCTGGCAAAATTTAACAAAGGGTGACATACTTATAAGTGGGCCTTAGAAGCGCCTACAGATCAAATACTTTCAATAATAGGAACGTGCTAGATTTTAATTTCCACAGTTATACTTTTATTATTGGGTAAAAGGGGACACTCATAGAGGAAGTTGGCAACTAAAGCATTATGGGCAAGATGTATGAAGGTGAATGTTTGCTATTACCAAATAGCACATCTTTGTCATTTGCTATTTGGTAATTGCAATCAGAAATGTACAAATGTGTGTTTAACACATTTTGCGAATCCTAGTGGGTCGCAAATAGACCTACCTTATGAATACTAATGAGGTCGGTCTTGGTTGTCGACCTTTTAGGAATCGCAAAAATCACAGGGATCGTGGTCTGTTGGGGTCAGCAGACCACCATGTCTGTGACTGCTTTTCCATAAAGCACATTTTTTATTTTGAAATGCATCCCGTTTTCCTTAAAGAAAAATGGGCTGCGTTTCAAAAAGAAAAATGAAAAGTTTTCTTTTAATTTTTAGGTCGAGCCTGGGCAGCGCATGCGCTGCTGCATGGCATGCAGTATTGATGTATGGCTTTGAAGCCCCGCCCATGTTTTTAATTGGCTTGTGTAGTTGTCCTTCATAAATACTGGCTTCCGAGTCGTTATTAGGCTTGTTAGTCCCTCCTTGGTACCGCCTTGTCTGCATTTGTTACCTCCATAACGACTGGACCTTTAACTAGTTTTGTTACACAGTCTGCTTTATCTTGGCTGTGAGCGCTATTTTGTTTAATGATTTGCCTCAATTCCAGCCACTAGGTCGCAGCATGCCACCCTCTTTTATTTTATTTACTAATGGCGGTCCTTTTTAACTATATCAGCCGCATTTCTTTATTTATTTATTTTAGCAGCACGGTCTATGTTAAGTATAGCGGCTGCTCTTACTTTTTTTTTTTTTTTACGTTTTCAAATTCATGAATGCTGCACCCCTTTCTTTAGACAAGCTGTGTCTAAAGAAGGGTTTGCGGACACTGATAAAGTGAAAGCACGGCATCAGATTCCCGACCCATTGACATTACTCATAAGCATAAGAAGGACATGCAGTAGCCTCGAAACCCTGTCTGACTCATATACCCCGAAATATAAGAAAACTACCCCAGTTAGTCCTCCCCAGTTAGAATTCAATATCATAACCAGTAGTTAACACACTGGCAACAAAAGGGAAGGAGATATTTCTTCATGTGAAAGGACATGCAAGGTCGGGTGACATCGTTTATGGCAGCAATTATACTATGTATTAGAAAACGCTCAAACTGGAGATGTGATCATGGTTCAGCAGATCGGAAGCACATGTAACAATGCTAATTCACATGTACATTCATGCAATGTGTTTCTCTTAAGAAAATGTTAATAAAAATACTTGGCAAAAAAAAAAAGTGAAAGCACGGCATGAGCGCTTTTACACAAAAAATATTTGTTTGTCAACTTAATAGATGTCTTTTTTGTCACAGCGCCCCTTGTTGCGGTTTCACTTTAAGGTTGGCCACCCCCTTTCTATAGGCACTGGTAAACAAAAAAATATTTCCAATGAAATAGGTCTCGCATTTGCGAGAGTTTAAGCTATTGCATTGCCAATAGCTCAAACTCTCGTAAATGTAACACCTATGGCATTGAAAATGCTTATTTAAGAATAGACCACTGGACCACTGCCTGCTCATAAGAAATGTGTTTGCAAACATTCACAAATGGAAAAGGGTCCCTTAGTGAATGGGTTACCACCTACTTGAAGTATGAGGTAAAATGTGAATGTTTTGCGACCATATTTCGGTCGCAAAACATTTACACATACCGTTCGGTATTAGGAAGGGACAGGTCGCAAAACATTTACACATACCGTTCGGTATTAGGAAGGGACAATCTAAACACACCCCTTCCTAATACCGATTCGTAACCCCAATTTGCGATGCAGTAACAGGTTACCGAATTGCAAATTGGACCTTAGTACCTTTAAAAATGCCTTTTTGCGTTCATGGGCCTATTCTACGAATCTGGCTGTTTGGGAACGATAAAAAAGTTGTACATATGGCCCTATGTACTAAAGCTTAAGGGGCAGTTAATTACATTAATCTGCATCTGTTTTCAAGTCGAGAAGATTAGTCCATCATTCCTCAAGTTAAAACACCCGAATCAAATTACAACTGCTATGGTACTGTGACTCAGTGCAGGCTCTTTTTTTATTTACAATATGTTTTATAGGTCAATGATGGACTGAGACAAAGCAAGGCCATGCTAACACATGCAGTTTATATTATCAGGATTTGTTTTCAACATGCCATCTCTGCAACTTATAAATGCATCTTTAGGGTGCCTGAAAGTATTGGCTGTAATTCCAAAGTGAATCACTGTGATTCTCCTTTGAGTTTTTTGCTGACATCTCAAAAATTATGCTCTAGCACCAGAATTATCATATGAGTAAAATAAAAATTGTTTGTGACCTACAGCAGACATGGCACGGCTTCTTGTACAGTACATAATAAAATGAAGGCCTGCCACTGAAAACATTATTAAACAAGCTATTATGTTAATACATTTTGTACATGTTTGTGATTATGGAACCTACAATTACTACAATTAGGAAACGTGCAATTCCTTCTTATAAAAATAATTATGCTGTAAAACACAGGGCACAATGCTGCTATTTTAGTTGCAGCTATTAAAGCAACTGTTTAGCATTTGAACATCTCTGGCAAGAGACCCTTGCATTGTTTATTGAGGGACCGAAACGGCGCTCTGAGAAAATATGCAAATTTCTTTTGGCTGGGCGAGTCGCAACTTCAAGGTTGAAGCTCTGAATAGAAGAAAGTCTTTTACATCGCTGCGGCTCCCTGGGTAGAAAATCAATCCATATTGGCTGGGATGATTTAAAATCAGAAGCATCCGCTATTATAGTAGCTTGGTGTTTTCAGCAGGAGAGGCGACATTTCAGAAGCCCTTCTTTGCCTCACAGCAGCCCATAAAACAGACATCGCCAATGATGCGACGGGTAACAGGCTGTCATTGTGCTCGCGCGCTCTCATGCGGAATGGAAGGCCTCTGCTGAGTGGTCGGCCACTTCCGCTTCTCCTGAGAGACGGGTCGCTCAGGGGTCTGGTTTGAGACCGCACACTGCGAGCATTGTGTGCCCTGCCGGCAGGGGACCGCTACAAAGGAAATCTTTTCAAAGCAAAATGATTTTGTCACCTGTGTGACACATGGACTCAGCTGCCTCCGAGGCAAAGAGCGGCAACCTTCCCTTCAAGCTCACCAGCGTGTAGGTCAGGGGGCACATCTGGCAGAAAAGGGCTGTCGGCTGAATGACTTCATTGCGAAAAGCCCCTTCTCAGGAACACATTTCTGCAAATCGAATGAATACCTTTTCGTAAGTTTGTACGTATCACAGTGAGTGCCCCCTACAAAAGTATTGTATTTTTATTGTATTTTAGTTACTTTTATTATACATGCCAACATTTTTTAAAAGGTTAGAGGGAGATAAAAATAAATGATAATAATTTGAAGAATGTACTTCCTCATTTACTTCTATCAAAGCATAGACATTTTCAGGCAGAAGATAGCCAAAATAAAGCCATTTTCTGACTTAAAAAATCAGGAGTCTACCACCTCCATCGGGTCTATTGGCATGTATGTTTTATATAGCAACGATAAACCAAACATTGTGGACAGTAGTAAATACCTGAGTAGCTTTCTAGACAAGAGACTTAACCTATTAAAAACGCTGCAATGGCTACAAGTGTATGATATCAACTCAAAACACTCTGGTGCGGCAGACAATTCATTCTTGACCAGGATCTAAAGTCAGTAGTAAGGGCACTGATATTTTCTAAATTAGAAATGAGACTATGGGAATTCTCTCTTCAAAGGCCTTCCCATTGTCCATGCAAACCTCCCCCCCCCACACACACAAACAACGTGAGCGGTGGTAAATGCTGCTCTTCATTTTGTTTCAGGATGCAAGAAATTCTACAACTTTGTTCTGGTCCTAACACCACTTTAATGGCTCCCGCAAAACCTAGAGCCCACTACAGAAAGACCCAGCACCCCTCTTAAAGTCCTACATGTGTCTGTTCCCCCTTAACGGAAAACTGAAACTCTCTGGTCACCAATGAAGAACAAGAAATGCTAATATCCTTCTTGTTGATCCTCCTACATTAAAAAAAAGAAAGATATATGAAGGGATCATTCTCGAGCAGCACCAGAAAAATCTGGAACTTGCTTCCTCCGAATCTCTACACCACTGCATGTCTTTCAATCTTTAAAAAGGAGTCTCAAATTCTCTTGTTCCATAGACATTTCTTTTTTGTCCTCATATCACGAAGAACACCTCATGTGGCCATTAACGGGGGTACATAGATAACACCCACACGGGTGCTCTGCAGCCAGGTGGCATTCCACTAAACAATTCACTCTTACGTATGCTTGGACCTGACCCAGCACTTTATAAGAGAACCTTGGTATAATTATCAGACTATTAGAACCTGTCACTCCTTCTGCCATGATTTGAATGGCTCCCACAGTGTCTCCCTTTTGCAATTATAGTTCACTTTATTCAATCTACACACATAAGCGACCAATGTCAACCACTCCTTCACTGACAGGGGTTTGGCATTTATCCATCTTTTGCAGATTTCCCTTATACTCAACATCACTAGATAGAATCACTATGCCCTTTGGTCTATATTAAGGACCATCTTGAGTTTGGCACCTTAATCAACTTATTGCCAATAGGGGAACAGACCTGGGTATGTCACGAACATGTGCATATCATTAGCCCCCTCCTCCTTCAGTCCGCACCTTGCAAATTTATGCTCCATGTACTCTTAAATTTTGTCATTTCCGTTGGAGTCAACGGGCCTCTATAAAGAGTAAAAAGATGGTTCCTTCTTAAGGAAGCAGATCTCACTGTAGCATACAACAATTTCAAAGATACTTTTTAAAATTTACTTTTCCAACTTGCAGACATCATTGCATATAGTACTTTAACATTTTTGTTGCATATCGTTAATGTCTTTGTACATCTGAATGTCATACAAGCAACTGGTAACAATATCACCTTGCAGACCACTTATTGCATTTCTTCCCATGAGGTACATATAGAGAGTCCTGTGAAGACAGATGTCTCATGTTAGAGTAATTCACATTTCTATCTCAGGGTTTCAGTAATGCACATTGACAGTTTGGGTATATGTAGACATATTCGTAATTTCCATTTTGCCCCATATTAGGTCGATATCCCAATTGCCCCACCCAATCTTCTTCTACTTGACAATGAGTTTTAATCAGAGTGTTCTCTCAGGTATTCCAACAGTGGTTCCCAGATTTCTCTGGGGCGGGACGAGGCGGGGAGCAATTCCGCAAAGCATGTCAGTTGATCCTTACAATAAATGAAGTCAGACAACCAGTCCTTGAATTTAGGGGCACGCCCCATAGCCCATTTGCACGCCACTTTGCACTCGGCAAGTAGGAGTCCCAGTGCTATGAGTTTTTTATGCGGTGTTTGTATATCAGCTGTATAGCCTAAGAGCGCAATGAGAGGGGAATTGGGAATGAGTGTTCCAGCCATGGCTGACAGTGCAGTTCCTACTTCTTGCCAGTACTTGTGGACCTCGCCGCATTGCCATGCAAGGTGTAGAAAGCCCGCTCCCTCTGCACGGCACCTCTCAGAGCGGTCATCCTCCTTCAGTTTATATTTGCAGGGGCACGCGGGTGTATAGTAAGTTCTGTGTAGGAATTTAAAATGTATTATTCTTAACCGGCTGCTCGCCCTGATGGCTTGTCAGTGAGTGGAACAGATAGATCTCGGTCCCATGCCTCCCTGTATCCCTGTAATTGTTGTGGTGTTTTGACCAACGCTGTGCGATAGATGCTGGATACCGCATGTGAAGGTCCTGTCATTTTCAATAAAGTGTGTAGCGTCTCCATCGTGGCAGGCTCTAGTGGGAATTCAGGGACATTGGTCTTGACCTCGTGTCTTAAGCGCAAGTATAGAAACACCTCTAGCGGAGTAGTAGTTTCTCCTGTCAAGAGTGTCTGTCTATCCTTAAACGTACCTTCGTAGTATAAATCTCCCCAAGTCTGAAGGTTCCTTTTGCGGAGCATTTCCCGGCATACGGCCTCCTGAGTGACTGGTAAAGTTGGGAGGTGTGCTAATGGTCTCAGCGGGGAGTATAGCATGGGTTTGCGTACTATTCTATCTATGCCTTCCCAGGCCCTATTGGTACAAGTGACCTTGTGATGTGAGACTCCCTCACCAGGGACGCGCGTCTCCAGGAGTGCATTGAGAGGTGTGGGCGCCATGTATCCATGCTCTATGGCGAGATGTGGCTTGAATGGTGGTGGGCTGAGCCAGTACACAGCATATTGTGCTGGGGCACTGAGATAATATAGTTCCATATCTGGAGCTTCGAATCCGCAGTTGGTGAATGGCTGCATCATGGTTCGCCAACTCACTTGAGGCTGTTTCCTCCCCAAGCAAGCCTGATAAGCAATAAGCTAAGTGTGTGGAAAAAAGGGCGTCCCGGTTAATTGGGTATGTTTATAAAGAGATATAAGAGTTTGGGTAATATAATCATTTTCATAAAGGCCACTCTGCTAGCCAGTGAGAGGGGCAAAGTGATCCATCGCAACACCCAATCGGTGATTGTTTCCATAGCTGTGCCATAATTAGCGCAAAGTGCTTCTTCTCTGTTCCGGGTAATCACCACACCTAGGTATTCAATTTCAGACTCACACCATTGCACTGGAAATTCCAAAGGGAATATTGCTGTGTTGGGTGTGAGGGGGATATTTGTGATTTGCCCAGTTTATGCTTATCCCGGAGAGATTCCCAAACCTAATGAACTCCCGTAGAATGGGATTTAAGCTAATCTGTGGTTCCCTTAAGTATAGGGTGATGCCATCAGCATATAGTGACACTAATATCTGTTGTGTAGGGTACTGTATTGCATATTATCTATGGTGCTGTCTTAATTTAGCCGCTAAGGGCTATATGGCCAGGGCAAAAAGTAACAGGGATAAGGGGCATCCCTGTCGGGTAACTCTGGTGATGGGAATCGGGGCGGACTATAAACCGTTAATCTGTATGGTGGCCTCTGTTTGGGAGTGTAATAATTGGTCAATGTAGCACTTGTAGAAGTCTACAGGAAGCCCATCCGGCCCGGGAGCCTACCCGGAAGGTAGGCCCATTATAGCAGCGCAGATTTCATCTTGTACGATATCGGCTGATAAGAATTCTCTGTGGAAGGCTACCTGTGGGTGTGATACAAACTTGCGTAATTGTCCGTGAAGGTGTCAAGTATCTCCTGTGAGTCTATATGCCGCTTTCCCTCATCGTCTACTATCTCTAGGACCTGATTAGCAAATCTAGGAGGTCTCCTTGCTTCAGCTAGGGCCCTGCCAAGGCGTTCACCTTCCCCAGATGCCCGTGCAGTGTGGTATTCAGAGAGAAACTTAGATTCACGATCTGCTTCAGCTGTAGTAGTGCTTTGAGCTGCGCTTTCATTTTAGGGTTGGGATCATTAGTTAGGCTCTCCTCTGTTTGTTCAATGCATTTTTCTATGGATTGCAAGATCCCCCTAATGGGACGCAATATACCTCCGTTCTGGGCTATGCATGTCCCTCGAATTGTAACTTTGAAGCTTTCCCAAACGCTCATAAGTGTTGGAACGCTATTCTGGTTTCAGGGGAAAAATTCCTCAATTTCCTGTCGCACCTCCTCGCAGAAAGCACTATCGAGTAGGGTAGTGGGTTGTAATCTCCAGGATATGTACGGGGATTCTCTGCATGGCAGGGTTAATATCAGAACCACAAGGGAGTGATCAGAGAATGTGCGTGGCAGGTGTTTCACTGTGCGGAGTCATGTGTTCAAGCCTTTGGAAAGCAGCCATAAATATATTCTGGACCAGGTAGAGTGTACACTGGAGTGGAAGGTACCCTCCCTATGTGATGGGTGTAGAGTTTGCCACACATCAAATAGTTGGTGATCTGCGATAATGTCTGCTAGTTGTTTAGTTGCCTGTGTGTGTAATGGCGTTAATGCTTGCAAGCAGTCAGTGAATGGATCTGGCGCTATATTGAAGTCTCCCCCCATATGATGAAGGTTGAGCCTATCTCTAGGATGTGCCCCCATAGTCTGCTAAAAAATGCTGCGTCATCAGATTTTGGGCCGTAGCAGCGGACCATAGTCACCATGTGATCTACGAATCTACCATACATTATGCTATATCTGCCCAGTGGGTCCTGGAGCTCTCCCATTGGACAGTATCTGACGCCGGCCTTTACCAAGATAGCAGTGCCTCTGGCATATGTAGAGTGCGACAAGAAGCAGCTGTGTGCTGCACAGCATTTTCCAAAAGATGGTACCTTTTTGGGATCAAGATGTGTTTCTTGGAGCATGGCCACTTGTATTTGGTACCTGTCCAAGTAGCCCAGAATTTGTCTGCGCTTATGGAGATCGCGTAGTCTGCACATGTTACGTATTAAGAAATTGTATGTGAGTACTGCATTTACGTTTGTCTTAGTTTTGGCGTCTGTTTTATCTCCGGTCATGCTTGTGCTGTGGAGATTGTTGCTTCAGGGAAATGCAAAGTGGCATGAGTGTATGCATTACAGTGTAGACATCTGTAAACATAACTGGGGGTGTGACTAGCTCGGGTGATGGATGAGTCTAGGTGTGGGAATGTCCTTCAGTTCTAAGTCATTAATTCCACCCAGGGTATCTCATCGTTTAACCCCTCTGTGTTGCTCTTCAATCTGTGGACCCAGCGTTGTTCCTGCCTAAATAATGTACTGTTTGTCCATTTAGGATTAGATTCAATAATTGCCCATCTTATACTCTCTGGGTTGGGATTTTTTTCGGAGAAGTGGCTCAGTAATTTGCTATTAGTTTCTCTGCAACATATGGTGCTTTTGTGCTCCCCTATCCTAATCTTGACCGGTCTTGTGGTCTTACCCACATATCTCTTGCCATGGCAGAAATGTTGAGCTTCATAATCACATCACCCAGTCCCAGTCCCAGAACTAAGACCTGGATCATTATGAGGTCACCCACATTATACATTTGACCACTCTAACTACCAGTACATTGATTAGTACTAGGCTTCTCTGAAATCTTTAGCCTAGATCAGATAAATTACATTGACAGTAACAACAGGCGGTACAGTGTGCCATCTGCAGTTCAATCGGACCTCCGCAATTTTAATTTTATTTCTTACATGAGTCACCAGACTCTGAATCTTAATTTCTTTTTACACATTTTGAAACAACCTCAAAACCCTTTTTTCCGCTGGGTCAATACCAGCTCTATATCATTTAGGAGCATTATAGGACTTTCTAAGACCACCTTATGGCATCTGAACACCGTTCCAATATGGGCACCATTCCTATCCAATAGGCTGTAGTATCAGCCGTGCAATCCACACCCATCCTCGACGTACCGTGCCAACTGGAACGTCAATTCCGCCTATTGGCACGTCAGTTCTGCCCGTCTTCAGCCCGGGTACTATAACTCGGCACCCGGGTCTTACCAGTCAGTACCGGCAACTTATTGACGGACGGGCGTCGATGGGGGCGAGCGAATGTAAGTGTCTTCCCGCTGTCTCCAACCTAGGATCTGAGGTAAAGGGTACTCTAACAACGAAGGGCAGATGTGAGTCTTACCAACTGACTATTATATCCTGTCTTTTATACATCCACAGATACTCACCCTCATAACCACTGTGAGCCCCGACGTGCCCCACCATTCTGAATCTATGGGGTAGGCGGTCATATGTGTTCACGATTGTTACGTGTGTGATATGTGTGTGATACCATGCCCAACAACATTGGCGCCACAATTGTTTTATATTTTAGACAAAAGCCGTGGGCATATGACACATCGGTCTAAGCTTTCAAGCGCCCAGTTCATGATAGTGGCTCTGCGTGTAACCAGCTGAGCACTGATTTTGATTGCGATTTTTAGTCACGTATGAGTTATCTGCATGCGATACTCTCACCGCACCTGAACATTGCGGCTCATGAATTACCAATAACATGCATGTCAGTGGAGCCATATTTTGAATGATTTTACCGACACCATAATAATAATAACTCTAACCCTCTAAACCAGTAGGGTCACGTTTCAGAGATGTATGTGCCAGACACCCCACGCCTCAGGCTGAGTGCAGCCAGCTGATATCGTCACCATACCTGTGTGAACATCACCACACGGGGCACAGCTGCACACTAAACTTGGTATTGATCACTACTTGGCAGTTTGTCTACCAGAGCATATCTCACAAAGCATGCACTCCAGTATGCTTGTGGATTTGAATGTCAGGCTATGAGTACATTTGAGTCCAGTGATTGCCAACATTAACATGTGTTCCCCATGTTATCTTATATGTCTGTATGTCTCTCTCTCTCTCTCTTTTATTTCACCAGGTTGGGTAAAGAAACTTGAACTACATGTTACTACTAGCGCAGAGACGCATCAACACCTGATTATAGGTACAGCAGGTACACAGGGTGTTGCTCCCCTGATTCCTGATCACTTTTTCTTGTATTTTCTACTTCACGGTCCTGACGAAGCACCCCTGGATCCCTTATGGACCAACATGTTGACCCTATTTTTCTTTGTCACACACTCACACGGATTCTGAGAGCAGCGGGAAGACATTTATCCCCCTCTACCTTTGTTTTCAAGAGGTGCTCCACATCCAGCTTGTTTTTAGCATTACCATCCGAACCCCCGAAAAAAACTAGGTTCTGGGTACCGTTTGGTAATTTTAACTCACTCACTCACTGTCCAAGGCCCACAAACCCACATGCACAACTACGGCGTCTCCTTAAAAGATCTCAGATAAAGAGCCCTCTCGCGGGGCCCGTGGAGGACAGCAGCGCCACCCCCACGAGGAGCAACGCCCGATGATGAAGCATGACACTTGCAAGGGTGTGTGAGGGCACTATATCCAAAAGGAGGAATTCCCCCATCATTCTAGACAACCCAACTCTATCGAGATAGACCACTTTTACACCTCTTCTTCAACCAGAATAGGTTGCTACTGTCTCTGCCTTCAGGAACAGTTACCCCTTAGTGAATAATACGTTAGTCTTTGGGAGCAATGGTACGGGACCTGCCTTTTTTCTAATAGCTCCCGTCCCCCTCTCAACAGTGTGTTGTGAGGGCATCTACACTCTCCGCTAGATAGCGGGTGTGCCCGGGAAGTCATTCTAAGAGAGACTAGGTCATCGCCCACACCCGCCTCTTCTGTGTTGGTTCAAGTTTAGAAGATGGCTGTCTGTCCCAGTAACAGTTCAGTTCTACGCCTCAGGGAACTACTCTGGGTGAGGCGTGTCAGTTCAGCATGAACATGGATGGGCATTACCTTTGTGTATTTCTTCAGTCTTCTTTGCGGACAGGGGACAAACGCCTTGAGGAAGACTCATCATCTCGTGCAGAAGGTGACTGCCACTTCAGGTTGTTTAAGAAGTCCTGAATCTGCTGTGGGGAGTTGAAGATGTGCGTCTTTACTCGGTGTGGGACACAAAGTCTTGCAGGGTTGGAGTTTTCGCTTGACTGGCAGGAATTTCCTCCATGACTCCTGCACCGCTATTGTGAAGTCCACAAACCTTGATACTTTATTCCCTTCATATATTAGCTCCTATTTTTCTCTGGCCAACCTTAGTATTGTGTCGCGATCTTTGTAATCGAGAATCCTAGTCAGGATGGAGTGCAGGGGGCACCCGGTGGCGGTCTGGACGTTAGTGATCGGTAGGCTATCTCCACTACTAAGACCTTTGAAAGCGCCTCTGTCCCAAATAATTCCACCAGCATCTTCCCTACGCAGTTTTCCATGCAACCTGTAGCAGTAGATTCAGGGACCCCCTTTATGGGGATATTTTTCCGGCGCAAATGCGCCTCCAGATTTTTGTTTTTGGCAGCTATAATTTTAAGCACCTTTTCCATGTCTTGGAGGTGTTCTCGGCTTACAGAAGAATTGTCTTCTAGGGTGGAGAATCGTTGCTTGGTTTCAGCAATGCGGCCATCATGTTTCTCCATTCTTTGCGTGATGAAGTCCATCCCCATATTCATTGCATCCATATTGGATTCGATGGAGGTGAGACTGTTTCGCACTTTGATCAATAGTGATTTTATATCCGCATCTTGTGTATCACCAACCGTGGTGATGTCAACTTCACGTTGTTCTCCGTCCCCTGGCTCATTGGGTCCTGTTTTTTTCCGGTGAACTGTAGCTTGCTCTGTTTTCCATCGGTGCAACCCATGATGACCTCCTTTTCAATCTCTTGAATGTATTCCGTTTGATGCTCTGAGAGTTTAGGGTGTTTGCTCACGTCGTGCTTCTTCCAGCTAATTGCAGACACGCCGCTACATTCCACAGGTTCGGGGCGCGTCTGCCCGTGGGTTCAGATCAGGAGTTGGCTAGCCCCGAGTTTGTCTCTATCTTAACCCAGGCCGCAGCGTTTGTGCTCCCGCTGGGAGTTCCTCTCATCAATGTAGTCTGTATATGGGCCAGAGGTCATATTGTGTGCTTTGTCGGGTACTTCCAGGCAGGCCCCATGGCAATCTAGAGTCACCCCGTGGTTGAATTTGGGGGGCGGGGGGACCGTCTTTGCCTTGTCCCAGCTGCTTGAAATGTCCGCCAGTGCCCTGTGCTTCTATTATCTCGATCTCGGGCCTGAGCTCTCGTGTGTGGATTAGATGATGGGGGGTACAACGCTCACCTATGTGGCGGCACAATTTACAGCGTTAGTGAAGCTCGTGGGGCTTTTGTGTGCCGGTATGGCTCGTGGATGGGCCACCCGAGTGACTCTTGGCATGCGCTTACCCAACTTGGATTGCCTCGGCTCTCCCTAGCAGGCACCACGACTCCTTCTGATGTCCTCGGGGCCTTCTGATCGCCGCAGACCGGAATTAGGTACTTTGGTGCCCCACGCGGTCCATCTTCACGTAGCTCACCTAGCGTCCAGCACTCTGTTTTCTTTTTGCCTCGCGGCTACCTGGTTCTTAGTGTCAGGTTCAGGGTTCCCCGACGCTCTGTTGGGAATTGGTGCAGGAGCAGTTTGTTTTGCAGGCCGTCTTTGCTGCGGTCTAGCCGCTCATGTTGTTCCAGTCATAGGCCTGTGTCCTCAGTGTGCGGATATGGGGGGGGGCTAGCACTCTCTCACGCAGCCTTCCAACTGCCTGCATTGGTGTAGCTCTTGATGATTTTGTGTGCCTGTGGGGCTCTGCTCGCTGACACAGACGCTGCGATTCACACCAGTGCCCCCGGGGCCCACAGTTCGTCACAGCCCAATACATGGTATTACGGTGCCTCACGCAGCCCTCCTTCGCGCTTCGCACCCTACGGGCTGTTGTTTTTCAACTGCTCGGCTGTCGGGTCGCAGCGCCCGGACCCTGTGCTCCCCTGCGTTTTGCCGAAAATTAGTTAAGGGTTTACCACATTTGTATCCCCACCCGCAGTCTCCACTTCAATTTTCCCGCAGCATCGGCATGTTTTATGGGCAGCGTTCACCTCTCACGCCACCAGCAGGCCGGCTCAGCCGCAGTTAATAGTCCAGTGTTCAGCAGCCATGGCATTCGAGCCACCGTCTCGCGGCCACGCACCTCTTCGAATCTCTATGTGTTCTCAGCAAGGCTATATTCAGTCTTGCACAGCTCTTCGACCCGGCAAGTCGTCCTCAGGCCCCCGGTATAATTAGTGCGCCGCTACCTCTGCCATTTTTAGTGCGATCACAGACCGCATCTGGGAACTTATTGCATCGAGTCAATTACACGCATCATCTTCGATTTTCGAGTCCCACGCTGGTTGCATTGTATAATACTGAGTTCGTACTGTCAGGCTTTGACGATTTCCCCGAAGCAGTGGATTCTGATGGATATTTTTCCCGGGCTGCGAGAGCCTCACAAGAGTGCGGCCATGTTGCTCGCCGGCTCTCTAGCGCTCACCCCCAACAATTTCAAAGATACTTGCCATATTTCCTCCAGCTCCTTGTTCGGTAAGTCACTTTGTCCTCGGTCTACGTCTGTCACCATTTCAACATGAATCACATCATGCCACTTAACTCACAAAGTTATCTAGATATACTTAAGCCTAGCGAAGTGACCAGATATTCTCTCCCCCTCATTGATCCCATGAAAGCGGTTTCCCGCTACTCAGCAAGTCCCTCCTGGTCTCGAACACATCTCTCCTAATAGGTCCTTGAAGCTTATCATTAAAACACTCCGAGGTCCCTGGTGAGTCCCAAATTGGTGCAAGTGGGTTATAATACGAAATACCCATGTATGTTCCCATATCGTACCACAGCCTATCTGCAGCCTGGGAAAACTTTGAGAATGACTTTTGGAAGATCTATGATACCCACCAGCAGTCTCTTCCATAATCTCCCTATCAGACTCACATCAGGTATTCCAAACAGCATTCTACATTTTTTTAATTGAAAGGCCCAGCAGTATACCTGAAAGTCAGGTAAAGTCAGTTCCCCTTTAGGCTTTTTTTCTTTGGAGTTTTTTCCACAATATTCTAGTACCTCTGGAATTCAAGATGAAACTACTGATTTCCCCCTGGAATTTCTATAACACCTTTTTATTGAAGGCTGGGGGAATGTTGTCAAAAAGAAAGGTACACTTGGGCAGGATCATCATGTTAATCAGATTAATGCAGCCGTAAATTGTTAGCGGCAGATTTTTCCACTTAAGTAACATCCTCTAATGACCCTATTAAAGTTGGATGCTGCCAAGTTCTCTAAATCTTTCGCTACCCTGATGCCTAAGTATTTAACAGCTTCTTTATCTCACTCCCCATCCAATCATGATCCCACACCATCATCTCTGTTTTATCCTCATACACTTGATGCCCTGAAAATCAACTATAGTCTATGACCTCCCTTTGCAGTTCAGGATATGACTTACTGGCATCTGATGTAAATAAAATAAGATTATCTGCATAGATGGCTAGCTTCTTTGTAAGCCCACTACTACTGAAGGGGAGAATACTATTAATTAATCAGAGACTATTGACAAAAAGTTCTATATACAGAGTAAATAAAAGAGGGGATAGATGACACCTTTGCCTTGTCCCTCTTATGATCTTCATGTGATCAGATAAACTCTCATTGATTCTCGCCTTATGGGCAATATAAAACAATTCTATAACCCTACAAAAGGTGTCCCTCAGTCCAAGGTGCTTCAATTCCTCTGCCGAGTAGATTCAATTGACTTGATCAAATGCTTTTGCAGTGTCTAACGTGATACCAGCTAGTGGCATTAAATTAGAAGAGGTAAGCACATATATTACTCCCACAAAAGTGTGGGTCAACTCGTGCAGGTATCTTCCTGGCATGAATCCTTTCTGATTCTCTTGGACCAACTTACCTACTCGCTGAGCTAATCTCTTTGACATGATATCTGCAAAAACCTTGTACTCACAATTCAGCTGTGATATTGATCTATATGAATCACACCTATTATGGTCTTATTAGCTTTCAAAAAAAGGCTAATAGTAGCATCCTGCCAAGATGCAGGAGGCAATGAAGCACCTTGTAAGATGCAACTAAGCAAAGTCTTTCACACCAGAACTATAATTTCTTTCAGAGTCAAATATACCTTGTTGGGGAGACCAGCCGGCCCTGGAGCTTTTATCTTTTTACATTTACATGATACTCCTATTTCTTCTACCTCTATACTTCTGCTTAGTACTGCCTGATCCTCATCATTCAGCAAGTTCAACTGCTTGCTTCCTAACCAGTTCTTTAACTCAATGGTATCCAGACTATAGTTCTCCTGATACAAATCACACAAAAAATAGAGGAAACACTCTCTCAATATCCTGAGATGACCTCAGAACTCTATTTGTAGGGCTCCCTACAATTCAGCTATTAAATTCCGATTCCAATCTGCCATGACTTAACACGCCAACATTTCACCAATTCTATTGACATTTCGTTTGTATATTAGATGTGCGAGGCAGCTGGTTTCAGCCTCTGCCTATTCTGCTCTGACCCTGGATTTTCGTGTATTTTTACCTATAGTTTGTCTTTATTCCTTGTACTTAACTCTTACATTTTTGAAGAGGGAGTCCTTTGTGTAACCCTCTTATTACATAGAATTTTAGATTGTACCTGAGAGGCTGCAAGGGAATTGGTTTAACCCTTTGATTACTCTGTTCTAAACCAATGTTTTACATATATATTATTGTACTGTGTGTCTTTATTCCCAGTATTTAACTCTTTTGATGTTGACATTAGCTCTTTTGTTCTGCTCTCCAGTTCCCTTGGGCTGAGTTGTGCTATAGAAACCTGCATATATAAATACATAAAATAGTACTTTCTAATCATGATGAGGTGTTGAAGTGCATTAGTGGATGGCTAACATGCTACACTGTGGAGTGAGAACTTGACAGAAAGAGTGTTGAATTACAATGTGGCCCACTTGGGAAGTATTTTAGTACTGTGGCTAATTCACCAGAATGGTGCTCTTATCCTGAGTAATGTTGCTGCGCCGAAGCATGAAGTGGAGGGAAGATTAGTAAGGACTAGAGCGCACGTTCTTTAACTGGTGAGACAGATTGAAGATGTCTCTACAGGTCAACACAGGAACAACATAGGAGCAGTTTATGCCACTCACTGGATTTTGGCAGTAATGGCAATAGATGCAAAAATAACAGTTGATGGACAGAATGCAGAACAATGTCATACATTCACCCCAGTACAGAGATATGGCCTAAATCCATCGTTTTTTTGCTCACCATGCCGTTCCAGTTTGAACCCAGCCATATGCAAATCAGTCTTGACCCTGTGCCTCATGGGAACAGTCCAGCCCGAACTGCCAAGCCAGGTCCTCCCTGGACTAGAAACATGCATCCTAGGACCGGTTTCGGGGTTTCACCCCTCTTCAGCCAGGATAGCTTGATTCTAGGAGCATGGAGAGCATGGGACCCACATCTGGGTATACCCTTCCCACTCGGGGTGACAAATGCAAAAACAACAGTTGATGGACAGAATGCAGAACAATGTCATACATTCGCCCCAGTACAGAGATCTGGGCCTAAATCCATTGTTTGTTGCTCACCATGCCGTTCCAGTTTGAACCCAGCCATATACAAATCAGTCTTGACCCTGTGCCTCATGGGAACAGTCCAGCCCGAACTGCCAAACCAGGTCCTCCCTGGACTGGAAACATGCATCCCCTTCGATGCTCATGACGGAGCGGTTCAGTCATGAGCATCGGTTGGGCTGTGCTTATGACGGAACCACTCCGTCATGAGCACAGCCCCTGGGGGCAGCGCTGGTGCCCTCCCCCCTGGGGGATCGATTTTGGCACCACTTGGGGGGATGGCAGCGGAAGAGTTTCCGCTGCCACACCCGAGCACCCCCACGCTTCCCCATGACGTCAGCGCGGGCCGACGTCATCAGGAAGCGCTCGACGCGCTGGAAATCATTTCTTTCCAGCGCGTCCAGCGAAGGAGGTATGTGTTTTGCCTCTGGTGGGGCGGGGGAGCCAATTTAGGATGCCTTGAGGCATCGGGGGAGAGGAAAGAGTATTTCCTCTCCTCTGATGTCTCAATGCAGGGCATTCCTGCTTCACGATCGCGCACAGCGTCGCGATCATGGAGCAGGAATGCCCCACTAGACACCAGGGATGTTGTTTTCTTTAAAAGGAAGCGACCCCTTGGGCAAGGGTCGCTTCCTATGGGGGACAAATTTAGCTAAGACTTTTCTGCCCCCAATGGGGACAGATCGGTAATGTTTTCGGCCGTTTCTGGACCCGGGGGGGGGGGGGGCAGAAAATCCCACTAGACCCAGGGATTAATTGTGCAATTGTAAGAGAAGCGACCCCTTGGGCAAGGGTCGCTTCCAGGGGGGCAATTTTGTTTGATTGGATATTCTGCCTCCCCTGGGGGCAGCTCGCCTTGTTTTTTTGGCCTTTCTGCCCCGGGAGGGGGGGGGGGGAGGGGGGGGGGGGTAGAATCCCCCACTGGACACCAGGGCATTTTGTAAAATATGATGGAAGGGACCACTTGGGCAAGGGTCACTTCCAGGGGGCATTTTATTTTGTAATGGGAATTCTGCCCGTTTTCTTTTCTTTCTGCCCCCAATGAAATGGGAGTGACCCCTTGGGAAACGGTCGCAGCTAGGGGGCATATTGTTTTTGTATGCGTATTCTGCCTCCGCTCCAACGCCATTTCGAGCTTCCACTACAATGAAACTCGGTATTTCCGGAGTGTGTCTCAAATAATCCCAATCCCTAGGGGACGTACCCCGAACCTACAGAATCAAGGTAGGAAAGAAGGAGCATACATGGGATCAAAGGTCCTGAAGAACATCGTATAGACCCGCGTAAGGGCTAATAAACCAGCTGAAACATGTTGACGAGTATGCAGCTAGGAGGGATGAAGGGCTACTAATAATCCCTGACGCCTCCATCCTATTTCTCATTTTTAATCCTGGCCGGGTAGTCCATGAATAAAGTGTAGCGGTGGATAAACCCGAGCTAGTTTTAGATTTTACAATCTGCACATTTAATTTTTTTGATCCCTTTATTTTCATGTTTGTATTGTCATCCCCTTCCCTTTGCTCCACCCCAGGCGTTGGTCTGCGCAGGAGTGTTAGTCAGCAAGCCCTATGATGAAGCGTGCCACAATTTGTGGGTGAGGGCAGTTTTTACGCATCTAGCACATGTCACTTGAACTGAACATGTGCTATACTTAACATTCCTACCCCCCTTTTATGTGTGTGACGTTGATTGGGGAGGTTGGGGTAGGAATTTGTCCACCCCCCCCTTCTTTGTGTGTGTTTGACCTCAATTAGCTTCACAGGTAACCTGTGATTTTTCACTCATCATACAATGAATGCGCCCTGTATATGGGGGAAGCAAAGGACTCGGCTGGATCAAAACGGCTGTTCGACAGGAACAATAAGGGACAAGACAGGAGCCAACCGGGAGTACAATTTAAAGGTCAGCACCAGAGAAGAGACGGTAGTGACAAGAAGACCGATTTTTTAAAATGCATAGCAGCAAGCAGTCAGACTTATAATCTTTAAAAGTTAGGATCATATTTTCTTAAGATAAAGAGACTTTTGTGCAGAATAGTTCATGGGAAAGAAGAGCAACGGTTAGTAGTTCCACTACTATTTAGAGAACAAGTATTAGACTTAGCGTGATAATCAAGTCAGAGGCAGTCAGTATGGCAAAGGGCAAAACTAAGAAATATCTCTTAAGGAAATTCTATGGACTTGGGTGTTCTCATGGGGGGAGAAGGTATTGCCAGAATTGTCAAATCTGTCAGCTGTTGACTCCTTCATAGGAGAAGAAAGCTCCTTTGCAGGTATTAATAGCTTTCACACAAGTTGGCATGGATCTTATAGGACCCTTAATACCATCTTCAAAAAGGCATCAGGGCAGTTGTAGTTCTTAGTCAAAAGCGCCAAGATGCCCGTAGGGCGATAGATGCGCTATACAAGTTCCACATCAATCAATCATTGGGATTGGTAGACTATGCAGCAAGGCCATCTGAGGCTATTCCCCTCTATGCTATGACTACGTATATGATAGCCCAGGCACTGATTTCTTTTTGTCCAAAGGGTGGGATTTCTGAAAAAGATTTTAATGGACCAAGGGACACCCTTTATGTCCGCATTGATGAGTCAGGTTTGTCAGGTGTTAGGAAACTAACACAGTAGCACATCAATTTATCATCCATAGACAGATGAATTAGTTGAAAGATTCAGTGAAACATTTAAGTCTTTGTCGGGGAAAACAATGCAGGAATGCATGTGAGATTGGAATAGGAAATTACCATTTGCTTTATAAGCCATCCTCTGCTACCCCCAAGAGTCTACCGGATTATGTTTCTATAAACGGGTCTTTGCAAGACAGCCTGGATCCTTGTTAGATATGGCTATTGAGCATTTGGAGGATCAGGTGGATGAAGAATGGAATATATATTAGAACATTATATAAAAAAACACTTTAGACATTCTTTGGGAAAAATCAACCTCAACTAAGTTAAAATCAGCTCCAGAGAAAGAGGAGAGAGGATATAATAAAACTACAAAATTGAGAGAATTTGAAGTTGGGGATAAAGTATTAATCCTATTGACATCTGTGGAAAATAAGCTGTGGGCTAAGTGGCCAGGTCCCTATAAAATCTTACAAAGAGTTACCACTGTTACTTATAGAGTTAAAGTGCCTTAGCGGGCATCGATAAAGCAAATGTATCATGTGAACTTGTTAAAAACATAGGAGGAACTGGAAGAGGTGGTAACAACAGATATAACATCATACTTAGCCACTCTCAATAGCTGGTAAATTGAACTACTCCCTAATATCCAGGAAGCTGGTCAACAAATTGAGCTAGGGAAAGAATTAAGTGAGGAAAAGCCTGGGGAATTGAAATCATTGTTAGGAAACTTCCCAAATGTATTTTCAACTAAAGCATCTAGAACATACCTAATCTATTATGACATTTTAACTCCCTCTCAAAGGTGGTAAGACAACAGCCACATAGGATACCTGAATCAAGAAGAGGAGCGGTAGAACAAGAAGTTAAAGAGATGTAGAAAGAAGGAATTATAGAACCATTTAATAGCACTTGCTGTTCACTAGTACTATTCGTGCCAAAATCAGATGGAAGTGTCAGATTTTGTTTTGATTTTCAGAATCAAATTGCTCATTTTGATAACTATCCCATGCCCAGAGTGGACAAAACTGATTGAGAGGTTAAGTTAAGCCAAGTAGTTGTTGACACTTGACCACTATCACCAGCAGCCATACACCGGCCAAGTTTCAAATATTAGTGATTAAGGTGTTAAGGGAGTTTATTAATTATATGTCAGCAAATTTAGATACCATAGTGTTTCTTAGTGTCTCCTGGGAAGACCATTTAAATAACTGAACAGATTTTTAGGGCTCTGGAGGAAGTAAGTTTAAGGGCAAATTAAAAAAAAAAGGTAATTGGTCAACAAGGAGGTAAGATACACTAGGGGGAGGTGAAATAAAACCAAAGGTGGATAAGGTGCAAACAATCTAAGAAATCCCTTAACCAAATACTAAAAATATGTAAGGTCCTTTTTGGAGCTAGGAGGATACGGCCATAGCTTCATCCCGAATTTCGCAGATGTGGCAGAGCCCATAACTAACCTGTTGAAGAAAAAAAACACATGTGGATAAATATATTGATTACAGATTTCAGAAGAGTTTTGAGCCCTCGAAACAGAGGTTGTGTATAAAGGGGGTTTGAAATGTCCAGATTTTACGCAACACTTCCTTTTAGAGACAGATGCATCAGACAAACGGTTAGGTGCAGTTTTGTCTCAACAGAATGAACATGAGATTACACAACCAATGTTGTACCTTAGCTGAGTTATTGCCAAGAGAATAGCATTATTCGACTGTTGATAATGACTGTTTGATAATTATATAGGCTGTGGAGTCTTTAAAATCATATCTGTTGAATCGGACATTTACGTTGTATATAGATCATGCACTCCTAGAGTGGCCAGGCAAAACAAAAAGCCCTTTTACATTTGAGACTGTACACCAAGAAGGGAAGATGTAGACCAAAGTGGACTTTGTATCAAGGCATCCTTGTATAGAATGGCAATAACAGCCACTAGCTTGTAAGGAGGAATATGGACCAGAGGATGAATGAGGAAGCAGGAGATTTGGCTACCACAAAGCAGCAGGTTCCACAGTAAGAAGGAAGGAACAAGGCCAGAGCTGACTTGGAAGGTGTATGGTCAGCACTGAAGAAGAAACAGGGTGACCTGAAGAGAATGAGAAACACAAGACATGACACCGCAGAAAGAGCAACAGGAGTACAGAGCCCAGGGGCAGTAGGTCATCCACACAGTGGTAGGCGGGAATGGCATGAGTGAGTTGGCTTGAGACCTGAGAGGTGAGAAAGCAGAGTCAAGAAAGCTGAGTAAGGAGTAATTGGCAGCTGAGTCCCTGTTTGTACCCACACCTAGCCACCTGAAGGACAAATTGAACTGTGGGTCAAGGCAAGTGTCTGGAGAATGATAGGAGCCATGGGAAGTGTGGCTATAATATCAACCGAAGGAGGTGAAGCCACCACTGAAAAAGTACAGGAAGGGAGCACTGAGTGTGAAGTGGATGGCACAGAGGGCGTGCTGAAGTAAGTAATAAAAGCACTCTGGATAGGTGATCGCTCACAACAGTCCTCAATATTAGCTCTTCTAAGACTGGGTTGAGTGAGAGGCTAGAGCAGCAAACAAGAGGCTAGAACAGAAACGCAAGCATCCCTGCAGCTCTGCTCTCCTCCCTCCAGTCTAGCCAGCATGCTTCGCTAGGTTTGATGGCCATGCTCATGTCTGTCTTAAGATATCTCGAAAACGAGTAGGGGTCCAAGGGATAAAGTTTAAAGACTCTAATAGTTGTAAAATCCCCAAATCAACAATATAATACACATAAACAACTATGAGTCTAATACAATTGATAACCTTGACACAACAGTAAAGGTGATGCTAAAGATATTGAAGATGCGAATTCATGTATGCATATATATGTATATACAAAAGTGTAAGATTCCCATCATCCACCCGAAGTGGTTTGCTTCATCATCTGGGAACCAGGGACTTATTTGAGAACCATATTCTACTTGGCAAATTGGCAAATTGGCAAATTGTAGATATTTGGTCTCTTTAATGTCCCAAACTATTCACTGGTATAGTGTAGTTGTTAGATGATGGTAGGGTGTGATGGCTGCAGTGCTTGTGAAGGGTGCTAGTGCTTGTGTAAGTGCTGTTTAAAAGTTGTCTAACAAGGCACTAAGAACACTTTATTAGATCGCTACCTTGTTGACAAAAACTAAAAACAGTGCTATAACAGTTTCCAAAATATAATAACTGTGTTGAAAAAAGGTCTACATGTTTCTGCTATCGGATGAAATTCATCCAAGCTTTCGTCAGGACCAATAAAGCTACTGCAAGGATAAATAGTGCCCAAGTAACCCAAAAAGTGGCGTATACAACCTGGACCCAAATGGAGGGCCAAGAAGCTCCGTGAGAGGTAGTTTCCCTTCACTGACCTGCACGGGTAGAGAGAGAAAACACAACATAGCAAAAACCGTAACATAGTGTTATTTTCAAGGTCAACATTTAACATCCAGAAAAAATGTCCAGTATGCGAATACTCATAAATGTATTGAGACTATGGTAAGTCTGTATAATTTAGTAAGGTAAAGAAACTATTTGGCACTTACCCAATTAGTGATGGGTGTGCACCTCACCTCACCTGGCAACTGCTCAGGTTTAAGGAGGCCCCGCTCTGTAAAAAAATCAGAGGGTTCGACAATATTAAAACCCATATGTTGGGTCATTTAAAACCGCTGTGGCCCACTCCGCGCTGTATTAAAAACCGCCAAAATACACAGTCTGTCGTTCGAATGCTATGTAGCATTCGAACGACAGACTGTGTATTTTGGCGGTAGCATTCGAACGACAGACTGTGTATTTTGGCGGTTTTTAATACAGCGCGGAGTGGGCCACAGCGGTTTTAAATGACCCAACATATGGGTTTTAATATTGTCGAACCCTCTGATTTTTTTACAGAGCGGGGCCTCCTTAAACCTGAGCAGTTGCCAGGTGAGGTGAGGTGCACACCCATCACTAATTGGGTAAGTGCCAAATAGTTTCTTTACCTTACTAAATTATACAGACTTACCATAGTCTCAATACATTTATGAGTATTCGCATACTGGACATTTTTTCTGGATGTTAAATGTTGACCTTGAAAATAACACTATGTTACGGTTTTTGCTATGTTGTGTTTTCTCTCTCTACCCGTGCAGGTCAGTGAAGGGAAACTACCTCTCACGGAGCTTCTTGGCCCTCCATTTGGGTCCAGGTTGTATACGCCACTTTATGGGTTACTTGGGCACTATTTATCCTTGCAGTAGCTTTATTGGTCCTGACGAAAGCTTGGATGAATTTCATCCGATAGCAGAAACATGTAGACCTTTTTTCAACACAGTTATTATATTTTGGAAACTGTTATAGCACTGTTTTTAGTTTTTGTCAACAAGGTAGCGA
Source organism: Triturus cristatus (assembly GCF_964204655.1). Classification (NCBI taxonomy): domain Eukaryota; kingdom Metazoa; phylum Chordata; class Amphibia; order Caudata; family Salamandridae; genus Triturus; species Triturus cristatus. The sequence goes on from NC_140581.1 coordinate 272,644,016, forward strand.
TCTAATAAAGTGTTCTTAGTGCCTTGTTAGACAACTTTTAAACAGCACTTACACAAGCACTAGCACCCTTCACAAGCACTGCAGCCATCACACCCTACCATCATCTAACAACTACACTATACCAGTGAATAGTTTGGGACATTAAAGAGACCAAATATCTACAATTTGCCAATTTGCCAAGTAGAATATGGTTCTCAAATAAGTCCCTGGTTCCCAGATGATGAAGCAAACCACTTCGGGTGGATGATGGGAATCTTACACTTTTGTATATACATATATATGCATACATGAATTCGCATGCTCATGTCTGCCCACTCGCCTGCGCTTGTGCTCTACTCTGCATCAGAGCCTTGGAAAACTCCTACTGGTTAGCTCAGAACTCAGATTTTCCAACTATTTGGTGCCCAGCTGGTTGTGGAATTAAACTCTTGTGTTTCTGCATGCTGAGCAGCCGGCCAGTGTGTGGAAGTAACAGTGGAGGCTATTATGAGTACGTTTTTTTTTCAACATATCAATCAATAAATCAATCAGGGGTTTATGAAGCGCGCTACTCACCCGTGAGGGTCTCAAGGCACTGGGGGGTCGGGGGTGCAGCTCCGGATCAGTCGAAGAGCCAGGTCTTGAGGCTCTTCCTGAAGGTGTGCAGAGTGGGGAAGTGTCTGATGTTGAATGGGAGCTCGTTCCAGGTCTTTGCTGCGACTTAGGAGAAGGATCTTCTGCCTTCTCTGGTTCTGCGGATGTGTGGGGTCTCTGCCAGGGCAAGGTCGGCGGAGTGGAGGTTCCTTTTGGGTATGTGGAAGGAGGCTCTTTCGTTGAGGTATTTGGGTCCGATGTTGTGGAAGGATTTGTAGGCGTGGGTGAGTAGCTTGAAGGTTGCTCTCTTCTCAGTGGGGAGCCAGTGGAGGTCTTGTAGGTGCTGGGTCATGTGCTTGTGTTGTGGGGTTCCGAGGATGAGTCTGGCTGAGGTGTTCTGGATGGTTTGGAGCTTGTGTAGCAGGGTTTTGTTGAGTCTGGCGTAGAGGGCGTTGCCGTAGTCCAGTCTGCTGGTTATCAGTGCTTGGGTGATGGCCGCTCTGCATTCGGAAGGGATCCACTTGAAGATCTTGCGGAGTGAGTTGAAGCAGGTGGAGGCGACGGCATTGATCTGGCGGGTCAAGGTGAGAGAGGAGTCTAGAATGATGGTGAGGTTCTGGGCGTGGTCCGTCAGGGTGGGCGTGTTTCCGAGACAGGGGGCCACCAGGAGCTGTCCCACGCAGTGGGGGAGGGTCCACGGACGAGGACCTCTGTCTTCTCCGAGTTCAGTTTTAGGCAGCTGTAACTCATCCAGGCTGCGGCGTCTTTCATTCCTTCTTGGAAGCTGAGTCTGGTGTCTTCGGGGTTCTTCGTGAGAGAGAGGATGAGCTGGGTGTCGTCGGCGTGAGATACTATGCTGAGCCCATGCTGTCTGACGATGGGGGTGAAGGGGGCCATGTAGATGTTGAAGAGCGTGGGGCTGAGAGAGGATCCTTGGGGTACTCAAAAATTGATCTCTGTAGGTTCGGAGAGGAAGGGAGGGAGTCTGATCCTTTGGGCTCTGCCGGAGAGAAAGGAGCGGATCCAGTCAATGACGGTTCCTCGTATACCGGCGTCATGGAGTCTGGATGCGAGAGTGTGGTGTGAGATGGTGTCGAAGGGTGCAGAGAGGTCTAGTGGGATGAGGGCCCCAGTGTGGCCCTAGTCGAGGAGCCTGCGGATATCATTGGCGAGGAGGGCGGTCATGGTGCTGCAGTGCATAGCGGGAGCTTTCAACTCATTGCAGTGTGCTTGTTTGATGGTGCCGCTTGCCTCATGTAGCGTGTGTAGCATACTTCTGCGGCGGTCTTTTTGAGTTCTGAAAAATTGTTGGACATAGAAAAAGTGCAGTGACGGAGTCTTCGGGCGACTGGTGTTTGATTCACCTGCGGTGCTTCAAGCTTGCGCTGTCTAGCTCATCTCCACTGTGTCGGCCCCCTGGGGTTCAGGGAGGGCGGTTGCACAGCAGGGAGATTGTGCTTTATGTGCTAGGCTTGGTAAGCACTCCGGTGGGTGATTCCAGACCTAACTCCTGTGCTCCAGTATATTTGGACTTCAATAGCTGTAAATTTAATAAGGTTGGAGAGAAACCTTTTTCTACTTTGGAATACGTTGAGTGAACAGTATGCAGGGTGTTTAAGGTGGAGGCAGCACACAGCGTACATTATCTGGAGGGAGGAGGTAAGTCGGACCTTTGGTTCTTTGTTCCTTTTCTTTTTCTGTTTTAGTGAATTTACTTCAAACTGCATAATTTTAACTTGTGCCTGATACGAGTTGACCAGACTAGCAGTCCCAAACCCATTTGGAAAGGAAATTAAAGCATTTTTATTGTGTTAGGGGAGGTTTAATCTAAGGAAAGGACCTAGGGGAGCATTGGATAAAGATAATGTGAGGAGAAAGAGAAATCAGGCAGCAGAAGGAAAGGATAAGAATACGGATATGGTGAAGACGCAAGTAGGAGAAGGGACAGTGATTGCCCCAGTAAATGGTTGTGCTAGTCCTCATGAACCTTCACCGAGCTTAGATTTAGCAAATTCAATAAAAATGTTTGTGGAAAAACACTTTAAACAAAAAAGGCAGCAGACTCTTCAATCATTGGTAGTCCTTTAAAACAAGGATATTTATTTAGCCAACTGAACTTCTCTATAAATACAAATTAAGTGTGTAGTGTTATGGATCTCTCGCTTGATTTACTCAAGGAGTATCTAAACATCATCTTTCTTTGTCTCCATGTCTGTTGCATATTAGAACTTGAATAGATTAAATCTTTTATTGCGTTAATAAATGGTGCCTTTCTCAGTAGCCTCCAATGATTTAAAACAGATGACTTTTATTAACACTGAGGCAGGGAAAGAAATCCAGAGTGACAAAATAATCCTAAATAAGGGGAGAGTATTCCTAAACAATCATGAATGGCTGTGTGGTATGCAGCTAAATCTATCACTGATGGACAGTCCGTCGGAAGTACAAAGGAGGTTTGTGGGCTTCCCCAGAGGTAGTCTAAAAGTTACTGTACCTCAGAAAAGTGATAGCAGCTCGGGATAGGAGGCATCATTGAGTAAAAGATTCTCTTCCTCAGGCATCTCTGATGTAAATGATCACTCTAATCGGAGTAACATTAATTAGGGAAGGTGTTTGTCAGATAGCCTAGGTATCCTCTCATGGAATGTACATTGATTAAGGAGACTGTTGCATACTGATACTCTGAACAAAATATTATTGGACGATGTAATAATTGGTTTACAAGAGACATGGCTATCTGGTGATTGCTTTGTTTGCCCTACGTGGGCAGGGTATGCCCAGATGTGGGTCCCTAGCTCACTTTGCCACTGAATTCAAACTAGCCTGGCTGATGAGGGGTGTTACCCTGAAACCGGTCCCAGGATACTTGTTTACAGTCCAGGGAGGACCAGGCCTGGCAGTTTGGGCTGGACTGTTCCCATGAGGCACAGGGTCAAGACTGATCTGCATATGGCTGGGTCCAAACTAGGGTGGCGAAGTGAGCTATAGAACGATGATGGATTCAACCCAGATCTGTGACTGGGGGCGAGTGTCTGAAAAGTTTCAGCACTTCGTCCATCATCTCCTTCTGTTTGCTTTGTATCTGGTGTTATATCAACTTTTGATGGCTTTTTACTCAGTTGTGGGGAAGCCCACCAAAAAGGGGCAGGGCGCCTGACTCGGGGTCTATTGATGCTAGTATCTACAAAATACGTCAAGCAGATAATAAGATTAAAAACGAAATATGAGTTGATACACTCTTATACTGTGCACCTTTAGCCCAACTTTGTAAATCGTGATTCAATAACTGTGGTTAATGTTTATGTGAAGTCAAGGATAAGAATATAAGTACAGAACAGGCAGTATGTTTCAGAGAGGACATTTGTAATTTGAGTGCTGTAAATAAACACTCCCTGGTATTAATTATGTGGGACTTTAATATGCGCTTAAATCCGACCCAGATAGATATGGACCAGATGGATACACTTGAGACCTATAATATTCCCGGTACCAGTTTTCCTTAATGCCTTTCAAAGAAAATAGATTCTGAGATGCAACGAGCCTAGCTGAATCTGAATTCGTATGTTTAAATGGCCGATATGGGGCAGATAGTCCAGCACACTGGGTTTACGGAAGTTCCCGCTCTCGGATAGTTGGAACACAATTCTTGCAACACTGCGGCTCAACCTACAGTCTGAATCGACATACAAACCACACAACAAAGCCTGAAATCAGTCAAGTCTAGGGATGGGAATTAGCCTTCAACGCGATGGGTTGACCGCAGTGACTCATGTGACAGAGCATATATACGAGAGACGGGTTTGATTGGGGAGGTAAAAGGTACATGACTTTATGGGTATACACAATTTCTGCTAAAGAGGAGCTATCTTGAGCCCTGTTGTAGCCTGAGGATGTTTAGGTTGTTAATATAGTATACATAACGATCTTAAAACTGCATATGGGAAATTGTCAAGATCCCTGGGAAAGCTGTAAGAAGAACAGAATACAATGCGGAATTGATGAGTACATGTATGGTAGGTAATAAGTTCACTGAATGTATTCAGTTGTTGGAATATATCTTACTGTCAATCTTGTGTAACGATGCCTTATGTAGGTGTGCCATACACCTGGTAGTAATTACCATATCATTTTGTATCTCTGTTAAAAATGACAATAAACAGATCAAAAAAAAATGAGGCATTAGTCCAGCCAGCCAAACCTTCTCTATAGGCAATCTGAAAGACCTGATAGAGAACATATTTATTCAGTTAGGGTTTTATTATCTATGTGAAAATGTTCAATTCCCGAAAGTTATCATTGACCGCTGTCTATGGAGTTAAAATTAGGAATTCAGGCAAGGGAATTCATATTACAGCTGGAAATTGACTATCCTAGACTCTTAACTCTTTAGATAAATGAGAAACATCTCACTCTATTAGCTAATATGCAACTTTTGGAGGACATTGGAAATAGTGATGGAAAGTTTAAGAATACATTGGTTTGGTATGATAGGATACTACAGAAAGTAGTCAATTGTTTGGTAGTCTCGCTTAGAAAAATCTATGTTTCACACAAGCAAATAAGCATTAGTGTTTTCAACCAGTTGGTTCAATTCGCATTGTCAAGATTTAAAAAGGAAGTTGAGGAAATATAGGAAATATAAGTGCGTATCATTAAATAAGGTGATGGAAGAACTCATTTGGAAAACTAGAATTGAATATGCCAACCTAATTAGAGAAAGGAAATTACCATATTATAGAACTAACTATGATAAGATGTTAATAGTTTTAGCTTCAAGAGATACGAAGAAAATGTTGGGAAATAGATCAAGTCACAAGATTTCAAAAGTGGCCAGGAATGACTTTCTAATGGAATTGGATACGCAAAAAGAAGAGGTCTTCTTCTGGGTCCGGATAGGCCCATAGAAGACCTTGTGTATTATACGTCTATGGTAGCAGGAAGAAAAAGACAATAGTTGGTATAAATCTTATCAGAATGGTGGGCCCTGATAATGTGCCGGCCATTATAGTTAAAACCAATCTTGATTGGTGGGCTAAGTTCTTAAATTGCACTTTTATTGCATTTCCTAATACAGGAAATGTCCATGAAAGTTGGAAAAGGGAAATAATTAAACCATTTAAAAAAAAGATTTATCCTTCAGATCTCAAAAACTATTGTCAAATTAGCTTAATGTATGTGGGGGCCAAAATATAATTTCAAAGGAAGTCTTCCTATATTTGAAAAACTTGATTGATTCCAATTAACTAATACCGATTGCACAAGCTGGTTTAAAGAAGAACTTTTAACTATAGATCACTTATTCAGCCTTTGGGCGTGGGGTTGGAAAGCAAAAGAAACTCGTGTCAGTCTCTACTGTTGTTTTGTCGACTTCCGATCGGCATTTGTTCTAGTAAACAGGAGTATATTATGGGAAAAACTAATGGGGATGAATATTCCAAAGGCACTATTGAATGTGATAAAAGAGCTACATCGTGATAACTGGGCTAGGGTGGAGCTAGAGATGAATGGTACTTTGTCAAGGAAAATCCCTATCTAGTATGGTCCGAGACAGGGATTTGTTCTTGCCCCTACATTGTTTGTCTTATATCTAGCCGATCTGCCAGGTATTCTAAGTAACATGCACTCTTTTTCTACAAAGATGGGAAGTTCCCACATATCGTATTTATAGTATGCCGATGATCTGGTCATACTCGATGCAACTAGGGTGGGTCTACAAAGAAAATTGCAAGCCTTCAATAATTACTGTAAAGCAAATGACCGAATAATAAATAGGGATAAAAACAAAGATATTGATTACGGTGAAAAAAACTAAACTCTTCAAGTGGTCTTTAGGGATATGCTAATTGCAGAATCCCCAACATATGAGTATCTTGGTATGGTATTTAATAGAAAACTGCAGTCGAAATGCATTTAGTCACTTTAAGAACTATAGCACTTACAGCTTTGTGAGGCTTAAAGAAATGTAAGAGAGATTTCGATGAGCTGTCAATAACTTCAGTGTTCACTGTCTGTAAGGTCATAGACCCTCCTCAAATTCTATATGGCGCAGAGGTCATAAGCAAGAGATAACAAGAGATGTAAGGGTTGTATAAGCGAACTGGCCCTTTTACTTAATTTAGAAGATTTTAAAAGCAACGCTCCTAGAAAATACGCACATGAGGAATCAGGGGAAAAATCTGCTGGAGAATCTAAAGCTAGTAATTTGAGTTATCTCAACTCAAACAGTTCCATACATTTTTTTTAATTCATGGCTCATGGCTGAAATGTACATGCTTTCCCTATTTGTCAGAGCTGCCAAATCCAGTATGGCAGAGTGAGCTCATGACACTTCAGTTGGGGTTAATTCCTGGATTTGCAAAATTAAATAGGGGACAAGAACAATATTGCAGTTGCGGATTAAACATGAAAACATTATGTGCACATTTTAATACATTGTTTATATTTTGCTGGAAAAAGGCGCAAGTGTGTAAGGTCAATATTAATGAAATACTGAATAAAGATGAGATTGGAAGCAATAACATTTTTATATGGCATGCAATTTTTAGATGTAGCTAACACAGTAGATAGATTTTTGGTAGCCCTAAGTAGCTCAAAAAGAAGGGGATGAAGAAATGCTATTAGGTAATAGGAGTTATTAAGTAACATTTTATCCATGTATTATTGTGGTTGTAATTATGAAGTTTTATGCATTAATAGCATCGCTATGTATAAGGATAATGTATTATGGTATCTTAACTCAAGTTTTAAATCTTTATTTATTCTGTGTTATATGTTTGGAATTTTAGAATGATTTGTTTTAATAGAAGACGGTAATTCATTGTTTTTAACCTTAACCTTAAGACTGGATTTTTTCTGTTTCCTAGAATGCAGGGAATGAATCTTGCCATCTCCTGAAGGCAGCCTACCTATAGTCCAGTTGAACCAGGGCAGGATTTTAGATGTATTCTTACACCAGAATATACTGCAACAAGAGGATCACTTCAACAGAGGTTATTGTGGACTATATTTAAGAGACTATAGATCTCTGCAACAGGACAGGAGATTCTTGAAAAGAGTTAATAACAAGTCTTAGTTTGTTGTCTAGTTATTGACTGGGATATACCCGCTCAAATGATATTCAACTGCTCTGTGTTGCGCCGACCACCAAAAATCCTTGTAATGCCTACTCATCATAGTCCTAATGCCTAAGTGGCCTTCCTATGCAAGCTCCAACACATTACTTCTCAAACCAGCTGGAACAACTAGAACACCTCATTTTCTTACAATACTATTTTTAACCATGAATGCATCTACTATGTGCTTGGACACCTTCTTCCATATACAAAGCACTCACCACTTGGCAGCTCTCCGTAATATGATGCTTCATTGTAGAAAGATGACGATCTCCATATGCTTCTCGTCTCCATTCATCTTCTGTCAAGGAACCCTGAGATACTGCACTGACCCCACTCTACCCACCTCAGAAGGCAAAGGCAAACTTGATTAAAAAAATCAGCTGAAGCTTTCTTCCACACAGGAAGGTGTTCCAATTTGTATCTAAGGGGCTCTTTTACGATGGCGGAGGGACCGCCACCACCGGGCCGGCGGTCCCTCCACCATCTGCATGCCCATTACCCACCACCACATCAGGATGGCGGGGGGAATCGTTCCGCAAGCGTGGCGGGCGCCACGCTTCTGCCACAGGCAATCGTAATGATTGTCTGGTGGAGCGGATAAGGCCGGGGATATGGGGGCGGTGCCTCGAAGGCACCGCCGCCGAGGCACCGCCCCCCGATCACAATGCTGGCATCAGCCAGCCGTTCCATGGTGGTGGAACAGCCATGGAAAGGCTGGCAGAGGCTGGCTCCGGGGAGCCCGTTATGGGCCCTTCTGTGGTGGAGGGGCAGTCCATGCACAAGGTAGCCTGTCACTTTGTGCAGGGAAATGCGCAACATGGCCATTTACCATTGCGGTAGGTGCTGCAGCTAGCAGCACCCGCTGCAATGTTAAATTGCCAGATGCGACCGCCGCGGTGGCGGTCGCATCATAATTAGGGGTGCGGGACCGCCGCATTACAGGTGGGCGGTCCTGATCCCGCTACAATGACGGGCAGACTCAAGCAATGCAAGATGTTGCATACCCACAGAACAGATATAAAAAAGGGTAAACAACTGGGTATTAGTTTAGAGGAGTGAGAGCTCCACTCAAATAATAAACACAGTCCTCGTCAAGGTGAACGACAAAAGTCACTAAATAAACCTGTGTTTTGCCCTCTGGTAGCTTGGCACAAAAGCAGTCAGGCTTAACTTGGAGGCAATGTGTAAAGTATTTATGCAGCAGTCAAACAGTAATAAAGGGACAACAGAACAAAAGAAAAACCCCAAACCAATTTAGAAAGCTAGAGTAAATTTTAATTGCAAGCAAAACAAAAAAGCCATTTCTGCGATTGTCAAAAAAGCACATGCGTTACAGTACATGTATACAATAAGAACTTTAAAACCCACACTAGTGTTGGTCTAAAATGAATATAAGAAAGCCCAAAAATGCAAGGATAAAATTGGAATAAATAAAATTACACCGATGCAACAAAAATCAAATAAGTATAACCGGAGTTATGAATATTTAAAGTTTTAAGTAAAATTAGGGCCAAGAAACACAAACTGCCAAACGCTTTTATCTGTTCGCGCTGGACCATGTTAAAGTCAAATGTTCAGGCCGACCGTGATGGAGCGCAGGTCGGACATGAGGACCTGGTTCATCCCGGAGGAAAGTTTGCCTCTACCTTAGTTCAGATCTACACAAGGAGCCTCAGTCGAACAGATACGTGTGCAGTCATTGCCTGCGCAAAGAGCTGGGCGACAGTCGGAACATTGCATTGATGGTTTTCGACTTGAAGAGTACCAAGCAGGTGCAGTCCACAGTTTGTAGCAGGGAAGGTCCCGTCAGCAGTCAGATGCAAGTTCTGTGTTGGCTTTCGTGAAGTTGCTTGTGATTGTGTGGAGACAGGGGATGGTTCATTTTTGACAGAAAGAACCAAGAATCTCTGGTGTTTCACCTGGAGTCCAGTTCTTGCAGTTTACAGATTGAAGGAGTACACTCTGACACCACCAGTCAAAAGGCCCAGGACCTGGGGAGGCAGCTCTTGAGGATCAGGACTCACTTCATCAGAGGCCAATAGCAGGATTCAAACAGGTTTGTTGGTGCTGGTCAGCTGGGCAGTTGCAGGGAAGTGTCAGCCAACTGACCCCTGCAGTCACTTTTGGTATCATGGGTACAAGGCAAGCAGATCCAATCTTCCTTCTTCAGACAGAAAGGCAATCCTTCTTCTGAATCTTCTCAGGTCTATGTGTGTTCTGATGAGAGGTTCTGAGGTTGCTACTTCAACACCCAGTTCCTGCCTGTGTGTTGAGGTCACCTTCTTTGTCCAACCCTAACTGGTTCTTCCCTGGGTTTGGCTCTATCTATCTAGGGAGACAAAGGGCAGTTAGGCCTAGGTATGGGCTAGAATTGTCAGTGATAGGGCAGGCATCTTCAAAAGTCAGGCAGGAGGTGAGCACAGCCCACGGGTGACACTTTGAAGCTCAGCAAGGGCTGAGTTCAGCTCCCCAACCTATCCTGTTAAGGAGGGCAACACCCTTCCCCACACCCAAGGCCCTTGTATCCCCTATCTGGAAGGAATACACATCACACCCCAGAACAGCCATTATAATGTGACCCTGGACATTGGCAGAAAGGCACATTTGGTTTAGGTAGATAAATGCCAACTTTCTACAATGTCATTCTCAGAATAGTAACTTAAGATCCAACTTTACCATTGAAGATGATTTTAAATTACAATTCAAATGAGCGGAAGACGTATTTCTCTATCTACTCCCAAACTGAATTTATTACTGATTATGTGTAATAAGGTGACCCAGTGTTAGACTATGGGAGTGTTAGCCCTGCTACAGTGAAAATCGACTTTAGGAGTTTTTCACTGTCAGGACATGTGAAAAGTAAGTACACATGTCCTACCTTTTATAATAGCATGTTATGTAGATTTGTAGAGCACTCTTTCACCCAGGAGGAAATCCAGGCACTGAGCAGGTGTGAGTCCAGCCCCACCTAGGGCCTTGTGGGACTACTCAAAAAGCCAGGTCTTCAGCTTGTTTCGGAATTCAATAAGTGAGGAGAAGGCTCTTATGTGTAGCGGGAGGTCCACGCTTTAGGAGCAATGTATGAGAAGGCTCAATGACCGGATCTGGTTTTCCATATGAATTGGATTTGTGCAAGTAGGGGTCCAGATGAGCAGAGGTGTCTGGGAGGTTTGTGAAAGCAGATTCGATTGTTGAGGTATGCTGGGCCAGTTTTATGTAATGCCTTGAAAGTGTGGATGAGGAATTTGAATTGTGCTCATTTTAATGGGGATCCAGTGGAGCTCCTTCAGATGTGGTGTGATATGAGTGCGGCATCGGAGTTTGAGAGTGAAGCTGGCTACTGAGTTCTGAATAGTCTGAAGCCTTGTGGTGACTTTTTTGTTAATCCCGACATAGAGAGTGTTCCCGTGGTCCAGCTTGCTTGTGACCAGATCATGCATGACAGTTTTCTGGGTGCTGATTGGGAGCCATTTGAAAATCTTCCTCTGCATCTTCAGGGTATGGAAGAATGAGGCAGTGACGCCATAGACTTGGGTAATTATGTCAAGTTTGCTGTTGATGATGATGATGCATGGCAGTTTTTCGGGTGTTGATTGGGAGTAATTTGAAAATCTTCCTCTGCAGCTTCAGGGTATGGAAGTATGAAGCGATGACACCATTGACTTAGGCAGTCTTGTCGAGTTTGCTGTCAATGATGACCCCGAGGTTCTTGGCGTGGGTGGTTGAGCTTTGTGTCCATTTTAACTTTGTTGGCCACCAGGTGTAGTCCTAGGGTGATGTGCTCTTCCTAAAGAGCATGATTTTAGTCTTGTTGATGTTTAGTTTTAGACAGTTGGTCTTCATCCAATGGGGAATTTCAGTCATGCAGGCATTGAACTTAAACCAGGTACTGGGCATCTTCTGCATTAGGGAGAGAATGAGTCACGTGTCACTAGCATAGGAGAGTACATTGATATTGCGAGAGCGAGTGATGCTAGCTAGAGGGATCAAGTATGCGTTGAAGAGGGTCGGGATTAGGGAGGATCCTTGATAACTCTCTGCAGATGAGGTCGCGGACATCTGAGGTGTACAGTGCCAGGCTGACGGACTGGATCCTTCCAGTCAGGCAGGAGCAGATCCATCGGAGTGTGTGTCCTTGGATTGCAATGTTGTGTAGGCACTGGTTGTGAATGGGATCGGAGACTGTGTCAAATGTACTTTGCCAAATGAGCCTTTGTGGCCTTCCTTAGGGGTGACTTATAAGTATAAAAAAGAAAGATTTAGGCCTGGCAAAAGGATCATTTTACCAGGTCAAAATGGTAGTTAAAACTGCACTACAGGCTGAGGTTGCAGGCCTGAGATCTGTTTTAAGGCACTTCTTTAGTAAATACTGGGGACTTATAAGCAAATTAAATGTGTCAATCATGGGTAGGCCAATTGTCCTGTTTTTAAGGGAGAGAGGACAAGCACTTTACCCATGGTTAGCAGGGGTGAAGTGCAGGCAGTCCTAATGCCAACAAAAATGGATTCAACAAACAGTGCACTGAACACAAAAAGGTTGTGGGGAATACCATGCCAAAGGTGGCCAGGTCTAATAAAGTGCTTCATATTGATTTGAAGTACAAACTCAGAACCTCAACAAGTAAAACCAGAGATGATGCGCACCACACTAGCAATCTAGGGCCTCTCTCCAAATGACAAAGTACCAACCAATAAAGTTTTTTTTTTCACCTAAAAGCTATACATTGTACCATTAAATATGGTTACAAACATATCAATAATATCAATGCACAGTTGTCACCCTGAAAGATAAATCATTAACAAAATGCAGTAAGATTCAACAAGAGTGATCATAGAAATCATAAAAGGTCTCCGAGAAAGGCAGATTGATTTGCTTTTAGAGTCATTCCTAGTATACTTCCATGCTGAAGTGATACAGTCTTTGATTGGGAGGATGATGGTTGGCATATAAGACCTGTATCATAGCATAATTTCTTATTTGATAGTGTAAAGCACAAACTCAGTAAACCATTATGCACTTTACTCAGGTAGTGGATTTTGTACAGAAAAGAAAAAATGGATTATTGTTTTAGACTGCCCAATTTACAAATATCAGACATTACTTCACAAGACAGTACATCACGAGTTGTTACTTAGAGGTAATTGCATTCAGAGCACCTTTACATCATGGTTCATTACATTGGGAATACCTTTACTGTACAAGTAAGGTGTTAATGCCCCTACCCCCTTTTTCACAGCCGGAGCAACATGAAACTCCATGAAGGAGCTCAGGTGGGTGAACCTTTTTTGTTGTTGAAAGTTTAGTAAAGATTCGCCAAATGGCGGCAAAGTTATTAGCAAACGAGAAAATGTATTTCCTATGTAAACGTGGCCCTAACTATAAGTGCACTGTAGCATATATATATATTTGGGCACAAATATTTATTTGGGATTGTGAGTAACAAATGCTAGTTTAAAAATGAGATTTTAAAGTAACATTCACTGTTACAATGGAATGGAGGGCTACTAGAGCACTTCCATTTTGCATACAATAATTCTACACAACAAAATGGCTTTGTGCAAAATGGTTTATATAAATGTTTTTTTTATAATTGATATATACTTCAAGAAACAAGAAATAACTTTCAACTGGCACTTTAATAATAACACTGCACATACACTTTCTCAGGAATAACTGTGTACTGTACCTTTGATGGAACCTCGTATAAAGGATCTTGAACAAGTATCCTAACATTAATATTGTATTAGTATTTTTCAAACTATTGCATTCTCATCCCATCCCTTCGACTCCAATATACCCTTATTTTTATGAACCTGCTCTTTTACAACCAAACCGATAGGAGGGGCCCCTCCATCTGTTATCTGTTACTTAGTATTTGTACTGTATATAAATAATAATTTCATATACTTAAGTATATGTGTGATAACAAATCGTAATGCCTCATTTCTGCATGATTTGCAAAAAACAAGAATTAGCTATTGTTAAATTATTGTACTTTACATGATTTCAATGTGAAACATTGTTGATGAATTGCTTTATAAGGGAAACAAAAACGAGGTCTAGTTATGACCTGAATAGTAAACAATGTTGATGGACTATGGTCACAAATATTTTAAACGGACTAGCTAGACATCAGGACTCTATGGTCCTGTGGAAGGTAACTTGCCGAAACGCACACACACACACATATATATACATAAACATATATACATATATATACACATATATATATATATATATACATATACATATTACCTACTGGCGGTCGCCAGTAGGTAGTTATAGTTAGGACCCTCTTACCATAGGAAATCCGCAACATTCTATTTTGAATAACTTTGGCGCCGGTCGACGAATCCTCGCCAAATTTTCAAAATAGGTGGGGCGCTGCGCTCCGCTCCTACCCTGAAAGTCTCGGGGGGATTCGTCAAGCGGGGGCTGAGATAAAAGGGGGGTCCCAAAACGCGTTTTTCCCATGCATTTTTCCATAGGACCTTTAGACACAGCTACAGCCCGAACGGCTGAACAGAGTTCCTTGAAATTTTGCAGAGAGGTAGTCCTCAGGTCAAGGAAGTGCCTTTTGTAGGTTTGGTGTAAATATGTTCAGTAGATTCTGAGAAAATAGCCTTTAAATCAATATATATATCTGAGCCAGCTTACGGTGCGCTTACGGTGCGCTTACCGTACGCGTACGGTGACGTGCGCGAGCGCGATTCTGATTGGCTGATAGATCTTAGTAAACATTCGAATCGGTCGAAACCAGGAACCGGCGGCCGCCATTTTCTCTCTCGCACTCTGAGTGGGGATTAAAAAACAAAGGACAAAAACATGTAAAGGGGCTGTTTAGACAGCTCCTAAGCACCTAGCCATGTTGGGGGAGTCCCCAAAGATCCCCCAAGGCCAAAAACGGAATTTTAATTTTTTCGATAATTTCGCCGATTACGCTTACCGTACGCGTACGGTAAAAAGTTTTAAAAATAAAAAAATTATCCATACTCTCCCCACCCCATGAGCAAAAGGTGCCCGATGGGCACCATTTGTGCATGGCATATTACAGATGTGAAAAATTAAAATATTACCTTTCACAACGAAGCGCATCATATGTCCTCCATGTGCGCACGAAGCGCATCGTGCGTACATGGCCCATCTAGCGTAACGTGGGCACGCGGTGCACGTAGCGCACCGCGTGCCCACCGTGCGTGCACGGCACTAACTGCGTAAAGTGGGTGCGCGGTGCGCGAAGCGCACCGTGCGCGCACGGAAAGAAATGCGTTAAGTGGGCGCGCACGCCACGAATGGCGTAAAGTAACTTAGCATTTAAAAAAACGTACAAATTCACTGAAAAAACCATAGGTTTCACACACGTTATAGTTAGGAATTAGCATTTAAAAAACCTTGCAAATTCACTGAAAAAACAAAAGGTTTCACACTTGTTATAGTTAGCGGAAATTTTACTGATAAAAAACCAATGAAATTCCCCCGTTATAGTTAGTGCAGGCAACTATAACTCACGCGACCGCAATCTTCTGCTGATGACATATGTGTCTTTATGAAAAAAATATATTTGTAATATATGTATAGCTAAAAATTTATGGAAGAAGACATGGGCAAATAAGTGTCTAAATACAGTATTAGCATCAGCAGAGGATTGCGGTCGCGTGAGTTATAGTTGCCTGCACTAACTATAACGGGGGAATTTCATTGGTTTTTTATCAGTAAAATTTCCGCTAACTATAACATGTGTGAAACCTATGGTTTTTTCAGTGAATATATATATATACATATACATACATACATATATATATATATATATATATATATATATATATATATATATATATATATATATATATATATATATATATATATGCCTAATCTTCAAAGACACATAAATACTGTTGAAAAGGATGACTTTTAAAAAGTAATTTACTTGCGATGTAAAGACTCCTGATGCACTTACCTGCAATTGAATGACTAGCTAAGTAAAATGTGCAAGGTAAAGATTGAAAATCAGTAACTGAAACAAAGGATTTGCAGACATAACAGTAGTACAAGTTTGAAAAACTAACCAGTGTGGAAAGAATGGGACGTGTTGCATCATCGTGGGAAAGACACAGAATCCCCTTGGCACACCCTCTCCTCCAAGAGGTTTTGATACGAGGGGCTGACGTGACACATGCGCACTCACCTGGGGGACCTGTTACCCTATGCAATAGAATGGTAAAGTGAGAGAAGGGACTGTGTGTTGGCCAGGAGCTGCATTTACGCTCTGTCCCCATTATTATTATCCTGCATCCAATGTGGCAAACTTTATTATAGACCTAAACACGCATACACCTACATCCTACAACACTAACTGCTTTTTCAGGATGGTTTTAGAGGAATCCAGGATCCTAAACAATTACATATTTGACTTAGAAAAAAGGAAGTGAAACAAAACACAAGAGCTTAAGAAAAAGTACAGTCGTGATATAGGACAGCATGTACCAAACAGAAAGCATGCAAATAAAAAATAACACACCTTTGACATGTATTAATTCAGATAAACAGACAAGGGCTTATCACAGTCTGGATAAATATTGTGTTTGGAAGCAGAAGTCATACAATCATTACTTAGGAAACATGTTGATGGAGGAGTAAATTGATGCTTACTGTGCATCATAATACGTGACATTCCCTCGGTTTACAGATTAAAGTAGAACAAGAAAGTTGCTTGGTTACAGTAAAGTTTAACCCTTGTCAAATCTGAATACAGAATTGGAAAAATGACACATTCCTCAATGGTGCACCAAATGCATTGTAAAAGCACAGGGCTTCAGATGGCCCTCAAAGTGATGCATGATACAAAGATGGTTTAATAGGGTGTACTACTTACGTACTGCACAGTGTAATTCATAAAGGTACAAGTGGAAATCTGTACCTCTACCCCGTTATCTTTTCTATAGGGAGATACTAACATGTAAGTTTAGTACTTAGCAGTTAATGTGAGAGGGGCATACTTTCTACTAAATGGGTTGGAATTAGGGCGAAGTAAAGAGTGGTTTAGATAGAGTTAGGGAGGGGTTTAGAGAGGTACATACATCCACCTACCCACAAAAAAGTAAACCCTTTGCTATTCACAATTTGCACTTCTTCACTCGCTTCAGCACGTCTGCAGTTTCTTCAGCCACACAAGACCCAAAACAGTAGCAAATGTATTCAAGCTCAGAGCTGCAGTAAGTGCACACATGGCCAACCACTGTTACTGCAACACCCTCCCATTTAAAATATTGGAAGCAGGGATTTTAAATAAAACCCAATAGGAAATAATGTCAAATTAAATTAAATTATGTAAACTAGTTAAAATATAAATAATGGTGAGATCTTTTAAAATTTACACTTCATATAAATTATTTTAATGTAACATATATTCAGAAATAATTCAACTTTAAAAAAACCTGAAATAAAGTATATAGTTTTGTAGTATTTTTTATTTTATCCTACATTTAAATATATAACGTTCAGGGTGCTGATCTCCCTACGCTAAAGTATATGGAAAATAAAAAAGGATATTAAACTTGAAAAAATACTAACTATATTTTTATAATAAATATTGATGTAAATTAATGTTTTATGTTAATTTTAAATGTAGAACAAAATATAAAATGCTACACCGCTATTAATTTAAGTTTGTAATAAATATTTAATTAATTATATTAATTTGAATATACTAAATAAAATTAATTTTTTTAATGTTTTATTAAAAATCCCATCTAAAGTACAATGTTTATATTTATTTATTATGTATTAAAAGTTAGAAAAGACTACATTTGTTTTTAAATTATAAAAAGAATTGAAATATTTTATCATAAAATAATATGTATTGTTATGTTTACATTTTTAACATCAAATTAACATTATGTATACATTTAAAAAGTCGAAATAAATTAATTTAATATAACATTATATAACATTATTTACAAATGGTTCAAGGTCCCTGCCTCCATTATTTTCTGTGTGAGGTTGTTGTATTACACCAGTGGTGGGCCACGTGTGGTGCTGGACTTAATCCAGCTCTAAGTTTAGTTGGGGCCACATGTACGAAGCATTTTTGCTGATCGGGCCATTTCCAACCGCAAAAATGCTTCTACATATATACAAAACACAAATTGTGATTCAGTAACACGTTTTCAAATCGCAATTTGTGTTTGCGATTTGGTATTTGGGAGGGGAGTGTTTAGTGTGTTCCATCGAAATACCGAATCTAAATGGGATGTATGAATGTTTTGCGATCGAATTACAGTTGCAAAACATTCATATTTTACCGACTGCTTGAAGGAGGAGGCAACCCATTCGCAAATGAGAAGGGCTTCCAAGGGGACCTCTTTGAGAATGGAAAACAAATATTTCTGACCACTGTCTACTCTCACAAAATAAAACTGCAAACTTACATTTTTCTTTTTAAACACATCCTATTTTCCTTTAAGGAAAATGAGCTGCATTTTTAAAAAAAAGATTGCTTTATTAAAAGCACTGACAGACATGGTAGTCTGATGACCTCAGCAGGCCACCATACCTCTGATGGCCGCAATTCCTAATCGGTTTCAAATTGAGACCTACCTTATTAATATGCATGAGGTGGGTCTATTTGCAACTAGGGGTGGGCGGAATTTTCGAAATTAACTTTCGCAAACTATCGCGAAAATGCTAAAAATCTCCGCAAACACACCGGAAATATCGTGAAGACGCGGAAGTTTTTTTTCCCGCCTGTTCGCGGTATTTTTTGCGTGATCGCGGGTCGCCAACTTACCCATGCGGTTGCTCACGGGCGCGGCTATCTTGTTTTCACTTGTCCCGCCCTCTCGCGATGCTTACTTCCTGTTCCGGGTCGCGCAATGCATGTTCGCGCCTGTTCGCGACCGCTTTTACTTGATCGCGTTGCTTTTTGCATGCTCGGGGAGAAAATATCGCGCGAACTTGCGCGCGTGGTCGCAATGGGCGCGGCCATCTTGTTTTTCACTCTATTGCATGGTTCTGGGGCCTGATTTTGAATCCTCCCTACATCTTTTCAATCCTTTGTTTAAAGCCCCTTTTTTTATCTTTCTTATTTATTATTTCTCTAACTATTTTCCTGCTTCTATATTTTTGGTTTTCGTCTACTTTTTTTTAGTTTTTTGTCTACTTTTTCTCTCTTTCTATTGCCTGCTATTTATTTCCTTTACTTCTTTAATTTTATTACCTTTTCTTTCCCGCCCCGTCCCAGAACCATGTCTAAGGGTAGGGCTGGTCGCCGTCGCAGCCAGAGCTGCGACCGCCTTCCTTGCGGAAGGCGGCGCCCACAAGGGGTGCAGGTACGGGCCTTATTTGGGGCGGTGGAGTTGGCTGCACTCATTTTCTTTGTGCAGCGCCACCTCCCATCAACCCTGGCAGCAGGTGGCAGGCCTGGGTCCGGGTACGGCCTCCGGGAGCGTCGGCAGTGGTGGGGGAAGGTGCGCCGGGCAGTGTCGCGCTTCTATGGGGTTCGGCGCACCCAGGCACAGCTGACGCACCGGTGGTCCAACATCCTGGACCGTGAGCAGGACCTGCTGGACCTGCTAGGAGTGGAGGTCCCGGGGCTTTGTGAGTAACTATTTAATTATTGCTACTTTGTGTCTGTTCTTCTGCTCTGTGTTATATATTGCGAATATCATTCTTTTCTTCCAACCAGCTAGAATGTTGCTGCTTACATTCCAGGTTAATTACGTTTAAAAGTCTTCTGTGATTATGACACAGGTGCTCTTCTGCGCTACTACTAGTCTTACTTGTTTGCAACTTTGCGTTTGCGCTCGCTTAGCGTGATTCTGTAAGAGTTTATTTTAGAGAAATTAAGTTATGTAATGCTACAGTGACTCTAGTCCACTCTTTACTTTGTCCTGTCACTAAGAGATAGGGGCGGATTGATACTTAGGTTTAGATACTTTGTATGAGTTTCTAATTTGTTAGTGGTATGCGTGATGCCCCCTCAGTTACGTGACGTGCTGCTAGACTACGGCAGTCTTTATTAGAACCTTTTCTAGTTTGTTCAATGATTGGTGGTAATTGGCTTAGCACTAGCAGAACATCAGCATCAATGAACCCACAATTTGGTGTATACAAAAAATGTAGTCATGTGTCCTCCATTTGACCATATGCATTGTTGAGGAAAAAAAGAAATGGAAATGCATACTTAATGTACAATTGGCATGCCTGGAATAGGTGGGCTAGGTCGGGTGGTACGTCGTACTTAGGCTTGGTTGTAACTTAGTATTCTGGAATCAGAATGGAAGACTGGATTACTGTTGATAAATAGTAACTTAAGTAGTCGATCCGCGAATCCCCCGATACTACTTGTTGACCAGATGAGATCGGTCAATTTAGTTATTCCAATTGTTGTATACATAAGTGTTTTTTGACCGTTGTTGAATAATATTGTATTCGTTTGACACCATCCATCAATGTTTGTCTCTTTCTTATATCTTTCCTGTTCATCAGCACCCAGGGGCAGACAGACAGGGAGTGGGGAGTCGGCGGGACAACAGTCCGAACAGCACCACCAGGAGGACACCAAAGAGGGCTCCTCTGCTTGCCCCAGTAAGTCTTCTTGTTTTTAATAATATTTCTTATTCCATAACTTTTACTGCACCATATTTTTCACAAACTATTGTTTCAGTTTCCATATGCTATTTTTTTTACCAACAATTATCCTTCGTTCTGTACAGTATCAAAAATCTTGTTATCCCTGCTTCTGCTATGATGACTCTCAGTACTACTACTACTATCAGTCTGTCTGTACTGTAGTAGCTCAACTTGCCCAGTTGGCCAGTGCCACTCTTTATGTGAAAGGTTGTAATAAAACCCAGATTCACCAGTAGCTCTAGCCATTGAGTCCAGTCCTTTGGGTCGTCCTCTTGTACTACTTCTAGTCTTATTGATCTTGAGTCTTTGTTAATCTTGAGGCTTTGAAAATTCACAGCAACAAATGCCCAACCAGATTTATTACTATTTTGATATGATAGCCTATAGGACATACTACTACTGTTGTAGGGATCTTGCACATACAGACCTCTGCACAAGAAAATAGGATGTTGGTGATGGTAGGTTGGACCTTCCTCACACACCTCAATCAGAAATTCAGAACCCACCACAATCCCCTGCTCGACTATAGTACTGTCTTGTCATAACTATTAGGTCTCCTAACCCTCCCCCCAAGATACCCAACAAGTAGACAACCCAGAACATAACACACCCAACCTCTCAGTCATGGAAGCAATGGACATGCACACCCTTACTTTAATTTGCTCACTCGTGTAAGTTAGTCCACACCAAATACCACCAAGTCTATGTAAGTTCAAAATGTTTATTTTGAATTGAGAAGCTCTGTACATTGTTCTATTATAAAATGCAGCACCAACCGGAAAATCAATAACATTAAAACAATAAACATTGTTACACTTACTTACAGTTGGGAATTAAATCATGATAACTGAACAGTGGTGGAAGGCAGCACCACCATCCCCTAGGAATTTAGTTTATATAAATTTATAAATGAAGATGTGAGTGAAGGGACCCCTCACCTTAGAAGAACCTAGTACTGGTAGTTGTTGCATCATTCAGAAGCTCTGCAAAGCTCTGGTTCGTAGAAGGGAATCTGAAAAATGAAATGGTGCGAGTTAGTATATTGCAAGCATTTCTCAGCCGTGCCAAAAAGTGTAGCATTTATGGATAAGCAATATGGATTAACAGTACACCAGTACTTCATAAAAAAGTGGCTTGTTAATGTTTTTGTTGACCGCTTGTACGCAGCCGTAGACAGTAGCAGTGTGAGGCAGGTCATGTGGGCTCAAAGGTGTCTTATACAAAAAGCTGCAAGGTAACGTCACATGTGCAAAAATAAAAGACACAAAGGTAAAATGGTTGCATGGCTCGGGCTAACTAAGCAAAGGCTAGAATGACCATATATAACTATTAGGTGCCGATTAGGATCCTGGAAAAAATGTCCCCAACCGAATTGAATCTGGACTTTTTTCCGTACAAATGGTAAAAGCGCCGTACAAACTGCCAAGTACGATTCGTATGGGAAAAAGTCCATACAAATCGCATTGGGAAAATTCCCCCACACGTCCTCGGGTCGGGAAAAGTCTCCGACACGTCCCCGGACATTTTTACGTACAAATGGGAAAACTGAAGTCCAAATGCGCAAGTACGATCCGTCCCATCCATCCGATTGTACAACTGTATGGAAAAAAGACCGTCCGGAGCGAACTCCCATAGCAACCATGGAGATGTCCAAACAAGTGCCCGGTACGCGCCGTACCCCTTCCCCGCCCCGTATGTTCGCGCCGTACCCCCAGCCCCCCCGCGGATGGGCGCGCCGTACCCCCAGCCCCCTCGCGGATGGGCGCGCTGTACCCCCCAGCCCCCCGTATGTACGGAGCGTACCCCCAGCCCCCCATATGTACGGAGCGTACCCCCACCCCCGTATGTACGGAGCGTACCCCCAAGCCCCCCGTATGTACGGAGCGTACCCCCCAGCCCCCCGTATGTACGGAGCGTACCCCCACCCCCGTATGTATGGTGCGGACCCCCAGCGCGTAGGGGGGTCCGCACCGTACATACGGGGGTGGGGGTACGCTCCGTACATACGGGGGGCTGGGGGGTACGGGGGTACGCTCCGTACATACGGGAGGCTGGGGGGTACGCTCCGTACATACGGGGGGCTGGGGGGTACGGGGGTACGCTCCGTACATACAGGGGGCTGGGGGGTACGCTCCGTACATACGGGGGGCTGGGGGGTACGGGGGTACGCTCCGTACATACGGGGGGCGGGAGGGGTACGGCACGTACCGGGCCCCCTAATCAGCTTGCATCGCTGCGTACTTAGCTATTCCGGCACTTTTTAGGTGGCGTAAAAATTTTCCCATCCGGACTGCAGTCGGTGTGAATCGTAATTGCTGGTACGTAAAAACAGGCCTAACTCCGTCCGGACGTCACGTCCGCGGTGTCCCGGATCACATTTGTATGTATTTTTCTGTCGGTTGGTCTTTTTTCCGATTCGTACGGAAATGGTGTTTCCGTACGAATCGTAATTGCATGTTTGTAAAGTTTTACAACCCGGTACGAGTCAGAAAAAGCTCCGACCCACGGTTTGTACCGGGATTTTCCAGGATCGTAATCGGCCCCTTAGTGTCTACTCTACTACTACCTGATTTGTACTAGTGATGTATGTTAGTATTAACTCATTTTTCAACCTTGCTATTGATCAATAGGGGGAGGTGTATATGACGCCTAATAAATGTGTAATGTTTTCTAGGCGCACTACCGACCACCATTGCCGGGGCCAGCGAAGGTGACGCGGAGGGAGAGGATGCAGCAGTTGCTGCAGATACTGACGGATCGGTAGGGGGAGTGGCAGCACCAGTGGCGGGCGGTGGTAAGTTAGATTCATAATCCTTAACTATTGTTGAACTTGACAGTTCACTCACTGCAAGGGTGTACTGTATATGTATACTGTATTATTGAGACTTAGGGCCCCATTAGGATGGCGGGCGTATTGCCCCCGCCGGGCCGGCGGTATTCACCGTCGACACCGCAGGGGCAAACCTCCCGCCATCCCTGTGGAAAAGAGTCAGACCCCCCACATGTCGACCAGGTGGAAAAGGGTTCAATATGGCGGTGGTGTCTCTCTGAACACATCACCAGCCATATAATCTGCATTTTGGAATGCCTTTGCGTGGCGGCATTGACGTCCGCCATGGAAAGGCATGCAGATATTGCAGAGTATGCTTGGGGGCCCCCATGGAGGGTACCTACCTATGCTATGGTACCCCCCCCTGCCTTTCAAAGCAAAACGTGACAGGCTCCGTGCGGGGCCTGTCATGTTGTGTTTGGAAAAGCAGCACAACATGTATTTTTAGCATTGCTTTCGGCACCGCCAACCAGAATGTAAAAAAAACAGGATGCGCCCGCCACTGTGCCGGGCGCATCATCCGAATTAATTGTCCCCACGGGACCCCCACCCTTTTTAGCGTGAGGATGGCGGGCGGACAAAGTCCACCCGCCATCCGATGTCCTAAGTAAGTATGAGTTATTGTGAACGTTTGAGGAGTGAACTAGAAGACTAGAATCCCTTTAATTGGCATAGGAGCGGGAGTATTGAGTAAACAATGGCCTCATCTATCTGATTTCAACTCCGCTTTGAAAGTTTTATGGAGAAGAGCACCTGGTGCACTGTTCAACTAAAAAGTGAAAGACGGGTGGAAGGAAGAAGGCGAGATTTAAAATGTAATGTACTACTGTGCTTTATAGTGCTACTCTACCATGCCACTATGTGTATAAATAATTAACTTGTCTTACTGTTTTTCTAAGAGTATATTTTGCAATTGTCTTGTTTTTTACTTTTTGATACACAGCTACTCCTAAACTCAATCGAAAGGAGTTGGCCGCGAAGGCACGGCGCCGGAAGCTGGAGGCAATCCAGCGTGAATACCGGTGGCTGGTGGTCTTGGCAGAGGAGGAGGAGGAGACTGCAGCAGCAATTGAAGTCTCCTCCAGTGCCCCGGGCCCCAGCCATCGCCCTCCAGCGGTACGGCGCCACCGTCTGGCAGCTGCCCGCCGCCACCGCAGTGCCATCTCTGGTGTCCCCCCCCCCATTGTGGCTGCAACCTCCGCGCCCTCAGACGCCGCTTCGCCCGTTTAGAGGAGCAGATGCGTGTCCTCCTTGAGTCCCGCCCCACACCTTAGTCCCTGTCATCAAGTTCTGCCCCTTTTTAAATACTTGTTTGGGTGGGTGGGAACTGGTTTGGGCGTTGGGTTTTTGCTTTACGGACTTTTTCTCCTGGACTTTCCTACGGACATTGGTTGGGGTTAGGGAGGGGGGTGGGTCAGCTTTTGTGGGTTTAGTTTATTTTGGTTAGGGTAAATTAAATATATTTTTCTATGTTACATGCAATGTTGTTAATGTTTTGTAGGTGGGGTAACTGTTTTACATCACACTGTTTCCTTGCTGGTGCAGGGCCGCCCATAGCCTGTGTTTGATTTAAATAATTGGCTGACTGTGTAAGACACAAACAGATAGATGCGACACACCTCACTGATTGACTTGTCCTTCTAGTACTCTCAGTCTGTCCTCTAGTCTATGCATTCTTTATCTGGACTGGTGTGTGAAATTGAAATCATTGAAAACATGTCCATTATTAATTCTGCCTCCCCCAAACTTCTCTCTTACCTGTGCTTGATGTTTATGTTTAACTTAGGCACAGCAATGGCTGCATGGTGAAGATGGTTTCCTTTTTCTAACATGCCATGATTGGGGTGGTGGTGGTGGTAGTATAGTAGTAGTAGTAGACACTGGCAGGGCGGCAGCATTTGCAAAAAAAGAAAAGGAGACAGTCAATCGCCTTTGAGAGACTGTTTGAGGAGTAGTAGAATGAAGTACAGTACAGAACTTACCGAGCAACAATAATATGCTAAAATATTTTACAACAAAACATAATGGTGGTTGGGATAGCCTACTAGACAGAGTTACAAACTATAGTTGTGTCAAGTCACTTGACTAGGCCTACAGCCTAACAGATAGTGCTGTGTATGAGGAATGACAACAAACAAATTCAATCAATGCCGGCAATTAATGCTGAGGTATATGTTCCTTTGTTAAATAAAATAACCTCTAAAATATCCTACTCATGGGTGGGCAAGCAGAAGAAGATCATCGCTCTGCCTTGAAATTGAATTACTGTTGCTTTCGCCACATCCGCCCCAGCAAGTGTGTGATTAAGTATTGGTGTACATTTAATTTAGTCACACCTCGACAATAAGTCACACAGCCCGGGGGAAGAGGGTTAGGGTGTCTTGAATGGATGGAAAGGGTTTTTTTGGGAAAGGTTTGACATTGAAAAACAGTATGCATGGACAAACAAACAACAATCTTTGAAGACTACCATATCCATATGTTAAGGGGGAAAAAGGAAATGCATGCATGATGATGAGAGACCCGGATTACATACACTTCTTGTTCTGTTGTTCCGGCCTTAATACTTTTACAGATAGCAAATAGAAATTTTAAATATTGGTAGGGATGAATCGTAAACAGAGAGCAAACCTAATGATGATAATACCAACAACAAGAACACACTGTTGTAAAGATTGTATACAAAAAAAATATTCAAATTATTTAAAAGAAGATAAAAGTTGATACTGTTACTGTGTTATCCTGGTAAAAAATGTGGACTGGATTTGCATCTCGGCATTCATCTTGGTCCTCTCATCCATCAATCTTGGGTGTGTTTTCTCGATTTATTGGTAAGGTAAGTGTGCATTGTAATGTTTTCCAAAGCATAGGGCAAGGCCCGGCCTGTAATTGTAGATGGAAAACCAAAGGGGATATTGAGAAACAAAGTTGAAACAAATGCACAAGTTATGGTGTAGTGCAACAAGAACACTTTCTGAGGTGGCATGTATGCATCATCTCTAGTCTCTACTCTAGTCTGTTTCCAGCATTGACCTTCAACAATAACAGGAGAGGGCAGGCCCACAGTGACAGGCCTGACGGCACGTTGCTTAGCAGTAGCACATCCTACTTAGACTTTAGAGCACTTTTTTTTTTTTTTTAAAGAGTTGGACAAAGGCAAAGCACATTATCCATTCCAAACATAGCATTTTACAGTTTAAGTTAGTAAATCAATGCACCGCAGTCATCCCACCGCTACACTCTATTCCACTTCTACACAGACATTTGGGTCTGCTGTGGTTGTTGTTGACGTGTTTACCTTTAGGCTTTTAAGTTTTATGCCACTCATGAAACGTCCTCCTGACTTCATCATCATCTCCGATACTTTTACTGACTGACTGTGAAGATCGGCCTGCAGTAGAAGTAAAATTGTTATTACACAACAAGAGTAGAAATATTATTGACTTGAGTCAGTCTTTAGTTTGTACAGAAAGATAGATTACTAGTACACTTTGACTTCACTTTGTGCACAACAAACAAACAACGAAAACACAAACACCAATCGCTCAGAGTCAGGTGTCCAATGCATGCCATTAATTGTCATTACCTGTTCCTTCTCATCTTAAGTTAACGGGCTGTCTATTTCGCCATCATCATGGACGGTGCTGTTGTGTCAATCATACTCATTGCGCAGATCGAGTGAGTCCCCTTCCTGTATTGAATTAAAAGCAATGTATCACCAAGCTGCATGAGAAGTACAAATTTCTTATTTGCAAGAAGGGGAAAATTGAATTCACCTTGAGTTAAGTTTAGTGTGTTCTGTAGAAAAATGATTAGTGGCAGTGCTCAATTACATAACTTCATGCACAACAAACACAACAAAATCATTCAGTCTGCGTCTATGCGTCCAATGCATGGCATCAATCATTACCTGTTCCATCTTATTTTCAATTAATGGGCAGTCTCTCTCGGCTCTGAAAGGTGGATAGCTATAGTAGTCATCTGATTCATGCTCCACTTCTTTTGGCAGGACTAGGAAAGTTTAAATTTGCTCTTCTAGTTTACCATCATCTAATCATCATTCATGAGGGCAGGGCAATGGATTTGGGCGGAAGATGGAGCGGAGGAGCTGGATTCGGAGGACTGTACTGTCAAATTACAGACACCTGAAACTTGTATATTAAATAAGAAGAGTAGAAGACGGTGGTAATGGATTTGTTGTGATTCACAAGTTTGTAACCGGAACGGCAGACACACAAATAAAGGGGGGAAAAAAGGGAGGAAGACAGTAAGTGCAAGCCTAATTGTGAGGGAAGTATAGCTCGTCCTCAAACTCTGGGGGGGTCAGCCAGTAGTAGGTAATCATCATGTGACACACTACTTCCGTCAACTGAGCCGCTGTCCTCATCTTCCTCCATTGCTTCATGTATTGTATAATTCGGTGGTATGAAGTGCTGATTCATTTTGATCATTGTGAACCTCTCCACGTTTTTGGGTGAGAGACTGGTCCTTCTCAATGTTACAATGGAACCAGCAGCACTGAAAACACGTTCAGAAGAGACACTTGCGACAGGGCAAGCCAGATAGCTTATCGCCAGCCTGCTGAGCAGTGGCCATTCTGACCTTTTCCTATACCAATACTGCAATGGGTTTTGATCAATGTATACCTCTGTTGGGTCGTCCAGATTGGCCTGGACCATCCGCTCAATGTTCAGGGGTGCTGCTGGTAAGCTTTCGTGCTCTTTTCTCTGTGCATCAGCACTGTGCTTATTAATGCCTAACTGTACATACCAATCGTCTAATGATTGTACTGGGCCTAATGATCCAGTTATTGTTGCTGTTGTCGATGAGTGTTGTGATCCAAACGCACTGCCCTCAGCCGACAAAGTTGCACTTGATCCTGCATGGCCTGCTGCAGTACTTCTTGTGGGTTGATCTTGCGGGCTTTTAATTAGCAGCCGTTCGTTTTCCAACTTACTGGCCGCTTCAGCTATACAAGTTTTGTAGCGGGCAACATCAATCTCGGAAAAAGCAAAGAATGTCTTCAGTCCAAATTTTGCACGTGGATCCAGAATTGTGGCACAAATGTAATGTTCTTGTGACAAAATTTTATTTAGTATCCTTACATTTTCAGCTAAGCGACAGGCTAAGCTCTCCACCAAGTGATAGGCTTCCCTTTTGTCCTCTACACCTTTGTATGATTCAGACACATTCTTCAGCTGATGCTCTAGCATTTGCAATAATGGGATAGCTTGGCCCATTGTACAGTCCTCCTTGCTGGCTTCACGTGTGAAGACCTCAAAAGGACAAAGCATCTCAGTCAGGCATTTAATTAGGCTCCATTGCTCCATCTCAAGATTCATGCCTTTAACAGTAGCATCCCCTCTTCTTTTCCAGACATATTCATGGAGTGATCTGTACTGCTCATACAGACGATCAAGCATGTAATACGTTGAGTTCCAACCAGTGTTAGAAGTGGGGGGGAACGGAAGGGCATGGCGTGCCCCTACTTTTAAAAATTATGCTAGTCCGTTCCCCTACTTCTTGATTTAAAAAAAGCGTCCCGGGACTGCCCTAATTCAGGCCCGGTTCTAGTAAGGGCTTGAAGGCAGGCGCGAAACGCCATGGGGCTCAAAGTGCTTCAAAGCCCCCCCCGCCCCACCTCCCCCGTCGTGTGTGTGTGCTCGGGCGCGCACACACAGACCGTTTTTGAGATTATCGCAGCCGTACCTGAGTACTTCACAGGTCTTTAAAAGACCATTTACATGTTAACGAGGCTTTGTTTATTTTTTCACCCCTTCATCTCCAACAGGGGCATGGCAAAAGGCGACAAATCCTTTCTTTGGCCTTGGTAACCTTTGCCTACTGTCCTGCTGCGTGGATATTCTTTTTCTATGCAGCGCAGGAGAAAATAAATTTGTTTATTTTGATTCACCTTTCCCAACCCCTGCAGCTGCTTATCACTTCAGGCTGCGACACTGAGATTGACTAATGGAGTAGGTAGGAGAATGTGTCACTATTTGTTTTTCTTTTTAAATTCTGCACAGGCCCTGCAGGACATGTACTTTGTGTGTGCTTCATTTAATCCGTTTTTATCATTATCATGGCTGATGCAGGACAACAATAGGACAATAAAAAAATGCCCAGATAACGCTGGGGATTAATGATCCTGCTGGAGAGCAATCATTTCTCTGTTAGTAGTTAAGTGCAGATGAACTGTATTTTATGCGGAAGCTCAGTGGGTTACTGTCATTGTGACAGAGATCCTTGTGTTACTTGCAGTTCAGAAGTTACAATCCTAACATAGGACAGTGACCAATGAACTGTCATCAAAGAGCTGTATGCAAACCTGAATGATATAGTTAGAACTTCGCGTTTTTTGTTTTGTGATATAGTTAGAACTTCCTCAGTCTTTCATCATTCTAATGTTGCTAAAATGAGTATCTTTGGGCAGATATACATTTATATCAGTAAAGCCAACCCCTAACCACTGGAGTACTCTTTAAATCCTGAGTTTGTGCTTCTCCAGACCAAACCCTCTTAAAATAACTGCCCACCAGTATGGATGACATGTGATTCATACACCTTGTAATCCTCATTGGCTTATGTGACATTCCCTGTAGGCTGATTTACATACTTGTATGATTCGTTGTCTCTGTATAATGTGTGCGTGGTGTAAAGTACTGACACACACTACACTGATATGAGTAGCGCTACACAACAAATGAAATGCATATGAGAGAGGGGCTACATAAAGATGAGGGGCACTGTTGGAGGGTGGCAGTGAGGGAATCCGAGGAGGAGGTAGTGGGAGGGGCTATGGAGCGATGAGGGGCACTGTTGGAGGGTGGCAGTGAGGGAATCCGAGGAAGAGGTCATGGGGGGAGGGGGGAGCTAGGGAGAGATGAGGGGCACTGCTGGAGGATGGTAGTGAGGGATTCTGAGGAGAAGGTCATGAGGGGGAGGGGCTACAGCGAAATGAGGGGCACTGGTGGAGGGTGGCAGTGAGGGAATCCGAGGAGGTGGTCATGAGGGGGAGGGGCTATGGGGAGATGAGGAGCACTTGTGGCGTATGGCAGTGATTATTGGTGTGGCGCCAAAAAAGACTTTCGCATCAGCGCTAAAGCCGGCCTTGTCATGGCCTTTCTGTTTTTGTTTATTTATTTAGCAGTCGGGTCATAAGGGCTACTGTGGAACATACTTGAAAGTGTGTGCTAATTATATTTACTGCTATATTCAATGTTTTAAGTTTGAAGGTGATTTTACTAATGTTTTTACCGGGAAAAATGAAAGTGGAGCCCGATGGTGCCTGATATGGGGCTGGGGCCCAAGGTCAGCTGTGAGATAAGGTGCACTGAGAGGAGTAGTGGATAATCAAGCCTGTAAGGGAGTGCGTTGCGGAGTCTGGGGTCAGGTGGAGGTAGCAATGAAGAGGGATCCTCCATGAAGGCTCGAACAGAGGGAGCCCAAGTAGTGTCACTTGCCTGATACTACCACCTCAGAAACCTCCTCTTCCCATCAAAGGAAAATTACATAGAAAAAACAGTTTTTGAGAGTGATAATATTTAGAAAGAGATTTGGAAAAGAGTGCGATTTACTGGGCCTTGTAAGACTAAGAAGAGATAAAGGAGGGCCCGGAGGATTTGCAGTCTGGGTGTTGCTACTCCCAAGATAATTTTGAAAAAAAAACTATAGGGTCAAATACTGCATTTTATTTTCAACACCCCATTTTTACACAAATTCTCTCAAAAGCCATTACTGTGCCAAGACAACATCCCCAGGAGTTGACCACATTTTGTTTCAAGATGCACAATATGTTCCTCCCATAAGTAAATATTTACCTCCACTTTGCCAAGGCCTGTGTTTTGTCCTGCTTGCTCACATGTTATCTCACTCAGGCTCACTACCCCCATTATTCATTCTCATTCACTTTCCCTTTTACTCAAAATTGCTCACTTGCACTCACTCTTCAACATTCGGTATCACATTCTCACTCACTCAGTCTCACCACTTTTTCCTACTCTGATTACCTCATTCTAACTTACAGTTTCACTTACTCTACTTGACTCCTTCTCACTCACTTTCTCTCACTTTCATCGACATACACTCTTTCACTCATGCTCAGTTACATTCAGGCACTCAATCATTCACACCCACATTTACTTACTCGCACTCATTCTTCTTTGCAGGACACTTGAATACATATGTGCTATACTATGTTTGAGCAGCTAGCTGGCTGACATGAATAAGAATTATTTATTTATTTATCTCACTTGTAATGCACACTCTCACCTAACAGGCATCCTGGCGCTGACAATCAAGAGTGCACAATTTGTGGATAAGAAGGAGCCCTTGTGGGTTTCCGTGAGTCAGATCAGATTCTCTTGAAGAGTTCCTTTGTCTCTGAGCCCTGCTTAACACATGTGTACAGGAGGAGCCCTATATTCATGTCCTCAATGTTTGAGACAAAAAATACTCATTGATTTCTGAACGAGAGTAAAAGCGTTAAGGTAACATGTCGTTCCTACTTATATTTTGCATGCTTTACATAATCCTGCATTCCCTATGAGTATTTGCTTTTCCTAGAATGTTGTTACTTTTTTTCAGGCTCTGCATAATTTGAAATGAGTCACATCCAGGTGCTTATAATGGGGCAGAATTGGGTTGTAGGTGAAGACAGTGTGAGTTTCACTCAGTGGGGCAGAAGGGTGTTCGGTGGGGATAGGATGTGGCATTATGGCCAGAGCTACCAAATTTGGAACTGGGGAACCTGGTTCAGCCTTCATGCCTTGTCCATCAGACCACTCCTGAGGGAGCACCCATGATAGACTTTAGAAGGCCCCACTAGACCTTAGAAGCCCTGGTCTCTTAGCACCAGCAGGTGAACCCTACCGGTGGCCAGTTGGGTAAACTTGAAGCCCTGTCCACCACAATTCATACCCAGGTTCACCACCAGTCTTGCGGGCAGGTCTACAAAGCAGCACACCCTAGAGCAGCAGTGGCTTTGTCACACAGTAGTTTTCCTGCAATAATAAAAGTCTCCCACACAACCCCACAAGGACTTGTAATCCTGGGAATGCGGCAAAATCTTGCGCTGCCCCAGAGGAGGCATAACTAGGAGAAATATCTTTATTTCTCCTTGCTTTTTCCTCTTTCAAACTGTGCTTTATTCTGCAGCCCACATAGAAAGATGAAAAAGCCTCTCAAGATTGTTTTTGTACAGGAAGGTGCCCCTTCCTGCACAAAAACAATCCTGCATGCAAAGGAGGCACCCTTGCACCATGGGGCAAGTGTGCCTGCGTTGAAATGGCGCCAGTGCAGGGGGAAAAGACCGGAATGCACCATATTGGATAAATACGGCACATTCCCGCCCTTTCCCTGTGACGCAGGGCAGCGCAGCAAAGTAACTTGCTGTGCTGCCCTGCGCCACCATTCCCATAAATATGTCCCTAAGTTCACAAATAGTAAATTGACCACACTAATTATCTGTGTAAGAGCATGTATTGATAAACACAATGAGCCACTGACCTTTTTCTTGGACCTTGTTGAGTTGCCAAGCACAGCAGCAGATCTAATCTTAGATACCTTACTTGCATGCTTAGAGAGACACGGTTTTACTGATGAGTATTTAAAAAGTCATTTGGTTCAGCTTGTAACAGATGGTGCTTCCAATATGATAGGTAGGAAATCCGGTGTGGCAACTCTTCTGAAACTGAAATATCCACAGTTGAGTGTATGGCACTGTGCTAACCACAAGCTGGAGCTTGCTGTGGGTGATGTTTGTAAAGAAGTCGCAGGCATTAATCAGCTCAAATTGTTTTTGGATAAACTATATACCACCTACCATGCCTCCGAAAAATCAGAGAGAGCTTGGGGAATGTGCTCTGGAGGTAGAAGTAAGACTTCTGGCAATTGGAAAGGTGCTAGATATACGTTGGGTGTCCTCAAGTGAAAGATCTGTGAGAGCTGTTTGGAATAACTACAAAGGACTTATTAAACATTTCATGGAATCTTCCGAAGACTCAACGAGGAGTTACATTGAGCAGAGGAAATATGCTGGTTTAAACCGTTTATTAACCTCCCTGGTGTTTGTTGAAAATATGGGCATTTTATATGATGGTCTCACAGAATTGGGTGACCTATCCAGAAGGCTGCAGCGGCGTGATATGACCATATATGAGGCCGATCGTTCAATACAGATGCAGGTTTTAGTGTTTGAATCAATGGCTGATGCACCTGGGCCCTTTGTTTGCTACAACTGCATTAGATGCTGCTGAACGGATGCAGTTTGCTGGTGTAGGACTGCAACAGAACAAAGGCTGTGTTAGCATCAATAGGGCACAGTTCTTTAGGAGCTTAGCAAATAACCTGCGAAAAAGGATGACAATGTCTAATGCATCAAATGTTTCTAGATGCACAACCACAAACAATGATGAAATAGAATACAAATAGTTAGTACATAGAATGAAACTCCTACAACCAGTTTATTGGCCAGATCCAGTAGACATCTTATACGGTGAGGGAGAATTACAAAACCTTGGTAGCAGGTTGCATGTATTTGATACCAGGCAGTACATCCTTGGTTTCAGAGAGTACAAACAAAATAAAAATGGCATCTCTGAAAGCCTGAAACCATTAATGCACATTATAAACACCTTTTTTACCTCAACTGCTGAATGTGAACGGGGCTTTAGTGTAATGAATGATGTGCTCACACCACTGCGGAACAGAATATCAATCAATCGTCTGTCTTCTACAATGTTCATAAATATCATGGGGCCACCTGTCATAGAATTTAAACCTGAATTTTATGTTCAGAAATGGTTAGAAAAAGGGAGGAGAAGTGCAGATGAAAGAAACTACATGGCTCGGAGACAAATGGCTTATGATTCCACTTATAACCGTATTTGGAATATTCTGTGATTGGAAACATGTCCCACATTGTAAATGAATTAAATATAAACAACTTATATATTAAACCTCAAATAAACATGTTTATTGATTCTTTGAATTGAATAACGTTATAAGCTGTAACTGGTCAGTGAAATGCCAAACGTTCAAAAATTGGTATGTTTTGCTATTTCTAGCCACACCTCCGACTCCGCTCACTAATCCAATCCTTGGGTTATTTCCGCCCCCTGAGTCTCCGCCCTACTTTTTTTTCCCCACTTCGACCACTGGTTCCAACGTGTTGCCACCTCCTGGATGAGTGCCTTGACTGCCATCCTATGTTCACGTTGGATGATCCTCAGTTGCTTCTGAGCTTTAAAAGATTGGCTGAAATGAGTGCATATTCTTCGGCAGATGGCCAGTAAATTGCTGACTATGGGTTCTTTTTTCAGAAAGTCTTAAACTATAATGTTTATGCAGTGGGCCAAACACGGAACCCTGAAATAGGAACCAAGTTCCATGGCCTTAAGTACATTACTGCCATTGTCTGTGGCAACAAAACCAATACTAAGCCCTCTTGGCCGCAGCCATTCCAAAACCTTGCTGCGAAACTCGTGTAAAATGTTTTCAGCCGTATGAGATTTCTCCATGGCGAACATGGCTACAGTTGCATGTTTCCGAGTACCTCTAAAAATCGCAGCTGTGTCAACAGCACCTCGTGCAGATAGCTTATCTCTAATCTCCACAAAAGAGACCCAGTGTGCAGTGATGCACATGTAATCTGTGGCTTGGCAACTGGTCCACATGTCTGTTGTCAGGTGGATATTGTGAACAGCACTCTGCTGCAAAGCTTGTCCAACCAATTCCAGCACATCATGATGTAGTGCCGGAACAGCAATTCTTGCAAAATAGGACCGGCTGGGAACCTTCCATTTAGGGCAGATGGCTGACACAAATTCAAGGAAACCCACCCCTTCCACAAATGAAAAAGGAAGAAGGTCCAGCGCTAACATTTTGGCCAGCTTCGCATTGTACAATCGTGCCGTTGGGTGGTTGCGTTGGAACTGCCCCTCCAACCTAAACATGCTCTCAATGGTAGGCTGGATTACTTTCCTTTGTGGTGCTGTTTTCATTAACCCACTTAGGCTCAACGACACAGTTTGTCTCATTGCGGTACTCGGTCGCCTTGGTGTCTCAGCCTGACTCTGAGTATGGCTCTTACCGCGGTGCCACTCTGATGTTACTGAGGAGGATGTGAGCAGTACCACTGCACTACTGGGGACAGGGCTAGAAATGCCTCCCTCTTCTTCACCTTCCACCGCAATAATATCGCTCCCCGATTCTTCCTGACCAACTTTAATGGGTTGAGTTTTTCTACTTTCTTTTAACTGAAGTAGGTGATTCTCATAGACGATAGTGTGGTGTATTCTGAGATGACTTGCTTGTCCTCCGGTACCATAGTTTGTACCAAGCTTACCACGCCGAACACCTTGCCGACAAATTGAGCATATAGCAACGTTCTCCTCCTTGGTGCTAACAGAAAAGAAGTCTCAAACTGGGGAGGAGAACTTTCTGGCACTGCTGGATGTGCCACTTTCAATACCAGATGAACTGGAGAGTGTGCTTGAAATGTGACCCTGTGCACCTAGACTGTGACTTTTACTACCACTACCTACTGAGATGGTTGAGCTGGATGTAGGTCCCTGCCGGGCCTTGGAAAATATGGCAGCTGGAGGTAGTGGTGGTGTAACCTGTGTTGGTGATATCCGTACTACATCCCGCTCAGTAGCAGCCTTTCTGGATAGGGTGAGAATGTTGGTCTCCAGTCCCTTTGGGGCGGGAGTAATGTGCGTGATGACTGGCTCGTCTTCAGCAACATCACCCCCCTCTTCTACATCTACCTCCATAACTCTAAGTTTTTCTGGGACCTTCCTTTTCAGAAGCCTTGTCTTGTGGCGTATATCACTCTCAGACTGAGCTGGTGGGTGCCAAGTGGCATCACGATCATCAGAAGCGGGGCTTGAAGAAGATGATGGACTAAGCCTCCTTTTCCTTACTGGTGGTCTGGAAGACAATAGATCTTCTGAAACAGTGGATTGACTTTGCTCCACTTTGTCTGCAGGAAGCTTGATTTCCTGAAATGCCCCTACGTCAGGAGCAACAACTACTATGGTGGGCTGTTGCGGCTGCTGCTGTTCTTGTTGCGGCTGCTGCTGTTCTTGTTGCGGCTGCACACTTATCTGCTGAGTTTGCGCCTGCATTGATTGTGTACTACTTTGCGATAATGACATTTCTTCAACATCGCTGCTCATTAGTAGACTGGCTACCTCTGCGACACTAAAGCCCTTGGGCCTAGGTTGGTGGGGTTGGACCGCTGTGCTGCTCCCAGCTTGGTTCCCAGACAACGCTGCTGCAGGCGTAACTTTTTTGGTGCCAAAAAAAACATTGGCCGGCTCACCACCAGTCGTGGTTAATGGCACTTCCTTTTTCTCACCGGCAACTTTCTTGGTACTGGACCTGGTACCTTTCTTTGGGGCCATCGTCTTCAGATGTCAGGCAGGATGCAGATGCACAACAAGTTCTGGTCACACTTGGACGTGATGCGCAGCAGGACTTCTGTCTGGCTGGCAGTACAACGGGTAGCCAGGTGATGCTGATGACACCTCCTCCTCTGTCTTTTGTGCACCTAAAAGCAAATAAGCCTGGAGAAGAACATCAGTGAAATGTTGCATATGTTGTTGTGGTTCAGTTACTTAGTACTGTACTAGTGCAAACAAAAGATATAGTCTAGCCATTTATGACTTTTTTTGAACAAGGGCTATGTTATACTACTGTGTACAGTCACACACTACACTCTCAGGAAGGATAGGAAAGTTAATAATAACCACCAAAATAAAAATGTAATGGAAGTGGGGTGGACCCTATTTGCCATTAAATTATTTGAGCATATCAGCATCCATGGAGCAGCTGCTGGCAAAGGGGGTGGATGGATGGAAGCAGTAAGCCAAATAGCCAATAGGAAAACCATGCAGGCCTATGGCAAAAGCAGGACACTAATAACTCCCAGTCCAAACACAAAAAAAGGGGCCACCAGCCACATGGACACTCACAAATCACAAACAAGCAGGGGGCCTGGGAAACATCAGGAGCTGACAAAAAGACTATAAAAGCCAAGTAAAGGATGCATGCTAAAGCACACTGCTCTGCCTTTTTAATGCAACAAAATGCAAATACGAACATTCACAGGCCCCAAAAAGGTCTGCAGGGTGCATGCATTGCACACCAACACACCAGACACATACAACAAAAGCATGTCTTTAAGACAACCAACATCAGAAAGTCCACCCCAAAAAAACACACTTCCCCAACTCAATCTAATGCCATCCATGCCCTAAATGATGTCTAAATTCAACAGACCACACAGAAAACACTTGATTAATAAAGCTGTGGCTACCTGCTCTGATCCTAGTGGATGAAAGCAGGCCTGTTGGCAGACAAGGCCAGGCAAGCTTGCAGGCCTAGGCTTCAAAATGGCCACCAGCCACATGGCCAGGCCCAACAACATCAGAAAGCCCACCCCAAAAAAACACACTTCCCCAACTCAATCTAATGCCATCCATGCCCTAAATGATGTCTAAATTCAACAGACCACACAGAAAACACTTGATTAATAAAGCTGTGGCTACCTGCTCTGATCCTAGTGGATGAAAGCAGGCCTGTTGGCAGACAAGGCCAGGCAAGCTTGCAGGCCTAGGCTTCAAAATGGCCACCAGCCACATGGCCAGGCCCAACAACATCAGAAAGCCCATCCCAAAAAAACACACTTCCCCAACTCAATCTAATGCCATCCATGCCCTAAATGATGTCTAAATTAAATAGACCACACAGAAAACACTTGATTAATAAAGCTGTTGCTACCTGCTCTGATCCTAGTGGATGAAAGCAGGCCTGTTGGCAGTCAAGGCCAGGCAAGCTTGCAGGCCTAGGCTTCAAAATGGCCACCAGCCACATGGCCAGGCCCAACAACATCAGAAAGCCCACCCCAAAAAACACACTTCCCCAACTCAATCTAATGCCATCCATGCCCTAAATGATGTCTAAATTCAACAGACCACACAGAAAACACTTGATTAATAAAGCTGTGGCTACCTGCTCTGATCCTAGTGGATGAAAGCAGGCCTGTTGGCAGACAAGGCCAGGCAAGCTTGCAGGCCTAGGCTTCAAAATGGCCACCAGCCACATGGCCAGGCCCAACAACATCAGAAAGCCCACCCCAAAAAACACACACTTCCCCAACTCAATCTAATGCCATCCATGCCCTAAATGATGTCTAAATTCAACAGACCACACAGAAAACACTTGATTAATAAAGCTGTGGCTACCTGCTCTGATCCTAGTGGATGACAGCAGGCCTGTTGGCAGACAAGGCCAGGCAAGCTTTCAGGCCTAGGGTTCAAAATGGCCACCAGCCACATGGCCAGGCCCAACAACATCAGAAAGCCCATCTAAAAAAAACACACTTCCCCAACTCAATCCAATGCCATCCATGCCCTAAATGATGCTTGAAAATGAAATACATTCAAAAAACACCAAAGGAACAGTTGCTTCATCATGCACACACCCATGACTAGCTCGGGCCTACTACTGACTACTACTACCCACAACATTTAAAAAAAAAAAGGAATGATGATAGTTACCAAAAATAAATTGTAGTTACAACAACTGCAATGCCCCCAATCAAACAGACACAACAACCACTTACTTGTAAAATATCCAAATCAAAAAATCCTCAAATCCAATTGCAATGATGCAGCAGACAAAAAGAGTGATCTTTCCAGCTCAAAATCCAAAGGCAGAATGAGCAGGAGATGGACAAAGCACTCGGAGGAGCCTGCTGGACAGGAACAGGAAGTTGGAGATTCTGTGTCACTTCCTCCCTCTCCCCACCTTTTTAAAAAAGGACTCCTTGCACAAAAAAGGACAGCCAAATGTCAATCTGAGGAGTTGTTTTCATCCAAAATCATCATTTGCAGAAGGTTTCATGCTGCTAGAGCTGATATTCTTCTCCAAATTGAAAATTTTACATGTTCGAGTTCTCGAGCTTCACATTACTTATGCCGGATGTCGATGGCGTGTCGAAAATGACTTGATCGCGTTCTCTCGCTCCCTATCGCGTTGGATATGACGTGTTCGAAAGTGTGAGTGCCCTTCCTATCCGTGGTTGGGAGTGGCACTGATTCAATGTTCTGTAATATGGCGATCTGTAACTGCAGACCGGTGGGTGCGCACTGGCATGATTATCTTGCCATTGTAGGCCGCCGTAAGTGTGCACTTTCACCTATGGTGCCCATGGTTGTGTGTGTCACCTGCCAACGCAAGCTTGTGCGTGCGCACAGACACACGTATTAGTTAAACCCACGTCCAGTCTGCTGTGCAGACTCGGGGGGCACACTTGCTCCCCTGGTGCTGGGAACAATGTGTCCAACCTGCCATCGCAGGTCGGTGTGTGCACTAGTGCACGTGTGCCCAGGTAGTGAGGAATACCAGTGTGTTTTCACTGCCTATGAGGCCTGCTCTTCCCATAGGTTAACATGGGGAAGCGATTGACATTACTTCGGACTGTGTGTGTGTGCAGATAATGTGCAGATATTTATATAGCGCAAATCACCAACCGGTCTCTAAGCGCTTGCTTAGGGAACCCGTCCTGGTATTCCCCTGTGAGATAACCCAGCAGGGCATCCACAAGGTGAAAGCCAGGCATCCCGCCGCGAGGGGCCATTGTGGAGATTAAGCAAGCTATTGCCCAGAGTCGCAGAGTGTGAACCCATGAATCGAGTATGCACTGGAGCGAGAATTATCGAGTCCATGGACAATTTATGGACTCAAGACCCAGCCGAGCCGGGAATTGAACCCTGGTCCCGGGCTGACGTCTGCTTCCAGGTCTGCCTACTCTAACCAGTGAGCCACACTTCTCCACTGTGGATTGCAGTAGAGCAGCCTCATGATATTTCTTATCAATGGATTTACAGTGCCAACCCCTTTCTATTGGTAAAGGGGTTTTTGGCATAACTCCAATGGATGCCAGGGGTTGGGGGGAGACCATCTGTGCATTCCCCAATTGACAGTCATCAACCATGGGAACCGGAGACCTCTGCCATTTGAGGGCTGAATGGGTTAAATTGAAGATAGAGGTTTTCATACTTAGCCTCTAGGAGGATCATGGCCACACTAAAACTTAAGATCTGCATTCCAAGGTCCCATGGCAGACAGTTCTACAATTTAGGGGATAGCTAGGATTTTGAGCAGATGAGCGCACTCCCTTTTGTGTGGTGATGACCACGTTTTTTAAGAAAGGTAGGTGGTGCAATAGGGTGAATCCTCCTGAGTATGAGAATAATGTTCAACTTTCAAAAAAGCGCTGACCTCTGAAGAAGAGGGATGTCTTCCATGTACACTCTAAGAAATAGTGTATAATTTTAATTCTTCACTCTTAGACAATTTGTCATAAAATAACTTTATTGAAGTTAACATTCGTTGTTATTTTTTCAATATTGTCATCCGTTATTTCATGATAGCAGTCGTTATTACTTCATAACTATGATTTACAAGAAACAGGAGTTTCTTTATGCCCAATGCATTTCGGGCGGATTGCTGTTCTTCAGGTG
Source organism: Triturus cristatus (assembly GCF_964204655.1). NCBI lineage: Eukaryota > Metazoa > Chordata > Amphibia > Caudata > Salamandridae > Triturus > Triturus cristatus. The sequence continues at coordinate 272,684,699 of NC_140581.1, forward strand.
CTGTAAAGCTGAAATGTAGAGGAAACTCAGGTTCAGTACAAGGGCAACCGATAGGCCAAAATCATCCACTTAGTGCTGTAGAGAGGTAAAGAGTGCTCATGCATTCATAGCGCGTCAAGTGAGGTAGGTGTATTGTATTTCCGAACATGCACCGTTGTCCCAGTATAATGAGGTCAAGAATTTGGAATAGCACGAGATCAAGATGATAGGGATGCCAATGAATTCGTAAGGACGGTAACCAGAGCAGTGGCCCGTAAGACAGAGACCAGTGTGCAGTGTAAATGGCAAATAGGCAATGTTATAGTGTCGTGCAATAGAAAGAATCAACACCTCATGCAGTAGATGAAAAAAGTCCACTAACGTGAGGTAACGCGTTAGGAAAACAAGTGGTCGAGTGAAAAGGGTGAAATATTTACATCGACAAAGTGAATCGATGAGTGTACGAGTGGCGTGCATAAAGTTTACATGGTAAACTTGGTTCAGTTCTCCATGATCTGGTAGAACGCAGTAATACTAGACTAAACGATTGTGAAAGATAGTCAGATCAATATTGTCAAAAATGCAGATTGAAAGTAGGATGTGATAAAAAATGCGCTTACCCGTGTTGAAAGAGTTGTCGGTGTGTGCAGTTGTTCTATTTTAGTCTATGTATATAATTTTGATATCGTTCACCGCATAAGGGTGCTCTCTCTCAATTGGTGGTGATTAGATTAGAAATCATCCACAGTGTGCATACTATTGGTATCATAACAATACGAGTGGGCCTAGTACTGCTAAATGTGTTTTATGCCCCAAAATATATGATGGTTATGTTATAATGATTGACTATGGATGTTGAATATAAACGTTTTTACATGCATCCTGTGTGAAGTCTCTTTTGTGAAGCATAGGGTATTTATCGCGAGTGGCTGCTGTGCCTTTGCTTTACACATGGCCTCTGTAGTAATCCTGACTGCTCATTGCCAAGCTGCCCAAGGGTGACCACGCGTTATACAGCAAGTGCAATCACCTGCCCTTGACGTGAGCTGTTGTTCTGCTTGGCTGGGGGCATACCTTCTGCCAACCAGACGCTGCCCATTCCAACAACCACCTTTAGCTTGTTTGGGCCCTTATGCTCACAAGTGCTTACCACATTCACTCATAGGGGATGAAGACTGCCTGCATTTATTAATATCTGGGTGGCTTCCTTACAGAGACTTACCACACAGGTGCCCACTGCTCAGCTGGCCTGCCAATGAACGAGGCTGCAATAACAGTCCTAGCCAGTGTTGGAAACATATGTTGTAAACTAGCCACACCTCCTTAGCTTTAGTCATTCATCTTCCTTCAAATACATTTGCACAGATTTGCTCGGCATGGAAATTCAGGCAAGGAGATAAAATATAAGTTACATTCCAAATATTTCCACAAATCTGTAAGATGTTTCCAATTTTTTTTAAATCTTTGTGAGTATTTTAAAGGTTTTCAAAATCTGCACTGATTTGAACTGGATATGCAATTAATGGAATGGTATAGAAGACTTAATACAGTTACAAAACTGGGCCTCCATAAATTAGTTTCTAAAAACCATTCTCAAAAAAAATTAAAACATTAATGTTAATACTCTAGGCATTATTAGACAGAATAGATCTGCTCTGTCTTGTAGGGAAAGTGCTTTCAGTTTGTCCAATGACAATATCATGATTAATACGTAAGCTTTCTTTACACTAGGGAGATCTGCTCAGTTCTATCCATAAAGTTCTTCCAGTTTGTGCAAATAACATCAACGTAGGAAAAAAGAGAGCACAGTATTTCTAAAGTACCCAAAATACATCAATTGAAATAAGAATCTAAAACCACCTGGGACTAACAAAATTAGTCTATGCTCCCTTCACATCAAATCTTTTCTGCACTGTGTTAATGAATGCTCTGAGGGCTACTCCAAGAGCAAATTATGTAAACGCGAACACAGTATTAAAAGCTTCTTGCCTAGTGTAGCATCTATACTTTAAAGATACTGGACGTTATTTTTTTCCTTTCTACTAAAAAGATTTTACAGTCTCATGTAAAAAGGTACTAAACTATGATTAATGTTAAAAAGAGAGACACAACGGCCTTCGTTCAAAGCAATCCTTTTTTTCAAAGTCCTAATATTGCCATCAAAATCAAAATGGCTTCCCGTAGATTTCTGTCTGGAAGTACCAATAGGTAGGGGAAAATACCCTCCGCTCCAATCCAATGATGGGAATCTCCAACTGATTTTTTACAGGCTAAAAATCATTTATCTTTTCTTCTGCTAATTTGAAATTAGTTTTCATTTATCATTCGTTTGATCTTGGCCATAGACACTGGTTGATCAAGATCAAGTAAATTAAAGTCCAGCATGGAATGGTACTCGAAGATCTTCGGAAAGCTTCTCAGAGCCCATGTTTATGACTCTCTATGATATTACAGGTAGCTGATCTTCTATCCTGCAGCTATTTAACAAGTATAGAAATGGCATTGTGTAGGCCTAAGCCAGTAAACACCAAGTTATAAAATTATCGTCCACTCTTAGAGCCTGGATAATGGAACACATGGGAATCGCAAAATATATTCTGAGGCAGATGCTTCCTATACATTCCCAACTGGATCGAGAGAAAATAACTCAGCCTTATAAACAGCTTGGAGGATACATTTCCCTAAAGTAGCTTTCCTTGGGTAATCAAAAGAATAACCACATATTTGATATCAAATCTAATTTGTGCATTAAGGGTTGCTACAAGAGAAGATTTCAGAACTAAGAAATGATGGGTCCAGCTCAAGTTTTCTGCAAAATGCAAGCCCAAAACCCAATTACATTCCATTTTAAATGTACCCTGTTTTTAATGGAAGTAACTGAGTTTGGGTAGATAGGCCGCTCGAAGGACAGTATGGTCCTTTTGATACTGCATTCCAGGTGAAAGGCACAAACCCATTATCTAAGGACTTGCCCTGAGCCAGGTCTCTTGAAATAATAAAAGTTCATATATATCATGAAATATAGACAAAAAGGCACACTTTATAACAGTGTTAAACCCATGCACATTCCATACTAAGAGATGTGAGCCATTGGGCAACAGACATACCTAGGCATTGTCATTCCACTGGTCATAATTCTCTCACTTTTTAAGCCCGCATGAGATAAATCTAGCTACGGTGGAGGTAGGAGAGGTGGAATTGTCATAGATGATGTTCTTTACAGATATAAAGATATTTCCATCTCTTAAGTTTATCTTGTTAGTAGAATCTTTTCCTTCTGAATTACGGTAGTGCCGGTGAACATTAAACAGATGAACAGGAAATTGCAGCAATACCTCCATGGCTCATCAAAAACAAAGGGATATCATTTGAACTAGTTGATTTAGGATTAACACTTGGACCCATCACGAAGAACAATACTTATATTCTGAAGCTAATACTCTACCTCTTTAACTAAAGAGGCAATCTTTTTGAATTGAACACTATTATTTTCACACCCTTTATCTTTAAAAAAGCAGGTCTTTTGAATTACTATCTCTGAGGTTTTTTTAGGAGTCAGATGCTGCCACGAGCCTAATACGTGTTAAAGGATGGAATTTTGACTTTCACTTGCCTTATATTTTCCAAGCTTTAACAAATAAAGTATCATTTGGAGGGGGAACCACTAGACTCAACTTTTGTACTGACTCTTGTTTTCCCCAAAATTGCTTCTCATTTGTACTTGTAAAGAGGGTCATCGACTTAGATGACAATTCAGTATTGGTTTGCTAGCTCGGCTAGACTTTTTAGACCTTCTAAACTGCAGACATAGAGTTTGGCAAAAAGCTGGCTCCAGGTGACCAAAACTTGCAGTGCTGGTAATAACTGACCCAGCAATAGAAACCATACTAATTGTGACTGATTTGGGGGAAGCCATAGTAAGTACATGGAATGGACACTCGTCATTACGAGCTCCCCAGCTCCATGATGGCTTCACTAAAGTATGGGATGCTTGGTACCAAACATCTCGGCATAATAAACCTGCACTGATTCCAGTGGTAGATTTATTAGAAATTGCACATAGAGTACCCAATTAGAGAGGATCCCCGGAAGCCTACCAACCCTTAGTGTGATCACCAACTTGCCTAAGCCAGCCTGCTACCACCAGACAGTGTTCTGACCTCATGTGGAGGGTGCATGTTCACGCCTCCCCCTGGTCAGGAAGAGCGATCTGTAGCGGGGAGTTCTAAAGGCCTTGCCACCTTTGTAATGTGGCCCCAGCCTCTCCTGTTAGAAGGAGCAGGCCCCCTTCCTGTCCTCACCCCCTTTTTGGCGGGGGACAGGTGGGAAAACTTAGAAAGTATAGGAGGTGTACCCCCCTTTAGCAACAACACCCCTCAGATGCTGGGGACAAGATGAAGTACACTTTTCAGTACCCGCTATCTTGAAGATGGTGGGACTTATCCAATCAGGGCTGGGACTATGCCCCCCTCCCACAGAAAGTGGGCATCATAGAGAGTGTAGAAACCCAGGTAAGGGACCCATTGCTCACTACATGTCACTCCCTTGTAACACCCCTAAATATAGTATTTAGGTGACATCCCCAGACCCTGAACTTCAGTTCTTGATGACCTCAGAAGTGCCAGACACCACAGAGCCACACCAGCAGAGAAGACTGCAGAGAACTACTGACTTGGTCCCAACCCTACCGGCCTATCTGTAGCTCTCGATGATCCTGTGCCAAAAGATGACTCGTCCCGCAGCCCGGTAACCTCCAAATTCCCAGGAGGAGTACCTGCCTTCAATAAAGATCAGGATCTCCAGAGAACAGCGGACCTGTTCAGAAGCAACAATCTTCTAGTAAAGACTCTGTGACCTGAAGAACTGCGAAGCCTGACCCCCGGTTTCACCTTTGCACCAACGCTTTTGGCCCGGGTCCAAGCGGCCCACCGGTTCCAGCAATGCTCCTCAGTGCTCTAGACCCCTAGTCCACCATGAGTTGACTTCTCCCGGGTTCCTCGATGTCGCTTGCAGCCTCGGCACAGAGAACCCCTCAACTGCAACCTGCTCCGGTAAGCCATTTCCGATATCAAAGGACACCCCTCGGTGACCGCCGCATAATGATGCAGTCGGTCGTAGCACATCGGGCAGAGCGACCAACCGAGCGTTGGTCGGAATGTAATCCCTACAATGGGGGCAGTGCCTGCGGAGGCATCGTCATAGGGGTTTCCCTCTGCCTTTACATGGCAGTCCGACTGCCATGTAAAGGCAGACGGAATGGGACTTTCCGCTATGGGGCCGGGGGGCATATGTGGTGCCCCCCCAAATATCCATGCACTGTGTGCCAGGCACCACATGGTGCCTGGCACATGGTGCATGGATGTTTGAGAACTGACCTTTTCCACTGTGGCTTGTATGGAATTTTTTGTATTGTATGGGATTTATAGAGTGCCGGAATCACCCCCGAAGGGGTATCTCCACGCTGCAGAGAAGACAAAAGACAGGTCAGGCACAATCAGTCCCGGAATAATTCCATCTTCAGGAGTTTCCTGGATCGAAGAAGACTAGGGCATTTGTGCAGGTCCTCGGGCAGAGTGTTCCAATATTTCAGAGCAAGGTAGGCAAAAGTTTTGCCTCCTGTTCATAATTTCCTGTAGCGGTGTCCTCAAGCAACCTTTTACCTTCGGATCTAAGAAGCCTGCCCGGGCAGTAAAATTTAAATGTATCTGCCAGATAGCTAGGACTTACACCGTAAAGTGCCTTATGGGCGAGGCAGCAGAGTTTAAACTTGATTCTGTGGCGAATAGAAAGCCAGGGAAGCTGTCTCAGCAAAGGCCGGGAGGAGGTACGAGGAGGCATTTTGAGAGCCAGACACGCGGGTATCTGCGCTTTTTTCTTGATCGGTAACACTTAAGTGGCCTTCCATTGAAGTGGGAGTACCCCTTCACTCAAAGAGGTGTTAAGGATGTTACAGATGGAGGGGGCCAGAAGAGGGGCTAGTAAGGCAAACACATAAGCTGGTATAACATCTCGAGGAGAACAAGATTTCGCTGTTCTTAGCATTGCTTCGGCCTGTGGTATCTGTATCGCATTAAAATGGTGAAGGCCGGCATCAGACCTCCTTAAGGTTGAGGGCAGCAAATTAGAAGGATCCAAGGAGTTAGAGTCATGAGGAAATTAATCATAGATTAGATTTATTTTTTCCTCAAAATAGTTAGCTATGTTATCACATAATGCTTGGGAGGGGGGGATTTGTAAGGTACAAGCAGTAGGAGTAGTGAAAGTGTTAAGAATTTATAAAGTTCCTTGGTCGAGTTGCCCGCCTGATTGAGCTTTGAGATGACATGGCCTTTTTTTAATTCATGTGGTAGGAAGTGAGTGCTTTTTTATAGTTATGTTTCTCAGTCTCCATATGTGTTTTGCACCAAATGTTTGCGCTGCAGCCCTTTTCTAAGGCCGCAGTACAAGCCACAAAGGAAACTCTTGTCTAAAGTGGAGACATATTTAAACATTGCTAATTTAATAGAATAAATGGGAAAAGTTCTGAGGGAGGCCCTCGGTGAGTTTTATTTTTTTCACTGGGGGGGCACAGCATAAAAAAGTTTGAAGTCCACTGAGAGGTTATATTTGACCAAAATCATAGTCAGTGTACTCCACATTTATGCACTCTCAGAATATGACTTTGCTTCTTAGACTTGAAGGCAAATTTATGTGGTCCACGTTGATAAGCCCTCGACGAATAATTTGGGAGGAGCACTTATCCAAAGCCAATCTCAATTATGAACAATAGTATAACCATTGTAGGGGTCTCTAAATATTGAGTTTCCACTAAAACCCATCTACCAACGTTTCTTGAGAAGGTCTTCCTTAAATGCAAGTTGCTGTCTAAACCTATTGCAAAAAACCTTTATTAAACAATGCCAGCACTCACTTCCCTTTACGATTAGTATGGCAAGCTCTTAAAACATTGAATATGGAAACAGGAAGGCTCTATTTGAAACTATCACAACGGATTGCCAAGATAGGTACCCTTACAATACCCGGTGTAAGGCACAAAACATGCCAAAGGTTTACAATTTTATACAACATTGCCACATAGAAACAAATCTCTCGTGGATTGTGATTAAATAAGTAAAAATATATATCAAAGGGCCCAACATTGACCATGGCTTTCCATATCAAGAATGCAAATGGGTTGAAATTCTCAAAACTGTCACCAATGGTCTTTTTATTGGCACAGTTTGGTCAGCATATATTTTTGTACTGTACTTTATTTTAATTGGCTATATATAGCGCTTACTAGCCCTGTCGAAGCATTGAAGTGATTTATGCCAGCCAGCACTCTACTCCGGAAACCATGGCTTGTGGTTAATCCAGTGGTTATCGGTTATTTTTTGTTTTGGGTTTAGCCTTGTGCTTTCAAAGAGACCACTCCATGCTTTTACTCCAGTAAATATATAGTGGATTAAATAGTAGGAATTAGGTCTCATTTTCAGTTGGGGTATGTGAGTTGATGAAGATGTTTGCTGTAATTAGTGTATGAACTAGAGGAGATACGATTATGTTAGGTTGTAGGGTATGGCTTTCAAATGACAGGTTGTTATCTTTGAGATGAGGTGTGGGCAATTGCAGAAATACAACAGATATTGAGGAAAACATACATGTGATTCAGGGTAGGCTGAACTTAAAGAGAGGAGGCATGGAGAGGATGGAAAGTAAGGAGGGAGCGACTCAAAGAAGGAAGGAGCAGTGACAATCTGAAGTTTTAAGTCAAGGTCAACATTTTGATGTAAGGTTTTAGGAATCTAAACGAGCCTTTATAAGCTAGCATGCAATCTGGCATGCAAAGATGCAAAGAATGTAACAAATAAATCATTATTTGCATGAGAGTTAGTGATATACCCAAATGGCACATTTACTTGTTTAGGAAAAAACTCAACTCATTCAGGCAAACCTTCTTTTATTAATTAATTTGCTGAAACCAATCTGTTGATGGTTTTTAGGTTTTGTCTAACAGATAGCTTTAAATTGACGGTAGGCAAAAGAATCTTAAACACAATACACTGAACTTGGAGCATTCGATAGCTCACCAATGGTTGCCGAAAGTGTCACTCACATTTGCTTGCTTCTTATTCAATGGGCCGCCTTCCTCTCTCTGTATTTGTTCCTTCCCTGGAGCACAGCTTCTTCACCATCTTTCTGATTGGCTGACTTTTATCCTTCCACTGCTCACATTTAGGGAACTATTTTATTCTTTGGCTTTCACCACACATGAGAGTACAAGTGTTTTCTAGGTCTATCTTACATTTGCTGCTTCTCTCCCCCAAGTACACCCCCCAGGCGCTCTATGTTGCTTCCACTACCTCCAGTTCCTCTCTTACTCATGTGCTGCTTTTGGTTTGAAGTCCGCCCCAACTCACCCCACGCCCTATGTGTTGCTCCCTTTTCCCCCACACCAGCTTTTCTTTTTTTCTTTTCAGTTAATCCATCTTTTCCATAGCCTAAATCTAATCCAATGTTTACCCCCACCTACTCTTTACTGCTTCTACCTACCTGCTCCTCCCACCTTTGCCGCTACCCCACTCCTCGCAGTCTATCAAATTCTTTTTTTTTTTAAACAGTTTCCCATATACTACCCGCTGGATCAGCTTTGAGAAATGCACTTTTCCAAAAGTGAAAGTGTATTTTTTTTTTTACTGCTCCAAGTGCCGTCAGCCATCTATGTATGAGGGTGAATATATTAATTAGGGATTTCGGTTCTGAAAAAATATTTGACAATCTAAGACACTGCTTATTAACTTTTATGCAGTCACTGTTTTTAAAATTTAGTAATATACACATTTCATACGTGTCAGCATTGATCAAACACAGTATGAAACTAGCTAATTTAAATGTTATATTAAAAGCTACAGTTCGATGCTAATTCATTAACTTAATTTTATTGTAATTAGATCTTTTTTCTGATTACAATTTTATTGCATCCTTTGTAATATAGTTGCCCTTGAGATACCATTTTTGTTACTATTTTCACTCAGGTTTACCAAGGTCAAGAGAGTTGTTGTGTACTGTATTGTAAGAAAGGTCCAACATCACCAGGAGACAGGGCTAACCCCAATCCAGTATTCATTGGACACTGTCCATGAATTGAAAGGTGACTGAGTTGCAGAAGGTCATCTAACTAAAAGTTACATTGTGGAATCATCTCGTTTGCACCATCTACAAGCATTAGATGGCGGTCTTTAGCCCTAATTGTCTCTGGGAGGCCTACGGTATTATTAAAACAGCCTTCAAATGGCACGTCAACGTGTAAGCTGGCTCGAAGTGGTACCCGGACCTTTCCTTTGCCTCCTCACCATCCTAAGAATAATGGCCATGATGGTGCTTCCCAGGTCCACCCTTAATTATTGCCTTGTTGTTGGATACTAGTTTAAATGTCGTAATCAGTGAAAAAGTTCTTATCATGACTCAGTTTTGATAAGCCTTTGTTGTTTTCACAATTCACAGAGCTAAGTCTAGGGTCGTCATTGTTTTCAAGCATAGATCATTTGAACACATGCAGAGCACAGTGCAAGAGATATATAAGTAATATTGAGCAGTGATAACCTACTCTGTGCAATATTCCGAAGAGGGAACAGGACAATAGTCACACCAGACCACAATTAAACACCCCAGGCACCAATAACAATGTAAAGCACATAAATGGGTCCAACTCCCAAAACCCGCCCTCTTCGTCTTGTGCCTTGCTGCAATCACTGAAGTACAGAACCAGACGCTTTGAAGTTGTGTGTAATACCACTTAAAAAAAGAGGCAGACATTGTTGTAAACTTTGTGGTGGACAACTGTTGGATACTCCATGGTTTGCCTCCAAACTACGTCAGTGGGGCAGTGGAAAAAGCTGTGTGACAGGAAAAAACGGATAGGGTGAATGTAATTGGAGATCTGCAGTGTTAGAGAGATTAAGAAAAAAAGTGTTCAGATGAGAGAAGGGTCGGTTTGCCAGAATACAAGTAGTACCTCCACTCCCTGTTGTCGGACCCAGGTCACACCTCAGACTCCTGGAGGAGTCTGAGGTGTGCAGCCACAACGAGGCAACGACGGATAGAGCGGAGCCTCCTAGTCCTGAGCCAGGGTCCAGGCGAGGTGAGGTCCGTTCCTCGATCATTACGGATGCACGCTGCATCCTTTTGAGGCGGAGGATCTACTTAAGGTTGTACAATGTGCCACCTTTAAATGATAGTGAGATAAATTTAAATTTTCTTTTTTCCCTTTCTCCACTATACATTTTATTCTTCACACGTTTGCAGTAGCGAAAATCTAACAACAAGGGTCCTGAAGAAAGCCGCAGGGATAAATGGATCTCATTAGGCTGAAACATGTCGACCTCTCTATATAGCAGTTATTTGTTTAACACTGCTTTTTGCACTGTTGTTTTATTTAGAATGTGAGACACATATTAAACTAGTAGTGTTTTCTCACAATTCTATTTTAACACACCACTCTAATTTTCTTTTGTCAGCACTGCACTCCTTTCGATTGCTCTATCATCTTACTATGGTTGGTCTTCTCGCTCCAATCCGCTGACAATCTTGGACCACCCCTGAGTGAAATCACTCCTAATTAGATGCTCTCTATGATCAAGAGAAGCATCTTATCCTGGATTGGATGACCAGATGATAAGATTGATCACACAGACAATTGATGGGTATCCAAAACTTCGCTCTGAGGTCCTTATAGATTGCATTTGGATGTCTCTTTCTTTTTCTTCTACTCCCTCCTCTGCTATGTGGGACTAACTAGCCCTCTATTTCATATTTCTGCTCAATTTGCAGGATTTTACTATACTCTGCAACACTGTACTCTGTCACTCTACTTTATGCTACTCTACTTTGTGCTGCCCGAAGCCACTGAACTCTGCATCGCTCCACTCTACCCCACTGCACTCTACACCAATCCACTCTACTCTACTCTGCACCACTGCACTCTACGACACTCCAATCCATACCACTGCACTCTATGCCACTTCACTATACACTGAAACAATCTAATCTATGCCACTGCAGCCTGCGTCACTCTATTCCACTCTGCACCGCACCACTCTATGCCAATCCACACCATGCCACTCCAATCTACATAACTACACTGTATGCCACTGCACTCTGTGCCAATGCACTCTACATCACTTTACTCAAAATCAAAACACTCTACGCCACTGCACTCTATGCCAATCTACTCTGCACCTCTGCACTGTATGGCACGATACTCTACACCATTGCACTCTACATCACTTTATTCTGCACCACTGTATGCCACTGCACTCTACACCAATGCACTCTATGCCATTCTACCGAACACCACTACACTCTACCTTGCACTACTTCATTCTACCCTGCACCACTCCAGTCTGTGCCAATTCACTCTACTCCACTGTGCCCCACTCTACTCTATGCCACTGCACTGTGCACCACTACAATTTACTCTGCACTGTTCTACTCTATGTCACTGCACTCTATGCTTTTCTATATCACTGCACTCTATGCTAATGCACTCTACACCACTTTACTCAAAACCAATGCACTCTACACCACTGCCCTCTATGCCAATTTACTCTGCACCACTGTACTTCATGACACTTTACTCTAGGCCTCTCTACTACACTTCACTCTACAACACTCCACTCCACAATACTCCTCTCTATGATGCTGTAATCCATTAAACTGTGCTCCACTGATAATCTCCTCCACTCAATGCCTCGCCACTCTACAGCACTCTACTCACTGTATGCCATTCTAGGACACTACTCCACTCTACAAAGCACTACGCAACTCCGCTATGCCACTCCTTGCCACTTTACACCACTCTTTTCTATGATACAGAACTCCACGCCGATCCATGCCACTCCCCTCTACGACAATCTACTCCACTCTAACACTGTAATCCACTCTACACCACTCAACTCTATGCCCCTCCACTCTATGACACTCTACTCCCTCCACGACACTCCACAACACTGTACACTACTCCATGGCCTCCACTTCACTCCTCTCCACGCCATCTTTCGCGATTATCATTACTTCTTCAGAGCACACTTCGTCAAATAAAACACTTCAATCTTGTTTCTTCAGTTGTATCTCTTTTTGGAGAACTTTGTTCTTAGTATATCGATCTTCTGATTTTATAAATATTAAACAGTCACAGTCCCTAAAATCATATTTTTTCCCTAAACTCCACCCATCCCTAAAACCTCTCTCTACCCCTAAACTCCACCAATTCCTGAACCCTAAAACTCTTTCTGACGATAAACTCCACCCATCCCTGACCCATAAACCCCTCACAACCCTAATCTCCACCCATCCCTGAAACCTAAAAACCTTTCACCTTACCTAAACTAAACCCATCCCTGAACCCTAAAAAATCCTTGCTACCCCTAAACACCACCCATCCGTGACCCCATAAAAAGCCTCACCACCCCTAAACTCCACCCACTCCTGAACCCTCAAAACCTTTAACCACCCCTAAACTTTGCCCATCCCTGTCCCTAAAAACCTTTTCTACATCTTTACTCCACCCATGCTTAAACCATTAAAACACCTTGTCACCGTAATCCCAAAGTATTCCTAAATCCTGAAACTCTTTGTGACCAAAACCTCCACCCATCCCTGACCCCTAAACTCCACCTATTCCTGAACCCTAAAAAAAATCACCACCTCTAAACATCCATCAATGAACCTTAAAAGCCATCACCGGCGCTAATCTCTGCCCATCCATGAACCCTAAAACCCTCCTCAGCACCCTACTCTCCACCCATCCCTGACGCCTAAAAATCCCTCACCATCCCTAAACTCCACCCATCTCTGAACCCTAAAAACAACTTTCTATGATTTAACTATAACCATCACTAGTCTCTAAAAATGCCTCATCACCCCTAAAAATCACCCATCCCTAAACCCAAACAACTTCACTACCCTTAAACTCCGCCTGTTTAATCTAATTTGGGATTTTCTATTGAAATTATCCTTCCTTTAAAGCATAATTGTCGGTGTATTTTCATTTCCTTAACACTGTATTTTCTTTAAATTGTTTTTCCATGATTTGGTTTCCTCCAAAATGGTTTCCCAGTTTTCGTTTTTCCATCAATTCGCAGACATTATCTAGACTGATCCAGTGACGAGGAAGAGCAGTGCAGCCACTACCTTGACATAGGCAAGCATGGGAGCAGGCTGCTGGTGAAATTACCTCCTATTCCCCTTCTGCAACCATGTCTAAGTTCACTTGGCGGAGTTAGCGGTATCTCCCCTACACCTCTTTCGTATATATACCAAAGTGCTTGATGCTCTGTGTCTGTTTTTCTCTTCCCCTCAAGTAGTTTTTCTTTGGGATTAGGGCAATACTACATTGTTGAAAATATGCCTGGGACGGAATACATCTATTGCTGACCTGTGTGTGATTGGTTACTGGGTTGATTCATTGTAGCTGGGTGGGGTGTAGCACCAGTGATTTCCTTGACCTTTCCCCCTCTTGCATTGGTCATTGTATGAGCTCATGTATTTTAATGTGAATTTTGTAGTGCAGTTCTGTTGCTCATGTATTTTCATGTGCATTTTGTCCTGCACATTAATCCTTTTTATGGGTCCAAAAGTTTTTTCTCTGATCATGTTCAACTACATGCATTTTGATCTAATTCACAATGCAAACAGTATTTTTGTTCATATTTTTTTCTACTTAGATTTTTCTTAAACATGTACTTCATTAATATGTTGACTGTCATGATTGGATGTGCTGGCACACTAGTGACACTAGAAATGTTGAGCCTACTTTGTTTGTAGTACTGCTTTACTAATAGTGGGTGGTTTTGTGAATTGCGAAATAGCTTGAATGCTGCAACCTTTGAGAGATACAAACATTGAATTGATTCAAGAAGCAGGTATTTGCATTCAGGAACTATGGCTATTTACTGAAGTTTGGTGCTTCCTTAATATTTTAAATGACTGGTATGCTAGTGGTAGTCACGAGGGCCTTGGTAAAAGGGGTTTAGCAAGGGTGTTCATCTCCAAGGGGTTGGGCATGATCTGTATTAAATATGTCACTCTTATGAACCAGGTGTGATAGTTTTCTTTGATATTGCGAGTGAAGCGAATTGATCAATATTTCACCAAGTAGGAAAAGATATCTTCACATGATTAAATTTTCCAAATAATCAAAAAGCTTCATTTCAATTACCCCTTTGCCATGATAATCAGGTAATAGTACAGTGCTCTGCTGCCTTTTGGCTAGGATTGCGCTATAGAAATATCATATACATACAAGCATATGTATCATCGTGGTTGGAGTGTAAGTGTCAGAGCCTCTGTCAGCAAGTTGTACTATCAATATATAGTGTAACAAATTATGGTGACAAAATGTGGTGAGGCGGTATTCACATCTGTGCTCGGAAAAGACTCAATAAGGGTATAGAACTTTGAGACCGCGACTAACGGCCACATGAAGTCACAACAAATACGCACTACAGTCTACTGTCTGTGGGTGGCCTCATTTATGGAAAAGTGGAGGAACTGGGAGGAAACCAGGGGCCAAGCAAAAGTTGCTGCACCCTAAAAAATCATAACCCAACTCATTAGAGAAGGGTGCATCCTTGCAATTTATTGTGCTTTGTACACCGAAAGAGAGTGGACAGCCAACTGGTCAACATGATATGATTTGGAATTTACAGGCCAGACGTGCAGAATATCTGGAATAAGGTGTTTGCACTGGTGCAATATTCCAGACAGGTCACTGGAAGTTATAGTTTGAAGCCCATAGATTACACAGGGGTAAAATTGTTACTGGCTCTAGGGGATGCACCAGGTGTATGGGAGCTGCAATGGCCTTAATCAGAATTGTTGTGGGGCTAAAAGCACCCACTGCAGAGTTCCTTTTATATCCATCAGTTTTCAGCCAACAATAAAAATGTCAAGAGAAATCTAGTAAATAATGTTGGAGAGGGATTGAAGTTTTGTCTAGTGGCAGTTTTAACTCATTTAAAGTAGCACAGAACGTGTGCCATGCAGATTACAGAACTGTATTTTACTGTGATAGCTCAGTGGGTTGCTGCTTTTGTAATAGAAACCTATTTGTTGCGTGCAGTTCATAAGTTACGATTGTAATATAGGACCGTGAACTATGAACTGCCATCAAAGAGCTGCTTGCAACAAGCATGATACAGGTTAGAAAGGTATGTTTTTTCCCTGTCTTTCATTATCCTAATGTTGATAAAAAGAGTTTGTTTGGGTAGAAATAAATTATTATTAGTAAAGCAATGCTAACCACTGTGTTTGGTTATGAATCCTAAGTTTGTGCTTCTTCAGACCAAGCACTCTTTAAAAGGCCTACCAGTATGGATGACATCTGGATTACACGCCTTGTAGTCACCTTTATCTTATGTAACATTTTATATACATTGATTTAAACATAGATGATTCATTGTCTCTGTGTATAAATGCGATGTGAAGTGCTCTGATACCCTACACTGGTATGAAAGGTGCTATACAACAAATAAAATACATGTCAGAAAAAGGGCTATGGAAGGATGAGGTGAGGGGCACTGATAGAGAGTGATAGTGAGAATGTCTGTGGAGGAGGGCACCCAAAAATATTATTGCACCAACCACCACCAGCGCTAAAGCCAACCCTGCCCTGCCGCTTATTGGTGTGGAGAATTATCACTTGTAAGGGTTCTGAGCTTCTTGGCTGTGCTTTATAATGAATGTGTGCACTTATGTTATATTCAAATTCAAATTTTATGCTTGACATCTTAGTTATTGTGTTCTGTGTAAGAATATCTGTGGTTATTCCTGAGTATCCTGGTGCACTGGAAGGTCCTTTACTATGCTTTATAAATATATATAGCCGAAAGTCCGGTGGAGGTCACCTGCTGTCGGCCGTGAGGGGAACGGCTATCCTGCTACCCTGTTATCCTGCACTGAGTCACGCCGTGAGGGGAACGGCCAGTCTTCACTGGGCGCACGAGCTGGGTGCATGCCGTGAGGACCACATCCCCCAGCAGCCCCGTGCATGTCATGCCGCACTCGCTCCTGGAGGCGCGATAAGAGCACTGTTGACCTCCCGCAGCACAGGATGCCCAAGGTTCGGTGGAGCTCACCTGCTGTCGGCCGTGAGGGGAACGGCTATCGTGCTACTCTGCTATCCTGCATTGAGTCACGCTGTGAGGGAAACGGCCAATCTTTGCTGGGCGCACGCGCTGGGTGCACGCCGTGAGGACTACATCCCCCAGCAGCCCCGCGCACGTTACGCCGCACTCTCGCCTGGAGTCCCGATAATAGTGCCGTTGACCTCCCGCCAACAGACATTGCTTGCTAAAAACTCTTGGTGCTGACTTACAGGGTCTCTCATTATATAATTGCAAATAATTTACTGGGTTGACCACCTTATTTTTACTATTTGTTTGGCTAGCTTAGATTGCAATGTCTAAGTAAGGTCAGAGGTTCAAACTCCACAAAAACGTAGATCTTGCACTGAGTTTTGCCGAATGGTTGTTAACTTCTAGGCTACACCATCCGTGCGGGCACATGTAGTGACATCTGCCACCTGTTGTTGCAATTATTCAGACCGCGATCTGCGCACACAAACACATATAACTAGCACTGTCTGGTGGTGGGTTTAGCTGAAGAATTGATCTAGAAGGGTTTAAAAAAATGGGGAAGCGCTCATGTGTGACAAAAACAAAAGCTCCTAGTTCCGTAGCTCTACTCCCAACCTCGATTGATAAAATGCTGCAGAGGGCTATTGGGGCAGTTAACACTGAAATAGAACACACAGAGAGGCGCTTGTCACTAACCCCAGACCTAAGCATTTTAGCGACAGACTTACCAACTGAGCAAAATGATACCTATGTGTCCCCTGAAGAAGAACCATTGTCTTCACCCCTTGAAGCCCCATCAAAAAAACCTGCACGCAAAAGTAGCACCACCACTACCAATCCTAGAAACGGAAAGCGTAAACAATCGACTGATGTGGGACCCAAAAGGAAGAAACCGTGTGAAGATATTGCATCTAACGTAGGGGGCGGGGAAAATCGGGATCCCAAACTTACTAGTCCATTGAATTGTAGAGTTGAGAAGAACTACCCTAACTGGGTAGTGAATCTCTTGACTGACCTAATGGCCCAAATACGGGATATTGTAAGAGACGAATTGGCCCCCTTATTCACTCGTTTAGATATTTTGATAGCAGCTGTGGAAAATAGGCTAACACATCTAAGCCCAGCACTAAGAGGAACTGACTTTGAATGCCAGGTAGACATTTCTTTTTTTTTTTTTTTTTTTTTTTGAAAACCTTTATTTCGAAATTCAGGACACAGCTATTCAGCCGACAGCCCGAAGGTTCGGCAGCATTGCAGGTTAGATACAGTGATGTGTCCCCAATACAGTTCAAAGAGTAATGCAAAGGTCCAATTTTAAATAAACACAGAAAAAACACACAACAAACCCCAGCAAGGCAGAACATTGAAAGCCCATGGCGAAAGCCCCCAGGGGAGGCCGGACCCCACTCATCTACTAAGTATAAGACTGTGTGCGGAGGAAGAAGGGGAACAGCAGAGGCCCAGAACGGTTACTAAAACCAAACTGTGCTGGAAAGTAGGTCAGGGGGAAAGCTGTTCCTCGGGAGGTTCCAGTTCCGGGGCAAGACATATTCCCCCCCTGTATTGGTTCCACCGCCCCCAGATGGCATGCCACTTCCGGGGGCGACCTCTAGAGCAGTAGACCGTCTTCTCCCTAAACATGCTCCAATCCATGTTCTCCTTCCACGCGGTCAGTGTAGGGGTCCCGAGGAGCCCCATAATCGCGCGATATCCCTTTTAGCTACCATGTTACCCAGAGTCACCCATTGGGTCTGCGCCTCATCGAGGTCAGTGGGCCCCCAGACGTTCAGGAGGCAGCACCGCGCCTCCGGCTGTACCCCAATGCCCGTCACCTCCCCCATAACTGCATGGACTCTCCTCCAGAACTCCACAATGACACCACATTCCCAAATGATGTGCAGGAAAGTACCCACCATACCACATCCCCTTCTGCACAGGCCGTCCTCCGAGAATCCCATGTGGACCAGCCTTGGCCCCGTCACATACACCCGGTGCAGTATTTTAAGCTGCACCAGCCTCAGACGCGACGGGATCGCAACCTCCTTAGGCGAAGAAACCGCTGACTGCCAGTCCTCATTATCCAACTCAAGGCCATCCCTGGTCCACTGTTCTCTCAGCCCCAATAGCAAGTCTGCCCGGACGTTTATCAACTTCTTATATATGAGCGAAATCGTGCTCTCGGGCATATGACCATCAAGGACTCGGTCCTCAAGGGGAGAGGACTCCGGCACCTTCTCACCCTCCACGAGGACTGATCGGAGGGTGTGATGCAGCTGGATATACCTAAAATACTCTGAGGGCCCTAGCTCAAACTCAGTCTGCAACTCCTCGAAGGACTTCACCCTCCCCTTATGCAGCACATCTCCCACCTTGGATATACCTATCAGATCCCACTTATCAAAGCCCTTCGTATGCCAGAGTCTTCCCAATCTTTCCGATTCAAACAATGGGGTAGCGAGGGTTAGCCTATCCTTCCAGCCCAGCGAGTCGGTCGCCATCTTCCATACGCGCACCGCCACACCTGTGGGCCCCGTGAGGGACGAGTCTAAGGACCGCGAATACAACGCCCTGTAGTAGTTCCGCCACGCAGCAGCCACCTATCCATGGCATACCCAGGGCTGAGGGCAGGGCCATAAAACCCATGGTTGATCGCGCTCAGCTGCGTGGCCCAATAGTACCGTCGGATGTCCGGGAGCGCAATGCCCCCATCGTACCATGGGAGCGTCAACTTTGAAATAGCTATTCGCGGCCGCCCATCCCACAGCAACGTCCGTTGGAGGCCTTCGACCTCCCGAAAGTATTTGGCCGGTACCCAGTCCAAGGTGTTCTGGAGGGCGTAGAGGAAGCGGGGAAGAGACATCATTTTGAACAGGGCCGCACGCCCAACAAGGGAGAGCGGCAGCCTCCGCCAACCTTCAACATCTCGCCTCAAGCGTGCCAAGGGGGGGAGCAGATTCCTCTCATAGCGCACAGCAGGATCCATGGATATAAAAATCCCCAAATACACGAAGCCCTGCTGGGCAACCTGTATCGAACATGTTCTAGGGATCGGTGGGACCTCGCCACTAAGAACGTACAAGTACGATTTGCCCCAATTAATCACAAGCCCCGAGTTCCTGCCGAATGATGCGAGTACGTCACAGACCACTATAAGTGACTTCTTAGGTGAGGCAAGATACAGCAGGATATCATCGGCATAAAGCGAAATACGGTCCTCGTGATCAGGCGACCACCGAAGGCCCCGTATATCCGGGTGCCAACGTATCCACGCAGCCAACGGTTCGAGGGCGAGGGCGAACAACAGAGGCGACAGGGGGCAGCCCTGCCGAGTACCCCTACCAAGCTGAAACGGAGTAGATGCCCGACCATTCACCACAACATTCGCTAGTGGCCCCTCGTACAGCAACCGAACCCAACTCACAAACCCGCGACCGAAACCAAACTTGGCTAGCACGGCCCATAAATATGCCCACTCCACCGTGTCAAAGGCCATCGTGGCATCAAGAGATGCCACAACAGCCGGTTCACGCAGCGTGTCCGCCCTGGCGATGACGCCATGTAGCCGCCTAAGGTTCAATGCTGTGTTTCGGTGCGGGATAAAGCCAGATTGATCCGGATGGACCAAATCGCCAAGTACCCTAATCAAACGGGTAGCCAGGAGTTTGGCCAGAATTTTCGGCTCAGCGTTGAGGAGTGAAATGGGCCGATAGGAGGCGCATCTATCTCGGGGTTTACCCTCTTTATGTATGACCACGATCGACGCCAGCCGCTGATCCAACGGAAGGATCCCATCCCCCCGCGCCTCCAAAAACATGGCGCGCAGGTGAGGGGCGACCCTATCCGGGAACAATTTGTACAGGTCGATCGGCAGTCCGTTCGGTCCAGAGGCCTTACCCGAGTTCAACGCGCGAATCGCCCCCGCCACCTCGTCAATCGTGATGTCACCATCCAAATCGTCCCTATCTATGTCAGAGAGGCAGGGCAACTCGATATCACGGAGGAGATCAGACGAGTCCTCGGGCGGCCTGTCCGACACAGAGGAATAAACCCTATGAAAATACTCCGCGAAACACTCCACAATCCCCTCAGGTTCCACAATCGCCTCTCCCCCCTCTCCAATCAACTCTGGCACCACTCTATTGACCCGTTCTTTCCTGTCCAACCACGCCAGGAGTTTCCCTGCCTTATCCCCAACGTCATAAAGGCGGCCCTGTTGTTCCCTGCTGAGGGTCTTGGCGGCGTTCGTCACCAGGTCCCTATACTCCGCCTGCTTCAGGCAAAGCTCATGCAATGAGGACTCTGTAACATCCTCCTCCATATCCCCCTCAAGGGCCGCAATCTCCTCCTCCACTTGCCGCACCTCGCAATCCCTCCGGTTCTTGGCAGCCACCACCAGGGAGAGGGCCTCCCCCCGAAGCACGGTCTTAAAAGCTTCCCACAGCCACACCGCCGAGTCCACGGTTCCCAGATTGTCCTTAAAGTAATTATCTACCTTCTTTACCAGGGCGCTGCGCATCTTGGGGTCTCGGAAATACCATGGGTTGATGGGGGCCACCCTCCCTCCTCCCTCCCGACCTAGATCCAGCCGGATCCACACTGGCGAGTGATCAGAGATACCACGTGCCATGTGCCTCGCCTCGGATATCAACGAGGCATGTGCGGCCAGAGTGAGCAGGTAGTCAATCCTGGAGAGGCTACCATGCGCCCCGGAGTGAAACGTGTATTGACTCTGTGTGGGGTGCCGGAGCCTCCAGCAGTCTATCAGAGCAAACGTATCCAGGAAGTCTGGAAGCCATTTCTGAGCTCCCCCTGTGTCCCTGGGCGGGTATCTATCCAACAGTCCGGAACCCACAGCGTTGAAATCCCCTCCCACTACCAGCATTCCCCCCGGGAGAGTCAGCAAAGCCCTGCCCAGTTCAGCAAATGTGGAGGCCTGCAGGGCCGGCGGGACATAAACCGAAACCAAAACCAAAGTCCTTCCTTCCCACCTCCCCGCCACCGCCACAAACCTCCCCCTATCGTCAACAATGGTGGAGTCCACCTCAAAAGGCAACGATGCTCTAACGAGGATGCCCACACCCCTGGACCCAGAAGAGAATCCCGAGTGTGCAATGAATTTATACCCCTTCCTATTCAGGGCATAGCACGTATTGCCTATGAGATGCGTCTCCTGCAGCAGGGCAACGTCTGGCATTGAACGTTTCAGAAATTGCAAAACAATCCCCCTCTTGATGCGATCCCCCAAACCATTAACATTCCAGCTTATAACACTTAAGCCTCTACCCCCCATCCTCAAACGGAAAGAGGCCCACCCCACACCCGAGGCGCCACCATGGAACAGTCCTGAGGATACTCATCATGCCTTGCAGAAATAAACCCCCCAACAACAAACTCAAAATCCCCATACCTCCCCCCACCCTGCACCCCTGCTGCAGCTTAAAAAGCCCCCCCAACTTGCAGTGTGCCTGTCGCCCTACAAAAACAAAAATCTACAAAAAGTACCCTAAGGGAGGAAAAGAGCACCCCTCGTCCTCCCACAGCCCTCCACAGTTACTGCACTCTGTTCAAATCTTCAAGTATGGTCAAATCAAGTCAGGACGGCTTTGAGATTTCAGCCCTGTCCATCCCGGCCACTGTCTCCATGCTCGGCTGTGTCGTCCCCGGTCCGTCGCCGGGGCAAGGCGTCCAGCCATTCGTCGGCCATAACAGGAGAGTCAAAAAAGAATGTCCGATCTTCATGCACCACCCGTAGTCTGGCGGGGAAAAGCATGGCATACTTCAGGTCCAGTTCCCGAAGTCTCCGCTTCACCCCCAGGAAGCTCTGTCTCTGTCTCTGCACCTGCTGGGTGAAGTCCGGATAAAAATTCACCGACGCATTCTGGAAGGGGACTGGGCCCGTCACCCTCGAAGCTTGCAGGATAGCGTCCCGATCTCGAAAATGAAAGAGCCGGGCGACAATCGGCCGCGGCGGGGCACCCGCCTTGGGCCGTCCGCCCGGCACCCTATGGGCCCTTTCCACCGCAAAAAACTTTCCAAGGCCCTTAGGCTTCAGATGATTGAGGACCAAATCTTCCACAAGCAGGTCCGTCGAAGCCTCATCCGAGGACTCCAGGACCCCGATGACGCGCACGTTGTTGCGCCTGGACCGGCTCTCGAAGTCCTCCAGCCGGCGGGCGGCGAGGTCACTCTCGGCACTCAACTTCCGGACCTCGTTCTGCAAATCCGCAACATCATCAGTGAGGCCCGTGGTCTTGTGGTCCAGGTCCTTAACGCGTTCGTTTGTCTTGCCCAGGTCCGAGCGGATCAAGTTGACATCCACCAGGATGGCATCCACCTTATGCGCCAGGGCCTCGAATTGCCTCCCCATCGAGGTCTGCATCCCATCAAGCGCGCCCATGACATCCTGCAGGGAGAGCTCCGGTGTCCCAGGCGAGTCCTCCTTCTGGGCATCCGGCGCCTGGCTCGATCCACTCGGCGATGTCTTCAGGAGGGCGTAGCGGTCCATACTGTTGACTTGGGAATACGTTCCCCGCCTGGTGGACTTAGTCTTCAGCCGATCCCCTTCTGCTTTGCCCGACATAATGGACTCCAGGCAGTCCAATGCAGGGAAGAGCGTTCCCTCTCAGAGAGAGGAATAAGGAGTGAGCAGGTCCGCCTTGTGCTGCCAGAGTAGCCCGCCGAGCGTCCTTGGGGTTATAAAGCCACCCAGAGCTCTACAGTGTCCGGGCAGACAAAGGGAACGAAATCGAAAGTGAAAGAGCGAGGGCCTCCGTCCGACAGTTCACACCTCACCAGGCCGTTGTTGATCAACTAGGAGTCGGGCATCCTGCCAACTCTAGCCCCTGGCATCTCCGGGAGTTAGGCCGCAATCTTTCGCCAGTCATAAGTCCGGTTCCCGATGGGCGATCCGACCGCGGGTAGCATCAATCGCCTCCCTGACAACTCAGCAACACGGTGCCATGCATACCAGCAGGATTAGAGACAGGATAGTCGACGGAGGGCGCGAGGGTCTCGGGAGCTCTAAGCTCACGCGGCCATCTTGGTCAAGCGCTAGGCTCCTCCCCCCCAGGTAGACATTTCTGATGCAAAATCTCTGGGCGGGTTGGGTGGGCAGACAAGTAATGGTCGCACCACAACTCAAGAGGTATGGCATCAGATTGCTGCCAATCATCAGCTAGGCAGGAGTACAGGTCACGAGAACAGTGGTAATGAGTTAGTTTCCTCCTGTAAGAAAGTGGCTCTGTGCATACTGTTCCCAAATAGGTACAGTGTGCACAGAGTCCACAGTCCCCAGAGTTTTGGCAGAGGCTTAAGTTAGATATAACCTTACTCTCTAAAGTGGTAGCTTGGTCAAGCAGTAAGGCAGTATCAGAGGACAGTGTAAAGCATTTGTTGTACACACTCAGTCAGCAAATGCTCTCACACACTCAAGAACTGAACTCTAGGCCAATGGTTTTTGAATAAAAATATATAGTTGTTTTATTTTAGAACCAACAATGGGTATCAAAATATACTTTCTCAGGATGAGATGCATTAGATAAATACTTTTTAATAGGCAATAGAATGTTGAATATAACATTTACAGTGGTTGCAATAGGCAACACAATTTCAAACACAATAATACATTGAGCTCAATGGGAATTTCTAGTTAAATGCAATAAGTTACTTTAATGATTACTTTTCTAACCACAGGGCTGGATCCTGGATTCAGTCCTGGGACATTTCCTGTAAACAATTGAGTAAAAGCATTTTGGTTACAGTTGTGATTTTTAAGAAATATTTGTGTATTTTAAGAGTTGACACTGAAACTTTTTCACATAGAATCACCTATGTTATCCCATGGGAGGAGATTCACTTAGCAGGTAAGTGGACTTATTGTTACTTTTTCTAACTCAGTGTTGGATCCTGGATCCAGCACTGGGGCATCTCCTGTAAACAGTTGAAAGAATGAGTTTTTGTCACGAATATTTGTATGTTTGCAAAATCGACACTTAGAAACTTTTTCACTAAAAACCAGGCAATGTTATCCTATGGAAGGAAATTCAAATTACAGGTAAAGTAGGTTCTCGTTACTTTTGTAATCCAGTGCTGGGCTCCTAGGTTCAGCACTGGGACATCTATCTAAAACAGGTAAGCAATTACGTTTTCACAGTTGGTGCGATTTTTAAAGAATATTTGTAGTTTGCAAAAATCGACACAAGAAATTTTGCAGAAAAATAGTCAATGGTTTCCTATGGAAGAAAATTGGGTTAGCGGTAAATACGGTTGTAATTACTTTTCAGGGTCAGTGCTGGCCACCAAGATCCAGCACTGGGATCTCTCCTGATAGCAGGTGAGTATTTTCGTTTTCGTTACTCGGTTGATTTTAGGTGAATATTTTAAAGTTTAGAAACTCCACACTTAGAAGAATTCCAAGTGAAACCAGTCAATGTTACCCTATTGAAGAAAAGAGAGTTATCGGCTTTTGGGTAAGTACTCGACTGGCAGAGTTAAGGTTCTGGGCATAGACTCGGGGTCTCCCAGGGTCAGGTAAGTACAGTTGTTACACCCTTAGCGGCACGGGGGAAGCCGGGTGCAGAGTGAGTTAGGCCCAATGTTATCCTATGGGAGGCAGGGGGCCCTTGGTTGGTGGCTGCTGGCTAGCAGGCCACGCGGCTGTGGGAGTTGGGCTCCTGGTCACTTGCTCAGGGCAAATGGGGAAGTAGGTTAGAGTAGAGGTTGCACTGCCAGGGGCACTCAGGTGGCTGGGTGCAGGGTGCTTTTGAGCCGTCGGGCGCTCAATGGATTGCAATGGAGAAGCTCAAGAACGAACAAAGGCTGCAAGCTCGGGGACGAAGATTCTTCAGGTGCGACCACCACTTCGAGAGGTAAGTTGGGTAGTTGGAGGATAGGTCGCCACCCAGGAGTTGGGCACAGGGGGCCGCAGGGCACCGGGTGCAGGGGTGCCTTTTGGTGTCGGTAAATCTTACCCTCAGCTGGTCGCGGTTGGGGGGGGTCCCTGGTTCTGAAGCTGCAGGCGTCGTCAGGAGCGTCGAGGTGGGTCCTTGGGTGCTGGATTCGGGGTCACAGTCACCGGGGGGACGTCCTCATGGTCTTTGTTCACTCCAACACAGGCAGGCTTGGCGGGTGCAGAGTTTGCAGGGTTTGCGGTTCCTGGCTGATGCCAGGGGTCAGTTACTTGCTTTGAGCAGTACCACTGCTCGTGGGAGTCCCAGGTAGTTAAAGTCACAAGGCAGTGAGGTCCTCCAGGGTTTTTGAGGTTGCTGACCACTGGAGATGCCAGGGTTTAGCAGGAGCAGGTTCGGGGGTCGAAAGGCCGGTAGGGCTGGGGCCAAGTCAGTTGGTGTTGTCTTCTTCTTAGCAGCTGCACGGCAGGTCTTCTTGTTTCTTGATCTTCTTGGTGATTTCGGATCGGGATCTGTGGAAGGAAGGTTCAGAGTGCCCCTAAATACTAAATTTAGGGGTGTTACAGGTAGGTAAAGGGCAGGGACCACTGGGTCCCTGCCCTGGGGTGGGTACACCCCCTATCCTGCCACTCTCCTGTGGGAGGGAGGCAGTAGCCTAGTCCTGATTGGGCAGGGCTTCCCATCTTCAAGATGGCGAGAGCCCGGAGATGTGCTTCACCTCGCCTTCCCCACCTGAGGGGTG
Source organism: Triturus cristatus (assembly GCF_964204655.1). Taxonomy (NCBI): domain Eukaryota; kingdom Metazoa; phylum Chordata; class Amphibia; order Caudata; family Salamandridae; genus Triturus; species Triturus cristatus. The sequence goes on from NC_140581.1 coordinate 272,710,441, forward strand.
GGGTTGGCAGAGGCTGGCACACCTCCTTTCCTTCCTTGGGGTTTCCGGCCAGTCTTCCCGCCAGAGTGGGGGTCAGAACCGGTAGGGGCCAGTTGCTGAGTACAGCAAGTGGTGTGGAGAAGCTCACAAAGGCGGCAAGCCTTTGAAGCTTCCCCTGCCCATCCTGGGGGAGGAGGCCTAGCGCCTCACCCAGGATGTGCATTGTTGCAGGCCCAGGAGAGCGGATGGCTCTCTACCCAGGGGTCCAGCAACATGTCTGCTGTGTGGCAGCCTAGGCAGCCCCTCAGACAAGACGTGGATTGTAGGTTAGGCTCAGGGGGAATCTCTAAGATGCCCTCTGTCGTGCATTGGACATTAAATCCCACACTGGCATCAGTGCGGGTTTAATGTGCTGAGAAGTTTGATACCAAACTTCTCAGACTTCAGTGGAGCCATCATGCTGCTGTGGAGTTCGTGTTGACGATCTCCCAGCACCATACACTCTTAAATGGCAGCACTGCACTTACAGTGCCCAGGAATGGACCTGGGTACTGTAGGGGCACAGGGCTCATGCACATGTACCCACATCACTGGCATATGGCACCCAGTTAGAGGGGTGGCTGATGTATGCCAGGGCAGTGTGTGTTGTGGGCATGGCACACAGGGATGTGTGCCATGTCAACTCTCTGTTTTGTTCTGTACCCAGACACTCAGCCTGCAAGGGCAGTGTGTGTGTGTGTCAGGGTACAGGGCCTCTAAGGGTGGCACAATAAGTGCTGCAGCCCTTAGGGGCCTTCCCTGGTCACAAGGCCCTTGGATTGACACAAGGCTAGTCTGACTCGTGGTGGGGTCTCCGAGGGACAGGGGTTAGACAACAACTGGGTGGAGTACAGTGGGGCGAGGGTAACTAGTAAGGAAAATACATGGGATTCCTCACAGATAACTGCCCTACAAGTGGCTGAGGTACAGGCGGGTAGACTACCTGGCGGGCCTAATGGTACCACTCCGGCTGAGATTGATAGAGCGGGGGTCCGTCTGAGGTCTCCAGATTCTGACTATATGATCGAAGCTAGTGACACCCAAATCACTACCGGCTGTGCAAATAAGGTCTCAGACAGGGAAACTGACCAAGGAAGTACACTGAGAATCTTGTCGAGAAATGTTGCTGGGCTTAAAAACAAACTTGCTTGCCCAGACTGGGGAATTTTTGTAGACAATCAGGACATATGTATGTTTCAGGAAACCTGGGCCAGTGAAGACTGTTGGAGGATAGGTTTTGCATCATTTACCATTCAAGCCACACATGGGGGAAGGGGCATGCCATCAGGGGGCCTATCCATATGGGTAGGATCACACTTGGGCTGCAGTGCCGAGCAGATACCCACACCTACAAATGACATCCAATGTGTCCTACTTACCTTCCCTACAAAGACAAAAATCGCTCTTATCAATGTTTATTCCCGACCGGTTCCCATCAGCTCGGAATCCACCACCATAGACCACTTGGGTCTCTTAATTTCCACCATGGACTCTTTGGTGTGGAAGATCATAGGGGGAGACCTCAACTGTCAATCGGAACCCCTCATTGATCCGAGCAACACCTCTCCCAGTGAAGAGGATTCTTACTGGCAAATTCCTGATCCTCAAATTCGACCCATCAAAGCCTGGTCACCGCTGGCACTGCTGATTAGTTCGATCACACTAGTCCATTCACTAAGAGCATGTAATGGCAGATCAACATCAGATAGTCCAGGGCAGCGAACTTTCAACAGAGCAGGTCAAGAGTCTCTGTTGGATTATATCCTGGTGGAGACCAGACTGTGGCAAATGGTACACGACTTTGGCGTCATAGTGAGGCAGGATAGTGACCACAACGCCTTGGTCCTGGATCTGAAGTCGCCAAACCTGGGATACACTACCACCGATTCCACTATTGCACACAGGGACAACGGTCTAGTACTAGCCAACAACAGACGGAGAGTCAGGTGGCCGCAAATCAAACAGAGACCTGACAAGCTGGTAATGGTCTACCAGCTGGTAGCCCCAATACTTGTAAAAATAGGGGAATTTGTAGGCGCAAAGGGACCGCCCCCAGTTGATGAGGTAGTTGTAAAAATGCACTTAGAATTACCTTAAAAAATGGAAGATATATTTTATCCAGTGGCTCCTAGGTGGGCCAAAGCCCAGCATAAATGCAAATGGTTCAACACAAAATGTCGCGTTGCAAAACGGGCCTTATTGGATGCGGTCAAGGCAACGGACAGAAATGGAATGAAGCTAAAACGGGCTCTGTACAAAGAAACCATCCAATAGGAAAAAAAGAACTGGAAAATGGAAAGGTGGGAAAGCCTTAAAATTGCACTAACAATTAAAGATCTGAGGACATTCTGGGCAATAGTTAGCACAGGTGACAACCAAGAGAGGTTAGCTATTGAGCCGAATATATCATCTGAAGCCTGGGAGAATCACTTATTCTCTCTGTATAATAGTACAGCGCCAACAATTGCTAATGAAGACCCCTTACCAACATTCTCTATGCCTGCTGAGGAGGCAACTTCAGAGATTACCTTACCCGAATTTCTTAATGCCATCAATGGGCTTTCTAGTAACAAAGCACCGGGCCTTGACAGAACACCAGGGGACCTCTTTCGGGATGAACCGAAAGTATGGGGACCGTATCTATGGTCCCTGTTCAATGCAATCATGAGCGGGAAGGCTGTCCCCTCCTGCCTACTAATTATCGGCCGATTAGCCTAATTGACGTATCACAGAAACTTTTTGCTCCTGTGCTTCTGGACTGCCTATTGGCGTGGATAGAAGAAGATGAGATCCTGAGTCCATATCAAGCTGGCTTCAGATAGAACACCTCACCGTCGACCAGTTATTCAGGCTCCAACTTTTGTACTGGAAAACAGTGGTTATAGAGGGTGGCAGCCTCTATTTAATCTTTGTAGATCTGAAGTCTGCCTTTGATCTTGTTCCCAGGAACAAACTCTGGGATGTCCTGAGAGAATTGAGGATTCCATCGTTCCTCCTTAGTATTTTAGTGACGCTCCATGAAGACAGCTCAGCCCAAGTAAGGTTCGGGAAACACGGCGAATTGACATCTTTCTTCCCAGTGAGCAAGGGAGTGCAGCAAGGCTGTGTGCTCGCTCCCACCCTGCTCTGCCTTTTTAGGTCTCGCGAGCCAAAGGCTCGAAGAGACATTTTATATGTGGGCTTCTCAAAGTGCTGCCGTGGCCTAAAGCTACAGTGCACGTGAACGTGCACGCGCGCAGCGCCATGTGTCTTTCCTCCGTAGCGATCGTAATCACGATCACTTTCACTTTCGCGGGCTCCTCTGTTGCTGACATTCCCCCCTCCCTTCTCTCCCAGCCCTTCTTGTCACCTCGGCTTGTTTATAGCGCGAACTCGACCCGAACGAAGGTCGAAGATAATAAAAAGCGCTTTTACGCGAGCACCAGTTACAGTACACAAGGACACATTCATTTTTTGCAGGCACGGGGAGATTAAGTGATTTGCCCAGGATCACTGTTTGTCTTACTTATCCATGCGTTCTCACTCAACAAACTTTCTATTTAGCATAGCAATCAAAATAAATTGTCAATTTCAAATTAATTCTAAACTGGCCGCCAGGGACCATGAATGCATGATTCTCAGGGCTCCTAAATGGGGATGAAGAACTGGACCATAAACTTGGTCTTACACACTTAGCCTCACTCTTTTAACATGAATATTTCAGTGAATCACTCTCTAAGAGATGTAACAATGTATTAAATGATGGACTATTTACCACACACGTTACAATTACAGCCATGCGAGTTTCACACCTGAAAAGAGCGGGTTTGCAATAATTTCAGGAATAATCCTGTAAATTCAGTCAACTCGTGTTTTGCATGATTCCTTGTTTAAATTAGATTTTTCTAGAGCACGTGAAATGAAGTCCACCAGGATGACCTGCGTTACCCGCTTCCTCTGATAACTTCTGTGGGGCAGGAACGCCTGAGCCGCTAGAGGTCCCTGTTTAGCAGACAACATTTAATGAACGACGCCCATGAGAGAGGTGTCATGGGCGCCAATAAATTACACACTGATTAGGAATTCCTACCTAATCCTTCAAAGCCTGGTTAACTGTGGCAGCGGCTCTATGTACTTTGCATACACGGTTATACTAATGTGCTATTATTATATTTCTTAGTGCGCTGGTCCTCCATTATTTCAGCGCATCATTATCCGATGCTCCTTTATCTTATCATAACTACTGATTATGAGAAATAATTAACTTTGCTGTTCTTTTCACTCTACGGGCAAAGAGGCTAAAGGCAGATATTCGATTGCGTAAGAGGATTTGTTGTGCTTGTTTTCACATGCAGTAAATACGCAGCTGGTGGAAGAAAGGGTGTGGCTTAACAGGTACAGCGGCCGACTTTGAAGCACCAGGTTTGAGTCTTGTGGGTGGCTCAAGCATCCTGTGATTCTGGGCAAATCACTTCATCTCCCCGTGCCTAAAAAAGTAAATGAATGTGTCCTCTGCAATGCAACTGGTGTTCGTGTAAAGTGCTTAGGTACCTTCGGGTCGAGTAGGCGCGATCTACTGGATGTAGCCTAATGGCTATAACAGTCGCCCTCAAAGCTGGAGAACCGGGTTCGAGTCTCGGCAACGGCACTCAACACCCTGTGTTACTGGGCAAATCACTTAATCTCCCCGTGCCTAAAATGAACGTGTCCATCTGGATTGAAACTGGTGCTCGTGTAAACGCTCTGATACCAGATTTCTCGGGTCTAGTTCGCGCAATGTACAACTCTACAAAAACTATATATTGGCTTCCAAATGCATATCTATTCATGTATTTAGGAGAGTTTGGCAGCAAATGCCATCAGCCACTCAACCTTATAAACAGCAGTTTCGAAGTACTGGCAATTTTTTATTTATTTTTATTTACCGATCCATCTTGGATTGGCAAATTAAAAACAATAGGCAAAAGCGTCATTTGCTAGGCCCTTGCTTGCACAGTGATGCATGTGTGCACATATGAAACCCAGAAGGATGTGATAGGACTCACGCCCGCTCCCTCATTCCCTGAGTTTTTGACACCCCTATAGCTCTAAAATATCTAAGCAGGTTAAACGTTTGCAGGGCGACTCGGGGGGATGAAGCCCCCACCCTCAGCAAACTTTCACTTTTGTTAACAATCCAGTTACAGCGGAGGGTTTCTGTACACACACGTCACTTTCCTTCAAAGCTCACTCATCTCAGATAACTCGTCCTCCACCACGTGGGACAGGGGCTGGTCACATTTCTGTTTGTTTTGCACAATATGTTAAGCATATTTTTTCATACTGGTGTGCTCTGTGTGTACAACATCCATGCACTGCGGCTGGGGATACTTGTAACCTGAAGGATGGTGACAGGCTCCTTTCTTGTCCCCTGGAACGCAGTGGATGCCACATTGTCGCTAATTCCAATATTGGACAGAAGTGCATCCCTACCAGAAGAACGCCTCATAAACATTGTTCCCCCGGGTAACTGGAACGGATCGAGGTCAGAGCAGGCTCAGTTCTACGAGGTGTGTTTTTACTTTCAAAGAATTTTTATAATGTATCATTTATACTTTATTATGCATGTATTCTGTGTTTTCTTTTATGACCTAATTTAGGTCGAATAAAGATTTTTTGATGATGATGACTCGGGAAACCTTCATTGAGACTCAAACACAGAGCCTCATAAATGAAGGATGGACATTTATAAATATCTCTATTACAGCATACCATAAACTACTAGAGTCATTAGCTTTTAATCAAAGTTTTATTAATGTGTATATTTTTTACTCGCTTTCTGTTCTTTGTTTATATGTATTCTTCTTCAGTTGTTTGTACAGCGCTCCGATGTCCGCAAATCGCGTTCACACCTTATAAAACACCCTAAATAAATAAACAAGCATTTACAATGCAATAGGTCTCGCATTTGCGAGAGTTTATGCTATTGACATTGTAAATGACAATGCCTTTCATTTATTTGTTTAAAAAACCAACACATTAATAAAAGGCATTGTAATCTATAATGCCAATAGCTCAAACTCTAGTAAATGCGAGACCTATTGCATTGCAAATGCTTGTTATTAATGGACTCATTGAGCAGCTTAGGGAGGTGAAGGACAACGACGCCCCCAGGCTAGCCTCTGGGAGGGTTCCAGCGATGATGTTTGCTGATGATACCCTCCTATTATCAAGATTGCCCATGGGAATTCAGCACATTCTTGACAGCTTCGATGCCTTCTGTAAAAACCGGGGGTTGGAGATCAACACATCAAAGACCAAATACATGGTCTTCAACCCTGCGAACAAGTCTCGCGCAAATCCATCCCTACACAGCACCTCACTGGAAAGGGTGTCGGTGTTTGACTACTTGGGTGTTACACTAACAGAACATCTGGAATGGTGGTCCCAAGTGATCAAAGTAACTAATAAGCTAGCATAGACAGTGGGAGGGCTCACAAAATTACACAGAACTTCTACACTTAAACCTGTAAGGCCAGTTATCGAAATCTATAGAACCCAGGCTAGGGGTGCTACAATGTATGGGGCGGAACTGTGGGGACACTGCTCTACCACCAGCTTGAACAAAATTGAGAATCATTTTATGAGGCAGTTGGTAGGTCTCCCCTGCAGCACACCCCTCATCCCCCTACACCTAGACTTAGGCATCAGGCCCATCTGCGAAGAGATAGCCCTCAGACCCCTAACTTACTGGAGGCGTCTATAGGTGACTCCTCAACTGGCCACTTATCAAGCTAAGCTCAAAGAGATACTGAACAACCTGGCCTCTACAAAGTTACCGTGGCTCAAACACATTAGGATCCTCTGCAGTATCCTGGGCAAGGCAGAACTTTGGAAATTGCCAGAAGAATCATGCCCGGCAATCTCATGGCTGGAATTGGTAAGATCGTACAGAGTGAACAAACTATCAATCATCCAAGGTTCGCCCTGTGATCGCCTGACGGCGGACTTCCTCCAAATAAAAAATGATTACTCAATGGAGCCTCTTTTGGATGACATCCAACCTAGCCAGGCTAGAAAACTGTATATGCAGTACAGAATGGGGATCCTGCCACTTTTCGACTTCACTAACAAATGGTCCAAAACAGACCTCAATGGATGCCCTGCCTGTAGTTATAAGGAGAAGACAGATATACATGTGTTTTTCTTCTGCCCTGCTTATAGAAGAATGCGACAGCGCTGGCTCATTCAATTATGTAAGAACCTATGTTTCACCCAATGTGCTGTGGCATACAGAGTTCTAAAATATGATACTCACAGCCCCATTGTGTTTGCTGTTTCCCGCTTCCTAAACTCTATGGGGCATGCCCGGCGGAACTTTTTAAATTAGTAAGCATGTTGTTATTATTCTGTATATACATATTTTTACTGTTTTAACCTGAGACAGTAGCCCAATTTTATCTGTTTTTAACTGTCTACTGACTTCTTGTATTCATTTTAAATTAGGCTCATTCATGCTTAAATGTGCTGTTCTTCATACAGTAGTTTTATGATAGTGTATTATCCATGATTTAAATGTATATACTGTCTTTTTATACTGTTTTGAACTGTACTTTTATGGTCCTTGAGACTGAAATAAAGTTATTGAATGGGATGGAATGGAATATATAATGAAAAATGTGTTGTAGAATCCACCATTTTTGCCATTTTTTCTTAATTCTCTTTTGGGGGGGTTGGAGGGGAACGCCATCCCCCATCCTTCTCCCCCCTCCCCGCTCTCCCACCTCCTTCTTGTAGTGGCCAGGCTCGCTAGCAAGGCACCATAGGGAGGCTGGTCTGACAACATTTTCCAGGGATGCTTTGGGTTCCCAGGCCAGACCTGGCCTTACCCCTGTTACAAGCATACCCTATATTGGGAAACGTAAAATGTGTCCTTGTGTAAAGTACCTTTCAGCCAGCACGTAGTCGCCATGAACAGCTAAAATAGGCTGCACAAAGAAATCCACTGGTTGAAAGGGGCGGACCCAAACTCCCAAAGCCCTCTCTGTGTATATTGTTAGCAAAAGCCCCGAGCCCTCGGACGTGGCAGTAGCCAACCTCCCTATGGGGTGGGGCAGCGGGTGCACCCTCAGTTCAGCAGAAGCAACAACAAGTGGGGTACCCCCAGCGGCTCATAGATTTCTAGTGCATCAGGGACAAACTAGTCAGAGAGAAAATTCGGGGGGGGGGGGCTGCTTTCATTTTAGGCACCCCAAGTTGTTCTTTGCGTCTATCAGTCGAGGCTCAAGCGCTTTAGTCTTAAAGGTTTACTGCACTACACCCACCATGAGCCGTACCACCGGCATCATTTCAGAAAAGGTCTCAAAACTCACCTGCTACAAAAAAGGAGTTTATGGCTTGGGGTCACTCTCTGTGATCTGACTACATCTGCCCTCACCCTAACCCCCCACTTCCTCTATTAGTAATGCCCCGCTTCAAGGTGCTTTGAACCGGCATCTGGCCAGAGTTGTGCACTGCACAAAATCAATAAATGATTTTAAAAAAAAAGAGAACGTAACGTCACAGATGTTTATTGCAGGGTTCCTTGTATATATTAAGCACTTGGGAGGTGGTGGTTTTGTCTAGTGCGGGAGACATCGAAAGCAGGAAAGCAATATTGTATTTCGGAGCTTCACTCTTTCTTGGATCATTAAAAACCGAGATCTTGAGGGGAAGAAAGCCATGCTGCTCGCAGGCCTGGCGTCTTCTGGGATCGTCTGGATCTGTATTGATGGTGAAAGTGTTCCTTTAGCGGGCTCCAGCGGCGCTCTTCCAGGCAGAGATGGGCCCATTCATTCTCTGAGGAGTTTCTATGCGACGGCTGGGTTGAGAGGGCTGGCCCATTCAGCGCCCGCAGTGGGGTACCCGTGCTGCCTTATAATAACCTCTCCCACAGTCCCCGGGCGCGAGGCCATTCCGCGCGCACTGGCACCGTTTACTTCGGACAATAAAGCGCTCTCACATTTCCTTCGCGGCGCCCCCCGCCGAGAGACTGCAGCTTGAGATGCGCGGCGCTCTTCAAACGCGGGAGAGACATTCCGAGGGTGAGAAAATGTGAGCGGCCACTTTTGAACTGATGTGAATATCAGCTCCGAAGCAAGCAGCTGTGTAAACAGGGAGACCTGAATCCTGTGTTTACTGGTGTCCAGTTCCCTTCACCCATCCTGCTACCGCCACACACCACACTCGGATAAAATACACGCACTTAAACACCACCTTTCTACCTGTATTATACTTCTTTAACGCCCTTTTCGCGGTACATGTGTGATGTATTAATAATACCTGGTTCAATTGTTTGCCCTGTGACTGAATTTGGTATGTTCTGTTCATCTCCTCAAAGATCTCTACATCAGAACTATGACCATGAGGTGTTATTTTCGGAATAAAATATTGCAGACAGGCCTAAAAACACGTACATGGGTTTCGTTGTGCCAGACATTTTAAGTACCCTTGCAAATATGCATCTATGTTTCTGTATTATTTCATGTGCCATATTTGCACTTGCTAAGGGCATAATTTGTACTGAGTGACCTCCAGTGTTTATAACGACTACGGTTGAGAGCTCGGTAGGTTTCTCACAGTAATTGTCAGAGGGTTAAAAAGGTGTTTAGAAAACATGATCATCCAATCCTTGGCCTCTCGGCTGAGTGCACAGACCAATGGTCATGTATTCCAGTTGCAATTGTGATTCTGTGAAAATGTGTGTAAAGGAGAAACACCGTGAAAATATTTGCAAGGTAAAAGTAAAAGACAACGCAGTGCTTACAGGTGAGTTCATGCGTTGTGTGTTTAGGGGGTGGTGAAGTGAATGAGATGCAAGATAATGCATTCCGGACAGAGTGAAAAGAGGGTGCTCATTGTTGTTACTCATTTATCTTAAATAGATAATAAACACTGACAAGGTCAATGGTCCTGGCTGGTGTTAGCTGTATGCCAGTTTTGTATTATATATCTGGATGCAATAACAGAAAGCTCAGAGAGGAATGAAAATACCGGTGGGGTGGCACACTATGGAAAAAACCGAAATGTAGTTTATGTGTTTAAGCCACGCCCTTCATCAGATAGGTTACACCCCTTCTAGAGACCCCCACCTTTTCCACCCCATTTAAAGCTCTGAGTTTATGTCGCTAACGCTTTTTGTGTCCATATTACAAGCAGTGTGTTTTTGTCTACTCACACTTTTGTATGTGTGTACATTGCATGTTGTCTCTTTGTTGCGATCACTTAGTGTTTTCACCAGCAGTGACTTCAGGCACTGTGTTGCATCGACTAGTGGTCCATCATGCATATATTTTGTGTATGTTGTTAATATTTAATTGCCAACGAGCTATAGAAAATGTAGATAATTGATATGTACGGAACTCATGTGACACAAAAGTGTTACATGGTTCCATTTTGATATTTCCTCATTGATGAATTGGTAGCTCAAAACATCATCTAAGCCAGTGCAAATGACTGGTAATACTTTCTTATTCCTCAATTAATACATCTCTTCCCTCCACCTAAAAGTAACAACAGGCAGAAGAAATTTAACAGGATTAGGGGTCAAGCACTGCTGCCTCATTAGCCCTCTGGTCCAAACAAAAGGCAGCATGAGGTAAAATAAAATGAACATTTGTCTAGATTCAGTTAGTTGTGTAAGAGAATCAAGGAGAAGCCTTTTAGGTCTCGCCTAGCATTGCAGCGCGCATACGCCTCTCGCTCTGCGAGACATATTATGAGAGAGTACATTTCAGAAGGGGGCTTGAAGCCCCACCCCTCATTTTCATTAGAAGGCGTCATCGTTTATGGTAAACGGTGGCCTCCCATTAAAAATGAGGCTTCTTTGTTACCGCCCTTTCGCCTTTTGGGACAGCCCATCCGGACTGGATTGTTTGCTTCATGACTGTAGTGAAGCAATTTCTTATCTAAAGTAGGCGTGTTATGTAAACAAGCCGTGGAGCAAAGGATCCAGTTCGGATGGGCCATCCCAAAAGGAGGAAGGGCTGCAGGCAGGCACAATGCGCTTTGCGCTCTTTCACTTTCCGATACCATTGCGTGGCGACAGCTTGTTTTTTGTTCCAAGCCAGATTAGCTCCAGGTAGAGCTTCGGATTAGCTCTGCGGGGAGATGCCCAGCGGCCCGCCCTCGCCCGCATTTGGTGTCCCGGGGATGGACCCTTGGACTGTAAACACTTTCACTATTACTCGATGGCACCTTGTGAACATGTTCCTCGACGTTAATTAATACCAACAAGACGAACAGCACAAGCTGACCAAAAAATGACTTACTCTGTGGTATAAATTTAGCACTTTCAATCGATTTCAAAGTGCAGCATCGTCCGTCTGCGTGGAGAAGTCATGTGAGGATTCATGTTTTTAACAACTCCAACAAGCAGTTGCGCTGGCCCTGGTGTACATTTGCTCCGAACGCAGCACTTTCACTTTCGCTGCCGACCTGGCACGCGTGGCCGCGCTTGGTATTTCCTTTTGCTGAGGAGTGTCTCGGCCTCGCCCAGACATGAACCATCATCTCTCTGAAATGCACATCTGCACTCGAGCAGTCTCTTTCTCTCTGCTCCCCCTTTTTGCCCTCTTATCTTCTCTCTCACCCCTCCTTGACTCGTGTTGCCTCCTCTCTCTGTATCTCTCAATCCTCATCTCTCGTTTGCTTCTGCCCGTTTCACTCACTCCTTTCTCACCGCCTTCCTTAGTGGTCGAAGTTCATTAAAAAACACTAGGAGAACTGTGATCCTAAATCCAATTGGGGCGGGGTCAGCCAGTGTGGTGGGCGGGATTAAGGCGTGACTAATATAACAAAATATTCAGCAACTATTCTGTGGTCTTTCACCATCAATTGACTGCATGTGAAATAACACAAACCTTACATGAAGAGTAATTACAAGTTATTTTAATCAGTGAGAAATGACGTCTTCCTTCTGGCCCTCACCCCATAGCTTCTGTGCTTCTGCCCCTCATTGTCTCTTGGCCCTCACCCTTTGCTCCTGCCCCTGTCCCTTTGCTTCTGCGATTCTTTGCTCCTGTCCCTTTGCTTCTGCCCACGTCCCTTTGCTTCTACACCCCTGTCCCTTTGCTTCTGGCCTTCTTTGCCCTCTCCCTTTGCTTCTGTCCCCTGGCCCATTCATTCTACCCCCTGCCCCTTTCCTTCTGCCCCATTCCTTCTGCCACCTGTCCCTTTGCTTCTGCCCCCTCTCCCTTTGCTTCTTCCCCTGTCCCTTTGCTTCTTCCCCTGTCCCTTTCCTTCTGCCCCCTGTCCCTTTGTTTCTGCCCCGTCCCTTTGCTTCTGCACCCTGTCCCTTTCCTTCTGCCCCGTCCCTTCTTTCTGCCCCCTGTCCCTTTACTTCTGCCCCGTCCCTTATTTCTGCCCTCTGGCCCTTTCCTTCTGCCCCTGTCCCTTGCTGTGATCCGCAGAGTGAACCGTTCGAGCATCTTGGAGCCTTCTTCAGCCACAGACTTTGAAGCACACGCTGTGATATCTGCAAATCAAAATGGATTTTAAGTATACTGGCAGCAAAGGGGACTCTTTAAGCAGGGAAGCCTCACATAAAAGCAATATGCTTGTATTCCAACATAAGAGAAGCTAGTAATACTACTAGACCCTAACTACAAGTGGGCCGTGCACCTCAAAACATATAGGTGCTGGGGGTGCAGCAGCACCCCCTAAAATAAGATGAATGAAGATTAAACTTTAATAAGCGCGGCGCCGTCTTCACGGACTCCGCGCTATGCAATGCAATAGGTGTTGCTTTTGGTATTGTAAATAACAATGCCTTTTAATTTTTTTAAAGGCATTGCCATTTACAATGTCAATAGCTCAAAATAATGTCATTGCGAGACCTATTGCATTGTAAATGCTTGTTAGGTCTAGTAGCGGAAAGATCCATTGTTTCTAATACATACACATTTACTTAGAGCAGGCTTTGGGTCAGCCCCAGGCTTATGATTGGATGCCTCTATTGTCTTTCTCAGGTGTCTGCTTTTGATTCAGTGGCTTTCTTCCCCCACTCTTGTGTTTGTTCTGTCTAGCAGTATTTCGGTCTCACAGTGTTCTGATTGGATGAGTTGACGTCTCGTACTGTGGCTTGACGCTACTCGTTTTAGGTCTCGCCTATAGACAGCAGTTTGTTGTTAAAGACGTATTGTGGGCAATACTAGCACGTAAGTTCAGCTCATTGCTTACTGTTGGTTGGCTTTCTTGTCAATCTAATTTTTATCACTTCTAATTATATGGTTTTCATCCTCTTCTTGTGTTTGTTCTTTTCCCTGAGCACAGCTTATTTATCATCTTTTACGGTGACTTGTATCATTCCACTACATACAATCAGGCAACTACTTTTTTCTTTTTATATCAGCCTACTATAGGATTACATGATTTCTTTCTCCATCCCTCGTGTCCGGCTCCCCCCTCAAAATCCTGTCTCCATAATTTCCATAATGCTATTGCTCCCCTCCTCCTCTCCCAGCTTGTCCATTGCTTCCTCTACCCCTTGCTGTCTATCTTGTTTAATAAACAATTTTTCTTTATTTTTAACACCCCAATCACCTCCCTTGCCCCCACTCGGACATCGACTGCTCCCTCTGTCTCCCACCGCTCCTTCGTTGCTCCGCCACCATTCACCGTCATATTCTCTTACAAAAAATAAAAAAAATTTGGAGAGCCTGGCAACTATTGCAATCAACTTCCATGCCGCTCTGTTTTATGGTGCACATTTTACGTTTTTCAAATTGACCTTTTCGAGATGGCTGTCTGGCATCTCTGAACAGTAAATGAAAACAAACAAATTAAATGACCACTGCATCATTCTGTATGAAGGCACATGTGTGGTGATGCTTGAGCTGTCATTGAGTCATAATCCATGAGTGATTATGTATTATGTATGCTCACATGTGTATCTTTATGCTTTTTAATTTTAATCAATGCCGTCCTGCATCGGCAATATAGCAATAGCCATTTTTTTTTAGTTTTTGCTGATAGTGAGCAGCATTGGGAAAAACATTGCTGTAAGAAATTGAAGTATTAGTTGAAGAGAGTGAGAACCCACCTCAAATAATAATCACAGTCCTTGTCAGGGTGAACCACTAAAGTCCCAAAATAAATCTGGTTGCTTGACACCAAACAGCCAGTCTCAAATTAAAGGCAAAGCAAATGTAAATAATGTAAACCAGTGTTAATATATTCAAGAACCAACTTTTCCACACTGAAAAACAACTTTGGAGTTTGTTCACTGCCCAGACATGTACCATATTAATGGTCTGATTAACCAAGGGGCTCCGCACTTGTGGCAGAGGCCTTGCAGTCGTGGGGTAGTCTGCACACTCAGGGAAGAATCTCCGCAATAAGAATTTTCATTGCAGAGTTTCCGCCCCAAGTGGGTAGACTTCCCCACGATAGCGGGGTCTCCACCACAAGTGCGGAGGCCCTTTGTGAATCAGGTCTTAAATATACATGTCTTACTTTTTAAATCCTATGCACCTTGCCCTATGGACCTTTAGGTCTACTTCAGGGTGAGGTACAAGTACTAAGAAGGATGATTTAGGCCTCGAATTTTTTTTATTTTACGAGGTCAAAAAGGGAGTTTAAAACTGCAAGCTTTGAGACATGTGTTACGTGCTACAGGAGTGGGTGGCAAATAAGTGTGGCAGACCACCAGCAGCATTTACTTTTCAGGCCCTGGGTGCTAGTGGTACCATATACTAGGAACTTACAAGCAAATTGAATGTGCCAATCAGATGTATAACAATTCTAACAGGTTTGGAAGCGAGGGCAACAGCACTTTACCACTGGTTAGCAGGGGTAAAGAGCACAGAGTTGTACAGCTAATCAAAATAAGGTTCAATAAAATGACAAAAAAATCCAGGTGACCCTGCAGTTAGGGCAAATTTCCATAAACTGCCAAAGCCAATAGATCACATTGGTGGGAAAAGTGAGACCTATTGGGTTTTGCCAATGCTTGTTTCATTTAACCTTCACCACTCTATTGGAGTGATGTGTTCACTTACTTTCTCCCATGCTTGTTTCTGTATCACCATTTCATGTTCTTTTTTTACTCCCTTTCCCTTCCCCTTTTCCCTGATGGTCTAAGTCCCTTTCCGCCTGTCCTTTTTCACATCCCACATCCCACTTCTCATTTGAATTGTTTTTAATTATTTTATTTTACTAAGAGGGTCAGCAGCTAAAAAGTGCCATCAGGACACACACTTCCTTTTTTATTGCTCATATTGACATTGTTTTACTTTTAAAAACTTTTAGGGGTCGATTCTGATACCGGGTCGGACAGCTCTCCGAGAGCTGTCCGTAGCCTTACTGTGCGACCGACACGTACCTGTAGCCGGTCCGTCCTGCAGAGGAAGTACGATGCGCATAACTGCCAAAAACACGACCGACACGTAGGCTGTGATTCAAGCTCCATTTTCCGTCCGAGCCGTAACTCCGAACGCTGAACCGAGTCGCCCGGAAGCAGTATCCATAGCAGTTTCCAACCTGACAAGTATGATGCGTACTTTCTACGTGCCGGACGGTTCGCCACGTACGGCACAGCATCCGGAAAAGAAGCATATCAGCTACGATTCGTGCCACAACTCAATCCACGGCTACGAAACGGACCAGCTTGCAGCGGGTACGAGACGGAGCAACAAGCAGCGTGTATGACACAAACACATCATGAATCCCATCGCGCAAGTTATGCCAGTACTCTACATCTATGATCGGATCAGGAACCGATGCCGACGGCGCAGGCGGTAAGTCAGACACCTACCACATAAACAAACGATACGTACCCGCAAAATGGCACACACACACAGGGGATCCACATCCTGGCAACTAACAACAGCCCACCATAGGGGTTGCATGGCCAGCACCACTAACACCCCCACCCATAGGGGACCTGTTGCCCATCACTACTGCCACCCCCACTCATAGGGGATGGGTGCCCATTTCTACTGCCACCCCTGCCCATAGGGGACCTGTTGCCCATCACTTCTGCCAACCCCACTCATAGGGGACCTGTTGCCCATCACTACTGCCACCCCCATTCATAGGGGACCTGTTGCCCATCACCCCTGCCACCCCCACCCATAGGGGACCTGTTGCCCATCACTACTGCGACACCCACCCATAGGGGACCTGTTGCCCATCACTCCTGCCACCCCCAGCCATAGGGCTTATGTTGCCCATCACCCCTACCACCCCCACCCATAGGGCATATGTTGCCCATCACTACTGCCACCCCCAGCCATAGGGGACATGTTGCCCATCACTACTGCCACCCCCACTCATAGGGGACCTGTTGCCCATCACTACTGCCACCCCCAGTCATAGGGGACCTGTTGCCCATCACTACTGCCACCCCCACCCATAGGGGACCTGTTGCCCATCACTACTGCCACCCCCAGCCATAGGGGACCTGTTGCCCATCACTACTGCCACCCCCACTCAAAGGGGACCTGTTGCCCATCACTACTGCCACCCCCACTCATAGGGCTTATGTTGCCCATCACTACTGCCACCCCCAGCCATAGGGGACCTGTTGCCCATCACTACTACCACCCCCACTCATAGGGGACCTGTTGCCCATCACTACTGCCACCCCCACTCATAGGGGACCTGTTGCCCATCACTACTGCCACCCCCAGTCATAGGGGACCTGTTGTCCATCACCCCTGCCACCCCCACCCAAAGGATCGGTGATGCGCTACACATCCATCATACTCCAACATTAGGTATGCCAGCAAAATACATCCCCCCTAATATCATGACAAAAGTGTGTAGTCTGTGACAAATGCCCACAACAGTGATTATGACTTCGAACATACAATGTAACTAACAGCACATGTGTGACTAACAAATGAGTGTGCCATACACAAGGCAAGCATCACTATAGCACTGTGGCAATGTAAAAAGAACACCCTCTCACTGTGTAGAACAGAAGTTAAGTGTGGGCTTCCAAACTGCAGCAGATGTTGAGCATTGTGGTGATGGGGTCTAAAACCCCCTCATCACAGTGACCAAAAGGTAAGTGCCATCATGGTCAAAGCTGCAAATAACAAACAGCATGTATGATCCCTGCTCCCAACACATTAAACACTTCTGTGGCAAACTAGTGGTTGTGTCCCATTCCCACAGAGATGTGGTGAGGCTAACAGTGCTGTGAAAACCTAACACACTCTCGGCCATGTGCAGACAAGCAGCACACATGGGGGCTGACAATGCATACAGTGTACAATGACACAAGAGCAGAAGTGACCATCACCAAGCATACACACATCTCGAAAATAGACACACTAATCAAAACAACCTGTGTAGACTGTAGGTGTCAGCTTCCAAACTCACATTCCATGCCAGCAATGGCACCTAACAACCAGGATGAATGTGCAAAATGATGTGATATGACTCACAGGGACAGCAGGGAAAATCACAGAAAAAGCATCCAGAAAAAGGCCCACAACAGCAATACCAATGCACTGGTGCAGATACACAAACAGGCAACCTCACACTGCACATCTGACACAGCATGTGTGTGTGTGTGTCACAGTATCCCCAGGCAACTACAAAACACATGAGGGGGGCTGAACCACAGTGACACAGATGTGGACACAGTGCCATACAAAAGTAAACCATCATTGGGACACCCTTAGTGGGCAATCAGGCATTGTGAGATGAGAGGGAGCACAAAAGACACATGTGACACAAGCTGGAATGAACTCCAACTAACACAGCAAGAGACTGACACACAACAGCACTAGCCCCAGGGACCAGACATTGGGGTGACACAAGCATGCATGACACCTCCACTGTGATGACAAAGGCAGATGTCGTACAAACTGGGAAACCCAGACATGTGTCCTGTTCCACAAACGTACATCAAACATACACAAACACAAATCACTCAGCATGGCCCCTCATCCATGGACAAACGGGAGCTAGGGGACCATCCATGCAAACATTTACATCAGTCCACCCTCAACACCACACACCCTGAACTGCAACAATGTGCATTTGTGAAGCCCACATGGACAGGTGACATTGCACATGCACCCATGACAAACACAGGAATGTTGGGAGGAACTAAGGTGCACAGACACATCACACAAGGACAGTTTACAACCCTGGGGAATGACAGACATACTGCACAGTATGAGGTACATGGCCATGACTTCAAAGCTCACGTAACCTTCAGAATCCCTGCCAGAGTCCCAGGACAATGCAGAAGCCAAGGAGAACCACAAGGCACACATGCTGACACCTGCCAACATTGCAGCCATGAACCCGACAAGTGGGAGCAGTCACACACACATACAAATGTCTCAATCACTGAAAGGTACCACCTAGGGACAACTATATGGTTTTTCAAATAAACAAGTGCCTTGGGGAACCCTGACTGTGTCCCATCTGTGTCTGACAACATCATCACCACTCAGAACTGACAAATCCCAATGATGATACACCAATTAACAGTAGTGTGTCATGCACCCACACATCTGGTAGCCCATTGGAAAAGTAGTGGGATGAACCCAGTACCACTCAGCAAGCATCAACAACAGGAAAATATCAAGGGAACACTGCCTGTGTATGAACGGGGCTGTGGATACACACATGCTCATACAACACACACCATGGGCCCAGGCTATGTCACGGGACAACAGACTTACTTGAGGTGACCTAACTCCTGTGGAAGCCCAGCTGTGCCAAACATATTCACAGCACGTCTCACTCATGTCTGCAGAACACTTGGTCAGTCAGCCATCAGTTACCACACAATGAAGGCTCTGGTCACAACAGCCTGGGTACGTGAGTCTCCCCTAAGTCATCTGCACATACTAAAAACATATGTCTAGCAAGTTGCACAGAGGACCCAGTTGCTCCTATACCAATGATGCCCACACCTGTAGGTCCAGTGGTGATGCGCACAAAGTCTGTGGAAGTGACAAATTGGACAATGGGAAGCACATCATATGTGCATGGGTGCAAGCCAGAGATGTGACCATGCAAATGAAATGTTCACAGAGATGTCCACAAATAGTTGATCATGACACACCCAGGTAGCTGCAAAGGATGACATGGATACCCACCAGAATAGGATACATATCTCATGGACCACATGGAGTACCTCACAGCAACACATCAGTATTCAACATTGGAAACCAAGCATTACAGGTGCAAGGGCATGTTAAACATCATCAACATAATGTACAGCTAAATCAAATTCACAGGGGTAAAGAAAAAAGCGTTATTCAGCATATTAGAAGTTAAATGTCTGTTCAAACAAAAGGCCAATGGCCAGTCTATGTCCAAATGCCAAGGAGTGAACTAGAGTAACAACTGTCACACCTTGCTTGCCTGCACTGCTAAGGACCGGGGTCATCCCCTCGGAGGGACATACATGGGGGCAGGCCAGGCACCACAGGGACAGGATCAGGGCGCAGCAGAAGGAGGCAGTGAAGAGGTGGTGGATGCAGGCAAGACACTTGCAACTGCAGTGGAGCTGACTGAAGTGTTGGGTGCTGTCACAACTGTGGGGCACAAGTCAGATGGGGTGGGTGCCGGCACAACTCCAGTGGGCAGGTCAGATGGAGTGGATTGGGTCCCCACTGCAGTGCCCAAGTCAGACGGGGTGGTCGTGGACTCCACTGCAGTGCCTACATCCATGGGAGCGGAATGGGGGGCAGGTGAGGTCGGCAGGACAGGAAGGGGGACACAGTCCCCACATCAGTGGCACTAACCGTCTGACCAGGTGTGGAGGAGCAAGTGGTAGGGGGGATGGTCTTAGCATTTTTGGGATGGTGTATCTGTGGGTGGGGGAACCCGGGGCAGGGAGTGGCGGGGGACCCTCTGGAGTGGTGGCCTGGGGGATGGAGGACGGAGACTTTGCCTTGGAGCTGCGTGGTGGCAGGGGGTCTTGCTCTTCCGGCTCCGGGGGGACTTGCGGGTGGGGGTCTCAGTCTGACTGTGCCTGGGGGAGGGTGTCCGGGTGTGAGGGGCACTTCCCTCTGTGTGTGGGGACTTCCTCTTCCCCTTGTAATCAGGATCTGCTGGGTCAGCGGGGAAGAGGCCAAGGTCACAAAGGAAGAGCTTCTGGGGAGATGGGGTTGCAGGTGATGCAAGGGAAGGGGGCTGGTAGGGAGAGGTCTCGGAGGAATGCGGAGTGGTTGTGGATGACTGTGTGTGTGTCTGCAAACCAGCCCCTGTGAGCGTGGTATCAGTCCCATGAGCTTGCTTGTGTGCACGTCTAGACCTTGCTTTGTGTGTTTGTGTGCTTGGGACAGGTAGGCTGCTAGGAATCGTGGGTGGTGCAGGGGTAGGAGGAGTACGGGACATTTGGAGGAGGGACATTGCTGCCGTCAGGGAGGAGGCCACGGACTGATTGGTCCTCTGTAGGGCAGACATTCCTGAGGAAATACCCTCCATGAATGACACCAGTTGTGTCAACAGACTTGTGTGTGTATGGAGGACCTTCAGCATCGACATCTGCCCTACATGGATCTGTCTAAGTAAGTCCACAGACTCCTCACTCAGGGCAGCAGGGGACACAGGGGCAGGGGGTGCGGTGCCTGGCACAAAGGAGACATGCTCACGAACACGGGAGCCTACAGGGACCTCTGAGATAGGAGCTAATGGGAGGGTGGTGGTGGTGGTGGTGGTGGTGGCGGTGGCAAGGACAGCCTCACTAGCTGGGGTTTGGTGGCTGCTGACACCCGCCTCCACAAGGGAGTCATCCTCAGAGCTACTGTGGCCCTCAGCTGAGGGGGATGGTGCTGACGACTCGTCTGTGTGGCTCCACTCGCCCTCCGTGCCACTGGGTCCCCCTGACTCCTCTCCTTCTGTCCCTGTTAGGCTCTGTGGCTCCTCCTGGTCCGTGGAGCTGTCCCCTCCTGTGGCAGTGGATGTATCTGGATAGGAATAGGAAGTAAGAGAACAACATCAGTCACCTGCACCGACTGCACACACCACAGTGAGTACATCACATCACAGGGCAAGCCCTGGCATCATCAGCTGAACACAGCTCAAAGTGCCAACACAGTTTAGAATATGCCAATTGTCATTCTCAACATCAACCATGGCACACATATCCCTCCTTGACTTTCACACATATGTCTGTTGCATGTTGGATGCTAACACCCCAATGTGCCGACATGCACCACCCACACATTAGCTGGACATGCAAGTGAACATGTAGGAGTATGTCACTATACACACAGCACATCTCTTGCTACTGACTCAGTACAGGTATCCGGATGAAGGGATGGGCAGAGACTCATTTCACATGCTTGTGAGGCATGCCAGCAACACACACTATGATGTTCTCATGTCCTGATGGGCAATGCCACAATGGGGTGCATGGTGCACACTTGAACACAATGCAGGATCACTCCTAGCAAGTTAAATTCCATGGCACTGGGATGCCCTGAAAGTCAGCCAACACTGTCTCCTGTCACAGGGGCAGGGCATCCAGACAACAACAATATGCACTGACTCACAATCCTAGCTCAGGGGTAAAGTTAACTCTGCAGATGACCGGCGCACTTGCCCATCCCCTGCAAACAACATATACAGGACCCAGAAGACCCCACAACATGCAAATCAGACATATGAGTCTCTGCAAATACAACTCCCTGTACATTAACACATCACAGTCTGCCATGCATGTAACCCAGCTGCATGAAGGACACAGTTGCATACACCATTGTGCACTGTCAGATGATCACACACTTATATGTCACACTGGTCTTGTCTCTCACAGTCACATCTCAGATGTCATGCTGACCCTCTGAATCATGGACACCCCAGTTGTACGTAACAACAAGCCACACCCTAATGACACAGAGGCAGACACCAGAGGGCACATGTCACTAAGCGCAACCTGTAATTTCATACACAGAAGTGGGATTACAGAGTGTTACTAAATGCCCTTGAGGAGGCATGACTGGCCAGGTCTACCTGAAACAGTGTTTTGCCCTGAACAGTAGTCAGGTGGCTAAGCAAGTGTTACATACTTGATATACATACTCCTGAGGCCCCAAAATTGGAGTCCCCTGCTGCATGGGTTCGTTTGGAATACCCCAGCCACATGTGGCGAATCAGACCAGCAATTGGAACACATCTCAAGGGCACACACAGATCACATGTCAGATCTCAGGCATTGTGTGAACAATTGTCCCACCCATGAAATACACAACAGAGTCACGGTAACAGATGCTGTCCGGTAGCTGAAGCATAGCTGACTGCAGGGACACAGTGCCCTAGTGACACAAGCAACAGACTGTAGGGGCCACACCTGTGGAACAGATGAGGAGGGCGCATCACACAATTGAGGGACCTGAGTATTGCACTACAAGACCTACGTAATGTGGAAGTGTGACCAGGCCAAAAGACTGCAATTAGCATGTCAGACATAGTACACAGATTAGGCATGGACTTACCCCCTTCCTGCTGCTGTCTGGCCTTCAGCTGCCTATCCAGGTCCGGGATGACCACCGCCAGTATCCGGAGCATGTGGGGAGTCAGGGTCCGGTGTCCGCCCCTCCTGCGTGGAGGTGACAGCTTCAGCTGGACTCTAGCTATCCTCCGGGTCCAGCCCGAAGGTCCTGTCACCTCTTCTGGCAGTTGCTGATCCGGCGCTTGTAGACCCCCACCGAACGAACAGCCCAGGCGATGGTCAGCCATATCTCCTGCTTCTGGTGGGCATCAACCTGTGAGAATGACAAAGTGAAAAGTAAATTAACACACATGCCCCATATTTCTGCTGCATACATTTGGATAGAAATGTCATCATCACAAAGGGAAATGAGTTACACAGGTAGTGCAACTATGGTGAAGGACAAATGCCCTGCATGTCTGACATGTTAACAATGCCTGGATAGTTTAAGCTTGCACTAATGCACTTTAGCAGCAGGACACCTGTTCATTACATGTACCTACACACTTTGGGGGATGAAAGTAGTCAGTGAGAATGCTTGCCACTGGTGTACACACTGCCAGTACTGCTAGTCAGACAACATGCATAATTAGGAATGCAGTGGACTGCACACTCACCTGCTCCCCTGGTTTCCCATAGAGCTTGCTGTACTATGGAAGGAGCCCGTCCAGCAGGGCCTGGTTCTCCTCCTCAGTGAAGGCTGGGGCCCTCTCCAGAGTATGTGCCATAACAGGATCCAGAGGATGCAGAGACAGCAGCAGTGGTAGCAGGGATGTGGTCCATTAGCATGTAGTGCAGGCAAGTGAGCTCCCTGGGGGCCAGCCAGCCTTATATCTGTGCTGCAGAGGCAGAATCTGTGCCATGTGTCCCAAGTGATAGGTCCAACACGGTTGCATTCTATGAATCTGGCCAATCCATTTAAATGTATGACTCGTACACGCCTTCTGCATCATTCAAATCTTCACCTTCATGAAACACTTGAAATTGCAACATTGTTGTAGGCATCCAACTGAATTTCCAGTGCACAACTCATACAAGTTTTGAATCCGCATCCGTCTCCATGACAGTCCGGAGCCAATGGGTGCGCCCGACTCGTTCAACTGACTGTACAACGCGTATTTTGAAAATACACATGCACCCGTCTCCATGCGATTCAATGGCCAAGGCGTACGCCTGTTTCGGACCATGCCTGCCCTACGCGTATGCATGATAGTCACCCGCGTCAGACCTCATTGCAGGCAATGGCAAAGCGTACGCACGGCTCGGTCATGAACCGTGCAATGCGTACGCATTGTCACCCGCATCGGACCTCAATGCAGGCAATGGCACAGCATACGCACGGCTCGGTCATGAACCGTGCAATGCGTACGCATTGTCACCCGCGTCGGACCTCATTGGTGTGACGATTCTACGGATGCAACACACATTTACTGGCCAGGGACACCTGTGCACACCTACCATACTACAGCATTGGCCACACAGTGTCCCATGGCATGTAAGGCTGCATTCCTTGGGTGTTTGGGGGGGGGGGCACATATGGTTTGTTGGGTGGCACTTTTGTGCAGCCACTCCCAGGCTGTGCACGTGTACATGGGGGCAGAATCCTTTGTGTGTTGTGCACATTGCCACTGTGATGTGCAATTGTACAGTAATGGCCATGAGTCACGGACACAGTTTCAGGTTGGATATGTTTATGACATGTCACATATACCCTGAGTCCTGGGGGTGATGGCATGTACATTACAGTGAGACCTGTAGCCACAATACTGATGTGCACCCACAGTCTGTGTGCATGTTGTGTCTCAGATGTGTCTGATCAAATGTGCCCAATGGGTGACAGTCTCCACATCCATGTGGTATATGCATCAACCTTGATGGTGTGTGTGTCTAAGAGACGTACATGTAGGGCCGGCAGGAACAACAGTGGCCACTACCGGTAGGACTTACGCTTGCCTTGTGGTGTGTACGTGCTACGCTATGTCCATGCCAGTGTTGATGTGGCAATTCAGGGACCCTGGGTTTCTGCATGGCAAAGATCTCTGATGCCTGGGAGACATCAGGCCTCACTTGTCACTGTGGTGTGTGTTTTGAACGTTGCAGCAGTACATAGCTTGGGTGACACAGCCAGATGATTGGCCATTGCACTACATGGGACTCATGTTGACATGTGGAATTGAGATGTGAGGTGGTGGTCATGTAGGTGACCATGCCCAACAGCACACCCCTCAGTACATTGTGTAATGTCATGATCTAGCATGTGATATTGAGCCTGGTCATGGCCACATGGGTGGATGAACTGACAATCTTCCTTTGTGCATCTCTGTACTGCAGGGCACCAGCTGTCCATCGACCATTCCCAGACCTTGCAACCATGCAGGTACGCGACTGCATCAGACGGTACCGCTTCACGAGGCCACTGATTGAGGAGTTGACGGAGCAGTTGGCGCAACACATCTGCTACCTGGCCGAACATTCCCTACAGCAATGACTCCAGAGGTGAAGGTGATGGCAGCCTTGCACTTCTTTGCTACTGGTACCTTCCAGTACACTGTGGCTACTGCTGGTGGTACGTCGCAAACGATGTTTAGTCGGGTGCTACGCGATGTCTTGGAGGGGATGTTGCATTTCCTAGACCTGTACATCAAGTTCCCTAGCCCAGCTGAACTCCCTGAAACAAAGGATGCCTTTTATACACTGGGGAGGATGCCGAACGTCATCGGATCTATTGATGGGACAAATGTGGCCCTGATACCACCACGGGCACATGAGCAGGCATACCGGAACAGGAAGCACTACCACTCCATCAATGCTCTGGTGGTATGTCTTGCTGACATGTCTATCACACATGTGTGCACGGTTCCCTGGTTCTGCGCACGATGCCTACATTATGAGGAGTAGTCACATTGCAACGCTGATGTCACAGATGCCAGCTCAGCATGCCTGGCTTGTTGGTGTGTACTGACTGTTTCTCATTGTGTGTGTTTGTCAATGTTGTATTCCGCACTCCTACAAAACTCAGCTACTTGGTCATTTTTTTGTGTGTAGGTGACTCCGGATACCCCAACATGCCATGGTTGCTGACACCCCTCAGGAACCCTGTGACACCTGCCGAGCTGCGCTACAATGAGGCACATGGTCGGAGCAGGAGGGTGATTGAGCGGACATTCGGCCTCCTGAAAAGCCGCTTTCGCTGCTTGGACAAGACCGGAGGGGCCCTCCCATATGAGCCTGCAAAGGTGTGCAAAATAATCCTTGTATGCTGCATGCTACACAACATGGCAGTGCGGAAGGAGGTGCCTCTCATCCAGGATGACGATGACCAACCTCCGGCACCTGTGGAGGATCCCGGCCTGGGCCAAGATGCCAGTGATGATGAGGATGAGTGTGACGTCAGCTCACAGCTCATCATCAACTTCTTCACCTGAATGTGGGTTTCAAGGGTTGTTATGTGAATGTTTGGAGGTAGCCTGGAATGTGTTGTGGCAGCTCTGTTGCTGTATGTGTGTGTCTGTGTGCCACTTGACTGGATGCGTGCAGTGATGTGTCCATTCAGGTGGTGTGTATTCTACAATAGGGTAGTACTGCTAACTTATTTTTGTGTAGGGTTCTTGCGATATGTTTTGTGCATGTGTATTGCATTTCTCTCCTGTTCTTCTGTGCTTTTGACTGTGTCTTGTGTCTTTCCTTCCCAGGGTACTTTGCCTGTTGTTTGGTCAACACTGACCCCCAACACCCAGAAGCCAACACCAGTGTGGAAGTTGTCAGTTCCCATCAACTGATGTACAACACAACCCTGGACTTCAATTCTCCAACACTTTGTGAGCATGTGTCCACTGTTACGTAGAATTACCGTGCAACTATTGTGGAATAAACGTGTTGCTGATGTGTAATGAACCTGTGCTACGCTTTATTATGTGCGTTGTCTGTCTTCCCACATCTGAGTGACATCTGCTTACCTCACCTGTGGACTTGTTACTACTGACTGGGGTTGGTGTTGTGTCTGTGCATGCCAATGTGTTTCAGGTCAACATCATTGTGTGGGATGAGTAACATGGCCATGGTGAGTATGTGTTGTGGTGCCATAGTGGTGTGTCTTCCTCACATGTGTCACATCACCATGACTCACCTTACATTGGTCACATTGTTACAGTATTTGGCATGCACTGTGTTGTGTAGCAGATCGACATCTCCCTGAAGATGACAAGTTGGAATCACAACAGAGGCAAGTATGGTATACTGGTGAGTTTATTTTCAAACATGTGTGAGGGAAGTGCACAGGATGGTGGGTGCTGTACATTGGTTTGGGAATCCAAAGTTCACATTAGAGTTGGAAGTGCTGGTAGATGAAATGTCCAGAGTAAAGTCCACAGGCATCTGCTACATTGGCCCAACATGAACCCTCCATGTCATGTGGGCGAGTTGTGTGCGATTGGACAAGGTGAACGGGTTGCACACAAAGAACATTATCCAGAACAGGTTTAGAGGCCCTGGGGGATGTGCTGGGATATCTGCCTCTCACATGTCCTTCTTCGGACGACCCCTCTTCTTCCGTGGGGGGGATCCTCAGGTACAGGCCTCTGCGGTGCAGGGGACTCTCCGCCAGAGTCCTCCTCCCTCCCTGTGGCGCTGGCAGATGGTGTTGCGACAGATGTTGTGGCCACACAGGGAGGTGTGGACAGGTTGGTGTTGATCTGGCGGAGGCATTGGAGTATGTCCCAATGCACCACAGTAAGGGCATCCCACTTCGCATCCATGCGGGCATGGTGGGCGACCTGCTCATGTTGCATGTCCTTGAGGATCCCCACTACCTGTCCAAATCCTCCGGTGCTATCCTGGTACGCATCTATGATGCGTGCCAGGTGGGGGTCATCATGCAGTCCAGACCCCTCTGCAAGGCGCGCACTCTGCCTCCAACATCTCCCAGCACCCCTATCCACATGGGCAGGACCAGCGGCGGGACGCACAGGTGACACTGGGACCCCTTGGACGGTGTTGCTGGTGGTGTTTGCTGTAGCTTCCGGGGGGTCCTGTGTCCCTGTGCTGTGGGTGTTGATTGGCCTTGGTCTGTCCGTGTTGGCGGGGGTGCCCTGTCGGTGTCCAGATGCTGGAGGCGTGGGCACAGGGGGTGCAGATGTTGATGCTGCTGGTGCTGCATGATGGCTCACACCGGAGGGGCCAGGTTGGTTGTCGTCATCCGAAGAGGACAGAGAGAGAGTCAGACCATAGAGCTCAGTGTCCGCCAGAGTCTGGGACTGGGAATCCTCATCATTTGGTGCTGGGTGCCCAGCACCACCTGTCTTTGGAAGAGACACACAATGTGAGTTATGTTTCTACATGCATCAATGGTTCACAAACATTACATTTTCTACTTTTCGAACAGATGCCTGCCTGTACACTGTTTTTTCCAAGCTTGTCACGGACAGAGTTTGATATTGTTGTTGGCCATTTCCCAGCATGGCCTTGTGCTCCCCACAACATAACCCAGTGTCAGACATCTTGTCAGTCCCTTCCCACTCCCTGAGAGGCGAGTATGGTTCAGTGTGAGCTTGCTGGGCCATGTGGGTGGGTGTGGATTGTCTGTGACTGCGACTTCCATCATACTCTTGGCTACACCCCCCTTCCCAGCATGACCATACTTCCTCCCTCTTGACTCTGCTTCCCTGTGAGGGGGTGTGACAGCAATGGCAAGATGGCTGACTGTGAAGTCCTTGTGTTTGTTGTTGCCCATTTCCCAGCATGGCCTTGTGCTCCCCACGACAGAGCCCAGTGTCAGACATCTTGTCAGTCCCGTCCCACTCCCTGTGAGGTGAGTATGGTTCAGTGTGAGCTTGCTGGGCCATGTGGGTGGGTGTAGATTGTCTGTGACTGCGACTCCCATCATACTCTTGGCTACACCCCCCTTTCCAGCATGCCCATACTTCCTCCCTCTTGACTCTGCTTCCCTGTGAGGGGGTGTGACAGCAATGGCAAGATGGCTGACTGTGAAGTCCTGGTGTTTGTTGTTGCCCATTTCCCAGCATGGCCTTTTGCTCCCCACAACAGAGCCCAGTTTCAGACATCTTGTCAGTCCCTTCCCACTCCCTGTGAGGCGAGTATGGTTCAGTGTGAGCTTGCTGGGCCATGTGGGTGGGTGTAGATTGTCTGTGACTGCGACTCCCATCATACTCTTGGCAACACCCCCCTTCCCAGCATGCCCATACTTTCTTCGTCTTGACTCTGCTTCCCTGTGAGGGGGTGTGACAGCAATGGCAAGACGGTTGACTGTGAAATCCTGGTGTTTGTTTGGCTACAAGTCCAAAGAGAGCCCCTGTGCTTCACACAGCAGCACCCAGTTCGGGATATCTTTTGCTGATATTTCAATGAGATGTGTGTCAATGCATTCTACCCGGTGAGTTGTGTGGAGTTTGTGTTGGCGGGGGGGTGTCTCCATATGCTGGTAAGTATGGTCAGGGCTGTCAGTCCTCCTTCCCATCATGAAACGTGCTTCCATTGTAGGGCGTGCAAGGATGTCAGTCAGTGGTTTCCTGCTTCTGATTTGCACACAACCCCTAGCAGGGCCTTGTGCTCCCCACAGCAGGACCCAGTGTCAGCCATCTTCTCAGTCATTTTCCACTCCCAGTGATGTGGGCATGTTTCAGAGAGGTCTTGATGGGCCAATCAGGAGGGGGAGCATTATCTGTGACTACAGGCCCCATCATGCTTTTGGATACACTCACTTCACCTGCATCCCAACTATTCCTTCCTGTCAGTCAGCTGCTCTGTGAGGTAGTGTGTTTGTGGTGGCAAACTGTCTGGCAGTGTCTATTTAGCTTTGTGCCACTGGCTTGCTCTATTTGTTTGTAGGTTGGTGCATGTCATGACACAGTTCCAAGTCACTATGAGATGGCAGGTATTGTGTTTGTCTGATTGGCATACACATCTTGGTATGATTATCTATTGGTTACTGTAGCTTTGCTTGCGGTGCATGGTTTCACTGTCTCCTTGCCACACAATCTTGAGTATGTTGTTTGTGTACTCACCAGGCTCTGGTATATCTGTTAGGCCATGGACGCTCTGTGGTGGTAGGATGTCCCGCACCGTCTCCTCCCAGGTCCTGAAGTAGACTGGTTTCGCAGGAGGGCCACCGCCGGTGCACTGACTCAGGGCATGAATTTTTTTTTGAAAAACTTTATTGTGCAAAGAAGCATCATCACAAACACGGGCCTACAACCACCAGGGCCGGCCGCTAGTATATGCATGTCAATAGCTTGACGCCACGAAGCAGCGACTGATCCCCAGAGGCTCCGCAGGATTACAGAAGATATTCTCGGCAACTCAGAAGTTAGGCAGGATACAAAACATTTTAAATTTTGAAAGAAAAGAACAAACAAAGAAACAATAAAACAAAACTCAAGGCGAGAAACGGTCTAGACGGTGTCGAGCGCCAACGGGGGGACCCCACCATAACAAGTAGAGAATCAGGAGGTCAATATAGATGGCCAGGGGAGGGGGGAGGCAGCGGGGAAGTCAAAACAATCAGCAAAAAAGGGTACAGTATTCCAAGAACCTCAGGATCAGGGGGACAGAGAAATGTCCGGAGTATCTTCAAAAGGGGACGTACAAATGTTACCTCGGTAGGTGTTCCACTGACCCCAAATTCTACCCCGCGCCCCGGGCTTGCCCCGGACCAGATATACCGTCTTCTCTCTGAACATGCACCAGTCCATGTTCTCCTTCCACACTGACACTGTGGGAGGCCGTCGGGAACCCCAAAGCTGCGCAATATCCCTCTTTGCAATCATGTTCCCAAGTGCCGCCCACTGGGCCTGGGCAACGTTGTAATCATTCGGCTCCCATACATTCAACAAACATCGACGAGCCTCAGGCAACAGAGCGACCCCAGTGACACACTCCATTACCGCATGCACACGGTGCCAATATGCCGCAACCTCACGGCACTCCCAAAGGATATGAAGGAAGGTGGCGCTCATTCCACAGCCGCGCTTACACAGCCCATCCGAAGAGAAACCCATCACAACCAAACGAGGACCCGTCACATAAACACGGTGAAGAATTTTGAGCTGGACGAGACGGAGACGGGCAGGAATGGCGACCTCTTTCGGAGAGGACAGTGCGGACTGCCAGTCTTTGTCATCCAACTCCAACCCGTCTCCGGTCCAGGCCTCCCGAAGACGCACAAGGAGGTCCGCCCAATTGTTGATTAATTTCTTATAAATCAAGGAAATCGTACTATCGGGCAGATGACCATCAAGTATACGGTCCTCGAGTGGTGAAGATGCAGGGACTGTGGTACCGGCCCTGAAGACCGACAGCAAAGCATTGCGAACCTGTGCATATCTGAAGAACTCCCTCTCACTCAACTCATACTCACTCTGAAGCACCGCAAAGGATTTGACCGCACCTTTCACCCAGAGATCACCCACTCTGCTAATGCCAATCGTATCCCAGTTCTCAAAACCTTTCGTTGTCCAGAGGCATCCCAATCTGTCCGATGCAAACAAGGGGGTCGCTCGTGTCAGGCGATCATTCCAACCCATGGCCACATTGGCATCCCTCCACACACGCACTGCAATCTTAGTGGGTCCCGTTAGGTTCCTCCCCGCCGTCCGAGAGTAGAGCACTCTGTTGAAGTTGCCACAAGGCAACTGATATTTATCCATCTCGAAAGCCGGATTTGGACCGGGTGCATACGTAGCATGGTTGATAGCGGACAACTGGGAGGCCCAATAGTACCTCCTGATGTCCGGGAGCGCGATGCCCCCGTCATACCAGGGGAGAGTCAGTTTTGCAAGAGCGATGCGTCCCAAACAAGTCTCCTCTGTAAACCCTCCACCTCCCGGAAGTAGGCCGCCGGAATAATATCAAAGGAATTCTGGAGTGCGTAGAGAAATCTGGGCAGGGACATCATTTTGAAAAGTGCCGCTCGACCGAGTGGCGACAACGGCAACCTACGCCACCGGGCCACGCCCAGCTTCAATCGCCGGAGAGGAGGAAGGAGATTTTGCTCGTGGCGGACCGCCGGGTCCAACGATACGTAGACCCCCAAGTACTTGAAACCGGATTGCGAAATTTGAATGGGAAACCTATTCGGTAAGGGGGGAAGGCCAACGGAAATAACATACACACAAGATTTAGACCAATTAATGATCAAACCGGAGTTTTTACCGAAAGAAGTGAGGACGTCAAAGAGGACATTAAGGGATTCACGCGGGGAGGTGAGGTACAAAAGAATATCGTCAGCGTACAACGAAACCCGGTCCTCAAAGCCAGGGGCCCACTGAATGCCCTTTATCGACGGTTCCCATCGGAGCCAGGCTGCAAGCGGTTCTAGAGCAAGAGCAAAGAGCAGGGGGGACAACGGACACCCCTGCCTAGTACTCCTCCCGAGAGCGAAGGGCTGGGACACCCTCCCATTGACAACAACCTGAGCTAGCGGATCCGTATATAAAAGTCTCACCCAACTAATGAATCCCGCACCGAAACCGAACTTCGCCAGAGTGGCCCAAAGATATGGCCATTCTATCGTGTCAAAGGCCATCGTGGCGTCCAAGGAAGCCAAGATGGCCGGCTCGGAGAGAAACTCCGCCCTGGCGAGAACGCCATGTAAACGCCGCAAGTTGAGAGCGGTGTTCCGGTGCGGAATGAAACCGGATTGATCCGGATGAATCAGGTCACAGATAACAGCGAGTAAGCGAGTAGCAAGGACCTTGGCGAGAATCTTCGGTTCAGCATTCAATAGGGAAATAGTCCTGTATGAGGCACAATGCTCACGAGGCTTGCCCTCCTTAGGAATCCCAACTATGGTGGCCAGACGCTGGTCACAAGGGAGGGAACCAAGCTCACGCGACTCCAGAAACATATCACGGAGAAACGGTGCGACTTTATCCGGGCGCAATTTGTACAATTCAATAGGCAATCCATTGGGGCCCATAGCCTTGCCAGAACGAACGGAACGAATCGCGGTAGCAATCTCGTCCGACAACGGTGCCTCCATGCACTCTCGATCCTCTTCAGACAGGCAGAGCAGCGCAATGTCCCTCAACAAGAAACGAGAGTCGTCCTCATCTCTATCGGACACCGGGGAGTAGACCACACAAAAATAGTCAGCAAAACACTCCACAATCTCGCCAGGGTCAATCACATGCACACCGTCGGAATTCTGAAGCACAGGGACCACACGGTTCGCTCTCTCCTTCTTATCAAGCCATGCAATCAATTTACCCGCCTTATCCCCCACATCATACAGTCTACCTTGCTGTTCCCTGTACATTGTCTTGGCGGCATCCGTAACAAGGGATTTATATTCAAACTGTTTCAAGCTAAGGGCGTGGAGCCTATCCTGGGTGACACCTAAGTCTAGATCAGCCTCTAACTCCAGTATTTCGGCCTCCAGCCTCACGACCTCCCCACTCCTAGCTTTCTTGGTCTCAACTATTAAAGATAGGGCCTGTCCACGAATAACGGTTTTGAAGGCTTCCCACAGGGACACTGAGGACAGAACAGACCCCTCGTTCTCCAGGAAGTAGTGGTCGAGCGACTTAATGAGGCTGTTGCGAGTCTTGGGGTTGCGCAGATGCCAAGGGTTAATTGGGGCGATCCGCCCCGCGGCTTGCGTCCCCATGTCGAAAAGAAGCCACACAAGGGAGTGATCTGAAATGCCCCGTGCCAGGTGTCTAACCTCCCCAACGTGGGAGGACTGGGCCGCTGGCATGAGGAAGTAATCAAGCCTGGAGAGACTCCCATGAGCCCCGGAGTGGAAGGTGTATTGACATTGCGTCGGATGCATTAACCTCCAACAATCCACCAGACCAAAGGTGTCCAAAAACCCACCAAGCCATGATTGGGAAACGGGAAGGGCCCTGGGGGGGTGGCGATCCAGATCGCCAGATAGCACGGAGTTGAAGTCCCCACCCATGAGGAGAAGACTATCGGGGAGTTCCAGCAACATCCGACCAACATCAGAGAAGGTGGAGGTCTGAAGGCCGGGGGGAACATATATCGTGACTAAAGAAAGAGTCTTACCCTCCCACCTACCGGTTAGGGCGGCATAACGCCCTCTGTTGTCAAGGATGACATTATCAATCTCTAGTGGGAGGGAAGACCGGACCAGAATACCAACCCCTCTGGAACCAGTGGTGAACCCGGAGTGTGCAACCAATCGGTATCCCCACCTATTCATAGCATGACACACATTGCCGACCAAATGCGTCTCCTGCAGGAGTACCACATCAGGAGTCAAACGATGCAAATATTGCAGTACAACACCCCGTTTGATACGATCCCCCAATCCATTGACGTTCCAAGATATCGACCTCAACCCACTACCCCCCATCCCCACAAAAGTAGCATGAGTCTCCCCACAGAGGGCAGGACACCTGAAGCAGAGAAAGAACCAATATGCTGCCTTGAGAAAAGAAAACACGAACACAAGCACCCCCCCCACCCCCCAACCAAAACCCGTTACAACTCCCCCCTCCCTGCACCCCTGCAGACTATAAAGCCACCCCAAAATGCAGTGTGCCTGTCGCCCTAACAATCCCATTCTACAAAAAAAACCCGGAGGAGGAGAGAGGCCCGTCTCCACCCGCCACCCGGACGCGAACTACTATAAGGCAAAATAAACAAAAGAAGTAGAACCCAACTGAGCAATGTCCGATTGTCAAGGTTAGGGACCGAAAGGTCATTTCTGTGGAGGCTCACCACCCTCGGCACCGCCAGGGTGCCCCGTTCGATCGTCCCGACCAGGCAGGGAATCCAACCAGTCACTCACATTGTCCGGTCGCTCGAAAAAGAAGGTCCGTTCCTCGTATTCCACTCGAAGCCTGGTAGGGAAAAGCATAGCATACTTCAATCCCAGGTCCCGGAGACGTCGCTTAACCCCCTGAAAGCCCATTCTCTGTCTCTGGACAAGTTGGGTAAAGTCCGGGAAAAAATTGACAGAAGAGTTTTCAAATTTCACCGGGCCGTGCACTCTCGAAGCCTGCAAAATCGCATCACGGTCCCTGAAATGAAAAAGTTTTGCGATGATAGGCCTCGGAGGAGCACCAGGCTTGGGCTTACCGCCCGGGACACGGTGCGCACGCTCCACAGCAAAAAACTTACTCAGTCCAGAAGGGGCAAGATGGGTGAGGATTAGATCTTCGACCAGGAGGTCCACCGAACGAGTCTCGGGATTCTCTGGAACACCTATGACGCGAATGTTGTTGCGTGGTGCCCTGTTCTCAAAATCCTCTAGCCGATGGGACATCAGGTCGTTAGCCGATTTCAGAGCGGCAAGATCCGTTCGAAGTTCCGACACATCGGCCGTGAGGCTGGAGGTCTTCAAATCCAATGACTTCACCTTCTCGTTAGTCTTAGACAGGTCAGCCCTGATTAGAGTGACATCAATGGCGACCGTGTCAATTTTACGAGCCAGAGCCTCATACTGCTGGCCGATGGTCTCCTTCATACCGGTGATGGCGCCCATAATGTCCTGCAGGGACAAGTCAACAGGGCCATAAGGGTCTTCTCTGGCGTCCTCCGGGGTACTGCTGGAGAGCCCGGGGGATCCTTTGGCTTGGGTGTAACGGTCCATAACATTTGTCTGGAACGGTCCCCCACGAAGAGACGTCTTGGTCTTCCACTTCTCGGGTTCACCCCTGCCCATCATGTTGGAAGATGCACCCAGGAGGGGCCCGCAAGACCTGGTGAAAATGGCCGCCGGCAGGTCGGGCACCAACAGGCCAAGAAGCTGGCTCGTAGGGTCCGGAGAGAGTTACGACTTGACCCAGTAGGCTGTAATGAGGAGGCGGCGATGACACTAAATGGAGGCAGGATTGGTCCCCGGCCAAGCGAAACGGTCCCTCAATCAGACCACGCCAGGATCCGAAAGTGAAACCGAAAGTGGGGGTACGGCCACCGATGAGGTCCCAATGCCGTTGTTGTTCAACTACGTCCCGGCTCCACAGATCACCAAGTTCCCGGCACAGCCTCCAGGTGGGCCTCAAAAGTTCAAAGTGCTGTAATTCTGGTCGCCCAAGTCCGATTTAAATTCTGAAAAGAGTTATGGACTCAGTCGAGGTTCACCTTCAAGAGTCCGTCCAAGAAATCAGGATATCATCAGGATAAATTGCAAGGAGTGGCGAGGGTCCGGGGAGCCCTGTGCTAACGCGACCATCTTGGATGCGCGCTATTCTCCTCCCGGCGTGAACTTTTTTGATGAGTTTCTTGACCCTCCTGCGCACGTCATACCACCTGTTCTGGATATCGTCCTTTGGGCCCCTTGCTGGTGCTTGAGCGTTCACCTTGTCCACAATCCTCGCCCACATCTTGGTTTTCTGTGACATGGGGGTCTTTTGGACCAATGTACCAAACAAATGTGGCTCAACTCTGATTATCTCGTCTACCAGCACTTCTGACTCACTATCTGTGAACTTTGGATTCTTCTTTGGGGGCATGGTGATGGGTGGAGGTGGTCAGGGATGTGTGTGTGAGGGTGCAAGTGAGGGGGGTTGGTGTTGGCTTTGCTGGGTGTATGTGTGTGTGCTTTAGGATGAGGTGCTGATGGTGTGTGGGTTGTGTGATGTGTGAGTTGTGAGTGTGTCTGTGGTTGCTGTGTGATGGTGTTTGCTGCTGGCTGTGTCTCCTGTTTGCAAGGGATGATGATAGTGATTGTAGTCCTTTATATAGTTGGAGTTGTGGGTGTGTCTTTGTCCCTTTTTTTTATTTGCTATTTATTGGCTTTGTCATTGCTTGCTTGGTCCTTTTTTTGTCTTTTTTCCTTTGGGTTTTGTAGGCATGAAGGAGACGTTCATGTGACGGAAACGGACGCTGCTGTTATCTCGTGCGGGCTTCTCCGCCTCGTTCACGCTGCCTATCTACTGTGTTTGATACGCGTCGGTCACGACGGTCTCTATTGCTTGTGTGCCCAGTTGTCTGTGCGTGTCGGTCGTGCGGCTTGGTCTCCGTGCGAGTCGGTCTGGGTTTACACGCATTGTATCGTACTGCGCGGATCGGACATCGCGGGTACGGGTCAGTCGGGTTCATTCCGGGTTCGTGTCGGTCGGTGAAAATCGCAGCGGTTTTTCTGGCTGGATCACTATTTTCCCTACGGCTCGGTCGTACGGCTTGTATTCCGTACGTGTCGTATGTAATTCACTCGCGTTGCATCGTATTGCACGGGTCGTCCGGCGCTGGTCCATGTCGGACGGTATTCGGTCCGGGTCTGTGTTGGTCGGTTTGTTTTGCAGCCGGAATCGGAATCGGCCCCTTTGTATACCTTTCTAGCGTGGCCATCCACAATGTTAAAGGAGGCCTCCTTTGTCCCCTCCACTTCCCATCCAGCCTTGTCCAAAGGAAGTGGAGCCCAGCATCTCAAGGGCCTCAATATGTACATGATGATATCACATTGTAATTTATTTTTATTATAAACTGCAAAAATCGAAGTCAAGCTGATGATGTGGGGAGCACTCTTAATTCTTCGAGTATTTTTTGTGACCTGCAAAATGTAGATTGTATACTTTTGGTTATTAAAGAAAAGGCTTAGGTACCTATTAGGACGGCGGGCGGGCACCCTAGCGGTGCTGTGACCGGCCGCCAGTGGTGCGGCGGTCCCACACCGGCAATTAGGATGCCACTGCCACCGAGGCGGTGGCATCCTCTATTCCCAGCATTGTGATGGGCGGTGCTCACAGCACCGCCCGCCACAATGCTGGGAATGCACGTTTTGCGCGGTGCCTGTCACCTTGTCCATGACAATGTAGGGGGGTACCATAGGTACCCCCCATGTGCACCCTCCACCCCCCCAATACCCTGGGCAACGGGCCCCCGAAAGCAAAATCCGCATGGCTTTCCATGGCGTGGTCTCCGCCATGGAAAGCCCTGCCCATGCTAATATGGATGGCGGTGTCTACCAGACACCGCCACCATATCCAGCCCCTTTTCCGCCCGGTCAACTGGTCGACCGGCGGAAAACCGGCAGACGGTCTTTCCATCCGCCGGGGTATTAGTATGGCGGGGGGAAATGGGTGGCGGGCGGGATTTGATGTGATGCGATCCACCCCACATCATAAAAGACCTCTGAGTTGTGTATAATGGAACTATTCTGCTAGCCCCATACTTTTTCGCTATTTTTCCTGTACTTTGTTCACTGTAGTGCCAGCAAACCTGTTGTCAATCGCGCTTTAAAAATAATAATGAAATTAATAATGTTAGTGCCTTTTAAGGTCTGGTGTAGCTGTCTCACCACTCTAGTCAAGTTATTAAAAATAATTGTTAAAGCCAATTGGTATCGCCTGTGTGAGAGCTACTGGTTTTGCCAATGCCTTTTATCCATGTTATAGAGCAGTGTGGCTGCTGGGGAGCATGGCTAAAAGTTTTTTTAAAAAGTGCTTTGACATGGGAATGCAAAGTTTAAAAAAGTGTTATGAAGCAGCCCGCGCTGGAAGTATGAAAGCACTTTTTTTTCTTATGATGAGTGGGGAGCAACACAGACAAATAGAGGGTGGGGAGTGGATGGGAGACACAACACGGACAACGGGAGGGTGGGGTCACAAAGCAAAATGGTTAACTGGGGTGGGGTGGGGTGGGGTTTGGAGGGAAAAAGCAACACGGACAAGGGGGGGTTGTGGATGGGAGGAAAGAAGCAACAAGGAAGACAGAGGAAGATAATAAAAGAGAAAAATAGTACCTCAATCACAGCTCCATTGTGGAAGGAACTTAATGAAAGATGAAGCAAGTCAATACTTGGTCCCTGTTCCAGATGAAAGAAAAGGAAGTGAAGCCGGTGCGCTGACTGATTAGTAGGCTGTGTCCTTTTATAGTGGTTTGCCCAAATGGTCCCACAATACCTGGGCAAGAAACAATATAAATGAAAATAAATTGGCATATTGTGGGAACAGATTCTTACAAAGTAAGTTCCACCATGAATATATTAATTAATCACTGGTGATGTATTTGATTATACAAAACATGATATATTCTCACTTTTTTTTTGACAAGCATAGTAATCTTCCCTCCGGTAAGGGTACCTGGGGTGTGCATAATGAAGAAATCTTGACAACCTAATATGCATAAATAACAAAAGTAAACGGGGAAAAAACCAAACAAGAATAATCACCAAATCTGTGCTATATAAGTTACGAGTACAGCTCTAATTGCAGTTCACGGGACAACAAGAAACTTTCTTCAGTCTTCCAGCTTTTTTAAAAATATGGCTGTTCTCATTATTTATTGCACAGTCCATAAAGGAGGTAGTCTGTAGAAGGTACTCACATGGAGGACAATGTTTCCCTCTGTTTCCTAGTCTGTGTCCACAGTCCTATTTTAGAGAGTTTTAGAGGTTAAAAAAGACTCCTCCAACGAGTATAGTTGACGCGTTTCTGTCCTTGTGTTTCAGAGCTTCTTCAGGACAAGGGAAGCTTCTATTATTTTCTATGAGGGGGTGTTGGAATATCAATGGTTGCCCATTGGTGGTGCTAGACTTACTACTGTTCCTTTTTGGCACAAGTAACTTCCACTCCTCAATTTCACTCTACTCTCTGTTTTGGTGTGGAGACATGTATGTCTAATTTTTGAGTAACTTGAGACTGGTTAATGGTAACTAGCCACAAGCACTCAAAACTGTAAGGGGGCCTATTCACACATGTAAACTTACAAGTGAGTAGATCTGCACATGTACATTTCTTTTTTCACTTTTAAGTAACTTTACTACTAATGGCTATCCATAATTTCTAAATAGAAGTCCATAGCAAAGAGTGTTAAATAAATTAAATATCTTTAATGTTTAAATATATCTATCTATGTTCATATGTATATTTAAATCAATGTTAAATAAATGTAAATGCAATAATAAATAATATTTTAGGATAAAAAATACTAATAATTCTTTTTTAATTTGGAAATAAATGTAATGTAACTTTAAATTTAAAAAATAATTACATTATTTAAATTGAACCTGTAAATAACTTTTCATCATTTTTAATACACAATAAATAAATATGAACATTTTACTTTAGGTGGAGGAGCTCTCTCTATGGCAAAACATGGAAAAACATTTTTTTTTATTAACTTGAAAAAAAAATAGTAAAAATATTTTTCTGTAAAATATTGCATTTCATTATTTTAAATATATTGAGTAAAAATTATTTTTCTGAAGTATGAATTACTGAAAATCCCACCTAAAGTAAAAACAGTATATAGTATATTATGTATCAAAAATTATTTAAAGTGATGTATACAATTAATAAAAAATTATGTCATATTTTAATCAAAATTAATAATTCTTAACGTTTTAAATGAAAAAAAATATTAAATGTTTTTAAAATAAAATGATAAATATATTTTATTTTTAGCTATTATTCTAATGTGGAATTTAACTTGTTTATATTTTTCAATAATGTAATTTAATGTAACATTATTTCATATGGGGTTTTATTTTCAGTCCCGACCTACATTATTTTCTATGGGAGAGTCAATCAATCAATCAATCAAGTGTCTTCTAAAGCGCGACTACTCCCCCGTAATGGTCTCAAGGCGCGGGGGGGGGGGACTGCTGTTCCATCGAAGGCACTGTAGTTCAGTCGAAGAACCAGGTCTTGAGGTCCTTCGTGAATAGAGACAGTGATGGTGATTGCCTGAGGTGGATCGGCAGGGTGTTCCAGGTCTTTGCTGCGAGAGTGTTGTAGTACCAGCTCCTGGCCATGTGTGGTGCTGGACTTACTCCAGCCCTAATCTAGAGTACATTTGCTACTATTTTTGAGTCAATTTCAGCTATAGTAACTTTAGATGCACAGTTTATGAATAGTAATGAGTTTACTCTTTTGTGGGCGGGTGGCTGTACCCACCCCATAACTCCTCCTTAGCCGTAGCTAAATCCCTCTTTACTCCTCTCTAAACCCCTTCCATTTAGTAGTAAGTGGGACCTTTTTCCAGCCACCTTCCCACATTTACTGCTAAGGGGCCGATTCCGATCCGGGTCGGAAAGCACTCCGGCCGAGCCTGATCCGGAGTGTTTTCCGACCGAGCCGGAGTCCTGCAGTCCGACCGAGCGAGTACGATGCAGTCATATGCTGCCAGACTCGCTTCGGTCAGACTCCCATAGAAGTCAATGAGAGCCGGTCGTACGACGCATACATGGGCTCCCATTGACTGAATGGGTACGTCTCGCGCAAGGGCGCCCCCTACAGTGGGTACGCGTCGGTGCCATCCGCACCGTACATGCTTGTGTTGGGGGGACACTTGGGTCTCCCCCTGTGTCCGAGTCGTAGGGCTGCGGGTGACAGGGGGTCCGACGCGGACCCCCAAAGGCAACCACCCGGACGTTTTGCGAGCCGGACACTCCGGCTCGCACAGGCTGTCCGACGTGTGCATCGTACTGGCTCGGTCGTAAATCGCATCCATTGCACGCCACGGTTAGCTTCCGACCGAGACGTACGGAGCGGTTTGGACCCGGAAACGACTCGGTCGGTGAATTTCACGTAGCTCGCATCGTACTTGCTCGCTCATACAGCTGTACGAGTCAGGCGGAAAACACGCGTACGGCTCGTAGTTTTTCTGGCCGGATCACGTTCGGTGCCCTTCTGACCCGGATCGGAATCGGCCCCTAAGTGGTAAGCTTACATGGTGGCGGGTCTCCACATAGAAAGACAGGAGAGGTAGACATGTAGATTTACACTAGTTGGTTTGTGAATTGCATTTTGTAGCAAGTAGTTCTACAGTAGCACGAATTTCTGTACTACAAAATGCAGCTTGTTAATCAGGCCCTATATTTTTCCCATGCACGTTTTATCAGGAGAATCTAGAAAAATGGCATAGTAAAAAGAGGCTCCAGAATGAAGGAAATACCCACAGGTCGTTATATAACATTGATTTTCATATTTTCCTTTCCATAGGGGCAAGCAGTTAGTGGCACGATTTTGCTGCAGCCCGGATTTATGCTACCCCACCATTTTGATCATTTGAGTGTGGGAAAATCCGTGTTATGTTTCCCAAAAACCTGGCAATGAGAGGCTATGTGGATTTCAATTCATGATTCAGAAAATGTAAGATACAACTGGAGCTTCAACGTAATGTATCTGACACACTCCATGGAAAACATCTCAATTTATTCAGAAATATTCATATGTATTGTCTCACTTGGAAGCAGTAGACTAAAATAGCGGCATGTGTTGTTTGCTTGTGGAACACTAATATTCTGGGCAGTGAGTAAAAATCACAAAATTATCCTCTCGTGAAAAATATTTCTTAAATGAATTGCATGATTTCTTGTTTTATGTTTTGTTTTCCTCTTTTTTCATGTTTTTGGTTGTGTACTTTTTACATTTTGTGTTGCTTTTCTTTCTCACCCAAAAATCAACACAGGGTTAGGGTCTGATTTTGAGTCAAGCGGTTTTTGAGACTATATAAAGCGGAATGAGTGTCCATTGTGTACGACATGTCCATTTGAAAATGATTAGGGAACTTCCATTCTGCTAAGTGTCATTTTGTTAAAACCCGAGCATTTGTTTTCGTGTAGAAGGAATGAATTGTAGTATTTCCACTTGTGGATTCTTCATTTTACAATAATAAACAACATATCTCAGTAAGTAAAGCTATGTTTTACTTCTTTGTTCCTTTAAGGAAGTGTGTGTGTGCATTTGTGTGTGTATATATATATATATATATATATATATATATATATATATATATATATATATATATATATATATATATATATATATGTATATATATATATATGAAAAACATCTGATTACCCCAAGGCAAAGTCGCTGGCCTACTTTCACTCTTGTCCTGCCAATAACCTCCACCCCTGACCTTTACACAGACACAGACCACGGAGCACATGGAAAATTCATTAAGCTCCGCAGATCTCTTGTCTCTGGAAAAATATGAAGCTCCGCCTATAATGCATAAGCGTTCTACTATCCATAAAATGCAGATAATAATGGTGTGTGGCAAAATTTACTAAATACAATGAACGCTAATACAACTGCGCTTGAGTTCCACTCTAACAACCTGAAAATACAGGTGGAGCTGTTAAACACTCTAGCTATCTATGTGGCAGGCATTGATACAAAATTGCAAAATCTGACAAGCTTGGTGGTTAAGGCTCAAAATGAAGTCAATGATCAATTAATAAGATGTACATGTTCTCATATTTTAGATAAGGTGGCCGACCTTCCGACAATAGTAGGATCACTTGTCAATGAAGTAAAAAAATAAGTGGGGAATACTATTTCTGATAAAATCTTGGTTCCACACAAAGCCTTGGGAACGGGTGCATCCGGTATAGTTATGAATCAGCAACAACTCCTGATAGATGTAAATAGTGATATAATTAGGGAACCGGAAGAATCAGGTAGGGCCCGGAGATCTGCTTAGGTTTGGACACACAAAACGATGAAGGTCATGTCTCTCAAAGAAAAAAGGAAATTAAGCCAAATCAGTGTGTTAATTCTCCAAGTTCAAGCTCAGGAGTTAGTTTCAGTGATTGTTCTCTGTTATCTAAGAGGGCACGTAAAAGGTTACGGAAAGCCCGTAATAAGGTTAAGAAATCAGCTGCTGTTGCAATTACAGCAATAAACGTAAAGGACTGTTATCCCATTTTTAATTGTGTCAATAACAAATGCCCAGTTCAGGACCCTGCCCATGATGGCTTGGAACCTCTTATTAGCCAATCCGGCCCAGTGAAACACTCGATACATTAGGCACAGACCTCTATAAATGGTAGTAAAGAAGAAGCCTCACCTGCCATGGGCGTAAAGAATCATGAAATA
Organism: Triturus cristatus; assembly: GCF_964204655.1. Taxonomy (NCBI): domain Eukaryota; kingdom Metazoa; phylum Chordata; class Amphibia; order Caudata; family Salamandridae; genus Triturus; species Triturus cristatus. The sequence goes on from NC_140581.1 coordinate 272,753,620, forward strand.
GGTGGGACCAAGAAGGGAAATTCTGCCCACCCCTCAAGATCAGGTAGCCCACCCTCAGAATTGCCTAAGTATGGTAGAAATGATTAAGTTCATTGGCACCAAAAGTCTAACATCGTTAAAAGTATCCTCAAATATCCCCTTAAATAAGAACAGCAAATCAGCCTCATCAAGCATCCAAGGCAGTATACAGGATAATAGTATAAATAATCGGGGAACAAAACTGGTACTACATCATTTGCATGAATCCCGGGGTATCCATGATAGCCTCAATCGGGGCTTAATATTGAAAATACTATCAACTATCCCAGATTTAGCATGTACCAAAACCTCAGATTTAGTGTTGGTCCCATTCAAACAAGTACAACCACTCACGTCCTGTTAGTCTCCTATTACAACTTGAACCACAAATGAAATTGTGAATAAAATTTTAGATTCAAGTCGTTATTTTATGGAATGTGGAATTGTGATGGAGAAGTGGATCCCTTTAGATTATCCCCCGATGATAGAGGTATTGGCCCCCAAGGTAGATAAGGAGAGAATAAAGGTGGAAAGCTATAAGCCAAATCCAGTACTTAGAGGAGCGATAGGCCCATCAGCCACTCAAGCTTGCAGTTCAGGTTTGCTGATTACCAATTTGCAATCGGGAAGCAGAATTTGTGAGTGGTTGCCAAAAAATAATGTTAGAAAAGAAGACTGGTCCTGGTTACCAGCTACCCTTGCAAATGTACATAGAGGAGATGGAAATTGAAAGTTTTTAGATATTGATGATAATGTTGTGCAATTATGAATATGTTCTTGGAATGTCCATGGATTGATTCATTTATTGTCTGACCCTGAAACATTATCATTTCTAAATACCTTTACAATTTTATTATTACAAGAAACGTGGAGTGAGCAAATGACCCCCTTACTTGGCTTTAATGAATATAGTCTCCAGGCAGTACGAACAAATAAAATAGGCTGTGGAAAGTGTGGGCTCCCATGCTATTAGCGAGTGCTTTAAACATAATAGTAGAAGTGGTCGATCTTGACCTGGACTGGCTACAGTGTCTAGTTTTATACAATACTGAATTTAGCGCAATCATACTCAATGTATATTTAAGTGCTAAGAAAAATAAAATCATGCAGCTGTATGTTCTACGAGATATTCTTGGTTCATTAATTATCAAGCACTCTGAAGCTGGCCTTATAGTTTCTGGGGATTTTAATCTACATCTGATTCCGTTTTAGTTAGTAAAAGGTAAGATTAACGGAATTGGAAAAGAATGCTGTGATATAATGTCCCATTCAGGGTTTAGTTTGTTAAAGAAAAAATCTAGGCTCACCCTGTCATTCAAAAATTAAAATCAAGGATCAATAATTGATTATACATTCATCTCAGACAATTTAAAAACAAAAGTGTCTGAATATGCAGTAATTCCCCGGGTTGAAAGTGATCATAATCCTCAGATAGTGGCCCTTAATTCATTACTAAAATGTAACACTAGATATATAGAACTTCCCAATGTGGCCCACTCCTCATATCATCTGAAGAGGCTAGTTTGGCACATGGATAAAGCAGAAGAAATTATAAAGGCCGTTAAAAAATTAATAAAAGAAGTAGATCAGTGTGATCTGGGGGACGTTAATATGAACGACAAATAGAACTTCATAATTACATCTTTGGTGGAGATGTTTGCCGTTAAACAACATAAGAAACAAAATAAGCTACAAAAATCTACAAACCTATGGTTTTCCCCCAAGCTATTTAGGGTCAAAAGTCCCTTTATAGAGCTATGCTGGATGTGTATGTCCATAGATTTCAACATTCCTACATAAAGAAAATATGAAGGAACTTAGAAAAGAATACAAATGTGAAGTTTGGAAGGCTAAACTTAATTATAAAACAGGACTTTGGAATAGTTTATTATGCGCCTCCAAACGGAATGATGCAAAAAGTTTCTGGAAAATAATTAATAAGCTTGAAAGGGGGGGCAATAGGGCATTTTGTGTAAATGTCTCTGAGACTGACTGGGTAACATTCATGGCAAAATTGTATGGTACGGTGAGTCAAGAGGCAAATCAACAAGATTTGTGTAGTGGTTACATTGAAAAGAGTTCATCAACAATCGATATGGAAAGTGACATATGCAAGGGGATGACTACTCCTGTTACAATTAGTGATTCAATCCTTGATATGAATAATATTCTAGAAAGTGTAAGTAGTAATCAATTAGTTATTCTGTTACGTGGGCTTTGCACAAATGGAGCACCCGGCCCTAATGGGATGCCTAATGCCTTGTTTCGTGCAAATGATGACATGTGGGCCGACATTCTGTCCAATTTGTTTAAAGATATATTGACATTGGGAACCGTGCCTGCATCATGGCAGGGCAGTATCATGTAGCCTATTTATAAAAGTGGCACGGTTGACAATCCTGCTAATTATCGTTTAATCTCGTTAATGGATGTTGATGCAAAGGTTTTTGCTTCAAGTATATTAATAGAATTGGAAAAATGGGCTCAGCATGAAAACATCATTCCGTTTAACCAACCTGGATTTCGGAAGGGTCAATCTACCACTACAAATCTATTGGCACTAACTCTACTTGTCAAGAAAGCGGTCTCAAAAAAACAAAATTTATTTATAGCCTTTATCGATTTAAATGCAAAAACAACAGTCGATTTAAAAGCAGCTTTTGACTCAGTGCTACTAAATCTGTTATGGAAAAAGTTACTAGGCTGGGGAATCCCGGGCAAATTGTTGAGGGCCATTATTCTTTTGTATACGGATACCTGGGTCTAAGTTAAGTTGGGTGATGGTAGATCATTAACAAAGAAAATTAGTACATATAATGGCCTAAAGCAGGGGTGTGTCCTTGCTCCTTGTCTTTTTAACTTATTTCTATCAGATCTTTCTTAGCATTTAGACTCTGTAAATGCCCACGTTCCAAGGTTGGGGGAAGTGCAAATTAGCTACCTCCAATATGCAGATGGTACTATCCTTCTGAGCCACACACCTATCGGTCTCCAACGACTTATAAATGCTTTTGATGACTATATAGACTCGAATGGCCTTGAATTAAATGTTAAAAAGACTAAAATCATGAAAACTGAAAGCCAGAGCAGGACCAATTGATGTTGTTAAAACATGCAGATATTTAGGGGTGGTGTTTGATAACAGAGGCTCTTTTAAATTTAATTTTAAAGATCTAAGGGCAAAAACTGTGGTTTTAATTCATGCTTTTAACATTTATTAAAAATCATTGAATTGTTAATCTTATGATTATATTCTTTAAAGTGGTGAAAGCTAAGCTAGAACCAACTCTTTTATATGGTTCTCCCATTACCAGGGGAAAAGATGTAAAACTTTTAGATTTATTGCTGGTCAAGGCTTTTAAATCAACTTTTGGGATCCCGAGATCAGTAGGGCAAGCAGGAGTTAGATTAGAGCTCGGTCTCCAAAGGCAGAGTTTGGTGTCAGTCGGAGTATTTTTTAAATGTATGTACTCTATGTTTTCTTCTGCCCCTGCCTCCCTGGGGAATTATTGCTGGATTTATACAAATAAGTCTATACATACTGTAAAATGGAGATTCCAAATTTTAACATGCTTAAGGGATATTGGTCTGCAAGTAGCCCTTCAGGAATGGACACCGTCCAATTATAAGTTACTTATAAAGAAACAAATTAAAATTGAATCTCTAAAGTTGGATAAAACCACGTTTGCAGGGAAAAAACATGCTTGGTATGTGATTAATTCATATCAGTTGTTATGAATTCAGCCCTATTTGACGGCATATTTCTCTGCTAATACATAAAATAGTTTCTTAATTCTACGAATGGGAATAAATCCGACAAAAGAGTGTATGCAGCCCTGGAATAAGCAATGGGCGGATACAAACTGCAGATTATGTGGATGGCCACAAGAATCATTAGTCCATATAGTATGTGTACGTCCTAAATTGGTTACAATTCGGCGTTTTTATTTAAAACATCTATTTTTGAAGATTGGGGTTCGATCAGCACATCAGGCACTTGTTAGGTCCTTATCTGGTGATTCTATTCCGTTGTTATGTCAGTTAATTAAATTTTTAAAAGCAGCTGAAAAGTGTTTGGTATCGTCAGTTTGAGATGTACTAAATTCAGTCAGACACCTAGTAGTACAAACTGAACCTACTATACCTATTTCGGGAGAGATATACTTGTTGCACTTTACAAGTGTCCTGGAATCATGAAATTTTAACCAATGACACGTTGGCACTTTAACAAAAATTAGGTGTTATATATTGTTATAGTATTTGTGGAAACTTTCTTTTAAAAAACACCCTGGTTATGACATAATTGATGCACTTTATTATTGTTATTGAGCTATGGAATAAGCATTTAAGCATGTTGGCACTTTAATATGTAATATGTGCAATATCTTGCTATAATAATCATTGACATTAAAAAAATTAATTCGTTTCTCTTTGGAATCAGTTCTTATTGTATGACCTGGTTTATGGTCCCCTTGTTTTTATATATTAATACGTGATTGTGAAGTATTTTGATTGCAATGATTTTTATTAATCACGCAATAAATAATGTAACTCTACAAAAATACCATCTCCATGGGAAAATAAATCTTCATTTAGCAAGTCAGCTCAACCCCAACGCAAGTCTCAGACCACATGCATGGGGAAAAATTGAAGAAGGTTGTCGAACCTTCATTATACCATAATATATGCATTTAAATTGAGTATATGGATTTACGATAACAGTATTATTGGCTGCTTTCGTTGGAGCCATTGGGAAAGGTAGACTACTTCCCAGTCTACAATAACCCACAGCCCCATTCTGCAATTGGCAGTAGTAACCTAGAAACACCAGACTCTAGCAACCTTATACAACTAAACTCTGTGGTGGTATTGTCAGCATAAAGAACTTGCACTGGCCGAAATGTTGGACCCACAAGTTCGGCCAAGTAGCACCAAAGTTATGATCAGCAAGGTTGACTGCCTCACTACAGATTATTACCGACACTGTCTCCAGTCCTCAACGTTTCACCTACAAATCTTTGTTTTCAGGTGTGTTTGTCTAATTAGTTCAATTGAAGCAAAGCAGGACTACAACATCCAGAATGCAGTAGGTGCTCACACGACAGGCCAGGATTGGAAAATGTCCATAAAGACTTAGAAGGAGGTGGTAACCTTAGATCAATAATTTGCTAGTATAAACCATGACCGTATGTTTAGCGGCGAGTTGCAGAATAGCTTAAGCCACAAATGGTTCTTAAAGGGCACAGCAGGCCATGGAGAAGGGGGGCTTTGGAAAACTTTACAAATTCTACACCATTATTTTATCAATAAAACTGACTATTACTTTGGCCGCTGAAATTAAAAAGTTTAGAGCAATTGGAATTACCTCCTTATATTGCTTGTCATCTCAGTCCTTACCCTATGCAGCCCTGCCTCCAGACCAGCAACCCTCTAGCAAAAAAGAATAAAAACATTTGTGGACACTGGACAGACGGAGTCCTACCTTAAGGCTATTTGTTATTTAATACATTTTTATTTCACTGTTAAAAATACCTGTAAAACCTACACAGCAATAAAACATCTAAATAGCAGTGTTAAAATATGTACATCACAAAAAAAGTGCAAATATCTATCCAATTCAATTAAAATTAGAAACCAATAATTCAATGTACTTCAGACTTGTCTAAAGGTTGCCTGCATCGGTTGTATGACAGAGAGAAATACTCTGCATGCCTTTACCATGCATTTTTTACCTCACAGTTTTTTAGAACGCATATGATTTCCCAACGTATGCCTTTACCACGCATTGTTTTTATATATATATATATATATATATACATATATATATTCTTATATTTATAAACAATGTATATGTGAGGGGAGACCCCACCACTCCCCTGAACTTACCTTAAATGCATGGTAAAGGCATACTTTGTAAAAGCATATGCGCTCTAATAACATGCCAGGTAAAGGTACAACATGGTAAAAACCTCTTTGTAAAGGCTGTTTTGCGCCTGCATCACAATAACATACACATATGATCCAATTTCATTAAAGTCAGAGCTCAATCAGGCGGATCAATATACACCAGCTTTGGCTTATGATTGCCCACATAGGTGGTGCCTAATCACCAAGCAGAATGTAAAAATTGGATATAGCAAGCACTATCAGTTCATTATTATCCGTTTTCAAAATCTTAAGTGTAATTTTATACAGTTTCATAGCCAAATCACCGCAAATTCGAAATATCCATTTCCTCCTGATAAGACGATGAGTTACAAAAGAAAAGCAAATGAGCCTCTGTTTCAGTCTGAATCTTGTAGATTGGACACATGTCCGATTCCGAGGGTAGCACTCTCCATGTGCTTTGAAAGCTAATAACTGGCAAGATCGCTATCCTCAATTTTAAATATAAAGTTCTGGCCTCAGAAGGCGCAATTCTGACTTCGAAGAGTTTAGACTTTAACACACTTTTGTCTGCAACAAACTTTCCCACTAGACAATCTCCTCATACCACTTGTCACACACAAATGGCCAATATCTTGATTTTACCATGGATATTGATTTCTTGAAGATAGGTTCAGGAGCTCCCCAGATCTCCTTCAGATTCAGTTGGGGAAACCAAAATGTTCCCTATCTAAACCAAGATAATTTACACTCACAATCCAATGCCTTCCAGTCTATGAAAGACTTCCTGTATCACTCAAATTGGTTATTAGTCCATAGTCTCACCCAGTATAATAAGGGAGGCAGATTAACAACATGTTCCATGTTCTTCAGCCCCAAGTCCAGGCGTAAGGGAGCAAGAGGAGCACTTTTTGGAATGTTTCGCACTATTCCAATAATCCTATTTTCTGCTTTAACTTAACTGATGATATTACAGTTACACCACAATTTTCGACCATACAATACAGGGCCCAGGCCTTTAGCTCATTATATTTCTACTACCAGTGATACTGTTGATAGGACGATGACTTTTGTAATTTCATTATAGCAGAAGCTATTGGAGTCCGTGATAACAACAGAGTATCATCTGCAAAAAGCAGCGCAGGAGTTGTTTGGTCAAGCTGTTTTGGGGAGATATTATTACAGTCAAATATGGATTTGATCACCTTTTTAATATATACGGAGAACAAGGTTGGGGCAAGCATGCCACATTGATGGACTGCTTTTTGTTACTAGTAAAGGTGACTGTCATGAAGGGTTTTTCTTTAAGACGGCTCTTAGCCAGTTGCCATGGAACAGGGGTTTCTTCACACATCACAGAGATCAATAGTGTCTGACCCGTACTGTAGATTGGACGCGGGCACACTCCGATCTGTCTCTGAACTTTGGGCAGTTCATCACACAAGCCCACCTCACAAAGCCTCCTTCAAGTGCTTGCTTCAAATATGATGTTTTATACACTTGGTTGCCTGACTTTTTGTGGAGGTTTCCGCAGTCACCAGGGCATCTGGATTCTTTAGTAGAGATTGGGCCTCTTACGGCTCTGATAGTTCTCTGTTTGCTTGATCTTTGCATAATGAGCCATTATTTAGTGCAATGCTGAGATTTGTTCTTGGTTTTCCAGAGTTTGCATCTGACTTGCAGATTCTTGAAGGGCTACCTCCGGGCTCACTCAACAGAATTGTGTTCTTGGTGTATGTTGCTTCTCCAGGAGACTGGACAAGTTGACGCTTTAGACATTTGTTCCCATATTGCAGTTGGGATACTTCACCCACTGAGATTAGTTTTTAGGTCTCGCCTTGGCGAGACTTATTAAGAGGGCTCCAAAAAGTGCTACCAGGCCAGCCTAGAACTACAGTGCATGTGCACGGGCGCGCGCGCCGCGCTTTACCGCGATTACTTTCACTTTCGCGGCCGCTTTGCATAGCCAATAGGTCTCGCTTTTGGGACCTTATAAGTATTTAGTTATACAACTGTTGCATAGCTAAACACTTATAAGGTCCCAAAGGCGAGACCTATTGGCTATACCAATGCTTGTTTGAGGTTTCTGGTGGGAGAAACATTTAGTTTTTTCTTTCTTTCGTTTTAATCTCTCCTCAAACAATTGGCTCTGGTGGTAATTTTTCTTCATAAATAAGACGTTCAAGTTTTTTAAAAATTTATTATGGAATTGGTTGATTCCTGATCCCTATAAAAAATCTTCCAGACTTAGTTGTCCTTAGAACAGCATCTCTCCTAAACACTAAGGTGGGCTCACAGTTCTAACTGGAACTTTAGTATGTCTTCTTGTGTTTTTCCTGATACCCAATCTGATTTGGAAACAGCCCTGCACTCTGGTGACATACAAAGGTTGTTAGATATGTTAGCCTTTGGGTAGTCTTCCCCAAAACCTTGTGCCTTACTCATTTTTTTGCTGATCTTGTTTTTGTTGACTTTAGGACTCTGTGTACCTTACCACTTCGAACCAGTGCTAAAGTGTGTGTGCTCACTTCCTAAAGCATGGTAACATTGGTTTGCACCCATTTGGCACCTCTGAATTGCTTGTAAGTAAAATAGAAAAGTAGCACTACAAGGATGCTGGGCCTGTAAATTAAATGCTACCAGTGGGCATATAGCACGTATTATGCCACCCACGTAAGTAGTTTTTTTAACATGTCTCAGGCCTGCCATAGCACACCTGGCAAACTAAACTTTTTGCCAGCCTAAAAATTCCTTTTTAATACATGTCAGTCAGCCCTAGGGTACGTCCTTAATAGCCCTTAGGGCAGGGTGCGGTATATTTAAAAAGTTGGACATGTAATTATAACTTTTACATGTCCTGGTTGAAATGTCAAGTTTGGTGTCGAAGAATTGTAATTTAAAACTGACTTTAATAGTAAATTTGGATTTTAAGTCCCAATTCAGAAAATTGCACTTTTAGAAAGTTGGCATTTCCTTGGTTCCTGCAGCCTGTATCCTGGGCCACATGATTACTGTAGCTGGCAGTTAGTCTTTGTGTATTGGTCCCAGACTTTGACCAAAGGTGAACTAGGTGTTGGCAAGATGGGCCATCTCTGACTTGATGCGAGGGAGGAGCTGTCACCTACTTGCTCACCACAAGTGATCTGCCCAGCAGACTTACAAAGGGTTTAATACTAGTGTTTTGTGTGTGGGCCAAGGCAGGGAGGCATACATTTCCAAACTCCCCTGAGTGTGGAAACCTTCTCCTACTTCAAAGATGGCACCAATTATAAATAGGGGACCCTCAGACCCAACTCTTCAGTACATCTCTGTACCTGTGGAAGACTCCGAGGGACTGCTGTGCTGTTCCGTTGCAAGAAGGACTGCTACTCTGCTGCCCTGCTGCCTGAGTGAAAGGGTCTAGACCTGCATCTTGAGCCCGGGTCCAATGGCTAGTTGGCTGGCCTCCTGATCAGAGCCTCAGGGACAGAAAAGGCTCCAACCTCCTTGATCCCAGAACCTGGATTCTGCCTGCTCTGAGCCCTGCCCCCCAAGTTGTGCCACCCTAGTCATGGACCTTTGGAAGTGTGCTTGAAGGGGCTCTGCCAGCCCAGCAGCAAAACGAACACAGAGTGACGCATCACCTCATAACTCCACATCGAAACTGCCGCTATGTTATGCATCCCTGGCGCAGGACCTACCAGCTGTCGGAACCGCCGCTGCACAACACCTTCTCGTCATACTACCTTGCATTGCAGCCTCGCTACTCCTTGGAACCCCTGCTGCACGGCGCATCCTCGATGCACGACCTTGTATCACAGCCCCGCAGCTCCCCAGAATGGCTGTTGCGCGATTAATCTTTGATGCAGGTCCTTGTATCAAAGTCTGCAGTCCATTGGAAACATCCTCCACACAAGATCTCGCAACGCTCTTCAACCTGGTTTACGGTACTTTGTTCAGTTGGACTAACTTGGTCCCTGCACTCCATCGTGGTCGGCCTGTACTTCTGACTTTGTCCAGGTCCAGTGCGACCAGATAACCACAGTTGGTCTTTTGTGCTTGTAGGTACTATTTTTACATAAATCTTTAAATTTGCATATCTCAAGTTCTAGTAATTGAATGGTTGTGGTTTTGATCTCAATTTATGAAATGTACTCTATTTTTCTAAATTGGTGTTGGATTTTTCTTGTGTGGAGTTTTCACATTATTACATTTTGAAGTGCTGCATAAATACTTTATACATTGCCTCTAAGTTAAGCCTGACTGCTTTTGTACGACACTACCAGAGTGTTAAGCACAGGTTAATTTCAGGTTGCTTTTGACTTCACCCTGACAGGAATTGTTGTTGGTGCTTGAGTAGGGTTGTACCCCCCCGTCAACCCGCAACCCAATTTCCTACAGAGGTCAATTCTGATCTTTCCAGGCAAGACTTTTTGGGATGTCCTAATTTCTTTTTATTAACTCTTGACCACCTGTAGATAAGGAAAATAAGACCCCTCCAGCCACTGATTGTTAGATTAACATAGTGATTATAAAGTGCTTCCCTTCCTCTTTACCATGTATCAAAATCAGTTTAACCAGTAATAAATCTGCCTGCTGGGTGGAGTCCAACGGGGCAGCTCATCTAGATATTTGCAGGCCGTGTGACTTGAACCTCATTAGACACTTTTACTGTACATTGTCATCTGGATGTGCCTCAGGGGCAAGAGAGCACTATTGGATTATTTGTTCCTTTCATGTTTCAAGGAGTTTCAGAAGGTTATTTTCTTAACATAAATACGTTTTCTAAGGGGCCATTTTAAACATGGAGCCTGCTTGGTAAACCTTCAGTTCATGCCACAGAGATCCCTGACAGTTACACAGGGATCTCTCAATATCGCAGATGTTTCTGCGCTAGAGTGGCAGAGGACATATCCTCCGCTACATCTGGATGTAGACTCCCTCTATGTGTGGGCCGCCTAGTTCCTGGGGTCTGGACTGTAAGGGGTTGAGAAAGCCATTACCAGTGGTGGAGGTGTGCTCCTTCTATTACCACAGTATATTCTGGCCTCAGAAGGCGCAAATCTGTCTTCGAAGAGTTTAAACTTTAACAAACTTTTGTTTGCAACAAACGTTCCCACTAGACAATCTCCTCATACCACTTGTCATACACAAATGGCCAATATCTTGATTTTACCATGGATATTGATTTCTTGAAGATAGGTTCAGGAGCTCCCCAGATCTCCTTCAGATTCAGTTGGGGAAACCAAAATGTTCCCTATCTAAACCAAGATAATTTACACTCACAATCCAATGCCTTCCAGTCTATGAAAGACTTCCTGTATCACTCAAATTGGTTATTAATCCATAGTCTCACCCAGTATAATAAGGGATGCAGATTAACAACATGTTCCATGTTCTTCAGCCCCAAGTCCAGGCCTAAGGGAGCAAGAGGAGCACTTTTTGGAATGTTTCGCACTATTCCAATAATCCTATTTTCTGCTTTAACTTAACTGATGATATTACAGTTACACCACAATTTTCGACCATACAATACAGGGCCCAGGCCTTTAGCTCATTATATTTCTACTACCAGTGATACTGTTGATAGGACGATGACTTTTGTAATTTCATTATAGCAGAAGCTATTGGAGTCCGTGATAACAACAGAGTATCATCTGCAAAAAGCAGCGCAGGAGTTGTTTGGTCAAGCTGTTTTGGGGAGATATTATTACAGTCAAATATGGATTTGATCACCTTTTTAATATATACGGAGAACAAGGTTGGGGCAAGCATGCCACATTGATGGACTGCTTTTTGTTACTAGTAAAGGTGACTGTCATGAAGGGTTTTTCTTTAAGACGGCTCTTGGCCAGTTGCCATGGAACAGGGGTTTCTTCACACATCACAGAGATCAATAGTGTCTGACCCGTACTGTAGATTGGACGCGGGCACACTCCGATCTGTCTCCGAACTTTGGGCAGTTCATCACACAAGCCCACCTCCCCTTAAGTAGGAGGTCATCAGGACGCCAAGGAACATGCTGCCCTGCATCAGGGAAAAATGCTGCTGGACAATCACTCTGGGCTTTATTCTTTTTTACAAAAGAAAAAAAAAATGATGATTATAATGAACAAATTTTTATGCTATTTTAAAAATTTTTTTGGGGGGGGTAAAATGTTTGCACTGGTTTAATTAACTGTGCATAATAAACTTAACTAACTAACTAACTAACAATGCCTTCCAGTGCGGTTAATGGTCCCTGGCAGCACTGCTGGAAGTAGGCACAACATCACTGGGAGCACAGGAACTCTGTGATTGAGAGTTGTGATTCCTGACCCCCAGATAGTTTCCAGCTGCTTTTTTATCTGTCTTTTGAGGGGTAGTGCAGCCAGCTCCTCTGGTCAGCACCTTGGTTAGGCTGGAGTGAGTGGGGGGGGGGCATGCTGTGATTTGTTGTAGGAGTCACCTGGAACCTATACTAGGACAGTCAATGTGAAATGCCCAAATGACTGTAGAAAGCAGTAGACAAACTGGTCGCCTTGAATTTATTGTTCTATTTGCCAGTGTCTGCTTTGTCTGTGTTAGAACATATTAATCTGAAACTCAAGGCAGTGACTGCAATGTTAGATGATGAAAAGGCATTTGACTATTGAAGAGCCATTTATTTCCCATGAGAGCATACGGGTTTCGGAGCACACAGAATCATTATACAGAATTATTGACAGCTCTCACTTTGGACATGATCACACTAGCTAGGAGTACCAGAAAGGGGCAACTTCTCAATCCCTTCTATTTGCCCTCTTGATGGAACATTTGACATGCATTCTTAGGGAGAAGGATATAGAGGGCTATAACCATTCCATCAAATAAAGTAATATTGAATCTCTATGCTGAATCTCTTATTTTGTATGCAAGGCAGTCAAACTGCAATTATGGACCACTTATGACCACAATAATCGAGTTTGGCATGTACTTTGAGTTGCCGATCATTTACAAAGTTGGAAAATTTCCAATTAACTGTATCTGTATCAGATAGAGTAGAGACTCTAACATTCTATTTTCAGCCAACAATGAGAAATCTGCTAAGGGATTTGAGGCTTACATAAATAGATAGATAGATCAAGCCCCCTATTGTCATTCAAGGGTGTGGACATAGTTAATACCAGGCATTTGCAGATCCAATAAGTCTCGCCTTTACAGTGTGATTGCTGAGTTCCAGGACTTCGCGGCGAGGTAGGAGAAGGACCAGCCTCTGCTGAGGCTACGCGGTTTGCGTTGTGTCTATGCGAGGGTGCAGGAGGCAGAGCATAGGTTTCTGGATGGTTAGTGGAAATTCAGGCTGTGGTTTTTATATGCTGGTCCTTTGTCGTGGAGGGTTTTAGGCTTGTGTCAGCAACTTGAATTGGGATCTCTTCTGGACAGGGAACCATAAGGTTTCTCAGGTGTTGGGTGATGTGGGTCCACTTGAGCAGCTTGAGGATCAGTCTTGCCGCTGATTTCTGTATTTTCTGGATTCTTGTCATTAGTTTGGTGGCAGTTCCTGCATACAGTGCATTGCTGTAGTCCAGCCGGGTGGTGATTAAGGCTTGTATGACTGTTTTTCTCGTGCTTATGGGGAACCATTTGAAGATTCTTCTGAGCAATCGGAGAGTGTGGAAGCAGGTGGAGGACACTGTGTTGATCTGCCATTTCGAAGTGAGTTTATTGTCCAGGATGATCCTGAGGTTGAGGGCGTGGTCTGTCAGTGTGGGAGTGGGTCTGAGTTTGGCGCGCCACCAGGTGTCATTCCAGAGGGAGGTGTTGTTGCCAAAGATCAGCACATTAGTCTTGTCAGTGTTGAGTTTCAGACAGTTGTCCTTCATCCACTCTACGATATTCTTCATGCAGTTGTGGAAGTTGGTCTTGGTGATGGGATCTGTTAACAGCGAAAGGATGAGCTGGGTATCGTTGGCGTAGGATATGATGTTGAGAGCGAGGGTACTGATGATGTCAGCGAGAGGTGTCATGTAGGTGTTGAAGAGGGTGGGGCTGAGGGATGAACCTTGAGGAACACCGCAGATGGTGCTTGTGGGTTGTGAGGTGACGGGAGGTAGGCGATGTTGGACATGGCTCTTCATAGGTAAATTTACCCCCAAACTTTTCACTTTTTCCTCCTAGTCTTTGCCAACTCCCTCCGCATGACCATAGGAATCTGGATACCTTCCCACTGTACTGCAGAGGAAAGGTGTGTGTTCCCACCTCACCCTCATTGGTCATGGAGTGCGTATGTGATGGGTTAAGGTGTTGTACCTTTGTGCGCCCCATAAACAGGTACACCACATACCCGGGGTGGGTACAGCACTGGCTAGTAGTGGGACATAGCACTGAGTGTGCCACCCAACGTATAGCCTGTAAAACCATTTATCAGCCCTGGTATTGCAGGCCTGTAGGGCGCCATTACATCCCTGCCTTGGTTGCCATCACTTAGGCCACTGCCAACCCTGAGTGGGTTGCTCCATACCATGAGGGTACCCTCTAGGGAATCCACGACAGGCACAGGGTGGTAGGCTGAAGGCCGGGCAGGGACATATGGATGTTCCCTCTTGAGGTAGTGCGGAATTCCCCACGTGGGGCTTCCCTTACCTTGGAGTTCTTCTCTTCCCATGAGATACTCCTGGGGTGTCGCCAATTGTCTTGTTTGGCCTCAGGGCTTGGAGCACGTCCTCACTGTCTAGACAGTATGGAAGTGCATGCGCCTTTCTACACTGGCTAGGAAGAGGCACTGAAACAGTGTTTTTAAACATGGGTCAGTCTGCCAACACAGACCTGGGAGTGCGCACTTTCAATGTGGGGTGGTCACTATGCGCCCAACCTTCCATTACAGGCCTTGTGTGTGCACCAGCCCTTATGCTGTTTTGAATACATGTCCAGCCTGCTGTTGCAGGTTTGAGGATGTGCCCTAGCACCTATGGCAATGTGGATAGGTGACCCCCTGCAATCGCAGGCAGGTGAGTGCATATCTGCATCCGCGGTGTCCTAACCCCAGGATCAGGCCTGCCGTTGCAGGCCTGTGTCTGTGCATTTGCATGGTGCTAGTGGCAAGGGGGCCGGTCCGCCAACGCAGGCCACGTGTGCGCAATTACACTCATAAGGGAGTCTGGCAGGGTGGTGTGCAAGTACTCACATGTAAGGTGCTAGTGCCTGGGTAAACCCATGTGCCTGGCCTTTCATCGAGGACCAGTGGGTGCGCACTGGCATCTATTGTGATTAAACCCAAGAGCAGCCTGCCATTGCAGGCTGATGTATGTTCCCACCTTCAACTATGATGCCCATCATTGCATGTGCAGCCTGCCATTGACTGCCTGTGCATGCGCACAACCACCAGTATTAGTTAAACCGTGTCCATTCTGCTGTTGCAGACTCCGGCGGGCGCACTTGCACCCCTGGTGCTGGGGACTTTGTGTCCAACCTGCCACCGTTGGTCTGTGTTCGCATTAGCGCAAGTGCACCCAGGTAGTGAGGAATACCTGTGTGTGTTTTCACTACCTATGAGGCTTGCTCTTCCCATAGGTTAACATTGGGAAGTGGTTGACATTACTTCAGGCTGCAATAGTGGATTGCATTGGAACAGCCTCCTGATGATTCCTATCAATGGATTCACCATGCCAAACCCTTTCCAATGGTAAAAGGGGGTTTGGCATAACTCGCTTATAAATGCCACTTATAGAATATGGATGTTGTTATGCTCTTGTGTGCCGTATTGCCTTGCTCCGGTGGACACCAGGGGTAGGGGGTGCACATCTGTGCATTTTCCATCAACAGCCATAAACCATGGGCATGCCGCTAGAATGACAAACCTCTGCCATTTTAGGGCAGAATGGGACAGATTGGAGGGAGAGGTTTTGATACTTGGCCTGTAGGGGCCGGATCATGGCCCCACTAAAGATTAAGATCTACATTCCACAGCTCTATAGCAGACAGGCCTACAATTTAGGAGAGACATCTGTGGTTGAAAGGGAAACCCCTTAAACCACCCCTAACTTCAAAGACACACAACAGTATAACTACTGGTGCCATCCTTCAGCAAAGGGTGAGATACGCTTGTGGGGATGCGGGACTGGAAAACCCGGACTGCGTGGTGCACACTGCCAGAGGACTCTGTTGTGCCCAAGGAGGACTACTTCCATTGAAGGGGACGACATGCCCTTTCTGAATAGTGGCTGGCCCGGGCTGAAGACCTACTGAAGTGTGGCACCCTGAAGTGTGCTCTCCAAGGGCCTGTTAGCTGGCCTCCTGTTCTCCCGGAGATTTCAGGGACATCAAAATCTCCGGCGTGGGATCTACACCATCTACCTGTGCCATCTGGAGAGTGATGCCCTCCCAAGTGCCCACATCGGCTACTGAATCCCAATGGCTAGTGCGGTGTCAGCGTGGAACTAAGACTTGTGCTTTGAGACCGGATTGTCTAGTGCAGAGCCCCAGAAATCGTGCCCACATCTAAGGCGCCTGGCTCCTGTACCACAGGGACTCTGACACTCATAAGTGTCTAATTGGTGATGAGCGGATTCACTGATTGCGGGACCCCACGTGGCCCGGTTGGTCGATCATGCCGTATCTCTCTTGTGCATCACACCGACTGCATGCTCATTGCTCATTCACTGTGTGCGACCCTCGAAGGTTGTGGTGTACCCTTAGTAGTGCCTCATTCTACCTCATTTGGCCCTGCTGAACTTGAGCCTGTCTGTGTGTGTGTGCAGACAGGTCTGGTGCAACCTGTATCATCATGCAGCAGAGGTTGTTCCACATTTCCAGGGAGGTATGGAATTTACAACTCTTCACTGTGTGTGAAGGAATTTCCTGGTGCAACCCATCTCAATGTGCACCAGTCATTGTGCCTCATTTCCAGGGAGGTATGGAATTTACAATACTTCGTGTTTGAGACTTGAAGTGTCTGGTGTGGCTCATACCAACGCGCACCAGACGCTGTGCCCAGATTGCCTGGGCTTGATCTTAATGAACGTGGTGCCTCCTCCTACAGAGAGGCTCCCCTTTATTACTCCCCATTCATCGGTTGTTCCCCTTTGACCCTCATCGCGGCAGGCCAACTGCCCTCTCCACACCTGGTCCCTCCTGAAAACATCTTGGCGCCAGATAGTAGTGAGAGATTGACTTGGTTGAAGGAACGCTTCTGAGACAGTTCGTAAGCAGGTCAAGAAACTGAGTGACTCCATTGTGTTTTGAGACCAGTGGATGAACTTTCCGAGTTGCTGGTAATCTCCCCTTATTTACGTCTACCTCCCAATTAAAGCTTGCTACATATCCCCACCTGCTTCTTGAGGACCCAGAATAAATGTGACTTTGGCCGCGTGCAGCCTAGAATCCGAGAGAAGGGGCTGGTAACCTCCATTCAGGGGGATAGGACAGTCGGGTGAACTAGAGGGGGGAGGGTGGCTGGGCCACAGTGTCTGCAGGGTGTTATTCATTGACCTGCTGTGTACTAGTAGCACTACATTGGGATGCTGAGTGCATATGTATGCAAGAGTGTTCCGTAAGGACTGGGATGATACCTGTCCCACGATGTAGCTGTGCAGAGTGAGTGTGTGTGAGTAGGAGTGATAATCTGTGGAACGCATGTGATTCGCGACATTGTCCGGCAGTGCCGCTTTATACATTGATTTCATGCCAAAATCACAACACATTTGGCATTGGGTTTACCAGCGTGGCTCTGGCTCACGGTGCTACTAAAAAGTGTTCACATTTTATGTACATACATATCTTTGATATCGTTGTGACCCGGGGTTTACCCTATAACTGTGTTGGATTGTATTAGCAGAATTGCTAGTGTGGGTCTCGGGTGGACAGCGTGTCGTAACGCATAAGGGTGATCTCTCTCTGTGGGGGGAGTTAGATTAGGCATTGTCCACAGTGTGCATACTATTGATACAATAACAATACTAGTGGGCCTAGTACTGCTAGTAATATTTCCAAATGTGTTTTATGCCCAAAAGGATATGATGTTCATGTCATAATGATTGAATATATGTGTTGAATACAAACGTTATTTACATACATCCAGTGTAAAGTTTATTTTGTGATGCTCAGTGTATTTATCGCGAGTGACTGCTGTGCCTTTGCTTTGCACATTTCCTCTGAGATAAGCCTGACTGCTCAGTACCAAGCTACCCTAGGGTGAGCACAGGTTATACAGCGAGGGTAATCACCCTCTTTTGACAGTAGCAGTAGATTCTGCCTGGCTGGGGGCATCCCTTCAGCCAACCAGAGAGGGCCAGTTTCTATGTGCTTCCCGTGAGAAATGATGCGATCCACTTAAGTGCGTCTTCCTTGATTCCACTCTGGTGCAGTCTCTTGATGAATGTGTGATGGGATTCGGTGTCAAAGGCTGCGGAGAGGTCAAAGAGGATCAGGGCCGCCAATTCTCCCCTGTCGAGTAGGGTGTGGATGTCGTCAGTGGCAGCTATCAGGGCGGTCTCGGAGCCCTATTTGGCGCAGAAACCAAATTTGGAGGCATCTTGCAGGTTGTTTCTCTCTAAGGGGCCGATTCACAGAACTAATCTGAGATACAATCCTAAACTTACTACTTTTGGTATTCACAGAAGGCATTTAGAAGTAGTAAAGTTAGGACTCCTAACTTTACTACTACTAAACTGAGATAAAATCCTAAAGTTACTACTTTTAGTTTTCACAGAAGGCATTTAGTGGTAGTAAAGTTAGGACTCCTAACTTTACTACTACTAAATGCCTTTTGTGAATACCAAAAGTTGTAAAGTTAGGATTTTGTCTCAGTTTAGTAGTAGTAAAGTTAGGAGTCCTAACTTTACTACTACTAAATGCCTTCTGTGAATACCAAAAGTAGTAAGTTTAGGATTTTATCTCAGATTAGTTCTGTGAATCAGCCCCTGGGTGTTCGGTGAGCTGCAGGTTGATGGCCTTTTCCAGGATTTTGGCCGGGAAGGGGAGCAGCGAGATAGGGCAGTAGTTCTGCAGTTCACTCAGGTAGGCGGAGGGTTTCTTGAGGAGGGGTCGTGCTGCTGCATGTTTCCATGCATCGTGAAAGATGGCAGTGGTGATGGATGCATTGAGGATGGTGATGAGTTGAAGACTGATCTCCTTGCTTCCTAGATCAAAGAGGCAGGGGGGGCAGGGGTCTGGGGGTGCTCCAGAGTGGATGGAGTTTATAATTGCTGTGGTGTCCGGTGTGGTCAGTAATTTGCAACCTACAAAGTTCTTAGCAACCCATGATCAAGTGTCTTGCAAGAAATAAAAAAAAGTACCACAATCCCCATGCAAGTTGCTTGGAAGAACACTAATCTGAATAAATCAATCAGTACTTGGTCTATGCACCAGGGAAGTGATAAACACACAAAGACAAACTGAAGCAAACGCTCTCACACATGCTCACCAAAGAGAAATAAGAATATTAGAGTGTCAATGAAGTCAACTAATGATAACTAAAGAGTCTGCTCAAAACCCTTTTAATTATTTTGTTTAGGCAGTGTCAGGCAAGACATGTAAATGTATTAATCATTCGTAATCCGCTAACCAAAAAGTTCTCAAAGATTGTTTTTGTTTGTTTATTGAAGCTAGTACTAGCGGATCAGCAAGCCAGGCTGTCCTGGGATGCACTGGTTTTATAGTATGAGAGGGGTAGTGAAACTCTTCTGACCTGGACAGATACTCAGGCACACTTTGCCCCTTATTGGTATGCAGAACCTTTTGAACAACCACTTGTACCTTTTGAAAGTACTAGCTGGCTGCATCCATCACTATGGTCTAGCAAATCTGACAACTTCCCGTCCTATGACACAGGTATACATATTTGGATGAAGGTTGGGTTTGCGTGGCACAAGCTAGTTAGGTTGTGTTGCGTATACTGAGTCTCTGGCTCAGCTCTACAAAACCCACGGGTCACAAAAGTGAACTTAGTTCAATGCACCACCTCTTGAATGTGAGAGACAGGTTTTTGTAGCCATGCAGAACCCCACTCAATACACAGCTGAAATGGCATCAATGTCTTTAGGTTACTAACAATTCCTAAACAGGGATCCTGGGGCACCGTGGTAATTGGAAACAAACATATTTCGTACTCTTCAAAACCACATACACACACCGTGCTAAAAAATTGTACTTTAACCAAAAAGTGTGTTTCTTGCTCAGCACATCTAAATAATCACATAAAATACGATTAAAACAGCACAAATGCATGTTGCTAACAAAGAGAATAAAATGAACATGTCTAAAATTAACATGTCTGAGAGACAGGGAAGATTATGTTACCCCGGCTTTATCCCAGTATCTAGACCATCAGATATTCCACAATTGATAATTGGTGTGCTTTAGGCATCATATGTATTATACATACCTTTTAAAGTTTATTATTCTGGTCAGATGATTTTATAATTCCTTACTACAGTATGATATGTATAAACTGTACTTTTAAGCATGATGGATCATAATAGTTTTTTTTGTCTATGGTCAAGTGTTCATACATTTGTTCTGTGCCATCAGGCCAAGAGTAGATACTTGAATGTTTTATGCTTGTTTCTTGTATATATTTTAGCTCTTATTGTATTGTGTTTTCTTTTATAATTATTTTAATTTTACTACTTTTATGGACATTGGCCAAAATAAAGTAAATAAAGAGAGGTTAAAATATCATCTAAAAACTTAACATCCTAAAACCTACGTCTATGCACTATGCTAGGAGAACATGAAGTAGCATAACTTGCACCTAGATTTCCTTTGGGAAACCGAGCGCACCACATACCTGTTTACAGCCCAACTCTGCAGTTATCTGTTGTTCAGAAGGCTGTGTTCCCTGCAAAATGCAAACACGTATCGCATTAGCATCAGTTCCTACCGGACTCAGGCTCGATACCAGCTTTCAGTAGAAAGTGTAGTGCAGCAGCATCTCTCTGGCAGACAAGATCGTCTCTGGCAGTATTTTGCGTGATAATCTGGGGCGAAGGACCTATCATGACAAATGGTCAAGTGGCAGTCCTTTTATACTATATTTTATCAAAGATGCAAGTTTCAATATCACCTTAGGAATGCATGGTATTACCAATAAGCATCAAGATAATAGTTTAGGCCCACTTCTTCTTTTAAACAAATAAGGTAAAAATACAACAATTCAGACTACACTGTTTTTGCTATTGTTCTTGCTTGACCTTCAGATAACAAGGGACTTGTTCCAGACTGATGTTGCATCCGGTGTCCTGTTTATGTCTATATCTGAGGGACTTCACACTTTCATAGGTTCTTGGAAAGATAAGGACAGATGTCATCTTTATCAGAGGAAGCCATGTTGATGGATCTGCAGAAATACAGAAAATGGAGCCTTGCCCTACATTAAATGGAGTCAGGCCTTATAATGTTTACGTCAGTTGGCAGGTTTAGCTACGCCATACTGTTCATAATTAGATTTTAAAGACATACTTGGGATTGATGTAACGTTGGAGAGCTAATTTTAAAGGAATGCAGAAGAGCTACTATAGATCCACTTTGGGGACTAGTTTCCGGACAGGAAGTTTATTAGTCTGAGTGTTTTAAAGAATGAAGCATGCGTAATTTACTAGATTTCTTTTCTGATACGACTACATATACAGTGAAAAAGTTATTCCCAGATCCTCCTAGGCAGGGACATATCTATCAATAGTGCAGTACATGAAGTGTCTCTGCAGTTAATGGAGGTTTTTTAATAAGAACCACGGGTTGAGCGGCACAGTGTCCTGTTTTGCAATAGGGCCCAAAGCACACTTCTACGCCACTGTTCCTAGGAACTTAAGGCTTTGCAGTATCCCATTTCAGTCCAAAGACTAGTAGACTAGTATCTAATATCTATGCCATACCAGCAGTTGATAGTATGGGAGACTATGAAAGAGCAAAATAACGATGGCGTGGTGCCCTGGGCACAGAGGCTGATAATAAGCAAAGGTCCTACTTATGTGTTTGAATCAAATATGTTGAAGTGTGTTGTAGGTATAAACTGACCCACTTTCAGTTTGTTCATCAGTTTTATTGCATTACTTTCCAGCTAGATGAGATCCACCCTGAAGTAGATTTCCAGGGAATTATGGAATCTTTTATTGCTGCTGGCACAAAGGTGTACAGCTATGGCATGGTATAGTGCTGACCACCTTTGGAAGATAAATGGTTGAAAGACACAGTGTTGTGTAGTAATGATATGGAGCAGGAAAGTTACTCAGTGGGTTCTCTTTATTCTTGAATTTCCACTCTAGCATCTTGACTAGAGTGGCACAAAGAGAATGAACGCTTAGAGTAACATTGATTTGAACTCTTATTTGAAGAAGCTCAAGGGTCTTGTTGCACTTGTTGAGTATACCATTTAGCGGTGTGTAAGGTGGCCGCTCTTCTCCTTGAGGAGTAACGGTTAATGAAGAAGCACCAGTACTGGCGGAGAATGTGCGCCTGCAGCAATTTCCTAGTCATCTAGAATATTTTTTTATTTTTATGTTTCACAATAGCAACAGAGTCCTCTTGACCCAAGGAGTATGGACTGTATATGCTTTGTATATGCTGGCTCTTGGGAGCTCAGGTGACAATTCACGAAATGGGCCTTCAAGGAACGGAATGGACCGTTATGCCGGGTTTTCGAGTATCACTTGGTTCCAGACTCTGGTTGATGACTCTCTTTGTCCGATGGTATCACTCTGGGACTCTGTGGCGGAGTTTTTGTTTATAAGCCTCTTTGGTACAATAGTTTGATTGTGGCTGAACTTCGACTTGCGTATCTTGGTTGGACATGAATGGTGGAACCGTATGGCTTTGCCAATGTGATGTTTGGTTGGGGTTTGCACAGTTATAAAGTGGTAGTATGTACTGTGTAATGTTAAAATATTTAGAAAAATCGACCACACTTAGGGTAAAATGAGCACTACCTGCTGCTCTACTAGCAGCTGTGCCCATTCGAAGGAGCTTAGCTCCCATGACCCTCCTAATTTTCTTCAGGAACTCTCTACACAATGATTCCACCATCTGGGAATATTAAGGGAGAGGATATGTGCAATGGCCAGATCTGCAGACCTTGGAGCTAAAAACCCAGGTTCGAGTCTCGGCGTCAGCTCAACATCTTTTGATTCTGGGCAAATCACGTAATTTCCCCATGCCTACAAAAAAATGAATGTGTCCTTGTGTAATATAACTGGTGCCAGTGGTGGTTTGCTTAAATAAACAAAAAAGGGTGGGGCGCGAAGGCACACTGCTCACCATAAATTTGGGAGTGGGAAGACGACTGGTGCAGCACTTCTCTTTGCTGTCCATGAGCAGGAAAAGGAAGGACTTCCTTTGTGCTTGTGGAATGCAACTCCAACCAATCCTGGGGCTGCTCTCATGTTGTGAAAGCAGCTCCAGGATTGGTGGGAGCAGGCTCACCCAGCACTCATTTTTAGGCTGGAGGCCTCTGCCAGCAATCCCCAGCCTGTATCAAAGCATTTGGATTGCTGGGTCTACAGTGCGCATGTCCGGCTGGCCGTCGCAACACGGCCGGCCAGTCCGACATGCGCACTGTAGACCATTGCTGTCATCCTGAATTTTCAGGATTCAGCCCCGCTCCCACCCTCGCGCTGTACACACCGCAAGCAGGTGCAGTGGCAAACAAATAGAAATTGCCATGCCATTTTATTTATTTGTGTTTGCCTGCTGCGCTACCAGCAGACGGGGCGACGTTCCTCTGCTCCTGAAGAGGAGCTGCCCCGGTGCTACAGTATCTTAGGGCCGAGTTCCCACTATATAAAAACTGCAAAAAAACAAATAATAATTTATGATTTCTTGGAAGCAAACATGCCACATGACTTTGTGCTAATAATAACAGTAAAGTTGCGATAATATTGATGTTTTATCTTTCTGTAGGAAAGGTCTTGATCTGAAGGTTTTTTTTTGTTCTGTCAAAAATACTGAACACATTTGATGATGCTCCAGGCGCATTTCATGGTAACATATTTTATTTTGGTTCAACAGCAAAGCTTTAAATGTTCCTTTCTTTCATGTTTTATAGGGTATGCAGCCATTAAAGTCATACTTGTCTGCAGTATCCTTCTTAAGGAATTCGGGAGGGGCAATATATATATTTCTTTCAAAAACAACATTGACGTTGAGAACATCAGACTTGCAGGTCGTGTTTTATCATGTGTTAGGCAATGCTAAAATACGCCACTCCCTTTCCATTTTGCAACATTCATGTGATAACTAACATTCTAACAGGATATTCGTGACCCCCACCCGCGCCACTAACACCTGTACAATTAACCTCTGACGTGTTTCTGGCTGTCTATTCGCATGGACACCTATTAGTATATCCCAGGTGGTTGCTGGTCGTGCCGGATGCATCTCGGAGTCACTTAAATATCCCACTCCTTGCCAATTGCCTCATTCATCTCAGGCAGAGCAGATGAATAGTACTGAGTTGGGTAATACTAACATTGCTCAACAGGAAGAACACTGTCAGCCTTGTTATTTCAGGTGTCATTGAAATATTCATGGCCGGACGGTAGAGTTGCGTGGACCCACTGGTGGTGAAAGGCATCTACAGGATATTTTGCATCATTCAATACATTTTTCTTACATGGTATGGTGCTTTAAGGTAGGTTGTAGTTTGCAAAGCTACAAAGTTTTTCTTTCCCAAACATTGTGTATTCCTCCCAGAAGCTGCAAAACATATATAGAGGTCTTCCCTTGTTGCCCAGCAGACCTCATGGTTGTGTGATCTGTGAGTATGTGCAGCATCTGACAACTACGATGCTTGACAGTCCTCGACCTCCTTCCATTCCTGCAGAGGAGCCTTCCAAGGATGTCTCTCCAGTTTCACTACCTCCTCTGTAGACGAGCTCTGCATGCTTTTCACCAAGGTAAAATTGGGGTCCCCGCCCGACCCAGCCCCACCCAGGATTTTGGTTCCTGGGGTGGAGACTATTTTGCCCAGTCTGAGCGACCCTCTTACCATCTCGTTTTCCATGGGTGTAGTAGTTTAGAAATAGAAGCCTACCACTGCCAAGCCGTTTCTTAACAAAACAGAAAATTTCAGGTCAATTTCGTTGCTCCCTTTCTTTCCGTCAGTTGCAGAGATGCACGTCAATACCCAATTAATACGCTTCATAGAGACAAATAACTTGCTCCATGAGACAATCAGACTTTCGGACCCCGTGCAGTACCGAGTCAGCCTTATTGCTATCCTCCTCTGAGTCTCTTAGACTCTGTGCTGACTGGGGTCAAACAGTGGCACTAATAATTTTGGACCTTAGCGTAGCATTTAATACCGAATCCTTTGGCCTTCTGTTGGAACGGCTATGGAATTGCGGTGTCAGGAGCGTAGCATTGAGCTGGCTGGGCTCCTTCCCCCAAAACCGCACCTTTGAGGTAGTTCAAAGCCCTTTCTTATCGGGAGTGCTGCCTCTGCCGCAGGGGGTGCCTCAGGGCTCTAGGTTGAGCCCTACTTCGTTCAATCACTACATGCGCCCCCTGGAAGATGTCATCGAGCGCCACAATGTTACCATTGTGTCTTATGCCGGTGACACGCAGCTTATTGTCACTGTCTCCCAGGCTGGGGCTGGTGCTGCAACTCAAAGTCAAAACAAGCTTTATTCGGTATATAAAAAATATCCATAAAAGCATTCTACATCATAAAACATTTCCTCATTTTACGTTCCCCTTTTCCCCCCACATAAAAAGATTTATTAAAAAAAGGATACATATTTCATTTTTGCTGTATAAACACCATATTAGTCAGTAACATTTCATGGGGTACATATAATTACAATAATCTTAAAAAGGTACTTGAAATAAAACCCAAACATATGATCAACTAATCAGTCTCATAGACAAGTGATTCCAAATACGAGAGCATTTTCCTTCGCTTGATTGCTAATTGAATGAAGGAAATTACTGCATTACACATCGTAACATGATCTAATTTACATATAAAATAAAAAGTGGTTTTATAGGAGTACAACTTATTGGAAATAAAAAGTGGGCACAGAATTGATTTCCTAAGATTCCTGTAAAAGTTACAAAACAGTATAAAGTGCAATGTGCTTTGGGCAGATTTACCATCGCAAGGGCACATTGGAAGGTTAACACTCCAGTTGCCCATCTTAGGAAATGCTATCTGAAAATGCAATGTTCGTAGTTTTAGTCTAGTCAGATAAAATCTGTGTTGGGTATTCCTAATAAATATAAGATAGGGTTGGGTGCCAAATGAAAAGGGACCTTCACAGTATAATTTGACAATAGATTTAGTACATAGCCCTGCTTCCCTTTTTATCTTCCTAGACCCGAGGAGTCTCTTTTTAAGCTCCCCCTTACTAAAATTCTCAATAATCAATGGGTCTTTAAAAACAGGATTCACGTTACACTCAATCAGAAGATCATGGACGTATTTAAACATGGTATCTTCTTCAAGTAATCAAGACTGAGGCAATCATATATTATTTCCTAGGTAAAATGGGTTTCTTCCTTCGTCCAAATACGATGCCACAAATTAATGGTGGATACGCTAATCAAATCACTTAAAAAGGGAACATCTGTTTCTCTATGGACAATATAAGTAGCAGTGGAATTAGGGACTGATAACACCCTACGCAAAAATGTATTTTCCATTATTTGCAATATAGAGGTATCTTCCATTCCCCAGGGGGCACCACCATAGCATACCCCACATACACATTTACTCTCATATAGTTTTAAAATCTCTCTCACAGGCTTATTACCTATTTTTTGTGAGAATCTAAACATAGCCTCACTTGTCCTTCAAATTTTCAACTCGCTTAGATTAATATGTGCATTCCAAGTACCTTTACAATTAAAAAGTTGTCCTAAATAAGAAAAGGCTGAAGTCCTCGCAATGGGTACACCTTTTATGAAGTGGGTACTACTTTTAGTTTAACATATCCCGCAGGTCATGACAAGGGTTTTAGATAGATTAATTGCTAGGTCTTTATCAGTCATAAACTCGGTAAAATTATCAATCAAAAGCTGAAGACCATTTGCAGCCCTGGAAATCAGGACTGCATCATCTGCATATAATAAAATAGGCGTTGTGCATTTACCTACAATAGGGGCCTCAGCTTTAAGACCCTGCAGCAAAAAGTCAACTCCATTAATATATAATGAAAATAAAAGTGGTGCGAGAACGCAACCTTGTCTAATCCCTCGGGTAACTTTAAAGTGCGTTGTGCATTCCCCTGTTGGTCCGTTTCGTATCTTTGATGTTAAATGGACATACATTTGAGACAAGAGGCTAATGATATTAGTTGGAGCACCCATCCCTTCCAGCGTTTGCCATAACATAGTATGGTTTACTAAATCGAACGCGCTGGAAAGATCAACAAAGCAAAGGTGGAGAGAACCCTCCTTTGCACGTGTGTATTTTCCTATGAGTAGCTCCAAATTTATACATTGTTCAACCGTTCCGATTCCCTTTCTGAAACCATATTGTGCTTCAGTTAATATGTTCCCCTCCTTCACCCAACACTCCAACCTAGCAAGTAAAATTCTACCCATAAGTTTGAATGTGGAGTCAAGGAGGGAAATCGGTCGATAACATTTAGCACTAGCTCTATTACCCTTTTTAAAAATTGGGATGATCACACTTTCAGGCCATGTTGCGGGCAACGCCCCATTAGTAACAGCATTTAAAAAATTTAATAAAATGGGGTACCAGAAATCAATGTTATATTTAAAAATGTCTATCGGGACCCCGTCAGGGCCTGCCGCCTTCCCACTTGCACTATCGTGTAGGGCGGTTCTAATCTCGTCTTTAGTAACTATATCAATCTTGCCGAAAGTTAGCAAGATTACGTTACCTTCCTTATCCTTATTATTGCAACATTTTGTGGGGTTAAAAATTCCCTCGAAGTACATCAACCAGTCCTCTGGAGACACCACAGTATCAATCCCTACCGAATAATCATCTTTAAAAAGGGGTTGATCTATGGTTTTCCAGAAGATAGTAGAATTTTTAGTTTCGGCTGCCTGGACCAGGTTTTCCCAAGCCATCTCTCTTATCTCTATTTTCCTGGCCTGTAAAGCTTGTTTGTAACATTTTCTAAGGTTTCTGATCTTTTCACCATTTCTAGGTTTAACTTTCAGTTCATCCTTCAAGGCTCTATTCAATTTCGAGCATTCCTGATTAAACCATCGTGGGCAGAAAACCTTATTATTCCTTTGTTTCGTATTTATTAATCTCAGTGTTTTAGCTATACCCATTGTAATATTATTAAAAGCAATAACAACATCGACTTTATCAGAAGATTCATCTAAACAGATTTTAATGTCGAGGTCGCTATTTTCAATCAAATTTTCCATAAAAAGGACAGGATTAACGCCAGACCACTTAATAGAAGTCCCATTTTCGCCTTGGGCTCTTATATCTACTGCCAAAGGGCATTGTTTTTCCATAAAATATCAACTCGATTTTAATGTTAACAATATGGGGTGGTGATCGCTAAAAAGGCTATGTACAATAGTACAATCATTCACAAAGCGCCTACTATTCCTAGATATCAGAAAGTCATCAATACATGATATAGATCTGGCCCCCTCATAAGTATATAGGTCAGTAACCCCATCATTGTCACCCAACTTCATTGCTTCCAGCGCATCTTTATACATCACATAATTAAGTGATTCACCATAAGGGGTGTGTAAAAAGTGGGTAATTTGATCCCCTAAGTCGTCCATGTGGCCACATTGATCCACTGACAACACCTTACATAATTCTATGTTAAAATCTCCACCCCATATCAAAATATACTCATCCTCCAGCCTGTTCAAAAAGATATCAAGTTCCTCCTCAAGCATGGTTATTATGCCTGCTCTAGTGTTGTTAAAAATATTGTTGTAGAGGTTAACTACTACAATGTTTTGCTTTCCTTTTACACTAAGTAATAGAAACTGGAAATATTGTGAATTGGTAAAACTTTTCTTTAGCGTTAGAGGGGAGGTTATGGAGAGTAATATGGCCAAGCCTCCACTCTCTCTTCCAGCCTTAGATGGAATTGCTTTAGAAAAAAAGGTTTTAAAACCATTTACATGGAAAGGTTCTATAAACCAGGTTTCCTGGATTAAAATTAAATTACGGTTTTGTATGCTATTTAACCATAAGGGTTCAGATAATTTATTTTTGACCCCTGCTACGTTCCATGAAAGGAATTGTAACAATCCTAAAGATTGACGATCTACCAGGTCATTACGAAGGCAATTAATAGAAAGGGTGGGTCCTCTATTAGTGCCAAACAATGCATTTTCGGTCACTTGCGCGCCTTCTGAGCTAGGAAAATGAGGGAAGAAATTACATTCAGCTAGCGCGTTCTGGAGACTAGTGGGGGGAGGAGTTATTTCTTCATCCGAGTATGATGCACCTAAGGGCGTTAGTACCGCTGGGCCTTCCAAAGTTCTTACAGGCAACTGAAGCTCATCGATTGGTGTGGATTTTAAATGTAGTCAATCTACTTCACTGCAGCGTCATAGGAGTTCAAATCTATTTGGCATGAGTGGAATTATATCATTGTCGGTGCGAAATCGTTCCCTATTGGGTTCTGGGTGTCGCTCTATAATAGATCTATAGAAATAACCAAGGGGTACTGCGGTAATTGTTTTATGTACATATTCAATAGACCATCTTTGTTTCATTGCAATCTCGTCTAACAAGCGAGCCACCAACTCCGGATGTCGAAAGTTTACTACAATACAGTCGCCCTCACAGCTTTTTTCTGTACTACCCACCCAACCCACTCTCCTAAGCATTATTATTTCCCGAGATAGGACTCCAGTACTACAATGGGTATTGACAGAGAACCAATGAACCACTCTATTTTTCAAGGATCCCCATACATCTATACAATTTTCAGCTAATCGTGGAACATCTTTTAAAACAATGACATAAGGGGTAGCCTGTGGGGGTGAATTCAAAGGAGCACCATGGAACTTCTTTGGCTGACGATCAATTTCTAAACCGGGCTCGTTCATAAGATTTTTTTGAGGATTCCTGTTTGTCCCTTTATCATTAGTAATCTGGTTAGATAGACCTGATAGCCCTACCTCATGATTCACAGGGTGTTTATAAGATGCCGCCTTCCCAGTTTCATTGTCAATTGCTTTACATGTAGCCGATGCTACTTGTTTGACAGCATCTCTCTTTGGCAAGGCTTCTATGCATGGTCTACTGATGTTTAGTTGTTTAAGATCTATGATCAATTCACTAAGATGGCAAAGGTCCTTTTGTACAGATTTAATTTCAGACATAATACGTCGTTCAATAGAGTCAATTTTCCCATGCAATTTCTTAATAAGGATATCAATACCAGGCATATTTAAGTCCAAATCTCCATTCCCAGTTCCTGTACCCCTTTTTATCATAATTTACATTTTTTCCTCTTTTTAGTTTGGATTTCTTGGGGGTAGTCTTTGGACTGGGCTTTGCCAAAATAGAGTGTTGTTTGCTTCTTTTAGCCGGTGGTGAGGAGTGATCAAGTGCGTCGGACGCTGTGGACATTTCCAATGGGGAGTGTAATACACATGGGCCTGCAATTTTTTGAAGATTAACATTGGCGTTATTATGGCCATCACTTTGTTTGCTACTATTTCCTTGATCCTGATCTTGGACTCCACCCCCAATGTCCTCTGGGCCAGATTTATCATCCTGAACATGATCCTCAAGTGTAATTTTTGCTTCCCTTTGTGCAACGTTTAAAGCTGTTTTAGTAGCCGCCAATTGTTCCTCTACTTGGACTATCTCATCATTTAAAATTCCCATAGCGCTTTTGAGATAGTTTGTAATAGGCACTGTTTTCCCCGTAGACTTCACATTGTCTAAGACTAATTTTCTCTTCCCCATTGTTTTAATGGAACTCTGGGCAGACTATTAATGCAATAAAAATATATCCCTACCAATGTCCTTACTGATGTAGATGATCCTAGACAGAAAGGCCAAGAGGTGTTGCCCAGCCCAGCCCGGCCACGTCCGACCGGGAGCGGTGTAGGAGCTCTCTCCGGCTCTTAAGCGCCTCCTGGCGCGTTCAGGCTCCGTCAGCGGCAATCGCGCTACTAGGGCAACTGGGGGATGTAGTTTCTTCATCCCTTGTAAGTGCAGGCGTTTCGGTGATGGTGAATGCACTCTCCTCACCCCCGTAGATTTACACCACAACCGCGGCAGTACCAGTAAGCCTAATTCACTAGAACCAGCAACAGCATTAACTGATACGATCTACCCACCACAAAAAAGTCTCAGGGGTTAGGACTGTTTAGGGCGAAACAGTGTAGTAACAGTGTAGTAACTCGCTGTTACAATTACCGCTCTTGAAAAAACCAAAGCCAACATTCAGGCAGTTAAGACAGTTTATATGAGGGAATGTAGCAACTCTCTGCTACAATTAACGTTATTACCGGAGTACAGTCGCCATGGCCAGTTCAGCACGTTGTCCTCTTTAAGCCCTCTTTAAGCACTTTTACACACTTACCGGGTGTCCTACGGGAGTTAATACTATTTCTATCAAGCCTCCAAGCCTTCGCAATCTCCCTTCTCCCGTAGCGCTCCCGCCGTTTTGCCTCTCCCCCCCGATGGTGTGTGCCCGGCTGGGCAAACGCCCCTCACTGTACCAGAGCGACTGAAACACAACTTCCGACACATGTCCCGCCTTTTCCCAACAGGTCACTGGTCAACATGTCCACAGGGCCAGGTCAACAGGTCCGGAATGCAGCATCGAGGGGCTCTGTGGGACTGATTTAAAAACAATGTGCTGTCTTCACACTGCCTAAAAGCTCTTCCTGCGGGGGGTACAAGCTGCGGGATAGGACCACCTGGCCGCCACTCCCCGCCGCTAGAGGACAGTCCGCGGCAACCGCCGCACCGGGCCGCTACTCGCGGTACCGGCAATAGGGGGGACACGCAGCTATTGCAGATTTAACTTGCCGGTGTTTATCGCGGCTCAGTCCCGGGTCGCGGCAGCTCTCCTCCGCTCCGCTGCCACTGCCGTTGCCACTCTGCTTTTCGTGGCTCTCACGGCTCAAACCCAGTACCTGCGGTTCAGTCCCGGCTGGCAACTCAATTTATATCCTGCTTGGTGGAACTCGCGGAGGGGATGAACAGGCGCTGCCTCAAGCTCATCAGCAATAAAATTTCCGTTTGGTCATCAGCTTAGTGCCCTGACGCATTTGGTCCTAATCCAGACCCCAAGCCTAAAGTGAAAAATGTATGAATTTGGTTTGACAGCAATCTAACATTTGATAGCCAAATAGGCACCTGGACACCTAGCTTGCCACTTGCCTGTGGCCTCCAGTTCCTGCTTGTTCCAGACTAATCCAGTGACACTGCAGCTGCCCAGGTTTTGCCGCCGAGATTTTCCCAACAGGGTTATCCCACTCACCGTTCTTTCCATCAACAGAAGCCCGGTCAACCCCAGGACCTACTTAATGCAGGCCGCAGCATGACTGCAGTGCTGGCGCACCAAAGTCAAACCCATTTGCACCTGTACTAAGCCCAGTGCCATGACACCATTGCTGATCTCTACACCCTCGACCCCGGACGCCACAACAAACACTGCCACTGCCAACCCATTCTCCACGGTGGTACCTTTCATCTAGTCCCATTGCCACTTTACCTGCAACTGCACACACACCAGCCCACCAACCAGTCCCACCCCAAACACACCACAGACATCACCTGAACCAAAACACCAACTTGGATGCACCCTTCTCAACACACACTCACTGTGCAAGCATTCCACTGAATTATGGGACCTCATTGCCACCCTCGCCCTCAACATCGTCTTCCTCACAGAGACCTGGCTCAACCCCACATCTGCCCCGGAAATTGCCACAGCGATTCCCAACGGATATAAAGTCACTCACCAGGGCCGCTCCAACAAGCCGGGAGGAGGAACAGCCATCATCCACAAAGAGACCATACAGTGTACCACTATCACCGACAACACCACAACCCCCATGGAACACCTCAACCTCAAGCTCTACACGGATGACAAGAGAACTATCAGAGGTACCCTCGCATACTGAACCCCAGGCTCATGCTCCAGCTTCTGGAACACCATCGCAGACTTCAGTGCGCCCTAAGCCATAGACTTCAAGGACTACATCTTCTTTGGTGACCTAAATTTCCAAATCGATGACACCAACGACAAAAATGCTGCACACGTCCTTGACAGTATGAGAAGCCTTGGAGTGACCCAGATCATCCACGGCCCTACACAAACCGCAGGGCACATGCTGGACCTCATTTTCACCTCTACCATACGCATCAAATACAGCTATGTCACAGAACTTATATGAACCGATCACTCCATCATCCACTTCAGCATCTCCAGCCCCCGCACCGCCACCCCTATAATGGCCAACCCTCCCCCCCACTGGAGGTGGAACAAAATCTCAGAGACCACCTGGGCAAACACCCTCTACACCTCCCCCCCCTGCTACTGCCACCTACCTCGAGCAGGGAGGGAAAAACGTCAACACCTGGATCACCAATTTTGCAGACTGCATCATCCCCATCAAAAGCAACATCCAGAGACAATTCAACAAAAAGGACAGCTGGTACTCCCAAGAACTCAGAACAGAAACATGGGACAGCAAACAGTTGGAAAGGAGATGGTGCACCAGCAAGGACACTTCCAAAAGGGCAGCATTCAAGACCTCCCTCAATCTCTACCACAGCCTGCTCAGGGCAACAAAGAAGACGCATCAAAACCAGCACCAAAAACACCAAGGAACTTTTCAACATCATTAAGGAATTCTCCAACCCGACTGCCAGCAAAAACATCATACCCTCACAGGAGCTGTGCGACAACCTTGCCCACTTCTTTCACATCAAGATGCAGAAACCTTGAACCCCAATCCACACCTACAGACTTCCTTGACAGATATGCCACCACCCTAACCAAAATTAACCACACACTGACCACCTGGAACATCCTCTCCACCCAGGATACAACCTCCACCATGAAATCAATTTATTCAGGAGCTCCCACAGACCCATATCTGCACAACGTCTTCAATCTCAGAAACCACAGGCTTGGTCAGGAACTCCCCACCCTACTCAACACCTCTATCACCACCAAAACATTTCCCAATACCTGGAAACACGCCATAGTCAGACCACTGCCCAAAAACCCTCCACCTACCCCAGCAAACTCAAAAACTACCAGCCAAGGTACTGAAAAAGATCGTCAACAATCAACTCATGATCATCCCTGAAGCGGCTGTACACCATAAGAGCCCACCAACGCAAGCTTCAAGCATGCTGATCGACCTCTGAGGTGGGTGACACCAAGCATTAAACGCCCCTGCCGCCGGATGGTGACTGAGAAGGGCTCAGAGGAACAGCACAAATTAGAGGCCCCGGCTTAGGGCCTACTCGTCTGGTCGCCGAGCCCCCACCCCTGAGCAGACGGGGGCCATCATATTTAAGTCAGGCTTGGCATTTTTTCTTGTGCAGGGGCTGGGACTGTTGCGGTTTATCGGGCCCTACACTATATCTAGGGGCGCTCAGCCACGACACCGGCAGTGGTAGGAGGAGCATAGACATTGAACAGTCCTGAAATTGAAACCGATGCTTTGAGGCCTGCTGACCTCTACTGTACACTTGGGGCACGTGGCCAGGGACTGAAGCTGCCCTTAGAGACACGCACAACTCGGGAAGCTGCCTCCAGCAACAGAGGTAATGAGTATGCCCCAGGAATGTTGGCGCCATCGGGAATACACGTGACACTTGTGACTTAGAACGTCTGGCCTTCTCCCTGACAGTGTGATGCGCTGCCTCCAAACCTCGCTCTGGTTCTCTTCAATCTCCAACTAAAGGGACAGTACAGCAGGATGCTATATGTCGCCATAGCCTCTTAGCCACCACTGTGCTCTGCACCGGGTCCCACATCAAACTAGCGACAAGAAGTACCTTCTCCCACTGTTTGCAGGCCAAACTATACATCATACGGATATTGCTGGACTCCCACTTGGTTGCCAGAGAAGCAAGCGTGCTCTCTCCCCCTTTGGCTGACTCACCTGGAACTCCAACAGGCCAACGGAGGCTCATCTTGTCCTCCGTGCAGGCGGCGGGTACTACAGGTGTGTCCCTCAGACCTCTGCACATATCTTCGAGGGTCCTTGGGATCTCTCATTTGCTGAAGATGGCCATGAACAGGGGACTCAAATCTCAGACTCAAAAACAGTTGGCAAAGTTTGCTTGGTCTAGGCAAGGGGAGGAGATTGAAGCAGCACCAGGAGAAGACCCCAAGACTTCACAGCCTTGCTCCTCGCCCAAAACTCTTACTCTCGAAGACGTCATGGAGGCTATCGCAGGTGTGCGAACGTCGCTGGAAACACGAATTGACTTGGTGAATATAGAAGTCAATCTACTCCGTGCGGATCTAAAGATAATGGACTCGAGAGTAAAGTATGTAGAAACCACTACAAGAGCTCTGGTATCCAACACCTCTACTCTACAGCGGCAAGTGACCCAGCTTCAAGACCAGCAAAAAAAGATGGAGTAGCTCCTGGATGACCGGCCATGGACCTCTTTGTGGGAGACCTGGTGTTCAATAAACTTCAACCTAAACACCTCTCTAATTACTTCTCCATAGAACGAGCCCATAGAGTCCCTGGTAGACGCCCAAAGCGCAGTGCCCCTCCCAGACCTATAATCGCAAGAGTCTTTAATTTCCGGGACAGAGACGTCATTCTACAAACAGCAAGAGCGGGCCCTCCAGTCAAGATTGATAATGCGAGTGTCACCTTTTTTCCCGGACTTTACAGTCAAAGTTCAAGCCTAGAGACGCAGCTTCACGGCGGTCAAGAAAGCCCTACGGGATAAAGATATTAAGTACTCTATGCTGTTCCTGGCTAAACTCCGAGTGGAATCCGAGGGGAAGTCATGGTTCTTCCTCGTTCCAGAAGACGCCTGGGAATGGTTGGAGGGGTGGCGACGAGTGGGAAAATCACCAGATGGTAACAACAACAGGGAGCTCCGTAACAGCCAGCGTGCTCCGCCGGTGTCCAATGAAAGTCGCCTGGAAATGACCCCATTGGGTGAAACTGAGCTACTATGTCACACTCTTATTCATTCTTGCAAACTCCACTTGGGGCCCTTGTGTATTTTCTGATTTGTACTCTACGCCCTCTTTGTAAAACGACCTGAGAATCTGCTACGAATATCAAGGTGACGCCACGATTCCTGTTGGAATTGAGACTCGGTGACTCGTGGTCTTTATTATACATACTTTAATATGCTATGACACATACCATTTTGCATTAGGCGAGGGGTGATAGTGGTTAGCCAGGCACCCTTGACACGATGGGGAGGGCGGCAGGCACTCTGCCTTGTTGGGGTGTGGAAAGTTGTGATTCCACTGGCAGGGGGGCAGGGAGGGGGGTAAGGGGTGGGGGAGGAGGGATAGTTGGGTTGTTCACTGTTACGGTTATTTTCACACAGAGCATTTGGAAGAACATGCATTTGACTGCAATAGACTCTGCCATACTAAAACTGTCCATGTGCCCGGGAGATTGGGGTGGGAAGAATCTTGTCGATATAGCTGTGTCACAGTGCCCCTTTAGCTGGAAGGCGCTGTCTGTGGCATTATCATTTGCGCCATTTACCCCCCACAACTTTCTACTACTACCCACCATGACAGATACAAGAGATATGAAGATATCCATTATGACGTGGAATGTTAATGGGTTGGGGAGCAAGATAAAAAAGGGGAATAGTTCTACAGTACCTCAAACGGATACTGCCAGATCTGGTCTTGCTCCAAGAAACGCACTTAGTAGGGAATAACTGCAAAGCTTGTTAATAGATAGCAAGCTTCTGGTGCACGCAGGGTTCACATCGGGATCTAGGGGCACGGGTATACTCATATGTAAACATCTTGCCTTTACACCTACTCGGATGTGGAGTGACCCGCAGGGTAGATTTGCTGTGCTTGAAGGGATGTGGGAGGGCAGACCACTCAATGTTATCTCAGTCTATCTTCCACCCTCACTGGGGAAGGCTGCGCTGAAAGACCGGGGCAAAATTCTTGTAGATCTACCCCAAGGCACTCTTATACTGGGGGGTGACTTCAACATGGTGATGGACGAGACACTAGATAGACACCCCCATAGACAGTCTCCCGATGAACTACACGCATGGCCGACTTTGCCTAAGCATTGGGTTTCACTGACATCTGGAGAACCCTAGTGCGTCCTACTTTACACATTACTCTAATGCGCATAAAAGCATGTCTCGCATTGTTTATTTCTTCACATCGGTGGCAGATATCGGGCTGTTCCGAGATCCCCGCGGTCTCCCGAGGGGTATTTCGGATCACTCTCCCCTCATGACTGACCTTACTTTCCATCGACATTGTACCCGAGGTCCCATAATTATTAACCCATGGCTCCTGACGATTCCAGACATCAAAGACGACCTGGCTGAGCATACAGACTACTACTTTAACAAGAATGTTGGCTCTGTTGACTCAGCCAACACCATCTGGGAGGCTTATAAGACAGTGATTAACGGTCGTGCACTAGCATTAAAGATAGGCTACGTCAGGAACCAAAATGCACACCTGACTCAATTAGAAAGCGATTTGCTACACCTTGAAACTGTACACAACACCTCGCCCTCCGAAAACACGGCCCTCGCTCTCCGGAATAGACAACTAGAATATAAAGCTCTCGCTCAGGAAAAAGCTCAGGCACGACTCCTCCATACACGCCACAGAGTGTATGAACTAGGGGAACGAGCCGGGAAAATGCTGGCGTGGCTGGAACGACGAGACCAGGCGGCCAGGTGGGTCCCGGAACTCTTACTTGAAGATGGAAAGCTAGTAACTGATCCGCAAGAGGTGGCAAATGCATTTGCGGACCACCTGGAGGTGATATATTCTTCCAAAACCATGACCTCCGCTAGCGACTTACACCAGCTTTTGGAGGAAATGCCCCTTCCCACAATCTCAGACAGCGACAGAGAGGCTTTAGATGCTGACATCACCACAGAAGAAATTTGTAAAGATATAATTGCTATCAATTCCGGGAAAGCAATGGGGCCTAATGGGATCCAAATTGAATTCCTTAAGAGCCTGGCCTCCAAAATAGCTCCACATCTTAAGAATATGTATTTAAAAAGCCTAGAGCAGGGTGTTCTTCCCCTGGATCAAAGGATGGCGTCAATCGTCGTTATACATAAACCCGGTAAGCCAGAGACACTCTGTAGCTCGTACAGACCCATCTCTCTAATCAGCTCAGAGGCCAAGGCTCTAGCTAAACTCCTTGCATCACGTTTGATTACAGTCGTCCCCTCCTTGGTTCATGAAGACCAATCAGGTTTCATACCAAGCCGTAATACGGCCCTAAATATTCGTAGAGTTCATAATGTCCTGAGTTGGCAACCATATTTACAAGAAGACGTGGTTATACTGTCATTAGACGCCGCAATGGCGTTTGACTCAATAAAATGGCCCTACCTTTTTGAGGTCCTGACGAAATTTGGATTTGGACCTCGCTTTCAACAATGGGTGGCATTGTTATATACCGCTCTACTGGCTCAAATTCGAGTAAACAACCGTACATAGTGTATGCTTGCTTTGCAGAGGGGGACTAGACAGGGATGTCCCTTGTCCCCCCTCCTGTTTGCGTTGACTCTAGAGCCACTTGCGAACTGGATCAGACGTGATGTTTCAATACGTGACATGCGATGGAGTGAAGGTATAGTGGATAAAATATCGCTATATGCTGACGATATTTTGATTTATCTGGCATCTCCACGTGCCTCATTTAATAGTCTTTTTAATGTCATCACCAACTTTGGTAAATACGCAGGGTATACTATTAACTGGTCAAAGTCGGTACTGTATGTCCTGCGTGGCCCCCCACCCAGATTACCACGTGGTTACGAAATTGATGTGACCACCGAAGGTTTTAAATACTTAGTGATTTACATTACTTCTGATCCCAAAATATTCTACGATCGGAATCTTCTGAGCCCTCTCCGACAGTTACAGGACAATGTTTAACATTGGAGAACACTGCCCTTGTCCCTCCTGGGGAGGGCAGCTTTATTTAAAATGCTTGCACTCCCTAGATTTTTATATGTCCTCCAAAACTGCCCATTCCCCATTGCCGACACGTACTTTGCTACTATAGAGGGAGAGATCCGGACTCTATTATGGGACGGCAAGGCTCCAAGCATTGGGGTGGTATGATAGAGGAATCTCTCTTCCTGACCTCCGCTTATACTATTGGGCCACCCAGTTGGTAGCTACGAACCATTGGATTCACGGCACCCCCATCAAATCCGGCCTTCCACCTAGAGAGGTACCAAACAGGGAGGGAGGGGAATTTGGGAGCCCCCTTCAGTAAGGCCCGGAAGGGCCGGTACCTTGGACCCATGTCACAGACGGTGGCCCTCTGGCACCAAGCAACGAAACATCTAGGATGGGCAGATACACACGAAATTCACACCGCTTTGGTCCACGCAGAAACTGGGGCTTCTCTGCCATCACGTGGGCTTCGATAAATGGGACACTATTGGTATAGCAATCATTGCCGATCTGATACACAGGGGCAAACCTTTAAAGAGCTGTAAACTAAACACAGCCTAGTTTCAGGTGACATTTTTCGCTACCTGCAAATTCGACATGCGCTTCAGACCAAAATCCCTGATTTGTCCTCCATACCAGACTCCTCTACTTTGGAGGACCGCTTACTCTCGGAACCGCTCCTAACATAGGCTGTGTCCTGCACTTACCGCAAGCTCTGTAATAACTTACCTGCTTCCTTCCAGACCCTCTGGGACCAATGGCAGGTAGACGAAGGGCCCATAAACAATGAAGATTGGCAAATGGCGTTAATGTCTCCCAGGGAAACGGCGATAAATCATCGCTTTCGTCTTATCCAACTAAAAATCCTGCATCGCTCCTACCTCTCGGGGGTACTTCTTGCAAAAATAAGTTGCAGGACCGACGCACTATGCCTCAGAGCTTGTGGTCAGGATGGCACTTTTTATCATATACTCTGGAGCTGCCCCGAGATACGCCCTCTATGGGAAAATGTAACAAACAAATTGAGGGACACGTTAGGAAAACAAATCAATCTGACGCCAGGGTTGGGGATCCTGAACATATGGGAGGCCACTGATCTGACTAAAATAGAACAACAGTGGGTGGCACTGGGGTACCTATTAGCAAATAGAGCTATTGCAATGTCTTGGGGTTCCAACTCACGGCCTTTAACAGTTGGCTGGGTGGCGGAAATGGATCGCTGCATGATAGTAGAGAAAGAGGTATATAAAATGCGAGGCTGCCCTAAGAAATGGGATCGGAAATGGCAGGTGTTAGAACTGGGAATCTCTAGTTGGCACAGGTATGCACTTGCGACAAGCAGGGACTCTCAATTCTAAGTCAGAGTAAGGGGATCACCCTTTCAAATAACCCCTGCTCACCCTTTAGGTAGTGTGGCGCAAGCAGTCAAGACTATTCTCAGGGCGTCATAGGTTAAGCATTTGTGAACACATACAATGACACACCACAAATGGACACCAGTCAAGGTTATATCAAAAATAGTTCTCTTTATATAAGGCTTAGCACAAGACCAGAATAACGATTAAAATGACCACAGTATTATTTTAAAGTTCAATGTTCTTGTAAAAAGGCTTAAAATGCAAAAATAGGCTTCTTTTAGTCAATTCTGCTTCTTTTCAGGCTTTGTACGGTTCGTACCTGGGTGTGCGACTCGTCCGCATTAAAAACAAGGAAAGTACGAGTCAAACAATCGGTGCGGACTCCGGGGTCCGTAACACGCACGCTGAGGTGCGAACAGAACAAAGTACCTTAAGTTTGTGGGGTCCGCGACGGACAGTGCGGGACAAGTTGATGGGTCCGGGTCGTAGTTCGGCAGCGTATTCAGATGCTGGTCGGGTCGCGGCGTCGGGACGTGGCATTGGTACGGGACCTTCAGGTATACGTGCGGATGGCCCGGATCAGCTTGCAGAGTCCGTGGCGGTCGGCGTTTGAGCCGTACCTTCGGTGCGGATAGGCGGCGACACTTCTCGGCGCCGTACAGCGTACGGGGAGGATCAGCGTGATGCGGCTTCTCGGCTCTGAGTACGGCACGATGCTGTACGTTGGCAGCGTACGGACCGTACCTGCGGGACAGCGAAGCTTGAGTCCGGCGTACAGGGTTCGGCAGCCAGGGTTGTACATCTCGAATCGGCGGGGAAGGTTAGGTGCGATGCGGCCGGGAGGGATACGGTGCGTACTAGCGCTTTTGGATCAGCGTAGACACACGGTGCCGGGCGGCAAAGACACGGCTTCGCGGCGGATGGGGTACAAGGCGTACTGGGGCCAAATCCAGCGGGAAACAAGCAAGAATTGTCCAGGCAACTCAGTTTTGGAAGGCAGATGAGTCCAATGGTCCTGGGACTCAGTTCAGGGGGCAAGCTCTTATTCCAAGCCTTTGGAGATAGTTGAAAAACAAAGTGCAAAGTCTCTTTCAGTCTTTTCCTCTCCTTTCTCAGCAAGGCACCAACTGCAGACCAATCCCCCAAGTCAGGGAAAGTTACTCCTCCTTCAGCTTCTTCCAGGTCCTTCTGGTCAGGCAGAGTTTCTTCGTGGTTCAATCAGGATCTGATTTCTTAGGAGCAGGGCTCCTACATTTATACCAAGTTTCTTTTGTCTTTACAGGCCAGGGGGGCCTTTGCATAATCCCAGTCCAGTTCTTTTCAGTGAGGAGCACTTTGTTGTTGGGACTCTGGCTTCTTCTTTCAGCAGGCAGGGCAGAGACATCAGACGCTCCCCAGGGGGTGGAGCCAGCATTGTGGTAGCAGAGCACTGCCCTATTCAGAGTCAAGGTGCACTCCTCCCACCCATCCTGGTGTAATCTCTCTATTCACCTCCTGGTAGCGCCAGCCTGTCTCCTGGAACTTCCCAGCCCTGTCAGTCAAGCTACACACAAAGAAGACAGCCCCTCCCAGCAGAGGCGGACTGAGATGGTTATTCACGCAAAGGCTAACTTTCTAAAAGTAGCATTTGCAAACCCAAAAATAACCTTTGCTAAAAGATGTATTTTATTATTCTGAGTTCAGGCCTACTAAACATGAATTTCTACCATGCTTCCTGAGCCTGCTAGGATTATAGAGTGTTATAATCTAGCAGCCCATTCTGGCCTATGGAGAGCAGGTAGCCTTACAATAGTGAAAAACAAAAATGGCTGTAATTCACTATTAGGACATGCCACACACCTCAGGGCATGTCCTACCTTATCCTTACAATGCACCCTGCCCTAGGGCCTACCATAGGGGTGACTAATATGAAGGTAAGGGAAGGTTTTAGGGACTGGCAAGTGGGGACACTTGCCAAGTCAGCATGACAGTACCAGACTGCATGCAGGTTCTGCAATGGCAGACCTTTGACACATTTTACCAGGCTGCTTCTGTGGGTGGCACAACCAGTGCTGCAAGCCCACTAGCAGCATTTGGATATACAAGCCCTGGGCACCCCTGGTGCACTCTACTAGGGACTAATAGTAAACCAAATAGCCAAACGTGGAAGTCAATTCACATAATACATTTTCCCATAGGGAGCACTTGCCCTGTGGCACTGGATGGCAGTGTCACAGGGCCCTGAGCAGCTAACACCAGCACAAAAATACATTGAGGCACAGACAAAAATGGAAGGGTGACCCACGCCAATGGTGCCAGGTCTAACAGCAGGGTTGGAACATGTTCAGGGGCGAGATTTGCACATCACCGACAGAAGATATGGCAATGCGCAGAAGAATAGAACAGTGAAACTCTTGTTGGTAATGATATGTAAAAGTGCATGTTCAATACTTTACCTTCTAATTGATATGTACTTTGTTCTGCATACTGACTCTGTGAGTGGATTTAATAAAATGTTATATAAAAAAAAAACAATCAACTCATGACACACCTGGAGCAGAACCAGCTACTCAACGCCTGCCAATCCAGCTTCCGCAGCAATCACAGCACTGAAACTACCCTTATCGCAGCCACTGGCAACATCTGAACCCTCCTCGACAGAGGAGAACCAGCAGCTTTGATCCTCAACCTCTTGGAAGCCTTCAACACTGTTTCCCACCACATGCTGATCAAAAGACTCCACATCAGCATCCAAGGAGATGCGCCCATATGGATCACCTCCTTCCTCACGAGAAGAACTCAAAGGATCCACTTTCCACCTTTCACCTCTGAACCCAAGAGATCACCTGCGGTGTCCCCCAGGGCTCATCCCTCAGCCCCAAACTCTTCAAAGCATATATAACCCCGCTGGCAAACATCGTTAGAGCTTAAGGTCTCAACATAATTTTCTATGCAGACAACACCCAACTCATGCTCTCACTCACCGATGACCCCACCACCATCAGAACCAACTTCCACAGTTGCATGACAAACGTTACATACTGGATGAAGAACAACTGCCTGTAGCTGAACGCAGACAAGATGGAAGTATTGATCTTTGGCACCAGCAGCAACATATGGAATGATTGATTCCTGGTGGCCATCAAACCTAGGACCCGCACCCACTCCCTCTGACAATGCCAGAAACCTCGAAATCATCATTGACAGCAAGCTCACCATAGAATCACAGATC
The DNA here is from genome assembly GCF_964204655.1 of Triturus cristatus. Taxonomy (NCBI): domain Eukaryota; kingdom Metazoa; phylum Chordata; class Amphibia; order Caudata; family Salamandridae; genus Triturus; species Triturus cristatus. The sequence goes on from NC_140581.1 coordinate 272,797,092, forward strand.
AACGCTATCTCCTCCGCCTGCTTCCTCACCTCTGCATGCTACCTAAGCTTTTCAAGTGGCTACCCCTACACACAAGACGCACCGTGACACAGGCCCTGATCACCAATCAACTGGAATACGACAATGCCCTCTACCTAAGAATCACCGCATACCTCCTATAGAGACCTCAGACCATACAGAACGCATCAGCCAGACTCATCCTGTGAGTTCCCTGATGAACCCACATCACATCCCACCTCAGGCAACTACACTGGCTCACCGTACAGAACCAAGGACCCACAGATATTAACCACTGCCTGAACTTCCACCAACCGTCAAGAAGACTGCGCTCTGCCTCCCTCTCACTTGTCCATATTTCCTGTATCTACCGCAGCAGAAGTGGAGGATACTACTTCTCCCACACTGCAGCAAAGACTTGGAACAGCCTCCCCACGCACCTCTGGGCCATCTCTTCACTTCCAAAATTCCGAATGGCCCTCAAGATCTGGCTGTTCGAATAAGTCTCCAGGACGTAGAAGTACCTGGATACCCTATCATGTGATTAGCCGCACTTTATAAATCCTGATTGATTGGAATATCCTGCTTAATCAGGAAATGTTTTAGCACTCTCAAAACTCGGGCAAACATTATTGGCCTCCTCCACATAGCTGCCAGGAAAATAATAGTCCAGGCTCTCATTATGTCCAGACTGGACTATTGTAACATACTCTATATTGCCACACAGGGCAGACTACTAAAACTGCAAAGAGTGCAAAATGCAGCAGCACGTCGATTGCTGAATCTCCCGAGACGTGCGCTCTCTTGCCCGTGACAAACTACATTGGCTGCCACTGAACAAAAGAATAGCCTATAAAACCATGTGTCTATGCCATAACATATTTAATGGAAAAGGTGCCTGATATCTCTTTCCTTTAGTGAAACCATACCAACCCAGTTGAAGGCTTAGGTTGACTGGCACTGCATTGACAGCGGTCCTCATTATGAAAAGAACTGGTACGGATGGATGCTCCTTTGGTTTCCGAACCTCAAAGCTGTGGAACACTTTGCCCCTTTACCTGAGAAAAAGAAACTTTAGAAACAACTTTCAGGAAGAATCTTAAAACCTGGTTGTTCAGGCTGACCTAATTCAGTACTGCTAGAGACTGCTGCCTGGCCTTTTTTTTGCTCCCAACTCAGTCTTAGTTTCCTTCTTTTTTAGGTAGTTTTTCTTCTCCAATTCCCAGTTGATGTTCTTGCAGGGCAATCCTACAGCGGGGATGCTCCTTTTCGAAGAAACCATTGCGCTTTAAAAATGTATAACATAACCTGGACAGACACCAGCCGTGCTCGTGCCCATCAAACATGTGCATCGGCTGCATTGCCGAGATACTTCATTCTACGCCTCTCTAATCTACTCTGCACCAGTCTACTCTATGCCAATGCACTCTAGGCCGCTCTACTTAACACCACTGCACTCTTTGCCACTGCACTCTACACCACTCCAATCGAGGCCACTCCACTCTACGCCACTCTGCAACACTGCAGAATATGCCGCTGCACTCTATGCCGATACACTCTTCGCCAATGCACTGTACTCTGTATCACTTCTCTCTATGCTACTACACTCTACACCACTTTACTCTACATATTACACCCCATGCCTCTTTACCCTACACCACTGGCTGTACCCAGCACCACTCCACAGTACGTCACTTCACTCTACTCAGAAACAATCTACTCTATGCCACTACACTTTACTCTGCGCCACTCCACTCTATGCCATTGCACTCTATGCCAATGGACTGTATGCAACTGCACTCTACCTGACTGCACTCTACCCAGCACCACTCCACTCCACACAACTTTCTGTGCTCTGAAACAATCTACTCTATGCCACTGCACTCTATGCCACTCAATTCTAAACCACTGCATTCTACGTCAATGTACTCTGTGCAAACTACACTCTACGCCAATTCACTCTACGCCACTCTACATCACTGCACTCTATGACACTCTACTCTGCAACACTGCACTCTCCACCACTGAACTCTATGCCACTCTACTCTGCATCACTTCACTCTACGCTACTGCACTCTGCAGCACTCCACTCTAGACCACTCTAATCTATGCCATTATACTCTACTCTGCACCACTGTACGCCACTGCACTCTATTTGCGGAAAATATATATTCTACAAAGAGAATAAATAAATAAAAGGTTGATAAGGCTCTTTCAGGAACTAAACACAACCCCAATTTTACCCATTATTTATAGAAACAAATCAAAAATCGAAGCTATTGCGGTTATACTACTGGGCATCTCAGCTCATAGTGATCAATCAGTGGCTGCACGCCACACAGGATGAGCCAGCTCTGCGCCTAGATAGGCTCATGTTGGCACTGTACGATAAGCACAAAAAAACGCTAGTTGGACCCACGGCCCACACCGTGCAAATCTGGTACACAGCGTAGCGCGCTCTGGGATGGGAGGGGGTGATCACGCGGCATACCCCACTGTGGGACCCCCCGAGACTCGGCAAGTTGCGCACATGCAAAGGTTTCACTGGATGGGATCTTATCGGTATTTCCAAGGTCGGCGACTTATGGAAAAAGGGTATGGTGGTTCCCTTTGCACAATTACAAGAAACGTATCAAATGACGGACAAGGAACAGTACAGATACACTCAAATAAGGCATGCCCTTACTAAGAACATACCTCCCGGAACAGATCTTCCTGAGTCCTCCCCGCTCGAGGACCGTCTACTCACAGACACGCTATCCAAAAAGGCAATCTCTCTCACTTACCGAAAACTGGTAAACAATCAGAAAGATCCCAAACAGACATTAAAGGAGAGATGGCAAGCAGAGGTGGGGGAAGTGGATGAACAGGAGTGGCCGGAGGCGCTGGCGTCCCCACGGGAGGTGGCAACCCCTTCCAGGTTAAAACTTGTACAGCTAAAAATATTACATGGAACTTACTATACAAGATCGGTGCTGCATAAAATTGGGAGGGCTGACACGCCACTCTGCTTGAGGGGCTGCGGGCTTATTGGGTCCTTTTATCATACAATATGGGACTGCCCTCACATCTCACACTACTGGAGAGCTGTTATGACAACGATCACTCAGGTATGTGGGTTTGAGGTCCCTCTCGAGCCCCGAATGTGTCTACTTAAAGTGTGGGAACCCACTGACCTTAGACGCAGCGCAGAGCTGGGCTACACTCAGCGTCACCCTAGCTAAAAGGAACATCGAGTTACATCGACCCATCAGCAGTGGACTCGAGATCTAGACAGTGCCATGGTAGCAGAGAAAGCAGTCTTTATCAACAGAGTATGCCCTCGAAAGTGGGCATGTGTGTGGGGGAACTGGAACAACTTTAGGGGAAACATATGCTCCCCCCCTCCCGATGACTCAGACATTGACATAAGTGACTGATTCTCACAATATGGAGATGATAGGGGGGAAATATTACATGTGGCTCGTGATACCGCGGTAATTATGTGGCAGCGGGGGTACGTATCTGCACCTACATGTCCTTTGATGTATAAGAATTTGCCATGTGTTCCAGCGTATAGCTTCTTAACAGTAAACGGTCATGTCTGTGTGCTATTTCACTCGCTGTGTATTGAAATGTTAATAAAAAATTAAAAAATTAAAAAATCGAAGCTATTGGAAAACAAATATAAGAAGAACGGAGCAAAAAACGCCAATTCACAATGATAGGCCAAAGTTTCATAAGATTTCTACTATCTCTTCAAATGACATCCTCACAGGATGATGCTTCTCTCTTTTTGCATTAGAATACTTCTGTACATTTGGCAAAGAAAGAGATTAATCTCCCCTTTGCAAGTCAAAACAATGAAATAGGAAGCGATGGAGAACAGAGATTTTCACAATTCACTAGAAGATGAAAACATCTATCTTTGAATCTGGTGGCACCAATATTTTGACATGTGCCAATAGGGAAAAACGATAATAATTTCAAGCACAGTAAGGAACTGCCTTTATGAACAAATATCTGAGGCACAAGATAATTCACATGAGACTTCCCAGGAGGTAATCCTAATGCCTCATGACTCAAATGTCTTAGAATTTATAGATTTGTTTCCTGAATCTGAAAAGTATTTAAATTGGTCTTGTCTTTCAAATATCCTTTATTCTATTTGTCAGTTAAGAATGATAAATAGTAATGACTCGGTGAGGGTATTATTACTATATTCTACGAAAGAGCAGATTTAAAGAGTGAAGATGCAAAGCAACAGTAAAATTATTAATGTCCAATATGGAACGTTCGCACTTTATGTGAATGGATGTACAAAAAGTCCTGATTGACCTTGCTCTAGCTCCAGAAAAAAGTTAAAGAGAGCCTATGAATAAGAACAGTTCTTCAGCTTATACTAAATCAGATAAATCTACGTAGTATTTGGAACCAGCTAGAATCCATTCAACAAGACAAGGTCATCTAGTTGTTTCTTCACTCCAAATAGAAATTACTTTCAATTTCAACATAGAAACTTCACCTTGGGATTGGGTGGAGGCTACACTAAGTTCAAATGTGTATACTAAGGAAAAACAGAAGGTTTAACAGTAATGTCCGAATAGGTAGTTGAACTTGTGAAGGCCTCCAAAACTTGATAAAGAAAAAATATCTATCAAATCAATGTCCTCTTGTTATTGTGGGCTTTCAAGAAACCTCAGTTATAGGTGCATGGCATGGGAATGCCCTGACTTATACATTTGTCATTCAAAAGGGAGAGCCAGTGGAGGCCTTGCTATATGTTTAAACATCGGTTTCAACTGGAACTTTATCATTATTCTGACAAATCTGAATTGTTTACAATGTGTTATGGAATACTTTAATATTGAAAATTAGGAAAAAGCTTATGTTTTATTATGTAATATGTATATCCTTCAAAGAAATTTGTGTAACAAATATAATTGAGATAATGTCCTAGTGGTAGGAGATTTGAATGCAAAAATGAATAACATTATTTGTAATACATTCAAAGATGTGGATAGGTTACTGGCCCTGGACATTCCTGAAACCTTGATTAGTACTACGAAAGGGGATAACAGACGAACAGCCATTGTTATGACTTTAACTTCATTAAGTTGTAAGATACTAAATGGGAGCCTAGAAAGAGGTATACCTACTGTTAAACCTCAACCTGCAAAAATTGGTGGGTCTATGAAAAAATATATTGCTGCTTCTTATGTAATGTATACACATTTTCATGAAATGGCTATAATCCAAACATAATTAAGTAATCACTATCTAGTGATGATCACTCTGAAGAGACCACCATTCGTTTTGCCCATAGATTACTGCTATGGTGATAGCCTTCGAATAAATAGAATGCTAGCAGAATTTACTGGCCTCTTCATTTAAGATTTATATTATGGAGATAATCAAAAAAATGATCCAATCACTAATATTCAAAAGGTAATATAGAGACATTATAATCTTGTAATAAATTCCTAGCAAATATTGCAGAATTTAAGACAAACATAAAGGGAGACACTGTTCACAGACAAAAGAAGAATTTCAATAGTGTTAAAAGTTTTGGAAACAGTTGCAATTACAAGATATCAAATTGTAATAAATACACTGATAAGAACCTAATTTAAAACATGAATTCCCCGGTATAAAAAAATAAAAATACTGAGAAACTATTTAAAAAGACTTACACTGGAAGCTCAAGAGCAGGCAGCACTAAATATGTATTGACTGAGGCAATAAGACTCAGTAATAGTAAAATATATTGACAAGGTATATCTAGCACAACAAATACCAAAATAGAAAACCCTTCCATTCCAATAACTGGAAAACAATTAAGGGTCTTTTTTTTTTTACAAAAACTGAATGCATTAAACAGATAACATGAATCAGACATAAGATTGATATCAAAGAACCGATCCTCTTTATTTAATGTCAGTGAACAGGATATAATATGGATAATCAAAAAAAGCGCAAGGTACCAATGAAATCCCAAAATTGTCCCTAAAACAAGATCCAATATTTTGGGGCAGTATTTTAACTTCATTATTTAGAACGTGTTTTAAACAATGCACTGGGTCAAACTCTTGGAAAGGCAGCATAACAATACCATTTTATAAGAAAATGTCCAAATTAGAACTAAGAAACCATAGGCTGACAGCATTATTGGATGCAATAGGAAATATCTAATCTGCCATGTTGGTACTACACCTGCAAGAGTAGGTAGATAAAGAGAAAATACTCCTGATTGAACAGATTGGTTTTCAACAAAATCACAATGCTCTCAATGTCATTTCAATGCAACAGAACATTTATAAGAAATATGTCAAAAGAAAAAAGTAGCCAGTCTATGTGGCTTTTATTGTCTTCACCACAGCTTTGATAGTGTTGACAGAAGAATACTCTGGCATACCAAGTAAATACCAAACAATTGACTAACAGCTCTAAGCTCATTATATGAACATACCTGGATGCAGACCTTAGTTAGAAATTAGCATGGAGCCATCCAAAACATTACTGCACTAAATTGGGTAAAAGAAGAATGCATTTAAGCTACTTTAATTTCCTCTATATATTCAGAATCTCCCAGTAATGTTAAGCTCTAGTAATACATTTACTCCAATGATTAATAAAAGAACATTCTTGACCAAAACCCAATTGGTCTTCAGTGAGGCTTGTTTGCCTCTTGCATTTGGATTCTCAAGACTATCATTTAGCAAGTACAAGGGAAAAATTCAAAAGTAAGACCCATAAAGTGAAACGTTTCTCCAGTAGGCTCCAATTAGAATTTGGGCTCAGCTAGAATTGAAAAAGATTTCCTATATTTAGGGGCTATTTTGACATTCAAAATGCATTCTGATAATTTTAGAGGCTAAAGAACGTTCCTAGGCAACAGGGATTTACAAATCGAAAACATCTGAAACATGCATTTAAAGTACACAATGCAAAAATAGTTTCAGTTCTGCTGATAGAATTTATGTCATATAATAAATATACATTTTTGAATAAGGTAGATGGAGAAATTCATATATATGTGTGTGTGTGTGTGTATCTATATATCTATATCTATATATATATGTGTGTGTGTGTATGTGTGTATCTATATAACTATATCTACATATATATCTATATCTGCTGTGTCAGCCGAAATGCGTCTCTCTAATCGCTGGGTCGCAGGAGGCCATATGGAAGAAAGAAGCCTTAAATCAGCAGCCCTCGTGTGCGTGCTCTCTTCCTTGTGGAGTAGGGGTTGTTTGGATATATATATATATATATATCTATATACAGATATATATATACAGATATATATATATATATTCACTGAAAAAAACATAGGTTCGAGGGACGTTATAGTTAGAAATTAGCATTTAAAAGACCATAGAAATTCACTGAAAAAACCACAGGTTTCAGGGACGTTATAGTTAGTTAGACATTTCACTCATATAAAACCAGAGAAATTCGGCCGCTATAGTTAGTAGAGCTAACTATAACTTGCGCCCCCGCAATGCACTGATGATGACGCCACATATTACATCACTCATGACATGGTCAGTGACATCACTGATGACATCACTGATGACATCACTGATGACATCATCCAGTGAATGTGTGTTTCTAAAAAGTTGAAATATGTTTTTTATATTCACTGAAAAAACCATAGGTTTCAGGCACGTTATAGTTAGAAATTAGCATTTAAAAAAACCTTAGAAATTCACTGAATAAACCATAGGTTTCAGGGGCGTTATAGTTAGTTGGACATTTCACTCGTACAAAACCAGTGAAATTCGCCCGTTATAGTTAGTTCAGTGACTGTGTGTTTCTGTAAAGTTCAAATATGTTTAATATATAAAGGGAAAGGCATATAGAAGAATGAGTGGGTGTATAAGTGTCTGAATGGGTGATTTAGTAGGTGCATGACTGACTCTATAAGTGAGTGATTAAATGTATGTTACTGAATGCATGGGTTAGTGACTAAACTGTGTGAATGCCTGTATCCGTCTGTCTGTTGGTGTGTAAGCAGCTGCATGGGTTTGTGAATAGCTACATGAGTGTCTATATGAGTTATTGATTGGTTGTCTGAGTATCTGTATGGGTGCCTGAGTGTTTGTGTGGGTGGGGTGTGTGTGACTGTGCATAGATGTGTGAGTGGGTGATTCACTGGGTGCATGGTTTCAAGAGTGCATCTGTGATGGACTGTATGGGTGGGTGAGTGTGTGTATGGGTGTGTTAGTGAGTGAATGTATATCTCAGTGGTACATGTCTGAGTAACTACATATGTGAAAGGCAGTATATATATGTGTGTTAGAGTATATAAAGAAAGAAGAAAAACACACAGAAAGAAGCAAAAGAATTGCAGAAAGAAACAACAGAAGTCCACAAAGACGAAGAAAAGTGCAGGAAGAAGCAAGACATGTGCAGAAAGAACCAACAGAGGAGCAGAAAGAGGCCTTGTTGCAAAATCATCCTGTGCCCACAACTTTTTCAGATGGGTACTGGTAGTAACTGACTGACTAACCAGGCCTAGAGCCACTTAGAATACAGTGAAACACCTACATACACTAGGGAACACTATGCGTTGGGGTACCCCTGTGATTAGCATGACCTCCTCTGTAAGGCCCTAGTACATAATAGGGCAGGGGGATTAAAACTACCTCGATGTCAGAGGTGCAGAAATATGCTACCTTAACTAGTAGTCGCGTTTGCAGAGTGGTGGAGAAAGGGTGCTGGGCGTCCAACCAATGCTCAGGAATTCAGCTGCGTAAGACTTACAAGAGGTACCAGGAGGGATTCTTGGCCCTCAAACTCCCTCAGGACTAAATTGGACTTCATCCCCCATCCCGTAGTCTGCCACGAGGCACGTTTGCAGAGTGGTAGAGAAAGAGGGCCATGGCCTCCGAAGACGTCTTAGCAATCCCACGGTGTGGGACTTACTGGAGGTAACAAGAGGGGTAGTTGGCCCCCAAGGAAATTCCTTGGGGGCCAACTTCCCAAACTATTACCTCCTGTCAGTCCCACACAGCAGCATTGGTAAGTACTCATACCAGGCCACACCCACTTTGCCCACCACTCTACAAATGTGCTCCCTGGCATGCTCTTGGATGGGGATTGAAGTCCCCTTCACTGCTGGGGGCCCATTAGGGGCTAACAAGCCTACTTTTTACCTCCAGTAAGCCCCACGCAGTGGGATTGGTGAGAGGTAGACAAAGGCCGTGCCCCCTTTCTTCACCACTCTGCAAACGCGCCCCCTGGCACGTTGGAAGCTGGGGGATTAAGTCCCCTTGAATCCTGAGGGTCCCTGGGGTCCAACTAGCCCACCAGGTACCTCCAGTAAGCGCCACAGAGCTGCGTTGCAGAGACGTGTAAAAAGGGCCGTGGCCTGGACCACCTCTCTGCAACGCAGGCCTGTGGCACTTACTGGAGGTACCTGGTGGGCTAGTTGGCCCCCGGGGCCCTCAGGATTGAAGGGGAATTATTTCCCCAACTTAAAACTCGCCACAGGGCATGTTTGCACACATATCACCTCAGGCCCCGCCCCCTCCCTTTACCACTGTGAAAACTCGCCCCGTGGCGTGTTTTAAGTTGGGGCATTAAGTCCCCTTGAATCCTGAGGGTCCCTGGGGTCCAACTAGCCCACCAGGTTGCGTTTTTCCTTAGAGGGGGCGGGGCATCCGGCACGATCGCCATCTTTTTTTAAATTATTTTTTTAGAATGGGGGCTGTGTGGACCCCCTTCTTTGTCATTTTTTTGGGCCCTGGGGACCCCATCCCCCAGGCCCAGACCCATTTAAAAGAAATATATATATATATATATATATATATATATATATATATATGAATGGGAAGGGGGCCGCGTGGGCCCCCCTCCCGTGGCCAATTCCGGCCCCGAGGACCCCATTCCCCAGGTCATGGCCACATCTGTTTTGTTTTTTTATGGAGGGGGTCTGCGTTGCCCCCCTCCTGAGGCCTCTATTGGCCCCGGAGACCCCATCCCCCGGGGCCGGCCTTTATTTTTATTTTTTGGGGGAGGGGGGCCGCGTGGCCCCCCTCCCGGGCCACTTCTAGCCCCGGGGACCCCATCCCCCAGGGCAGGTCCTATCTGTTGGGGACTGTGGGGGGAGCCCAAATGTCCCCGCGTCTTGCAGGAGCCGGCATTGCTTTTCCACATGGGGAGCTACTGACATGCAGCTCCCCCTGTGGAAAAGCAATTCTGCTTTGCTTCATTGAAGCGAGAGCAGGTTTCCCTGCTCTCGCTTCAATGAAGCAAAGCAGTTTGCAATGACAGGACGGGAGCCGATTTCTTTTTTTTTAAATGCTTTTTTTGGCCCTGGGGGTCCTTGTGGGACCCCCTGAGCAGGTCTAGGGGGCCAGGGTGTTGACAGCCAATTAGAATAAAGCTTGTGGTCGGGAGGGTCTGCGGATCCACCGCGCCTCTAGATATCGAAATTTTATTTTTTGAATTTCTCAGCAACTACTGAACGGATTTACACCATTAAAAAAAAAGTCTCTTTCTGAACCAAGGGCTACCCAAATTTGATGTTATTCCGTTCAGCAGTTTGAGCAGTAGCCGTGTCTAAAGTTTCCTATGGGAAATTGATTTTCCGACCTCTTTTTTTTTAATTTCTCAAGAACTTCTAAATGGATTTTCACCATTTAACAAAAAGGTCTCTTTTTGAACCAAGGGCTACCTTTTTGCCAAATTTGGTGTAATTCCGTTCAGCAGTTCGAGCTGTAGCTGTGTCGAACGTTTCCCATGGAAAATAACATTGAGAAAACATGTTTTGGGACCCCCCTTTTTTCTCAGCCCCCGCTTGCTGAATCACCCCGAAACTTTCAAGATAGGAGTTGGACAGAGTGCCCCACGAGTTTTCAAAATTTCGCAAAGATTCGTCATCCGGCACCATAGTAATTGGGAAAACAAAAAACGCTTTTCATATGGAAACTAGGTCCTAACTATAACTATTTACTGCCGACCGCAAGTAGATATTATATATATATATAGTCGGGAACTATATGAAACTTTAATTATGTAATGCAAACTTTGACCATCCCAAGTTTACAGTTCAAGAACATAAACAGTGAAAAGCTAGGAATCAATACAAGATCTACATTGGAGGTATACTCACTCCATCATCCTGTTTTGATGATTGTCAGCCTTTCTTATAACATTAAATTAGTAATTCTGTGCAGTTGATGAGGAGGGGATAGACTACTACAAATATGAAGATGTTAGTCTTGATACATTTTAAATTTATAAACCAAAGAACATTTAAGTTTGAACAGTGAGCAAGAGATTTCAGTACATTTATAAGTATACATTTATTTTATGACAGCTTTATTCATTTTGCATAATCTGTTATTGGTTTTAAATGCACAATTTACACTTTATCTTTATACAGGATCTGCGAAAAAGCCCATCAAGAGTCCACATTGGCAGAATATTAACAACTGATACTAAAATTTAGGTTATGCAATTACATTTAAGATTTTGTGTCTAGGACACGCTTGATTGGGAAATTGCCCTGATGCACTCTAGGGAAGTGGCAATAAAATCTCGACTCCGACTCATCCAATTCAAGATCCTCCACAGAGTCTACTATGATCGACTCTGCCTACACCGGATGGGGCGGGCCACCGACCTTAGCTGTTTGCGGTGTGGACATGCCGAGGGCAACTTTTACCACACCATTTGGGAGTGTGGGGTCCTCCAAAGTTACTGGGGATAACGAACGATACAGATCTGACTCGACCCCATCTCATCTTCCTGACATTAGCATTAGTGGTGGCCAAGAGGGATGTGGCACGGGAATGGGGAGCCCCGAACCCCCCGAAGCTTGACGAATGGAGGAGGGGGATGGACATATATATGGCGGCTGAAAGAGTTACTTACAAAGCGAGGGGCTGCCCGAAGAAATTTTCCAGAGTGTGGGGGAAATGGCAACGTTATTATGGCCTGGATGGGGGGCTCTGAGGGGGTAGAGAGGGTTATTCTGGCAGCCTTACTGCATATGGGAGGGACGTGGATGCAGCTAATTTCCTACATGGATGGTGGGTTCTTCTATATCAATGCATTGATATGTTTTGCGCTATGCTGGGGGAGGTGGGCGGCGGGTGGTGGTAGGGTAGAAGGTGGTGGACGATTCGATGTGACATGCTTATTGTGTTTTATGTTGGAAATGCAAATAAAAATAATAAAAAAAAAAAAAGATTTTGTGTCTAAATGATTGATATAATAGATACAAGGATCATTACATTTCATTTATCCACATGGGTTGTATCGCATTTAATGGAAGAAAGAAAAAGGATCTATGGTTCTTGTTAACAAAATGCATTATTTGACAAAATTATGGTTCTTCATAATACATAATAACTTTTCATTACAGTGGATTTGTTTTCTGAATTCAGACTATAGAATATATATATATATATATATATATATATATATATATATATATATATATATATATACATATATATAAATATATATTCATATATATATATATATATATATATATATATATATATTATTTACTGGCGGTCGTCAGTAGATAGTTATAGTTAGGACCTATTTTCCATAGGAAATCCGCAACATTCTATTCCCAATAAGTCTGGCGCCGGTTGACGAATCCTCGCAAAATTTTCCAAACTTTTGGCCAGCTCCGCTCCGCTCCTACCCTGAAAGTTTTGTGGTGATTCGTCAAGCGGGGGCCGAGAAGAAAGGGGGGTCCCAAAACACGTTTTCCCCATGCAATTTCCCATTGGATCTGTTGTCGCAGCTACAGCCCGAACCGCTGAACGGAATGACACCAAATTTGGCAAAGAGGTAGTCCTCAGTTCAGACTCATGCCTTTTGCATAAATGGTGTGAATCTTTTCAGTAGTTCCTGAGAAAATTAGGGTAAAATGTTAGTGATATCTATGGCCGGGGAGGATCCGTGGACCCTACCCGCACCGTAAGCGCACCCTCCCCGAACCGAGCGCGCACCCTCCCGATACTGTGCTGAATGCTAATTGGCTGTCGAGTGTCTCTCTACATTCGAAACCAGGAACTGTTGGCGGCCATTTTCTGCCTCGGTAGAAGCGAGGCTGAAGAAGCAAGGGGAATAAGTGTGTAAAACATATAAAGGGGGCAGAGTGGAAATACTCTGACCCTCTAGAGGTGCTTAGGGGGTCCCAGAAGGATCCCCTTTTTTTTTTTTTTTTTAATGGCGAAATACGCGCACTGTGCGCGCATCCTAGCGCGTTGGGTGCACGGATTCTCACGCGTTGGGTACGCGGATCCACGGCAATGTTTTTTGAAAAATGACAAGAAATCATTGGTTGTATGACTACTTTCTACACTGAAAGGTAGGGTGTATATTTCTGTTTTTTAAAGGTATGATTGTTATTGGTTAACAAAAATAGATTGTAGGGAACATTACATATGATAAGCTGATTTGTTGAAAAGTCAAGCACACTTCCTGTCTTGTTTAGTAACATTGTGTGCTGAACTTGTGACCAGTGAGCTCAGTGCAGTGTTCCATGACCTGTTTCTATGGTAACAGGCAGAAGGCAGATTGGGGGAAGGGTTGAAATGTATTTCAGTTGGAAAGGGTTGAAATGTTTAACCAATATAAATGTGTGTTTGCTTTTGAGTTTATGTGTGAAGGATTGTGATTTGATGTTTACATGTATATGTGTGGAAAATGAAAGCGAAACTTTTCCATTCTTTGTTTTTGCTGAGAGGTGCACAGTGCAGAGATTCTGTAAAAGAAAATATGGTGAGTGATTGATATACTTCTTAATCTACAAAAGAACTTGAAAGAGGAGTTATTTAATTGTGAGGGGATGTATGTAGACTATTTTGATTTTAATCAGACTAATGTATTTCTCCTGCTAAAGTGTAGGGAGTACTTTTTTTCTCTACAATGTGTGTGCATGTAGAAACCCTTCTGTGATATGCATTTGTGTTTTTCATGTGTTTGTAGACAGATAACTGTGCTGTTTTTATATTTTGGTAGAATTAGAAACCAGTCATTGTTTATGAATTTGTGAAATGAGTTATGTTATGTTTCTATACTAAAATGTAGTACTACTTCTAGATGAAGAAATGTGTTTTGGTATAGTGCAAGGGATAGTGTTGTTTGTCTAGAATCACACAGTGAGTCTGTGTGCATTTGGGAACCACTGTGAGAGAAGCATTTGGTAACATTGTGTATTTGCTGACAGATAACTGTTTTACCTGGTCATGTTGTCAAGTTTTAGTAGCATTAGAAGACAGTTATGGCTTATGCTTTCATTAAATGAGTCAGGCATTGACAGTAAATTGCAGTCGTGAAATATGTAGATTGTGTGCAGTTCCCTTACCACTTGCACTGTAGTGAATGAGTTTTGGTAAACTCTTAGGGATAGTGGCGCTTGTCTAGAATCACACTGTGAGTTAGTGTGTATTTGGGATCAGTGTGAGAGAAGCATTTGGTAACATCATGTATTTGCTGACAGATATCTGTTTTAAAACCTGTCAGGTTGTGAAGTTTTAGTACCATTAGAATCCAGTCTTTGCTTATGCGTTGATTAAATGAGTCATGCTTTGACACTGATGTGCTGTACTTAAATACTTAAATATGTAGATTGTGTGCAGTACCATTAACTCTTCCAGACTAGTGAATGAGTTTTGGTAAACTCCTAGGATAGTGTTGCTTGTCTAAAATCACACTGTGAGTCTGTGTGCATTTGGGTAAGGATTGTGAGAGAAGCATTTGGTAACATCGTGTATTTGCTGACAGATAACTGTTTTAAAACCGGTCATGTTGTCAAGTTTTAGTAGCATTAGAAGCCAGTCTTTGCTTATGCTTTGATTAAATGAGTCAGGCTTTGACACAGAAGTGCAGTCCTGAAATATGAAGATTGTGTGCAGTTCCCTTACCACTTCCACAGTAGTGAATGATTTTTGGTAAACTCCTGGGTATAGTGGTTGTTGTCTAGAATCACACTGTGAGTGTGTGTGCATTTGGGAACCACTGTGAGAGAAGCATTTGGTAACATCGTGTATTTGCTGACAGATAACTAATTTAAAACCTCTCATGTTGTCAAGTTTTAGTAGCATTAGAAGCTAGTCTTTGCTTATGCGTTGATAAAATGAGTCAGAGTTTGACACTAAGGAGCAGTACCATGTACTATTCTGTTCACTGTGGCAGAACTGAAAATGTAAAAGTTTTACCTAAGCACTGTTCTAGAAGTAGTCTGATTATTTAGTCAGTACCAAATAGATTGCTTCAAATGTCTATGCAGTATGCATGTAGTGTTCTAACATACTATACACTTGTCTTTTACACCTTCAATTCCCTAGTCAGTATCCATACACTTCCAGGAAACATCCTGTCACTTCCTTTGCAGTTCTCTAGAGACCCATTCAACAGCATGTACTAATCCATTCACTGTGCCAAAACCCAAACACTTATAAATTCACCAAGACACTCTCTTTCCAGTACTCTAATGATTCAGTCAATTCATGCACTGAGCCAGGTCTTAGCACATGGACTTCTTCAAACCCCTATCCACTATGCATGCAGTCCTCTAACCACCTACACACTTGTCTTTCACACCTTCAATTCCCCAGTCAGTATCTGTTCACTTCCAGCAAATAATCTGTCACTGCCGTTGCACTCCTCTAGTGACCCATTCAGCATCATGTACTAATCCATTAACTGCGCCAAACCCTAATAAATTCACCCAGGCACTCTCCTTGCAGTACTCTAATCATTCAGTCAGTACCCAAGTACTCATCCAGTGACCCAGGCCTTAGTATATGGACTGCTTCAAACCCTTATCCACTATGCATGCAGTCCTCTAACCACCTACACAATTGTCTTTCACACCTTCAATTCCCTAGTCAGTATCCATACTCTTCCAGGAAATACCCTGTCACTACCTTTGCAGTCCTCTAGTGACCCATTCAGCACCATGTACTAATCCATTCACTGTGCTAAAACCCAAACACTTATAAATTCACCAAGATACTATCTTTGCAGTACTCTAATCATTCAGTCAGTGCCTAAGTATTCATACACTGAGCCAGGCCTTAGCACATGGACTGCTTCAAACCCCTATGCACTATGCATGCAGTCTTCTAACCACCTACACACTTGTCTTTCACACTTTCAATTTCCTAGTCAGTATCCATACAGTCCAGCACTTGTCACTGCCTTTGCACTCCTCTAGTGACCCATTCAGTACCAAGTACTAATCCATTCCCTGTGCGAAAAGCCTAGCACTTATAAATTCACCTAGGCACTCGCCTTGCTGTACTCTAATAATTCAGTCAGTACCCAAGTAGTCAAGCAGTGAGCCAGGCCTTAGCACATGGACTGCTTTAAATGCCTATGCAGTATGGATGCAGTCCTCTAATCACCTACACAGTTGTGTTTCACACCTTCTATTCCCTAGTTAGTATTCATACTCTTCTAGCAAACACCCTGTCACTCACCCAGTGTGTCTCCTTATAGTACTGTAATCATTTAGTCAGTTAGCATGTAGTCTTTTAGTGAGGTTGGCTTTAGGGCATGAACTGCTTCAAAGTAGTATGCACTATGCATGTAGTGTTTTAACGATCGTCACACTTGTGGTTCAGGGCTATAGTTTCTTAGTCAGTTATTATATAAAATGTGTTTGTACAGTAATGGAATAGTATAAATTTGAAAGTTATTAATATACATTTATTTGTGATTCTTTTTTACAGATACAGAACAGGAGTGTTTCTCATCTGTTTGCACTCTTCTCGTGCAAGATTGTTTGGATGAAGGGTTCTTAGGTGTTTCATCATACTTGCTGTGCCGCACGAGTATTTTTTGTTAGGATCCCCTCGTAACAGAACTCTTTGGCAAATCTTGCGAGTGACGAAGGTGGCATTGGTCTTTGTTTGCCCCTTGGGAAAATTAAAAATGTCCTCACCACTGAAGAAAAACGTTGTGGGCGTGGTACCTTCTGCAAACAAATTACATCAGATTCGGTAAATATTTTAAAGCGGCAACATTTACAGTTTTTGTAAGTTAAACTTATAAAATTTTGTTAGCTGTATACATTTTCTATATCTGTGATTTGTTTCTTGTGGTATTTTGTTGAGAATACTATGTTGTTTTTTTTTTAACAATCTTTCTGATTTTCCAGGTCTGTCGCCGACATCCATGGTCCCCACAGGAGTGTTCCGCCTTGTTGTTTTGTTTTATTGTTGTTACATTTTGTTTATTAGTTTATTGTTCATATATTTATTAATAAAAAAACAAAGTTTGAAAATAGTTTATCGTTTATATATTTATTATTATAAAAAAGAAAGTTTGAAAAAAAAATTAATAACGTTTTTGGTTGTTCTCTTAACTGCTGTGTGACTCTTTCTTGTTCTTATTTCTGTTATTTGATGGAGTCCACCATGGTGTTAAATTTTGGGGCACTTATCGCTGGAATACTGGTGATAGCTGCAGTTTGCACCAATTTCTGAATAGTGTGTTAGATTTATCTCAACTTTACTTACGTTAAAGTGCTGATAATGAAATGGAGAGTAGCCGTTCCCGTGCAAAAAGACACAAGGTGCACCTTTCCGATTTATTCTAAATACTAAAATCCTGTATTGAATTGCACTGAAGTATTGGCTGCACTTACAGTGTACACACAAAATCTATTCAGAAATCTCATTGTATTTATATTGATTGGGAATAGTGCGTCAGGTGCTGGATCTTGACGAGATACACTGCTCAGTTCGTATATTGTTCTGCACACGAAAAAAATCACATCACAACTTTCACACCACTTACAATGCGAAACAAATTCCGGCGATAAGACATGTTAGCACCAGGGATTTTACACCTGCTTTCTGCCGGTGTTAAGCAGGACAAATTCCTGCACCATGAAAGGGAACACAGCCAAGAGCCACACCAGAACACCCACAGGTGCCATAGAGTCAATGAGCATGATACAGGGATACCCATGAGGGCCAGAAGACTCATCTCAACAACTCCAGGACCGCCAATGCCACCCAAACACACATCTTAGTAAGTGTGTCCCTGTGGTCATTGTCTTAGCATGATAGCCACGAGCCCTGCAACATCACAGTGTGCTGTCACCTCAGCGTTGGCAGTGAGCCTGGATGTGTAGCTACGCACGCATCCTCCTGCATGCACAACTGGCGTGTGCTGGTCTGGGGTTCACAGGTCAGTGCTGGGGTGTGCCTATCCGGCAAGGGGAACGGGGTGTCTCAGACATGTCCGTGTACAGGAAGTGCGGTAAGTGTGTCTCTGTGTTCTGGTGTGGCCTGCTACAAGAGCGGCAGCAGTCGATGTTGTAAAGTGGCATGCACCACCTCCAAACGGCACTGTGATGTTGTAGTTGGAATGTATCAGGACATGCACAAATAGGCATTACAATGGTGTGCCGTACGAGTGCACGAGATACAACAGCGCACCGTACAAAAGTGTGGGGGCTCGTGGGAGGGAGGAGCAGCCGTTTGGCAACATAACACACAGTGAACTCGACCATGTGCCACATTCTGGGCATCTCATCCATGATGACCACGGTCGCAGATATCCCACAACACCAACGACTGGCCTTTGTTCACATCCTGTATGAATGCAGCGTGGTTTTCACTTCTATGCTCATTCAGTGGTGTGATGTTGGCGGGTTGTGTGACTTGTGCTCCTTGTTGGTGTGTTTCATTTTGGCCATTGTTAGTCTATATGTGTGTTGTACTTAATTGTGCATGTGTGCCATTCTGCCCATCTCCCTCCCTCCCCCCACTCCCTGTTTCTTCCTCTTCCTAGTGCTGTTGTGCCTATCATTTTGTTGCTGCACACATAAATACACGTAAAGAATAAATTAGAATAGTTCCTTGATTCTTTTAGGTTTCAAAACTTCTCTATTGGTTTCTTTTTAATTTTCCATATGAGCTGTTTTTTTAATATTCAACAACACATAGAAGTCAGAAGTGCAACGTATTCTATCAACACACTTTCTAGAACATTCTACAACACGTGCAGGTTAAAAGTTTATCAATTTTTTAAAACTTAAAGATATTTTTTTGTAACATTTTCTTGAACATTTAACAGCACGTGCAGGTTAAAAATTGACGATTGTTTTAAGTTCGAACAGTGCCTTCCAAATGCAAGTAGCAGGTGTAGTTGAGCTGAGCAAATTTTATCCTATGATATGTACTCCACGTTGAAACTGCTTTTTCTTAATCAATCACAAAGATGCTTTTCCACAAAACTAATGTGCACCCTACTTTTAAAAAAGAATGCTTTTCATGATATCTTTAGAGATAAGTTATAGATAGGAATTAGCATTTAAAAAACCTTTGAAATTCACTGAAAAAACCATAGGTTTCATGCACGTTATAGTTAGGAATTGGCATTTAAAAAACCTTTGAAATTCACTGAAAAAACCATAGGTTTCAGGCACGTTATAGTTAGGAATTAGCATTTAAAAAACCTTAGAAATTCACTGAAAAAACCATAGGCTTCAGGGGCGTTATAGTTAGCTGGACATTTCCCTCGTACAAAACCCTAGAAATTCCCCTATTATAGTTAGTTCAGCTAACTATAACTCGCGCCCCCGCAATGCACTGCTGATGACGTCACATATTACATCACTCATGACATGGTCAGTGACATCACTGATGACATCACTGATGACATCTCAAATGACATCACTGATGACGTCACTGATGACATCATCCAGTGACTGTGTGTTTCTGTAAATTTTAAATATGTTTTATATATTTATAGTGAAAGGCCTGTGGAAGAATGAGTGGCTGTACAAGTGTGTGAATGGATGATTTTCTAGGTGTGTAACTGACTCTATAAGTGAGTCATTAAATGTATCTTACTGCAGACTAGTGACTAAACTGTGTGAATGTCTGTATGTTTCTGTCTGTTGGTGTATAAGTGGCTGCATGGTTTTGTGAATAGCTATATGAGTGTCTATATGGGTTATCGATTGGTTGTCTGAGTATCTCTATGGGTGCCTGAGTGTTTGTCTGGGTAGGCTGTGTGTGACTCTGTGCATAGATGTGTGAGTGGGTGATTCTATGGGTGCATGGTTTTAAGAGTGCATCTGTGATAAACTGTATGGTTGAGTGAGTGTATGTATGGGTGTGTTAGGGATTGAATGTAAATCTCAGTGGTACATTTGGGACTAACTACATATGTGAAAGGCAGTATATATGTGTGTAAGAGTATATAAGTGGGTATATGTGAGTGTGTGATTGTGAGAGTGGCTGTATGGATGAGTGTGTGCTTGTATCAATGATTGTATAAGAGCGTAAGAATGTGGTACTATTTTTATGAGTAAGTGAACTTGAGTGTGTATAACTGCATAGGTGAGTAAATGGGAGTGTGATTAATTATTTGCATGACTGACTAGGTGTGACAGTACCTCTATGGATGATTGGTGGTGTGTGAGTGTCTATGTAGGTGTATAAATGCATATGATAGTCTTGTACTGAGTGACTGTAAGTATGAGTGACTGTACATGTGAATGAGTGGAGGTGTATGTAGACCTAAGAGTTAATAAGTGGGTAAGTGGTTATTGGTATTGGAGTATCTATGGTTTTGAGAATGGACGTCTGAAATTTTGAGTTTGTGTATCAACGGTTAAATTAGGGTGTGAGAAGATGCAGTAATTTATCACATGGATGATGTCATCAGTGATGTCATCAGTGATGTCATTTGAGATGTCATGAGTGATGTCATCAGTGATGTCACTGACCATGTCATGAGTGATGTAATATGTGACGTAATCAGCAGTGCATTGCTGGGGCGCGAGTTATAGTTAGCTGAACTAACTATAACAGGGGGATTTCTAGGGTTTTGAACGAGGGAAATGTCCAGCTAACTATAACGCCCCTGAAACCTATGTTTTTTTCAGTGAATATATATATATATATATATACCAAGGTGTATTGAACAATGAGTGGGTGTATAAGTGTGCGGATGGAAGATTTAGTATGGATGATGTGCGTGACTGACTGTACAAGTGACTGATTAAGCGTATCTTACTGAATGTATGGGTTAGTGAGTAAACTGTGTAAATGTCTGTATCAGTCTGTCAGTTGGTGTATGAACAACTGCATGCGTTGGTGAGTATCTACATGACTGTCTATATGGGTTATTGATTGCTTGTCTGAGTATCTGTATGGGTGCTTGAGTGTCTGTGTGAGTGGGTGGGGGGTGGTTGACTGTGCATAGATGTGCGAGTGGGTAATTCCCTGGGTGTATGTGTTCAAGAGTGCATCTGTGAAGGGCTGTATGGGTGGGTGAGTGTGTGCTTGTATCAGTGATTGTATAAGAAAGTAAGTATGTGTTAGTTTTTCTATAAATAAATGATGTAGTCTGTGTATAACTGTATAGGTGGGTAAATGGGTGTGATTGATTCTTTGCATGACTAAGAAGGTGTGTGAGTAAGTCTATGGATGAGTGGCGGTGTGTGAGTGTATGTATAGGTGGATGAGTGCTTATAATAGTGCTGTATTGATGAGTGACTGCATGTATGAGTTACTGTATGGGTAACTGTGTGGATGTCTGTGTACACCTAAGAATCAGTGAGTGCATATGTAGTAACTGGTATTGGTGTGTCTACGGTTTCGAAAATTGTAGTCTGTATTTTAGAGTGGGTGTATCAAAGGTTATATTACGGTGTGAGGAGGTGCATCAGATTATCACATGGATGATGTCATCCATGATGTCATTTGAGATGTCATCAGTGATGTCACTGACCATGTCATGAATGATGTATTATGTGACGTCATCAGCAGTGCATTGTGGGGGCACGAGTTATAGTTAGCTCTACTAACTATGACGGCCGAATTTCTCTGGTTTTGTACGAGTAAAATGTCCAACTAACTATAACGTTCCTGAAACCTGTGGTTTTTTCAGTGAATTTCTAAGGTTTTTTAAATGTTAATTTCTAATTATAACGTCCCTCAAACCTATGTTTTTTTCAGTGAATTTCATAGGTTTTTCAAATGCTAATTTCTAACTATAACGTCTGGTTTTTTCAGTGAATTTCAATGGTTTTTTAAACGTATGTATATATATTATATATGTGTGTGTGTGTGTGTGTGTGTGTAGCCAGTCACAGCGTAAACTCCCCTGAGTCGCATGGGAGCTAGACAGCTGACGGGAAAAAAGCACCCTCAGCCAATCAGATTGGCCATTATTTGAAGTTGCAACCCAATGGTCCAAATAGCTACATATTTTGAACCTTGATTTCTCATAAATTATTGAACAGATTTAATGCAGACAACAACAAGCATTGGCAAAGCCAATAGGTCTTGCATGGGCCGCCAGCCTTCCAATTCTTGTTTTCTTTTGTCATAGTTTTGAAAACCCTTATTGTTTAGGAATCTGCTGGGTGTTCAGCAATCTAAAAAGATCATTGACTGATGGCAAAAATGTTTGTGATCTCAAGCAGATTACCATAGTACTCCCAGGCACTGAAGGGAACTACTTTGTTTGTATAGGTGCTCATTGTGAAACTCATAACTCATAGTAAAGTCAGGCAATGGCTGAAATTAGTTGACTCATTGCCTCTTGATGCATGCTTGAGCTGGTTGGAGAAAAATGTGAATGACACAACCACAGACAAATTGACGAAGTGTGGCTGAAAACCTCTGTAAGTAACTATGCCATACACATAATTTTATTAAAATCAAAAGGTCTTGGCCAACACAGTCCAAAACAAACAATCATTCTGACAGCCTTTTGAATTTGAGAAAGAAAGAAAGAAAAAGAGGGAGAAAGAATAACAGAAGCAATGGAAGAAGGAAAGAAACAATAAAGGAAACAAGGAAATACAGAATGCAAGAAACAATTAAGGAAAGAAAGAAAGAAGGCAAGTGAAAAAAAGGAAGGAAAAAAGAGAGAAAGAAGGAAAAAAGCAAGTAAAGAAGCAAAAAAATAATGAAAGAAAGAAGGATAAAAAGGTCAAAGGAAAGAAAGACATTAATAAAGAGGGAGAGAGAAAAAAGAAAGGCGAGAAAGAAGGAACAAAAGCAGGAAAGAAGGAAATCAAGGACAAAAGAAGGGAGGAAAGAAAATAAGAAAAAAAGAAAAGAAGGAAAACTAGGAAGAAAGCAGGAGAGAAAGAAAAGTAAAGAAAATAAGGAAAGGATAGGTAAAGAAAAGAAATGAAGTAAAGAAAGGAAGGAAAAAATAGGAAACAAGAAAAGAAGGAAACAAAAGGAAAGAAAGAAGGAAAATGGAAAAAAGAAAGAAAGCAAGAAACAAAGAAGGAAAGAAGGGAAAGGAAAGAAAGAAGATGAAACAAAGGAAGGAAAGAAAGAAGACAAGAGAGGAAGAAAGCAATAAAAAAGAAGATCAAAGCATGAAGGAAAAAAGGAAAGAAGGAAATACATTAAAAATCATGTTAAGAGTGCTGCACATTAAATATGATAAAGGGTGATTTTCTAAATGGGCAAATTTTATTAAAGATCCTTGGGTGAATCTGAGTCTATAATAAATGTGCTCTGACGATTTGTCCCCTAATGAATTTACATGTATGATATTGAAGCTTTCATTTGTCTACTGCATGCATATTAAAAACTGAATAACTTAACACAGAACTTTCAAATGGATACAATCTGTAATGCTGCGAGATTTTAGCAGTTAGGGGATACTCCAAAAGGAATCTACAACACCATTAGCAGGAGCACACATCAAAAGTGTCCTGCTTTCACATTAGGCTCTACAAACAAAGGGATTATTAAAGAATAAAGTAAACACAAACACATCAGCACAGAAGGGAACTACCTTGTGTGCAGATGTGCTCATTGTGAAAGAGCAAAATGCAGTCACTCAAAGTAAAGTTAATGAGTGGCTGAAGTAGGCTGAGCCATTGCCCAATGCTCTATGCAGTTGTGGGCGGAAGCTAAACGTGAATGACACAACAACAGACCAATGGATGAAGAGAGGTGGCTGAAAACAGGGCCGGCTTTAAGGTAGTGCCACCGGTGCAGCCACACTGGGCTCTGACCTGGAGAGGGGGCACTGAGCTCAGGTGGGGGCGCTATGTTTAGCAATAACTTACAATTTAAAAGCACCTGCTGCAGAGTTCCTTGTGCGTCCAGCTTTCAGGCAGCAATAAAAATGTCAAGATTACTCTTGTGATTAATGTTCCTGCTAGCGAGAGAGATCGAAGTTTTGACTAGTGGCAGTTTTGACTCACCATAAATTAGCGCAGAGGGTTAATATGCCTACTGCAAATAACATGTGTATTTTATGTGGATAGCTGAGTGGATTAGTAAACTCAGCCTTTACCAGCGCTTCAAAACAAATGAAATGTATGTGAGAGAGAGATTATGGAGAGATGAAGGGCACTTCTGCCGGGATGTAGTGAGGGAATCCCAGGAGGAGGTCATGGTAAGGAGGGGCAACAAAAAAGATTGTCGCACCAGGAGCCACCAGCATTAAAGTCGGCCCTAGCTGAAAGCCCCTTTAAGTAAGTATACTGTACATATAATTCTAGTAAAATCAAAAGGTCTTAGCTAATGCCAGACCTATAAAAAAGCATGCTTTCTGGGTAAAGATCCAGCTTACTGCCAAATATGGTGTCCTTCCGCTCAGCAATTTTGGCTGTAGTGTGTTTAAAATTTCATAAGAAAATTGCATGGGAAAATTTAGTTTTTTGTACCCCTCTTTTTCCAAGCCCATGCTTCACAAATTACTCTTAAACTTTAAGGAAAGGAGCTAAGGTGAATGAACTTTTTTGGGAAAGTTTTGGGAAAATTAATCAAACGGCGCAAAGGTTATTAGAAAACAAAAAAAACTATTTTCTGAGGTAACTAGGTCCTAGTCCTAACTACGACTGCATACTGCATCAGAAGAAGTAGAGGAAGAGTGGACAGAGGATTGGTGGAACCACAGTACACCAGTGAGATGCCAACTCCCACCATGGTCCAAGGACGGGCCATGGCTTATCCAGGTGGGTTCATGAGCAGAAGTGAGTGAGTGCCAGGGAAAGTAGTTATAAGTCAATGGAATACTTCAAAGCCCTCAGAGTTTCCTCTGAGGAATTTGGAGTATTCCACTGACTTATTACATGAACATGAGGGAAGAAAGGACAAATTAACTATAACCCCATATCAAAAATAAGGAAACCTGTGGAGAGTAATTTATGGACTATTTTTCTCTTTATTTTACATCACTAATAATATTTACCTGTTGCTTCCTTTGAGAGGGAGAGTGGCTATATGCGGGTGTGAAAGTTGGACCCTGACTACGCTGATGTGTTGTGACTGGGATCCAGCACCTTCTCCACTCCCTATCAATAAAAGTATCACCTATAAAGGAAAGTACACAATTAACTGTGAGGCTGTGAATTATAGTGCTTTTCTGTTTTCTATATTCAAACCTATAATAGGAATTTGAGGAAGAATCAAAACACTTTGTTGTCTGCTGAACTGATGAATAGACTAGGCTTTATTTGACACTTAAAAGTGCGATGTGCTGTGCTAGATGGTGAATTCTCACTGATACCCTGTCTCACAGCGTACTTTTCCTGCACAACATTTGAGTCATTCATTAGAATGCAGGCTGGAGTAGCTAAAAACACTCAGGAGTTACAGGTGCAACATAGGTTCACATTGCCTGCAAGAAAAATGCGTTGAGTTTCAGTACGAACTAATTAATAACCTTCACTTGCATGAGAAAAAGTGCACTTGGGCATAGACAAAGGAAAAGTTAGAAACTAAAATCAGGTAATCGGGAACTATGTGAAACTTTACTTATGTAATGCAAACTTTGACCATCCCAAGTTTACAGTTCAAGAACATAAAACAGTGAAAACCTAGGAATCAATACAAGATCTACATTGGAGGTATACTCACTCCATCATTCTGTTTTGATGATTGTCAGCCTTTCTTATAACATTATATTAGTAATTCTGTGCAGTTGATGAGGAGGGGATAGACTACTACAAATATGAAGATTGATACATTTTAAATTTATAAACCAAAGAACATTTAAGTTTGAACAGTGAGCAAGAGATTGCAGTACATTTATAGGTATACATTTATTTTATGACAGCTTTATTCATTTTGTATAATCTGTTATTGGTTTTAAATGCACAATTTACACTTTATCTTTAATACAGGATCTGTGAAAAAGCCCATCAAGAGTCCACATTGGCAGAATATTAACAACTGATACTAAGATTTAGGTTATGCAATTACATTTAAGATTTTGTGTCTAAATGATTGATATAATAGATACAAGGATCATTACATTTCATTTATCCACAGGCGTTGTATCGCACGTAATGGAAGAAAGAAACCGGATCTATGGTTCTTGTTAACAAAATGCATTGTTTGACAAAATTATGATTCTTTATAATACTTAATAACTTTTTATTACAGTGGATTTGTATTCTGAATTTAAACTATAGAATGTGGACAAATTAAGTCCCTATTTTATGCTCCGAACTTGCACTTTGGTTTTGCATTTCTGTCATTTGCATTGTTTTCAGAAAACATACAATGGACTAATAATATAACGCACTGTAAATTTAATTAATCTTTTTCTCTTCATGCTGCATTCTCAGTATTGTGCTTGTAACCTTTGCACAAAAACGTGAAGAGATTCAGTACGATGAGATTGACCTCACAATGTTAAAAAAAGTGCTCTGAATACATTTGAAATGATGTGTCTTCTTCTATGATGAATACTTAGGACCTGTTTCACCAACTACACTTTGTAGTGCTTTAGTGCATTCTGCAGAACTACCAAACTTACTACAAAATGTAAGTTTTACCTATGCTTAGGTGTGCAGAGTTCTCCACCCTGACTGTGGGGTCTTCACACCCTTAAGTATAGGTTTTAGTGGTAAATGTAGGAGGGACACAAGAGAGTGGGGGGGTAAAGGGGAAAACTTACTCCTAAAGGGGATGGGATTAGGGAGGAGTAAGAGGGGTTTAGGGAAGGCAATGGAGGGGTTTAGGAAGGGACATTACCCACCGACACAAGAGTAAGCCAATTGCTTTACCCTGGGGTGGAGCTATGCAACGTACACTTTTGTAGTAAGTTTGCACACAGAGTTACCGAAAGTAGTAAACTTAGTCCAAAGTGTAAACTTACTTAAATGTGTCAGGTACTTTGGTGAATCAGGCCCCTAGTATAAAAAAAAATTGGAAAATGTTGCACAAAGCTTGAAGAGAGATTAATATGATGAGATTGGAATCACGTTGTCCAGAATGTACTCTGTCAAACCTGTCCTTTTTTCTATAATTTGCACGTTGGCTTTTATACTTTTATTGATGCCTTTGTATAAGCACATAAAAAACGCAGAAAATAATTGTTTATTAACCATGATTGAGACTGCATTGGAGTTTCACTGCTGAGTCAATACCATGAAATAATCAGCATGCAGGTGTGAGATGTTTAAAGTTGCATTTTCTATTCAAGCTCCCTTAGGAAATTATGTTGTCTGCTTTAGCAAAACCCACTGAACAGATTTATACTCAACTTATGATAAAAGTTGAATGTTTGATTCATTGCAAATCTCTCTAGTATTTTTGGAGATGGTAGCTTTTGAAAGTTTTGGGTGGGAATCGAAGAGTTAAAATTTAGCGATATTGTTGCCAGTAAAACTCTCAAGTTAGAAATTCAAGAGTTCTTTCATTTACATTAGAAATGTTCAAGAATATTTTTTTCTGGCACTTTGGAACTCACAAATATGGGAAAAAGCTCACAGAGAGAAGGGGAGGCATGATTACCGGTTCTTAGCACCAGAGAGGGGTAGACATGATCAGAGTGTTGTGGAAAGCTTGCAAGAAATATAGTCGGAAGAATGCACTTACCATAGTATTAATTCAGGTGCTATTTTATATTTGGAAATGGGTACCATTTTAATGAATCTGTGAGTTTCAGCAAAGGCAAACCCATCTGCGCCCGGCCGCGCTAAGACCGCGCCGTGCACCAGAGATGCTGCCTCTTTTCCACCTGACCAGCTGGGACGGATTTGATATACCAGAAAGGTACTCCTAGACCTTCGGTCAGTAAGGGCTCCATGCCATCACACTATGGACCCTGAAATCCTAGTTAAGAAACAGCACCATATATGCACATTATATAGTGCCTTTGTGACGCAGGCGTGTATTGGGGGCATTCCCAGTAATAATGAGGTAACCAGGCCCCCTTCCAAAGAGCAGATAGTGCAGGGTTATCTCATCAACGCAAGATCCCTGGTTAAGAACAAGGTGACCATGATGCTAATCTGGCAGCAGCTGAACTATCGCATCAGCAGCAATAGACACACTGGCGCCAGTGAGCAAGCACTATTCAGCAAGAAGAAAACCCTCTGCTCCCTGGTTCTCTGAGAGACTTAGAAAGATGAGACAGGTGTGCCGTAAACAGGAGAGGCTGTGGCGCACAGACTTAGAACCGTTGGGTAGGGAATTGCACAAACAGTGTTTGAAAGAGTATAAAGCGGCTATTATGGAGGAAAAGGGGCTATTCTATTCAAAGATCACAGAATCAATTAAATCCTCTAGGGATCTTTTTAACATCATCAATTCTCTTACTTTCCCCCAGTCACAGATCCTTCAGAATTTTCTTAGGAGTTCTGTGATAAAATATCCGATTTCTTTCAAACTAAAATCACAGACATTTATTCCTTGCTGGAAGCTTCCAACTCTAATGTGGGGTCGCCTGGTCAGCCTACCCTCCTTCCAAGCGAAGATGCATTTACGGAGGAGACTCCCAGGCTACTCACATTCCCTTGTAGGTCACCAGATGTTACCGATCGGCTTCTAGAAGGAGTCAAATCTGGCTCCCCGTTGGATCCCTGCCCCCTTAAGGAGCTAAAAATTGGTTGTGAGATCATTATTCCTCACCTTACTGCTGTTCTGAATGTAGCCATCTCAGAGGGACAGTATCCTACCTTGCGGAAGACTGCAGTGGTTAAGCCACATTTGAAGAAGCCTTCTTTGGACCCTACGGAATTAAAACATTATCGTCCGATCTCATTACTACCTGTCCCAGCTAAGATCCTGGAAACTTATTTAAACTCTCACCTCAGTGCCTACCTAAAGGATCACCAATTACGCGATGGTTCACAACATGGGTTTAGAAGCCATCACAGCACGGAAACAACACTGACTGCCGTATTTAACAATATCCGTACTCAAGTGGACGCAGGGCACACCACTTTGCTTGTTCTACTTGACCTCACCGCAGCTTTTGATAGCCTATCTCCTCTGAGGCTGGTTGAATGCCTCAGAGAGATAGGGATCGGGGGCTCGGCCCTGGGGCTTCTTGCCTCCTTTCTCAGTGATCAGGCACAGACAGTGAAATTCGGCCAGTTCTACTCGGCCTCTAACTCCCTATCGTGTGGTGTTCCTCAGGGCTCCTCCCTGAGCCCAACACTTTTTAATATCTATGATGCCCCACTGGCTAAGGTTGTGAGATCCTTTGGGTTGGAGGTGTTGTCTTATGCAGACGGCACCCAAATAATAGTGTCCATCACTCACAGTATCAGGGATTCTGCCCTTAATTTTAGGAATTGTATTCAGGCAGTCTCCTCCTGGATGGTGGAAAACTTCATGAAATTGCACGGTGAGAAGACTGAGGTCCTGATCTTCAACAGTAAACTGGATATTTGGTCCAGTGATTGGTGGCCGGACACGCTTGGCGTCTGTCCCTTCCCTGTATCACATGGGAAAAATCTAGGGTCATAGTGGACAATTCATTCTCCCTGAGCCTGCAGGTCAGCAGGACAGTGTCCACCTGTTTTGGGATTATCAGGATCCTCCGAAAAATTTCCCATTTTCTCTCTTATGACACGCAAGCAGGCTGTTATTGCCTTGGTAATGTCCAGATTGGACTATTGTAATGCCCTTTATTTTGGCATTAATTAAGGCCTGGTGCAACGTCTGCAGTTGGTGCAGAATGCTTCTGCCAGGCTGGTGATGAGCCTACCGAAATACCATTCAGTCTCAGCCTCTATTATGACGCTGCACTGGCTTCCTCTGGACCGTAGGATCCTTTTCAAAACACTGTGCCTAACTCATAATGCCTATTATGGCTCAGGCCCTGATGGTATTAAGGCAATTTTCCATCGTTATGCTCCCACCAGTCAGCTCCAGTCCGCAGATAAAAAACTGTTAACAGTACGGACGTTTAAAAAGGCAAAATGGGGCGGTAGAGCCTTCTCTACTGCTGCTGCTAAGTTGTGGAACTCCCTCCCGGAAGAGCTCTCTGGTCAGGTGTCACATCCTCTCTTCTATAAAGCCTTGAAGACCTGGCATTTTTACAGATTTCAGTTTGAGCATGCCATCTTGTCTGCACATTCAGTTCCGCAATAGCACCTTGACGCCCTTGGGCAAAGTTTAGCACTCTATAAGTTCAAAATTCATTCATTCATTCAATGCACAAATTTTGTAACTTGCAAGTTTCCACAAACAGACGAGATCTATTGGCTTTGCCAATGCTTGTTTTCACGTGCCATTAGCAAAGGGGTGTGCTGAGTATGGCAGAGTCATAAGTTATGGTTTGCATTGTGTTTCTTATAAGCAGAATATTTGTAGGTCATATATCCAGTCCAGTTTTATGTAATCTTCTCCTTTATTAATCTTTCTGCACTGACGTGTTTTTTTACCTTCATGAAAGTTATGCCTGTACTTTTAAAGGCATTGAAACACCAGATCTCTCTAATGTAACATTACAGGACACCCAAAATGTCTAAGAAAAGCCTAGTTAAATCATGCCAGGGAATAAACATGGGTCAGCATCACCACCTGCACCCACCTTCACAAATTAAGCACTGGACTCTCTTCCACTAGCTCTCGTATACAGCAAGACGGTGCCACTAAATCATGGATGCCTGTTCAGATCCTAAGCTTCAAAACGAAAAGGGCTTTCCCTGCCTGCATATCCTGAAGATATTGGTGTGTGCTGCACCCACATCCCGCCTGAGACTTCTGTAAAATCCCTTATAGTGTTTGAATACATCTGAGCAGTTGTGTTGTCTTTGCTCTGTCGTCTTTTGTCTTCCCTGGAAGAAGTTACTTTATGGTAAATTTTGTTTGGTTTGTAGGTAAGAATAGATACAGTATATAGTGTCTAGGTGCCTTTCATAAGCCAGGGGTTCAGTTACTATTCTGATGTTTTCTTTCAGTTCCTGCCATTTGTACAGTGTAAGCTGATCAGCATCTGCAGGGCATTCAGTTGCATTCTTGTAGCCCATCTTTTGTGTGAACTGTAATTAAACCAGTCAGCCTTAGATAGTTGATCATAGCAGCAATGACATATCCATGAGAAGGGACCGGGAAGGTGAACCGATGCCTTTGATGTCATTAGAGGAGCAACAATGTACTCATCAAAAGTCTAAGCCAGGCCTTTTAATTTAAAACAAAATATATAAATGCTTGCAAAACATGGACACACTCCAAAGGTTTAATGTAACCATCATTGCTCTCACAAGTAATTGACTAGAAGTGAAGTCATTTCGGGAAAAGATAGGAAACTCGGAAGTGCATCTCGTTCAAATCTTTTAAACCTATCTCTTTATTGCAATTAAAATAGGATACATATATGAGAAGTAAACCAGGTGTGCATAACCCACAGATAAAAGTTTTTTTTATAACATTAACATATTGAAAGAGATCAGCTGAGAGGGTTTGCCACTTTGCATCAAAGAACGCAGATCATCTTCGCTTATGTAAAAAGAATGTGATTACTTCAGGGAAAGAAAAAACGTACGCCCTCATTACGATGAAGGTCAGACGAGTGTACGACCGACATTGTTTTGTGATTGGGACGCTTGACAAGTAGACGGCAGTCCCAACCTCCAAATTATGATCCGACTGCCATGTAGGCAGTCGGAAACATGCCTTTTTTTAGGTCTCGGCTAGCGTGGCTGCGCACATGCGCAGCTCGCTCGGCGAGATTTAATGTTTTTGAGTAGCTTCAGTAAAGGGCTTCAAGCCCCGCCCCTCTTTTCCATTGGCTGGCGTCACAGTTTATGATAAACGGTGGCCAGCCATTGGAAAAGAGCTTTCCATGTTGCCTCCCTTTGGCTTTTTCAGACGGCCCACTTGGACGGGCTCGCCTGCTTTCCGTGGGTCGCAAAAGGTTTCTTATCTTTATGGGGCCATGTGTTCAAACACATGGCCCCATAAAGACAAGCTCCGGAGCGATCCTCTTTCGTTTCTTTCGTTTTCGTGATGCGCTTGTTTATGATGGGGGGGTGGGGGGGAAGAGCATGGAGAGAGCCACACAGCCTCTTAAAAAGTAGCAGCAGCTCACAGTAGAAATGTTGTCTTCTGAGGAAAGTGGTTTGAGTGTGTGTTTTTTGCTGACGTGTGGGGACTGCTGCCTAAAGTAACAAAGGCTTCCCTTTTGCCAGCTTGGGGATGGAGTCAGCGGAAATGTAGTATCCTGGGGCTGTCGGCTTGTGATTGGGCCGTCGGTGATGGAAGTCTTGCTGTCTTCCTGCCCGAGGCAGCCTCACTAGCTCGGCTCGTGCTTCAGGAGGAGGGTGGTGACAGCCTGCCAACGGAGCCGACTCTGCAGGCTCCTTAGTCGACGCGGTTGTGCCGGATAATTTCCCGACTGGGAAAATGATATTGGCTCCTCTGTCAACTAGGATTCTTATGGGATAAATTGCTTATTTGGAGATACCTTTTTTCTGTTGTTTTTCCTCTCGCCAAGGCTTTCTGCCTGGGTGTCTGTGAAAGGTACCAGATGCCGCAGCAGGAAGGGAACCGTCGTCATGGCCCCGGTACAGCAGCGTGGACCTGTGAACCTTCCTTCCGGTTTGGGACATGCTAGTACCGCCTGATGGAATTCAACTGTGTAAACATTTGTCGGACACGAATGAGCTTTCTTTGCTGCCAGGGATCTTCGAATGAGTAACTTCTCTCTCTTTTTTGTGGACCACATGAAGTTCTCCAAATCAAACAGCGTGTTCTCGTTAAGGTGGGATTGTGATAAAATAAGCAGAGTGGTGATTTTCAGTACTTCGTTGTGTGTGTGTGTTTTTTTAACCTAATTTGTGGTGGTTGTGTATATTATACGAGGCACTGTGTCATCGCTGTAAATTACTTACACGCAATGGCGTTGCCTAGCTGAGTCATCGCTCACGGAGTCTGGTGTCCTTTAGTCCTCACGCATGTTAGGATTGCCGGAAGAGATGGGGAAAGACTTTGACATTCTTTAGTGTGGACCTTGAATCAATATCAGTCTAGCGCTCAGATGGGAGAGATTAATTCCGTATTTGTAAAGCGCGAACTACTCACCCATATGGGTTTCAAGGCGCTGGGGGCCGTTGTGGAAATTAAGTAAGCTATGAGATTCACGTTGTACCGTGGCTACTGAGGTTGTGCGGAATGATCACTCTGCCTTTATGGTCAAGTTAGCTGGTATGTTTGGAATAAACACCGAATCCGCCAGAGCATGATAGTCCGTAGTGAGAGTTGAGAGTAAAGTCACTAGGGCTGACTTGCGGACTTGGAGGCCTGGAATTTGATTCTCGCTAAGACCCATTTTAACCTTCTACCCGCAGAC
The DNA here is from genome assembly GCF_964204655.1 of Triturus cristatus. Taxonomy (NCBI): domain Eukaryota; kingdom Metazoa; phylum Chordata; class Amphibia; order Caudata; family Salamandridae; genus Triturus; species Triturus cristatus. Next base: position 272,830,590 of record NC_140581.1, read on the forward strand.
TTCTGCTAACACTAGCTTGTTGCTGGATACTGTAGCTGCTTGTACCTGTTTATAGCCTGTTCCCTTTCCGTCCTCCTCGATCTCCCCCTGATATCCGGAAAGCTGACCTGTAACGTCTCAGAGGAGCTTGATGTAGCAGATACACTGCCCCGCCTTGCCCAGAGCAGACCCTGGGGTGTGCAGTTATGGTCATCACCCATCCCTACTTCTGGCCTGACTACTGACTCTTTGTTGGACCACCATGGTCCAGCTTCTGTTTAACTGCCACACCTGATACACGATTACTTTGTTTGAGTCCAGAATAACTTTAGATCTGGAAGTGAACGCCACAGATCGGATCACTGCGCATGCGGACGAGTTGGGCTCCGCAGAGCCACTCAAACGTTTCCTGAGAGATGAAAGTAGCCAGCTGGTGTTTGAAATCCCAGGCAGAGCCGGACGGTAATGGTATTCCATAGCACGGGCTCAGCTGTAAGGAATTTGTCATTGCTGCTGAAAGCCAGCTGCGCCCTTGGAATCTGAACACCAGGGCATCCCTCAGACGTCATCTTTGTCCTTGAGCCGCTTGAGGGTGTAATTGTGTCCGGGACACAAGTCGAGTAAACCACCATCACCACACCTAGTGTGAATATCACCCACTTCACTGGAAGGTAGTTCATGATTATCAGACCGTTTTTATTGATTTATTTTAGGTTTTGTGACGCATTGGGTAGTCTGATTCATTCATTAAGTACTCTTCCATGGCATAGCACACTATATGTTGAAAAGAGCGCCTTTAGGCTCCGTCTAGGCACTGCATATGGCAAAACCTGGTTAATAAAGACTAATCAACACAATGCAAATTAACAGTAAGCGTGTCGACGCTACAAAGATAAGACCAGTCCATCCCTCATTTACTTGCACATTTCAGAAATAAGCTTTGAAAATGATCGAGTAGCTTGCATCATGTCACTACTGCCATTAATCAATCTTGGTTTGTTTTGATTGCATCCACCGACTGGTGCAGTTAGTGAAGGAATTATTTGAATAACATTATTTTTATTTGTCGTTTAAATTCCTCTAGATTGCAGTCTTGCCCTGTCGGGCTATGAATTGCATTTCCGGTATTCATTAAATAGCACAAAAGTCCCACCGTGGGTGTGTCTGGCCGTTGACCAGTGGCACATGAAGGAACAGTCGATATTGTAATGCACTGACAATGACAGCCCATGCTTCTCTGCAAGATTTTGCTGTTTTTGAGAGGCTAATATATAACCCAGCTGTAGTTCAACCGCATAAGCCGAATTCTAAAACATTTTTGCTCTCCTAAGGGTTACTTAGTTGAACAGGAAAAGGGATTTATTGCAATCTTGAATTGACAAACCATGGTGACTACTAGAACATTTAGAAAGGCTTGGAAAGTCATAACTTTGTGGGCATTAAGAAATATTTCCAGTGGCCTTTTCTGATGCATTTACATTCCCAAATTTACCCCAAAAATGGGTATGAGAAAGTGCATAAATAAATTGAAGAAGTTCCAAAACATGCCAATTTTTCTGGTAGTACGTGTGCCTGAGAGTTCGACCCATTAAAATCTTTTACTGATGGGGGTGGCAGCGTGAATTAGTTGAAAATGGTTATAAACGGTTATAAATGTTAATTTTCTTCTGAACAGAGGAGGTCACAAAATATGGCTTGCCCAAAGCCCCCAAAATCTTTAAAATAGCATTGCAGGCCAGGAATGAAAAGCTCATCCAATACTCGGTATTCCTATATTTTGGAAGCAAAATTTGCAATTCTCTGAACAAAAAGAATGTACCAGGACAGAATGGCTTCCTGCCCTGACTTGGGACAGCGTGGAACCTCTGTAAATCCATGACACACTGCAGAGAGGAAGAATTGAGCCACTTACGTAAACTAAAGACAAAAAACATTTTCACTTGGCAGATAAACAAGCATTGAAAATGCAACAGGTCTCGCCTTTGATTAAGTTAAAGCCATTTGCTTTGCTAATGGTATTGTACAGCAAAGCAAATGGCTTTAATTTAATAAAAGGCGAGACCTATTGCATTTTTAATGCATGGCATTAAGGTTTGTGCTGCAGCCTAGAAAAGGGCTGCAGCACAAGCCTTGATGCAAAAAGACATGTTTGGAAACATTCCTGCACCGTGGGCCAGGCACCATGTGTTGTCTGGCAGAAAGTGCATGGATGTTTCGGGGGCACCATTGGTGCCCCCCGGGCTCCATAGCTGAGGCCCAGTGAGGATGGGGACCCTGCTAGGTACCCCCAAAGTCCCTTTCCAACAGCCTTTCTATTGCAGTCAGACCGCCATGGAAAGGCTGTCGGAAAGGGACATTGTAATCCCTATTGCGGTACCTCAGCAGGCACCGCCCCTATTGTAGGGTATTACGCTCCAACCAATGGTTCAACAGGATCAAGGAGCACAAGCCTCAATGCAAAAAGGCATGTTTGGAAACATTCCTGCATTGTGTGCCAGGCACCATGTGGTGTCTGGCACAGAGTGCATGGATGTTTTGGGGAGGGGGGAACAGGTGCCCCCCAGTCCCCATAGCGGAGACCCAGGGATGATGGGGGCCCTGCTGGGTGCCCCCAAAGTGCCTTTCAACAGCCTTTCTATGGCGGTCAGACTGCCATCGAAAGGCTGTTGGAATGGGACATTGTAATCCCTACAGCGGTGCCTCAGCAGGCACTGCCCCAATTGTAGGGTATTAGGCTCCGTCTGACGGTACGACGGGCTACTTGATCCCGTCGGAAGCATCAGTTGGTCCCTCTGCCCGCTGCTTTTGACCTCCTACATCATAATGCAGTGATCAGACCGCGGCACCAGATGCTGGACGGACCGCCACCGACAGGCCACCAGTGGCGGTCTGTCTGACATCGCAATCGGGCCCTTAGATACCTCCTAAGGTGCATATTTTTATACTTGCTTTCAGTGTAATACACAAGATGTGCCAAAACATTTAGATAGTTCTACACAAGTGAAAACAATAAACGTACTGACGCAAAAACAGTATTGCCTTTACACTGATTTCCGGAATGTTTTTTTTTTACCTGCTCCTGTATCTTGTTTTTATGACAGTGCAAGAAAGCTTCATGACCCAAAATGAGGGACATATTTACAAGCTCCTATCACCACAGGAATATCACTTTTTTGACGATCTTGTGGTTATATAGGCTTTGCCTTATTTACAAGGCAGCGTTAAGCCACTTAACGTGGCAAAAGCTGTCTTGTAAATACTGCACCCTTTCATTATATACTTAAAGTGAAAGCAGAGGGCAATTGGTGTTTTGCTGTGGGCGTTCCATCGCAACACCCATTGATTTTGGGACTGCCCCATATTTACAAGGGTGGCGTAAATATGGGACAGTGCCAAAATTAAGACCAAACAAAACCTTGTCTTAACATGGCGCAACAAGGAAAATGCTTTATTTCTCCTCGTTTTTCTGTTTTTGTGTGCTGCCTTGTGCAGCACACATAGAAACAGCAAAATGCCATGCATGATTCCATGAGAAGGGACACCTTCCTGCACATAAACAATCATCTTTAAAATGATGAGTTGCAACTTCTATGTGTGCTGCACAAAGCAGCACGGATTGAAGTTACAAATTGACATTTAAGATTGTTTATGTGCAGGAAGGGGCATCTTCTTGCACATATACAATCATTCCCACAACGCAGGCACCCTTGCTCTAAGGTGAAAGGGTGTCTGCGTTGGCGCTAGGCAGCTGTAATAGCATCAGCGCAGGGGGAAACGCAGGGCTGCACCGTATTGTTGTAAATACGGTGCAGCCCTGCATTTCAAAGTTTCAGAGTGCAGCGTTAAGCCAAGAAGGCTCACACCGCACTCTGCCAGTTCCCTTGTAAATATGCCCCTGAGAGTACAGACAGGGTTTGCGTTGCTAGGTTTTATTTTGTGGTTACTGAGGTGTCACTGCCAGTTTAACCTGACAGATCTCTGATCCCCTGTTCAAAGAAGGAGAAGCCCTTAGGCTTCACTCATCAGGTAGGTACGGTAGGAGGAACCTGTTATTGATCTGCTGTGTCAGTTCCAGTAAGTTTTCTTCTAACCTGATCAAGGTGCTGTCTGTTTTCCATATATTGTCACCTAACAGCTGAGGGTGGCTTTCATTGTCTGAGGCTTAGTCGTTCTTGGATAAGTTTACAGACAGCATCTCCTTAAGGATTTTTTGCCTTTACGCTTTTCTCTCCAACCACACCCGTTCCCAGGCGTGACCTGACTGAGGGGCGACTATGCAATCAATGTAGCAAGCATTGCTTGTTGTCCCTGGAACCCCAGGAATCAGATATTGCTACCGGCTCAGTAATGGGGTAGATCGAAAAGATTGAAAAGTTGGGTCTGAATGCAGATTTAGAAAATAAAATAAAGATCACACATGGATCGCACACAATAAATAGAATATCCAGTCTGTTTAATCACTTTGAAAAAGTAATATGGCTTTTATTGTTAGCTGGATTCAATGGTCTATTATAAATGCCAAAGTTTTACAGTGAAAATGTTTCAAATGTATGGTTGGAGGAAATCATGTAATTGTTTTCTCTGAAAATTGTGGGAAATTCCATGGGAATTTTCTGAAATTACACTTTCATAGTGAAACAGGTAATACTGGCGAAAGATAGCAGCTCGCTCCAGAGCCTGTTACACCCCCCCCCCCCCCGCCCCCCCTTGCCCCCCCTCCCCCTGTGCAGGTGCTCCCCTTGCAGAGGTTCTCCCTCATAAGTGAAATGTGGAGAGAGTGAAGATCTACTTCCCAATGCACCCCATTTTATTTGTTTGGGCGGTGGCACTCCAGTCTCATGTAAGCTGGTTCTTTGAAAGTGTGTTCTTACAACCACGCTCACAGCAACTGTTCCTTAGTAATTCTTCAGAAGATTGGAGGCAGATTCCTCTTCTTTAGGTCTGCATTACCTTGATAGGGCAGCTGTTGCCAGACCTTTTGTGATCAAAAACAGCTTTCAAGAGTACTACAGAGTGGGACTGTGGCTCCACCCAGATCTGAGTAAAGCTTTTGATTTGTCAAAAGTTGTGTTCTTCCTCGGAGAGAGAACTTAGCCTCCAAACAATTGTGATTATTGGTGCATCCTACTGCTTGGGCCAGGCTCTTTATCAAGCAAAGCTAATGTGTCTGACCTTAAAGTCACAAACCTGCCACTGTATTGGATGCTGCTTGCCCTTGAAGGTCACACAAATACCACTGTGATGGTATTAAACCACATATCCTAGGTAATTAGATCACTATGCAATTTGTTCTTCTTTGGTTGCCATGTGTGAAAGTTTATACACAATACAGCAGTGGTTTGTTAGATCTGGCTTACTACAGAAAGACCTTATGTGATCAATAAAACATAACTTTCAGATTACTTCTGAGAGAGTGGCTTATGCTCCATCTACAGCTGCGTTTGACTGGAGCAAAGTTGTGTGCTTCCCCTAAAAAAAGTACTCAGAGTGCTTAAACATATGTTAACATTAATCCATTTAATGGTGGATTGTTATTATTCTGTATAAAGCCTGCGGATAAGGAATTTCTTACATAGAATCTCAGAGATTACTGTATTAGGGAAGGGTTTTGGTGTTGGTTAGGCCCTGTGACAGACTATGCATTTAAAAGATGTGCTCTGTGAGATTCCTTGCTAGGCCCTTTAAGGAGAGATAGTAGTTTGCTTAGTCATCTGTATTTTGTATGGCTTTGTAATTTTAAGATTGTGTGCCTAATGCTTGCCTTGCGGGGAGGCGTACATTTAAAACTATAAGCAAGAGTTTGTTACATCATAGGTCTGTTCTGTTTCTTATGCAACATGACAAAGGCAGTAGGTGTGGCTTATTTATTGTGAACAACATTTGTTAAAGTCAGTAGGCCTTTAGTCACGTTGTTATCACATTGTCACAGGCTGTAAACTAGTATTTTATTCCATGTACTCTCACAGATTATTGTAGTGGACAAGGGTTTTTGTGTTGGCCAAACTCTGACAAATCCTGGCGTTTTTCAGTGTGATGCGTCTTGTTAGGTCCTATTGGGAGGTTTTATATATTCTACATTTATAATTTTATAACTATGCATGATGGTTGCCAGTGTACGTGCACTTGAATAAGCACTTGTTGGTTATGGTGTCAAAGCAATGATAGAGGTTATAGGCCTTATAGGTTCATTAAGAAAAGTTCTGCCAGATTCAATAGGTTTGATAGGTTTATTATGGAACATTATGACATGCATGTGACTTATTCATTGTGACAAGCAAGTGTTGACGGTAGCAGGTTTTTAAGGATGGGTTGTTATTACACTAAAGCCTGCAGGCAGGTGTTTTATTACATGGAATCTCCCAGATTACTGTAGAAGGCAAGAGTTTTAGCGTTGGAGACTCAACCAAGCAAACCGTGGGGATAGAAGGTGCACTATGATAATCCATATTAGGCTGTTTTAGGAGGCATTTTATATTGTTTTGACAATTGTAATTTTGCACATATATATGAGTTTGTGTGAGTGTTTTATTGTGCTGTGTTAGAGGGTGGAGAGTGAATGCAAGAATGAGTCAGTAGATGAATGCATGTATGCATGAGTGCAAAGATGAGTGACAGAGAAGGTGTATGATGATTTATTGATTAACTTAACACATCAATGAGACAAAGGGCACTTTCATTAGTTAGCTAGGCCTGTTGGTATTACCAATGCTTGTCTCAAGTGTAAGCAACAGCAGACATTTTATATAGGGTAATGTGCCCTTTCATTGGTATACAGGGGTGTACCCATGTCCTCAGTGTCTGACTGCATCAATCAATCAATCAATCAATCAATCAGGGTTTGCAAAGTGTGGCTACTCACCCGTGAGGGTCTCAAGGCGCTGTCGGGAGGAGGCGCAGTGTATCAGACCAAGTACTGAGTTCATCCAAAAAGACAGGTCTTGAGGTCCTTCCTGAATTGCGTTAGCGATGGAGATTTCCTGAGGTGGATGGGCAGCGTGTTCCATATCTTGGAGGCGACAGAGGAAAAGGACATTCCTCCGGTTCAGTTTTTGCAGTTCGCGGCCAGTAGCCAGGGAAGGCGGAGCGGAGGTGTCTGTTGGGTATGTGGAATGTGAGGCGGTGATTCAGGTATTGTGAAGGGCCTTGTATGCATGGGTGTGAAGTTTGAAGGTTATACTTCTGTCAACTAGGAGCTAGTGGAGGTGTTGATTGATGTAGCTGCACTGGGGGATGTTGAGGATTAGTCTTGCTGCGGCATTCTGGACATTCTGGAGTCTTCGGAGGAGTTTCTGGGTGACACCAGCATAGAGTGCGTTGCCATAGTCGAGGCTGCTGCTGATGAGGACATGGATGACTGTCTTCCTGGATTCGGTTTGGATCCATCTGAAGGTCTTTTGAAGCAAGCCGAGTGTGTTGAAGCAATCCGAGGAGACAGTGTTTATCTGGCGGTCCACTGTAAGCGAGGAGTCCAGTACGATGAGGAGGTTTCATGCGTGGTTCTTGTGGGTAGGGGGACTTCCTTGAGTAGATTTATCATTTTTTCAAACAACGCAAAGCAGCAAGACACCTTGCCGCTCTGCATGAAAGGGAGAGGACAGGAATGCATAATATCTATCAAGATATGGCACATTCCTGTCCTCCCCGTGCACTGGCACAACCAATGCAGCCTAGCGCCAATATAGGCACCACGGCACTGTGGTGCAAGGGTACGTGCATTACAGGTAGGATTGTTCTTGTGCAGGAAGACATAGCTTCCAGCACAAAAACAATCCTTAAAGGCAATTATCTGTTTCTAAGTGTACTGCAAATTGCAGCACACTTAAAAAGAGGAAACAACGAGGAGAAATAGACATATTTCTCTTCATTGCATCTTTGGTGGGAAGGGGTACAGTTCTGGTGCATTTGCATGTCCACCACTGTTGTTAAATCTAGGAATGCATCAGAATGCATGGGTGGATGTATGGGAACACCCATGCTCCACCATTGTAACGCTTCCACCACGTAGTGTAAAACAAGCCAGCAACTTGCCCTGCCTGGAGTTACACCAGATTTACCAAGGGTGGCCTTGCTGACTTGGTTAATCTGATTCTAGGTTTTGTGTCGCCCTACTTTGCCTTGCATGGAACAAAGGCGATGCAAAACAATAATAAATCTGCCCCCTGGTATCCTGACTTTTATTTTAGCCCAGACATCATGCTAATCTATCATAGGCACAGAGGCCTAGGTCTGGTCCTGACTATGCGTGGAACAGGACCAGTCCTGTAACTGGAAGGGGCGCACCAAGGGTGCACTAATAGTTGACATTAAGCTACTGTCCTTGTCCTGGATGGCAGTGTGCTGAGTTTCCTGAATCTATAATGTGGCAAGACTTTTTAACTATGTTAGTGAAAAAGACTATACTACTGATCGCTATTCTGTAAAGTTCCGCTATCGGATGGAACCTAAAACCTTGCACTCACATCCTGTGTGCATGTCGAGTGCGCGTGCATCTGCAGTGACCATTGACATAGGTGGGAGGAGGTGTGTGTCTGTTACTGATTCCAGTGGAATCCAATTTGGATGCCCCTGGTTATAGCATAGCACAAGATGAATAAATTAATAAATTAATGAATGAAAGAACTTATAGAGTGCAGGACTCACCCCCAAAGGGGTATCACCACGCTGCAAGATGGGGGATGAGGATAGCTTCCTCAGGCAGTGGAAGTGTATTACCTGTATTTATGTGGCTAGAGCATGGAATTCCAGATACTGGAGCCAGGAGATGGGTACGGAGCAACCTTCAGCAACTGCACGAAGACTTTGTTAGTAAGGAGCTGATGATTATGTTTTTCCTGTGCACTGCCATTTGGTTCATGGGAGATATGAAAGGTGGGCTGGCAGGCTCTGTTGTTCAAGGTAAAGCAGCTTCTAGGACAGTTGAAAGCAAAAAAAGGAGGAGGGACTAGGAGCTGATAATGTTCCAGTACCTGGGATCCGGAGGCAATAATGTCACAATAAGGAAGGTACTGTTAGAAGGAGAAGAAGACAGAATTGTGGATGAGACACAAGGTGGGGATCCCAAGAATTAGTTCATGGTGCCCTCACATATCCCTAGAAATGTATCATCATTGGGCATGCTCCTCATAGGGCTGGTGCTGCAATGGTTTACTTTTACCTTGCCATATGATGAGAAGTATATGTGTGAGAGTGTCTTAGATGTGTGTGGTAGAGTGATTGTGTAAGCATGAGTGAAGGATAATTAAAACTGGCTAAGAGATACATAGCCAACATTCCCAGGGACATCACAGAGCTGGATGAGTAAACACTATTACAGACCCATCCCTCAAATTGGTCTTCTGAAGTCATCCCAAAAGGACACCTCTATCACCCCACATTGAAAAATCAATGCTGGGAGGGAGGGATGGTGCTGCTGTATCCACCTTAAGGACTATCAAGAACATTTTTGTGCTTAAGACGCAGGGCTTAGCCTACCAGAGATGTGAGCCACAGAGTGTCAGGAAGCGAAGGCAGTGATGGGTGATTCCAGAGGTAAAGCAATACTTAGCCAGGAGACAAAGCAAGGTAAATACCAGGCCACTCATGGCATAACTGTGGTCACACTACTACAGAGGACAGGAGACAGCTGTAAGAAGAGAAAAGGAGAGAGAGACAGGAGATAGACAAGAACAAGTTTTGATCAAAGTAAATGATGTACTGGTACATGACAAGAGGTCTCTAAGAAGTTTAAGAAAGCCCTTTAGAATTGACACCAGCAGATTGCTCTAAACAACTAATACTTCGGGCCTGCTATTAGAGAGACTGTTATACTCAGTGCAAGGTGCACCAAGACTGAAAACACAAGACAGGTAAGAGTCCAAAGGACCTGTGTGCAACAACAGAAGTCTTTCCCTTACTAGAGCAGAACGGAGACCAAGACAGAGGTCACATTGTAAATGGATATGGACTGCAACAGACAGTGGACAGAGTTTGGAATGGGATAGAAAATCAGAGTGGAAAGAATAACTGGAACACAAGGCAGACAGCAAAGAGACAGGAAGAAAACCAAAATAAGGAGTTAAGAAAAGGGCTACTGAAACTAAGAACAGGAATACTGGGCTAAAGAGCAGGCTGTACCCAACAGACACTGGGGCAAGTTGTCCTAGTGGTACAGGGAAACTGAATTAGGATTCAGAATGAGGATTTCAAGAATGTACTCACAAGGCGGAGCCTAGCTGTGCGGCAGAATACTTTAAGCCGGGAGCGAGACCGCAGTTACGGTGTCTACGCTGCCTTTCTCCCTCAGCCCCGTCTTCAGATCAGCCAAGGCACGGGGCGAGGGTGCAACGGCTGATACCAGTGCAGTGGGGGCACAGGAGACCGGGAGCAGGCTGAGTAAACACTGGGCCCCTGGGACTCCCTTACAATAGAGCCAAGTGGCAAAAGAGATTGGATACATGATGGCAGCGGCTCGGCAGATGATGCGGGACACCAACCGTCCACTCAAGGACCGAAGAGAGCCGAGAGAGCGATTGCAACAGATCCATGCACCCTGGCGGACGCATAGAGTAGCAGTGGAGGCAACGAATCCCAGCGTGGTCTAAAGATCAGCATAATCAAGTAAGCGACATACCCCACACCTTTCCTGGTTGCACGGTACAAAGGTGAATCGAGTGACTGTGGGGGTCTATTGAGAGTGCCCTGGGACTACTGGCTGACCTGTGGCCACTGGCTACCTGTCCACGGGAAGCAGCTATAGTGACACCAGCAATCAACCACAGACTATGCCTGGGGAAACCCGACAGGCCGAGTGGAGTTGGTAACTTCACAGTCAGGCGGCAGCTACTACCCAGGGGGACTAGAGATACAAAGAAGGTGGGCACTTCCCATCCCCGTGTTGGACATAATGGCTGGTGTCAAGGGTCAAAAGGGAACCCTCCAGACCAAAATGTATAAATATGCAATGCAAAAAATTCCAAATGTTGATACATCATGCAAAGGGGATACCTTGACCACGCCGGGCTCAGAGGGCGGAGATCCCACCTTAAAGGACATTATGGAGGCAATCAGTGGAGTCCACATCTCACTGGAGAATAGAATGGACTCCATCACGATAGAGGTAACACTCATTAGGGCGGACTAACAGAAAATGGGCAATAAACTTAAAACAGTGGAGGGGATCACAGCAGACCTTCAGACAGAAACAAAGACGATGAAACAGCAAATTAAAGAACTGTGAGCCACCACTCAGGACCTGGAAATCAAATTGGACGATTATGAAGGCAGATCTCGCCGTAATAACGTCAGAATTCTGGGGGTTCCCAAGCGGCCCGAAGGGCCCTCAGCCAACCTCTTTGTGGAGGATCTAATCACAAATCACCTACAACCAAAGGGCCTTTCTAATTTATTTTCTGTCAAGAAAGCCCACAGTGTTCCGGGAGGAAGGCCTAGACCCGGGGCCCCCCCAGACACCTGCTAGCCAGATTGTTTAACTTCTGGGACCGGGACATTGTGTTACAGACGGCCGGTAGTGCACCACCAGTTACATATGAGAGCAGCTGAATCACCTTTTGTTCCTGATTTCACTATTAAGGTACAGAAACAAATGTGTTCCTTCATGGAGATCAAGAAAGTTCTACGAGATAAGGGCATAAAATACTCCATGTTATTTCCAGCAAAGCTGTGTATTGAGGTAGAAGGGAAGACACGTTTGTTTTATACTCCAGTTGCAGCACAGGAATGGCTAGACAAATGGAGAACAGTTGGTGGGAGCATTCCCAGACCACGAAGTGAGAGACCTAACAGAAAACCGGCAGAATATGGAAACCAGGGAGCACATGGTGCTAAGAACAGTGAATCTGACTGACGAGATGGCTAGGGTGCCACTACAGACCACTAGCTGCTCTACTCTTGTCATCGTGGTGTTGGAGGAGAACAGAACTAACGGAGCACTTATTAACCAGCCGAAGCTAGTATTGAGACTATATCCTTTCTGTATAATATAAATATATAAAAGTTACAATAGAATTTCTGAGGGTGGGGGGCCACCAGGTGTCGTTCCAGGTATCAGGGTTTGGGCCCATGATGAGTTCTTCCGTCTTGTTGGTGTTTAGTTTTAGGCAGCTGCTTTTCATCCATTTGGCGACGGCTTCCATGCCTCCTCGAAAGTTGTGTCTGGCGGTGTTGGGTTCTTTGGATAGGGAGAGGATGAGTTGGGTGTCGTCTGCGTATGACACAATGTTGAGTCCATAGGTTTTGGCTATGGGGCCGAGCGGAGCCATGTAGACGTTGAAGAGCGTCGGGCTGAGGGAGGACCTCTGAGGGACTCTGCAGGTGGTTGGTGTGCGGTCCAAGAGGAAAGGGGGGAGTCTGACCTGCTGATTTCTGCCGGAGAGGCAGGAGCTGATCCAGTTGAGGGCCTTGTCCTGGATCCCTGCGTCGTGAAGTCTGCATATTAGGGTGCGGTGGGAGACTGTGTCGAACGCTGCTGAGAGGTTGAGGAGGATGAGGGCTACTGTTTCTCCTTTGTCCAGTAGGGTGTGGACGTCGTCTGTTGCGGCGAGGAGGGCGGTTTCCGTACTGTGGTTTTTCCTAAAGCCGGATTGGGAGGGGTCGAGGATGGTGTGCTCTTCGATGAATGTGGCGAGTTGGCTGTTGATGGCTTTCTCGATAACTTTCGCAGGGAACGGGAGCAGGGAGATGGGTCTGTAGTTTTTGAGGTCGGTGGGGTCAGCTGAGGGTTTCTTCAGGAGGGGGTTTACCTCGGCGTGTTTCCAGTTGTCGGGAACGAGGCGGTCACCAGGGAGCGGTTGATGGTGTGTCGGCGGCTCTGTTGAAGATGTGGTGGGGCAGGGGTCCGTTGGGGCCCCGGAGTGGATTGACTTCATCGTCTTCAGTGTGTCTTTGGTGGTGAGGGCTGTCCAGTTGTCAATCGTTGGCTTCAGAGTGTCACCAGTGGTTGGTGGGGGTTCCGTGTGTTGGTTGTCTTCGTCGAAGTTGTCATAGATGCTCTTGATTTTGTGGTGAAAGAAGGAGCTGAGTTTGTCGCAGAGGTCTTGTGAGGGAGGGATGTCAGTAGACTCGCTGGTGGGTTGGGTAAATTCCATGATGATGTTGAAGAGTTCTTTGCTGTTGTGTGCGTGTGTGGAGACTCTGTCTTCAATCGCTTTTTTCCGAGTTTTTCTGGTGAGTTGGTGGTGGGGGTTGGTAGCGGCTCTGAAGTTGTTTTGAGTTTCTGTGGATTTGGTGTTCCTCCAGGCCTTTCCGTGGCGGCGGCAGGTGCGTCTGGACACTCGAAGTTCGGTGGTGAACCATCTGGCTTTCTTGGTGTGGGTGTTGTTGTTTTTCTTGAGGGGGGCTATGGTGTGGGCGCTGTCGGAGATCCATCTGTGCAGGGTTTGGGCTGCTGTGTTGGGGCAGTTGTTTTCCGCGATGGTTGGGGTGGAGTTGCTGAGTGAAGAGCTAAGCTGATCGTAGGTGAGTCTGGTCCAGTTTCTTCATGGGAGCAGGTGCTGGTGTCTGTGGATGATGGGTGTTCTGAAGGTGAAGTGGACACATCAGTGGTCAGTCCATGGGAGTTCGGTGGTGTGGCTGAAGCTGATGGAGTTTCCTGTTGTGAAGAGGGGGTCGAGGGTGTGTCCTGCTGAGTGCGTGAGTTCGGTCACGATTTGGCGGAGTCCAATGTTGTGGAGGTTGTCTAGGAGGGATGTGGTGTTGGGGTCCAGTTGGTTGTCGATGTGGAAGTTGAGGTCTCCCAGCAGGGTGTAGTTGGTGGATGTGATGGCATGCGTCGAGATGATGTCTGTGATGGAGTTGAACTGTCCGCGGGGTCCAGGCGGTCGGTAGATGGTGGTTCCTCGGAAGGTGGTGGTGGGGTTGGTCTGTATCTTGAAGTGTAGATGTTCCATCATGTCTGTGGGCTCGACGGGGAGTGTGCTCAGGCGGAGGGTGGATTTGTGGACAATGGCGATCCCCCTCCCGGGCGGGTGTGGTGGTCCTTTCTGGAGATCTTGTACCCTTGGGCAATGACGATGGCGATGTCCGGTCCCGAGGTGGTGTTGGTCCATGTTTCGGTAAAGATCGCTAAGTCCAGGATGGTGCTGTCAATGAGGTCCCAGATTTCGGTGGCGTGTTTGTGGAGGGATCGGACGTTGAGGAGGATGCATTGCAGGGTCTTCAGTTTGGTTGTGTTCTTGCGGTCGGGTTGTGCTGGGTCCGTGTTCCTGGCGGTGCTGTAGCTTTGACGGCGTTACAGCAAACAAACGATGGACGGAATGCTGACAATGCAAACATTCTCCCCCAGACAAAAGATCTGGGTTAAATCCATCGTTCTTTTGCCCACTGGCCCACCCCAGTTTGGACCCAGCCATATGCAAATAAGTCTTGACCCTGTGCCCCATGGGAACAGTCCAGACCAAACTGCCAGGCCAGGTCCTCCCTGGACCGGAAACAAGCATCCTGGGACCGGTTTCAGGTTATGTCACCCTTCTTCAGCCAGGCTAGCTTGAATCCACTGGCTCAGTGAGCAAGAGACCCACGTCTGGGCATACCCATCCCACATAGGGCAAAAAGTGTTACAGCAAACAAACGATGGATGGAATGCTGACAATGCAAACATTATACCCCAGTCAAAAGATCTGGGTTAAATCCATTGTTCTTTTGCCCACTACCCCACCCCAGTTTGGACCCAGCCATATGCAAATAAGTCTTGACCCTGTGCCCCATGGGAACAGTCCAGACTGAACTGCCAGGCCAGGTCCTCCCTGGACCGGAAACATGCATCCTGGGACCGGTTTCAGGTTATGTCACCCTTGTTCAGCCAGGCTAGCTTGAATCCAGTGGCGCAGTGAGCAAGGGACCCACGTCTGGGCATACCCATCCCACTTAGGGCGAAAAGTGTTACAGCAAACAAACGATTGAAGGGATGCTGACAATGCAAACATTCTCCCCCAGTCAAAAGATCTGGATTAAATCCATCGTTCTTTTGCCCAACACCCCACCCCAGTTTGGTCCCAGCCATATGCAAATAAGTCTTGAAACTGTGCCCCATGGGAACAGTCCAGACCGAACTGCCAGGGCAGGTCCTCCCTGGACCGGAAACAAGCATCCTGGAACCGGTTTCAGGGTATGTCACCCATCTTCAGCCAGGCAAGCGTGAATCCAGTGGCGCAGTGAGCAAGGAACCCACGTCTGGGCATACCCATCCCACTTAGGGCGAAAAGTGTTACAGCAAACAAACGATTGAAGGAATGCTGACAATGCAAACATTCTCCCCCAGTCAAAAGATCTGGGTTAAATCCATCGTTCTTTTGCCCACTACCCCACCCCAGTTTGGACCCAGCGATATGCAAATAAGTCTTGACCCTGTGCCCCATGGGAGCAGTGCAGACCGAACTGCCAGGCCAGGTCCTCCCTGGACCGGAAACAAGCATCCTGGGACCGGTTTCAGGGTATGTCACCCTTCTTCAGCCAGGCTAGCTTGAATCCAGTGGCGCAGTGAGCAAGGGACCCACGTCTGGGCATACCAATGCCACTTAGGGCAAAAAGTGTTACAGCAAACAAACGATGGACGGAATGCTGACAATGCAAACATTCTCCCCCAGTCAAACGATCTGGGTTAAATCCATAGTTCTTTTGCCCACTACCCCACCCCAGTTTGGACCCAGCCATATGCAAATAAGTCTTGACCCTGTGCCCCATGGGAACAATCCAGACCGAACTGCCAGGCCAGGTCCTCCCTGGACTGGAAACAATCATACTGGGACCGGTTTCAGGGTATGTCACCCTTCTTCAGCCAGGCAAGCTTGAATCCAATGGCGGAGTGAGCAAGGGACCCACGTCTGGGCATACCCATCCCACATAGGGCAAAAAGTGTTACAGCAAACAAACGATGGACGGAATGCTGACAATGCAAACATTCTCCCCCAGTCAAAAGATCTGGGTTAAATCCATTGTTCTTTTGCCCACTACCCCACCCCAGTTTGGACCCAGCCATATGCAAATAAGTCTTGACCCAGTGCCCCACGGGAACAGTCCAAACCGAACTGCCAGGCCAGGACCTCCCTGGTAGGTTTGACGGCAGCAGTGGCAGCTGAAGGGTCTGTGGGTGTCGGCCAGCGAAGCAGTTGTTGTTGCGACCTGGATTGAGTGTGTGGAGAGCTGTTGGGTCGTAGTGCTGGCAGTGTGGAGGTCCAGGGTTCCTGGTGCTGGTCGCGGTCGGGTCGCGAACGGGCGCAGACGGGCTTGCCTTTGGCGCGCCAGCGGTGCGCCCGCTAAGCGCTACCTCCGTAGATAGGGGAGGGTGCGGGACTAGAGGTGGGAAGGCGGGAGCGGTGCTGAGTTGGGGGGAGGGGCCGCAGGGGCAGTAGCTGCGGGAAACGGGCGGAGTCAAGAAAGAAGTGAAATTAAAATAAAATAAATTAAGGCGGGCGGAAAATAGATTTAAAATAAGTCACAGCAGAGGCAGAAGGAGCATGCAGCAGCGGTCTAGGGAGAGAGCACTTCTGCTGTCCTTAGCGCGGGAAGGGGCCGCTGCGCGAACCCTACTCCAGTAGGTGCTCTGGTCTAAGGCTATGCGGCGTGGAAGGCGGAGCTGCTGGGAAGAGTGTTGGCCTTGACCGAGGTCGAGGTTTCACACGCGTTCCCCCGCAGCGGCCGCCATAAGTAGGAGGTGGGCGGGATTAGAGGCGTGAGCGGGGCTGAGTTGGGGGAGGGGCCGCAGGGGCAGCAGCGGCGGGAAACTGGCGGAGTCAAGAAAGAAGTGAAATTAAAATAAAATTAATTAAGGCAGCGGCGGAAAATAGATTTAAAATAGGTTACAGCAGGGGCAGAAGGAGCACGCAGCAGCAGTCTGGGGAGGGAGCACTTCTGCTGTCCTCAGCGTGGGAGGGGGTCGTGGCGCGAACCATACTCAGGGAAGGCGCTCTGGTCTCAGCCTATGCGGTGTAGAAGGCGGAGCTGCTGGTGAGTGTTGGCCTTGACCGAGATTGAGGTTTCACACGCGCTCCCCTGCAGCGGCCGCCATAAGTAGGGGAGGGGGTCGGAACTAGAGGTGGGGAGGCGGGAGTGGGGCTGAGTCATGGGGAGGGGCCGCAGGGGCAGCAGCGGTGGGAAACCAGCGGAGTCAAGAAAGAAGTGAAAGTGAAATAAAATAAATGGGGAGGCTAGGAAAGCAACCATTCGGGGCTTTGCCAAAGGCCGACTCAAGCTCACCCGTATGCAGCAGGATTCCCACCTCACATATTTGGAGGCGCAGTCCGCCCACCTTGAGACGCTACCTGCGGCAGATAGATCTGCTGCCCAGGACCGGAGACTTGCGTTCTTGCGGGATGAAATCCGACAAACCTCTCTGGAAGCTGCCAAATTGCTTTGGCGGTCTTCTGTGGACCGAGTATACGGCTAGGAAGATAAGAATGGGAAGCTCCTCCACCGCCTTGCTACCTACCCTATGGCCAACCGTATAATTCCAGAGGTAGCTGATGCGAGTGGTGAGATCCACTGCGCCCCGAATCCGGTGGCCGAATGTTTTGCCGCCTACTATGCCTGCCTTTATTCGGCGCAGACGCCTTGTCTTCCGCTTCATGAGCTCCTCCGGCGGGAACAGTTCCCCCTCCCACATCTTCGTGAATCTGAGGCGGAGGCACTAGACCTTCTGATCACCCCCGAAGAGGTGTCAGACGCCATATCACGCATGGCGACTGGTAAGACGCCAGGACCGGATGGGCTCCCCCAGGAATTTTATGCGTCATACCGAGACACCCTAGTCTCATCTCTAGTGGCGATGTATCACGAAGCGGTGGAGTATGGCTCTTTTTGCCCAGAGAGGGACCTGGCCACCATCGTAGTGATCCCGAAGTCCCAACCCCCCTCGAGATGCTGCTCGGACTACCGGTCCATTTCTCTTATAAACACTGAGCTCAAGATCTTTGCCTCTGTTCTGGCCAGCCGCATCAGACCGCACCTGGCCACCCTGGTTCACCCAGATCAATGCGGCTTCATGCCTCGCCGAGGGACTAGACATTGTCTTCGACGCCTACATCTTGCCTTGGCAAACCGGCACCTGCTGTGCCCCTATTTGTCGCTCCTTCTGGTGGACTTTGAGAAGGCGTTTGATTCGGTCGATTGGGGCTATTTAGAGGCAGTGTTGGAACAGATGGGCTTCGGAATTCCTTTCCTCAACTTGGTGAGGACGCTGTATTATCGGCACCGGGCGCAGGTCCTTGTCAATGGGACTCTATCTCGTCCCTTCGCTATCAGGCGAGGTACGCGGCAGGGATGACCCTCTCGCCGATCCTGTTCGCTTTAGCGATGGAGCCCCTGGCCTGCCTTATTCGATTTGATTACTCCCTCACTGGCTGGCGGTGGCCTGGCTTTGTGGAGGATAAGATCGCGCTCTATGCAGACAATGTGCTGCTGTTCCTAGCGGACCCGGCCCAATCGGGGCCCCGATGCCTTCGGGCTCTGGATCTCTTTGAGCAGACCTCTGGCCTCCGGTTAAACCCGGCCAAATCTGTCTTGGTCCCCCTTCATTTGTCCCGTGAGTGCTTTGATTGGCAGTCGACGATCCCCCTTCGACGGCATTCCTTCAAGTATTTGGGGATCTGGGTGGCCCTTCTCCCTGATATTGCGTGGTCCCTCAATGTCACCCCTCTGGTCAAGCGGGTTCGCGCTGACCTCCTTAGGTGGCGTACTTTACCCCTAAACCCTATGGGCAGGATAGCCCTATTTAAAATGATGATTTTGCCTCGCTTTTTATTTATGGTTCAAAATACGCACCTTTCGTTCGCTAGGTCCTGGTTCCGAGAGATGGACGGGCTGGCTACTAAGTTCTTGTGGGGGGGGTCAGAGGCCCAGGTTGGCCCTGGCCCAATGCCGCGTCCCGCCCTTTGATGGTGATCTTGGGATGGCGAACTTCTACCTCTATTACTTGGCGACCCGGCTTAGTGTGGTTCACGATTGGCTCAACGGCGGCTTGTCCGACCCGGCGTACCGCCTGGAACTACACACCCTTGGACTTGCCACTATCCAGGGGATGCTATACGGAGACGTTGTCCCCCAAGCTCTCCCCGATGTCACGCCTGGAGTGCTCCTGGCCTGGTGGACCTCCCTGCGTCATACCCGCTGGTCGGGTAAGCTGACCCGGTATACTCCCTTGTGGTACAGCACCTGGCTCCGGGAGGTCGCCTCTCTTTCCAGATTTCGGCCCTGGGATCTTATCAGGATTTCCTTGCTAGGCGATGTCTGGAGCGGTACCCACTTACACTTCTTTCAGGATCTGCAGGCCAGACATTCCCTCCATTCGTCGCAGTTTTTCCGATACTTGCAGCTGCACCATGCCCTCCGCTCTTATATCTCTGACGGCACTGCGCTCCCCGAATATAGTCCCCCTGAGGCTCAAGTCATGACAGGCAATCTGGGTCAGGGAGGGATATCCCGTATTTAACGTATCGCTCACTCACTAACAACACTCCCAACTCTTTCTCCCAGCTCCGAGACAAGTGGGAGGGGTGGATGGGGACTCTGGATGACGCTGACTGGAGGGATGCCCTGATGGCCCCTAAAATAATTGCGGTCTCGGCAAGGCTGCGGCTAGTTCAAGTATACTTCTTACATGCTGCCTACCGCGCGGGGCTTCGACCCGATGCCCTCTGCCCCCGCTGTTCCCACTCCCAGGCTGATTTTTACCATATGGTGTGGCTTTGTCCTACGATACAGGGGTATTGGGTGTCAGTAGCGGGAGAACTCTCAGAGGTCTTGGGCTGGGAGGTTTCCATTGGCCCTACACATGTTCTCCTGGGTATCACAGAGGGGCTGGACGGCACCAGGGCTGAGAAACTCTTCCTTAATACAGCGCTAGTAGTAGCTAAGAGAGACATTGCAGCTCACTGGCTGAACAAAACTGCACCCACGTTGGCGCGCTGGCGTAGGAGGGTCGACTGGTGTGCCACACAGGAACGGCCTCTCTATGTGGCCAGGGGCTGACCTAGGAAGTTCCGCCGTATCTGGGGCAAGTGGGTCGGAGTCATAGAAGACTGATTTGGACTGAGATGATCTCTAGTTTGGAAGTGGACTTATTGATATTGGCTGTCGGTGCATCAAATTCTCTATGTCAATGTGATGGGCTTGTATCTTGGTCTTGTTTTCTAAAGGGTATTTCTACATGGTGCTGTGATCTTTGTTGCAATCAAAAGGCAATAAAATTGGTTATCAAAAAAATAAATAAAATAAAATGAAGGCAGCAGCGGAAAATAGATTTAAAATAAGTTACAGCAGGGGCAGAAGGAGCACGCCGCAGCGGTCTGGGGAGGGAGCACTTTTGCGGGAGGGGGCCGCGTCGCAAACTCTACTCCAGGGAGGCACTCTGGTCTCTGGCTATGCAACGTGGAAGGCGGAGCTGCTGGGGAGTGTTGGCCTTGACCGAGGTCGAGGTTTCACACGTGCTACCCCGCAGCGGCCACCATAAGTAGGGGAGGGGGCGGGACTAAAGGTGGGGAGGCGGGAGTGGGCTGAGTCGGGGGGAGAAGCCGCAGGGGCAGCAGCGGCGGGAAACCAGCAAAGTCAAGAAAGAAGTGAAATTAAAATAAAATAAATTGAGGTAGCTGCGGAAAATAGATTTAAAATAAGTTACAGCAGGGGCAGAAGGAGCATGCAGCAGCGGTCTGGGGAGGGAGCTCTTCGGCTGTCCTCAGCGCAGGAGGGGGCCGCGGCGCAAACCCTACTCCAGGGAGGCCCTCTGGTCTCAGGCTATGCGGCATGGAAGGCGGAGCTGCTGGGGAGAGTGTTGGCCTCACAGTGACTCTAAATCCAGGATGATTGCAGCTAGATGTATGTATCACTTCCACACAGACATCCACTCAATTAGAAGAATGATGCAGGGCTTCAGCTCTCCTTGCCAAAGCTGACCACAGGATTTAGAGGATGAGCAGGTGGAACATCCTTTTTGTTTACCTGAGCAAAGCGACAATGCACGTGGCCAAAGTCTTGTCTTCCTCAAACTACAAGGTGACCTGTATGAAGTGACTTGATTCAGTGGTTTAAAAATAAAAATAAAAGTCCTTTCCTAAGGGATTTGATGACCTGAATTAACCTGTTTACAAAGGCCTGTGCTGAGAGGGCAGAGGACAAGCAGCACAAAGACAATAAAGAGAGTCCAGCAAAGTCTATATCTGATTCAAGAGCATTCCATGATCTTGCAACTACATGCATACATAGCGACCCACAATCAGTCATGCCATAACAGCTCATATTCAACCAGACACAACACACACATGCCTCTCACAATTAGAGGAATGTGAGAATCCCCAGTCATGAAAGCTTACTTAGATATACCAGGAAGAGCCAATATGCAGTCTTGCCAACATGAGACTAACTAAAAAAGGACTCTCCTCCAGGTTTCCATGCATTAGGAATAGGTCTAAATAAATACTTAAGATCTACTATAGGTTTCTACCAAGAATGTTATGTGGACAGCAGTGTAGGACTAAGTGTAACAACTGCCTTGCTACACTAACAAAGATGATGGACTAATGGATTAAGGATGAAGAACCATTGGACGCATTTGATCACACGGCGGCCATCTTGTAGTGGTATTTGTTCCTACTGGAGTCTTTCTGCTTTTCTTATCCCACAAATTTTATAAATCACCTTAATACCTGCTCACTCTAGGGGATATACCTACTCGTATTCATCTTATTCATGATGCGCTCAATTTAGCTAATCATTCCCTCACTCATTGGCGTACAAAGAATAGGATATTAGTATCTCGCCCACACAACATAATGAAAGGTACATATTAACATCCTGGATCTCATATTCAGCTTCATTCTTTAGCTGAGTCATTTTAGCTGGAACAAAATCACTGTACTCCTCACCTGACCCAACCTGCATACAACAATAAATATTTCAACTTCATTAGGGTACAAATCATCTTGTTCTATAAGCTGTTTTTTCTCCAGGTTACAACGCTCATTAGAACAGCTTCCTACCCTTTCGCTACGCACACTCCAGCTGAGAGACCTAGTCTGTCCTTCCGCCCTTTTTCCTTCTTTCCCTCCAGACTTTTCCTCCCTTTCCCATCTAATTCCTACCGAGAGGGCTTACCTCGTTGTTAGACGTGGATCCACTGATATTAAATGACACCATACTGGACAATTAGGAAGATTTGCAGGTAAAATTATATAATACGCAAATCTAACAAAAAAGGCTTTAAGAACTTTAAACATAGACTCCTCAAAGCCCATCCAGAGACACTCATTTCTGAAATATATTTCTGTTTGAATAAAGGTATTGTTATAACTTACCTCATCCTCTCTATAAATCGACGAGCACGGTGGAAGAAAGCTTTTCTTTCTCTGCTCATGATCTCCTCATTTAGGAAAACTCCTCATGGCTTAAGACTTTCGGTGGTCCCCTCTGGGGTATTCAGAGCAGAAGCAGCATCTCCATTTACAATAATAGGATGATCCTCATCGAATCCTCGGATCGTAATCTTGAATTATTTGAGGAAATATTACCCCACATCAAAAAAGCAGATGCCCACCAATCTGGTGTGCAATATGAACTCACCCACATCTGCGATTGGGTCCAAGCCCACGTATATCAATCATGTCACTAAACCTCAACCACATCCTACAAACAGAGCAGTAACTCCGGAGTCAGATAGCCACGGAATGCATTATCTCACACAGACCTCGAACCCCCTCCATACCTCTTCCATCGACACGTCCTACGCCTGAACCCACTATCACACTCAACAGGCCCCTAGCACCCCCTCTTACCCTGATCTCTAGTTCTCTCCTCCCACTTCTAAGTTATCCTTCCCCTCAGTGCCAATTCCCTCTAAACCAGAACCCTCTGCCCAACAGTATTACACTATCATAGACAACAATATCCCTGAGCATCCTTCCCCCTATTACATGACCTGATATCCTACTCCCACAACTCACTAGTTTCCACACTTTTTTTTTTTTAAATATATTTTTATTAAACCTTTGTGACAGACATACAGAAATTCCGGATTCATAATATTGATTTGTTACTCTCATCAGGGTACAGTATACCGAGGGTGATACAATAGTTACATTAAGAAGTCACGTCTCTGTCCACATTCCTGCACATTTCTAATTCCACCACTGGAGATACACATATTTCACCTCTATAGACATTCCATTTGGTCCATTTTCTATCTCACTTTTTCAGGCACCCTCGAGTTTTAAACACCTCCTTCTCTGCAATCATGCATCTGTCCAGTTCCTTTAACTATATCAATGTGGAAGGCGGTGCCACTCCGCCCCATCCCCTTGCCAGTTCCCTCTTTACCAGTGTGTACCCCAGCTGTTGTTCGATTTCAGTTAGGTCAGTGGCTGCCCAGATGTTCAACAAGCCCAATTGTGGTGTCAGATCTACCATCTTACCCAGTGCAGACTGTATATGATTCGTGACTCTCTCCCAGAAGCGATGTACCAGTGGGCACTCCCATAGTGCGTGATAAAAGGTAGCCGGCTGCCAGCAGCCCTTCAAACAGAGGTCATCCTGTTGTGTGCCTATTTTTGCGAGGATTATCCCCGTCATATAAGACCGATGTAAAACCTTGAGTTGTATCAGTCTAAATCTAAGCGTGATAACCGCCTCCCTAGGTGACATGAGGGCCGAACTCCAATCCTCCTCGTCTATCGGTCCCAGGTCTCTTTCCCACTGCTCCTTGAGCTTGCCAAAACTATCTGGTAAGTTATTACTAAGTTTCTTATAGGTTAAGGATATGGCTTTAGACTGCAGTGGCACATCTAACAAACGGTCTTCCAGAGGTGATGAGTCCGGAATGTCGTCATGGTTCGGAAAAGCTGCCTTTAGGGCATGTCTTATAAATCCTTTGGAGGTCTTCAAATTTAAGTATCGCACCTTTTTTAACTAAATCTTTCACCACTGAGATTCCTATCATATCCCATCTATCAAACCCTGGTTGATAGCACAGCATGCCCAATTTTTTACCGCGGTGAGGGTGTTAGCCCAATCTAGTCACCAGTTCGCCTGACGCCAAATCTGTATCGTGAGTAGTGTTGGACCGATGTATCTCCTTCCTCTATTGCGGGAGTACAGGGCACCCAGGTAACCTGAGCGGTCAGTCTGGTACCTATCCGAGGCGTAGGCCGGGTCAGTCGGTGGGAAATATATCCAATGATTCACAGTCACCAACTGTGAGGCCCAGTAGTACAGTCCGAGGTCTGGCAATGCTATCCCTCCGTCATACCACCCTTGCGTTAGTTTCTTCAATGCCACTCTGGGAGCCCTGCCATCCCATAGCAGCATCCGTACCTCCCACTCCACTGCTGCAAAGTAAGTATCCGGGATTCGGTGTGGGCAGTTCTGAAGAATATACAAAAATCGCGGGAGCGCCAGCATTTTGAAAAGAGCAGCACGGGCCACCAGAGACAAAGGCAATGACCTCCAATGCTTCACGTCTGCTCGCAGCCTGGCCAACGGAGTTGCTAAATTACGACTATGAAAAAGAGTTGGGTCTGGTGTAACAAAGACTCCTAGATATTTAAATCCTTCTTCAGCGACTTCTAGTTTGCAATCTCTAGGGAACCCTTCTATACGTGTGTCTGTCGCTTCCATAACCAACAAAAGAATTGTTACATAACAAGATAATACAGCTACAATTTAAGTCATCGCAAAAACACCCCCCCCCCCCTTCCTCCCAATCCCCCACCCTCCCTGCCCCCCTGCCCTTGGATTTAGAACTACCCACTCCCAAACATGGCAGAGTGCCTCTCTCCCTCCCTGAAATACTGAAAAAACTCGGGCGTATGCAGTCCCCATCCCCGCTTTTATCATGTTACCTTTGCCTATTGCTGTCCATCCTGAGTTCATTTCAGCTACAGTCCCGATTTGACCCATCCCACAAGGACTCGTATTGGGTAAGCAGGCCTCCTCCTCTCCACCCATCTGCCCCATGCATATTATAGTCTAAGGAGCCTTGTCTCGTCCCTTCTTACTTGCCCTCCAGTGGTCTGCTGGCTATCTTAATGTTCGTCAGGGTCTATGCCGGCTCCGTTGTCGTGTCCCCTCGATGTGCCGAATCACCACCTGAAGCCTCCGCCGAAGCACCTCTCTGCTGTCTGGGCTTGCCACCTCGATCTCCTCTCTGGCTCCCACTCTTCGCCATCCCTCCATCCAGTCCCAGGCTTCCTCCGGTGATGCAAAGAACCATACTTTACCATCTGATTCCACTCTTAGCTTCGCCAGGAATAACATTGCATATTTTATTTCACGATTGCAAAGCTCTTTTTTCACTGCTTGAAAACTGCGACGCTGTGCCTGAACTTTAGCCGTGAAGTCCGGGAAGAATGTAATTTCGCTATTGTCAATTTTTAACGGGGGCTTGGACCTCGCCGTCTGAAGTATGATGTCTCTGTCCCGGTAATTAAAGACCCGGGCTATGAGGGGCCTCGGGGGGCCCCAGGTTTCGGCCTACCCCCTGGTACTCTATGAGCTCTCTCGATCGAGAAGTATTTGGACAAGGTCATGGGCTGTAGGTGTGTAGTTATTAAGTCCTCCACATATAGATCGGCAGCTGGCCCCTCAGATCTTTCCGGAACCCCCAAAATACGTATGTTGTTGCGACGTGCACGTCCTTCATAGTCATCCAGCTGCTGTACCATTCGCTCCTGCTGTTTCTGCAAACCCTCCACCTGAGTTTGAAGCTGGGAGGTATCCGTTTGTAGTGCAGTGGTGACAATTTTGAGTTCCTTCACCCTCTCGTCCATTTTGCGGAAGTCTGACCTAATGAGGGACACTTCACCCGTGACCGTGTCCAGCGAGGTACGCACCCCATTGATAGCCGCCATCATGTCATGCAGCGTCGGCTCTGATCCCTGCTTGGGGGTAGTCTGTGTCTCGTCCTTCTCCATTTGGCGTGCCACACTGTCTTCTCCTGCTTTATTCCAGGCGAATTTGGCCAGTTTATTCTGGGCGTTAGCCTTAGGTCCTCTGCCTGTTGCCATGAGTGTATTATTCTTTTTCGGGGATCTCTGAGAAGGTCTGGGACTATCCTGGGTATTTCCCGCCGCCTGTCCAGTGAGCACAGTTATATCACTGTAGGCCTGTCGGGGTTCCCTCAGGACTGCCTCTCCGATGTTTCCCGTATTGGGCCTTGTTTTAACCAGGGGCTCTCGGTGGGCGCAGCCTCCACTCACCAAGCGAAGGCCCAGGGGTTCCTCTGCTGCTGTCCGTTACGGCCGCTTCTCTGGCGCGACAAGTTGCATGCGTTCGTCACTGCTCTCACCACTTTGAGTGCACCTGCCGCCAATCTGGATAAGGACAGGTCCCCCTATCCTTTGAGGAGCAATGTTGCCTCCGATAAGGGCAGGGGGGCAAAGTGAAAACACCACCAAGTGTTGATACAGGCGCTGTTACTTATGACGGGCTGATTGTCTCACCTTTGTTTCCCCCGGCACTCCCTAGGCTGTCAGTGCCTTGTGCGTGTGGCAGGAGTCCTAGCAGCCACTATCAGCGTTGACTGTCTTCAGTGCACCGCCTTTTTGTTATCTTGCCCCTTCAGAGGTGAGTGCCCGCTGGGGTATTCGCTGCAGACGCCCCACCTTGCGTTGCCGCCTCTGCTCACAGCTTCTGTCGCTGCAGCGGTTCACCCTAGCAGGAGAGTGTCAGGTGCGTATGTTCTTGGAGTGCCGCCACCGGGGCCCCCGCCGCGGCAGTAGCGCCCCTCCCCCACTTGCGACCTACCCTGTGTCTCATCTCCCGGGCCCCCCGCAGGACAGTAGGCAGCTCTAATCCTTATGCGCCAGAAATCGGGGCCACAACCACAGGCTGCCGCTTCAGCAGCGTCACGGCCTCCGAGTAAACGGTTCACACCAGGCCCTTCGAGTTGCGAGCGGCCGCCCGGACCCTTCGAGATGCGAGCAGCGGCAGCTCTATTAGTCAGCAGGCCTTGTTTCTTCGCCGCTGCGCTGGCCCCGCCAACGAGACACACTTCTCCTCCCCTCCAGCGTCTGGACCCAAAAGGACGCACTTCACTGCGGGCCCGCTAGGCCCCAAGCCGGGACCTCAATTAGCAGCCATCTCCGGTGGGCTCTCGGCCGCGCCGCAGTTACGCCACCGCCTCCGCCTTGTGAGCACCGACCTGTATCCACGGCAGGTATGCCAGCTGCCGCTTCGGTTCAGGAGAGTCTGCAACGGTCTCAGCAGTGACGGGTTAAATCATCGCCTCCCGGGTTCCGTCCGGAGGTCACGGCGCCGCCAATTTCACCTCCCACCGTCCGCCTCCAGACAGTCCCGGTTTGCACCTCCGCAGCGGGGTCAAGTCTTTCAAGTGTTGCCGCCGTGGAGCGCAGGGCTTGTAAGCATCAAATAACTCACTTTTCAGGCATTATGGGCACAGGATTATACCAGGATAGACTGCGGGGATGCGGAGCTCCTCTAGCTAGCCGCCATTTGCTTCGGCCGCTAGCCACGCCCCCCACTAGTTTCCACACTTGATGAGATTACACAAAATTGACACCACCTAAAGTAAGATTTACAAACCCTTACATACATCGCCATCAAATCTAATAACAAAAGCGGGCCTTCTAGGAACCTGAATTCAATTAATCACAAGCTCAACCTACTCTCTAAACATCTCTCTGGGCCTCATATACACCTCCCAACAAGCCTGATCTCACCCTCTTCAAAATCTCTGCTCCTGAGATGGAGAACTCTACCCTATCCCAATGTACACTCCAGGTCCTGTAGAATATCACAGTCTGATACTCTATCTGTTGATGATATACATTCCCTCCTCTTATCATAGAACTCTTCTCACGCTGTGGCCATAGATAATCAGGGTCAAATCCAACCCATCCTAGCCAACCCTCACAGAGAATTCAAACCGAACTATAGAGTGATAAACAAGCGCAACCTTTAGCAAATTCCCCTCACTCAGCCTGCCCCAACCATCGCTAATTCCCATCTGAAATGTATACTCCTCAACTGCAGATCGGCTGCAAGACATGCGGTGGACCTTGTGGACCTTGTGGACCTTATAGTTGCATAGGACCTGGACCTCCTAATCCTAACCGAAACCTGGCTATACACTTCCTTTGCACCTATCTTTGACATACTTGTCCCTACTTGTTATGACACTACTAGACTAGGTAGAGCCAGCCGACCAGTTGGAGGCATTGCATGCATTCACTGTAACTGCTTTTCAGTCAGTCTCATGCCCCTGTCCTATTATCTTTGTATCAATATCACCTGCAACAACAGATCTATATGTAAACTACACATGATATACCATCCGCCTGATGATAACCTCTCATGTTACAACAAATTACGGATATCTTCACAATAAAAAACTGATCTCCACAGTAACCAAATCTTCATTAGAGACTTCAATCTCCAATGGAATGATTTGAAGGACCCGGTAGTTAACAGCCATAAATCCTTTCTTGCAGACCTCAACCTGACACAAATATGTGACAGCCCCACTAATAACAAGGGAGAGACCCTAGATCTTATGATTGCGAAGTCTAATGCTATCTGCCTGGAATCTATCCTCCCTTGTGATTGGTCTGACCCCTATCGCATCACATTCCTGAGCTCCGAACCCCAGAGAATAAACACAGCTTTAATTAAAAAAACAAAGATATGGAACGGGAGCATGAGAAATATCAACATTAATGAATTGACATCACTTAGCAATAACATCCTACCACCTCCTAAAGACATGTCAGATGTTCAAGATCTTACAAACCCCTACACTAGCTCCAAGAAGTCTATTCTAGACCCAATAGCACCCCAGGAACTAAAAAGATTATCCACTAAAGTCTCTAAACCATGGTACTATGGTAACCACAATTCCAAAAAACGCAAATTGAGACTAGCTGAACAAAGATGAAGGTCCTCACCTTCCCTTGACCACCTCAAACACTTGAGGTCTCTGAGGAATACATATTACAAAAGCATCAGAAACTCGAAAGCAAATTTCTTCAGAAACCAACTTGACCAAGCTAGAAATCGGCCCAAAAACCTATTTGAGCTAATTAAACTTCAATTGTATGGCCCACCCACTCTTCCCTAGCTGGCTCTAATCCACTTCCTAATTGCGAAGACGTTGCCTTCTTCTTCCTTGAGAAGGTTTATCACATCAGAGCTGACTTGCCGAATGCACTGGGGCCTGTGCCTCTTTTACATCACCACCTCCATGACTGTGGTACCATGTGGTTGTCCTGGACACATCCTCAAAAAATAGCGCTACATGGAACTCTTTCAAAACCTTTAAGGAACTCAACATTTTCACAATTCTATCAGAATTGAAACCAGTATACCACTTTAATGACCCTCTTCCCCCCAACTTCTTCAATGAGCTCAAAGTGTTGATACTCCCACTTTAGACCAAGATTGTAAACGCCTCCCTACTTCAAGGCACAATCCCTGATTGCCTTAAATCAGGGCAATCGATACGGTTAAGCATGATTATCTACAAGATAAATTGGAACGCAGGATGTCAATTTCAGGTAACGTCCTAGAATGATTCACCTTGTTTCTAATTAACAGAACACAAAAATTCAAGGAATACCAGTCCCTAAGTCTGCTCCAGTCACATTAGGTGTTCCTCAGGTCTCCTCCCTCTCACGACTCTCCTTAACTTGTGCATGGAACAACTAGCAGAAATGCTAAGTTCATCAAACATCCATTATCACATGTACGCCGATGAGATCCAACTCTACCTGACAGTCTCCTCCCTCTAAAGACATTAGACCCCTCAACACAACTCTACTAAACACACAAAGTTGGCCAACTTGCAACCACCTCACAATTAGCACACTTAAAACTGAATTCCTCCTAATCGCCCCACCCAATCAGTCTCCCATCATTAATGAATGGATGAAGCAATTGACAGCCCTCAAATGCCTATCACAAGTTATTGGCTCAGTAAGATCACTGGGAATAACTCTAGATAAGAACCTTAATATGCAGAAACACATCAGTGCGGCCACTAAAGGAGCAAACCACCAAATGAACATCTTAAGGAAAATAAAACCTTTCCTCCCCTGCAATGACTTCAAGTCAGCTGTCCAAGCCCTAGGGATTCCCAGGTTGGATCATGGAAGTGCTACCCTCTGCAGTCTCCCCAAATCCAAAACAGCCCCATTAAGGGCTTCCCTCAACTCTGCTGCAAGGCTCATCACAGGTTCAAAAAGAAACAATCACATCACCCTAGATTTGAAAACCCTTAACCTGCTCAACTACGAAGCAAGAATTCAACTGAAAATTGCTCGCATTACCCACAAAGCTCAACACTTTAATACTCCAAGCTACCTTGTGCAGAAATTTGAACTTTTCGGGAGGTCCTAGATACTCTAGAAGCTCCAGCACTTTACTACTGAAACCTCAAAGATTCTTTAAATAGAAAAGCTATAACAGAGCCTTCTCGTGCAGCGCACCAAGAATTTGGAACTCCCTCCCCCTGGACCTAAGAATGAACCCTTCATAGCCAATAGGTCTCGCTTTTGGGACCTTATTAGTATTCAGTTAAGCAGCACAATATCCTTGGTGCAACAACATCAACTGTTGCATGGCTAAACACTTAGAAGGTCCCAAAGGCGAGACCAATTAGCTATGCCAATGCTTGTTAACTTTGTGTGCATTATCCCACAGGGAAAGCTAAATACCCTAATTGCATGTAAATAAAAACTCCAGCAACCGCATGGACTCCATTAAAATTAAACATTCCCCTTGCCTATTGAGGACAATACATTTTACTGGTTGTAGAAGTTCTTCTGACAGTGATTCAATCTGCAGTTTGACCGTAACACAGAGCACAACATGTGTCCTGTCTGCTGCTGAACCCATCACAAAACAGATGTTTAATGCCTGCCATCAGAACAGAAAATGGCGCGTTCTCGGTTTGTTTTTCTAGCAGACTGAATGGTGGCAATGGTAAAAAGTGAAGTTTACAAGGAAATGGAGACAGCCAAACAATCTCGCGAGAGACAGTCCCAATCACACGTTTTACGATGTGCCTTTTATCCCTTTAACTTAGTATGTGTTTAGTTTATAGCACAGGTTAAATGTATTTGAAAACAAACCAAGTGCCACATGTGATTTTATTTATAAGTGTAGTGTAATGTATTGTTATATGCAAGCGTCCTAAACATTCTTGATCCTGCTGACATATTACTACATGTTTGTCGCTCTCCATGCCTTCTCCCAGCCCATTATGCATCTAACTCGTTACCCGCAAGAAGCCACTGGGTGCGAAATAGCAATACAAAATTAGTAACATAGCATTAGAAATCTGAGTTAATAAAATAAATATGTACAACGTGTTGAGGATGAGAGAGAGAGAGAGATACCGAACTAATGTAAGCTCAATATAGCGTCGACCCTTCAGATAAGTTACTTGTTAACGAGTTACGCATACTGAATTCAGGGATCCCGGCTTCCCCGCTGACCAAAAAGTGTGTGATCGTGTACGAAGCATTTGCTCTGGTATTCCAGTTTTCATATCTGCCAAATATGTTTTAAGTGGTTTTTTTTTTTATTAACGGAGTGTTATGTTCACCCTCGAAGTGCTTAAAGGCAATTACTTTTCTGGGGGTTGCTATGCGCTCGCATGTAATTTGGGAACACAAAGTCAGGCACATTGTTATCTTGAACAAATGATCGACTCTTGAAAAAACAAGCCCGGCAGGGAGTGGTGCACGTGCGCACGCAGTCTGCTCTTTTTCAAAGCACATACTCGTGCTTGTGGTGCGCCGCTGCGCACTCCCGCAAGGCATATGCTGCCACAAGCACGAGTATGTGCTTTGAAAAAGAGCTGCACGACGGCTGAAGGTCTCCTATGCAGCACATGCGCGCTGCGTAGGCGAGCCCTAAAAAAGGAGTTAAACGATTACTCATGAGGAAATATCAGCCCTAGACCATAGTAACCCCTCTTCAAGCTGTTTATAATTATCAACCCCACCCGAAGATTATTGCTAGCCTGTTTCACTATTGTCCTAATGATTTCTCGGTGTCAACACTGAGTGGACCCCACCATTATCGGGGATGAACTAGAATATTATATGATCACTGCTTCCTTTTATGCTTTAGTCTTGCCTGATCTAATTATTCTATGATTGAGAAAATACCACCCACAGACGGGGGGTTGTCTCAGACTGTACTGTTCTAGCTTATGACTCCATATTTATTACTTGATTATTATGGTATTGTCTTGTTTAACCTATTGGTCAGTACACTGAAAGCCCCCCCCCCCCCTCTTTTGGGGCTCTGCTGTATCTTGAATTGCACTATTTATTACGATTTTGTTATATGTTTCATTGCATAACTATATCCTCTCTAACAATTGTAAAGCGCTCTGATATGGGGGGCGTGGCTTGACACCGATGTGAGGGGAAGCGGACTACGAAGCTCCGTCCGCGGCTTCCCCCTAAAGGCAATGATCCTGCTATGATAAGGTGGCCCCTTACCGCAATTCTGGTGGCGGACATACTGGTGTCGAGACTGAACCGCTGCTGGGGCGCATTTGTGCCGCTGTGGTGGCAAAAGCACCGTTAATCCTTCTGACCGACCTCCGGGCGAGGCACGTCCAAGATGGCGGCTGGGCTCTGAGGCTTTGGCAGCAAGGAACCTGCGCTCTGTATACGAGCAACCCGGAGGCAGTCAGGTGCGAAGAAGTACAGCGGTGCACCACAGAGGCTGCAGCCCTGGGGGTGAAGTTTGGAGGGGCGATCTCCTGAGCCTTTCTACATGAAATTACACCCCCATGATTGTAGCTGTGAGCTGCGATGCAGAGCCTTAATGACTGCGGAGGTGAGAGGCAGACTAAGGCGGTGTGGCGAGGGAGCGCTGATCGCTGGTGAGATTGCCAACCGCTGAGACACACGCCTTGCGCCCTGAACTGCAGCGTTGAGAGGTGCGGTGGCAGTATTAGACCAGCCCTACTATGCGCTGGAAACTGTGTGGTGGCACTGAGGGCAGAGAATAACGGGCAGCTAGAAGGTGCCTGTTGGACCACACTAGGAGCTGGCTGAGGAAAAAAAATTTGATCACAGACGGCGCAAGACTAGCTGGAGCACACCGTGCATTTTTTAGGCCCATTACTGCAGAGCAAGAATTGCGGGAAAATAGGAGTATTTCCCTTTGACAGAGAGCTTGCTCAGAATGTGTGGCAGAGAGGAAGAAACCACGATGAACATGGCGAGGCCCTGGATTCTCTTCTAGCCGACTGTGGCAGGAACGGAGGGCTGAAGAACTGTTTCTGGACCTACATAATTAACCAGGACCCTGACAACCTGCGTATACCGCAGAAGGTCTGAAGGACAGGAAATTTGTTTGCCTACAGCCACACCCTAGAGTCTGCTCCATTTTACCACCGAACTTGGCGCCAGAGAGCTGCGCACATTGTTGAAATCGTCCTGAAACAACCAAGTGGACACGCGCAGGCGTATCCAGAAAGAAGGGGTTTGCGGTCCTGCATGTAGAGGACACAGGGCACCTTACTGATGATGACGACAACGCATCAGAGAGGCGAAAATAGGGTGCCCCTGGGGGCCCTACCCTGGCAGACATTATACAGGCCATTACTTTGTCAAGAGAAGCTCTGGAGACAAAGATAGATTCCATAGGAGCAGATCTTAACCTGCTAAAGGACGACCACCGCAAGCTCAAAGAGAGAGTGAAAATCAACGAGAAAAACCTGGAGGAGGTCCCGGAAGCAGTTTCCACATTACAGCACACTCTGAAAACTGTGGAAATCAGGATTAAGGTGCTAGAAATGAGTGCGGAGGACAGCGAAGGGTGCTCCTGCAGAAATAACTTACGTATAGTGGGGGTTCCGGAACAAGAGGAGGGGGCTGATGCTGTGCACTTCCTGGAGAACTGGCTCAGAGTGGAGGTGGCCCCGGAGATTCTCTCCTCCTTTTATACGCTTGAACGTGCCCATAGAGTCCCAGCTCGCACACCCAAGCCTTGAGCTCCTCCTCGCCCGTTGGTGGTGCGATTTCTTCACTATCGGGACCGGGACCACATACTGCAGCAAGCCCGAGAGAAACAGAACTTGCAGATTGGAAATAGCAAAGTGATGATCTTCCCGGATTTCACCAGAGAGGTACAACGCCAGCGGGCTTCCTTCATGACCCTCATGTGGAAATTGCACCGATTGCAAATCCCTTATGCTATGCTGTTCCTGGCGCGCCTCCGGGTGATTGATAAGTTGGAGACACATTTCTTTACTGCCCCGCATGATGCATGGGAATGGCTGGAGACCCGGCAGAACACCGGAACTCGTGCTTCATCACCGGGCTTGATCCAGCGGACGCCGACCACCCATCCGCCTCCTCCAAGAGTTCCTTCTGCTAAAGGGCGCCGACTAGGGGGACTCCTTACAGATCCGACACGGTTAGCACAATGGGACCTGCCTTAGGTATTAAATGTATATCTTTGAACATTAGGGGGATGCACACCATGTTACATCGTCACGAAATACACACATACCTGGTCAGGAGAGGGGTACAGATTGCATTTTTGCAGGAGACTCATTTATCGCAAAAGGAAGGAGTTGCATTGTAGCACAGATGGAGAGGGCAGGTGTTTTATACTACATACTCTGCCATTGCCAGGGGGTCTTTGGTCTGGGTGCGAGCGGGAGTCCCTTTTCAGTGTATTAGGCAAATAATAGATCCAGAGGGCAGATTTGTGGTGCTTTCAGGGAGATTGGACGGACGGGATATAGTGATAGGGAGTATTTATGCCCCTAACGTAGACCAACCTGCAATTTTAGCGCAACTCTCACGGACACATAGCATCAGTATTAACAGAATCCGTACTACTAGGGGAGGACTTTAACTGTATTACTGATGTCAGACTGGACCGCTCCCACCCGCCGCTTCCAGATGCTCCCACACATAGAATTGCTGAGGATAGACGTGACTGGCAGTGCCACTGGGGGTTGACAGATACTTGGAGAGCCCAACACCCAGAGGAAAGGGATTATTCCTATTTTTCTGCTTTACATGAGTTACACGTTCGATTAGACTCGATCCTGTACTCCCCAGATGTGCATGGAGGGATCAGACTGAGTGAATATTTGACTAGAACGATTTCCGATCATAATCCACTGCTGGTGTCATTGGATTGGGTACGGGTCAGACCTAAAATACCTAGCTGGCGGCTGAGGCTGGAAGCATTGGAAGATCAGGTGTTTCGAACCACAATAAGTACCGCTATTGAGAATTACTTCTCAGATAATGCCAATACAGTGACAAGCCCACTCATTGAATGGGATGCCTTTAAAACTGTTATAAGGGGCCGTTGCATTAGGGAGGTGGTAGGGGTGTGGAAGGTACTCCTACAGTATGTACAAAGCACGGAGAAACAACTTCAGGAGGTAGAGAAGGATGGGCCGGAAAAGGTGGAAAGGCAGGCTGACCTTCTTGCAGCTAGAGAAGTACTGGTGACACAAGTAGAAAAGTTGTGCTGTTTCTATTATAAGGCCTATATTGCTCTGGCTCATGCTGAGAGGGATAACGCTGGAGCACTATTAACCTGGTTGTCCAACCCAGCGCGCAGAGGGACGACGATACTCGAGCTGCGTGGCGAGAAGACAAGGTTTATTATAGCCAGCAGGATATTAATGTCCAGTTTTTGGACTATTATACTGCCCTATACCAGAGTAGGCTCGACCCTGAAGTGATGGAGGAAATGGGAATCTTGGCAGATGTGGAACTTTCTCAGGTTAATGATGAGGCAGCAGAAGCTCTGGGTAGAGAAGTCGAGATTGGGGAAGTAGGTGGCGCAATCAAACATATGGCTAGGAATAAGACGCCGTGGACAAATTGGCTTCCGATAGAGTTTTATTCAACCTATGTAGATATATTGGCTCCCCAACTAGTGGCGCTGTATAATAGGGCGAAGCGTGAAGGCTACCTACCTGCTTCAACGAGGGAGGCAGCAATCATTCCACTTTTAAAACCCGGCAAACCGGCTTGGGACCGGACTGCGTATCATCCCCTCGCCATGCTTAACTTGGACTATAAAATTTTAGGCCTCATATTGGCCAGCCGACTGCTAGTCCACATGTCGACGCTCATACATATGGATCAGGCAGGCTTTATTCCGACCAGGAACACTTCGATGAATATACGTAGACTCCTACGGATATTAGAAGTGGACACTTACCAAAAGGAGGAGGCGTGCATTTTAGCAGTTGACATCAAGAAAGTTTTTCATAGCCTCAAGTGGCCATATCTTTTTAGAGTTCTGAGAGCGTTCGGGCTGGGGGAAAGTTTCGTAGCATGGATGCCAATATTATATAAAAAGTCTACTGCTAGAGTTAGTATGGGAGGGCTGATTTCGAATGCCAGCATGGTGGGCAGAGGAACGAGACGGGGCTGCCCGTTGTCTCCCCTATTATTCGCGCTGGCAATGCAACCCCTGGCCGCGCACGCTAGATCAGGCCACTACTATCAGGGATTGGAGGTGATGAGACAGCTCGAACATATAGCACTATATGCGGAAGACCTCCTGATGTTCCTAGCTAACTCAGGAGAAGCCCTACGAGGAGCCAAGGATCTCCTGAGTATACTGGGGAAAGTCGCAGGACTTTGGGTAAATTGGACCAAGATGTGCCTTTTCCTGCACTTGCCGAGAGGGTTGGACCACTAGAAATGGAAGACGTCTTGTGGAAAAACAGATGCCTGCCATATCTGGGTGTTCAAATATATCAGGACCCTGTAGACCTACTGGAGGGTAACATAGGGCATACAATACGCAGCACCAAAAGTACTTTCGAGTTCTGGGGGATCCTCCCGCTGTCTGTAGCGGGTAGGGTGGAATTATTAAAGATGGTTACGCTGCCTAGACTTCTCAATTATTTTTGATCATCACTTCCACTCTGGATACTGCACAGAATTTTTGCTCAACTCAATACACTGGTTACGGGGTTCTTGTGTGGCACCGGAAGACGGAGAGTAGCACTTGCCACCATGACGAGTCTCAAAGCGGAAGGGGGATTTGCAGTGCCAGATTTTGAGGCCTATTATCAGTGGTTCACGAAGTGGATGGCGGGGCGTCTCCGGAATGCAGAGGACCCTAGGCGCCCAGATCAGAGCTTGCGGCTCCTTTGCCGTGTGTTGTTGCGTCTCCCCTTGAGGGACAGGGCTGCCCATCTAGACCTACAGACAGTGCGCAGATGCTGGAATCGGTCTTTTGGAAGGGCGCAAATACGATCCCCTTATGCACCAGATATCCCATAACTGGTATGCGAGGCACTGCCCCATGGTGGGGATTGGCATAGGTTACGGACATGGAGGGAGGCAGGGATCTCCATTATAGGGGATTTATATGATGAAAATACCTTTCTCCCTTTTAATGATCTTCTAGAGCGCTACGACCTTCCAAGAGGGGATTTCCTTCTACATGCCACCCTGACAGCTGCTATCCGAAAACATTGGCAAGAGGGAATAGTGGAACCTCAGACCTCCCTGGTTTGTCAATATATAGTGATAGGTGCAGGAACTTTTAAGGCGGTCACTTGCCTCTACGGACGCCTCACGCAGGAGATACGCCCACCCCTGACAGCCCTACGTATCAAATGGGAGGGAGATTTGGGTGAGACCATTGACGAGAAACCATGGGGAGAGCTGGTGGAAAGGGCTTGGAAGAGTACTAGAAATGCACGCTTTCAGTTGATTCACTTCTATGTCCTACATAGGGCGTACCTTACCCCGAGTAAGATTAACGAATATTTTGGGGCCCGGACCGCCTGCCCGAGGTGTAACTTGGAAGGTGCGGGTTTTACACATGCTTTAAGATTGCACGCTGCTGGGAGAGTTTTGGAGAGGGGTGACGACTAGCTTAGCGGCCACGATGGAGAGGGTTATTGCACTAACCCCAGGGTGTTGAATACACCACTGGTTCCCTCACACTGCCAGGAATAAGGTCACTAGCAAGTTTATAGACTTGGGGTTGGTGTCGTAAATAAATTATTACGAGTTTCAGAATTTCTAGATATCAATACAATTATACATGAAGCAAAAGGCTGAGTCCGTGGTATCAGGTTCAAAAGGGCTTTATTCAAATAACTCGAGTTATAGGGAGAATAGTTCCATCACCACAAGGGATCAGGACCAGGGTTCTCAAAAAGGTATTCTTCTACTTTATTCACAGAGTACAGTATATATATGTTTGTAATAATATACGTAAGCAAGAGCGCTTCAGGCGGAGCAAGAGAGAATGAGATAAGAGCATGTGGGCGTGTAGTAGGCGTGAAGGTGGGCGTCCACTTGATGATAATAGGTGAGTGTCATAGGTGGGTGGATGCCTAAAGGGGGTTGCGTGATCAGCTGGAACTTTACTGGAACTTTGCCTTACTTGTGCTCAACTCGAGCTTGACGTGTAACTGACGTGTAAAAGGGTTGCTATGCAACCGGGAGTCTGGAGTCTGAAAATGAGACCTTCAGTGTCAGGGTGACCAGCACATCTCGTATTATCTGATATCTAAAGTTTGGAGCAGGGACTGATTCGTGACATAGGTTGCCCATCACCAAGGGCCAATGTGGCATTTATTTCTTCATTTACTGCTGAAGTCTTGCACGGGGGCTATGGGCTTTTCACTGACGTGAGCTTTGTAATCACACAAAAAGAGACAGAAAGGCTAGGCCTCCTCCTTTGCAGATGGGTCATGTTTATCCCTCCTTCTCCAGGCAGGAATGTGGTTTCGGTAGGAGTAAGCAGTTAACCGTGCTCAATACTGTCTCGGACAGGGCCCCTTTGGCTGAGGCCCAAGTGTGCAAGGCCAAGGATACGCAGCTACAGCTTTCAGAGCGTTCTGAGGCCTGAAGCCTCTTTTCGGCTCTGGCTGGGCCACAATAATGGAAATGCGGGAAAACATGATGCAAAACGTGTAGGCCTCAGAGCAGATTTGTCGTTTCTCTCATGGGAGACTGGATTATGGCAAGCCACGTTATAGCATAAGCATCATGATAGACAGGCCATGGAGGGGAAATACGTAGGTGACATGTATGTGCACATGAGTGTGGGGGAACACACGGGGACACATAGGCCTCATGATATTTTATTTTCCTCATTCCCTCCTTGTCCCCTAGTGGACCCTTACGTCATATCTATTCTCATTAGACAGTCAATCTGTTCTTGCAGCATTATTTTTCCATTTTCAATGCTTTGTAAATGGGGATGTGGGACACATGCAGTAGCACACAGGCCGCAAATGGCCGGGCCACACTGCAGACATAGGCAACAACTGAATATCATCAGTAGTATTAGTCCACAGACCGTCAACACTTTCCATCCCCATGCTGATATTATTTCCCAGAGCCAACTGGACCAAGTCCACATGCCTGGGTCTTGGTGTATGCTTTGGGCAATCGTGTGGAGTCTTGTTATTGCTTTGTATACAGACGGTGCGTTATTAGGTATGAAAACGCAGCAGCTGGAACCGATGACCCTACAGGCCCCGCCCCTATCCGCTAGGATGACGTCAAGAACAAGACGATTCTGAAGAACAACCATTCTCATAG
The DNA here is from genome assembly GCF_964204655.1 of Triturus cristatus. Taxonomy (NCBI): domain Eukaryota; kingdom Metazoa; phylum Chordata; class Amphibia; order Caudata; family Salamandridae; genus Triturus; species Triturus cristatus. The sequence continues at coordinate 272,870,078 of NC_140581.1, forward strand.
CAGACTGTTCCTGGGTCAAGTTCCCCAGGGCTGATGCAGTCTCATTAGCAACTGTTTCTAGAATCCTTGTTAGTCTGCGGATAAGTTTACTATTCTGGACGGGACCTATGAAGAAAAAGAATCCTTTGTTGAAATCTGTATATTGCTCCCAAGCTGTTTCAGTCTGGTCAATGCCAGAGGCATCGAGCCCTCGTCTGTGCCTGATAAGTGCTAGTTGAAGATTTTGATGATAGTTCGATGGGGCCAAGAAAACGGGTGGTAGAAGAAATGATATATAACACGTCCCACCCCAGTCTAAGGGCAGTTGTACATAGGCTGTCTGGCCACAAATAAAGTAGGTGTGTCGTGATGCTCTGAAGTAAGACTTTCCTTTGTCTTTGAACACTAGTATAGTGTTACACTCGCTGTGCCCCAACTGTATAGAGCCTTCTTTTCTGACACACAAGTTCCCTTTTACTGGCAGGACTGTGATTGAGGATGGACCGAAATTGTGTATGGGCTTGACATTCAACACTATAAAGTCAAGGGTCGCATTTCCTTGCAGATACTCTTCATTTTCTAGATCGGTACCTTTCCTTTGGGGAAGACCTTCTTCATCTGGGAAACATGCTTTATTCATGACTTTGTTCAAGTTACCCCATACCCAGTCGCCCCTACATTCCTTATCTTGACATTCTTTGGCATCACCGTTGATGGATGTCAATAAGGCAAACCATGCTCCGCAAGAACCATTATGGGAGAATGGAAAAGGGAAAAGAGGCAACACTCCCTTCACCTTCTGATACGGGGGAAGTCGGCCACAGACCCAGCAGTCTGTAGCATTGCTAGTCTGATGTGAATGGTGCAGCATCTGGATAAAAGTATTGTTGCGTAAGGCAAGTCGATACGATAGCTCATGGGATGGCAGATCACTAAATGTGTGCTTTATGGTATCATTGGTAGAGTGTAAGAGTGAGGCAATAGGAGGAAAAATAGCATGTAGTATTAAGCTGATACATATCATCGTGATGCACAGAAGAAATAAAAATATCAGAGTCACTATACATCTACCACGTAATATTTTACAGTATTTGGTTTTCATCTTGCTCTTTTCTCATCTGCGGTATTCAAGATCTTATGCGAGCCAGAATACATGTTCAACCGCTTCACCACCTAGTGGACTTAATTGATCAAACGGGTTCTGACTTGTTAGATCTAAGTTTGATTTTGTAATTCTGCTGGGGAGTCTCCTCTAATAAAGGGGGCTCAAAGTCTGAAGTCTTTATGTCTCTTTTAAACGAATCGTTATTCCCAAAGTAGCGTTTACAATGATGTAGATGAACCCATCCTTTTCGTCCTTCGACTTTAACAGCGGTCCTCGTAGTTAATAATATTAGTTTAGGCGTCTTCCACCTTGGCTCAAGAGGGCTCGTTCTGTCAAAGTTCCTTATGAGAACAAAGTCCCCAGGAGCGAGGGAATGTTCCTTGACCTGGGTGTTGTCAGGGAAGGCGGCAGCAACCTGCGAACGACAAGAGAGTAGTGCAGACATCAAGGAAGCCAGGTAATCTGTCAGCATGTTACTATCAACATCAGTGATCTTTTTAGGCATTGGAGTGCCCCACATATTCGGTGGTCTACCAAAGACCACTTCATAGGGAGATAAGCCTGTCCTAGAATGGGCTACCATTCGCATGTAAGAGAGGGCAACCGGCAGGGCTACCATCCAATCCACACCTTTGGCTGCGCAAATCTTCGCTAATTTTATTTTTAAGGTCTGATTATGTCTTTCTACAAGGCCTGCTGCCTCAGGATGTCGTACACAATGGAACTTCCATGTATACCCTAACAGAAGGGACACTTGTTTCATGAGTTCAGAAGAGAAAGGCTGACCGTTGTCGGAATATACGACACGCGGTAATCCATAACGTGGGAAAAACTCTCGCACCAGTTGTCTGGCGGTAGTTACAGCAGTATAATCAGGGACTGGATAGGCCTCTGTCCATCTTGATAGGGAACATACTACTACTAGGACATATTTGTAACCTCTGCATCTGTCCATTTGGATATAATCCATTTGAAGGACTTCAAAAGGATGGTCAGGTGGATGGAAACCACCTTGTTCCATTGGAATGCCTTTACCTGGATTGAATTGGCAACAGATCATACATGTTCTGACTTTTTGTTTCGCTGCTGCACGCAGGTGCTTGTTGAACCATATATTCTGTAAGCTGTCTAGCATTGCTCTCTCTCCTAAGTGTGCAGGACTATGTGCGGTATTTATGATCACTTGTACCATTGAATCAGGAAGAAACCATGTTTCTTTGCCCTTAGTCATCCAACCCTGATCAGTCAGTACCCCTCCTTGTTCCGACCATTTCTTTAATTCGTCTAGAGTAGCATGTGTCTGTATGTCTTGTACATCCTTGGAAGGATCCCTAACTGTCATGGCTTTGGACCTTAATGGTACCTGTGATTTTGTCATGTCTAGTGGGGTCTGAGCTGTCTGTTTAGCTGTTCGGTCTGCCAGATCATTGCCTTGAGAAATGGTATCTGTGGCTTTAGTATGTGCTTTGCATTTCAGGATAGCTATGGCTGTTGGAAAATGTATCGCTTCCAGAAGGGCATGAATAAGGGGGCCATGCTGTATCTTGGCCCCGTGAGAAGTCAAGAAACCTCTTTCCCTCCATAGGACGCCGAAGTCATGCACTACCCCATATGCGTATTGTGAATCAGTGTAAATATTTACTCTCAGGTGCTTAGCTCTTATGCACGCTTGAGTCAGAGCGATGAGCTCTGCTGCTTGTGCTGACAGTATGTCTATTCTTTTAGTCTCTATGATTTCAATAGCAGTGGTCACTGCATATGCTGCCACTAATTCTCCCGCCCCCGTCCTCATGCACGAGCCGTCAACATAGAGTGTTAGGTCAGGGTCTGGGAGTGCTACATCTGTCAAGTCTTGTCTTGGTTTAGTCACGGTATGTATTACTTCAACACAGTCATGTGGGGAAACGTTTTCTGTACTGGAGGGCAAAAGAGTAGCAGGATTCAGTATGTTGCATCGTCTGATCTCTATGTGTGGTTGAAATAGCGTCAGCTCATAACCTGTCAGTCTCGCTACAGTCAGGTGTTGTGTTTGTGTTCGGTTCAAGAGAACCTCTACTGCATGTGGTACTTGTACTGTCAGGGGGTGGCCCAGCACTATCGAGTCACTTTGTCTTATGGCTAAGGCTGTTGCTGCAACAGATTTTAGGCACGCAGGCAAAGCCTGTGCTACTGGGTCCAATGTACTAGAGAAATAAGCGCAGGGCTTGTGTTTTCCTGCATGATCTTGTGGGAGGACAGATAGTGCTGTTCCATCCCGCTCTGTCACAAAAAGCATAAAAGATTTGTTGTAATCAGGGATCGCTAAAACTGGTGCTTGACATAAAGCTCTTTTTAATTCTTCAAATGCCACAGTGTGTTCTTGTGTCCAAGGGAGGACTTTAGTAGAAGCTACCTCCTGTGTCGTCAACTGTATTAGGGGCTTGGCTATGTGAGCATACTGGGGAATCCACTGCCTGCAATATGAAGTGAGGCCAATGAATGCACGTACCTCCTTTTGTGTCTTGGGCTGTGAAAGGCCAGAAATCAATTGAATACGTTCTGGTGTCAGTCGCCTGCCCTCCTTGGATAGCAAGTGCCCAATGCACGCCACTTGCTGTTCACAGAATTGTAACTTCGAAGGGGACACCCTGTGCCCCTTGTCAGCCAGGAAATGTAAAACAGTGAGTGATGCATTTTCACAGTCAGTTTCCGATCGTGCAGTAATGAGAATGTTATCTACATACTGTATCAGCGCTGTAGTGGTAGGCATATGAATACTGTCTAGTTGTCTTTTGAGCGCCTGACTGTAGATGCTAGGACTTTCCGTGAAGCCCTGTGGTGCTCTTGTGAATCTGAAGCTGCGACCTCTTAAACTGAAACCGAAAAGATATTGGCTGTCCGGATGTATTGGGATACTGAAAAAGGCGTTCTTTAGATCAATAACTGTAAAGAACGTAGCCTTCGCATCAATGGCAGTCAATAATGAAGAAATGTCCGGGACCACAGGGTGCTGTGGCACCACACATTTGTTTAATTCTCGCAGGTCCACAACTAATCTATAGACAGGTGACGCATTGGGATCAGTTCTTTTAAGAATAGGAAGAACAGGTGAATTGCATATGTTTGACTCTGTCTCTATCACCACCCCTTGTGCAATGAGTTCATCGATAATTTTCAGCAACCCTACTTCAGCTTCAGGTGGAATTTTATATTGTCAAATCCGTGGCAGCACCACTCCTTCCTTGAGGGTGACCTGGTATGGTGTAATGTTCATGAAACCTACGTCAGTCGGGCCTTGTGCCCATAGGTGCTGCGGTACATTTTGAAGCCTGATGTCAACATCTTTCATAACAAAATGTCCCTTGAAATCACGTAAATACAGTCGCACTCCTTCTGGCGAGCAACAGATAACTGCTCCCAGTTCCTTTAATGTTTTTATGCCAAGTAAGTTTTCTGGACATGATTTAGTAAGCAGTAAGTCTGTTGTATGTATTAGTGGACCGACTCCTAAAGAGACTGGTTCTGAAACCTCATTGATAATAGGCCTTACTGAAAAGCCCAGGGATATACTCTTTGAGCCCGAGAGGGGTGCCCCTGGAACCTCAGAATGACTGATGGTAGTTCTACTTGCCCCGGTGTCAATCAAAAACGTTTTATTCTGTCCTAGTAAACGTGCATGCACATAGGGACCCGCTTGGTCCACAGGAACTGGAATAAGGGGCAAGTCGAATTCCCTCTCTGGGCTTTTTCACGAATATGCTTGATATTCTGGATAGTTAGTCTGAGCGTGCTCATACATTTGTGCTGTGGCGTGGGCTGGTAAAGGTGCATGGACAGGCGGCGGCGGTGGTGGAAAGGTGTCTGATGTCTGATGTGTGTTATTTTCTTTGGGAGGATAAGATCGTGGCTTTGTTTTACCTATCGCTATATTGTGTTTCAGGACCGCACATTCATTTACGAAGTGACCTGGCTTCTTGCAATAATTACAGGTCCCAGTATTTTGTTTCGTGCTATTCTTGTTCGTGTTGGTGTTTGCCGGTGTTGATTGGGCCACCAGCATCTTCATCTTTGTGTCTCTCATGCGTCTCTTATCCTGTTCGTGTTCCTCTCTAATTCTGTTCTGGTGGTATTGGAACATCTGTAACATTTGTGAAGGGCTGTTTGCTTGCCAAGTACTCTCAACCTTTGGTACCCTATACTTCACTTCTGGTAGGGAATTTTCTACTAGTTTGCTCACGAAAAGATGGGGATATGAATCACTACCGGGCTTAAGACCACTATTGATAGTGAAACATTTCTCGAACCTAGAGTAAAAATCGCTAGTGTCTTCGTCTGGTTTCTGTTTACAGGCCGAAATAGCATCCCAATCTTCCTTCTTGGTGATTAGTAATCTGGGCAAAACTTGTACAAGGAGTTCAGGTAGGTCTTTAGCTCGAGGACCCAGACCAACCCCCGGGCCTCTTCCTACCTCCTCTCTTTCCAGTATATCCCAACTGAGTCTTTTGTCTCCCACCTCCCAGTCCTGTCCTTTCAATTTCTCGTAAATACCAGCGGGCAATAGTACTTTTAATAACTTTAGAATGTCAGCATATGTATATTCTCCTAAGCGAAGAATGTCCTTTAGTTCTCGGTGAAAACCCCCCGGGTCTTTATCATGGGATGGTAACATTTTCTTCATTTCCAGTATCTCTAATTTTGACAAGGGGGTGTAGACATACACCCGTTGCAGGTCATTGTTTGCATCCTTTACAGGATGAACCTCTCGTAGGGGGTTCAGCTTGTCGTACGACTGTTCCTTAACCTGAGGTGGAGCGGGAAGCAGGGATCTAGTCACGTATACTATATACTTGTGTCGCTGATCCAGAATGACATTAATCAGTTCAGTACCCATGTTCATCCACCTGTCTAGTATTATGTCGTCCAGCAACTTATACAACAGACCAGGACCAGAATATTGACTCTCATATAGCGTGATCAAATGTTGGACCATGTAAACACCAGCTATGCGCTGTTCGTTTGGTGGGAGGCTCAAGAACGTTTGGGCTACGATATCATTATTATATGTATCATATTGGGATATCCACAGGGTGGCTGATCGTGCTAATTCATTTTCGGTCGGGGTGAGGGGCTGATCATTACCCAGCCATTCATTCACCGCTTTTTCGGTGATCTGGAACAAACTTTCTAGGGAATATCTTTCCTTTATGGCAGTTCCCTGTTTACGGTGATTGAGGCCCACATAATGTATTCTGTCTTTGTCCCCTGCTTCGTCATCAGATGATAACTCAGCTGTTTCGTTCGGGCTTCCTTCATGTGATGCTATTATTGCCTTCCGGATTTTGGTCAACATGTTGTCTGTTTGGCCTGATTTATCATGCTGACCGGCATCTATGCGATCACTCCAACCAGTATAACAACGGTCTACATCACCATCACCTTCGTCTTTTTCTCTGATCAGACAATTAATTAGGAAGCGAAGGATATAGTTCTTAATAATTACCTTTCTATTTTGTACGGCTTCTGCTATACACTCAGGACCTTCCCCTGTTCTTATGAATGTGTAAATTTTCTTTAGATGTTTATCCATATCTGGTATTTTTCCAAATCTGCGACTGCTCGTCTAAGCCGTAATGAAAACACGAGCATTCTGCCCTTTCCTGGATCTGGGTCATATATACATTCGGAGATTGCTACTTTTACTGTCGGCCCCCCTCCTGTTGTTGCCCCGGATCCTCCCTCCCCGCCGTCCTCGAGCTCCTGGAGCTGTTCTTGCGTTGGGGGTGCAGGGAAAATTCCGTCCACGTATGATGGTGGGGGTTCCTCTAGGTAGTTGTTAATGAACGTGTCGGATGCTGTTTGTTTTATTTTTCGGGGTACTGGCGGTGGCACTCTAACTAATTTTTCTACTGGGGCCACTTTTGCTAGTTCCTCTGAAAGGACGGGATAAATACCAGCAACGGCAGTATTTCTTTCTCTTTCAGCCTGCACTCTTTTTACCCGATCCCCTTCTTCCTGTAATTTTTCTTCCTTTGCTTTTTCGGACTCCTGTCTACTTCTCTCTGCTTTGTGGAACTCTTTCTCTGTTCTTCTATGAGATTCCTTGTGCCATAACTCAATGGCATCCTTCTGAGCAGGTCTAGATTTTCTCTTCCGTATCTCTTCCTCTACCTTCATGATGCATTCCGCATCCCATGTTCCCGTAATGGGCCATTTATACTTTGTCTCTAAATCCTTCGTGTAATCCACCCAAAGTTCTAAAAACAACACGGCATCTAAACCATGCTTACAGTACATGAAATGTACAGGTGTGTCTCTAGGCGGAATGTTAACTGGTTCCTCTAGTACACCTTTCCTGGTACCTATCTTACGCAGTTTCGAAAATAACGGCATGATGGAATGTAACCGAAAACAAAAAATCACAATGAACACAAAAAAAACCCCAAAAATCACAATGCAACGAACTTACACACAAACCTGACACATTCAAACCTAACTGAACCTAACTTAAGACGATAACATTCATACAGCTATATCGGTGCACCTGAAAACTTGGCCTCTAAATCTTGAAACATTAATTCTTGAATGCATGCTCTTGAACATACCGGTCTCAGAAGTGAGACACGTCTTTACCGTGTTCATTAAATGAACCCGTCATGATTGCAACCCCCATGAGAAACTCACCGGGAAGCAGAACTTGAACTTGAACTTGAAGGCCTCGGACACTTGACGCTGCGCAGGGAATGGCGTATCTTAGGTGGATCTCTTGAAACCTCGGACACAGCTCTCTCGCAGGTGGGCTCTGGGTCGGGACGATCCGCAATCCTCACCGCCTCGTATGGATGCCTGGTCGCAGTCCGTCTCCTTCGTTGGCCTGAGGGAGTTGGCGGGAAAACCCGCGTCGTGTACACTCGAAGTCCGTCACGGCTGTGGAAGGGGGCAAAACTGGACCTTCATCTCCGGCGCATGGGGAAGGAGATTCGTCCCTATTCGGGCGCCATTATGTCGTAAATAAATTATTACGAGTTTCAGAATTTCTAGATATCAATACAATTATACATGAAGCAAAAGGCTGAGTCCGTGGTATCAGGTTCAAAAGGGCTTTATTCAAATAACTCGAGTTATAGGGAGAATAGTCCATCACCACAAGGGATCAGGACCAGGGTTCTCAAAAAGGTATTCTTCTACTTTATTCACAGAGTACAGTATATATATGTTTGTAATAATATACGTAAGCAAGAGCGCTTCAGGCGGAGCAAGAGAGAATGAGATAAGAGCATGTGGGCGTGTAGTAGGCGTGAAGGTGGGCGTCCACTTGATGATAATAGGTGAGTGTCATAGGTGGGTGGATGCCTAGAGGGGGTTGCGTGATCAGCTGGAACTTTACTGGAACTTTGCCTTACTTGTGCTCAACTCGAGCATGACGTGTAACTGACGTGTAAAAGGGTTGCTATGCAACCGGGAGTCTGGAGTCTGAAAATGAGACCTTCAGTGTCAGGGTGACCAGCACATCTCGTATTATCTGATATCTAAAGTTTGGAGCAGGGACTGATTCGTGACATAGGTTGCCCATCACCAAGGGCCAATGTGGCATTTATTTCTTCATTTACTGCTGAAGTCTTGCACGGGGGCTATGGGCTTTTCACTGACGTGAGCTTTGTAATCACACAAAAAGAGACAGAAAGGCTAGGCCTCCTCCTTTGCAGATGGGTCATGTTTATCCCTCCTTCTCCAGGCAGGAATGTGGTTTCGGTAGGAGTAAGCAGATAACCGTGCTCAATACTGTCTCGGACAGGGCCCCTTTGGCTGAGGCCCAAGTGTGCAAGGCCAAGGATACGCAGCTACAGCTTTCAGAGCGTTCTGAGGCCTGAAGCCTCTTTTCGGCTCTGGCTGGGCCACAATAATGGAAATACGGGAAAACATGATGCAAAACGTGTAGGCCTCAGAGCAGATTTGTCGTTTCTCTCATGGGAGACTGGATTATGGCAAGCCACGTTATAGCATAAGCATCATGATAGACAGGCCATGGAGGGGAAATACGTAGGTGACATGTATGTGCACATGAGTGTGGGGGAACACACGGGGACACATAGGCCTCATGATATTTTATTTTCCTCATTGGTGTTGGCTAAAAGGGAACTCACTAGCCATTGGAAGGCGAAAAATGTCACTAGCGTGCTAAGAACGAGGGAGCTTGTGAAGTGGGCAGGCTGCGAAGGAACCTTCCAACTGCAAATGGCCCAAAGGACTGGGAACGAAAAGACATTGAAGGCAGCGAGGGCATGGGTGGCGTTAGTAGTGTAATTGAAACAGCCGACTGACAACGACGATGCAAACCCTGATGGAGAAGTCCCTACTGCAGGAGACTAACTCTTGATTCACTTGGTGACCCTGACGGTTGACCGCAAAATCGGGCTGACTGGTGGAGTACATATTCTGCATAACCCCATCCTTGGGGTGCGTTAACTGGAATAGAATACAATCTGCAGTGTTGGACTGACCAGCATTAGAAGCACTACAGGACTAAGAACTGAGGGCAACCTCAGAATTATGATGAACCTTTATTTCCTTGTTCAATAGCAAGAATACTGACTATTTGCAGATGGACATCCTGAGATTCCTATGTGTAACTGCATTGAGATGTACAATGGAACTAGCACGTGCTCACAGTGTGGTGTATGTGATGATTTTCTATGTTTTTTACAAATTAATAAAAATCTGTTTACAAAAAAAAAGCGCTCTGATACCCGAGAGGGTCATGTTTGTGCTATATAAAACTTCAAATAAATAAAAACAAAATTAAAAAATGAGGTGCCAGTATACAAACCTGCTTCATATGATTGCCATGGGATAGATGGGGATGGTAGTCACCCGTGGTAATAAAAAAGAGCATCGCTTTGGCTGAAATCCATGTAGAGCATCTAACAGTAGATTCATAACACGCATCTCCTAGACAGAACAACATATCCCGGTCAGTTAGACAAGATGAAATTTGAAGCATAGTTACAGCAAAGGATTATGCAATTTGACCCTGCACTCCTCCTCTGCTTTTTCGTCCCTCCATCCTTCATGGGCCTCATATTGTAACTCGAAGGGGAGATGGATACAAGCAAGGTCTACATCTCCATCAATGCCATTCTACTATATTACTGTAGAATCGAGTAGAGGGGAATCCTGGTTATTCAGTTGTATTGTGAGATATTGATATAATTGAATGGATACGATTTTTTTAAAAACTTTTTTGTCTTAAAAGCTTAATTTGAAAGTGATTACGACTATAAAAATACCAGTGAATGATTGTTATTGGTGGATTATTAAAATGTTTCTAAAACCAAGCTCCGATGAATTAAAGATTTGAAATTAAACAGATCATTTGAATTTTTTATATTTTGTTCATTGTAACGATATATATAGCAAAGCTTGTATTTGATTAGATTTAACCCCACGTGATAATTGCATTTATCTACATAATTTATTGCTTTGGAGCAATTTGCAGTTTTAAAATAGGCATAAGTGCCTCAACAGTCAGAATGAAAAAGTAGGGCTTGTTTCCTTATGTTTTTTAGTGTAGTGAACTCGCTAAGTCAATATTCCATTGGCATTCTTATGCCATTTGGTTTGGTGTAGCCCAATATCGAGGAATCCTGAGGATGCCGGTAGACTCCAAGTTGGGGTACACAAGATTTGAGCTGGCATTGTATCTTAAGATGTGTTGGCAACATGTTCAGTTGGGCGGCGCTGCGGAGTGAAGCAGTGAGCCGCCCAGCCCAGTAGCCATGGAAATGCTACTTGATTATGAGTTTCCTTCTGCCCCTACCTAAGCCATTCGATTTTTGCTAATTTGTATTGTCAATAATATACCCCGATTATTATGCAAATGCTCTGGATGTTATTTTATCAAAATCTTTTATTTTAAAAAAAAGATGTGTCGGCAACAAAGATGCTAGGTGTATGTCTAAGGCTAATTGCCATTAAGTGAAAGTTGTGCAGAGCCTAGATCATTGAAAAGGGATCGAAAGACACGCTTAGGTGGGTAACAGCCAAATGTATTGTAATGGGTATACCTTGATGAGTTATGGGTCTTATTTGAGCGCCTATTCTCCATGTGTGGGTGTGATTGTGAAATAGATGTGAGTGTTAAGTCTAGGCAAGATGTGTGTAGGAATGAGTCAATGTCATTGTAGGTGGTTGTAAATAAAATATGTCCTAATACATTTTTTAAATATTGAATAAGGTACATAGGACTTGATATATAAAGCTTTTCTCCATCTGAGTGCAAACTGCGTATCTTTGGTCAAGACAACAAGTCTCATGGACATTTTTCGGAGTTAAAAGCATTGAGTAAGTTAGATACGACTATTAACTGAATATTATTCATTAAAAAAATGTTTTATTGAACAGATTTTCAAAAGATCTTCACCATCTCAGCAAGCCTACCGCATAGTTTGTGGAGGGTTTTATTTTGACATTAGTTTGGCCTTCCTTAACCTAAACGTAGTATGCTGAATTCACAAATTTCTTATAGCAATACTGAACCTCAAAGGATCAGTATTGTTTCAGCATATAAGTCATAGTATGTGGGCATCTTGACTTTGGGCTTCATCAGCTCCTTCCAAGGTCCCTTGTAACTCAAAACGGGCTGTAATAGGAGTTATCAGCACCACTGGGATTACGAAATCTGCAGTAACTCCGCAGATCTCCAGGAGAATCACAACTGGAAAGACAGATTTGCATAATATTTCCTCATCTCTAAGGGGACCCTAAGGGCCACACTTGTATCTCTGGTAACTCCATTTTGATTTTACCAATAATCCTGATTTGGCCAGTAAAGGGCCAACTTGATTGGAATTGCAAGATCAATGGTAACTCCGCGGACCTAGAGTATTTCAGCTAGAGACTTCGGCTGCGGAATGTAGCTGTGATTTCTAAGCAAGGACCAGGCAAAAACATTGGGAATCAATATGGAAACCCTGATACATGCATGTTATTCCCCAAAGTCCCAAACCTGGAATTACTTCCACCCCCAATGTTGCCAGTGCCCCTAGTTTGGGTAATTGGAGGAAAATACTAGGTACAAATTTGCTCATGTATAATAGAGCTGTTGTAAAGGGTAAAAGAAGTCCATGTAGCCGTAGAGTAGATTGTAGAAGACGGTTTATTATGACCTAGTTACAGGTTATCAAGATGGTAAGTTACACGCAAGTAGTTTATGAGGAAAATAGCCCACCAGGAGCAGCCTCCCTGCTGCTCAGCCTGCACACTCCAACTGACACTCACCACATCACCAGGCACCCATGTATTCTGTGACATCACCAAGCATTCAGCATTCCACTACATCACCAAGCACTCATCCTGGCTGAGCAGTAGGGAAGGTGATCTAAGGAAAAGGTATGTGAACACTTAAGTAACAACATATCTCCTTTCCTTAGGAAAACATTTGACAGATATAATGTGAAAAGGGGATGTAATACATATAAACCAAACTAACGAAAATAGGGGATAAAATTACAAGCTGAACTGTTGAAATGTAAATTCAACAGACTGAAGATGAAAAATAGATAGACCATTGCTAAATCATTAAATACATTAAAGTCACCAAATAATTATGTAGTGATGACAAGAACAGAGGCAAGTCATAAGTTCTGTTTATTTAAGAATAACAGGCATGATCCCACAGGCGGTGCGCAGCCATGCGTTCAAGCACGGCGCTGTCACAACTGTCATTACAAACTGTAAACTCTCAAAGCGTCTCGCGCGCCAACTGGCAGGGCGAGAAAACACACCATGGAATGTCCACGCGCGATGACAGAACACTACATTTATCTCTTTCCCTTAAGGAAGAAAAAGAAAGAGAGAGAGAGAAATAAAATTACCTGAACCTAGCAGGCAGTCTGACATCTCTACATCTCTGCCACTCCTCCTGGGGGAAACAAGGGGGTTATTAACAACATCCAAATCACTGTGTCTTGCACCAGAGGGATGCACTGAGACAGTGGGTCCATCACAAACCTTGTCATTGACTTTGACAATCTTGTTCATGTTCCACCAATTCCGCTGATTGACACGAACAGCACTGCCACAGATTTTATCAACACAAACAGGTTCACTGAACTAGGAATAACCTTTCCTTAGAAAACCTTGTTTCTTTATTTTCACCATGTCACCTACTGCGAACTTATTGTTGGAGACATTTTTCCTTGAGTCAAATATTGTCTTTTGTTTGGATTGTGCGTCGCTAACTTGGAAATGTACCCCATAAGGGCACACTGGTGCAGGGTCACCCTCTCGTCCACGGGTCCGGAGACCAACAAACGAGAGATCAGCACTGAAGTCGAGGTAAACCAAATCAAGTTTATTAGTCACTCATGAATGGGACCGCGTCCGAACAACACCCTCGAGTGTTGCAGGAGGAAGAACACATAATGCAAAAACCGTCGTCTTTATATAATGTTTGTTACAATGCATTTCCATGGGAAGGAAAACTGGAGGAAACAGGTTTAAGCACGGAAATAGCTACAGACAAAAAGAGCAAAGGCTGACCAGATGGTCAGGAGATGAGGAGGGGGAGTAAGGAATGTTTATGGCTGCAATAAACAGTCTTTTGATAGTATCTAAGACCAGGTGCACCAGCAGTTGTAGCCTCCGGCACGTACAACAGATTGACCATGTCAGACAGGTCAGCTAAAGTTGAGGACACAAGCTGGGTGAAAAGACGAACAGCAGAGAGTAAAATGAACACGACAGAAACTAAATGGACGCGACAGTCAAAATGGCTGCCGTTTATACTAACGTAAAATTTACACTTTTCCACACCATCAAATCAAGCTTGTGGGCAGGGGTCTCACATTTAAACCACTTAGACATCCATGCTGGTCTAAAATCAGAGCAGGCCTTCCTGCCTTTGAGTAATTTGAAAGGAGACACACCTGTGGGTGTGTGCGGTGTGGTTCTGTAGACCACAGCATGGTTCTTACAGTTGTGGGTATAGCCTTGTTGTGAGATATAGCCCACCGTATAGAGTCCCCAATTACTCTGTTAAGTCTCTCTACTAGCCCATTAGTTTGAGGATAATAAAGAGAGCTGTGTCTCAATCACCTTGGCTATGTTTTAAAGACTTCATTGAATAAAGGAAGATATTTGGAAGAAAATGTTGTGGACATGTATTCTATATAATTCTTTGTCCAATTTGTTATGTGGTGCACCTGTGCTATTGTGTAAAAATAATAAAGAGAGCTTTTGAGGTGGTTGATTAAAGAATCTCTGAGGAATTCTTCAACATCGGCAGTTATTAAATTGCACACCCTTGTCAGAAATGACAGTCTTGGGAAATCCCTCCCGCATGAAAACCTCCTTCATGAAGTCGAGGATTTCTTTGGAGTCAACTTTGGCTACAAATTTGACTTCCTGTCATTTTGAGTAATAGTCAACTAAGACTATGGCGAACCGAGTCTGATGGGGTAAGGTATGGAAGGGACCCAGTACATCAATACCCAGTTTTTCCCAGGGATTGTCAGGAAGGGGAATGGGTGTGAGGGGCGGGTTAGAGACGCGAAGGGTCTTGTCACTACCAGCACAAATGGTACGATCTTGTACTAAGGTGTCAATGTCTCTGTCCATTTGGGGCCACCAGAAGTATTCACGTACTCTGTGTTTGGTGAGAGTAGCGCCAACATGTCATTCGTGAGCTTTGGTCAAGAGGGTTTTCCTGAGCTCAAAAGGAGGTGCAATTTTCTCTAGCCTGAAGATAAGCCCATCTTCAACAGATACTTAATCACAGATTTTTACATAAGGTTGTACATCAACGTTTAAGCTGTACTCTTTGGGCCAACCTTCAGCAATGTATTTTTTAACACATTTCAATGTCTTATCACTGTGCATGGCAGCATTCCACTCATTTTCACTTACAGAACAAATGTGTTGTAATTCTACAGGAGCAACTATACAATCCTCATGTTCATCATTGCTATTGGGTCTTTCGCTAACCTCTGGCATATTGGGAATGGGAGGCAAGCGTGAAAGAGCATCAGCTCGTACATTCTTCCGACCCGGGATGTGTACAATGTCAAAATGGAATCGGAGGAGCTTTGAAGCAAGTCTGGCTATGCGTGGCGTGATAACTGGTGTTCCCTAGGATGGCTACTAGAGGTTTGTGGTCAGTTTGTAGGGTGAATTTCCTGCCCATAGGTAAGATTTACATTTTTCAATGGCCCACCAACATACAAGTAGTTCTTTTTCGATGACTGAGTAGTGTGATTCTGTGTCTCTTAGTACCCTAGATGCAAACCCTATTGTGTGTTCTTGGGTGCCCATCTGCTGGGTCAGGACAGCACCAAGACCGTAACAGCTGGCATCGACAGTTAATGTGCAATGTACAGATGGGTTAAAAGGTTTCAATGCCTTGACCTTGGTGAGCTGTGTTTTTAGCCAATCAAAAGCGTTTCTAAATTCATCATCCCATGCAAAAAAAGTTTCATGTTTTAACAAGTTGGAAATAGGACGTACATAATCAGGAATGAAACGAGAATACTCAGTCCTAGAAAGGACTTCACTCCTGTTTTGTCGTTGGGAGGAGATGCGTCCAAAATGGCTTGAACCAGACGTGGTTTGGGTGTTACACCAGCACTCGAGATTGTTTGACCAAGGTATTCTAACAAGCTTTTTAAGCACTCGCATTTGTCACGTTTGAGGACAAACCCACAATCTTGAAAAGTGGATAGTACTTGATGCAATGTCTCATCATGTGTAGACTGATCAATGGCGTGTATAAGGACGTCATCTTGGAAGATGGTGACATTTTTGATCCCCTTAAGAAGATTTACCATGAGGCACTGAAAGACTGAAACTGCCGAAGCCAATCCAAATGGCATACGACAGAATTGGAAAATGCCTAAAGGTGAGTTGAACGCAATGAGAAGCCGTGAATCTCTGTCGAGTTCATCCTGGTGATATGCAGAAGCAAGGTCGAGTTTGGTAAAAAACGTAGCTCCAGCAACCATGCCCAACATTTCGGTGATGTTGGGTACAGGGTGGGAGTCAACCCATATTTCCTTGTTTAGACTGCGCAAGTCAATGCAAATTCTGAGTTTCTTGTTCTTTTTGCGCGCTATGACTAGTGGAGATAACCAGTCAGAGGATTCAACGGATTCGATCACTCGTCTGTTGCACAATGTCATGAGTTCTTTCTCGAGATCCTCTCTTGATGCTGAACGGTACGCTTCTCAACTTGTGTTTTACAGGTATCGCACCATCTCTCACTTTAATTTTATGTTTGAAGCCTTTAATTTATCCCAGTTCACCGGAAAAAACTTTGGGAAAGTTGTTCAAAAGTTCTTCAACCTGGGTGGAATCACGTATGGCTAAAACCTGTTCTTCGGCACCAGGATACAACATCATGTCGAACAAACCTTGGTGAAACCACCCTAAAAAATTCAAACCTTGTATGGCTACATAGATTGTACCTTGAATGCGCCTACCTTTAAACTCCATGATGTCTTCAAAATATCCTAGGAGATCGATCTTATGCCCTTCATAAGACACAGGCGCACGATCTGGCGGCAATAACTGTCTTTCACCCCAATTAGCTGTAAAAAGTGACTTAGAAATCATGGTGATGCGTCCACCTGAGTCCACGAGAAGACACAACTTCTTTTCTCCTACCAGAATGCTGGCATAGGAGTCTACACACTCTGAGGGATCACCAGTCCTGATTTCACATTCCGTGACCACGAGAATCATATCTTTCATTACGGACAAGGGATCCTCATTGTCACTGTCACTGGTGTTTTTAACATGGCCTTTTCTGACATTTCTCTTTTGTGTCCCAGACACAGTTTCAAAAAATGGCCAACTTTCCCACAAGACCGGCAGACTACATTTATTGCAAGACATGGTCTGCTTTTTTTGGAGTGTACAGGGTTCCCCCACCTAAAGATATGTCTGATCTTCTACAAAAACTATTCTGAGAGATTTCTCTCTTTTTTTTGTAAATATTTGTGCGTACTGGGGTTACAACCTCAACTGTTTTGTTTTCTAGTTCCTTCACAGGGACTTGTGAAGTTTCAATGCTTGTGACGATGCAAATGGGCTCCTCAAGAGAGGGATTCCCTAGGGACAGAAGCTTTTGTCTAATTGTTTTATCCGTGCAATAGCTTATAAACTGGTCATGTAGCAACTGCTCACTAAAATTTTCGAATTCACAATCTGCAAACAGTTTTCTAAAGGCAGTGATGTATGTGTCTACATCTTCATCGTTCTTCTGTATTCTTGTGAAGAATTTGTGCCTTAATACGATACTTGGCTGGACATCATATCTGCAAGCTAACTTTTTAATAGTGCTCTGATATTCATCAAGTTCTTCATTATCACCGCCCACAGCATCAGGTAAGTGTTTGAGTGTAGCCCTCCCTTCAAATCCTAAGGAATGTAACAGTAAGTACTTCTTTCTTTCAGGTCTAAACCTGTGTGCCCCTAAAGTGCCTAAATAGGTTTCAAAGGCATCAATCCATTGGCGCCACTTAATGGGAGGTTCACCAGGTGAGTCAAGAAACGGGGGTGGTGGGTTAACCGCTTGCATAATGAATAGGTGAGGGATGAGTGTCCACCCAAAATGTAGAATAAAGACTAGAGAGAGTTTAAACGATACTGAAAGCCTAACTACAGTTACAATAATACAAGGTATGGAGGAGACGTAGGATTAAATTGTCGTCAATGAATTCTGAATTTGAATAAGATAAGTATATGTCACCGAGGATGAGTGCATACATTTGATACTAGGAAAGGAAGGATAAGCTGTGTGTGTCACCGTGTAAACCAGTGCACATACAGTACAACTTTGTAGTAGAACAGTGGTGTGCGTGTCACCGTGTGAAAGCGTGATAGCTTGCCAATACAGGTGTGTGTATCACCGAAGATCGAGTGCACACAGATCAGACAGCATTGAAGCGTAAGGTGTGCGTGTCACCGTGTAATAGAGCGCACATACGGTACCAACTCTGTAGAAGAAACTTGGTGTGCGTGTCACCGTGAGAAGGTGTACACACTGCTGAACGGGGAAGAGTGAACACGATAAGAAGACTCCCAAGGGAGTCGGTACCTCATACAGGTCGAAGGAACATCACGCAGGAAACACATTCCAAGGAAAAGGGTGAGAGTAATTCGGTTGACAGGAATCTGCACTTCAAATAAGGAAGGAATAAGGTGATGCGACACCAGTCGCGATCCTCCGTCGTTGAAGTAAGGCGCTCCCACAAAGAAGGCGTTCTCCAAGCGATGATGATGAAGGAAGGCATTCATAATCAAACAACAAAAGAGTGTCTCCACATACAAAGGTTTGCAAAAAAGGGGGGAAGAAGTCACTAAAGGTAAAAGAATGGAACCCTCACTCACCAACCTAGTCGGTGACATGCTTCATCATGGGGTCCCCACCAGGAATACGACGTGTATTCCTGGTGTGCTACAACGCTTTTAATATAGCGGAGCAGATTGTATCTTATAACCTCAGGTGAGGAACATGGTGATTTAAAATGGGGCCTTTTCTCAATCCCAAGAAAAATGTTTAATGGTAGGTAAGGAATGGCACCAATTAAAATAAAGTGAGATGGATGTCGCTAACTGGTAATTAGTTGACCAGATACATCCTGAAAAAATGCGGTCAACATGTTTCAGCTTCCATGATGATATTGTCGAAGCTTTCGTCAGGACCAGACAACACCATGGCGGTATAAGCACGCTAAGGCTTACCCTAACATCTGGTGTAATTCTTATTAATTGCAACTCACGGTTTACGTGTGGACCTTCAGGGATTTCCCAAAAGCAAATGATTTCTGAAATAGACAACAGAAAAGAGACTTTTTTATAAGTGACTATCCCAAAATGAAAAGGATATTTCCACTATTGCCCCTCACTGAATTCACTTGAACTAAATTTAATTCAATAAAGTATAACATTCTCTCAACGGAAGAGGAGGGTAAATGGAATCCTGGATTTGATATCTCTTGAATGATTACATTCGACTTATCGTTTAAATGGTACTTCATGAGTTAATTATCTTAGTGTACCATAATATTGATTCATACATCTATCAGCAGAACCAATTGTTAACTTAACATTTGTTAAGATAATCAAAGATCGAAGAACATGTTTTTTTAAAACTACATACAAAATAGTAGTTTGCAATGGCACATCACCTCCTGGTAAGTCGACACGAGCCATAGAACCATAACAGTCTCGTGGCACATTTGAATCCTGCGGACACCCAATCGTACAAGAGCACGCACTCCGCACTACTACAAACATGCCAAAGTTAAAATGCCATCCCAGCATTGCAGAACTCACCCCCAATAATAATTTCTATTAACATAAATGATGCCGATTTCCTCCAAATACATGCAGCTGCTTCTCCCAATTTCTTTGTAATCCACACAAAACAGATCAAACACCCTGGTAGTTTGGCAAAATAGAAGAAATACTGCTGGTTGCACTAACTAACTCAATATGCAGACTCTGTGTTGACTTGCAGCAACTCCAAGGGCTTCCACCACGTGTTGAAATCTTTTTCAGCACATCAGGGCACGCAGGCAAGCAGGAGAGTTGGCATTACTAGAAAAAGTTCATGATGCCAAGAAGGTCAAACACCCGAGGGTACAGGTTGTCCGGGTGATGAGGGACACTGGTGGGGCTAACCAGGGCGTTCCTTTTCCTTCAAGCTTCAGGTTCCTCAGTTCCAGTTTCCTTAGCAGGTTCATATACAGTCTATCTTCCACAACTCATAGGTTCTTCCCTCAAATCGTCGCCAGTGTTGTAAAGGTTTTGCAATGGATCCCAGTCAATTATCTGAATGAAACATGCAAAATGAACCCCTCACTGCTAGAGACATCAAATCTTTTCAACAATGCAAGTAGTCACAATGTGTTACAGTCTAAGTCCTAGAAAGCATAGAAAAAACGAAAGATAATAAAGCATTCTTTTATTGATTGGATTGAGTGTGCTAATATGGTTGTTACCTTGGTCAAACACTTTGGTTTTCCTTTTGCAAAGGAAGATGCTTCCATTTATTGAGTTATCTGTCACTGTAACACATATTTTTAGGTCTGCTTTAGCATCAACAGCCATCAGTTCCCTGCTGTTAAGTTAGAAACTGCACTAACACCAACAGGGCAATCCTTTATGGAGTGCCTAAGAAACTCCCACTCAGTTTCACTTGGAATGCCTGTCCCCAATTCCAGAAACTGAAACTGAAATGACTGGTGTGCCCCAAAAGTCTATGAGTGAATCTATACTTAAATGGTTGAATCTGAAACATTCAGAGTTCGGAACGTGTGAATCTGCTTTCTGTAGGGATAATAATAATGCCTGTATGTCTGCTACTTGGGCGGTCGAGTCACCTTATTCTTTAGTGTTAGTCTATAATGGCAGAGTAAATGTGAGTTTGTGTTATTTTTTGGGTGTGTTGCTTTTTGCGTGTACTGATGTAATTCAAAATTCTGTGCAGATTTGAGTATCTGATGGGTGTGTGTTATTGGCTTCAGAAAGCATAGGTGCAGGATTAATCTTCCTTTCTTTAGCAGCTCAGGATATTGGTTAGGTGTGTTCGAGTTAGAAGAAGGAGTAGTGGATGGCACTGGTTTTTAGGTGCTTTGCTTTTTTCCATAGCTCCAGTCGGAAGAGGATGTTTGATCTGGTATTTGTGTAACATATAGAAGTGTGATACTGGGTGCAGAGTCAGCTGTGTTCCTTTATCAGGCACCTGTGGGTTTTTTTGGCCAGTTAATATGATTGAGAGTCAGCAGTTGTGGAATGTTGGGCTCCAATTTTGTTTGCAATAGAGTGTGTTGGGGTGTGAAGTCTTTATTGAACTGTAAAGTTGTGAAAAAGACCACAGATGTAGAGTTTGTCTTGTTATTTCTAAATGATAGGCCCATCTGTTTGACATATGCTCTGTGTGTAAGGAAAAGAAGTGATGAGTATTGTTGTAAGACTGTGTTGCACAGAGTGTAAGAAAAAGAGATTAGGTAGAGGTACGTGTCAGGCATTATTCAGGGAGACACAGGGCAGACAGGGACTACTGGACCCCAACGGTGGTGGTTGGCGTAGTTTGCTATTTGTGTGCTGAGTCCTGTCCTACTATGGCTCTGCAAACTGGAACAAGTACAACCTCTTCCGCACTTGACTCTCAGGCATCAAGGGTAAGCAATCACAGACATCTCACCAAGGCGGTGTGGCTGCTCGAGCACTGTATTCAACATCACCCACCAACAGACACAATAACTCCAGTCTGTGCTTGTTTTTTGAAGAAAGAAAGTATTTTTCACCGCTCTGTGGGACTAAATACTACGCAATGCAATGCAATATGGACATTAGTGTCCATGTGTGTGATTTGTCTTTTTGGCGCTGCACGCCCCCAGTTCAGCAGTTACCCCAGAAAAAGTTCAGCAATGCAGAGGTTGGAGCACATGATGTTGGCTGGGAGAATTAACTGCTTTATGGTGAGTCTATGAATCCTGAACCAGAAGCTAGCAAGAGGTTAGTAGTTCCTATATTGCACAGGAATTTCCTGTAGTCACTTAGCATTACGTTTGGGTATCAGAAAGACCCAGGTTAGGATGGACTCTTTGTTCTATTAGATAGGATTGTGCAGAGACACAAAGAGGTTCCATAGAACCTGTCCTCCTTGCCACTTGACTGGTAAGTCAGGAGATACGATCAGGGTACCATTAGTGCCACTGCTAGTTGTAAATGTTCCATTTGAGCAATAAGAAATTGACATTGTAGGTGCATTTAACGTCCCCTCAGCTTCTTGCAACAGGTATATCTTGCTTGATGTGGACCATGCCACCATGGACCGCCCTCAGGGCTGGACTGGGAACCCAAAGCAGCCCTGGTAAGTTTTTAAAACCAGCCCCTGGTGTTGGGGGGGCGGGGGACAAGTATGAAGTACTGCTGCTTTTGTAACTGGGGGGGCAATATTGCAATATTGTAAAACCAGCCCCCAGCGCCTAGAGACCCTTACCGGTGATTGTTTGCGCTTTACAAATGTGGATTATTATTATCATTATTATTATTATAAAACCACCGGCCCCCACCACTGTAAAACCAGCTCCCACCCTTCCGGGGAAAGCCCAATGCCTGCTATGGCCAGTCTGGTGCTGTCCACAGTAATCAGGGACAAGCCTAGGTCTCTGCAGGCACACTAGTTTAGCGTGGTACCAAGGCCAAAATAAACAATAGGATACCAGATGCATGCAGCTTGGCACTCTTAGCAGAGAAGCATGCCTGTTTACAATGCAGAGGAAATTCCCATCCCAAGAGAGTGTCTGTGGATCCATGGGCCATTGTATAGAAAAGCTGCGGAATGTTGTAAAAGTATGTTGTGAGAATGTAATTATGAAAAAAATATAAGGCTCTAAGGTGCACATGCATCGACATTCGGAAAAGCGATTCCTAATTAGCGAAAAATAAAGAATCGTTATTAAGGAATCGCATTTCGGAATGCATGAACAGATTCGGTAATTTTAAGCGATTCCTTAAAAATCGCTATCAATTACCAAATCCACATTAGCGAGTAGAGCTAACACCGATTAGCAATTTGCGAGTTCGGTATTAGCGAATTCGGTAATAGCGATTTCGCAAAACACGGGTCGCGCCGGGAGCGGCATGATGACATCACTATCAGGAAGTCAGGCTGCCCCACCCTCACTCATTCACCTGAGGAGCCTACAGGAGGAGGCACAGGACACAGGCTGAGGCTACTGAATCCCCACTCACAAACCATCCACCCTACCCTCACCAGGATGGACAAGGATGCACCAGGCACTGCTGAAACTGCCAGGAAGAGAAAGAGAAAGTTCTCTGACAGGGAACTGGAGCACCTGATTGAGGGGGTGAGCAGCAAGCATGACAGGCTGTTCGGTAAGCTGTCCCTCAAGGTGCCCGAGGCGGAGAAGAGAAGAATTTGGCTTCGCATCAGGGAGAGGTTGAATGCCATGGGAGTGACGCCTCGCAGCATCGATGAACTGAAGAAGAGGTGGTATGACCTCAGGAAGACGGCCAAGGAGAGGATTGCAGAAAGGGTCAAGGAGGCAGCTGGCACAGGAGGGGGGCCATCCACAGTGCCTGCAAACACTGCCCTTGAGGAACTAGTCGAGGGGACCATCGAGCCAGAGGCGGTTGTGGGAGTCACGCAGATGGACACCTCAGGCGCAGCCACCACTGAACAAGGTAAGATGCATGCCTGCGCCCATACTCTGCGTATCGTATACCCATCCCCATCCCCCCAGCTCAATCACAGTGTGCAGGCAGAAGTGCACAACACATATGCCCTCACATCAGTACTGCATCATGAGAGTCGTAGTCATGTCAGCCAAGTGTGCAAGTATAGTCATAAATGGTAAAATAAATGAGATCTGCAGTACTGGCAAAACATAGAGTCAAATAATTGAATTCATAGTAGGACATTAATGCAGATTTACAAACAGATGTAGTTCAAATCAAACTAACCATGCACTATTTCACACACAGATGCATCTCCTGGTGATTCGGATGATAGTGGGCGCCTCATCATCTCTGAAACACCCGCTGATTCAGATGGCGACACTCCGCAGGAGGGTCAATCCCCACCTCCCCCAGCAACAATACCACCACCTGCGACAACTGCGACAAAACCACCAAGACGCAGGGCACAAGTCCCCTCTATGCAGGTGATGGATGCATGCCCGAGTCCTGCAACCACAACTGGGCCAAGTCCGACAGGTGTCACACCGCCAGCACCACCACCAGCACGTGGCCGAGTCATGCAGCAGCGCAGGTCCCTGCGCAGTCATTCCGATGGAACTGACCAGGCAGGGTACATATATGGTGGCATCGAGGCTCAGATGCTGCGTGTTCAGCGCCTGCAGGGGAGACACATGGGGGCGATTAACCTTAACATGTCGCGTCTTGCGAAACACATGTGCACTCTGACGGACGCAGTGCGGAACATGACCACAGTTGTGGCAGAGGGCAATGACAAAATCAGTGAGGACCTCCAGGAACTCACCCGTGCCATCAGAGCAGGACAACACAGTGAGCGCCGGAGGCATAGACAGAACTTGCTCCGTTCCACTGCATCGACCGGGGCCATCACAAGGCTCTGCAACAGCACTGCTGTGTTGTCCCACTGCTCTGTGTCACTGCAGGTGGACCTTGGCCATTACTGTGGGGACGTGGCAAAGGCCTTCGGCCAGGTGACCACTGCAGTGGAACACTTGGAGTCAGGAACATTCAGTGGCAGCAACTTGGGAGGGGAGAACGGCAGTGAGGCTGCTTCAAGTGTAAGCAGCGTCTCCGTGACGGAGACCAGCACCAGGAGGCGCAGTTCGCGCTGCTCCACAGCCACAGGGACAGGGCGTGGTGAGGTGGAGGAGCCACGTGATAGGAGGCTGGGCGTTCGTGGCAAGCGCCACTAGTCATACTGTACGGAATCCCTGACCATGGTGGGGTAACCATGGGCCACTTTTGTTTCACTATTGAACTCCTGTGACTAAAACGGGCATGTTTTTGTCTACAATGTGTGGGGGAACTATACTTTGCATTTCTGTGTGACATCACACACATCAGTGCTCCTGTGAATTAAACAGTAGCACCACTAATGAAATCGTCATGGCTCATTCTTACCTGGGTCAGAAATTATGTTGCGTGATGTATGTCCGCCTCCTTTGGCCCTCAGCTGTGTTTGGAACGTGTGCCTGTCGGTGTTGTGCGGGTGGTTGGTCATCCCGGTAGTCGTCATTCCTGTCCACCTCTATGGGTATCCCCCTTCTTGTTGCAATGTTGTACACCATGGCACATACTGTTACAATCCTGCAGCAGGTGTCCGGTTTACATTGCAAGGCCCCACCAGTCTTATGTAAGATTCGGAAGCGACTCTTCAGAATTCCAAAAGTCATCTCAATCACATTTCTGGTGCTTATGTGGGCCGCGTTGTAGCGTAGCTCCTGTGGTGTTGCTGGATTGATATAGGGGGTGAGGATATATTCACGAAGGGCGTATGCACTGTCACCTACAGGATGGAAGCAAATGCTTAGCGACAGTCATGATGATACATGTGTGATGCTGATGTTATGAAGAGGTATGTGTACGTACCTAGCAGGAGTCCCTCTCCAAATTCTCCATTGAGTAGACGCCTGTGGATGCCACTGTGTCTGAATATGTAGGAGTCGTGTGTTCTCCCTGGAAATTGTGCCACAATGTCCGTGATGATGTGCTTGGCATCGCACACGACCTGCACGTTGATGGAGTGGTAGGAATTCCTGTTACGGAAGATGTACTCATTGGCTGAGGGAGGACAGATGGGGACATGCGTGCAGTCAATGCATCCTATGACATGGGGGAATTGGGCCACCTGGTAGAATGCCTGTTTGGTGTGGTCCAACTGCTGTGGGGTTGTGGGGAAGCTGATGTGGGTATGTATCATTGTCAGCATGGCATCAATGAATTTGTGGAAGAAGCGTGATAGTGCGCTTTGTGATACGCCTCCCGCTACTGCTATGACCCCCTGAAAACTTCCAGACGCCAGTAGGTGCAGGCTGCATAGGACCTGGACGTGCGCAGGAATAGCATTGGTCCGACGTGTCTGGTGCTGCAGTAGTGGTTCCAGGTCTGCAATTAGGCGCATTATCATTGCACGATTGAGACGATACTTGTCGTAGACCTCATCCTCATTTTGGCCAAGCAATGTGATGCGCACTCTGACTACTCTCTCCTGGACCCTTCTCCTGCACTGTGCTGCTGCATTGATTCTCATCCTCCTTGCAAGCACGTAGAGGGCCGCCATTTTGTGAAAGGAAACAGGGTCTCCTGGCCCTATTTGTATGGCTTACTGATTGTTAGCATCTGTGGCACATTAGGGATTTTTTAAGGGAATATTTTTTTTTTTTCGTGCAACTTTACCTCCTGGTTCTGATTCCCCTTAATCTGCTCATGCAAAATAGCGAATTTTGGAATTTTCGGTATTTGCGACTTTTGATGCATTCATTAGCGATTCTTTATTTGCGATTGGCTAATGCCAGGCGCTAATAGTGATTTCGGTATTTCCGATTTTTTTATTTCTTTATTTTGACGGGGCATTTTTTTGCGATTCTTTATTTTACCGGGCAAATATTTAGCGATTCTTTATTTTTTCGCTATTTGTGTTGATGCATTGGGAATCGTTTTTTGCCACTCGCTAACGGGTGACTTTTGCGATTCGGTATTTTAGCGAGTTGATTTTTGGTTGATGCATGTGCCAGCAAGTGCTGTGGCTAGCCTAGCAGTGAAATACAGATGGAGGAAGAATAGACCTCTGACAAGTGCTGTGACACTGTGGTCGCATCTAAGCTCTAAGATGGAATATAACACTTGCCTAAGTGGCAGGAGACTCATCTATGTGTAGTCCCTGTCATCCAACCACAACAGCGTGCCTATTTTAGGTGAACAGATGGCCTGCATCCAGAAACCTAGGTAGTGGGTGCGCTATGGATGTTATCATTCATTCTTTTCTTTTCCACATTTCCCACAAGTGTGTACCTCCATCCCTAACTCATTTACCCTATTTGTTACCTCCTGCCACATGGCCTGCTTCTCTGCTCATTCTAGGGTGTGTGGAGGCGGCCATTTTACGTTTCCCATAGTGTTCAGCTACATAGTTGACTACCAGTACTGCCTCCTCCTCAGTGAAGTTCCCCTTTCTCCTCAGTGGTATTGCCTGAATGTTGAGTGGTCTTGTGGCCACTGTGAAGTTCCCTTTTCTCCTCAGTGGTACGGTTTGCATGTTAAGTGGTCTTGGGGCCCCTGTGAAGTTCCCCTTTCTCCTCAGTGGTATTGTCTGCATGTTAAGCGGTCTTGGGGCCACTGTGAAGTTACCCTTTCTCCTGAGTGGTACAGTCTGCATGGTAAGCGGTCTTGGGGCCACTGTGAAGTTCCCCTTTCTCCTGAGTGGTACAGTCTGCATGGTAAGCGGTCTTGGGGCAAATGTGAAGTCCTCCTGTCTCCTCAGTGGTACGGTCTGCATGTTAAGTGGTCTTGAGGCCACTGTGAAGTTCCCCTTGCTGCTCAGTGGTACGGTCTGCATGTTAAGTGATCTTGGGTCACTCTTGCTCCAAGGGAATGTCTAGCACTTGAGGAAGGGGGCAGGGCCCTGCGCATTGGTTGTATTTATGTTCTTCGGATTGTAATTGTTGCCTGGTGTGAGCAAGTGTGGTTAGTTGAGGTCAGTTACCCATTCCTTCCAACTCACAACTATACGCACAATTTGTTCCCACTCAATATCACTCCACCTTGGTGCATTGGGAGAAGAATGTAGGTCATCGAACCGTAATTAGTTGTTGTAACGGTCCAGTAATATTTTGAGCCCAGAAAGGGTTGCTCTTAGGTTTAAACCTCCCTTTTTTCTTTACGAATGTCATTAATTGAGAAACATACCCATAGTAAACCTAGTTCTATGCATGGCTATGTTTCCGTCTGTAGACCTACCTTTGTGAATCGGGACTAAAGTATAACGCTTTAGTTCGAATATTCCACTCAGTAATCATTTGTAGGTTATAGGGCACACTGCCTTTGATGATCGTGCTCCGTTAGGAACCTGTTTGTGCACATAGAAGAAATCCACATCTCTGGCATCAGGTATTGCTGCAAAAACACGTTTCTCCACTATTCAGGCACCGACGATAAAATGGCAAACACTCGTGAATCCTACTCTTGAGCTCGCTGAAGGGAAGCACCACTTTTTGTCTCGCGCACAAGAGAAACACCAGCTTAAAAACATTTTGCTCATTTTGTTCATCTGGTTAGCGGCCTGGCGCAGCCTGGTGCGAAACCATCAGAGAAAAGCAGGCCGCATTCTTTGTAAATAACTGCACTTCATGATTGCGCGTGCTCGGATTTCCAATGGTGCCCGTCTTTGTCATACCGACAAAAAAAAGAACATTTATCCATAAAGCAGCCACTTCTTCGGCCATTGATATATTGAAAGTCCGAAAACAAAGGCGGCCTGTGATTAGCATGCAGGAGAGCGAACCCCGGCTCAAAAGCCCCCCATTAGGATTCTGGGCCCCCGCGCCTTTCTATCCCTGCAGAAAGAGGCCGCAGTTCACTCGCACAGTTCTGATGCTTAATCCTCTTTGTGACGGTTGATTTACATGTTGGAAGATCTAAAAGACAGGAAGTACAGAGCCTCGCTTTCAGTATATCCCGTTTGAGCGCTGCCGCCTGTAAATCTCCCGGAGACAAACAGCGCGATCAGAGCAGCCATTTGGAATGCAGACACCCTGGGCCACCCTATGCACCCGAGGAAAGTCACAACAAACCCCACCTCCACGGTGGGAGGACGCGAGGCCAGGGCATGTTTTACGTGTGGGCACCGTCATGCCAGTGGTAGGATGAGCAGCTCATTGGCCGCATGGAGCTGGGTGGATAGCGCTGGTCGGAGACCTCGGGTGCAAGCCGTCAGACGGAGAAAGCACGGAGTGAGGCCTGGGAAGAAAAGGCCTTTGAAGCCTGATGCTGTTTCCAAGTCATTTCAGTGCATGGGAACAGACCATCAGCTTGTGCCTTTTATGCACTGCTTCCTCATTCACGACCTCCAACATTCACCCTACCCTAATACAACAAGTTTCCTCAGCGTGTGCATATTTCAAGAACACCTCACACATTACCAGACAGGCTTCTCCAAGGAGCAGCGCGTGAGCTAGGCAGCTCTCCAGCTACCTGTAAGTAGCTATAGTCTCTGGTGTGGTGTGCAGCCCAGACTAACACATTAGAAGCTTTTGGTTGGTTGAATTAATCTATATCAAAATGGGGAAAAAGTGAGTATTCAGGACGAAAATGTGCACATTTTCAGAACTCATGAGCTGAAGTTTGGAGAAAAAGGTCTGAATTTCCAAACTGTATTTAAGGCTGATGATAATTAAGTGATCTCATGCAGCGCGTTGGAAACCTATCACTCCTATTATTACCTTCCTGAAGCTCTGGTGGTTTTTTATTGCCCATTTCGAGGCCTTCCAAATTGAAAAAGCCTTTTCACATGACTGATGCCAACTCTGCTTGAAGCAGTGAGATGATGACCGCGGGTAACTCTCATGGGGTGGTCACTGATGTCATCTTGTCTGATGTGGTCACTAGTACAACACTAATAATATTTGGAAGTGTAACGCAGGGTGATTTTCATTGAACATAAGTATCTCTTATTACAGGTTGTAGGAATATGCACTGTGAGTGCGAGCGTGAACTGTTAATGTGATATGGGGCCAATAGCATGGAGTCACACTAGGAAATGGTTCATTTGACTCATTATTGTGATGCAAACTACGAGGGAATAATTCATTGCAAATTTTAAATCCTTCAATAAACAGGTGCGTGGCTCGGACAAAAGTAAAACCACACTGTGTACAAAAAACATACGTCCAACGCTAATAATGTTTCTAGTTGGAAAGAAATAGACATACAAAAACTATTACTTTCTGAGCATTTAAAAAATGTTCCAAGATAGAATATACACATCTCTATCCAGGTTCACACTAGATTACTGGAAATCTCTTTGCACGGAGACACTTAGATGTTTTAATATGTTGTCACACCGCTAAGCACTATGTCCCAAAATAAGAGCTCCTCTCTGATCACTCACACACAACACCAAACCGATCCCCACACAGGCTCCTAGCTGACACAGTACCCTTCCAGCCACCGTCTGCTACGGGGCCGGGGAGGTGCTTTGAGCCCACATAGTGGTATGAACCCAGTATAAATACAATCTATCCTTCAGACAGCATTCATATATTGGATTTCTGACGTTAGTATGACCTTGCAGCTTTGATTGCAATCGGATTATGGTTCTAGCCTTTTAAATTGCCTGGAGTCAAAGTGGTCTGGTATCTTTGTGTCTGGCCTGCGCAACTGGGGGCCAGATGGACTAAGAGTACAGTTGAAAAAGTGGTCAAAAATTACGCACCAACTTTTTGCGAACTGACGTTGATTTGCAATGCGACCGACGTCTTGTGAGGAGATCATTATTCTCAGGGGCATAAAACGACCTGCCTGTTGAATAGACAGGTCGCAATTTGCAAACCCCTTGTGATTGGCTAAAACACATGGAGTGTGGCCTGCAAGAGACCACCAAACTTGTGTTTGCCTTCCAAAATGGAAAACATTTCTTTTTTTCAAGCATCAGTGTTCTCCCAAAGGAATTGGTGCTGCTTTAACAAAGAGAAGTTTTCGGTTACCGAAAACACCAAGGAGAGCAGACAGAGGACCCTCCCCCTTTGTAAATCAGCAACCCCCTCCTTTGAGGTGCCAGTAACCATCCCATGGTTTGCAACTGGGATTGAAACCACAAACCATTAACACATTGCATACCGAATCACAATTTGGAAAGACCGCCCCATTTATGCCTCTTCCAAACTGTAATTGAGCCCTCTGCTCCACACTGTGTGGCTTTATTATCCCTTTCATTTGCTTGCTCCTTACTCACTGGCTTGCCTTTTTAGGTCGCAGCCTACCATACAGCGAAGCTGTCTGGTGTGCTAAAGACATCTTGTTCTTCTGGTGTTTGTCCCTTCACTGGAGCATAGCCTCTTTACCAACTTTTTGGTTGAATGGCTCATATTCAGGGAATTACTTCTTTCTTTTTCTTTCAGCACTCCATGAGAATGCACTGTTTTCTAGTTTTCTTCCTAGTGTGCTGTTTCCCTTCAAACATCCCACTCCCCTGGTACTTTGTTTTGCTCACTAATTCCTCCCTAAAGTTCTCCTTTGCTTTCCCCACCCCTCGCTGCCTCTTTAAACAAAAATGTTTGCCTCGCATGGGCCCAGTATTAAGTGCCTCTGTTGCTTTCTCACTCCCACCTACCCAAACTGCTTCCCCGTCACACACTCTTCCCACTCACTCCTCCAGTGGTCCCAGAACACTTCGCTGACAGTAATTTTTTTTAGGTCTCAGCAGCTGCCATTTCACACAACTAAATTCACATTCTTTTTGATTCACCAATCCAGATACTGTCCACCGTCTTGAGTCGGTTACTACATTTTTAACAAACACTGGCAAAGCCAACAGGTATCGTCTGTGCAAGAGCTATTGGCTTTGCCATTGTGTTCCAGTCATGCTGTACACCAGCGTGACTGCACATCAGCATGGCTAAAATTAGTGGCATAGAGGAAAGTGGCATGCTGTGTTGTAGAGTCAAATTTCGAACAGTGGAGCAGAGTGCCGTAGAGTGGAGTGGCATAGAGTGGAGTTGCGTAAAGTGGCATACAGTGGAGAGGGGTGGCGTACAGCAGAGTGAACTGGTGTAGAATGCAATGGCATAGAGTGTTGTAGAGTATAGTGACATAGAGTGTAGTGTCAGAGTGCAGTAGCATAGAATTCAGCTACGTAAAATGCAGCATCATAGAATGCAGTGGCGTAAATTAGAGTGTTGCATATGAGAGTGCAGTGGTTCAGAGCAGAGTGGGGTAGACTATAGTGGCGTAGAGTGCAGAGTACAGTAGAGTGGCATAGAGTGCAGGGGCGTAGAGTGGTGCAGAGTAGAGTATAGTGCCGTAAAGTGCAGTGACATAGAATGAAGTGGTGTAGAGTGGACTGCTGCAGAGTGCATTGGCATTGAATGCAGCAGCAGCTTGCCGAGGAGTGTCGCCCCCCCACCAGCAGCCCACAAAACGTGAAAAATAAAACGATAATAAAACAGGTTTATTATTTTTTTTTTCAAGTTCTACGGGCCAGGCCGAGTCTTGGGGGCGGGGCCATCGCAGGGGCAGTCACGAGGGGGTGTGGTGGGCACTGCTATCAGTGCGCATGTCTGTTTGGCCAGCCGTCTCAGGAAGGCCAAACTGGCATGCACACTGAGCTGTCTCCAACCCGATCTGTGTTGCCGGGTAGGAGACATCAGGCACGGGCTTTCAGTCTTTCTGGGAGCGCAAATCCAGGGTGCTCAGGCCATTCCTGATGCTGCTCTTATGCACGAGAGCAACATCTGGATTTACCGAAGAGGAGAGTAGGAGCCTACAATGAGGAGTAGAAGAGCGGTGATGCGGCAGGTAGCAGTTAAGTTCTTTTTTTTTTGTATTGTCGTCGCCCATCTCCCCCCACCCGGCTACTCTGCCCTGATACCAGCCGCTACTGGTAGAACGCAGTTGTGCAGTCTAGAGTGGCATAGAGCGCAATGTTGCAGAGTAGTGTGTCATAGAGTGCAGTGGTGTAGAGTGCTTTGGCGTAGAGAGCGGTGGCGTACAGTAGAGTAGTGTTTAATAGAACGTCACGGAGCGCTGTGGCACAGAGTAAAGTGCAGTGGTGTAGAGTGGTGCAGAGCAGAGTGCAGTGGCGTAGAGTGGCATGGCATACAGTAGAATACAGTGGACTGGTGTAGAGTGCATTGGTGTAAAGTGTTGCAGAGATTATAATGGAGCAGAGTGCAGTGGTGTAGAGGTCAGCAGAGTGCAATGCAGCATCTTAGAATGCAGTGGTCTAGATGAGAGTGGTGCATAGTAGAGTGCAGTGAGTAGAGTGGAGTGGTGCAGAGTGGAGTGGCGCAGTGTAGAGTTACATAGAGTGCAGTGGCATAAAGCACAGTGGCATAGAGTACAATGGCATAGAGTACAGTGGTGCAGAGTAGAGTGGCATAGAGTAGAGTGACAGAGAGTGCATTGGCGTAGAGTGCTGCAGAGTGCAGTGGCAATGAGTGTAGTTGGGTAGATTGGAGTACTGCAGAGTGCAGTGGAATGGAATAGAGTGGCATAGAGAGCAGTAATGTAGAGTACAGTGGCGCAGAGTATAGTGCAGTGGTGTAGAGAAGAGTGGCATAGAGTGCAGTGGAATAGGGTGCAGTGGCGTAGAGTAGATTGTTTCAAAGCAGAGCGGAGTGGTGCAGGGTACAGTGCAGTGGCGTAGAGCAGAATGGCATAGAGTGTAATGGCGTAGAGAGTAATGGTGTAGAGTTAGGTGGTGTAGAGTAGATTAGAGTGGCATTGAGTGGCTTGGCATAGAGTTGAATGGTATATTATAGAGTGCATTGGTGTAGAGAGTTCTGGCATAGAGTACAGAGGTGTAGAGTGCAGTGTTGCAGAGTGGCGTAGAGTGGAGTTGTGCACAGTAGAGTGGAGTGGCATGGACTGGAGTGGTGTAGAGGGCAGAAGCCAAGAGTGCAGTGGTGTAGAGTAGAATGTCATACGGTGCATTAGCAAAGAGTAGAGTGGTGCAGAGTATAGGAGAGAGGCATAGAGTGCAGTGGTGCAGAGTACAGCGGCGTAGAGTGGTGTAAAGTGGAGTGGTACAGAGTACAGTGCAGTGGCGCGGAATGGTGCAAAAGAACAGTGGAGAGGCGTAGAGTGAAGTATGCATGGTGTGGTAGCATACAGCCATTACAGACAACACATTGTCAATTGAAATGACCATTACATTTGCACAGGAATACAGTTTTAGTAATAAAACTATACAGTTTGAAAATGCTTGTGCAGTTCATTTAAATGTTGTCTGCTAGAAAAAAAAACTTTCCTTCCCTCAGTATCCATCAATATTGTCACATAAATCCTCTCACTTTGAAGTGAGAGAAATAAAAGTAAACACCAAGCTCACTCGGAAGAAGACAGAACCTGACATTTGACCTCTGTCTTTGAATGCACAGCAAATGTGATGAGATAAGAACAAGATTTACAGGCCTATTTACAGAAAGAAGCACTCATCGAGGAATACAAGGTGAGGTAGTGTGATAAGGCGTTGCTCCTTGGGATGGACAAACTCACTCTGGACAGCCTAAAATAAATAATGCCAGCAACTAGAAAGCCAGAAAATGTGAGATACAAACCACAATTCCAATGGTAAGCAACAGATGGAATGCATATCCAGGGAAGCTTTCTGAATGTCTCCAAGAGGTCTTTAGCAAACTAGACAGCTGGGCTGTCTGGTAGGCTTCGACACAAAAAGGGCAGCCGTGTCATTCTCAATGTGTGCACATGGATGGTGAAGCTTGCATGCTTATATGTCATCATGCACACGTGTCTCTTGGAATTGATGTAATTCAGCGGCCACATGATAGCGCCTGTGTTTTTCCTCATTTTTTCTGATGCTACACAGAAGGGGCAAAAATCATTGGAAAAGCTAAAAGGTCAAAAAGGCAAGTCCTATAATGCTTGTTCTTCTTGAGGTGAGGTAAATGCAAATCTCTATTTAACTGCAAACATCCTTTAATAAATGAAACATGACTGTTATTTCATTTTTCTACAAAGATTGTCTTCTTAATTGTGTTGGAAGTTTGTTCACAATATAATTTCTCTCACCATGGAGCTGACAGCACGCAGAAGTTGACACTTCCCCACCTTTCCTGTTTTTTTTAAATCTAACTTTGATGCTACTGCCCCTTTTCCTTTTTAGACAATCATCAAATGTAATTTTTTTATAAACATACCTGCTTTTTACCCCTAAAAAATAGGCTTTTCAGAGGTAGCATAAACCGCAAGAAGAATTGCCCTATGTTAGCAATTAGGATATCCTTAACCCTAGAAATCAGTTCGCACAACGGGAAGGATGGGTGGGGCGGTAAATAATCTATAACTAACTAATGTTTCTTACAGATATATCGTTACCGAGGGTAAGTAACTTGTGCATCTGAAAGAAACACGTTAGTTATAGAATCCTTACCTTAGAATAGATACCCCAGCAATACCAACCCCGGTGGTGGGTCTGCGAACCAAGATCACACCAGAAAGTCCTAGAGAACAGAATGGGCAAAGAAGCAGTCTCTCCAGACTTGGCTGTCCAGGCACTAGTGTTTGGTGAACGTGTGCAGCGATGCCCAAGTGGCCGCCTGACATATGTCATTCAGAGGAATTCCTCATCCCAAGGCAGTAGTGGCAGCCGTCGCCCTGGTTGAGTGAGCGCATAGCCCCACTGGAGGCTCCTTTTTAGCTAGAGAGTAACAATCCTCAATACACAACATGACCCATCGAGAAATGGTGCGTTTGTGTACGGCCTGACCCTTCTGTGTATCCACGTAGCCAACAAAGAGTTGATCATCCACCCGCAACGGTTTTGTGCTTTCCAGATAGAAGGGTAGCACACGCTTTGGGTCCAGACGGTGGAGCCTCTCTTCTTCCTTTGAAGGATGCGGAGGCGGAAAGAAGGTGGGCAAAGTAATGGTCTGCCCGATGTGGAAGGCAGTGACCACCTTAGGAAGAAAGGATGGACGGGTCCTGAGAGCTACCTTGTCCGGATGAACAGACAAGAAAGGAGGTTCTGAAGAAAGAGCCTGGAGCTCACTCACCCTTCTAGCAGAAGTGATGGCTACCAGGAAAGCAGTTTTAAGAGTCAAGAGATGTAAGGGACAGTTATGAAGCGACTCAAAGGGAGCGCACATTAAATAAGTTAGCACAAGACTCAAGTTCCACTGAGGCATAACGAAGGCCAGCTTAGACAAACCTATCACGCCTGAAGAAATTGGGAACGCTATCTCCTCTCTTGCCACCCATAAGACTCCTGGCCTAGATGGGCTTCCCGTGGAATATTACGCAGCCGAAAACTCCATGCTCTCTTTGAGGAGACTATAGAGAGGGGTGCCTTCCCATCACTCACAGACAGTGCCACCATTGTGGTCATCCTGAAGGTACATCCTCCGCAGTCTTCCTTTGCTCAATGCCGTCCAATCTAACTTATCAACATGGAGGTCAAAGTCTATGCAACCATCCTTGCCACCCATATGAAACAGGTGCTCCACACCCTCATTCACCCCGACCAATGTGGCTTTATGCCAAGCCATGGTACGAGGCACTCCAGTGGGTACAAATAGCTCTCGCCCATCGCGGTCGCCTGTTGCCATACCTGGTCCTAGTCCTACTTGACTTTGAAAAGGCCTTTGATATGGTGAACTGGTGCTACCTTTGGGATGTGCTGGAGAGAGCGGGATTCAGGCCCTCTTACCAAGGGATGGTGAAGGTCTTTTAATCTACTCGATCAGCCAGAGTTCTCATAAATGGTGCACTGCCGGATGCCTTTCCGATTGAGAGGGGGACCCGCTAGGGATGTCCGTATTCCCCTCTCCTGTTGGCTCTCACGATCGAACCCTTGGCGTGTTGTATCCGCAGTGATAACCAGATCCAGGGCTGGATTGGGCAGGAATCTCATGAGGACCGGATCGCCCTTTACGATGACAACGTCCTTCTCTATCTGTCAGACCCAGCCAGGTCGGGACCGAGGGCTCTCCACGTCCTCTGCCTGTTTGAGGAGGTATCGAGGCTGCGTCTTAACCCAGCCAAATCCACAGTGGTACCTCTCCATGTTTCAAGTGAGTGTGTGGACTGGCAGGCAACCATTCCCTTACGTAGGCTCTCATTCAAATACCTTTGGACCTGGGTGGCACTTCTTCCCGAATTGATCTTGTCCCTTAACCTCACTCCACTACTCAAGCGTGTGAAGGAGGACCTCCGTCGTTGGCAGGCCCTCCCATTGAACCCCCTACGCAAAGGCGAACTTTTTAAGATGATGATGCTCCCCGTCTTCTCTACATTATTAAAAATCTTCCACTCCACCTCCCTTGCCACTAGTTCCGTGAACTAGATGGTCTAATCACGAACCTTCTTCTGGGGCGGGGCAAGATCGCGGCTGGCTCTCACAACATGTCAACAGGCCACGTACGACGGGGGTATGGGAATGACGAACCCATTCCTGTACTACCTGGCCACACGCCTTTTAGAGATCCATGATTGGTTCGATGGAGGGTGGTCAGACCCTACCTATCGACTGGAGCTAGAGAGCCTTGGATTCTCCCGCATTCAGGCCATGCTGTATGGGGCCCCAATTCAGCACGCCTTGCCACCAATTACCCGCACAGTATTCCTGGCATGGCGTTCCGTGCTGCGACATATCCAATGTCCATATCCAATGTTTCGTTGCGATGCAGCGCGCGCAAAGGAATTCATTTTATTTATTTAAATGTGTACTTACCTCCGTTCATCCATATTTCGGTATTTACATTTCCCCACCCTGCCCCTCTCCCGCCCCGCCTCACTGCCCCACCGAACTCCCTCCACGGACCGCTACTGCAAAAAGCTGCTGGCTAATGTCAGACCTATTGGCTTTGCCAATGTTTGTTCTACCATCTTATTCTTCTTGCGTTGGTTAAGCCAGGCTGTCGTTGTGTCTTCCATGCTATTCTTCCTGTGTGTACTACTGAGCCAGGCAGTTTGGTACTTTCCTCCCACCCAGCCATAGGAATAGCTTTCCATTGATCTCTTCAAAGATGTGAGTATTTATAAGTGGGTGGCTGTCAGACTCATTAGAAGCCTGGACATTAGAGGCAGTTCTACATATTATAAGTACATTCATGAGTAATTTAATAACACATATGCATGTGATTATTTAATGCTATATACTGTATCTGCAATGGTCAGGCCTCAGACACAACCTTTTCTATTACTTATTTTTGCCTGCAGGTAGAACAAGAAGAAGCTCTTTCTCTGATCCTGAATTTCCTCACCACTAATTGATCAGAGGTCAGACTTGACTAAGGCAAACTACCCAGAGGAGTGTGATGAAAACAAAAAAGATGTACGAAGGGGAAGTTAGATGCAAACTGGAAAGTGCCAGGCAAAGTGCAACTGTAGATCTCCTCTCCTCTTCTTTTATTTTCCCAGTTACCCATAACCAGAAGAGGAACCCAGACGCACTAATGACTTGACCTGACTCTATCACTTGTTACTGCCATCTTAGATTGGGCAGTAAGCCAAGTATTACCTGAAATAAACCCTAGCCATCCATGTTCCAGAATGCCAAAGACACCAAGATGGAATACCCTTCAGAGCTGGGACACAGTCCCCCATTTCACCCAATTTATACAGACTGCATAGATGCTAGCAACATTATCTCTGGATCCATCAACAGCCCACTATGTGAATGTCTCTGTCAACTTGTCTCTCTTTTTGGACATGCCGCATTTGAATCGTGACAATAGTTGGCCAACTTGGTCAGCTGTTTACTCGTTCAAATCCAAAATCTTGGCTTTTAGACAAAAAAGGACTAGTTCTGGCACATTGCCGAAGCAAGAGGCCATGGGCTCCTGAACGGGCCACTAACTACAGCTACGTAGGAATATAGTTAGGTGAAAGCCATCAAACATATGCAGCTCCATTAGCACTTCCCATATTATGGCTCTATATGCTCAAATTGTTGTCAGTCCTGCTTTATGGGCATATTGCTTTGTCTGGGAAACTCCTCAAGGCAGTATGATCTGGCTCAGTGTCCCACCACATGTCATATTCCACATGCCACAGGTAATGACCAAGGCCCAAGCGTGTTTGGAGTATAGTCTCCAAAAATAATGTCCAATGGGACCACAATCTTCTGCCTTGTAATAGATTCTAAAATGGCAGATTTGGCACTCTGAAAGAAATAATTTGGAAGGCAAGCTCTGGATGCAAAATGGGCAAGCAGAAACCCATGGTCTGGATTTTTGGCAGTTGCTCTGGACAGATTGCACCTTTCTCACAAATGGGAGGTCAGTAGAGCTGAAAGAGATTTTAAGGTTTCAGTTAAGAGCCAAGTATGTCACCTATATTTTGAGGACAACTTAAACAATTTTAGGGGACTTGTAAATCTGTAAATTGTTAAATCTGTAGTGTCAAGCTCAGCTGGGCGAGCATGATCCTTATGCTATCAAGATTCAATAATCCTTAAGGCAATAAACAAAGAATCAGTGTCACAACGTCACAGGTCGCAGATGTGGATGTCGAGGCAAATTACTCCTTCTCCAACTAAAGAGTCCACCTACCCCTCCAGTAGGGTATCAGAAGTGGTAAAGGGGACGCAGGCTTAGGGTAAGATGAATTTAGGAGAGAGAAGGAGAGATACACTCCTTCAGGTTGGTTGTCGAAATATTTGACTGGATGACACACAAGGCCTCGGATCAAAAGGAAGATAGGACCAGGTATCCACAAAGGGCAAGCACAGGATAAGCTGTTACTAGTCCGTGGGCGTACCAGGTATTTTACCTCGTGGGCGATAGTGCGCTTTACAAATACATATAACATAACCCAAATCACTACCAGCAACTTTTTTACCTTGGTCTGAAGAGGCTACATCTGAATCAGTGGCAGCAGCAAGGAGTTGGAGCTTCTAATTTTATTCCCGCTCTTCACGTGTCAATACACTTTCTTCTTCATGCTTCATCCTACTCAAAAGCGGAAGCAAGATTTGATCATTACCCCAGCATTGAGGGGCGATCTGTAGTGATCAGGCAACCGTCCTGAGTTGGGTCGATTGTTGCAACTCTCTGTTTCTTGGAGCACTTGACTATTTGCTTAAGTGGCTTCATATAATTCAGACTATGGCATCTCTTCTGTCTCTCTCTTAGCCCCAAAGGTCTTCGGCAACAAGGGTCCTGGACAAGTTACACTGGCTGCAAGTACCCAAATACCTACAAGAAAAATTCCAGCTTTCCAGCCAGACTTCTGCGCTGGGTGAACTCTAACTCTCTAGTTGCCCCTAAATGTAAATGCATTTGCACTGGAGACAGAGCTTTTCCCGTCGAAGCATCGTGCTTCTGGAACAACCTGTCCACGGCTCGGCGCTATATCGATGAGCTTTTATGCTTTCGCAAAAAAGCTGCAGACTTGGCTTTACACTCTTTAATATTCACTGACAGAAGCCACCACCTTTGCCATTTTCCTTTCTAGTGCCAGGTCGCCTTTTAGGCAACAGTTTGCGCTTTATAAATACACAAATGAATAAATACATTTAATCTTGATCTCTATATGCTGCCTCTAAAGTGATTTTAATTTTCTGAACTCAGCTTGAGCTATATTGCTGGAGATGAGGGAGCGTGAATGACTTGTGGAAATGCTGGAATTCTTTGTTGTTGGCTGATATTTCTGTTAGCAGGTCAGACTCGTTAACAGGGTCACCATCTTTGAATGGGGCCCCTCAATTACTCAAGGAATACCCAAAGAGTAGTTTTTCTTGACCCGGTAGAATTGCGTTACTCCTGGGAGCCCCTGTTAGGGCAAGAGGCAGAATACACAAGAGGAGAGAGGTCTCCGCTTGCTCCTTCAAGACACCTCACTGTGATCTTGGAGAACATTACAAGGGCATTCAGGACTGTAGAAGGCCTGGCAGTGAGTGGTCTGGATTGTACAAGCTCTTGGAGCAGCAGAGGTACGCCTGACTCCCTTCAGTGAAAAAAGTAAACGCTGTCACCTTAGACTGGAATATTGATGAATTCCACAGCTGAGCTCTCTAGCTGAATATCTTAGAGTTTTAATTCCATGGTTTAATAACTTTAGGAGATGTGCCCCAAAAAGGGTTTGAAGAGTTCCATCTTCAATAGGAGCACATTTTGTAGCGGAAGACCTAAAAAAGGATTTTTAGATTCTTCACGATCAGAATGGTGAAGCGGGTAAACCCCTGACCCATAAAGGCTTACAGGGTTGCTATCAAAATTATAATCAAATATATGCTGGAAGCAGAAATGGAGTTGACATGTCTTTATTCCATCAGAGGAGCACAATGCAACACAACTCTGTAAATAGAAAATAACTGCGTCCCCCTGGTTACTGGGATGTGATTTCTGGTCAACATTCTAGCCTTGGGCATGGGAGAGAGGGCTCCAGACAACCATGTGACAGACAAGACCATAGACGATAAGTGGTAAGTACATGCAGGACACAATAAAACGCACTCTTGGGAACAGAAAAGGAGGAACAGTGATAGTAGAACTAAGGAACATGGATATAAAAGGTTGATTTCCTAGGGAGGCTATGTGAGGAAGGGGATTGTTCTGTTGTGAAACACAGATTCTGCTGTTCCCTTGATAAGAGTTCAGCCACCTTACAAAGGAAAAGAAAATTATTATATAAAGAAGAAACTATTTGGAGGTCATGGCAACACTCGAAATTCTAGCCAGGCACAAAGTTGAAAACTTAAAGATGAAATATGTTTTTGTGAAGGAATTCTTTTTGGAGGCGAAATGCGGCACAGCAACTTGGTTCTGCTGATTTTCCTCTTTACTACATGGTTCTGAGACTGGTATAGTTCAACAGACGACTGATTTCGAGACTGGTAACACACATTTCCTTATTTTACAAACAAAAACCCATCTGAATGGAATTTGCAAAGGTTTAAGCTAATTAATATACTTATAATAAAAGCTATTTTTGTTGTTGGTAATCACACTTCGGCATTGCAAGCATACAAAAGAAAAACGAACGTACTTGTTAGCCTAACTACCGACGTAATATTAATATTGATACATACATTAGCATTGAAAGGACTGCTTTTCGCATTGAACTGTTGTTTTGCGCAAGATGTTTTTCTCCTCAACTGCAGAGGCTGTAACTTTCCAAGAGTCTTCTGTTCGCCAGTGAATAGGTATGTGTTATGTATTAGACAACTGATAGTGAGGTTCTCACCAGGAGGCGAGGTGATGGCAGGAAGTATGACTAATGGCAAGAACTGTCTAAACCACAAGATGTGGATGGTGAATTGTTTCAAGGGCTTGTGTCTGTGGTTTATTTTTAAGACGTGAGAAATTAGGGAGTTTACAAGCTCCCAGGGTTTTGCTGAAATCCAATTGGATGCCGAGTACGTAGAATGCATCAAATGTAACCAACTATGTTTTAGCAAATGTATATTAGTTTGTTTTCCTAGAGTAGGTTGGGACTCTCTTTCTGGGATTCTTAGGATTAACTCTCCTCAGGAGAGATGCCCTTTGAGCCCTTCCGTTTTTCAAAGATATCTGCGGATTTATAGCTGAGAATACATTCCAGTTTTGCAAAATTCTTTATTGCTTAAGGGCAAAGGTTTTATGCTTATGCATTTTATTCTCTCATCAGAACTCTTTATTAGGTTTCTGAGCTGACACCTTTCCATGCTTACTGAAGAAACTACCATTCTCATGCTTGCTGTATTATTTCTATTTTGTTTATAATTCTCACAAACTTGGTATTTTACCTTGTTTTGGAAAACCAACAAACAAATTATTTGAATTTGTAATGATGTTGACTAAATGATTAATATTTGTTGAATAAACCAATTTAACCATATCAGATTAATACTAAAAACCTTCAACTCACTCAAATTCTCTTTATTGACTATTGTGAAGCCCTAAATTGACTTTGCTGTTTATGAAGTTTGATGTCAATTATTGCTTCCTTTCATTTCTCCTTGCCGACGAAACAAAGGTCCATCCGACCAATGGGAGATTATTTAATGATTACGCCCAAAGACTAAGATATAAGAATCCCCGAGCCGCAAATACATAAGGTAAGGTGCGAGGTATTTTTGTGTGGGCTCCCTTGGAAGAGTTGCATAAGGTGAGGACAGTAATTGTTTTTCTCCATGTCATGCCTTTTTGCACAGTCACTATATATGAACAACTCTAACTTTATTCCTGAAAATTGAATATTGGTTCATATGATTTGGAAGTGCTTTACACTGTTATTCTGGAGGTTAAAATTTGACAAGTGGTGCTTGGGTTATATCTAACCTATGCATGGTTACATATGTGTTTGTGATGGTAATAAACTACTTTGAAATTTTAATTCATCAGTGATAAATCTGCCTGTTGAGGCTGAGCCAATTGAGCAATGGCACTGTTATTATTCTGCCCAAGTGGTGTCCCTGATCAGGAAAATCAGCAACTATTGCAGAAAGAATGTGGCTAACAGACTAATAAATATTAATCATGAGCAGATAGGAACATATCACACATGCCCTCAAAACCCCAAGACTGGTTACTATTAGGTAATAAATCGCCTACCAATCGTTCAGCATCATACACTGGGTAATCTGACACAATACTCCTCCCTGCACTCGCAACTCA
Organism: Triturus cristatus; assembly: GCF_964204655.1. Lineage (NCBI taxonomy): Eukaryota > Metazoa > Chordata > Amphibia > Caudata > Salamandridae > Triturus > Triturus cristatus. The sequence continues at coordinate 272,912,939 of NC_140581.1, forward strand.
ACCTGTATCATCAAAGGAGAAACCATAGATCCAATACAGCTCCACTCCTGACCATTCCCCTTGATGAAAACCATCACACATTGGAGCAGACTACTTATCTGTACAAACTTGTGCACTCTGGAACAAGCTCAAAAAGGGAATAAGGGTCATCACATGCCATTGAACATCCAGAAAGCCAAAAGAGCTATCTATTTCCAAAGTTTTCATTGAGCAATCCACAGACTGCAAGACACTCTGGTTTGTTTGCAAAACATGCTCATACACTCCATTTGCATCCTCATACAACATAAAGCTGCATCAAGCCTTTAGCACATTTCTGGGTCTCATGAGTGACATCAAAACACTCCACACGTAGCAACTCAACCAACACCTTCGTGAACTTGTGTGGGCTACCTTCCCTACCTGTAGCCTTTGACCAGCGGACTTCTGGCTTGCTTGCTCCTGTCCTGCTTCCAGCAGCCGTCCCGTTCTCCCGCCGCTGCGTGATTAGCATCGCGGCCGCAGTGCGGAGACGGGACCACAAGACCCAGCAGCCCTAGCGGACTTAACCACCTGGCCAATCGGAGCGCGCCAGGAGGAGTTCAAATTTTCGGCGCTGCTCCGGCCGAGCGGGTCTTTCTTCGTGAACTTGTGTGGGCTAACTTCCCTACCTGTAGCCTTTGACCAGCGGACTTCTGGCTTGCTTGCTCCTGTCCTGCTTCCAGCAGCCGTCCCGTTCTCCCGCCGCTGCGTGATTAGCATCGCGGCCGCAGTGCGGAGACGGGACCACAAGACCCAGCAGCCCTAGCGGACTTAACCACCTGGCCAATCGGAGCGCGCCAGGAGGAGTTCAAATTTTCGGCGCTGCTCCGGCCGAGCGGGTCTTTCTTCGTGAACTTGTGTGGGCTAACTTCCCTACCTGTAGCCTTTGACCAGCGGACTTCTGGCTTGCTTGCTCCTGTCCTGCTTCCAGCAGCCGTCCCGTTCTCCCGCCGCTGCGTGATTAGCATCGCGGCCGCAGTGCGGAGACGGGACCACAAGACCCAGCAGCCCTAGCGGACTTAACCACCTGGCCAATCGGAGCGCACCAGGAGGAGTTCAAATTTTCGGCGCTGCTCCCGCGTCGCGGGACCGCGCGCGGGTAGCGCCGGGAGAAGCCCGGGACAAGGGCGGGACCGTCTGTGGCCGTCCGGGGCCGGAAGAGGCCGGGCCGGGCAACACCTCTTGGCTGTGGACTTCGGGTTAGTTTGGACTGTAAAATCTCACTAACAACGAGTAGTGTTTTAATCGTTACACAGTATACAGTCATAAGCTTACATAGCGTGTTTTATGTTATTTTATTCTTGTTTTTTTAGCATTCAGCTATTGTACCTAGAGGGGTTTCTAACTGCATCGCACCAGTCTGCTAGTCCCCAACTGAGTTATGGGGAAACATACTAAACCCTCTTCGAGTCGTCCCATGACTAGAAAATTAGCTAATTTGAATCCTCCGCTGCCAAGTTTGACAGCGATAGATAAAATGTTGCAGAAAACAATTGGGGTGGTTGCTACAGCCATTGAAAATACGGAATTACTCCTGCATTTACCATGGAACCCCCACACGAGGGCTCGGCTGATGTGTCCACATATCAGGTGGATATGGAAGCTATGACATCTATGCTGCCATCTTTTACCCACTTACCTTGTGCGCAGGTGATTGCAGATGAGCCTGAGCGCTCGGAAATTGGTCCATTATCTTCCTCTTTTGTTTCTATAGTGGCCCCCACGAAACGGGTAAAGCCAAAGAAAAATAAACAGAAAACAAAACAGAAAACAAAACAAAGGACCTTCAACTCTGCCCTCCCTGTTCCTGGCCTTGCCTCTCTAGACCAGATTCAACAACCTCCTACTATTAATCCACCGGTTTGGGCTTCTAACTTACTATTAGATCTTCAATCGCATATTGATCACTCCCTAAACCTTCTCCTAAAAACCCTGTCATCTAAAATAGACAGGTTGGTATCCCTTGTTAATACCAAAGGTATAGGGCCACAACAGTCACATCCTGATCCATTGCCCAATTCTCGCTTTACGGTAGGCAGTATTACCCAAGCTAAGAGTACTAATCCTGCTCCCCAGGGTCAGCCTAGTGCCTGCTTGCCCCCTACTTCCTCTATTTTAGCCCAGCCTCCTCTGGCTCTACCAACTGCCCCTTCTCCTTTTGTTGGTTCCCCTACTCCCCGGAACGCTCCCCGAATCTCTATTGCTCCATCAGCATGTGATCAGCCTCTGAGCAATAAGGAACATAGCCCACGGGGTTCTGGTGGGGGTAGGACCCTTCCTATTACGGGAGGGAATTTAGCCTCTCGGAATCTGGTTAATCCTCTGCCATTTGTACAGCTCACCCCGAGTCTGCCCCGTATGTGATTGTGCTCACAGGAGTTCCTCCGTTACCTAGTACTAAGGGGGAAACCTACTATGAATTAAAAAACAAAGTCACACATTGGTTGTCCAAAAATAGACCACTGAATGGAGCTGGTAATGGGGAGATTCTGTTTGTTCGTAGGGTTAGTTGGCTAGGGACCCGCCCAAAGGACATTAGTGGGGATTGTGTTTTGATCAACTTTAGGGACCCCAGAGTAGTGGGACATATACTGGATTTGGGTGGGAAGCTTAAACTAGGTTCTATTGATACTTTCCATTTGGGGTATTTTTATTCTCATCCTAATGTCCGGAACCCGGTAGGACTCTCACACTCCCACCATCCTTCTCATAATTTTTTATTCAATATCCCGGTTGCTAACCATTTTGATGTGCTTAGTTCCGTGGATTGACCATCATCCGGAAGGAACACCAAGGGTAGGCACATGCGTATAGAGGGGAACTTTGGTAGAGAGGTTTATGGAGTGGTGAGGGATTCTTCCTTGATCACATCTGGTACCGGGAGTCGACCTACTCCCCTCCCCCTTTCCCATCTGAACAATAGCTCTATGGAAGGATACCCTGAGCTGGGTCTCCCTGAACATACTGCCTCGCATGAGTCCCCTACTTCTCCCCACTTGGGGCCAGTCCTTGTTCCACACCCTCTCGTAGACCACTAGTAGGGTCCTGGAATGTGGCCGGACTAGAGACCAAACTCTCTGACCCTGAGTGGGGAGAGCTAATGGACCAATTTGATATCTGTTTATTTCAAGAAACTTGGCTCCGGTACAGCCCAGCGAGGGTGGGTTACGCAACTTATTCTATTCCCGCGGTTCAAGGCGCAAGGGGTAGACCATCGGGGGGGTTAGTTATTTGGGTTGCAACCCATTTAGGTTGCTCTGTAAAATCAATTGATACAAAATCCCCTGATATCTTGTGCCTGTTACTTACCTTCCCTGCCGGATATTCGCTGGTAGTCCTAAACGTTTACTTACGCCCCTATCCGGCACAGCTGGGGTTGTCGATTTTGGGAGCTTTGGATGAGGTACTACACTCCCTTCCTCCTGCGTCGCACAAATTACTAGGTGTGGATTTTAACTGCCACTACGAACCTCTCCTCGGGATCCCTCCCCTTACCTGTGATGAGGACGAAAACTATAAAATCCCTGTCCCTACCATCTACCCGGCCAAGCGTCTCCTCCCTCTAGCCCTCGAGATCAATAAGTTAGCTATTGCACACTCCTTGAGGGCTTGTAATGGTAGATTGTGCCCTGACATACCGGGAGCTTTCACCTTCAATAGACCCGGGAGTTGTTCAACTATCGACTATATCTTGGTGAACGTGGAATTTTGGGGCTATCTAGCAGCATTTTCTGTTATTCCGCGGGTCGATAGCGATCATAACCTACTGTCACTAGAGTTGATAAGTAATATTGGTGGCAGTGCAAGCCTACACGGCCAGCCGCCACATAATAGTGAGAACTTGGTTTTAGCTGCAGGTGGTAGACGGATTAGGTGGGCAAGGGTTGTGATCGATGAAATAAAGCTTGCAGCCTTATATAGTAGTGTTACTCGTTCCCTGGAGGCGGTTTCCCTCCTATTGAGCCCCAACGGGGATATTGAACAGAACCATCTCCTTGATCTCCAAAACATCCATAAGGAACTCCTCGGTGGCCTGGCCGGTTTTTTCTATAGTGCCTCTGTTTCAAGGCCACGGGCCCCAAGGCCTGACCATTGGTACAACAGTTCCTGCAGGCTGGCCAAGACTGCCCTGATTAAGGAGGTAAAAAACGGCACACTGTCGAGTATCCAGGTTGCAAGGGCCTTTTATAAAAATTTGATTAAGGAGGCAAAATCGGAGTGGGAGGATCTTAGGTGGCAAAACATGAAACAAGCACTAGCAGTTCATGACTCGAGGGCCTTCTGGAACATTGTTCGAACTGGTTCAGCAGCTTGTAGTCCCGCTATCATTCCTAACCTTAGTGAGGAGGTCTGGCTCGCCCATTTCAAACCCCTATATTCTTTAAGTGTCCCCTGGGGAGGATCTGTTCTGGTAACCCCGCCTAATGCTACTCCATTGAACCAGAAGGACCAAGAAGACTCTGCGAGTCGTTCTTTCTCTCTCTCAGAAATAGAGTTGGCTCTTAGCACCTTAGCTGCAGGGAAGGCTCGGGGGCTTGACAGGATCCCCGGTGATCTGTTTAGAAGTGAACCAAATATTTGGGCCCCTTACATTTTGGTATACTTCAATGCCATTTTGCAGGGCCTTGAGATCCCGGATACCTGGTTGGGAGCAGAAATAATACCCATTCATAAAAAATCCTCCCCCCTGGACCCAGTCAACTACCGCCCCATTAGTTTGATTGACGTCCTGCAGAAGCTGTTTGCCCGAGTCCTTTTAACAAGGTTGCAGTCCTGGATGGAGGATCATCAAATTTTAACCTCGCTCCAGGCAGGGTTCCGAGCAAAGGTTTCTACCATCGACCAACTGTTTAGGCTGCAGTTGATCTATTGGAAGACAGTCAGTATGGGAGCTGGTAATCTTTATTTGATCTTTGTGGACCTTCGCTCCGCATTCGATATGGTCCAAAGGGAAAAACTGTGGCTTTTGTTATTAGAGATGGGTGTTCCCCCCTACCTTTGTCATCTATTCAAACGCCTACACCAAGGCACCTATGCAAGGGTGAGATATGGGAGATGTGGGGAAATTTCAGGGCCTTTTCCGGTTGAAAAGGGTGTGCGGCAGGGTTGTGTCCTGGCCCCCACCCTTTTCTCTCTTTTTATCAATGGGATGATTGAGCATCTCCTGCGCTCCGCTAATTTGGATTCTCCTATCCTCGCAGGGCGTAGGATACCGGCCCTTATGTTCGCGGATGACACGCTCTTGTTATCTAAATCTTTCATGGGCGTCCAGCGCACATTGGAGGCCTTTTGCTCTTTCTGTGAAAAAAGGGATTTGGAACTGAACCTATCCAAAACAAAATTTATGGTTTTTAGTCCCAAGTCAATCAACTGTCCCCACCCTAAGATGGGAGATGTAGAACTAGATAGGGTTGCTACCTTTGACTATCTAGGGGTGACCCTCAATGATAAAATGAAATGGGGGTCTCACATGGCAAAGGCAAACCTGAAGCTAGCTCAATCAGTGGGGGGTTTACTGAAGGTTTTTAATAACACTTCTTCCAAACCTTTGGGCCCCCCCATGGAAATCTATAAATCCCAAGCAAGAGGGGGCGCGCTATATGGCGCTGAGCTTTGGGGGTATTCTACTCCTGCTTCTTTAGCGGTAATTGAGAACTCCTTTATCAGGCGTCTACTGAAACTACCTGCAAGCACCCCCCTAATCCCCTTGAGATGGGATTTAGGCTTAGTTCCTATAGAAGAAATTGCCCTGAATCGCCCTCTCCTGTTTTGGAGACAACTTTGGTCAACACCTGAGCTTGCAAGCTATAGGCTTGACCTGGCCGATATATTGACAAGGGGGAAACTGAACAAGATTCCCTGGTTAACTTACGTTAAGACCTTGTGTTATGCCATAGGGAAGGGGGACCTTTGGACCGCCCCGGAAGAGACAAGCGGCACATTATCCAAGAAATCCTTGAGTGAGGCCTTGTGTCTCTATCGGAAGGAAATGTTATTACATTCTTCTCTGGGTAGGCTCACTGACACCTTTTTGGACATTAAGTCCAGCCCCCAGTACGAAACCTTCCTGGATGTTATCCAACCCCCCCTGGCAAAGAAACTCTACATCCAGTTTCGTCACAGTTCGTTACCTTTGAGGGCCTTCACTTATAGATGGTCTAACGCATCTGATCGTTCAAGCATGTGTCCTGCTTGTATTGATACTTGTGAAACCGAGATGCATGTTGTTCTTTTTTGTCCCCTTTATATCAAGGCTAGGAAGAAATGGATTATTCAGCTATTTAAGTCTAGGGGCCTTAGGGACTACCAGCTAGTCTTTAGAATTTTAAAATATGATACCACCCCATTGATAGTCTTTGCGATGGCTAAATTTCTTTTTTCCATGTGGCTCACCAGGTCCAAAAAGATGATCATTGTCCCATAACCCTTTTGATTCCGGTATTATTATTATTGTAATTCTAGAATCTGCCGGTGTTCTGAGATTACTTGGGGTTTTGGTCACAGTTCCAACAATTGGCTTCTTGTGGAAATAATTTATCTTGTTTCTCTGTGCAAATTTTTTAGCATAAAGTTTTAATGTTTTTATGGCTTGCACTCTATGTATATGTGATTTAATTGTGTTTTATTGTACAGAATTATTTATGTCTTTTTATGGCATTATGCCGAAATAAAAGCTTTTGACTGACTGACTGGCATACATTACAAATGGAGCAGGACTTACTTCCTTGTATGACTGTCAGGTTGTGAAGTAACAGGGCGACAAGTGTGCAGCCATTTAGTTAAACAAATACAAAGCTGTTCCTGGTGGGGAGATGACATATTAATGGTTCTGCACAGTATTCACGACCACATTTTCCCCCACCAGTGTTGCTCCTGGCACGGCGGGAGCTAAAGGTGTACCAGCAGGGATGGAGAACTTTTCCATTAACACCTAACCAAGGATAGGTGAAAGCCTTCTTGAAGGCTTTCCTAGCCCTAACAAGACTGTGGAAGAAGATGAACATGCCTACAGTCCAGGACTGGTCAGGAGTGATGGGGCAAGTCCACTTCAGTCCACTTCAGTGAGCCACCCAGTTGAGGACGAGGATTAGGGACGATGGCAAATCCATGGCAAGTCATGGGGACAGAGGGATCAGTCAAAGACTGTAGACACATGGCATGGCAAACAATTATAATTTCTCCTTCAGCTGAAGTATGCCAGTCTGAGTTTGAATTCCTTTGATCTAGAAGCTAGTGAAGGATTGTTACCGCCTCTGCCTCCTGTACAGGATGGTCCAGACACTAACTACAGCCTATTGCCTCGAGATGAAAATAAACTGTGAAACTGCTTCATTGTTTATACCACAGTGGTGTGTTACAACAGACGTAGAGGGGTCCATGGGCAAGGAACACTTCCAGATCAGGAGGGAATAATGGAGATGATAAGAAACGCCATGTCCAAGAGTGACTCATGTTGACCAAGTAGATGCCATATCCAAATGCATTTGCATCTCTTGGCATTTGTCCCTCTTGCATCCCAAGTGACTGTTTTTGAAAATGGCTGCTTACCCGAGAGTACGACACCAACCTGTACACTAATTAATCTGATTTAGAGAAGGGCGATAACATATAATCTCCTTTAAAAAAACATATTAACATAATATTCTCCAGGAGTGTACATTTTAACCGAATATCTGTGATGTGAATTTGTTGTTACGCTACGGGCGCCATCAGTCAGAAATCCATGGTACTGTAGTTTTGAAATGAAATGAAATTAAATTACATTTTAATTTGTAACATGCACTAATACCCCAGGGTCTCTAAGCGCAGCGGATCTGAAGAGTTGGCCAACCAGAAGTGGGACGGCTGAATTAGTGAGTTTGGGCTTATTAGTAAACAGCCAGGTTTATAAAAGCTTGCGGAACGCCAGAAGATTGCTTTCCTGCTTAAGTGCCAGAGGAAGAGAGATCCACAAGCTAACTGTGTCTGCAACAAAACTTCTTCCTTCCCCAGGAGGCAGTTTTGGCCCTTGGGATTACATGATTGGAAGATGGAGCTGAACGGAGCTGCCTCTCTGGGACGTACCACCTGAATCTGAGTGTAAAATAGTCAGGGCCAAGTCCATGTAGAGCTTTAAAGGCGATACCAAGGGCCTTAAATTCAATTCTTCTTTTAACTGGTAGCCAGTGCGAAATTGGCAGGGCATGAGCCACTGTTGATGTTTCGGGATGGCAAGCAGCAGACAAGCTGCTGCATTTAGGAGGACCTGCATTTTGTTGAGGAATCGTGATTGTATATTGAGAAATAGCCTGCTGCAATAATCAATCTTTGACTGGATGAGTGCCGAAACCACAGCTTATTGAAGCTCTAACGGAATAAAAGGTAGTAGTTTCCTGAAAGTTTTAATCATAAAAAAGCAGGAGGATGTGGTCGCATTAATTTGCTCTTCGAAGGACAGCTTAGTGTTGAAGTAGACTACGTTTTTCACCTTAGTGACTGGTTTAGGGATTTCAGTTTTTGGACATCCAATTCCCAACTTCTCGCATACAGTCGTGAAATCTAGACGCAGTGTTTGTTGGGTCTCCTGCAAAGGATGCCACGATTTGCGTGTTGTCGACATATGACACCGTCATAAATCCAAAGGACTTTATAAGTGTGGAGAGGGGGGTGACATAAATGTTAAAAAGAGTAGGTCTCAAAGAGGAGCCCCATGGCACCCCGCAAGGAAAAGAGAACAAGGGGACCTGTGCCCGTCAAGCTCCACCAGTTGCTCCCTATCTCTGAGAAAAGATTTCAGTAGATCCAGTGCCCTACCCGAAATGCTCAAGGAGAAGAGCCGACCAATGAGAAGATCATGATCGACCGTATCATAGGCTGCCGAGAGGTCCAGCAGGATCAAGGCCATCTTCCCGCCTTTGTCCAGGACCTCTGTTATTTCCTCCAACCCATTGATCAGGGCCAATTCAGTGCTATGTTGACTTTTAAAGCCTTATTGAGAGGTGTCAAGGAGTTTTTTGTCTATAATAAACTGGGTTAGCTCTATGTACATAGCCTTCTTCACAATCTTGGCCAGGAAAGGTAGTCGAGAGATCGGCCTATAGTTATTAGGGTCTTTATTATCCAGATTAGGTTTTTTCAACTGCAGGAGGCTGGCTGCCCTCTTCCATTGTATTGGATAATACCCATCTAAAACATGCTCTTAAAGATATCTTTAAGGTAATTAGCTGTAACCTCAGGAACCGAATGGAGGACCTTTGGGGGACACGGGTCCCATGGCGATCTAGATCTTGTCTGACTGAGAATAGTCTGAGGCGTTCAGCCTCCACCACCATCTTCAGATCTATGACCAAATTATCTTGGTAGGCAAATGGGCTCTGAGTATCTTTTACACCAATGGACCCTACTCATTGCATCACAAAATCAATATGTGCCAAAGGGCCCTGTCTTGTGGGACATGGTGGAAGAACATGAAGTGCTACACAAGGGGATCTCCACCACATGCACGGGTTCCTGAAAAGGGTCTGCCTACTGTAATATATTTCATTTTATAATTCCTTTGTTTTAGGAATTTAATAAATTGCATATTTTCAATTGACTTTCTTTTTTGGGGTTTTGTTTTTTCTGATGTATTCTTGCTCATAGTCTTATGTGCTATAGATTATGAGATCCAGGTTTGTATTTTAGGTTACCTACCCCAACCTCCATCTATCCTGCACGTCCCCCATAATCTAGGCCAATCTGTAAAACAGGGGAGCACATTCACCCACAGAGTTGCAGCCTCCGACCAGGACCTTCATCAGAGACACCAATCAGGTGCTTAATTTTTAGTATGTTAACTTTATAGAGCGTCATGAGATTCTGAAATTTGTAGGGGTGCATCATATTCACCGTTAGTCAGCACCCGCATATTAATCAATGTATGTTTAGAAGTGCCATAGAAATGTATTGCTGTAATCATTTAACATAGGGGTGATTAAAATGTAATAATGCTTTTCTTGAAGAGTAACGCTGCAGAGCATCATGAATGTATTCAATAAGACGAACAATCATTAGTTTCGTACGATGCAATGTATTAGGTTAAACATGTGTCATGTTAAAGTTATACGTGTAGGGCGCTTATTTACTTACATGAGAATAGTGAACTAATGCTTAGAGTGTGATTTAGTAGTGTGTTTAATTTTGTACGGCCTGATCGCATATACGTTAGGAGAGAAGGCCTGTTCATTTTCTTATGTTAGCTAATGTTGTAGGCCGAAAATAATTCCCGTGGTAAAGGCTTTGGGCTGCAGAGAAATGTAAAATCTTAAAGATGTGAAATGTTTCTTCTCGTTCCCATGTTTCTGTTGCAGGTGCAAGGACATTTAGCTTGTTAGTGAGAATAGGTCTTTGTTTTAGGAGTTAGGATGCTGTGGGAAGCCAACAGGGGAGTGTATTGGAATGTGAAGAAGTTACTTCTGGCGAGAAAAGGTGCCTGGGACCCAAGGTCAAGCTAACGGACTTTGGTCGACAAACAATTTCTGATGGAAAACTACAGAGAGAAGACCTGGCCGAAGAGGTGTGCCGAAGGGCGTGTTTTATGATTTTGGGATTTTGTATTAGGGACACTGCCCCGTGGGTGGAGCAGATGAGGATTAGGTGGGAAGCTAGAAGGAGCATCTTAGATCGAGCTCTGACCAAGTGAATGTACTTCTTAGGGAGTCTTCACTTCTGACACCTTTTTCTTGATTCTCTTGCCTGGGATGGGAATGCCAAGTAGGGATGTCACCTTAGAGTTACAGTAGGGACAGATTAACGCTTTTTCCTTTGTCTAATGATCCCTAAAATAGATATTAGTTTAACGATTATATTTTTGATGATTTTAGAATCAGTGATCCTTTTTGTTCTAAGTCGAATGAGAATTTTGCGTAGGCTTGCTTTTGTGTTAGTGCCTATTTACCTATTACACCTTGTATTGAAGTGTTTGTATGTTCAATTATTTTTGGTTGTAATAATATCCTACAAATTTTAGATTCGGAGTCAGTGGTCCTTTCCAAATGAAGTCTCATTGTGGTAGATATATTTTGATAATTGTGTTCATCCCCTCTACGCTATTTGGCAGATAAAAAGATCCTGGCGACCTGTGAGGATTCTTGGAGACAACCAGGTAGGCAAGAATCCGGCCCTATCAGTTGGTAGCAGAGTAGGATGGTTATTTCCGATAGCAAGGGGAGATCTAGATTAGGATAAGAGATCCTTGAGGCCCATAGAAGTTAAGTGATGGTGACTCATTGGATGGCGAGCAGCGGATGACGGCGGCTGATGGAGATTGACGGAGAATAGCAGTGCGGCGGAAAGCAGCAGTTCGTGGAGGAGTGAGTATGAATAGGGTGAGATGTTTGTAGATTGCGGTGTTGTTTTGTTGTGTGATGTCTTGCGGAGTTGGAGTGAGTGTTGAGTGATTGTGAGATCAGGCTGTGAGCGCGCGCAGCCCGGGAAAGTCTTAGGCTCGACGAGTAGCTTAAGTGATGGTGGTGTAGAAGACACCCGAAGTAGATTTTGTTGACCACCGAAAGGGGATCGTGAGACGTCATCGATCACCTGGACCGAGATGTGGGGAGCGAATGTGTGAGTGCGTGAATAACCGGCGCTGGTCGTGGGTTGTTGTACGTGGAATTGAGTATTTGTAACCTATCAGGTGGTTGTCTGGCAGGACGTGGACAGACAGTTGCCAACCGAGGTAGACAATTTCGAGAGACTGTGGACGGACAGTCAGAGAAGTAACTTGTTTGGGACAAATGGTTATTTCAGCATATGAATGAGACAAATGCAAGGATGAGACGTGAGTTGTGAAGGAGGGGAACTGCTGCGAGCAGAGGAAGGGTGATGTCAGAAGGTGCTGCGCTGCGATTGGTCGGTTGGTGTGAGTCGCGCTGTTATTGGTGGGGTTTGATATCAGGAAGTAAGCGAAAACATTGTGTGCGATCGAAATTTGTTCATCATGAAATGTTTTAAAGTTTTCCGAGAATTGTGTAGAGGTGACAAACATGTAGTTACTCGTGGGGGAGAAGAGGCCCCTCCCGAGGATACTCCAGCGCATTACATGGCAAGAAATGTGGGTTTGCATACTATAATTTGGCTTGAAAATTGGCATAAGATGACTCAGGGTCTAGGAGAATTAGCTTTCCCGCGATATGGCTCATTTAGATTGGAAGTGTTGTATCAGTTGAAATCTGTGATGGCGGCATTACGACCTTTGCCGAGACCAACTCAGTTTGAAGCCTTGCATGCGTGGATTAGAGCAGCACATGACAGGAAAAGAGATCGAAGCCAGGAGAGGGTGAAAAAGTCGATTAAGGCATTTCAGAATGCAAGCTGGGATGAAGAAGAGAAAAGGTGGAGAGTGGAAACAATATCGGGAGACAGGTTACATCCCTTACTGGTGAAAACTGATGGCTCAAAGGTAAAGAGTGTAGATTATGATGATGACAGTGATACAGATGATAGCCTACTAGAGAGGTTGTTGTCCGAGAGACCACCTCCATAAAATCCCGATCTTTGCGAGGGAAAATCGGCTCAGTCAGAAGGGAATAGTGGAGTACCGACTCTGTCTGAAGTGAGAATAGAAGGGAAGATCTCGACAGGAGCTGAGAGTACTAGAAACCAGCCTGTAGCCAGCACAGAGGTTGGGAGAGGTGCGTGGTTACCGGATGCTCTAAAGGTACCGGTCACCATTGGACCCATTGTTTCTGTTTATGACTCAGATCAAGAGAAGGTTGGAAGGTCAGTGCAGTCAGATGTAGGAACGAGGAGTGTGATTGAAGGAAATGGATCAGTGAGTGGAATGGAGCAAACTTCAAAGCCTATAGAATGGAGTACGCCATTGCCAGCTACTGCAGACTCCTCTAGGGGACAGACAGAGGCGAGACCAGTGAGGCCGAAGTCTTTGGCCGAGTTAAGATTAGATTTGCGGGTGTGGGCACCGCCAGTGAGGAATCAGAATCAGAGTGTGAGAACAGCAGAAAGCGAACGAGGCACAATAGTGAATCGTTCAATTCCTATGAGTATGTCATAAGAGAGTAGATCTCAGGAACGGGAATGTGATTATGATGAAAGAGATGGAGCAGCTTGTAGAGAAGTACTGAAGGGAGCCCTGAAAGGAAGAATGTTAGATGTTGTGAGGTTGAAACCAGAAGTAGATGAGATAATAAGTGGAAACTTACCTCTTGAGAGAACATCTATGTATGAACAAGACAAGCTAATCTTTGTAGCGAAGGATGTAACTCGCAAGGCACGAGCTGCACATGAGAAGTTGTCAGAATTCCCTAAAAGGTATGATGTGGATTTGTCCAAAACAAAATCATTGCAGGGAAGTCATAGACTGCAGTACAGTGATCAGGAACTGGAAGAAAAGAGAGTCATGGGTCTGAGAACTCATATCAAGGATTTGATCATAGCAATGCGTGCATGGATTATGCTTGATAAGTGGGAAGAAAGATGGTCTAAGAAGAAAAGCTCTAGGAGAACAATAGGAGAGACGCCACCTCCAGGTAGGGGGATGACGGAGGTAGGAAATTTCCCTTTACGAGAGGTACAGAATGGAGGATACGTACATGTACCTTGGAGTAGGGGTGATTTGGCTGCATTCACGAAAGATTTTCCCCGGTTAAGGGAGAAGCCCGTGGAGTGGTATAAGCAAGTCGATTGGTTTGTCAAAATCTCGAAGGTGTTGTCGGTCGACTTGAATACATTGTTTGACATTGTGGTTCCGAGTGATTTATGGTCAGCGTGTAAAATTGCTGTTGAGTGGCCAACCTCAGAGCCAGACAGGGACCCAATTTCGAATGGTCCGTCACCTATAGTGATGAAAAAGTTCGAACAGGTGATCACATGGTTGAAGTTGAAAATTTCACCTCAGGACATTGATTGGGTGAAGATAGATCGGACAGTGCAAGAGCCAAAAGAGACGGTGCATGAGTTTTATGAGAGACTTTTGCAGGCTTTTAAACAGTATAGTGGACTGGATGTGTTAGACACAAAGGACATGGGACAGTTTGTTTCGAAATTTGTATTGGGATTGAGGCCAGAGGTTAGTCTCATGATACAGCAGCATTTGATTTGTTGGCAGAATAAGCCTGTGGATGAGATCTTACGGTATGCCAGGTACTATAGTGATGAGATAGAATCCAAGCACAGGAAGTTGAAAGACAAATTGATGCTTGTTCATATGCAAACAGCTCAGGGACAGTCTAGTGGAGGGACGTTAGGAAGAAAACAGGGAAATAACCAAGGAGGAAATCAGAATGTCCAAGGTCAGGGAAGACCGAAATCAATTGATCCTAAGACGGGGATGGATGTGGCGACATTGAAAAAGACCACTGTGTGTTATCTTTGTCACCAGGTCGGACACTGGAAACGTGAGTGTCCTTTGAACCCGTTGAATCAGATACAGCAAGAAGGAGAGATAGTTCAGGTTCCTGTGGTGGAAATGGTTCCTACAGTGACTCAACCTAAGATGGACAAAGGGGGGCCTGGTGTTCCGCAGGCGCAGGTCCCTCAACCACCTAGGATACAGAATATGCAACAGGGAGACCGAACTTACCTACAGATGCCCATGTTTGAAGGGAGTGAGGAATTTGGCCCAGATCCGTTGGCACGACCGTGCTTGAGAGGGGAAGAGGACTGCGCGCTTGGAGCAGTCTTAGAAGTAGATCAGAGGGGACCATTTGTGGAAGCAGACATTGATGGTCACCCTACAACCTTTTTCGTTGACACCGGTGCTACTCGGTCTACTGTACGATCTGCAGTAGTCCCTGACCTACACCTCTCGGGACAATCAATCCAAGTCATTGGTGTAGCGAATAAGAAAATGACTAGCCCATTGACAGAGCCAATTCCAGTGAACTGATGTGTGGGATCTCAGTGGAGAAGAGATCGGATTGGTCAGAGTGGGAAATTCAGGATTGTCCAAGATTTGCGAAAGATAAATGAGATAGTTGTTCCATGTTGTCCAGTGGTACCGATTCCATCCGTGATCTTGTTTCAGATACCATGTGAAGCTGAGTGGTTTACAGTGATTGATTTGTGCCAAGCATTTTTTTCGATTCCTCTACATGAGGAGAGCCAATATCTTTTTGCTTTCCGGCTGGAGAATCGTGTGTTAACGTGGTGTCGTACCCTACAGGGGTATACGGAGAGCCCATCGATCTTCAATCAGATCTTGAAGAAGAATCTTGAAGGTCTCGTGTTGCCGCAGAACTCTGTTCTGGTGCAATACATTGACGATTTGCTCGTAGCGTCAGAAACTGAAGACGCTTGTAGGATCGATACCATTGCCTTGCTGAATTATCTGGCAGAGAATAGACACAAGGAGTCACTGAGCAAATTGCAGTACTGTCTGAGTGAAGTGCAGTATTTGGGTCACAGAATTGGGAAAGGCAGGAGAAAGGTGTCACCAGATCGTATTGAGGCCATTATGAATATGCCTGTACCTACCACTCAGAGAGAAGTCAGAATGTTCTTGGGGATGGTTGGCTACTGTCGCCAATGGACCTCAAATTTCTCCTTTGAAGCAAAGCCTTTACAGCGGCTAACGCGCAAGGATGTGAGTGATCCGGTACCATGGGACGAAGACTATTTGAGATCATTTTTGAGGCTGAGAGAGGCCTTGTGTTGTGTTCCAGCTTTGGGGATGCCTGATTACAATAAGGCATTTCCCTATTCTGCTGCGAAAGGGAAGGTTGCGCATTGGCAGTTTTGACTCAGAGTCATGGAGGTGTCCGTAGACCAGTTGCCTACTTTTCAGCTACTTTAGATCCAGTAGCTTCTGCGTTGCCCGGATGTCTCAAATCCGTTGCTGCAACAGGTGTCAGTATTGAAAGATGTGAGAGCATTGTAATGGGACATCCGCTTACAGTTTATGTACCGCATTCTGTTGAACTGTTGATGACAAGGACTAAAACACAGCACCTCACGAACAATCGATTGACTCGTTATGAGCAAGTTATGCTTGCTGCAGAGAATGTGATGTTGAAGAGGTGTTCTGTTTTAAATCCTGCTACATTGTTGCCTATCCAAAAGGTAGATGATGAAGATTGTGAGGACCATGATTGTCTTGATGTGTCTGAACTGTGCACCAAACCGAGACCAGACATTGTTGATGAACTGCTCCTTGATCCCGATGACATTTTCTTTGTGGATGGTTCATGTTTAAGAGACAGTGCTGGTCGATTGAGAGCAGCGTTTTCCGTATGTACCATCACAGGGGTGGTTGAAGCTGCTTGTTTAGAAGGAGTATACTCCGCACAGGTGGCTCAACTCCTTGCTTTGACTCGTGCCTGTTTGGCTGCTGACCAGATTCGGATAACTATCTATACCGATAGTCAGTATGGATTTGGTGTCGTTCATGACTTTGGACAGTTATGGTCACAGAGAGGGTTCATGACATCTTCGGGTTCACCCATCAGAAATGGGGAATATGTGAGACAATTGTTGGAAGCATTGCAAAGTCCAGAAGAAATTGCAGTTGTCAAATGTTCTGCGCACAGCAAGGGGAATGATTTTGTGTCGCTGGGAAACAGCTACGCGGATGAAGTTGCCCGGTTTTGCGCAGAGCAAGGATGCATATTTACTGAAGGGCATGTAGAAGAAAGCCAAGAAAGAACCGATCTTAGCATGATGTTGGCCATGGCTGATACATGGGAGGAACTAAAACGACTGCAGGATGAGGTTACTGATCAAGAGCGGGATAGTTGGATACGAGCAGGATGTGAGAAGGGAGATGTGGATGTGTGGATCTCGAATTATGGTCGAGCTGTGTTGCCAGAGTGCCTGTTGAGCCCAATGGCACGATTGATTCATGGTGCTGTACATCTGGGTAGAGATGCGATGATGCGAGTGTTTCGACAGACATGGAATAATCTGAAGTTTCGTGCAGCAGCTGAAGCTGTATGTCAGAGGTGTGTTACATGTCAGCAGATGAAGGCAGGAGAGAACTGCTGTGACTTTGAGCCACATTGGGAGGTCAGGAGGGCCTTTCAATAGGATGCAGTTGGATTTCATTGAGATGCCAAAGTGCAATGGGTTGAGGTACATCTTAGTTGTGGTATGCGTTTTTTCAAGATGGGTGGAGGCTTACCCAATACATGAATGTGACACACTCACTGTAGCTAAACTGTTACTGAGAGAGCTTATTCCGAGATTCGGCTTTCCGACCTCTTTGGAGTCAGATAGAGGGACACACTTTCATAGTGAGATCATGAAATTGCTTTGTGCTGCCTTCAATGTGGATCAGCGACTGCATTGCAGTTACCGACCAGAGGCTTCTGGGATTGTGGAACAAGTTAATGGGACTTTGAAAGCACGGATGGCAAAAGTGTGTTCTTCGACATCCCTGAAATGGTCTGACACACTACCTTTAGTTCTCATGAGCCTCCGTAGTGTTCCCGATATGAGGACTGGGTTGTCGCCCCACGAGATACTCATGGGGAGAGTGATGCGATTGCCAGCGATACCTGCCACTGCTTTGATTAACATCACTGATGACTTGATTCTCGACTACTGTAAAGGCCTGGCTGACGTAGTCCGTTCTGTGTCTCAGCAGGTGCAAGCAGCAGCTGTTCCAGCCGCAAGTGACCTGTCCCACGACTTGTGCCCAGGGGGTTGGGTGCTTGTGCGTAAACACGTGAGGAAGAGTTGCCTGGATGCTCGTTGGCGTGGTCCGTACCAAGTAATACTGGTCACGAACATGGCAGTGAAGTGTGGGGGACTGCCGAACTGGGTGCATGCCTCCCATACCCGCAGAGTTCCAGCACCCTTGGAAGATACAGCCCCTCTCGTGAATGAAAATCCAGCTGAGGTGGCAGAGCCATCTGAGAGGGCAAGTCAAGCTGTGAGGGTTGCTGATGCAGTTGGTTGTGCACTAGATTAAGCTGAAAGGGGTTGTGCAAATCAAAGCCCCAAATTTGACTCAGACGGAGAAACCGTTGCTGTGGGTGGAGTAGAGTCAAATTCTGCTGAAAAAGGAAGTAGTGCACAGGGTAGTCAAAGGGAGAGCAGAGGTGTCACAGAAGCAGAAAGAGTTTGGCCCGTGAATCAGAGACGGCTAAACTTGAGATTGGCACCTGGAAGAGACCTTACCCCAGTTTCTGAAACGTCTGACTCTGAGCAAAGTGACGAAGAGCAAGCTCGAGTGAATCTGAGAAGGTCAAGGAGAGCAAGACTGCCGTGTCAAAGGTACGCCTCATCAGAGTGGACATACGCTGTGACTAATGCCAGGCATACCAAGCCCGGGGAGGCTGAGGTCCTTGACACTGGTCAGCAATTCTCCGAACTATACTGACCCTTAATATTCCGAATCCACCGCTTATGAGTAAAGTTGGTGAGTTGATTCTGGAGACGCTGGTTTTTCCGACTTTTGCTATTGTACCACCACACCATGAGTTGGTGATACTTCGTCTTGAAATTTTGCAAGTGGTTTTAGAGCTTTTGGGAGCGAATATCGTTCTGGACTGAAGATAAACCCTTTGTTGTACATAAAAGTCCAAAGAAGAAGACATCCTAGGTCCGAGTGGAAGAAGAATAAAGTTAGGGACTTTCCGTTGAAACGAATGAAGGAGGGCTAGGGAAGTCTTTTATGGACTGTGTAAATAAGGAACTGAAAATTGCTAGGGGATTTTCAGCTTCAAAGCGTTGTGTGGACTGGTTTGACAAGCAATACCTGGAGGAGAAAGAGACTCTTACATGTTGCTGTTGAATTGAAACTCTGAGAACGTTGCAAAGATGGCAGATGCTGGAACACGCAATCCTGGCTGACGGCTGAAATGCCAGAAACCGGTCCTAGGAAGCTTGTATCCGGTCCAGGGAAGACATGGCTTGGCAGTTCGGGCTGGACTGTTCCCATGAGGCACAGGGTCAGACTGATTTGCATATGGCCATGTCTGAACTGGGGTGGCAGAGTGGGCTAAAGAACGGTGATGGATTAAACCCAGATCAGTTGACTGGGGGTGAGTGCTTGCAATGTTCAACACTCCGTCCATCATTTCCTTTGGTTTTTGCTTTGTTTGCCATAAGTTGGCAGGGTATGCTCAGATGTGAGTCCCTTGCTCACTTTGCCACTGGATTCAAGCAAGCCTGGCTGAAGACGGCTGAAATGCCAGAAACCGGTCCTAGGAAGCTTGTATCCGGTCCAGGGAAGACATGGCTTGGCAGTTCGGGCTGGACTGTTCCCATGAGGCACAGGGTCAGACTGATTTGCATATGGCCATGTCTGAACTGGGGTGGCAGAGTGGGCTAAAGAACGGTGATGGATTAAACCCAGATCAGTTGACTGGGGGTGAGTGCTTGCAATGTTCAACACTCCGTCCATCATTTCCTTTGGTTTTTGCTTTGTTTGCCATAAGTTGGCAGGGTATGCTCAGATGTGAGTCCCTTGCTCACTTTGCCACTGGATTCAAGCAAGCCTGGCTGAAGACGGCTGAAATGCCAGAAACCGGTCCTAGGAAGCTTGTATCCGGTCCAGGGAAGACATGGCTTGGCAGTTCGGGCTGGACTGTTCCCATGAGGCACAGGGTCAGACTGATTTGCATATGTCCATGTCTGAACTGGGGTGGCAGAGTGGGCTAAAGAACGGTGATGGATTAAACCCAGATCAGTTGACTGGGGGTGAGTGCTTGCAATGTTCAACACTCCGTCCATCATTTTTATTGTGGTTTGTGTAATCTGCTTGGGGGTCTTATTAGAGCCTGTAAGTGGTACAGAGGAAACAGAGTTGAAAGTGCTCTTAGAGCGAGTGATAGGCGAATGGCTAGACTGCAGGACAGTCAATACCAGAATCTTAATAGAATGGAGAGGTTCCGACAGGGGAGAATGGCAACAAGCACTGTTTAGGCCGGTTCTTTCTCCAAGGGAATGAGTTTGTGATGGTGTGATGACAATTGTCATCAAAGGGGGGAACTGATAGAGCGTCATGAGATTCTGAAATTTGTAGGGGTGCATCATATTCACCGTTAGTCAGCACCCGCATATTAATCAATGTATGTTTAGAAGTGCCACAGAAATGTATTGCTGTAATCATTTAACATAGGGGTGATTAAAATGTAATAATGCTTTTCGTGAAGAGTAACGCTGCAGATCATCAAGAATGTATTCAATAAGACGAACAATCATTAGTTTCGTACGATGCAATGTATTAGGTTAAACATGTGTCATGTTAAAGTTATACATGTAGGGCGCTTATTTACTTACATGAGAATAGTGAACTAATGCTTAGAGTGTGATTTAGTAGTGTGTTTAATCTTGTAAGGCCTGATCGCATATACGTTAGGAGAGAAGGCCTGTTCATTTTCTTATGTTAGCTAACGTTGTAGGCCGAAAATGATTCCCTTGGTAAAGGCTTTGGGCTGCAGAGAAATGTAAAATCTTAAAGATGTGAAATGTTTCTTCTCGTTCCCATGTTTCTGTTGCAGGTGCAAGGACATTTAGCTCGTTAGTGAGAATAGGTCTTTGTTTTAGGAGTTAGGATGCTGTGGGAAGCCAACAGGGGAGTGCATTGGAATGTGAAGAAGTTACTTCCGGCGAGAAAAGGTGCCTGGGACCCAAGGTCAAGCTAACAGACTTTGGACGACAGACAATATCTGATGGAAAACTACCGAGAGAAGACCTGGCCGAAGAGGTGTGCCGAAGGGCGTGTTCTATGATTTTGGGGCTTTGTATTAGGGACAGTGCCCCGTGGGTGGAGCAGATAAGGATTAGGTGGGAAGCTAGAAAGAACATCTTAGATCGAGCTCTGACCAAGTGAATGTACTTCTGAGAGAGTCTTCACTTCTGACACCTTTTTCTTGATTCTCTTGCCTGGGATGGGAATGCCAAGTAGGGATGTCACCTTAGAGTTACAGTAGGGACAGATTAACGCTTTTTCCTTTGTCTAATGATCCCTAAAATAGATATTAGTTTAACGATTATATTTTTGATGATTTTAGAATCAGTGATCCTTTTTGTTCTAAGTCGAATGAGAATTTTGCGTAGGCTTGCTTTTGTGTTAGTGCCTATTTACCTATTACACCTTGTATTGAAGTGTTTGTATGTTCAATTATTTTTGGTTGTAATAAAATCCTACAAATTTTAGATTCGGAGTCAGTGGTCCTTTCCAAATTAAGTCTCATTGTGGTAGATATATTTTGATAATTGTGTTCATCCCCTCTACGCTATTTGGCAGATAAAAAGATCCTGGCGACCTGTGAAGATTCTTGGAGACAACCAGTTAGGCAAGAATCCGGCCCTATCAAACTCATGAGCCCCCCAGACCACCAGAGGGATATGGTCACGTTGATGTGGCTGGCATCCATTCACATATTGTACCTTCTGCCATTGGTGGAAGATTTTAAAATGTATAAATATTCTGGCCTCCATGTAAGCTCTCCATTGATGGAGTTTCTCTCTGATGGAGGTGGCCAGTCCAATGGTGTAGTTAGGACTTCCTGGAAGAGTGCTGCTAAACCATATGCACTTGTGCATAGAGCAGCAGATTCAAGGCAAGTCAAAGAACTTAATGCTTGGCAGGTGTTCCCTATCAAGAATGATGTATTCACAAAAAAACAAGTTATCTGCAGAAATTCCTCAGGACAATGAATGAATTGGTTTATTTTGAAAGCCTTCATGGGCCAGTCGTTTTTGTTAAAAATCTTTTATGTTTTATAGGCAGTCCAAATCAGGTCTTACAAAAAATGGCAAACCAGACATTTACAAATCACCTCTTGTCTAGTTTGTTATATTACAGTAGAGCTCTTAATGTAGGGTTGAGAGGCTTCTCAAAATTAAAAGCAGAAAGCCAAACAAGGCCAACGAGGAGGTCATTTCTGTCTTTATAATGCAAGGACTTTCATCTTGCATTTACATACTCCTCTTTTTGGAGCAACGTGACAGAGCGCTGGGCATCGGAACTGTCCCAAGCATCAGACTAGCCACCAAATTGAATCAGTGCAGTTACCCCCGGGGAAGGGACCAAGATCCAGGAACCACTGGCAACTTCTGGATAATTCCAAGAGTTCATATTCTATGTTGACACTGCGTCAAGGTGTACCATGTTTTCTATGTGCAAGACTGTCGACAACCTAAGCAAAGCCTTAAATCATGGTTGTTCCTGGTGATACTGGAGCATGTGTTTCCCAACCATATAGTTGAATGTGAGGACCTCAGCAACAATGTGGGGCTTCAGTGACAATGTAGGCATCATGTTATAGAAGTTCTCTGTAGCTCCTCTGTGCAACACCGTCCATAGAAGACTAACCCTGTGACACTGCAGTAAAGAGAACTCTGGTCTGCCTGCAGCGCTGTGAAGCAAGACTGAGGGCTCACACCCCCCAAAATACTGCTGACCTGTGGCATACCACCAGCCACTATAAAACGATGTTTCACAGGAAGGTCAATCAGTGGTAACCCCATTTCTAAATGAGAGACAGGAGAACCACAGATTAACAGTGGGTGTCCCTTCTCACCAAATTCTAAATGACCACCATGACTCCCTGGGCTAGTAGAAGCTGGGAGAGAGATCTTGCATGCCCAGCTCATTAGCCCATCATGATCAACTCCCCAGAGGTCCTATGGTCCTGCTCTGAGACACTTGTAAAAACAGTACCATCAAGTCACTTGAGCACGGGGCCCATGAAGTGATTGAGAAGCATACGTGAGAAGCTGATCAAACCTATCTCTGCTGGCCTATTATGTGGCGATGGAGTGCTGCGTACCAAAATCTGACAGTCCTTAGGCTCTGCAATGAATTTCTCAGTCCATCTGGGTACACAAAACTCTCATTGCTGATGAATGCAAATATTCTGCATTCAGAATATTTTGATAAAGTTTGTTTATCGAACACTTATGACTTAACCTTTTCACATTGATGTGCAAATAGCAAAACATGTAGAATCACTCGGTAAGGTCAATGTAATTTTATCAGACTTGTAACTAGCTGATTGGACAAGGGCTGCATAAAGTATTTCGTTCTGGCCCTAATTTGGGTTATGTCTGCAATCGTTCTTCTCTTTGTCTCTCTACCCCTGTATCTGTCTGCTGCCTGATTCATTGTTGTGGTCTTTGTTTTGATTTCAATTGCTCCTAAATGGTTTAATCTGTTTTATTTTGCATCCTCCTGAAAATTGGAATTTTATTTTGTGGTTCAGTCAATTAATGCATACAATTTCTGAGTTCTGCGATGCCTTAAGGGATATCCAGGTCCCTTGTAGGATACTAGCGTGAGATAGGAAATTTAGAGATGCAGCATTTTTTACTTTCGGTCTGAAAGCACTTTGGTTGAATGCAATGAAGATGGCTATAACAACAGTTATAGTGGTGCAAAGGATCTGTCTCCATTTGAAAGGCAGAATGTCTAATGAAGTTAGAGGTTTTTGTGGGATGAGCACAAGATACAGTCAGGGTTTTAGTTTAGTAGTGTGTATTTCTGTTGTTGACAGGGTTTCAGTGAAGCAATTTAATATTAACGTTATCAAGTCCAAGGGATCTTTACCAACTATCGGTCTTGATTTATTGTTCGCAACCCTCTGTTAAAGACAGTGTTGATATTTCGGCGGATGGGATACAGTGAATACAGTCATGTTCACAGTGGCCATGGGTCCCTAGGTTACTAGGTGGTGCGATATGTTGACCCTAGATTCCTTCTGGGCATTGACAGTAATGTTTAAGTCTGGTGTTCGCAAAGCCAAGTCTTTTTGATTTTACTAAAATTAAGATAGCTATAACTTGCGCCCCACCATCCATAATTTGTCATCAATGATTTTAAATGATTCAAAATGTTGCAGTGATGTTAACAGTGATGTTAACAATGATATCATGATGTCATGTCATGAATGATGTAATACGTGGGGTAATCAGTAGTGCATGGCGAGGGCACGAGTTATAGTTACCTTTGGGCACAAGTTATAATTACTTGAGATAATTAAAAGTGGGTGAATTTTTGTGGGTTTTCTTTTCTTTAAAAATGTTACGTTGTCACGGAAATTTTCACCTAACCATAACGTTACATTAATCTTTGTTTTTTTCAGTGAATTTCTAACTTTTTTTAATGTAAAGTACGATGTGATTACAATTCCTAATGATAATGTCACTGTCACTTTAACCTTTGATTTTTTTTCCAGTGAATTTCTAGGTTTTTTTTAAACGTAAAAGAATATTTTATTATCTATTTCATACCAGCTCAGAGTAGCGGAAGGGGTAGGCCAGCTGGGGGTCTACACGTATGGATCAAGAATGCCCTGAATTGGAAAGTAACTACTTATGACTCCGGGTGTTGCGACATCCAACATATTTCATTTGAGGGGGTAAACAGCAGGATAGATCTGTTTAATGTTTACGCAAGATGGAACACAGGGGATTTAAATTCAAGTACTATATCTATTTTAGATCAGGCATTAGCTATCTGCCCCCCCTCCTCTAAAATTATAGTGGGAGGGGATCTTAATTGTACTTTTGAACCACTGGAAGGTGATGATCCCCTGGGTATTGAGGAGGTGGACTCTAGATGGTCAATTCCCACCTTGTCCTTGGCCCCAATCAAAAAATGGTCATCTAAGGTTATACAGATTAATTCCCTAACTGTGGAATATAACCTTAGAGCTCTCAATGGTAGGACTCTCTCTGACTCTGACGGTGCGATGACCTTCAATAGGTTAAGTAGCCCGTCAAGAATTGATTACATCTTATTAGATGTGACACTGTGGAGTGATTTAGTAGATATGGTGGTGACTCCTTCACAGGACAGTGATCACAATCCTTTATGCATGACGATAAGATGGGGGCAGCGGAATAACATCCAGAGGTTATCACACCTGAGGTCCACTAAGGAGGTGACACCATTCCAGGGAAACCGAAGACTGAAATGGGAGAAGGTTAAATCACAGGTTCACAACTTGGTAAAGATTAGGGCGCATGTTGAAGGCCTGAGTACGGAATTGGTGGTGCTTGATCAGGATCTAGCGTCCGTTCAGGCGTACAATAACTTAACAGTGAAAGTAGGGGAATTTTTCTTAATTGGAAATAATAAGGGCAAGAGAGGTGGTAGGGTAAACAACTCAGCTATAACAAGTAACCCTTGGTACTCGGCCCATTGTAAGGATAAAAGAAATTAGATCAGAATCGCCCTGCGTAAAAAGAATCAATCCCTGGTTAGTGTAGCCAGGAAAGAATATGCAAGGGCTTTGGAGCAAGCAAAACGAGAGTGGGAAGAACAACGCTGGCAAGACCTCAAGACAGCTTCTAAAAGAAAGAATTCATCGCTGTTTTGGGATCTGATTAACAAAGCTAGGTTGACTAGTTCTCGACCCTTAGATAGTCATATAACAGGCCAGCAATGGCAATCCCATTTTTCCACCTTGTATGGAGGGTCAGAAATGTCCCTCTCTCCTCCTGATCATGTCCTTAGCGTCCCTCCCATGCTCCCGGTTAGGGAACCCTTTTTGCCCTCTGAGGTGGTGCTAGCCATCAGACATCTCACCCCAAAGAAAGCAGCCGGGCCAGATGGGATCCCTGGAAACCTCCTTATGGAGGACCCAGAGCTATGGGCCAAACTCATTGCAAACATAATGAACCTCATTTCTCACGGATACCCCGTACCAGACTCGTGGAAGGGAGCGGAGGTAATCACGGTCTTTAAAAAGGGTGCCAGAGACGACCCTGCCAACTATAGACCAATCAGTTTGATTGATGTGTTACAGAAGGTGGTTGGCAGGGTAATTATATCGAGGGTTGGCACCTGGATGGAAGAGATGCATGTTTTGTCCCATTTGCAAGCGGGGTTCCGCCAAAAGGTGGGTACGATGGACCAGGTCTTTCGCTTCTTTGCGATCTATTGGAAGTCGGTTACCTTTAACAAAGGTAGCTTATACCTGGCTTTCATAGATCTCAGGATGGCCTTCGACCTGGTCCCTCGTGAGAGGCTGTGGGAAGTTTTGGAGAATATGGGGTTCCCCGGACCCCTTTTGAGTTTAATTGTGCATCTCCATGAGGGGAACTATGCCAGAATCAGGTGGGGTACTCAAGGTCAATTAACTGAGAAGATACCCGTGAAGAGGGGTGTACGCCAGGGATGTGTTATGGCTCCAACGCTGTTCTCTCTTTTTGTGAACGGAGTGGTGGATTATCTGAGAGGTGAACCAGCAGATGCTCCATCCCTGGCAGGTGAAAAAATCCCCACACTCCTCTTCGCGGATGATACCATCTTGATCTCTAAATCCCCGTCTGGCCTACAAAAGCTGTTGAATCGTTTTAGCACATTTTGTACTGATAGAGGTCTCACCATCAACACTCTAAAAACTAAGCTCATGGCCTTAGCTCCATCACCCAGATTTAGAAACAATTTTTTACTTAATGGGGAGCCCTTGGAGCTGGTAGACTCCTATGACTATCTGGGTATTAGGGTTAATAATCGTATGAGCTGGAAGGACCACCTGGCTAAAATGATGTTAAATTATAAAAGAGCTTCTGGGGCAGTTATGAGAGAACACCGGAAATCCAAGAGTAAGCCCTTATCACCGCTCCTAACTATTTATGAGGGCCAAGTTCTCCCATCCGCCCTATATGGCTCAGAACTATGGGGGTTTGAAAATACAATAGAGCTGGACAGAGCTGAAAATAAGTTTTTGAGAGATGCGGTAGCCCTCCCAGTCTCTACCCCGTTAATTCCTCTCCGGGCAGATATGGGCAGGCGCCCTCTCAAGGATTTAGTGCGCTTGCGCCCGTTACTTTTTTGGGTTCGCTTGCGAAGGACAAGGGAGCTTCAGGATTATGCCGCCGCCCTAGACGAATTAATCCAGCTTAATTCCAACAATAGGATTAAATGGCTGAGCAACCTGAAGCGGTTGGTAGTTCTCTTGGGTTTGAGCGACTCCTGGGAAAGCCAATCACCTCCACCCAAGCTGGTGATTAAACAGCTATATTGGGATCTAGTCCAGCAAGAGATCCTCTCCAGTAGTTCTGGGGGTCCCCTTACTGAGCGTTTCTTGTCCTTCAAATGGATTAGGAGTTTCGAACCACTCTTGGACTATATCGAGTTGCCCTTGGATAGAGCACTTTACTTGAAGGTTAGGTTCGGGATCCTCCCAGTAAACGATTTCACTTTGGGCTGGAAAAAGCATGATGGCAAAGATAATTCATGTCCGGGCTGTGCAGCCCCTACAGAGTCCGTGGCACATCTTTTCTTTGCTTGCCCAGCCTATAGGGTTGCCAGGAGGATTTGGTTAAAGCCGCTATGCAGGGGTTTGGGCCTTAGATGTCATAAAACGGCCCTGCGGATACTCTGCACTGATACTTCTTCTATTGCTATGGTCTGTGGAGTTGCAAAATTTCTGGGCAGTGCTTGGCGATCCCGTATGAGGTGTTGTAAAACTTACTCTTGCCCACCTATTAGTTAAAAGTTCTTGGTTAGGATTTCTATCATGTCTGATATGCGACTTGTGTTTATCCTTAGTAGGGTATTGGTAAAATGTCGCTTCTATTTTTATGTTTGGTATTTTATATATTGTATTGTGCTGTTATATTGCTCTTTTATGATGAAATTTCATCGAATAAAGAATTGTATTGATAAAAAAAAAAAAATATTTTATTACCATACGTAAAATCCAATTACCGGCTGTGTGCACCTTGGGGATGAACACAGGACCTGCCGCAGCCAGTTACTGTGTCCAAGCCCTCACAGACAAGGGTGCAGTTGGTCTTGCTGATCCTGGTCGCACTCAGGTAGACTTAATGTCAACAACACCAAAATATAAAAAGTGAGCCTATTGGCTTTATCAAGGGGTGAGCATATCAATATATGTAAAGCAGATCTACCCTCTTTCTCCAAAAATCACCAATATTTTTAATTACATGTATATTTCAGTAATTCACACAATGCAATATTTAATAACAGTAATTATTATAAAAAATATTTACCAAAGTTTAATAAAAAACATGTCGCTGAGTCTTTCTATTAACATAGTTTTTATTATTGAATTTCGTGGACTGAAAAATGTTAAAAAGAACGACTCAGACACAAGTTGCACAACCAACATGGCTCTGAGTCTTCCTTTTAATGTTTTTCCGCCTATAAAATGCAAACATAAATACAACCACAAGACAGCCTTGCACTCTAACTGAAGAGCATTGAGCGCCAGCTAGGAGTGCTTTAAAAATAGATATGGTAAACTCTCCTTAGTCATGGATATAATGACCCAAGAAACTTACTGTTTTTTTATGTTGCTGAGGGGCTGCTGCTCTACCTGTAGCTCATTTAATATTTATTTTGGTGTCCCAGTGCCCACCTGGGACTTCCTTCTTATATAATTATTGGGGAGGGGGTGTGTAGCCCCTCTCCCCATACCTTTATATGCCCTAGGAACTCCATCCCCCAGGGATTTATTTATTTTAAGGGGAGGGGTACGTGCCTCCCTCCCTCTCTGACCCTTTACGGCCCCAGGTACCCCATCCCCCAGGGCCTTTATTTTTATTTTTAGAGGATAGAGTGTGGCCCCCTTCCAGTAGGTGGGCCCCATCTTCAGGGCACACAGCTCCCCTTTCCAAGCCTTTACAGGCTCAGGGATCCCATCTCAGGGCCTTTGTTTTTTTAAGGGTAGGGGGCACATGGCCCCCTCCCAGAGTCACTATGGGCCCCAGATACCTCATTCCCCGGAGCCTTTATGTTTTTTAAGGTTAGGGAGCATGCAGCTTCCTTCCCTGAGCAAATAGTGGCCGTGGAGACCCCATTCCCCTGGGGCCTTAGATGGGTGGCCCGATGCCCACCTTGGGCACCCACAAAACAAAATAAAACAAATCTTGGCTCCCATCCGGTGAGAGCATTTTTAAAGCTCCCACTGGGTTGGAGCAGATGAGTGTTCCCTGCCTGCCCTCTTGCGGGCAGGGAAACTACTGTGTCCTGACGGTGGGCTCCCCGAAACACACTCAGTGAACCGACCCACAGGGATGGGACATCTAACATGGGCTTCAATTGGAATTCCATAGAGCATACTATCAAGCCCATTATCGCCGTTTTAGCAGCAGTTTTCTGCCTCTAAAGCGGCGATAATTTTATCGCCTGTCTTGATAATATACCCCTTAGAGAGTTTGATTTTAATCTCTGCCAGTGCCTGTTCCATATAGTAGCACTCATAGGGCTCGTCCAAAGCCCGAATCTCCTCTTTCAGCTTGTGAAGACTATCACAAAGAGCCTTCGGAACACTGTGCTGTTTAGCAATACATATCCCCCATATATATTCTTTAAAGGCTTCCCACAGTGAGTTTAATGTCTACAAAGATGTTTCATTAGTTTGAAAGTAACCCATGATTTCCCTTCAAATCTCATCTCTAAAGGCTCTATCAAGTAATACTGAAGGGGAGAGGCACCAGGTGAATGCACAGTGTATGGATCCAGATGTTTTAATTGCCAGTTCAATTGGCAAGTGACCCGATAAGGTACTGTGAGGTGTTTGTTAATTTTGACCCAGTTGCATATATCTTGTGTCCCTATTCAACATTCAAGATGGCCCATGACCCATGTGCAGTGGAAATGTATGTGACCTCCATACCGGCTGTGGCTCCATATATCTACCAAATCATTGGTTTCCATAATGTCCACCAGGGCAGGAGCAGCTGGGTGGTGCATACAGATCGCACTATTAAAGCAATACAAATATTTGTTTTGGGCTAAATTAAAATTGCCTACCCTTAAAAGAGTCTGAGACGATCAAGCACTGCATTTGTTCCACACCTGTCTGAGAAAGTCTGGGCCATCAGTGGTGGGACAATATTAAGGTGATGTGTTTCCACCTATTAGGGCTTGGATTAGGTTGAAGCGACCCTGGGTGTCATTAACCTCATGAAGTAGCTGCAATGGTACGCTCCGTTGGACTTGGAGCGCTGACCCTTGAGCACGTGAGGAATAATTTGACTTTGACCTGGGGCAGTTCCAATATAGAGTGAAGTTGGACATTAAAGGAGAGCCAATATATGTCTCCTGTAGAAGAGCCACATTTATTTTATGCCTATCGAGATAGGCAAGGATGTGTTGGGCCTTGTGGGCGGTCATTTAAACCGCACACATTCCATATCAAAAAGGTGCTGGTATTGTTTCTATATTTCCCTGATTCATGGATAATTCGTATGAACAACTATGCAGCACAACCCGTACGCCTCTGCAGGGTCCGTCAAATAATCTGCACCCGGGTATATTGATGCCAAGAGGTAGGGCCAGGGTCCTTCCTTACAGACAGATATTACTATTGCAGAGTTCCCCATTCTTGCTACACCAACGAAATGGGCCACACTAACAGGCCCATGGCAACTAGCACCTGTGTCACATGTGGGGGGACACAAGCGCTCCCATCTGCCGGCTGGGTCAAAGCTTAGAATCCAGAGGGACTCGGAGCACACCGCCAAACTGTATTATACATATAACTGACTCATCATTCTACAAGGGGCCATATATGACACCATAGATCATCTGACAATTAGACAGTTACTTGCCATATCACAATAGGACAACCCCCACGAAAGGGGAACAGGTTTCATACAGCTAAATCACTCCTCATCAATCAGGCACTGTCTTGGGGGTGGGGAAGGGAAAACATGTGGTCTGTTGTGGTTTCTGATTTTGAGGCATTCTAGGTAAAGCATGGCATACTGAAAACCTGCCTGGCGCAATTTTTGTGTGATAGGTATAATTCCCGGCACGCTTCCTTCACAGTCAAAGTGTAATCCGGGAATGTGGATAAAGTCTTCCCTTCATGTGATAATGTTTGCTTCTCCTGTGCCAACTGTATCATGATCCCTAAAATTGAACAATCTATCGATGAATGATAGGGAGGAACACTGGGTGGGGGCGTGGGCCCAGGATTCTGTGGGCGCCTTTCACAGCAAACAGAGGGGAGAAGATTTTGGCACCAAATAAAGTCTTAAGAAGAGTCTCGACATAGTCACTATGTTCATCATATTGGTGGACTCCAATAGCCCCCCCCCCCCCCCAATTGTAGGTTATTCCTTCGGGATCTGGCTTCCAGGTCCTTGTTTTTACTTTAAATACATTTAGCACTTTGGCCATGTCCAACATGGGGCCTCTAGCCTCATCTTCCAGAGTGGAGATTCAAGTTTTCCCAGTGGTTATCCACTTTTCATGTTTGTTAACTGCACGTATCAATTTATCCACTCTAGACATGTGTGTCTATTTTGCGCTCTATGGAGGTCCGGCTCTTTTGCGTGTGGAGCAGGAGAGTTTTTACATCAGGATCATTAGCCTGGTAGAGGCTGCTTGTGAAGGTACGGTTCGGCCAAAGAATTGAGCTCTCCCAGTGCACTGGAATTCAAACAAGAGTTTAGCTTGCTTGGGGTCTCGCTTCCCTATCCTAGCTAGTTGGAGGGTAGCCACAGCCTGTAAAGCACATGGGAGTAGGCGTAATGACAGAATGTTTGAAGAGTGCCTTGGAATCTCCATCTCCCAGCAAGTGAGGAGGGGGAGTCACAGGTCTCCAGAAAGGAGTAGGGGGAGGATAAGGCCACAGGCTTGTCATTATGTCCCAGGATGCTACATATATACCACGCAACGCACATCCAATACCTCCCAGAGATACAGTCAAAAAGAGCATTGAAACTCCTATTCCAGTAGTGTTGGCTACTCTGTAGATAAAAAACCATGATCACAGCCAAGCTCAGACGGAGTTATGAGCTGTTCAGGCTTCACAATGATAGAGCATGCCTGTTCATGCCCCGATCGTACCTGCAAATGAGTTCTTGGAACCTCTGGGCTAATTCTCAGGTGCTGTTCCATCCTACAGGCCACTGTATGATTCTGTAGACTATCAGGGCTGCCACTAGTTTATTGGAATGTGGAATCAGAGCAAATCAACCCCCCTATCGCTGGATAGATGCCAAGGAGCTTCAACAGGTCCTCCCAACACCTACCACTCTGCCCGCTGTTGTTGGAAGGACTGTGTCAGTTCGGCCCACCTCTATCGGTCCCTCCAAACCGGCGATGGTGCAGAAGCTCTTAAACGTCTCCACGTCTTCCCAGGGGCCACTTTTCAGAGGGCACACCAATCAGAATCAATGCCGAAGCAGTCGATTTGAGCAATCCTTTTCTGCCGCAGTGGCATCTGCTCACTGTACACTTCACAGTATACCTCACCAGTCTGCCTTTGGCCCCACCATTTTAGTTCACATACAGGCCAGAGGTAGCATCTCAGGTGCAAGCTGACACCATACCTCGCCCATCAATTTTATCATGGCAGCAACCATGTACAGGGGAGCAAGTAATGGCACCCTGCACCGCCTGGATGTTGATGGATTATTAACCCGACACAAGCAATCTGCTCTTCCACAATGAGCGGACCTGCACACAAAGAAGTTCCAGTCTGTGCCACAGTTCTGTTGTATTCGTTTTCAGATTTGATGATAAAAAGTTGGTTTCTACTGCTTAATATTTGCTATGTTTTGTGAAATGACGACCTTCAAAAATCACATTTTGGAAAAGCAGACTTAGCTCTTGGCTATGCACCTATCCTCTGCCAGGTCTCAGATAAGTAGCTCAGATTTGTCAATAGAAATTATTTATTGAAAAAGAAATTGGAATCAGCACCCATCAAATTAAAATAATTGTCCCTAACGACTTGAAAAAAGTATCTGGTCCAGTTTGTTCTTTGTTTAAGAGTGGTTATCTTTATTGAAAAACAGATTGTCATTGGAAGCCAAAATTCATAAAATCCATTGCACCATTTAGCCAACGTGTTTCTTCTCCGAAGAGACTTCTTCAGGGCTCTAGGAAATAACGATGTATCACATCAAAAGATTCAATGGGAAGCGGATGAATAAAAAGCATGTAAATTCGTTCGCTTCTTATAAGTATTTAATCTTTAGATAATAAGGGCATGTCGTATCTATAAATCCAATGGTAAACAGACTTATAAGAGCATATACGGTCGTGTGCGACTTGGAATTATTAATCTTAAAATGATGATGGGTAAAGTAACATCATCAAAAATGGCAAGGTGGCCACCAATAGTAGTCTAAGCTCCGTCCGTGCTTAGATTAATACTTCCAAGTCGCAAAAGACTGTATATGCTCTTATAAGTCCGTTTACCATTGGATTTGTAAATACGACATGCCCTTATTATCTAATGATTAAACACCTATAAGACGCGAACAAACTTACATGCCTTTTATTAATCCGCTTCCCATTGGATCTTTGGATGTGATACATCGTTATTTACTAGAGCCCTGAAGAAGTCTCTTCGGAGACGAAACGCGTTGGCTAAATGGTGCAATGGATTTTATGAATTTTGGCTTCCAATGACTTCATCTATTTTTCAATAAAGATAACAACTCTTAAACAAAGAACAAACTAGACAAGATACTTTTTTTAAGTCGTTATGGACAATCTGATCTTATTTGATTCAAGAAAAATATTTTAATTTGATGAGTGCTGATTCCAATTTCTTTTTCATGTGTTTTGGGGATTTTTCCCAATAGCAAGTGTAGAGGAATGCACTTTCTGGTTATCAAGCACCATCACCAAACTAATTAGCCACATATAGCGTTAGGTGCGGGATTCTTTGCCTCAACCCTCTTTGTGTGATTTTTCACAGAAATTATTTATTGGAGGCACAGAAATCGATATTCCGATAATGGTCTGCACATTCAAGAGGCAAGCAGCCAAGGTTGCATGTAAAACAAATATGAGTGCTTCTATGGTAAAGTTAATAGTAAGGAGAGCAATAACTTCTGTAATCCTGCCTAGAATGAAGAGGAACGAAATATTGAAAAATCTAAGTTGGCACTGAAACCACCCTCATAGCATAGGCCAATCCTAACATTAAATAATATTGATCTTCCTAAGCTCAAGAGATACCTTCAATACTATCCCTGTCACGTGTATATCAACTGACTCAGACAACCATCAATACTAATGCCACCACCCACTTTTAAATCTATCCAAAGTGGTGTTTTTTCATACATCAGCCAGGCCCCTTCCTCACCCAGGCTTCTCCTTTCACCTGTTCAAGCCCCAAAACCTACTGGCCTTCTCGCTTGCTGATACCTATAATCTTCCACTCAAGCCCCATTTTGAACCCATACAAAACTCTTACTACTAAACAGACAATAACAAAATATTCCTTGAAATCTGCAGCCTGGGAGACCCAGTCCCCAAGACTTTTAAAGGTCCTTGCATTGCTAAAGGGTACATCTGTTGAAGTGGCTATAAACATAAAGGATCAAACAGTGAGGTGGCCCTAGTCGTCTTCATCACATGTCACAATGGCCCTAGGCAGCACTCACCTCACCATCATTCTTCAGGCTCCCTTTTTCTTCACCTCCATGCCAACAAACCCAGAGTCTACCTATACTGAAACTTAATCATGGCCATATAAATAATGACAGAGGGTAAAGGAGTTTTAGTATCCCTGGAAACTGAGTAACAGCATGTCCAACAGTGACCTAGAAATAAGGTCCATCAGATTTGGTATCAATGTTTTGCGCTAACTCGGTTTATTTATTTTAAACCAACCAAATCTTAAATCAGCACATCAGAAGTATTCTCAGATTGTGTATATGATACAATATATTATCTAGAGATTAAATGAACAAATGAAAGTAGTCCGTTTAAATGTGGGACCTATATCAGAATCCGTATCAGAAAAATATTTCATTAGTGTCATGGAGATCTTCAGTCGAATATGGATGTGTGCTTTTGTTGTTTTGTTTTCACTTCTGGGAATTTGACAGAATGAGTTCCATCATTGTGAGTAAGATGGTGCATCTCAAATGATTTTTAATAGTGCCACTGATGTCAGTAAGTCAAATAACTTAGGTTTGCTCCTTGCTAGAGCATTGCTGGGATAAAGGGATATGGACAAACAGACTTTTCAGTCAAAGGTAACTGTTCAAAAGCTTTGCTTTGAGAGGTTTGCTAAGAGACCACAATGCTCTATGAAAAATTAAGATTGCTTGCATTATAGAGGCTGATTTGGTGCAGATGTTGGATTTTTCCCAGACTTGTTTTAAGGCTTGGTCCGATTAGAAGTTGATAGGTTATTGTTAATATTCATAGTTTGTTCATAGATATTAACAGCTATTGGTAAAGGATCGGTTGGAGAATAATTAGCTAGTATGAATTTACACTTAACGTCTTATTTGAATTAGATCAAGGTTATTACCATAAGGTCTGCTGAGTGTGGTCGTTCAGTGGACTAAATCATCACTGCAAAGATCAGTGCTTGACCTCATGGCCACATGTTCAAATCTCAGTGGGTCCACTCATCCTTTCTTCTTTCTGAGGTTGATAAAATGAATAACGCTGAGTTGATTGACAATAAACGTCAGTTATTTCGGTACCAGGATACCCTTTATGGTGAACATGCGCTTTATAAATGTACATTATGTCACATTATGTCACAAAACCTCAGTCCACATACTCCTTAAGACTCCTTACACAGAACCACAGAGCCACCGGGGAGGCCCGATTCCAGGTTGTTACAGCGCCCACTGACTGTGGAACCATGGGGCAACCTGAGGTAAACTCAACCGGCATATGCCTACGACTGCAACATTAGTAGCATTTCACTCCATCTTTACACTATCCTACTATCACTGACACATAGTTTGATCCCTTCTGCAACTACACTGCCATACTGAGCAAACATGGCCAAGACAGATGGGAAACAGACCAAATTGCACCTCAACTCTCATAGGTCCACTTGAGTTCCTATGAGTAACTCCACTCATCCTAGTGATGAAGAAATGTCGTGGAATCCAATAACGACACTGCAGACATGAAAACACTTCTACTAGCTATGCAACAAAGTCTTCCCTCCATTGAAACAAAAATGGACACTATGTGCACCAGAAGGGACTCCATCACTCACAAACCTGAGAAGCAAGATGGCCGCCTCACGAGGGGGAGCAGAGGCTATCCACGTCGAAGACATCATTGTTACCCGCAGCGACCAACTACTCAACATGGAGAAGTTACTCAAGGTTGTATCGGATAAGAATGAAGACTTAGAAGCCAGTTTTTACCTGAATGACCTACAGATACTGAGAATCCTCAAATCCACTAACACTGGAAAAATTGAAGACTTTGTCGAACGGCTCCTGACTACCATCGTCAGCGCAGACTCATTTAAAATAAATGCTCATCGTAGAGTGGGCACATTGGGAGCTACAACCAAGACCCCCTCCTGGCACATCTGTGAGGCCTATCATTGCCTGTTTACTTAATTATTGGTATAGGGACACAGCCTTGCGCCTCACCAGAGAGAAGTGGCACTTCCAGTTTGAGGGAAATGTGGTGACCATATACCCAGACTTTGCTGAGGTGCAAGAACCACAAAGGAAATTTAGACCTATCCAACAAAAGCTACGGCAAGCAGATATCCCCTATGCCATGCTATATCCGGCCAGACTTCAGATCTCCTTTCAGAGGAAAGACTGCTTCTTTCAACCCCCACAGCAAGCTATGGTATTTATGCAACCCATCGGCATAAGAAACTCCAAGAAGAGGCCTCCTCCTGCCTCCCCAGGTCTCCATCCTAAATGTCTGAACTAGGCTGAATGCATTACCATTTCTAAAAGGTCTCTACACCCTCCACTGTTTGTTTTGTGCATTGTGTATAATTGTGAATGTCAAAACACCTCCATTGTGATGATCTTGAGCAGGTCGTCAGGAGGCTTCGTAGTACCTTTCTACTATATATCAATATTGTTATACACATTGCCCCCCTCTGTTCCCAGTTCACGAGAGTGCATCTGGCTCGCTGGCCTCTGCTTCCTTTCATTTCTAATAGTTAACCCTTTGGAAGTCCAAACTACTTTCCATGGACACCCTCATTCTAACGAGGAATCTTAGCTCACTGGAGATCCCCCACAGGATACCCCTGATTCACTACCTTATGGTTACTTTCACAGATGTTGATGTCATGTTGTCTGTTTGAGTGGGTTTTTGCATCCCTAGTGGGATTGGGCCACCAGCGTGGGCGGAGGGGGAGGAATGGGATTGTTCACTGGATCACACAGTATACATCTGGCCATTATCTCAGTTCTACACTGTTCCTATTACTCACTGCTCCGCTTTCTCTCACGAGTCTGCAGTTCAATACTAAACAATCCACTGTGCTATGAACAGCGCCTCCCCTATGCCACCTGAAACCAACTGTCAAACTCTCAATTTAGTGACATGGAATTTTCAGGGATTGGGCACCCCGTGGAAACGCAGGCATATTCTGCCCTACTCAGGCATAATATACATGTTGCCCTACTACAGGAAACTCACCTAATAGAGTCCACCTGCACCACCTTCGTTGCTTGTTGGGCCTCACACAGGCACTTTTCTATATATTCTACATATGTAGGGGGCACAGTTATCCTAATTCGTAGGGGCATCTCCTACGGCCCACACGGCGCACTACATGACACTCAGGCGCAATTCCCTGTGTGGGGCAGATTGGCTTCAACAGACGTTGTTATTGTCAATTGCTATAGCTCCAATATTGATGATCCTACCTTCTTCCACCAACTCTGGGGCCACATCACGGACACAGGTTCACCTAACATAATCTGGGGGGAGGGGATTTCAATGTTACGTTACGTCCTGGTGCTGACTGCTACCACCTGAATCCCAGCCATGATAGCAAAGCTGCAGATCACGTGAGGTGGATTGTGGATGAGCAGGGTCTGACAGATGCCTGGAGGGGGCTACACCCATGGGGTAGGGAGGGCACATTTTATTCAGTTGTCCATAATAGCTGGTCAAACTGGATTATTTGTTCATCTCTAGAGGAGTTGGTACATGGATCCAAGAGGTCAAACACCTAGCTTGCACCTACTTTGATCACTCTCTCGCCATGCTGGTGTTGCACCTCCCTGCTCCTGTGCCTCCATATGCATCATGGTGCCTTCTCCTAATCTCCTCCTGGATGCCCCGTTTTGGGAAGACCTGAGACAAAAAATCATAAATTTCTTTGCCAAGAATATTGACTCGGTCCCTGACGTAAGCACGGTATGGGAAGCTTTTAAAGTCACTGTCAGGGGCATTTGTTTGACTAGAAGGTGGGGTGGGTGATTGAGGCAACCTAAAAGAATTATGAATCACAGCTGGAGGAGACTCCTGTCCCAGAAATATAGGTGCAAATCAGTCACCATGAAAGACTTTCAGGAGTTAGCAGAGAGGTAATGCCTATACCATGGGAAGTATGCACGGCAAAGGTGAACGGCTGGCACATGCCCTTGCCACAATGATTAGAAAGCCCTTCTCTGCCAATGATGTATCGGAGATGCGCTGTGCTGACGGGATGCTATACAAAGATACACCTGACATCCTACACACTTGTTCCCTCTTTCATGGCTCCTTATACACTTCAAGCTGAACCCAACACTTCGATACCGATGCCTATTTGGACGGGGTTGCATTGGGATGGTTGAGTGACACCCAAAAAAACTTCCTGGCAGCAGATCTTGAGGAGGATGAATTCACGGAGGCCATAATACACCTACAATCTGGCAAATCCCCCGGTCCGGATGCCGTGCCGGCAGACTTGTATTAAATATACATCTGCACTTTGATTCCGATTTTAAAATCAGTAAACCAGGAGGCTAAAACAAAAGGTCTACTTCTGCCAGTCATGAGAGAAGCCATGCTAAGTGCATTGCTCAAGCCGGGGAAACCCCCTGACTCTTGTGAACCTTATAGGCCCTGATCTCTCATTACCTGTGATGTGAAAATACTACCTAAAGTTTGGGCTAATTGCCACTCCCTCCCAATGTCATTTCTGGTGAGACCGGACCAATCTTGCTTTAATACAGGACGGCCCACTTCCCACAATCTTCACACGCTGTTTGCCCTCCTACAAGACATTGATTCGGACTTGGCAGCAGTGGCAGTCTTTCTTGATGCCACCAAGGTCTTTGATTTCCTGGAATGGGACAATCTCATGACTGTACTCCATTGCATGGGTCAAGATTAACAGAGTAGTCTCAAAAGCATTTAACATTGCTAAGGGTGCGCCAGCGAGGCTGCCCATTGTCACCTTTGCTCTTTGTCTTGGCAATGGAGCCCCTAGCAGCAATGCTTTGCCAACACCACAGAGAATATACCATTAGGTACTTTTCAAGACGTATCCTATTCTCGCATTATGCAGACATCACTCTCTACTTAAGGGACCCACAGCTCAGTTTAAATGGGGTACTCCATGAATTTGGTACATTTGGGGGATTGTCAGGCATCCAAATTAATTTGGGTAAATCCAACCTATTCCCTCTTATGCCATCCACGCAGCAATTCACACCTGATTTCCCACTAAGGTGGTGCGACACTGAGCCCTGCTACCTCGGAATGATGGTGTCAAGGGACAACGAAGAAATCATTAGGGCGCTATCTAATATCACTGGCAGCATTTCACGTTGGATCTCCCTGCCCTTGTCATTAGCGGGACACATCTTGTTTACGAAAATGGTAATTTTCCCCAAACTCTTATACTTGTTCCTTAATATCCCTATCTCAATCTTCGTCACCGCTTTGGCGAAACGTCTTCGCCCCTTGCTGCATGAATTGATCCATCCGGATCAGTGCAGCTTCATTCCCACTCGCAGCACTCGGCATTGCATACGACGCCTCCATCTTGCCCTGGCCCACCGCCACCTGCTCACCCCATATTTGGCCCTGTTGCTAATCAACTTCGAGAAGGCCTTAGATATGGTGGACTGGGGCTACTTGGAGGACGTTCTGGCCATGATGGGCTTCGGCCCCCACTCTCGGCGTTTCATCAGAGTCTTGTGCTCGAGCCCTAAGGCAAAGATCTTGACCAACGGCGCCTTCTCAGAAGCGTTCTCCATCCGAAGAGGCACGCGTCAGGGGTGCCCTCTTTCGCCGCTCTTATTCGGGCTGGCGATAGAGCCGCTGGCATGTCTCATACGCAGCGATCCCCAAATCTGAGGCTGGTCTTGGAACCCCAATCAGACTGACAAAATTGTCCTTTACGCAGACGATGTCCTGCTTTTCCTGGCTGACCCGGAGAGCTCCGGCCCACGCTGTCTGGAACTGCTCCGGACCTTTGACAGTGTCTCAGGTCTACGGCTCAACCTGGCAAAGTCCATCCTGGTCCCCCTCCGCCCCTCAAGAGTCTGCTTTGATTGGCAGTCCACTATTCCCCTGCTGAGGCAATCGTTTAAATATCTGGGGATCTGGATAACCTTGCTTTCTGAACTGGAGTGGGCTCTTAACCTCACACCCCTGGTTACGAAAGCTAAATCCAACCTTAAGCGTTGGCAGTCCCGCTTAGCCCCCTTGGAAGAGGGGCACTTTTTAAAATGATGATTCTTCCCCGTTTTTTATACATCCTTCAAAACATCACCTT
Organism: Triturus cristatus; assembly: GCF_964204655.1. Classification (NCBI taxonomy): domain Eukaryota; kingdom Metazoa; phylum Chordata; class Amphibia; order Caudata; family Salamandridae; genus Triturus; species Triturus cristatus. The sequence continues at coordinate 272,953,288 of NC_140581.1, forward strand.
TCACCTCCTAGCGAGCTGGTTCCGCGAGTCTGACGGGGTAATTACTAAGTTTCTGTGGGGGAATGGGAGACCACTTATGGCCTTGGCCCGCTGTCGGATTCCTCCCTTTGATGGGGGTATGGGGATGACCAAGCTTCACCTCTACTATCTGGCAACCCAACTCATTGTTGTCCACGACTGGTTCGCCAGAGGCTGGTCTGATCCGGCCTACCAGACCGAGCTCAGAACTATGGATTTTCCACGGATTCTAGCTTACCTGTACGGGACCCCCAATCCGCAGACAATCCCGCCTAACACCAGAGCGGTCCTAACAGCATGGCGCTCTTCTCTGCGCTACACGCAATGGGACAAGAAATTCACTCAACACACGCCTCTGTGGCACGGCACATGGTTGCGCAACACATCGGCTCTCCGAGGATTTCAACAGTGGGATCAGATCGGGATTACACTCCTTGGGGACGTTTGGGTGGGGGACCACATTCGGGCCTTCTCCAATCTGCAGCAGCGCTACTCCCTTCTCTCTACTCAATTTTATAAATATCTGCAACTTAAGGGACACACAGCTCAGTTTAAATGGGGTACTCCATGAATTTGGTACATTTGGGGGATTGTCAGGCATCCAAATTAATTTGGGTAAATCCAACCTATTCCCTCTTATGCCATCCACGCAGCAATTCAAACCTGATTTCCCACTAAGGTGGTGCGACACTGAGCCCTGCTACCTCGGAATGATGGTGTCAAGGGACAACGAAGAAATCATCAGGGCGCTATCTAATATCACTGGCAGCATTTCACGTTGGATATCCCTGCCCTTGTCATTAGCGAGACACAACTTGTTTACGAAAATGGTAATTCTCCCCAAACTCTTATACTTGTTCATTAATATCCCTATCTCAATCTTCGTCACCGCTTTGGCGAAACGTCTTCGCCCCTTGCTGCATGAATTGATCCATCCGGATCAGTGCAGCTTCATTCCCACTCGCAGCACTCGGCATTGCATACGACGCCTCCATCTTGCCCTGGCCCTCCGCCACCTGCTCACCCCATATTTGGCCCTGTTGCTAATCAACTTCGAGAAGGCCTTAGATATGGTGGACTGGGGCTACTTGGAGGACGTTCTGGCCATGATGGGCTTCGGCCCCCACTTTCGGTGTTTCATCCGAGTCTTGTGCTCGAGCCCTAAGGCAAAGATCTTGACCAACGGCGCCTTCTCAGAAGCGTTCTCCATCCGAAGAGGCACGCGTCAGGGGTGCCCTCTTTCGCCGCTCTTATTCGGGCTGGCGATAGAGCCGCTGGCATGTCTCATACGCATTGATCCCCAAATCCGAGGGTGGTCTTGGGACCCCAATCAGACTGACAAAATTGCCCTTTATGCAGACGATGTCCTGCTTTTCCTGGCTGACCCGGAGAGCTCCGGCTCACGCTGTCTGGAACTGCTCCGGACCTTTGACAGTGCTTCAGGTCTACGGCTCAACCTGGCAAAGTCCACCCTGGTCCCCCTCCACCCCTCGAGAGTCTGCTTTGATTGGCAGTCCACTATTCCCCTGCGGAGGCAAACGTTTAAATATCTGGGGATCTGGATAACCTTGCTTTCTGAACTGGAGTGGGCTCTTAACCTCACACCCCTGGTTACGAAAGCCAAATCCGACCTTAAGCGTTGGCAGTCCCGCTTAGCCCCCTTGGAAGAGGGGCACTTTTTAAAATGATGATTCTTCCCCGTTTTTTATACATCCTTCAAAACATCACCTTTCACCTCCCAGCGAGCTGGTTCCGCGAGTCTGATGGGTTAATTACTAAGTTTCTGTGGGGGAATGGGAGACCACTTATGGCCTTGGCCCGCTGTCGGATTCCTCCCTTTGATGGGGGTATGGGGATGACCAACCTTCACCTCTACTATCTGGCAACCCAACTCATTGTTGTCCACGACTGGTTCGCCAGAGGCTGGTCTGATCCGGCCTACCAGACCGAGCTCAGAACTATGGATTTTCCACGGATTCTAGCTTACCTGTACGGGACCCCCAATCCGCAGACAATCCCGCCTAACATCAGAGCGGTCCTAACAGCATGGCGCTCTTCTCTGTGCTACACGCAATGGGACAAGAAATTCACTCAACACACGCCTCTGTGGCACGGCACATGGTTGCGCGACACATCGGCTCTCCGAGGGTTTCAACAGTGGGATCAGATCGGGATTACACTCCTTGGGGACGTTTGGGTGGGAGACATCCTTATCACAATAAGGTATATGTAGGCAGTACTATCCGACCCCTCAAAATCAGGATCTTGCAACATTATCGGAACATCAACAGAACCGAAGTGGGTCCCCCACTAACGGAACATTATCATGATTGCCACTCACATCAAAAGAACTTCGAGTTCTTTGGACTGAAACTGGTGAAACCTTCTTCAAGAGGGGGCAACCACGAACTCATAATGAGGCAGAAGGAGAGTGAATACATTATACGCATGAACACGGTGGTACAAGGACTCAACAAGGACGCCGAAATGCACTACTGGCTCAATTGAATCAGTTTATCTCCATTATAGCAGTGCATGTAGTATATACCATCCCAAGCGTATCATTTTATTATTCTGTGAGAGTCACTAATAACCAAGAAACAGCATGTGACACTTCCATCAGATTCTACCCACAATTATTTGATTTGACCTCTCTTTCTCTTTTTGACATGTCAGAGCTTGCCTATTCACCTCTGCTGTTGAACATACCTCTACTACTTCATTCAAGGTACTTTCGTATTCTACCTTTAGAGCGGGCCTTTAAAACATTCACTCTTGGGTTCGGTCCTTCTTTAGTTTTTCCCCTTTGGTTGCTATTAGGCATGCCTTTGAGGACTCCCTTCCTTGAACCCAGGACACCCTGCTAATCAGATGAGTACAAGTAGTGATTTTCTATAATATGACACTTCAATCGGATTAATGTATGTGTAAGATCATAGGCTGTAAATACGTTTTCTTTTTATTTCCTCTTTCTTTCATTGGCCCAAATTGAAACTTTTATTTATCTCATTGACATGCCTTTATGTTTTTCACTGACGACTGTTATCCAGCATTAATCCCTCGTCCAACTTTCATTACCGGTTCGAATCACTTGAGTAACTCTTCCATGTCTCCTTGATGTCATCACTCGGATGACACCAGATGCTGTTTACGTTAGGTTAGAGGTCATTTATTTCAGCACAGCCCGGCTCGGTACATACCTTTTTCCGAGACCGCATAGCTGATACAACTGACAGGAAGTAAGTAATTAGACCCTGAACGGCCTATCACTAATTTTGCATGCCGCTCACTTGTCACCTTGCGCCCCTTTTTAGGTCGAGCCTAGAACAGCGCATGCGCTGTTGCTCGAATTTTTGTAAGGGGATTTTCAAAGTGCTGCAGCCGCTGGCCTAAAGCCTGCGTGCATGTGCGCGTGAACGCGCGCAGCCGCCATATGTCTCCTCACGGTACTGTACTTCATGAAGGCGCTTTTGCTATAATCGGGCACCGGCGCTTTACTTTTAGTGTTAAAAATAAAGCGCCGGTGCCGCGATTATAGCGAAAGTAAAAAATAGATGCTTGTTTCTATTTCTTTACCTTTGGTATAATCGCGGCTCCGGCGCTTTACTTTTAATGTTAAAAATAAAGCGCCGGTGCCGCGATTATAGCGAAAGTAAAGAAATAGATGCTTGTTTCTATTTCTTTACCTTTGGTATAATCGCGGCTCCGGCGCTTTACTTTTAATGTTAAAAATAAAGCGCCGGTGCCGCGATTATAGCAAAAGTAAAGAAATAGATGCTTGTTTCTATTTCTTTACCTTTGGTATAATCGCGGCTCCGGCGCTTTACTTTTAATGTTAAAAATAAAGCGCCGGTGCCGCGATTATAGCAAAAGTAAAGAAATAGATGCTTGTTTCTATTTCTTTACCTTTAGTATAATCGTGGCACCGGCGCTTTACTTTTAATGTTAAAAATAAAGCACTGGTGCCGCGATTATAGCAAAAGTAAAGAAATAGAAACAAGCATCTATTTCTTTACAAAGAACAAGCATTGACATAGCCAATAGGTCTCGCTTTTAGGACCTTATAAGTATTTATAACTGTATTAACAACTGTTTCATGGCTAAACACTTACAAGGTCCCAAAGGCGAGACCTATTGGCTATGCCAATGCTTGTTATCGTTGAAATGTGACCTCATACAATCCTTGAAAATCCTAGCCACAACAGGGATTGTACATTTGGTGTACTGATTAATAATGAGCTAACTAATGAGATTCTGCCTTGCGCTGCCCTTTTTTTGCCTTTTATCCAGCTTTAACCTCGGTCCACTCACAGTTCTCAGGCCCACAGTGTGTTCAACACTAATTTTGCCCTCAAACTCGACACACTGTGCTTGTGCGAGCCTTTCACAGTATAACAGACCTTATGGTCCTACCCACAGCAATAACTAGGATGCTCTTATTGTTATGTAATACTGAATTTCAACAAACCACCCTGTTTTCAGACAATAGGATCACATTTCTGAATTATCGATAAGCGCATTAAATTTTATCTAAGAACATGTAGCGCATTTAAGTATGAGGGAGTACTTGGTTTGTATTTTTATGGGGCGCCCTACAGTATACAATTGCTTTTTAATTGTTCAGGAAACACAATGTTCTATTTTTCAATAGGCTTTAATTAATGACGACCATATAGTCATATCTGGTTAGTGACCTGTTCCTCTTCTTTGAAAATGTTCAATACTGCACATACACGATGAATACAACTGCACATGCTGATAATGATGATAACTACCTTGTTGATTTGTTGAATACTTATAAGTATGTATGTCTCTCTTCTGGAATATGTTCTATGATATAATTGCACACTAGATAACTACCTGAGTAATGACGCTAATTTTGTGAAACACAATTGCAACGTGAAAAACATGTCTAATAAGCTATGCCATTTCTTCGTGTGATTTGCATATCACATTTTAACCTATGATATTTTTCTTTTTCTTCTTCTCGTTTTTCCCATTTTTTCATAATCCTACCCTCACTGTCTTACACACATTTCCTTTACGTATTGGATTTATTATATTTGAGTTCTCACTGTTTTTGTTTTATTATACCCTTTTCTTGCATCAGTTGGATGTAATAATTTGACAATTTTGAAACTTTTCTTTTTAGCACTTATTTCTGTGGCCTTTTGTCCATGTCAGCCTTGAGAAAGCCCTCAGCCAATCGGCCACCGGGCGAAACACATGTCGGCTGTTGTTCTTTTATTTTCCTTTTCTTGTTTGATATCAATGCTGGAAAGAAGCAATTAAAAATGGCAAAACTTGCCGACTAAGAACTACACTACATAACTCTTGGAAATCGTTATTCCGTAAATTACATCTGATTAAGGGGCACAGACCTCCAACCACAACTCAAATTATCTCTTTTACCAATGGCTCTTGGGTGTAGCCATTCGTGAGGCACGTGCTATTGCTTACATTGGGTCTCTACAACGGTAGCGTGAATCCTAGAGTCATCCACCCACCGCAGCAACCTCTTCCACTATATGCTGTCTAAGGCATTTGTTATATTCAACATCTGCTTGGGAGGTAATACTGTCAAGTAGTCTTGTATTTGATGCTGATCATCTGCTTTGCACAAACCTGGGTTTGTCTGGGTGGACTATTATTGGGATTATTGGATTCAGACTGGTGCCTATGATTTTTGCATGAATTTTGCAGTCAGTGTTTATTAACAAAACAAGTCATTCATTTTTTTTGTTTTTTCATCTTTTTTGTGTACGAGGATGATCATAGCCTAGGTGGACTGCCTCCAGCAATTTTAAAATGCTGGAGGCAGTCCATCTGGGCATGGGGCGTTCTCTTTTTTAGTTGCTATGAGGTTGGCATTGATGTCTGAGATGTCCAATTGCAGTTATTTTTAGGGGGCAAATAAACTGTCACGGTCTTCCTTTGTGGGGTGTTTTTTGCTGGAGTATGGTATTTCATTAAATTCCTTAAAGATTTCACATATGTCTGTGTCATTAGATTTGAGATACCCTTGCCTATTCTTGATTGCAATAATTTTGGATTTCACTTTCCTAGCTTTATGATAATTGGCAAGAAGTTTACCTCCTATTTTGCTTCCAGGGTGTTATTTGGATTGGCTACTAAGCAGGCCACTATCTACAACTTATGGACATCTTTTATTGAATTAAATTTGCATATTCAAAAGAGCATTCCAAGTTGTCAAGTGGTGTTTCATTATTAATTGTTTTTCTAGATTTTTTGTTGCTTTTAGTAATCATTTGAATTCCTTCTGTGCTTTTATTCTCCCGCACTACCATTGCAATGATCTCACCTTACAAAATATCCTTGTAAGCATCCAACAACTTCTCCAGAGATGGTTGCAAAATTGGTATTTTTAAATAATTCAGTGGTGAACGATATATGGTGAAGAACTGAATCTAGTCTATGAGGAGGTTGGTATTTAAATGCCACCTAGGAGTGAGATTGATGCATGGTCAGCAAGATGTGTTGGTTAGATTTCTGTCATGGAGTAGAGCGAAGACTTAGATATGAGAAGATAATCAATTCTCATGTAAATATTGTGCGGATTGGAGTAGAATGGGAGTTTTTATCTGAGTTGGGCACACACCTGATGTCTGACAGAATTTACATTACAGTAATGCTTTCTGAAATTTAATTTGTTTAGGATGTATCTTGCAGATGATTTTCTGTTCATGATGACATCAATGTAGGTTTTGCAGTGACTTGCGAGGACCAATTTCTGTTGGAACGGAGTATCGCTGATGATTAGTTGGATTTCTTTCCAAAATAGGGATCATCCGAAAAAAGTCAGAGCTCCAATATTGATAACATTGCCGATGATAACCATGGCTGTGACCCATCTGCTTTCTTTTTCTGATTTGATGGCAGTATGGCGAATTCATTTTTTCCTCTTATCGGCTTGGGAGAAGGTGATTTCTTAAATCTATTTTCTTTCGCACTTCAAGTTTTCTTTCTTGTCTAAGTGGATTTTCCGGATAAAAGCTATGTTTGAACCCAATTTATGTAAGTACAAAATAATTTTCTGTTGTTTAATGGAGATGTTCACCCATTGACATTGTCAAAGAATGCTCAGGATCTAGCAAAAGTGGTGCACTCTTCCAGCTCTTACTGCTTCAAATTGAATGGTCTCAAATTGTCCATTATTTAAAACCATTCCTTTTTTTACATTTTATTTTTTATTACCATTTTTAACGCATATACAACCAAATACAATTATTCCGCATAATACCGTCCCCACCGAACCTCACCCTCCCAAAACCCCCACAGGCCCTACACAGATAAACAGATGACTAGCAAAAGCCCACCAGGTTGAGTACGCCTTCTTACATTCACATCTAAATTCATCTTATAGACTAAAAATTACCCAAAAAAGTGCACAGACAAAATAAAGTGCTAAGTATCAAGTGCAAACTACAAATACAGCGCCGGTTGGCCCAGAGATGATCTTTTGAACGAACGTATTCTCCCTGATGACCCATTACAATATTTCAGAATACGTTTATACATCCAGGGGACATCAGCCCCATATTCAGAGCAGCAAGTACATCTGGTGCCTTTACCATCCCACCATTTAACGATTTGACTCAGTACATTACAGGAATAAACAAGTTTTATAAAACTGTGCTTGAAGATAGACAGAAAGTAAATCAATTTGTGCCTATAGGGGGGCTTGTTGGAAAGTGTTATCCGTGATTCACAATTTATGCTGCATTTCCCGGAGATCTTACACAAATCATCAGACATCAGGCTATTAAGAATATTATACACAGTCCCTATTTGTGGCAAATTACTATCAGCTAATTTCTCCAAAAGTTCACATTTAACAAATCCAGAGTGCCATCCTCCCTTACATTGTAAAAGATTCTTAATTGATTAATACTTAAAGAACTCCTTTTCATTCTTAAATCACTAAAAGCTATAACCCCATCAGAGGAAAAAAACACTCGTAATTTGTTTATCACAGCCTTAAACCAGGCTGCCAAGTAATGGTCCCCGAATATCTCCGGAAGGTTCTCATTGTTTCATGTTGAGGTATAGTAGTTCAATCTGCCAATCCCAAGATGTTTGGGGACACCAGTAAAGGCCTTATAGGTTCCCATAAGGGTCTTGAACCTCACTCTTTTAAAATATCCTAGTTCAAGTTGCTGCAGCCTCAAGCTTCTGGACTGGCCAAAAGTTCAAACGGAGAAGAAAGTTCGATATTTGATCATAGGAGCGATCCTGCAGCAGTACGGGCAGTGTTGCAATAGTTGCCCAATAGTACAGCTTTAAATTTGGGAGCGACCATCCACCTCTATCCTTTGGGAGAGCTGAAAACTTTATAGATCTTCTAGGCTGAGAATAGGCCCACAGAAATTGTGCAAAGAGATTATCAAATTTTTCTTTAGCATTAGGTTTGAAAATTCTTAAGGAATGGCTCTAAAAAAGTAATCAAATGTTTGAAAAAAAGATCATTTTTAAAACTTTAAATGTACCCACTAAAGAGAGGTGCAAATTATGTAGCCAATGCAATGACCTCTTCATCTCCGTGGCTAAAGGAGCTAGATTTTCTTCCGCAATCATATCGGTATTAGACAAAATGTGCACCCCGAGATATCTAGCCTTATTAACAACCTTAGGATCCACACATTCAAATTTAAATTAATCTGTGTTTTTTCTTTATTTAAAGCGTAACCCCAGACCTCCCCAAAGTCTTGAGCCTCTAATTCAATCGCATCAATTGACCTTGCCAGATCAGGAGTTACAAGCGCTATATCATCAGTATAAGCCATGATTTTAGTATTGTATCCATGCCTATGTATGGAGGGATACACACATTTATTTTTAGGTTCTTGATAAACGGGACGATATACATTGCAAAAAGCAAGGGAGAGCAAGGGCACCCATGATGAGTCCCCCATGCTATTGGAAATTGCTCTGTCAGTACCCCATTTATCAAGACACTAGTCATAGGTATAATGTATAGTGCCTTTATAGTCTGAATGAATCTGGACACTATACCCATTTTCTGCATGATTGACCACATGACGAGCCAGGAGACCCAATCAAAGGCCTTCTCAGCATCGAGCAGAATCAGCCCCATCGGGTCTCCTGTAACCTGCCTTGCGTCAAACAGTGTGGACCTCCTTATATGATCAGTAGTAACTTTTTTGGGTGCGAACCCATGTTGCCATTTGGAAACTAGTCCATTGATTATTTGCGATAGGCGAGAGGCTAGTATTTTAGAATAGATTTTGGAGGCCCCATTTTTTAAAGTTATTGGGTGATGAGAGCCCATTTCCTGGAGAGGTTTATCTTTTTTGGGGAAGATGATAATTTTTGCAAATGAACAAGACGGAGGAGGAGCAGAGCCATTAAAGATTTGTTTCCAACATAGTTTTAAGTATCTCTTTGATTTGGTCAATAATGACTTTATAAAATTCGACCGGGATAAGGTCAGAACCCGCGACTTTCCCATCTGATAGACTGGACAGTGCAGCGGCAATCTCCTTCCATGAAGGAGGGCCTTCTAAAAATATGCGGTCCTCCTCACTCAGTCCGAACCTCAAGTTCGGGTCCAGATACTTATCGATGGCGCTTTGTCTGGTCGTTGCATCACCGACCCCCTTCTCGGTATACAATGTTTGATAGAACTGAAGGAATCTGTTCTGATTTTGTCCACCTCTGTTCCCACCCCGGCCATCGGATCTCAGATTGACCGTATCTCATTGATGATGGCCAATTTGCAAACTCATAAGTCTTTTTCCCTGGAGGCAGCCCAATTCGAGGTGGCTTTCTCGGCCCAAATGTTCCCGATTGCTGCCTTGGCAGTCTCAACCTCCAAATGTACCGAAGCCATTTCTTTCTTTTGCTGAACTGCCCAAATAAGCTTTTCTTTGGACTTAGCTAATTTCTTTTGAAGCTCTTGTAGCAACTGTTTGTCTTCTTTGCTCTTCCTTAATGAGAACTGGAGTGTTTCCCCCGTATGCATGCCTTTAGAGTGCCCCACACCACCCCTATTTGTGCAGAACTGATATTTCTATCCAGAAACTCCAAAATCCACGCATTCATGTAATCACAATATTTCTTATTAAATAATAAGTCTCTCTCAAAGCTTCAGGCAGACGTTTTTTGTTAAGGTATACTCCCTGGACTCCTAGAATTAAAGAGTTGTGATCCGACATGAACCGAGGAACAAGCTTGATGTACCATAGAGGCCGATACCAAAAAATAATCTATCCCAGTATGTGACTGTTGAGGGGCAGAATATTAAGTATACCCATAATTAAGTGGTCTCAAACAAGAACACACATCAATCAACCCATGGACATGACATAGGGTTCTAAGAGCATGCAAGACTTTGGGTTTCCCAACCGGTATAGACCTGATGGCCCTCCATTGCCCAGTCACAAGGTAAATTAATGTTCAGGTCTCTGCATATTATGATAGGTAGGGGCCAGTGTGTTAACTCACAGGTGAGCTAGTCAAAAACCCCTGGGTCATCTGCGGTGCTCCAACTGCATATAAGTCACTCAGACTTATTCCACTGCGCACTGTAGCTGAATGCTGTTGCTATAAACATTCAATGTTACCATCATGCCCAATGCATTTCGGGCCTCTTTGGCCCTTCTTCAGGGGCTTGTGCCTATGAATAAATGAAAACAACAACCATTATAAACACATTCAATGTTGTGAGAGCTTTCCAAAACTTGCAATAGATGACATAATTAGCGTATTTCCCATGTTTATATGCCAAAGTACTGTCCAAAGTATACCGTCCAAAAAGTGAGATGGAAACTTGTGCAAAGAAGAACAGACAAAGAAAGTGCAGAATACGAAAGAAAAGTGCTGGAATCGTAAAAAGGTCCCGCCTCCTAAACCTCCAAACATTATAGCATTGGGCATGATTGTAACATTGAAAAGTGTTCAAGACTGTATAAATGTCAAGAAACGTCTGTGAAATCAATAGATTCGAATGATAAAATTCATGTTTTGGATCAAATAACTTGCATGTTTATTATTTGTTTATGTCACAAATATTTTCAGTTTAATTGGTGTTTGAAAATATAAATGCATTGTAAAGGCTGTAAGTAGATATCATAATAATGATTATTGCAAAAGCATTCAGCTACAGTGCACAGTGGAATAAGTCTGAGTGACTTGTATGCAGTTGGAGCACCGCAGATGACCCAGGTTTTTTTTGACTGGCTCACGTATGAGTTGGCACACTGGCCCCTACCTATCATAATTTGCATCGACCTGAACATTAATTTACCTTGTGACTGGGCAATGGAGGGCCATCAGGTCTATACAGGTTGGAAACCCAAAGTCTTGCATGCTCTTAGAACCCTATGTCATGTCCAATTGTTTGTTGATCCCCAATTTACATGCATTACAATTGTGGAAAATATAGAAACCATATGGTTTGGTCAAGAAATTAGTTTTGTTTTTTCTGCTTATCCACAAATTATGACCTGCACCGGATTTGTTTTAGGTTTTTGGCTCTCCTAAAAACCCATTTGGGGAAAGTTGTCCATCTGGTCCATTGGAAGGAGTGCTCCACTATTGTATAGGAGTTTGTCATCTGTGATGCTACCATACATTGAGCATGAAGAAACGAAGACTTAGATAAAGGCCTACATTCGGTTAGAAGCCATCTTCCGTCCACCTTGGTTTGAATTGACTGAAGTGATTTGCTACAGGTTAAAATAGCTAGCCCTCGGATACATGCGCCCTGTGAGGTACCCCCTATCAAAGTATATCCCAGTGTGATTAAAAGATCCAGCTGCACCCCTTCAATGTGTGTCTCTTGAAAGCAGACTAAATCTGCCCCCAACGAGAGGAGCCTAGCGCGCAACCAAGATGGCCGCGTAGGTGCGAGGCTCCCGAGGACCTCCGCAACCTCCTACGATTATCCTGAAATTATCCTGCCCTGGATGAGGGGACTATGTTGGTGAACCTGAGCTGAGGTGGCACCCGTTTCCCGCTTCCGAATCGGACCTCGGACACCGGAGTGAGCACCGATTGAGGTTTGCGGCCTTCCCCTCGCCGGACCCCGGATTTGCGCTGTGGGGTGATCCAGTGACAAAGTGAACAACAGCGGCAGGCAGGGCCTGGCGACTCGCGTACCCCGCACTTTCGCTTTCACACCCCCTTGCCGTCTCTGCGAGGTTGGGTCGCGGAGCCCTTGGTGTTGGTGTGGCCTTGCTGGGAGACCCTGCCTGCCTGTAGGCTGTGATCCACCCCGCTGCTCTGAGGTGGCCCCCCCCGGAGCTCGTGGCCCTGCTTTCCTGCCCTACACGACGTGGCCGGTGCGACTGGGAGACTGGTGGCCATGGCCACGAAACAAGATGGAGACCGGGCAAAGACCAAATCGACACGGCGTGGCGCCGTCCATCAGGCCAACAGTATGGACCGCTATACCCTCCAGAAGGGATCTCCCGATGGACCGCGCAAGTCCCCTGAGAGCCCTCCTGATGCCCCAGACCTGCCCGCAGATCTGACTCTGCGAGATGTCATGGGCGCCATTGCCGAGATGAAGGCCTCGGTGGGCCAGCGGTTCGATACACTGGCGCAGAAGATCGACTCGGTCCTCGTGGATGTTGGCCTGGTGAGGGCCGATCTTTCCAAAACCAACGACCGAGTAGATTCTTTGGCCCACACCGCATCGGGCCTAACGACAGATGTGGCGGCCTTACAAACAGAGGTGCGCCGGCTTAGTCAGGCGAGTGCGCTTATGGATCGACGCCTGGAGGACTCCGAGAGTCGGGCACGGAGGAACAACATCCGCATCATCGGGGTGCCCGAGGGACGCGAGGAGGCGGCGGCGGATCTCTTTGTGGAGGACCTGATTGCTACCCATCTCCAGCCACGGGGGCTGAGTAAACTCTTCGCTGTGGAGAGGGCCCACAGGGTTCCCGGGGGAAGGCCGAAGGTCGGAGCCCCTCCGAGACCTCTCATTGCCCGGATTTTCAATTTTCGGGACAGAGACGCTATCCTGCAAACCTCCAGACTGCATGGACCGGTCAAGTTTGACAATATGGAGGTAAATTTTTACCCTGATTTCACCCCAGCGGTCCAGAAGCAGAGACTGAGCTTCCTAGGCGTCAAACGCCGTCTTCGGGACCTAAACCTCAAATACGCCATGCTCTTCCCAGCCAAGCTGCGAGTGGAGGTGGATGGTCGCACGCACTTCTTTGATCGTCCCGAAGCGGCCGGGGACTGGCTGGATACTCTGTCTGGGGATCGTGATCGGGGGGGCGGGGGGGGGGGGCGGCGGGGGGAGACGGCACGCTGGATCGGGACTGAGGGTTTAATATTGGGCCTCACTCTGGACGAAAATGATGCCACTTTCGATTCTGCGTCAGTCTTTGTAAGTTCCCCTCCTATGGAGGTTGTGTTGGGTCTATTGGGGGTTCTCCCTCCTCCTCTAGGGGGTCTAGTTAGTTTAACTATATATGGGGCGACAGGCACACTGCACGTTGGGGGGGCTGTTCGGGCTCATGCAGGGGTGCAGGGAGGGGGGAGTTCTGTTGGGGTGGGTGGGTAGGGATGGGGTGTTGTTCGTTTTTATCACAAGGCAAACGTATTTTTGTGTTAGTTCTAAAGTGCTCTCCGGGGGACGAATGATGGCTTCTGTATATGATGGGGGGTAGGGAATTAACTTTGTTGTCTTGGAATGTGAATGGACTGGGGGACAGGATCAAACGAGGTGTGGTCCTGCAGTTTTTGAAGCGAATCTCGCCCGATGTAGTCTTTCTGCAGGAGACACACCTCATTGGCAACTCCTTCTGCGCCATGAATCGGCGTGGCTATCGCCTAGTGGCTCACTCGGGCTTCACGTCTGGCTCAAGGGGTGTGGGCATCATGGTGAAGAACTCGCTCCCGTTGGAGATTGATGAGGTGCTCCACGATGACAGGGGACGTTACACGGTCTTGGTGGGAAGACTGGAGGGCAAAGTGGTTGTCTTTGTGTCAGTATACATCCCACCGGGGCTGCAGTCGACCACCTTTGCAGACCTGGGGCGCCTTCTCCTTGGCCTTCCGGGGGGGCTTTTAGTTGTGGGGGGGATTTCAATGCGGTGGTATCTGGGACTGTGGATCGTCACCCCCCTAGGGACCTCCCCCGGGCACAGGCGTGGCTACCCGGCCTCTTGGATACATTTGGATTAGTGGACTGCTGGCGTTTAAAACACCCCACGCAGCTGCAGTACACTTTCCACTCGGGAGCCCATGGTAGTCTCTCACGACTAGACTATGTCCTTGTCCCGGCGGCCTATGTTGGGAGGGTGGGAGAGGTGCGCCATTTGCCACGGGGTATTTCGGACCACTCCCCGCTCCTACTGCACTTTGATGTCTTTCCGAGGGGTGAGGGTAGGGTGGTCCCAATCAATCCTTGGTACCTGCGCGACCCCACCATTCGCGCTGAATTGATTAAATCCCTTCAGCGATATTTTGATGAGAATGTGGGGTCCGTGCCTTCGGCTGTACCACTGTGGGAGGCCTTCAAGACAGTACTCCGAGGGGAGGCCCTATCCCTTATTTCCCACGCCCGGAGGCGCGAGCGGGAGGAGGTGACCCGGATGGAGGCTGAAATAGCCGAGTTGGAGGGTAATCTAGAAGGTGGGGTGACGGATGCCGCATTACATGTCCTCCAACTCAAGCAAGCGGCCTATAGGGCCCTCGTCACGGAGGCGGCCAGGGGCCTCAGTAGAGAGCAACAGGGGCGACTGTATGATGTGGGTGATAAGGCTGGTAAACTGATAGCGTGGTTGGACAAAAAAGAGAGAGCGAATCGTGTGGTCCCGCTGATTGAGAAAACGGATGGTGTGTGTGTAACTGAGCCAGAAGAAATCGTCTCCTGTTTCGCGGATTATTTCCGTGGGGTGTATTCCCCGGTGTCTCCCTGCTCGGAAGAGGATTCCCGTGCCCTGCTCAGGGATATCGCGCTGCCGTCCCTTTCCGGGGATGACAGGGTGTCGCTGGACGCCGCTCCCACCTCCGACGAAATCGCCCTCGCCATACGCTCGGTCGCTTCCGGCAAGGCCATGGGTCCGAATGGTCTCCCTATCGAGTTGTACAAGTTGCGACCGGATACGCTGGCACCTCACCTCCGGGCTATGTTCCTGGCGGCACACTCGGTGGGCTCCCTCCCGCTGGACCAGCGTCTGGCTACAATCGTGGTCATCCACAAGGAGGGGAGACCTCGGGACCGGGTTACATCCTATCGGCCCATTTCGCTACTGAATGCGGAGCCCAAGATTCTCGCCAAGGTACTGGCCAATCGGCTGGTCGGCGTGGTGGGCGATTTGGTTCATCAGGACCAGTCCGGCTTTATTCCCCATCGCAACACGGCCCTTAATCTGCGGCGTTTGCACGGTGTGCTCGCACGTGTCCCGTTCATACGGGAGCCGGCCATTTTGGCGTCCTTAGACGGCACCATGGCGTTTGACACGCTTGAATGGCCATACATCTGGGCGATGCTTGCGAAGTTTGGATTTGGCCAAGGGTTCATCAGTTGGGTCAAATTGCTGTATTCGGGCCCATTGGCGCAGGTGGTGGTGAACGGAAGAATATCGGCTCCGTTCGAGCTGGGCCGGGGCACACGGCAGGGCTGCCCCTTATCGCCGCTCCTCTTTGCACTTGCCTTGGAGCCCCTGGCGGAGTGGCTGCGGTGGGAGCCTTCCATCCGTGGTCTCCACTGGACCCCCGAGTATGAGGACCGCGTATCCCTATACGCTGATGACATCCTCTTGTACCTAGCTTCCCCACGTAAATCACTCATAGTACTGGTTGATGTTTTGCATTCATTCGGTCGTAACTCCGGTCTTGTCATCAACTGGGCTAAATCGTGTGTGTATGTTCTCTCCGGGGAGGCTCCTATCCTCCCGCGGGGCTGTCCGATCCAGGTCGCCCCGCAGGGATTTAGGTACCTGGGTGTCTTCATTACTCTGGACCCGGAGGCTCGGTATGATCGGAACTTGCTTCCCCCCCTCCAGCGTCTGAAAGAGGATGTCGCGCGCTGGCGGCGTTTGCCGCTTTCGCCGCTCGGCCGGGCGGCATTGTTTAAAATGATGTCGCTGCCGCGTTTCCTGTACGCGTTGCAGAACACTATGGACCTCGTCCCAGCGCGCTACTTCCGCGAAGTGGAGAGTTTGCAGCGCCGCCTGTTCTGGGACGGGAGGCCACGTATTGCCCTGGCGAAGCTGACGCTCCCATGGTATGACGGGGGGATTGCCCTCCCGGATATTAAACGGTACTATTGGGCCTCCCAGCTAGCTGCGATTAATCAGGGCCTATATGGGCCCGCCTTAAACCCGGCATTTGAAATGGATAGGATGCTACTTCCAGGTGGTGACCACAATCGAGCGCTCTACTCTAGCGCGCCCGACGCTCGCCTAACGGGCCCCACGCGTGTCATGGTGCGAGTGTGGCACGCGGCCAATGCAGCTATGGGGTGGAAGGACCGTTTGACCCGGGCGTCACCACTATACGCGTCTGAGCGGTTGGGCTCCTTATGGACCTCGAAGGGCTTTGAGAAGTGGGACATAATAGGCATTAGCAAAGTGGGGGATCTCTGGACGAGGGGAGGATTTAAAACGTTCGAGATGCTGCAGACGGAATTTCAGTTGCAGGGCAGCGAGTACTTTCGGTATTTGCAGGTCCGTCATGCGCTGGGCTCCGTCTTTCCGGACGTTGCCTCCATCCCGGAGTGTTCCCCCCTGGAGGATAGAGTGCTGGATGGACACGTCCCTGACAGCACGATCTCACTGATCTACAAAAAACTGATCAACGACCGCTCAGACTTGTTGACTGCCCTTCGGGAGGCTTGGGTAGCCGATGGGCTGGAGCTGGACGACGAGGACTGGATCTCCGCGGTGGCCTCCCCGAAAGAGGTGGCCATACCGGCTCGCCTTCGTTTCGTCCAGCTCAAGATACTCCACAGGGTCTACATGACGGGGCCAAAGCTCCTGCGTATGGGCTATGCTGAGGACGGTTCGTGTAAGCGTGGGTGTGGTGCGTTGGGGACTTTTCTGCATATCTTGTGGGAGTGCCCGGAGGTGGAGGGGTTCTGGCGTGGTGTGCATGAGGTGCTGCGAGTGGTTACGCATGTGGCGCTGTTGCCCGAAGCGAGGAGATGCCTGTTGAATGTGTGGGAGCCTACCGATTACTCGGTGCCGCAGACGTGGTGGGTGACTCTGGGGTATATGGTTGCCCAGCGCGATATTGCCCAACTGTGAGGATCCCAAAGGCCCGCGACTGTCTCGGCCTGGAAGGAACATATGGATTGGTGCATGTTTCGGGAAAAGGTGGTGTATGTGGCGAGAGGTAAGCCTGGGACATGGGTGAAAGTATGGGGCCCCTGGAACGCCTACCGCGGGGGTATCTGTGCTCCACCGTTATTGCCTGATCCGTTGCCGGCCCCATCCCCTTAGCCAACTCATCCCCCCGGTACCTGGGCATTGGGTTTACCCAGCCCTAGTTCTGATCTCTCCCCCCTCTTGAGATTCCTATGGATGGCTCTAGGGGAGCACGGCTCTAGGGGAGCACGTGTTGCTATTTCCGATTGAGGATTGCCTTGTGGGTTTGTTTGTACTTGTTGTTCTTTAAGTTTAAAATGGAACCGTATAGTGGGGTCTGGATGGTGTGGCTCGCAACAATGTTAACTCCTGTGCATGCTCAGCCGCAGCACCATGTGTTTTATAAATGTATATCGTATGCTCCTTTCATTGCTAGCGGCCGGCCGGAAGGTTGTAGGCCCATATTTGTATATTTTTGAGTCTTGTAATAAACGGTTTCAAAAAAAAAAAAAAAAAAAATCTGCCCCCAACAGTCGCAATCCGTTTGAGACTTTCTGCCTTTTCTGCAAAACGTTTAATCCGCAGACATTAAGGATGGCAATTAGAAAATTCTATAAATTTGACATTCTGACCTATTTTCCCTGCCATGCCGTAAATAAAATGCACAAGACTTCCTCTGTCGCCAACAAAACCAACATAACCGCAAAAGAAACAACACTTCTACACAGGCATACCTGTTTCATAGTGTGGGCCCCTCCATCTTGCCCCCTACCCTCCCTAACCCCCTGAACCCCTGCCCCCACCTCCAAAAACCAAGCAATCAGCACTCGCCTGAATGATGGACGCCTAACTTGTGACCCCGCCACCCAATCCTACCGTGTTACACAAAGAAAATAATTCAATCTTTTGACCTAGCAAGGCCGAATTCATATTGGCTTGCTTTTTTCCCTTTTCTTTCCTTCTTTCCTCCTTTTTTAATCTCTTTTTTCCCTTTCCCCACTTTTTACAAATCCCCCCCCCCCTCCAAAGAAAAAAATAAGTCATCGATCCTTTAGCATCAGAATTCAAATTTACATGCGGTGTTAACTTTGCCCAGTTTTCAACTTAATTTAATTGAGACATTCCTGAGCCTTGATTTCAGAAGTAAAACTGCGAGAAAAGGCCATTTAGATACATTTGAAGCTTTGCAGGATTCATTAGATAAACTTGGGACCCAATCTGTTGGAAAGGGACAAACAACTCTCGAAGGCACCATCTGCGTTTGAATGCTGCATGACTGAGGTCTGGTTTAACAAAAAACAACACCCATTCAAATGTTTTTATTTAGTTTGGACTGGCATATTCGTACACCAACTGTCTAAGTAAAAAGCTTTAAAAAAAAACTAAGATGACTCTAGGTTTCTCTCCTTCACTTGATGAATGGTTTTTTAATCATGAAAGGAAATCGGTGAGCCCGATGTATCTCTTTATCCCAATTCCAGTTTGAATGTTCGGGGATCCCCAAGAATCGAAGGTTGTTCCGGCGCTGCCTGTTCTCCTGATCCTCCAACTTCCACATGACGCCTTGAGAGATACTTTGTGCTTTTGAGGCACTAACTTCCCCTCTAGCCCCCCCCCCCCCCCCCCCCCCCGGCTGCAGTCCCATTTTCGCATGCTGGAGTTATAAGGGTATCTTCTTCCTACCCCACTGTTTTTGGAGATCCCTCAGCTGGATCCAAGGTCTTATCCCTGTCGTGCACAGACACACTAGCTTTAGGGGCCTCCACTGCCTGGGGCACTGTAGACTCATCAGGCAGACCTGTCTGCCTTTCTGGGTCATAGTTTGGGGGAGGTTCTAGACTAACAACAATATTAGAACTGGGGGTGTATATCAGTTAAAGGTCGAGGCTCTGGTCACAAAAGCTCAGTGGGTATTCTAGTGGCTACCCCAGCAGCACAAGAGTCATCCACTTTCCACCCTTTAGAGCCAACGATACTAGATGGGGGAAACAGGTTCGCAATAGAAAGTTGAGAGATTCCCCGTTCTATGTGCGCGGCCCTCGAAGTCCCACGCTGTATAGCTTTCTTGCCACCTCCTCCAAAATCCCTTTTACCTTTCCTACTGACTTCGTTGGATGTGTACGCGGGTACCGTTGAAGCCGCACCAATAATCTCCTCAGTCGGTGGGACGGCTCGCGTCTTAGTGCCCTTCCCCCTCTCTTAGCCATTACACTCCCTTGTGGTGCACCTGTGGCAGCAACTCACCTGAATTCCTGGGCCGTGACGAGGTGCAGAAAAGATGCTGCGGCAGCCGCCAACAAGCAGTCCAGCGAAGTCGGACTGCCGCTCCCTGGTGCCAAGCCACGAAAGAGCGTCGGCGTCCGCCCAGTGCGAGGTGCAGCAGCTTTCTCAGCAAAGACTTATCTCCAAGGTGCTAAGCTGATGGCCGATTCACCGAGCAACGCGGTGTAGGTGGCGAGCAGCGCAGTGAACTACTCAGATGCAATCTTGCTCCCAGCAAGGTTCCAATGTCTCAAAACCATTCCTAAATAAGAATATTCCCAGCAAACCTCCCTGGAGAGTAGTGATTTCTCATCTATTCCTACAATGGGTTCCGAATCACTTTTTATTATTAAAGTATACCATGTCTTTAATGGAACCTCTCATCCATAAAGCATCCTGAAGCACCTCAGTCTATGAGGGCCAAGGTGGAAAGTGGGCTTTTCTTAATGAGAATCTGTACCGGTAACTGAGAATGCTCTTTCCCAAAATCTTTACTAATGGGTGAACTTTGAAATATTTGATGGACTTGACTGGGTTTCACCCTTCACAGTCACGTCCTAGAGTTTCCTGTCGAAGTGTCCAGCTTTCTGCCATAAATGCAAAAACCTTCTTTTCTTTAGGGATTCTTCTCTTCTGACAATAGTGTTCTGTGAATATTTCCTAAATGAGTGGCTTTGTCAGAGGAACTTATCTCATATTTAGCTGCGTTGACAGTGAAAGGGACTGATATCACTGCTAGAACCCAACAACTTTATCTCACTGTCTGAGTTTTTGGGGCATCAATTTGTAAAAGGAAATCAATAAGGTCAGCAGTGAATGTTCAGACCCTCATGAGGGCCTTGATAGAGGGCAGCTGCTGCAGATTAATCTGTCCAGGTTACCTCAGCTACTAACTGCTAATGTAGGACATAGGATCCTCCTTGTCTTCGTGTAGAGAGAAGAGGTACGTGCAGCCACCTAAGTTTGTCTCATGCCAAAAATGGCTATAGATTGCTGCATGAAAATTTCAATGCTTGACAGCAATGGGATCTGGTTTAGAATTAAGGGAGCCGCCCAAGCTAAAGCGTCCTTGCTTCTTTAGCCAAATCAACTGAAAATTGCTGAGGCTTTGCCATAAAGTGCAAGAGCAAATTACATTGAGTCACAGAGACTTGGGAGCAATATGGATCTCCAGTGAACTTTTTGGGTGGTGAAACTGAATACAAATAAGGTGCAGCTCCTGCTTGGGCTGCTGCCGTATTACTCTCTCCTGTATCTAGGGTTGTAATGATACAAAGAGAAATGGCGAGATCCAATTCTCCTCCCTTGGATGTACTGGGAAAGTTTATTGCCTGATTTCATTAGGACTCGCAGACCTGCGTTGCAGCGCGCATGCGCTGCTCGCTCTGCGAGGCTGATTGTAATCGAGGAGATTTCAGAATTGGACTTGAAACCCCTCCCATCAATTTTTATTGGCTGGCGTCATCGTTTATGCTAAACGCTGGCTTCCGATTCAAAATGAGGCTTCTTTGTTACCACCCTGTCTCCTTTTTGTAAGGCCCATCCGGACTGGATCTTTTGCTTGCGGCGTTATACAGTCTCCTTTAACTAATGGGTAAGCACATTTTTTTCTTATTCGCGTAATGGCGACAGTTTGTTTCAGTCGCCTTTGGCAAGGTCTGAAGCGTGTTTATTTTTTCACCGCGCATTCACATAAAGTGAAAGCGCGATGCAAATATATACAAGTGGCTGCCTTTGCACAATGGCGAGAGCTTGTTTTATTCGGCCGCGAAGCGTAATGCAAATATAACGTATTTATTTATGCAGACCTCTGCATTTTCTCCCTTTTAAATTAACAGCAGTAGCGCAGTCAACACTGGCGCCCGCAGCCCCCTCCAACCCCCGGGCACCACGCTTCAGGTTTCGGCGCGGCACCCGGGCAAACAGTCAACAATGGCACCCACAGCCAGCCCTCCGGCTGCTGTGGCCTATCTATAGGCCAGCTCGCCGTATTGCGCTCCATGTGCTCCTTTTCAAACAAATGCTTTTTATTTTTGTAAAAGCACCCATACGTGCTTTCATTTTAATGGCAACCACGCCCCTTACTTTACATTCAGCTCAGCTAAAGAACAGTCGCGGCCGCCGGTAAAGTAAAAGCAGGACATGGAGCGCAATATGGCGAGCTCGCTGTTAATGTTTTTTACAGAAAGCAAGCTCTTTCAATTTTTGAAGTTTAGAAGTGGAACACAAGGCAGCCAGTGACAGTCGGATTTAAGACAATGGGATGGGAAGTGTGAGGTAAGATCTGTATCTGTTGGGGGAACCTCATTTGGTTTATGAGTGACGCGTTTGGGGTTGGGAGGAAGTGCATGCCCGCTTACTGTCAGTACACCACATTCGTGATTGCAATTTACTGTTTTTCGCCGAGCTCCTGTCTCAGTGTATTGTTTCTCTCTAAATTACCGGAGCCTGGATAGGCTTTGTCTGTGGAACAGGCAGTGGCACACAGAGGCACCCAATACAACACACCCACGCAGCAGTTCATGTACACATATACTGAAGAAGCTCTTTATCTACGAGCAGTACATCACAGCGGCACTATCCAATATGTGGCGGAGCTCTGGATCGAGAGATTTAATACATGAATACAGTATGTCTGCTGACCGAGTGTTGGCCAATGAGGAGCTTGGTGAATGATTGAATACCTTACAAGTGTGTGTCTTTCCAATACAAACATTGTGGGCGCGCTAGCCCTAAAGCAGGGGCAGCAGGCAGTGGCAAGGAGAGAGCTTCTGTCTGAAGAGCACAGCAGGTAGAGACAAGCACTGCTGTAAGTTGCACCAGTACATTCCCCCGAAGGTGCACTTCGCCTCGTTATATATATGCACACTCCTCAGTGTTTACCCAACACATCTTCTGCTGAGTTAGCGGTAGCCAGTGATTGATTAATTGGTTCACCCAAGGTTTAAGCAGTGGATAGCACAACATGTTCATATAAACTGCTTTCACGCTTGTGTGTGCGGCTAATCGTTGATATTGTTCAGTGCTAGGGCCTAGGCAGCTGGGATCCAGCCAATCAACTGTCAAAACTAAGAATCTTTAAAACTCAAGGGATTATTCTGTCCTAGGCTCTAAATATGCAAAGGGTCCAAGGGTCAGCTGGGTTTTTCAATATGATATATACTAAAAAATCTTTCTTCTTCTTTGCAGACATCATCTGGGATCTTTATGTATTCCTTGGCCCTGATTTTCTCATTGAGTTCACCATTTTCTCTTTTTCACCTGCTTCTTCACCAAAGCTGAATGGCCACTCTTCGCAGGGTAATATTTTTTACTTCTGATAACCCCTAAATTAACCGTAATGGCCGACACTTAATGCGATTTCAGTCCCAGTAATCTAGGGGTAATTCCAGATCATAGAATCGTTTCACAAAGTTGTTGGAATAATATCAGCAATATTTACCTACGTGAACAAAACGTACTTAAACTAAATTACCCCCATGCATACTGCATTTAGTTTTTTTTTTTTACTTAAAATGGAAACATTCAGGATAGTTGTAATACATGGGCAAATGCAGTAAATTGATAGTGGTGTAGTAAACAGAAAACAAGCATTTGCAATGCAATCGGTGTAGCATTTGCAAGAGTTTGCGCTATTGGCATTGTAAATGACAGTGACTTTTATTTATGTGTTTTGAAAACCTGCAAGCACTGCATAAACACACACCTTGTACATATAGTCGCTGCTTACGAGATGCAAGGCTGTCAGTAAAAGAGGCGCAGTTACTGCCAGCCTTGCTACTTGTAAGCAACGACTATAAGTACAAAGTGCGTGTTTAAGCACCACTTGCAGGTTTTCAAAACACATAAATAAAAGGCATTGTCATTTACAACGCCAATAGCTCAAGCTCTCACAAATGCGAGACCTATTGCATTGCAAATGCTTGTTTTTCTAAGAGAAATTGGTGCTTTTGACAAGCGACTTCAAATCCTCTTGGATTTTATGAATCGCATGTGCCATTGTCTAAAGGTAATTGGCCTGACTTCATTTTATATCGGTCTGGCAATCTGTCAAGAACACAATTTTTTTTTATTTTATATTTTTTTACAGAGTTTTATATAGGGCAAACGTGACCCTAAGGTTTCAGGTATCAGAGCGCTTTACACGAGCACCAGTTGCGTAACATGAGGACGCATTCATTTAACTGGGAGATTAAGTGATTTTCCCAGAATCACAGGATGTTGCACGTCCTTGCAGAGACTCAAACCCAGTTCCCCAGATTGGAGGTCGACCGCCCTAGCCATTAGGCCACATCCTCTCCCCATATCCTCTCTTTCTAGAGTGTGGATGTCAATGCATCCATCTAACCAATTGCACTGGAACACATGTTAACAAAGACCCAGGCAAAGGGGAAAAGGTGGGGAGAGAGAGAGACTCATTCCTGCATGCTAATGTCCAGAAAACCAAATATATATTTCAGAGACACAGCATCTCAATGTCAAATTATGAACATCAAGGTTTTCCAACTAAGGATAAGAGAACATAATTAGTAAGGGGTCGACAAAACAGGATATGAATTAGATGTAAGGTTGACAAAGTACAGGACTTACCCAGGGCAAACGGAGGGGATGCTGTAACTAGCCCGTGCTGCACTGGGAGAGAGGAGGTCTGGACAAGGAGACAAACTGACAAATAGGTAACGAGGCAAGAATCATAAACAAAGGGTAAGGAAATTAGAGGACCATAGGGATACGAACAAGGGAGAAAATATCAAGGGTGAAGAGACTTCAAGCAGAGTAGGAACTGAAGCAAAAAACGAAGAGTCACAACAACTGCTGCCAGACAAGGGAACACATTACAGGTATGGCTGAAATACTTGGTTTGCCACTATTCACCCGGAAGTCTTCCTAATTGTGTTGATAGTCCAGTGGATGGGGCTATGTACGTGTACCTGGGAATTTTAGGCCAAATGTACAAATTTTAAGAATTGCAATTACCTAATTGCTATTTTCTGCTAATCGCAATTAGTAAATTCCTATTCCTAATGTATGAAACACATTGAGTTTCATTTAGCAATTCCTAGTGGGTCACAAATCGACCTACTTCATGAATATTAAGGAGGTGGGTCGCATTTTGCAACCAATTAGGAATAGCAGCCATCACAGGGATGGTGGGCTGCTGGGTCAGCAGACCACCATGTCTGTGCTTGCTTTCTAATAAAGTAATCTTTTTTTTAAAAAAAAAAAAAAATTTAAACAGCCTGTTTTTCTTAAAGGAAAACAGTGTGTGTTTCAAAAAATAAAATGAAACTTAATATTGACCAAAGTGGTAGCAAGACAAATCGCTGATGCACTCTCCGAATTGATCCACTTGGATCAGTCTGTGTTTGTGACTGGAATAATACATCTCAGAACATCATTACCATGTACTACACCATCAGCTATTAAGTGGATCTCATGCAGCTGTAACCTCCTTTGATACAGAGAGAGGCCTTTAACCCCCCTCGAGTGGAGACAAATAATCCAAGTGCCAAGGGCAGTGGGTTTTTGCCCTAAACTGTTGGTGTGGATACAGTTGTTTTGCATTGGTCCTGGAGCTGGGGTCCGCAATGATAGTATAATTTCGAAGTGGTGCACAAGAGAATGCGCAAGGGGTGTCCACTTTCACATCTGCTTTTTGCACTTGCTATGGAATGCCTAGCTGCAATACTACACAAAAAGGAGGTAAACAGACGAATGACATTATATGGACATAAGAACATGTTTGCTATTTGCAGGGGACATTCTACTTTACATTATTAATCCTATAGTTGAACCTACTCTGGCAGTGTGCTCTAGCCCCCCCCCCCCCCCCCATATTGATTCCTTGTTGAGTTGTGCTGGTATTCCAGGCAGTGTGCAGCCGCCCTTCTCCCCCTCTGTGATTGACTCCTTGCATCATTCTAAGGCTGACGAGCTTCAGGATGCACCTGCGCCCTGGGAGTGGTGCAGAAACCTAAGAAGACAGTGAGCAGCATTCCCAACACCCCAAATTTAACTTGTTACTCTCTACTGAAGAAGGACAACTATTCTGAAACACTTGTCTTGCGATGCACAACACTGGCTTCAGCCACATTGGTGAAAACTAAAGACTTTAGACGAAGTGGGCGTTATGTGGTAAATGCAGTGTATGGTAACTAACACTCACATGGACCATCATGTAGGGGGCAGTTTTTCACAGAGCAGAATTTCCCTGACAAATGAGTGTCTGATAAAGTTTTGGATGAATTTCTTCAGTGTGGTGGAACAGCATGGTCAGACTGACTGAAATCTGTTACTAGGATGTAAAAGGATCATAAGGAACCCAATGTTTTCTAAGGAATTGAAGTCTATAAAGCATCATTTTCATAGAAGTTATCGTTTTGTATAAATGGCTAGAACAAGTTGAAGAACATGAGCTTACCAAAGAAGTTACATTAATTTTTACATTAACTCAAACTCACTAATAAAGTTATTAAAGAGGAGCACGCCCTTACATCTAGAAGTGTACCCGGCTTTGATTGCACGCTGTAAAATTTGAATTAAATAACCTTTAAAACACAGTTTAATACTTTAGTAAACCAGATTTTTTGTATTAAGCTGTGAGTATTTAAAAAAAAAAACAGACAATATACTGGACCGTATGTACTTATTCAAATTTGTATTTGTCTGAAAATAGAAGTAAATCGCTTCAAATGTATCCGTAGTGTTCGAATGCATTTTATGAGTTTATTCGCCCTGTTCCTTATTAAGTGACCCTTTAATCCCTACAAAATGTTGTAAACCTCAAGGTGCCACAAAGTGACCTTTCATAGAAAGCAGTGTAAAATCAATTTTTAAAACTGATCCCATTTTGTAAATTATGCCACAACGCCTAGCCGTAAAAGAATAAACCATGCACCAATACCATTAGCAATTCTTCAAGCTTTACACAAAAGCAAAGCCTTTGACTGCTGTGTTTTCTTCGGAGACATGTTTCACCATCACATTGAACTAGTGATGGATCTGAAATGTCCACAGAGAAGCCAAAGAGACTCTCTCACACTCGCAGAACTTTCCCTGACCTCTTCAAGGTGCAATATCTCAACACGGAATACATGGAAAAAATAAAGAGATGGGGGGTCATGGGCATGGTCCTCTTCAAAGCTGGACTTACTATAGGGGCGCGCGTTGTAGAGCAGATGTTATTCTCTGAAGCGGTGTGGAAATGTTTTCATCTACTTCTTCGATCTCAAGCACTGAGATCCGACGTGAGAACAGGATAGATATCAAGGCTGGTGCTGAAAGCCATGCTTCATTAGAAGAGGGGGCAGAATAGATGTCAAAGTCAAGGAAGTCGCACTGCTAACGTTCCCATTCTACTCTTTTTTTCTTCCCTTTCCCTATTGACAGATTCTCCATTGTCTGTTTGGGAATGTCGCTGGCGTGACATCTCAATGGGCCAACGTACTGAATGTCCCAAAATTGACCATATCCGTAGTGAGCAATAGAAAGGTCAGTTTAGCAGTGAACAATCATGACCTCTCACCTCGGAAAGGAAAGTCCCGCTCATAAAGCTTTCACAATGCTTTGGCCACTCAAAATCAGCAAGCTCGCTTTCTTTCAGCATTATTATTTTCATGGATGTCAATTAGTGGTAGCCCAGGGTAGCAGCTCTTACCCGACGCTTGCCCTTGCCACTCTGGGTCTCAGGGGTCATGAGAGCTCCGCCGCCAAAGAGAAAGTAAAGAAGTCCCTATGGCTCCGCTTTCAGCTCAATTAATCAGTGCGCGTGATGTCACTTCCGCTAGCAGAGACGTTCTTATTCCACCAGCAAGGCACCCAGGCGCGCTCCGGGTCGCAGATGACGTCACTTTAAACCGAACGCTAGATCGCTCTTCAGACCACAGTGAAAGATGTCCACTTCTTCTTCCTAATCAAAAACCCACAATAATAAATAACGCACCTTCCTCTGTTGGGGAAAGAGAAGTGTGAATGACTGTCAGAAGGAGAACGTCCTTTTACCTGATCTCAACAAGGGTCTTTTAACATTTTACATGAGGGCCTCAGTGCCTTGACGTGATATTTTAAAAATGAAACAGCTTAATTAATGAGTTCTTTTATTTCTCTATGGCATATTTATTTTATCTTATTTTAAAACGTGTCTTATTATGCCCCCCCCCCACCTCCCCCAAAAATGAAGCTTGAATTGGAATGCAAGGGTATGAACAGGCCTCATCGAATTCCAGTTATAATAAACAGCACTTGGCAAGACAAGATGACTCCAACCAAGGTTATCTTAAGGCACTAAAGCCTTAGCCCCACTAATTAGACAGGGCTTAATTTGAGCCCGTGGTTTGCTGATGGGGTCCACTGGACCTCATTTCTGAGGACCAGCACTTATTTTCACTCTTCAGATATTCACCGCAGGAAAGAGAGGAAAAAACACACAAAGTAAAAAGACGGAGGAAGAGAAAGGCGGGAAAACCAGAACAAAGGGAGAATTGTAAAAGTATCAATCCAAATGAATCCAGATGGTAGAAAGAAGATGTTTATTGTAGATTTAACTCCACCCAGCACACGTAGCATCCCTTCAGTAGAAAGCACGAACGGAAACTGAAGAGCATCGTTCGAACCTCTACCAATGGACCCTCCATGCGTGAGCCACATATTCAAAGGTAAACCAAGGTACATAACAAAGCATCTTTTGATGCGCGAGTACAAATGGAATACAACCAAGGCATTGCGCGCTACCCGTGCGATGTATGTTTAACACAATACACTAGAAATACAATAAAGCATTGCGCGAGTAGCGCAATGCAGATTCACCATTACAAGAATGCAGGGACCGGCAAGAGTGACATAAATAGGGGTGGGCGGAATTTGCGAAAGTGACTTTCGCAAATTATCGCGAAAATGTAAAAAATCTCCGCAAACACGCGGAAATATCGCGAAGATGCGGATGTTTTTTTCCCGCCCGTTCGCGGTATTTTCTGCGTGGTCGCGGCTCACCAACTTACCCATGCGGTTGCTCGCGGGCGCAGCCATCTTGTTTTCACTCTTCTCGCTGTGCATGATAGCGAGAAGAAAGACGTGATCGCGCGACCAATGACATTACTGCAGGCGCGAACTGTCGCGAGACAGCGCAAATGGCTACCAACAATCCAACATCTCGTGGAGAACGCGACCGGATCGGGAAAACTTGTCGGCGAACGCGGGGATTCAGGTAAGGCGATCGCGCGCGCGCAAGAATGTATTATTTTACAGCGCGAGCAAGTGACAAATTATCGCTAAGCTGCGGAATGCGGAAATTTGGACATTTTCAAGCTCTCCGCGGAACGCGAAAATGTCAAATAATCGCAATTTCCGCGGGCGGAACGGAAATTTAGCCCAGGCCTAGACATAAAGGGGCAGTGTCTGTCAGTGGGTTAAAGAAGCCTGCGGTGAAATTAAGACTACGCAGCCGTGGTATTCAGTGTGCCGATTTTTAATAGGGCAACTGGAGCAGAGATTTGGGCACCATCACTAATTCGTTTACAAATTAAGCAATGCAGACAGAGGCTGACCAGCAAGAATAACCTACAAATTCTGCTTTAAAATAAAGGTCTCCAGCCAAATCATAAACACAAGGAGACATAACCAATCTTATATGTCATCAAGATTTGTAGAGGAACAACTGCCTCTGCTGTTTCGGAATGTGTATATATTTGCCCTACAGATATGGGATTTTTATCGATCTGCTGTGCTTGGTTGTGATAGGTTGTATTTTTTTTAGTGAATTTACAAAGTATTATTCAATAAGGTTTAATATTGATTGATGTTATCTTATGTTAATGTGTTTGAATGACAGAAAATGTATACACCTGGGCATTACATTTTTCATAGTATAGTATAGTTTCTATATGTTGTGCTAAATGATCATTTAAAATTATAAATAATGCACTGCTGCAGCTTTGGTACCAAGTCAGATGATGGCAAAGGACTGTGAGGAAACCAGTCTTGGTTTGCTTGTGTACCAGTTCAGTGAAGACCTGGCCTGGTAGTTCGGGCCGGACCGTTCTGAGGTTCTGGACTTTTAAGAGTCCAGAGGTGTCAGGGAAACAACACCCGAAGACCCCTGAGTTCCTTCCTGTCTTGGTGCACAAATAAACAGAGACGCGGGCTTCTCGATGGTGGCGTCAGAGACCAAGATTTATTTACTGCAGGGACACAGAAGTCATAGGAACCACACAAAGGCAGAATCTACGAGACTGTTCAAATTGCAAAAAGTGGGTTGCTCCTCAAATACACAAAATATGTCTTCAGGCAACATTACACGAATATCTTTCATGCCCAACCCGGTATCCCAAACAGACAATAAACATTCACCAAACAATAATTAGTCGTAGGTTTTCGGTATTCGATCAAGTCCCTTTGTCAGTTTTCCATTCTTCGACCGGTCCTCCCCATCATAAAAATCGTATCCTCCCCATTGTAAAAGCCCAGAAGGAGAGGAGCAGAGCCAGGTGTAAGGGATAGAAAAGTAGGATAAGAAGTGTTTATGGATCATAAACGGGCATGGCTAC
This sequence comes from Triturus cristatus, assembly GCF_964204655.1. Classification (NCBI taxonomy): domain Eukaryota; kingdom Metazoa; phylum Chordata; class Amphibia; order Caudata; family Salamandridae; genus Triturus; species Triturus cristatus. Next base: position 272,983,421 of record NC_140581.1, read on the forward strand.
CGTCTTCGGCCTCTTTGATCAGGACAATGGACACGAGAACCAGTATAGTGAGAAAGGGAGATCTTAGATCAGAACCCCAAGGGCGTGGTCACTGGCCCTCAAGAGTGCGAAATACCTTCCGTGGGTGATCACAGGCACCAGCTCGACAATTACTGAAATAGGGAACAAAGAAGTGAGATGACGCAGTAGCATTTATTTTGGAGTGGCGCATTTTATTTAATTAACACAAGCATGCTAAATATATGAAAAAGGGTTCACGTTATCTAGGCTAAAACCTCAGCAAAAACCTGGCTTCACTCTGCCAGGGAAAAGCATTTGAGTATCACAAGCACATACTTTTATGCAATATACTGACTAAAGATAGATGATAAGATGGATCGGTTGGAGATCCCTTAATGATTAATGATACGGCGTATTTAAACCCGCAACAGGTTTAAATGCTCATGCAATGCATTCTTTTTGCAGATAAAACGTTTGGAGTAAAGCTATGTCTGCGGATAAAGATCTAGGTAGCCCAAACATTTCAAGTGACTACATTTGCTATGGCTAAGACTTTGAGAATACGTTTAAGGCAACTTAGGTTGAAACAGGAGCTATCCTAGGGAAGCATAGTGCCCAGAGGCAACCTCAATTTAAGACAAGTAGTCCTCTAAAACTTAGTTACTAAAAGCTCAAATGCAAGGGAATGGGTGTGGATCAAAAATACAGAGCTAAGAAGGATATCTTTAAGAGGTAAAGAATAATCCCCAACTGGGGGATGTACCACCTGAAATAGGCTGTAAGGTCCCAAATCAGATAGTCAGCCGGCTGGAGAACAGGCCTGTGGACAGCACAGAAAAGTTCTACCTTCCAACTGTCGTGTTGGATCTTAAATACCTTGATATGGGGAACCAGGGGTGGACCTGACGTACTTTCTGACGCATTTGCCAACAGGTGGCTTGACCGCATGTGTTCCAGGATACAGGAAAGGGTCAACCGCATGTGTTCTAAGACCTTGGGTGGGGTTAGGTGGCCAGGTGGCACAACGGTTGGTAGGTCATGCCTGACCGCAACGTATAAACAAAAATGTTGTGATCACGTACATTTTCTACAGAATGCATGTGACCGAGGACCACAAGGCAGGTGCAGTTTTCATCAGACATTGCGGTTTATCTTGAGCAAGCTAACTTTCAAAAATAGGGTTTCAGCGATGATAAACAATGTGTCAACTTGTACCAGCTGGTTTTCTGCCTACGTGTGGGTGTGCAATGGCCTTGTAACGGTGGAAAGTTACTGTGTTTTTCTAATGGCTTGGGCTTTCTCGTGTTTTCTGGTGCAACTGAAATGCAAGCTCTGAAAACCCTGGGCCTAGTAACTTCTGAAGGTTACATACTGATGTCGTGGGGCGGTGGGCTTTGGGCCTTGGGCCTCCTATTTGGGCTTATGTATGTTGGGTTTACAGGTTCTATGGGCTTCTATGTGTATTTACTACGCTCAGTGGAAATATGGTAACTTTAGCATGTTTTCAGGTTTTGTGTCGGGGAGCAGGGGCCTGACATCAACACTTCATCTTGTCAGGGTAGTTAGGGAATGGTATTTAGGTTATTAAATGGTGGCTCGAGACCCTGCATCATCTCCCTCCTCTTGTTCATTCATCATGAACACATTCCTAAGTGAATATCTGCTGACAAGTGGTGGTCTCTCGGCTACCGGTGAAATCCATGGTGTGTCGTTGACATAGCATTCAATGTTATCGTGGAGTTGCCCTTGCTGCCTGGCCGCTCCTTCATCAGTCTTGACACTCAACTGTATGTAGTCTGGGGCTGGCTCACTGATCAGACGCTCATACCGAACAGCAGCAGATGTATTGTTTAATGTATTTCTGCCTGGTGGGAGCGGAGGTGCCGTAGGCGCACCATAGTGTAAGTCGATGGGGGGTAACTCGATCATCTGTACCTGCACTCCAGACCCATCCCCTATCCATATCTTCATATTTTGGTGCCTGGTAAATCCCTGTGCTAGCGTAATTTATCCCTACAGCTTTTGTGCTCAGTTTCCTAATACAATGACTCCCTATCTGAAAGGCGCAACACAGAAACAACATAACTCCAACTATAGGTATTGCTAGTTTCAGTATTGCTGTTAGCCAGGATGGCATCCAGTCAAAGTCGAACCAGTCCGCTGGGATAATGTCCGCAGGGGCACCTCCCTCGTCGATCATCTCCTTTCCCAAGTTCGTCAACTCCTCAATGGCCCTTGAAATTGATCCGTTGTCCTCGTCGTTTCCCGGTATGAACGTGCAGCACGATTTCCCTATTTTATGGCACAGACCACCCTCTTTGGCGGTCAGCATGTCCAGGTAGTAACGGTGCTCCAAGTCCATCTGTCTGAGGGGACGTAGCTCTTCCCTAATCGCATTGAGCCCATCCCTAGTACTGTTGATGGCCTTCATGACCTCATACCTGGTAACTTCTAGCCAGCGGGCATTCGCCTTTGTTTGAAATAGGGGAACGGCTCCTCCGAAGAATAGCTGGGCCTCGTTGAAGAGGCGGAATTCTTGGGGAACGTTACTAAGTGCCTTTGCTGCGAAATAGTCAGCTGTTCTCCTGTGGCGGTGCAGGAATGTAACATCACCTGTCATTGGATGTGACAGTATGTGGGAGACGTTTGATGCTGGTACCACCAGATGTATCTCATGCAGAGTCACCAATGAACACAGTCCGAGCCACTGAGGAGGAAGTTGAAGGTACAGGTGTTCTCCGCAAGCCCAATAGTAGTCCATCAGGGTGGAGGTGCCGTACTGCATATCGAAATTGAATATTGTAGAGTTACAGTCTGTGTTACGCCCAACAGAGACGGAGCCATTGCCTATGAAGCAAAGAGAAGGATTTTTTTAATTTAAATGCTTTTTTATGTTTGTACAGTCTGTCCCCACCCCAGGTGTATCTGTTCCCTGCCTCATTCCAAATTTGTGCACAGTCATCTTCTACATCCCAATCAATATCTTCCTCCCACTCTGTTTCGCCAGACCATGGGGGGCCCAGGGATGCTGCTTTGCAGTATATGTAGCCAGGTTCGCTCCACTCATCGTTGTAATATACTCAGGCTTGTACTTCCAGGAGCGTTCTGTTCTGGCATTGACAGTGTGGGCCAGGGAGCCCCCCCGGGTGGGTGTGGCTATGGACGCGTGGTTGTACATCACATTCTGCCTGGGGTGTTGCAATTGAAATGTATTTCATTTGCCTAAATCTCTCTGCTCGACTATCCATATTCGGTATATTTTTCCTGTACTTCTCTTGTATCATCCGCTCTATTTCCCCTTTGTCAGAAGTAACCCTGAATATCACTTTGTTGTTGTCCCATTCTGTTGTGTTTACAAGTCCAACCCATATTTCAGCCCCTCCTACTATCTGAACCAACCCATCAATTCTGCAAAGGTACAGGTGTAGTAGGCACATCACTGTCTGTGGTGGAACTTCTTTAGGGAAAACTAGTCTGTCTGCACCTACTGCATGGGGGACATATGAACACACATAGCAGGACTCATTTGAGATCCTTTTTCCTACGGCTGTCATGTCCCGGTACCATGAATTTTCTTCCAGGGAGGAGTGTACTGAATGATCTCTTATGGATTGGGGTAGGCTGAGCATAGGCCCTAGGCCTTCCTGTATTCTCACGAGGTGTTGGAACGTCTTAAATGGCATTCCCTTAGGCTTGTGTCTCTGGTCGATAGGGAGACCATGGATGACCCGGTGGTTTGATTTCCCTATATATGGGGAGATGGGGGCGAATCTGCGGGCTCTGTGGCGGCGTGACGTGTGTCCATGGGCTGCTCGTGTTTCCGTGGAATTGGCAGTCTTATCCCAAGTGTTCCCTCTGTCGTCTAGTATCAACATTGGGGGCTCGGGAGGTGTAATGGTGTGTACGTTACTGGCACTAGAGTCTGGGAGTTCGGGGCCTGTCGTGTGGTGTGTGGCTGTGTCCTTGTTTCCGGAGACTCCTGTGCTATGTGTCGTGATATCTATGCTTCGTGTGACCGCTGGTGCAGTTGCTAGGGTGGTAGGTAACATGGCATCAGTGGATGCTCTTGTACCACTATTGCTTATGGCATGATAGCTCTTCACAGCAAGGAAAAAGATATACCAATTAAATGTTGCTAGTGCCACTCCAATGATAATACAAAACAGTACTATAGACAGTATACATATCTTTGCTTCACGGCCACTGTATTCGTGGAGCAGCACGTGAGTGTCCTCATCTTCTCCCTCCACAGTTGAGGGACAGCCGCTGTCTTCATTCAGGGGGACGCTGGCCATTTCCATTTCCTCAGTTAGTCCATTGTCTATTGTGGCGGCGGGGCAGGGTCGAGCCGGACGTCTTTCCTGTGGATCCATGCCTTGCGCTCAGCTATCCGGACAGCCGTTGGGGATGAATCGATCACTTGGAAGGGTCCTTCAAACTTGGGGTCCTTCCAACGCCGGACGTGCTTTCGGATAAAGATCAAAGTTCCAGGACGTATTGGTGGGAGCTCCGGATCGGTGGGGCCCTTCTCCCTCCTCTTGGATACCTGTACAGAAAGGAACTGCGCAGCGCGGGTTAGTGTGCACAAGAATTCATAAAGCTCAGCTTTAACAATCTCAGAAGATGACTCACTATCCGTTTTGGGCCTTGTGGGAGGGACAGCTACATTTATGGATCGTCCGGTGACAAGTTGGTGGGGCGTGAGGTGGTGATCCGAACTTGGGGAGTTTCTTAGTGAGAAGAGGGCAAGTGGGAGGCAGTAGAGCCACTTTTTACCGATGGTGGCGCTGATTTTGCTTATTTTGTTCTTGAGTAGGCCGTTGAGGTGCTCACAAATGCCGTTACTTTGGGGGTGGTAAGCAGATGTCAGTTTGTGTTTGATGCCTAGCATCGTGGTCAGGGAGGAGAAGATGGCATTTGAAAAATGACTTCCGTTATCTGTCCGGATGGCCTCAGGGATCCCGAAGCGGGAGATGACATCACGGAGTAGGAATGTGGCTGCTGCTTTGGCATCGCAGTGGACGCATGGTCCAGCTTCGATCCAGCGTGAGAATGGGCAAACTACAACAATGAGATATCGGTAGTTTTGACATCGATCAATCATATCGACATAGTCGATATGGAGCTCTTTGAAGGGGCCAGAGGGTTTGGGGATGGTGGAAGTGACTGTTTTGAGAGTCGGATTTGGTGAGTATTGTTGGCAGATGAGACATTTATTAACGAAGAGTTGTATTAATTCGTAGGCGTTGGGAATGAACCAGTCTGCCTGTAATGTAGTGGACATGTTATCACGGGAGACGTGAGCAGGAAGGTGGAGTTGGTCTAGTGCCACCTGCAGTAAGGCTAGCGGCATAACGGGCTTTCCTGACATGGTCTGTCTGTAAATGAAATCTGCAGGGTCCTGCTGTACTCCCCTCTTTTTCCATAACTCTTTCTCTTGATGAGGTGCGCTTTCTTGTATTTCCCTGAGGTGCAGTTGGGCGATCTTGTCATATTGTTGCGTGCTGTCCATAGGGCAGGCAATGCTAGAGTCCAGTGTTTCGTTAGCCGTGTCTGTGTGTTGCTGTGGAGTTACACTATCTCCGTGTGTTCCTGTCTGCTCTACCGGAGCTTGTGTGTCATTTTGTGTGGAGACCTTGTCTGCCGGTGTCAGCGCTTGGGCAAGGAGGATAGGTGTGTTATGAGTATCTGGCCACGTTACAGGTGGGGGGCCTCTGGCTGCCGCTTTGGCCGCCCAGTCTGCCAGAGCATTACCTCTGGAGACAAAGTCCTGTCCATTGGTGTGTGCAGCACACTTGACAACAACTACCTCAGCTGGAAGTGTCAGAGCTTCAATCAATTCTTCTAACAATTGCTTGTGACATACCGGTGTTCCGTCTGATTTGAGAAATCCGCGCCTTTTCCAGCGCAGTATGCTTGAATGTGTTGTAGTTGTGACGTATGCAGAGTCTGAGTATACAGTGAGGCGGTCGTCGGCCCCGTGTTGTAAAGCGGCAATTAATGCCACCAACTCGGCAGCTTGGGCTGAGTAATGTGGAGGCAATGTTATTTGCTGTATAATGTCGAGGGAGTCAGAGGACTCGTGCCGCTGGGCCCGAACTACTGCTGCTCCGGTGTACCTGATCCCTGTCTCTTGGTCGATGGTAGAGGACCCATCAACGAAATACACAGTGCTGTCTGGTAGTGGGTCCTCTTTTGCTGCTCCTGACTCATCTGGAGAGTACGTGGCGCAGTCATGAGTGTCATCGTCTGAGGCTGCAATGGGATGGGCAAAAAATGTAGCAGGGTTCACCATGTGACATTTGACGACTTTCAGGGAGGGCAATGACAATATTACTTCATATCCTGACACTCTTTGTGTTGTTAACGTTGTCTTGGCTTTTTGAATTATGGCGAAGACGGCGTGTTCAGTGTATAGTGTCAGGGGGGATCCCATGACTATGGGGGTGCTCTTCTCTACAGCAAAGGCGGCGGCAGCAAGAGCCTGCTCACAGGGGTAATGACCCCTCATGACAGAGTCCAGCATGCCACTAAAGTACGCAATGGGTTTGTGACCCATAGGGTACTTCTGGGCGAGCACAGCGGTCATGACCTGACCATTGCAGTGGGTGAACAGGTAGAATTCTTTAGTGTAGTCAGGCGAACCCAACACTGGTGCATTCGTTATTTCATCTTTTAGCTGTTTGAAAGAGGCTGTCATGTCTGGTGACCAGTTTATTTTGTTGCGTCTGTCTTTAGCTGCTTTGACTGCTTTCCGCAAAGGGGCTGTTATTGTTGTGAAGTCAAAGACCCATTGTCGGACATAGTTGACCAGTCCAAGGAATTTCTGCATGTCTTTTACAGTCTGTGGTTCTGGCGTTCTATTTATGGCATCAACTCTATCTGGCGTGACTCGTCTCCCTGAGGCTGACAATATTTGGCCTAGATAGTGTACTTCTGTTTGACAGTACTGGAGTTTATTCCTATCCACTTTGTAACCTCTGTCGGCTAAGGTCTGGAGCAGAGTGATGGTGTCTTCTCTACACTGCTGTTCCGTGGTGCTGCAGAGCAAAATGTCGTCAACATACTGCAACAAGGTGCTGTCGCATTGGAAGTTGGATAGATCTTCTTTGACAGCCCTGTTGAAGACGCAAGGGGATTCGCAGTACCCCTGAGCTAGACGAGTGTACGTCATCTGGACCCCTTTGAACGAGAACGCCAATAGGTACTGACTGTCTGGGTGGAGGGGGACGCTAAAAAACGCATTTTTTAGGTCGATCACGGAAAAATATTTCGCGTTCGGGGGAATGTTTGTCAGGATGACGGAAGGGTCTGGGACGATGGGAAACTCAGGTATCACTATGTTGTTCACGAAGGTCGTGTACCAAACGCCATTGGTTTGTCTTACCCTTCCGCACCAGAAAAAGACAGGTGTTGCAACAGGAAACGCATGGGTATATTACCCCTTGATCAAGCAGGGCCTGTATTGTGGGAGCTATGCCTTCTTCCGCTTCCTTTGACAATGGGTACTGTTTTATTCTTGGCAGTATTGCTCCGACTTTCAATGTTATCTTAAATGGAGCGGCAGAACGAATGAGACCTACATCATTGGGGCCGGTAGTCCATAGGTGTGACGGAACTTGAGCTAAGTCTTCCTCACGTACTGAATCACATTTTGGAGGGGCAGCGGGTGTTCTTTTCTCTACTGTCACCGAGAAAGGCACCTCATACTGGTACATAATCTCTGTCATGGGGCACTGATCGGGATCGCTAAAGAGCTGGTCGTCTGAAATGTCTCTCATCTGGTGTCCGGGCTCCATGAATATTACACAGGCCCAGGAACGCATAAAGTCGTCACCTGCTATGAACGCCCCATATGTCGGTGTAATGTGGAGGGCGAGTATGCCTAAGATCATGCTTTTGTCCGATATCTGGGCGTTCCGGTATTGTGGGCGGAAGAGGAACTCCTTTGGGAGCTGAACAGTGCGGTTATGCAGTTCTGGGGTGTTGGCCACAACAATATGTACTGCAGTGGAAAAGGCTTGCTCGTCTACAGGACGAGCTCTTATGTGGTCTTCCAAGGAGGAGTCAACGGTGAGGGCCATCATCCTTGCCAAGGGGGTGCCTGGTATCGAGCAAATCATTGTCCCATTGTCATGGAAGTGAATGGACATGTTTAGTTTTGTCATGAGGTCGCGCCCCAGAAGGTTCACTGGAGAGCGGGGTGAATAAAGCAGTGGCTGTTCCAACACCCGGTCTCCTATTTGTATGGGCACTGGCTTGGTGAAAGGGACCCTTTCTATTGCCCCAGAGAATCCCTGTGTGTCCGCTACCTGGTTTGAAATGGGCAGAGGTCCGCCAGTAATGCAGGAGTACGTGGTGCCTGTGTCAATGAGAAAGCTGTAAGGTTTGTTGTTTATCGTGACCAGGACAGTGGGGTCATCTTCACCGCTCATGGTACATGACAAAACCGGGCACACAAGGGTTGTCTGTGGGCTGTCCTAGCAAGTGTACCCCCCTTGTTGGTATTGGTGGATGGTGCCTTGTGGGGACGAATTGTTGGGTGTAGACGCAACTATGATACCACCTAAGGGTGTCGAACTGGGGGCCTTGGGGCATCACTTGGTATGTTGGTATCTGCTGCTGTTGAAGCATAGGGGTATGTAAGGTAGCTTGTGCCTGTTGCATGGGGACCAGTTGTTGTTGGGGTGCCTGTTGAATTTGTGCCATTACTGGCGCTTGGAGCTGTGCCAGCTGTATGTTCTGCTGGGGGACATGTTGGGCATAGGTGTTTGTAGTTGGTGTTGCTGCGGGTATGACTGTTGTTGTTGGAACTGTTGTTGCATTGGCTGTGCTTGGCCCCTAATTTGGTCCATGGATTTAGTACGACAGTATCTTTGTATGTGGCCTGGTTTGTTACAATAGAAGCAAATCGTCTGTCCTGACTGCTGTTGGGCCCTCTACTGGCCCATACCATTACCTCTGCCTTGCATGCCTGTATTTCTGCCTGTATTATTTCTGTTTATACTGTAATACTGTTGCTGGTCGTTATTATAGTGCTGTTGTGCAGCAAGGTTTTGCACTGGGGGTTGCTGTTGCGTTTGTACATACTGTACTAATGACTGGGGCTGGGGCTGCACTTGGTGCGTTGTATGTTGTATCGGCGCTTGCACATACTGTATGGCTGGTTGTTGTACTTGTGGCTGTTGTGACGGTGCATATTGTACAGCAGGCTGCTGCACCTGTTGCGGAGTAAACTGGGTATTAGCGGTGAGCACATTTTGAGCTGCCTGAGGAAATGTGGTGACGGCTGTCATTTGGTTGACTGGAGCGGCCAACATGACAGTATCCACAGTGTCTCTCTTTTTGTTAAGCTTCTGCTGCACCAATTTTGCAGCTGCATTTTCTATGGCAAGTTGTCTATTTTTTTCGTGTTCTAGTTTCTTTTTGCAAAAATGTATGATGTGGTCTTGTATTTCAGGCCATGGTTTGGCCTCCATGGCTACTACGGCATCTAATTTTTCCTGTACTTCCTCTGGCAGGCCTCTCTTAACCATGTGATAGAAAAGTCTGCTGTTCCCCCCAGTGGTATTCCAAGAGTCGCCTAATTCTTGATGCCACTTTTCCTTCATCCTAGAGATGAAGGTAATCGGGTCCTCATTTACTTGCATTGTCAATGACATGAGGGACCCAATATCTGGGACATCGGGGTATTTTAGTTGCAGTTTTGTCCAAACCCCCGCTCTTATTTTGTCAAATGGTTCTCCATCGTATGTTGTGTCGTTCATAGTTATCAGTCCTTTACTTATACTTTAAAAAATTTCTTCTGCTTCTCTTCCCATGAGGGAAATAAGCAAACTTTTCATATCGCCTATCCCTGGAACTGTGCCTGTTGTATTTTTTTCTAGGGCCACTATCCATTTGCTTGCACCCTCCGTGAGGGGGGGGGGGGGGTTCTTTTTAATGGCTTCCCTTTCTACAAACGACCAGCAGTGATATACTGGGGGGTCTTGCTTCCTTTTGTACAAGAGCGGCATTTGGCGAGCAAATCCCGCATCTTGAAGCATTGGTCTTGTGGTGTCATACCGTCTGGCATATTTCTGCCATATTTTTAGACTGGCTCGCATGTAGGCATAATCCCAATCCTCATCCCCTGAACCCTGCAGGATGCATTCAACGGCTGTAGCCAGATGCTGAGGTTCGAAAGACCCGTCTCTGGGCCAGGGGAGCATCTGCGGGGCCAGAGACTCCGTCCAGCCAGCCAGGTCGTCCGTGAAAGGATTGACAGCATAATCTGAACCCTCTCCTGCTTCCACTATTCCGTTGGGAGTCATGCCATTATTCTTTTGTAGAGCATGTGCGCTACTGAGGAACATGCCGTTACCTTTCTTGTGTCGAGTGTTGCGCAAGGAAGCGACACCAGTGACATCATAGTTGGTGTGGGCGTCAGTAACAGGGAAGTCATTATCAGGGAAGTCATATATGGTGTCATCGGGGCGCCCGTGCGTTCCTAGTACCCTTAATCTATCTACTTCGGTGAGTCTTGTCCTCCTTTTTCCCCCTGTATCCCCTAAACTCGTCAGTCCCTGATCGGTTTGGTAGAATGGGTTGGTATTTGTCGCCGGCCGTGGTTGGCTGGACGACTGTACCCTGGCTGTGGCGGATGGTGGGGCGAATGGGTCCACCACAGGTGCCGTAGTTTGTGGGGATGGTGGGGGTGCCGATGCTGCTGCCTGCAGGCGTGGGGACTGGCCACTGTGGCCTGTTGCGTTATTCCTGCTTGTGCCCTCAAAAGCCCCCAAAGGTGTTGTCACCTTTCCTTGAGAGGGGTGTGCGCCTCCCGTGGGTGGAGGGCCGGTGGTCTGTTGTTCATTATTGCCTAGTGTTCCATCCTCTTCTATGGCTGTGGAAGTATGTTTGTGCACATGCTGTGTGGTTGGAAGACGTGTCGGCGTTTGAGCAGCATAGTGGGGCGGGCCAGGGTGAGTGTCTCAGTTATTTTCTCATTCATTTGTTCCATTTTTAGTGACATGCGTCGGAGTGTGGGAAGTAGTGAGTCTGCCTCGGAGCGGTGCAGCACTGGTCTGCCAAAGAAGTCTGTGGCGGTGTCTTCGGTCGGACTACATTCTAGGCTTTCGTGTGCGTTTGGGGCCGTTCTCCATTGGTCGTAATGGACTAGGGTTGGTGGCGGAGGGAGCCACTGCTCCTTGCCCATCTGCTGTTGGACAGAGGAGAACGTGGTCTTTTGGTCGGCGGCGTCTGGGTTACAGAAAGGCATGCGGTCTCGGAGTGTGGCTTCCTGCTCCTGGGGCTGCGGAGCAGTTGCGTCATGGAGGGCGTCGAGGTCTCGGTGGGGGTACAGTGAGTGGTGAGATGTAGTGGACGAATGGTGTGATGATGTGTGGGAAGCGATAGATGGCGCGATGGACACATTATCTACATCTTCATCGTTTCCGTCGGCGGGTAGGGCAGAGGCGGACGTGGGGAGGAGCCTTAATGTAAATTGCGCGTCTATTTGCCCTGGTAGGCCAGGTACTGCGGCGTGCAGGGTTGGACCGTTGCTGGTGGTAGGTGACGGGGGCTGGGCGGCTCCACCCGGGATGCTCGGGGCTGGTCCTGTGATGGGGGCTGCCGTGGCCGATACTGTGACGGGGGAGCTTGGGCCACTGCTGGTGGCCGGTGCTGCCGGTGGTGGCTGGGCAATACAATGGTCGGTGGGAGGCGGAGGGGGCTCAGATATTGCGTTGATATCGCAGGGAAGCTGACTGTATCCTACTGCCGGCATGCTATTAGTGGTTGTCTGTAAGTTTAGTTCTTTTTCTTCCGTGGACGTTATCGCAGGATACATGCCACTAGCCTGATAGGGTGGGGGTGCCGAAGGGGCAGTGGGCATGGTGGGCGTGTGCTCCTGCGTATTGTCTTTAAAGATGCGCCAGAGATCTAAAGTGGCCTTCCTTTTTTGCAGCTTGGTACCAGTGTATTTGGTGTTCAGGAAGGTAGTGGTGTGCTCCAGAATGGTCTTATTAAAGCTCCCTTCCGAGGGCCAAGGGTAGTCCATATTTTTTGTCAACTTATGGAGCTCCCTACTATGTTTGAGTATCCTTTTCTCTTGTCCGCTGAATACGCTCAGAACGTGCTGAAGGGGTGTCGCCATGGTGGGATATGGGTGTGGTCGCAGAATAGGTTCCTGAGGTGGTGTATCTACGCGCCCCTAGAGGTCTGGCACCAGTTCTATACCTACCCCCTCAAGGATGCGGTCATATATACCGTTCTGTAATTCGATGTTTTGAGAGGGGGTGCACCCAGGGAATGTCAGCTGACCGCCAAAGCAGGCGTCAGCTATTTTCGATTGGAGTGGATTTCTAGGCCAGAAACCTGATACAATTGTGGGTCCGTTCCAACTTTCAAGGCGCAAAATAAAGTATATTTGAAAACCAGCCTGCGTTTTATACACAGTGGAACTCAGTATCCTATTCATAGGGCTATTTAGTGCGTGTGTGTTGCACCTGTAGAACTACTTGGAAATGGCAGGTGATGTGTGGCTGGAATAGACGGACAGCCTGTGTCTGTGTTGTTAGGCTAGTTGTTGGGGCTGCTGGGGTCTGTGGAGTGTGTGTTTTAGATGGTGTTACCGTCAGGAGGAGGCAGGTCTCTGATAAGTTCCTCACCTACTTCCGTACATACAATGTTGTACAGTATGAATCTTAGGTGTATTTCATCAGGTCCCCTGTAGTTTCCTTCTGGGGAAAGGTCGGGAAATTCGAGATTGTGGCTGGCAAAGGCAAGACGTATTTGGCTTTGCAGTGGGTTCCGTGGCCAAGAGGATGTAAATACGGTGGGTAGTTCTAAGCCTGGGGACAGCAACCGAACCCTTATGTAGATCCAGTCGGGTGTTCTGTGCACTGAGGTGCCAAATATTCGTTTGTCGTACACTGCATGGAGCGCCTGCATGGGGCTTGTTTCGTGTCGTACTCCGGGTGAGTGACAGGCCGGTATTACAGAGGTGTACTGGGTGAAGGACCACTATTTGTTGTTTTGTTTTTGAGACTTGTTTGTGTAGTCGGCGGGGCGTGAGAATGCTGGTGCGAGAGATAGAGTAATTTGGCAAGGGTGACTGAAGTCAATATTCAGCGTCTGGAAAATTGTGAGAAGGACGGCACTAGTGAGGGGCGTAACATATATAAAGGAAGCTGGGTGGCCGTCAGAGAGACCTACGATATTGTTATTGATCAGGTATACAGTGATATTATTGTGGCAGTTGTCAGTCATTCCCTTTATTTCGAGAGGGAGCAGTGCGGCAGGTTAGCAAGATTGGGCAGGGGTCTGGAATCTGCAGAGTTTTGGAAATAGTCGCCCAGAAATGCTCTCAGCAGTGGTACTGTGTCATCCTGGTACTGTTGGGACGAATGGGAATCAGAGGCGGAGGGTGTTGGGGAATAGGGACCGTCAAGAGGGGGGATGGAAGCAGCTTCAGAATAAGCTATTGTCTGGATGGAATCTATTGATGATTCGTTGTCCGTGAGAAGAATGGCGGAGGGGTGGTCGGGGTACCGTGGGTATGCAGGAGAAGCAGTGTAAGGGACAGATAGGGTGGATGAATTGGAACGGCCGTCGGTGTACAATAAGTTCGGACAAGTGGTGTCCGGGGATGGTGGGGTGAGGGATATGGCAGGGAGGGCGTCAAATAGATTGGTCAAGGATAGTGTACAGATGCGAATTTGGGTGTTTGTGGTGAATGGGACCCCTAAGATTGCCCAGGCGTCGTTCAGTATATCGCGGTCGTCGTCAGTAAGCTGAATGAATTCGCCAGTGGAGGTATTGTGGACAGCCTGTGGGACGCCGTGTACAAGCTGAATGGTGCGACAGATAATGCGTGGGGGGGTGTGGGACATTACTGGGGTAAGGGGAGGCTGGGCATGGTTGGCAGATGGGGCACAGGAGGGAGGCAAGGGTGCAAGTAAGAGACCCCTGATCCCCCCTTTTTTTTTTTGGCAATTATTGGCGGGAGCAAATGATAGACAAAAGATGAGGAGGCGGGCTGGGGGATGGACAGTGCGTTGTGGAGTGCAGAGACCGTAGCGGAGGAACCCAGCTGAAGGAAGGAAGGAGACTACCAGTGGGCAATGGAGCATGTGCGGGGGAATGCAGAAACCATGATAACGGACAGAGCGCGCGCACTGAAACACATGAAACAGCGACGGGCGCTGGCACTGAAGCAGTGAAAGCACCCGAGGTCTGTACTGGTGCTGCCGGACCCCCGACGGTGGCCCCCGGAGGAGCACTCCCTCCACCGTAGGCTGTGGTACGATGAGACGTTGGGCGCCAGATGAGAAAGGGAGATCTTAGATCAGAACCCCAAGGGCGTGGTCACTGGCCCTCAAGAGTGCGAAATACCTTCCGTGGGTGATCACAGGCACCAGCTCGACAATTACTGAAATAGGGAACAAAGAAGTGAGATGACGCAGTAGCATTTATTTTGGAGTGGCGCATTTTATTTAATTAACACAAGCATGCTAAATATATGAAAAAGGGTTCACGTTATCTAGGCTAAAACCTCAGCAAAAACCTGGCTTCACTCTGCCAGGGAAAAGCATTTGAGTATCACAAGCACATACTTTTATGCAATATACTGACTAAAGATAGATGATAAGATGGATCGGTTGGAGATCCCTTAATGATTAATGATACGGCGTATTTAAACCCGCAACAGGTTTAAATGCTCATGCAATGCATTCTTTTTGCAGATAAAACGTTTGGAGTAAAGCTATGTCTGCGGATAAAGATCTAGGTAGCCCAAACATTTCAAGTGACTACATTTGCTATGGCTAAGACTTTGAGAATACGTTTAAGGCAACTTAGGTTGAAACAGGAGCTATCCTAGGGAAGCATAGTGCCCAGAGGCAACCTCAATTTAAGACAAGTAGTCCTCTAAAACTTAGTTACTAAAAGCTGAAATGCAAGGGAATGGGTGTGGATCAAAAATACAGAGCTAAGAAGGATATCTTTAAGAGGTAAAGAATAATCCCCAACTGGGGGATGTACCACCTCAAATAGGCTGTAAGGTCCCAAATCAGATAGGCAGCCGGCTGGAGAACAGGCCTGTGGACAGCACAGAAAAGTTCTACCTTCCAACTGTCGTGTTGGATCTTAAATACCTTGATATGGGGAACCAGGGGTGGACCTGACGTACTTTCTGACGCATTTGCCAACAGGTGGCTTGACCGCATGTGTTCCAGGATACAGGAAAGGGTCAACCGCATGTGTTCTAAGACCTTGGGTGGGGTTAGGTGGCCAGGTGGCACAACGGTTGGTAGGTCATGCCTGACCGCAACGTATAAACAAAAATGTTGTGATCACGTACATTTTCTACAGAATGCATGTGACCGAGGACCACAAGGCAGGTGCAGTTTTCATCAGACATTGCGGTTTATCTTGAGCAAGCTAACTTTCAAAAATAGGGTTTCAGCGATGATAAACAATGTGTCAACTTGTACCAGCTGGTTTTCTGCCTACGTGTGGGTGTGCAATGGCCTTGTAACGGTGGAAAGTTACTGTGTTTTTCTAATGGCTTGGGCTTTCTCGTGTTTTCTGGTGCAACTGAAATGCAAGCTCTGAAAACCCTGGGCCTAGTAACTTCTGAAGGTTACATACTGATGTCGTGGGGCGGTGGGCTTTGGGCCTTGGGCCTCCTATTTGGGCTTATGTATGTTGGGTTTACAGGTTCTATGGGCTTCTATGTGTATTTACTACGCTCAGTGGAAATATGGTAACTTTAGCATGTTTTCAGGTTTTGTGTCGGGGAGCAGGGGCCTGACATCAACACTTCATCTTGTCAGGGTAGTTAGGGAATGGTATTTAGGTTATTAAATGGTGGCCCGAGACCCTGCATCAATAGCAGGGCTGGCCTCAGGCAGGGGAGGCAGCTTGATTCTGCCTAGTCACGCAGCGTCAGCTTCCTCGGGCTCGAGCTTACGTGTCCTTAACAAGGTGATTCTGCCGGGGTCATTGCTCGTTCATTGACTATGTGAGGGCAAGAAACAAAATGGGTGCCGTATCTAAAATGGATGCCATGATTTTACAACAGAATGCCCTATTTTTCAGTGAATTCATGCTCGTAGCGCAGCGAAAACACTGTCATGTATTAAATGGATCATTTACGGTTCATTGGTACCAAAATCGTGTCAGTACTACGATACCGAATACACGGGTTCGGATCGCTACAGAACCTCAGACCGTCCTTTTGCCCTTACATAGGCAATAACTTACTCTATGTCAGAGTCCATCTCTATGTTCATCAGGTCACTGATATGTTGCTGGAACATCATTCTATCCTGTGGCGTATCTCCAAGAACAGGTGGTCTTTTTACGCATGTTGAAACACAAAGGCCACATAAGGCAGGACCACACTGAACAATGAGACAGCACGAGAATAAACATACCAACGCAACACCAGTGACTATCAGAACCTTCCATCCCCACGCAGATAACAAATTCCAGAACCATCCCATTAGTGACCAGTCACCTTCCTCTACATGAATAGAGTCAGAGATTTTGTGTAACTTAGAAATGGCCTTATATACCGTTGGCGCATTATCTGGGATAAAAACACAGCAACTCGATTGGATCATCTTACATACCCCACCTCTATCTGCAAGTAATACATCAAGGACCATACGATTCTGTAACGTCATGAGGCGATCCGCTTGAAGCTCAGCTGTCAGGTTACTAAGGGCACCCGCAGTTTCGGTAATAGTGGATTCAACTACCTGAGTTAGTTGACGTAAGTTTCCACTGTTGGCCATAGGCCCCCAGAACGGAAGGAAACCTTTGAAGAAGTCTCCCGCTTCTTGACCAGCAGTGTCTTCCTTATTGAAAACACCTCTCACAACTCTAGTTTTGTGATAATCCGGTGCAGCAGTGTATGTCGGAGGCAACAGTTGAGCGATATAACATGAGCCTGAAAAGTCAGCAGGCAGCCATGTATATGCTCTGTCTTTGCAAACAAAATAGGTGCCCTTAGCAGCTAAGAATGCAGGGGAAGACTGTGACGGGAAAACGTATGTTTCGGTACAGTCACTCTTCCCTAGTCGAGCTTTCGGATTCCTCCCATTTCCTTGCAAACAGACCTGACCTTGGTGGGGTACGACCCAGATTGGAGTCGAGCTTTTACGTTTGTTTTCACCCAAAGTAATGCCATATTCCGTAACATTCCAACCCATGTAAACTCGCAATTCATCCTTGGGAATAAACGGAGTGTTATTGACATCTCTAATCATGTCAGTAATTCCCTTTACCAAGGCTCTATTAGCGGAGTTATACCTAGTGGAACGCGGAGGTCACGGGGGATAGGTCTCTAGAGCATAGACGAACATGGTCTGAAATGCCCAGAATGATCCATTATAACTAAAGGGCAGAACCAGATAAGGGATACCCTTGTCCATGGTATGTGGTATCAAGCCACACACCCAGCAGTTCGTTGTGTTTACTACTAGTTGGTGTTGGTGTAAGAGCTGAATGAAAGTGTTATTTATAAACTCAGAGCGTCGAGCTTGCTCATGTGCAGGAAAAGGATGGAAAGAATGAACAGAAACAACAGTCGGAGAAACAGAAACATGGGGAGATACTGTAGATGTAACAGGTGCAAAGATCAGTTGAATACCAAAAATAATTCCGCCTACCAGAGTTATTAAAACAATCAGAAATGTCAGAGCACATTGCATTAGGAAACATTTGCTATACAATATTTCATACAGTTTTGTCTTGCGAGCATTTATAACGTTAGCCCGTCGCAGTTCAGGAAGCTCCATCTTCTACAACCGTTCGCAACGGATGGTTTGTACCTGTTAAAAATTGCCTCTGTCTACCCTGGGAGTTCCCAAAATAAACAGAAGAAACCGACCTTGTGTCTGGTTCCCTGCAAGTTAAAACAAGGCACACGTTACGACCCTACGGTAACCCAGATGGCAAGGTGAGAGAACAACACAAAAAAAACAAAAAACAAAAATTATAGAGCAAACTTCCTGACTGAATGGAAATGAGATAAGATCAAAACAGTTATCAAATAAAGGTAATTATGCAATGTTATTGGTTCATAGAATGAGAACGTAGGTTATATCTGTACTTTCCAGGTTTTGTCTGATCTTGAAACAGCTGATCTGCAGGTGCAGTAATGTTCGAATCCACAGGTGACAAATGTTCACCTTGTACAACACTCTGTTCAGGGTTCGAAAAAACAGTTCCTGGTGGGGTATCAGAGTTCTGCGTTTCAGTTCGTTTGTCCGTTATGTACTCTGCATCACTGAAGGGGATGAGCCTAGGAACGGGTTCTGTCTCGGATACACCAAATCCCCGTCTAACCCAGTTGTCGTAGGGGAGTGGGAGAGGGACACGCTTCGTATGGCTAGCGTGCACCCAATTCTTCCTTCCAGCTAGGCGTACAGCAGTTCTTGTGGCCAGGAGCACTTGAAACGGGCCCACGAATCTTGGCTGGAGGTTCCGGGTTCGTTCAAAATTCCGCACCACAACTTGATCACCGGGTTTCAACGTGTGACCTGGACTCTCTGGCGGTTTAGGCAAGGATTCAAATACCTGTTGATGAATAAGGCTCAATTTAGCAGTCAGGTCAAAAAGGTAATCAATCAACATTGGATATTCGATCTGTTTGAATTCCTCTGGCCTAGGGACTCCCCAAACATTAGCAGGACAACCAAACACAATCTCATATGGGCTAAGCCCTACTCGAGAGTGTACAGTCGCTCTGGTGGACAGTAAAGCTAAAGGCAGTGCGTCTGGCCAAGATAGACCAGTGGAAGCTTGAATTTTAGCAAGTTTCAGCTTCAAGGTACCATTGTACCCTTCAACCAAACCTGCTGACTGTGGGTGATTCGCACTGTGGAATTTCTGGGTGATTCCCAGACCCGCACACACACTCTTTCCCTACAAACTCACTTCCATTGTCTGACCAAACAATCCGTGGCATACCATACCTGGGGAAGTACTCTTTGAGGAGGATTTTGGCAGTGGACATAGCAGTGTTATCCTTTAACGGATATGCCTCAATCCATCTTGAAAAAGCACAGACTACCACTAGGACATATTTAAGATTATTACACCTGCCCATGTGGATAAAATCCAACTGAATCACTTCAAAGGGACAAGAAGGGGGAGCAAAGTGACCAGCTGGGGTTGGGGTTCCCTTGCCAGGATTATGCATCAGGCATATCATGCAATTTTTCACCACTCTTTCCGCACACTTAGTAATTCCATCGTTCTTCCATACTGGAGCTAACATTTTACAGATCCCTTTCGGACTAATGTGCGCCGCTCCATGCGCCATCGTGACTACCGCAAGTACATACGCATCAGGTAACATCCAACGCTGCTGCTCAGACAAATCAACCCAACATCCACTTGAATCCATTCTACCCGTTTTCTCCTTCCATTCATTCTTCTCATTTTTAGTTGCTTCATTCTGGATTGCCTTCACACTTTCAATCGTATTCTCACACATTCCTGATTCAGCAATCCATCTCGCAGACGTTGCAACGTACATTCGACTCATCATGTTCTTGGCCGTCTCTTTGGCGACCTCATCAGCAAACGCATTCCCACGGCCAACATCATCCGTAATCTTTCGATGTGCACTGCACTTCACAATCGCAACTTCATTCGGTAGGGTCAGAGATTCCAACAGGTCATTGACTAACTGTCCATGTTGGATCTTAGTCCCATGGGACGTGAGAAAACCTCTTTCTTTCCACAGACGTCCAAAACTATGTGCTACGCCGAAGGCGTATTGGCTATCAGTAAACACATTCACTCTCTTTCCCTCAGCTAAAACACACGCTCTTGTTAATGCAATTAATTCTGCAGCTTGGGCAGAATTCTGACTTACTCTTGCGGTCTCAACAATCGTACTCAAAGTCGTAACTGCATACGCGGCCGTCACATCACCATTCTGTAGTTTAAAACATGACCCATCGACGTACAAAGTGCCATCTGGATCTAGTAACGGAGTATCTTTTAAATCAATCCTACCTTTTGTCTCTTCCTCAGTTCTAAAACAACAATCATGGGGCTCTGAATCACTCGACTCTTGAGTAGTCGGCAACAGCGTTGCTGGATTCAATATGTTGCATCGCTTGATCTGGATGTGACTTGCCAAAAGCGTCAGCTCATAGCCTGATAGTCTAGCACTGGTGAGGTGCTGAGTTTTCGTTCGATTCATGAGTGTATCCACAGCATGTGGAACCATGACTACTAACATGTTGTTCATGACTAGTCCAGCAGACTGTCGAATAGACACTGCAGCTGCTGCTGTAGCTCTCAAACAACGTGGCAATGCTCTGGCTACCGGATCTAATGTGGATGAGAAATATGCACAAGGTCGCTGTTTGTCACCAAATTGTTGCGTTAAAACACTCAACGCACAACCTTCTCTTTCATGGACATATAAAGTAAACGGCTTACTGTAGTCAGGAGTACCCAACACAGGAGCTGAACACAGCGCATCACGTAAGTCAGAGAAGCTCTGTTGACATTCATCAGACCATGGCAAAGGGCTCGGAACACCTTTTCCAGTCAGGGCTACCAATGGTTTTGCCATGAGAGAAAAATTTGGGATCCATTGCCTGCAGTATGACGTAATACCCAAAAACGCACGCACTTCTCTCTGTGTGCTTGGTACAGTCATCTGCGAAATTGCTTTGATTCTCTCTGGGGTCAACCTTCTTCCCTCCTTTGACAAAAGATAACCTAAGTAGTTCACTTCTTGGCAACAATATTGCAGTTTAGAAGGTGAAACCTTGTGATGTAAGTCTGACAAATGACGTAATAAAGAAATTGTAGCTGTTTTGCAAGTTTCCTTGTCATCAGCAGCCACTAAAAGATCATCTACGTATTGGATCAGAGCAACACCAGGAGGAAGTACAAGAGCATCTAATTGACTTTTTAATGCTTGGCTGTAAATTGAAGGGCTCTCACAATAACCTTGTGGAGCGCGCTTGAACCTGAAACTGCGACCACCTAAGGAGAAACCAAAAAAGTCTCTACTTTCCTCGGCTATCGGGATGCTGAAAAAGGCATTCTTCAAGTCTATCACTGTGAACCATGAGGCTGAGGCAGGAATCAACGTCAATAATGCAGTGATATCTGGTACCACAGGATACTGTGGAATCACTATTTTGTAAACCTCTCTGAGGTCAATCACAAATCTGTAGATTGGAGGTTTGGAAGGGTCAGTGCGTTTCAAAATTGGCAGAACAGGACTATTGCAGACATTTCCTCTAGTTTCTTCTATCACATCTTTCTGTATCAAGTCTTTCACGATCAGTAAAAGTGCACGTTCACCTTCATTCGAAATCCGATACTGTGGGATTCGTGGAAATCTAACATTTGCTTTCAGACTCACCACATTGGGGGGAATTTCCAAAAGACCTACATCATTAGGACCAGTCACCCAAAGAGTATCAGGGAGAGAACGCAGCTCCGGTGGGAGCTTATTCATTGACATGTACATTGGAGAAATGACTCTCTTACCCAATGTGAGCTGTACTCCCGAAGGAGAACAGTACAGTGTCGCATGCAGGCGTTTCAACAGATCTAAACCAAGCAGATTCTCATTACAACCGGTTGTTAGAATAAGGGGTGCTTCTAGTTCGCATGGCCCAACAGAAATTGACAAAGGACTAGAAACAGGATTGTGAACAGGGGCGCCTGAGAAACCTACTGAAGTGTTCGTTAAGCCAGACAAAGGTGCGCCAGGGAGTTTCGCATGCATAATTGAACTTTTTGCCGCACCAGTATCCAACAGAAACGGTTCGACCACGCCTGATGTAACTACTGCGACATAAGGTCCACTCTGATCAACTGGAACTGATACTACTCCCTCTCCTTGCCTGTGGCTGTCCTAGTACTCGCTTTTCTGAATGTCTTCATTATTTTCATAGTAATCCTCAACATGATACTGTGGAGATCTACCTGGTTGCGTAGATTGTACATTTCGCTGATCGAAATAATTTGATGGGCGATCAGTCTGTGGAGTCATTGCACCACGTCCTCTACCTCTAGGAGCTTGCATAAACCCACCACTACCTCTCTGAGCTGGGACACCACAGGTTTGTGTGTGCAGTACTGGACACTCGTTCTTATAATGGCCCTCCTTTTTACAATAGGCACATTGATTCCATGCTAACTGTTGTCGGGGAAAACCATGATTAAATCTTTGGGACGTCCCTTGCTGGAATTGTGGCTGTTGCTGAAACTGGGGTCGCTGCTGTGAATCTGACTGACTTGAGCGAGGCGGGTATGCCTGTTGCAAAAGAACTTTAGTTTTTAAATCTTTTGTCTTCTTTTCTGACTTTTCCTTCTCTTCTTTCTCTCTATTCTCGTAATACTGAGCAGTTGCAAGTATCTGTGCTGTCGTCGACACTGCCCATGCACTCTCAGAATCCTTTAACTTGTTACTAAGCTCAGGCAGTAAATTAAACACAAACTTGTCGACAAACAACCTCTGACCTCCCTCAGTACTCATATCTTGCCCACTGTGGTCTACGAAGGTCTCTTCAAATCTAGTGAAGAAGTCAGAGACGCTTTCGTCTTTCTTTTGCTTGCATGCTGATAGTCTATCCCAGTTGACCCGTAATGCTGGCATCAGCGTTTTCATCAGATTAATTATTCTGTTAGGTAAAGCAGCAATCAGAGGCTCAGGTTTAGCACCACCAACTTGTTGCGCGTCTGCCGCTATAATGGCTGGCCAATCACCCCCTAAAGCAACTGGGTGGTTCTCTTGCCGGATCTTGGCCCATATAGGCTGTGGCACTACATTGCCAAATAGCATTTCGATGTCTGCCAAATTCATGACACACGCTTGAACTGTCTGCGTTAACTCTTTATAATAACCAGCAGGATTCTTACGCGGGTCCGGTAATGCCTGTTTTACTGCTAATACTTCTGCCCGCTTCCAAGGGATGTGTATCCACACTCTATGGAAATGTGCCGGAGCAGCTGCAATACCATTAGCCGCATCAGCTTGAACTGCTTCGCGCCATATCGGCGGAACTTCCCTCATCGGATACTGACCTCGTCTTTTCCTAGTAATCGGAGAACCATCAAAGTCCCTTGGTGCTCGAAGAGGAGAATCATCCCTATAAGCTAAAATCAGTTCTATCGCTTCCCTTACTTCTGAACCTATCACCATTCATGCGGCGAATTTTTGCTGAATATTTATCAAATCAGAAGGGACGGAATCTAAGTCATCATCATCCCATTCCTCACGCAAAAGAGAACACATCACGTCAAAGACATAACGCTGAGTTGGTTCATTCCATTGCATAAATGTATCTGACACTCTTCGTGCATCATACTTCGCAGCTTTCGACATCCACCTAAGAGCTGTCGAATCTAATATTTCTCGTTCCTGGGGACCAGGAAACTGGCTACGTCTCTGTGTAGAGTCAGAAACGGGGGTCCCAATTAAAGACCTGTAGAGAGGAGTTAAGATATTAGTTACAGAGTCGGTTATTTTCCGACGAACAGAAAGCGGAGTCAGAATGTTTACGGAGTTCGGGAACAGGGAAGCTGGAGCAGATGAAATGGTAAGGGTGGG
The DNA here is from genome assembly GCF_964204655.1 of Triturus cristatus. Classification (NCBI taxonomy): domain Eukaryota; kingdom Metazoa; phylum Chordata; class Amphibia; order Caudata; family Salamandridae; genus Triturus; species Triturus cristatus. Next base: position 273,007,005 of record NC_140581.1, read on the forward strand.
AGTAGCAGGTGAAGCAGTTTGCGAAACGACAGGCAAAGGCGGAATAGGCAACCCAGGAAGAGGGGGTGCCGAGGGAACATTAACCACAGGAAGGACAGGAGCTTGAATCAAAGGAAGTGGAGCACCTATTACAGGCTGACCAGCAGCTGGCTGCACAACAGGTAGTAACTGTGGTGCTGTATTACCCTGTGCATACGGTGGAGGTGATCTCAACAGATAAGACAACAGAGGATCCTTTTCAGCGTCCTCTATCGGCTTAGCAGGACAAGATGGCAAGACGGGGTAGCATTTATCAATCGCCAAATTATGTTTTCTATTCGCCATCTCTTTTGCTTTCTCAGTCTCGTTGACATGCAACTGTCTAGCAGACTCCATTAATGTCAACCCTTTCTCTTTCTGTTCCTTCTTCATCTTCCTAATTTCTCTCTGTTTGGCTTCTTTACGCCATACGCGAAAAGAATCAAACATTGCCGGCCGGGCTTTCTTTTTAAACAACTTCATTTCTAGATTGTCTAGGATTTCAATTTCAAAGCTACCATGCGGTGGCCAACTAAGGACACCATCTTTCCTGGTGTAACGGACCCATACTTCATTATAAGCGATAGGACCTACACCGTGTTTACAATAGAGCTCATATGTAGGAGTTCCAATCGGAGGGACCGAACGCGGGTCCTCCAACCGGGAATCCCCGTTGCAACTTAACCAGGACAGGAAACAATTACTTCTGTTAGTCATTATAAACTAAGGACAGATTTCAACCAGAATGCGCAAAGAACTTAGGCCTACCAAATGAACCAATACCAAAACAAAGATTATCTTAACAAGAGCAACCAATGATAATCTACGAATTCAAAAACAAACGTATCCAGAGAACAAAGCAAAAAGCAACAACGGACAACCAAACTGAGCGCAACCCACTTAATACTTAACTGAAATGTGGACGACGTCACCAAGGAGAACCCGTCTACGTCTCGCCGTACTAAGGTCTGCACCTCGGGTCCAAGACAGGGCGACAGTCAAGGCAGCGGTCCTCTGTAGCCGTCTGGGAACGGGAACCCTCGTGGAAGAGATCGTCGGGCCACTTTTACGACATACAGGGATCGATGAAGCGGGGTACCTCCCTCCGGAATCTTCACACGAAGCTCCTCGAAATTTTCAGGCTTTGGACCGGTACCGGATGACGTCGCCCCACATTGGGCGCCAATTTGAGGTTCTGGACTTTTAAGAGTCCAGAGGTGTCAGGGAAACAACACCCGAAGACCCCTGAGTTCCTTCCTGTCTTGGTGCACAAATAAACAGAGACGCGGGCTTCTCGATGGTGGCGTCAGAGACCAAGATTTATTTACTGCAGGGACACAGAAGTCATAGGAACCACACAAAGGCAGAATCTACGAGACTGTTCAAATTGCAAAAAGTGGGTTGCTCCTTAAATACACAAAATATGTCTTCAGGCAACATTACACGAATATCTTTCATGCCCAACCCGGTATCCCAAACAGACAATAAACATTCACCAAACAATAATTAGTCGTAGGTTTTCGGTATTCGATCAAGTCCCTTTGTCAGTTTTCCATTCTTCGACCGGTCCTCCCCATCATAAAAATCGTATCCTCCCCATTGTAAAAGCCCAGAAGGAGAGGAGCAGAGCCAGGTGTAAGGGATAGAAAAGTAGGATAAGAAGTGTTTATGGATCATAAACGGGCATGGCTACCGTCTTCGGCCTCTTTGATCAGGACAATGGACACGAGAACCAGTATAGCAGGGCTGGCCTCAGGCAGGGGAGGCAGCTTGATTCTGCCTAGTCACGCAGCGTCAGCTTCCTCGGGCTCGAGCTTACGTGTCCTTAACAAGGTGATTCTGCCGGGGTCATTGCTCGTTCATTGACTATGTGAGGGCAAGAAACAAAATGGGTGCCGTATCTAAAATGGATGCCATGATTTTACAACAGAATGCCCTATTTCTCAGTGAATTCATGCTCGTAGCGCAGCGAAAACACTGTCATGTATTAAATGGATCATTTACGGTTCATTGGTACCAAAATCGTGTCAGTACTACGATACCGAATACACGGGTTCGGATCGCTACAGAACCTCAGATCCGATTAAAGTAGGGTCAAGACTGATTTGCATATGGTTGGTTCCAAACTGAGGTGGCATGGTGGGCAAAAGAACGATGAGCTGGAATGCTACACTGGGAGTTTCTCAATAGTTAGTCAAATTGTAAGCATTTCTTCCATCAACATTTGTGTATTTGAGAGGGCTGTAAGGAAACGGGTTGGAAACTGCAGGGACCAGACTATAATACATGGGATCCTCCAATCTCAGTATAAAAGCCTGTATCTGATTTCCTCACTACAGACGAGTAGTGACATCTCTAGTCACCTGTAATAATCAAATGACATAACTGCCAAACTGCAATTAATTATTACACTTGACTTCTGATATCACAATGCTAACTGCTAGCAGCCAGGGTGGAAGGCAGGTCACGGAGCATAATTAAAGCTTCAGTTTACACTAGGAAAATGGGAACTGGCTTTTCCTTCTTTTGATATAATTCTGTAAAAAGTAAAGATGATCAGCAGAAAAGAAATCTGCTTATTATGAATCGTTATGACAAAAGCAGTTGGCTTAGCTTATTTATTATTGAAAGCATTTGTTAAAGCCAATAAGCCTTTAACTGTTGGTTGTTATCACATTGTATTAAAGGCTATAGAAAGGTATTTTTTGCATATAATCTCACAGATTTCAAAAGTAGGCAAGGGTTTCGGCATTGGCTACCTACTCTGACAATTCCTGGTGGTTTTCATTGTCATTTTTCTTATTAGGTCCTATTAAGAGGGGTTATATATTGTCTTGCAAACCATATTTATCTACATATTTGTCATTGTATAAATGTATGCATAATGGTTGCCAGTTTACGTGCGCTTGGATGGGCCTCTGTGGGTTAAGGTGTAAAGGAAATGGTAAAGGGTATAAGCCTTATTGGTTCAATGGAAAAAATATCTTACTAATTATGGAACATTATGACAAAGCCAGTAGGCCTGACCTAGTTATTGTGAAAAGCCACTGTACACAAGCACGCTGACTGCCTTCCACGTAGCAGCTGGAACAAAGTCACCGAAGACCAGCTCACCTCCGCCCTCATCAACACCACACCTCCGACAACACCAGATGTTAACACTGAGGCACGCAACCTCCACCGCTGGATTACGAACTGCGCTGACACACTCTCCCCCTCAAGAAAGCCACAGGACGACACATCAAGCTGGTTCACCCCTGCACTCCAAAAATCAAAACTCTCCTGCTGACAACTTGAAAAGACATGGAGGAAAAACAAAACCCCAGAACCACGCACCGCCTACAGACCAGCTATCACACCACACCCCCAACTCATCAAATCCACAAAGAAGGAATTCCTCCAAGACAGAATCTTCACCAACGCCCACAACACCAAATAACTCTTCTCCATCACCAAGGAATTTGCCAAACCCTGCAGCGAAACAACAGATGTCCCACCCTCACAAGACCTCTGCAACACTCAGCACTTTTTTTTCACCTCAAGATTAAGATGATCTATGACAACTCTGACAACCAAGATCTCCGCACCACTCCAGCTCCCACTCCCAGCAACACCATCTAACAGACCCTGCTAACTTGGACCCCGCTCACCACAGAAGACACCTTACAAACCATTAAGATCATCCACTCCAGGGCACCCTCAGACCGTTGCCCACCCCACATCTTCCACAGAACCACCACGGCCATCACATCCAAACTACGCTGGACGATCAACTACTCCCTCGAAGCTGCGACATTTCCCAATATCTGGAAACACACCGAAGGTCAACCCCCCTCCTTAAGAAACTATCCGCAGACCCGACAGACCTCAAGAACTTTAATCCCATCTCCCTGCTTCCATTTGCAGCCAAGGTCATCGAAAAGGCCACCAACACCCAGCTAGCAAACTTCATAGAAGCCAACAATATCCTGGACATCTCCCAATCTGGATTCCGCAGCATCCACAGCACCAAGACCGCCTTACTCGCTGCCACCGAGGACATCCGCTCCCTCCTTGACTAGGGCCAAACGGCAGCCCTCATCCTCCTGGACCTCTCGGCTGCCTTCGACACCGTCTCCCACCGTACACTAGCAATCAGACTCTACAACGCCAGCATCCACTGAAAGGCCCTTGACTGGATATACTCATTTCTCACAGGCAGAACTCAGCAAGTCAGACTCCCACCCTACCTCTCGGAACCAACAGAGACCAGATGTGGAGTGCCCCAGAGATCCTACCTCAGCCCCACCCTCTGCAACAAATACATGGCCCCCCTCGCAACCATGATCAGAAACCACAGGCTCAACATCGTCTCCTATGCCGACAGCCAGCTCATCCTCTCCCTCACCAAAGAACCCAACATCACCAGACACAACTTCCAAGAAGGGATGAAAACCATTGCCACCTGGATGAAGAAGAGATGCCTGAAACTCAACTCAGAGAAAACAGAAGTCCTCATCCTTGGCTCCACCCCCGTTGCATGGTAGGACACCTGGTGCCCCCCACCCTCGGAAACCCTTCCCACCCTGACAGACCACGCACGAAATCTCTGCATCACACTAGACTCATCGCTCACAATTAACGGCCAGATCAACGCCGCATCCTTGGCCTGCTTAAACACCCTTCGAATACTCATAAATAAAAACGTTCAGATGGATCCCATCCGAATTTTAAAAAAAGGGGCACACACGCCCTCATCATTAGCAGACTGGACTACTGCAACGCTCTCTACGCCGGAATCAACAAGAAACTACTTTGCAAACTCCAGACCGTCCAGAACTCCGCAGCCAGACTGATCCTAGACATCCCCCGTCACAACCACATCACCCAACACCTCCGCGATTTCCACTGGCTCCCCATCAGAAGAAGAATAACCTTCAAGCTCTTCACTAACGCTTACAAGGCCCTCCACAACATCAGACCAGCATACCTAAACAACCACCTCTCCTTCCACGCATCCAAGAGCCACCTCCATTCAGCTGACCTCTCTCTGGCCACCATCCCACGCATTTACAAGACCAGAGTGAGAGGAAAGTCCTTCTCCTACCTTGCAGTCAAGGCCTGGAACAGCCTCCCCCTTCACCTCCGGCAAGTCCCTACACTGCTCCAGTTCAGTAAGGACCTCAAGACCTGGCTCTTCAGATGACCCCAACACTCAACATAGCTGCCACCACCCCTCCTCCTAGCAACTTGAGAACCTCACGGTGAGTAGCTGAGCTTTACTAAGCCTGATTGATTGATTGCTTTCCCAGCTGTAATTTTGTGTACATTTGTAGTTTTATGACTGTATTTCTTGAAAAAATTAGAGGGACCCTTTGTGCACCAAAGGACTAGGGTTCAATCTAGAAAAATAATATATCCTTTGGTTGGCAAATACTGAGAGAACTCTTACTCATTCACTCACCTAAATCACACACATCCAATCATAGGGGATACACTATAAATTGAAAAAGCAGTGTGCCAGTACACAAGAAAAATATTGGAAATGTTATGCATCAATTTGTTAAAATCATATAAAACAATTGTAGCAAAAAACAGTTAATCATACATAGTATATTTATGTTCAAAATAAAAAAAAATCTCACTATAAATAAACAAATGAACAAACACAATAACAAGGACAATTAGACAAGAGTATTAAAAAGACACTACACTTTGTCATAAAGGCACCATATTCGTATGAGTTAACGATGGGGCTAAACCCTGATGTACAATCACTATCTAGTGTGGCAGCCCACTGTGCGGATTATGGTTCTATTGCGTCTACACATTTCGATGGTATTATCTTGATTCTAACCATCTTTATCAAGCCTAAAGATATTACTCTCTGATGATATCTATAATAAAAAAACATACAATTATTACACATAGACAATTGTCTTTTGTACATCAGTGTTCAGTCCCAATGTTCCCTCATACAAATATGGTCCCTGTATGACAAAGTGTAGTGTCTCTTTAATACGCTTATCTAATTTTCTTTGTTATTAAGTTTGTGCATTAGTTTATTTATAGTGTGATGTTTTTTTTCATTTTGAACATAAATATACTCTGTATGATTAACTATTTTTTAATTTGCTGCAATTATTTCGTATGCTTTTAATAAATTGATACATACCATTTCCAATATTTTTCTTGTGTGCTGGCACACTGCTTTTTCAATTGGTACTGTATCCCCCATGATTGGATGTGTGTGATTTAGGTGAGTGAATGAGTAAGAGTATTCTCTGTATTTGATAACCAAAGGATATGTTGTTATTTTTATTGTTTTATGACTGTATGCCTGATGGTTGCCTGTGGGGAAACACGCTCAGTGCAGGAGGCCTGAGTTGGTTATGGTCAATGATAACAGCTATATGCCTGATAAGTGTGTAGGTAAAAGTTATGTAAAAAACCATAGGTGTAGGCTGTTTATTATGAAACAATTATGGCAAAGGTAATAGGCTAAGCTTTTTTTCTGAAAGCATCTGTTGAAGTTAATAGTCTTCTGAAAGTAAATTGCTATCTTTTTATGTTACAGGCTTGTACTATAGTAATCCTAGTACAGGAATTTCCCTGTGATTATTCTTATTAGACCCAATTGAGAGTCGTTGCATATTGCTTTGCCAATTGTAATTCTGTACATATATGTAATTTAATAAATGTGTTCTGATGGGAGCAAGATTACGAACACCTCAGTAAGCCTGTGTGGGATATAGACATAGTAACAAGCCAGTGATAAATGCTAGAGGCCTTATTGGTTCACTGGGAAAAGTTATGTCATATTTTTTAGGTGTGATCTGTTTACAATGAAAGGTTATGACAAAGCAATTAGGCCTTGCTTACCTATTGTGAAACACATGTATTAAAGGTAATAGGCATTTAAGGGTGGATTCATATTACACGGTGCTGAAGCCTGTTGGCAGGTATACAATCGTGCAGATTACCAAAGTAGGCAAGCTTTAGGTATTCCGGACCCACCCTAACAAACCCATGCGGATAAAAGATTGGCAGTATGGTAATCCTTATTGGATTTTACTAATTTACTAGAACTTTATGAGTAGGGATTTTATATTGTTTTGACAACTGGGATTTTATACATACTTTTCACCTTCGCCCCTCCTGGTTAATGAACCTGCCTTTTAGAACTCTGTTGAACAGTGCTAAAGTATTTGTACTCGCTCCTTTAAACACGGCAAAGTTGGCACATTTCATTTACTTGTCAAACTCTAGTAAAGTGGTACTACATGTACCCAGGGCCTGTACATTAAATGCTATTAGTGTTTCATTTTCAATTTTCTCCTTTTATAGTTCCCTGTTTATTTCTTTGCTTCTCCTCTTTTTCTTTTTAGAGTACACTGCAGCTCCAGAGACAGTTCTAACAGGCAGCTTTCTGCTCTTTTCTGCTTTTCTCCTTCTGCTCTGTTCTTGAGAACACGCTGTTCTCTTTTCTTTCCATTTGTAGTCTTTTAATTATTTTTGCATATGTTGTTGGGTTTGTGTATATTTTATTACAGTTGTGTCAGGGGAATTCAAGAATGATGTGGATGGATGAATTACTGCATGAGTGCAAAGATGAGTAACAGAGTGCATGTATTGCTTATTGAGTGCCTAAACCCATTAAAGACAGAAAAGGCACTTTCAAACATAAGCCAGACCTTTTGAAATTAATAATGCTTGTTTTTTTGTGAATGTGCATTGTATTGTATTGTACTGCAGTATTTATATAGTACTTACTACCCCAATGTGGGGCGTTGAAGTGAGCGCTTGCCTACATGAGTAGCATGCTGCACCATGTAGGGTGTATGGCTAGAAGAATGTAGTTATTGTTTTGGACCTATGGTGGGAAGTGTTACTATGCCGTGCGTGATGACAACATGAGGTGTGGTTATCGTGATATGGAACGCTGCGCGTAATAGTGTGTTGAATGATGAAGTGTGAGAGACTGACATGCAGTTTTATGGTTTTCAGCATTCTGGTGGCATTTAACCCCTTCAGTGCCACGCCCTTTCCCCCTCCTGTGCCGGGCGTTGTATTAGTGGGTGGGGTTCATGACGAGATAGTCTCGTCATGGGCACAGCGCAACCGTGCTCCATGACGAGACTATCTCGTCATGGGCACAGAAGAGGTTAACAGCTCTGCGGGTCCCTTTATGGTATTTCATTGCATCAATTCTGCTTAGCTGGTTACTGAACTGAGTTTTCTAATCTGAGCCTTTGTGTATAGTTGTGTTCCTGAGAATGACATGACTGGAGGGAGAGCTTTTCAGACTCGACTGCAGACTTCAGAGGAAATTCCACCCTCACTGCTAGGTGTGCCAAGTCTACGGACTCAGATTTGAGTCTTCAGTTGAGGCATATTTAAAAAAATGTTCAGGTCACTATAAATGCACCTCCTAAAATTCAGAATGTGACTGCAGGCCAGGCCCTCTGGCCAAGCCCCGGTAGGCACAACCTTTGACAGAGCTCCCATTTGCTCTATTGACATAATAATTCCTCCAGTAGCCCAATTGACTAGGGGCCTCCAAAGGAAGGACATTACACCACCCTGTTTATTTAGGATGGACTATGTAATGTATTTTTTTTTTTATCAGTGATGTCATCAATCATGTCATTTAACATGTCATGAGTGATGTAATATGTGAGGCCATAAGGGTGTTAGTTATAGATAGCTTAGTAAACTATAGCTATCGAATTACATTAATTGGTTTGGGTTTTTAAATTGTAGTTATAATCTTAATTCAATACGTAAGTATAATGTTACCTTGACCTTTGTTTTTTTTAGTGAATGCATGTTTAAGTAAGCTAAGATCATATTACCGTAACTGACTTTGATATCACTTTCACCATTGCTTTTCTCAGCGTAAAAATATATAAAGATAGATAGATAGATAGATAGATAGATATAAAGATAGATAGATAGATAGATAGATAGCTAGATAGATAGATAGATAGATAGATAGATAGATAGATAGATAGATAGATAGATAGATAGATAGATAGATAGATAGATAGATAGATAGATGATAGATAGATAGATAGATAGATAGATAGATAGATAGATAGATAGATAGATAGATAGATAGATAGATAGATAGATAGATAGATAGATAGTCAAACGTCTTAACAAAGAAGAAATGCTGGCACACCAGGATAGTGATAGGTACATTTATTCAGGCATGTCTGAACGTGTTTTGACTTCCCGCCTTTATCAACACGTTAGTAAATCTTATTATATCTTAATAAATATTTATTATTGTTTATAGCAGTTGTCCTTTTGTTGGTATGTTTCTTAACACATTCTTCTCTCCAATGTTAGCATGTTTTATTTAAAGGAGAAGGTGAGTTTGCAGCTTTACAGAAAAGATAATAATATAAAAAGACTCTTAAAGGATAGCTAGAGTCAGAAGTACCTTGTAAAATAAAGAATACAATATAGAAATGCTTATCAGTTGGAAAAACTTTTAATACAGACAAAATTACCCAAGAGACAGAGGAGAAGACCTAAGTAACCTTGTGGAAAAGAATGGAGCCAGAACCCTCTTTATGTGAAGGACAATAAAGAAATGAAGAAAACCAAACTGTTTAAAATAAAGAGAAGTAGGGCGAAGAATAAACATAGCAGAAAAGAGACGGGCTGGGAATAATTGTTTTTGTTTTCATCTATTATTATATTTTCCTTTCTAATTCACACCTACCTCTGTATTTCTGAGAGGTCCACTTGTGAGAGACAAGCCTGGCATGAGAAAATGTTCAGTTAAACATTTAAGAATGTATTATTTATTCACATTTTTACACTTATACTTCAAGTTATACTTGCATATGTAAACATGTACTCTTTTACTCACGTTTTACATTCATTCCTTAAGTTACATGTGTGCATGTATAACCATGTATTCAAAGTGAATATTAAATGCTCAGTTAAATTAGTCCGACCACAGGCCTCAATTGAAATGCATTTTGCTTTGTCAGAATGTTCTCTCTCTCTTTGCAGGTTTATTATCATGATTCTCGTTGGCTAGAGAAAGGCTTATTGTTTGTATTAGACTGCTGATAGTGAGGCCTGCAGGGTAGAACTTCGCAATGAATGTGAAGCTGTTCATCATGTACCAGGACGGAACGATGTTTAAGGTTTGGAACTGCAGTCCCAGTTCGATGCAATGGGAAACTGAAGGGATGCTGCAGATGCACTCAAGTGACAATTTGTTTGGTACTTGGTGGTGTGAAAGGAGATAGGACGTTTCGGAATCTCCTGTTACTTTTAAATTAATGTTCCCACAGTTAGAAGACACTGAGATTCCTTTTAGACTTCAAGAGGAACAGACCTCTCTGCTTGTCTTATTCTTGCAAGCATGAAGGTTTATGGTAAACACTTATTTTCTTTTCCCCAAGACTTCTACTGGAGACTGATCATGCTGACACCTTTCATTGCTCTTGAATTAGAGACCCTCAGTGGGTGACCCTCTAATTGAGTTATGTTTAGAAGAGATAAGGGAAGTTTCTTTATGGAACACCTGTTTGCTTTAATCTGATTCTTTATTGTGGTGGCTATCACAATTCTGCGACTCATTTATTGCGCCTCAATCTACTAAAATATTTCAGCTTAACTGCTGAATTGCTGTACCTACTTAACTTATTATTGGTTTGCATATATACTGGATTGATTGAAAATCCAAAACAAAACCCTTTAACTATATTTGATGATTCCTGGTCCTTATTGTGGAGTCACATTGGCTTCACAAGCTAGAAATGTATTGTTGATGCCTTCTCTCTTTCAACGCTTCACATCAACCAACAAATGTCCATACCACCAATGGGGAAACATCTTTAACAACTTGACTAAGAGTTAATGTTGTAAGGTCCAACTCTCTTCGAGTGGCCTTGGTCAATAACCTAACTATGAAAGGCAAACCTGAGTCTAGGATGGAAGTGCTGGAGATGCAATTCTCTGGACTGCAATATTGCTCACATCCGATGGAAATGTCCACTCCTGAAAAATTATTGGAAGAAAATATGGAGAAAAATATAAGCAGAGATAAATGTTACTACACCATTGGCTGCTAAAGCAGCACTTTTACATGACATTTCAAACATACTGACACTGGCCTTGCACATCAAGAGGTGGCTGTCCGTGCCACTAGCAGCGGCAAAAGTTGGAGTTCTGCGGCATTATAAAATGTCCACTCTGCCAAGCTATGAGAACTGGTCAGGCAAAGTATGAGATGGCCTCCTACTTAAACTAATTTACAATATAAATAACTGACTAGCAGAATTTGAAAGGGTATGGGGTAAATTTCACAGATGTCGAATAAACAATTATGATATTTTGCTTGGTCACTCTTGAACTGCTATAGCAGTCCAGGTTAACTGGCTAATTACAACATCCATCCTTATACACAGGTAAAAGCCCATAGATATAGACTGTTGATACACACAATGGCCTATAGGTCAGGATAACAGGCTGTAAGAGGATAAGGGAACGGTATACACCAACAAATAGAGATGCCTCCAGGGATGTCCGCACCAAATGAGCTAAGATGAAGAAAGCAGAAACAGATGATCAAGGTAACTAAATCAGTGAGTAGGAATTAAGTACCTGCACTCAGGAAAAAAGGAAAATTGGTACGGCTAATCAATCAAAGAAATGGATGCAGAGGGAAGACGAGCACAGGGAAATTATTAAACATTTTAATAGCATTGGTTTAGTCATGGAAAGGCTTTGAATGCTGTATGTAAAATGACATGAAGGAATGGATCCCCAAGGGTCTTGAAAGGGATGTCTCTGTGTAATGCAACTAATGTTATGAACCCAGTAATGGTAGTTAGAAACTATGCAATATTTACTTTAAAAATGGTCGATTTAATGTATTAATGGCATGCATCTGATTGAAATACAAATTTCAAATACCTATAAACATTTGAAATACAAATAGAGTGCTATGACGCTGCCTGCCTCTAGGTTTGTTCTCCAAATCATGCAATACTAGGTGCCTTGTTAGGTCAGAGGTGCCTGTGTCGTGCTATATTGCACCTCAATTTCTTCTTCCACCACTTTCACTCCTGTGCATCTTGACTTTGATGATAATGATAGCAGAGTATTCTTGTAAGAGGGCACTGTCAGAGGTCTTTCACACCACTGATGATGTGAAGTCCATTTCCATTAACATGGATCCAATCACGGTGAAATAAGTGCACTCTCAAACACCAACCACAACACCTGCATGAGTGTCATCTTGTGTTTAGAAAACATTAGAAATCATAATGTGTCAATGCAAAATCTTGCACAATGGAACTATGGCAGCAGAACCAGTTCGGCCATCTGCAATTATGAAGCATGCCTGTGGCATACCAGGTTCCCTCTCCTGCTGCCTAAAAATCAAAACAACAAAGGACACATATGACATCACTGTGCATGGCTACCATATGGAATTGTGTTACTGAATAACAATATGTATCTCGACACCTGCACAACAACACAACAATTTAAGCTGTGAGAAGTTTGGGACCAGTCTCGGTGCTTCATCAACATGTTATGTTATTTTACATTATTTTAGGTTATGTTGTGCTTTGTTATGTTATGTTATCTGTGTTTTTATAGCTTTCTCATCACCCCTGAGGGTATCCAGGCAATCTGTAGCATGTGTGTGTGGTCAGCACTGAGGGCCTTACTCGAAAAGCCAGATCTTCAGATTCTTCCGAAAGTCAAGAAGATAGGAGAAGGCTCTGATGTGTTGTGGAATGGCGCTCCAGGCTTTAGGGGCGAGGTACAAGAAGGCACGTCCCTCTGCTCTTCTTTTGTGTATGCGTTGGGTATGTGCTAGTGAAAGACTGACAGAGCTTTGGTGTCTTGAAGGTTCGGGAAAGAGAATGCAGCTGTTCAGGTAGGCCGGGCCAGTGATGTGGAGTGCTTTGTAGGTATGGGTGGGGAGTTTAAAGTGTGCACGCTAGTATATCAGGAGAGAGAGTGGAGTTCCCTAAGGTGTGATGTGGGCTACGCATGCGAGGTTGAGGGCTAAAAAAGCAGCTGCATTTTGGACAGTCTGCAGTCTTCTTGTGAGCTTGTTGGTTATTCCTGCTTGCAGCATGTTACTATAGTCTAGTTTGCTGGTGATGAGGGCTTGGGTGATCGTTTTCCTGGTGTTGTCTGATAGCCACTTGATGATTTTCTTCAGCATCCTGAGGGTGTGGAGCAGGACATGACCAATTTGTTGACTTGGGCAGTCATGTCCTTTTTCAATGTCTATGATGATTCCAAGGTTTTCTCGCTTGCGAGCACGACTGGGTGGTGGGTCCAAGGTCTGTAGGCCACCAGATGGAGACTCATGGTGAGTTGTTTTTCTAGAAGACTATCACTTCGGTCTTATCCATGTTCAATTTGAGGCAATTGTATTTCCTCCATGTGGACACGTCTGTCATGCATGTGGTGCAGTTGTTCCTGGTGTTCAGTGTTTTGTCCAAGAGGGACAGTATCAGTTGTGTGTTGTCAGTGTAGGTGAGGATGTTTATGTTCTGAGCTCGTATAACGTCAGCCAGCAGGTTCACATAGATGTTGAAGAGCATTGGGCTGAACGAGAAACCCTGTAAGACTCTTCAGATAACATCTCGTGCTTCAGTGGGGGGCATATTGGCGGTTTGGGCTCTTCCTCTGAGGAAGGAGCAAATCCATTCAAGGGCATGTCCCTGGATACCTGATTTCTGGAGTTGCCAGATTAAAATGTGGTGGGAGAAAATGTCGAAAGCTACTGATCGGTTGAAGGATGCGGGCTGCGGCTCCCCCGTCAATGACCATCCAGATGTCATAAGGGCAGTTTCCATGCTGTAGTTGGCTCTAAATCCTTCTGTGAAGGTAGCCGTACTGATGGAGGGATTGAAAATAGGAGTGAGGGTCTCACTGATAGGGACTGCTCCTTTGTCACATGCGTGGTGAGGGAGGGGTCTGCTGGGGCCCAGAGTGAATGCTGATGATTGTTGTGGTTTCCTTTGTACTCGTGTCCAATGTGGTGATTATGTAGATTTCTGTTGTCAGTGGAAGGCTTGTGGAGAGGGTTATGGGGTCCGGGTGTGGAGGCAAGTTGCTGTATATGGTTGTGATCTTGCTGTATAAGAAGTTTGAGAGCTTATTAAACAGATCTTGTGATGGGTTGATGTTTTCTTTGACAGCGGTGGGTGGGGTGAAGCCTTTGACGATTGCAAAGATTTCTTTGCTACTGTTGGAGCTGGCATTCATTCGTTCAACTAGGGCCTTCCTCTTGGTTTCTTGGATGAGGTGGGGGTACCTCCTTGTGCGACTTTAAAAGTGTTTTTTTCCACTTCCCTTTTTGCTGGCTCTCCCTTTCCATTCCAGTTGTTGCAATGTTGCTTGGTCATTCTATGGTCTTCTATGTACCAGCTGGCTAGTGTTCTAGTTTTTTCTGTGTTGCTTTGTTAAGTGGGGGTCAGAATGTTGGCACAGTTGGTGATGCACCAGCTGAAGTTCTCGATGTCGTGTGCCAGGAGGCCTGTGGGCTCCGGATTGTTCTCATGTAGGTGGGGTCACCCAGTCTACCTATTTCGTTGTTCCAGTATCGGCGTGCTATGCCTGCTCTGGGGGATCTTCTGGGTTGATAGATGTTGATTGTAAAACTGACTATGACGTGGTCTGTCCAGGTGACGTGTCTTGGTGTGTTAATCACAACGTTGTTCAAAGAGGAGAAGAGGGGGTCCGGGATGTGTCCGGTGGGGTGTGTGGCTCCATGGCGCACTGGGTTAGCCCCAGGTTTCCGAGGTTGCCAAGAATGGCACCTGAGTTGGGCTGATCCAGTCTGCAAAGTGGAAATTGAGGTCTCCTAGGAGGCTGAAAGTGCTGCAGTTGAGGACTACGGGACGACAAAGTACCTGATGTTGTTTGCAAAATTGACTCTGCCCCACATGGACGTCATTTGGAAGTAGTCAGGGGTCGCAGGTGTGACCTCTAGCTTGCCCCCTGCTACTCCTGGCACTTCCTTTGTGACCCCCGGCCTCTGAGGAGGCAAAGGTTTTGCCCCCTCCGAGACCAGGGGTCACAAAGGAAGTGCCTGGAGTAGCAGGGAGCAAGCTAGAGGTCAAAGCTGCGACCCCTGAGTACTCCCAAATGAAGTCCATGCTCGGGGGCTGGAAGGCGGCAGACGAGTTTCAGACATGGTGAAATTATGTGTGATTGTAATTTAAAGGTGAGGTGCTATATGGGGTTTGTTCTGGCACCAGCGGAGTCGGTGTAGATAAAGGCGATTTGTAGACAGTGGCAATTCTTCCTCCAGGTTCGTTTTGGTAGTCTTGCCTGGTGATCTTGTATCGACTAGGTATGCTAGTTGCAATGTTTGGCATTGAGGGAGAGGTCAGCCATGTTTCCATGAGAAAGAGGAGATTTGGAGCGTCTTTTGGTCCCAGATCTCCATGATGTGCTTGATGAGTGAGTGGGAATTAAGGAGCATGCATGCTACTGGTGCGTGAGGGGTGCATATGAATTTGTTGGTAGGTGTTTGAGTGTGGGTGAAGTGGGTATGTTCTTGATTGGTGTTGCAGGAGTGCTGGTGCAGGTGAAGTAAAGGTGCCTACAAGGGATTTATTCTGCTGTTCATTTGTATGCTTATTGGAGATTTATCAATAGTAAGCTCAAAACAGTAGCTTACATTAACGTATTCCCAGAAACGTATTGACTATTTTGACATGAACCAATCAATGTAGAAATATACCGTCGGCGCAGCAGTTAATCTTAGGAAGCAGTGCCCATACCTGAGCCTTTGACTGACCACGAAGTTACTGATATAATCAGGATAAAATCATTGTCTGTGGACCGTTATACACGCATCTGCCCTCCATCGGATTCAATACCTCTGAATCGAACTCTACAGACGTGATGCCACGCAATAAATTAATTTTGTTAGCCATTCACCTGTTTTATCATTAGGGTCATTCATCAAATAAGATCACCGTCCTAAAGATGGTCTAGCGGATTCATGCACCTTTTAGACAGAAACGTCAACAACTGCACCCATTTTCTGTGTGATTTTTCATTATAGTGATTGTTTCTGTATGGTACATTACCATTTCTTGCAATATTTGAAATGGGTGTTCACATCAGTAACAGGGAGATAATAGTGGCAATATAAAATCTGTAGATCTCTGTCACTGTGTGTTCATATGAACTGGATTTTTTGTAACCCCTAAGAATATATTTTTCTAAATCAATTTGTGCTATCAGAATTATACACCAGTTTTTGTTTTGTTTCCTTATATTTCTACATTGATTGGTTCATGTCAAAATAGAAAATTTGTTTCTAGGAATACGTTAATGTAAGCTACTGTTTTGAGCTAACTATTGATAAATCTCCGATAAGCATACAAATGAACAGCAGAATAAATCCCTCGTAGGCACCTTTACTTGTTTAAACGTTGATTGCCCGAGTCTCCACGGGTCTATTGGGTTTCCCACTTTCTTTTTCACGGTGCAGGTGAAGTGGCACAACAGCAGAAGAAGGCTCCTTCAGTGTTGTGTGGTGGTGCGGGCCAGCAGAGGGAGATGAAATGTCTGGGGTTCAAGGCGGGAAGGAGCGTAGCAAGGTAGGGTTGGGTCGGGGGGGGCAGGGTTTCCGGCACTGGGTGCGGTCCATGCACAGATAGGCTCAGGCGGGCTTGCCTTTGGCGCACCTTCAACCCACTGCACATCCGCTCTGTTGTCACCATTAAGTAGGTCCTGGGAGGGGGGCCAGAGCACAAGGGGTGGTGGGTTGGGCTGAAGAATAAGGTGTCGACAGTGAAGGACAGAGGTGCAAAGGAGCAGGTAAGGAGCGAGGTGAGGTGGGGGGCGCAGAGAGGGCAGGAAAGGGGTGTAGATAAGAAGGAGGGATACCAAAGGTCAGAAAAGGAGCACAAGAAATTGCACACATAGGCAAAAAAAGAAGGAGAGAAACAGTGCAGAAAAGTCACTGATGGAGTGAGAAACGAGTGAGAGAAAAAGTGCAAAAAGCAAGTAAAAAGACACTAAACGTCATAGTAAGAGTGAAAGAAAAGGCACAAAGAGTGCATAAAAGGCACAAAAACTCACAGTAAGAGTGAGAGAAAAGTCACAAAGAGTGAGAGAAGGAACAAAGAGTGTGTAAAAAGGTACAAAAAGTTGAGGTAAGAGTGCGAGGAAAAGAAGAAAGAGTGCAAGAACTGGCACAAAATTCACACAGAAAGAGAGCGAGGGGAGAGAGAGAGGGAGAGAGGCACAGCTGGTGCCTCAAGAAGTTGGAGCCAGGTCAGCAACCATTCGGAGAACTGGCCGCAGGTAAGTCAAAGGGGCGCTGGGCCTATCACCTCCTTGTTGACTGCTCTGTGCTGCAGCCACCATTAAGTAGACCTCAGGAGGGCTGAGGAGCACAGGGAGTGGTGGGAGAGTCTGAGAAGGAGTGTGACAGCAGTAATGGATTGAGGTGTGAAGGAGCTAGTAAGAAGCTCAGAGTCGGGAAAGGGGACACAGAGAGGGTGGGACAGGGGAGCAGAGAAGATGGAGCAATGACAAAAATCAGAAAAGGAGTGCCACAAATGGCACAAAGGGGCAAGAAGAGAGAGCAAAAGGATGCAGAAAAGTCACAGAAAGAGTGAGAAAAGAGTGAGACATAAGGCACAAACAGCAAGTAAAAAGACACAAAAAGTTGCAGGAAGAGTAACAGAAAAGGCTTCAAGAGTAAAAGAGAAGGCACAAACAGCAACTAGAAAGACACACAATTCATAGTAAGAGTGAGAGGAAAGGCAGAAAGAGTGCAAGAAGTGGAATAAAAGTCAGAGATAGCGAGAAAACAAAGTGAGAGAGAGAGTGAGAGGGAAACAGAGAGATGTGAGGCGGGTGCTTTGAGGCACTAGAGCCTGATCCGCAAGGACCTTGACCAGTTGGAGGACTGGTCACTGGTAAGTCTGGGCTTCTACTGAATTGAACACTTTGACCGTGCCAAGAAACACTGCCACCACTCTCGATCAAGCTGATGCGGCACAGTGAACAGGGTTCCCAAGTTGTCTGCTGTCGAGCATCCCGGTATAAAGCCGGACTGGTCCAGTAGAACCAGTCCAGGCATCAGTGGCAACAGGTGAGCCGCAAGAAGTTTGGCAGTATCTTGTTACCTAAATTTCTAAGTGAAAGCGGTTTGTATGATCCGCACTCATGTGCAGGCTTCCCTTGTTTCAGCAGTGTTCTCACGATTGCCTCCCATACCGTTGGGGGCAGCTCTCCTGTTAGCACGGCCTCTCCATACATTTCTACCAAGTGTGGAGCAAGCATATCTGCGTACTTCTAATAAAACTCACTTGTCAGACCATTGTTGCCAGGTGCCTTACCTGCTTTCAAATCTGTGTTCGCTTTTTTAATGTCTTCCTTAATAAGGAGGGAACACAGTATCTCCCTCTCAGCTATCTCCATCTACGCTAGTGTCACAGCATCTAGATACAGGCTCATGTTCTGTGTCTGCACACTGCATTAGTAGCTATATAATGTAGTATACTAGTTGGCAAATGCTGGCAGGATATCAGTCATGCGATGAGCTGTGTGCCCCTCTTCTGTGTCAGTGGTAACAATGTGGTTGTTCCCCCACTTCAGCTTTAAATGGCCAGCTAACGTGCTCCTAGGGCAATATCCCTCTCCATATAGTCTAGGCATTGCATATTTACCTAGGTAAAGAATTTCCCTCTCTACCTCTTTCTTATGCTCCACAAGAGTGAGTTATGTGCTTGTAATGAGGGGACTAGGTCTATAGTTTGCGTCTGTTCTAGGCACCCGAATTCGTGCTCCAGGGTGTTCAATCTACTCCTAATGGTTTGAGAATGCCATGTCCCCTTGGCAAAGCACACCCTCTGATGACCGCTTTGAATTCCTCCCAGAGGTCCCCCTTACTGAGTCTTAATTTAGCTGCAAGTATTCAGCCATGCATTGTCTGATTTCCTCTCTGAAGATGCTATCCAGAAGCGTGGACGACTGGAATTTCCAGCTCGTAGTCACGTGTGGGTAATCAGGTAAGCATAGTGTAAACACTACTGGGGAGTGGTCCGAGTAAGTGAGTGAAAGGTGTTCTATCTGCTCCTTACATCCCACCACGTCTCGGGAACCCGCCCAATAGTCCAGCCTGGACAATGTCATGTGTACAGCTGAGTGGAAAGTGTATAATTGTTTGTCATGATGTATAGCTCTCCAGTCATCTAGAGGGTTGTGTTGTTCTATACTGTCTAATGTACTTTCCAGTGTGACATTATAGTCTCCACCCCATATATATAGAACCAGGCAGCTCGCCTGCTTGGGGCGGATGTGCGATGTTTGTAGTTGTGGGTCTCAGTAGCCTACTATGGAAAACAGTTTATTCCACATCACTTAGGTTCTGTTTAGATGCACTCTCCTCATTTCTGTGGATCCTGGAGTGCCGTTTGATGTATTTGTTCAGGACCAACGCAGCTGCCTGGTGATCTGTAAAGAAATGACCTTTGTCATCAAGGGTGAGGTGAAGTCTGACCAGGTACAGCATGGCATATCCAATGTCCATGTCTCTCAATCTTTTTTTGATTGGTACAAATTTCCGGTGAGCCTCCTGCATGCTCTGTGTGAAGTCATAACATAACATGTATTTGTAAGGCGCACGTATCACCCAAGAGTATCAAGGTGCTGAATTGCAGGTGTTTATTGTACCCAACTCAATGGTACTCATTTTATCGACCTCAGAAGGATGAAAGGCTGAGTGGACCTGCTACGATTTTAACCTGTGACCATGAGATTTAACATAGGCCCCTACAGTGAACGCATTAGTCCACGAAGCCACCAGACCAGGTAGAACCAGGGTAGAACGCTATGTAAGATCCCTTGTATCCTATATCCTACATCCTTTTGCTCTCTTACTATGGCTAGGATAGCATCACAGTCTCAATAGTTTAGTAGGTTGGCCAGGATGGGTCACGGCGGGGCACCCAGCATGGGCTGGGGGCCCAGCATGTGTTGCACCCTCTCCATCACAAACATCGAGTACAGCTGAGTTGCTTCAAAGAGTTCTGTGATCAATTGCTCCACATATGCTTCTATTTTACCTATTGCTTTGGATTCTGGCACCCTGATGATGCGTATATTACTGCTGTAGGATCTGGCTTCGAGATCCTCATCCTTCTTCACCACCTGAAGTTCCACCAGCATGTCCTTATGCATTTTATTCATGCCTATCAAGGCATTATCTTCATCAGAGATCCAGCTGTTCCTCCATATCTAAGCGCTGCTCATGTGTCGCTACCTTCTCCCACATGGTGTTCAGTTCCAGGGTCAGCGTTTCAATCTAGCTATCTATTTTGGCCAATTTGTTATACATAATCTCCAGGAGAGTCTTCACCCCATCTTCTACCTCCTCAGAGCCTCTGCTCCAGATGGGCCATGTTGATCCACCTCAACGTCCGCGTTCATGGCGCAATACCTTTTTTTGCGCTCAAATCCTATCTTGCCCTGACGGTCGTCTCCTTTCCCCATTGCGGCGTTTGTGTTATGTCACAGAGCTGGCACCAATCTGGGTAACAAGTGGCCTGCGGTCACCAAGGTGCTCTTCTCGTTCCAGCAGGCACCATTTTCATAGCCGCTGCAATGTAGAGTGTAGGCTGCAACCATAGTCTGCATGGGTGCTTCAGCAGGCCTGTGGGCTCTTTTACTCCCCGGTGAGTCTTCTCTATGCTTAATGTGCTCCACAGTATATGGAATTAGTCTTACTCACATGGGTGACCAGGACAAACACTATCATGGCGGTCATCCAAGGCAGCTTGCGCCTCTCTGAAATTCGAGGTCAGCAGTTGTGGGGGGCCCGTCAGGCACCGGGCCGGGCGCCGTCGCATCTCATGGTACCTAGCATCTCTGCTGGCGAAGGACACAGTCCCAACATCACACAGGGCCATGCGTTGCAGCCATACCTCACGCAGGTTGGCCAGTGCTACCACGTTCTCCGACAGGGCGCAGGTCACACACACAGACGTACTTCCTCCGGGGCTTCAGGGACTGCCCTCTCGCACCGCTGCTGCTCTGTGTACCCCACTGCCTGTAAGGTGCTATCCACGCCAGCCCTTTGATTATCACCTGTTGGGGCCGGGGGGATAGGCACAGATAAAGGAAGATTACTCGATCGGCCGCCAGAGCTCTAACAGAGCGCGGTCATTTTGTCGGGCATCCAGGCCACACCCCATGGTTCACTGTTCAACAGTAGTATAGTTCAGTTTGACACAGAATCCTAAATGACACTAAAGGTCTCTCACATATTAACATTTCTTTGCAAAAACCCACAGAGTTGGGTGATGTAAACATAAACATCTTTTAGTACCTATGTGCCCATATGGACAGAATAGTTCCATTATGCACTCACTCTCAAGTCTGGAGTGACTACCTTGATGTGATGCCATACTTCACCATACACCAGTAAGATCTCTTCAACACTGTGACAGGGTAGAGTCACTAGAAGTGCAACATTTTTGAATGGCATTAGAGACTAGTCGTGTCAGCACACTAAACATACTGTTCCTTGCTTATGGGCATGGCAGGGTCGGACTGGCCTATAGGGCCATCTGGTCAGACAGGTGAGTGTGCGGCACATTTTTTTTGTTGCTGTTTATGGCCTTGTATTATGGTCTCATGAGCTGGTTTTAACTCTTCATTTCCCTGATATTAAAATAAACGTTCCCTGCAGCAAGCTCAAATCCATGCAGTCTTCCATACCTTACAGTGTGGGCCTAATTCACAAAGGTAAACGTACACTTTTGTGTAAGTTTATGATTGTTTGCAATTCACAAAGGTATTTTACTAGTAGTTAACTAGGACTGTCCTACATTTTTATGTGCGGAGACTCCGCAGTCGTAAACATACTATTGGAAATGGCACTTTCTGGTTGGCTGAGGCGATGCCCTAGCCGGGCACAACCTACCACTCCCATCAGGGGTGGGTGATTACACACTGTATAAACTGCGCTCATCTTTGAATAGCTTGGCACTGAGCAGTCAAACTTATCACAGAGGCAATGTGTAAAGCATTAGCACAACACTCACGATAAATACACTCACAAAAGAGACTTCACATGTGATGCATGTAAATAGTGTTTGTATTCAACACACAGACAATAATCAAAAAACTTGAACATCATGTATTTCAGGGCATAAATCACATTTGGAAATATTACTAGCAGTACTAGGCCCAACCGTGTTGAAATGTTATCAATAATATGCCTGATTGGAACAGATCCTATTCTAACCCCATAGCACCTAAATGCGGTGAGACACGATGTTAACCCCAGGCCCAACGTAGCAATTCTTATAATTCAATACCACACAGTTATAGGGTGCACCCCGGGTCACAACGATATCCAAAATTTGTACCTACTAGGAATTATAATACTTTTTAGCAGCACAGTGGGCCGAGGCCACTCGGGTAAACCAATGTCAAACGAAATGTTCTTCTGGCAAGAAATATACGTGTAAGGCAACACTGCTGGCCAGTGTCATTACTCACAGGAGGTCTGCAGACTGTCACTCCTACACACACACACTCACTCAACACTGATACATGGTGCAACAGGTGTCAGGCAGGTCTGTACAGAACACACTCGCATACATACACACACAGCACAGCACGTAGTGCGGTGCAACTGATACCCGGCAGATCAATTGATAGCACACTGCAGACCCCTTGGCCCATGTTTCTCTCCCTCCTCCAACTCACCCAACTATCCTACCCCCACAGATTGGAGATAACCTGTCCTCCCTCCCACCCCGAATACTAGGCAACACACTGTCAAAGTTACACTTAGTCAGGGTCCCAGGGAATCAGGTGGGGGTATGTAGCAGGACTAGTTAGGAGGCATTTGTCAAATGGAGGTTTGGCCACCACTTGGGTAGTTCACCCACAGAATGCGGAGCACAAAGCAGGCTGAGGGCAACAGTTGGTCTCTCACAAGGGTTCCACATTGGCCTTCCGGCACCAGCCCAGTTCTGTGAAGCACAGGGGGGCCACATTGTTCTGCATTCTGTTCATCAATTGTTATTTTTGCATTTGTCACCCCGAGTGGGACGGGTATGCCCAGACGTGGGTCCCGTGCTCTCCATGCCACTGGAGTCAAGCTATCCTGGCTGATGAGGGCTGAAAGCCCGAAACCGGTCCTAGGATGCTTGTTTCCAGTTCAGGGAGGACCTGGCCTGGCAGTTCGGGCTGGACTGTTCCCATTGGGCGCAGGGTCAAGACTGATTTGCATATGACTCGGTCCAAACTGGAATGGCATGGTGAGCAAAAAAGACGATGGATTTAGGCCCAGATCGTTGTACTGGGGTGAATGTATGACATTGTTCTGCATTCTGTCCATCAATTGTTGTTTTTGCATATGTCACCTCGAGTGGGACGGGTATGCCCAGACGTGAGTCCCGTGCTCTCCATCCCACTGGAGTCAAGCTATCCTGGCTGATGAGGGCTGAAAGAACGAAACTGGTCCTAGGATGCTTGTTTCCAGTCCAGGGAGGACCTGGCCTGGCAGTTCGGGCTGGACTGTTCCCATTGGGCGCAGGGTCAAGACTGATTTGCATATGGCTGGGTCCAAACTGGAATGGCACGGTGAGCAAAAAAATTATGGATTTAGGCCCAGATCTTTGTACTGGGGTGAATGTATGACAGTGTTCTGCATTCTGTCCATCAATTGTTGTTTTTACATTTGTCACCCCGAGTAGGACAGGTATGCCCAGACGTGGGTCCCGTACTCTCCATGCCACTGGAGTCAAGCTATCCTGGCTGATGAGGGCTGAAAGCCCGAAACCGGTCCTAGGATGCTTGTTTCCAGTCCAGGGGGGACCTGGCCGGGCAGTTCGGGCTGGACTGTTCCCATTGGGCACAGGGTCAAGACTGATTTGCATATGGCTGGGTCCAAACTGGAATGGCATGGTGAGCAAAAAAACAATGGATTTAGGCCCAGATCTTTGTACTGGGGTGAATGTATGACATTGTTCTGCAATCTGTCCATTAATTGTTGTTTTTGCATTTGTCACCCCGAGTGGGTCGGGTATGCCCAGACGTGGGTCCTGTGCTCTCCATGCCACTGGAGTCAAGCTATCCTGGCTGATGAGGGCTGAAACCCCGAAACCGGTCCTAGGATGCTTGTTTCCAGTTCAGGGAGGACCTGGCCTGGCAGTTCGGGCTGGACTGTTCCCATTGGGCACAGGGTCAAGACTGATTTGCATATGGCTGGGTCCAAACTGGAATGGCATGGTGAGCAAAAAAACGATGGATTTAGGCCCAGATCTTTGTACTGTGGTGAATGTATGACATTGTTCTGCATTCTGTCCATCAATTGTTGTTTTTGCACTTTCTAGAAGTGGCATAAGTGGCTAGTTATGACAAAACCACCTTTAGCACTGGAGAGGGTTTGTCATTGCAAATCCATTGATAGAAAACATTATGAGGCTGCTCCACTGCAATCTACCTTTGCAGCCTGAAGTAATTTCAACCATTTCCCCATGTTAGAAGAACAATCCTTATAAGTAGTGAAAACATACTTGGGTATTCCTCACTACCGGGGGAGGGAACACATATGCGTACCTGCCTGGCCTTTCACCTGCCACTCTCTTCACCCCTTAAGAAGTACCCTCATGGGTGCTCTAGTGGTAGTGAAAGGTCCTCTTAGGATTGCTAATGATTGCGAAAATCCAGCCTGAGTAGAAGCGCAATTGTGCACAAACAGACCTGTAATGACAGGCTGGACACATGTTTAGAAACACCATTGGTGCAAGTGCACAGACTGGCCTGCAATGGCAGGCTGGACACATGTTCAAGAAAATCATTGATGCAAGCGTGCACACCGGTCTACAATGGCAGACTGGTGATTTGTTTCACACACATCAGATCAGCTCCACTTCGTAACATGGATAGGAAGGGTACGCGCATCTTCACACTGCATTTACAGTCGGAAAGTGCTTCAGGCCCTAAGGCCACAACAAGAGAATCATCAAAACCTGGGAGATGTTCCATGGGGAGAGTCGACCCCCTAGGTAGGGAAAACCCACCTGGGGTTCTTTCCTACCCAGGCAGCGAACACTCAGGTGTACCTACCGGGCCACTCACCTACCCCGAGCTTCTGCCCTCGAGACTTGCACTAGGGCTGCTCTGGTGGTAGTGAAAGGCCCCATCAGGGTTGGCTAATGAGTGAGAAAGGCCAACCTGAGCATGATACATGTTTGACAGGCTGTTCCGGTGAGTGGCACAATCAGTGCTTTGCCACACTATTAGCCTGTGCAGTACCCACAGTGGGTATGAGGTGTACATTTTTACAGGGCACTCACAGGTACGGCACCTAATCTGTGCTCTTGATTTCTGAAATCAGGTCTTTAACTGGACTCCACACCCCATAAACTTGTTTGCAATATCTCCGCCACACTAAAATATTTCTGTGAAGTGCACAGCTGCCTCTCACAGACAGGGCATCTCCATGTGATATACCTAAAATGCCAAAAAAATATTTATCTTGGTGTGAAAAGGACCAGATTTCCAAAGAATGTGCTGTCACCTACTCTTCTAGCGCCTCTGGCATACTCCTGAATTCAGGAGTAAGCCAGAAGTACTACAATGGTAAGTCAGACCTGCTCAGAGAAGAATGGGCCCTAAGGATTTTGATAACATTAAGGTTCTATGATGCTCATCATTCTGAGGATTTTCTTAGTTACCATTCATGTTGCAGACTTTTTAGCTCTTATGTTGATTGCCATTATTTTGTGCAGCAATGGCATGTGGCCCTTTTTGTGCTGCATAATCTAAAGATTTGAATTGTGCTCTCACCAGACATACTGATCCTTTCTGCAGTACACACAGAGCCCCAGTCCAAGAAGATGTCTTAAGTGGACTAGAGTAGAGGCAAGCAAATGTTACTTTATAGATGCGGATTGCTTGGCCAAAGGGTAGTCTGAATAACATAAACATGGTTCACCGTGTGGTAGAAGCACCCTTGCATGATGCTGCTGTTTGTGTTTTTAATCAGTGCATGGCAACAGCAGGCATGGAAATTAAACCACTCTCGGATATAGCAAGACAAATGAGTGCCCTGGCCTGTTGACCTCCTTTCCACCTCCAGCTGAGTAAAATGGCGGCCTCATCAAGTGTGGCATGCTGTTTTACCATCAGCCCCTGGGAGACTGCATCAGAGAGAGGCTTTGCCAGCAATTAATCACTTTAAGTGAACCTTGCACAATAGTGAAAAGGATGCAAGACGAGGTATGACAACACTGGATAACAGGCAATGCCAAACTGAGAGAACCTTCATTATCCTGGATAATGGAGAGATTTCATAGTACAGTAATGTCCTTATGACTGTTTCGTCATCATTGCCAACATTTGAAGGATTTTCAGCAGGGCATTGTGGAGGACAAAGGGGACCTATCATAAACTCCCATTGAAAATCAGTGGAGGGGATAAATTATTCCGGAGGATTGCATAGGAAATGGTAATTTGCTGGCCACTTCAGAGGGCCCTCCCCAAGAAGGAAGGGCTGGAGACTGCTCCCCTGCGTGGCGGCTCCTTTTGATGCCGGGGGCGTCATGGCAATGGCGAATAAACGCAGCATTGTTTGTCGGTGGTCTGTTGAGTATGTGAAGACGTTTAGAGTAGAAAATATACTTCTGATCATTAGAACTGTAACAAAGCAGGCATTATGCATGTTTATCTAATAACTATGTGATATGTGGGAGTGGTGTTTATAGATGCACCAACGATGAGCGCAGGTCGTATTCTTGCACCATTTTCTTGCATATTTATTTGTGGGATTTTGTACACCATGCATCAGACCTTAACAGATATCAGGGCACTTTACATAGGAGGATGCTTGTGGTACAACGCTTGCGAAAGAGAGAGCCACCCAGCATTAGTTAGAAATAAAGGGGCGTATTTACAAGCAGTACTGTCACACACATATGCAACAGTGGTTTGTTTGTAAAACAATAAGGGCAAGGGCCCGCGTCAGAAGGATATGGCAGCATGCACCTTCCATAGCCCCCGCCAGTGCTGCCAATGACAGTACCAGCACAACGACTAACCACTGCACTCCTACAAGTGACAATCCATACTATTCAAGGGACCCAAAGCTATAGGAATGGCTTGGGTGGCATGTATTAGTGAATTTTAATGTATATTAAATGAATAAACTGCTGTTGTAGTGCTCATACCCAAATTTGGCAGACAGCACCGCCATGTGGGAGACTGTTACAAGCGCCGGTGCTGAGCACCGGAAACCACCGGCTCAAATTAAGCACTGATTATGCAAGCGATATGGTCTGACTTGGACCACGTTTGTGGCGGGGTCTGGAGAACTGATTACCCTACTGTTCATGTCATTGGTGCATTCATTCTCTATTTATGCAATACACAATGTTTTAAGTACCTGTAATGATGTGCATGTTTACATATATTATTATGTCTATGTTTACTATGTCTCATCAATCAATCAATCAATCAGGGTTTTTAGAGCACACTACTCACCCATGAGGGTCTTAAGGCCCTGGGGGTGGGGGTGGGGGTGGGTGTGGGCAGCTCCGGTGGGGTCATTCGAAGAGCCAGGTCTTGAGGTCCTTCCTGAATTGGTGCAGTGTCAGATTCCGTCGGAGGTGAAGGGGGAGTTCACTCCAAGTCTTGGCTGCGAGGTAGGAGAAGGATCATCCACCTGCTCTGGTCTTGTAAAAACGTGGGACGGTGGTTAGGGAGAGGTTGGCGGAGCATAGATATCTCATGGGGGCGTGGAAGGAGACTCGGTCGTTGAGGTGTTGGGGTCCGGTGTTGTGGAGTGCCTTGTAGGCGTGAGTGAGCAGCTTGAAATGCACTAGTGCTGTGGCCACCTAGGGCCCTATTACACATAGGGCACACTTTCCCTGTTTTCGTCACAGAGCCTCTTAAAACAGGTGTGCCAGGCACAAACAGGGAAAGTGCCCCCTATTATGGTGAATGCGCTGCCCTTAGGGAAGCCACAAACTCATGCTGCCCTGGGGACAGCGAATTCAAATGAAATACGGAGTGGCTGCTTCTAAGCCACACTGTTTCACAAGGCATGCGGCAACCTGCCTGCACTTTCAAGAGGGGAGAGAGGTCCTCCTGCAGGTGGGTGCAGTGAGTGATTGCAGCTACCTGCAAGGGGATGGCTGAGGGGTTCATGGGACACCAGTACTCCCCTCCAGAGGATTGCCTTTAGGAGGTGCACTGAAAGTGAACCACCTTTTTATGGTGCACTTTCATTGCGCCTCTTAAAGGCATGTCTGCCTTAGTGCCCCTGTCCATAATACGGTGCGGACACAGAGGCACAGTGATTTCCTCCTGTGCATGGGACCACACCACCATGCAAATGAGGGAACGCCCTCTATTGATAGCACTGTCGCTACATGTGCACCAGCACTACCTGTATTACAGAAGGGGCCGAACAAGGGTCTGCATCCCTTCTAAAATACCAAAGTGCCCTAGAGGTGAACAAAGCGGGCACACAAGCCCATTGTGCACCCTCCGTAATATGGCCCCTAGACGTTCCAGGGTAGTTGGCTGGTTGTCTTGGGCAGGCGTGCCCATGTTTTGTTTTATTTACCATAAACCTTTGGGCCTGATCTACCCAAACCCTTCTATGAGTAGGTGGGCCTTACATTTGTGGTGCTCCTGGCTTACTCCTGGAATTCCTGATGATGAAGCCTGATGTACGACAGGAGTCAGTCATAGCAGACCCTTTGTGATTTAGGCCCTCTACGTGTGCACAGTATCCTGTGGTGAAAGGCTCACCATCACATTGCTACATGTGATAGGTCAGCCTCTGCTGGGACTTAACTGCCCACATGCGTGTATGACTCATGAAAAAGGTGACTGGCATCCCTCTCATGTTCGTTACTTCGCGGAGGGATGGTTCTCTCGCTGGGTTCGCTGGGTGTTCAAGGTGGGGAGTGGTTGGCTGTTGCATTTGAAGGCGTTTATGCAGCCTGTACAATCTTTCCTGGGAGCACCGCGTGATGGCATTGAAACTCGGCCGTGCCCTGTCCGCTTTCCATGGTTTCTTTGGCAGTTTATGATGAAACTAACGAGTTTGTTGACTTTGAATGTCTACGGTGTGAATAGTTATGCAAACAACAGAAATATTCTTAATTATCTGGAGAGGCCTGCGCTCTTTAGGAGAAATGCTGCAGAAAACTCACTTTGCAGGGAAGGGTCATTGCACGTGTGTGCAGTGAGGCATGGATGTCACTACTGTGTGCAGGCGTGAATGCATCTCTTCCCACACTCTGCAGCACGTCATACTTCAGCGCAGTGATGTACATGGCACCATGTCTGCAGCATGTCTCTGAACCGCATGCACCTGACCGCAAACCTCCCATATGGGACATACTGCATCCGAAGTCCTTCCAACCTCGCACTCAAGCACATCAAAGAGATTCATGGCCTTGTCAGTGGTCTCAACTACGAGGCGCTATGTGATTTTTAAAACAGATTTTATTGAAGTTTTCAACAACACAGGGGTAGGTCGCAACATAATGTGCATCATATCCGTGCTCGTGAAATCACACTGCAAGTTTGGAAAAGAATACAAATAAAGCACTTTCATAAATTAACTGCAAGAGTCTGTCAGCCCCTCCCCCCGACAGGCGTCCTCCCCACTTGGCTTGAGGCGCTATATGAATGATGCAATAGAATACATTTATTGTCCATTGTATTCGTCTAATGTTGGAATACTGGTTCATAACTCATTGGGATTTCTATACTCATAACATACTAATCTCATACAGTTGATTGTCTTCTCATTAAACCACTGGCCACATTCTGGCCAAGCCATCTCATCATTCAATGTCATTCAGTCTCATCCGCACAGATGCGCATTTCGAGTATTGTACAACACCAGGAAGTAAAGCCTGGAAGCAGGATTAACCTTACTACCTGCCCTAACCCCTAGAGTTGAATTAATAATCGTGTTAGTACATATACCCCACATTTGCGTGAAAATGAAAGTAGCTTTACATTTCTTCCAGCGATAATTTTCACCAGCAGAGCTCTGAGCATATTTTACTTTGCAGTTAAGGCAGCTCTTTTACCTTTTGAAAAAATAGCTCATTCTTTTTTTTAATTTACAACAAGATTGGTGTATGAGCGGCATAGACTGAAAACGGAGTTATGCTACTTTTATCCTTTCTGTTAAATAGTTCTATTACTTCCTGAAACAATTTTCAGAGCTCCTTTACATTTCATTTTATCTCACAATTCTACTTGATGCTGTTGGGGGCTACTTGTTTGTAACTTGTTTCAATCACCCCCTTCCTCTTCCACATTCTTCTCTGTCTTCAATCCCACCCACACCAGTCACTGACCCATGGCGGGTGTTCATGCATTTGTTTTCCTCTCCATTGACTCCAATCTAAGAGGAACTGGGCTGGAGTATTTGAATGTCCCCCTTACCGTTCTTCTACATGCATAATTAACTTTAGAACTAATGTTGATGCTAATATTGGGAAGCCTCAGCCTCGTGGATGGTAATATTGGGAACTGTTTAAACCCCTATATAACTCACTGGAATTTGGCACCTGATGTTTCGAAAACCAATCCCTGAGTCTCACTCAATAATGTTTTTGGAGCTTGGAGGTTTGACAATCAGAATCATTACCTCTTGTCAGTCATGACTGAGCATAAGTACAGAGAGCCCAGAGTAGGATGGCCAGGCAGGCTCAATAGCGTTGATGGTACAAATTGGTCTAGATCTGAGCTAAAAACACTTCTCTGTTGTTAGATATCCGATGCAGTGCCTTCAACATGCATAATTGCTTTTATGTAACATAAAATGTGCATTTGTAAAGCGCACTTTCACCCAGAAGGGTATCTTGGCGCTGAATAACAGACGTTTATTGTTACCCAGCTCATTTTATTGACCTCAGAAGGATGAAAGGCTGAGCGTATCCTCCGGGGTTTGAAGCTGTGACCATGAGGTTGAACACAGGCCCCTACTGTGAACGTATTAGTCCACTGAGCCACCAGACTAGGCATACAATGCAGGAGAGTCGATTCTGCCATGCTCCCACCAAAAGGATGAACTTTAATCCATGTAGTCCCTTTCTTCTGCAAATCTTATTAAGATAACATTCTGGAAGTGCAGCCCTTGTTGTCCTGTTTCCTGGTCCCTACAGATCACTGATGCACACATGCTTGCTCCTCTGTAGACACTCTGAGCTGGCGTTCCTTTTATGCCATCTTGCTTCTGCAGTATTTCCTTTTCCCAGTCCTTATGCAGTCTTTACTCTTTCCTGTGGGCGCCATGATTCCCATTACCAGGCAGATTGCTCACACCTGGCTCCCTCTTTTAAACTTGACCTTCTTGCTAACCGAGTGCTCAACGCTCTCGTAACCATCTTCCTTGTGAGAAGTCCTGGTCTCAGTTGCTGCTGGTTTAATAATAATTTAAAAAAACCTTATTCTTTAATCCCGTGTACTTTGAAGATTTCTGGTTCCTTATTTTAAAGTCACTTTTTGCTGCAATATCTGTCTGTCCATGAATCCTATTATTTTGCTATACCTCCTGCTTGTAGCGCCTTAGATGCTTCTGGTGCTGAGCCCTACTCTGGGGCTACAGTGCCCCTTCAATTTCTGAGCCCTGTTTTGTGCTAAAGCTACATTTGTTGATTCATGTTCATTCTTGATGTCTGTAGATATTCCTAGTTTATAAAAGTTTACTCCTGGGACATTTTAATGGCTCTAGTGTACTCCTGGGCCATTTTAATGGATCTAGTTTACTCCTGGGCCTTTTCACTGGATCTAGTTTACTCCTGGGACATTTTAATGGCTCTGGTTTACTCCTGGGCCATTTTAATGGATCTAGTTTACTCCTGGGCCTTTTCACTGGATCTAGTTTACTCCTGGGCCATTTTAATGGCTCTAGTTTACTCCTGGGCCATTTTAATGGATCTAGTTTACTCCTGGGCCATTTTAATGGGTCTAGTTTACTCCTGGGCCTTTTCACTGGATCTAGTTTACTCCTGGGACATTTTAATGGCTCTAGTGTACTCCTGGGCCATTTTAATGGATCTAGTTTACTCCTGGGCCTTTTCACTGGATCTAGTTTACTCCTGGGACATTTTAATGGCTCCAGTGTACTCCTGGGCCATTTTAATGGATCTAGTTTATTCCTGGGCCTTTTTACTGGGTCTAGTTTACTCTTGGGCCATTTTTATAGTTTAGTTTAAGAGATTTTATTTGCAAGAAATAAGCACAGCAGAATACAGACCAAGATAAAATCATACATGTAATTGACTGAGTAGGAGAAAAGTGCAAGGGAAAGGGAAGGGTAGGGAGGAGAGAAAAGAGACAATCATCAAATAATAACAAGCCTCCTAATCACATTGCAATGAAATAACGTCAAATTGAAGAATAAGAAAATATACACAATATAAACAATAATTAATATATGCATAAATCATATATGATATAAAATACATTCATGGAGGTTTGGGAACTTCCTCAATTCAGGGATTATGAGAGAAGGTGTTCATGGCAGAGGAATCCAGAAAGGAAGTTATATGTTGCCAAAGGGTATCACGTTTAATTGCAAGGGAATTGGGAGAGAGATATGCCCTATCTAACCTATGATTGTAACAAACCGCGTACCACCAGGCACAATAAGAAATATTAGCTGAATTTTTCCATTCCCTTGTAATCTGTTGAAAGGCAACGGCCAAAAGAATCAATCAATCAATCAATCACATAATTTGTAGAGCGCACTACATACCCGGTAGGGTTTCAAGGTGCTGGGTGGGGGGAGGGGGGGGAGGTGCTGTTACTGGTCGAAGAGCCAGGTCTTGAGTTGTCTCCTGAAAGTCAGCAGGTCTTCGGTTTGTCGCAGGTCGAGGGGGAGGGTGTTCCAGGTCTTGGCGGCGCGATGGGAGAAGGACCTGCCTCCGGAAGTGGTTCTCCGGATGCGTGGGACCGTGGCCAGGGCGTGGTCAGCGGAGTGGAGATTCCTGTTGGGTACGTAGAAGGAGAGTCAACTGTTGAGATAGGCTGGGCCGGTTTTGTGGAGTGCCTTGTGTGCGTGAATCAGGAGCTTGAAGGAGATTCTTTTATCGACGGGGAGCCAGAGCAGGTTCCTCAATTGGGGAGTGATGTGGTCATGGCGCGGGATGTCGAGGATCAGGCGTGCGGAGGCATTCTGGATTCTCTGTAGTCTGCTGATGAGCTTGGACGGGGCTCCAGCGTAGAGGGCGTTTCCGTATTCGAAACTGCTGCTGACTAGGGCCTGGGTGACTGTTTTCCTCTTGTTGGTCAGAATCCATCTGTAGATCTTGCGGAGCATGCTGAGGGTGTTGAAACAGGTGGAGGAGACTGCGTTGACTTGTTTGGTCATGGAGAGTTTCAGTCGAGGATGACTCCCAGGTTGCGTGCGTGGTCGGTGGGGGCCGGGGGGACCCCAGTGAAGTGGGCCACCAAGAGTCGTCCCATGCGGAGGGGTTGGATCTGAGGATGAGGATTTCCGTCTTGTCTGTGTTCAGTTTGAGGCGGCTGTCCTCCATCCAGTCGGTGACAGCCTTCATTCCCTGGTGGAGGTTGGATTTGGCGGTGAGGGGGTCCTTTGTGAGGGAGAGGATCAGCTGAGTGTCGCCGGCGTAGGAGATTATGTTGAGGTCGTGGTGTCGGGCGATGCGTGCTATTGGTGCCATGTAGACGTTGAACAGTGTCGGGCTGAGGGAGGATCCTTGAGGGTCGCCACAGATGATCTTGGAGGCCTCGGATCAGAACGGGGGGAGGCAGACTCTCTGTGTTCTGCCGGAGAGGAAGAAGGTGGTCCAGTCCAGGGCCTTGTTACGGATCCCTGCGTCGTGGAGGCGCGTGCGTAGTGTGAGGTGGCAGACGGTGTCGAAAGCGGCGGAGAGGTCCAGGAGGATGAGGGCCACCGTCTCGCCATTGTCCAGCAGTATCCTGATGTCGTCTGTGGCGGCGATGAGGGCGGTCTCGGTGCTGTGGTTGCTGCGGAATCCTGATTGGGACAGGTCTAGGATGTTGTCGTCTTCGAGGTGCTGGGTGAGCTGGGTGTTTACTATATTCTCGATGACCTTAGCTGGGAACGGAAGCAAGGAGATGGGCCTGAAGTTCTTGAGGTCGCTCGGGTCCGCCTTGGGTTTCTTCAGTAGGGCGTTGATCTTTGCATGCTTCCAGATCTCAGGGAAGGTGGCGGTCTCGAAGGACAGATTGATAATTTTGTGCAGGTGGGGAGCGGTGTACATTCGCTGGCTTTGTTGAAGATGTGGTGCAGGAGAGGGTCGGATGGGGATCCGGAGTGGATTGTTCCCATGGTGTTCATTGTGTCCTCGATGTTCACGTTGGCCCAGGTTGTCAGGGTGTCGTGGGCGGTGGGGTGCGGTGGGTTCGGTGCGGTGTGGTCGGCAGGGGTCGTAAAGGGTCTGAAGCTATCATGGATGTCGGTGATTTTCCGGTGAAAGAAGGTGGCGAGGGAGGCGCACAGGGCTTGCGATGGTGGGATGTCATTGGCGTTGGAGCTGGGGTTGGAGAGTTCCTTCACGATGGTGAAGAGCTCTTTGCTGTTATGTGCGTTGTTGTCAAGGCGGTCTGTGAAGGAGGTTTTTTTGGCGGTCCTGATGAGGTGGTGGTGGTTGCGGATGGCATCTTTGTGGGCAGTGCGGCTGTCTGGCGTCTTGTCATTGTGCCATATGTTTTCCAGTTTCCGGCAGGTGCGTTTGGAGTTGAGGAGTTCCGGGGTGAACTAGCTGACTCTTCTGCTGGTGTCTGTGTTGGTGGGGTTTTTCAGTGGAGCGACGGTGTTGGCGCAGTCGTTCATCCAGCGTTCGAGGCCGAGTGCCCCTTCATCCGGGTTGGTTGGGGTCGTCGGGGGGTTGAGTGCAAGGTTTGTTTGTAGTTGTTCTTCGGTGATTTTGCCCCAGTGGCGGCGGGGGTCTGTAGGGTGCGGTGGTGTGTGGGCGGTTTTCGGAAGGAGAAGTGGATGCAATGGTGGTCTGTCCAGGTGAGTTCGGAGGCATGGCTGAAGGTGACATGGGGGCTTGAGGAGAAGATGACATCTAGCGTGTGGCCCGCGTTGTGGGTCGGCGTCGTGACGAGCTGTTTCAGTCCGAGGTTGGCGAGGTTGTCGATCAGGGTAGAGGAGTTGCTGTCATTGTTGTTCTCCAGGTGAAAGTTCAGGTCTCCGAGGAGGATGTAATCGGTGGAGGTCAGCGCGTGTGTGCTGATGAGGTCGGCGATGGAGTCGCAGAATTGAGGCCGGGGTCCTGAAGGTCTGTACACGAGGGTGCCTCTTAGGGTGGTCTTTGGGTTCATGTGGATCTGGATGTGCATGTGTTCGGCGGTGCTGAGGGTGTCGTTGGTGTTTGTTGAGATATTGATGGTGTTTTTGTGGACGATGGCGATTCCTCCTCCGGCCCTGTAGGTGCTGTCTCTGCGGGTGATCTTGTACCCATCTGGGATGGCTATGGCGATGTCTGGCGGGGAGGCTTCGTTCATCCAGGTCTCGGTCAGGAAGGCGACGTCCGGTGATGTGGTGTCGAGTAGGTCCCAGAGTTCGACGGCGTGTTTGTGTGCGGAGCGAGTGTTGATCAGGATGCATCTAAGCTGGTTGGCTTCCGTTGTGGTGGGTGTCTTGGCGCTTTCGTGGCAGGAGAAGCTGCAGTTCCAGCAGGTGAAGGGGCCGTGGGTGCGCCTTGGGGCGGCCTTGCAGCAGGTGTGGGTTCTTCCTGGGTTGAGCGCGATGAGGGTCTTGGCTTCGTAGCGGAGGTGGTCGTCCTGGCAGGTGCGGGGGCCAGGGGTTCTGGCGCAGGGCGCGGTCAAGGCGCGGACGGGTGCAGACAGGCTTGCCTTAGGCGTGGCCGCGCATTGGCTGCCATATATGGGGAGGTGGGGAGGGAGGAGCAGCTGGGAGGCGGGAGGCAAGGGACGGGTGTGGCAAATGGGCGCGGAGGGAGCGGGCCGCAGGGGAGGCAGCGGCGAGGACGGAGAACGGGAGACCGGTGCGGGGCACAGAGGAGCGAAAGGTGTACAAAATGCAAAGGGGCACAGAGCAAGCAGCGATCAGAATACAGAATACAAAATACAAGGGGTACAAAGCAGAGCGGTGAGCGGGGGCAGGGGGCACAGAGCAAAGCGGCGATCAGAATACAAAATACAAAATACAAGGGGCACAAAGCAGAGTGGTGAGCGGGGGCAGGGGCACAGAGCAAAGCGGCGATCAGAATACAAAATACAGGGGGCACAAAGCACAGCGGCGAGCGGGGGCAGGGGGCACAGACAGATGCAGGAACAAAGCAACAGGCAGCAGAAGGAAACAGTGAAAAACGAACCTAAAGGCCACCACTGGCCACCAGGGATGAGGCGCAGGTGGAAGCCTGCGGGTGGAGGAGGGCCTCGAATTCACCGGCAGCAGCGAACAGCGACAGTGGGGGTGCAGGCGGAGCTGCAGCGGGGGGGAGCGAGCTACCAGGAGGTCAAGGGTCGCTCTCCTCACCGCGCAGCGGCCGCCATATATGGGGAGGGAGGAGCAGCTGGGAGGCGGGAGGCGAGGGACGGGTGTGGCGAATGGGCGTGGAGGGGGCGGGGCCGCAGGGGAGGCAGCGGCAGGGACGGAGAACGAGAGACCGGCGCGGGTCACAGAGGAGCGAAAGGTGTACAAAATGCAAAGGGGCACAGAGCAAGCGGCGATCAGAATACAGAATACAAAATACAAGGGGCACAAAGTAGAGCGGTGAGCGGGGGCAGGGGGCACAGAGAAAAGCGGCGATCAGAATACAAAATACAGGAGGCACAAAGCAGAGCGGCGAGCGGGGGCAGGGGGAACAGAGCAAAGCGGCGATCAGAATACAAAATACAAAATACAAGGGGTACAAAGCAGAGCGGTGAGCGGGGGCAGGGGGCACAGAGCAAAGTGGCGATCAGAATACAAAATACAGGGGGCACAAAGCAGAGCGGTGAGCGGGGTCAGGGGGCACAGACAGATGCAGGAACAAAGCAACAGGCAGCAAAAGGAAACAGTGAAAAACGAACCTAAGGAGGTCTATTATGGAGATATCGGGTAACTGGGGATTCCAATCATCAGCAATACTACCTAAGAAAATGTAAGGGGGAACTTGTGTTTGGAAGAGAACATTTATTTGTCGCCAAACCTGGGACCAAAAAGTAAAAACATGTTGACAATCAAATAACATGTGTCGTAAATCAGCATGGTTTGAGGAACAAGACCAACAAAAAGTAGGAAGGGAGAGGTTTATCTTGTGTAATGAAACAGGGATAAAAAGAAGTTTATTATATACATAAAATAGTGTTTGAGTGGTGTTAGCTGCTCTGGAAGATCTTCGTATTTTTAACCAAATCTTGTTCCACATGGGAATAGAGATAGTAGATTGGAGATCTGCTTCCCAGAGTAATTCCACCCCCGTTTTCTCTCTGGTAACTGGTTGAGGAAGGAAGTGCTTATACAGTTGTGAAGCAGAGGGGGAAGACTCCAGAAGAGTAGGTAAAGCAGAAGGGGTAGTGGAAAATACCTGGGAAGTCAGAAGAGAAGTGTATGTGTCGTGAATCGTTGTGATTAAGGAATTACATTTGGCTTCCCAGGAAGAGGGTAATGAAAATGTAGTTTGCGCAGTGGCAGACCTTATCTTGAAAGAGTTAAGAAACCCAATCAAGACCTTTTGCATGCCAGTTCTTCCAAAAAAGAGTTTTGTTGTGAATGCGAATATTATGATTGTACCAAATGGAGTAATGAAAGAATTGGTCACTGGGGGATTTATGAGAAATGAAAATAGGTTGAAAATGTTTAGAGATGTTATTGAAACTAGGGAGAGACAAGGATAAGGGTCGACTTGTGAAGGATATAAATTCTCTGAGTGAAAACGGATGTAAAAAGGATTTTTCAATGGAGACTCATAATGTTAGAGTTGAAAGATCACCTTCCTGCAAAAGAAGAGCAGATTGTTTGAGAAGAAATGCGGTATGATAAGAATGAAAGTCCGGAAAATTAACACCTCCCATAAATTTGGATCTTTTAAGTTTCTGAAGAGACATACGTGTTTTTTTTATTGTTCCATAAAAATTTTGATTAAATGGAATAAATTAATTTATATTAAAAAAGGGGAATATTTATAGGGAGATTAGAGATATAAAAAATAATTACTGGGACCAACATCATTTTTATTACATCCAAACGCCCCACCAGGACAAAAACAAGGGATTCCATCTGGAAGTGAGGTTTTTCAAGGTTAAAAGTAATTCTTTAAAATTCAAGGATACTGTTTCATTAATAGTAGGCATGAACCATAAGCCAAGGTACTTGATCTTGTCCGGTTTCCAACAGAAATTCGAGTCAATAAAGTCCGTAAGAAAACACAATTTATTTAAAGCAAGAATTTCACATTTGTCCTCCGATAGGAAAGCAGGAAGAGAAACCTGAGGATGAGAAAGAAAATGCAAAATATCGTCGGCGTAAAAAGAAAGTTTGAGATGTTTAGTACCATATTGAAAACCAGAAATTAGAGAATTAGTACGAATTTTTATCAGAAAAGGTTCAAGGGCAAGAATAAAAAGAAGAGGAGAGAGAGGGCAACCTTGTCGGACACCTCGATATAAGGAAAAGGAAGGAGAAAGAAGACCATTAATTAAAATAGATGACGTGGGGGCCGAATATAAAAGACAGACATAATTAATGAAAGTTTTGCCAAAACCAAACCATGAAAGAATGGAGAAAATAAAGGGCCAACTCATACGATTGAATGCTTTTTCGGCATCTAGGGCGCGAGTCCTGTGAAGAAAACGTGGTGCGCATTTCAAAGAAGAAAAGGAGTCAGAGGACTGCTCACCGGTTAACAAGGATCACTCCATCAGGAACCGGCAAGGTTCACGGAGAGGAGGATATGCAGCTGACCTCCAAATATGTGGTTAGAAGGGACGGAGGTCGAAAATCCTCCCGAGCTGCTCCGGAGCGTCAGCGGAGAGGGGCCATTTACTCCTGGCGCCAAGCCACGCCCCCACTCTTGGGCCATTTAAATGGGTCTAGTTTACTCCTGGGCCTTTTTACTGGGTCTAGTTTACTCTTGGGCCATTTTAAAGGGTCTAGTTTATTTCTGGGCGTTTTTACTGGGGCTAGTTTACTCCTGGGCCTTTTTACTGGGTCTAGTTTACTCCTGGGCCATTTTACTGGGGTCTAGTTTCCTCTTGGGCCATTTTACGGGGTCTAGTTTACACCTGGGCCATTTTACTGAGTCTAGTTTACTCCTGGGGCATTTTGTATGCAGAGTTCTTGTCATGTATCCTAGACTTCTTTGTTGTCTTTGCCTACTTCAATCCCTCTTCTTATTTTATTTATTTATTTATTTCATGTTTGCTATACATATTGCGTTTCCCAGAGAACGGGAAGATCCACAACAACAGGTAAGGACGACTGAGTGGATAACAGAGAACAAACAAGAGTATAGCATTCTCATTGGGGAAGTGTCCCTTCTGGTAACGTGGGAGCGGGACCTCTTAAGATGCTGTAAAAAAACAGTTCCATGTCTTATTGTGATGCATGTTTATTTACGAATAAACCATTTTCTAGGGAGCTTACACATTGTCATTAATTGTAGTTAGTCTACCATTATATTGTCCTGTACGTATCTATTGTTTATGCAATTCCCCTTTTCATTGGTTCTTGTACTGTCTGTCTGTCTAGTTCCACCTTCAGGGGCATAATCCATTTCCTGAATGCCTTCACTTACTCTTCACGTCCCATCTAATCTAGTTCTTGTCCAGCTATCATTTGGATTCATTTTTATACTCCTATACCCAGTACATAAGATGTGTTAGTTTAAATGTGTACATAGGCATAGCAACAGATGACAAAATGTATAATTGAATTAGCATTTTCCTAAGAAGCACACCGAATTCTGAAAAACTGGATAGTTTTAATTTTTATATGCACTGAAATAGCTAAGTCAATGACTGTTAAACCCCCACCTGTAGGGCAGAGGTTCTTAGAACTATAGCTCTCCGCACTACCCTTAAATGAGAACCCGTCCCATGTGAAAACACAGCTGTTCTAGCCACGGACAAAAAGAAGGCGGTGCTTAATAAGTGAATTCATCAGCAGATTCTAAGAAGGAAACCCAATATCTATGTGGTTTCTTTGGGCTGCGAGCATTAGACTGCACGAGGGGCCTGTATGATGGTACTGAGAGGATACTTTTAATCTGAATCCTCAAAAGCACAGGGGTTGAAGGACAGCACAGGTGTTGAAGGGTAGCACAGGTCGCGCGCTAGGCTGAGCTGCTTCAGACTCAGTGGTGTAAGTCGTAACCTTACCTATGACACTCTGTGCAGTGAATAAGTGGGCACAAAGATCACTTGAACCTGGCAAGTGTCATAACCCCTAATATTCCTCATCCTAAAAGAGTTCTTAGTCCTTTCCTCACAATATTGCATTGCAACCCACAATTTGTAGGATGCATGGGCCCTCACCCAGCACCACAATCCTGTCACACTGTGGTATCGTGGCACTGTGCCAACCCTAGCAACAGCTGCAGGGGGTCTGCTACATTGTTCCTGGTTTCCCAGTGTTTCCTTACCACATATGTAGTCTTTGTGGAGATGCATATATTGTGAGACTACCACGAGTTCTCATGGGAAGTGTAGTCATCTGGGTCGTGGCTTTGCCATAGAAACTATGTCCATAACCCTCTGAACTCTGGAAGTCTCTCCTAGGTCCTGCCAGCTACCCTTGTAGGCCTCCAAATTCCATGTGTTCTTAGACCGGATCTCTGCTGCTCGTGGTCAGGCCAGACCTCTTTGGAAACTTTAAAAAAAGATGAAAACATCAGAATATGGTAGTGACTCTCAGACTATGAGCCTAACAGACAACATAGGCTCTTGACTTTTGCAGTAGAGAACATCAATTTTGTTGATAGCTTCCCCATGAAGACCATAAGCTCTTTCACTGTTATTTTTGTGAAAATCTCTGTGATTGAGACCATAGACTTAAAACAATGTATGCATGTAAACATTAGGGCATTAGAGATGGACCTTGTGAAGAGGCCTGTTAAAACAGTTAATAGTGCTGAATGAAGCATAGCAGCATGAGGAGTCCCGCATATTAACTCACATAGACGGTATGGCTCATTGGGTGTGCGCAGTATTACATGCACTCTGCAACTTATATCTTAAATTCCTCCTATTGTATTGAAATCCACTAGAGTGGCTCTGAAAAACCGATAACTATTCACTAGGTGCAATGCACACATAGTCCAGATGACATAGGCAGCTACTTGTTGGAGTCATCCCTTTGTTCTTTCCCCAACTACATTCCACTCATCCTACTAACAATCTGGCCATGACTGGCTGGAGCTCAGCAGAGTTGATGGGGGTCCACATGGTTTCCGAAAAACAGCACCCGCGGTTAGTATGAACTTAGTATTGACAAAGAACACCTTTAACACCATAGAGTGATGCAACTTATAGGGTGTTATGAATGGTACTGGTCTTAATGCATTTCAGCCCCATCGATACTGCGCTATTCTGAAGTTATAGGTTCCTGATGCTCATCAATGAAGTTTCCGTCTACCAAATGCTTCGAACAGTTGCTTGATCTATGGATTTTTTGTAAGATTGAGTCTGATACCTTTTCACTTCTGGCAGACCGTAGTCTTTGAATTCTGATACTGGTAGGTATTAACACTTAAACACTCTACAACATGCTGGTCAGGGTCTGGTTTGTTACCCAGTTTGACCTGGTAGTCATCTATAGTTTGACTGTTTGTACAGCACATATCGCACTTAACCAGGCCACTTGTAATGAGGGCCATAGTTGAACTGCGATCTAAACAACCAGAGTTCTTCTCAATTCACCCCAACCTTAAAAAAAGAGGGGCAGATTTACAAGGAACTGACGCA
The DNA here is from genome assembly GCF_964204655.1 of Triturus cristatus. Lineage (NCBI taxonomy): Eukaryota > Metazoa > Chordata > Amphibia > Caudata > Salamandridae > Triturus > Triturus cristatus. The sequence goes on from NC_140581.1 coordinate 273,048,927, forward strand.
TCTGCATAGATACGTCAGTTTCCTTGCGCCAGTGCCAAATTTACTTGCACCACCATGGATGCGTTGTATTTACATTTCCATGGTGCAAGGATTAACAGATGCATCAGAAATACTGACACATCTGTTGGCACAAAAGTGACGCATTGCTGGAGTTGCTCATGAAAGTGATGCACCTCCGGCAAGGCGCCACAACAGATAGGTGAGTTCCATACAAAAAGCCATGCGTCATTCCTCACGACTGGTCTGAGCAGGCGTAAGGATTTTGACGCAGTGAAGGCGTAGAGTGACGCAGTGAAAAGTCAATTTCACTGCGTCAGTTCTACATGGCTTTTTGCGTGGGAACACCCACCCTGCATACATTATACCTGGCGCAGGTAAAATGTCATGCAGGGCTTTACAACGTGACGCATCTCCCTAGATGCATCACGTTGTAAATTGGCCGCATTGTTTGCGCCGCCGTTGCGTCAAAAAAAGTACAGCAATGGCAAAGCAAGGGGCTTGTAAATCTGCCCTAGACAATCTTACTTAAGATATTCCACTTTTTTGTGTTGTCAGTACACCACTCTGTTATCACACAACTAGGTGTTGATGTGCTCCTTTACGGGGCCTGATCCTGCACTCTCAAGAAACTCTCATGAGTTTTAGCATCAAGTAGCACTTCTCAGCACCTTCAAGGGCTTAGATTGTACGCCATGTTCTGCTAATCAGGTGATCTCTGTTATTGCTGTGGCATGTCCACACTTCCTAACATTTGGTGCATGTGCAACACCATGGAAACACAATTCGCTGCTAACTGTTAGAAGGCGAAAGATAACTCCAACTTCTGCAGGGCGACTATTCTTAATTTCACCAAAGTACTGGCTGATGTCCTGTAAGCATTCATAGATAAAGGTATTTCCTTTTATTGCCACATCTTCTCTCATGGGTCAGCTGTGAGTTTCTGTATCACATGTTAAACCCTTCATGGGATTGTATCCGCTCATGGGGTAGCAATGATTGCTGTTATAATAATAGAAGCAGTTGTTGATCTCAGAAGGTGTGGGTTGATCATCAATGTCAACACACCAGTCGAGGTAATAAGGCCTCCATCTTACACAAATCGCACCATAAAGCGGCTGAAACTGGACCCTCAAACAGTAAGACTCATACGTATCCTATTACATTGGTCAGGATATGTTTTTGAGACCCATGACATGCACAGGAAAGAATTGAAGTATGTTGGTCAGATGCCTCGTCTACGCTTTCATGGTGGCATCAGTCCTTGTTATTGAGGCTATCTCTTACACATTGTCTCTAACTAGGGTTCAGCCTTGTGTTGAAATGCCCTTTACATGGGGTGGAAACACACTGCAGCATAGCAGCTCTAGCACTCCCAAGTGCATTGTTGTTAGTGCCGTCAGTGATGGTCTTCACAAGTAAAACTTGTTTGACACCAGTGTTAGTGCAGGCAGTGCTGGACATCTCTGAGCATGTGTTACTTTGTAGTTGACATTCATCAGCAGACCTTTAAAATGTGCCTGTTGTGTAGTTGAATGAATGAATATAGGCCTTATAAAGCACGAACTTAGCCCAGGGGCATCAAGACGCTGCGGATAGAGATTATGATCAGGGGTGTCCATAGATAAAGGGCTTACAGATTCGTATTGGTAAAAAGCCAGGTCTTCAAGGCCTTACGAAATGAGAAATGTTTTTCCAGAATCGAAATTGAAAGAGGAAGGGAGTTCCACAAGTTGGCCGCAGCCCGCGAAAAGGACGTACCTCCCTATCTAGATTTCCTGAATCTAGGCACCGTCACCAAATTCTTGCTGGAGGATCTTAACTGCTTACCAGGGACATAGCTTCAAAACTGTTTTTTAATGCCTTCTGATCCCATATTGTAAAAGGCCTTGTGCACCAAACACAGGGCTTTAAACACAATTCTCCGACCCAAAGGAAGCCAATGAAGGCTCCTAATGGTTGCCGCAACAGAGTGGAATTTAGGAAGGCCCATCACCAGCCTTGCAGCAGCATTCTGCACAAGTTGGAGTCGGTGTAGGAGACCCTTATTTATCTCTACATAAAAGGCATTGCAATAATCCAATCTGGACAACACAAGGGCCACCACTGCCTGTTTCCACGTGGAGTGGGAGAAAAATTGACATATCTTTCTGAGGGTTCTTATCATTCCGAAGCAGGTGGTTCTATTTATTTGGGGGCCCAAGGAGAAGGAGGTATTAACTATGATGCCTAGATTTTTGGCTCTGAGGCCAGGGCGAGGGCAGGATCCAAGCGTATCTGGCCACCAGGCCCTGGACCAAATCTCCTGATTGTCTCCGAAAATTAAAATCTCAAATTATACCCATTGAGTCTTAGATAGTTCTCTACCATCCATGCAGCTACCGCCTGCATGCAGCTTTTAAAACTTGCTGCTGATGCTTCAACACTCTCAGTGATGGTAATCATGATTTGAGTGTCATCAGCATAGGATAACACTTCTAGGCCAAAAGATCTTACAACCCCAGCAAGCGGTGCTACATAAAGGTTAAAAAGGGTAGGACTCAATGAGGATCCCTGGGGAACTCCGCAGAACAGCTGTTTAGGAGCAGAAAGGAATTGACCCATCTTAACTCTTTGACCCCTTTCCATAAGGAAAGATGCAAGCAAATTAAGGGCAAAGCCCTCAATCCCTATTTCCCGGAGCCTCCCAGCCAATCTAAGGGGAGAGATGGTATCAAAGGCTGCTGTTAGGTCCAGCACGATCAGTAAGGTGGTGTGGCCTGCGTCGACCTGTTGTCGAATGTTGTTAAAAACAACGGTTAACGCCGTCTCAGTACTGTGCTCACTTCTGAACCCATGTTGCGAGCCATAGAGCAACTAATGATCCTCCAAATAGGTACTAGGATGGAGGTTCAGGTGTTTCGCCAAGATTTTAGCTGGGACAGGCAACAGGGAAATAGGTACATAGTTCTTTAATTCCGTCGGATCCAGAGAGAGCTTCTTTAAGAGAGGTTTAACCACGGCCGTTTTCCAGGCGGTGGGATACTGGCCAGAAGTAATAACGGCATTAAGAACTGCGGTCAAAGGAAGCACAATAGCCTCTATTCCTAGTTTCAGGATCTTCAGGGGACAGGGCTCCATAGGGGAGCCAGAACTAATTCCCCTTAACATCCGCTCCGTCTCCTCTTGAAGTATAGGGGGAAAGGCGCTCAAGCAGCAATCCTTTGGAGGAGCTGTCAGAGAATTCGAAGGACGATCGGCCTTTGGCCCTCCGACATTGGATATCTCCAGGGAGGAATATATGTCCTTGATTTTGTTATTAAAAAAGCATGCCATTTTATCACATAGCTCCTGGGAGACCTCAGTGTAGGCAGAGGCCGAAGGGGGCTAGGAGGAAGTTAATCACAGTGAAGAGTTCCCTCGGGGATTTGATGGATTCCGTCATCTTAGAATAATAGATAACCTTTTCCTCATTAATAGCTAGCCTATATTCCTTCAATCTGAGTTTATACAGGTCCCTTTCGGCTGAGATAAGCTCACGGTGCCATATTCTTTCCTGCTGTCTGCGTACCTGCCTAAGTTTCCCCAACCTTTCGGTGAACCACGGCGCCAAAGGGCGTTTTCTGGCCACATAATGCTCCTTAAGAGGGGCAAGAGAGTCCAGAGCAGTCAAGAGCCAGTTGGAAAAATCATCATATATTGAGTTAACATCCAGGTGGATGAGAGCCTCCTGGAGCAAAACTGTGTCCACTCTTTGTTTCATACCAGCTTTCAAACTCAACCCCCTCATCCTTGATAAATGACTCTACACTGTAGGTGGTCACAAGGGAAAAGGCTCTTCATGCTCTGATTCTCTGACCAGTGGAAAAAGTGGGGTAAGTAACTCATAGGTCTTTCACACTCCTTGCATTATCCAGTTCATTCAACCTCACTGGCAGAAAATGTGGAGAATCAGTGAAGCACATTTACAGATTGGTAAGATGGCAGTATTACCCTCCGTTCACTGTCACATGCTATGAAGGTGTGCCCCTGGAGAGATTTAACAAAGCCTTTGAAGTAATGTAGGAACTGGTTTGGGGATCATGTGTCAAGTACGTGCTACTGGGCACCAATTATCTCTGATGTCTTGTGACCTCGCCTTCTAATGGACCAAAACGCAAGCACGAGGTGCACCCTCTTAGCACAATCCTCATGGTAGTAAAGCAGAGCGATCCAAGGCTTATGCAGAGAGGTAGTGAGGTGGCAAAGACCCAAGGCTCGGCACAACACCAATAGTACACAATAAGTCAATGACCAACCATTGCTTTATCTTTACAAAGAGACAATACTATATTGTTGGGAAAATGAAATATTGCACATCTAATAACCACATAATGGTATCTACACAAAGTTCTTTGGGGCCAATGAGAGTCTTTAGCTGTTAATCGTGGTTATTTCCCACATGAACATTGGCATTCCCTATCTCTGGTGAACAGGTTCCCCCACATCACTGCACTGCAGAGACAACACAGTTGTGGGGGGTGCACTGCAGAGACAACACACTTGTGGGGGTTGCAGTTTGGTCATTGCCGGTCTCTTGCCATGAGGCATCTCCACTCAGGGGCACAAACCCCAAGGTAAGTCTTGCCAGGAGATTCAACTAGCAGCACGCCACTGTTAGTGAGCTGTTAATGCTGTGCAGTTGATCCTGCACAGCTCTTTCTCAGGCAGATGGGCTGTGGGTTGCTTTTCTGGGCAGCTCCTCACTAGAGGGATTATTGCTGACCTCTTTTCTCCTCAATTATGTTTTCTTCCTTCAAGTCTCCTCCAAAGCACTTCTAACAGTTGTTTGACTATCAAGTCTGTTTCTGATCTGAGAAGTAGCCTAGCTGTCAAAGCTTCTAGCACTGCAACACAGAAATCTTCTACAATCCACTGGTGTCAGTACCAAATCCCAGGAACACTAATATAAGGATGCCATCCCATATTTATACTCAGTCAGTAATCTTAAAGTGAGTCACAGAACCTTTCTGTCAGAACCCCTTTCAGAGGGCCTCACGGCAAGCAGAAGTTATTATGCTCAACCTTGAGTCTTAAGGCCTTTTACTCCTGATGTCCTGGGGCCTGGCTTACTATGGGCTCTGAGTAACTGGGGCAAGTACTACATCTTCATCGCTTGACTTTCAGTGGTAGAGCAGGTTGAGCAGTCCAAGGCTTCCCTGGGGGAGGTAGGTGCAAGGCTTACATAGGCACAAGCTCAAAATACTCTCAGCAACCTCGATAAATGAATGTTCAGCTAAATATTTGCTTTCATGAAAAAAGGTAGCAATCATATATGAAAATAAAAAGTGAAATGTGGAACACAGCAAATCGTATTCACAATCTTTGTAAGACCAACACTCTAGTGTTGGCCAGGCAAGAGCCTGAGTCCCACTCCCGGGGTTAATAGCAGTGGCTATTTCCAATTCACAGGATGCAACATTCAGGCTAGGCTCCATCCCGCTAGTAACTATAAGTCACAGAAGTTCCACAATGGCTTTCAAAGTCAAAATATTGAAACACTATATTTCCCCTTACTGGGAACCAAGTACCTCACTGTAGCACTTGAATCTCATGGTAGTGAAGCAGAGCAGTCCAAGGCCTGCTCAGGGGAAGTGGTGTGGGCTAGTACTCATCATTCACTAGCACGCAATAGTAGCACTCAATAAATGATTGTTCAGTCAGTGCTTTTTCTTTAGAAAAGGAAAATGACATGTATTGCACACACACTACTAAATACTATGCATTAATCTCCAAATATATACACTACGCAGATGTAAAATACCATAGGTGACACAGCATAATCACCTTTGACCACCTAAGGGGTCATCCAAACATCTAAGATACGTCTATTGGCTTGGTCAAAGGTTAAATAACAACAAACTACATGTTAAAAACACCATGATTTTGTGAGTAAATGCAATAATCCATAATAACTATGTATAATACACTCAGTATTAACCCTTTCACTGCTAGGCTTTTTTCCCACCCTGTGCTAAGCCTTTTTTGGTATATTTGGGGTAGTTCGCGATCAGGCCCCTGTAACTTTTTGTCCACATAATGTATCCATGCCAAATTTGCATCCTTTTCTTCCACATCATGGGGATTTTAAAGGTACCCAGGGTTTGTCGATTCCCCTCGAGAGAAAAATGGGGGAAAAGCGCTGCAGAAGTAAGCGTCTGTTTTTTTTCCCTGCAAATGGTATCAACAAAGGGTTGGTGGTACCGAAATCACCATCTTCCCAGCTTTCAGGAACAGGCAGACTTTTGTCAGAAAACCAAAGGTTTCTACACAGTTTTGCCGTTTTACTGAGACATAGCCTATTTTTGCTACTTTTTGTACTTTCAACCTCCTTCCAATTAGTGGTAGAAATGGGTTTAAAAGCAATAATGGATTCCAGAAAGATATATATTTCTACAAAGTAGACAGAATTCTGAATTCAGCAAGACATCATTTGTGTAGATCCTTCAAGGTTTCTTATAGAAACTAACAGTTGAAAGTAAGAAATATTGAAAATGTTTTGAAACAAACAGCTATTTCTGCCAACGTTTTCACCTTTAACTTCTTCTACATATTACAGATTTTTTAAAGCAATGTACTTTAACATCTGCTGGACCCTTCTGCTTGTGGGGATATATAGGACTTGTAGGTTCACCAAGAACCCGAGAAACCCAGAGCCAATAACTGAGCTGCGTCTTGCAATGGTTTTTCATTGTGTACCGGGTATAAAGTATTTAATTTGGTAAAATATATAGGGGTGCGAGGTGTTCTTAATGAATCCCGCGCGCTTAAAGGTCATTTGTGCTGGCAGAGTACGAGTTTTCACATCAGAGGTTCAGGCTGGAGAATATTTAAAAGGATTGGGTGAAGGTTAAAAAATATAGATATCAAATACGCTATTTTTCTCTTTTCACTTCTCTATGTGCTTAATAGGGGGCTGACCTTCTGTCACTCGGGTAGTGGCTGTCATCACATGGGTCTCGCGACCTATTTTGCCTGTAGTTGGGGGGGGGAGGGGGGGAGGGGGGGTGAGGCCCTTAGAGGGCGAGAGTTGGTTGGGTGGATTAGTTACGGGAGGAGATGGCAGTGTGTTTCTTTTGATAATTTAATCAAATCTGAATATATGCAAAGGTTTATAAAAAGGCTACTGGAATTTTTTTCTTCTGTATGGCTAGTTTAAGAATTGCATCAATAAATATATGTGGGCTGAATAATCCGTCTAAACGACGCCAGATTGGCAAAGACCTGCGTTTCTTGTGGGCAGATGTTCTCTGCCTACAGGAAACACATATTGAAGCTAGTCGGCACAAGTTTTTGGAGTTTGAGGGATTCCAATTTCTCTCTTGGACTAAATTTGAGGCTAAGACTAGGGGTGTTGCAATCTTAGCAAAACGAGGAAAAGCTAATGTTATGCGTTCTGCAGCTGATACCTTGGGTCGTTGGGTGATGGTTTATGGTGATTTTCAGGGTAAAAATCTTACACTCTGCTCTGTTTATGGCCCGATATTGGATGATCCCGAATTAGTTAAATGGCTTAGTTCTGAGTTGGTTGGGTGGCCTTCTCCGATCATTATATGTGGAGACCTGAACATAAATATAGAATGTGGAACATTAAATAATATAGAGAGTGTATATACTGGGAGGAAACCAAGTTTTACCAAGCTCTGCAGCATTTATTAGATCTACACAACTTAACTGATGTATGGGCGTTTTTTAATCCAGATGATCCTGGTTATACATATTTCTCTGCATATTTCTCTGCACCGCATAGAATCTGTTCTAGGCTCGATTACTTTTTTGCCTCACCTGTTTTGCTTCAAGGCTCTGGAACCACTAGATTTCCGCGAGTAATGTCGGATCATAATCCGCTGTTACTTGAAATAAATACGTCAGTGTGTATGAGTAGCCCCAGAAACTGGACATTTAATCGGGGTCTGCTCAAGAATACAGAATATGTTGATTGTATGTCTATATGGATTCCTCGATTTTTGGGAGAAAATATTGATAGTACTAGTATTCAGAACGTCTGGGATACGCTAAAGGCAGGGGTAAGGGGTGAGACAACCCGATTCGGCTGGGAATATCAAAGGAAGGAAAGGGACAAGCTGCAGCGGTTATATACAGAATTGGCAGAAACAGAACAGAATCTGGTGGTTCAGCTACGGCAGGGTGGGGATAGTGATTCTGCACAAACTCGGATCATTTTAGCAAAAGCAGCCATAACCGAACTCTCTCAGACTAAGGCAGCTGACAAATTTTTAATTTGGAAATCAAAAATGTTTGAAAACAGTGAACGAGCAGGGCATTTGTTAGCCGCAAGAATTAAAGAGAGGGTGACCGTTAACCGCATTAAGAATATCCAAGATCCTGATATCGGTCTGGTATCCGGGGAAGGGCCCATTGCGCTTGCCTTTCAGAAGTTTTATCAGCATCTGTACAGTGAAGACATCAGGGATAATGACATACTACAGGAGGAAATATATGAGTATTTGAGGGGGATAGGTGTGGATTCATTAACATCGGAAGATCGTGATCTACTAGATGCTGAGATCAGTTGGGATGAGGTTCAACAAGCTATAGATTCTATCCCGGGGGGCAAAGCTACGGGACCTGATAATTTACCAGGTGAATTCTACAAAATATTTCGGTTGCAACTCACCCCGGTTATGCTGGCATTATTCAGAACAGTGCAGAAGGGAGAAGTCTCCCCCGAATCATGGCAGAAGGCTCGGATTATTACTTTTTTAAAGAAAGATAAAAATCCAACAGATATGGGATCATATCGCCCAATCACGTTAATTAACAGTGACACTAAAATTTATGCCAAGGTTTTAGCAAGGAGATTTTCTGGGGTGATTAAGAGGTTGGTATCGGTGTACCAACATAGTTTTGTCCCAGGACGGGAAACCATTAATCATATTCGGCGCACAATTGCCTTGTTTGATTTTACTAGGGTCTCAGGGGACCCTATGGCCTTAATTCTGCTTGATGCGGAGAAGGCCTTTGATAGGGTCTCCTGGCCTTTTTTATGGGCGGTTTTGAGGCACTATGGGTTTGGAGAAGGATTCATTACAGCAATAAAGATCATGTATAGACGACCAACGGCGCAAATTTCAATTATGGGGATCCAGTCAGGAACTATTAATATCTCAAGAGGTACGTGACAGGGTTGTCCTTGTTCTCCCTTATTATTTGCCATTTATATAGACCCTTTAATTAAAAAAATTCTTTTGAACAATTTGATTAGCCCAGTGAGATCTAAGGGTGGTGAAACTAAAATATTAGGCTATGCAGATGACCTTGCCATTTTAACTGATTCTCCGGAACGTGCACTGTTAGAAGTACAAAACTTGACACTTCAATTCGGAAGACTGTCAGGTTATCATTTTTTTTTTTTTTTTTTTTATTTCTTTATTGAATAGAGATCACGGGTACAAACAAAGAAGAAAAAAAAAACATAACACACGATTCAATTTGTTATACAATGCAGGATCAATTCACAAAATTTAAATTGCTATAATATTCAGCAGATTTCAGGCTGTATAGCAGCCGGTATAGCTAATACAGAAGGAAAAAATATTCCATTATATCATTCAGTGCAAAAATAATAAATAAAAAAAAAGATAAGACCAGGTAATTAATAGGTACACCAAAGAGCTCAAGACCATCCTACTTATCCATATATGCACGGACAGCACCCCATATCATCTGCCCCAATGCCATTTTCCGCCTCCCCTTAACAATATATAGGTTATATTCCATATTATACGTGAACAAAAAACGAGTTCTCCACATCTCAAATGGGGGGGCATCAATTTGTAGCCAGACTGAGGCAGTACACATCCTAAGCACTGCGGCTGCCATAAATATCAAATACCTAACTTCCTTACTAGAGTCCGTGCGTGCCCCACCTGCATCTATACCCAATAGAATCTCACTAATTGACACTTGTATAGAAACACCAAGAATCTCAGATAAAAACCTATTTATATGTCCAAGCAATTCTGATAATTTAGCACAGGTGGCAAAGATATGTGCTACATCAGCGTGTAAAATGTTACATCTGAAACACTTTCCATCTGGATCTCCCCCCCACTTTGCAATTTTATCAGGCGTGCGATAAAGATAGAACATAGTCTTGTAATGTTGTGGCTTAAGATTGGCTGACATAAATAAACGGTTAGCCCATTCCATCGAGAGCTCCAACGGTATTTCAGAACATCCCAATCTTCCTTTCCATCTCGTTCGATGGGTTTCCAGATCGTTGGACATTGTCTCAAGAATTATATTGTACAATACTCCTATACGAGAGCCCTTTTTATTTGCCTCAATAAGAGGATTAGATTTATTCACAATATTTGTTTTAACAAAATACTCACACAGCTGAAGATACTTAAAAAAATGCGAAGTGGGTAACAGATATTGTTTCTTCAGTTGGGAGAAAGATTTTAACCCGTCTGGTGTATATAAATCTCCCACTGTTATTAAACCTCTTAAACGCCAATTGACTACTATGTAATCCCAGCATATATTGGGGTGCAATACCGGTGCAATTAAAGGAGTATAGGTAGACACATTTCGAATATTATATTGTTTCCTTATTACCTTCCAGACCTTATATGCAGCGGCTATCGCCTTAAATCTAGTACGCTTGTAATAGCTCCAATCTATGTCAATAAAGAGGCGGTTCCTGGCATCAGTCCCTAAAAGCAGAGAATATATAGAAGGTTGTAGTGCTGGCTCCACAGGTCCCTGACCAGTTAATAAAACATTCATACGCTGCAACATACATACATAATAGTACAAAAGGAAATCAGGGACTGCCCAACCACCCACTGCCCTAGGCAGCATCATATATTTCTTAGCCCGTCTTTCTTTCCCCTGAGACCAAATAAACCTCATACATATTGCTTGCAGCTGTGATATACGTGCACTAGTAATCTCTAATGGTAGGCATCTATAAAGATACAACACCTTAGGCAATACCATCATTTTCAAGACGTTGCGTCTGCCAACCAATGTCAAATGTAAACATTCTAACTGATCCAGCTGTTTACGAACCCCGTGCATCAGCTTCTGCCATTTAGCCTCTGCCGTAGTGGAGGCACCAGCACATATCTGTACTCCCAAATAAGTAACCTCATCTAAGACTCGTGGATCAACATAAGACTTGATATTCATACAAAGTATTTGAGTCTTAGCAGTGTTTAATTCATATCCCGATACCGCTCCGTATATCTTTGCAAGATTTTCAATTTCGGGCATAGCCATAGACGGTCTTGGTGAGAGCACTGCAACATCATCAGCGTACGCCAATACACGGTACTGCTGTGATTGTATCCTAACTGGAGGTACCCTGCTACTCATCTCAATCATTTTTAAAAAGGGATCTATATACAGAGCAAACAACAGTGGGGAGCATGGACATCCCTGCCTAGTCCCTCGTTGAATTAATACCACTGCGGATTGAAGTCCCATTACATTGATCCGTGCGCTAGGTTGTTGATAGAGCACCTGTACTGATTTAATAAAATTGGGCCCAAATCCCTGTAACTTCATCAAGTCCCATAAGAAGGCCCACGATACTTGATCGAAGGCCTTCTCTGCATCCAGTAATATAAGGCTCAGTGGATTCCCTAACACAGTTGCATGATCAATTAAAGTGATCACCCGGTTAACATGATCGGTTGTACCACGCTTTGGGATAAACCCATGTTGATAAATAGAGACCAGAGGGGTTATCACTTCTGAAAGTCTGGTAGCTAAAATCTTAGAGTATACTTTCCCGTCTGCGTTTAATAATGAAATAGGCCGATATGAGCCTGGTAAATCCGCCGGTTTTTCCTTTTTTCTAAACACTGCTATACTCGCTTCGCCCCATGTTATAGGATACTCCCCTTGCTGGGCCATTCGGAATGTAGCTAACATATCCCGTTTTAAAACTTGAAAAAAAGTCTTATATACTTCAAGCGGGAGCTTATCAGGGCCCACAGCCTTACCTACAGGCAGTGCTTTAATAGCCGCTTCTAATTCAAACATCTCTATAGGGGCCTCTAATATGTCTGCCAGTCCTTGATCCAGTTTTGGCCCGAGATATTGCCCAAAAAATGATAAAGCTCTATTGCAATCATATTCTTCTACTGCATATAAACGAGCATAGAAACTTCTAAAAACTTCTAAGATTCCACTCTCGGTTTCTTCATATTGCCCAGCCTCATTTTTCATACTTTTAATCCGTTGAGCGGTTTCCCTGTTCCTCATTCTCTGAGCAAGACACCTCCCACTAGCCTCCCCATATTCATACAGCACCTGTCTCTTAACCTCGAAAGTCTTTGCTGCTTCCTTACTGCAATGGTTATTAACCTTGGCCTTGGATCGCGTCACCGCGGCTGATGTATTATAGGTATCCCTGTTATAAGCAATGTCTTGAGTCAACAGCTCCTCAGCCTTACCTAAGTCCTGATAAAGCTCCTGCAACTTTTTTCGGATCTGTTTTTGAGCATACAATCCATAACTAAACACCTCCCCCCTAAAAGCTGCTTTAAACGTATCCCAGACTACCCCAACTCCTGCACTTCCCCTATTTAAATTAAAAAACTCACAAATCCACTTGCCCATATTTTCTTGAAATTTAACATCCAGCAGCAACTTGCGATCAAAAGAGAAATCACGGGGTTTGCAGGGTGGAAGTAAAGCCCGGATGGACAATACTACAGGCCCGTGATCAGACGCTGCTCGGGGATAAACCTGTATTTGTGCGTCATGAAGCAGTTTATGTGTAACTAAGAAGTAGTCAAGGCGGAATAATTTTTGGTGAGGGGCCGAGAAAAAAGTATAACCGGGCTCGGTCTTCCTGAGATGAGCCCAAGCATCGGTTAGTCCATGTACTTTCACCAATAAGCTTATTCCCCTATATACCTTTGGTTTCCTGCCTACATAACTATATTGATCACTACCTAATGTTCCAGGATGAAGATTAATATTCAAATTACCACAGAGAATTACAGGAGCGGGCCAGGTTGCCAATTCAACATTCAAATATTCCAGGACTGCTGCCTCATCAAAATTAGATCCATAAATGGAGCAGACAGTGCATTTAAAAGTTCCTACTCTACATTCCGTAATTGCCCACCTTCCAGCATTACCCTCTAAGACTCGTCCACCTTCAATTAGATTTCTCTTAGCTAATATAGCGACCCCACTCGTTGTAATGGACTGCTTAGTGGACACCAGCACACTATACCCTAGATCAGTTAAATACTTTCGTTTAGACCATGCAAGATGTGTCTCCTGCAATGCTATAATATCGCAATTAAGCCACTGCAATTCCCGAGCGACCCGCTGCCTTTTATTTAAAGCTTTCAAGCCTCTCACATTTAGAGTACCTATTCTTAGTTTTCTAGCTGCCATCTTCTCTAGCTCTAGCTCTAAAAAAAATAGAAACACTCTGCGCCCTGTCCTGCATTGTTTCCAAACAATCAACAAAAATTATACCCGTGATCCCTGTTTTCCCCTTTTCAACCATCCCACTCTGACCCACCCACTGGCCCCAAACCGAGGCCTCCCTCCCTTCCCCCCTCCCCCTCCCTACTTCAGTCACCCCTTGTGAGCATAAGGACATAGTCCTTGGTGATGCGAGTGTGCAAGATCCACCTCGACAGAGGAACCGCCAGGTTATTGCCCTCTTCTGACATATATCAATAGTCTGTTTTTACTTAAAGAACACATTACTAAGCATCTTGTCTGGCCGGTAATAAAAAGAAAAAAAAAACATCTCTTAGAACGACACTTTATCCCTCTATACCTTAAATACTATTAATTACATAGTCATCCTCCCTTTTTTTTTTCTTTTTTTTAAGCAGTATTGCTTTTTTGGTCAAACCAGTTTTCTACCTTGATAATAAAAAATAAGAAAAAAATAAAAAAAAATATCCAAAACAAAAAGTCAGAAAAGAAACAGACCATAGATGTTTAAACAACATTAAGAAGCCGTAGAAGCCGTAAAAGTCCTATTCATGCAAATTGATACTACAGCTCCTGCCTACTATATTTGATTCACCTCTAATAGATAGTACACCCTATACATCTCACAAATATTTTAACTAGCTAAATATTTGTTTTCCTTTTTTTTCCTTTTCTGCTTTCTTTCCCACCCTCCCTCACAACTTTCTTCTTCTCATTCCAAACAATTTAATTCCCACCTTGTTTTTTCCCTTTTCACCCTTTTTCACCTTCAGGGTGGACCTACTTTAGTGGCAATAGATTTCAAATATGCTTGCGCTTGAGATTCCGAGGTGAAGTATTTAGCCTGATTCTTATAAATCACCTTGAGTTTAGCAGGATTCAGGAGAAATACCTGCGCACCCTTAGCTTGAAATGGCTGAATTAATTGTCGGAATTGCCATCTTAAAGTCACAGTAGCTGAACAATAGTCCGGCCTAACAAAAAAGTCACATCCTGATCCCTTACGCCGCTTATCAGGGCGAGCCAAGTCGTATAGTGCTTCTCTCAGAACAAAGTTATTTACGCAAATTAGTATCGCTCGTGGAAAGACTTTCGAGCCTGTCGAGGGATTTAATTCCCCTCGTGTCTTGCGCAAAACAAATGGATATCTATGCGCCCTGGTAATCTCCTTCTCCCACTGCCATTCGGCTAACTCTGGGAAGGCTTCAGTGAAAGTCTCGATAATGAACTTTCGTGTATCTTTCCCTTCTTTCATCTCTGGAATTCCAAGGACGCGAAGGTTATTGCGCCGTGCGCGATTTTCCAGATCCGTCATCTTCCAGTCAATATCTTCTCGGGTGGCCTGCAAAGTCTCTATCGCAGTTTGTTGCTTAGTAAGTATGTCTTCGGTACTCGATATTCGTTCCTCTGTATCTGTCACCCGCTTGGTAAGTTCATTTACAGACTTAACCATCCGCCGCATAGTGTTCTGTAACTTCCGAACTGCACCCTGAGTACGACTACTTTCTGCCTTAGTCTCAGCCCGATGAGCCATAATACTCTTGTATATTAAGTCCAAAGTTACTCCTTTAGCGCCTTGCTCTAGATCCTGTAATGGGGGTTCTTCTCCCCCCGGTTCCCAATTAGGTTGTGTTAGAGGCGTCTTGTCCTGTTGTGCCCCTTCAATTTCGGGATTTCGCCGGACTGTGTCTTGTTGATCCCCTAGCCCCCTCATCTGTGTAGGTGAGTGTGTCATATCGCCGTCTTCCTCTATCAGATCTTCATCATCTGTAAGAGCCACCTCATCACCCCACTCAGCTGGAAAGCTGTTATCATCATCTTCTGACATCACCGATAAATCTGGCATAGAGTAAAATTTGCCATCAGAGAGTGCAGAATCGGTATCTCCCAGAACCCCTGTGGCAATGCATTGCTCATTTGAGCCACCTTCTCTTTCTCCTTTCCTGATGCTGCACCCAGAAGGGGCCGAGCCGTTAGAGGTTATCATTTGAATGAGGCAAAAACCCAAATTATTTGTAATGATAAGATTTTACTTTCCGATCCTAGGGTTATTGATAAAGCAAAATATTTAGGAATACTTATAAGTGCAAACTCCGAAGAAACTGTTGAGATTAATGTCAAGCCACTGTTATACAAAATTGAAAAAGATGCTCGGAGGATGAATAATCTTCAGTTAACTCTTATGGGGAGATGTAATGTTGTAAAAATGCTTTTTTTTACCAAAGATTTTATATCTCTTCAGAGCTATCCCTTTATTGTTTGATGTATTATGGTTTAAAAAAATAGAGCGCATAGTCTCATGGTTCATTTGGGCAGGGAAAAGACCTAGACGAGCCTTTAAATTTATGACACTTCCAAGGGAAAGGGGGGGCTGGTCTGTACCCAACTTTCAGATCTATTATTGGGCAATTACTTTGAGGCATATAGCGGAGTTGTTGGATTGTCAAGATTCTGATGACCCGGAAAAATCAATATATAGACTTGTCTATGGAGAAGAAGTATCTGGGGTTTTACTTAGACATATAGATTTTGCATATTTTAAACGTGTGAGGTTTAAGGGTCTCTTTGCTGCCTTTAAAATTTGGACCTTTACCCGGAAATTATTCAATATAGGAAGATTACATATATACACACCATTCAACAGAAATGCCCTTCTCCCTCAAATTTTTGCAGATGGGTATTCTAGAGAATGGAATGCCCGAGGAGCCATTAGGTTAGGGGACTTAGGGCCTCATGTACGTAGCCGAATACCGGTCGGTAACGGCCGATTTTCGGTAATTATACCGTTACCGACCGGTATTTAGGCTTGTGACATGTAGGGAGCTCATTTCTGTATTCGGTAATTTACCGAATCGGTAAAATTACCGAATCGGTAATTTTACCGATTCGGTAAATTCCGAATACAGAAATGAGATGTAGGGGGAGTGTGTGGGTGTTGTTTGGAGTCGGTATTTACCACCAACTAATAGTTGGTGGTAAATAATGAATGGATGTGTAAACGCATTTTATAGCGCTTAGAAGTGTGCAATGTGGCAGACATACATGCCCTTAGGGCATGTATGTGTGCCACATGTGCACACATGGCCGATTCAGGGGTGCAACAGGGTGTCAATGTGACACCCTGCCACCCTTGCATGTGCTCCCCCATTACCGAATCGGTATTTACCGATTCGGTAATGAGGCATACCTTCCCATCAATGGGAAGGTATGCCTCATTACCGAATCGGTAAATACCGATTCGGTAATTACCGAATTTTTCCGAATCGGTAATATTTACCGACTCATTACCTACATTGCATTTACCACTTCATAAATACCGAATCGGTATGATTCGGTATTTATGAAGTGGTAAATGCAAGCCCACGTACATGAGGCCCTAAGTCTCGGATAATGGGGTCAGGACCTTTGACTATTTAAAACAGAAATTTTATCTCAATAATCAACATTTCTTTAAGTTTTTACAGATTCGGGATTTTCTTTCTCGCAAAACTGTTAGCTGGAGTACAATACCTTTAGTTGAAGCTTTTAAAAGTGGGCATTCTACGATATCCTCAATTTACACATTGATAAATGAAAGAAGGAAAGATGATCTAGATAAACATTTTAATAGATGGCAAGTTGGATTAAATGCCAGGCAGGAAGTTTGTGAAGAGTCTTTACGGCTCAGTCACACTGCCACGCTATCCGCAAATCTCCAGGTTCAATGTTTTAAAACTTGGCACAATTTGCATATAACCCCAAAGCATATACAACAATGGGGGGGGAGTACAGGAGTTAACTGTCCCAGATGCGGGGAGATTGCGGTTGATATTATTCATATGTTTTCCTCTTGCCCTAATTTAATTCTTTTATTAGATAAAATCAAACAATGGTTAGAAATGTTGTTTATTCGCCCGCTTCAGCTCTCATCTTCAGCAGTTATATTGGGGGTAGTGGATGCCAATATGACACTCTCCGAACAAAAGTTATTTTTTATAGCCATGGCTACGCTGAGATTATGTATAGCTACTGTTTGGTTAGACCCTGCCCCCCCGACAGATCATGAGTGGTTAAGTAAATTTATTAATGTTGGGAAATGGGAGCTGTTGATCTTTAGAAAAAGAAGTCCCAGGGCTCGAAGAAATGGCGAATTAATATGGGCACCAGTAATTAATTGGCTGAACCGGATAAATTAGGGTTCTTGAATCAGCTAAAAATATTAATGTATATATACTGCATATATTGTGTTATTTTTTTTGTTTCTGTTCTTTTTTGTTGTTTTATTTTCTCTTTGGAAGATAATTGGTTTTTCTAATGGAGTTTTTTAAGTTTATCTCCTCTATGTAACTACCTTGGGGTCGCTGGGTGGGGCTCTTGGAGGGTGGGTTGGGAGGGGTTGATAATTGTTAAAACTGAGAGTCATGATACAGATTTATTCTGTGTTAGGTTGTTTTGTTTTGTTTTGTTCTGTTGTTGTATATATCTGTCTCTAATGTTATTTTTTGGATGATTTCTGTATCATGTTACTCTTAAATAATTTTTTTTTTAAAAAAATAGAGTAAAAAAATAGGTATTAAGGACACTTATGTATTTACAAAATGTGAACAAAATATAGAGTTTATAAGCAGAAGTTATGTGCACGTCTTCGAAATTGTGTGGACCCAAACTAGCATGTGAATCATAGGACATTTTTCAAAGTGACCTCTTTTTTACACATTGTTTTACATTTGGAAGGCAGAAATGCATAGAAACTCAATAGGTTCAATTCTGTGTTACCCTGAGTCTCCCGATAAAAATGGTACCTCACTTTTGTGATTAGGCCTACTGTCCATGACAGGAAATGGCCCAAAACGCAATGTGGACACACCACATTTTTACAATGAAAACAGACCCTTTTTTGCAAAGTGCCTAGGTGTGAATTTTGTACTCTAGCTCAGCCGGCACCTAGGGAAACCTAGCAAACCTTACATTTTTGAAAACTAGACACACACCCAGGGTAATCCAGGATGGGGTTAGTTGTGTGGCTCTCACTGGCTTCTGTCACCCATAATCCCTTGCAAACCGCATACTTTGTAAAAAAAACACATTTTACTCACATTTCTCACTTTTCGAATCTGCGTGGATCCACAAACTTCCACCCACCCCGCATTCCCCAAAGTCTCCCAATAAAAATGGTACCACATTTTTGAGGGTGGGCCAAGTGCCTGTGGCAGGGAAAGGCCCACAACTTATTGTGGAGACATCACAAAACGAACTGGTTTTGCAGGGGGGGCACCTGGGTTTTTGGCCTCGGGCTTGGCGGCCATATAGGGAAACCTACCAAACCCACACGTTTCTGAAAACTAGACACCCTGGGAAGTCCAGGGAGGTATGGGTTGAGTGGATCCCCCATTGTTTTCCTACCCAGAATCCCCTGCAAACCTCAAATTTAGCTGAAAAAATCAAATTTTTCTCAATTTTTTGTGTGGCCAAGGGTCCAAAACCCAGGTGATCCCCCCCTTTAAAACCAGGTCATTTTGTGATAGGTAATTTTGATGTCTCCACAATAATATTTGGGCCCTCGCCTGTTGCAGGCAGTTGGCCCACCCACACTAGTGAGGTACCATTTTTAACGGGAGACCTGGGGATACGCTGGGTGGTAGGAAATTTGTGTCAGCCCTAGTCTTCCCACAACTTTCCCACACAGAAATTTGAGTAAAATTAGATTTTGTTCAGCTACATTTAAGGTTTGCTGGGGATTCTCGGTAGGAAAACTTTGGGGGATCCACACAACCCATACCTCCCTGGACTCCCTGGGTGTCTAGTTCTCAGGAATGTATGAGTTTGGTAGGTTTCCCTAGATGGCTGCCGAACCCGGGGCCAAATACCCAGGTGACCCCCTTGAAAAACCAGGTTGTTTTGTGATAGATAGGTGGGCACCTGTGTTTTTGGTCCCAGGTTTGCAGACATCTAGGAGAACCTAAAAAATCCAGACATTTCTGAAAACTAGACTCCCGTGGGAGTCCCGGGAGGTGTGGCTTGCGTTGATCCCCCGACATTTTCCTTCCAAGAATACACTGCAAACCTCAAATTTAGCTAAAAAGTCACATTTTTCATCTGTGTGGGAAAGTTGTGGGATCACCACACAACACAAATTTCCTACCACTCATCGTTCCCCTCAGTCTCAGGATAAAAATGGAACCTTACTTGTGTGGATTGGCCATGTGCCTATGACATGGAAGGGCCAAAAACGTGTAGAGATTAAGAGGGGCCAAAAGCGGGTCCAAAAGGGCAGTTTGTTTATACGTCTTTAGGCTGACTCAACTTTGGGCACCCACACAAGTGAGGTATCATTTTTCTCGGGAGACCAAGGGGAATGCTGTGTAATAGGGAATTTGTGCCTGCGCGGTGATCCTACAACTTACCCACACAGAAATGTGAGGAAAATGTGATTTTTTAAAAGTAAATTTAAGGTTTGCTGGGGATTCTGGGTAAGAAAATGTTGGGTGATCCATTCAACCCACATCACCAGCCAGGAGTCAGTAAACGCACACCGCCATCCACACACCACCAGCCAAGCGACATCCACGCACACTGCCAGCCAAGCACCATACACACACACCACCAGCCAAGTGCCATCCATTCACACCGCCATCCAAGCGCCGTCCACATACACCACCAGCCAAATGCTATAAATGCGCAGAGTCAGCCAAGCAATATCTCCGGACACCGCCAGCCAAGTGCCATCACCGCACACCGCCAGCCAAGGCGGGCCGGACTGGGAACAGCAACCAGCCCTGGCAGATTGCTGCTTGACCGGCCCTGGGAGAGGTTGGGGTACCAGTGAAAAGCACCGCTTCTGCTTTTTGTCCTGGGGCCCAATATTGCAGCACTGCTGCAAAACCAGCCCCCAGTGACAAAACCACCCCCCAGGGCCAGAAAAGCATCCAGAAAAGCGGCCCCGCTCCTCTGGCCCACCAGGGAAACGTCCGGTGCCCGCTACGGCCAGTCCAGCTCTGCAGCCAAACACCATCCATGCACCCAGCCAACCAAGCACCAGTTCACGTACACCGCCAGCCAAGCACCACACCACACACACCACCAGGCAAGCGCCAATCTACACACACCATCATCAAGCGTGAGTCCACCCACACCATTAGCCAAGTGCAGGTCCACACACACCACCTGCAAAATGCCAGCCATAGGTCAGTACACGCAGACCATCAGCCAAACTCCAGTTTACACACACACAAACTCTCCCCCGCTTGGGTGACGATGAGAATAAAAATATCACTATATCACTAGAACAGACAAAAGGTGTGCCTAAAAAAAAGGGAGCGACCCTTGCCTATGGGGCTTCTCACTGACATGCCCATAAACATATCCCTAATGCCTAGTGAGCTTTCTGCCCCCCAAGAGGTGGCATTTAAGGGGCTATTGCCCTGATCTGCCTTCCGGGGGGGAAGAAAGCCTTTTTTGGGGTTGGGGGCATTAGCATCCCCATTTTCCCTGGTGCCTAGTGGGCTTTATGGCCCCCCGGGGGGCAAATTAGGGACTATTGCCCCCATCTGCCTCTCGGGGAGGCAGAAAGGCTGTGGCAATTATTTTTGGGGGGTAGAGGCATTTGCATGCCCATTCTGGGCAGCCCCCACCTCTACATATAAAAAAACAACAAAATCCCAGGTGCCTAATGTGCTTTATGCCCCCCCCCCCCGGGACCAGATCAGGTGCTATTGCCCCCATCTACCGCAAAGTGGGGGCAGAAATAATGTGGAATTTTTTTTGGGGGGGTGAGGGCATTGGCATGCCATTTTTGGGCAGCCCCTTCCCCCCTATATATATCAAATTAAAAAATCCACGGTGCCTCGTGTGCTTTCTGCCCCCCGAGGGCAGATCGGGAGATATTGTGCCACTGGATTCAAGGCTGTGGCAATTATTTTTTGGGGGGGTAGAGGCATTGGCATGCCCATTCTGGGCAGCTCCCACCTCTACGTATAAAAAAAATAACAAAATACCTGGTGTTTAATGGGCTTTCTGCCCCCCCGGGGGCAGATCAGGTGCTATTGCCCCCATCTACCACCAGGTGGGGGCAGAAAGACTGTGTAACTTTGTGGGGGTGGAAGCATTGGCATGCCCATCTTGGGCAGCTCCCACCCATGAATACATTTTGTTTTTAAATCCCTGGTATCTTGTGGGCTTACTGCCCCCCAGGGGGCAGATCGTGGGCTATTGCCCAATCTGACTTCCAGGGGGGCAAAAAGACTGGATTATTGCAGGGGGTGAAGGCAATGGCATGCCCATCTCGAACAGCTCCCACCCCTACATACATTAAAAAATAATCCCTGGCAACTAGTGGGCTTTCTGCTCCCGGGGGAATGTGGGGAAGGCAGGAGGACTGCTTTTACCCAAATTATTTTAGGGGGAGTAAAGGCCCTTGCCCAAGGATCCACTCCCCCCTCTCTGGTGTCTAGTGGGTGGATCCCTGCTTGGGGATCGCAGTTTTTGCAGACTTCCTCACCTTCAAAATGGTGTCATCTACAGGCGCAGAAGTCCGAGGCTTTCCCCCCAACTTGTCCTCCGGGGTGGAAGGGGACTTGCCTCACTGACACTTTTGAAAACCCCCTGTTCCAGGGGTCATCTGGGGTCAGAGTCTTAGTCCTTTCTGCGCATCAGGGGGTTCCTCCACCCAGTGTGTATGACTGTCACAGTCCCAGGGTTTAGTAGAGAAGAGCACAGAACCAACCAAAAGAGAGACTCCCTCTTGTGCAAGAGTTTTTAAAGGGAGTAGAAGGTTCTATAACCAGGGACCCCTGGCGAGTCCTGGGGTGCCACATCACGTCTCCACCCCTGTCCCAACCCTCCTGCATAGCATGCTTGCAGGAGTCACTGGTTATATCTGTTCATGAGGTCTTAGCTCCCCCCCCTAGCTGACATCAGTGCCAGGACCTTTTCCACCAAAAGTTCAAAGAGAAGTCCCCTCCTGTGTTGGCTCCATTTGTCTGGGCTTTCTCCTTTGTTCAGTGGACCTGGGCTATCCCCATCTCTTGTGCAGTGTGACAGGTAATTAACAGATGCAGATTTTTTATCCCCCTGCTTTCCTCCTCAGTAGCTGAGGAAAGCCCAGTTAATTACTCCTTTTTTGTGGAGTGGCATTTGTTGCTGCTTCTGGAGAGAAATGTAATTTACTTGACACTGCATGGTAACAAAAGGCCTGGGCTCTGATCCTGAGCAGAGCCAGAGAAATATGAATTCTGGATGACCCATGAGTTGTGCAGATATCCTCATGGAACGCGCCATTTGATTTCCTCACACAAGTTCCACCCCACTGAAATGCCACTGAACTTTCTAGGCCAAAGGGAAGCAAAACTTCACTTTGAGGCAGTTTTTCCCCAGTGTGTATAATAAAGTGTCTCTACAGACAAAACAGTATATCACACTGACTTTCCCTAAATGACTGACATTATAAGGCCTACTCCAGGTCAATATCTAATCCTGCAGAGTCCCCTCTTCCACCAGGCTAGCTGTGTCACATGTAACCAGCCAGGTGCCCCTTACCCTAACTGCGTCACAGCAGCCTTATCCAAAAAGGTAGACACTGGCGATAAACACGTGCAGTCCATTTGCCATGTAATTACCGTGGATAAGACACTTGTAGTTAAACTTACACACTGAAAATAAAGTCCAAAACCAGGTGATCCAAAAAGCAGAAACATCTGGTGTACTGAATGGGCGGAACCCAATTGCAACACACATCGCCGCCAGCTGAAAGTAGGGAAGAGATAGCCATCACTCATGTGTACTCTTACTTAGTCAGCGGTAACAAGTGGCAATGGGTTCAAAGCAGACACACCAACACCACTTGCCAATTGTCCACTTCAGCTGAGACCTTCCTATGGCCTTTTTTATGCTAAGACCACCCACCTAACTCAACCATGTGGCCACCTATCCCTATAGCGAACCCAGACTACACTAAGAACCCTTCTGGTTCTAGATCAGATGCACCCAGGACCCTAACTGTCTACATGGCCTGAGCAGGTCTAGGCCCGCCCTTGCCCTGATTCATGCAACGCTGCATACACCACACGTTCCTGGCAAGGGTTCGGTGCCACAGCATTGACACCAGCACAATAAACAGGTCTAAAGCCTAGCGCACAGTTCACTGGCTGTTTCCTCTCTGGAGAATGTACAGCCTAGGACCCTAACTCAACAGGTCACTGCACAATCCCCTTTACCAGGCCACTGACCCTTACCCATGGTAGTTACTCTAGGGCTTGCGCTGCCACCACACCCTGTCACGGAATAACTGTGTCCCCTAAGGGGATAAAAAAGGCACACAATTGATGGACAGAATACAGAACACATCAAAACATTCACCCCCAGTCAAGAGATCTGGGTTAAATCAATCATTCTTTTGCTCACCATGCCACCCCAGTTTAGACCTGGCCATATGCAAATCAGTCTTGACCCTGTGCCTCAGGGGAACAGTCCAGCCTGAACTGCCAAGCCAGTCCTCCCTGGACCGGAAACAAGCATCCTAGGACCGGTTTCGGGGCTTCACCCCTCATCAGCCAGGATAGCTTGAATCCAGTGAAACAGTGAGCCCAGGGCCCACGTCTGGGCATACCCGGCGCACTTAGGGTGAGAAAGCAAAAGACTCACAATTGATGGAGGGAATGCAGAACAAATCAAAACATTCACCCCCAGTCAAAAGATCTGGGTTAAATACATCATTATGTTGCTCTCCATGCCACCCCAATTTAGACCTGACCATATGCAAATCAGTCTTGACCCTGTGCCTCATGGGAACAGTCCAGCCCAAACTGCCAAGCCAGGTCCACCCTGGACCGGAAACAAGCATCCCAGGACGGGTTTCACCCCTCATCAGCCAGGATAGCTTGAATACAGTAGCACGATTAGCCTGGGACCCACGTCTGGACATACCTGGCACACTTAGAGGGAGAAAGCAAAAGACACACAATTGATGGACGGAATGCCGAACAAATCAAAACATTCACCTCCAGTTAAGAGATCTGGGTTACTTCCATCATTCTTTTGCTCACCGCGCCACCCAACTTTAGACCTGGCCATATGCAAATCAGTTGTGACCCTCTGCCTCATGGGAACAGTCAAACCCAAACTGCCAAGCCAGGTCCTCCCTGGACCGGAAACAAGCATCCTAGGACCAGTTTGGGGGTTTCACCACCCATTGGGTGCTGGGTCAAGACTGATTTGCATATGGTTGGGTTCAAACTGGAATGGCATGGAGAGCAAAAAAACGATGGATTTAGGCCCTGATCTCTGTACTTGGGTTAATGTATGACATTGTTCTGCATTCTGTCCATCAATTGTTCTTTTTGCATTTGTCTCCCCTAAGGGGACCTCATCCCAATCACAGAGTACTCCCAGATTGTTCCCACCACAGGAAACCCTCACCCATGAACTCCCTCCAGCCCCACCAGGTCAACAGGAAGTGCTGCTGGGCACTGAGTGGGATATGCCTGACTTAGGTCCCGCTTACAGCCACTTTCCTGCCTCCATGCCATAAACACGAAGACTAATCAGGAACACTGAAAGATCCCCTAGTGAAAGGTCAACAGGTCACCTTGATGCCCACACTGCCTCCTTTCACTCACTCAGCACAGGGTTGCCCCTAGGCAAGCGAGGATTCCAGAGGAGTCTGGTACACCTGAACTGCACCACGCTGGAGTCTGCCAGGTTCAGTCCTAGACCGCTGCCCGTTTGACAGCCCAAAGCAAACCTCCTGGACAGAAGTGGGTAATAAGACCACAGACTGAGAGACAGTCTAAACCCCATTTAGATGAGGCTCAGCAGTCCACCTGGTACCTCTCCTGTGGGCGCACCTGCCTTCAGCACACCCTCACCACAGGCATACCCCTCCGGTACACCTAAAGTACACCCACAAGAAGGCCTCATCAACTGCTCGTAGGATAGCTTAGAGAAACCCGCCGGACAGAAGTGTCACCACGATCCAAGACTGAAGCACAGGGTCCCTTCATCTATCCCTTCACCTATGATAGAGCTCACCTGACCACCTGGTATTACCACTGCAGGCGCACCAGCCTTCTGCACCATCACACCATGCTGGGGCTACACCTACCCACCAAACCAATGCCTAGCAACCCAGAATTTCAAAGGGCCTCAGGGCATCAGGACCAGAAAAATATAGTGACTTCTACCCTGCTCCAGTGCAGGTTTGTATGTAATGATATAAGAAGGGAAGAGCCCTTGAAAGAGTGTATCATGTGTGTCTCAAGGGAAAATTCTTGGTGAACTATATCTGGTAGTATGGTCCGTAAATGAGTACATGGAATCCCAACTACACAACGACAAAAAGAATTGTGAAAAGGTTTTAAAAAAAGGAGTAAAACTATACAATGCACATGTAAGTTGGCTTTTGGTGCAACTCGAAAAACCTCCTAGAGGGAGATAGGTAGGTTTTGGCAATTACTGTTGATATTTCATGGTCTAAAGGAGCACAATAGTTACTCCGTAGTGGATCTACGTTAAAAGAGTGCAACATCATAGGTACAAGACTATATCATGATGGTACCTGATGGCGTCTTTAATGTGAGTATCTATCATCAGGTAAAAACTGTTAGTTCACACAAGGTACATTGACACATATTGAGGGTAGAGAACAGACAGACAAACACATAATGAATTCATATTAGTGCTAGCCCATAATCCAAACATGTATTGTGGCCAGCGGTGGTAAGGAGAGGCAGCTTACCCTATGGTAGTGTTATCTCAGACCCCATGGATTGAGACAGAGGACTGCGTCCCAACTGCGGTGAGATACTGTAAGAATGAGCACAGTCATGAGGGAGTGACGTTACAAATACTTGCAAGGCATAAGGTCATCCTGTGCAGGGATTCTGAGTGGTACTTACATGATCAGACGCGGAGTTCGAGTTAAAGACCTACCCATCTCTGTCCGTCTGGAGGTGGTTGGTACGGTGAGCGGGAGCGTAAATCAATGTAAGACTCCTTCCCGGTTCCACTACCTAGTGATGTCATTACCTGATCATGCTCTCTGTTTCAGGTTTGTATGTGCTGTCTGTTGTATTATCATACCTCTAGTTTACCATTCCTTGGCTTCCTCAGGTTCTTCACCAATTCCTGGTTTTTGCAAGGACTCCTCATAGCAGCATCCGCTTTGGAATTTGGTAAGTTGCTTAAATTGCCACTCAATTCATTTTGTTCTGTGCCTTACTTCTCGCTCTAACGCTGTGTTCCCTTTTGCTCTTCCTGATACTGAGGATTAGGTACCAGAAGACTGCGTAACTGAACCGGCTCACGCTGACAGCTGGATTCTGTGCCTCTCCAGCCCTCCCCCTTTTCCCCTCACCTCTCTATAGGTCAAGCTTTTACTATGACAGCCGTGTGTCTGAGAATGGGTGGAAGGCCTGGGATTCTCAGTGGATCCATCTCCTCCAGTCCAGTTTCAGTTCAATTTTACAGGGTGAAGATCCGCACCTGTAAAACCTGAGGCAGAGGATGCAAGGCAGAAGCAAAGCCCAGCACAAGTCCTCATCTCCTCAGGCACCATGGAGGGAGCAGACAATGCTCCCTCGCAGGTAGTCTACCGCCTCACCAGACCACAACCGAGAGGCTCATCCCTGGTACACAGACTCTGAACTCTCCTTCTCATCTGACCCCCAACTAAGACACTCTCCACCTCACCATCTTCTAAAGAAATCCAAAGCTGCTCAGCTACAGCCCCAAGAATCTGGAACTCTATTCCTCTTGGGAACCTTCTTGCACATGACTTTGTCCCCTTAAACAATTCTAAAAATCAACCTGTTTCTGTCGTTCTGACCTTCCAAATCCATAGACCTGCAGCCTATTTTATAAACCTTCCGTTCTGCAGTAGTTCTGCAGTTCAGACAATCTCTCTGGCTTCCACGTTATACATTATTCATTCACTTTCATTGGTTTCATGCTGCTGCTCATTGCATTTGTTGGGTCTTCTTTGCAAGGAGCATTGGTCATTTCTGGTCTGCTGAACTATAAAAACGCCACAAATAGATGACTTTAGTTCCTTGGCCACAGGCCAGCAGGTATTAGTCTTATAGATGGAGGGGTTAGGAACACGCTGCCTCACATTCCAGCGCCATTACCCCTTTGCATCCTGGTTACTGTAGTGCAGGATTTCGCACTTGCTTCAAAGTTCATCATAATTTTCACCAAAGCTGGTGCAGTCACTGCTGTATCTCTAGACACCTGTTTCTGGATTTAGTCCGTCATTAGTAGAAAGTCATCAATAGGTATTTTGGGGGTGCTGGAAATGCTGCCACAAAACGTTCTCAGGTAACATACCCCTCCGCAGACACAGGAGCTCGTCAGCTTGTAGGCTCACGACTCAAATAAATGACTTTAATTCCTTGGTTGCAGGCCAGCAGGTGTTAGTTGCTTTCTAAAAGGGTTAATAGATTTTTACAGAGGTTTTGTATACTTTCTGTGCAAAAGAAGTATGTGAGTTAAAACACCTTATGAAAAATAATAATTAAAAAGCGGTTTCTTTGCATTTAATTAAATGTGTGGCCAGTAATCGGTCCAGGGCTGCGCCGATGAATGGGAAGCGCATAAGATTAAACTTCAGAATACAGGAACACATCACAAGCGCTCTGCAAGACTATCATAAAACAAACGATTCAGAACATATGAACACATCACAAGCTCTCTGCAAGACTATCATAAAATAATAATTCAGAACACAGGAACACATCACAAGCGCTCCACAAGACTGTCATAAAGTAAAACTACAGAACACAGGAAAACTTTACAAGCGCTCCGCATGACTATCATAAAATGAAACTTCAGAACACAGGAACACATCACAAGCGCTCTGCAAGACTGTTATAAAGTAAAACTTCAGAACACAGAACACATCACAAGCACTCTGCAAGACTGTCATAAAGTAAAACTACAGAACACAGGAAAACTTAACACGCACTCTGCATGACTATCATAAAATGAAACTTCAGAACACAGGAACACATCACAAGCGCTCTGCAAGACTGTCATAAAGTAAAACTTCAGAACACAGAACACATCACAAGCACTCTGCAAGACTGTCATGAAGTAAAACTACAGAACACAGGAAAACTTAACACGCGCTCTGCATGACTATCATAAAATGAAACTTCAGAACACAGGAACACATCACAAGCGCTCTGCAAGACTGTCATAAAGTAAACCTACAGAACACAGGAAAACTTAACAAGCACTCTGCATGACTATCATAAAATGAAACTTCAGAACACAGGAACACATCACAAGCGCTATGCAAGACTGTCATGAAGTAAAGCTACAGAACACAGGAAAACTTAACAAGCGCTCTGCATGACTATCATAAAATGAAACTTCAGAACACAGGAACACATCACAAGCGCTCTGCAAGACTGTCATAAAGTAAAACTGCAGGACACAGGAAAACTTAACAAGCGCTATGCATGACTATCATAAAATGAAACTTCAGAACACAGGAACACATCACAAGCGCTCTGCAAGACTGTCATAAAGTAAAACTACAGAACACAGGAAAACTTAACAAGCGCTCTGCATGACTATCATAAAATGAAACTTCAGAATACAGGAACACATCACAAGCGCTATGCAAGACTGTCATAAAGTAAAACTACAGAACACAGGAAAACTTTACAAGCGCTGTGCATGACTATCATAATATGAAACTTCAGAACACAGGAACACATCACAAGCGCTCTGCAAGACTGTCATAAAGTAAAACTACAGAACAAAGGAAAACTTAACAAGCGCTCTGCATGACTATCATAAAATGAAACTTGAGAACACAGAAACACATCACAAGCGCTCTGCAAGACCGTCATAAAGTAAAGCTACAGAACACAGGAAAACTTGACAAGCACTCTGCATGACTATCATAAAATGAAACTTCAGAACACAGGAACACATCACAAGCACTATGCAAGACCGTCATAAAGTAAAACTACAGAACACAGGAAAACTTGACAAGCACTCTGCATGACTATCATAAAATGAAACTTCAGAACACAGGAACACATCACAAGCGCTATGCAAGACTGTCATGAAGTAAAGCTACAGAACACAGGAAAACTTAACAAGCGCTCTGCATGACTATCATAAAATGAAACTTCAGAACACAGGAACACATCACAAGCGCTCTGCAAGACTGTCATAAAGTAAAACTGCAGGACACAGGAAAACTTAACAAGCGCTATGCATGACTATCATAAAATGAAACTTCAGAACACAGGAACACATCACAAGCGCTCTGCAAGACTGTCATAAAGTAAAACTACAGAACACAGGAAAACTTAACAAGCGCTCTGCATGACTATCATAAAATGAAACTTCAGAATACAGGAACACATCACAAGCGCTCTGCAAGACTGTCATAAAGTAAAACTACAGAACACAGGAAAACTTTACAAGCGCTGTGCATGACTATCATAATATGAAACTTGAGAACACAGGAACACATCACAAGCGCTCTGCAAGACTGTCATAAAGTAAAACTACAGAACACAGGAAAACTTAACAAGCGCTGTGCATGACTATCATAAAATGAAACTTCAGAATACAGGAACACATCACAAGCGCTATGCAAGACTGTCATAAAGTAAAACTACAGAACAAAGGAATACTTCACAAGCGCTGTGCATGTCTATCATAAAATGAAACTTCAGAACACATCACAAGCGCTCTGAGCATAGGAACACATCACAAGCGCTCTGCAAGACTATCATAAAATAACCCTTCAGAACACAGGAACACATCTCAAGCACTCTGCAAGACTATTGTAAAAGACCACTAATATTGCTGTATTTTACCGCTCAGACTGCAGCCAGGGGGCCCATTTGCTTCCTTGCACTCGGTCCCTTGACACACTGCCTACACCACTGCGCCTTTTGCTGACTTGTTGCATCTGAGACATTGCTGGAGTTGACCACTGATAGGGCCTGTTAAGCTGACACACTGCTATGGTTTATACAGAGGTAAACAAATATATTTATTAAAGTAAACAAAATATCAAAACAAAGGAGCTGGTAGCACCTGGACTGTAGAGCAGTTGCTGAAGTCGAATAGGAGATGCCATCTTTTCAGTCCTTGCATGGCCACGCCTCTGCTTGGATTTACTGTACCTCTTTGCAGGAGCAAATCATGCAAGCTGCAGGTGTCAGAGAATTCTGCCTTGATTCAGCGAAAATCTGAAATTTGGCACTGTCATTTGCAAGGCCCATTAGTGCAAAGATGACATTTGCGTGGGGGTCGGTCCATGCAAATGTCACATCAAATCTTGGGGAAAATTGCCGACCACGGGTGCCAAATTGCCCAGCAATTTTGTAAAATTGCCTGGCATCTGTGGAATTCCCTTGTACAGTTATCAAAAAATAACATCGACTAATTAAAGCAAGGAAATTTGCTATTGTTGCAATAGATCCACACTCACAAATTCTGTTTCCGTAGTTTTGAATTTTTTTATATAAATTTCAAATACAAAACTGGGAAGCACAAGGAACAGGCAATGTTTGCAAGGTCATTTCTCAGTGGAGGCTTTCTCGGATTTTACACTTGTTATGATAACTTACAGCTGTATTGATTCTGGGATCTCCCGCTGATATGCAGCATCTTAGCCCTGGTGAGTCCCCCCCACACATGAAAACGAATTATTTGTTGTTTCATGGTGACTTCTGTTAGACTCATCCATATCTTTTATAGTCAAATATCTTAATTTGACACTTGCACAACTAATAACATGCAAGACAATTATTACAATAGAATCGGCTTGCAAACTAACAACATACACGCACATAGGGTATGGCATCGTTACTAAACATGTAGGCGTTCAATGCTACATTTAATTTTACAGCAACTTCACATCAAAATCATCTTTAGGTCTCACCAAGAATTTAGCTTTGTGGTGGCAACAGACCTATTGCATGAATTATTTAGTGCCTTTATGTCTGTCCTTTACTCACAAGTCAATACCTTTTTAGGTCTAGGCCTGGCGAAAGCAGCGCATGCGGTGCCCTCGCCATGGGAGGGCTTCTTGGAATCAATTCGAATTCCGTAGCTGTGTCTCTGCTCCACCTGCAGCTTTCATTCGTGCGCATCGTTTGGCGTCACAAATTATGCAAAAAGCAGTGCAATGATTGCACCGGAGGCATTTCAATCCCTCCTGGTTGCCACCCTGTCCACTTTTAGCCCCGCCCAGCGGGATTGGATCTCTCACTTGCGGCGTTACACACTGTCCTTCATTAGCTGGGACGCACTATGTTTATAACGCCGGAAGCTTGTTTAAAATGCGCCTCGGCGTGCTCCTGTTGCCACCGCCTTCGGGCCGAGGCGCGTTATTTTTTATGCAGATTTCTATAGCGCAAACTCTACCTGAAGGTATTGGAGCGCTTTACATGAGCTCCGGTTACGTTACACAAGGGCACATTCAGGCATGGGGAGATTATGTGATCGGCAGGCAGGGCTGCTCGGGAGGAACGCTTAAGGCAGGCTGGCACAGTGTTTTTTTAATGCAGATTACTATAGCGCGAGCTCTACCTGAAGGTATTGGAGCACTCTACATGAGCTCGGGTTACGACAAGGGCACATTCAGGCACGGGGAGATTATGTGATCGGCAGGCAGGGCTGCTCGGGAGGAGCGATTGAGGCAGGCTGCCACGGTGTTTTTATTATGCAGATTTCTATGGCGTGAACTCTAGCTGAAGGTATTGGAGCGCTTTACATGAGCTCTGGTTACGTTACACAAGGGCACATTCAGGCACAGGGAGATTATGTGATCGGCAGGCAGGGCTGCTCGGGAGGAACGCTTAAGGCAGGCTGGCACAGTGTTTTTTTTAATACTGATTTCAATAGCGCGAGCTCCACCTGAAGGTATTGGAGCGCTTTACAAGAGCTCCAGTTACATTACACAAGGGCACATTCAGGCACGGGGAGATTATGTGTTCGGCAGGCAGGGCTGCTCGGGAGGAGCGCTTGAGGCAGGCTGGCACAGTGTTTTTTTTAATGCAGATTTCTATAGCGCGAACTCTACCTGAAGGTATTGGAGCGCTTTACATGAGCTTCAGTTACGTTACACAAGGGCACATTCAGGCACGGGGAGAATATGTGATCGGCAGGCAGGGATGATCGGGAGGAGCGCTTCAGGCAGGCTGGCACGGTGGTTTTTTATGCAGATTTTTATAGCGCAAACTCTAGCTGAAGGTATTGGAGCGCTTTACATGAGCTCCGTTTACGTTACACAAGGGCACATTCAGGCACTGGGAGATTATGTGATCGGCAGGCAGGGTTGCTCTGGAGAGCACTTAAGGCAGGCTGGCACGGTGTTTTTTGTTTATGTATGGTGCCGCAACTCCTATGGAGACCTCATCTCCAGACCTTCTTTGTGACAGTGGAATCCCCTCTAATTCTCAGACGTGAACAGCATGGCACGTGCGTCAATTTGGGACCTTCATGCCACAGCTTTAGATCATCAGCGCATAACTTAGCCTCCCCAAGTTGATGCGCTTAAACTTTTTTGATTCATTGCTTCTCTTTTCTACCTTGTTATTCGCGTCTCAGGTTCCTGACTTATATTTGAAAACTAAGTTGTGTGTCCCATATATCGTGTAGAATCTGCATTCAGGACCTGGACACTGTAACCGTGACCAATAGGAACAAGCATTAAAAATGCAATAGGTCTCGCCATTCATTAAGTTAAAGCCATTTGCTTTGCTATACAATACCATTACTAAAGCAAATGGCTTTAACTTAATCAAAGGCGAGACCTATTGCATTTTCAGTGCTTGTTTTTTCTAGCTCAGTCCCCTGTTTCGGAGTTGCTGGTCAAGGACTATTTTGGCCTCATCGTGTTTTGCTTCAAAGAGTTGTCTCCTCTCACTGCCACATCAAGTCTTTTCCTTGCAATACATGAGGGACAATTTTCTCTCCCTTCTCTGTTACTTTCTTGCATAAATTAAGAAGGCGTCACCAATGCTGCATGTATCATTACAATGCTGCCAAAACCAGGGCGACATTAGTCGATCTTCTCAGCCTCTAACAACGCTAGCCACTTTTAGCATCAGTCCCTGAGAACTAGACTGTTTTTAGCTTGCCTCTGTGGCCATTCTTTCTCTATTTCCTGGATCTTTTCACTCTCCTGCTAAAACTATTGTATCAATTAGCACCCATCAAGGACCAGTCGGTGTGAGAAGTTGGCCTGATGTATGATGTCACTAGTTCTAGTGTACACCTTATATCAGTCCAAACAACCCTTATGGTGATTGGTTGTAAAGTCAACCTTATAGACCAGCTATCCTAGTGGTAGCATGGACAAGAGCAGTCTTAGGCTAAACTCTGAATGGCATGTGAAGCCAGCTGTTATACCATATATAATCCCTTGAATACCAAATGAAAGGACACCACAACAGATATATATATAAAATAAAGTCTATTTATTCTAGTCAAACCCTCAGCACTCTTTATGAGATTCGAGGTAAGTACAACACAGTCTTATTCAAGCATACATTAAGTCACACAGGTAAGTAATACAGTTAGGCCCTAGGGGCCACGCAAACCATATACTAAAGAAGTGGTATATGGACCACTGTCACGGAAATAGGATAGGCCTAGGCCTAGGGAATCGCTGGGGCTACACTACACTACCCAAGGTTAGGAAGTGGGAGGCCCACGGGATTCAGGTGCAGAGTGGAAACACTCACGCGTAATGCGTATAATCGATAGAAATAGTACCGTTCTGAAATGAGCAGTTTTAGGACACTTCTGGTAAAGCTAGAAAGTCGAGACTCGGAAACTAGACCCTAGGATAGTCAATACCCTTGTGAGCACCGAAGTACCCAAGTTACCTAACCCACGGGCTGCGGGTGCATAGGTGTGAACTTGCGTCGGGTTTCGTCGTGGACTTCTATGGATGCCTGAAGGAAAGTTGCTGACAGGCAGTCAGTGAAGAGTGTCTGGTGGATCCCAAGGCCGGGATCAAGAAGAAAGGATACCTGCAAGCAGAAGGGACAGAGTCTGGGTCACTAGCCAGTGACCACGTGGAACCAGGAAGGAACCAGGCGATGTCGTGAAGATTGCAGGTGAAGAGGTGAAGCTTGTCGCAGCAGCCACGGGTACCAGGAGACGTCGAGGACGACCAGGACCAGGAGGCGAGCTGTCCCACAAAGGCTCTTGCTGTCGGCGGCGTCAAAGTCGAACTAGGACTCACCAAGCCTTGGCAAGCGGAACCCACGAAGAATGGAGGACTTGCTTCTGGTGCAGACCAGGAAGGTCTGGGGCGCTTCTCTTTTGCAGAGGAGCAGGAGCCAGTCTGGAGGAGCCAAACCAGCAGTGGAAATTCAAAGGTGTGTCGTCGCAAAGGCCGCTAGCCAACGGGCAAGCAACCGGACAGACGCGGCAAGCAGGAAAATGCAGAAGGGCCCCACGCAGGACTCGTGGAGTGTGGGGGGCTGATCTTCGGTGCAGATGGTGCTTGGGGTTGGGGCTTCTCAATCCCCGGTGCACAACTTCGAGGGTGCCTCAGAAGCTGCGCTGGAAGATACTCGCCACTTTTCCCAGGTAGCCGGTCCCACGTCTCTCGTCGCCTCCACGGATCTCAGCTCGGCTGTGGATGTGGATCAGGGTCGGAGAAGTCTGGAAGTCAAGGCTCTGGTCGGGCTCTGCAGTCGGTCCCTCGTAGAACTTCAGCAAAGCAAAGGGTAAGTCTCTTGATGGTGCCTGTTTGCACAGGGTAGCCACTCCTTGGCCACAAGGGAGATTCTTCTTTCGTCGTATGTCGAAGGTCCAGAGTTTCTGTTCAAGTTGCAGGTTCAGGATAATCTCCTCTAGCAGGGCCCAACTAGCTACTAATATACTGGGCTAGTGGGCTGGGCTACCTGCAAGGTCCCTCCTATGGGTGGGACCAGGAAGGGGAGTGGCTACACCCCCTTTCCTTTGTCCAGTTTTGCGCCAGAGCTGGGGCTGGAGTGCCCCAGCACCGGTTTGAACTGGACTATGCATGGATCACCTTGTGTGCCCCAGGCATGTCTCATTCCTTTCAGCCCTCCCTGCCCCAATACACTAAAGTCTGTCTGGGGAGGTGCTAGCACCTCCC
Organism: Triturus cristatus; assembly: GCF_964204655.1. Classification (NCBI taxonomy): domain Eukaryota; kingdom Metazoa; phylum Chordata; class Amphibia; order Caudata; family Salamandridae; genus Triturus; species Triturus cristatus. Next base: position 273,084,472 of record NC_140581.1, read on the forward strand.
CAAGCAGGAAACCTATTGTCCAGGCCTCCCTGGCTGGGAGGGCTCCCAGCAGCAGGAGGTCAGACTCGTGTCTGTGGCAGCAGCATCCATTTTGTGATGCTGAGGCTTTGGTGAGAGTTAAACAGCAAAGTAGGATTTTAACATGTCTCTCCCTCTAGAAGGGAGGAATAATATCCTCATTACCAGAAATGGTATGGGGGTATTATTCCAAAGTGTTAGACACCTTACACGACATGTTTTGATAAAGCCAAACCATAGTTACCATAACCGTTTAAGATTATAAGGTACTTTAAGAGTATATGGTAGGCTATATCATAAAACAGCTATAAGGACATGGTTCCAAAAGCTGCAGACAGGCTCAGCTCATGCTAGAGCACCATCTCACATGTTACCAAGCACTCTGCCTCCAGGATTGTTAAGGCCTGCCATAGGAGTGGCTGATAGGTACACATGTGTCTATATATAAGGGTAGATATAGGTATACTATATCTAAGCAAGGGGGATTACACGACCTTGCCCCAGCTGAGTGATCAGCCAGTTGTGTCTGATTGGAAGGCCAGACCAGGGGTGGCATAATACATGCTGCAGCCCCTGGGAGGCCTAGGGTACACCTATGCCCTGGGTACCTAGGGTACACTGTACAGGGTCCAATAAGGTGATCCTTACCAATTGGGTATGTACCTAGGGTACATGGAGTCCATTTTAAAGAGAGAGCAGACAGCCTGAGACCCTGAATGGCAGGATCTCAGGCCAACTAAGTCGAAAAACCAGCTAGACACTAGGCAAAAAGTTGGGGGTAACCATAGTCAGATATCCACCTTCCTACAGTCGGGGTCCACTTCTCTCCTTCTCCATCACTTTCCGGTGTGACTATATGCCCTCATGTGGCTTTCGAAATCAGCTCTGTGTGGATTATACCTAAATCTTTTACTGATTTCCATCCTTTTCACCCTACCTCTCTAAGTACATTTCTGGCACTGTGACAGCAAGCCGCCATTGGATACATAGCTGCACCCATATGTCCCACTTCCTAACCCTGTACTCTACACCACTCCATTCTGCATCATTGCACTCTACTCTATGCCACTGCACTCTACACCACTGCACTCTACTCTATGCCACTGCACTGTATGTCACTGTACTCTACGCTACTGCACTCTAGTGTGCACCACTGTATGCCACTGCACTCTAAGCCACTCTACTATACAGCACTCTGTGCCAAAGCACTCTACACCTCTACACACCACACCGCTTTATACCATTGGTCTTTACGCCACTGTACTCTCCACCACTCTAATCTACACCACAGCACTCCATGCCACTGCACTCTGTGCCACTGCACTCTACGCCACCATACTTTACTCTGCACCACTCTACTGCCCTCTACGCCACTGCACTTTATGCAACTGCAATCTACAGCACGTTACTCTGAACAACTCTACTCTATGACACTGTACTCTATGCCACTCCACTCCACTCTGCACCACTATACTCTAGGCCAATTGCACTATTAGCCACTCTGTTCTGCACTACCCCAAGCCACTGCACTTTACACCACTGCACTTTATGTCACTGTACTCTACCACACTCTAATCTGCACTAATCTACTCTACGCATTGCACTCTGCACCACTGCATTTACACTGTACAATTCTACTCTAGGCCAGTGCACTCTACATCACCGCACTCTATGCCACTGTACTCTACTCTGCACCACTCTACACTATGCCACTGCACTCTATGCCACTGCACTTACAACACTTTACTCTGCACCACTCTACTATATGCACTGCACTTTATGCTACTCAAATCTACTCTGCACCACACTACTCTATGCCATTTGCACTATTAGCCACTATATTCCGCACCACTCCAAGCCACTTCACTTTACGCCACTGCACTTTATGCCACTGTACTCTACCACACTCTAATCTGCACCAATCTACTCTATGCATTGCACTCTGCACCACTGCATTTACACTGTACAATTCTACTCTATGCCAGTGCACTCTACATCACTGCACTTTATGCCACTCTACTCTACTCTGCACCACTCTACACTATGCCACTGCACTCTATGCCACTGCACTTTACAACACTTTACTCTGCACCACTCTATTATATGCACTGCACTTTATGCTACTCAAACCTACTCTGCACCACTCTACTCTATGCCACTGCACTCTATGCCACTCTGCTCTACTCTGCACCACTCTACTCTACACCACTGCACTCTAAGCCACAACACTTTATTCCACTGCACTTTAAGCCACTGCACTCACTCTGTACCACTATATGCCACTGCACTCTATGCCATGCCACTCCACTCTACTCTAATCTAGTCCTCTCCACCCTGCTATACAACATGCCTAAAAGACATTGGCAAGGTCAGTATCTCTCATGTGGGTGAAACCAATTCGCGTTGACAATGCTTGATTTGATATGGGGATTTGTGTTTAGAAACTCCTCTTACTTTTCAGACAGAGAAAAAAAGTCAAGTGACGTATGTAATAATCATGCTGGGATAAGGTGTTTGAAAGCAAAAGCTGTAGGATGGCATTTTTTGTAACACACAACAACATGTAAATTCCTGCAAATGAAGTGTGCACATTCAACAGTTAGGAAAGCAAAGACATTGTTTGCAACAACATAGGCTCTAAAGTAGAGACTATCACAATTTCGACCAAACAACAATATCTTCCTTCAAACACTTCGACTTGTGTTTCATTCCTATATATATTGGACTGGATGAATTTGCTACTTTAAAAACCAGTCAAATTACATTTTGTTGTACGTGCTGCATAGTGGGTCTAAGAGGAGGTCGCTATTTTTGTAGGAATACTTTGGTAGTCATCTTTTAAGTTATCATATTGACATTAATCGTGAGCTCCCATATATAAAGAACATTCACTCCATGAAGGGTACCTTCCGATGTGGATTATACTAATGAGCAATGCACTAAATGCTGTAATAGACTTTTACACCTTCCTCTACTTCTCCAGCAGTTATGCAAGTCCAACAATAGATGTTAATAAGGTTCATTGTTGAGCTCTGATCTAGCCTGTGGAGACTGCGCAAACTGGTCGGATGGGCCTGCGCAACGTGCTGCACTTTCCTGGAGAGCCAGCTCTCAGCATTGAGTGAGCATTGGCCGCAGCAGGGGCTGGCCTGATCTGGTGGGAAGTGGAGCACTCGTTCCTTCCCTTCCCGTGACCCTCAGTGAACTCTTGGAGGTGGGAGCACCTTATTGCTATCAGGTGTGTGGAGTGCCTGTACACTGCTCTTTGGACTCTGGAGGTGGCGACTGGCCCATAGGAACCTGTGTGGCCCTGGCCTTGTGCTTGACGGCCCCTGCTGAGGCGAATTGTGCAGAGGGGGGCCAGGAATGCAGCAGTTTCCTTGGAGCTTGAAGAGACTAGGTGCTTGAACTGGCCTGAACTGAGGTGTCTCAGTGATCATCCTGTTCTTGGACCTGGCCTGGCTCAGAGAGGGGAGTGTCCCATGCTGTTGTGGGACCCCCATCTTTGGACAGCGGATGGTATTCCTGAGTGACGCCCCCATGGTTCAGTGGCTTCTTTCGCCGTGGGCACACTCCTTAGAGTGATGAGCTGCTGTGGCCATTGCATGGCAATGGGAAAACACAAAGTGGCTAAACCTCAGCAGGTCAATGTCATCAAGCAGTACTTGGTGCCTCCTATGCCTAGCCTGGGGGTTGTGGAGCAATATGACTACTTGGGGCATTGCACAATGCGGGAGGAGTCGTCGAGGGCAGAATTGTTGGCTGCCATACAGGGCTCAAGGACAGCCCTAGAGTGCAAAATTGAAGCTGTGGTGTTGGATGTTAGCCTGCTTTGAGTGGACCTCAGAAGAGTGACCACAAAGTGCATGGTGCAGAATGTACAATCACTGAGCTCCAAACAGTTGTATCAACACTTTGAGTGTGAATGGTGAAGATGGAGATGGTGTCAAACACTCTGGAGGCCAGGGTGGACGATGCAGAGGAGTGCTTGAGTCGCAACAACATCAGAGTGCTAGAATTTCCAGAGGGAGTGGAGAGCTCCTCTGCTGAGCAATTTTTTGGAAGGGTGGATCTGTCAGATGCTAAGGTTTGTGGGTCTTTCTGAGGGGTTCTCTGTGGAGTGAATTCACAGGGCACTGGTGGTTCGCCCTCCCCTGGGTGCTCCTCCCAGAGTCATTATTGCTGGCATATATTTTATTTTTGAGACAGAGACTCCATCCTTAGAGTGAACAGAGAGGCATGAACATTGCGCAATGAAAATCATAACATAACTTTTTACGCGGATTACACCCACATGTTACAAACTCAGAGAAAGTCGTGCATATTGTTAGGCAAAACTAAAGGCTATGAATTTGAGAAATGTTCTATTGTACCCAGCCAATCTGCGAGTCATTGCCAATGGAAAAACGCACTATTTTGATGAACCTGAGGAGGTATGGACTTGGCTTGAGCTATGGGGAAAAAGTGCCTGCACGACCGCTCGAGGGGGTTAGTGGTTCCTGGGTTCCCTAAGATCGGGGAGGCGCAGTGGTTAACAGCATGATCAGTCAAGGACAGCCCACCCTGGTACTCGTCGGACTCCATGAGTCTAGGTGCAAGAGATAGGACTGTGTGGCATGAGGAGGCCTTCTACTCAATGGAAATTCTCATCCTCTCTGAAGTACGGGGAGCAACTCCTGTGCCAAGGACAACGGAGACGGACCTACAGGCTGAGAGACTCAAGAACTCTGGGTCCAGATGAAACTCGTTTGATGATGTATTTCGTATTCTCTTTTAGAAATGTATCAGGCCCCTGCATTCGTCCATCTGTGAATGATATGAAATGGATTTGCAAACAAATTGCTGGAGGCCCTGTTGCTGAAATTTTAGACTCTGTGATTTGTGGTATCAGTGTGAGAGGGTGGCAGTCAAGGGCAGAGACAGGGGCAGCTTCCCATGCGAGATATTGGGACTGTCTTGTGAGGTGATCATACTGCTGATACACAGGGGAGGAATGACTGATTGCTGTGCTGTAGCCTGCAGGGATGGGGGCCCTCTGTCACACCCTAGAGGGCCTTGGTTGAGATTGTAGATGTCACCTGTTGTTGACAAATATTGACCATTTACTGGGCTTAAAAGGACAGAAGTGGAGCTTGTTGAATTGAGGGGATTTTTATATCTTCTAGTTGGGGAAAGGTACTAGATGGTTGGTTTAGCCAGAATTAAATGGGCAGACACAGATTTATCGGTTTACACTGTATCTCTGCAGGGTAGGACTGTGGGAGGGAAATGTTCTATTGTTGCTATGTTTTTACAGTGCCATATCTATCTATTTGATGACTGCTAAGATTTGTGTGAGTTACTTCTTGGCCTCCCTGCCCCCATGGAAGGGAGGGCGGTTGGTTGGACTTAGGGGGCTCTCTGCTGCGTATAGATTACTTGGGCTCTTCTCCATGTATTTGGGCCCTTAACCATGGTTAATAACTACAAAATTATTGTAGTGAAGTGCAGCATTATATAGTAAAGCTGGTTTGGCTTCACTATTTTTATTCTCTCACAGTACCCCAAAGATGGTCCTTGGATTTACATTAGTAAATCCTTAGCTCAGTCATCGTAGTGTGGCAAAGAGCAGTCAGGCTTTACTAGAAGAACATGTGTTAAGCATTGCAGAGTACCAACATGGGCGGTAAGTAATTGACATGACTTTGAAAGAAATCCAACTCCAATTTATACAAATAAAGCAGATTTTTATATAAATTTAGACACCAACACCAAGTCTGTCGGATAAGTATAACTGGAGTTATGGGTTTTAAAAGAAAAAATGAACCAGTGCAACTCAATACTGCATACCGTTAGTATTGCAGTCGATGGTAAAAAGCACCAGTGACAATTGGTCACATGCAGGTCAAGTTGCATGGAACCCACTGGGGGTTAAGGTGATGCGGGTCCCAGGACCAAGCCATGACAGTCAGTTTGATATTACCTGGCTCTATAGGCCCAAGTGCAGAGCTGTCCTGGCTGTCCTTCATGCTGAAGTGGTATCCGTGGGTGAGCTGATTTTACTGCTTAGGCAGTGCTGGCAGGGAAATGGGTTTCACAAGATGACAACGTGGCCACTGCTGCGGTCTGTTAAAGGTGCTGGTGAGTTCTCTTGTGTTACAGCATCGAGTAAACGGGGTGGTGGCTGAACTGGCTCCCAACAAGCCAGGGCAGCGGTAAGGTCAGCAATATGTTATTTTGAAATCTAGAGGTCTGGGGGAACATGGTAGCCGCCTGAAACTTGCTTGAGGTCAGACCCACATATTCCACAATGCACTGGACCATCTACGTTTGGGCGACCCCCATGACCAGCGATTCCTTGGTTCCGGGACTTTGATTTTACATGCAGGACTGCAGGGTACTAGAGCCACTAGTCAAAGGGAGTCTGGAGATGCCTTTGGCTCTCAAAGGGGTCCGTTTGTTTGAGGGAACTGGTCATTGGTCTGGGACGAGTCGCAGTCGTGCAGTTTCAGGAAGGTTGCCCCAGGTGCAGAGTGTCCCGTCTTTGCTTTATGTAGGTCCTGTGTTCACAGACTCAGGTCTCTTTGTCCTCTGTTGCAATTCGAATCAGAACTGAGGTTCTGGTGCCAGGGATGCCCCTTAAATCCTAGATTTTGGGGTGTTACGGGTGTGGGTGCAAGTGGCCAGTGGGCTACTAGACCCAATAGATAATCCGCCCTTGAGGTGATCACATCAGGGTGTATGTGCCACCTTTTCTACCAGGGGTACTCTACTCTGCCACTTTTTTAAATTGCAGAAACCTTCCTTGGCTGTACAGGCCAGGTAGCCCACAATAGGGGTGTGGCAAGTCATCTGGAGGAGTACACCTCCTGAATGACAATCTAGGGGCGCCCAAATTGTGGGCTGGAGACTTTAACTGTGTCATGGATGGTACAATGGACAGAATGCCACTAAGACAGCATACTAAGCCGGGCATGTCGGCAACCTTGGCTCCTGTTATGTCCAATGTAGGTTTTTCAGACATTTGTCGGGCCCTTCACCTTGTGTTGTGTCTAGGGAGTACTCCTGTTATTAACCCACCCCTAACACATTTAGCTGATTGGACCACATACCCGTCGCTCGTCTGGGCCTCTAAAAAATTGTGACTACTAAGTAGCGGCAATATTCCCCTCTACTCATGCCCCATGATTGTCAGCAGTCTGTGGGAAGCGGAGAGTGGTCCTTTTTTGATTTGAAGCCATCCGCTGGATATTCTGACATGGGAGGTGTCAGGCTGATATCTCTGAAGCCCTAAATAGTTATATGTCCACTAACTGGGGCACTAAAAGCATAAGGACAAATGAATGGGGGCCATGAAGGTGGTAGTGTGAAGGGAACACATGAGCAAAGTATATGGGGTGAAGATACAACTCCAGAGAGAACTGGGGACTGAGAGGAAAAGCTAGTGATAGTGCAGCACACAGAAGAGGTGTCCCCAGAGGCCCATCTGGAAATGCTAAACTTGCGATGCTGAGTTGGGTACACATGGGACAGGCTGGACAAGTTTACGCTTAAAGCTTACCAGCAGGGACTACATAGGGAGAGGGATAAGCCTGGCTGATTACTTACATTGTTGTTGAAACGAGAAATGGAGGCATCTTCAATGTGATGCCTGGAGCACCCGGAAGGCACTATGGCGATTATGGAGTAGGCCATGAACGATGTATTCCGGGATCATTTACAGGGTGTCTATTGGAGAGGATGGACTGATGCCCCCGACGATGCTAGGAAATATGTGGCAGGTGTGTGAGTCCCCATGGTCCCAAAGGCTCTACTGGAGGAACTTGAGGCTTAGCTCCCCTTGAATGAACTCAGAAAGACACTACGTGTACTTTTTTTCCCCAACTCTTGGACAAGCTCTTAGGGGTCCTTAATGAAGTGGGACGAGTGGGTACGCTCCTGCTGACCATGCAAGAAAGCATATTATGCATGATCCCCAAGCTGACGGATCCAGCTGGGCTTCATATAGGCTATTGACTATGATTAACACAGACACAAAGGTCCACTCTAAAGTATTGGCCAACTGATTGCGCACGGCGGTAGGGTAGTTGGTCCATAATGGGCCACAGCACTCCTATGAATATAAGGAGATTCGCTCACATCCTGCATGCTGCTGAAAACTGCGATGAGGGGCTCTGTCTGGTGGCAATCGACTTGGAGAAGGCATTAGAAACTCTGAGTTGGCCTTATTTGAGGTCCTTGAGCAGATGGCGTTTGGGACTACGTTCTGTGGTTGGGTTCGCCTCCTCTACGTAAGCTCTGCGGCGTGGGTCCAGTCAAGTGGAACACTCTCAGCTATTTGGTCTATCGAAAGAGGCATGCAACATGGCTGCCCTTCATCCCCACTTTTGTTTGCTCTGGCTCTGGAGCCATTGGCAATCTATCTTAGAAGAGTTCTACATGACCGGGGGATCAGAGTTGGGGACTCGACTCATGTGGTGTCCCTTTATGCGGATGATGCCCTTTTCTACCTGAGGGAGCCTTGCATTCATTGCCTCACCTGTTGCATCTGTTGGAAGAGTTTTGGGCAATTTCTGTTCTTTGGGTTATCAGGTGGAAAAGCCTTCTTCTTCCTCTGGCGGTACTGGCCAGATCTGAGGGAGCAAACTTCCTGGATCTAAGGATTAGATGGGGGATGGATGCTTTTCAATACTTGGGTATCAGGTGGCCGCAATGGCAGACAGACAGTGTGCATATAACATGGGGAGGGTGATAAAGGGACTGCTTGCATCAGTGCGCTTTTGGGACACTCTCCCGCTCTCTGTTATTGGACAGGTTGCAGAGGCCAAGATGGTGCTGCTTCTTTGATGTTTGTACCATCTACAGAATTAACTCTGTCCTCTGAAACCTGATGTCTTCAAGCAATCACATAGTATCCTAGTGTTGATGGTGTGGGTTGGTTGTCGCAGAAGGGTGGCACTGGAGGTACTCTATATGGATGGATCAGGAATTAGGGTCTAAGGGCTATAGAACCTCAAATTATATTACTATGCGGGCCATATACAGCATGCAGCAAAGTAGTTGGTGGAGGGAGAAAACAAGGAGAAAAGAATATTGAGTGGCACATGTGGAGGAGAACCCTCCCTGTCCTGATAATGAGAGGGGACACTCTGGGTCCTCCCGTGCCCTACATTGTAGGTCAGATGGCACAGGTGTGGGAGTGAATTGTCAAGAGAGTCGGTCGGGTCTGCCCTTTGCAGGCAATCGAACATTTGGGATCTGCAAACTTTTCAACGCATAAGTAGAGATATGACGATTGCTGAATGGTGGGAGGGGGCATGCCAGGTGCTTGGTGACTTATATCCTGGCACTACGTTTATCGCCTTTCAGGAGGTGTAAGATGTTTTTGAGGTTGGCCTTGGACAAATTCTGCAGTATGCACGGCTAGAAAGCTGTAAATGGACTTGTCCAGTGCTCCACCCAAGACACATTTTCTTGAAAGTCTTCTACAGCTTGGAATCTGATAACGCTGATGTACAGGGCCCTGAAGTCAGATTATCACATACCACTATACAGGGCTAGGTATGCCTGGGAGGCAGAGCTGGGTACCCCACGGAGTGATAGCGACTGGGCAGTAACGGGTGAGCTGGTTTGTAGGGTGTTGGGTAACGCACAATTCAACGTAGTACATTTTAATTACTTGCATTGTATGTACCTGACCTCAAGCACCCTGAGAAAGATACACCCTACTAGATCACAGGATTGTCTGAGGTGTGGTGTGGAGGGGACAACTTTTCTGCAAATGGCCTGGTCCTGCCCAAGTGTGATCGAATATTGGTGCGATGTAGGGGAGACAATACAGGAAGCAACAGGGATTTCGCTATCCCTATACCCCCAGCGCTTTCTGCTGGGGCTTGTGGCTCATCCAAACGGGAAGAATATGCATTTTAAGTTTTTACAACTGCCCTTGCTGATAGCAACAAGCATTTGCAATGCAATAGGTCTCTCATTTACGCGAGTTTAAGCTATTGTTAGTGTAATTGACAATGCGTTTTATTTATGTTTAAAAAACCAAAACATAAATAAAAGGCATTGTCATTTACAATACTCAATAATGGGGAGCCCCCCACAATCTTCACCCTCGGAGGGACTCCAGGCGCTCACTTTCAGCAACCCCACCCTTCATTAGAATGCCATACGGAAACTCCCGAGTTCGAAAGAATGCTGTAGTAAATGGCTATTATTATTGTAATGAAGCTATGGTATAGAGAACATGTCCTTAAAAAAATCCTGCAGGAACCCCCTAATCTAGTTCTAAAACTGCACCCTGAACCATAAAGGATTAGTGGTGAATTAGTATAGTGAAATATGAATGTAATTTGAGTGGTGGATATGTTAGTCAGTTGTTTGTATTGAGAAGGATAGTGGAGGGATAGAAGTGTTGTAGAAATACCATAGACATACATGCAAACATATGTACAGATGCATTCTGGGATGGTACCCAACAGAGTTCCCTCATATTAGGACTGTCAGTGATGCTACCCTGTACCCAATGGTGTAGCCTATATCTGGCATTGGCATCTCTTCTCGGCAGCTGGTTCTCTCTGTGCCATGTATGTCCTGTGTAAATACCATTGACATTCCTACAGATGCTTTCTGGGAAGGTACACAACAGAGTTCCCCCATAATATGACTGTCAGTGATGCTGCCCTATACCCAATGGTGGATCCTGTATCTGGCGTTGGCACCTCTTCTCAGCAGCTGGTTCTCTCTGCCCCCAACAGGCACGTGCCTGCACAAAGATCTTAAACCAGCCACTGGCGTGCAGAGGTACTGCGGATATGTAGCGCTTCTGAAAAGGGCCAGGGCACCATCAAGGCTCGGGGCTCACAAGCGCGCAAACGCTCAAGTAAGCCGAAGAGACCGTCTTTCACAGCCTGTCACGCTGCCAGCTCCACAAACAAAGAGCCGCCCGTGCACAGGGCTGGAGACAGCAGAGGCTCCGCGTGAAATGATTCATGTGAAGCCAGGCACTGGGGGGTCACTTGGGCATAGGTTAGTCGGGCGTTCCTCGAAGCTGTCACCCCACACTGCAGGGAAACTTCAATTTGTAGCCACAAAAAACAAAGTACTCAGCAATGAATAACTGCCCATGATGCGATGCCCCCTTGCAGAGACTGTACAGTCATGTGACAACCTTAAATAAAAGTGCCGTGCAGGTCATGGCAATGATTTATCCGCTCTATATTTACACTTTTCTTAGCCTTTTCAAAATTAGCGCTTTATTCATAAGCAGACAAATCTGATCCAAAACACAGATAACAGGAACACAGCCGTGACCTCATGCCAGCGCCTCCTTGGCTCTACCATTAGCAGGGTTGGCAACGTCTAACACGTGGGGAGGAACCAACCTAGTCCAAGCATCTGGAGCGGGAGGCGACTAGGCCCTACATTACCTTCAGGGCAGCACCGGCTGCCTGACACTGGGCTCAGGTCCAAACCTTTGCAGCCTCCTCAAGCTGCGAGTAACAGGAAACTGTGATTAAACAAGAGAGATAAATTGGATCATGCTAGCGGGGTAATGACCGGAGCGGGTCTCCGTTTTACAAATATCCACAGTGAAGGTCATGTGTGTGGCCCGTGAAAGGTATGTAGGGTAATATTACTTATTAACGGCAAAATTAAAAGTGATTGAGTGGGTCTGTGTGGAATCCACTCAAGAGGAAATTGCTGTTCAATATGTAGTAAAAGAAAGTGAAAGCGTGCCATGCGCGCGCTGTGCTAAAACGCTGTGATGAAAAGAGACGCCCGCGAGTAGAAAGCGGAAGCGCGACATGCGTGCGCACCGTACGTGTGCACATCTCCTGTCCGCGCAGGCATGGCAAACAGGAGACAGGGAGGGTACAAACATGCCTCCCTCTCAATTAAAAGCACGCATTTTTGACGCATGCCAATCGGAAGCATGGGTGGAGTTTCCACCCCGCTTCCGAAGCAAAACCAACGACAATAGTCTCGCAAGCAAGCAATGCATGCGGTGCGTCGCTAGGCGAGACCTAAAAAGGTGGATGCCATAGGCTGGTTGCATATGCGACACCCTAGTATCACACTGTGGTTGAGCGATATCTTACAATGGTTTCTGGTGGACGAAACTCATATTAAACTGGCTAGGAGAAATTAGAAAGTCCAGGACAACCCGGCAAATTGGGGGGAAATCACAGAGTACTTCGCTGAGGAGACGGGTATAGACGGTCAAAGGTACACTCAAGAAATTCGTTCAAACTTATGTGGGGCTGGGAGGGGATGTACTCTTCAGCGGTGTGACACACCTGTGAACTGCGTGAATGGCTGCTAGTCTGCTCTGCATTTATGCACATGCCTGGAAAGTATTGTACTCACTGTGCACCTCAAGTAATTTACTCGTTCACAGAATTCAGAATGGTCTCACCAGTCATGAGTAGTGCGGAGGAAAAGTGTGAATCCTATTCGAACACGAATGGTAGCAATAACTACCATGCAAGGCAGGATTGTGGAAACATTCATGTCTGTCTCTAGTAAAACTTTAAATGAGGACTGCCAAAGCAAATAGGTCTAGCATTATCTTTCTGCCATTTAGCTTTGTCAATCCTTCTTTCTGGTTGCACATGGTTTTTCAAAAATGTTATTGTTGGATGAGCTGCCAGGCCCTTGCCACTATAACTTAAAAAAGGCTAAAAGCAAAAAATAAAAAAGCACACATTATCGACTTTTACATTTCCGACTTTCTAAATTTCTATGTGACCAGTCTGGGTGTGGAGTTAATCCATGCTGCGGATTGATATGTGGACTTTGCAGAGTTGTTGCATTGTATCCTGTATTTTTGCCTGACGGTTTGATCCCTTGGTGTGGGTTAGAGATACAGATATGGAGTGAGTAAATCTGAGGATGAAGTGCTGGAGGACATTTTCTATAAAAATCCACCTCCATCTCAACAGGATTCTGCGATGGTGACACCAAGTGCACCACCAAAGGAAACTGTAACAAATAGAAGTTTTGAACAAATGCCGAATAATTGTGGGAAAAATAATCCATTTAATGATTCAGAGATGTCACAGACGGTAAGAATTGATAATGAAAAATCTGTTGAACTACCCAGGAATTAACTGAAAGGATTGGAGAATTAACCAAGAATATGGAAGCAGTGAGTGTGCCTGTAACCATAGGACCAGTGATACCAGTCTTTGATAAACAAAAGGATAATGAGCATTTTTTAACAGTCCCGTATAATGGCGGTATGCAAAAGGAGAAAGAAAGAAGTCGTTCAGGAGAAAATGAATGGAAGATTACCGCAGGAATATCAGGATTAAGTACACCTAAAAATTTGACTGTAAACCAGAGTCCAGCAAATAAGACACCTATGGCAACAGAATCAGCCACAGAAATTCCAACTGAAAAATTAAAAGCATACCAAGATGAAGAATTTTTTTTTTTTTGTAAAAGCATTACTTGGAGAGCAAGGACTTTGCATGAAAAGTTAGAAGAGACAGCGAGTGAAATGGGAATAGATTTTGAAAAAATACGGTCATTGCAGAAGCCATACAGAGTAGATTTTACTGAAAAAGACATTGAAAACTTAAATACGGCAGGAAGGTTAACCCAAATTAAAGAGTTGATTGCATTATTAAGAAAATGGGGTGATGTGGATAGATGGTTTAGAAGGAGAGAGGAAACTACAGACAAAGCCTCTCAAGCTTTCCCGATGAGAGAGAAAGAGCCAGTGGTCCCATGAGAGAAATTCCTGGAGGAGGATATGTACATGTTCCATGGACTAGACGGGATATTTTGTCATTGACAAATGATTTTCAAGGTTGAAAGAAAAACTAGTTAAATGGTATATGGAGGGCGCCGCTCGGAGGCTGAACATTGTCAAGATTGTGCTCCCAGTGTCCTGAACTGACCGGAGGACTTCACTGAGGGGAGACTGAGGGAGAGTGTCCATTTTGGCTCTTAATCCACTCGCGGGACTGCGAGGACCAGCGGACCCTGCGTCTCCTGGATCATTCACGGCAGCTGGTGCCTCTTCCCGTTCCCTCCCTCCCTCCTACGCTATATCACGCCTCGCGGCCCCCGCTTCGCGGGAGCCGCTCGGAGGCTGAACATTGTCAAGATTGTGCTCCCAGTGTCCTGAACTGACCGGAGGACTTCACTGAGGGGAGACTGAGGGAGAGTGTCCATTTTGGCTCTTAATCCACTCGCGGGACTGCGAGGACCAGCGGACCCTGCGTCTCCTGGATCATGCACGGCAGCTGTTGCCTCTTCCCGTTCCCTCCCTCCCTCCTACGCTATATCACGCCTCGCGGCCCCCGCTTCGCGGGCGCCGCTCGGAGGCTGAACATTGTCAAGATTGTGCTCCCAGTGTCCTGAACTGACCGGAGGACTTCACTGAGGGGAGACTGAGGGAGAGTGTCCATTTTGGCTCTTAATCCACTCGCGGGACTGCGAGGACCAGCGGACCCTGCGTCTCCTGGATCATTCACGGCAGCTGGTGCCTCTTCCCAGTCCCTCCCCCGGTTATTATATCTGTGGGCTTACTTACGCGTAAGCGGGACGCGAGCGGGGCATAGCGCGGGCGAAGCCCGGGCCAAGGGCGGGCCCGTTCTAGCCGGTTACAGACCGGCTAAGACCGGACCGGGCCAGTCCTCGTTCATTTGCTGTAAGGCATTGAGTTGTCTGTGACTCCTACGGAAGCACCTTGTATCTGTATGCACTGTGGTTTACTGCTAGAATGTCGGCTAGGGAAACTCGCAGTAAATGTCTTTCGTCTAGTGCATCTATTTCAGGTACGCTAGATTCCTTCCTAATCAGAGCTAACTCCTTACTCTCTAACGAGATAACTGTTTTAGAGAGGCGTCTATCAGCAGGCATTGAAAATGCCAAAAGATCGTCTCTGGGTCATATAGCCAATGCTAAAACGCCTGATAAAGAACTAATGCCCCGTAAGCATGCTTCCCCTTTCGCCATCTCTGAGGCTAACTCCCCTCCAGCAAGTGAGTGCCCCCTGGAAATAATAGTGTTTTGTCACTTTCCCCTAAAGGCTCTAGTCCCATTGCTCCATCAAGCCAATTTTCAGACGTTTGCCGTAAGCGCCCTAGAGCTGTTGGGGAGGGGGTAGTCCAGAAGAAGAAAAGGGGCCCACCATCGAAGAGAAACAAGAAGCACAAGTTACCTGCCCCTTCTTCTAATCGAGTTACCTTTTCTAGGAATTTTGCTAATCTAAATTTGACTCCAGTTGAAGTAAATGAGCCAGTACCTTCATTGACTTCTCATCCTGTTCAGGCATCTCCTGTGCAACATCCCCCTCCCGTAGCTATCACTGGAAATATGGGTACAATGACTGATCCCCAAAATCAAGTTCTTGAGGCCCTCCTAAAATCTCTACTGAAACCCCTCTCTACCAAAATGGACCAAATAGAAGCTAGACTAGTAAATTTGGAAAAGGTCCTTGAGCTGCAGTCTGACCCCAGTCCTATTCCACCACTAGCAGGTAGGGGGCTGGGCAATACCGCCACAAATGAGAGACAAAATATCCCTACCCCTCAATTACCGCCACATGTTCCGGAAGATCCTCTACAGCTTTACCAGGATCCTATTGCCCCCAATAGTAGTTCTTCTTTTCCTCCCCTTCCCGGGGTAAGTGAAAACCTAGCGCCTAGGGCAGAGAAAGAACCGTCCAGGGCCACTACCATAAGAGCTTCCACCTTGGGAGAATACCAGACCTTAAACCTCCCACCGGAGGCAGCTCCTTTGGTTGTCGTCCTGGCGGGAGTTCCTAAATTAACCGAGGGAACAAACGAACCCTTCACCTCACTTAAGAATAAAGTGGTAAGTTGGCTATCAACACACAGACCACTTCCCCCAAAATCTTCGGGTGAAATTCTTATGGTCCGGAGGGTGCACTGGGTAGGTCTGGCTAAGAAGGGTCTCAACGGGGATTGTGTGATTATAAACATGAGGGACACGGGGCAGTTTTTTCTATGTTAAATTCTTCCCATATGGGGGTAGAATCTACTATCAAGACCCTCCCACTAGCTTTTTTCTATCCCCCCCTAGTAGAAATTTGGAACAAAACCATGAACTGGGGTGGACACGGGTGGGACGTAGAGGCTTTTCTGTTGGGCATACGACTAGTCATGACCTTCTGGGTTCTTCATTATACCTTAGGGACTACAACCGGTTTAGGTGCTTAAGTGAGAACGATTGACTAAACCCCAATTTAACTACAATGGTCTCCCAGACTGATCCGTTAGGGGATTGCGATGGAACTTTGCGCATTAAAACAAACTATATTAAGCCATCTACTCAATGTGTACTCGGACCGGGAATAGTTAAAACTACACCACCAATGCCCCCAAGTACTAATTCGCATTTAATTCCATTAATACCGACTAACAAGTCGCCAGTGGTGGAGGCATCTAAAATTTTGTCACATAATTTTCTCAATGTGAATCCCCTCCCAGTTTATTATACCGGGGAAAATATGATTGGCCCAGGTACTACTAACCATAAAAGTAATGGGGATACTCCAACGGAAATTCCAGATGCACCATCTTCACTCGCCAAATTGAAAATACTATCCTGGAATATAGCTGGCCTGGCTAACAAATTAGGTTGCCCTGATTGGGGCAACTTTATAGATACCATGGACAGCTGCCTTTTTCAAGAAACGTGGGCAAGGGCTCCACACTTGCGCACCGGTTTTGCCTCTTTCTCAATTCCAGCTCAGTGGCAGGGCCGGGGCAGACCATCAGGGGGATTGACTATGTGGGTCCGTACCCACCTAGGCTGTAAGGCGACTGAAGTGAACGCAGAATCCCCAGATATCCAGTGTGTGATCCTCGCCTGGCCGAATGACGTCCGCCTCACCCTGGTTAATGTCTATTCAAGACCAGTGAACCCGACTGCGGAGTCGATAACTATTGCACAGCTCTCGTCATTCCTTAACACCCTTTCTCGGTGCTCTACCATGGTAATAGGTGGTGACTTTAACTGCCACTTTGAGCCTCTCTCTGGTATGATAGATGGCAACATCCAGGAGGAGGACGACTATTGGAAAATACCATCACCTTTGGGCAATTCTCCCAGGGCTTGGTCTCCCTTGGTAGTCCAGATTACGGCCTTAACTTTACAATTTTCGATTAGGGCTTGTAACGGGCGCACTAAATCTGATGGCCCCGCCAAATGCACTTTTAACAAACTTGGCCAAGAGTCCAACCTGGATTATATATTTGTGCAGACCCGCTCCTGGGATAAAGTACTTGATTTTATGGTCCATCCTAGGGCTGACAGTGACCACAATCCATTATTGCTATGGTTTTTTCTCCAGGGAGTTTGTATAACTCCGGATAGTGAAAATGATATGAGGAGCTCTGATGCAGGCCTTCTTCTATCAAGTAACAGAAGAAGGGTGAGGTGGGACAAATTGGCTAACTCGCCAGGTGCAATTCCTGATCTGTACCTTAAGACAATCCCGTTATTGGAAGCAGTAGGACATTTACCGCTGCGAAATCCTACCAAGGGTACATTTAAGAAATTTGAGGAATTGAATCTTGAGTTAAACACTATACTGGCTAGTGTGTTTAATCCCATAATTCTCAAGGAAAGGAAGAGCCCTACCGTACCAAAGTGGTATAATGCACTATGTAGGGAAGCTAAAACACAACTCTTGAGCGCAGTTAAATCCTGCAATAATAAAACACTAATAAAACAGAAACGCTGGGAATACAAATCATTAATTGCCCAAGCGAAAGCAGAGTGGGATGCCAATAATTGGGACAAACTAACACAGGCACTCAAAAATAACGACCCGCGTATGTTTTGGCAAATTGTCAACACGGGTTCGCCAGCTCCCACTTCAGCAGTCGGTCGTAACATAGCGGCTAGTGTCTGGGAGGCCCATTTCTCAGCTCTCTATGCATGCGAAACTGCCCCCCCTCTTGATGGTTCGAGGGAAGAGCTCAACTCGGAGCTGCTTGTTGCACACCAATTGGTAGATGAATTTGGGGCTCATGAAGTTGCAGATATTTCAAATACCCTTCCTATTGGGAAAGCCCCAGGTTTAGACAAACTACCAGGTGACCTATTCAAAAATGAGCCGCTAATATGGGCTCCTTACTTAACTGTACTAGTTAATGCCATTTTAAAGGGTATGGCAATTCCTAACACCTGGTTTGGAGCAGAGATAGTTCCAATTTTCAAAAAAGGCTCCCCCCTACTCCCCGGTAATTACAGGCCGATCAGTCTTATCGACGTTTCCCAAAAAATCTTTGCCCGCTTGATTTTAAACCGACTACAAGATTGGATGGAGGAGCACTCCATCCTTAGCCCCTATCAAGCTGGGTTCAGGAAAAAGGTCTCTACGATAGATCAAATTTTCCGGCTGATGCTTATACACTGGAAGACCGTTCATGTTGAGGCTGGTTCACTCTATACCGTGTTTGTTGACCTTCGCGCTGCCTTTGACTTGGTCTCCAGAACAAAATTATGGACTGTCCTAGCTAATCTGGGAGTTCCCGCACCCTTGTTGAATATCATAACTCGCCTACACATGGGGAATTTTGCACAAGTAAGGTACGGGAAGTATGGATCACTTACTCCAAGATTTGCTGTAGAGAAGGGAGTCAGGCAAGGCTGTGTCCTGGCCCCTACCCTCTTTTGTCTCTACGTAAATGGAGTCTTCACGTACCTAGACAAGGTTATAAACAGCGATGCCCCCAAGTTAGATCGCAATAGGATACCAGCGATAATGTTCGCTGATGATACCCTATTGCTTTCTAAATCCCCTTTAGGCTTACAGAGGGTACTGGATGGGTTTGAGCTATTTGGATCATGGTTTGGAAATTAACACTCTGAAAACTAAATTCATGATCTTTAACCCCCCACCTAAAACGCGCCCAAACCCATCCATAGCTGGGACTACCCTGGAGAGAGTCCATACCTTTGATTGCCTGGGCCTTACTTTAAATGAAGGACTGACCTGGGCCTCGCACGAAATTAAGGCCCATTTAAAATTAGCTCAGTCGATCGGTGGGATTATGAAGTTTTATAATTCTTCTTCTGCAAAACCGTTAGCGCCACCTATTGAAATTTATAAACTTCAGGCTCGTGGTCAGATACTCTACGGTGCAGAACTCTGGGGATCGAAATGTTCCACTGAGATTCTACGTGCTGAATCTAAGTTTATAAGGCACTTGTTAGCTCTTCCCCAAAGTACTCCCTCACTCCCACTAAGACTCGACATGGGCCTGCGACCTATAGATGAAGCCCTTGGTCTGAAACCTTTGATCTTTTGGAGGAGGATATGGACAACGCCTGAGTTGGAGGAAATAATGAGTCTTCCGAGTGTAGGTAAATTCCCCTGGCTTCAGTATGTAAGGAGGCAACTTGGTGAACTCGGACTTTTGGACCTTTGGACAGCCCCAGTGACAGCTTGTTTTACTATTTCCCATAAAAAAACTCACCAATATTTATCATGAGTTCAAATTTTTAGACATCATTTCGAAATCCCAATCCTCCACTCTAACCCAAATCTTTCTAACAATCAAAGATCAATATTATTTTGAAGAGGCCCTAAGTGAGATCAGACCTCATTTCAACAGGAAATTGTTTATACAGTGGCGATATGGCACACTCCCTGTAAGAGCATTTACAGCCAAGTGGTCTCATTCTACTCCGGAAAATTTTCCCAGCTGTGATGCAGAATCCGAGTCAGATATACACATACTATTTTTTTGCCCCGCTTATAAAAAGAGCAGGAAATATTGGATTGTACCTATATGTAGGAACCTAGGGTTCATACACTGTAGGGAAGCTTATAGGGTCCTTAAATCAGATCTATCTAGGCAAATAGTATTTGCAGTTTCTTCATTTCTTGCTTCATTCTGGAGGAAAAGAAGACTAAATGTGTGTCCTTAACTTGAACTTTGATGTTTCCTGTTTTTGATCTATTATGATGATGGTCCTCTTTATAATTCATCAGTTTCTAGACTATTTTATTCTGTTAGGTTGGAGAAGTGTAATCTTATGTTTGTGTTTTACTGTTATCGTTCTACTGTACTTTATTTATTGTTGTTGTTTTTTTATGTGCTTTTATGACTAACTAGTCGAAATAAAGTTGAAATGATGATGGTATAGACAGGAAGATAGGTTTGTCAAACTTTCAAAGGTATTATGGATAGATTTGAATGGTCTTTTTGACATAATTGTGCCTGCAGATTTATGGACAGAATGTAAAATTACTATAGATTAGCCAACTCAGGAATACCCCAGGGATCCTAAAACAGGAGCCTCAGATCCAGAAGTAATGAAAAAATATGATCAGGTAATTACGTTTCTGAAAAATAAAGTACCTCTGAAAGAAACTGATTAGGTAAAAATTGATAGAACTCACCAGGAGGTCAAAGAATCAGTGCATGCATATTACGAGAAGTTACTGTTGGCTTTTAAGCAATACAGTGGAGATGAGAAACTAAGTGAAAAGGATTTGAGTCATTTTGTTTACAGATTTGTTTATGGTTTAAGGCCTGAAGTTAGTGAAATGATTAAACAACATACGGTAGAATGGCAAAATAAGAAAATAGATGAAGTGTTGCGACATGCAAAATATTTTAGTGATGAAATTGAAGCCAAACAACGCAAGTTGAAGGAAAAGGCAATGTGGGCACAGGTTAAAGTAGCGGAGCATCAAGAAGCCCAGTTAATTGAACAAACCAGTGGAATAGGGCAAGCAAGACAAAAACCTAATATTGGAAAGGGAAAAGGGCAGATTAGCATAGATGAAGCTAAAAAGAAGTGGCCATGTCATAATTGCGGAAAATTAGGGCATTGGAAATTCGAGTGTAAATTGCCACTGAAAGCAAATGGTGATAATTCATCAT
This sequence comes from Triturus cristatus, assembly GCF_964204655.1. NCBI lineage: Eukaryota > Metazoa > Chordata > Amphibia > Caudata > Salamandridae > Triturus > Triturus cristatus. Next base: position 273,105,357 of record NC_140581.1, read on the forward strand.
TAAATCCACAGGTGCAGAATGAGGTGAGTTGCCAACTGCCGCGACAGCAGCAGGTTGTTACCCAACAGTGTCAGGTGCCAAAGTCACCTTTTCCACAGAACCTAAATCCTCAAAGATACAGTAATGAGACAGGATTCTACAATGAAGAACAGGTTACAAAGCTACCGCGCGCTGGTTCCATTTTGCAGTATTGGCTGCAACGCAATTAAAGTGAGTCAGAGGAGAGTTATTGAAGGTGCCTAGGAGAGGAAGAGGAGTGCGTACTTGCCGCAACTCTAAAAGTAGACCAAACGGGACCCTTTGTGGATGGAAAGGTGAATGAAGTAAATGTTACTTTCCTAGTGGGCACTGGTGCTACTCGCTCAACTGTTAGATCAGCTGAAATAAAAAATCCTCCTCTCTCTGGTGAGACAATCCAAGTGGTTGGAGTTTCTAATAAACAGATAAAAGCCCATCTTACCGATCCTGTAAAAGTTAGAATAGGGAAATTTGCTGATATGCATCGCTTTGTAGTATGTGACGCTAGTCCTGTAAATCTGTTAGGTAGGGACTTACTTTGTAAAATGAACTGCACCATCTTTTGTACAACTGATGGTATAGCTTTTGAAACTCCAGATGATGATGTTCCTTATAGAATGACAATGGCTAACCTAGAACCAGAAATTACTGATGCATTTGTTGTATTTGATCCAGAGGGAATACCTCAGGAATTAAAAGAGACAGTGAAAACAGAAGTGTGGGATTTCACAGGAGAAGATGTAGGATTAATGAAAAGGGTAGATCCTGTGAAAATAACTGTAAAGGAACGAGTAAATTACCCGAATACTCCTCAGTACAAGTTGACACCAGAGATAATTACAGGAGTAACACCTATAATGGACAGAATGATTGAACAAGGAATTCTAAGAGAGGTAATGAGCAGTCCATGTAATTCACCGATCATGGGTTTGAAAAAGCCAAATGGGACTTTTAGAATAGTGCAGGATTTGAGAAAGGTGAACAAAATTGTTGTTCCTTGCTGTCCCATTGTGCCAAACCCTTCAGTAATTCTATATCAGATTCAATTTGATGCAGAATGGTACACAGTCATTGATTTGTGTCATGCTTTCTTTTCTATTCCATTGCACCCTGATAGCCTACAAATGTTTGCGTTCCGGTTTGGCAAGCGTATTTTGGCATGGTGCCGTATCCCTCAGGGGTATACAGAAAGTCCTTCAATATTTAATCAGATCCTAAAGAAATCACTGGAAGATTTGAAGATGCCAGAAAGTTCAGTGCGAGTCCAATATATCGATGACCTATTAGTGGCATCAAAGACGCGAGAAGCCTGTGTTGTTGACACAATTGCACTGTTAAATCATTTGGCAGATGGAGGACTTAAGGTATCACTATCAAAATTGCAGTTTTGTCAGAAAGAAGTAAAATACTTAGGTCATAAGATTGAAAAAGGCCTGAGAAAAGTAACATTGGATAGGATTAAAATCATTAAAGGAATCAGAGCCCCAAAGACACAGAGAGAAGTCAGACTGTTTCTTGGAATGGTGGGATACTGTTGCCAGTGGATTAGTAATTTTTCTTTGATTGCAAAACCAATGGTGCGTTTGACAAAGAGTGATGTGAGAGATCCAATTGAGCTGAATAAAGAAGAGATGAAATTGTTTGAACAATTTGAAAGACAGCTTGAGTGAAGCACCGGCTCTTGGAATGCCTGATTATGAAAAAGAATTTGAGCTTTATTGCAGTGAGAGAGATGGATGTGCTCTTTCCGTGTTAGTGCAGAGACATGGAAGATTGAGAAGACCAATTGCCTATTTTTCAGCTGTAATAGATCCAGTAGCTGTAGCATTGCCTGGATGTTTGAAAGCAGTAGCTGCCACATGTAAGAGATTAGAGCAAAGTGAAGGAATTGTAATAGGATATCCTGTGAGAGTGTTTGTCCCACATGATGTGGCAATCCTTTTGACAAGAAGTAAAACACAGTTCATGACGCATAGTCGCCTAACTAAATATGAAAAGGTAATTTTGGGTGCTACAAATGTGAATCTTGTAAGATGCACTAATGTGAACCCATCAACATTACTGCCTGATGCTGTGAATGCAGAAGTGAAGGATGACATTGATCATGATTGCCTGGAAGTGCTTGATTTTTGCACCAAACCATGTCCTGATATAAAGGACATACCTTTGAAAGAGTCTGACTAGGTGATGTTTGTAGATGGGTCATGCCTGAGAACCGAAGAAGGAATTTTGAGTGCAGCATATGCTGTGTGCACTGTTGCAACCGTCTTGGAAGCATCTTGCTTGAAAGGAGTACGATCAGCTCAAATTGCACTGATTAGAGCATGCAAGTTGGGAAAGAATTTGCGAGTCACTGTGGTTACTGACAGCCAGTATGGGTTTGGAGTGGTGCATGACTTTGGGCAGGTTTGGTCCCAAAGAGGTTTCTTGACGTCGAGTGGAACTCCAATTAGAAATGCAGAAATAGTTGGTAAATTACTTGAGGCGATACAACTGCCTAAACAGATAGCTGTCGTAAAATGTACAGCACACAATAAAGGAACAGATTATGTGTCAGCTAGTAAAGAATTTGCAAATGACATTGCCCAATACTGTGCTCGAAATCAGACCTCATTGAATCGTAACAGGGAAAAGGAAATGGATTTATGTCCCTTGCTTTTTACTAACACAGTAAGTACATGGGATGAGGTGAGACAGTTACAGGAAGCAGCAGAGGAAGAGGAGAAAAAACAATGGATAAAATCAGGATGTACACAAAGGGAAGTAGACAGAGTTTGGGTTTACAGAGATGGAAGACCAGTAATGTCTGATGGCATGATCTCTACGATGGCACTGATGTACCATGGGTAAGCACACATTGGAAGGGATGCCATGATTAGACTTTTCAAACAAACTTGGTATAATGCAAAATTCCGGCTTATAGCTGAGAGCCTTTGCCAGAGATGTCTCATATGCCAGCAATTTAATCCAGGAAGGAAAACTGTGGTGAGCTTGGGAACCATAGGACGGAAGGGAGGTCCTTTCACTCGTATGCAGCTTGATTTCATTGCAATGCCCTCATGCAACAGGTTAAGATATGTACTAGTGATTGATTGTCTGTTTTCTCGTTGGGTTGAGGCTTACCCGACCAAAAGGAATGATGGAGTTACTGTAGCGAAACTCATACTGAGAGAGTTCATTCCTCCGTTTGGTTTCCTAGTAATGATTGAAACAGATAGAGGAAAACATTTTCAGAATGAAATTATAAAACTGATTTGTGAAGCATTAAAAGTACAACAAAAATTGCATTGTGCCTAATGACCAGAGGCTTCTGGAGTGGTGGAACAAAGGAATGGCACCATAAAGAACAGATTGGGAAAGCCACAGGTCTCAAATGGTCTCAAATGGACAGATGTCTTGCCTCTTGTCTTATTTATTTATTTATTTATTCATTTGTAAAGCGCATGGTTATACCTATCGGTGTGTCCCCGCGCTGAGACATCAGAAAGTGGAGGAGATAGAGAGGATGGAATAAGAGGCTGGAAGATTGTTTAGAGGTTTATATTCAGAAATAACCATGTCTTCAGTTGTCTGCGAAAAACATATTCGCTGGGTTCAGTTCTCATGGTTATAGGTAACGTGTTCCATAACTTTGCCGCCAGATATCTGAAGGAGCGAGCTCCCATTCTGGCTTTGATAATTCTTGGGATCGTCAGTAAAGCCCTATCCCTAGATCGTAGTTCCCGGCCAGGAGTGTATCTGGATACCAATGACTTGAGGTACAGAGGGCTTTTGCCAGTCAGAATGCGGTGTACATAACACATAGCCTTAAACAGAATTATTTTTTCAATGGGCAGCCAGTGTAAAGTGGCCAAAGCCTTTCTAGTATTTGTTCTCCTCGGGAGACTGAGAACTAAACGGGCTGCCGCATTCTGTATTCTCTGAAGTTTCATCAGTCCTCTCTTAGAGGCTCCTAGATACAGTATGTTAGACCTGTCAGCCCTTTGGGTGGTCCCTCCTCATCATTATTTATTTTGTCCCACTTTTGCCTCAAACCCTGTTTGAATTTTTCCTTTTTGGGAACCACCAGACTTTTTCGTGTTGCTACAGATTCAGGGAGCCATTTTAGCTACCCCTGAAACTTCTGTCTGAGGGCCTGGAGCACAAAATGGTGGCCACCTGTGACATCACCAGCATCCACTGGAACCTACCAGCACCTTCCAGAACATTCCAGGAGATTCCAGAACTCTGTGACAGTTGGAGACCGTTTAGAATGTTGGGAGGATAAGAGAGGCAGTTGGCAGTTGGAGCTGGCAGTTGGCACCTGACTGGTGAAGAGAGAAGAGCACAACAGTGAAGGAGGAAGGAGTGAAGCAGCAGGGGTGGAAACTTGTGCCTGGAGTGGGGTCCATAAACCCACCCTTGATACTTGTCCCTACTGATGGATCCCAGCCTATAGCCCTGTGTGGGAAGAAGACAGAAGAAAACCATCCTAAGGACCTGGACAGCAGGAACAGGCCTTAGAACCAAGAAAGCAGCAAGATCCTGACCTGGAAACTGGTTTCCCTGGAGTCCGGCGTCGAGTAGCCTAAGACCTGGAGCCCGAGGTGGAGAAGCGGCGCTGACTGAAGTAGCAGACGTCGTACCCGGAGCCGCCTGAGGTCGTGAGAGGGCGCCGACGGGGGTCGAGAGGAATACCAGAGGTCGAGGAGGAAGTGAACCGAGGTCGAGCGAGCGGCGTCATCGGAGGAGTGAAGTCCGCCCTCCGGAGTCGTCGGAGACCGAGGTAGAGGAGCACCGGAGGTCGGGAGTGAGGATCGCACTCCGGAGTCGCCCGGAACCTGTGTGGAGGAGCACCGGAGGTCGGGGGTGAGGATCGCACCCCGGAGTCGCCGGAAGTCGACATCGAGGCCAGGCCGGCCGACGTCATCGGAGCCGAGAGCGCCATCGGACCGGAGCCGCCCGAAGTCGACATCGTGAAGAGACTGCCTGACGCCGTCGAATCGGAGGTCGAGATCGAACCGAGGCCACCGACATCGGACCGGAACCGCCTGCCGGCGTCGTCAAAGAACTGACATTGTGCCGAGGCCGCCGAGACCGAACCGGAACCGCCTCACGGCGTCGACACGACTCCAGCGGCGTCGGAACATCAGAAAAAGGGCAGTAAGAGGAGTAGAGGGCGCCTAAGGCCCTGTGGAGACCTGAGAGACTGCTCTAAGGGGCTAGGGAGGTGCTGAAACCCATCTGACTGTGCCTGGGGTGAACTGGGACTAACCTAGAGAGGTTGTGTGGAGAAGGAAAGCCAGGGCATTGGTATTTCCCCCCTTTGATCTACCTCAGTTTAGGCCTCAGCCTTTGCCTCAGTCAGGGAGTAGCCCCCCTCAAGCCTACCACAACCCTACAAGCTGTGCCTGGGCCAAATCAGCCCTTCAGAAGTGAAGTGTCATCTGATTACAGGAGTGTTGCTGTATACTGTTAATTATTTATTGGGGGTACTGTATTTATTGAATTTTTATCTATTTATTGTTGCACTATATTTATAGGTCCACAGGACTGGTTGGTGTACAATATTTATTGATACGGTATTTATTGCCTCAAAATATTTAATTGTCTGTATATATTGCACTTGTATTTAGGCCCTGTTATTTATGATCACCCCTATTTATTTCAGCAAACAGCCAATATTTATTTGACCTGCACTATTTAAAATGTATATACTGTGATTGACTTATTTATTTTCCCAATCAGCAACTAAGAGAAGAAAGATAAAGAAAGAATATTTTCATAATTTTTACGGTGTAGAGTCGTTTTTGGAACGGATGCACGCATGGTTATTGTATGGGTATATTGTATGCTTAGCACTGCGCCTGTTTCCTGACCACTCGAGCCAAGCTACCACAGTGTGTCCGGAAGACCACCACCACCCTTTCTAGTGTGGGAGTGGTTTTCCAACATAAATTGGTGTTCAGTGGTGGGATAGAGCTGTGCCTACATATACTCAACAATAACTGTGGGTAGTCCATAGGCCTACACCGGGAGTTTTCTCAAGAGCGGCCTTCCTAATTGTGGGTTTTTGTTTTTTCCAAATTTACTCTGGTGGTGGGAGGAGGTATTACTAAAGGTACCACCCTACATTGTTACTGCACAAAACCTGTCCTCTAACCTGAGTGGGCAAGATGGAGTTTGTACTAGAGAATCTAGAAACGTACACTGTGGCCCAACTCAGGGAGTTTTGCCAGCGGGAGGGGGTGTACTGTCCCCCAGGAGCAAAGAAGGGTGCACTCCAAACCAGCTTAAGGGCTTGGGGGGAGGCACGCCGAGAAAGCAAGGCTGAGGAGGAAGACAGGGATGGAGAGCCTGACCCCGAGGGGGCTGAGATGTACCAACCTGAGGTGGGGAACCTGTCAGCAGGGCCCAGGACACTTTCTAGGAAGGGCAGCACTGTCTCTAGCGGGGGCTTATCCAGCGTGGAGTTAGCAGATCGGAGAGAGAAAAGACAGCTCACATGGGATTTAGCAAAGCTGGAGAAGGAGAAGGAGGAACAGAGGTTGGCTCATGAGACGGAGAAAGAGAGGATGGCTCATGAGATAAGACTGAAAGAGATAGAGCTTCAGATCCTAAGAATTGGAGCACCAACTGTTCCTAATGGTGGCAGCCAAATCCAAGAGTCCACCAGGGAACCCAAACCTTACCTGCCAAAGGACATAGTAGCTAGCTATGGGGCGGGTGACGACATCGCCAAGTGGCTAGCAGCCTATGAGGTCTCGTTGAGGGCCCATGGGGTTCCAGTGAAGTACTGGGGAGGGGGATTGTATAAGTACATGCCTCCAGCTGGTAGGGATGCTTTATTGGCCCTCGAAGAGGATGAGCAGACCTACTACCCCACCATGAAACTGGCGCTCATCAGAAAGTTTGGACTAACACCTGAAAAGTACAGACAGAAGTTCAGGGGTAGTCACAAGCTGGGCACACAGAATTGGGTGGACTTCCTGGACTATGCAAAGAAGGCACTAGAAGGTTGGATTCAGGGCAGTGAAGTAAGGAACTACGAGGAGTTGTTCGACCTAGTACTGAAGGAACACCTACTCGAGAAATGTTTCCCTGAACTGCGGCAACACCTGGTGGATAGCAAGCTGACCAGCCCCCGGAAGCTTGCTGAGGAGGCGGACATTTGGGCTAGTACCCGGGTGTCCACAAGGGGGACTGGAGGGGATACTCAAAAGGCCGGACAGGGCGCCCCCCAGAAGAAAGAAGGAGGGGAAAAGAAAAAGGAGTTCTCCAAAGGCCCCCAAAATAACTTCCAAGGGAAGGGAACAGGATTCACCTCTAAGGCTAACCCACCCAGAAACCCTAATCCTGGCCAGAGTCAGCAGCCAAGGGTTGTCCATTGCTACGAGTGCGGTGGCGTTGGACACTATAAAGGAGATCCGAAGTGTCAGAAACGATCACCCCCTCCCACTGGAGGAAAGCCCCCCGGAGTAGCTAGTGTAGTGCTCGGGGAGGAGATGCCCTTAACTAAGGGAAGGGAGTGGGCGGGTGTCACTTTAGTGTCCCTGGGAGAACGGGAGATGGTTCCTAAGATCCAGGTGCCCGCAAATACCGCAAAGTATGGGCAGTGGATCACCATCAACGGCCAAAGAGGGGAGGCTCTGAGAGACACAGGAGCCAGTATGACTATGGTGCGTAGCCAACTGGTGTCTCCAGAGCAGGTAATTCCCGATGTACTCCACCCAGCCGCGATGGCTGACAGCAGAACAGGTCACTATCCCGTGGCCGAGGTTCCCTTTGAATGGGGGGGGGTTGCAGGTTCACTTCGAGTTGCCGTAAGCCCTGCCGTGCCAGTCGATTGTCTGCTGGGCAATGACATGGAGCACAACGCTTGGAAGGAGGTGGAATACCGGACTCACACCGAGATGCTGGGTACACCTGACTGGGCCTGTGTTAGCACAAGGTCCGCGACTACCCGAAGAGGGAGTTCATTCCGGCTGGAGCCTGGAACAAAGGCCCAGCCAGCTGCCAGTCAAGGGAAGAACCGAGGACAGGAGGAGCCTGCCTCGGCGTCTCCACCCCGTAGGACGGATAGGCCACCGGAGGTGGTGGACCAGGAGTCTGCGGAGGGGGACGTTACCAACCTGGAGGACCTACCCATCCCGGCCGAGTGGCACGTGGAGGGAGGCCCGTCCAGGGAGGAATTCTGCCAGGGCCAGAGGGAGTGCCCTACCCTTGAGGGGCTGAGGCGACAGGCCGAAGCCCAGGCAGCAGGGAACGTTGAAGGGAACTACAGTGTTTACTGGGAGGATGGCCTCCTCTACAGTGAACCCAAGGCACCTCTACACGGATCGTCACGAGCCTTGGTAGTTCCTCAACGTTATCGAGCCTTCCTTTTAGAGTTGGCTCACGAGATACCATTGGCAGGACACCTGGGGCAAGACAAGACCTTCGCCCGTCTTGTCCCACACTTTTATTGGCCTCAGATGAAAGTGTCGTCCGATACCTACTGCCGGACATGTGTGTCTTGCCAAGCCAGTGGGAAAACAGGGGTGAAGCTGAAAGCTCCCCTGGAACCACTTCCTGTCGTTAGCACCCCCTTTGAAAGGGTGGGCATCGACATTGTGGGTCCGTTAGATCCGCCAACATCAGCTGGTCACAGGTTTATCCTGGTCCTGGTGGATCATGCCACACGGTACCCAGAGGCAATACCTCTGAGGACCATAACAGCACCTGTTGTGGCTAGGGCCCTGATGGGAATCTTTACCCGAGTGGGTTTTCCCAAGGAAGTTGTGTCCGACAGGGGGACCAACTTCATGTCAGCGTATATGCGGGCGATGTGGAAGGAGTGTGGAGTGACCTACCGGTTCACAACTCCTTACCACCCCCAGACCAATGGTCTGGTGGAGAGGTTTAATAAAACCTTGAAGGGCATGATCAGAAGTCTGCCTGAAAGCCTGCGGAGGAAATGGGACGTCCTCCTACCCTGTTTACTTTTTTCTTACAGGGAAGTGCCACAGAAGGGAGTGGGCTTCAGCCCCTTCGAGCTTCTGTATGGGCACCCTGTACGCGGACCTCTTAACCTGGTGAGAGACGGATGGGAAAGAACTCCCAGAAAGCTCCCCCAGGATGTGGTGAGCTACATGCTGGCCTTCCGGAGCCAAATGGCTAAGTTGTGGAAGCAAGCTTCTGACAACTTGGAAGCCAGCCAAGCAGTGATGAAGGCGTGGTATGACCACAACGCTCACCCGGTGGAGTTGGAGCCTGGCCAGAAGGTGTGGGTGATCGAACCAGGAGAGCTTAGTGCCCTCCAGGATCGCTGGTCAGGACCCTTTGAGGTGTTGGAGAAGAAGGGTAAGGCTACCTACTTGGTGGACCTGAAGACCCCTCGTCAGCCCCTGCGGGTGCTGCATGCCAACCGCCTCAAACCCCACCACGAGAGGCCCGAAGTCATCTTGATGATGGTGACTGACGGAGGAGAGGACGTGGAAAGCGAGCCTCTCCCTGATCTGTTTGCGTCTCAGGAAAAGGATGGGTCGGTGGAGGGAGTGATTCTCTCCCCATCTCTAACTCCTGAACAGCAGGAGGACTGTCGCCAGGCCCTGGGGCAGTACTCTACGTTGTTCTCCCTTGTCCGGGTAGGACTCACCTGTGCGTCCATGACGTGGACACAGGAGACAGCCCACCTGTGAAGTCCAAGATCTACCGGATGTCAGACAAGGTGAAGGCCAGCATTCATAGTGAAGTCACTAAGATGCTGGAGCTAGGAGTGATTGAACCTTCTAGCAGCCCCTGGTCCAGTCCGGTGGTGTTAGTACCAAAAGCTGCACCACCGGGTGCCCAACCAGAACTGAGGTTCTGTGTGGACTACCGGGGACTGAATTCAGTGACAAAGACTGATGCACATCCGATCCCTAGGGCGGATGAATTAATTGACCGGCTGGGAGCTGCCCAATATCTAAGTACCTTTGACCTTACCTCTGGGTACTGGCAGATCTCTTTGACTGATGGAGCAAGGGAAAGGTCAGCCTTCTCCACGCCCAATGGCCACTACCAGTTCTGTGTGATGCCCTTTGGGCTCAAGAACGCACCTGCCACGTTTCAGCGCCTGGTAAACCAGATCCTCACCGGAATGGAGAGTTTCTCTGCTGCTTATCTGGATGACATAGCCGTCTTCAGTAACAGCTGGGAGGATCACTTGCGTCACCTGCAAGCTGTTCTCCAGGCCCTGAGACAAGCTGGATTGACGATCAAGGCCAGCAAGTGCCAGATCGGGCAGGGGTCGGTAGTGTACCTTGGACACTTGGTGGGTAGGGGAACGGTGCAACCCCTCCAGGCGAAGATCAAGGCCATCATGGCCTGGGAACCCCCCAAGACACAGACTGAGGTCCGAGCATTTTTGGGCCTCACGGGATACTATCGCCGCTTCGTGAAGGGGTACGGTACCATCGTAGCCCCTCTCACGGAGCTCACGTCCAAGAAACAACCTCGACGGGTAGTCTGGACGGAGGCTTGTCAGCAAGCCTTTGAGAAATTGAAGAAAGCCATGTGCGAGGCCCCGGTCTTACGGGCCCCAGACTTTTCCAAGAAGTTCATTGTCCAGACAGATGCATCAGAACATGGCATTGGGGCAGTGTTATCGCAACTCAACGAAGAGGGTCTGGATCAACCCGTGGTCTTCCTATCCAGGAGACTACTTCCCAGGGAACAGAAGTGGAGTGCAATAGAGCGTGAAGCCTTTGCAGTGGTATGGGCTCTGAAGAAGCTGCGGCCATACCTGTTTGGCTCGCACTTCCTTGTTCAGACCGACCACAGACCCCTTCGTTGGCTGATGCAAATGAAGGGGGAGAATCCCAAGTTGTTGAGGTGGTCTATTTCCCTACAGGGGATGGACTTTCAGGTGGAACATCGGCCTGGAGTGGACCACGCCAATGCAGACGGTCTCTCAAGGTATTTCCGCCTTAGTGATGAGAACTCCCAAGGGGTTGGGTAGCTCTCCCCACTTTCAGCTGGGGGGGACGCGTGTTAGACCTGTCAGCCCTTTGGGTGGTCCCTCCTCATCATTATTTATTTTGTCCCACTTTTGCCTCAAACCCTGTTTGAATTTTTCCTTTTTGGGAACCACCAGACTTTTTCGTGTTGCTACAGATTCAGGGAGCCATTTTAGCTACCCCTGAAACTTCTGTCTGAGGGCCTGGAGCACAAAATGGTGGCCACCTGTGACATCACCAGCATCCACTGGAACCTACCAGCACCTTCCAGAACATTCCAGGAGATTCCAGAACTCTGTGACAGTTGGAGACCGTTTAGAATGTTGGGAGGATAAGAGAGGCAGTTGGCAGTTGGAGCTGGCAGTTGGCACCTGACTGGTGAAGAGAGAAGAGCACAACAGTGAAGGAGGAAGGAGTGAAGCAGCAGGGGTGGAAACTTGTGCCTGGAGTGGGGTCCATAAACCCACCCTTGATACTTGTCCCTACTGATGGATCCCAGCCTATAGCCCTGTGTGGGAAGAAGACAGAAGAAAACCATCCTAAGGACCTGGACAGCAGGAACAGGCCTTAGAACCAAGAAAGCAGCAAGATCCTGACCTGGAAACTGGTTTCCCTGGAGTCCGGCGTCGAGTAGCCTAAGACCTGGAGCCCGAGGTGGAGAAGCGGCGCTGACTGAAGTAGCAGACGTCGTACCCGGAGCCGCCTGAGGTCGTGAGAGGGCGCCGACGGGGGTCGAGAGGAATACCAGAGGTCGAGGAGGAAGTGAACCGAGGTCGAGCGAGCGGCGTCATCGGAGGAGTGAAGTCCGCCCTCCGGAGTCGTCGGAGACCGAGGTAGAGGAGCACCGGAGGTCGGGAGTGAGGATCGCACTCCGGAGTCGCCCGGAACCTGTGTGGAGGAGCACCGGAGGTCGGGGGTGAGGATCGCACCCCGGAGTCGCCGGAAGTCGACATCGAGGCCAGGCCGGCCGACGTCATCGGAGCCGAGAGCGCCATCGGACCGGAGCCGCCCGAAGTCGACATCGTGAAGAGACTGCCTGACGCCGTCGAATCGGAGGTCGAGATCGAACCGAGGCCACCGACATCGGACCGGAACCGCCTGCCGGCGTCGTCAAAGAACTGACATTGTGCCGAGGCCGCCGAGACCGAACCGGAACCGCCTCACGGCGTCGACACGACTCCAGCGGCGTCGGAACATCAGAAAAAGGGCAGTAAGTGGAGTAGAGGGCGCCTAAGGCCCTGTGGAGACCTGAGAGACTGCTCTAAGGGGCTAGGGAGGTGCTGAAACCCATCTGACTGTGCCTGGGGTGAACTGGGACTAACCTAGAGAGGTTGTGTGGAGAAGGAAAGCCAGGGCATTGGTATTTCCCCCCTTTGATCTACCTCAGTTTAGGCCTCAGCCTTTGCCTCAGTCAGGGAGTAGCCCCCCTCAAGCCTACCACAACCCTACAAGCTGTGCCTGGGCCAAATCAGCCCTTCAGAAGTGAAGTGTCATCTGATTACAGGAGTGTTGCTGTATACTGTTAATTATTTATTGGGGGTACTGTATTTATTGAATTTTTATCTATTTATTGTTGCACTATATTTATAGGTCCACAGGACTGGTTGGTGTACAATATTTATTGATACGGTATTTATTGCCTCAAAATATTTAATTGTCTGTATATATTGCACTTGTATTTAGGCCCTGTTATTTATGATCACCCCTATTTATTTCAGCAAACAGCCAATATTTATTTGACCTGCACTATTTAAAATGTATATACTGTGATTGACTTATTTATTTTCCCAATCAGCAACTAAGAGAAGAAAGATAAAGAAAGAATATTTTCATAATTTTTACGGTGTAGAGTCGTTTTTGGAACGGATGCACGCATGGTTATTGTATGGGTATATTGTATGCTTAGCACTGCGCCTGTTTCCTGACCACTCGAGCCAAGCTACCACAGTGTGTCCGGAAGACCACCACCACCCTTTCTAGTGTGGGAGTGGTTTTCCAACACAGTACATTTCCATAATCTAATTGGGATGTAACTACAGCATGCACTACCGTTTTCCTGGCTTTTGCAGGGAGTAGGTCAATGATTTTCCTCAATGTTTTCATTGCTCCATAGCATTTTCCCGCGATTTTCCGTATCTGGCTATCGAACGATAGCTTGGGATCAATCCAGATACCAAGGTTCTTCACTTCTTCCTTAGGGATCGGGACCTGTCCTAGTGTGTCTGGCCACCAAGCCGAGGACCAGATGTTAGGTGTTTTACCTACCACTATTACCTCGGTTTTGTTTCCGTTAAGTTTGAGGCAGTGGTCATTCATCCAGACTGCCACTTCTTCCAGGCATTCGGAGAACCGGATAGCAGCTTGGTCTCTGTTTTGAGATAATTGCACAATTAGTTGGGTATCATCTGCATAAGATACAATTGATACCTCATATTTTTGAACACATTCCGCCAACGGACCCACATATATGTTGAATAGGGTTGGGCTAAGAGTAGAGCCCTGAGGAACTCCCTGTTTTAAAGCATGGCTATCCGATATATGGGCGAGTTGAGCTACTTGAAAGCTCCGTTGGTCTAAGAAAGAAGTTAGCCACTGGAGGGCGCGTTTCCGTATGCCACAAGTCTCTAATCTTTGTAATAGTAAGGGATGTGAGACCGTGTCAAAAGCTGCGCTCAAATCCAGCAGGATGAGCGCAGCTGTTTTCCCTTCATCTGCCAATTTTCTTAGTGTCTCAGTGGCTATCAACAAGGCAGATTCTGTGGAGTGGGCCTTTCTGAAGCCAGACTGTGAGGGATGAAGGATCGTGTTAGCATCTAAATGATCCACTAGTTGTTTATTCACTATTTGTTCTGCTATCTTAGCTGTCAGTGGTAGCAGTGAAATAGGACGCAGATTCTCCAAAACGGAGAAATCGAGAGAGGTTTTCTTTCTTAAAGGTTTAACAATGGCCCTTTTCCAGTTCAGAGGAACCATCCCAGTTTTTAGGGAGCAATTGATGAGTTCAGAAATATAAGGTAAAATAGTATTGATACCCATCATTATTCTATCAGGCTTAGCTGGGTCACAAGGAGATCCTGATTTTATGCCTTTGATCATAGTTATAAGTTCATCTCTTTGTGGTATAGTGAATTCGTTTAGTAATGTTCCTCTGAATTCCTCCTGACTGCGGAGGTATTGATTGCTTCCCATTTGGGCCTCAGTCGGGAATGACTCATATATCTTCGTAACTTTGTCCGCAAAGAAGCCTGCTATTTTATTGCATATCTCTTTGGAGGAGGTTGGTACTTCTTCCTCCTCCTCTTAATGAGCATTAGATCATTTCCTGATAGGAAAACTGGTCTAAGCCCCCATGAAATTATAATGGGTAGAGCAATGAGGCATGTTTTCATTCCGGTCAACAAATTGCTGCCAATATCTGATGACTTCGTCTTGGACTATTGTAAAGGACTGGCTGATGTTTGTGTTTCATCAGGTTGGACCAGATGCGACCACTCTTGAAAAGAAGCCAGCTCACGATCTGAGTCCTGGAGATTGGGTCCGCACAAAAGTACACCGAAGAAGAAATTGTCTGGTTCTACGCTGGGGAAGACCACGTCAAGTGATTCTGACAACGAGAACTGCTGTGATGTGTGAAGGGGTGAAGAACTGAATTTATGCCAGTCATACACTTCGAGACCCAAATCCGGAAGACCAATCTGAAGAAGAACATCAAGAAGTATCAGATACCAGTTCAGAATCCGAATCAGAAGAAACGAAAACAAGACAAGAACCAGAAGCAGGTGAACAAGGTCCAAGTCAAATTATTGGTCAAGAAACTGTACCATTAAGACGACGCCTTGAAATTTCAGATACTAGTTCTGAATCTGAGACAGAACAAGCAGGAATACGAGGAAGAACTAATCATGAAACTGGAGAAACTGAACAAGTAATCTTTGAGAATGAAATCCCGAGTACAAGTACAAGAGAGATTCCTCCAGAAATTGTAGAGATAGAAGGAGAGGAATTAGATACAGAGAGTGAGGGTGAAGTAATTGCGGAAGAACCCTGAGGAGGTTTAGGGACACAACACAATCAGGTAGAAAAAGGGTCAGACAGTCAGCAGGAAGATTGTGTGGAAGAAGCATGAGGAGGAATAGATTCTGACAGTGAACCTGAAATATTGAGAATAAAATTAAAAGAAAGTGATATCCAATCGGAGACAGATTCAGAAGAAAGTGAAGCAGAAGAAAAAGGTGGAAGAAATTTGAGAAAAAGGGCTTGGAAAACCGAACGAGATGAGAAAAGAACTAAATTGAAAAGGCCATTGAAGAAAGATACTTGGCCCAACAAAATCAAGAAATTGAGATACCGACTGACAAGAATAAAGCGTAATAATGCTGAACAAGTGAATGAAGTGTCCAGTCAGGAAAAACAAGAAGACACGGATCAGAAGCACTTGCAACGTACAAAAAGGATAAAAAGGCCTAACCAGAAGTAGAAGTCTCCGGAATGGACATATGTGGCACTTCCTGATATACAAGAGGAAGCTGATAGCCAAGAAAGTCTGAGTGTGACTGTGCAGGAAGTGAACAAGGAAGAAGAAGGCTCGGAAATCCTGAGAGTAATATTGACTGACACCAGAGAAGAAACGGATGATCAAGAAATTAAATTTTGAATGGAGATTGTGAGCCCACGGATAAGAATGATTCACACATGAATTAGGAGACAAATAAACTCTGAAAGGAATTGAAAGCCCGGATAAGACAAATGACCAGAAAGAACCAAGTAGGCAACTAAAGCCTTAGGTTTAGACAAAGACATTTTTTGAAGAAAGAGGCTAAGTCAAAAGACACTGATTATTGACAACATGGCAAACACTGAAAATAGAAATCCAACATGTGGATTTTTCCGAAGATGGTGTAGAATGTGTTTTTGTTGTACAGGATTATTAATGCTTGTTTGGATTATATTGGCAATAACTGTTTCATTTAGAAAAACATTTGAAAACGTAGACAGACACTCAAAGAATGGAACCATTAGTCAAAACTCTGATGACAGTCATATCACAAAACTGGTAGATAGAACAGAACTTCACAAAGATAAGTCTATAAATGATTTTTCTAAGAATGTGTTCACAAAGCTATTATATGAGTACGTGGAAACAAGGGATGTTAGAGATTATAAAGTCTGTATGCAGTTGCCTGCATCTGTATCTGAAGGTGTCACTTATCATCACCTTCCTTTGACATATGGGATGACTTGTAGTGTCCTAGCAAGTTTGTTTTATAAAACAGGCAAATTAGAATATTATTACACTGACATAGATAATATTTTCTCACAAGTTCCTGTAGTTCCTGAATTAAACAAGGTGAAGCCTGGTAAAACTCTTGGCGAATTTTTCCCTAGAAATCTAACTTTAGAAGAAGTGTTTAAAAATAACCTTACTTGTAGTTTAAGAAAAGAAGAGAAAACTTTCCTGAGTATGGTGGAAAAGAGGAGAATTGAAATGCAAAAGAAGGTGACTGGGGAAAGAAGGGAAACACCATTTTGGAATGTTGGGAAGGAAAATCATTTAAAAGGAGAAACAAACCCGGCAATGGCTTTAGATTGGCATCAGAAAGGGAAATTATGCAGAAGTAGAGATAATACTGTATATGACAATTATTTTGTGGGTGCAAGTGAGTGCCATGATTTATACAAAATCTTGGGAGGATGGGGATTTAAAGGAGGAAAAGATCCGGTATTCCCTGGAATATATTACATTTGTGGGAACATTGGTACGGAACTTGCTACGTAGGCCTGGTCTTTCCAAAAATATTTCATGTGGAAAGGGGAGAAAATGGATTGCATGAAATAGGTAGACATCTAACACGTAGAAGGAGGGAAAGTTGGTCAGAAATTATTGGTGATATTTTTGGAGCACTGATACCAGCAGTTAGAATATCTCTGAATACACATAAAATTAGGAAATTGTCTACAGTTGTGGATCGTTTATCAACAGACACAGCTGGAGGGTTCTTAATGGTAAATACCAAAATGGTTGCCATGAGAGCTATGGTAATGCAAAATCGACTTGCCCTTGACAATATATTGGCAAAAGAGGAATGCTGAAAGTACAGCATTGCTATATTACATTCCTGACAAAAGTCAGAATATAAAGAAATATATTAAGAATATAACTGAATTGCATGAAGAAATTGTTCCAATGGAGGTTGAAGGTGTATGGCAGAAACTTGGTAAAAGTTTTTCCTCTATTAAGAATTTATTAACAAAGTTATGTAGCTCGTTTGTGGGGAAAATACTAATACCTGCGACTTTTGTGATTATTCTAGTGTTAATATAGAGATTAGGATGTTTGTGTATAAAAAGAAGAAAACTACAAAATAAGAAAAATTGAGAAAATAAGAAAAATGAAGCGAAAGAAATAAGAGAAAGAGAAATAGAAGAAATAGAATTAGAAAAATTTAAAGAAAATGTGTACAAGAAAACAAAAGAGAACAGTGTTTGGAACACTATTGTTTAAACTAACAAATGCAAGCGGATTCGAATAAAACCATTTCCTTAGTTAAATTTAGTGAAATTAGTGAGTAGTGGTGATGTTTAAAATCACCAAAGGGGGGATTGATGGAGCAGGTAAAACAACATTTTGTATACCTCCTCTAAATTGCATGAAATTAATTATGTAATCATTCTAAAATTAATTTACATAACATGTTTGAAGCAGAAGTGGTACTAATCAATATTTACACCTTGATAAACATAAATACACGTGGGACTAAATTGCTAATTGCACGGCAAAGTTAAATAATTAACAATGGTACGCAAACTAACCTTAGATTGTGTTAAAATAGTGAAATTGCATGGTTAATATTGCTATGTGGTTGTATTGTGGCTTAAAGTTATCGTATGGTAAGTATTATCGCTTTAAATGTTACTGCAGCTAGGAAAATACTAATATGTAGTGGGATTAGTGTGGGTTTAAACATTAGAACCTTAATTTCTAAATTTTAATTGCTGTTATGTCTATTTTCGCTTAGTTAACATTCGGGCCTACTAGGCCGCAGTACTCAAGATGGCATTCTCTGAAGCAGATGCCACCATGTGCGCATGATGATTTCTGCGCATGCCCAGATAGCTTTGGAGATCAGGTGGTGAAATGAACTCCTGGCATCGTGTTCCCTGCCAAGGTCGATGTGTTGGGCACTTGACCGCAAGCCAGAAGATGAGCATATGAGAACAAAGGATGTGACAAAGAATGAACCTGTCAATAGGACCCTTTTGCCTTGAAAAGATATATTTGCCGGTTCCCACATGGGAATCGGAAGGCATTATGCAGAACCAGTTTGCACTGGGAAGAGTGCAATGAACTATTGATAACCTCGAACTGTCCAATCAGAACATTTGGTCTGCCCCTAAAGATGCCATATTTTGTATGAAGTAAGGCACAAAAAGGGTATAATAACCCCTCATCTGTCATTACGGGTGCAGAATTGAGGGTTGGTTCAGGAGGAGTTCGAGAGTTGCAGTTGGAGTTGCGGTCGTGATAGACTTTGGGTTATTTTTTAAAAGGGAGTTCTTGTTGGGTGGTTATTCCTTTTAAATTTCCGACTTTCTACATTTTCATTAATTTCTATGCGACCAGTCTGGGTGTGGAGTTAATGCGGATTGATATATGGACTTTGCAAAGTTGTTGCATTGTATCCTGTATTTTTGCCTGACGGTTTGATCCCTTGGTGTGGGTCAGACAGCCTGTCTAGGGATGTTTTTCCTGAGAATGCGGATAACTCCCTGTTTGATCTGAAGCCATCGTCGCCTGTTCATTGGTAAATGATTTACTGCAATTTTCCTAAATTAATGTTTAAATGAAATTTCTAAATGCTTGATATTCTTTAATAAATCTGAATTTAAAAATATGAACTGTAGGAAATAAATACAATTTTAAAGGGAATGATAAATAATTTAGATAAACAACATTGAAATAATAAGGTACCCACATGTCCAGCAGCCCCTTCTCTTGTGTACAGATTCGAGTGAGTTTTGTGTGGATGTGAAGTGCGTTGGTGTTATAGGCCCCACCAATGAATGTATGAATAACTTTTGTGAATAGGAATCTGTGACATAAGGAGAATATGTAAATTTTGTCCCTTGCGCTGGATCACCGCCATGCGTAAGTACTATTTATTTTATTTATTTAAAATATTAATTTAGTGGGAGATAGGCAAAGGCCTTGACCCCTCCTCTACATCCTCGGCGTCTGACTCTTCACCAACGATGGCAGGCCTGAAATGCCTGGAGAGATAGTCTGCGGGATTTTTCAACCCCGGTCGGTATACCACCGTGAAACATTAATCCTGTAACTGAAGGATCCACTTCTCGATTCTGGAAGGTGGTTGTGATGAGGATACAGTGAACAAAGGTATCAGTGATCTGTTTGCTGTGTGAACTACAAGCAGGTGGCCAAAAAGATAAAGTTGAAAGGGGCAACTTCCCCAGTGGACTACAATGGCTTCTTTCTTGATGACAGAATATCACTGCTCGGTTTCTGTGAGAGTGTGACTAGCATAAGCCATTCACCATTGTCCTCTTTTTGAGAGAGTACTGCACACAGGCAAAAGAACCTGCATCAACAGACAACTCTGACTCATGGCGAGGGTCAAAGTAAGCCAGCGTGGTTTGTGTTGAGAGAGCTTATTTTGTCACCTCAAAAGCCTTCTCTTGGGTGGGTCATCATTCCCAGACCACATGCGTTTTGGTCAGATCTCGATGTAGGGTTGTGAGAGTGGTAAAAATTTGATTGAATTTGCCACAATATGTGACCATCCTCAAGAAACTGCAGACTCCTGTATGACTAGTTGGTGCCGGGGCTGATTGAATATCTCAAACTTTTGCGGGATCCGGCTTGACCCCTTTCTCAGAAAAGCAATATAGCCAAATAACGCTATCTCTTTTTGAGGAAATGCACACTTCTTACAGTGTAGGGTGAGACCACTGTCCTGCAATGGTTTGAACGTCGTCCTCAGCCTGTCATGATGGTTGGGGCATGTACCAGGATGTCATCACTGATGTTAATGTCCCCCTCAAGACCAGCCAACATGTCCCTGATGGTATCTTGAAAGATTTCTACTGTGCTTGACACCCCAAGCTGAGGTATTTGTATCTCCTTCGGGCCACATGAATGGAGAAAGTAGTAATGGCCCTTATTTCCGGAGTCAGCAGAAGTTGATGGTACCCTAGTCAGAGATCCATCTTGGAGAACATAGTCCATCCATCTTTGAGAACATAGTCAGGATTCGCAAGAGGTTCAAAGTGAGCTGTGAGGGCTCACTTCAGGGTAGCATATGTAAACAGTGGGCCAATCTCCACTACAGACTTTGCCAGCTTGTGAATGGTAGCACCCCTTACGCGCAGGAGCATGGAGCGACAACTATCATTTTCTAAAGCCACCACATCAAAAAAAGTTCTTGAGTCCCTCCACCCAGTCTTTCCACTGCAGAGCCTGTGCAGATGGAGGCCCTCTACGACAAAAGGTTCAAGTGCTTGTACTGAAGCCATCATAGGTCACACAGATAGCCGAGGAGCAGGAAGAACAATTTGCAGAGAACTTACCAACCCGGTCAACTGGGACGAGAAGGATATCCCCCAGGTGGAAAACACACACCTTGAGCAGAGCACAGGTACCATGAGGCACACTTCATGCCTTCTTCTGGGTAACAGACAGTGCAGCCAACAGGGTTGCACCGACCTCAAAGATCAGGTAACAGGTGTCAGAGGGCTCTCAGACGTCCTGTGCATCCTAGAGCCATGTGCAATGTGAAAGTCACGGCAAGCAGAGTGACTTGCACTCCCCGAAAAATTCAACAGGGGAAAGAATGACCACTGCTGTATGCCCCACACCATAGAGCAAAAGCAGGCAGTGCAAACTCTGTCAGCATGCTAACTGGAGTGCTAGCCCCGCCCCCAGAAATGCCAAATGCACGGTCGCGCAGCCCGCCTCAAAAGGCATGAGCAGCTGCATGACCACGGCTGAATGTCAGCGGTAGGATTGTCAGGATGACCCGACGTGCCCCTTGACAAGCCGGAGGCACAGTCGAATAGCCCGCCACACTCAGCACGAGCAGCTGTTCGACTGCAGGAGCTGTGGACACCAGGAGAAGCGAGAAAATGCTTCCTGGCAGGCAGCAAGTAGGCAGGCGACACCGCTGTCATCCCTGATAGGGTGCCTCCATAGGTTGGCAGTGAGGCCGAAGGAGGGTGCACAGGTGGGGAAGACAAACACCCAATCTAATATGTCAGAACGCACAGCATGTAGGAACTGACCCGGACACAAGTTCTTAGTTTAACTGGCAACAAGGTCCTTGCTTGTGGCCTTTACATTTTCTCCCCATACACGCCATGGCCAATACCACTGGAATCATGTGTGACAGGGTTGTTCCACAAAACACCCTTCACTTTCATAACCATGTGGGATGTTCCACATCTTACTTCACAAAGTTAGGGATCCCAGGTAGGGGCCCTGAGAGGGTAGAGAGGTCCTCACTGAGGAGGGTGGAAAGAGTATGTCCTCCCTATCATATACTCAACAAACCAAAAAGTATCCCCTCTGGAACGAAGATGGTTCCTAAAGAAAATGTAAAGTGAAAAGTGGGGGGGGAGGGGGGTTGGACAGTACGCCAGTTGATAGCCGACCCACTATTGTGGGTGGGAAAGAAAAGAGAACCTTTTCTTAAAACAGCCTCTGCTCACTCTAGTGGTGACATGCTTCATCATCGGGTTCACCCCAACTCCTAAAGGTTGGGGTGACCTCAACCATGTTTCAGGCAGCACTTATAAAGACTGGATTAGTGGTGTGGGAGGGAAGGTTAAAAATAAAAATAGGGCTAGAGGATGTGATGGTCCTATGACCATAAAACACCAACATGTTTCAGCCCTTCCTAATGGCCTATATGAGATCATGGGCTCTTGTCATGGTGGGTATCGATGAAGTCACTTCCCCCAAAGACATAAATGACGTAAGCATGCAATTTTTATGTGAAAGAAATTAATTAAAACAAGGTATATGTTATGTTATATGCATTTCTAAAACGCAGGGGTTACCCGAGGGTGTCCTTGCGCTAGCTACTATCCTCTGGGCATTGAGCGCTGTGGAGATCTTACATGTTGAAAAGCCAGGTTTTTAGTCCCTTCCTGAAAGACAGAAGATCAGTGGCATTTCTGAGATGGAAGGGAAGATCATTCTAGGCCTTTGCAGTGCACACAATAATGCTTCTCCCGCCCCATGTGGCTTTTTTAGTGGGAGGCACTGTTACTAATTTAGATCCTAAGCCACGAAGAGTTCCTTTGGGCATGTACCATTGGAACTGCTGCTGCAGATAGTCTGGTCCTGTTCCTTGCAGGGCCTTGAAAATGGTGCATAGGGATTTAAAACACACCCGTTTCCCAATTGGCAACCAGTGAAGACATTTGATTACCTTGCTGATTGGAGCAAATTTAGATGTGCCGGTGAGCAATCTAGCTGCCGTGTTTTGCAACAGTTGGAGTTTATTCAAAAAGCGGTCTTGTATGTTTAGGTAAAGGCATTTTCAGTAGTCCAGCCCTGATAGGATGAGTGCTGTAACAACTGTCCGCTGACTGTCAGCTGGCAGAAAGGGCAGTACTTTCTTGATCATTCTGAGCGAGTGAGAGGTGTCTGATGCAACGGCATTAACTTGTTCACCAAAGTTAAGCTTGTCACCAACAATGACTCCAAAGTTTTTATCTTCCTGGGGGGGTTTGGGAAGAGCGCCCAGTCTTTCTGGCCACCAGTTAGGGGTCCAAAAGTTGGCATTGTTTCCGAACAGGATGACCTTAGTTTGCCCTAATTTAGCTTCAGGCAATTCTGTGCCATCCATGTCCCGACTGCTTCCATGCAATCATGGAACCGTTGACCTTTTCCAGATTCCTGTCCTGGCAGCAGAGACACAGCAATTTGTGTGTCACCTGCATACAGGTAAGGAAAAAGCCAAAGGCACTATTCAGGCTGGCCAGAGATGATATATAAACATTAAAAAGTGTAGGGCTTAGGGAAGACCCCTGCGGCACTCCACATGGCACGGAAAACGGTTTGGAGTCAAATTTACCCAGTGACACAATTTGTGATCTGTCGGTCAGGAAGGATTTCAGTAGCCTCCACACTTTACCCTGGATGCCCGCATGCTGACAGACGATCCATCTGCAGATCGTGATGGAGCGCATCGAAGGCCGCAGAGAGATCCAACATAATTAACGCGGCCTTGCCTCCCTGATCCAGAGCTTCCCTGATTTCTTCTGTGGATTTTATGAGGGCAGACTCTGTGCTGTGCCCTTCTCTGAAACCATAGTGAGTGGGATCCAGAGTATGGTTTTCACAGAGAAAAACACCAAGCTGCAGATTCATTGATTTGTCTATCAATTTCTGCAGGCAGTGGGAGGCGCGAGATTGGTCGAAAATTATAGGGATCCTTAGGGTCCAAATTGTATTTCTTTAGCAGCGGAAGTATCGAAGCTAACTTCCATGCTTTGGTGAAGTGCCCTGATTCGAACATAGCATTGAACAGGGTGGTGAGAGATGGGGCAATGGGTCCTGAGGCAAGTCTGATCACAGAGACTGGACAAGGATCATAGGGTGACCCTGATCTCGCTGATGTAAGACTTTTTTTGTATCACTCGTTGATAGCGGTGCAAATTTATCAAAGGAGTCAGGAGCTGGCTTAATTTCCTCAATCCAAGTTCCTGTCCCGGCTGAAATTAGGGAGGATGAAGGTGAAGATGACCTCTACCTTATTCATGGAAAACGTGGCTCAGTCCACACATAGATCCTGGCTCGACTGAATTTTTGCTGGACAGGGGAAGGATAAGCTAGACACTGTTCTAAAAAGTTCTTTAGCTGAGGTTTTTGGTAAATTAATTCTATTTGCTAAGAACGTTTTTTGGGCAATGAATAAGAGTTGTTTATAGGTCACAAGGCTCTGTTTGTATGCTTCTTTCTCCTCTTCTTTATATTCTTTCCTCTAGTTTCATTTGAAGCGTTTACAAATAAGTTTTTGGTTCCTAAGTTCCTCAGTGTACAAGTGATCTTTTAGGAGACAACATTTTTACTGGGGCAAGTTTCTTGCAGGCTGTCTCCACCCAGTTTGTGTACCAGGAGGTGGCCTCCTCCACTCCTGTGGGCATCGGGCATCTTTTTTAGTTATGTGCCCTTAACTTTGTTCCAGGCTCTTGTCTCAATCTGTCTCTTTGGGGCCCCAGCATCAATGCAGTGATTTGGAAGTGTCAACTCAAATTGTACAGCAGCATGGTCTCTCCAGGCAAGAGGTAATGAGCCCATGTATGTAAGTTGGGGGTGATTTGAAAAGATTCCATCCAGGGTATGCCATGCAGTATGGGAGGGGCCTGTCACATGCATATACTTGCTGCTGTTTCCTAGAGGAATTACCTGTGGAAAGAGAAACACAAATGCAGAGGTACCGGCTGTAATTTATGCTGTAAAGCTAGTGAAAAAGGCATGCTGTTGTCGTGAAACTTCCCAGTGCTGTCCCTCAAAAAGAAATATACATGCCATCTCCTATTGGTCGGGAAGAAGGTGGTGCTGCTACGGTTTTGGAGGGTCACACATATTTTAGACGCTGAGACGCATATTTTATAGGACAGGCAATAAAATGTACATGTGTCAATTGTTACATTGCCCGTCAGTTGGATGTATGATACGGGCACAAATTGGAAGGAAAAGTGGGACAGAAAAAAACGGCCAAACCTATCGGCCGTTTTACAATATGGCATTTCACATCATGACACATGGAAACTTTTTCTTGATATGAGTGAAGGCTCAAATGCATCTCCAGCTTCCATGGTAATTCCATGGAAACCGCTGCACTCCGTGATGGAGCGACTGATCCCACACTGCACGTGTGGCCCCTCTTGTCATCACTGGAAACAAGACTCTGGAACCTTCTCCGCCTCCATGGACCATGTGAGGGGTGACACGTCTGAGGTCGGCTCCGAGCTGAGCCTCAGCACCTCCGCCTATGACCATTCTGCTATCCTGAACAGGCGTGGCCAGACCCAGAAATGCCAGCCCGATATCCGAGCATGAGCGGTATACTTATACCGAGCACTTTTTCACTTGCAATCAGGACAAGCAGGGGAGCAGAGCACACAGTAGGATATGTGTAGGGACAGTGCCTTTGGTGAAGTAAGTTCCCTTACCCATTTTACCTGAGGCTATGGCCAGAGGCCTTTTTCCTACAAGAGATTGCCAATAACTACTTTTCTTTTCCTTAAATATCTGGCAATTTTTCTTTGTTTATTTACAGTATTGTCTTCAAGGGCTCCCTCTCATGCCCACGTTGGGAGCAGGTGCCCTGTTAATGTGGGGTGAGTGATGATTACCACCCCAGACAAATACTAAATTATTCTGTTTAAAATCCACTATCTCTGATAGCACGAGGCAGTTGTGAGTGTTGATGTGGGTGTTAGTAACCCTACTAAGGAGCTAATATGTGGGAATGAGACCACATGTGTGGAACCACTTTCCTTTCAGGTACCTGACGTTTGATTGAACGTAAATACGTTTTCTGTGTGAGTGCCACTGGTATGAAGTCAACGAAACCACTATACCCCGTGCCTTCCTGGTGAAGTCACCCTGAATGCCACTACCAGGCACCTATACACATGTATATTTATTTCTTTTTGGGGGACAGCACTGTGAAGTTTCACGGGAACAACAAACCTTTTTCGCGAGCTGTACAGCATAAATTACAGCCTGTATCTCTGCATTTGTGTTTCCTTTCCACAGGTAATTCCTCTAGGAAACAATGGCAAGTATGTGTCTTGTTCTAATGAATTTCTTTCACATGCAAATTACATGCTTACCTCATTCACGTCTTCAGGGGAAGTGACTTCATCGCTACCCACCCCGACGAAAGCCCAGGACCTAATATAGGCCATTAGGAAGGGCTGAAACAAGTTGGTGTTTTAGGGTCATAGGACCATCACATCCTCTAGCCCTACTTTTATTTTTAACCTTCCCTCCCACACCGCTAATAAAGGATACTTTAGGAGTGGGAGAGGAATTGTATCTTTCAAGTTACACCCCCATACACCCAGTCTTCAATAGGTACTCCCTGAAACATGGTTGAGCCCACCCTGACCTTTAGGAGTTGGGGTGAACCCGATGATGAAGCATATCATTACTAGAGTGAGTGAGGGTTGTATTATAAAAGGGTCTCTTTCCCTTCCCACCTACAATAGTGGGTCGGCTATCAACTGGCATACTGCCCAACCCGGATATGACAGATTTTTGCTATTTTGGCTCTCGAACTGAGTCATAGTATACTGCGGTGTGGGTCTCATTGCTGCATGTTCACCGTTCCTTGTAGTTCTGTTTACTTCTTGAGGGTCAGTGCTTTTGTGGGCCACGGATAAAGACTCTCCTGGTACCAAATAAATTGCTCCTGACACCGGTAAATAAGCGGCTTACATCACAAGCTGTCACCGCCCACAGAAAAGAACAAGCATTGGCAAAGCTAATAAGTCTCACCAGTGTGAGACCTATTGGTTTTGTCAATGTTTTTAGGCATGTTGCAGAGCAGCAAGGCTGTCATACATCAGGCTGAAAGCAGGGCCGGCCTTTCCTCAGGCAGCGCCTGGGCAAAACTACATCTGGTGCCTGTCCGAGAAGTCCCTCTGCATTCATTCCCCATCAGCTTCTTCCCATTGAAGATCCTAGGGCGGGGTCCATTTGTGCTCACAGATCCCGTCCTGGTTGAGTACCTCAGAGCAGTGACCGTCCTATGAACACACATTTGCACCCTGTTCCCGCACCTCAATTACTTATTCAGTTGTTAAACTGGATGTGAGAGTCTCTGGAAGGGGGCTGTTAGAGAAGGAAGGGGGACTGGCAGTCACATTGTAGAAGGCCAGCTACCTGTGTGGCCCGCCCCCTGTAGGTGCCTTGGGCCTATGCCTAGCTCACCCATGCCAAAAGCCAGCCCTGGCTGAAAGTAAAGAAATAAAGTTCTATGACACAGCCATCATTGAACACGTCATAGCACTTTTTTTTTTTTACTTTCAGCCATGCTGCACATCAGCCAGTGCTGCTGTACAGCATGGCTTGAAAGTAAAGTCACGTTCTGGGTGAGAGCGTGTACCTCGAGTTGCACTCCAATAAAGAAATTGATTCTGCGAGTTGCACTCCAATAAAGAAATTGATTCTGCGAGGGTAAAGGTTGAAAATTTATTCTTGTAAATCGTGGGCTATATTGAGCTACGATGGTGATATATCGAGTTATGATGTGAAATATACTCGTTAGTAACCCCCTAATGTATTGAACCGAAGAAATGTTCATTTGAACGATTTACAAGAATACATTTTCAACCTTTACCCTCGCAGAATCAGTTTCTTTATTGGAGTGCAACTCGAGGTACACGCTCTCACCCAGAACGTGACTTTACTTGATTTCATCCCTACTCAGGGGGATCTACTCGACTGCACCCACGAATCAGATTCACCGGATTACCTTTTTTGACTGCACGAGTGCGCTTTCCCTATCATTCGTCACAGCATGGCTTGAAAAACATTAACAAAGCCAATATATCTTGCTTAGGCGAGACCTATTGGCTTTGCAAATGCTTGTGATGATTCTGTCTGCTTCTGTTCATTGCTTCTCTGAACAGCATGCAGTTAATGGTCAGGACATGTCAGCACCTATGGCAATGTAAGCTGTGAAAAAATGAATGAAACGCGATTTATATAATGCTCGGCTACTCTAAGGAGTATCCCAGGGCTCTCTTCTTCAGGCCAGAAGGTCTGCCATGTTTCCGGGGAGTTTTGACCGAAAAATAGGATTTTGGTTTTGTCTGCACCACATTTTAGATGATGGGTGGTCATCCAGTAGAATGCAGCTGTTAGGTAGGATTTGCTGGATTCACCTGCAATCTCTTCTCCCTTACCACAGGAGAACAGCAGCTGAATGTCTCATGAGTTCACTTCTGCCCCCAAGGCTTACGCCAGCTGGGCTAGTGGCGTAAGGTACACACTAAACAGTGTGGGGCTCAAGGCCGTGCCCTTGGGCACCCTCACTGTCAACTCTTGGGACTTTGAGGAGAAAGGCAAGACCCAAATCTCCTGGCCTCTGCCCTCCAGAAAGGAAGCAAGCCAGTCCAAAGCTTGTCCAATTATCCAGATGGATTGGAGACACACAGGGAGCCTGGAGTGCAGGACCATGCCAAAAGCCACGGATAAATCTAACATAATCAGCACTGCCTTAACTCCAGCATCTAGGATGCCCCTGATGTGTTCGGCAACTTCGATTAGTGGTTTCTCTGTACTACAACTGGGTATGAAGTCGGACTGGCTAGGATGGAGCAGGTTATTAACTTCCAAGTATGGGGAGAAACTTTTCCCGCACTTTCGACAGGGCAGTCAGTAGAGATATTGGCCTGTAACTAAACTGCTCTCTGGGGTCCGCCGGGGTTTATCAGGGGGAGAATTTGTGTCTGCTTCCAAGATAAGGGTACTGTTGCTGTGGACAGCTAAGCATTAAACACCTTGTTAGCCAGTGGGTTGATGGTAGTTGCCTCTAATGCTAGCAGGTTGGGAGGGAAAGGACCTGTGGGACATAAAATGTTTACTTCTTTGAAAATGTCCTTCGATTTATTTCCTGCTCCCTCTATGTTTCCTTCAAAATATAGCTTCTTAGCTCTTTTGACCTTGCTAAAGTTTTACAACATTTCTTCTTTTCCCTGAGATTACCTGTGAACCAGGGGCCAGATGGCTTATTTCTGCAGAACACAACAGATTATCCTATCCACCAAACTCTCTGTCGGCCTGCCCCAGTTAGCGAGCAGAGACCTTCGATAGAAGTGCATTACACCATCCGCTATATTTAGGGTGGCTGGTGTAATGATTTTTTCCCTGTCAGTCACCACCAGGAAACAGGGACAGAAAAAACCCTGAAGTACCCCCATACCCTGGGAGAAAACTCCCAGGGTAGGGGAGTCATCTGAAAAAGAAACAACTTTTAGAAAGTTTTACAGCCAGTTGCTATGGCTGAAAGTACTGTCCGTCAAACGTTTACTACACTGACAAGAACCAGAAGTTCCTGTCAATGTAGAAAGATGCCCAGGGTGCTGGTGGACATCTCTAACTTTGGCAACAGTCCCTCAGAATGGCAGAGGTAATGTACTCCTTCACCTCAAACAAGTAAAGTTTGTCCAACAAACTCTAAATCAGCCCCAATCTCTCCGCACAGTTTTGTGCCATGTATTCGTTTGAATCTTTCCTCGTAGTTGTGGTGTGTTTATTAAGTGTCCCAGAAAATGTCTTTGAGGACCTGGCCTCTTCTCTCCACATAGATCTAATGTTTCCAGTTCTAAGGCAAATGCCTCTTTATGAGATGCTGATAGTAGCCCAAATATCCTTACAGTCCCATTGTTAGGTCGAGCCTAGGGCAGCGCGCTTGCGCTGCTCTATGGGAGTCTTCTTGTGAGCACTCCAAACTGCTCCGTGTGGGTCTGACTCCAACCCATACATTGTGTTGGTCTTTGCGTGTGTCTTTCAATAATGAAAGCACGCAAATGGCCAAAGGCGGGTGCATGTCCCACCTCCTTTCCAATGTGTCACTCTCACAGCGTTTTGCTCTCGGGAGCGAGCAGCGGCGCGCAGGGTGGCAGCTGCATTCCTTCCACAGCGGGTGCCTTTAACAAGGCTGTTTATGATTATGTGCGCTTCTGGGGGGGGTCAGTGGGTGAGGGCTGGGGCTTAGAAGGTGTATGTCTACACATTACTTTTCTTCGCATGTTTTTCTTACCCGGCTCTCAATGTAGTTATTTTCAGTGTGCCAAACCGTGTGATTTCTGTCTCCTGACCGCGCACACAGGGTTTTGTTTTTGGTTATTCTTCAGATCTATTTTCCAGCCTGCTTTCATATGTATTTGTGATTTTATGGAGGTGTGTCGCTTTGTCTTGCACAAGCTAATTTTCTTATGTGACTGAGCGAATGAATTCTGTTTATTTTATGAACGTTTTCTACCTTTTCCTGCTCCACCTGGTCTTGTTTTTGACGCAAAGCAGTGGCAACGTGCCTGTATGACAAGCTGATGTCTCTTTCCCTAGCCGACCTGTGGCTTTCTTTAATATTTGTGTATTTTTGTCTCTGTCCGAAATGTAAATGCATTTTAAGGTCCCTCGCAGATTCTTCAAGCTAAGACACGCTCCGTTGTCTTCTAAAATAAAACTGCGCTGGCTTTGTAGATGTCTGAAAAGATATTTCAAAGGTTTCTCGAACATTTGCCTCGCCCGGCGAGGAGTGCTTTCCGTTGCTGCTTTCTCCTCCCTTCAAGATGTTATTAGCGTTTAATAGAGGTCTTTGCAATAACCACAAACGTCTATGTAGGAGAAGTGTGTCATTTACCATCCCCGTGCCTGTCCACCTGTGTTTTAAGTTGATTATTACATATGAATTTCCCAAACACGTTCTTCCAGGTTTGAGTACATGTGTTTTTTCCCCCATGGTAACACTTCACATTGTGCTTCCGCACCACAGTCCTCGTTTTCTCACAGTTTTAAAAAATATTTATTTGAATTAAAACGTTTTCCTGCAACGGCCTCTTCTGGTTCTTAAGATTGATGTTTAATTTAAGTGCATAAAACAGGCCTCTTTTGCGGCTTTATTTGAAGTACTACCGCCAGTTATGTAACATGATGCCTATTCATTTGATTTGTATAGCGCTTTCGGGAGAGCAGCGTTGAATCGCTCTACTAAGTTATGTTAGTGCTTGCAAGTACTAGCCAATGAAATTTAAAAACGATATGAAAATAGTCATCATTTGTAGCGGTACCACATTTAATATTTGCAATATTATTCTTATTAATATATTGGTATTAGTGTAAATATTGGAAAGAGCGCCTGCAGTGACCCCGCCCTCCCATTGTTGTTTTTAATCACCCCCACCCTTCCGTCGTTGTTTTCAATCAACCCCACCCTCCCGTTGTTGTTTTCAATCATCCTCACCCTCCCGTCATTTTCAATTTCCCCCACCCTTCCATCGTTGTTTGCTGACCTCTCACCTTCCCCAACCACCATGTCATAAGAAAAAAAAAATCTGCAAAGCTTGGCAATGCGTTTATTAATTTCTTTATTCATATACCTGTTTTGGTTAGACAATTAACATGTTGGGAAGTTCTTGCACAAATATTTTCTTCACATAACGATTTTGCTAGAACATATACAAAAATATATGTAAGTATCCAAGACGATCGTATGTGCAATGTTTACCTACCCCACTTCAAAAGCACAACTCAACCACAGGATTGTCAACATCATGGCTTAAACACATTGGCAAAGCCAATAGCTCTTACTTAACACTTATAAGGTCCCAAAGGCGAGACCTATTGGCTATGCCAATGCTTGTTTTTAGTTCTGTAAGGTGCATGTTTTCCAGAAAAAATGCATTGGAATTAAGTCACCACAGATGTTTAGCGTAATGGTAGTGAAGTTAAGAACGCAAAAAAGTATGCGAACTCTTAACCATGTAAAAAATGGTCCGTAATTAATATGGCTATTCCGGTAAGGCAGTGTTAGACCTACCATGCGGCATCCATACAAGTATATGTGTTATTGGATAATTTCAGAAAGTGACGTTCCCGACATTACAATCTCCCACATAGATCAAACTACACCAAACACCCTATATTGTCGCTCACGCACTCGCCAAGGATGCCCAGAAACCCCATGCTAATCAGAGCGCTTCTGTGACTCATCCAGGTTATGAGGCACTGCATACATTCTTCTAGTGCAATACAATGGAGCAGCGACATTAGAGGCAAAACACATTTCTGCACCAACTTTTCTGCTTTGGTAATTTTGCTTGGGTTTGTACTTTAGGCACTTGCCCAAAGATCTAGAGAGGGGTTTGGAATGTATGTTAAGGCAGAGCAGGTACAGAAGGATGTTGATCAGCGCCCTAAAAATATGGTGGGTGGAATGAAGTGACAATATTTCCTAACCGCACTATATATTATTACACCTTCCTCCACACACGTTTCATCTTCTCCTTGTTGTAGGGGATTGTTTTGAGGCTCTCTGTGCTTGCATGACAGTGTCTCAGTGAATCCCTGTCTATGTCTTTATAATTCTGATGCTTTGGGAGTGACATGGTCAAAACCAGCACTGGTATGCATGCTGCACAATGACAGCTGAAAAAACAGGAAACGAAAGCATAGTAAGGCGACCCATTGACATGTATTTCAGCCATCTGGACCTGGAGGAGATATTTAAAACTACTTGTGTAAGCAAAACTGTCGTAAGAAAATATTTCAACTAGTATTGTGTTTAAACAGCTGTGTATCTAAAAAAAACATCGAACCAAAATAATAGTTTTCTTTCTTTCTTTCAGAAACTTTTATTCAAAGGGCAAGGGGTTGCAGGCTGAGGTACTGAGAAATGTTCAGATTTACCCGAGTTGAATAATCCGCGCGTCCATGGAAGGTGCATCCCACATTAGAGGTGGGTGAACCACTGAAAGCTCGAGCCAGGCTCGAGCCAGATGCATGGCACTTGCTCGAGCCATCAGTCCTCTTGGAACCGGAAGCAAAAACGAGCCAGGTTATCATGGGAGACAGTGTGTCCTAATGTCTACAGCTGCTTACCGAATACCACAGGGGGCCGGGCTCCAATCCCTGCCTTGGCTCTGCAGCCTGTGAATCCCTGCGAGTCTCCCTGCGCCAGACAAAACCTGTAACGTGGCCTGTGTCTGTTCTGAAGCGCTCTTATGGCCTGTGGCAAGGTTGGAGCTATGCAAAACTGCCCAAAAAGAATTAAGGACAAGGCAATAACCTTGAGTTCCAGAAACAGGAACCCATCTAGTGGGTGAATTGCACAGTGTGGAACCAGAAAGCCTTGAACAAACGTTGTGCTCCTTTGTTTCACGGAGCCTCCTTTTTGTTCACTATCACATATGAGAAAACCTTGGATACATGAATCCAGGAAGTGCGCTGTACAAAAGCCTATTGTGTCTGATTGAATAACCTTTACATGAAAAAAGACTTGCCTCTTAATTCACTAATAGCATTATTATCAGGTTTTCCTCACATGTTTCTCAGTTCATGTTCATGTTTAAAAACTTTCACTTTAACTCCTTAACCGCGGCGGTGCGAGAGTTCTAATGAGTGGGCGGGGCCGCGTCGGCCAACGGACGTGCACAGCACTAGCGAGGCAGTGCTTGCGACGGCCGTTGGCCGGCGCGCGCCCGGAACGGGTTAAATAAACACTTTTCAATGCAGAGATAGAATCTGATGTATTGAGGTGAAACCCTTCTGCGTACTAAAGACATATACATTTTTGACTTTTGAAGACACCTCAACATATTTTACCATATTTGTTGCATGTTTTACACACGAATGCACAGCCCCCGAGCCGATTTTGGCCCCGCGGACTCCATCTCCCGGGCCCATTTCAATTGTTTAGCAGAGAGGGGGCGAACAGCCCCCTCCCCAGGCCTTTGTCAGCTCTGAGGGCCCCTCGCCAGGAGCCCAATGTAATTAATTAGGGGAGGGGCCAAGGCCCCCTCCCCAGGAAATATTTGGCTCCAAGGACCCACCCCCGGGGCCCACTGTATTTTTTGAGGGGAGACGGTGGCAAGGCCTTCCTCCCTGAGCCTTTAAAAGACCCTGGGGACCCCATCCCCCAGGGCCACTGTTATACTTCAAAGGGAAGGGTGGTACGCAGTCCCCTCCCTGAGCCTTCATTGGCCCTCAGGACCCCATCCCCTAGTGCACTTGCTGTGTCCCGGGGAGCCCACCCCCTGGACACAGTCATTTCCCTACCCGAACACGCGCAGGGAAACTTGTATTTGCTCCCGCCAAATGGGAGCAAACACAAAGTCTGCTCTCAGCAGGTGTGAGCTTTAAAAATGCTCATGCCAGCTGGGAGCAGGCTTTTAGTCTGTTGCCCTGCCCGTACTGATGAGGCAGGGAAACAGTGCAAGAAATTGCTCTCGCCCGGAGGGAGCAGCATAAATAGCTGCTTCCTGCGGGCGGGAGCAATGCTGGCTCCCACATCATGCAGGGAGCCAGCTGGAGCCGTGGGGGGCCTTGGGCTCCCCCGCGGCCCCAGTGTGTATAGTGGGTGCCCTGGCAGACACTCACCTTAAAACAATGCAGTCCCATGGTTGGGGTCTCTGGGCCATAAAAGGCTCAGAGGAGGGGTCCCGCCCCTTACAAAAATATTATGGGGTCCCCAGGACTTTTGTAAGAATCTGAGGGAGGGGGCATACCGCCATCCTTACCTTAATTAACAAATTGGGCTCTGATATCTTTGATGGAGGTTAATGCATTGTTGAATTAATAGAGCGCAATCTCCTGTGTAGTGACTGTCCAAGACGAGTGGATTCTTTCTTGATATCTCCTGTTCTGAGAGCAGGGCCATGGTTCTACCTTTTAATTGCTGCATAGTATGCAAAGGCGCCATTTCACCTACAAGCTCCGCCCGTTTTACCCCACCCCAGCCACATTAGTAGTAATGTTGCTGCCTCCGGATGTGTTGCCCACAGGGCCTTTACGTTTAAAAAACCCTAGAAAATCACTGAAAAGAACAAAGTTTAAAATACCGTTATAGCTGGGTGTTATAAAAAGACCTGTTTTTGTTTGAAAATGACCTTTGAAATTGGTCGAAAATACCAAAGGTTAAAGTAACGTTATAGTTAGGTGAATAGGTCAGTGACCACATTAACATTTTGAACTACAAAAAACAGACATTCACCAGTTATGGTTGGCAGAGATAACTATAACTTATGTCCCCGCCACACACTGTTTATGACTTCACATATTACAAAACTCATGACATGTTTTATGACATCATTTAAGACATTACTGATGACATCATTGATGATATCATTCAAGTTTCTTTTGTGCACATTACTCTGTAAACTAGTATTCCATTAGAGGCCTGAAAGTAAGTACAAAATTGCCCAGAATATCATAAAGCCTCATTAATTCCATCACAGATACAACTCTGGCATGGCAAGCGTGTGTTATGTGCAACAGCGACCCTATACCATACACTTCAAATGTAGCCGAGCTCACATTAAGAATCAACCACAGAGATATGGGAAACTCTCATTGCACATGGTGTTCAATATGTATACAACTGATCAGAGAAAGCTAAGTTCCTCAAGATACTCAACATCTGTTCCAAAAAGAATGCCTTTCTAAGAACAGCTTTTATCTGTATTAAACCTCTCAAAGTCACCGAACCTACATTGAGAAATGAAGTTGATATGAGTAGAAAAGGGGTACTATAAAAGTTGTTTGTTTACTCTGCACCACACTGTTTGCAAAAAGTGAAAATCTCATGAGAACTTTCCACGGAGTATCAAACAGTATCTACTTAGAAGAGTGTACATTCTATGCAACACTTGTTAATAATAATAATAAAAGATTATTCGCTTAAAATAACCAAGGTCTGAAGGTACTAAAGATCATGCTACCTACAGCCTTCGGATCGTGGTGAAAATGTAACAAACAGCCCATCTTCTGAAGCAAAAGAAGCTACCATGGTGAACATAGTCTTCTATGTTATGTAAAAATTGTCATATTGTGATGATTAGGTCTAATAACTCGGCTTTATACAAGAAGGGGGGAAAGAGCACATGAGGGTCCAGCATACATGCTACAAACATTTCTAGAGTAACAAAAAGGGGGATGCAGTTCCTAAGGAAAATTATTGAACAGAAAAGACAGGTCGATGGTAGAACTGAGGAATCAGATGGGGAAATCTGATTGCTCAGGAGCAAGAGCCCTCACACACCCAGATGGGTGTCATGCTTCATCATAGGGAATGCTCCTCTTTAGGCTGGCGCTGCTGTGCCCAACAGCGACCCACAAGGGGGTTCTTTGCCGAAGTTTTTTTTTTTGTGCTGTATGTGAAGGCTGGGTCTAAGGGGATCATTATGATGTCCGCCCGCCATCATAACGGTTTTGGGACCACCCGCCAGACGTGCAGCGGTCCCACCAGTGCAATTAGGATGAGCGCGCATCCTGGCCTTTTAACATTGCGGACGGTGCTGTTGGCTGCAGCACCGTCCGCAATGCCAAAAGAGCTTGCACAGCATTTCCCTTCACCACATGGCAGGCACCACGCGGTGCCTGCCACTTGGTGCATGGAACTGCAGGGGGTACCATGGGTACCCTCCAGTGCAACCACCCACCCACACACACAGAGGGTGCCCGCAACGGGCCCCCAAAGCCAGTCTCCGCCTGTCTTTTTGCAGCCGGATATCCGCCACAAAAAGACAGGCAGAAGGGCATACCGTAATCACTATGGCGGTGCCTGCACGGCACAGCCGCAATGTTGCCCTGGTTCCGGGTTCTGCAAGGCGGGTGGAAAAGGAATGCCTTGCGGAACAATGGCGGACAGACTTGCCGTCCGCCGCGGAACCATTGTGATTCCCACCTCCATGCTAATTTGGCGGTAGGAATTTTCAGTATGATGGCAGAAGGTCCGCCACCGCCGCTCCTTCCGCCATCATAATGAGCCCCTAAGTGTATGGGCTCTGGGTGTAGATTGGTGTGAGTGTAGGTGGGTTAAAATAGTACCCTAGCAGTTTTATTATGTGGGTCCTCTTGTCTAGATTCAGAATAAATAATGGTGGCTGAAAACAGAGGTAATGGTTTGTGTCAGCTCATAAAATTGTGGGTTGACATGTTTCTTGCTGCTAGTAGTAATTACCGATCAATAGCAATTCATCAGGACTGGGCTTCCTAATCTACACAGGGATTGGGATTGTTTTAGTGATGGAAGTGAATGGTACCCGGAAGTGAATAGTACCCAATCATTACCGTAAAATTGAAACAAGAAGTGTATATAATGATACCTTCAATAGTGGTGGAACAATGACCTGGAACGTAAGATAGACAGTATAAAGCATTTAGCGTATTTCATCTGTTGTTTTTGTGCAGAAAAGTGCCTCTTCCAGCACAAAAACAATTCTCCCTTGTTGCGGAGGCGCTCTTGCACTATAGTGCAAGAGTGCCTACATTGGCGCTAGGCTGACGAAACTGTGCCACCGCAGCAGAAAGGACAGGAATGCACCATACTGCTTGCTTATGGTGCATTCCTGCCCTTTCACTTTAGCATAGGGCAAGGCAGTAAGGTGCCTTGCTGCGCTGCCCTACGACACAATGCCATAAATGAGGCCCTTAGTATGTAGGACGTAAACTTGTGTGGAACATGCTTAAAAAAAGTTGTCACCTGTCACCTACACACAGAGTTACTCTCAAATGCAAAGATTTATAATGTGTCCAATACCTCTACACACCTATGATGCATTAGGAGCACATGCGTTTTGTAAACACTTACACTCATTAGCTGGACATAAGCTGTACAAAATTAGGTGGAAAAGTAATATGGTAGCTACTCGCCACTATGTAACCTATACAACAAAAGTAACATACTCATTGGATGGTGTAATAAGTGATATCATCAGTGAAGTCATCAATGATGTCATCTGAGATGCCATCAGTGATGTAATACATTTTGTCAGAGAACATGTCATGAATGATGTAATAAGTGAGGTCAAAAGCAGTGCATGGAGCGGACACAAGTTATAGTTAGCTCTGCTAACTATAACTGGTGAATTTCTATGTGTTTTTTAGTTCAAAACGTTAATATTTTCCCTGACATATTGACTATAACATTTCTTTAATCTCTTATTTTTTAAGTGAATATATATATATATATATATATATATATATATATATATATATATATATATATATATATATATATATATATATATATATATATATATATATAGTTCCACAAGTTGCCCCTAGAGCAAGGATGCACTCGAACAGCAGCTTGCTTGTGAAAGCCTTTATTTCAACAAAAACTGCAACCTGCATTCCAATTAAAGTTCCAGCCTGATGCATTTCAGAGCTCCTTGCTCCTTTCTCAAAGGCTCAACACTGAGTTTCACAAGCTGACACACCTTTGAATGATTAATTCCCCGCCCTCTAATGAGCATTGCCTTCTGGGATCTGTAGTGTGTGCCAAAAAATACCTGCCCAAATGGGTGCTGTGTCTCTCAGGTTGTTGCAGATTTTCAGCCCTCCAATGGGCCTCAGAGTGCAAGTTCGTTTTTCAATTTAAAATGCTGCTGTTCCACTTTAAGGTTCTGGCATGATTCCAACCTCGTGGCCCCCTTAAATGTCAGGGTGGTGTAATCCTCGACGGCTGGGCTGCCGAGATAAACACAGTTCCACAAGTTGCCCCTAGAGCAAGGATGCACTCGAACAGCAGCTTGCTTGTGAAAGCCTTTATTTCAACAAAAACTGCAACCTGCATTCCAATTAAAGTTCCAGCCTGATGCATTTCAGAGCTCCTTGCTCCTTTCTCAAAGGCTCAACACTGAGTTTCACAAGCTGACACACCTTTGAATGATTAATTCCCCGCCCTCTAATGAGCATTGCCTTCTGGGATCTGTAGTGTGTGCCAAAAAATACCTGCCCAAATGGGTGCTGTGTCTCTCAGGTTGTTGCAGATTTTCAGCCCTCCAATGGGCCTCAGAGTGCAAGTTCGTTTTTCAATTTAAAATGCTGCTGTTCCACTTTAAGGTTCTGGCATGATTCCAACCTCGTGGCCCCCTTAAATGTCAGGGTGGTGCAATCCTCCACGGCTGGGCTGCCGAGATAAACACAGTTCCACAAGTTGACCCTTGAGCAAGGATGCACTCGAACAGCAGCTTGCTTGTGAAAGCCTTTATTTCAACAAAAACTGCAACCTGCATTCCAATTAAAGTTCCAGCCTGATGCATTTCAGAGCTCCTTGCTCCTTTCTCAAAGGCTCAACACTGAGTTTCACAAGCTGACACACCTTTGAATGATTAATTCCCCGCCCTCTAATGAGCATTGCCTTCTGGGATCTGTAGTGTGTGCCAAAAAATACCTGCCCAAATGGGTGCTGTGTCTCTCAGGTTGTTGCAGATTTTCAGCCCTCCAATGGGCCTCAGAGTGCAAGTTCGTTTTTCAATTTAAAATGCTGCTGTTCCACTTTAAGGTTCTGGCATGATTCCAACCTCGTGGCCCCCTTAAATGTCAGGGTGGTGCAATCCTCCACGGCTGGGCTGCCGAGATAAACACAGTTCCACAAGTTGCCCCTAGAGCAAGGATGCACTCGAACAGCAGCTTGCTTGTGAAAGCCTTTATTTCAACAAAAACTGCAACCTGCATTCCAATTAAAGTTCCAGCCTGATGCATTTCAGAGCTCCTTGCTCCTTTCTCAAAGGCTCAACACTGAGTTTCACAAGCTGACACACCTTTGAATGATTAATTCCCCGCCCTCTAATAAGCATTGCCTTCTGGGATCTGTAGTGTGTGCCAAAAAATACCTTCCCACATGGGTGCTGTGTCTCTCAGGTTGTTGCAGATTTTCAGCCCTCCAATGGGCCTCAGAGTGCAAGTTCGTTTTTCAATTTAAGTGAAGTCATCAATGATGTCATCTGAGATGCCATCAGTGATGTAATACATTTTGTCAGAGAACATGTCATGAATGATGTAATAAGTGAGGTCAAAAGCAGTGCATGGAGCGGACACAAGTTATAGTTAGCTCTGCTAACTATAACTGGTGAATTTCTATGTGTTTTTTAGTTCAAAACGTTAATATTTTCCCTGACATATTGGACTATAACATTTCTTTAATCTCTTATTTTTTAAGTGAATATATATATATATATATATATATATATATATATATATATATATATATATATATATATATATATATATATTATGCATATATATGTATATATATATATATATATATATATTATATATATATATATTCCACACAATTGGATCCCAGCCAGAGCGCTCAGTGGAGGGTGCGTGCGTGAGGCTGAATCCGTGGCCTGCGTTAATTATAAAACAAGATTACGCTGCACTCAGGATACAGAATTCAATGTCTTTATTTTAATCCACCATTAGACCCCCATCTGTGAGTCACTCAGACGCGTTTCAGCCACAAAGGCCTTGCTCACGGTTGGAGGACTATTACCCATAATGAACTTTACATACTTATCCCAATGTAGCCCATAATGAGGCATTTTGAGAATGTTGTTACAAAAATTTTGTTGGAATCAAAATCCTAATATGCACAGACAATTATAACTTTTTCTTTCTATTTTGCATTATACGGCCAAAAGTGCTGCAACCACACATTGTAAATACACAGTGTTACGTTATTTCCGTTTGAATCACAATTACACACTATGTGATAACACACTTTATAGTACAGAGCTGACAATCAATGAGTTTGGTAACTCAATTAATCCCAGATGCAAGTCTGAAACTATATGTATCACCAAGTCTGGTATAATTAACTGCCAATGGGTGTCATCTATGACTTTTGGTCATCACATAATACATAGAGCATGAGTAGTCTCATACTTATCTAGTATACCCGTCTATTATAATGGTAGTCCAAACACACCTGACACCCAACTGTCTGTTATAATACTCATTTTCAATCAAAATAATGGATAGGCCTAACACAAACTTGAACAAATTTCTACCTTCTATAGCAAATGTGCAACACATAGCCATGACTAAAATAAATGCAAGATAACAGCACAGAGAATGGCAAAGCGTGATACTTCCTAAAATCATGAAGTCATGAATAACACCTCCAGGATCTGAACATTTCAACAATTGAACACAGATGTCAAATAACTATGTAGTCACAGGTGGACATGAAGTTCCTCATCATTATTAAGCCCTCGCGGGGTCTTAGTTCGTAGCTTGATAATGTATCTGGACTCTAGTTGTCTCAGTTGTTTCTTTCTATCCCCTGCCCTTTCATTAGGTGGGATAGTGTCCAGACCAAAAGATTCCATTCCTCCCCAGTAATTAATTTGACCTACCGCCATATGTCTAGCAGTCGCATAGTTCACATCCTTCTTTTTTACAGCACAATATGATCAAGGATCCGTTTCTTCAGCATACAGACAGTAGAGCCAATATATCTCATTCCACAGGCGCATTGGATGACATAGACCACAAACTGTGTTGTACAGGTAATTCTATGATTGATTTTAATTGATTTACCTTCAAAGTCTTTATACTCTGTTTTATTGATGGCAATTTTACACGCCTTGCACTTGTTGCATTTTTTGAAGTCCAGATGTTTGTCATCCAGCCAGCATGTTTTTGCTTTTGTTTGGTAATGGCTTTGGACAAGGGCGTCCTGTAATGAAGGTACTTTCCTGTTTGTTACCTGTGGTCTATCACCAATAGATGTCTGAGTGGGTGATTCAGTGGTTGTATGGATTAAAAAGTGCATCTGGAAAGGGCTATATGGGTGAGTTAGTGTGTCTATGGGTGTGTTGGTGAGTGAATAAATGTCTCAGTGGTATATCTGTGACTAGCTACATATGTTTTAAGCCACTATATGTGAGTGTTGGAGTATATAAATGAGTATACGTGAGACTAAGTTATTTCAAGAGTGGGTGTATAAATAAGTGTCTGCTTCTATCAATGATTATATAAGACAGTAAATATGTGTTAGTATCTGTATAAATAAGTGATGTGGTATGTCTAAATATAACGAAGTTGGTGTGTATAACTGTATACATGATTAAATGGGTATGTGATTCATTCTTTGCATTACTGACTAGGTGTGTGAGTGACTCTATGGATGAGTGGCAGCGTGTGACTGCATGTATAGATGTGTGAGTGCATATTATTGTCCTCTATTGATGAGTAACTACATGTATAAGTGACTGGATGTGTGTGTAGACCTAGGAAATAGTGAGTGCTATGTAGTATATGGCATTTTTCTGTGTATGGTTTCAAAAATAGTAGTCAGCATTTTACAATGGGTGTATCAAAGTTTGTATTAGAGCATCAGTATGTGCATCAGATTGTCACGTGGATGATGTCATGAGTGATGTCATGAGTGATGTCATTTGAGATGTCATCAGTGATGTCACTGACCATGTAATGAGTGATGTAATATGTGACATCATCAGCAGTGCATTGCGAGCGCGCGAGTTATAGTTAGCTCAACTAACTATAACAGGCGAATTTCTCTGGTCAAATGTCCAACTAACTATAACGTCCCTAAAACCTTAATTTTTTCAGTGAATTTCTAAGGTTTTTTAAATGCTAATTCCTAACTATAACGTCTGTAAAACCTATGTTTTTTTCAGTGAATTTCTATGGTTTTTTAAATGCTAATTCCTAACTATAACAACCATAAAACCTATGGTTTTTTCAGTGAATTTCGAAGGTTTTTTAAATGCTAATTTCTAAGTATAACGTCTCTGAAACCTATGCTTTTTTCAATGAATTTCAAAGGTTTTTTAAATATCGAACTACTATTGTGGATTTTTCATTAATACAATTTTTTCTAACTTTTCAACTACATAAAATAAACTGCAAAAGTACTATGTAACGTAATAC
Organism: Triturus cristatus; assembly: GCF_964204655.1. Lineage (NCBI taxonomy): Eukaryota > Metazoa > Chordata > Amphibia > Caudata > Salamandridae > Triturus > Triturus cristatus. The sequence continues at coordinate 273,147,783 of NC_140581.1, forward strand.
ATTTCACAAATGACAATGAGTTTTTAAATAATACAAAACAACTTAACATTCAGATAACAATTTTTCTGCCTTTTTTTGCTGTCATCAGCTACTACTTAACTTCACTATTCACGGTGATGCCAGTGTAGTTTCATCATAAATAGCAGGGAAAAAAAAAACAACTAGATTGTTAAAAAAACAAAAAACCTAATTCTCTCAAATATAATACAAAATCAACACAAATAACACATCCAATAGTACTTCAAATGTTCAAAGCGTACCTTTACTTCGTAGATTGTCTGCAAATTTACCCAATACACCAGATAATGTATCAAACATTTAGCTTTGAAAGCATCCAGTATGAATTCCTTCAAGATCTCACGTAGTTTCTCTGCACATTTTCCCAATACGCCAGATAATATATCAAATATTTCGCTTTGAAAGCATCCAGTATGAATTCCTTAAAGATCTTACGTAGTTTCTCTGCACAATTTTCCCAATACACCAGATAATGTATCAAATATTTCGCTTTGAAAGCATCCAGTATGGATTCCTTAAAGATCTTACGTAGTTTCTCTGCACATTTTCCCAATACGCCAGATAATGTATCAAAACTTTCACTTTGAAAGCATCCAGTATGAATTCCTTAAAGATCTATACACCTTCCCATTAAAGCCGAATAGTGTATCTAAAATCTTTGTTTCAGAAAAATTAAGTATGAGTTGGGTAATTCATAAGGTAAACCCGGTTTTATTTCCAAGTGTGTATCATTACAGTGACTCCAACCATTATTACACTTTAAATAAACTGTATAATGTCCACTTGTAGTAGTACTTCCAGCATGGAAAACAATAGCAACTGTTGCAAAAGTTCTTCCACAAATAGATACTTGATTAGCAACAAAACTTTTAATTTTGGTTTCCACTTTTCTTCCATTTGGTCGACAGCGTTGCAGCATTATAATAAAATATTTTCCATATCTTTGTAGGCATAATGCAGATAGCATTCTTGATTTACAACGAGAACACATCATCACATGATCAGCTTCTTTTACTAATTTGGAAAATGGTACAGATTTGCAGTCAGGTATTGTTAAATATAAAAATCGTTCTACGTCAACTATAGTGCTTGAAGTTAACGAACACTCTTCACATTTATGTTCCCATTTGTAACTGAGTCCAAATAAACTCTCAATCTGAATTCCTTCATCTTCTAGTACTCCAAGCATAACCATCAGAATTTCTTGTGCATCTTGCTGTATATTAGCACTGAACGTTAAAGATCCAGTACATGTATCCAACAGTTGGCGAATACCAGAAGCAGAATGAATCTTACTTCTATCAGTTCTCAATTCTTGAAATAATGTGTAGAGTGCAAAACATAAAGTTTTTTCCTGACTTTCCATCATTTCACCACAAACATCTTCAAGGCAAAATATAACATTCAGAATGACATTACCATAGCAGTTGACACCAGAAGCATTTTCTAATTGGTATCCAACAACATCATCACTTTTTTGTATTTTCTGCTTCTTTACATCTTTTCTTTTCTGTTGATTTTCTTTCTGCTTTTCAACCATAGTTAACTCTTCCACATATTTGCGTTTTGAACACACAACACGTTTCTCATAAATAGGATATTCACCTAAATGGGGAGCATAAAGCCTTCTCAAACTTACATAATTAACATCAGCACTAACCTTGTTCTCATCAAAATCAATTAAATACAAACCAGACAACGTTCTAACTCAAGATAATGCAACATATACCATTCCCTCTTTAAACACAGTTTTTCCAACATTTACCAAAGCATTATCTACACTTAAACCTTGTGATTTGTGATTAGTTATTGCATATGCTAAGCAGAAGGGAAACTGTTTTCTACGAACATACAAGTCTTTTACAAGCAAAAAACGTGCGGCAGAACGTGCAATCTGTCTCTGCAATCTGATCAAATTTAACTTTCGAAAAATTCAATTCCATTTCTATTTTGATATTTCACAAAATCAACAACTTTCCCCATTGCTCCATTCACTAAACCTTCTTCTACATTCAGATTACGCTTCAAAATTACCCGACAGTTTAAACATACATCTAAAAAAATGTCCAAGCCAGCAGTTTTTGATACAGACTTTTCCAAGGAATCCAATTTAGTCTGTAATTTTTCTGAAAGAACAATTGTTATTCCTTGATGCTCTATTTTATCAATAGCTTCAATGTGAACTATTTCTTGATTCCTTGATTTTCCAATTTCATAAGCTCTCTATTAAATGTATAACACTCTTCCACTGTAGGCATTAAGCAAACTATAGACTTTTTTTCTTTCATTTTCTTGTACATTGTAAATTGTAAATTGATACTTGTATAGCGCACTACTCACCCGCAAGGGTCTCAAGGCGCTTGTACGAATACCGCTGTGGAACCCATCCTGGCTTTCCCTGTGAGGCGTCCACTCCTGGGCACCCCCAAGGTGGAGGCCAGGCATCCTTAGCGTTGTGGGGGCCGTTGTGGAGATTAAGCAAGCTATTGCCCAGAGTGGGACTCCATGATTGGAATGGCACCGAGGCGAGAATTATCAGGTCCGTGGAATTTTTTTGAGCCCAAGACCCGCCGAGGCGGGGAATTGAACCCTGGTCCCGGGCTAGACCTCTGCATCAGGGTCTGCCGCTCTAATCATTGAGCCACACTTCTCCACATTACTTCTGCTGGTGTGTTTTCAATTGTAAACAAGTTCTTTAGTATACGACTTTGAAAAGCTTGTTTACCATGTTTGCTTAGAACACCAATTCTTACATCTTTTAGAATATTTCCATAATCTTCATCTCTTGCTTGTCGCATATTCTGAGTGAGTTCTTTATATTAAAAATGTAACCACAGATTCACATTTCCAATACTTCCCAAAGATTTCTTAGTGTCTTCATGTAGAAGAGTTTTAAACACGGGTTCACCTTTTTCAGGGGTTAGTTGTAGCAAATACAATTAAATGTTTTCACCCAAAGAGAACGTCGTAATCTGTTTTTAATACCTGTTGCATTCTTAAGTGTACAAAAGCAAGCATTACGTTTGAGACCATGCTTACCTCATCAATAATTAAAAGTTTCATTTTCTTCAGCACTCTTGACACTTCATAAGAAGCTTCTCCAGACAACTTCTGATATTCTAATTTATTATCATGCTCCACTGGTAACATCAATAATCTATGCAAAGTAACTCCTTTAACATTGTGTGCAGCTAATCCTGTTGGAGCTGTTACCACACAACATAAATGTGAACCAGTAGTTTTTTTAAGATAACTGGTCAAAACTTTAATTAAAAAACACTCTTACCTGTCCCAGCTTGACCACTGATGTACATCAGAAGAGGTTTAAAAGATAAACACAGACATTCTTTTTTTTCATGCAACAAACCATGTTCTATCCGTTCTCTCACTTGCACATATATTTCTTTCTGCTCAACATTTACTTGTTCTTCTAACTTTTCCAATGTTATATTCTCCTTGTGTGCTTGTTGCATTGCAATTTCGACTTCATGCATAGCAATCGCTGCTTCATTTTCCAGCATTGGTTGTCCAAGAGGATCTTGACTACATGGACCACTACTTTGACTATCTTGAGAACTTTCATGAGCTATTTCAGCTATAATAGTCTTTTCCTGTTCAACTTCATAATTCAACATTTTTAAATATGTAGGAAAAATTGGACATCGAATGCTATCTTTACAAGAATTAAAAGAATCTTCGTAGCAGTCAAACTCTCCAAGTAATTCACTTTCACTACGCCATGGTTTAAACAGCTGCAGAAGTGCTAAATAGTAAAATTCTCGCTTATCTGGAGTTTCGCAACTAAGTTTCTTGTGGTTTATAATATTACCCTTTGCATGTTTTACTAAACAACCATGACATCCAACTACTGCAAACTTTCCTTCTTCTAAATTCTCTTTAACATTTCTTTTGAAGCTGTAATGTTGAAATACTTCATACAGACATAGCTGTTCCAGATGTTGACTCCTTTTCGGATAGTATGTGTCCAACATATTAGTTTTAAGAATGTCGCACTATGGCTCATTTGCTGCTAATTGTTCAATTTCTTCCAATGATTTCAACACTCTATTTCGTTTGCAGGCAAGCCCAAAACTTCCCCAAAAGATTCCTTGTGACTTTGAACATTCATACAATCCAATTTCTCGATGGGAAAGCATTTTCAAACTAAAGCTGTACAATTTTTTGCTGAGACTATTCTCTTGTGCAATTTCTTCCCACATTTGTTTCATCTCTGTTTTTTCAGATTTTGTTATGTACGATGTAACATAACGTGCAACAGCAATTGTGTTATCCGCAACATACTGGATGTCTATGTTCGCATTCCACATTTTTAAAATGACTGGATTGTGTTCATTGATATACTTTGACACTTCTGTTCTTTTTAAGTTGTAGGTATTCTTTGGAGATTTCTGAGTTATTGCGTGCCTCACAGAAGAAAAAAACCGACATTTGGTGTAACATTTTCCTTTAGACTTGTATTTTCTTCTGCAGTACTTTCCACAATGGTGACTTTGGAAACGTAAAACTTGCTGTCTCAAGCTTCTATCTCCTCCTTCTCTTTGAATCTCTCATGTCACATATTGCTCAATGAAAGACAATACTGTTTCATCAGAATCAGTTCCAAATTTAGGTGCATCCTTGACCCATAGTAGCATATGTATATGAGGTGCACCTCTTGCTTGGTACTCCATTCTCCAAAAGAAATCGGTAACTTCTCCAAGAGGTGGATTCTTTTTATTACAGATAAAAGATATCATACCTTGAAATTTATGATTAAAATATCTGCACACATTTACAGGATCCAATGAACACAGTTCACGAGGAGTCTTTATTTAAAAAATGTGTATATAAGAATTAGCTTCTCTTAAAAACTCAAGCAAATCTTCCCATGCATACTCTGCACAGCTAAGTGCGACAAACCATGTTGGTGTACCTAAGTTTCGAAACATACACTTGAGTTCTCCATGACGACGATACCAATACTCATTTGTTCCACGTTGACATGCCATCAAATTGATTAACTGTGCTTCTAAATTTTCATCTGTTTCTTGAACTTACTCCACAAATTCTTTCGCAGAAAGAAGTGATTCATTTACTCCAGTTTTAAGTATATGATTCACTGCATATGAGAGAGAAGACAAACCACTTTCAAACAAAAGGTGAAATATGTATGAAATGCACTGTCGAAATCTAGGATCTTCAGAATATAATCTTGTTGACCGATATTCTGAAGCTGGAATCCGTACAGGTCGGTCATCATATCGTCCACCTTCTCCAGTAGGAAACAATTGTGGAAAACAACGAGCTTCCAAGCTTTTCTCCCATACACTCATTGAAGTTCCCTGTGCGTTTTTCATTTGAAATAACTCAATGCTACTTCCTACCACTTCTTTTGAATGCAAAGGACATATTGTATAATCAAAAAAAGGCCACCAACGACAGACAAGGGTTAAGCACTTAAATTCCCAAGTTTAGTATATTCAAAAATGGTGCATCCACTTCCAGCATCCGTCGTTGATAGATGCTATAATGATCCGGGAATTATACAAGCAGAGGGAAGGTGCACTCAGCACAAAAGTCATTCAGATCCACAAGTGTTGTCCATTAAAATTTTTAAGTTTATTCCAAGTAGACAAATAGAACCGGCAAACAGCCAACACGTTTCGTCCCTTTTGCCGAGGAACTTCTTCAGGGCTAAAGGTCAAAGTGATACGGCTAATTTCACAAGGGTAAAATATCAATAGCCAGAAAATCCATTAGTTGTAGAGTATTCAGCACATGTATATCCCATTCAGGTACGGTTTCAGAGATAACTTCCGTATTCTTGAAAAGTTCATGGCAGTGTAATAAATGACGTCATAAGTGGTTTCTAGACTACTAGAGGCTTCATGATAATTGTGCTCCCAATTTGTAGTAGCATAGACGGCAGCATGATAACTTGGAATAAACGTAAAAATTTTAATGGACAACACTTGTGGATCTGAATGACTTTTGGACATATTGTATAATGTTTATAAATCTCTTCAGTCCTTGACTTTTCCACTTTCTCTATTTGACCACTTGAAATTTCAAAATCATCTTCTAAATGTATGACCTGTTCATCCACATTTACATTTTTGTAATAAATATTGTTCTCTATAAGATATAAGGTAGCCTTTTCAACTTTATTAACATCCACAAGTTCTTGCCATATTTCCCGACTCTTTGTGGGTACACCATTTACTAAAATACCTACTGCCTCATCTTCCTCTTTCTCTCCAGTAATAGTTTCAATGTTTTTCTTAAAATCCAAAGGTAAGTACACCACTCTTCCTTTCAGCCCTCTTTGCAAGTCTGTTGGTGGCAGTTTACCTGTTTTAGGCTCCATCCGAATTGTAGTTTGAAAAGGATGAACAAATTGAATTAGAACGGACTCATATGTATTCAATTTGGCCAGCTCCTGCGGAATAGCTACTAACTCCAACACATTATGCACTGTTCTAGCAGGCATTTTGTTCTCTTCTAATTTGTTGTAACAATATTTACATATACGTTGATCACTACCTAACTCAAATCGACCTTCAACAAACAAGTTGCAAATTCTTCCCACTTACCATTGTTCTCCTTTTCACTTTTCAAATACAAATCAACATTCCTACTTTGACTTTAATAATGAGTACGTCGACAACAAACACAAACATAGTTTGGTATTTCAGAGCACACTACATTAAACTTTCCAATTTCTTCTTCAAACTGATCAGTGCTAATCACTTTCTCATCTCCTCCAACATCTGTAATTGTCAAACTTTCACTTTCTATGAACTGCTCTTCTGAACCAAAATATTGCATTTCAATATCATCACACTTTTTTTAACATCTGATAAAGAACCATATAAAAGACTTCCATTCAGTTCCTTAAACTTAATGCAGGGCTTTTTACATAGTACAGTTTCTTTACAAAGTTCCGCATTTCTGAATGGTGTATTGCTAACATCCTCAAATGATGAAAAACACTTTTACAAACTTTTCTTGAAAGACAAGCCAGAGAATGCCCATACTTCTCAGTATATTTTCTTCCATTACATGGATCTAGTCCTTGTAACAACTTAATCTTCGGTTTTATACTTTTCTGAGTATATTCTCGTAGCAAATTTCGCATTTTATCAATGGATTCCTGTCGAATACTACAAATGCTACTACAACTCCACTTATACACAGGAGCTTGTGGACGTTTCCCTTGCACTTCTTCAGCTATTAACTCTTCTGCACTTTTACCAACCATTTCATCCTTTGGAAGAGGAACACCATCCTGAACTTCGTAGCAATGACCTCCAGTATCAACTGCAAATGATAAACTATTTTCCTAAAAGTAACTTTCCTCATTAAAAAAAAGGCTCAGTACTAGAAATATGTCTCCAATGTCTACTTAAGATATTACAAAAGTTCGTTCTGTTCACAGGTCTTTTTTTTCTACTTTTGTCTTTCAATACTTTGACTATTTTATCCAATACTTTCATTCTCTTTAAAATCAAAATGAACAGCTTCTGTTTCAAATTGAAAGCAGTATCCATTATACTTTCAATACGCTGCTTCTCTTTGAATTGGAACATTCTTCTTTTATATTTGCAGCATGTTTTCAATAAATTCTGAATCACTCTAGATCGAAAAAGTCTCTGACGAATTTCTTGAAATTGTTTTTGTCTCCGAGTACCAGATACTATTTCTTTATCATATTTCCTTTTCCTCGTATTTGAAATTGAACTCTGCTTCACCTTACTTGAAAAATTCTTCTTTTTGCTTTGTGTGATGTTTTTCTCATTAAATGTTTGTAATATTTTTTTCAAAAATTGTCTTTTGCTTTTACTCGAACAAACAGTTTCTCTACTTCAAGATCTTTCCTTTTCGTCAAATATATATTTTTCTTCTCTTTTCTTTTTTTTCACTTCTTCTATGCATTTTCAAATTTCAATCCAAACGAAATAATTTTCTGAAAAACAAAAAATAGATTCAATTATTTTTCACATTTCTTCACTATGTTAAAATAATAACATACAATTGCAAAACTTCCTCTAACAACTTCAAGACCCAGTGCTGCAACGTGATGGAGCACGACAGATGAGCACTAGGATGAAAAGTAGTCCCATAGAACATACAGTAAGGGGCCGATTCTGATCTGGGTCGGAAGGGCACCGAACGCGATACAGCCGGAAAAAACTACGAGCCGTATGTGTGTTTTCCGCCCGACTCGTACAGCTGTATGAGCGAGCAAGTACGATGCGAGCTACGTGAAATTCACCGACCGAGTCGTTTCCGGGTCCGAACCACTCCGTGCGTCTTGGTCGTAAGCTAACCGTGGCGTGCAATGGTTGCGATTCAAGCTCCCGGAGACGGACTTTGGGGGTCTGCATCGGACCACCCAACACCCGCAGCCGTATGACTCGCACACAGGGGAGATACATGGGTCTCTCCCACACAGGCATGTACGGCGCAGATGGCGTACCCACTGTAGGGGGCGCACTTGTTCGAGACGTACCCATTCAGTCAATGGGAGCGCATGTACGCATCGTACAACTGGCTCCCATTGACTTCTATGGGAGTCCGACCGAAACGAGTCCGACAGCATACGTGCGCATCGTACTCACTCGGTCAGACTGTAGGGGTCCGGCTCGGTCGGAAAGCACTCCGGGTCTGACTCGGTCGGAGTGCTTTCCGACCTGGATAGGAATCGGCACCTTATTATTTATTTAATTATTTACATACTCCTTTACAATTTATATATAACTGCACTACCTCATACTTTTCGCCACACCCCACCACCCCACACCACTTTCTCTGCAACCCACCGCACAAACTTTATAAATAGTATTTTTTCAAATTTAATCTATATACTTAGAATAATATATTATCAACCAAACAGCACACATAAAAATGTCCATTATTACCTAACAATTTTATCAACAACTTCGCAAACATAACACTGCACCCAGGGCCTTAACTGGAGGGGCTGTCTGTGGGGATGTGCCCACCAGCACTTTATTTTTGGGAGCCTCGAAACGGGTCTTTATAGGGCTCTATTTTCCGACCTCACAAACGTAATCCGTTTTTTTTTCTTTATTGCACTGCAGTGACACTGTGAGAGCATGCTCACTACTTAAAAGTGCAGACATCATGCCAAGTGACTCGCATTGTAGGAGAAGGCAAATCATTTAAAGAGAGGCATTTTCTCTCAGTATTTCCCTTCTCTTTTTGCAACGCAGCAGCAACATCATGGGGTGATTAGCAGACAGACCACCAGGCGCACAACGCCCATTGCCCCGGACTCTCTGACACAGATTCCCAGGTGCACACACAGAGCCACACCGAGTACTTCACAGGTCTTCAAAACATCATTTTTTTGTAAAGGAGACTCTGTTCTTTTTCACCCCTTTCTACAACCCCTACATGCCCACTCTGCCTATTGCTGAAAGAATTAGGCTCCCCGAACTTTTCCTCTGGTTTCGCCTCTGCAAACGACCACAACAAGGCAACTCCAGCACGAACCTGCTCTCACCTTACACACGGTCTTGTTTTAGTGCTACGAAAACACACACTTTGCCTGCCTCACTAAGTTCTCACACCCCCTCTTTAATATGAACATAAAAGCTTTCAAGTTACTTTTATATTCCTATACTGTACTTCACATGGAAATAAAGAACTCAAGGTTCTCACCACTCCAAATTAGCTCTCTGGTATGCTTTCTCAAATATAGGAAGTACAGGTATTCAGTATCTGTCAGTCACGGCCACTTTAAAACAGTGTACCTATAAACAACTCGACAAAATGTTATGTTTCTAAATTAACGTATTACAGATAAGAGCTCCTTTACATTTCTTTCGCTAGATGTACCTTTGTTTAAAACACCACCAGAGAAGGGTGTTGAAGTATGCTCCACAAAGAGTAACTCAAAGCTTTCTTGTTCTTTATTTAAATATCTGCCTGTCAATGCTTTTCGCAAGCCTTTTCAACGCCTTAAGAGGGTAGCTGGATGAGTATAATACGTCGTATTTAAGATTGGGGGCGGACGATGCACGGAAATAAGAACGTATAGTTGAATAAAGGGCGAGTGGATGTATTGGCCAGATGCATCAATGGATAGATACATGGATCAATGTATGGATGGATAGAAGGATGAATGAATGCAAAGACCAGTACTTACGATAGACGGGTGGGCTGATAAATGCTTAGGATTGATTCTGGGACAGATATATCTATGCATAAATAGGAGTATCGCTGCATGAAAGGCACAGTGCTTACTATAGGTGAGTGCGCTCATAGATGCTTAAGATAAGATGGTTTATAAATAGTCACAGTGGCACTACAACACCTCAACACCCGCCCTTGCTTAACTTTACGCAATAAAAGAAAGAGCCCCAGCAAACGAAGAAGCGCCACTATAGCCAAACAGAGGCTTAATTTCAACAGATGTCTCCCGAAACGCTCATCAGCAAAACTTATTAAAACATGCAAATTTGCCACTAAAACATATCCCATGTCATAGGGTGCTTTATAAGTGCTCCCAGTGGTACTAGATCACCTTTAGTAGCTCGGCATCTGCACGGTATGATATTCTGTGTTTCAATCAGCAACATAACCACATCCCCCACACCCACCCCCACCCTTGCTTAACCGTACGAAATCAAAAAGAAACCCCCACCATTCCCAGTAGCGCCACTATACCCATATATGACGATAATTTTAACAGGTGTCTGCCGGAACACTTATCAGCAAAAAGTATTCAAACATGCAAATTGGCGGGTACAACAAACCATCCCATAGCACGGTTTATAAATGGGCCCAGTCGAACTACACCACCTTTACTAGCTAGACATCTATATGTTACGAAAGTCGTTTAAACACTCTGTAGAGAGTATAGCAGGGCATGGGGAGAGAAAACAAAGTTCTAATTCCCAAACTTTTGATATACAGTCCCTTTACTGTATCTATATTAAAGAAATTAAATGGAATGAATAAATTGACAAGCGTCTCAAAAGGGATAGTGAAGCTCACCATCAGTAAAACACGAACCACTTCAACACCTACATATATCCACCACAGCGACACAGCCTGACAAATAGTATCACTTATAATCACATGTAATTTTCTAATGTCAACAAACTCATACAGAAAATATACCGCACATTTACATTTTTTATCACTCACACATTTATAAAACGTCTCTTCTAAAGAAGCACTCCTCAACTACTTCTAATCCATTAGAACAGACAATAATTAATATGTTTACTACCATATATTTTAGTATATCTACCTTTTTATTATTCAGTAGTCAGAAACTACAAAAACTATTCACTATACCCAAATGCAAACCAGAAACCATATTCATATTTATCTCAACATGATTTAAACTATGCGTACATATAAAAGGAACGTATCACTTTTCCTATCTCCATCTCCTCTCCATGTAATCTCCAAACACTGTACACGGGCCCACTGTACAACAACCTACCCTGACTTACATTCAAACCTACCTCTCAGTGTCAAAAATAAGACCACAACCTGCCCACATAACATTTCTACATTTCGTTTTGTCGCTTTTAACACCTACGTCTCCTACCACCAACCCCCCACCCCACTATTTCCACAAAAAGTATCAGTTGCAAACGTGCAACATTTTCTTTATCTCCCCAAATACATTACAAACTCAAATTAACGCTGTACCTCATTTTCAAAACAATACAGTCCTATAAAGATGACAAACTACACTTCTCTGTGAAAAATTCCTAAACATATATAAAAATACTTATATAACAACAGCTCAAATTGTATGCATATTTCATAACCAATATCAAACACCACACTTTACTAACACTATATTACTTTGAAATAAAAAATACTTTCAAAATTAAAAACATCACCTCAAATACTTAATCAATTCTATAAAACACATAACATACCTTGTTCATTTCTAACTCACCTTTGTAGTTGTTATCCAGATTTCAAATGACACACGCATACAATTCTCTCTTTCTCACATAGTACATGTAAAGCTCCGACTTCATCAAGAATGAAACCAGGAATGGCACAATTTCTCTGTCGCTCCACACATAAATACATGTAAAGAACAAATCAGAATACTTCATTCCTTCAACGACATTCCAAAACTTACCTCAATTGGTTAATTTTGAATTTTCCTTCCGAAAAGCTATTTATTATTCCGCGCCACATACAGGTCACAAGTTCAACCTATTTTATCACCACACTTTCTGGAACCTTCTACGACACCTGCAGGTTAAAAGTTCATCATTTTTTTTTTAACCTAACGATATACTTATGCAACATTTTATCGAACATTCAACGGTACGTGCACGTTAAAAGTTCACAATAGGGGTCAGTAGTTCATCAGATTTATTCCCAACTCCGGCAGCGCCTCACCTTACGCCCCCAGCGCCATTAGACCCGTAGGAGTCAGTGCTTTCCACTTTCCAAATACCAAATTAATTTCATACACATGCATTTACCTTCGCACTCCCTATATAACACCTCCTAAGCATCATACACAAGTTACAATGTTCGAAAAAAAAGTTTCTCCAAGTACCTATAACTACATGCTTACACTACTTGCACAGATGTGGCACAGCGGCCAGAGCACATGACTTCACAGCATATGACACACAGTTTGGGCTCACGCTTTCATCCCCAAGTCCGGCAGCAGCTCAGCTTAGCAGCATGAGACTCTACACACTACCTCACATATTTTCCGTACCCCAGAACTTTTAGACCAGTACGGGTCAGTAGTTCGTCCTAGTAGTTATAAACACATGCTGACACTACTTCCACAGCTGTACTGCAGCGGCCACGGCACATGACTTCACAGCATAAGACACACAATTTAGACTCACGCTCTAATCCCCGAGTCCCGCACCACCTCACCTTAGCAGCATCACACTCTAAGCAATACCTCACTTAATTTTCGTAGCCTAGCCCTTTCACACCGGTAGGTATGATTAGTTCACTTCGCACCCCCTCTATAGCACACCCTAAACACCCCACAAAGGTTACAGTGCTCTTACCCTCCTCTTTCCCACATTTTCCGCCCTTTGTCCCCCTTACTCACTTCAACTGAATAACATAATGGCGGCCAACACTTCCTAGTTGCAAACGCTCGCAGTACTCGCAGCCAATGAGCAGCAAGCTCGTGCTCGTAACGCCTCAGCCAATCAGATGGCAGAATTCCCAAATATCTAAATCTGTAAATTTCTATATTTCTCAAAAACTACTGAACGGATTTACACCAAATAAACAAAAGCGTGCTTTCCAGACCAAGACCCTTCTCCCTGCCAAATGTGGGGTAATTCCGTTCGACCTGTAGCCTTGTCTAAAGTTTCCTATGGAAATTAACATTTTAGGACCCCCCTTTTTTTCAGCCCCCCCTTGACGAATCACCCCCAAACTTTCAATATAGGAGCTGATCTCAATAATGAATTAGTTTTGAAAATTTCCCGAAGATTCATCAATCGGCGCAAAAGCTATTGCGAATAGAATGTTGCCATTTTCCTATAGTAACTAGGTCCTGACTATAACTACCTACTGGCAACCGCCAGTAGGTAATATATACATATATATATATATATATATATATATATATATATATATATATATAGAGAGAGAGAGAGAGAGAGAGAGAGAGAGAGAGAGAGAGAGAGAGAGAGAGAGAGAGAGAGAGAAAGAGAGAGAGAGAGTGAGAGAGAGAGAGAGAGATGGATAGATAGATAGATAGATAGATAGATAGATAGATAGATAGATAGATAGATAGATAGATAGATAGATAGATAGATAGATAGATAGATAGATAGATAGATAGATAGATAGATAGATAGATAGATAGATAGATAGATAGATAGATATTTTAAAGGGAAACATGATTTCTTCTAAAGGCAGTATTTAATTGTCATCTAGCCATGATGGCCCTTTTGTACATTTCTACAGCTTTCTCGTACGGTGGACCACTCTTCAATGATCTACATATAGCAACAGTTCGAGGCCCAATTAGGACTGTTTGGATGGTATGACTCGGATTGTTTATCTATCCTACTATCACCAGGGTTCTCTACTGTCCAGAAACCTAATAATTTTGTAGGAGAACACCTTTCTAGGTCTTATCAGTCGCCATCACTTAATTTTCAATCTTACACCGCTGAAAAGCAGAACACACTTAAAATCACCATGTGTCTAAACCAATATAATAACTTGCCACTCTTCTCTCGAACATTGAATTCTGAAAACAAGTACAGGTGTGATCTAGCACTCTGGACCCACTTTCCTACCAACTGGTCTTCTGATTGACCTTTTTCCCCAACTAAGAGGTGAGGAGAGTTAACATTACATCAATCAATTTAAATTATCTGTGTAACCTATTTGGCTACACAATAAGGACCAGGAATCAGTAGCTAGGGTTAAGAAGATGTATTACAAACTAGCAATCAAGTTAAAGTACACAAATCTTAGCACCATACAATAAAGGTACAGAATAACCACTGGGAATTCTAACCTCCAAAATAAATGTAGCCGTACCAGTATTAGGCTGGCAAGAAGTTCAGTCACAGTAATACAAAAGATTAACAAAAGTATCTGATGCTCAGAAAAGAGTCTCAGATTCTCTCATCTATACATGGGTACTTCCAAATCACCCAAAGTAAAGTCCAAGATAAGAGGATGGTTCTAGAGTCCAAAAGATCTCAAAAAGCAAAATGTTACATAATGGAAAATAGAATGGGGCAAGAAATTCAGCAAGAAGGTGTCAGCATTGCAGAAGCTCTGTCAAGAGTCTTCTTGGATCAGGGAAGTAAATGTTAGCCTAAGCCACACTCAGGAAAGGATCAAGGGAAGCATAGAGGTCTGAGCCTCTCAATGTCCAGGGAAAAGGGCTGTAACCTCACACAGTGGAGACTACAATTATTCACACTAAAATCGTTCAGGTAACACCCCTCTGTCAGCAACATCTGGGGTCCATTGTCTTTCTCCCATGTTGCAGACTTCAACATTCGCAAAGTATTGAGGCCCGGACTAGCTGCAGCGGGCACCGGGCGTTACCCCAGTGGACCGCCAGGGTGCGGGCAAGTTTTGGACCCCTGGGGCTACCAGAGGCCCCAAGTAACAAAAGCAGCTGCAGTGTTTCCGCCTCCCCACCCGTGGCTGGCCCGACTCAAATGCCAGGGCCGGTCTGCATTCCCATTCCGGCCCTGAGAGTATAAGACACTGGACATGGGAACAACATCATCCTTTCTCACTCAGGCTAAGTGTTAACATAGCTGAATAGACCTTTCAGTTAACGCTCTGGTTCTCCATGTTCTTTCATCAATGTCTTCTTCTCAGGCTCTCTCCTTCTATCACTAGTACAGTAATGTATTTATTCTCAAACTAACAATGTGTGTGAATATCTGCAAGAAAAAGCCATTACGCCAAAAATGCAATACATGCATGATTAGTGTACACACTACACAAATCAAATTAATTTCTATACTAATCACATTCTACATCTACGAGGATGGTTTCTACTCAATTATCTAAATAGTAAATGTCACTTAATATACTATGGCACACATTATGTAAATCAAATTTGTTTTTATAGTGGGTACATATCTACTAAGTAAGGATGGTTTATTAATATCTAATTTAATTCAGTTAAAGCGCACATAGTTTGAGTAAATTCACGATTCTTATTGTACATGCGCTACAGAAATAAATGTCAAGTAGAACACTTATTTTAATGTTGTTATCATTATCATCATAATCTTTATTCAGCAGAAACTGCCATAAAAGTACACACATGGATACAATTTATATAAACAATAAAATCAATAAAAATCCTTAAAATCTTTGAATCATTACTCGTGTAACAACTAGAAAAATCATCGTTAATCATAGTGTTTCATAATATGTCCGGAGCAATTGACTTATATTTGTGAGTTCCAGTAACACCTCAATTAGGAAGGGTCAATGAATTAGAGGCTCAAGCTAAAAACTTGCACAAATTACATTACTGACAGCAATAGACAGCACAGTAGGGATCTCAGGACCCAACACTTCTCTGATTCTCCATACCCCCATTAAAAAAAACAGGACAAGGCAAACACAGTTGAGGGTGTTGTGTCAGATCTGAAAACTCTGGAGGCAACCCTATAATTCCTGGTCCCCATACTCCGGCAAAGTGATAGCATCCACTTCTTTCTATTATTTGAATATCGCTATCAGAAAAATAATATGTTATTAATGCATTCTTTCACCTGAGGCAGGTCAGATTTAGTTCAATGCCATGCGGCCTCAAGTTGACAGTGAAAGTGCGCAATGGTAAAGTCCCAAGACACCATTTGATGTACAAGGTTTTTGCCAGTGGGCGGTCATTGGAATCCATATTCTCTTCCATACGGAAGTTATTCTTGAATTCCAAAAAGGCTAGTGTCAAAGTACCCAGACTCCTAGTACTGCTCGATTCCCCATCTACATTCCTCCTGTACATCCCCTTGAGTGCAGCCTTTGTCATACTGGTCCAGGGTCCCAGGTTAGTCCACAGAAGCTCACATCTCACCTTAGCCAGGAGAGTCTTTATATGTCCTAGCCAGGGGATCCTGGAGACCCAAGGCTGCCATAGGAGCTCCTCCAAGCCCTCCCGAAACATAGTTAGGTCCATAGCCATCTCCAGTATATCAGAGGTTTAAGGGCTACTTTATAGGCAATAGACATTGGGCCTGGATCCAGCCACAATGGCTGGAGTGGGGGGCGGTTCACCAAAGATCGTATAAATTAATTCTCACCCACCTCTAATGCTGTGTCCTTGTTATGTTATGTTATGTTATGTTATGTTATGTTATGTTACGGGGGATTTATAGAGCGCATGTACACCAACAGGCCTGTTGGCGCTGAGTTAGCAGCCACCGCTAATACTGCATCTAGTTGTAGGCTTGAGTGAAAAGCCATGTTTTCAATTTTTTCCTGAAGCACATGTAGTCTGTTGTCTGCCTGATTGCAATAGGCATAGAATTCCAAAGTTGGGGTCCCAACGTGGAGAAACGTGAACCGCCCATTCTTTTATGCCTGAATCTGGGGACTGTCATTAGGTTCATTTGAGCAGATCTTAGGTTTCGTGTTGGGCGATAAGGGTGTATCCTTGAGGAAAGTAATTTGGGACCTTAATTGTGGATTGCTTTGAAGATAGTACATCCTGTTTTGAACATGGATCACTGTGCCATTGGAAGCCAATGACGCTCCTTCATCAGCGGCTTCATGTGGCAATGTGTGGGCTGTCGAAAGATGATTCTGGCAGCTTGATTTTGTATCATCTGATGTCTTTGAGTTTAGTTGATAGGAAGACCGGGTACGTGGCATTGGCATAATCAATTATAGACAGAATCATGGCGAAAATGATTAAAGTGCTGGCCTCCCTGGTAAAAAATCTTTTGAGTTTCCTGAAATTTCAAAGTTGGTAGAAGCAGGATGACGTAACCATGCTTATCTGTAAATGCATGGATAATTCAGCGTCAATTTGGATACCAAGGTTTTTTACAGAGCTCCTAGGGTTGGGTGGGGGACCTAGCATTTTGGGCCAGTAGGCCTGAGTCCAGTAGTTTAATTTATTGTTGGAGATAACAGTCTCTGTTTTGTCAGAGTTAAGTTTTAGCTGGTTGTTATTCATCCAATCTCTGATGAATAGCATAGTATTCAGAAAGAATACCTTAGAATCCAGTGTCCCGTCAATTGTGAAAAGCAACTGCATACCATCCGCATAATTATAGATTTTTACCTTCATTTGTTGGAGGGAGTGTATCAGGGCGGATGTACAGATTAAAAAGATGGGGGTACAGGGAAGAGCCCTGTGGTAGCCCACAATTCGTTCTAACTGTGGCAGAGTTATAGGGTACTAGACTGACTGATTGAGTTCGATCTTTTAGGAAGGATTTCATCCATTTTAAAGCAGTACCCCTAAGACCTGGCGCAGCCATCCGATCCGCTAAAATCAACGGTATCGAATGCTGCTGACAGGTCAAGTAGGACCAATGCTTGTGTGTGTCCCTTGTCAGCCCCTTCTTTCAGGTCGTCCACTACGCTTAAAATTATTGATTTGGTCGAGTCAGAATGCCGAAAACCTGCTTTGTGGGGATCTAAGAAGTTGGTCTCTTCTATGAAGGAGCAGAGTTGTTTAGCTACATGTGCCTTGAGAATTTTGACTGGATAAGGAAGAAGCGTATAGGTATCTAGCTGTAGGGGATTCAAGCCATTTTGTTTTTTTAAGATGGATTATGACTGCTTCTTTGAAGGCACGGGGGACAACTCCTTGCATAAGAGAGAAGTTTAATAAGGAGAGAGCACAATCTGGGAATGAAGAAAAAATGACTTTTTGTATATAGGGAGGACAGACATATTTAGGTAAGCCTGATTTTCTTTTATTTAGTAGTTCTGTGAAGCGTTCTGTGTTTATGCTAGGGAAGGTAGAAAGTGTAATAATGTTGCTATCTTCCTGTGAGTATTTGAAATCCTGTGGGCTAGGAATAATGGATTCTTGTATTTTCTTTATTTTGTCTACAACGAAGAGATTTAGATCATCGCACAGTAACTGAGAAGGAGTGGTAGAGAGTGTTACTCAGTCAGGGTTCGATAACTCCCTTACTATATTGAAGATGTCTTTTACTTTGTTGTCTGAGTTTATAACTTTGTTAGTGAAAAATTATTTCTTTGCCTCTAAGATGGCTGTTTTGTAAACTGTCAAGCTTTGAGTGTATAACTCCCTAGTTTCTGGCGAGTATGTTTTGCGCCATTTCCGTTCTGCCTGGCGAGTTCTCAATTTAACTAGTTTTAACTCAGAGGAAAACCATTTTGATGCCTCATGTGGCCGCGTGCGACTGGATTGAAATTGCGGAGGGGAATGTATTTTACTTGCCTTAAATTGCCAATTAGTGATCGCTGTCTCATAGCTATCAACATTATCTGTCTTGGCAGGAAGATTCAGTGCCAAGGTATTATGGAAGGAGTGCAGTTTTATGCAATTCCAGTTTCTGGTAATAGATTTGAGGCAAGCCAGAGGTTTGGGTACAGAGAGGTCACTTAAGTTGAAGCTGATTAAGTGATGGTCTGACCAGATACACAGGGTGATAACTAAGTTCTGGAATGAGAGATTGATGGACCATACCTGATCAAGTGTATGTCCTTTGATGTGTGTAGGCAAATATATGTGTTGTTCAAGGTTCAAACTCTGTAGCATTTTGATACGTTCCCTGGAGCCCTTGCTCCCCTCTTCCTCATTTGCCCAGTAGTTCAAGTCTCCAATTATCAGGATTTTAGCATAATCTATAGTCAGACGTCCGATTCAATTAGCTAGATTTTTTGTAAACTCCAGCATCGCTATTGGCAGCCTGTAGATAAGTACACACATCAATGTAGAGGTGGGAGAGTCCAGTTTTATAGTTAAACTGTCGGCTAATGTGATACCTAGTGGAGAAATGGCGGAGAAGAAGAGGTGCTCTTTGATGGCTGCTGCCCCCCGCCCCCTCTTTTCCCAGAGGGTCTATTTGTCTATAAAAGATAGTAATTGTCTGGTAATGCGGCTAGTATGTCAGGAGTAGAATCAATTGTTAACGAAGTGTCTACCAGTAACAGGATATCAGGGGAAACAGTGTCAAGTAGGTTGAATACATCAAATTGATGTTTTACCATGGAATGTGTGCTTAAATATAATATATTTAAATCCTTTAGTGAAGGATTAAATACAGTGGAAGTAGTATTTTTATAATTAGTAAGAGATTTCTCAGGCACAAGATCGCTAGGGACCAATGCTGAGTCAGCATTTAGAAGGCCAAGTCTATTGAGCTTGTGTTTAATTGCGGGTTCAATTTGCTGTTTAACTTGTGGGCCACAAGTTTAAGTTCTTCAGATGAATAAATGATTTTTTTGGGCATAGCGGCTAGTCCCTGGCTCCGTCTGGCCGTGGACCGGCGTAGATAGGCATCCTTTGGAGCGCCTTTGGCATTGCAGCGGTGCACCCGCTGCGCGCATCCGCGCTGCTGCCATTGTTTTAAGGCCCGAGGAGTACACCAGACTCCGCCCCTCCCCTACCGATTGGGTGATTCCTGCCCCATCAGCCTCTTGCTAGTTTACTGGTTAGTGGAAGCTAAAGACTATCAAGACGACGTGCTTTGCCTGCTAAGAAGGTAACAATACAGATCTTGATTCAAATACAGCAGTAAAAATGAACAATTAATCACAAGATAAAAATGAGTAATTAAAAGGTAGCACGGGTTGCGGATTAGCGTGGTGGCTTCTAACGGTCCGTTCGTGCTGCTGCCATTGTTTTAAGGCCTGTGGAGTACACCAGAGTCCTTCTCATGTTCCCACCATTCTCCCCCATACCAATACCGACCCAATGCTTGCAAGTAAAAAATGTGGATGACTGGGTATACAAGTCAAAAACCGGAGCCCTTAAGACCCCTCAAAAATCCCCCTGCGTAGTGTTTGAGCTTGAGTTTACACTTGTGGATCTGGCTGGACCAGCCAAAATTGTCCGTCAGAGAGAAACCCAAATACTCAAAAGTACGGTCACTCTCAAGTGGAGCACCATGCAGGGATTTGTTTGGGCGGGTCGTATGACTGCAGTTGAAAACCATACATATTCTTTTTGAGGGAAATTGATTTCAAGCCCTCTCTGCTCGCAGAAGACACCAAACTGGTCCAAGAGATTTTGGATACTCATAGGGGATTTGTATATCAGTAGGGTGTCATCGGCAAACACGAGGTCTGGAATCTTCATACCTGCCAAACTCGGTGCATAATGTTTGTACTTCTCTAGGTGAGCTACCAGGTTGTTGATGTATAAAATAAACAAGTTTGGGGCTGTCTTACTCCCTTGTGACTGGTATTGATGTAGTCAGTTCCCCATGTTTGGCATATCTCACCTGTGCATAGTTCTTTTGGTGCAGCCGACAGATGACATCAACTAAGTAACTTGGTGCACCCTGTTCAATTAGGACCTTCCACAAGGTCTCTCGTGAGACAAGGTTGAAGGCAGTGTGGAGGTTAGTATAGACTACATAAAGCCGACCACCTTCCAATATGTAGCCTGCAGTCAAAATACTTGATCAATGGTACTGGTCCCTGGTCTAAACACTGCTTGAAGAGGGCTTATTAGGCCTACACCATCATCCTATTTGCACAACCTATCTGGCAGTATATAGCAGAAACACTATTGAGAACTGTCAATAAGGCTGATTGCCCAATAGTTGGATGACAGGGACCGTGAACCCTTCTTATAAATAGGTACAATCTCGGCCCCAGTCCAGATGGGGGGTGGGTGAGCCTTCCAAAATACAATTAGAACACTTGGCAAAGTATGGGCCCCTAATTGCCTTTTCTGCTTTGAAGAGGTGCCCAGGCACTTTTTCTAACCCTGGCGCTTTTCCTGGAGTTATCCAATTTATGGCTTCGATGACCTCCCTCATGGTAATTAGGGGAAATGTATACACAGTTAGCTCAGATGGGGTCTCCCTACACAGCTCGTTTTCCACACTGCCAGGCTCCACTGGCATAGCAGCGTGGTCCTCAATACTACCAGAACCGGTCCTTACCTTGTCCTCTTCCCCGTCATACAGCCCCAAAATGTGGTTGGCTCAGTCTACTGCTGGGATTTTAGAGCTCAGTGGAGCAGCTCAATCCAGGGTCCTGTCGGTCAACGTATGCCAAAACAGCCGACGATCTCTCGATTTCACTGCATTGAGCGGGAGTCCCCATTTCTCGTCCTCATACTTGCGTTTAGCCTTACCTAATAAGGCTTTGTAGGAGGCCCTTGCTTCTCTAAGTAAATTTCTCTTGACACGTCTAACAGCATCTGATAGTGTTTTGCAGGCCGCTCTGCAGGTTTTATTATACCATGAAGCCATCTTGGTCTTCTACGGAGGAACCTAGATTCCACCATAAAAATGTCTTTCTGAATGGACAAAACATAAAATTATGAATTATATCAAGGCTACCCTGTGCGGCTGCAGTCAAGGAATTTCCCCCCAACGATAAGACTGCTTCCAGGGCCGAGGCAAGAACCTCATAAATCTGCTTTTGGATAGACCCAGTTGAGGTGAAGTGTAAGCCCTAAGAAATAAATTGGTTTTTTTTATTACACTGGTGAATCTCTCAAAAAGTTCTTATGTGAATACTTGCACATAAATTAGTTAACCCGAATGTATACTTTGATGACTTTTACCTTTGGCCCTACATACAGACTTTGTGCCAAAAAGTGTTTTACATTTGTTCCTATGTTGAGGAGTGGTCCCCTCATTCTCTGTCCAGTTATCCTAGGATCTGTGGTTGACTCTAAAATATGCAATCCAAATATTCTTTATCTGTGTATAGCCAAAATGAACCTGCTAAAATATCTAAAAAGCACAAACGTCAGGTATGCATCTGGCTGCTGGTCTAGACTAGCAAACTTTACATTTCTGTGCCTGTTACTTGAAAATTAACAGAAAGTCACTCTGTACTGTGCAAGAAAAAAATTGCCTTGCTAACCTCTAGGTTCTTTCATTCTTCTGACAAGGATCTCTGTACTTCAGCTGCACACCATCCTGTGTCAATGGCCATCACCGGCTTTCATGCTTAAGAGCACCCTTCCTACTGATCTATGTGCACAAAACTCAATTTCCACCTTTAGACCTCATCTCAAGATGCACTATGTTGACGTCATCGTGCATTTCAGTCGCAGAACATTGCCTAGAGGTGGTCAGAGTAGTAAACAGGAGTACCACTTCTTTTTGTTTTTAACTGTCAGGGCGCCGGGAATTTTTGTGGTCGTGGTGGGACGATGTGTTACCTAGGATGGGTGGTGGGGAGGGTGGCAGGACATGATATTTCTCTTTTTTTTCAGGAGGCCGGGGAAGATGATCACGGAACACCAGGAACTAGTTTTAGAAAATGTGATGAGGGTGAGTAATAGACTGGAAGAATGTGGGAAGCTGGCAAGAGACAAAGGGCCTGATTTGGATCTCAGTGGATGGGTTACTCTGTCACAACGGTGATGAAATATAAATACCATTATATCCTATAAGATTTATATTTCAGCAGACGGGATATCCATCACCGTTGTGACGGAGTAACCCTTCCTTCAAGATCTGAATCAGGCTCAAAGTATTCTAATTAAATATTAGAAGAAAGAGCTGAAGAAGGTGGAGAAGAGCAAATAAGCCATCACTGCCAAGTACCACGCACCAGGTGTTAGACAAACGCATTTCAGCGTGGTGGTCTGCATCACTGCACTGAAATGCTTAGTCACGCATATTAGCGCCTGTGCTAAGCCCATAGTGTGCGTGGCTGCCAATGATTTCACACTAACGGCAAACTGACCCCTAGGATCAGATTATTGGGCGGGGAGCTTCAGAAGGGCCGCAGACAACATAAAATGTCTGTCAATACAAGTGACATCACCGACAGCTCAGCTTCACTCTCGTATTCTATGATGTCATTTTCAGCCCCTCGGTAGCTGTCCAGTTAGTGACAACTGCCATCTAAAAGTCTCGATGTCGCAGTAAGTAAACCTTTGTCCGCCACAAATGATGCCGAGCGAGGGAGAGAGAGTCTGCGCGCTCCTTCCATCGGATGTGAGAACGGGCTCCGCCAGTCGAGGAAACAATCACGCGAGAGAGCGAGGCCCGCATTTGAAGTTTGATCCATGCAGATAATGGTTACCAGGGCGCAGGCTTTGTGTTTGCCCTCTGAGTGACCCCGCAGGATTCATATCCTATGTCACTCCATCAACGCCCCCGGACCCGTGAGGATTGTGGCTCCCAGTTTACACCCTCGGCAGCCCAGTACACGAAAATAATAGATTCTTTTACAGTCAACTGGGAAACGGCAGGGGCCATTTCTATGCTGCGCAGCTCAAAGAGCTTCGTAGAAAGTCACGTGGACTGACAAAACTTTGTCAGGGGTCCATGAAGAGGCAGGGAAGCAAGCCGCAGCCCGAATCTTTCTTTAAAGGGCAATACACACCCGCCCCTTACCGTACTGCTCGCTAACAGAAATGTGTCTTTAAAACAAATAAGACATGCATGTGTGTACAACACACCTACACTGTGGTAAACTGATGTGAAAGTGCTTACAAGTGACTGTGGTAAACTGATGTGAAAGTGCTTACAAGTGACTGTGGTAAACTGATGTGAAAGTGCTTACAAGTGATAAATGATGCGAAACAGGCCTCGATCGATTACAATGTTGGGAAAATCGGTGTCAAGGTCTAACACGTTGTCCAATGTGCGCTTCTGTAGCAATTGTTTGCCAGTCACCTTTGCAACATGTCAGCCACTGAAGAGCTGTAAGCGTGCACTGGCACGCGGGCAGAAGTGCGACGGCGTCTCCTGGCACGTGCATCCTTTGAGTCACAATGAACCTGGTTTCAAAGTGGTGCAGTCGCAGCGTAGCTGCCTGAGTGCGAGCACAGCCACGCCATCTGCACAGATGCATAATTTTGAGTCTCACTGGGAGCTATGCATAAAGAAAGGCATAAGCAATGCAGCTGTGGGTATGGAAGCAGCCTGGACACCGCCTCGGCTGTTCTTTACTGCTGCAACTCTTCAGGACAGCACAGGCCATGCAACAGGCAGCCTCCAGACCCCGAAGAGGTGCTCCGTGTCCAGATGACCAGGCTGGTAATCAAGTGGCAGTGCTTAGTTTGTGCCGGTGGTTGCAGGTGGGACCCACCTGCTCCATTCTTGGGGACTGGACTTACTTTTAATCATTAGACTTTGACCCACAACAAGAGAGGGAAAAGCAGCAAAAGGGGAAAGGAGGAAGAGAAAGACAGATAAACAGTGACAAAGGGTAAAATAAGTAATGATAAGAATCTCCAAGAAAGACATAAAGGATGAGTTAGAGTGTATTGGCGTATGAAAAAAGCATGAGGTGGAATCAAGACTGGAGAGCCATGTCATGTCGCAACCTTGATATTCGGCAGTGGCGCCAGCAGGCGTCTGAGAAAAACCTGGGCCCCAGCACTTAATCTTTTACAAATGTAACACTGTCCAGTTGTATCATTATTAGTACGAGAGTGGGTGGTCCTTGGAATAAAAATCCTCATTAACAAAAATACTCGTCCATTCAATATGGCTAGGGTTATAAATCAGGGGTAATCAGTATCTAAACCTTGGGGGAGGTCAAAGGTCTTTGATGGTTGAAAGCAATGATAAGCGGGGAAGTGAGCAATCACTTCTTGAGTCCGAGATGGGACATGATCTCATTGCTCTGCATCGAACCACCGCTGCCCTCTGCTTTCGTCTGGCATGGAGATATTAGAACATAAATTGTGAGAGAGAAAGGTAGAAGAGAAAATGGAAGGGGACTGTCTAGACCACCCCTATGACGTGTCTACAACAGAATACATCTTGTCCTTCTCCCTTCCCAAATATTATCCAAACATCATGTATCTGGTGGGAGAGGGAGATAGGAAATGGAGGTGAAGGAGTTAAAACGTGGTGAAAGAGAAGGCAGGGAGTGACAAAAATAAAGGAGAAGAATGAGGCGGGAAGGAAGGGAGTAAAAACAATTAAAGATATTCAAGTTGAATGACGCTGTGTTGCAGAAAAGTATTGTTCGGCCCTTTCCTTGAACCTTTTCTTTTGCTTCTGGTCTTAAAAAATGAAGTCTTCTCTACATGTTAACCTGATGATGTTTCTTGAGTTGGTCCAATAAAGAGAACTGATTGGTAGCTGCGTTTTCATGTGTACTGTATCATCACCTACTGGTTTAGTTCGTAGTGAGGTTTATTACCCTCACATTTCTTTGGATCTTTAGGACGGATATAAAAAGTTGTTTACCAGTTGCTCATTAGTAGTTTTGTGAGATAAAGGGAGGGCAAGTAACCATTGAAAGTGTTAAAGCAGGGGGATACCTGGTGGATAGTTTGTTGGCCCCAGAAGCAGACACAGATTTGTCGAATGGCTCCATTAGTCCTTGCGGGTGGAAGAAGAAAAATGTAGTTTAATTCAGATTATCACTTTTAATCTATTAATTATAGTTATCCGGGTATTTCTCCTTTTTAATCTATCTTTTAATCTGTTTTATGATAACTATCTGTTTACATCTCCTTTTTGAAGCAAATTATTATATATGTAGCGCACATCATTTTGATCTGTATTATATTCCTGTCACTATTGCACTAAGGTTATTTAATGAAAATAATAAACATTACTTAAAACTAACCACCAGTTGCTAACCCTCCAATCAGCTGAATGAGATGGTTCAGTGTTGTTACAATTTGGAAAGTGCATGTGTGGGGCATGCCTTCCAGTTTTTGAATCAGTATCTATGTATCAATGATTTGCGACCAGAATCATAATCACAACCATTGACCAGTTACAGACTCCCAATTTGGAGTAACAACTGATTCTCAACTAGCAAAGGCTCCCATTTGGATTGCTTGCCCTGTGGGAATCACGGTGGCAGCTTAAGGGGGAGTAGGAGTTATACAGGCCACAACTGCCTGCCTGCTCTCACTCTTTTTTCCTTTATAGCAGCCCTGTTGCCTTTAAGGAAATTAGGTCGCTGTAAAAAATTCAATTTTCCACTGGTTTCATAGCGATGATGGTCTGCTGTCCCTTTCAGGCCACCATCCTTGTAAATGTGGCTAGTTGGATACAATCACAATTATCTTCCTAATGAATTTTAATTAGACATGAAATTCTGCAAGCCTTCTATGATTCCCTACTTTGCTAATTGGCCTATTAGTACATAGGCTGGTTTGCAAAATATATTACTCATCAACTTTTTGCATCCAGTACAATAGTAGATCTGGCCCTTAGTGAGTAATCGACTTTGTTGCTTGTTTTTTCTATTGCAGGAAATACAATGAGTTATATATTTGAGCCTAGTCTGTTTCATAGTATGAAGAAGAATTTAAAGAAGTTCTGTGGAGCCAGGCTACTGTAGGAAATCTGCGTAGCACGGTACATGTAAATGCAGTACGTTTATATTAATAAACATAAAACATTGGTCTTCGTGTGTTAAATTATGCAGAAGGCCCCCAGCTGATCATCAAATTGGAGCAAGCGGCTGAAAACCCACTTGGACCATTTTACCACTGTATGGCTGCGGCATCAGAGTGGCTACATTTATATTCTCTCAGATTTAACTTAGACAAAACTGAAGCACTGCGGGTGAGAGATCCCGGTATCCCTGATCATATACCACCTTACTTTTGGCCCAGTTCCTGGACCTTTTGTCCATCACCTGCAAAACTGGCAAAATGCCTGGGGATACACCTGGACCCAGCGATCTCTTTAGAGCGTCAGATTACTGACCTTGCATCCACGTGCTTCTTTCTTTTAAAACAGCTGAAGAAGATCCTGCCTCTCCTGTCCCAGCCGGGTAGTGATCCAGCGACAGTCCTGAATCACCTGAACTATAGCAACCCCCTTTTCTTAAGCCTTGACGCAGGGCCTTTGAAGCAACTACAAAGAATACAGAACGCGTCTTAGTTAGTGCTTCCTTGGTCACGTTCTTCTTCTTCGACATTCGCTATCCATCTTCGTGGCCTTGATTATTTGGTGGAGAAGTTGCATAAAAACATTGTGACTCGCAATCTATGATCAGCTGGAGTAAATTTACCTGTTGTTCCTCGCTACAAATGTGTCCATGCGGAGGGCAACTCCTTCACAGTAACTGCATCGAAGCTTTGGAAAAGCTCCCATTGGCTTTACAGCTTGCACCCACCCTTCTCAGATTCACCAAGGCCTTAAAAACCTGGCTTTTCGAAAACTAGTTGGCTATTTAATATCGCTTGTAATTCCCTAATATTAACCCATGGCAGTCTGGATCTGCCTGTTTTCTACCTCCCTGCTACTCCCTCTGCTTGCTCTGCTAGTGTTTTCAGGGGCAGGATACCCTATGAGGTAGCATTTGCGCTTTATAAAATGTTTAATATTAACATAAAAGCATAAAAGGGCACTACAATCAGCATCCAGCCAATATGCTTAGATCCTTTATGGCAAGTACAAAGGAAATGAAAACACACGAAAACTAGATTTCTCAATCTAGGCACCCACATATTGCAATGGCATCCCTACACATATCAGGCCCGCCCCATCAACCTCCTAATTCAAAGATTAAATAAAGTCACATCTCTTTAAGGAGCACCACAGCTGCCACATGTAAGGAACTTCCCAGCACCTCCAGTTATGGACCATGAACTGAGACTGCAACACCTTCCAATCCACAAACTTAAATCATTAACCATCCCATCTCTTACAGAATCACCAATCACTCTACACTCCAACCTCCATAGCCAGAGCTTTGTTGCTGCCAAGCTAAACTTGGGCTTTAAAAACACGTATGCATGCAGACATACACACATACTATACGCTGACTGATTCACCTATTTTTAAATGTTATTGGTTCAAATTAATGATCTATACAGAATTATGAATCCTTCGACTATTAGAAGACTAAAGTAAGGAGACTTTGTACATCAGTGAAGTAAATGGGAATGCTCCATTCTCCTAGTGATACATGAGTAAATCAATGGAAATGAATAAACGATTTTAATAGAGGGGGTACATGTTGCAGGGAGAGTTTCACACATTACAAGAGTTATAGCTGGGAACAGTCCAAATCTGTGGCACATATTGTTATAAGGAGAAGACAGATTCCTTGGTTTCCCACACATATCTTAGTTGAAGGTTTTGGACAGTCTCCAACTTTCCACAGATATCTGAGCATTCTGGGATCACCGGCCGGTGTTCTCTGAATGACCCAATTCCAGGCAGAGGGAAAGAATCTAAAAGGACCAGGAAAGATGGAATGAACGGGACCAAGGAAGTGGGCCTGCTGCTAACAGACTATCAACACTGTAGGCACTGTCTGCGGTTCACATTAATTTAACTAGCTGCCCAGGAGGGTGCAGGCGGGCACCTACATAATGAGTCTTTTCAAGACACCACCCAACCCCAAGCCACTGAGCCACTCCTCTCCACTGTAACATAATGCAGCTAGCATGTGTGTGCTGTTAGAAACACATATATCCAAATGCAGGTCTGGGGAAAGGTGTGTGATGGTGCGGATACCCAGGCGACAGGGTACAGTAAAGCGCCTGAGAGTCGTATGCGGTGGCAGGGAGAGCTATGTGGTGGAGACCGAGACCGAGTCATCAGGCATCACAGAATGTAGCTGAAGAGAGAGGACTATTTTTACCAACTGTCGATTAACTCTGAGTGCAGTTTGGTGAACTACTCACATCATTTTTTTCACTGTAGTCCTCTAAAAAAAATACTCTGCTTTGTTTGCGTTAGCCCCTCTTCTGCAGAAATGAAAATATTTCTTCAGATTTTCACTTTTTTGCAGATTTGGGCTGCTTCTTGTCATGGCTACACGTTGACATGTTTAATGAACATATTGCTGCTTTTCTACAGATTTGAACTACCTAAGATCAAAGCTATGTATTTGACCCGAGTTTGGATATAAAATCACCCGGATACATGTTTATAGACAGACAAGTGAATTTAATTCAATAAAACGTATGTTGACTTTTGCTTTAATGTATGTTGGCACATGTTCCAACATCCTCTTCTATTGTAACTTAATGGCTGTTGGAAATTTGGGAGGGACACTGAACACTGCATATGTGAATCATTTCCGCGTGTTTCACTACAAGTGGGGTGTGGCATGGTTGAAGATCCCGGGAGTCTAGTGAGGGGACCGTAGACAGCGTCAATGAGGGTCTTCTGCTCTTGGAGGGAACCAAGCGGGCTTCATTCTTGACCAAACTGGCCAAGCTCGGCTTAAATCCTGGCGAAGACGAAGATTAAATGACAGCCGTGCAAAATGTCTATCAGAAACAGTGTATCTCCAACTCAGGTGTTAGGTCACATCAAACTACTCTTTGGTGCTGCACCGTCAGTATGGACTCAGGCCTGCAGTAGAGTTCTTAGCTCTTTTCCTTTTGCTCCCTTTTTATTCATTTTTTCGCTCTATGAACACACAAAGCCTGCAGTCAGCGCAGAGGACTGCGCTTCGCAGGCCCTAGTGGCCCATTCGGTCCCCAGACCCCACCCCAAGGCCTATGTCCTACCATTGTCCCCGCTGGGAAGCGCTAACAAGCATGATGAGCCCCATCACCCAGGAAACCGTTTTCTCTTTCCTTTTTTTTCTTTGGGGGACTGAGAAATTCTTTTCAGCAGGCTGAGAACCTTTCACACACTCTCGTTGCTATGACGTAATGTCTTTTCAGCATTCAAGACTTCATTAAGCTAACTTTGTGGGAGATGCGATGGAATTTCTGGAAATCCCAGGCTGTCAGAGCCAAGTCCCTGAGTAGTTGCGTTTAGAATCTATTACCTGGCAAATGCTTTGCTTCAAGTAAACGTACCATAGATTTCATGTAGAGTCTGCAATTCCACAAGTAAATGTTTACTTTCAATATCTGCATTTTCTAGCTGTATGTCAGGAAATCATATACAGAAATATCATCTGACATAAACATTGCAGGTTAAATATCGTTTACAAACATATGTATAGATTTCCTATTAACCCAATGGTATGGCAATATTGTAATCATTATTTAGGACACAATATTTATGTCAGATGGTATTATAAAAGTGATATTCTGGTACCACACCCATTTGGGCAGGAAACTTAACCAAATGTTGAAACGCATTGTCGGGGCTAAGATGTTGAAAGCAAAAATTAATTATATTTGTATTTTCATTGCGTACTTACAGTGTGGGACTTTTATATGGCCTATTCACAAAGACATTTCGGATAATGTAAAGTATTACTCTGGTAGTACTCTTTTACTTACTCTTTTATGGCTTTGTGAGTTGGCCCCAAAATATGTAAATGGTATTTTCAGGGATTATTCATATACAGTTAGTACAGATAGAAAGGACTGCCCTCGCTATATATTTTGTCTAATAGCGAGTTGAACGTCTCCCATAGACATTTAAGAATACATTAAAGAGTGCTCTTGTAGTACTACTTTCAGGACTCATAAATGGTTTTGTGAATTTAATCAAGGTGTTTAAATGCTTATGTTACAGTACGAAATGTATCACTAAATTTGACAAAACCACGTAGGAATAGAGAGCAACTGAAACACAGCTTCCTCTCAAAGATGATTCATCCAATCCCAACAGAGGCGCAGCATATTTCAGTGGGTAAAAAACACCTTAGCACTCATCACAAATGCTAAAATTGGTTTTGCACCACCAATTAACACTGGGCGTAGTTCGCGAAGTAGCACTTCGCGAAGCTACGCAAAGTGCAGTTCGCACTACGCGAGCTACGCGAAGCACTTCGCGAACTGCGTAGTACCTTGTTCGCACTGTGCCAGATGTCGTTTTCAATGATTGCACAGTGCGGACAAGCAACTGGCACTGTGCAATCATTGAAAATGGCATCTTGCACAGTGCGAGCTGTAGTTTTCTGCTGCTCGAGTAGATTTTTACTCGAGCGGCAGCTTTCTCAACGCGAACTGGTAGTTTCTCATCGCGAGCGGTCGCGAGCATACGCGACCACTCGCAATGAGAAACCTGACCTCCTCGCGTTGGGAATCTCGCCGGGAGGTTTATTTTCCATGCTCGCGATCGCCAACTTGATGTTGCTGATCGTGAACAAGGAAAAAGTCTCGCCGGGATGTCATTTTGCATGCTCGCGGTCGGCAACTTGACGTTGAGGACCGCGAGCAAGCAAAAAATGACCGCAGCACTACGCAACACTACGCTACGCGTGTTCGCACTGTGCTACGTGCAGTTCGCGTAGTGCGAAGTAGCGCGAACTTCGCAAACTACGCGAGCGTAGCGTAGTGCTTTGCCCAGGCTTACCACCAATAAATGGGTTACATTAAAGCACGCTAAGACTGCTACATGGTGTTTTCTTTCAGCACTTTACAAAAAGCCCAAATAAAAATACTGACCGCAAACAGTGCCACAACACAATGGATCATTACTAGCCAAAAGATACTCTGGTTTGTGATGGAATCCTCTGAACCATGGTTGGAAAGGACCTAGATTCTGCTTCTGGTTGAAAAAGAGAAACTAATAGCAAAATACATGATAGAATTGGCTTTAACATATCGTAGCATAACATAACATAACCCTACAGTTCTCAAAATCAATACACCCCAGCCATGAACAACAAACAGCCTTAAATTCCTTTTCTACTAGATTGCCAGGACACTCATCCAGGTTGCATCTTCACAACAAACCATAACAAGCATTTGCAATGCAATAGGTCTCGCATTTGCGAGAGTTTAAGCTATTGGCATTGTAAATGACAATGTCTTTTATTTATCTGTTTTGATTATTAACACATAAATAAAATTAATTGTCATTTACAATGCCAATAGCTCAAACTCTTGTAAATGCGAGACCTATTTCATTTTAAAGAAGCGGCTGCCATTGTCCCGGGCTGCTTGGAAAGTGAAAGCGCAAATGGCGAGCTGAATCTTGCAGGAAAGCATGTCGTGCTTGCAGTTGGAGAAACTAATTAAAGAAAATAGTGCTTACAGACTCAATAAGATGTAAGCCACATCATTTACCTTTACTTGTCACATAAATTAGTCATCCCTGCCACATAATTTGGTCGTCCCCTGCCGCATGATTTTAGTGGCCCTAATTGAACATGAGCGTGTAAATGGAATGTAGGATTCCGTGCGTAACGACGCCACACCACCCTGCACACATGATCACATCACACCATCAAAAACACACGTCAGACACCCTGTGACTGAAACCTGAACACAACCAGTTTGGTGGAAGACAAATAACACAGAATAGCATGGACGCACACACAGAACTAAATGCAATGAAGAGCCAATAGGGACAACTAATTGACTGTGGGACTAGGTGCCATACTGGGATGACTGAAAGATATGATCCACCAGGAGTTTCTTAGTTTTTCTGCACATTTACATGGCATCCGCGTGGTACAACGGAAGAGTGCCCTTCCTCTGACAACCTGTCATTAATGGAATAAAGCCTACAACAAAGCAGAAGTCGATTGTCATTATTTCCCAACTTATGGGGTGGGTTGCGGAAACAGAACAAGGGTCCATATACGCCATACATACATACATACATACATGGCAAACAATAATGTATGATTGTGCATAATGTTACAATTGTTCAAATGCAATAAATAAAAAAAAACTGAACCCAGTGAAGCACAACATCATGTTTGATGGTGCTGAAAGGTGAAAGGAATCCACCTTGCCTATGGTTAGAACTACGTTCCTCAATACCTTTCCAGCAACTGCTAGTACTTATTGCTATTGCTTAACAATAAAGTTCATACATAAATGTAGATTTTCCTAATAGTCTATGACGGAAATTCATAATTTTATTAAAGACTCGGAGGCGAGTATTATGCTTTCTTATCTTGCTTTAATTTCAAAAGCAGCCAAGATATGTTGGAAACTACAGTTCCCAGAGGGCTCAGCGGAACAACTGGCCAATGGGAACATAATAAAACCAAAACCTTACAACCAATCATAGCGTAACAGCACGAATAATGTCACATCTGACTGCGAACATTCCTCTTTTCGCTGGCGAGCAGATCAGATAAAGTCACTAAACAGTGGAACAATTGCTAGAATAATAGAAAAGGCTAAAGTCCAGGTGCAGAACTCTTGACCCAAATCCAACCAGGAAAGTTGAGCTGCAGGAGACACCGTAGTCGGCTACGAACAGGAAGGAGAGGATACCAGAAGAAAAGGAAGACGCTTCTGTCTGCTGACATTGACATCACGAAGATGCAGGCTGCAACGCTGGAGACGCTGAAGGGAGGGAGAACACAGATTAGAAGTGTAGAGGTGGTATAATACTCGCCTCCGAGTCTTTAATAAAATTAAGACTTTCTGTCATAGACTATTAGGAAAATCTACATTTTATGGCAAGACCGGAGGCTCCTATAATGCTTGTTTAAAGCATATTAACCACCAAAGAAGCCACAATATCAACAGGTTTGCAATAAAACATTCGAAACACATTGTCATTAGTCCAATCTGCTGATCTCAGAATGTCCTCTAAACGGGAGCCAGCCCAAAAGGCTTTTGAAGCCATGGCTCCCCTGGTGGAATGGGCTCCGAAAACGAAGACGTCAATGCCCGCAAGGGACATAACCCAACTGACCCAACGGGCAAGAGTAGCGGAGGAAACAGGAAGATGGGGTTTACGAAAAGAAATGAGAAGTTGGGAATGAGAGGACGCTCTGAGATCAGAAGTTCGTTGTTCATACACTTTGAGACATTGACCTACACACAATTTAGCATGGGAAGGAAAATAAGGGTAAAAAACAGAGTTCAAATTTGTCTTTGTCCTTCTATTAATTTGAAACAAAACACCTGTAGGAGAAAACTGGCGAGAAGAAATATCTAGAGCCTTAACATCTGAGACACGTTTGATAGAAAACAGACACAGTAACATGGTAAGCTTGGCAGATAACATTTTCAGAGAAAAAGCAGAATTATCTGGCCAATCAGAAAACAACTTGAGAACCACAGTAACATCCCATAAACTTGAATACTTAGACAACGGAGGTTTGGAAAATCAAACTCCTCTCAAAAGGCGGCAGATTAAAGGGTGAACACCTACTGGTTTGCCATCAATAGGGGAATGATTAAGAGAAATGGCGGATCTATGCAAGTTGACTGTTCTATAGGACTTACCTGCACTGACTTCAGAAGCCAAGAACTTGACCACAAAATTTAGAGAGGCTGAAAAGGGATCGATATGTCTTTCCAGACACCAGCTTGCCCATAAAGACCATGCGGACTTGTAAGCTTTGGAGGTCCCAGGGGCCCAGGCTTTGCTGATAAAGAGAGAAGCCTCTTGTGCAATGAGGATGTCAGGAGGGACAGGCCGGAAACTTCCAGGCCGACAGAACCAATGAGTTATCCAGAATTAGATTGTGAGGAAGACCTAAGGGGTTCTGCAGCAGATCCTCGCGAACCGGGAGGAGGACTGGGAAATCCATTGCCATTTCTAGCAGGGAAAGAAACCAAATCTGGGATTGCCAGAAAGGAACCACAATGACTAAGGTTGTCATTGGCGACGAACTTGAGACAGAACCCTGTTGATCATGAGGAAAGGAGGAAAGGCATAGTTGAGGTGAAGAGACCAATCTTGAAGCAAAGCATCCGTAGCTAGAGCCGAAGGATCTGGGCACCAACTGAAGAACCGAGGCAATTGGGCGTTGAGGCAAAAAGCAAATAGATCGATATAGAAAGGGCCCCATTTTTGCGAGAGAGATTGAAAGACAGATGCAAGCAGCATTCAATCACTGAAGTCCCACAGGTAGCGGGAATGCCAATCTGCAACTGAATTGAGATCTCCTGGGAGATACTCTGCCGTAACTGAAATCTTGTTTGACAGGCAATATTCCCACAGACTCTTTGCAAGCTCCGCCAGGGGCTTGGATTTGGTGCCACCTAGATGGTTGATGTAGCGAACCGCAGAAACATTGTCCATGCGCAGAAGAATGGAACACCAAACCCTGTTCTTTGTGAGACTTTGTATTGCAAAGGAACCTGCAAGCATCTCTAAACAATTGATGTGCAATTTCGGCTCCTGTTGAGATCATGTACCGCCAGTCGAAATTGGACCACAGCGGGCTCCCCAACCCGACAGGCTTGCATCTGATTCTAATACAAGATCTGGGGCCGAAGCAAAGGTAGTTCGCCCGTTCCAGGCATCTAAATGGTCGATCCACCATTGCAGTTCGACGCGAGATTCCTGATCTTAAGGAATAAGATCGGCGTAGGCCAATCCCTGACGTAAATGTCTGATTTTTAGACGTTGAAGGGCCCGATAATGAAGGGGACCCGGAAAAATGGCTTAAATGGAAGCGGAGAGAAGGCATACGATTCGCGCGAGAGATTTGAGAGAAATGAGGGAGGTCCGAAGAACCTGAGCAATTTCTGACTTGATGGTTTGGACCTTTGACTGTGGTAGCAGGAGAGATGCCGTGGAAGAGTCCATGAGGGAGCCCAAGAACTCAACGCGCTGAGAAGGAAGGAGCATGGACTTTTCGTGATTGAAGAGGAAATCCAGATCGAGGAGAAGAGATTAAGTAGTAATGAGGTCGGACAGAAGCTGCTTGTTCGTGTTCATGATCAGAATGTCATCCAGGTAAATTATGAGTCTGAACCCCAGGGACCGAAGGAAAGCCACCGCAGGTTTCATGACTTTTGTAAAGCACCATGGTGCTGACGACAGACCGAAAGGAAGTGAGCTGAATCGATAGGTTATGCCTAACCACTGGAATTGAAGAAACTTGGAGTGAGAAGGATGAATCAGAATGGTGAGGTATTCGTCTTGCAGATCCAACCTGACCATCCAATCGTTTGGACGGAGGGTGTCTCTTAAACGAATTATAGTCTCCATTTTGAAGTGGCGATATACCACAAATTGGTTGATCCATTTTAAGTTTATAACTGGACGCATCTTTTTGTTCTTTTTCTGCACCAGGAACTGAGAAACCCCGTACGATCTAAGGGGGCGACTAGAATTGCCTGTTTTTGGAGGAGGTTTTGGACCTCCAAGGAAATGAGTTGTGACATTTCCTCCGAGAACACCAGAGGAGGAGGGAACACAGTTTGAGAAGGCAGCGCGTAAAGCTCTATAAGATAACCTTGGACTGTGTTGAGGACCCAAGGATCTGCCGTGAGAGTCTGCCACTTTTGGAGAAAAAACTTTAAACGACCTCCTACTGGGGGAGGTGGAACATAACCTACCTTGTTGGTTGTTATTGTTTCTGAAGTTCCTCTGGCCTCGACCCCTGAAACCACGACCTCTTTGTGGATAGAATTGGGGGTTTGTAATCTTGGGAACCAGAGTTGAAAGAACCTCTGGAGCCTTGGTTAGCATAAGAACGGCCGGAAGAGCGACCCCTTCCTCTGCCGGCCCGTCCAAAAACCCGAGGTGAAAATACCTTTTTAATCGATTGCTGACCCTTATCCAAAGAGTCAAATCTCGAAATGAACCTGCTGAGGTCCTTAATCAAGGAATCACCAAAAAGGAGACCATTCGCTTTAATACCAGGGTCCTGAGAAGCTAAATTGGCCAATTTGGGGTCAAGTTTAATTAAAGGACCTTTGTGTCGTTCGTGGGTGATTGCAGCATTAGCGTTTCCCAAAAGACAAAAGCCTCGCTGGACCCACAGGGAAATGACATCTGCTGACAACTCCGTACCTTCAAGGCGAGCAGATTCGGCCAGGTCATATATGCGTGCCAAAGGGCCCACCACATCAAGCAATTTATCCTGGCAGGTAGACCAGGCCTTGTCCACCCCTTTGCGCGGGTCTTTACCAAATTTGAAAAAGAAAGTGAGTAAGAGTTGATCAATAGAAGGGATGATGGCGATTTTCTCAGCCAAAGTGGGTTTAGGACATTCAGATTTCAACCTGGACCTAGTAGTAGCCTCCAAAGGAGATATAATCACCTACGTGTGAGGCAGGAAACCACTCAGTGGAATTCGGGTGACGAATGGAAGAAGCGTCGAACATTGGAACCCCTTCCGAATCCAGGACAGGCTCAAAATTAAAAGAATCTAATTTGGATTTCATAGCAGGAGGGGAGGGAGGATCATACACATCAAATAAGTCAAATAAGTCATTTGCGTCATCCATATCGTCATCTGTGTCCAAAATGGTGGAAATAACCAACTTTTTGAGTACCTCTGAATGCTTCAATTTACTTTTACGTTTACCCTCTGAGCATAGTAACCCCTCCTTGGAAGGAGGCCTGGGAGGCACCTTGTCCTCAATCCCGTGCGAGGAACCTTTCTTTTTCTGCTATCCCCCACAGAATGGGCCAGTGCTTTGGACAACAACCTTAACATGGAATTCTCCATGCCCTTTGAAAAACGTCGCATGGACGTTTCCACAGCAGATTCAACAGAATTATTAATGAATTTATTAAGGTCCTGTTTGAAGGACTCGCCTTCCTCCTGCTGCTGGTCTGAACCAGGCGAGCTATCCACCTCTATAGTGAGGAAAGGGTTAATAGAAGAAAAAAAAGGGGGCAGAAGCAACCACCAGGACAATCCCCCGCAGGGCGTGACTTCCTCAAAGCAGAAGAAAACTCCGGTGAAGCTGAACGAGCTAACAGAAGCTCCAGACGGCCGCCGAGCAGCAGGGAAACCCGCTCGTAGGAAATTCGGGAGCGGCCACAGCGCAACTGGGAAACGCGCTTGAGCGGTAGATAATAAAATCAACCGCGCCTTGGGGAAAAACCACAGAGCAGGTAGAATGCGCTCTTGAGCCACTGCGCAGCGGTAAAAACCAAAGCCAGCCGTGCATGGGGGAAAACGGCCGCAAAAGGCGCTATTGATACAGCGGAAAGCTCTGCATTCACACAATGATATAATAAGCATAAAACAATGGGGAAGAAACATGAAACCAAGCAATTATAAAAATAAATGCAGAGCAACGAAGATAGGTCACTTATCGGACTGCGAGCAGCAAGAAAAGAGAAATGTTCGCAGTCAGATGTGACGTTATTCGTGCGGTTATGCTATGATTGGTTGTAAGGTTCTTGTTTTATTATGTTCCCATTGGCCAGTTGTTCTGCTGAGCCGTCTGCGAACTGTAGTTTCCAACTTAAATTAAAGCAAGATAAGAAAGCATAATAGGAGCCTCCGGTCTTGCCATAAAATTGCAAAATATCCTCATCAATAACATATGTGCCACTAATAAATACAAATATGGAAGTTTTGATAGACGTATGAATGCTACCAAAGAAGAAAATGGTTAGGACAAATGTGCACTCAGATTTGTATATTCTTTTAAAAGTATTTTACAGATTGGAACGGATACCAGAGAGCAGTACATTTGGAATGGATATCCGAGAGCAGTGCATTTGAAATGCAACAGTTAGCCCAGCCCAGCTGACTTTGTGAAGACAGGTGTGGCAGCTCTAGTGTAGCGACCCCCCTGGGTGCCCTGAAGCCCGTCAGGCACCTGGGGGCCAGGGACGGACCCCCGTGACAGGATTCCTGGACTGACTTCGCTCTTGCCTGCTGCGACGGGGTTCCGGGCTCACTTCCCCGAGTACCGGCCCCACTCCACCCGCCGAACTCCGCTCACTGCTCCGGCAACTCCCACTGATGGGAGCAGGGACAGCCTAGTGCAACCGAGGGCTCTCGACCAATAAGGGGCGCCGAAACATGGCCTATCTGAGGCTGCGACAAGCCCTCCAGAGGGAGCGGGGTCTCTACACAGCATCCGATTACCGCCAGCGAGCCGTCAACTGCTCCATTTATTGGCGCGCACCTGTGAAGTGACACCACAGGTGAGAGCGAGAGCGAGGGTGCGCACGCCTCATTCTGTATGTGTGTGTGTGTGTGTGTGGGTGGAGGGAGGGAGGGAAAGTGAAAGCGTGCCATGCGCGCGCTGTGTTGAAACGCCGGAAGGAGGGAGGGAAAGCTTAAGAACGACATGCGCATGTTGAGGGAGCTGAGCTGTACACGTGCACATCTCCTGTCGTCCGTACGCGCACATCTGCTGTCTCTTATGCTAACACCATCAGCCCTATGCGTGCACATCTCCTGCCCCCCTTCAGCACAGAAAGCGACAATAGATCTCGCCAAGGCGAGGCAAGACCTAAAAAACAAAACCAACTTTAGCTCTTAGGAGAATGATGGTGCATGGATATATGCACTCAATCTCTTAGTAAAATCATTGAATACATATCCCCAGTGGTCGTATGGACCTTTGTTAGTTGACTTGACGCATTGTAAGGGAGTTAACATCAAAAACACATTTCAAATTTGTGAAGTCAATGTGACTCCACAATGAGGACCAAAAATCAATCGATTCAATTATGTGGATTTATTTCAGGACATTATTCCATCCAGTATATATGCAAAGTACAAATACATTCAGAAGGTCCAGCAATCTAGTTTGGAAGCTAAAATGTTCCAGAAACTAAAATCGTAATAAAATGGGAAACAAAATAGTAACCGTCACAATGCAAAGGATCCCAATTGTTGCAATAAGGTGTTCCTTAAAGAAACTTTCCTTTACTAACCGAAAAATAGGTTGAGGCTAAATTATCTAAAAGAGATTCCTAGTCAGGAGCATTGTAGGTGGCAGCCTACAGTCAAACTTCTTTAGAAGTTCAGGGGAAAAAAGAGAAGTGTTCTGCATGAAGGTTTACACTTGGGAAAAGCTCTGGAAAGAGATTCCGTCTCAGAATCAAGGGAAAGTCTAACTTTAATGTATAACCAGTAGCTTCTGAAGCATCCATACCTCTCTCCCACCGCCAAAAGGCAATTATATCACCACACGTGAAGGGAGTTGACATACAGTTCCCATCTCCTCAGAATTAGGTATGCAGCTGTTAGCCTTTGACATCTCATTCTCCTGGTACACTGTAAACAGAAGGCCTCCTCTCATCTTCATTTCTCCGAGTTCCTTACCAACTTCCTCCACACAAGTCTCAATATCAGTAGTCTAATACAAAAATAATGCTTTCTCTAACTAACAAGAAGCATGACAACATGCCTGCAGAAGAAAGAATCAACACACTGGCAAATTAAAGTAAGCTTTTCAAGCAAGGCCTCATGTCAAATGGGGCTCTCTCAAAAATCAAAATGGATGCTGTTCCAGTACTGTGTGTGTTTATATATATGTGCTTGTGTATGTGTATATATCTATATATATATATACACACCAAACTCCCTCTTTCGAGAGAGCAGAGGCCACACAGGGGATACACCTAAGGAAGCACTTTATTGGTCATTGGCGATTGCATTTCGGCATATCATCAGCCTTCTTCAGCACCCAAGTGTCCAGGAGGTTTGCAGCAAACTGTTGGTAAGTCCTGCCTCCTTTTTATTGTTAATCCAAGTCCTATCCGACCCTAGTTGTCCGCTCACCTGTGCTAGTTCACGTAAGTAGAAGTGAACTACAGAGCCCAGAATCCTTTTGTTGTTGATCCAGGTAGATGGAGCGGGGGTGAGATTGACGCCCAGTGGTTGTGCGGGGGTGCACGGAGTGATGCGTGCAATTTAAAACCAATTTCCTGCTTGATAGTTCCAAACAAAGCGCCTCCTCGGGTCCCCTAACCGTTTCAACCCCAGAGACCAGGATTCCTTGCGGCGGGGGCTGCAGTGACAGTGCACACCGCCCAACATGAGGTTAATAACCTCACAACCGCCTTATCTCTTCCCGATATCCGCGGTGGGCCCAGACCATCCAACACCTTGGAAAACATATGAAACTGCCACAGCAGAGCCAGTGACGTCTGGGCCATCTTGTGAGGCGGGGGCCTCTGTTTCGCGTCTCTGGCTGACGCGACGACATATACACCAAACTCCTTCTTTCGAGAGAGCAGAGGCCACACAGAGGATACACCTTAGGAAGCACTTTATTGGTCATTGGCGAATGCATTTCGGCATATCATCAGCCTTCTTCAGCGCCCAAGTGTCCAGGAGGTTTGCAGCAAACTGTTGGTAAGTCCTGCCTCCTTTTTATTGTAAATCCAAGTCCGCTCCGCCCCCTAGTTGTTCGCTCACCTGTGCTAGTTCACATTAGTTGAAGTGAACTACAGAGCCCAGAATCCTTTTGTTATGGATCCAGGTAGATGGTGTGGGGGGTGAGATTGACGCCCAGTGGTTGTGCGGGGGTGCAGGGAGTGATGCGTGCAATTTAAAACCAATTTCCTGCTTGATAGTTCCAAACAAAGTGCCTCCTCGGGTCCCCTAACCGCTTCAACCCCAGAGACCAGGATTCCTTGCGGCGGGGGCAGCAGTGACAGTGCACACCGCCCAACATGGGGTTAATAACCTCACAACCGCCTTATCTCTTCCCGATATCCGCGGTGGGCCCATATATATATATATATTGGAAGCAATAATCAATGTCAAATGTGAATATGCAAAACTTGTTTACAGCAGTCAACTAATCGACTTTAATGAACTCATGTATAAATCTTTAGTGTTGCAATGGATACACTCTAATAATGTGTTTAAATGTAACACACACATTAATGAAGTTAAGTCACACGTTTAATGTAAATGTTGTATATGAGTATATAAATGTATATTAAAACCCCCTCTGATGGCTAGGATAGCCATCACAATATAACATGAATCTTTCTCATGAGACCAGCTCAAAACCTTGTTGTTTCCAACATCTTGTGTCTTGTGGTTTCTAGGTGCTTCATACCATTATAGAACCTACACTGAATCTCCTCCAATTCTACATCCCTTCTTTTTCTTTTTACTCCCCATCCGTTTTCCTCTTCTTTCTTTGATTTGAGACACTTTTATCCTTTAAACATGGTGGGAGAGGCTGGCTCAGTATATGATATACACTTATGTAAGTGGACACTTTGCACTGACCCAGACAACCCCTATGGTGATTTTATTGGTCTTAGACAACCTTAGGAAGCTCTCTAAGTAGCTGTGGAGAGCAGCCTTCAGGCTTAGTCTAGAAACTAAGACACTCACTAACACATACAGATATCTCCTAGCCAGAGATATACACAATGCACACAATACTTTTCAATAAAAGCAGGTAAGTAGCCCAGAATACACAGTGGTCCCCAGGGGGAGACCAAATCATATACTAAAATAGTTGTATGTGAACCACGACTCAAGTCAAGACTATACTCAGAGGACGTAGAACCACCTAAAGTGAGTATCTAGGAGCCCCACGGAGGTCATGTGCAGTGTGGAAACACAACTACGTCCTCTGGGGAGCCCAAAGAATTCAAAGGTGACGCTCAACAGGAACCAGAGGCCAGAGGCACTAAAGTCACAAGAGGACTTCGAGCAGCTCACCAAAGAAGCAGGGACACGGTGCAAGCGATGTGGTGTGGTCGAAGATTCTGGTCACTGAAGATGCTTGAGGTTGGGGCTACTTGGAGCCTGAAGATCTTGATGGAAGGAAGCCAACAAGCTTTTGCAATGGCAAGTCGACGCGGTGAACAGGGGTTCCGTTCTTGCGGCTCCGACGAGGAATACTGGCCTCACACTTGGGGAGGGGACAGGGCAGGCCTAGAGGTGAGGAAATATGAATTTTGTGATCAGTTATGTCCCCTATCGTAGACCCCAACGGCTCCATGTGCATGCTATAAGTACATGTATGTTCCCTCCTGCTCCAGTTTTGAAGACGCAAATATATGTGCGTCCACCGTCAACATGTTCTCTTCCAGATCCGCCATGAATGGGTCAGATATTCCATTCCTAAGTATGAAAGGCCACCGACTTTATGTGGTTCACTTTCCACATTTTACAGATTCAGGCGAGTAGGCCCGAATTCTGTCATCAAGCTTTTTCCTGCCTTCTGCCTCTGAAAGCTCCAGTCTGAGCCTGCATCTGTATCCATGAACTTTGTCCTACTCCCTGCGCGGCTAACGGTGCCTGATCCAGCCTGTCGCCTGCCAAAAACTGTATTTCACCTTCGAGATTATCTCCTTCGCTCCTCATCCGATGCATTCCTGTCTAGTAGTTTAGGTAAACATTCCTCCAGCTACCGTGCAAAGGGGCCAGGCCTCGCTGTCCTCATGCAAGTAATTCATAGCTCCGTTACCATGGAATATTCCTACCCCCTCGCATCTAGTGTAGACACTTAGACGCTTGTACACGCACTAACAGTCAGTATAGTCAGTATAGAATAAGATTCTATCCTAAGAGACGACCTTTCCTTTTGGATAACACAGTTCTTTAAACATAGGATATTAGATATGATTTGGGATTAGGTTGACATAACCCAGACTTCTGTCTCCACATGTAGAGCTAAATGTCAAGTCTCCTTCACCCTCTAGTTGCACGTCAATCACACGTCATGCGGCTGCGTGCGCATCTTTGCCAAACATTTCTGCTGACATTGCAGGATTCTTTTATGGA
The DNA here is from genome assembly GCF_964204655.1 of Triturus cristatus. Taxonomy (NCBI): domain Eukaryota; kingdom Metazoa; phylum Chordata; class Amphibia; order Caudata; family Salamandridae; genus Triturus; species Triturus cristatus. The sequence goes on from NC_140581.1 coordinate 273,191,643, forward strand.
TCCACCCACTTGTGACATCATGTTTAATGACGTATTTTAGTTACACCCATGTTTACGCCTCTATTAGTTACGTATGCACAGTTTTTCTGTACTATCAGCTGTCACGCCTCTTGCATCTGTTTCACTGTAATGTATTTTCTATAAAACTGCCTATCTGTCAATAATATATGCTCCCTTCCTTCCTGAACTTTCGTGGTGATGGAATAGAAGGCCCACAATTCGAATTGTCTTCCTTTTTATAGGAATAAAGCATTTTAAAACCTCTAATACCACGGATTCTGCCACTTATATTTACTGAGTTATTCTTGATAGACTTTACCGCATAAAAAAATAGTACCGGTAACGAAATATTTACCACATAAATTGGCGCCCGAACAGGGACACTTTCTCATCTCACGCGCCGGCGGTGCGTTGCAGGCCCGGTCTCCTGCCACAGCTGAACGGACAAAAACGCGTACCTGCAGGATTTCCTGTATCTCCCTCCGGCCAAGCGGGGACGACTGAGGCTGCGATCAACACCCAGACGAGGCGGTGAGAAGTGCGAAGTATCCCGACCAGAGCCTAGTTGAGAGAGCAAGATCCGAGGTATACAGAGTCCCACCGAGTTCCGAAGTTCCGAGTCCAGTCGAGTCGAGTCCAGTCCGGTCCAGTTTCAGTTCCGTTCCGAGGCCTTCCGTTCCGAGCTACCCGGTGAGTACCATTACCGGGGAGGCATTTTACGTGCACATAGTCTGTGCCGGTCAAGACGGTAAGGGGAACACAAATCCGGTCTGCACTGTTTCAGCAGTGTATCTGTACTGTTTAGCAGTATATATAGTAATATAGTATGTCTTGCATATAAATAAGTATTATCTAGTGTCAGTATTATGTCAGAAACTAGTTTTCTATTAGTTATCATTATTCGTAAAACTGTTAAGCGTTAAATGTTTTAAATACGTTCTATATATTGTGGTGTGAATGACTGTTCATTATTGTGTTTTCTTGTATAAAGTGTGTTCTAGAAACAAGATCTAAAAATGCCGCTCTTTTCGAAACTAAGACAGATCAAAACTAGAAAAGGTGTACTCGAAGAAGCCGTTCCCATTCCACCTAGGGATACTCCAGGATACTTCATGTATCATAAGCATGGCCTAGATGCCGTATTATTTCTTGATTTATGGGTGGACTACACCAAAGAATTACCAGAGAGTCAGAGATGGCCCGCAGCGGGGACCTGGGATGCAGATTGCATCATGAGAGTAGAAGAAGAATTATGGAAAAAGAAAGCCAGACAGTCACAGAAAGATGCCATTGAATTATGGCGTAAAGAATCGTATAGACGTACAGAAAAAGCACTCAGACAGGAAGATAAGGGTAAGGAGAAGTCAAATAAAGTCCGAGAGAATCTGTTAATTGAGGAAGGTACCCGAGTAAAATCAGAACAAGTAGATAGACAAAGAAACGCCCTTATGAATGGTATGTATCCACTTCTGGCCGAAGGGTTACCTAAGGCTACTCCGGAAATACCAAAAGACTTGCCACCTCCATTGTTTCCGATAAAAGCACATCCCAAATCACATCCCAAAACAGCAAAGGACGTTTTTCTTTCCTCCTATTTAGATGACGCAGCTCCCGAGTATACTAATACCATACCACCCACACCGCTTGCCGATGGTGTTCAACACCAAGAGCATACGTCTGTACCCCCGCAACTACAAACTCCTACACACATTCCGACAAGCACATCTGTTTCTACAGTTTTTCCCGCAACGACGGTTGCTGTCTCACCTTCAACAAATCCTTTCACGTCACCCCAGACGGTGCTACAGGAGGTACGACAGACATTTTTTCTACGCCACCCAGAGGAAATAAATTTTCCCTTAGAGAATTAGCACACCAACGTACGCCCAAACTAGCAACTCCCGACATGCTTAAGGAACTTCTAGTAGATTGTAGATATGATCCTGTGCCTGGTAAACGGGACGAAATGCTGCTGTCATCATTACGTATTCGACGAGCTGCAATATATTTAACGAAGCTACCAGGAATGACTACACATTTAGAAAATATGTATCACTTTGTCCAGTCAGGGCGAGGTCCTGAAAGTATTAGCAGAGCCATGGAGTACCAGAAAGCGGAGGTACAGGGACAACTGTTACGTTTCCTCATAAACTGTGTAATCAGAAATCAAGACCGGCCTGGGGTAAATCCGGAAGAAATGCAAAAACTTGTCACTTGGGGCCAGAATATATCAGAAGGGAGACATGATAAACAGTTATGTATAGTCGCTATGTACCGAAAGATCCGCAAAGAAGTAGAACGAATACACGAAGAAAGATTAGAGGTAGACGCCGCTGACCTAAACAGAGAAGAGGAGGAGCAAGAGTCAGAGCAAGTAGAAACGATAGCTTATGTAGGTAGAGGAAGACCCCATAATAATACCAGAGGTTTTAATGATCCGGTACGTCCAATACGTCCAGAATATAATAGACATTTTCCAAACCCTATGTTAAATACAAAATCCCCTGAACACTTATTCCAGGCCGCTGATAAATTACTCCGAGATCGAAGGGGGTACCACATGCTCGATTCCATGGACGAACAAGAATTAGCCAGGTCAGCAGTACAATGGGCTGACAGTCCCGGCGAATACAATGATGATGTACTTACACACACGTTTCTGAATCTAGACCCATATGAACAGCGTTTAGCTAGTATATACATGATTCAACACCTCCTTATATTATATAAAAGCCAACACTCCGATCCAGGACCCTTACCTGACATATTGACAGAACTACTCACGAATATATGGAGAGGGTCAGGTACTGATTTGATTAAGGAAATTCTAGAATCCCGAAACCAATATTTAAATTTCGTATGCCCAGAACACGTTCCAGTTCCCATAATGGGAAGAAAAATGTATCACATAGATAGACAGAACCCGTTACGCGAAGTACACCCAATTAGAGGTGCCGGTGATAATTTTACACGCGTATTTGTGTACACACCTATAACTAAATTAGAATTATTAGAAATGAAGAAAGTAGTACCCAGCCATGACAAGGACCCAGCAGGTTTCCACCGTGAGATAAAAGACATGTTACTCATGGGAGAGTATACCTACCCCGACATTATGAAAATATTAAAAGTCCTATTACCCGCCGGTGTTTATGAGAAACTCAAAGAAAAGGAATGGGAGGTGGGAGACCAAAAGATAGATTGGACAGCGTTAGAGAACGAAGAAAAGGCCCGAGCTGCAGGAGCAGGGCTTGGGGAAAAGACTACAGCACTAGCAGGATTACTAATACAGGTATTGCCACGTTTATTAACTACGAAAAAGGAAGACTGGGGTGCAATCTCAGCCTGTAAACAAAAACCAGATGAAGACACTAGTGATTTCTATTCCCGATTTGAAAAATGTTTTGGTATAAATAGTGGCATAAAAGCGAGTAGTGAGTCATATCCACATCTGTTCGTGACAAAATTAGTTGAAAATTCTCTGCTACAAGTTAAGAATAGAGTATTGAAATTCGAAAGTACCTGGCAAGGTAATACCCCATCACAGATGTTACAGATGTTACAATATCATCACAATAGAATTAGAGAAGAACAAGAACACGAACAAAGACGTATGAAAGATACAAAAATGAAAATGCTTGTTGCACAGTCAGTTCCAGCCGATAGTCATCAAAAGGGTGATTCCGCAGGCCCTGCGAAAGGGACATGCAACTATTGTAAACAACCAGGTCATTATATACACGATTGTCCAGTCCTGAAACATAATATTGCTACAGGTAGAACTCAGGAGAGACCACGTCCACCTAGACAGGATCAGAATCAACAACAAATCCCTCAGCATGCACAGCCTAGGTTAGCTCTGCAACAACTAGCTCCGCAACAGGCAGCTCCACAACAGATCGTAGCACCACCACAAGCGCAGCCTATTGCTGCAACACAAGCAACGACACAACAGATGTATCAGTATGCACAAGCAGATTATCCCGATTATCAGCGATACTCATGAGATAGCCTAGAGAGGGAAGTTGGCTTACCCCTTATTGAGGTTCCTGTAGACCAAGAGGGACCTTATGTACATAGCAAATTATTAGGGGAAGACAGAAAGTTTTTACTTGATACAGGGGCAAGCAGAACAACTATAAGACGCAGTGAAGTTCCAGGGGCACCCCTCTCAGGCTCACAGAATATTTCCCTTGGATTCTCAGGAAAACCTATAATTAATGACGTAACACAACCTCTTCCACTTACAGTCGGTCCATTGACACGTACTACAGATTTATTGCTTACTAAATCATGTCCAGAAAACTTGTTAGGCATAAAAACATTGAAAGCTCTAGGAGCTATAATATGTTGTTCTCCGGAAGGAGTACGACTATTTTTACGTGACTTTAAAGGTCACTACGTATCCAGAGACATGGATCACCGACTGCAGAATTTACCTACACATTTATGGGCACAAGGACCCACTGATGTTGGTTGCATGAACATTACACCATATCAAGTTACACTGAAATCAGGAGTAATACTACCACGAATACGACAATACAAGTTACCACCCGATGCTGTTGTGGCTTTGCTGCAAATAATTGACGAGCTCATTACACAAGGAGTGGTTGTCGAAACTGACTCCAATGTATGTAATTCTCCGATAATTCCGATTCTTAAAAGAACGGATCCAAAAGCTCCACCAGTATATCGATTAGTTATTGATCTGCGCGAATTAAATAAATGTATTGTGCCACAATACCCCGTGGTCCCAGATATCTCTTCATTACTCACAGCTATTGACGCAGAAGCAACGTTCTTCACTGTAATTGATCTCAAGAATGCTTTCTTTAGTGTCCCAATCGATCCGGAAAGTCAATATTTGTTCGGTTTTAGTTTAAATGGACGAAGTTTTAAATTCACACGCGCACCTCAAGGATTTACAGAAAGCCCCAGCATCTATAGCCAAGCACTGAAACGAGAACTTGACAGTATCCACATGCCAGTTAACACTGCCTTGCTTCAATATGTCGATGATCTGCTGATCACCGCCCGAAGCGAACCTGAATGTGAAAAAGCGTCACTGACGGTTTTAAAATTTTTGGCTGACAAGGGGCACAAGGTGTCCCCTTCTAAGCTGCAATTCTGTGTCCAGCGAGTTGTTTACCTTGGGCACTCGCTGTCCAAGGAGGGAAGGCAGCTTACACCCGACCGCATCCAGTTAATTGCTAATATGCCACCACCCAAGACACAAAAGGAGGTGCGGGCTTTTATAGGCCTCACTTCATACTGTAGGCAGTGGATCCCTCAATATGCATTTCTAGCAAAACCACTCATCCAGTTGACAACACAGGAGGCAGCCACATCGACTGTCCTCCCTTGGACTCAAGAACATACACACGCCTTTGAAAGTTTAAAGAAAGCTTTATGCCAAGCACCTGTCCTAGCAACACCATGTTACAATAAACAGTTTACACTCTTCGTTACAGAACGCGAAGGTACTGCTTTGTCAGTACTCACTCAGGAACAAGCAGGATCACACAAACCATGTGCTTATTTCTCTAGTACATTAGATCCAGTAGCTCAGGCTCTTCCTGCGTGCCTGAAATCGGTGGCAGCAACAGCTTTAGCAATCAGACAAAGCGATGCCATAGTGTTAGGACATCAATTGACAGTACAAGTACCACACGCAGTAGAGGTTCTTTTGAACCGCACACAAACACAACACTTGACTATAGCGAGACTCACCGGTTACGAATTAACATTGTTTCAGCCACATATAGAAATCAGACGTTGTAATACGTTAAATCCTGCCACACTGTTACCAGTAGGCGGAACAGATCCATTGGCACATGATTGTGTTGAAGTTATCACTATCACGACGAAACCCAGACAAGACTTGACAGACATCCCTTTGTCAGATCCAGACTTGACATTGTATGTAGATGGGTCATGTATGAGAACAAGTACAGGAGAGCTAGTGGCTGCTTACGCAGTCACAACAGACACTGAAGTCATTGAAACAAATTGTATTAACACTTTGTCAGCTCAAGCAGCAGAGCTCATCGCTCTGACACAAGCCTGTATCCAAGCCAAAAATAAGAAAGTCAACATATACACAGATTCACGTTATGCATTCGGAGTCGTCCATGACTTCGGCGTACTGTGGCGAGAGAGAGGTTATTTAACTTCTCACGGTGCCCACATCCAGCACGGACCCCTCATTCAAACCCTATTAGACGCGATTCATCTACCTACTGCAATATCGATTATGAAATGCAAAGCCCATACAAAAGTTACCGATAGCATTTCTCAGGGTAATGACCTAGCTGACAGAACAGCTAAACAGACTGCTCAGAATCAGACTCACACAACTGACATGACAAAGACAATAGTTCCGACATCAACACATTGCATGACAGTTAAGGATCCCGCCCTTGATGTAATTGACATACAGACACATGCTACACCAGAAGAAATAAAGAAATGGACTGAATTAGGAGGGATCCAAACAGATCAGGGATGGATGACGAAGGAAAAATCTATATGGTTTCTTCCCGACTCTATGGTCCAAGTTATTATTAACACAATACATAGTCCAGCACACCTAGGAGAGAAAGCTATGCTAGACAGCATTCAACACATTTGGTTCAACAAACACTTGCGAGCCGCAGCTAAACAAAAGGTTCGTACCTGTATGATATGTTGTCAGTTTAATCCAGGTAAAAGCATCCCCGTAGAACAGGGTGGATTTCAAACTCCCGATCATGCTTTTGAAGTCCTCCAAATGGATTATATCCAGATGGAACGATGTCGAGGATTCAAATATGTTCTCGTAGTTGTCTGTGCTCTTTCTCGTTGGACAGAAGCATACCCGGTTTCAGATTACACTGCCCCGACTACTGCCAAACAGTTAGTTCGAGAATTCTTCCCACGGTACGGTTTACCACGTGTCGTCTACTCAGATAACGGCCAGCCGTTCTCATCCGAACTAATGAAACACGTTTCCCTTCTATTAGGCTATCAATGGAAATTTCACTGTGTCCGACATCCCGAGGCAGCAGGTCTCGTAGAACGCCATAATCAAACTTTGAAAATTAGATTGTCCAAAATATGTAGAGAAAAAGGAGTCGATTGGATAGTAGCCTTACCAGTTGCGCTCTTTTACATGAGAATGGTAGCACATTCTCGAACAGGGCTATCCCCGTATGAGGTGATCTTCGGTAGACCACCAAATATGTGGGGGACGCCTATACCTCGCAAAATCACTGACGTTGACTGTAATATGCTGACAGATTACCTGGCTTCCTTGATATCTGCACTACAATCTTGTCGTTCACAGGTATCCGCAGCTTTTCCCGATAATACTGAGGTGAAGCCCCATGACGTGGTTCCTGGTGACCTGGTGCTGGTCAGGAATTTTGACCGGAAGACCCAACTGAATCCTAGGTGGAAGTCACCGAAGTTGGTTCTACTCACCACAAGGACAGCCGTGAAAATCGAGGGAAGGAAAGGGTGGTTGCACTCGAGTCATATCAAGAAATTTTATGGACTACCAACAAGTGTGATTACTCAACCCTGTATTCCCTCACAAACAGACTCAAAGCTCCCCTTGGTTGAGCAATCGAACTCAGAAATTTATAAACTAAAATTGAGGTCTAGTAAGTCAGACAATTTGATTGTTTAAGTCCTCTCCAAGGTGAATCGGTTGAATTTGTCCCTGACATGTATCCTCTAGACCGGAATAGAGAAAGAAATAATCAGATGCAGCTCAAAAAGCATGCGTATTGTAAATCACTTCGTAGTCACTGTACAGTAACATTATTAATTTTGTTTTTTCTAAGTCTTCTGATCATTATTTTCAGCATACTATTGCATATGTATTACCCTATTCTTAAGCATGCTTATAATAGAACTGCAGAACATTCTTTTAGTGAATTACCTCCACATGAATTGCCATATAGATTTGCGCTGCGCAACAACACATTTATTAGTATGTTACATCATTCCCATCAAACCAGCAATGCCATAAATTGTTGGATATGTGGCCGACTCCCTCCCTATCAGAACTATAAGGGAGTTTTGCCCCTCTTTCCATATCCGTTCACACATAATGGCTCCTGTGGAGCATGGTTTAGTTTGATTAATTCCCTAGATTCAAATTCCACAGTTTATCAAGACAACTGGGTTTGGGGAAACCTGAACATAGTTTTACTTAAAGTCTGCTACCCTAACAAGGAGGGACTCCCCAAAAGAACAGGAACTGATCTAGAAAATGAAGTATATGGATTAGGTAATTTTACACTTAACCTCATGATCCTGAACGTTGAATCTGAAGCTACACCAATATTGCCCGCTATGTCAGTATTCCCAGTAAAAGGGGAATTATGTATAAGAAAGAATGGTTCCATACACATGGGCCATAGTAAATGTACCACTGTAATAAAATTCAGTGATCAAGGCAAGTCTACATTTAGAGCTTCCCATCATTCCTACTTCATATGTGGCCAGACCGCATATATATGTCTACCTCTAGATTGGGATGGTACCTGTTACATAGCATTCCTTCTGCCACCTGTTTTCCTAGCTCCTCCTGATTATCATAGAAATACCCATTTAGTACACAATAGACAGCAGAGAGATCTCCCAATTGTCGATTACACTGAAACAGCATGGGAAAAATACACAGATTTCAATAAAGGATTCTTTCCCTATATAGGTACAGTCACTAATAGTAAACTGATACGTAGATTAACCAGAACCCTTGAAGCAGTAGTGAATGAGACTATTTCCGCCTTAGGCAATTTAACAGAAGAGCAGTCTGCTATGCGGATTGTTGTGCTTCAAAATCGTCTTGTCCTTGACGTCATCCTGGCCGATAGGGGCGGAGCTTGTAGGGTCATCGGATCAAGTTGTTGCATTTTCATACCAGAAAATTCGCCGTCAGTATATAAAGCCATAACCCGCCTTCATAAGATTATAAGCCAGATACACCAGAGTCCAGGCACCTGGACTTGGTCCGGTTGGTTCTGGGGCGTGTTGTCAGCCTGGGGATGGAGAATACTATCCTTCCTAGGTATTGGCCTTCTCATACTATTCAGTTGCTGCTTATGTCTACAATGTGGGCCAGCGATTTGTGGTCTGTGTGCCACCTCGTGTATCCCACATCCAAGTTTTCGTTCGAGATCCCGGAAGAAGAAAGAAGAACAAATGATGCTATATGAACAGATCGATGGATTGATGAAGATCGATATCTCCTGAGGGTCCGAAGGGGACAAGGAGGGAATGAGGAAATATGAATTTTGTGATCAGTTATGTCCCCTATCGTAGACCCCAACGGCTCCATGTGCATGCTATAAGTACATGTATGTTCCCTCCTGCTCCAGTTTTGAAGATGCAAATATATGTGCGTCCACCGTCAACATGTTCTCTTCCAGATCCGCCATGAATGGGTCAGATATTCCATTCCTAAGTATGAAAGGCCACCGACTTTATGTGGTTCACTTTCCACATTTTACAGATTCAGGCGAGTAGGCCCGAATTCTGTCATCAAGCTTTTTCCTGCCTTCTGCCTCTGAAAGCTCCAGTCTGAGCCTGCATCTGTATCCATGAACTTTGTCCTACTCCCTGCGCGGCTAACGGTGCCTGATCCAGCCTGTCGCCTGCCAAAAACTGTATTTCACCTTCGAGATTATCTCCTTCGCTCCTCATCCGATGCATTCCTGTCTAGTAGTTTAGGTAAACATTCCTCCAGCTACCGTGCAAAGGGGCCAGGCCTCGCTGTCCTCATGCAAGTAATTCATAGCTCCGTTACCATGGAATATTCCTACCCCCTCGCATCTAGTGTAGACACTTAGACGCTTGTACACGCACTAACAGTCAGTATAGTCAGTATAGAATAAGATTCTATCCTAAGAGACGACCTTTCCTTTTGGATAACACAGTTCTTTAAACATAGGATATTAGATATGATTTGGGATTAGGTTGACATAACCCAGACTTCTGTCTCCACATGTAGAGCTAAATGTCAAGTCTCCTTCACCCTCTAGTTGCACGTCAATCACACGTCATGCGGCTGCGTGCGCATCTTTGCCAAACATTTCTGCTGACATTGCAGGATTCTTTTATGGATCCACCCACTTGTGACATCATGTTTAATGACGTATTTTAGTTACACCCATGTTTACGCCTCTATTAGTTACGTATGCACAGTTTTTCTGTACTATCAGCTGTCACGCCTCTTGCATCTGTTTCACTGTAATGTATTTTCTATGAAACTGCCTATCTGTCAATAATATATGCTCCCTTCCTTCCTGAACTTTCGTGGTGATGGAATAGAAGGCCCACAATTCGAATTGTCTTCCTTTTTATAGGAATAAAGCATTTTAAAACCTCTAATACCACGGATTCTGCCTCTTATATTTACTGAGTTATTCTTGATAGACTTTACCGCATAAAAAAATAGTACCGGTAACGAAATATTTACCACAGAGGGATGTGAAGAATCACCACCTGTGTTGCTGAGCCTTTCGGTGTCCAAGGGGAACACAGGATCAGAAAAATGGTTAGCTTAGTTGCGGTGCCTGCAGATGGATGACCTGTGGGGAGATTCCTTCAGGAGTCTTGGATGCCCACAGGCCTTGGAGGGTTTCCTGTATAGAGCACAGGCACGGACATTGCAGCAGACGAGCAGGGCAAAGGGATCGGGAGCAGCAGGAGTCTTCCGGGTTTCAGCCTTGATGCCCAGAGCGAAGTCCAAAGTGCCCAGACGGTTGAAGTTGAAGTGGTGTCTGAATTGAATTGTGTCTGATGATGAATCTAGGGACCCACCCTCAGGTAAGCCCTTAAGTACCCAAATGAAAGGGTTGGGATGATTCAGGGTTCTCTCCCAGGCGAGGGGTTGGACAGTGGGGAGGATATTCCCATGTCCTTTGTCCAGTTTCGCACCAGGGTGGGAGCCAACGGCTCCCTGGGCTGGTTTGAACTGGACTATGCAAGAAGCGCACCAAATGTGCCCTTCCAGCAGATTGAGTGGGGCTGGCAAGTTCTCCCACCTGGCCCCAATACACTATCCTCCTGACTGGGAGGTGGTCACACCTCCCTGTGATAGGATACCTATTGTTCTTCCATCCCCTGCTTGAGCTTGGCTCACCAGCAGGAGGGCAGAATCGTGTCTCTGGTCGGCAGCAGCCATGTTGTGCTGTCCGGGTCTAGAAGATTGGTACCGGGAGCACTGAGGGCCTTTACATTGCTTGGAATCATACCCCCAGGTGTGGTGCTATGATTCCAACATGTTTGATACCAAACATGACAGGGTTCATTACAGCCAGTTTTGAGATGGTCATCGTGTAATGACGCGGTGCCCCTCTATATGTTATATGGCTGTCTCACTTACAACCCAGGAGAATGGACTCCGAAGGCTGTAGAGGTGTCCTGCTCATGCAGGGGCATGTTCAATCTTAGAACCGAGCACCCTGCCTTGAAAAGGCCTGCTGTAGGGGTGACTTATAGGTTTTAAGTGCAGTGAACTTAGATATAGGAAACCTTTATCTTTCGTAAGTGGTGTTAGCACCAGCTTAAACATGCTGGAATGGCAGGCCCGTAGTGACAGTTTGAATGGTTTCCCATGGATGGCATAATACATGCTTCAGCCTATGGGGGACCCCTGGGGTACCTATGCCCTGGGTACCTTAGTACCATATACTAGGGACTTATATGGGCACCCCAGTATCTAATCTGGGATGTACCGAAGTACTTACCATAACAATTTAGGGGAGTAAGCAGAGAGACTGGGGTCCTGATTAGCAGGATCCCAGTCATACTAGTCAGAGCCAGCACAGCACTAGGCAAAACGTGGGGGTAACCATAAAAGTAGATCCTACTTTCCTACACATGGCAAACAAATACATTACACAGATAGCAATGACTATAAGGGGCCTCTATATAGAACCAAGAATTCCACTAGCTATGCTCCCAAACCACTTGTCTACCACAGAAAATCTATTTCCAATTGCTTCCCAAGCACCTGTAGCTTCGAACTCTCCCAGATTTCTTTTCAATACAGCGATGTTCTTAATTAACTTCTTTATCTCCTCACTCTTGTCTGGGATGTAGGTACCCCATTGTTGAACCTTCAACATATTACAGACGCTGCCCTCCTTCTTCAGAAGGATGTCTAATGCAAGTCGGTTTTGTAGAACCATAGACCTAATAGCTACCATCTCAGTATTTATAGCTAACAATAATCTAGCTGTACTAGTAGTTAACGTATCTACTAAAGAAGAAAGCTTTCTAATGTTTGCATCATTTAAAACTACACCAACAGAAGGGACCATTGCACCAAAAATATCCTCTACTATCTCTGAAGCACAACTACTACGTTTTGGCCTACCAAGAAATCCATATGGGTGATCATCTAAATGATCAACAGGATACATTTATGGAAAGACTATAGCCAAATAGCAAGTGCCATACCAATTTCTAGGCAATGAAAAGTATGCATGCTCCCCGCAAGCGTAATAAACTTTAGCGATAACGATCTTTTCCTCCTAGAAGTTGCTCCAAATTTCCTTCAAATTCAAAGATGTGAAAACAGTCCCCATGAGTTGAGTATGAATTACAGATTTTACCCTAAGCACACACAACGTACCCATATGTTGCCAATCTAAAGTCAGTGTGGGTAGAACTCCTAGCTCTTTATGTTCAAATTTTTCCTTTGAAAATATTCATGTCCCGCACTCCATTTTCTCAAGTTAATCAGTTGTTTTTATGGGAGCTATCCTGGTTAGCGCTTCGTCCTCCAGAGTGCAATGAGAATAATCACAAAGGTTGCTGATATTACATTTATCAGTCCCAGAATGCATTGTGCCGATAGAGGTAATAAAATCCTTGTAAACCAAATGTATTTAATGTCCACCACATTTTCTCACATAAGTTGCATTTTATTGTGCATTCGTTGAAATTAGAGAACAAGGTGATTCCAATTTTCAAGTGCTGCATAATGCCCAAACGCCTTTAAATACAGCATGTTTAAATCCCAAGCTCCACGAGAAATGTCCAAAGTTTAACCCAATGCATTTCAGGCGGTTACTGCCCTTCGTCAGGGGTTCTTTTCTGTGAAATTAAAAAACAAAAGGATTTGCCATTAAAGCTGATATAAACTCAGTACTCGCTATATTGCATCTTTTCTTCCATGCTAAAAAAAACCCATTAAAACGACACTTTCCCTCTATGAAAGCACAACTAGACGCTTTCACAATCTGTTACCAAGTTGAAATGATCAACAGGATACATTTTTGGAAAGACTATAGCCAAATAGCAAGTGCCATACCAATTTCTAGGCAATGAAAAGTATGCATGCTCCCCGCAAGGGTAATAAACTTTAGAGATAATGATCTTTTCCTCCTGGAAGTTGCTTCAAATTCAAAGATGTGAACACAGTCTCTCCTCCCCATGAGTTGAGTATGAATTACAGATTTTACCCTAAGCACACACAACTTATCCTTATATTGCCAATCTAAAGTCAGTGTGGGTAGAACTCCTAGCTCTTTATGTTCAAATGTTTCCTTTGCCCATCTATTACTGCCTTGGTCTTGCCCAGTTATCTGTATTTTGTCCAATATCCTTACCCTATATTCTAATTTATGTATTCATTTCTTTTCAAAATCAGTCAGGGAACAGGTCAAAGTTTGTCTATGAGCATTAGCAGCATCCAACTTACACATGGGCTTGAAACCTCCCCGGACATTCTCTGTCTTATTACCATTAGGATGTGAATTCAAAACAAAGAAACTTCAGAAAAACAAAATCATAATTTGAAAAATAATTGTTAGAAGGCGACCTCAGAGGAGCCCGGAGGGGGCCCTGGCTATCCTGAGACCAACCCTCGAGGTATCGTAGCCGGGCACTGGCAGGAGACTCCTCAGGGGAGGAATCTCATATCTAGGATCGTACACTCGGCACCACACGACAAAGAGACACCACACCGAGAGTTCTTAAGAGCAAATCTTTATCAGGTCGGAGTTGTAGGATCGTTATGATCAGCAAGGCAAATATATACACGTGGAGCGCGGGCTCACAGAGTCTTGGAGGGGGTAGGAGGTAGCGGGACAGTCTGCGTACCCAGCAGGAGCGTACCCAGCGCGCAGCTCACAATCCTCGAGCTGGGGGATACGCTTGTCGTCGTCGGGGTCCGGTGGGACCAAGAGAGTCTGTGGGAGCTGCGAGTCACTCAGCAGGGCTCAAGCACAAGTCAGAGGTCTTACGATCTTCAGGGAGCCGCGAGTCACTCAGCAGGGCTCAAGCACAAGTTCGGAGGTCTTACGATCTTCAGGGAGCCGCGAGTCACTCAGCAGGGCTCAAGCACAAGTTCGGAGGTCTTACGATCTTCAGGGAGCCGCGAGTCACTCAGCAGGGCTCAAGCACAAGTTCGGAGGTCTTACGATCTTCAGGGAGCCGCGAGTCACTCAGCAGGGCTCAAGCACAAGTTCGGAGGTCTTACGATCTTCAGGGAGCCGCGAGTCACTCAGCAGGGCTCAGGTGTTTCCAAAGGCGAATCTGCCGGATAGTCCCAGAGCACCCCTTGTTAGAGGTCGACTCCCCTTTGATGTCCGGAGTCTGTGCAGGCAGGGATCTTGTCACCTGGGGGTCGCTTGTCGGGGTTTCCTGCCAGTGTCTTTTGATCCTTTCAGGGCTGGGTTGGGAGGAGTCCCAGACACCCAGCGGGCGTGGAGCCAGCCCTCGGGGAGGCCGGAGGGCCGATCGAAACCAACCTTCCCAGGGGAGCTCAGAGGTGCGATGGAAACTGCTCCTCCCTCTCTCAACCCACTGGGAGCGCGATATCCTCCAGCCGGAGTGGCGCCTCTAGGCCAGGGTCGCGCTGGGGGCCGGGCGGCCATCTTGGTGCATGAAGTGGGCACGCGGGCCCGGTGTGGCCGAAAGGAGGAAGGCCACGGATGGGGAAGTCCGGGTCGGGTGTGTGTGTGTTCTGGTGGGAAGGATCGGCTAGGCCGTGTGCTCGGGGGCTGCCTGAGGTGCATGGGTCAGGATATGTGGTGCGGGGACAGGGATGGCCATGCCACGAGGCCGGGTCTAACACGCGTCCCCCCCAGCTGAAAGCCGGAGAGAACTACCCATTGTCTTGGGGGTTCTCTGCGCTGAGGCGGAAGAACCGGGAGAGGCCATCGGCGTTGGCGTGGTCGGTGCCAGGGCGATGTTCCACGGTGAAATCCATCCCCTGGAGGGAGATTGACGACCGCAGTAGTTTGGGGTTTTCTCCTCGCATCTGCATGAGCCATCGCAAGGGGCAATGGTCGGTTTGGACTTTGAAATGGGTGCCGAACAGATAAGGGCGTAACTTCTTGAGGGCCCAGACTACGGCGAACGCCTCGCGCTCGATGGTGCTCCATCTCTGTTCTCTGGGCAACAGCCTTCGGCTGAGGAAGGCTACGGGCTGGTCTAGGCCTTGGTCATTCACCTGGGACAGGACGGCCCCAATCCCATGCTCGGAGGCGTCCGTTTGCACCACAAACTCCTTGGAGTAGTCGGGGGCCTGGAGGACGGGGGCAGTGCACATGGCCACTTTCAGGGCATCGAACGCCTCTTGGCAGGCAGAGGTCCACTGCACTTTCTAGGATTGTTTCTTGGACGTGAGTTCCGTGAGGGGACCGACCAGGCTGCCGTACCCCTGGATGAATCCCCGGTAGTAGCCCGTGAGGCCCAGAAAGGCCCGGACCTCTGTTTGGGTAGTGGGTGGTTCCCAGGCTGGGATGGCGTCGATCTTGGGCTGTAGAGGGGCGACCTGGCCGCTTCCGACCTGGTGCCCCAGGCTTTCACGGTGAGGCCTGCCTGGCGCAGGGCGGTTAGCACCCTCCGAAGGTGCTGGAGGTGCTCACTCCACTCGGAACTGAAAACTGCGATATCGTCTAGGTAGGCAGCGCTGAACTGTTCCAGCCCGGCCAGGACTCTATTTACCAGTCGCTGAAAGGTGGCCGGGGCATTTTTCATCCCGAAGGGCATCATGCGAAAGCGATAGTGCCCATCCGGGGTGGAGAAGGCGGACCCCTCCTTGGCTCCTTCTGTGAGCGCAATTTGCCAATAGCCGCAGGTGAGATCGAATGTGCTGAGGAACCGAGCAGCCCCGAGTCGGTCAATGAGCTCGTCGGCTCGGGGAATGGGGTGGGCATCGGCTCGGGTGACTTCATTGAGTCCCCGGTAGTCCACGCAGAAGCGGAGCTCTGGGGCGACACCGGGGGCAGCTGCTTTCGGGACCAGGACCACGGGGCTGGCCCAGGGACTGTCTGAGGGTTCGATCACTCCCAAGGTCAACATCTTCGAGACCTCGGCCTGAATGCAGGACCGGACTCGATCAGGGACTCGGTAGGCTCGGTGTTTCACCGGTGGGCTGTCTCCGGTGTCCACATCATGGACACACCAGTCGGTGACTTGGGGGACCAGAGAGAATAGGTCGGAAAACTGCCCTAGGAGCTGGCGGCAATCCTCCCGTTGCTGGGAAGTGAGGGATGGGCAGAGGTTCACTCCTTCTACAGAGCCATCCTTCTCTTTGGTACACAGGAGATCAGGGAGGGGATCCGACTCCTCTTCGGCCCCGTCATCGGTGGCCAGCAGGAGGCTCAGTTCCGTCCGCACAAAGTGAGGCTTGAGGCGGTTCACGTGAAGGACCCGGAGGGGGTCCCGGGGGGACTGGACGTCCACCAAGTACGTGACCTGGCTCTTCCGCTCAATCACTTTGAAGGGCCTGGTCCATTTATCCTGGAGGGCGCAGGGTTTCATGGGGGCCATGACCCATACCTGTTGGCCCGGCTAAAACTCGACCAGAGTGGCATTCTGGTCGTACCAGCGCTTCATCTCTTCCTGGCTCGCCTCCAGGTTGGCCTCGGCCTCGGCCATCTCTCGGAACTTCCTAGTCTGGTTTCGGAGGGTCGGACGTATCGGAACACATCCCGGGGGTGGCCTCGGGGCGCCGCCTCCCACCCTTCCTTGACCAGGCTGAGGGGCCCCCGGACGGGGTGCCCATAGAGTAACTCAAAGGGGCTGAACCCCAAGGATTTCTGGGGAACTTCTCGGTAGGCGAACAGGAGGCAGGGGAGCAGGACGTCCCACTTACGCCGGAGGGGCTCTTCTAGGCCCGCGATCATCCCCTTCAGAGTCCAGTTAAACCGCTCTACCAGGCCGTTTCCTTGGGGGTGGTACGGGGTGGTGAATTTATAGGTCACTCCGCATTGTTGCCACAAGGACGTCATGTATCTGGAGATGAAGTTCGTACCGCGATCGCTCACGACCTCGCGGGGAAAACCCATACGGGAGAAGATTCCCATCAACGCCCGGCCCACCACGGGGGCTGTGACGGTGCGCAGGGGTATGGCTTCCGGGTATCGGGTGGCATGATCCACCAGGACGAGGATAAAGCGGTGTCCTTGGGAGGTTGGGGGGTCCAGAGGCCCCACGATGTCGATCCCGACCCGCTCAAAAGGGGTACTGATGACAGGGAAGGGCTGGAGGGGAGCCTTGCGCTTTCCTCCACTCTTCCCACTGGCCTGGCACGTGGGACAGGACTTGCAGTGGGCTTCTACATCTGCTTTCATTCTGGGCCAGTAGAAGTGAGTCACGAGGCGACTGTAGGTTTTGTCCTGGCCCAAGTGGCCTGCGAGGGGAATGTTGTGGGCCAAGCCCAGGAGGAGGTCTCGGAAGCGTAGGGGTACCACAAGCACCCGGGCGGATCCTAGCTCCACCGACTTCTGCTCGCTGTACAAAAGGTCATTCTCCCAATACACCCGGTGTGTTCCAGTTTGGTCGCCCGCGGCCTGGGCCTCTGCCTGTTGCCGGGGCCCGACCAGGGAAGGACAGGTAGCCTGCTCTCGGCACAACTCCTCTCGGGAGGGGCCCCCCTCGTGGCGCCACTGGGCCAATTCGGGCAGATCGCCTAACTCGGTGACCTGTGCGGAGGCGGAAGGTGGGGGTTCGTCACTGGCGACCGCCCCTTCTTGTGGGGGGATGTGGGGACCCTCGGCAGGGACCATCCTGTCTTCAGTGGTCGGGGCGTCGTCAACTTCCCCCAGGGGGGTCAGTCGGGCCGCCATGGATCGGGTGGTGGCGCACACCCACTCAGGGAGACCCATCATCCCTAGGTGGGTCTTGCGCTTGACTTGTTTCCAGGGGGAACTTTCCAGGTCGTTCCCCAGGAGACAGTCGACTGGCTGGGAGGTTCTCACTGCGACTTTCAGTTTACCGACCACTCCTCCCCATTCAAAAGGCACCAGGGCTACTTTACACAGACTTTCCGTGTTGTCAGCGGAAATGACCGGGCAAAAGACGTTGGGGAGGACCTGGTCTTCGTTGACCAAATGACTGAGGACACCGGTGATGCTGGCCCCGGTGTCACGGAGGGCTTCTACTTGGTGGCCATTGATCGTTACGAGCTGCCCATATTTCTTCGTGTTGGAGGGCAGGAGGCTTCCAGGGACCATTTCCCTATCTCCTAAGGATACTAGGGCCATGGCGGCGGGTTCCCACTCTACGGTCTCCTCAACCTCCTCCCCTAGTGCTACATTGGCTATCTGTCTAGCGGAGGGTGCTGCCTGGGTGGTGTGTGGGGCCATGGGGCATTCAGGGTCGTTGGCGTAATGCCCGGGCTTCTGACAACGGAAACAAGTGATGGTCACCCGGTGCCCCCGTCTCAGGGGGGGGCCGGATACAGCTGGTGGGGGTGCCGGGAAAGGTGGAGGTTGGGTCTTCGGGGGACTGGACTGGGACTCTCTCTGCCCTCCCTGCTTCCCCCCCCTCTCTGGCGGGGTGGTCCCTGACTGGCTCGGGGGTACTCTCCTACAGGGCCCCGGGAGACCCGGGTGTTGGTCCAGCGATCCGCCTCGACAGCCAGCTTTCACGGATCCGTGAGCTTGCTGTCGAGCAGATGCTGGCGCATTTCCACAAAGCAGTTCGCAGCCAGGTGTTTCCACAACATAAGGTCGGTTAGTTCTTCTAGGGTGGTTACCTTGCTGCCTTTGATCCACCCATCGAATGCGCGGCTGAAGAAGTTTACATACTCCACCCAGGTGGTGCCCGGGATCTTCCTGCAGTCCCGGAACCGCTGGCGGTACATCTCCGGGGTGAGGCCGTACCTTGTGAGGAGGGCCTCTTTCATGTGGTCGTAGGAGGTCTGCATGGAGGTTGGTAGGTCGAGCAGGGTGTCTCTCCCTTCGCTCAGGAATCGTTCCCACAACCCGGCCCCCCAATCCTTCTGCGGGACCCGATGGGAGGCCATGGCGACCTCGTAGGCCCTGAACCACTGTTGAATGTCATCGTTTTTGTAATATTCTTTGACCACATCCTTGGGGATGTGGACCTTCTGCTCCACCGAGGAGGCCGCCTCTCGGTTCCCCGGGGGCCGCGCTTCTTCGCTTTTTGCTTTTAGCTCTATTTCCTTCAAGCTGCGTTCGTGCTCCAGTTGAAGTCTCCTTCCTTCGTGTTCCCGTTGGAGTTTTTTCTCTTCTAGTTCTCCTTGCACCCGCATCTGTTCCACTGCTAGCTTTTTCTCGGCTAATTTCAACACGCCCTCGATTTTGAGTTTGGCTAATTCGAGTTCGTGATGGCGACTTCTCTCTCTGTCTGCGAGTTCCTCCGGGGATAGGCCCCCGTCTGGTGCGAAGCATCACACCTGGTTGCTGCTGCGTTCTCCTTGGGGGGGTCCAGCTTCGTCGTGGGGCTCCACCGCTCCTTCTGGGCGGGGGGCTCCCGAATCCACCCAAGCTTTTAGTGCCTTCTGCATATCTTCTTTGGTGTTGAGACCAGTGGTAGCGATTTTGAGTTCTTTGCAGAATTGCTTCATTTCTCTGTGTGTGTACTCCTCCAGTTGCTCCGCCTGGAACACGGTACTGGTGTCGTTTTCTGTGAGAACCACGGCGTTTCCTTCTGCCATCTTTGTCGGTAGTGCGTCAGCCGTTCACGGTACGATCTCTAGATTATGGGCCCGAATCCCGTCGCTTGCCACCAATGTTAGAAGGCGACCTCAGAGGAGCCCGGAGGGGGCCCTGGCTATCCTGAGACCAACCCTCGAGGTATCGTAGCCGGGCACTGGCGGGAGACTCCTCAGGGGAGGAATCTCGTATCTAAGATCGTACACTCGGCACCACACGACAAAGAGACACCACACCGAGAGTTCTTAAGAGCAAATCTTTATCAGGTCGGAGTTGTAGGATCTTTATGATCAGCAAGGCAAATATATACACGTGGAGTGCGGGCTCACAGAGTCTTGGAGGGGGGTAGGAGGTAGCGGGACAGTCTTTGGGGATATGGATCAAATGCAGGAGCGTACCCGGCGCGCAGCTCACAATCCTCGAGCTGGGGGATACGCTTGTCGTCGTCGGGGTCCGGTGGGACCAAGAGCGTCTGTGGGAGCCGCGAGTCACTCAGCAGGGCTCAAGCACAAGTCGGAGGTCTTACGATCTTCAGGGAGCCGCGAGTCACTCAGCAGGGCTCAAGCACAAGTTCGGAGGTCTTACGATCTTCAGGGAGCTGCGAGTCACTCAGCAGGGCTCAAGCACAAGTTCGGAGGTCTTACGATCTTCAGGGAGCCGCGAGTCACTCAGCAGGGCTCAAGCACAAGTTCGGAGGTCTTACGATCTTCAGGGAGCCGCGAGTCACTCAGCAGGGCTCAAGCACAAGTTCGGAGGTCTTACGATCTTCAGGGAGCCGCGAGTCACTCAGCAGGGCTCAGGTGTTTCCAAAGGCAAATCTGCCGGATAGTCCCAGAGCACCCCTTGTTATAGGTCGACTCCCCTTTGATGTCCGGAGTCTGTGCAGGCAGGGGTCTTGTCACCTGGGGGTCGCTTGTCGGGGTTTCCTGCCAGTGTCTTTTGATCCTTTCAGGGCCGGGTTGGGAGGAGTCCCAGACACCCAGCGGGCGTGGAGCCAGCCCTCGGGGAGGCCGGAGGGCCGATCGAAACCCACCTTCCCAGGGGAGCTCAGAGGTGCGATGGAAACTGCTCCTCCCTCTCTCAACCCACTGGGAGCGCGATCTCCTCTAGCCGGAGTGGCGCCTCTAGGCCAGGGTCGCGCTGGGGGCCGGGCGGCCATCTTGGTGCATGAAGTGGGCACGCGGGCCCAGTGTGGCTGAAAGGAGGAAGGCCACGGACGGGGAAGTCCGGGTCGGGTATGTGTGTGTTCTGGTGGGAAGGATCGGCTAGGCCGTGTGCTCGGGGCTGCCTGAGGTGCATGGGTCAGGATATGTGGTGCGGGGACAGGGATGGCCATGCCACGAGGCCGGGTCTAACAATAATACTCAAAAGGACCTTGTCTACATAAAATCTAAGCAAAAGACTTCAAGAAATACCATGTGTGAGAGGAATATGGTGGTAAGTAATCCCTTATGCAATGGTAGCAGGCAATGGTGTACAGACATAATAGTCTACGCGCTGGGGGTTCGTGCCGTACATACACGGGTGGGGGTACGGTCCGTACCTACACTGGTGTACATACACGGGTGGGGTACGGTCCATACGTACACAGGTGGGGGTTCGGGGCGTACATGCGGGGGCTGGGGGGGGTACAGCGCGTACATGCGGGGGCTGGGGGGGGTACGGCACGTACCGGGCCCCCTATTCCGCTGGCATCGCTGCGTACTTAGCTTTTCCGGCACTTTTTGGGTGCCGTAAAAATATTGCCGTCCGGACTGCTGTCGGTTCGAATCGTACTTCCTGGTTCGTGAAATGCAGCCGGAATACGTCCCGACGTCACGTCGGCGCTTTCCCGGATCACATTTGTATGGATATTTTCGTCGGTCGGTGTTTTTTACGGTTCGTACGGAAATGGTGTTTCCGTGCGAATCGTACTTGCATGTTTGTAATGTTTTTTCCCCGGGTACGAGTCGGACGGAGAAAACACTCCGACCGACGGTTCGTACCCTGTTTCTCCAGGATCCGAATCGGCACCTTTGTCTTCTTCTAAAATGACACCATTACTCTCCTTCTGTAGTCTTGTGCCTATGGTTCTTCTTAATTCTTTTAAGCTAAGTTTGTCAAAGTGTAGCTAGTTGAAATTAATTTCAAAGTTCAGTTCAAAGATCAAATCAAAGACAGCTCTATTTAGTTCATTCAGTGGTAAGACAAGTTCAAAACAGCGCTCTACAAAAAGTTTCGATACAGGGAGGTTCAGTTGGCACTGCACTGTTATCATCCAGATCACAAAACACCCTGTCTCTGTCATAGGTCACAAGTTATGCCCACTCAGGGGCCAAATACCCTCAGCAAGGCACCCAGGCTCTTTATGATCTCCTGAGTGTAGGCTTTTTGTCTTCACTGCCACTTAAATAATACTTCAGTCTCTTCTGTGACAGTTTGCAGTATACGTTTAGAAGACAAACTTGCTCTCCTACCTCCTGCCTTGTCAGCCATTCGTCTCTGCCTCTATCTCGCCTGGTCACACCACTAGCCCTTCGGCTTCTACTTGCGACAAACACCAAATCTCTCTTTCTGTCTCAACTCAAGCTGCCAATACATCAAGAACCCCGCGGCTTGATGGTGTTCTGCTGCAGGTTACTGGACTGTCAATGAGCCTCGATTCTCTTGCTCATTCTCTGTGCTCTTCTCTGGTTCTTCCTCGTGCTCTGCAGATGTGATCTGCTCTTCAGGGAGAGGCACCATATCTTCTCTGGGTGTGGGATGCATGCACCCAGTGTGGGAGACCTTTGCGTGTGACAGCTGTGATCATCAACAGGATGATCAGATATGGTCCCTTCCAACGAAGCTCATAACATGTCTTCATAATGAATTGTTTCACCAAGAACCAGTCTCCAGAACTGAGATCATGACACTGCTCCTGATACGTGAGGGTGGTGGTACTCTAACCTGGTGAAACACAGAACGCACCACATCAGCCCGCTCCTTGCAGTAGTTGAGAATCATAACATCTGTAATATTCACAAGCAGATTTGCAAGGACTGCATGGCAAACTAATTTTTCGGCCCATGAGAATCTCATGGGGTAATAGTCCTGTCCTCCAATCAGGAATACTGCGTAGACTCATCAGTACCAAAGGCAAAGACGTTGACGCACACACTTTAGCTAAACAGGATTTTAACGTACCATATACCATTGACAATTGCAGAAGCCTCAAGCCTATAGCTAAAATGCAGTCTCTGTTCCACTTGCAATGCTGCATATAACATTCTCAGGATCTCATTATTAAAATGAGTTCCTCAGTCTGACTTCAGCGAAATCAGGAAACCGAACTTGGGGATCTGATGCTGCAACACCAGCTTAGATACAGTGAGACTGGCATTTCTCCTAGTTAGGTAAGCTTCAACCCACCGTGAGAAAATGCATTCTACCACCAGGAAATTTCTCAGCCCATTACACACAGGCATCTCAATAAAATCCAGTTGCATCCTGTTAAATTGACCTCCTGATCTCCTTTTGTGACTCATCGTCACTTGTGTCCTTCTTCCTACATTAATTTGCTGGCACACAACACATTTCTGACACAAACTATCAGCCATCAACTTAAACCGGTGGTTGAACCAAATCTGTTGAAGCAGCCTGACCATAGCATTCACCCGAATATGTACGGGACCATGGAAATGCTTAGCCATTGGAGACAGCAAGCTATCCGGCAACACACGTCTTCCATTGGTTGATACCCAGATTTCATCCTCCCTCTTGACACAACCTGTTCTGGCACAACCCTGCTGTTCTGCTTCTGATACCCCTTATTGCAGTCTCTTAATCTCTTCCCAAGTACCAGCCATTGTCAACAAAATGTTATAGATAGTCTTATTTTCAGAATCATTTACATATTTTCCATTGAATGTTAGAGACCCTTGAGCGCAATACAGTGCGACTTCATCAGCATAACGGTTGCCAACTGTCACATGTCATTCCCACTTCTGTGTGCTGAACACTTTACAACAGCAATTTCTTTAGTGAATTGTATATTTTCAACAGTTTCATGACATGTTCCCCATCACAAATGGGAGAGCCTGATGATATCATAAATCCCCTCTGTGACCACAACTGTCCATAATCATGGACCACCCTAAAACCATACTGACTATCAGTAAAAAATAGTCAATCTCAGTTGTTTTGAAACACAGCAGGCTCTGTTAAGAGCAATCAGCTCAACCACTTGTGCGGAGGCTACACCTCAGGGCCAGGAGGCTTGCACTATTCCCTCAGCTATACAGACTGTGTAAACAGCTCTTAGGGTTCCTCCATCATCTCTTAGGCAAGGGCCATCCACAAACAATACATTATCAGGCTCTGCCAGAGGCTCATCTCAAATATCGAGTCTTGACTTGGTGCATAGTTCCGAGACTTCCAGACAGTGGTGCTCCGCCTCCCTATCATCGTTCTCATCCTCGGGTAATGGTAACAGAGTAGCAGGATTCAACGAAGCCAATGCTTTAAATTAATGTTCTCTGCAGCAAGTATAATGTGTGCGCATTTATTCAACCTTCTGTTTGTCAGGTCCTGAGTGTGAGTACATGTCAGCATCCTCTACAGAATGGGGCACCACAACATTAAGACTAGACTCTCACCCCTTTCAGTGCTGACACCTACAGCCGCTACAGCTATAAGACAATTCTGGTATCACTATTGTTGCTGCTAGCCAAACATTGCTTCCTGGACACAGCTGTTAAATTGCACGCCACTTATGTGCATTATATCTCTTTGACTGTTGGCGATACTATGGTGCCCTCTAGTATCAGTGGTCACATTTTGAGTACTGCTTTGAGGCTTATGAATTGAATGCTTGCGACTCTCCTAGGAGATTGGCAGGAGGCCACAACTCGCCTTGTGGCCAAATCAGCAGTATTTATGACTAGATGAGGTGCACCAGCACATACCTTCCCTGAGCTATTATTACCACTTCATGAAGGCCCGCTGGCCTCACTAGCAAAAGTGTAATACAAACAATAAGCCTTTCTCCAACTAACAAGATGCATGATAACACACCTGCAGAAGAAAGAATCAACACACTAGCAATTTAAAGTAAGCTTTTCAAGCAAGGCCTCAAGTCAAGTTAAGCTCTCTCGAAAATCAAAATGGATGCCTGTTACAGTATTGTATACATATATATTGGAAGGAATAAGGCGTGTTAAAATGTGAATATGAAAGCATGGTACAGCAGTCAACTAATCAACTTTAATACTCTGATGTATAAATCTTTAGCGTTGCAATGGATACACTCTTTTATTGTGTTTAACTGTAACAAACACATTAATGAAGCTGTCACACGTTTATTACAAATGTCATATATGAGTATATAAATGTATATTCAGGGTTGAGCCTAAATAACGCTGCTCCAAGAGCAAACCCCCACATAGCCACCAACTAAACAAAGCCATTGCAAACCTCAGTAGATTCTCTGTCTGATCCTCCAAAGTAGAAAACCGCACACTAAATCACATCACATTCAAACCACCAGCATGATCACCTGACAGATTAGGGCGAACTGCTCCAGCAGACATGCAAACTCTGTGCAGACATCTGGAGGATTCAATTTATCTCTGTCACATCTTCACAATTCAATATCGCAAACCCCATGAGAAAGATTATTGGCTCACAAATAGACCCTTGTACTCCTTCCTTTGAAATAGAGCCTGTGACCCTCTGACATGTCACAACTTCAAACTGCGCTTTCTTTAATTGCACAGTCAGACACAAAAGGCCTACATAAAATCAAAAGTCCAAAATAGCACATGAGCCCTCAAACCCAAACTTTCCTTTGAGCTGTATGGGGGGGTGCACCCTGAATATCAATGGGACACAATATTGATTACAAAATATAAAACAAATATTGACATGTAAGTAAGTCTAGATTTTCTATACCTATCTCTACAAATATGTATCTATGCTGTACTTATATCTACAAGTTGAGTAGATGTGGATTTAGGAGTAATAAATCTATTATTCTCTATGTGCATTTACCTTTCAATATTTTCTCCCTTGATAACTAGTCCACATTGGTCTTGTACCACAATATTCTGGTATTCAATAGTACACACCAGTAGGGAGCCTGAGAGAACTGGAGAATGTGTTTTGTCACATCAGTATAGAGAGCATCAATGAGTGTAGTGCTGTATTTTGTTGTTGAGGTATTTAAGGCCTTTTCATAATGAATATGTGGATCCTTTAGAGGGTTTTATGAAAGATATTCTGAGTTCAGGATAGTGGAGAAAGAATGCCAGTACTTAATTCCAGTTACCAGTCTTTTCATGTTGCACCCTGACTGTGTGGAAATAGGAGATTTAACACTTTACAGCCCATGATACAGTGTGTTGGATTAGTCGAGTCTGATCAGTTTCTAGGTTGTCCCCCAAAAAATTACACTTTACGATATCTCAGTATAGACAGAGCTAGAGATGGGCTATGCTGACCGCTGGTCTGATCTGGGCATTGAAGATCATTTGTTAGTTAAGGGAGACCTTGAAGCTAGGGATGATTGATGGGTCTAGGATTGTTGTAGCACTTTTCTTAGTGTAAATCTGTGGCCCATAAAGAGCTATCTGAGGAAATAAGATCCACAACTTAGGCTAGTCATCAAATCAAAACATTTAAATAACATGAAGCACATTGGGCTCCACACGGAAGAACAGATGTCGATAGCCTCGATCTCTGGCCCTAATGACACTAGAGATCCCTTCTTCTCCTGGATGTTTTCCGATTTGGCAGCTCACGCCAAGGACAATCTGGTGTTGAGGGGGTTACTTTAGTATTGCACTTGATCCAACAGTAGACAGATCACTCTCCACATGGCATCCACTGACCCCCACATCATCCTTGACCCAGGGGTTAAACGATTTGAAACTAATAGATATGCAGTGTAGACACATGAGAGTGAGCAAGATTATGGTCACTTTTTCATGTCCATCGATCTCACTCTCGGATTGACTATATATTTGTTTCTTCTCATGTACTCTCTAGAGTAGATAGGCACACAGGTACTGTCCGATCACGCGATGGTTAAGATTCTGCTGCAGGTAGTGCTTCCCTCGCTGATCCACCCATCAAAATTTGGAAAAAAAATGAGGTCACATTTTGAAATCCAGCCCTACGAGGGAGCATACGAGAGGCAGATATGACCTATTTTAAAGAAAATGAGTCGAAGGACCTGCCATGGGCCACGATCTGGGATGCCTCTAAGGCACTAATACGCGGGGAGTTCATTAGCCATGCTTCCACCTTCCTGCGGCTAGCCCGTGTTCACCGATTGGAGTTGAAGGCTGAGGTGGATACATTTGAATTCAACTTGAAAATTAAACCCTGTCGTAGGTCCCAGAGGTGCTTGCAAAGAGACAGGGCACAGCTAGAGGCATCCCTGACCAAAGACGCCGTAGGTGAAACAAGTCTATGGCGAGTGGGGAGATAAGGAAGATTGGCTGCTGGCAAACAAAATACATGCCCGCAGACTGAGGAACCATATTCAAATGGTCCTGGACCCATAGAGTTCACCCTAGACCTCTGATCTAGAAATCCTAGAGACCTTTAGGCAATATAGCTCTATATTATACAGCCGCGAATCATATTCCCAAGAAGCGCAAGATGCATTCTTGAGACCCGTACACCTGCTCGATCTCAACCCAGAGGTTAGAGACAGTTTGGAGGATGAGAGAACAGAAGAGGAAGAATTGCTGGCCATCAAGTCATTGCCAAACAACAAGTCCCCTGGCCCTAATGGTTTTCCAAAATCTTTCAATAAAGACTTTGCTGGCATCTTGGCCCCTTCCCTAACAAAAGTTTTCAACTCCTTTTAAGCCACTCGGGGGGTAACCCCCTCCATGATGGTGTCATTCCTTATACTGCTATTGAAGACAGAAGAATACCCCCAACAATGAGGTTCCCACCACCCTATAGCGCTGTTCAACAGCGACATGTAAATTTTCCTGAAGGTCTACACTCACTGACTGGGCGAGGTCTTGCTGCTCCTGCTTTCTCCCCATCAGGCTGGATTTATTAGTAATAGACAAATGAGCGATAACATCAGACTGGCCCTCAACTTGGTCGACAAGGCACTAGCAATGAGAACTCTTGCTTTCCTTTGACACAGAGAAAGACTGTAACCGCTGTAAGACATGGGATTTTTGGTTGGCTAGGGCATGTGCCAAAGTCGGGCAGAAACCACCGCTCTAGTCAGGATAAGGGAGTTACACTCCTAAAATAAACCCTGCTCACCCCCTTGGTAGCTTGGCACGAGCAGTAAGGCTTATCTTAGAGGCAGTGTGTAAAGCATTTGCACATAACCAACAGTAATACAGTGCAAGCACTACAAAAGGACACCACACCAGTTTAGAAAAATATCCAATATTTTTATATACTTAAGACAAGACCAAAAACGATAAAAATCCACAATACAGTAGTTAAAAATCTTTTGTATATCAAAATATGCTTGAAAAATAATTCCTTGATGTTGATAGCTCCATCCAGGGCTATCCCGGCGTCGTGAGCGAACAAATCCAAACAGTTCTGCCTGACCGCAGTGTGGCGGGCCAGCTACGGTGTCGGGAAGACCCGCAAACAGTATCTTTTAGAAATTCAGGGCATCGACGTTCTCTCGTTGAGTTTCCGAAAGCAAGGCATCCGCAAGCGTCGGTTCTGGAGGTCGGTGCAGGAGTCGTTGGAGCCCTCGAAGTCACACGCGTTGCAGATCGATCTCTTCTCTGTTGAAGTCAGGAGCGCTGGCATCGATAGGCGTCGGGTTCTGCCATGCGAAGTGCAGCGGTGCGCCGTGCGGTGCCCTCAGGATGCGGTGTGAGCAGCGGCTCGGTGGCGGCGTCAGATGGCATCATCGATGAGACTAGGGTCGTGGTGCTAAGTGAATGCAGTGCTCATCGCGGTGCTGGCAGGTCGCGGTGCAAGTAGCGTCGTCGTCATTGCTGGAGCGCTGTCGTCTGGAGTCGATGGCGCCGGTGTCGGTAGGCCATGGCTGCGGTGCAGGATGAGGGTGGTGCGTCGTGTAACTTTGCGAGCGGT
Source organism: Triturus cristatus (assembly GCF_964204655.1). Lineage (NCBI taxonomy): Eukaryota > Metazoa > Chordata > Amphibia > Caudata > Salamandridae > Triturus > Triturus cristatus. The sequence continues at coordinate 273,220,610 of NC_140581.1, forward strand.
GCCCTCACAACACGGTGCAAGCAGCAGCGTCGATTTTGGCATGGAGTGTCGTCATCGGAGAGGCCAAGGCATCGTCATGAAGCGAGGTGGTGCGGAGTGCGGTGCCTACAGGTTGCGGTGCAAGCAGCGGCTTGTTTGCAGCATCAGCAGGCGTCGTTGGTGAGACCAGGGTCACGGTGCGGCGTTGCGGCGGTGCCCTCTGCGGTGCCTTCAGGACGGTCGCAGCGGTTTCGTAGATGTCGTTGAGTTGCTTTTTCTTCTGTTGCAGCACAAAACACACAGTCCCCAGTGCTGAGGGCTGAATAGCTTGAAGTCTTTGCTGTTCCTGAGACTTCTTGAACAGGGGACAAGCTCTACCTCAAGCCCTTAGAGAAACTCACTAAAGTAGATTGCAGATAGTCCAGTCCAGTCCTTTCACTACCCAAAACAGAAGCAGCCACTGCCGGCCAACACAGCAAAGCACACAGCAAAGTGGTAGTTCCTCCTCACAGCTTCTCCAGCTCTTCTTCTTGGCAGTCTTCTTGGTCCAAAAGAGTTCTAAAGTTCAGGGGTCTGGGCCCCAACATGTATATACCAAAATTCTTTGATCTCTTAGGCAGAGAGTGTCTGTGCCCAGCCAGAACCAATTCTGCCTTCTCTGGTGTGACTTCCTGGCAGGAGGTGGAGACTGCATGGTCAGAGGCAGACCAGGCTCTTTGAGGTGCAAGGAAATCTTCTCCTCAATTACAGCCAAGGCCTATTCAGCCCTTTCCTGACCCACCTAGACTATCTGGAGCCACTCCTGCTCCCCAGCCTTCTGTCATCCAAAACCCAGACAGGCAATCCACATTCCAGCCGAGGCACACAGGATGACTGAGCAAGAAAATACCTAATTTCTACAACTGTTATTTTCAAACATAGAATGTAAAAATCACCTTCACGAAAAGATGCATCTTTAGATTCTGGGTTCAGGCATACTAAACTTTGTTTCCCTACCTAATTCCCCGGGCCTGTTATGTTTATAAGATGTTATAAACAAACTCCCCATTCTGTCCTATGGGGAACAGGTAAACTTGCAATGGCGAAAAACGAAATTGGCCGTAATTCGCTATCAGGACATGCCACACACACCAGGGCATGTCCTACCTTTCACATACACTGCACCCGGCCCACAGGGGTACCTTGGGCCTACCTTAAGGGTGGCTGACATGTAAGAAAAGGGAAGGTGAGGGACTGGCAAGTGGGTGCTCTGGCCAAGTCGACATGGCAGTTACAAACTGTGCGCAGACTCCTCAATGGCGAGTCTGAGTTACCTTTTCAGGGCTACTCACGTGGGTGGCACAATCAGGGCTGCAGGCCTACTATTAGCATTTGATTCACAGGCCCTGGCACACTCAGTGCACTTTACAAGGGACTAACAAATAAATCAAATATCCAGTCATGGAAACACCAATCCATAACACAATTTACCACAGGAGCACTTGCACTTTACCGCTGATCAGCAGTGAGAAAACTGCGCAGACACACTACGCCAGCAAAAACAGAGTAAAAACCGGGAGGTCAGAAAGCAAAAACTCAGGGGAAACACGCCAAAAGATGCCAAGTCTAACAACCGCATTGGCTGTTCCTTCCTGAGGAAGACTCTCGAAAAGATTCCTCTAGGACCATCAATGAAAATGTTCATATGGCCAATTACATTTGAAAATTTGAATTCCCTTGCACCTCTCTGAGTCAATGCCCTTGATGAGAGTGACCCACCAGGGGTGCCCTCTCTCGCCCTTTATGTTTTTCTCTTACCATGAAAACCCATTTACCATAGGATTATAGCCAACCCAAAGATCATGGGGACGCCTGCTAAATGGGGACCTATCCAACTGGCGCTCTTTGCGGAAGATGTCCTGTGTTTCTTAACCAATTGTTACCTGCTCTTCTGGAGGGGCTGGAGGGCTTCCGCTTGGTGGCTGGCTACCAAGTGAACTGTCAGAAATCGATTGTGATGGGGATAGGAGGGAATTGTCGCATCTCTGAAGAGATGTTAACAAGGCACAGCCTGAGGTGGTCACCAGAGGGAATTCGTTATTTGGGGGTGCTGAGTGCACCCTTTATAGCTGACATATTCTCTTGTAATGTTGCACTCCTTCAATATATACTGTTTACGGACTTTTATAGATGGGGCCGACTTGAGATTCTCTTCCAGTACAGCTACCCCATGACACTCTGAAATCACTAAATCGGAGGATGTAGGCTTTCATTTGGGATGGGAAGCCTCCTAGGGTGGCTAGGTCCCTTCAGATGAGAAGCCTAGGTGAAGGGGGATTGAGGGTGCTCTATATAGAGCATTTTATCTTAGCGTCCCAGATTACTACGGTCCTAGTTTGGTGCTCCCCAGACATGGCCAAGCCCTGATATAAGCTAGAGCAGGAGTACAGTTTGATCCCCCTCCACCAACTGCTGTGACTGTCCCTCCAGGGATGATAGACAGGCACTATCAGGTGAGGGGAGGTAGGGACATAATAAGCCTTGGACAGCTCTACTCATGCGGTGCCCCTAAAATGCAGGATTAGTGTGCCACAGACTTCCTACTGGGCCCTCAGGACCTGTATGGCATTACACAGCTCCTACATTGGGCGTGACAACTAGGTATTTGCATACAGGCAGTATGGGACACAACAAAAAATGAAGACCTGTCCGCATATGGAGACACCTTTTGAATGTTTTACCAGCTTTACAGGGCATTATACAACCCCACTCCAGCACTACAGTTGCCATACACACAAAAATAGGCAAGACATTTGTCTCTGGACTTGGCTGAGGGGGACTGGATTCTGGTATAGAGATAGGCTGCACACCCTTCCCTTTGCATCCAGCACAGGGCAAATGCCTTTAAAATCATGTTATGATGGTACATGATGCCCACCCATCTTCAGGCAATGCTTAATACTTCTGATACATGCTGGAGGGGCTCTGGTTCTAAAGGGACATATTTGCTTATGTGGTGGGAATGCCCTGTGACACAGCAGTTTTGGTCCCAGGGGATGGGGGTTGCTCACTAATGAGTCCCTCTCCATGCAACCTGGTTTCTTCTTCGTGCAAATAGTGGATGGTGAGGAGATATCCTCTTTGGCCCCTTCTTCAGCCTGACTGCTCAGCTTACTACTCTTTGCCCTGCGTTTGGTAGTGGCCAACTACTGTTGCTTATAATCTCCGCTGACCATAGACATGTAGTGGTTGAAGGTCTGGACCATCCTTGCGATGGAAAGGTTGGCAGCATTTGTGTTGAACACCATGCCGTTATATGAAAGGACATGGACCCCCTTCAACACTTCCGTTAAACACACTAGAGGGCTTCCCCGTCGCCCCTGAGCTTGTGCGTTTGGTGGGAGCTGGCCACAGGTGTGGACTCGGAGGATCACTAGGCAGTGGGATGCATTTAGACTCTGTCTGTACTGTTGAAATTTAGAGAGCACGGGTTTCAAGAAAGCCCAAAGGATCTGTGGGTTGATGGTCTGAATAGGAATAGGAATGATTATCCTGAAAATGCTGTTTGTCTGGTGGCAATGCTGTGCTCTTTTTTTGTATTTCTTTTAAAGAAATCTGTAACTGGGGACCAAAATTGTTAAATAAAGTTGTAAAAAAAAGGAATTCTTTGAATGTAATTCATCCAATGATACTCCTATTCACACAGTGTGGGATGCCTTTAAATCAGCCTCTAGGGGTTATATAATTAACTATGCCTCTTTTAAAATGAAACATCCAGAAAAATACTATTTAGCAACATTAGTTAAAAGTAAACAATTGGAACATAAATACCAAGCATCAAAATATAATACTGTAGTCTTGGAATAGCTGGCTAAAGCTAAGATCCAATTTCATAAGTGTTCCACTGAAAGGGCCTGCGATTACGTATTGCAGCTTAATGCTAGACATTATGGTGGTAGGAATACATGTGGCTCCCTTCTAGCTAACTACCTTACATTTAAAAAAGAAAAGTCTGTATTCCAACTGAGGTTTCATGAATATGGTCATCGAGTATTCCAAAATTCAGATACAGAGGACTGTTTTGCTAATTTTTATAGAAGATTGTATACACCTGAAAATACATCTTGGGGTGATTTAATGGATGCTTTCTTGGCCTCCTTGCAACCTCTTTCCAATGGTAATTTGATTTATTTTCCTTCGATGCTTCTTCAACACAAGAGGAGCTACTTAAAGTTTTAAAGAAATTACATACTGGCAAAGCCCCTGGTCCAGACTGGCTCCCTGTGGAATATAATTTAAAATTCTCAATTTTTTTAATCCCCAAATTACATGATTTAATAAATAACTTTTCCATTTTACATAATCCTTATGGTTCTCTAACTGAACCATGATTTGTCTTACTCCTAAAGGATCCTTCCCTATGTCAAAATTATAGACCCATTTCGTTAATTAATATTGACTGCAATATTTTTGATAAAGCTTTAGCTTTAAAAGTAGATAATTGTGTTACCAATGCTTATGGGCCTAAAATATTCACGTTTTATTAAGGAAGTGTCTATTTGCCCGGCCACCAGCCAAATAGTACAAAAACTCTGCTGTTTAGCCAGCCAAGGACTAAATAGTAGAGATGATGTACAATTTGACCAGCGGTGGATATACAGTATGCAGGGGGTCTTTATTTAGCTGTCCATAAAGAAGAAAAGGGATTCCAGGTAATGGTAGTGTGGTGGCCATCTTGTAATGAGGATGCAACAAGTGTGAAGCATTTCAAAGTAAAGTGCATAATCAATTGTACAATAGTTTGTAAAAAGCTAAGTGCATAGATTCAGCTAAGCTGTTTACAAATAAAAAACCATAAAATCAATTTTGAATAAAACATTTAAATTATCTTAATATTCAAATAAGACATGTACAAATCAAACACAAGCTTCAAAGATATGGCATAGAGATTTTTTGTTCTTCAGACAGGGAGTATTTTGGGGTCAGCAAAGAATACTGAGTATGATTTTGAAGCATGTTAAATATGATTTTGAAGCATGTTAAATAAATGTATTCACTCATGAGTATATATTGTTTTTTAATGTTTATAATGCTCCTTTTTATGCTTTTTGAGGGCTCAGCTCTTTTTGGCCTTCTTATGGAAGGCCTTATGGTAGATTTAAGACTTCTGTTTAAGGGGGATAACACTTGCTTAGTATTTCAAATCTGGAAATGCAGCAGCCGTCAACAAGCAGCAGCGAACAGAGAGGTGGTATCTGGGCCCCAGAGGGAGGTACATATTCAATAGTTAATTGGTGTTTGGGGCTCTTGCAGGTGGTAGAGGTGAGACACCATAGTGGGGCTTTTGTGAAATGGTGGAGGGAAAGCTGGAGACAGGTAAGTAATGCATCTGGGTAATTCACAAGTTTAGGTCACTCCACTGCCTGTGAATAAACACACTTGTTCATAGTATTCACCCAGCAGCATAGGTTTATGGCATTGATGCTTGTTGTTCCCATGTCATGAGTAGCCCCTTCAGCCATATTGACATTTCAGTCACCTGCGCAATGCATCTTGGGAATGGTAGTTTCAAATTTAGCACGTTAAGCAGTGGTTTAAGTGGGCAAGGTCCTGTTTCTACTGGGCCCTCCTTTCTGTACTTGACCGTGCTGTCTCAGCAAAAGAAATCTGAAAAGCCAAAAACAAAATCTGTGGGACAGGCTTGGAGGCTGTACTTGATTACGGTCATTGTGGAGGGGGCCTGGTAAGGAAGCAGTAGGAGGAGGGAGATGAAATGTAGGAGAACAAGATTGGACCACTAGGAGTGCTAGGACGACTATAGGCATGAGGACCAGGACAAGAAGAACCAGGCCCAGGGAGACCTAATCTATTAGGGCCAGGGTTACCAATGCCAGAGGGGATTAGGAGCAAATAGACAATGAGGAACAGGATAAGAAAAAAAAGGACTTGGGGTACCAGGACCAGAGTGAGAAGGACCAGGAGGGCCAGGAGGAAGAGAGACTGGGGGATCTGGACCCAGTGGTCAAGGTCCCGAAGGAACAAAAGGACCAGAGGTAGAAGGAACAAAAGGCCCTGGACTATAACAAAAAGGAGGGCTATGATGGCCTGTGCGCACTGACCAGGACCAGAGGGAAGAAGACAACCAGGGCCAGGGATAGCAGACCCAAGTAGACAGATGAAAGAGGACCAGTACCAGGAGACCAATGAAAAAAAAGACCGGAGACCGGAGGGCCATGGCCACAGACATCAGATCAAGGATGGCCAAGGGGGCTGTTAGACCTGGCATATCTTGGAGTGATTACCCCAGTCTTTTTTGCCTCTACCTTCTTTTCTTTTAGATGCTTTGGGTACTTTGCCACTGCTGATCAGTGTCAATGTACAAGTGTTTACTGTGTAAAGTGTAATGGTAATTGGTTGGCCATGATTGGTATGTTTGCCTTACTAGTAAAGTCCCTAGTGATGTGCACTGTGTGTGCCAGGGCTAGTAATGCAAAGGTGCACGGAGAAGGGAACTCAGGCCTGCAGTGTAGGGCCTGCGTGCAGTTTGCTAAGTTAGCATGTTGTCCTGACAAGTGCAACCACTTGTCAGGCCTTACTTTCCCTTTTGCGTACACAGTGGGCACCCCTGTGATAGGTCCCGGGTAACCCCTGGCCAGGGTGCAGTGTAAGTAAAAGGCAGAACATATACTGAGGTGTGTGCTATGTCCTGACAGTGAAAAACACTCCATTTTGTTTTTCACTTGGGGAAGGCCATCCTGCCCATAGGACATAATGGGGGAGGCTGGGTATGGTGTTTGTTAGCCTAGTTCCCATAAGTTCAAAATGGAGAGGTGAAGTTTAGGATGTATGAACTCACAGTGTCATAACACATCTTTCTATGAAAGTGGTTTTGTCAGTGTGTGTTCAGAAACCACTCTTTTAGAAAGTGGCTGAGTTTTGTGCTTTAGGCATTTCTGTGTCTCTCTGCTGAATGTGGATAGACTGTCTGGATCTGAGAGGTGAGAGGAGCTGGGGGAGGTCTTGACCCAGGGAGGGGTTGAGATGGCACCAGGCTGACTTGCATCTGGAGAGTAGGCAGAGGAGAAGCCCCGGGAGGTGAAGAGGCCTGGGTTGCTGCTATTAAACAATTGACCCGTCTCCTGCTGAGTGATTAAGGATCCAGACCCCAGTATCAAAGGGAAAAAGGTGACACTGTGAGGGAGACACCCAGAACTTATTTAGGCAGGGGTCAGGGACCCCCGAGCACAACGAACTTCAAAGCCATTTAGGGGTATAACTATGAGAGCGGAGACCCCTGAACGTAGGAATAGAAATGGATTGAGACTGAAAAGGCTTGGACCCATTTCGTGGTCAAGCGGAACCTCTGCAAAGGAAAGAACAACTGAAGAGACTGCTGGGAAGGACTGCGCCTTGCTTCGTGATCTGGGGCTGGTCAGCAGTTTGCTGTTTAACCTGCTTAAAGAAGACCGTGCTTTGTGCTTGTTACCCCAAGGGCCCGAGTTGAGCTGGCTCCCTGTTTGGAAACACAGGAAGATAAAAGTTTCTGGAGAAGTTTCAAGCAACTCAGTGGGTGCATGTTGTGGCAGCTTGAGACCCTCAGAAGGTGTACCCTGTTATCTTGGACCCACGGAGGAGAAGTGAGACTTGGACGCGCTGGGGGCATGTCATGGTGCACAGGAGGCATTGGTAAAGAGCGCCTGGTCAATGTGTGCATCGAAGGTAAAGTGAGTCTTGGACGCGCTGGGTGCGTGTCGTGGTGCACCGCAGGCATTGGCGAAGAGCCCCTGGTCAGCGTGTGCATTGGAGGTGAAGGGAGTCTCGAACACGCAGGGTGCGTGTGGTGGTGCACAGAAGGCGTTGGTGAGGACCGCCTGGTCAACGTGTGCATCAGAAGTGGAGTGAGTCTCGGCCGCGCAGGGTGCGTGTCTGGTGCACCGGAGGCGCTGGTGAAGAGCACCTGGATATCGGGACACCGGAGTTGGAGTAAGTCTCAGTGGAGCAGTGTGCGTGCTTTGGTGCAACTTGGGACTGTGGAGGTGATCGGCTGATCATCGTGTACACCGGAAAAAGTGAGTCTCTGTAGCGCGGTGTGCATGTCTTGGTGCCAACTGAGACCGCAGGAAGGAGTGCCTGGTGAACGTGCACTCGGAGTCGACGTGAAGTCCCATCAGCGTTGTGTGTGTTGCTTTGTGCCAGAGGAGACCCGGAGGGTGCTGTGGGGAACGTGAACCCGGAGTAACGTAATCTCAGAGGCGTGGGGTACATGTGCCCTGCAGCCGCCTGAGACCTTCCTAACAGTCGCAGCCCGGACCGGCAGCCCTGGAGGAGCAGAGCTACCAGGCTGAGCTGCTGAGACCCATTGAGAAAGTTCTGCACAGAAGGCCCAGTTCACTGAAGGAGGAGAGGAGAGTGGGGTCGCGCCCCCAGGTAACGTGGATCACTGCTTGGGCGGGGTGCGGGCTCAGAGGGACACTCTCTCGGCCTCTCAGTCCTTCTGGTGACATGAGCCTTTGTTTCGGCTCAGATTGGGGCCCGTACTGACCAAAGGAGTGGCAGTACTGGGGCCAGAGTGAGAAGCTGTACTTTATTTCATCGTTGATACATGTGGGGGGCAACTTTTATCGTAGAGGCTGACTTTCGTAATACACATTGCCAATATTACTGCTAACGAACTGCCGGACTGTCTTATGACGCCTGACATTATTTCTGCATAACGAAGTACACGATTGTAGCACTACGCATTGCGTTATTTCTCCATTGCAAAGTACAGGAGTGTAGCGGCCTGCATTGCATTATTTACTCATTGCAAAGTACATGATTGTAGCTATGCATTGCATTATTCCTTAATTGCAAAGTACATGATTGTAGCGGTGCGCATTGCATTATTTCTTCATTGCCAAGTACGTGATTGGGGTGTGACGCATTGCATTATTCCTTCATTGCGCAGTACATGATTGTAGCGGTACGCATTGCATTATTTCTCCCATTGCAAGGTACCGGGGTGTATCGTTAAGCATTGTATAATTTCTCCTTTGCCCAGCACAGGATTGTATTGTTACGCAGCGCACTATTGTTTGCCCAATGCAACGTGTGTGATTCTAGCATTGCGACCAGCATAGCATTTTGAAAGCGGGGATTGGGATTTGGATCTACCAGCCAGCCGGAACAAATATTACCCTTTATTATATGTTGGCTTTTGTATCGTGTGGTCTGATCGTATATCTTTTTATATAAAGTTTATACTCATTTTATCATACTCGTGTGGAGTACATTTGTGGTGTCACCTGTGGGTTGCTGTGAGTGTGGTTGCACATACTGTACACTCGTGCCTTGGAGATAGGCCTGGCTGCTCGTGCCAACCTACTAAGGGAGTGAGCAGGGCTATCTCAAACGGTGTAGTTACTTGGCCTAACGTTGAGTGAGGAGTCCTGGGTCTCGCATTTGGTGACAGTAATGTGGGACTGGAACTCCGTCTTCCAACAGGGGCAGGACCAGGACTAGGAAGACCACAACCAGAAAGGATCAGAGCTAGTAAGACCTGGAGACCCTAGATTAGAATGACCAGGGGGTTATAAGGCAGAGGAAGTCTAGGTCCAGTGGGACCAGGATCAGAAGATCCAGGAGAGTCAGACTCAGGGGGAATCCTAAACCAGGGTGACAATAACTACTTGAACCAGGGTGACCCACAACATAGGAGCAAAGTGGGGCAGAGGGATGAGGAAGATCAAACCCACTATGATAATTACAAGGAGGACTGTGATAGAGGGACCTATGGTCAGATGGACAGGAACATGGAAGAATAGGCAAACCAGAAGACAAGGAGGACTAGTAGGGTGAGGCAAGAGGACCAGGGACTAGGAGGGCTGGGGAAACCAAGGCCAGTGGACCTAGCACCAGAAGACCCGACACATGAAGACCAGACAAAGGAGTACCAGAACCACCAGGACTAAATGGACCACAATGACCAGGATCAGAGGTGTTAGGAACAGGCAAACAAGGAGACCAGCTAAGCCAGGGGAGCAGGGTGAAGGAAGACTAATAAACAAGAATTACGATGAGGAGGATGAAAATGTCCAGGTCCGGGGACCTGTGAAACCGGGAAACTCAGTATCCAAACAATTAACGTCAGAAGTACATGGAAATGAAGACCAGCCAAACCAGGATAAGGAAGAACAGGACCAGGATGTTTTTAGATTAGCATGAACTGGAGGTCAAAGAACACCAGAGCTAGGAAAGGCTAGGATGATCTGTGACAGGACAAGTTATTGCAGAGCCATGCTTGCAAACAGCAGGAGAACGAAGGCCAGGAGGATCAGGACTAGATTGAAAAGGACTACGAAGATCTTATCGTAAAGGGCAAAGGCCAGTATGTCCAGAACACTAGGATAAGCAAGACAGGAGGGGGGCAGTACCACGGGCACCCAGAAGCCCAGAGCTAGAGGAAAACTAATGAACAGGAGGACCGGAAACAGGGATAAGAGAGTCATGAAGATCAGGACCCAGGGGACCAGGGCTTGGATTACCAAGAGGGACAGAGTAATCATTACTAATACCAGGACTAGGATGAGGATGATCTGAGGTAAGAAGGCCAACTAGCATCTAGAAGACGTAATGGAATTAACAGTAGTGGGCAGGAGGACCAGGACCAAAATAACCAGACTCAGGAGGACCCGAACAAGGACAGTTTAGATTGAGAGGACCTGGATCAATGGCTACAGTACAAGTAGGACTAAATGGACAAGAAATAGATCCAGAAGAACAAAGACAACCCAAACTAGGAGGACAAAGACTAAGAGAGTCAGGACATGAGAAGCAAGATAGACCAGCACCTGGGGTACCAGGGCTAAGATGTGGACGGTGAGAAGAACCAAGACAAGGTGACTAGGACAAAGAGAACCAGAAAGGAACAGGGACAAATGGGCCATGACTGTGGAAATCAGGAAGGGCCATAATGCCCAAAAGGCAAAGTTTATGGTACCAACCACAATAGGAGAATAAGGGCCAGGACCAAGATGACCAAGAGGTCAGGTCTAGGAGAACCCAAACTATAAGGAACAGGACCAAGAGGATCAGGGACAATGTGCACAGACCTTCGAAAAGAACAAAGACTGTGAAAAACAAGAATAGCATGGCCTTGGCCAGGAGTGCCAGCTGAAACCGAGGAACACAAGCAGCCAGAGTCAGAAAGAAAAGTTCTGAGAGGACCAGGAAACAAAGGACTAAGTGAACCAGGAAGGTCAGGACAAAGGAGATCAGGACCTTGCATACCAGGGCCAGGAGCACTAGGGTGAAGAGGAAAAGGAGGATCAGCATGAGGGTCATCAAGGCCAGGATGATCACAGCCTGTAGCTCCAGGCCACAGGGCTAGGAACAGGATGACCAGAAAGAGGAGCAACAGGGTGTCAGGCCCAGGAGGTCCAGATAAAGAAGGATCATGATGAGTTTGTGTAGCAGCACGAGGACAAGCAGCAGGAAGACCATGGCCAAGAGGATCAGGATCAGATCCAGAAAGGCAAGATCCAGGACGTAGAATAAGCGAGGAAGGCGAGGCGTGACATAGGTGCAACTAGCTATTAAACGAGATAGGCTATTGTTACCTGTAACATATTGCTTATCTAATATTGCTTCAAAAGCTCATTAACTATCATTTTGTGTCTCTTTAAGTACTTCCAGCGTCGTTTTTGTGTGTAGTATACTATAAACATGCGTATGAGTCTCACTTACAAATGTTATAGGTTTTAGTAAGCTTTTTGTAATAGTCTCTTTTAAAGTTTACATTTCCGATCAGTCCTTGTTTGCTTATTCCCTCCCCTATGTCCTTTCTATATCTTCCTACTGTTTCTATTTTTCCTTCCTTCTGTTCTCTCTTATTTTATATTAATATTTACTAAAGTTTAGCATTTGTCAAAGCTATATTGGGTCGTTCGTGAGATTTTTCAAAATATTTTTCTGGACATTAAGTTGGTGTGTATCATTACCTATAAGGCACATATTATACTTTAATAATGTTTTATTGTTATCTCTCTAGTGGAAATAAGGGAAATATTGTGCATTACTAGTTCATAATAAGAATAAAACAGCTTACCTAAAAATAAAAAGCATCTCCCTTCTGAAACCATGCTGCAGTTTAGCTAGACCAGACTACAATAAAAGGAAACCGTGAGTAGTAAATGGCTGGATTGTATTTACACTGAGAAGGATTTGAGTGTAAGAGGAGACATCACATTCCGTATGAGAAGATGAATTGATTCTGACCCCCAAAAAAGCAAACACAGCACAGGGGTTAATTTTTTAGGCTAACTAGGGTGGATGCATAACACTACAGCAAGTGGAGATACAACAGTAATGCTTCTATTTCATACTTTATTGAATGAATGACCCAATAATGCACACTCCACCGAGTGTCGTTTGCATATGACTGTACTCTAACATCCAAGTCAGTGACCCAAGGGGGCCATATAGTTGCTGTACAGGAAGGATTACAAAGGGGCATCCTGTGGGACACCACTCTCAGGTGAAACTAGGGCGGACACGGGGAGCGTAACTCTACACTCTGCAATCTTTAATGTAGAATAGAACTAAACCAGCGATTTGTCAGCAGCCCACAGGGCATGAGAGTTTACAGTTTATGGCTTTAGTTCTTAACCTGTGGTCTGGGATGCTCTTGGGGGTCCGTGAAGCCAACTCAGGGGGCCTGAGACTGCTTAGAAAATTGAATATTAACAGATTAATTAGGTGTATATGAATAAAGAATGAAAATGTAAAATTGAAGCCTAATAATTAAGTTACCATCCTCAGACTGGTTTGTGGGAGCAGTGCAGGTGCATCAACCAAGATATAGCATGAACGATGAATGGGCTCCACTGAATTTAGAAAAGCTCCAACCTTCCCATTAAAACTATAATTTCGATTTTTAATATATTTATTTGTGAATGAAGTAAAATATTTCATATTTAAGATATTTGTTTGTTGAATGCTTGTTTCTGTGTTTTTGTTTCTTGGTTGGGGCCCCCAGCTTTCAGCAAAGACTTGGGTGTTCCCAGATTCTAATATGATACAGTGGGGGTCCGCAGGATCCAGAAGTAATTAAATTGGGGTCCACAGAAATCAAAGGTTAAGAACCACTGGTTTACGGTATCAAAATCCACAGACAGGTTCACGTGACCTTCATTTGCCCATCTCAGAGTCATCCCACAGTCACAGCAATGTGCTGTGAGAGGGCGGAAACCTGACTGGGAGTTAGAGAGGCAACTGTTACTAACTATGGGGCTTATTTATGAGAGCCCTGTGTCACTTTTCCACCAAGTAAAGTGGTAGAAGTGTGACGCAGGGCTCTCATGAAGAGTTATGAAGCCACGGAAAGCCACCCAGCGTGGCTTTGAGTGGCCTCATTAATCATGAGTGAAGTGATGCAGTGCAAATCGCTGCGTCGCCTTACTCTGCACCTGAGAGGCGTTCCATGGGCGTTGCAGTGGATTTTCCCACACAACACCCATTGAATTTGATGCTGCCCCAGATTTACAAAGTGTTGTTATCCTGGGGAAGCGTCAACCCTGTACATGTCCCGAGGTGAGGCATAGCAGAAGAAATATATTAGTTTCTCCTCTTATTTTTCACTTTCCAGGTGTGTTGCATTCTGCAGCACACAGTAAAAGAGGAGAACACCTTGTATGGTTGTTATTGTGCAGAATGGTGCCCCTTCCTGCACAAAATACAATCCTGCCTGCAACTGAGGCACCCTTGCACCATGGTACAAGGGTGCCTACGTTGGAGCTAGGCTGCCAAAACGGTGCCAGCGCAGGCAGAAAGGACAGGAATGCACTGTATTGCTTAAATACAGTGCTTTCCTGCCCTTTCACTTTAGCATAGGGCAGCACAGCAAGGTGCCTTTCCAGCTAAAATGCCATAAATTAGGCCCTAAGAGTTCTTGCAGCTGTTGAGCTATCTAGCAACTTGTTGACTTTGGAACTGGGAAACGAGGTTCAAGTCTCGGTATCGGCTCAACATCCTTTGCTTCTGGGCAAATCACTTAATCTCCCCCTGCCTAAAAAAATAAATGCATACTTGTGTAATGTAATTGGTGCTCTCATGTAAAGCGCTCCAATACATTCGGTTCGAGTTCTCACTATATAAAACTGCCCAAAAAATATGATTGGACTATCTCTTTTCTATAGCCTTGGGTACATCTCAGTACTTCATAAATATCCCCAATAAAATAAAAAGCAAAACTTTCATTTTGAATCACCATAACGATAACTCAAGAAAACATACTTACAAACTTGTCAAAATGAACACAGGAAGAAAACAAAACAATGAAAAAGGCGGGCCATTCAATAGGTTAAAAACAACTACAAAACCAAGAAAGACTCATTTTTCGAACACGGAAGCCCGGGAGAAAATGATTCATAATAGAATGAATTAAGGATAATAAATTGATCATTATTATTACTGCTATCATATCATTGTAATTATTACTATTGCTGCTAAACATTCTGCAATTTGTAGACGTGTTTAGTGGCAAGATAAGAAATCCTTTCAAATACTTTCCCATTCCCCTATAGCAATAAAAAAACAAAATTAACATATTCTGTGTAGCATTTTTGAAATGTGCAAAAATGGGCACAACAATAATGTATTAATTTAAACAGACGTGGGAAGCGAATTAGAAAGAAAAACTGGAGCGTTGCTTGTGAGGTAACGACGGGCAGAGCCAGTAACATGAAAGTCTTTGTTGTAGGGTTGGCTCACGTCAACCATCATCAGCTTCATGCTTATTCTGTATGCCGTCAATAGAGAAGAAGTGGACCTAAGTCCATCTTGGTCAGTAGGCCGCTAGCTCGTGTAACTCGTGTTCTGTACAAACTGTGTAATAAGATTTTGACCGGATAGTCTGTTCTTTTCTCTTTTAGGTATGGTGACCAGATTTTTAAAACCGAAAACCGGAATCTACATTAGACATCGAAATAGGACTAAACAGTGCCGACATCGAAATAGGACTAAACAGTGCCACTAGCACGGATGAGGAAAGACTTACAAGAGTGTACTACAAAGGTCCGGGGGGGCAGGGTACATTTAATATTTTCAGGATTACCGCTAATGAAATGAAAAGGTTTAAGTTAAAAGTATTTGTATGCATATTTATTTCCTTTTTAGGTCGAGCCTAGTCAGGGCACATGCGCTGCTCTGTAAGCCATGCTGTATTTGAGTATGTACTTGAAGTCCCGCCCACTCTCCGCCCATATTTGTCATTGGCTTCTGTCATTGTATTTCGTAAATGCTAGCTTCTGATTGGTTAATGGGCTTGTTAGTCCATCTTTAGTACTAACTTGTCTTCATTTGTAACCTCCCATGAGGACTGGCCCTTTTACTTCTGTTGTTACATGGTACGTCTTCTTTAGTCTGGAAGCACTATTTTATTTAATGCCTTTCTCCTGCTGCAGACACGACATGCTTTCCTTTGTGTCATGCTCGCTTACACTTTTAAAGCAGCCCAGGACAATCACGGCCGCTTCTTTTCAATGAAATAGGTCTTGTTAAAAATGTTAGAGGCTTTACCAACGTGTTATCGACATCTCAATTTCAGTCTTTCAGTAGGTGAAGATGGGCCTGCGTCGCTCAGAGGGTGGTAAAATGATTTAAACAAAACCGGTCTAGCCACAACCCGAAACTACTGGCCCACTTATCAAAGCGTTGAAGTGAAATTACAAATTACAAAATTAGGAGTTGACGGTTGGGTTGATTTGTTTTGTTAGGTTTAGCATTGCTGAGACCGTTATCGGAGTTTCGGAACCAGTAATTCATGTTTTCCATAAGACGGCTATACATACCTCCCTGCAGCAGTGAGACGTTTTACACGTGACCTTTTTAATGTAGCAACAGCAACTTCTCAAAACTGCTCACTAGGAACCTCTAAGAGCAGCTTGCGGTACAGCACCTAGACATGCAGTGCTGTTGACTTGCTCACTACGGACCTCTAGGAGCAGCTTGCGGTACTTCACCGAGAAACACAAAGCTGGTTCCTGGTTCACTACGCAAGCATTTGCAATGCACTAGGTCTTGCATTACTGAAATGAAATGAAAAAGAGACTTGTAGAGCGCAAAACATTCACCCAAAGGTATCATGGCGCTAGCTCAGCACAAGACAGATAAGAACGATAGAGACAGCTCAAAGATTGAACAGCAATGTCTTTAAAGCCTTCCTGAATGGTAACAGTTGCTTTTCTTTCTTAATCTGCACCGGCAGTGTATTACAAAGCCGGGTCGTACTGACCAAAAAGCTCCTTCCACCTCAAGCACACTTTTCAAACCTGGGAACTACCAGGTTGTGAGAATGTGCTGAGCGGAGCTGGCAGACAGGAACATAAGGCTGCAAGTTATTTTTAAAAAAAGCTGGCCCGCATTGTGAGTAGCCTTAAAGTATGAGCGTTGCATTATTATTTGCAACTCCAATACCTCAAACTATCAGTAATGTGAGACCTATTGCATTGCAAATGCTTTTTATTTATTTCTTTTTGTGATTTTATATAGTGTGGACATCGCCAGGCGCAGTGGTTAATTTGTGCAAGAGCCCTCATCAGGAAGCCATTGCACCGTGCACCAACCAGTCCTCATGTCAGCACTGCCAATGGCAGTACATGTGTGTGTGAGTTTGAATACTACGACTACTTGAGTCCCCCAAAACTATAAAAATTGATTGAACGGCAGGTATTAGTTGTTTTTATTGTATACTGAATTAATAAATACCTGTTGTTCTGCTCATCTCTAAATAACACAAACAGTGCCTATATGGGCGTGTCATAAGTGCCGGTGTTAACAATTAAGTGCTGGTGCCGAGCACCGGAAACTACCGTCTCAAATCAAGCACTGGCCAGGCAGCATCAGAACACTTCATAATAAAACCAGAGCAAATCAGAAACAAATAGACCCAATTCAGACTTCAATAGAGGGCAATGGGGGAAATACATTCTCCCAAATATTTTTTTTAACACTTTCTTCTTCAACAATGTTGACATGTATGTTAATATACATGTACAAAAGGCATCAGAGCTCATCACAATTAAGCCAGAACATATCAGTAAGGAATCGCAAATATACATGTACATAAAGGTGGAGTGAATGCCGAAGTGCTTCACACATATTTATATCAAAATATGTACAGTATCCCTTGCGGATCGTCAGTAGTATGTGCTGGTTGTAGTTGGTATGCGATTAGAGAGAGCATGACAAGGTAAGAGCTTTGCAGGCCAGGGGCCCTATTATGTAGCGGGTGCACTTTCCCTGTTTGCGTCATGGCACATCTTCGAACAGGTGCTCCAGGCGCAAACACGAAAAGTGCGCCTATAAGGTTGAATGTGCTGCCCTCAGGGCAACCGCAAACCTGTACTGCCCTGGAGACAGCACATGCAAGTGAAAAACGGAGCTGCTGCTTCAAAGCCGCTCTGTGTTTCACTGTGCAAGTGGCACCTGGATGCACTTTAAAGAGGGAAGAGAGATCCCCTTGCAGGCAGGTGCAGTAAGTGACTGCACCCGCCTGCAAGGGGATGTCCCTCCTCCAGAGGGATGCCATCAGGGGGCACACTGTCAGTGCTCCACCTTTTTGTGGTGCACTGTCAGTGCTCCTCTTGACATTTGTTTTCCTCTCAAAGGTAAAGAGATTCCCTAATTTGGATGGGCCCACCCCCATACAAATGAGGGAACGCCCTCTTGAGATAGCCCTGGCACAACATATGCGCCAGCGCTATCTGTATCACATACAGGGTCGCACAAGCATCTGTGGCCCCTTCTGTATTGCCGAAGTGCCCCAGGAGCGCACAAAGCGGGCGAAAATGCCCATTGTGCCCCAGGGGCACTTCTGTAAGATGAGCCCTGGTGTTGTCCAAAGAGAAGAGCTTTGATTTATTTTATGTAGTTGTCCAAATCTATCATGGAACTTGCTGTCCTAAACATACTTTGGAAAATGACAGCACTCACCAAGGAGGACTTCCATAGCACAAATTGAATATATGTTAAAAACATTGGGCCACATGTACTAATGTTTGAAATTGGGAGTTCCTAATTGCGATTCAATGTGAATCACAATTAGGAAATTGCACAACTGTATGAAATCTTTTTATTCGCGATTCCCAATGGCTCACAAATTACCTACCTCATTAATATTCATGAATTAGCTTGCAAATTGCGACCCATTGGGAATCGCTAAAAAACACAGGGATAGTGGCCTGGTGGGGACAGCAGACCACCATGTCTGCGTTTGCATTTGAATAAAGCAACTTTTGTTTTTTAATGCAGGCTGTTTTCCTTAAAAGGAAACGGGATGCGTTTCAAAAATAAAAATGAAAAGTATTCTTTTCATTTTTAAGAGTAGGCAGTGGTCTCTGGGACCACTGCCTGCTCTTAAAAAACATTTTTTCATTCATTTACAAAGGGGAACGTTTGTGAATGTATTAGCACCAAATTGAGATTGGTGTTAAAAAGCGAATGCTTTGCTATCGCATTTCAGCCGCAAAACATTTATAAATGGCACTGCGAGTCGCTATTAGGAAGGGACACCATTAACACGCCCCTTCCTAATACCGAGTCTCTAACTCATTTTGCAATTCGGTAATAGGTTACGGAATCACAAAATAGGGTTTTGTACATTGGAAATTGCTTTTTTGGGAGTTGCAAATGGCCCGATTCTGCAAAACGGGCCATTTGCAAACGAAAAAAGCTACATACTTGTGGCCCATTGTTTTAGGGACTTTTCATTTTTCCTTTCATTAGCCCATGGCAGAACGATGTAGTCCTGCCAGGTGTCACTCATCGGGGGTTAGACTAACACAAATTATCCATTGCTCCTGCCTTACCACATTGAAACCATTTCCTCATGCAATTCAATGTTCCTATGGGGGGAGCTGGACACTCACTTGTGATGTGCTGTTATGTGTAACTGCTCTCAGCCGGTAGCCAGCAGTCGGCATTTAGCTGCTGCCAGCCAGCTCAGTTATGTCTGTGGCCGAGGAGAGGTGATTTTGAGCATAGGGCATGGTCCTACACTGAGGGGCATATTTATCATAGGGTTAAATCACTTGTGCGCCACCCAACTGGGTGCAAAAGCAGCACAACCCTTAAGTTTGAATTATCACGCCATGCAAGGCTACATAGCGTGGCCCTGAGAGGCTTGATAAATCAAGAGTAACACAGTGCAAATTGCTGTGTTGCGTTACTCTGCCCTGGGAAGGCGTTTCATGCGTGGAGAGTGGGTGTTCCCACTCATCCACACATGGATTCTGAAACATTCCCAGCTGTACCAATACTGGTAGACCTGGGAATGCAACATAATATGACACCTTCCCAGGGGAGGTGTAACAAGGAGAAATATCTTTATTTCTCCTCGTTTCTTCCTCTTTCTATATGTGCTGCACTCTGGTGCACACATAGAAAGAGGAAAATGCCTCCGGGGATTGTTTTTGTGCAGGAAGGTGACCTACTGCACTCCGTGACTTTTTGGTAAAATGCCCCTGACAGTATAATGACACTTGCGAGGTAAGATGGCCTCTTACGCTTTCTTTTGCTGCATGGCCATGATTTTGGACGGGCCATAGTTTTGGTCCTCTTTCAGAGAAGGTTACTGGTGTTGTGCGTATGCCACTGCCTCACCGCAATATCCCTTGTACCACAAGTTGCAAGTGCAGCAGTAAACACGAGTGATGGTGCTCCCATAGGGGGATAGCCAGGCTTCATAGAGCAGCCACCTGTATTTGCCCACTTCACTGCTGGACCTGCTCTTCAGGGTCACTGCATGTGCTGCCTCCGATCCGTGTTGTAGAGAGCAGTGCAGTCGCAGCAGTGGGTAGCTGCTGCCACTAGCAAGAGTTACACCAGTCGCACGTTCGTCCTGGCCTCTGAGTGATCGTCCAGCCCTTCAGCTTTCAGCAGACTCCATTGATGCTGACATGTTCCAAACTCTGCCCCCTTTGATGAGACTCAGGGGCATATTATCAAGGGCCATATCGCCGCTTTTTTGGCTTTGAGGTTTTCATTATCGCTCAAAAAATATCGCAGCATTTCCCACGCTAGTCCCGCGTTTTGCTGCTATCGCTGGATTTCTTATCGCCTTTGAGATAAGCGTTGCTAATGACGCGCTAACTCGGCGATGAAATCCAGTGATAGCCGGTGATAGAAAAAAACGCACTAAGTGCGCTCTGCGATATTTATCGCAGTTTGTTGATAATATGCCGCCCAGTCTCAAAACGCGCTCAATCAGAACCAGCACTTTAAATGGGCCAGTGCTGTCCATTACTGAGTATCAGCGCTTCTTTAATTTGAGAGGGAGAGAACCTGCACTTTTCAACACTGCTACAATACATTTATAGAGTACCGGCACTTCTCAGGAGAAAACACGTGCTGTGAATAATGAGTACCTGCACTTCTATATTTCCAATTAAAGCACTGGCCAGAACATATTGTGAGCTCTTCTCTAGTACTGACTGTGATGATCACGGGACTATATTACAGCACAGCTTTCAGCTTACAATAGAAGTGTTCCTGGCTGTTTAAGAAAGCACTGCCTCGTTTACCAAAATACTGCAGCTGCCCTTAGCTTCAGAGACTATGGGCCCGATACATCAAGCATTTTTCTCCTCGCAAACGGGCCGATTCGCAGAATAGGCCCATTTACGTTTAAAAAAAATGCTTTTGCGATGCATCAAACCCAATTTTGCGATTCGGTAACCTGTTACTGAATCGCAAAATGGGTTAGCGATTCGCTATTTGGAAGGGGCGTGTTTAGGGCGTTCCTTACAAATAGCGAATTCTAACGGTATGCATGAATGTTTTGTGACCATGGATGCGGTCGCAAAACATTCGCATTTTACCACCCACTTCAAGTAGGTGGTAAGACATTCACAAATGGGAAGGGGTCCCTAAGGACCCCTTCCCATTTGTGAATGTTTGTAAAAGCATTTTTAACAGCAGGCAGTGGTCCCACCAACCACTGCCTGCTCTTAAAAATTGAAAAGAAAACTTTAAATGTTTCTTTTTGTAAAGCATCTCGTTTTCCTTTAAGGAAAATGGGCTGCTTTACGAAAAATGATTGCTTTATTTAAAAGCAATCACAGACATGGTGGTCTGCTGATCTCAGCAGGCCACCATCCCTGTGATTTTTGCGATTCCTAGGGGGTCGCAAATTGCGACCTACGTTATTAATATTCATGAGGTAGGTCATTTGCGACCCCTTAGGAATCGCAGAAAGTGTACTGCACACTTTCATGCATGCCGTTTTGTGATTCACTAATTGCGAATCGCAAAGATTCACAGTTAGGGAATCGGAAAACATTTTTGGGATCCATCTGGCCCTTTGTTTAATCTGCGCAAATGTGCTATGCAGCGTGTTTGAAAGGTTTGAGTCACTGAGTGCCAGCCCTCACTGAGAGCAGACAATGTACATAAGAAACAGGAACGTACCAAGTGGAAGGATTACAAAACACACCTTTACCAGTAGAGTCATCCTTACTTTTGGAGCAGAGCCTCTGTCAGTGGGGGGGCATCTTTATGGCTGAAGGGACCTGTCTGTTTCTCTGCAGCTAGCAGACAGTAGGTTTGAATGCAGATGTTGTTTGTGCTGATTTTCTGCAAGTGCAGAGAGCTGCATATGTGCCTGCAGATGCTCGAAGGGAGCTCTCTCTTATAATTGTAGAGAGTTCTATTACAAGGAGCCTCTAGCTCTGAAGGAAGCCGCGTCTGTGTTTCTAAGGTGCTGTCTCTGTATCTGGAGCCAGCTCTGCCTGGTCATGGCTGCAGGGAGAGCCAACTGGATGCAGTGAGTTGTGCCTAAGCATACTCGCAGGAAGCGGTTCCATTTGTGTCCACAAGAGCCCCGCACGCTGCACCAGTGGAGCTGTCCCCAGCGGACGTTTTAGGGATTTGTTTAAGCACAGACAGTCAGGGGGCTGTCTTGGTGTAGCGTAATTTTGGCTACACCTTTACACGTCACAAATACATAACATGAACATACACTTAGCACAACTGCAATGAGCTGTCACAAATACAGGAAGATACATCAATCTGGAGAAGTTGGCACCTGTCTGTGTTGCAGGAAGCGACCTGTCACTCTCTGTCTACTCTGACCTCTGATAAGAATGAGTGGAGTACCCCTTGTCAGGCCCCATAATAGCGAGCCCTTTCACTCTACAAGAAACTGGAGCAATGCACTGGAGTAGGTAGGAGAAGGAAGGAGAGGGAGAGAGCAAGGGAATAGGAAGGAGGGATAAGACAGGAAGAGGACAGACTCGGTGTAAGGATGGAGGAGACACAGGAGAGAGGCAAGGATGGGTGGAGTCATGTAAAAGAATGGAGAGAAAAAAGGAAGAGGGAAAGGGATGTAAGAGGGAGACAAAGACGGGACAGGTAACAGTAGAGGGAGACAAAATGAGTAGGCATGGGAGAACAGAAACATGGGAAGGAAAGAAATAGAAGAAAGAGACATGGGATGAGGAAGGAGACAGAGACAAAAGGACGATGGGTGGTATGGAAAGAAGAAAGACAAGAGTAAGATTATAGGACAGTGCGGGAGCAAAGGGAGGAGGAAGACAAGAGTGGGAGAGTGCCGTAAAGAGAAACAAGCGGAAGGGCGATGGGAGGCAGGTGAGGTGAGAAGAGTGATGGAAAAATAACAGGAGGGAGGGAGAGAGGAAGGAAAGGTAGGAGAGAGGAGCAAGAAGGGAGATGAGGGAGAAAGGAAGGAAAGGGATGAATAGCCAATGAGTTGAACACGCTCAACACTCTTAAGTCAAACTTTCTCTGGTGGTCACAAGTTTGAATCCTGATAGGACAGAACCAGTCTTTCATCTTTACGAGTTCAGTATCTTCAGTTCCATAAATTCCGCAATTCTAACGTCTGTTATTGAGTCTCAAAATAGTGGTATGAAGAGATGGATGATAACCATGGAATTCCTATTAGAAGGGTAAAGCCGTGAGAGGGACAAGGTGGAGCTATGAAGAACAGAGAGGGTGCACAGAGAGAGGAGTGAGATTGACAACCGAAGAAGGGAGAGAATAAAAGAGGGAGGCTGGTGCCAGGGGCTCCCTGTCCCATAACAAGAAGGGAAGAACGGATAGCGCCTCACACACACGCGATCTTATTTCTCTTGCTGTCTCGCAGTCTAAGGGCCAGATTTAGAGGTTGGCGGTAATGGATAATCATCTGATACATGGAGGGAATTATAATTGGGGAGGAGAATCTATTAGTGGAATTGTATTCACCCTCGTGGCATTATGGTGAAGGAAGTACCACTTTTAGCAGCTCATTCTCAGGGGATTGCTGGATTGTCCATGAGCCAGGAGCCAGGATGCGAAGCAGGAAATGCTCCCGCTTTATGCTTATCCGTTCTCCTGCCTGTGGCCTGATGGATGAATTCAGGCTGTTGCACTCTGCAGCTCTGACATGCCTGTGTACTCATGACCTCTGCCTATCTTTTCCTGGCTGTGTACACTGACCCCACTGCACCCAGGTGATCCGTTCTCTATCCAAGCATTATCAATGTTATAATGTGCACCAGCAGTCCAGAAGTGTTGCACCTGTTTTAAGGCACCTCTCTAGGCCATTACATTTCAGAAAAGGGGAAAATGCCCACTATTATTGTCTTTAAATGGAAAAAACTGCTTTTACTAATCACTATAAAGTGTCACTCAATGTGTTACACACAAAGCATTGAAATGTCACACCTATGTACTCTTCACACATGGAAATCTCAGTCATAAGTCAGATAAAACCGTCTATGACGATGGGGGTGGAGGGATTCGCCTGGGATCCCCAACATCGCTGCCACATTTGTCCTTGCCATATGTGTGACATTTCCACATTTTTTGTGTGCTTATGTCACAACATGCCCATGCCTTATGTGTGACACCTATGTGCAACGCTTTGCTTGACATTTTATTGCATGTTTTATCCATGTTAGAAGATTAACTAATGAAATAATCAACTAGTGTGCATTACAAGTGTCTAAAATATACATTGAATAGGTAATAATTCATCTAGCCTAGTTGTAAAAATATATATTTCTGGGTCTATGCTTGTTTGTTATGATGCTATAGGCTCTTTTCCATGATTTGAACTGAATTGCATTATATGCATTGCAAAGCAGTATCTATTTGTTAATAGAGTGCGTGCCTGTTCCATAAACGAGTGATATGGATAAACATGCCTTATCCGGAGCACACAGTGCCCTGTTGAGATGTATCTACATCATGGGGAGGAATGGTCTACAGTGCAGTTTGCCGCTTGTTGTGCAGTGAGAGACCTGTGTAGAGAACAGTGTTCTACGGAGGGCGTTACTGATGATAGAACACGCTTGCATCACCAATACTTTAATGAACGTGGATTATTCTAAACCCAGTGGGCCATACTCAGGCTGCTGCTTCGTCACCACGCGCACTTCTCTGTCCACACAGCGGCATTTCTCCTTGCGGTGGACAGCCGCGCAGCAGCACGCGCGTGCGTACTGCGACTGACCAGCCAGGAGGAAGTAGTCGCGTCAGCCTGCGCTGCGCAAAACGATAAAACGCAGTGTAGTCAGGGTGAACTAGCAGGCCCTACCATAATTTATGAGAATATGCATTGGCTGCTGTGTGCTGCCTGCCCCATGTGTATATCACTGTCAGCCTCACAAGAAATAGCGGCGCCAATACCAACAAGCATTTGCAATGCAATAGGTCTCGCAATATTAAAGTTTGAGCTATTGTCATTGCTAATAATAATGCAGCACCAATAGCTCAAACATTCAGTAATGCGAGACCTATTGCATTGCAAATGCTTGTTTAAAAGGGGCCTGGAAACGGGTCTCTATCGGGCTCTGTTTTGTGCCCTGGCACAGGTGGTTCGGTTTTTTTCCGGACCGCAGTGACAGCAGGCACAACCATGAGCGTGAGCTCACACTGCTCACTTCTCACCAGTGGAGAAGTTACTTCATGAGGTCATGCAAGGTGAGCGCTGTAGGGGAAGGGAAATCCTTTAAAGAGTAATTTTCTTTCTGGATTTCCCTTCTCTTTTTGAAACTCAGGAGCAGCAACATTGTCGTGCTGTCACCAGGGCTTTAAGTGGAAGCTTTTTCAATATTACATACAAGCCATAGTTGCTGCTTATTTATCTTATGCAACTAACAACCATTGACAAAGCCAATAGTCCTGACTTCTTGTAGGTATAATGTTACTTGTTGTATCATATCTGAATGCAATGACAGAAAGAGAAAAACACAAGTCGGGCGGCACGCTATGCTAAGCACAGCTTTTTAGCTTATATGTTTTTGAGCCACGCCCTTAATTACATTGGCCACGTCCCTTTGAGAAACCCCACAGTTTTTTCATCCCACTTAAAGCCCGGCTTGTACGTACCAACAATGCTCGTATGCCCATCACCCTTCCCACCCACCCCCTATTCACATACTGGCTTTTTCTTTGGCCCTGCCATTGAAACCCAAGCATTGGCAAAACCAATAGGCCTGTCATCGAATGACAACTTTTGGCTTTGCCTATGTTTTTGAATGGTTTCTGTAATAACAAAGAGGTAAGCCATTGACTGAAATGGGCTGATCCTGTGTCCCAAAACGCATACTGGGGTGGGTGAAACAAAAAAGTGAATGACAGTGACAGACCAATGGATGACAAGAGCTGTTTTAAAGTTCCTTAGAAGTAGAATATACATATATTTTTTATTTAAATCAAAAGGTACTTGCTAACGGCAGACCTAACAAGGAGATCACAGGCATATGTTGCAGCCCTATATATACTACATTTACTGACTTGATCTCTTTTGATCGACCATAAGATGTGAACTAAGGATAGATGTGATCCAGTTCCATTACAACAGGGAAACCAGGGGCAAGCCTTATATATACCCTTTCCTAAAGTAAGAGGACCAAATTAATGTATTTTTTTTCTCTCAATGTTCCATTGTACCTAAAGGCTTGTTATTTAATCTATTTGCATGATTTAGATCAAGTGTTCACTGTCTGCATTTCTTCTGCAGGATCGACTGACCTAGAACAGAATCATGTTAGAAAGAAGGTCTCGATCATGCAGCACAGATGTATTTACAGGAATAGTAGAGCTGCGCATTGGATAATACGATACATGGAGACACTAACCCACCCCTGGCAGCAGCGAGACTATGTATACACAAACAGAGTTTGGCAAGGATATCGTGAATGTTGTCCCTCACATTTACCGTTCTGTAAAAACAAAACAAGCATAAGAACAAACTCAGTTGCCACGTTCATGTCATGTATTTTGCAACAAGGAACAGGGACAATTCGGAAACAAAAACAATCAGCCCCATGCAATTCAATACTTTATTCAACAATTAAGTTGTAAAAGTGATAAAACAATATACATAAAATTTCAACACATTTTTACATTTATGAATCGAAATATAAAAAGCATAAAAGGAAATGACAGAATGCTTGGATACATTGACGAACCAACCAATATATATAATAATCTAGTCTATTTCCTCTAAGAATTACTTTGACATTTGATCAATTTAGACCGGATGGCCCACGCCCACTTAATGTATTTTGCCATTGCAATAGAAATTGTCGGGCTTGGATCAGTTGACAAAATTCTCATGGCTACCACGTAATTTCGGGTTCCCAACAATCTGCAAACAGGTAATACCCATTTCTTGCGTGGAACGGTATAGAGCGGACAAAAGAGGACAAAATGGCTCATAGATTCATGCTTGTCTAAACATTTTGGGCATCTGCTTTCCGACCCCATTACCCAATGAGATGTAAATGATCGCACCGGAAGTGTGCCTATCCTGAACTGGAAAAAAAAATTGCGATCAGAAGGAACTTCTATTAGGCCCCAATACAATTCGAGTCTGGTGTCGGGTTTAAACTCCAGAAATCTGCCAGTTAGAGTAGATGAGCACCCTTTAATATATAATTCTAAGCCAATCATCTCCCAATAGCTATTTTTCAAAAAGTCTTTTGAAGGGAAGTCTGCATTAGAGGGGTCATCCCAAAGATCTCTCAATCCCATACGATATAGTAATGATTTTAAAGATTTCAACCATTCAATCCTATGAGATGAATCTTTTTCTATGATGTCCTTTAGTCCCATTGCATAATGGCTAAGCTCATCGGTTGTCCATACCCTGCGCCAATATAACAAAGGACGCAGATAGGCTACGTCCTGCAAAGATTTTAAGCCAAGATCTCGAAAAAGGGGTAACAAAGGGGTGCTCTGGGGGACACCAACAGCTTTCCGAATATACTCCTTTTCCATAGTATTCAAACGCTGTGGGTTTTTGCCATACCCCCACAGCTCGGACCCGTATAGAGCCGAGCTGCGGATCTTCATCGTATATATCTCTAAAAAAGGCTCCATTGGCTGTGACTGCGAGGCTTTAAACCGTTTCATTAGAACACCAGACTGTTGCTGGTATTTTAATGTCGAAAGTTCTATATGATTATTCCAGTGCATATTTTTCTGCAATGTTACTCCCAGATACGTAAATGCATCGACCTGTTCTAGTGAGGATCCATTCATAAGGATTGCACCTTTGAATGGTCTATACATTTTATTGGGTCTGGGGCCGTTGAGCACCATGAACTTAGTCTTTGCGACATTGATTTCCAGTCCACGCGATAGACAAAACTCTTCGAAGCGCCGCAAGGTTAGCTGGAGGCCAATCGGAGTTTTTGAAACCAGTAAAGTGTCATCCGCAAACATGAGGACCGGGACACGAACCCCAGCCAGAGCTGGGGCGTCCGTTGGGACCCTAGAGAGGAACTCTGCCACCCCGTTGACGAAGAGTGAGAACAGGGTAGGTGCCAAGACACAACCCTGCCGCACACCCCTCTCAACGGGGAAAGGTTCGGTAACCTCTCCGGGTTTACCCCAGCGTACCCGAGCAAAATTGTCCTCATGTAAGCGGGCGACAAGTGCCAGCAACTCCGGCGCCATACCCAGCTCCTTGAGTACTTGCCACAGTTTGCCACGCGGGACCAAATCAAATGCCGCCCGCAGGTCGACAAATACTGCATACAAGACACCTTTATCTAAAACCACTGTCCTCCAATACAGCATTAGGAATCTAAAAACCTGGTCAATAGTACTGGTCTTGGGGCGAAAACCAGCCTGTAGAGGACTCAGGATATTTGCATCCTCCATCCAAGACTGGATTTTCCCCAGCACCAGCCGTCCAATAATTTTTTGTATGGCGTCTATTAAGCTAATAGGCCTGTAGTTGCTAGCCAAAGACTTGTCACCTTTTTTATATATAGGGACTATTTCAGCGCCTTTCCACGATTGTGGTATTGCCATACCCTGAGCGATGGCATTAGCCAGGTAGGCAATGTAAAGGCGCCATCTCTGTCTATCATATACAAACACGTCTACAGGGACTAGGTCCATACCTGGAGCCCGGCCTTGATTTACAGTATCAAGAGCTCTGTCAACCTCTTTAACACTAAAAGGCGATTCGCTATAAAAAATAGATTCATATACAAACTGACTGTCATCAGTATCCTTAGCGTACTGACTTTTAAAAAAACTTTATCCAATCATCCTGGGGAACAGAATTATGTGGACTTTCTATAACTTCCCCCCTTTTCCACTTAAATACGTCCCAGAACTTCTTTTGGTTCTTTCCGCTACACGCGATCTTAAGGTCTTGCCATTCACTCTCCTCCCACTCCTTTCTGGCATTCCATAATACCCTCTTATAGTTACTCCTTGCCTGCTTTATTTTGCTCAGATCCTTAGATTTGAGCGCAATTCCTAGTTCTTTCCGTGCTTGCTGACAATTATTATTAAACCAATTCTTTTGTTTTTTTTTGTGGGATCGTTTTGCTAAAGTTTTTTCACAAAAGTAACTTTTAAGTTTGGCGAAGAACGTAGTATGTATATTCTCTGCAGTTATAACAGATTGGGTGATATTACAATCCGTCCCTATTAATAGCAGCACCTCATCCAAACTACTTTCTATTTTCTCGACAAGATCGGGTTGCTGTACAACTTTTTCCCACTTCAGGTGACGTTCATCATTTGTAAGCCGAACAGGCATACCTTCCGTGACATTTGCATTAACCATACATTCTCCCAAGCCTGATCTAAAGTAGGCTACTAGTGGGTTATGGTCACTTTCAATTCGAGGTTTTACCATCATATCCTCGAGACCATACCACATCCCGAGATGGACCAAGATATAATCTATAGTGCTAGACCTAACACCAGTATCAAAGGTTTTACACCTTCTTCTGTCAGAGGGTGTCCTACCGTTTGCCGCCCTCAGTTGGTTGGTCAGACAGAACCCCTTTAGGTGTAAGGCAGCCTCAGTCCACTTGCTTACTATTTTAGTCTCGAGCTGCGGGATACCCCATCTTGTATCCTCCTCTTCCGATAAATGCAAGTCCTGGTGACCCAACGGTTCGAAGGTCGTGTTGAAGTCACCTGCTACTAGTGGGAATATTTTAGTAGATCTTGATTCAATAAGAGAGTTAAGTGCAGTTACCACCTCCGACTTTTTACCCCCCGGCAATCCTCTAGCATAAACATTATAAATATCTATGCACGAGTTTGATGGGAAATTTACTCTTATGCCTAGGATATCATTATGCTGGTATTGGAAAGGATGTATTTTGCACTTTAGAGATTGTTTAATCCATATGACCAAACCACCTACTGGACGGCCCTTTGGCTTTTTGACTGCAGGGACATAAAAATTCAAATAGCCCTTCCTGAACACTGGCTCTACCGACCATGTCTCCTGGAAGAGGCAGATATCATGGTCATCAATGAAATCAGACCATAATGGTGATGCTAATTTAGATCCTATACCAGCCACATTCCAGGATAAAAATGTTGTGCATCCTGCAGTGCCCAGGATTCCTTTAGATTGACCTATATTCGTAATAGATGGCATTCTAGCTGGTATGTCCTGTCCAGACATAAGGCATGGGACTTGCTCTACATCTCTAATAATGTCACTTGTTATTACAATCATATTTGAATCACTGTCAATTCTGGGGTTCACCGTTCTCAACATCTCAGCCATTTTATTTCCATGGGCTGTCCCAGGGGCTACGTACTCCTTTTCAAGACTGGAGCAACCACTATTGCACTTCTGTCAATCACAATCAGACAGACCAGACAACACATCATATCGATTAAAGAACCCCATTCATCTGTCTCTGCTCTCTTTACCGGACTAAAGTGACTGAAAATGGGGCTAAACTGCACAGCATCCGAGCCGGGCATTCGGCGAGGATTACACAAACTTCAGGATTGTTTCCGGCAGGTCACTCCCCCTTTCTCCACCATCCTTTAGCCGAGCTTCCAGTTTGGGTGCATGAAGTGTGAATAACACAACCTGTGCGCAGTGGGAAACATGCTTGAAAGGAGGCGTTTATGTTTTAAAGCATAGAAACTAATGCTGATAAATGCCATATTAACTGATAACTCAATAACTCAATTTTCAGAAAGCGATGTTAAAGGCATTTGTAAAGCAAACATTACGTGTTTTTAATAACAATTACAGGAACTCAACCTCAGTCTGCGTTCAGAAGCATCAACATTCCATGTTTGCAGACTCGCGGGTACAAGGGAACAGTGGAAAGGTGCTTCTTCCCAATAGCTGTGGAAAATGTAATGCACCTTGGTTGCATTATTGTATTACCACTGCAATGGTTTCTATTTAGTGGTGCTAATATGTCAAAGCAGAAAACCACAAGCATTGGCAAGGCCACTCGAGCTGGTGTTCAACTTCAGCTTTCATTGCTTATTTTACCTTGCCAAAACAGTTCGTGCCACTTAAGGGCACTACTGTGTGTATGGACGCGCTCCTTATGAAAGGGTAGAATGCTGCCACTTACACTGGATTTAGCCAATGACTGAAGTGAGCTTACCCATGTTGATGGCAGAAGAAAAATGTCACATAATAACGGACCAATGAACGAAAAGGTTGGCTGAAAGCTGCTAAAAGTAAGTCAAATAACTTTAGTAAAATCAACAAGGCATGTTGCATAGCTTCTAAACCCAGGCAGGTGTGTGAGGGTCACGAGTGACATATTGCAAGACATCGACTGGTCTCCAAAATCTAGGTGAATTGAAAGGGGGGGGGGTGAGTGAGACATTGCAGGACATGGTCTTGTCTTCAAAGGGCGCTGCCTGTAAGAGGTGATGTGTGAGACGTCACAAGCCACAGACTGACCATCATGAAGCAGGCTTTGGAGCCACGGTGATGATGAGTGAAGTAGATGGCCAGGGCCTCGAAGGAAGCCGACAGGCTGATGCGGCTCTGAGGCCATTTAGAGCCCGGGAGCACTCCATGTAGAGCCCGGGAGCGCTCCCCAGCTCCACCGGTGGCTTGTCCAGTTTAGTCGTGCCATTTTTCACTCAAAGCACTGCACGCAGCGTTTTGGCACATTTCCGACAACGGCTTCGTTTTCACCCCCTTCACCTGCAGTCACCTTTCCATTTGCTTCGGTAAGAAGAAAACAAGCGGCAGTGAAAGCGATCGTGAAATCGATCGCTATTGTACAAAACACGCCCGCGAGTGGTGCGCACACCACAGCGACACACGTGGTTTCAATTATCGCGCCCGTGTCTGGGCATGATAATTGAAACCACATGGCCTATTGGTGTCTATTACGCGCACCAAGCGCATAATACACACCAATAGGCCATGGGCGGAGCAACGCGCCCGCCTTTGGCCTATTGCGTGCAGTCTTTTAGAAAAAGACGCACGCAAAGCCCAATCGCGTCGCACATAAGGGAAAGCACACGCACGAGCGTGTGCGATTCCAGGGTCAATTTCTGAACCCCGGACAATAGGACTCTCTCCTGTGCGAGCACTGCCGTGCAGTGCAACGCAGGTCGCGAGACCTAAAAAGCATGAAAAGAAGTAATGTATTCAGCTTTTTAATAATCTGATGTGCATGACAATCTTTTTACTTGGGATAGTGAGGTACATGGACCTAAAATTTCCTATCAATGAAACAAAGAAAAGATTCTTCCCATTTCCAAGATCTGAGAAAGCTCTTACAAGCAAATGTCTGATAAACACTTTGAAAAACCTGAAAAATAATGTTCTATTAAAGAACTCCTCCCCCATGCTGAGTTGAAGTCCGCAAGTGAGTATGGACATTGCTTAATATGTCTCCTCAGGCGGTGATTAACCCTCATTAGGTCTTGCCTAAGACAGCCTGCATGTGCTGTCGCTTGTGAGACATATTGTGTACAACAAAGTGCTTGAAACCCGTTCATTGCTTACCATTCATTGGCTTTATTGTCACTCTTATTTGCTGTCTCCTAATTGGACAGCGCATACCAGTTTCACTATTTCTTCTTTTGTCTGGAGCATGGACAAAGTACTGATTGCTTCATCTTACTTGTTGTCCTCCTGCTGCTCATGCTGTGATTAAGGAACTATTTTATTTGTCCCCTTTTGTTCTTGTTGCTTCTTCCCTGGCCAGCCCCCCTGTCCATGTGGCTTCTTCCTCTCCCACCTCCACCCTGTCCGAAGCGCTTCTTCTCCTCCCACCAACCCATGCCCATGTTGCTTCTTCCCATCCAATCCCCACCCTTGTTCATGTTGCTTCTACCCATCCCATGCCCACACTTGTCCATGGTGCTTCTTCTCCTCCCACCTCCAACCTTGTCTGTGTTGCTTCTTTCCCTCACCCCAACCTTGTCTGTGTTGCTTCTTCCCCTTACCCCCATCCTTGTCTGTGTTGCTTCTTTCCTCCCACCATCCACCTTCCCAATGTCGGTGGGACTCCCGCCAAAAGGAGAAAAAGCCCTGGACACATCATAGTACTTTTTTTTACTGCCCCATTGCCTAACACCATCACTCCTATTGTCCGTTCTCAGCCACCCTCCCTCCGGTTATGCGGGTTACCTACCCCCACGCGTCATAAGGAAAGAAATGTGATATTACATGGCCAGCGTAGGCTGTGTAATAGCGCTCTTTTCTAACTTTTAGCCATGCTGCACAGCAGCTGCATCATGACTAAAAGACATTGGCATAGCCAGTAGCTTTCGCATAGGCTAGACCTATTGGTTTTGCCAATGCTTTTTAAAAGTGTCGGTACTGAATGAGTCAGGCAAAGCAGCAGCAGTCTAACAATGCAGATGAAGAGGACCTGTGGAAATTTGAGCATGCACACTAACCTGCCCTTCTCAAAATCAAGACATATATTTAACACACTGTTCGAAGCTGGCTTAGTATTTGGTGCTTACTTATGTTAGTGTAGCACCTTGCACTAATCCAGACAACCATTATGGTAATTTTAGTGGTCTTAGACAACCTTAGAAAGCTCTCTAAGTGGTAGCTGTGGAGAGCAGCCATCCGGGTTAGTCCTGAAAAAGTATACAGCAGCTTGTTTTACCAGATCGTAATCTTATTGGTATAGGTTAAGTGAAAAAGAACCACACAGTGTATTTATAAAAATAGGTATTTATTATAAGACACTCACTAACACATAACAATATCTCTTACCCGGGGATATCACATAATGCACATAATACTTTGTAAATAAAACAGGTAAGTATCACGAATACACAGTGATCGCCAGGGGCAGGCCAAACCATATACTAAAATAGTGACATGCGAACCACGACTCACGACAAGAGTGGACCCAGAAGACGTAAAAGAGCCGGGGAAGCAAGGAACCACCCAAGGTGAGTATCTAGAACCCCACAGAGGTGATGTGCAGTATGGGAACACGACCGCGCACTCAATTCAAGTCAATGGGTAAGTCGCAGTAGCAATTTTAAAGAAGATGGACCCTTCCCAGTGGACCCTGAGTAAAATCTGTGGAAGACAGTAGGTTGGAGAGTCACCCACACCCGTGGATACCCTAGGAACCAGGATACCTACACCATTACACCAGGGAAGCCGGGTGCATAGGCGTGAAGTGACATTGGAAAGCGCCTTCGTACCAATGGAGGACTTCTGGAAGATGCCGCTGACGAAAAATTTGAAAGTGTCCAGTGGAACCCAAAGGTGGATTCAAGTACAGAAGTACCTGCAAGTAGAAGGGACAGAGGCTATGCCGCTCAGGAGTGACCAGGAGGCACCGAAGACGAATGCCCACTGATGTCAGGAGATGCAGGAGAGTTGATGATGACCGTGGAGCTGCAGCTGTGTGGACCAGGCGATGCTGAGGAAGACCAGGAGCCATTCTTGAGCTGTCCCCTGCTGAATGTTGAGAGCTGAGGGGTCAGTGTCCGTCGGGAGCACCAAAAAGCCTTGGCAACCGCAAACAACGTGGTAGGTGAAACAGTTTCAGTGTAGGGACCAGCAAGGTCCAAGTGACTCACCTCGAGCAGGGGAGTTGGAGTAGGCCCTGAGCAAGCAGGGGAGTCTACTGAACTCAAAGAAGACCCTCAAGATGACCTACAGGCCGCAGCCACAGGAGTCACACGCGGACCTCGAGCAGCTCACCAATGATGCAGGCCCACGGTGCAACGGATGTGGTGAGGATGAAGATCTTGGCTGTAGGAGATGCCTGAGGTTGGAGCTTCTTGGTGCCCGAAGATCTCTGATGAAGAGAGTCAACAAGCCTTGGCAACGGCATTTCAACACAGTGCACATGGGTTCAGTTCCTGTGGTTACGAAGACAGTGAAGGCCTCGAAGGAGATGTAGAACCATCACCTGTGTTGCTGAGCCTTTCGGAGTCGGTGGAAGCTCAAGGTCAGCAGACCGGTCAGCTGCGTTGCGGTGCCTGCAGATGCAGGGAAGTGACTCCTTCACTTCAAGGGAGATTCCTTCAGGTGTCTTGGATGTTCACAGGCCTTGGAAGGTTTGTGTATGGAGCACAGGCATGGACGTTGCAGCAGCATTGCAGGACGATGAGACCAGCAGAAGCAGGAGTCTTCCCAGTTGCAGTCTCGGTGTCCAAGTGAAGTCCAGTGAAGTCCATAGTGCCCAAATGGTCGAAGATTAAGTGGTTTCGGATATGAATCTTGTACCACGACGAATATAGGTACCCACCCACAGGTAAGCCCTTGAGTAACCTTAGGAAAGTGATGGGACGATTCAGGGGTCTCTCCCAGAGGAGGGGCTGGACAGTGGGGAGGATACTCCCATGTCCTTTGTCCAGTTTCACGCCAGAGCAGGAGCCAGCGGCTCCCTGAACTGGTTTGAACTGGAGTATGCAAGAAGGGCACCAAATGTGCCCTTCAAGCGGTCTCAGTGGCACTGGCAAGCAACCCCACCCTGCCCCAATACACTAAACCATGTCTGGGAGGTGGTCACACCTCCCTGTGACAGGATATCTATTGTTCTGCCTTCCCCTGTTTGAACTTGGCTCAGCAGCAGGAGGACAGAAACATGTCTCTGATCGGCAGCAGCCCTAGCTTGCTGTCCGGTACTGGAAGACTGGTACCGGAGCACTGAGGGTCTCCCGGAGGAGCTTTACAGTGCATGGAATCACGGTGTGGGAGGTATGATTCGAACATGTTTGATACCAAACACGACCGGGTTTGTTAGGGCCAGTTTAGAGATGGTCATCGCATAATGACGCATGGCCACTCTATATGTCGTAATGGCTGATGCACTTACAACCCGGGAGAATGGACTCCAAAGGTTGTAGAGGCACCCCACTTATGCAGGGGCACCCTCATACTTAGGACGGAGCACCTTGCCTAAAGGATTGAAAGGCCTGCAATAGGGGTGACTTATAGGTTTTAAGTGTAGTGATCTCAGATATAAGAAAAGGTATATCTGTCATAAGTGATATTAGCACCAACTTACACAGGCTGCAATGGCAGGCCTGTAGTCACAATTTGTGTGGTCTCTCTTGGGTGACATGATACATGCGTCAGCCCAGGGGAGACCCCTGGTGTACCTATGCCCTGGGTACCTGGGTACCGTATACTAGGGACTTAGAAGGGTACACCAGTGGCCATTCTAGAGTGTACCTAAGTACTCACCATGTCCAATTTAGGGGAGAAAGCACAGAGGCTGGTGTCCTGGTTAGCAGGATGCCAACCAGACTAGTCAGAAACAGCATCACACCAGGCAAAAAGTGAGGCTAACCATAAAAGCAGATCCTACTTTCCTACACACACTGAAAAGTGTTTGAACACTGGGACGCACCTAGAAAACCTGGGACTGTCTAGGGAAATACAAGACGCTGGTCACTCTAGCTTTAGGTACAGAAATAGCTAGCTTTTTCTTTGTAAAAGACCTAATGTCATCACTACACACAGACCACACAAACAACAACAATCTCCTTACAAGATACAATATGACATTTAGACAGGGTCTTTGCATCATCCCTCACCATCTTTGGGTGAGATCCCCTCAGCATTGGTTCAACACGCTATCCACTAGGATTGGGTTTGCCCAACGGAATTTCACTGCGGATTACAATGTGCCAAAAAGTAGTATTTCTCAATCATGGTCTAGACAGAACATCGAGGACTGTTAATAATACAAACTGCTGTTCCTCTCAGACTCCTGATCTTGCACCCATTGGAAGTAAGAAATTTTTTAAATAATTTTAAAAATGCCTTGACTGATACGGCACCTCTCAGCTCACACAGCCTCCATTTGAGGAGCTCTATGCACAGCACCACTTAAGACCCTCCCCAGTCTTCCCCCTCTGGCATTAGCTCAGCACACCACGATGGTGTGGCAGTAAATGGAGGAACAAGGAGATGGTTTGGTGCACCCGACGACTGTGGTGCAACAGTGGAGAGGAGAGGCACTGCATCGCTCTACTACCACTTGCAGCACGACAAAGTCAGAAATGTTGCTTCTCTCCATGTGGCTCTCCAGATTTTCGAAACTTAGCAGACATTCACTGTCTTGCCATGCATTGGGGTATTACTGCATTTCTGGGTCTCAATCAGAGCACACTGAGGAGTTACGGAAAAAGAAAACAATCCGACCGTCTACCTGACAACAGCATTCAAGACCAATCCAACATGGCCACCACTCATTCACTTTGTGTGCTTCTAAAAAACACATCTGGGAGTAATTTTGGAATCTTCCATATATACCAACATTTAGAAATTAGTTAGAGGGAGATTTTGAAAACAAAACGGGAGACTAGATTTTCCCCATAGACTTTCATTGAAGCAGAGGCAATTTCAGGTGGGAGATTGTTAAAATAAAGCCATTTTTGGCATCTCCCGCCTGAATTGTGTCTGTTGGCGTGTATGATCTCCCGACCAAACACCACATCTGGGTCCTGAGTCTCCTACCCAGCTCTGAACCTCATGCCACATCTCAAAACCCAATCTTCTTCACAAATATCATCCTCTATTGCAACTCTGTCCCAGCTCTCATTGAGATTGTGGAGTTGCTGAAGGTAGAGCTGCCTTGGACTAGCAGGCATACAGTACCCATCCAGCTTGACACATGTTGAGTGACATCGAGCTGGACTGCTGCCCTGGGTACTTGTTCCTGTCACACACTATAGCTCAGATTTACTAAGGGCTTGTGTTGCCCTTGCATCATGCAAGGAATGCAAGGCGATGCAAGCCTTTAAATCAGATTTACTATGCCACGCAGAGCCACCTTGTGTGGCTTTGCGTGGCATAGCAAATCTGGAGTAACGCAAGGCAGTGCAAGCCTTGTGTTATTCTGCGCTGGAAAGGCATTCTATGGATGAAGCGTGGATGTTCCAAAGAATACAACCATGGTTTTTGGTGCATTCCCAGCTTTACTATCACTACTTAACCTGGGAATGCATCAAAACGGTATGTCTTCCCTGGTGAGGCATAGCAAGGAGAAATATGTTTATTTCTCCTCGTTTTTCATCTGTCTATGTGTGCTGCATTCTGCAACGCACATAGAAAGATGAAAATGCCTCAGAGGATTGGGTAGGAAGGTGTTCCACAACAAAAACAATCCATCCTATAGCGCAGGCACACTCGCATGATGGCGCAAATGTACCTGCGTTGGGGCTTTGCAGCCACAAGTGTGTCAGTGCAGAGAGAGAGAAGGAATGCATCATATGCAATTAAATATGCACAGTCCTGCCCTCTCCCTGTCACGCAATGAAGCGCTGCAAGTTGTTTTGCTGGGTTGCATTGCGTGAATTCTGGGTACATTTTCCCCAGTGTCTACATTCATTTCTCCCCATGTTGGATCTTTGAGGCGCTAGAGTGGGCCAAGCTGTTACACAAACTCATTGAAAGTTGCAGTGAGTGCTTTTATTGTCATGTGTTGTACTTCACAAGTGTTCATTTCTTTTGCAACTATGGCAAATAAAATGATTAATGGTTGGGATTTGGAGAGACTCATAGGACTGGCACATCATGCAACAATTAGTATGAGATTTTATTAAACTTCTGGGGCCTGATGAAGACCTGGGCCTTGCAGCAGGTGGTACTGCCCAGTGGTTAAACTGCCAACGCATTTGCACCATCAGAGTCTTGGTGGATCAGAGTGAATGGTAAGCAGCTCTGACACACAATTGTACGGATTCTGCCACCATCAGCTCACCATTTCACTACCAGGCTTTACACTTTATTCAATAGTTTCTTTCTTCCCTAATATGTCATTGTGTCAGTGGGTGCTAGAGGGGTGTGCAAACTCTCTAAAGAAAGCAGTGGAACTGAGGAAATGCTGATCTGGGAAGAACGAGCTGTCAGCGCAGTGATAGTGGTGGGTCATTCGGACCTGAATTTTTTATTATTTATTTATTAAGTTTTGTATAGGGTGAACATGACCCTAGCAGGTATCAGAGCGCTTTACATTAGATGGATACAGGAAAAAGTTGAAGAGATTAACACTCATCACAAATGTGAACTGAACATAGCAAAGTGATAACTATGGCGGATCATCAGTGTGTTAGACATAAAGTCGATTAACAAGGTAGGCAGGAGTAGATAAGAGAACATAGTGTGATATCAATACAACATGGGTTAAAGTCTTAGGGTGTGAACTTGTTCATTAGAAGCGTTTTTACTTCTTTTTTTAAGAAGGACGAGGAAGACATTCTGCAGAAATCTGGTGGCAAGGAGTTCCATATGTTTGGTGCGATACCAGAGAAGGCTCTGCAACACGTTCTCTTTTTGTGGAAGGACTGTGATTTCAATAGTAGTGAGCTCGCGCTTCGTGAAGATCTGCAGTCCCAGATAGCTCTAGCATTTGTGCCAAGTAACTGGGGGTTTTGAGATGAAGAGCTTTATGAGTCATGCAGTCGATCTTTAGCTGTATTCTTGCCTCATAGGGGAGCCACTTCAGGGCTTTTAGGGTCGGAGATCTGTGGTTATTTCTTTTTGTTCCGGAGACCAGTCTGGCCACAGAGCTTGGACCACCTTCTTTAAGTCGTCCTGTGGAAGGAAGGATTTAAATTTCCTTAGGATACTCATCTGGTGATTAGCTCTGTTGGTGGCATTACTGATATAAGCCTGCATATTCAAGTGTTTGTCAAAGGTGATTCCCAAGGATTTAGCGGAATCAATGATGTGTAGAGAGCAGTTAAAGGCTGTTAGATGCTTCAGCCAGAGGTCGATCTTGGGCGTATGGTTAGGGGGAGAGATGAGGAGGAATTCCGTTTTGGTAGTGTTGAGCATGAGGTGGTTGCCAGTGAGCCAGCTTTGAGTGTTATGCAGAATAGCGTTGAGGGAGATGAAGTCTTCTGGGGAGGAGATTTTCATATACAATTGGGTGTCATCTGCATACATGTGATAAAGAATGTTTACAGAGTTCAATGCATTTGCCAGGGGTTCCATGAATAAGTTGAAAAGAATGGGTAATAGTGCAGACCCCTATGGAACCCCTAGGGTGAACACGGTGGGTTGAGAGAGGGATTGCTTCATCTTGATTCTTTGGGTTCTGTTGTGTCGGAATGAGGTAAACCATTGTAGCACGGGTCCTGTTAGACCCATCCTTCGTTCCAGTAGGGACAGTAGGTTGTCGTGTTTAACCGTGTCGAAAGCAGAGCATAAGTCAAGAAGTATCAAAAGACATGATTCATTATGGTCTAGCTTTTTTAATATGTTTGCCATGATGTGAATTTGTATTACTTTCACTCACTGTAGCATGGGCAGAAATACTATCTCTGTATTTAGTACTGCCCATGCTAATGCCCAGAAAAGACTGCAGTGACAAGCTCTGAGGATTTAGAAGTCTGACCCAGACAAATATAGTAGGTAATAATTTCAATACATATAGGAGCCTTTTCAATTCTTCCAAAATATATAAATGTGAGAGTTTAGTTATTCTAGGCACATATGAAAATAGGCTGTTAGAGGGAAATTCTTGTTTTAAATACCTATGAATACAGATGTTTCATTTATTCTCTCTTATTTTGCCCTCATATTTACCAGGCCAGAACCCTACCTACTGATCGCCTTTATTGGGGTTGGAGCCCCGTATATGCCAATTTCTCACTTATTTATGTTTCTGTAGTGAACTTATGGATGTTGAAAGCACTTTCTGCAGGACAGCAAACGCTTTAAAGCACTATGGTGCTATTGATGTTCACTTGTACAGGTCACTTTAACCCCTTGCATGCCCGCCCCTTTCCCCGCCCAGTGCCGCGCTTTTTATTAGCGGGCGGAGTTCATGACGAGCTGGACTCGTCATGGGCACAGCGCCACCGCAGCCCATGACGAGTCCAGCTCGTCATGGGCACTGAAGGGGTTAATCTGTTAACAACTGGGGTTGACACAACAGTTTAAGCCTGGGTCCCTCCCCTGCAGGCTCCATGATGGCTGACTCCATGCTGTCAGCATCTGTCAGTGTTGTGGATGTTGCAGGCTTGGGCTAAGGCTGGGTCAATACAGCCACGCAGTCGGTCACATACAGTTTCATCTCCCTCTCCCCCATATACAGAGTCTTGTAGCACAGTCTAGAGCTAAGGGGAGAGAGAGATGATTGACCTAAAAATGTCAAACCAACCATCCCTGTCTATATACTGTACCTACCGACCATACCTAACTTACCTTGCGTATATACCTATCATACCCACTTAACCTACCTTACCTACATTACAATACCTACAATGTGAGAGTGCCTACTTACTGCATTTATGCTAATGAACTAACCAAATGCATACCTATATATGACTTAATTTAAACAATTGTTTAATTTGCTCTCTTTTGAAAGTCCTACAATTCAATTTCATTATTTCTAATTCTAATATTGTAAGTACATTTCAAATATATTGAGCAACTACATAAAAATATGACACACGATCCTTCGTTTTTAACACCTGTTTTAACAAAATTAACAATTACCAAATACAACATAAATACAACATAATAGACAAGCAAGCTCAATTGGTGTTGGCAATGGTTGTTTGCCATTATACAGTAGATTATATTTGAAATATCAAAACACAAACTCATGGACAAAAGAATACTGGAATAAAATAGAGAAAATAGTGCAGCACATGCTTCTCAAAATAAGCAATGGCCTCCAAAGTAACAATCAATCAATAAAAAAGTTTATAAAGCGCGCTACTCACCCGTGAGGGTCTCAAGGCGCTGGGGTGGGTGCAGCTCCAGTTTAGTCGAAAAGCCAGGTCTTGAGGCTCCTCCTGAAGGTGTGCAGAGTGGGGGTAGCGTCGGTGGTTGACTGGGAGCTTGTTCCAGGTCTTTGCTGCAACGTAGAGGAAGGCTCTTCCGCCTACTCAGGTTCTGCGGATGCGTGGGGTCTCTGCCAGGGCGCGGTCGGCGGAGCGGAGGTTCCTTTTGGGTACGAGGAAGGAGATTCTTTCGTTGAGGTATTTGGGTCCGATGTTGTGGAGGGCTTTGTAGGCGTGGGTGAGTAGCTTGAAGGTTACCCTCTTCTCGATGGGGAGCCAGTGGAGGTCTCATAGGTGCGGGGTCATGTGTTCATGTCGTGGGGTCATGTCTCGCTGCGGTGTTCTGGATGGTTTGGAGCTTGTGTAGCAGGGTTCTGTTGATTCCGGCGTAGGGGACGTTGCCATGGTCCAGTCTGCTAGTTACAAGTGTGTGGGTGACGGTCTTTCTGCATTCGTGGGGGATCCACTTGAAGGTCTTGCAGAGGGTGCGGAGGGAGTTGAAGCAGGTCGAGGCGACGGCATTGATCTGGTGGGTCATGGTGAGGGAGGAGTCTAGAATAATGCCGAGGTTCCGGGTGTGGTGTGGGGGGATTCCGAGGGCAGAGGGCCACCAGGAGCTGTCCCACGCCGTGGGGGAGGGTCCAAGGATGAGGACTTCGGTCTTCTCCGAGCTCAGTTTTAGGCAGCTGTCGCTCATCCAGGCTGCGACGTCTTTCATTCCTTCTTGGAAGCTGAGTCGGGTGTCTTCGGGGTTCTTCATGAGAGAGAGGATGAGCTGGGTGTCGTCGGCGTAGGATACTATGCTGAGCCCATGCTGTCTGAGGATGGCGGCGAGGGGAGCCATGTAAATGTTGAAAAGCGTTGGGCTGAGCGAGGATCCTTGGGGTACTCCACAGTTGATCTCTGTAGGATCAGAGAGGAAGGGAGGGAGTCTGATCCTTTGGGTTCTGCCAGAGAGAAAGGAGCGGATCCAATTGAGGGCGGTTCCTTGTATACCAGCGTCATGGAGTCTGGCTGCAAGGGTGCGGAGTGGGACAGTGTCGAAGGCCACGGGGAGGTCTAGTAGGATGAGGGCTGCAGTGTGGCCCTGGTCAAGGAGCACACAGATGTCATTAGTGGCGGCAAGGACGGCGGTCTCGCTGCTGTGGTTGCTGCGAAAACCGGACTGGGAGGAGTCAAGGATGGCGTTCTCTTTGATGAAGGTGGTTAGTAGGGCGTTGATGAATCTCTCGGTGACTTTGGCTGCGAAGGGAAGGAGGGAGATGGGCCGGTAGTTTTTCAGGTCAGTCGGGTCAGCCGAGGGTGTCTTGAGGAGGGGCTTGACTTCTGCCTGCTTCCAGTCGTCGGGGAAGATGCCGGATTCGAGGGAAGCGTTGATGGTCCGGCCAAGTTCGAGAGCTATGGCGGCAGCGGCTCTGTGGTAGATGTGCGGTGGGCAGGGGTATGTTGGGGCTCCTGAGTGGGTGTTCTTCAAGGTCTTGGTGGTGTCTTCAGTGGTAACAGGTTTCCAGGTGGTGATAGTCGGCCGGTTGTTGGTGGTGGGGAGGGGGGTGTTGTCCGGAGTCTGTTCGCTGAAGTTGTCGTAGAGGGCATTGATCTTCAGGTGGAAGTAGGAGCTGAGTTTGTTGCAGAGGTCCTGGGATGGAGTGACGTCCGTGGCGTCGCTGGGGGGTTTGGTGAATTGCTGTATGACGTTGAAGAGTGCTTTTGCGTTACTTGCGTTGGAGGTAATTTTGTTCTTGATAAAGGTCCTCTTGAAGGCTCTTATGTGCTGGTGGTATTCGTTCATGGCATTCCTGAAGTTGTTCAGGTCTTCTGTGGTTTTCTTGTTCCACCAGAGTTTCTCGAGGCGTCTGCAGGAGCACCTGGCTTCTTGGAGGTCGGTGGTGAACCAGGCAGCCTTCAGGGGGCGTTGATTGACGGGGTGGCGGAGAGGTGCGAGCTTGTCAGCCCAGCTGGAGATCCAGCGGTGTAGTTCTTCAACTGCAGAGTTGGCGTCGGATGTGGCGGAGGAGGGGTCATGGAGGAGGGTGGGGTTGAGGTGTCCCT
Source organism: Triturus cristatus (assembly GCF_964204655.1). Taxonomy (NCBI): domain Eukaryota; kingdom Metazoa; phylum Chordata; class Amphibia; order Caudata; family Salamandridae; genus Triturus; species Triturus cristatus. The sequence continues at coordinate 273,264,098 of NC_140581.1, forward strand.
CTGTGATCTTGCTCCAGTTCCTTCGGGCGGAAACGTTTTTTAAAAATGTATAGAGACATATGCAGAGGTTTTTGATCACATTTCAGGTGGCCTTCATCTCATATAAATGTCATACTCTCTCAGGGACAGGATGCTCAGAAGGGTTGTTGAAACTCCTTGATTGTCTGCGGAAAGAGCCACTCCTCCAAATAGCCACGAGCCACCCTCTACTTAATGGTGCACTTGAAAGGTGTTTCCTTATGAGGGTCCCAAATTTGAGGAAAACTACAATACAAAAGCTAAAATAACCTCCTTATAATCTGATAGCTCTTGATTGGAGATTAAGGTTAATATATAGATGATGCATATCAAGGCATCCAGCTTCCCCTGACATCAGGGAGGAAGAAGATATAGGCAAAGTAAATCCAGAACAAATTCAGAAGATTCTACCAGTAAAAAGTATCAAAATCAGGTACAAAATAGAAGCAAATGTGCAATGAACGTGACAATAAAAGGGAACTGATGGGTTGGAATGCATCAACCACCTGTAAATGACTCCTATATATGATTCAAACAGAAACTGACATCCCAGAAAAAACCTTTGATCTTGGATAGTGAATCTTGGATAGGTTTCGCAAGATCCACCCTGACTTTGAAATTACAGATTTTAAGGCTAGTCCATGCCTTCCTCCTGAAGCTCATGATGTTGCTTAAGAATACAAAAAGAAAGGCCAAGTTTGACATTCTTCCGTCTGCATTGTAATTACTGCTCAACTGGCACCTTTTCTACCCTGGCTGATGATGGCTGATTAGCCAGAAACCCGCCCCAGGATGCTTGTTTCCGGTCCAGGGAAGACATGGCTTGGCAGTTCAGGCTGGACTGTTCCCATGAGGCACAGGGTCAGACTGATTTGCATATGGCCATGTCTGAACTGGGGTGGCAGAGTGAGCTAAACAATGATGATGGATTAAACCCAGATCAGTTGACTGGGGGTGTGTGCTTGCAATGTTCAACACTCCATCCATCATTCCCTTTGGTTTTGCTTTGTTCGCGCTAAGTTGGTAGGGTATGCCCAGACGTGGGTCCCTTGCTCACTTTGCCACTGGATTCAAGCTAGCCTGGCTGATGACGGCTGATTAGCCAGAAACCGGTCCAGGATACTTGTCTCCGGTCCAGGGAAGACATGGCTTGGCAGTTCGGGTTGGACTGTTCCCATGAGGCACAGGGTCAGACTGATTTGCATATGGTCATGTCTGAACTGGGATGGCGGAGTGAGCTAAAGAATGATGATGGATTAAACCCAGATCAGTTGACTGGGGGTGAGTGCTTGCAATGTTCAACACCCTGTCCATCATCCCTTTGGTTTTACCTTTTTCTACCCAACATTTCATAAACTTGTGGTGACCACAAGAGTGTAAAAGCCAGAGCCATCTGTGCAGTGGGAGTGGCCCAGAGCGTACCGAGCTTGACATTCAGGCAAATAACACTGAGTGGTAGGTGGAGAGTGATAGAGTAATGATAAAAGGACAGGAGTAGAAGCAGTGGCAGCCCCTCTATTAGGGCACTGGAGCATCGCCCCTCCTGCTGCCAACGCCGCGAAAGGTGAAAAATACAAATGGTAATAAAATTTATTTAGTACCATTTTATTTTTCCCTTTCCCCAGTCTGAGCTGTTTTTGGGAGTGGGGACACTGCTGACTGGCAGCAGGGGACTGGTGCTCTCTCTACCAGTTTACACTGCACAGATCACTTGGGCCAACCATCTTGCGACGGCCAGCAGGACATGCAAAGACAGCAGGGTGTAGAGCAAGCAGAGGTCCCCAGTGTCTCAGTGAGTATGGAGCCAGTCTGCTCCAGCCAATCCTGGTGCTTCTGTCATGCTGCCTGTGCAGTATGAGAGCAGCGCCTTGATTGGAAGAGGGGAGTTGGAGCCAATGACAAGGAGACGGAGGAGCTGCGAGCACTGAGGGCAGAGGTAAGTGAATCTTTAACTTATTTTATTTATGTTGAGCTAGCTTCATATGTTTGCCTTGCCAGTTTAATTGATCGGCAGCCACCACTGAGTGGAAGGAAGATGACCATAGACACTCACCAGCTCTGCCAATCTACCATATTATGAAAATAAATTTTTTATGTTATGTAGAACCTGCAGTCAAATCTAAGAATAAAATAACTGAATCTTTCTGGGGGGGGTGACCTACATAGAGTTCATCTAAGGATACACTCATTGTAGGAAGCAGATGCAGTGACGTAACACAGGCCCCCACAGCCCCCAAGCTCCATGAGGCCCACTCAGCTCCTGATTGAGTCTGGAGGGGGGCCCTCCACGTGCCTTGCAGGGGGGCCCCCCTCAAGTTTCCTTACGCCAGTGAACAGATACACAAACCCTTAGCCCTAGTGGATCCAACACATATGATGTATAAAAAATACTGATAATGTCGGAACACACCATGAATCTCTTCATAATATCTTTTAGGTGTATCGCTCGGCCTTAATGGCCCTTTCTGTCTTCTGGTATGCCGTTGCATTGGAGCTCTTGTAATTCTATATTTCGCAGATTAACTGCATCTATACAATCAAATGCATTGTCAAATTAATTAGCCTCTTGAATACCTGGCTCTTCTCCTAAACACTACTTATGGCTCTCCAGTAGTTAAGTGTTCACAAACGTAAGGGCCAGGGGCACCCAGACAGTAAAACACATTTTACCAACGTTCCTCAACATACCATATCATAATATATCATAATAGGGTTATGTTAATTCCATACATGGAGGAGAAGTGAGCACACACATGCACACTTTCTATCACCTCTTTCAATACATCACAGAATAGTCATAATCCACATTAAGTTTCCTGACGATGCTCAATATGCTGAAATTAGATTTTTCATTTTCAGCCACCCAAGTAACTTTAGGATACTTTTCCAGGTGCGGCTAAGTATGCAGCTATGTCTTCTACTTCCTAGGCGATGATCAGTTCAGACATTTTCCTGCTGCTAAGATCATACTTGCTTTTTGGCTGTCCACCTACCTTTAACATACTTTCCCATTAATAGAATGAATCAGACATTCTGAATTTGGTGTTAAAATTGGCCATTGGAAAGTTTGCAACTTTGTTACACAAAAGAAATACCCTGTACTGTCTGAAGGTCTGGATGCAGTACCACTGTACCACGATGCTACTGATTTCAACATTTGTGGCAGACCTTGCTGTGTTTTTGCTCAGTAAATTTGTGTCATGAGTCCCCTCATATAGGAGGTCCACGATGATCCTCTGTGTTGCTCTCCAAGAACGTACTCAATTCTGCAGGCGGGAGTGATGCACCCAAGGTGCACCCAAGTGTGCTTCTTTTTAAGAAGCAATACCTCTCTTAGTTACCACTCACCAAAGTTAATTATATCAAAAAATGGTCAAGCCATATCATCATTTGATCATCAGAAATTATTTTTTTTCTAGCTTTAATGATTCAGTAATTATAAGCTCTAAAGCATATCCAGACAACGAGGCCATACACATGAATACTATGTACATTAAACATAACATAATTACATCATGACAATAAACTACATGAAAGTGCATAGTGCTAACATACCATCACCACTCAACGTGAGCAAAAACTGAATAATGTAGAAAATTTTAATGGCTTTTAAGGTGCAATTCATATTCCAAAAGTAATGTGGAAGAAATATGGTTAATGTCTTTTTAAAGTTTATTTCACATAGATTAGCAGTATATTATGCATGGGATTGTGGCATAACATTTGCTAAGGGTTGCCGAGTGGCCTCTAAGTTGTCCAGCTGGCAAGCCGGTTGGGAAAACCTGAGGGGCAGTTTGATAATGATATTTGCAATTAGTGAGCCACCCAAGTGAAAGCAGAAAGCAAAAGAGGGTTGGCTGCCACACCGAATTTTAGAGTTGCCTGGTATGATATTAATGTGCTTGAAAAGTACAAATGAGGCATCGTTAGATCGGTGCTGATGGTGCCCTTCTCTCCGTGTGACCTCTACAGTTACTCCCAATGAAGCCGATCATGTCCCTGAGTTTTTCTTGTGCAATCCTCAGGGGGTCCACCTGAGACACCAAGCCAGAAGGGCAAACCATGAAAAAGCAACTCCCATTCCAGAAATCTCCTTACCCACCACTAGAAAGACTGCAATCCAGAGGATTGCCCTATCCACAAGCTGCTGAGGCTGTAGTTCACTGTTGCTTGGGTGGTGTGTTGCTTTAGTTTCAGGTATGAACCTCCCCACCTTTGTTGAAGTCAGTATCTATCCAGATCAATATTCCAGCCAGCTGATGCTCGAGACCCAACTCATATCAATGCAGTGAGTCGCGTCACGTATGAATGGTACTGGGTTGCACGTCACCCAAAAACCTTTCAGTGTGACTGTGATGTGGTTCCTGAACCTCCTTCTGGCAGCCAACACTCCTGCACCAGAGGCAAGTAAAACTGTGTCAACTACTCCAACACTGCCTCGATCCTGCTTCATACCTGACACAGTTAAGAGATGCATGCATATATTATGTTATGTTATATTGATTTACATTGCACACTAATCACCCAAGTGGGTATCCAGGAGGTTGGTCAGGTGTATAGGTTTGTGGTCCCCAAGGTGCTTATATGAAGAGTCAGGTCTTCAGCTTCTTGAGGAACTCAAGAAGTGAGGAGGAGGCTCTGATATGTTGAGGGAGGTTATTTCATGTCTTGAGTGCGATGTAGGGGAATACATAGGAATTCATACTAACCTAGTATCTACTCAGCTGCGGCATTCTGCAAATATCACATGCCTAGTGACCACTACATATTACTTTACTATGAAATCCATATGTAATTGAAGTTGTACTTTTTATAGACTTAAAGTGCTAACTGTGTCTGAGTTTCTAAACTTACATCACCATTAAAAAGTACGCCTTATCTGCTTGGCCTTGCTATCCTTGGAGAGTAAAATACCCCAAAAAGGTTTTTGCCTTTTCAATCATCTGCACAATAGTATCGTTGAACCCACAGATAATGAGCAATGCTTGTCATAGAAATTGTTAATACCCCTACGTCCCCAAGGCCCTAATGAATTACTCTGAAACACTCCCAAAATAGTAGTTTTAAGACTGTCAGGATCCAGTCTCAACTTTTTCTGAAACCTTTGTACATTTTAATAAAGATATATTAAAACAAAATGTTTACCTTGAGAATCCGAAGCAGGATGAAACTCTTTAATTTCCCTTATTGGTATCGCCACTCAACCAATCCAATTATATATACTCCATTTTTAGAAATCTCGTTCAAGTGATATGTGTCTCTTGTCAGTGGTAAATGCCTGCAGTACAGTCTTTAAACCAACAGAAATTGTTACCCCTTCCCTGTTTATTCCCTAGACCAGCAGTTCTTAACCTTCTGACTCTCACTGAATCATTACTAGAATCGGGAACCCCTACTGAGTCATTACTGAAAGCTGGGGACCCCCAGCCTAAGCAATTTCTATAATTTGAATCTCAAAACAAAACACAAAAATACAAAAACAAGTATGCACCAAACAAATGCCCAAAATTTTTAATATTTTGTTTAATTCACAATCAAATTCAGAAAAAAGTTTTCTCATTTTCAGTTTTGCTTCTTTATTTGTACATACTTTATAAATTGTAATATTATTCAATTTTGTAAACAAACCCTCTGAGTAGGCCTTATGGACCCCCAGGGTTCTCGGACCACAGGATAAGAACCACTGCCCAAGACCATTCATAATCAAGCAGTGGACCTTCTGAATCATGTGTTTCTTATCCAACGGCATCTTGTGTAAAGTTGCTCTCCCATCCATTTGCATTGGTTAAAAGATGAGGATCTCTTTGAACTTCCCCTTTGCAGCACACTGGCTCAGAGCAGGAAAAAACTAGGGGGCCCATTAGGATGGCAGGCGGAGGCACCACCGCAGTGCTGGCGTTGGCGGAAAATTTCATTTTCCGATTGCCAGCAGCGGTCCTCACGCCCACCATATTAGTACGGCCAAACATAGCCCATGTACCGTCCGCCGCGGTGCGACGCGAACTGCCATCAAAATGTGCCCACCACCGCGGCGGTGGGAGCCAATGGAGACCCACTGCCGTGCGGAATGACGTGCCGTCCGCTGTACAAATCAGGATGCCCTAAACAGCCAGTCGCACCGCAGTGGAGAAACCGCCCAACCAGAGACGGCGGAAACACGACAGCGGAGCGCGAAACCAGATTCCCGGTCCTTTCCGCCCGGTCCCGACCGCAATGGATCCAGCTCTACACGTCTTCCCAGTACTGTACCTGATACTCCACCAGCAAGTTATGCACCGTCGCAGGCGCCGCCGCTGGTACGCAATAATACAACTCCGCCCACAACAACAACACACAATTCATGGGCAGATATAGGGTTCCAGTCCACACCAGACACCCTGGTGGGGACAGGAACACATCCACAAGTGTAAACACCCATGTCCTACCTGTCACCAAAACACCCCTCTGCACTGAGGTCACCCATCAACCGCGATATTGATGTAATGTCCCGGTCACGTCACCGCAGCGGGGAAGACGCGGGGAAACATGCGTACAATGCAGAAGGCAGGGCCAGCGCCAGGCATGGGCAGTGCACAAAGATCATAGGGCCACACCTCCACCCTCCACACACTAGGCCCACCCCAAACATGAAGGCACATGCCATGTGCCTCTCCTGTGCTCCCCATGCACAATAACCAGCAAGGTGAACCCACATCCTGCACCACACTCCAAACAACTAGGGAGACAGCCTCAGCAGGTGGGGCTGCAGAGGAACACACAGCACAGAAGCACAGGGCCAGGGCAACCCTCACACCAAACCTACACTACACTCGTGGCAAGAAAACTGAGTCCAAGCACAAAATGAACCCTCATACAGATTCAGAACAATCACTCAACTGGACACACAGCCTGTCAAGTCACGCAGACATACCCCACACTGACACACAGCCACAAACTCAGACCAGATGTCAGCAGCAATGGAGGACAACAAATAGGAAAGTTAAAGTGGGGTTCACACAAATGGAAGGCCAAGGAGCTAACCACCAAGCATGTGTACATCACATGCAAGAGAAGGAACATATAACAACACCATTAGCCCATCAAATCACACATGGCTGGCACGGTGAGTGAAATTAAACCAGTCACTTCTGTGCAACAACTCAGGGAGACAGCAATGCAACCCATGTATAGGCACAGGGATGAAAGGAAGTCTCTGAAGTCAAACAATGAACAGCAACACGTCTATATCCAACTACTTGACAGGTGTATGTCAGCAGCACAACACACAAGGCCCATTGTTACACTCCATGACTGTCAAACACAAGTAGGATCCTTCACACATACCACCCAACCTCACACCTGCAGCACACAACACCAGTGTCATACACACAGAAGGATGCCAATAATGTCCAGTCAATACACTGACAAACAATCACACTCCCTGGGGGGCATCCACAAACATCACACACACACACTCAGGGATGCCTGAACCAATGCTGGCACAAAAACAACAGCCAAACACAAAACTCAATAACAACATACACAGAAGCACAACAAGACCAGACCTGACCTGTACAGCAAAACTGTGGAAAGGCAGTGGGAGCCCAGACAGAACACGAGTACACAACATCATCAGTGAGGAACAATGCACAGACAACATACCCCAACACAGACAGAAATTGCATCATCTCAAAACAATCATGGACACAAACTGGGAGCAATGGGCCTACAATGAAACACAGACAGACATACCACACCACCCATCAAGTCAACATAGTGTCATAGTGTACCACATGCTTGCACATGCACAATCCTGACAAGTGACAGGTCAAATATGAGAGGAGAAAACCCCAAGGATGCACCCAAAACAAGCCCAGGAGCAAGAATAGCCCTAAGTGCATGTGACTGGCACACAACTAATGCACACTACACTGGCAACACACATCTGAATGAATCACAACACACCAACGAAACACACACACTGACATGCAGATAGAACATCATACACAAAGTATCTGTGAGCTGCAAGAGACAACACAGCCCAAACACTGCACACATCCACATCAAACACACAACAGATGCACATGCAAATAGATCACATTGCAAACACAGCAGGACATCAGGGGATGCATACCAGGCAAAGACAAGGCAACATACACCCACAGCACTGCATGCAGGACAAGCAGTGTGTGCACACCAAATATACCAGTTCCCCACAGATATAAGTGACACACCATGAACCCCCACAACACTAATCAGCACAGCACACAGACAACATCACACTCAGGAAGTGAAGCAGTACCTCAGCAAACACACATACAGCTAACCCAACACCCACAGATGCACAAGTGTGGGACCCCCAGGTGAAAACAACATGACCAGAGGACGGTGCAGCACAAACAGTTGAACTGCATATGAGCAACCATGGCTGCAAAATAGTACAAGAAAATCACATATAACCAATTGGGAAACTGTCCTGAGTTGCACATTGGTCCTGTGCACAGATCAGCACCACAAAGCATAGTGTAATAAATGAAGTGATGGGGAAGCACACAAACTTGCAACCCAAGGGGACAGCTGACATGAGAGTGAAGTGGTGTCTACGTCAGAAGCGGACAGGCGAGGAGTGCCCAATACAAAAATAGATGGAGTGCAGACTCACATTTGGTAGGCATCAGAAGCACAGATTGGGGATGGTATGACTCTACACCCCACATGCCATACTGAAGCCAAAAAAGCCCCAAGTGACAGTAATGCATGAGAAAACACACCCACAATGTCAGTGTGGCTGAGCAGGTCTGCACAGTGAGTACAAACAGTATCAAGACACATGGCCGATCAACAAAACACAACACTGACTTGCCAGTCACACACTCTGCATACTCACAATTGGCACCAACAACAAGTAGGTGTCCCCTAGACGTGCAAGGACACACCAACACACTGCACAGTGGACAACCTACAACTCCCACATGTGCACACAATCACAAGCACACGGCTGACCAATCCAACTAACAGTCACTCAACTCCTGGGTGACACATGTGTGCAGTTGACATTGCAGGGGCACACACACATCAACATTACTGACAAAGTCACCCCCTTCACACTGCACACTTCTTGACCACCCAAGTGCACACATTGAAATGTATCCATGTGACTAGGGTGACTGGCCATCACAAGATGAGCATACACCAACACTGCTGTGCACACATCAAAACAGATCACACAGACATGATGACCCTGGCCAGCCTGTCTGCAATCCTGTGGATAGAATCCCACTTTGTGCTGGCAGTGCAGACAAACATGACATGTGTACAATATAGCTAACCTGACCAAAGAATGATTATGATAACATTAGTTCATCACAAACCACCATCATTGCACCCCCAAGCCTCAGAGTCAAGAAGAACTGAAGTGCCTGTCAACTCTGTAAAACCCTGTAAAAGTGAAACAAGCCATTGGCAATGTTCAAGTGGCATACAGAGCATGTGTCACAGTAAACCATACCCACACAGAAAACCCTTTATTTAGCAAGGACACTGACAAAGCAGAAAATAGGAGTAACTGTCTTTATTCACATATTACACAGATAGTCAGCAAAAGTGGACAAGAGCAAGGCCAGTGGCCAGTACAGAGTGCAGAGTAGGTACATGAGAAGCTTCACAGGCAATGGGCAAACAGCAAGGCCAGTGGCCAGTACAAGGTGCAGAGTAGGTACATGAGATCCTGCACAGGGAATGGGCAAACAGCAGTGAACATCAAGGCCAGTGTCCAGTCCAAAGTGCAGAGTAGGTACATGAGATCCTGCACAGGGAATGGGCAAACAGCAGTGAACATCAAAGCCAGTGTCCAGTCCAAGGTGCAGAGTAGGTACATGAGATGCTGCACAGGGAATGAGCAAACAGCAGAAACATCAAGGCAAGTGGCCAGTCCAAGGTGCAGAGTAAGTACATGAGAAGCTGCACAGGGAATGGGCAAACAGCAAGGCCAGTGGCCAGTCCAAGGTGCAGAGTAGGTACATGAGATCCCGCACAGAGAATGGGCAAACAGCAGTGAACATCAAGGCCAGTGGCCAGTCCAAGGTGCAGTGTAGGTACATGAGATCCTGCACAGGGAATGGGCAAACAGCAGTGAACATCAAGGCCAGTGCCCAGTCCAAGGTGCAGAGTAAGTACATGAGAAGCTGCACAGGGAATGGGCAAACAGCAAGGCCAGTGGCCAGTCTAAGGTGCAGAGTATGTACATGAGATCCTGCACAGGGAATGGGCAAACAGCAGTGAACATCAAGGCCAGTGACCAGTACAAAATGCAGATGAGGTACACAAGAAGCTGCATAGGGAATGGGCAAACAGCAGTGAACAACAAGGTCAGTGGCCACTGCAAAGTGCAGATGAGGTATAGGAGAAGCTGCACAGGAAATGGGCAAACAGCAGTGAACATCAAGGCCAGTGGCCAGTACAAAGTGCAGATGAGGTACATGACAAGCTGCACAAGGAATGGGCAAACAGCAGTGAACATCAAGGCCAGTGGCCAGTACAAAATGCAGATGAGGTACATGAGAAGCTGCACATGGATTGGGCAAACAGCAGTGAACATCAAGGCCAGTGGCCAGTACAAAGTGCAGATGAGGTACATGAGAAGCTGCACAGGGAATGGGCAAACAGCAGGGAACATCAAGGCCAGTGGCCATTACAAAGTGCAGATGAGGTACATGAGAAGCTGCACGGGGAATGGGCAAACAGCAGTGAACATCAAGGCCAGTGGCCAGTACAAAGTACAGATGAGGTACATGAGAAGCTACACAGAGAATGGTCAAACAGCAGTGAACATCAAGGCCAGTTGCCAGTACAAAGTGCAGATGAGGTACATGAGAAGCTGCACAAGGAATGGACAAACAGCAGTGAACATCAAGGCCAGTGGCCAGTACAAAGTGCAGAGTAGGTACATGAGATCCTGCACAACGAATGGGTGAGACTGTACCCTGCCATGGTCAGTAACACAGGGGGATAGCAATGGGCAGTCCAGGCACCGCTGTGGGAGAGACAGGTGTTTGAGCGGGACTTTCACTCAGACTTGGCTGTCAGTCGGACTGGGAGGTGGCTGAGTGTCGGGGACAGTTGGAGGACTGGACCGGGGAGAGAGAGGCCCAGCTTAGGTAGAGGCATCAGTGGCTCTGGAAGTCGGAGGGCTGCTTGGACTGGGTGGTGTGGTGGCACGTGGAGGTGGAGTCATGCTGCCGTGAGTTACAGTGTGGGTGGGAGAATGTGGAGGGGTGCCTTTCCATTTCTTGGGGACTCGATAGCCAAGAAATGTCTTGGGAGGAGTGGTAAGTGGGGCGGGCACAACAGGCACACTCTCCACCAAAGCTGCATCAGGTGCAGCCGATGGCCCTCCCTCAGGGGACATACTGGATCCAGCGGTACGCTTGGCCTGGCCTTGCCTTTGCCCCTCCATCCCCTGTTTACCAGGTGTACCCCCAACAGTGCCCTCCTTTCCCTGCTTCACAGGGCTCTGGATGGGAGTTGAGGTTGTGGGTGAATCAGCCTTGGAGCTCTTTTTATGTGTACTCTTAGCAGGCACCAGCTTCTCAGCGTGCACGGCAACTGTCTGCTTGTCTTTGCGAGACGCTTTTGGGACAGGAGAGTCCTTGGCTGGGGATGCCTCTGAGGCATGTGAGCCTGAGGTCTGATTCTTGGCTTTATGGCCCTGGGTGTCACCTGAAGGGCTTTTGCCTTTGCGCTCTGGGGTGGCTTTAGTTTTCTGTGGGGATGGTGTCTGCACCCTGGACCGCTTGGGCTGCTGCTGTTGTGTGCTGCGTGTGCTGTATCTTGCCCTTGAGGTCTGTGGTGTGTGGTCACTATCGTCAGATGTAGCCACTGGCAGGGGGGTGGCCAAAGGGACTGGAGCTGGACTCTGAGATTGTGCCAGTTGAATGGCTGCCGTCTCTGCGGAGGACAAAGACTGGACAGTCCGGTGTAGCTCACCCACGTCTGAATGAATGCCCTCCATGAAAGTAACGACCTGTGCCAACTTTTTGTCGTGGTCTAGGAAAGCATTGATAAGTTGTCTGGCCCACACACAGCTGGTGCAAAAGGTCCACAGACTCAACACTGATGGCAGCAGGGGAGACAGGGGCTGGGGCAGCGGTGCCTGGGGTGAAGGACACTCTTACCTTCTTACTGGTGCGAACACGGGCAGCAACAGTGGAAGTAGGTGAGAGAGTGGGCACTGTACGCTGTGTTGTGGAAGAAGAGGCAGAGTTCCCGCTCCCTGTGCCCGCCAACATAGATGTGTCACCGCTGGTGTCAGATGATGTTGAGGTTGGTGTCTCTGGCTGTGATTCCTCGAGCAGACTCCTGTTCCCCTCAGAGGTGCTGGTCACATCAGTGTCACTGTGCTCGTGTGTAGCAGTCATGCTTGATGCCTCACCACTGGTGTCCGTCCACTGTCCTTCCTTGCCCACAGGAGATGCTGCATGAGACAGAGATGTAGGGTCAGTTCAGTGGCATCAACACAACCATCATATGCAAGCAAAGCACTAAACAAGATGATGATATCCCCATGTTGCACACCACCCTGTCCAGTAACATTGTGAAACTTCAATTCTAAATTTGAATCTTGCGTATTATCATGCAAACGTGGCATAAGTGAGCCATGTGATGACCACAAAGCCAAATAACCTGCCCGTGGCTCTGTCTAACCAGACACACAAATCCCTCTGAGCACACCTAGGGTCCTGAGGGGGGCAAAGATGTACCACCCAACATGTTGCCACTGTCAAATCTGGAGGGAGCAGAAGGAGACAACACAGATGCAGACTACAACATAACAGTCCACAATGGACATGAGCTCATGCCATCCCACATGTCGTACTTTGGGGCACAACTACAGTTGCACATTAGTGTCAAATGTCTAGTTCTCACAATTCAGATGTCAGGCAATGCACACATTGATGAACGCACACTTGGATGATGCACACTGCCGTTCCCTTCCATGGGATGTCCCTGATTACCCCAATGCAGACGATGCCAGAAGGCCACGAGCCAGAATGCAATGTCAAGGGCCATTACTCCAATGACATGAGAAAGTACAGGTAGGGCAAATGCATGACAGCTACACCCAACATAGAGGCCACTTACAAACCACTGCATCACACTAGCAACTTCACAGAGCCCAGCACTGGCCCAGGCTTGGAACACATGCAGCCACTCACAACCAAAGTCACCCTTCCCAGAATACTCACCCCCAGCTTGCTGCTGATGCTCCATTAAATGTACATCCAGCTTAGTCTGTGTCACAGCCAAGATGCAGGCCATTAGTGGTGTCATGCTCCTGCGCGCCAACCTGCCAGTCCGAGGGAGCAGCCCCAGCATCATCTCTGCCACGTTCTTGCTCAGCCAGCAGATGTCATCCCACCTCTTGTGACAGTGTGTGCGCCGTCGGTTGGAGACACCCAGAGCCTGCACCTTGTGTGCAATGGCCCTCCACACGGCCTTACAGTGGTGGACTTTGAGCTGCAGGCATGGGAGACAAGAGGGGGGAAAAATCAGTGAAACAGGGTTATGTACCACTATCTTTCAGTACAGGAGCATAATACTAACTCAGCCCAACTTCACAGGAATGTCTAGCAGAGACAATACTGCATCTCACATGGTACATTAACATGAGAATCATACGAAAATGCATGCAAGTATGAGGGTGGACACAGTACCTGACCATCTCATACACATGCAGGATGCCAGCACAGAAAGCTATGTGTAGTCCCACATCTACTATCCAGTTTGAGGGTGAGCAAGACATACATTACGTTTCAATATATGTTTAGGGGCAGACTCACTGTGTCCAACATTGCGCAGCCAACAATTTCTTTGCCCTGGGAATGGCTCACTGTGTCATGGAGGTCACATTGAGGGACATGATCTTACAATCTCACACCCTTCTCACAAGGCCTGTCGTGTGCAACCTACAGGGCTGAGATGGCTCTTTGATGGAGAGTCCTGCAACACACATGTTACACTCTGTACATTCAGTGATGTGTCCTTGTCAGATTGGGCAGTGACTGTGCTGGCCAGGTGGCATCACACTGAGGTTCAACGTGGGACGTCAGAAATGTCACATGAAGGGACAAATTGAGAGTGTAAACAGTGCCTACACATGCCAGTCAGTACACATGCTGGTGGAAATGTAAGGGGCTGTGCACAAAAGTACGACAATCTGCTGTGTCATAGGTGAATGACCACCGAGAGTGTCACCCTCTGGTATTAAAGTCCTGAGCATAGTGCTGACCTATACATGATACAAATTTTGAGTCAGACACAATTCCACCACTTCCCTCTGGACGTAAATGCTTGCTAAGGCCACAGATGAGCCTGTGAAGGACTGTGAGAGGAACGGGCGGAAAAAGAACCGAGGAGTTCTTATGCGTGGATCTATGATGGCGTATTTATTTAAGACACAGAGCGAACAACAAAAGAGAAGCACAGGTGAATTCCGTGGATGTTGGTACCTTGGTGGTGCTTGAGATCCCTTTGCCAGTTGCTTCCTCTTCAGGTAAGTGGTGATGACGTTCCCCGGGTACCATGGGAAGAGACGAGACAACAGGCGGTAAGTATAGCTGTCACGGTGTCTTAGTTCAGGAAAAAAGTACCCGTCACCAAGGTTGTAGGAGGGGACACACCAGGTGCTCTGTCTAGGGATAGTGCAGGATGCGAGGTGCTGTGAAATAGTGTGTGCACGAATGGGAAAAAAACGGGGCTAGAAAGTTAAATTCACCCCTTACTTCAGGTCACGAGTCATATATGCCCAGAGATAAGCTTTTTGTGACCTAATTCCTAGGTCTGAGGGATAACGTAGGGTAGCGGCAAATAAAGGCAGACAACTTCCTTGTTACTAGTGCACCCCCTTCCCTCCCCAAAACAAACACAAAAGGACTCTAAATCCCCGTGCCCACAACAACCATAATTCCCTCAACCCCCTATCCCGAGTCACGTACCGCGGTAGCCGTAACTTACGGCAGCATGCAGGCGTCATCCGGGGGCTTCCACCAGTCCTCAGACCAGGCCTCTGGTTCGGCGGAAACGTCGTCTTCTTCTTCCTTGTGGATGGCGCCGGTCTCAATTTGGTTCTCGTCAGGTCCCGCCGTCCTCTGCTGCAGATCCTCCAGGTTCCTCTCGTCTGCCCTCCGCTCGCTGTCTTCCTTGCTCCTAGCGTCTTCCGGGAACTCCTTCTCGTCCGCCAGGTCCGCCCTTCTATTTCCCCAGGTCTCCTTCCATTGGTCCTTTTCCCTCTCTGGGCGTTCCTGCGGGGAAGAGGAGTTCGGGTTAATTAACCCTTGCCTGTCTGGCGCGTCCCGTTTGGCGGATGGCAAAACGTCTCGAGAGCCCAGGTGAGGGTCCGCCATGGGGGTGAAAGCAGGCTCCTCCTCACAAGGACATCAGGGATCCACATAGCCATTCACACAAGCAATTACTCTCCTGACTACTGCATTCCCAACTTGTGGCATCACTGTATGGCTGACAAGGCAATACATGTCCCTCCAATTTTGATGTGCAGACAGGGAAATGTGTGAAATAGGCTACACACCCCTTTCCCCTGGTGACAGCATGCTAGGCAGTGCATAACACAACCCCACACTCTCAGCCACATATTGCAGCAGATCAACGTCATGTGTGCACCCCATGCACTCTCACTTCCACTCTGAAAGACTTACCACGACATTTGGAGCACCATATAGTCTCCCATACTGCGTGAGCACCTCGTCCACCAGGACCTCCAGCTCCTCGGTGGTGAAGGGACTGGCCCGGATCTTCTCATTCCTCACCATCACTGTGTCCAGGAGACAGGAGCAGCAGCAGTTGGAGGTGAGGGGTGTCAGGCAGCAGGCTCTGGAGACAGCAGCAGCAGTTGGTGGTGAGGGGTGTCAGGCAGCAGGCTCTGGAGACAACAGCAGCAGCAGTTCGTGGTGAGGGGTGTCAGGCAGCAGGCTCTGGAGATACCAGCAGCAGCAGTTGGTTGTGAGGGGTGTCAGGCAGCAGGCTCTGGAGACAGCAGCTGCAGCAATTGGTGGTGAGGTGTGTCAGGCAGCAGGCTCTGGAGACAGCAACAGTAGCAGTTGGTGGTGAGGGGTGTCAGGCAGCAGGCTCTGGGAGCTGTGGAAATCTGAGGCTCTCTCCCACACATTTATAGGCCCCTGGGTGTTAGTTTCAGTGGTTCTAAGCTGCTGCAATTGGTGTTCCAGGTCAGCCTTTTTAAAATGCATCCAATGACCGGCCCCACAGTGGCGGAGAACCCCTACCGCGATTTTCAAAATTGCATTAGTCTACCGCGATTGCGATTCCCATTAGCTGTAAGGGCTTGGGCATTGGGTGTGACACACTGCAGGGGCCAGGCGGTTGCTACCGCGGTCATGCATCTCTCAATTGCATCCAATGACTGGCCCCGCGGGGCGGAGCACGCCTACCGCGATTTTCAAAATTACATTAGTCTACCGCAATTGGGGTTCCCATTGGCTGTAAGCGCATGGGCCATGGCAGTGATACACCGCAGGGGCCAGGCGGTAGCTACCGCGATATGTGTGCCACACATTGCTAAGAATGACCGTGATTTGGGTGGCAGAGCATGCCAACCGCCATTTGACCATGGTTATATGCCTGTCACTACCACGATTGTGGCTTGGGCATTGGTGGTGACACACCGCAGGGGCCAGGCGGTAGCTACCGTGATATGTGTGCCATACATTGCTAAGAATGACTGTGATTTGGGTGGCGGAGCATGCCAACCGCCATTTGACCATGGGTATATGCCTATCACTACCTCGATTGTGGCTTGGGCATTGGCGGTGACACACTGCATGGGCCAGGCAGTAGCTACCGAAATATGTGTGCCACACAATTGCTAAAAATGACCATGATTTGGGTGGCGGAGCATCTCAACCGCCATTTGCCAATACACATATCACTATCACTACCGCGACTGTGGCTTGGGCATTGGCAGTGACACACCGCAGGGACCAGTCGGTAGCTACAGCGATATGACTGTCATGCATTTGAGCCAGTGACCGTGATTTGGGTGTCAGATCACTTTGACAGCACCTATGGACACGTCATGCAGTGTGAATGGCCAATGGCCAGTTCTCAACAGTGCACAGTAGACACATGATTCATGGCACAAGATTGTGCACTCAATGCCAATGTAACCTTTACCCCACTGCTGACTACACATGCCATGTTGTTGTATATGATTAGAAACATTGGCATGTACTCCCTCACATGTCACTTGTGATTTTGCTGGGCATGTACACAGAACAGTGTTGTGATGGACTCTCCAAGGGGTTCACATGTCAATGTGTGAAAGGGCTGAGCAACTCAAAGTGATGAATGTCTTATTACACAATGTGCAGATTTGACTGTCTACTTTTCTTGGCTCATGCACATACTTGTCAATAAACGCACAGTCTTGGGTCATGGTGTGGTTGATGTGTGCCCTCTGTGACTTACGCAAGAAGGTGTGGCAGGTACAGCAGCTAGGTAGGAGACAGTAGTGTGGCAGTTTCACACATATGCTGCTGGTACGACTCTCTCAGGGCTGCCCATGCAAGATGTGGCCATATCCCTTTGTGCATTCAGATAGTCGGATATTGTTTGTGAGGTGTTAGCTGTGTGAAAAGTGGACAGGTGTACGGATGGTGTAGCTAAGGGTGTCCCTACATGTAAATTGTGCCGTAAGCTGAACTGTGATGCTAGTCATTGTTTGCGTTGTGTCTGTCAAAACGTAAGATGTTGGACACATCTCCTGGTGGATTGCATTGATATGTGTCCGCTTTCATCTCACCTAGGAGGAGACCAAATGTGCATTATCCCTTCACAGTGCTGGCAGACATGGAGGATGAGGATGCCATACGGAAATTCGGTCTGGATCGAGACACCCTCCAAGACCTATATGCTATGTTGGAGCCCACCTGCAGCCTCGCAGGACATATCCGGGTGCTTTCACACCAATGTCTAAGGTGATGACGGCCCTGCATTTTTTTGCTTCAGGATCTTTCCAGTACACGGTGTCCAGTGCAGATGGGATGTCGCAACCTATGTTCAGCATGGTGCTACGTGATGTCCTGTCCGCTATGATGATCTGCAAGGACAGATATATCCATTTACCCAGGAGGCATGATTTGGCGGCTGTGAAGGGACATTTTTATGCACTTGGGCACATCCCCAATGTTGTTGGTGCCATTGACTGCCTGGTTCCACCACAGGCACGTGAGCACATCTACAGGAACAGGAAGCATTTCCATTCCATCAATGTGCAAGTGGCGTGCCAAGCGGATATGATCATCTCACAGGTCTGTGCCAAATTCCTAGGCTCGGCCCATGACTCGTCGATCATAACGCGTAACAGCATTGTGCCTCGACTGATGGATAATCTGCTTCCAGAGCATGCATGATTTGTGGGTGAGTACGAAGAGTCCGGTAGGATGCTGTATGTGTGACATGCTGTCCTCTGCCACAGTTACATTACAAAGTTGATCTGCGTATCTCACACCTAGGTGATTCAGCATATCCCAGCCATCCTTGGTTGCTGAGCCCACTGCGGAATCCCAGGACACCAGCTGAAGTCCGCTACAATGATGCCCATGGAAGGACACGTCATGTAGTGGAGTGTACATTCGGTCTCCTGAAGTGACGTTTCCGTTGCCTGGACAAGACCAGAGGTGCACTGATGTACTCGCCTAAGAAGGTGTGTCAGATTGTAGTTGCATGCTGCATGCTCCACAACCTGGCCATGCGCAAGGAGATCCCCCTGCTCCTGGATGCTTATGAGCAGCCTAGGCCCCCGCCTGCAAACCAACCCATGTCCAGTGACGAGGAAAGTGGAGAGGAGGAAGGTGTCGACCTGCGTCAACAGCTCATCAACCGCTACTTCACTTGAAGGTGATTGACAATGTACAACGGAGCCATTGTCTACTGATTGTCGTTGTTGTTGGCAAGGTGTATGCGAGCTTTGTGACTGCAGCCTGTTGTTGCTGGCTGCCAATGTTTCTGGGACCAGGTAGTTTGGCACATCTACAGGATGTTTATGTCGGTAATGTTGCTCATTGTAATGTGTGCAGATTGCAGTACCTTGATGACAAGTGTTGTGTGATGGCTGTAATGCCAACACCTGACTAGTGAATATTGTTCTGTTGTGCTTTCCTAGGTCCCTTCAGCCTCTCCTTGCCTACATACAATACATACTCCAGGTACATTGTAATCATTGTGAAGACTGCACATCCTGGAATAAACACGGAGCAGACACAACGACGTGTGTGTAAGGAGTGTTTATTTACAATTGGGACATGTGACAGGGGGTAAATATTTACAATAAGGTGTTTAGTGAAGTAGTGAGTTGTCAGTGATGGTACATGAGACAATCGAGTAGTCACCACATTGATGTGGTGACTCAGTCCAACAGACTGATGCCATTCACAAGGCAGTGTGGGGAAGGACAGTCCAAAAAGTCAATGCAGTGGTGAAGAGGGTTGCCATCAGGCCTGGCTCCGTGACTGGCGTTTAGCAGGTGCTTTGCCACGGGATCCTCCCTGGGATTTCTTGGGATGGCCCCTTGATCATTTGGCTGGAGGGGCCTCTGCTGCGGGGCCAGTGGGGTCTGAGGACACCACCCCTCTCTGTGGCCGCAGGGGAGGATGGTGAACTGTCATCCTGCGGGCCACCATAGGGAGGTGGAGGTGTTGGTTGTGGCGCAGGCCTGTCCCGCAGTACCACCACTAGCTGGCCCAAGAGGTCCACAATTTGGCCCATGCGGGTGTCCATGGACCTCAGCAGCAGGCGGAGCTCACGTGAATCTTCTTCAGCCTGGCCCGTTCGTCCCTGGGCCCGTTCATAGGCCCCAAGGACTCTGTTGATGTTGTCCAGGGCTTCGGTCCCAGTGTCCGATTACCTTTGACTCCCCCTTGCCCTCCCACCTGCCCTGCTGCCACGGACCTGTTGCCTCAACACTGTACACACCTGCCTACTCTCCCTGCCCTCCTCAGTTGGTGGTGAGAAGTGGTCATCCTCTGGGGCAGGGTGAGTGT
Organism: Triturus cristatus; assembly: GCF_964204655.1. Taxonomy (NCBI): domain Eukaryota; kingdom Metazoa; phylum Chordata; class Amphibia; order Caudata; family Salamandridae; genus Triturus; species Triturus cristatus. The sequence continues at coordinate 273,284,164 of NC_140581.1, forward strand.
TGCAGGCAGCACTGGTGGTGGCGGCGGTGGTGGTGGTGGTGGAGGCCGCACAGGCCGTTACAGCAGGGGTCTGCATAGATGTTGGTGTTGCTACAGATGGGGTGGGGGGACAATGGGGTCCTGGGATCTGTTGCTCCCTGGCACACCAGATGGGCCGACTTTGAGCTCCGCGTCCTCAGAATACAGGGAGTTATCATCCGAGAGTCCATGTTTGGGGGGGGAATGGCTCTGCAGGTTGCTGTTATCGTCCTTTGCAGTCAGTTCTTGGTCACCTGTGGGACAGAGGGGAAATGGTCATTGAAGTGCACCCCTCAAGCTTGGTGTTAGATGTATCTTATTCACAGGTTATGCACCACACAATTTACTAGTTATCACATTGTATGTCTGCACACTACTGTGCATCATGACATGATGTGGAGGAACATGCATTACTTGTCCATGGTGTGACATGTCAATACATACCATGCGCACCGTGCATATTTTGTGATTACAAGGACATGTTGTCATCTAACGACTAGCGCCACAACGAATTTAGGTGAAGCGTCTTTGTTGATTACTCTGCCTGGCAGACGTTACATCTGAGCATGAACTAGCCATTGTTATCTCATGCATTCCTTTTTCATGTCATGTGCATATCTCAATTTGTACTACAGACCATGCTTGCTTTGTTTTCATATGGTCCTTGATGCTCTGTCCCCATGGCACTTACACATGGCATTCAGTGCTGTGCATGATTGTGCACAGACTTTCTTCAACATGTGACTTAATGAGTCACACTTTGGTTGCTGTGACAGTTACATTCGCTTAGCTGTCTGCACACTGTGTGTGGCAATTGGATCTGTGTGAATTTGTGTGAGATGAGAGGGCTGGTGTTGTCAAATGGCACAAGGCTTTTGGAGAGGAATGGCTGGGTGCATGCACTGTCTACTTACCGGTTCTGTTGTCACATGTGGGTGGAATTTGTGACACATCTCTCTGTGTGTGTGGTGGAGGGCTCCATCCTGCTCAGGTGTGGGAAAAGAGAGCATAAGATGGCTACCTACCTGTTAGTTTTAAGTGAACAATGCAATGGCTGACACATGCATCTGGGTGGGAGGGAGTGCTCCATCCTGCTTTGGGGTGGGTCAAGGGGACTGTTGGCAGTTGTTGTGCTGGGCTCACACACACACCCTTCCCTGTTAAGATGGCTACCTACCTGTTAGGTGGAGGCGAACAATACAATGGCTGCCACATGCTTCATGGGTGGGGAGTGCTCCATCTTGCTGAGCTGGGAAACAAGGGGGCATGGTGGGAGTAGTAGTGCAGGCCTCCCACCCACAAACAGAACAACCTTGGAAAATGGCTACCTACCTGTTAGTTTGAAGTGAACAATGCAGTGGCTGCCACATGCTTCATGGTGGGTGGGGAGTGCTCCATCTTGCTGAGCTGGGGGACAAGGGGGCATGGTGGGATTGGTAGTGCAGGCCACCCACCATCAAACAGCACAACATGGGAAGATGGCTACCTACCTGTAAGTTTGGTTGGTGTATTACGATGGCTACCACATGCTTCATGGTGGGGTGAGTGCCACATCCTTCTCAGGGGTGTGACAGGGTTGCCTGGTGGGAGTTGTTGTGCAGGCCTACCACCACCAAACACCCCTCCTTGTGAAGATGGATACCTACCTGTATGTCTGTTTGTTGTAATACAATGGCTGCCACATGCTTCTTGGTGGGAGGGCGTGCTCCATCCTGTTCAGGGGTGGGACAAGGCTGCCAGGTGGGAGTTGTTGTGCTGGCTGCCTGTACACATGCAACCCTGGGAATGTTGCAGGCTACCTTTGGGGTGTTTAGATGGAGTAGATGTTACATCTGTGGGACCTGTGTTGGGTATTGTGGTGCATATGAATGTACTTGAGTCTAGGAGGTTTGTCCTTACCAGCCTGCACTCTTGGGAGACTCTCTGGATGAAGTATGGCAAGCACCTTCTCCTCACATGAAGTGAATGTTTTGGGTGGAATGGGAGGGCCACCACCAGTCCTCTGAGCCAGCTCATGGTTCTTGTTTTTCTTCTGTTTGACAACCCTCTTCAGGTCATGCCACCGCTTCATGATTTAATTTTTGGAGCGCGGGGTGGTCCCTACTGCATTGATCTTGTCGACTATCCTTGCCCACATTTGTGATTATCTCATCTACCATGACTGACAACTCACACTCTGGGAATTTGGGCATTTTCTGCGGTGCCATGGTGTGTGATGTGCTAATGTTTTGGGGTGCAGTTGTGAGGGTGGTGGGGGGGTTTAGGTGGTGTGTGTGTGTGTGTTGTTGTGCTGGTGTGATGTGTGCAGGTTTGCTCTGGTGTTGGGCCCTTCAGTTGTGGAGTATTGCAAAGGATTCTGGTCAGGGAAGGGGCTGGTTTTATGCTCAGCTATGTGGGTGTGTCAAGATGGAGTATTGCTGTCAGGTGTGTTGTGTGTGTTGTCCTGGGATTTGTAATTTTGAATTTGCCATGGGGGTGTGTCTTTGGGATGTGTTAGGTGTTTTTGGGGACAAGGCTAGTTTGTTGTGTGCACTGGGTGGCCTTGTTGTGATTTGTTTTAGTCGTCCGCCATTTTTTTCACGGAGCGTCCGCAGCGATGGCTATGCTACAGTCCTTCTGCCGGATCTCCCATTCATCACTGTTTGTGACCGCGGCGGTCGGTAACAGCGGAACGTACCGCAGTCACATCGTGGATATCCTAATTTTCCGTGCGGTCTCTCTTCTCTCCTGGCGGCGGTTTGGTGTGTTTCCTCAACGAATCCGACCGCCGCGGACAGATTTTTGCCTGCTCCGCCCGGTATGGGCGGTTTTGGTGGCCTTGTTCCGCCACGGTATGATTTTTTGGGCAGTTGATCCTAATCGAACTGCCGGTTTTTCTGCCGTACCGGCGGACGGTTGATTTCTGCTACCACGGCGGTTGGGGTGGTTTTCCGACCGCCATCCTAATAGACCCCTAAGTGTTCCACACCCACTGGGAGAAAACTCTCAGCTTGTCAGTGACTGTGATATCTTTGCTTTCAAAAACAAACCCCACTTTAGGTGGCTGCCTTTGAAAAACAAAAAATGCTGATTGGTTGGTAATGCCGCCATGACATGGTGGCCTGATTAGCATTATGCATTTTTATTGTTCTTGCTGTGTCAGGCGTTGCAAATGTGGTAAACTCTAATACTGACAGGATTACTCTGATGCCCAAGCATCATTAGATTTGACCCAAGTCCAATTTACTGCAACTATCCATCGGGACACAGCATAGGTGGGCAAGCCACTGAAGACTTGAGGCAGGCTCAAGCCAGATGCCTGGCTCTGGCTTAGTTCAAGGGTCTCTTGGACCCCCTAGGCCAAAGCGAGCCATGCTTCATATCACTTGAAGCTGGGAAACCAGGTTTGAGTCTCTGTGTCGGCTCAACAGCCTGTGATTCTGGGAAATTACTTTTAATCTCCCCGTGCCTACCAAAAAATGAATGTGTCCTTGTGTAATGTAACTGGTGCTCATGTAAAGCATTCCAATACCTTCAGTCGAGTTTGCGCTATATAAAACTGCACACAAAAAAAGCTGTGTCTTGGTTTTTAAATGGAGGAGAGAAACAGATATCTAGCTAGGGGCTGAATTGCAAATTGTGGAACAAGAAAACCTGGGATCGATCCCAGCTTACCTGTTTGTCCAAATTGTGTGATTCTTGGTGATTCTTTAGCTACACATTGTCTTCTTTTTCATTCCATATGAGAGAACCTTGAAAAATACGAGTTCAAGTTATCTGCTACACAAAAGTCAGCTGTGCTTTTTTTAATAGACTATAATGTTATTCTACGTATAATAACAATCCAAGCCACATAGAGGGTGCACAAGAAAACTGACTCATCTCTTGGTTCACTGATGGTAGCTTCATCAGGGTTGAGGGGAGTAGATAGCAGAAATGTTTCTAAGTTTATATTTAAGAAAATATCACTTTTAATAAATGTCACTCAATGCAGAAATATGATCTGATGTGTTAAGGTGAAATATGTCTGCATGCTAATGAATTTTTAAGAGATTTTATCATATTTTCACATGATGTTTTTTCACGATTTTCATGTCACACATTTTAATGGCTCACCTTGTGCAGGGACTTGGCTCTGCCTCGGCTCTCCCTGTTAATGTCTTTACTCGTTCACTGTAGGACCCTGAAACCCCATCATGAACATCCGTGAAGAGCTTTGTATTCAACTTGGAAGTTACCTTATCTCTCATTCCATTCCTCCTCTGTTACAATGTGTTGTTAACATGTTTGTTCATTTTGGAGTAAGCCACTACTCCTGTACTTCATGGTGTATGTTGGTATATTCCATTCCTGTTTCCCCCACATTACTTTACTATGGTATCCCCCCTCTGTCTCTGGGAGGCTACCTTAGAATGTTCAGGTGTGTCAGTTGCTGCACGGTTGGTGGAGAGAGGAGACCGGTAATAAAGAGTTGATCTTACCTGCTTGAAGATGATGTCTTTTTATCACTTGCGACGATCTGTAGAAGGGGACAGACGACTCCGGCTCCTCCCCTTTTGATGTACTACTCCACCACCTCTTAACTAAGGTACTGTTTTTATCCTTGGGATACTCCAGAGAGAAGATCCATGTTTCCTCTCTGGAACCTTTATTTCACTGACAATCATACTTGGAGGCTCTTCTTGTGACCTGCATCGTCACAGCTGAAGACTGACCCGCCTGCTGTGGAGAGTTTTCTGTTCCTGGCTTCACTCCTATCTCTGTTCGGAGAGGCAAGTCACTTTATCTGGATCTGCTTTCCTCGCATTGCTGGACTGGGGGGAACTTCTCTCTCCTTCATCTCTTCCTGTGGCGCACCAACTCTGGAGGACTTTGCAGCGGTTTCCCTGACACTTTACCAGGGCGTCTGCTAAGTATTTCCCTGAGGCGTTTCAGTCATATTTGCCCCTGGTGGCTGCCAGCGTGTTTGCGCATGAGTGGCACATGTTGTGGAAAGCAAGCGTTGGTCTTGGGAGCAAATTGTTGACATTGGCGCCTCTGCTGCAGTTCGCAAGGAGCGCTGAGGTAGTTGTTCTCCTTTACGCCTTCACGCCTCGTCAATCATTTTACCACCGCCATAACTCTGCATTTCAGGAACTTCAGAGGAGCGCTGAGGCAGTTGTTTTTCTTTTCCTCACGCGCTCCCTCCACCTTGTTTTCTAGCCACAGCCTCGTACGCTGGGTCATTGGAGGGGCGCTAAGGCACTTGCCTTTTCCTCAAGCGGTCCCTCCTGCCCTCCATTTCACCTTTGCTTCTCCTGAGATTTTGCCTCGGCCTGCTTCCGCCTTCAGTTTCCTCCGAAGGTGTGGTGATCTGCTAGGGTGCGGGTCTGCAGTTCTAGGTGGAGCTTTCCTTTCCAGTCATACACTTTGGGGGCAGTGGCTTTCCTTTTCAACGCTGCACTTAGGAGAGCGATTTGGGGTGATTTTTCTTCACTCTCCCGGCATCCTGTTGTTGTCAAAGAGTGTTCCTTGCATATTCCTTCTTCCACATTGTGGGCACTACAGTGACACGCACACCCATACTTACGTGTCATCACACCTTGTGGGCTTTGTTCTCTTCTCTTCAGCTTGTGCTTTCACATTGACAGGCACACCTTGGTGCAATTTTCCTCAGCATTGCAGCGTGTTGTTTCACAGTGACACGCACACCTTGGGGCATCAGTGCACTTCACTTCAGCGTGTCAATCACATCACACCTTGTGGAATCTGTATTCTTCTCTTCGGCGTGTGCTTTCATGGTGACACGCATACCTTCGGGCAATTTTTCTCAGCATTGCAGCGTGTCTTTTCACGGTGACACGCACACCTTGGGGCATCAGTGCACTTCACTTCAGTGTGTCAATCACGGTGACACGAACACCTTAGTGCCTTATTCTCACCACTGCAGCGTTTCATTTCACGGTGACACGCACACCTTGGTGCCTTATCCACACCATTGCAGCGCGTCATTTCAAGGTGACACACACACCTAAGCCACCTGTTTACATTTTTACGGCGTGTCCTTTCACGGTGACACGCACACCTTGGGGCATCAGTGCATTTCACATCAGCGTGTCAATCACGGTGAGACGCACACCTTGTGCTTTGTCCTCACTATTGCAGCGTGTCATTTCACGGTCTCGCGCACACCTAAACTACCTGTTCTCATGTTACGGCATGTCCTTTAACGGTGACACGCACACTTTGGTGCAATTGCCATTGTGACAACTGTGACTCCTCCTTATTCAGCAATTTACATATACAGAGTGCTATTCTCTATACAGAGTGCAATTTTCCTATTTCCTCGCTGACTCTCTTATTCGTTATGATGGCTGCCGCTAGCATTCCCAACCAGCACCATTTTTTAATGAATTTAACGAATCCAGCATCCCATGGAAGGATTTGGAAAATATTTTTGAGTCATATCTTATAGCAATTGGAGGAGAAAAATTTAGCACCTTAAAGAAACAGCACATCCTTTTACACAGTTTGGGTCCACATGGTAGGAAAATATTTGAATTATTACCAGAACCTGATAGTGATACCGATGGAGAGGATGTCTACAAAATTACCTTGTTGAAACTACAAATCCACTTTGGTGACAAGGTAGACATAGTACTGGAAAGACACAAATTTTTTAGTCGTTGTCAAGGTAGACAAGAAAGTGTTTCCACTTATGTAGCAGCACTCAGAGGTCTCAGCAAACTTTGTGAGTTCAATGACTTAAATGATTCACTGATCAGGGACCAACTAGTATGTTGTACTAACAATAACAAAATTCTGGAGAAGTTGTTACAAAAACAACCAAACCTTCAAGAGGCAATAGAAATAGCCAAATCTGTTGAGCACACAGCCATCTGTATAAAGGAAATGAAATCTTCAGACTCCAACGACAAAGTGTCAGAAATTAATAATTTAGAGTCGGAACCAGAAGTTTGCAAAATAAAGAATGACAATTGGCGCGCGCAAACAGGAGATACAGAAAATGTCAAATTTAAATGCTTCCGCTGCGGGAGTACCAACCATTTGGCCGATAATCCCAATTGTCAAGCCAAGTCAGTTATTTGCAGAAAATGCAACAAAAGGGGTCATTTAGCAAGATTCTGCAGGAGCTTTCAAAGAAAAACTTGGGGAAATGTTGCTCCTGATGAAAAACCTCAAGTCAAGAAAATTATATTACAAGTTAATGAAATAGATAATGACAGTCATCAAAGATATCCTGAATGCAATGTGTCCATTGATGGCAAAGCGGTTAAAATGTTTGCAGACTCTTGCTCTCCATTCACTCTCATAAACTATTCTGACTTTAAATCCATTTTAGGTAAGGAACAACACAAATTATCTACAGCAGACATATCACCCAGTGGATACAACAGGGACCCCATACCTATGAAGGGCATGATTAAATCCATAATATCCTTTAAAGATCATTCTACAGTGGGCAAGTTCTACGTAGTAAAAAATGGTTCTAACTTACTAGGCTGGCAACATCAGAGAGAAGTGGGCATCAAGCTGGACCCCAACAATCCGGAACAAGTTCTAGCCGTAAATCCATCAAGCAATTGTGATTATATCACCAATGAATTCCCAGAACTTTTTTCAGAAGATTTAGGCTTACTAAAAGATTTCCAACACAAAATTCTATTGAAACAAGGCGCCAAACCAGTGATACACAAAACCAGACCAATACCCCCCTCCCACCTTATGTGGGAACCCCTGAAAAAAGAGTTGTCTAGATTAGAAAATTTGGACATCATACAACCCATTGATTACGCTGAATAGGTTTCCCCTATTGTTATTGCTAAAAAGAATCACAGCCAAGATATTAGGGTGTGCATTGACTTACGCGACTTAATTAATAGCATCTGGGTAGAAAGACACCGGTTACCTCGTATCCACGAGATGTTAAGCACAATGGGGGAAGCCACCTGTTTCAGCGTTCTGGATCTCTCCATGGCTTATCACCAGGTAGAGTTGCATCCAGATTCCAGGTGCCTCACTGCATTCACCACACCTATGGGTACATACGTGTTCCGCCGCATGCCTTTTGGGTTTGTCTTTCAGAAAATTATGCAACATGTTTTAGAGGGTATTTCCAAGACATTATGTTTTCAAGATGATGTGTTGATTTATGGGGCTACCATTGAAGAACACAACAAGATTTTGAGGGAAGTTTTTTCCAGATTCAAGAGTGCAGGACTTACACTAAAGAGAGAAAAGTGTCAACTAGGCATGGAAGCAGTGGAATATCTGGGACACTGCATTTCAGAGGAAGGATTCAAACCAAAGTACTGTTTGCTAGAAGCAGTGAAAGATGCCCCCGCACCTGCAAACAAGGATGAACTTAAATCATTCTTAGGGCTTGCAGAATATTTTGCAAAATATGTAGATCATTTTGCAGATCTAACCTCTAGCCTGAGAGAATTCACAAAGAACCCCACACACTTCCAGTGGTCAGATGAACATCAAGCCTCATTCCTACAAATCAAAGACGCCATCCTTGCAGCTCCATATTTATGCAATTTTGAACATAATCGCAAGACAATACTTACCACTGATGCTAGTAACAAGGGCTTAGGTGCTACCCTTTCCCAAATAATTGATGGCAAGGAAAGAATTGTCGCGTTTGCCTCACACACCCTCACTAAAGCTGAAGCAAACTACTCTGTAGTAGAAAGGGAATTCCTAGCATGTTTCTGGGCTGTAAAACATTTTAAATGTTTCCTATGGGGCATTCAATTCTGCATACGCACTGACCACAAAACCCTAACCTTCATGTTCAATACCAAAGGCACTTCTTGCAACACTCCCCGCATAGCGAAGAGGATCCTTGGGTTAGAGGGTTTCTGCTTTAGAGTAGAATATGTTCCTGGTGATCAAAATTCTGTAGCAGACTTTCTTTCAAAAAGCCCTTTAGATAAAATGGAGCAATTTGAGGCCTTTGAATACCCCATCTTACAACTTAATCACACCACTATCACTACCCAAGAATGGTCAGAATGCATGAACAAAGACACCACCATGACCCAACTTTTGACATACACTGTGCAGGGTTGGCCCACTTCCTCTAGATCATTAAGTGAAGATATTAAGAAATTCTGGGAAATCCTTCATAAGCTCAACATTGATCAGGGCTTCCTATTGAGAAATGGCGAGATAATACCACCCGAACCTCTTAGATACAAAATCGTTGATCTGGTACATGAGGGTCACCTTGGCAGAAGCCTTACTAAAACTACGTGAACGTTACTGGTTCCCCAACATGGACTCGATGATGGAAGACAAGGTAAAAAACTGTGTAACTTGTGCCAATAGCGACAAATCAAAAATAACTCAGAAAGCCCCCATCTCTCTCGTTTCTGTATCTGAAAAACCTTGGGAGACGATTGCCCTTGACATAATTGGCCCCTTAAGTCTTAAAGGAGTGTTTAAATGATTCGCTTTGGTTTTAGATTACCAATCCCACTGGACGGTAATGAAGATGGTCAACCAAATTACTACAGACTCTGTCATCCAGTTTCTCAAAGACGCATTTGTCCTGGAAGGCATTCCATCCACATAATCACCGACAATGGTGTTCAATTTACTTCATACATCATGACAGAGTTCCTTGATAAATTGTATATAACTCACTTGAAAATGCCCCTTTACTGTCCCAGGGCCAATGGCCTGGTAGAAAGGATGAACCGCTTGATCTAAGGTTGCATACAGTTAGCTAGTGCTAATGGAATTCCAGTGGAACAGGCTGTACAAGAGATGTTATGGGCTTACCACACCACCCCAAACCAAGTTACGGGCATCTCTCCTTTTTCTGCCTTAAAAGGAAGAAAACCCTGCACCAAATTCTTCCCCAACTGGTTGGGAGGTGGAACCAATGTTATGCGCAACATTCAGTCCTCTAAAGACAAAATAAATGCACATCAAACCAAGTATAAGTCTCATTACGACCTCAAACATGGAAACAAAGTTCCGCAATGGGTAGTAGGAGATTGGGTATGTGTCAAGAACCCTAGAATAAGCAATTCCGACTCTAAGTTTTCCAAACCTATGCAAATCACAGCGATCAGAAGAAACACATCCATAATGGGGAATGGCCAAAAGTGGCGCATGGACAGATTGGCCAAATCTCAACCTATATATGGCAAAGCATCCAATCACAGATCCACCATCGGGCCCAGCACTCAAGCCCCACACGATTCGCAGGTGAATCAGAGAATCCGCAATGCACCCACTTGGCAACAAGACTATGACATGTCCAAATGATTTGTTCAACATGATTTGTTTTCCTTCTTCATCTCTCATTATTTAGGGGGAAGATGTGTTACAATTTGTTGTTAACATGTTAGTTCATTTTGGAGTAAGCCACTACTCCTGTACTTAATGGTGTATGTTGGTATATTCCATTCCTGTTTCCCCCCACGTTACTTCACTTTGGTATCTCCCCTCTGTCTCTGGGAGGCTACCTTAGAATGTTCAGGTGTGTCAGTTGCTGCACGGTTGGTGGAGAGAGGAGACCGGTAATAAAGAGTTGATCTTACCTGCTTGAAGGTTCCGTCTTTTTATCATCCTCCCTCCTTTCACCCCCTTCCCTTCACTTCCTCTTCTCCCTGTGGTTTGTTCCTTGGACCGTTGGTTGGCTCTAATGTTCTAATGTTGACAGTTGAACGTTCAGTATGCGTTGTGATGGTGTAATGGTCTCTCTTTGTCTGACTGCGCCTCATTAAATTATTTTATCATTTACCTGTACTGGCATTATTATGCTGTTGTTTTAGCGACAAGGATGAGATGTATCTCATTGAAGATCAGGGCCCGCGCTACCCTTCAATGCAGTTTGATTCGTTAGATCAAGGCCATCTACTGCCTCCGAAATTTGAAGGATAACAAGCGTGCTGCTATTAGGTGGCCCTGTTGGAGCGAGACAGTGCGCCATTGTGAGATTAAATGTGTCTTTATTCTCACCCCTGAAGAAAGAAACACCACTCCTCCACAGTGCCTCATGCCCTCACTGCAGCTGTCTCAGTGAAAGCCTACACATTCAATATGTCTTAGAATTCTGCATCTACTCACCTCTCGTGACACTTCCACATGGTATACCAAAAAGGGAAGATGGACACACCACTCCAAGATACAATAGATGGATTTCATATGACAAGTAACTGCAGTTGCCCCTCCTGCTTCCACACATTTCGCATGCTCCACAGAATTTTCAGAGAGAGCCCAACCAAAGACTGACAATCACCAGCGGCCTCAACTACGGCAACCCCCTCTAGTCCAGCATCTCCATCCAGCTCCTCAGAAGACTCCAGACCATACAGAACGCTGCAGTCAGACTCATCCTGGACCTCACCAAATGAAACCACATTGTCTCCCACCTTAGAGACCTCTACTGGCTCCACATCCTGAAAAGATACCAGTTCAAGATCATCACACACACCTACAAAGTCCTCCATGACCCAGGACCTGCCTACCTCAACCATCGACTGAACTTCCACCAACCCGCTAGACACGTACGCTCCTCTTCACTTGCCCTCGCACACACACCCTGCATCTGCCGCACCTGCAGTGGTGGCCGTTTCTTCTCCTACATGCAGCCAAGACCCGGGGCGACCTCCGCCTCCAGCTCTGTATGGCCCCCTCGCTGGCAGACTACAGAAAGAACCTCAAGACATGGCTCTTCGACAGAGACACAGCGTCCTGATACTCCTAGGGGTGGCAGAGTTGTGCTTTACAAATGCTGATTGATTGATTGATTGATTGATTGATCATCCAGCTGCACAGGGAGTGACATCAATGTTTTCCTGCGATAACTGTCATCACTTAATAGTGGCTGCAGTGCACCCCACATGCACCCAGCACCAGGAACCCTGGTCTTTCGGCCAACAACCTCTCCCCCTGTCGCTACTTCTTCTCTATGCTTTGCACCCCGAGCCCTGTACTCCCAGCACTGCTGTTGCACCTCGCCACACAAAACACTGAAAGTGTTTTCCTATGCACCACCTGCCATGTCACATACACCCTTCTGGATCCACCTCACTTGCCCCACACATCTCACACCGAACACACTGAATACAAACAACCACACACACTCAACCCCCGCAACAGGATATCCCTCCCTGTCCTGCATACTCATCAACCTTCGTTCCTTCACTAAACACACCACCAAAATTTGGGATCTGCTATACAATCGCTCACCAGACTTGATGTTCCTCACTGAAATCTGGCTGACTCCCTCATCGGCCCCCGTCATTGCCACAGCCCTCCCTTTCAAAGTACAAGATTGCGAGACAGTGCAAACAAGTCTGAGACGGAATCCACCTGCAACTTGGAACACTTGATTTTCAAACTCCTCATCATGACAAACTACATGCTGAGCAGCACTCACCTGGAGAACCACACCAATCCCAACATGACCAACCTCTTAGAGGACCTGTGCAACCTTGGACTCACCCAGCAAATGGATGGCCCCACACATGCCACCAGACACTTATCGAATCCCCATCTTTGCCAGCTTTAGCAACATCACAGTAGAGAAGCCCACATCGATCACTTTGTCTGAACACTCCCTCGTTAACTCCAGCACCCCCATCCCGCACCACCACAGAAACACCATCACCAAATCTTCACAAAAGGACTAAAGATCTCAGAAGCATCCTTGTTTTCTGAACTCCTCCACTCCTGGCCTCAACACAAAAACAACATCCCCAAATCCATCTCCAACATCAGCGCCTAGATCAGTGCTGACACACACACCCTCGCTCCTCTCAAGGCCACCAAAAACACAAGAAACAGACCATAAGCAAGTTGGTACACGGAAGAGCTCAGGCTCACCAAACACCACTGAAAGTAGCTTGAACACAGATGGAGACAAAGTCAGGACGACACTGACAAGAGCACTTACAAATCCACCCTCAGCTGCTACTATCAGCAAATCAGAGCTACTAAACGCTCCACGTTCACCAACCACATCGAAAGCAGCACCAACAGTGCCTAGAAAATCTTTGCCCTTGTGAAAAACTTCACCTCTTCAGTCAGGACATATAACAACTTCGAGCCCCAACTGAACCTTCCGTCCTAACAGGCCTCCAGCTCATCTCAACCAACACCCGTAGGAACCTGACCACCTGGCCCATAATCTTCCCTGAAGAAACCACAATAACCATACAGTTCATACAGTGCGTAGCACCCTTGGACCCTTACCCTCCCCACATCTTCATCAAAGGACTGAAGAGCATCAACACAACCCTCACTCTGAATTATCACAGTCACCTACCCGGATGCCTGGAAACACCTCAAAGTACTCCCCCTCCTAAAGAAACTCTCTGACGATCCAAAGACGCTAGCCACCTACCAGCCTATGTCCCTGCTACCACATACAGCAAAAGTCATGGAAAAGGTGATAAACAAATGCCTAGTCACCCACTTTAATAACAGCCACCTCTGCAAAACCACTCAATCCAGATTCAACAAACTACACTACAGAGACCTCCCTCATTGCCACCATGGATGACATCCGAATGATCATAGACAGAGGTGACACCACGCACTCATTATACTAGAGTTTTCCGCAGCCTTCCACATCGCCTCCCACCCCATCTTTGTCCAACTACTGCACAAAGATGGCATCCAGTAACTTGCTCCTCACTGGATTTGCTCCTTCCTGACAGATTGCACCCAGTCGGTTAGCCTGGCTCCCTTCACCTTAGACACCTTCAACCTCATCTGCATCGTTCCACAAGTATCTTCACTCATTCCCACCCTGTTCAACACCTATATTACCTCACTTGCCAGCATATTCCACGCCCATGGAATCAACACCATATCTTGCATTGATGACATCCAGCTGATACTCATCCTCTCTGTCAAGATGTCAAATACTTGGACCAGTTTCTCCACCTGCATGACAAAGGTCACCAGATGGATGAAAACCAAAAGCCTCAAGCTCACCAGAGACAAGACGGAAATAGTAATCTTCGGAAAAGACACCTCACTTTGGGACTCCACCTGGTGGCATGCTGAACTGAGACCCACCCCTCCTCCGCAACCCACTCAAAGAACCTCAGAATAATAATTGACAACCAACTCACCATGACCGACCAAGAGGTGGCAGTCTCTTTCTCCTGTTTCCACACACTCGATATCCTCAAGAAGATCTTCAAATAGCTCTCCATCAACACTTGCAAAACCATCCCCTAAGCCCTCGTCACCATCAAGCTGAACTATGGCAACGCACTCTGTGCTGAAATCAAAGCTCAAATTACCAGAAAACTCCAGAATATAAAAAACTCAGTGGTCAACCTCACCCTCAACCTCCCATCCCGCAGCTCCACTGGCTCCCAATCCAGAAACGAGCACTTTTCAAACTACTCCCACATACATACTAAGCCTTACAGAAAACTGGCCCCACGAACCTCAACAACCGCATAAACTTCCACAAACCCAACCAACACCTCCGCTCAGCTGGACGCCTACTTGCATACATACCACACATACGAAAACACATATCCACCAATCGTGCCATCTCTTGCCTCGCTCCTAAAGTCTGAAACGACCCGTTCCTGCACATCAGAGCCACCTTCTCGGTTCTTGAATTCTGCAAGAAAGTGAAGACCTGGCTTTTCATCTAGCCTTACCCCTGGCTCTGCCCTTACGTCTCCCGCTTCTGCGCCAGGCTACCCTCCCAGGTGAATTGTGCACTGCACAAGTACATATGACAGAACATTAAAGACTCCAAAGAAAACTATCAAAACTCATCAAATATTGGAAATGCCTCAATGTGGCAACGAAATCTCTTCATTACCTTGCAGTCAAGGAATTCCACAAGACAGTACATGGCCAGGATTCCGATTTAGAATGTTTTTTGCTGTCGTCATGTGTTTTGGCATCTTATATTATGGGCTTGGTATTTGCACAGTCCGCGTCTGCCATTACAATGCTCTCTAGGGTCTAACCAGAGGGGACACACGCACATCAATTTTAAATGGGCCCCTCTTGATCTTCCACATGCACTGGGCGATGCACACCTAAAAGTAAGTCTGTGTTTTAGACTACAAACGATGTATTGGAAACATGTCAGAATCAGTTTCTATACTGTACGTGGTGCTGCTGCATTGGCGGAGTCAGTGAACAATTTTCTCAGAGCTAAGAAAATATAGCTTCGAGAAGTTAAAAAGTACCAGGTCCTCCTGTCAGTTTGCTTGCCTCGATTCCTTTGTTTAGACTGACATCTTGTGGCGAATAATGCGAACTAATAGGCAGAGGGTCACATTAAAGCCTTGTTTGTTTGTGTATGGTATTCAATAGGCCCTGACTTTCACTTTGTATGCCCCTGGTCGATTCTTACGTCCTTCATCAGCCAAAATGCTAACAGTTCCCAGATTTAGATACGCCATCGGCGGAAGAAGAAGCTTCGTGCTGGGAGCTTCTAAAACCAAAACACAGAATGTCCTCTGTTACTCATTATATCCCGTTCACAATCTTCTGGCATTTTGAAAGGAGCTAAAAACGTGTTTCTTTTCCATTCGTTTTCATCAAGGAAGCTCTTTATTATTGTAAATGTGTAATCTATGCCTGTACAATCGTCATCCTATTGTGTTTTTTGTGTTTTTGAGTTACTGCCATCTATTATTTTATTTTACCTGCTCTTGTTTCCGGTTTGTTTCTGCAACGTGTAAATTTGTAATATTCTCCTCATGTGACGTACTTGGGGGCATATTATCAAGCCAGGCGATACAATTATCGCCGCTTTCTGCCGCTAAAACGGCGATAATGGGCTTGATAATATGCTCTATGGAATTCCAATTGAAGCCCGTGTTAGATGTGAACAGGCGCGGTGCGTCCATTGGGGCGTGGGGGCGTAGCCTCCCCGCCCGCGCCCGCACCCGCAGCTCCCTCCTAGCTCCCTCCTCTGTGAATGTCAGTCAGCATGACGTCGGACCGTGGGCGGTCCGGCGTCATGTTGACTGACATCATTGTCAGACGCCTTTGGGAAAGGCAGCACAAGTGCGCATGAGTGGGCATGGAGCTTAATTTTTACTCCGTGCCCAGTCATGCGTACTTGTGTTTTTGCTGCCTTGCACATGCCTATTAGGAGCCCCTCGGTGTCCTAATGGGCAGGCGGCGGGCGAGGAGTAGGCGGTGCCGTCAGCCAATCCTGGCGCTGCTGCAGCGCCAGGATTGGCTGAGGGCCGGGTTGCAGTCACTTGCGTCACGTCACGTGGACGTGGTGTTCCGGACCGTTTGAAGGGGCAGAGAGGCGCCAACGCGGACCAGGAGAAGAGGCGGTCAGGTAAGTGTGTTTTAATTTTAGTTTTAGGGTACATGAGTCATAATCGGTGCGGTTTGAGGATTCCTGTTCCTTGTGCTGTTGATCAGCATCATAAGTGAAAGAAAGCCTATAATTTATGTTCTGTTCTGTTATAGTCCTTTCCTTTTTCTTCCGTTTTATTCTGTTGTGCTTCATTCTGGGCTTTTGAGTTATTTTAATTCCACTTGGCATTCCCTTAGCAATTAAGTTTAGCTCCTCTCCCATTCTGCTCTGTTGGATGTTTGCGTGTATAAACGATGGTTGTTTTGTTGCCTTGCTGAGTGATCTATAGCTGCTGTCAGTGTCATAGCAGCCTACAGTTCTGTGGCAATTGTTTGTATTGTTCATTTGCTTGAAGCCACTTAGAGCAGAGCTAACCTAGCCAAAGGTGCAACTCAATGCTATGTATTTACGCCACGGCGGCTTAGTAACAGAAGACACCGTGATGCAGACGGTGACGTGAGCAAACCCACTAAACTCTTTAAAGTTAAAGGTATTATTTCCCAACTGCTCACTATTTAGGCTGAAAAAGCAGATTTTTTCTGGACTAGTATTCACAGCTGTTCTTAAAGAATACAACCGGTTGGTCCACACTACTGATGGTCAATCCTCCAGACGCTATAGCAGCAAGAACATGACTGGGTGCTTTCGAGCAGAGCAAGCGCAGTCTCTAATACTGCCCGAACCTGACACAGCGAAATATATAATTGTAAGAACATTTCCATAACCACTAAAGCTAGAAACAGTGCTGCGTCATGAATCATGCATCGCACCAGGCCGCAGTAACATCACTATGCATACGCGCACTTGCGTGATGACGCATTTGCACATATACATTATGGTGGTTTAGGGTTTCTGTTTTTGCAGTGCTGTCTAGTATGCTTCCTTTTTGGCACTGCTGGCCAGCATCGGCAAAAAACAAAAACAATAGGTCTGCATTGACAGAGTGAAAAGGTGAGACCTATCGGCTTTGCCAATGCTTCTTCTCGTTTACCCTCTTATCGCCTTTGGAGACTCTGGTAGAAACGCAGAGGTATTCAGTGTGAACGGAGAGC
Organism: Triturus cristatus; assembly: GCF_964204655.1. Taxonomy (NCBI): domain Eukaryota; kingdom Metazoa; phylum Chordata; class Amphibia; order Caudata; family Salamandridae; genus Triturus; species Triturus cristatus. The sequence continues at coordinate 273,301,540 of NC_140581.1, forward strand.
TGGTGCACTATCTGTTCAGATCAAGAACCCTGTGGCATTTGGGTTCTCCTAGGTTTTAACTGGAGCTTGGTGAGGACCAATAGTAAAATGAGAAGTATAAAATATATATAACATTTTTCATTGGAATGGATATTGTAGCCGTATGTGGCTTGAGTGTTTTGCTTTAATGAATTAAAATTGCATCTAAAGTTGAATCTAAAACGGTATTACGGCGCCTGTATTGGGTATTCTCAGTTCTGTACAATAACTTTGCTGCTGACTGACTATGGCAGGCGGACATGTTCTCATGCCTTCTAATGGACTGAGTGGTGGCGGTGTTATAGGCGGCTCCTGCAGAACCAGGACTACCAATTCTCAGTGCCCAGCACAGCGTTTGATAGTGGAGAGCATGAGACGTTGTTGCCAAGGCTGGGCCAAGTGGAGCCTGGAGGGCTTGCCTTTATGTAGACAGGCTAACTCGCCTTTGGAGGTGGGCAGTATGTGACAACGTCATATTGCTCATTTCAAAATATGACTGACCCGAAGGATCAGCCTCGTCACCCCTCTTTTTCAACGCGTACGTCCTCCCCGTCCTCAAACTGATTTGAACATTGAACCTACAGTAACACAGGGGCGGCTGGTGACATTTGAAAATGGCGGGATATGTACTTAGCTGGGATCAGAGTTGGGAAGGTCTAATTTTGATTGCAAGTGTTTTGACGAAAATCCATGGAGGGGAAGGGGTGTTTTGGTCCTAGTTTGAGAGTGCGTTTTGACGCGACTTTGTTACGGGGCGCTTTTACGCCCCGCCATTTTCAAATGTCACCAGCCGCCACTGGATGTGAAGGACGTCTAACATGGGCTTCAATTGGAATTCCATAGAGCATATCATCAAGCCCATTATCGCCGTTTTAGCGGCAGTTTTCCGCCGCTAAAGCGGCGATAATTTTATCACCTGGCTTGATAATATGCCCCTTGGTTCTATTGTGAAGCGCTGTGACACCTTTGAGTAAAGTCCGCGCTGTATAAAAATACATTAAATATATTTGTTGACTGTTTTTCCTCTTACTTTGCCTTCTCCACTCTGCTAGCGTCGTGACGTCCTTTGCGGCGCTTTACAAAAAAACCTAACTTAACATATTTGAGGCAGCATTTGATGGTGAAACCATGTCGTTCAAATTCAATCGCCTCAAAATATGATGGAAGTTATTTGATTTGACACTGCGTATGACGTCGCAGTCTGTTTAACAACATGCCACATCAGGATCAGAATTCTCTTTGGAACGTTTGATTACGTGGCAAATACAACAGTAGGAGATTTATAGTGAACTGCTGTGAAGCAGGGGGTGGTGGGGGGGTGAGGGTTCTATGACAAGGTATGCAGCAAAAAGAACAACAGAATTCCCTCGCAATCAGCAAATATGGTTTGAATCATGCTGTAAGGGGCAGTGAAACCCAGGCTAAGGAGCTCTACAATGTCAGCTGAAACACATATGAAGGTTTTGTTTTTACATGCAGTAGAGAAACTCAGTGGCGGCTCCTCGGCTAAGGCGTAGGTATATTTGTATATTGGTATATAGATTCGGAGAAATTATAACTCCCAATGGAGAAAATTAAAACTCCCATTGGAACTTTTGAAGGTAACTACCAAGCGTTCAGAGAGATTGGCAGAGTCACAATGTTAAAATGTTATGTTATGCCATGTTCTGCACGGTGACTGTTGCCCCTCTTCTCATTTAGAGATGCGGTCTTTGCGCAACATTTTATATCCATTGGGAACCGATTCATTGGTAAGCTGGTCAATGTGAGGGCTAGACCAGGTTTCAGTTTGTAACCCTTTCGGTGCTCATGACGGAATGGTTCCGTTATGAGCACCGGTGCTCTGGTGCTCATGACGGAACCATTCCGTCATGAGGACAGGGGAAGGAAATACCTCTGCTGTAAACAGCCGAGGGATTTCCATTTTTTTTGTGCCTCAGGAGTTGGGGAAGGGCTTCCCCAACCTCCCGAGGCCAATCCCTGGTTTTCAAAGTAATGACGATCGGGCACATAGCGCGCTGTCGTCATTACATGGAAAACAAAACTGAGACTGAGTTTCAGTTTCAGTGTTTCAGTGTTTCAGTGCTCGTGGGGCTATCTCAGCCGCCCCAGCACCAAAACACTTGGGAAAGGTATCGTTGGAAAGGGAAGAATCTCCCCTTTCCAATGGTACCCTTATCTAGTGAATCCCTGCTTGGGGATCACCCGAGGAGGGCGCTCCCCAAGCAGGGATCCACCCACTAGCGCCAGGGAGTGGTGAGCGGCCCCTTGGGCAAGGGCCTTTGCTCCCCCCATTGTGTTTTGGGCATACCAGTCTTTCTGCCTGAGGGGGGCAGAAAGCCCACTAGCGCCAGGGATTTGTTTCTCAAAAATTTACTTTGGGTGGGGGCTGCCCAAAATGGGCATGCCAATGCCCCCCTCACCAGAATTAGAGCCTTTCTGACCCCCTTGGAGGGCAGATGGGGGCAACAGCCCCCAATCTGCCCCGCCGGGGGGTAAAAGCCCACTAGACGCCAGGGATTTATTTTGGGTAATTGAAATTAGGGTGGGGGCTGCCCAAAACAGGCATGTCAATGCCCCATCCCCCCAAAACAATTACAGTATTTCTGCCCTCCTTGGGGGGGCAGATGGGACAGTAGCCCTCAATCTGCCCCCCCCCCCGGGGGGGGCAAAAAGCCCACTAGATGCCAGGGATTTTTTGGAGCAATTTTACTTAGGGTGGGGGCTGCCCAAAATGGGCATGTCAATGCCTCCACCCCCGCCAAAATTACAGCCTTTCTGCCCGCCCCCCCGGGGAGGCAAAAAGCCCACTAGACGCCAGGTATTTATTTTGGGCAATTGAAATTGAAACATGGCCTCCACCCCCCCCCCACCAAAATTACAGCCTTTCTGCCTTTCCCGGGGAGGCAAAAAGCCCACTAGACGCCAGGTATATATTTTGGGCAATTGAAATTGAAACAATGCCCCCCCACCCCAAAATTACAGTCTTTCTGCCGAAAGCCCACTAGAAACCAATACATTTTGGGCCCTTGCCTGTCGCGGGTACTTGGGCCTCCCACACGAGTGAGGCACCATTTTTATCGGGAGACCTGGGGGAACACTGGGTGGTAGGAAATTTGTGTCAGCCTGGTGATGCCACAACTTTCCCACACAAAATGTGTGGAAAAAGTAATTTTTTCAGCTAAATTTGATGTTTGGAGGGGATTCTGGGTAAGAAAACGTTGGGACATCCATGCAAGCCATACCACCCTGGAATTCCCCAGGTGTCTAGCTTTCAGAAATATGTGGGTTTGGTAGGTTTCCCTAGCTGGCCGCCGAGCACGGGGCCAAAAACCCAGGTGAGCCCCCATTGCAAAACCAAGTCGTTTTGTGATAGGCAGTATTGTTGTCGCCTTAATATGTTTTGGGCCCTTGCTTGTCGCGGGTACTTGGGCCTCCCACACGAGTGAGGCACCATTTTTATCAGGAGACCTGGGGGAACACTGTGTGGTAGGAAATTTGTGTTAGCACGGTGATGCCACAACTTTCCCACACAAAAATCTGTGGAAAAAGTGATTTTTTTCAGCTAAATTTGAGGTTTGCAGGGGATTCTTGGTAAGAAAATGTTGGGGGATCCACACAAGCTATACCTCCCTAGAATCCCCTGGGTGTCTTGTTTTAAAAAATGTATAGGTTTGCTAGGTTTCCCAAGGTGCCGGCAGAGCTAGGGTTCAAAATCTACAGCTAGGCACTTTGCAAAAAAAGGGTCATTTTTCACTGTGAAAATGTGGTGTGTCCACATTGCGTTTTGGGTCGTTTCATGTCGCGAACACTAGGCCTACCCACACAAGTGAGGTACCATTTTTCTCGGAAGACTTTGGGGATCGCGGGGTGGGTCGAATTTTGTGGATCCACGCAGATTCCAGAACTTTCCACCACAGAAATGTTCGGAAAATGTTTTTTTTTTTTGACAGATTTTGAGGTTTGCAAGGGATTCTGGGTGACAGAACCTGGTGAGAGCCAGTCAAGTCACCCCATCCTGAATTCCCCTGGGTGTCTAGTTTTAAAAAATGTATAGGTTTGCTAGGTTTCCCTAGGTGCCGGCAGAGCTAGGGTTAAAAATCTACAGAAACCGAGCATGGGTGGATGCCTGGCGGCGCTGCCACGGCACTGCTCGCGAATACACATACCTGTCGGCGGTACATGCCGCTTACCATCTTCGGCCGGTCTGCGATTTTCAAGATGGTGGCCCTTCCCCGCCTCTTGTACCAGCTGCAGAATCATCCGTATATGATTCCACCGGGTTGGTTCCGTCGGGTGAACTCGAACCTGGGTCAGTTCCTGTGGGAGGGTGGGGTGGTTCGGGTGGCCCTGCGGACGTGCTTCCTCTCAACCTATGAAGGGGGGCTGGCTACGTCAGAACTGCTTTCTTATTATCAGGCCTCTTACCTGCTAGTTCTGAATGAGTGGTGGTATGGGGATAGGAGGGACCCGGCATACGCAGTGGAGCGGCGGCTCATGGTCCCACACACGCTACACACCCTGTTATATTCCACCGTGCATCGGGTGCGCTTGCCACCGGCGACGCAGGTAATCTTTCAGATTTGGCGCCAGGCGCTGACACGAATTGGGTGGTGGAACGTGATCACGCGAGAAACCCCCCTGTGGCACAATGGGCGACTACCACAGATGGCGGCCCTGTCCGGGTTTGAGGGGTGGGATCGGATAGGCATCTCCACCATAGGCGATGTGGTGCGGGGGTGCGCCTTGAAGTCCTTCCAGGATCTTCAACAAGAATTCAGCATGCCTCGGACACAGTTCTATAGGTACCTCCAGTTCTGTCATGCACTCTCCCCCAGCCTAGTGGGCTTAGACTCCATAGCTGAATTTAGCCCAGTGGAAGCGAAGCTCTTCATGGGGGACCTCCAAGAACGGAAAATCTCCAAGATATACAGAACGCTTATCATTCACAGCTCCCCCTCGCTCCAGCATCTCAAGGGGAAATGGGAGGATGACGTTGGCCCCCTCGATGAGACGGACTGGACGGAGGCGCTAACCTCGCCCCGGGGGGCAGCCATAGCTATCCGACTACGCCTCATTCAATTTAAATACTTGCACAGGGCTTACTTTACCCGTAGGAGGCTGTGGCGCGCGGGCCTGATCGTTTCTCCGGAGTGTCTCCGATGTGGGCGGGAGGAGGGTTCCTTCTTTCACACAGTATGACTCTGTGGGTCACTATCCCGCTTTTGGTGTTGTCTTGCCTATCCGAGGTGTTGGGTTGGGATCTTCCCGCAGACCCTAAGTTGACACTTCTGCACGTCACGGACGATATTGGCGGCAATATATATAAGAGACATCTGCTGCTGTTGGGTCTTACACTGGCCAAGAGGGACATCGCCCGGGCATGGAAGGTTCCGGCAGCTCCCTCTCTGAACGTATGGAAGAGGGGTCTGGACTTTAGCATGGGCTTGGAGCTCCCCATATTTGCAGCTAGGGGGTGTCCCCGTAAACATTATAAGATATGGAAGCATTGGGCAGACTACAGGGGTCTCCCCCTGGAGCCAGTTCCGGAGGAGCGGGAGGAGGTGTCCATCTAGTTCCCCGGGGGTGAGGGGGCGCACACAGGGACTGGGGTCGGAACTGTCTAGCCTATGCTCATACAGGATGTCGCTTGTTAGGTATGGTATGGTGCGGTCGGGGGGGGATCAGGGAGTTGGGGGGGAGGGTTGGGGGTCTGTTTTTCAACTGAAGTGCATCTTCAAGTATCCTACTAATGTAAAATGTCAATGACATCATGGTTGCAATGCTTTGGCAGGTAGCTCTGGGACTTCAGGGGCCTGCAATTTATGTGTTTGTTGACGCATAAAAACTATTAAAAAAAAAAAAATCTACAGCAAGGCACTTTGCAAAAATAGGGTCGGTTTTCACTGTGAAAATGTGGTGTGTCCACGTTGCGTTTTGGGCCGTTTTCTGTTGCGGGCACTAGGCCTACCCACACAAGTGAGGTACCGTTTTTCTCTGAAAACTTTGGGGAATGGGGGTGGGTGGAATTTTGTGGATCCACGCAGATTCCAGAACTTTCCACCACAGAAATGTGAGGAAAATGTGTTTTTTTGGACAATTTTTGAAGTTTGCCAGGGATTCTGGGTAACAGAACCTGGTGAGAGCCACACAAGGCACCCTATCCTGGATTCCCCTGGGTGCCTTCTTTTAAAAAATGTATACGTTTTAGGTTTCCCTAGGTGCCGGCAGAGCTAGGGTTAAAAATCTACAGCAAGGCACTTTGCAAAAATAGGGTCAGTTTTCACTGTGAAAATGTGGTGTGTCTACGTTGCGTTTTGGTCCGTTTTCTGTCGCAGGCACTAGGCCTACCCACACAAGTGAGGTACCGTTTTTCTCTGAAAACTTTGGGGAATGGGAGGTGGGTGGAATTTTGTGGATCCACGCAGATTCCAGAACTTTCCACCACAGAAATGTGAGGAAAATGTGATTTTTTGGACAAATTTTGAGGTTTGCCAGGGATTCTGGGTAACAGAACCTGGTGAGAGCCACACAAGGCACCCTGTCCTGCATTCCCCTGGGTGTCTACTTTTCAAAAATGTATAAGTTTGCTAGGTTTCCCTAGATGCCAGTAGAGCAAGGGTTCGAAATCTACAGCTAGGCACTTTGCAAAAAAAGGGTCAGTTTTCACTGTAAAAATAAAGTGTGTCCACGTTGCGTTTTGGACCGTTTCATGTCGCAGGCACTAGGCCTACCCACAAGTGAGGTACCATTTTTATCGGGAGACAGGGTAACACAGAATGGTAGAGAAACTGTTATTACCTATTGACTTTCGATGCATTTCTGCCTTCCAAACGAAAGACAATGTGTAAAATATAAGTCATTTTGAAAAATGACCTATAAGTCTCACGCTAGTATGGTAAGGTACTGCTTTATAGTACATGGTTATTTAAAAACTTTACAATATAAAAAAGGATTCAATTAGTAAAACAGAGGTCAAGTTCATACATGTTAAGACAATAAATCCAGCAGTAAAAAGCATACTAAGGTAGCAGCTCAGAGTTCAAATAAAGTACGAGTACCGTTAGACAGCCTATTTTACAAAGTAAGATGTGCAGTAAGTTGATCCTTGTTACCAGCAGAGTGGTAATCTAGTGAAGTGCCAATGCAATAAGAGAATTTATGAGTTGAGAAAGTGCCAATACAATAAGAACATATTTGCGTTAAAAAGGTGATTAGTCAAGTTGACAGTTCGGGGTATCCCTATGATGTGATTAGTGTTATTCAATATAGTTCAAGTGGCTGATTGGTTTCAGCACTCTTTTCCACTGAGTGAGAATCAAGGCTTGGATGGTGGCAACATGAAATTTGAATAAAATTCAGGGGCCTTGATTATGGCCCATATGATTGAATTGGTCCAGAAGAAGCAGCATGTTATTCTTCCTCACCAAGGGCCTCATGTAGGTAAATAAATTTTACCGGTTCATAAATACCGAGCCGTACCGAATCGGTAAATTAGAACCGGTAAGTTACATGTAGGTAAAAATTCGGTAACAGTTACCGATTCGGTAACAGTCGGTAAATACGAATCGGAATTCACCGAATCGGTAAATACCGAGGTGGTATCCACCGAATCGGTAAATACCGAGGTGGAATCCACCGAATCTTAAAATACCGAGGTGGTATCAACCGAATCGGAAAATACCGAATCGGTACGTACGGATTCGGTAAATAACATCACATGACTTGACGAAACAGCTAATCCCGTGCAACGACAGCCCACCCAACCAGGAACTGCCCACACCCAGGCAGGTGTACACAATTAGCCGAAGTGGCCACACCCAGGCAGGTGTACATAATTAGCCGACCCTGGAGAGGCTTGGAGTGCAGAGGAGAGGCAGGGAGCAGTTGCATGTGCGAGCGGGAAACGAACAGCATGTCCAGCCAGAGAACACAGAAAGACGGAGGGGAAAGGAGGAGGAAGCTCAAATTCAGCCCCAAGGAACTCCAGGTGCTGGTGGAGGAGGTGGTGAAGCAGCACCAGAAGCTGTTTGGGAGGCAATCCCTGCAAGTGCCTGAGGCCGAAAAGCGCAACATATGGCTGGCCATCCAGGCGCAGGTCAATGCTGTGGGAGTGACCCACAGGGACATTGAGGTCCTCAAAAAGCGCTGGTATGACCTGAGGATTGTGACCAAGAGGAAGATGGGCGACATCCAGAAGGAGGCCAGCCAGACCGGAGGTGGAACCAACAGGGCACCTGCCCTCACCGAACTGGAGGAGCTGGTGGCGGCCACACTCGAGCAAGAGAGCGTCGTGGGTCTTGGGGACGCCGACAGCTCTGCCAGAGCCGCAACACACCAAGGTAAGACGAAAGCACAGCAATGTAGCCTCCCCTACCCCTATCCCACATCCCCCATAGTGAAACGAGAATCACACTGCAGTACACACGTGTCAGTGCAGACAGGCAATGCATTCCGGGAGATGTAGTCAGGGCAACACTAACCATGACGTAAATGTTACAGGGCAACAAGGCATGTCACGCACTCGAGGCACAAGGAGACAGAGGACAGATTGGAATGTGAAATGATTTATTGTGACGCTTGCAATGCAGCCCTTCGGGGACACTGAGCCAATGTTGTTTTTCTGTCCACAGATGTGACATCATGCAGTACAGGGCATGCTGCAGGGGAGACGGCACACCGGCCACAAAAATCACCTCTAGCCAGCACGAGTTCTGACCAGGGAGCAGGCCCACTTGCAGCCGCACCACCTACGCAGCCAGCCTCGCCGCACACAGAGCCAGCATCACCTCACCGAGAGCCAGCATCACCACCACCAGAGCCAGCATCGCCACTCATGTTCGATTCACCGGCCACATCTCCGCTTGCAGGTGTGAGAATGAGGAGGCGTCCAGCAGCCAGGCTACGAGCCTTAGACACCTCGTCAGACGACAGCATGGGCCCAGAAGACCGCACCGGGCCCCAGGAAGGGAGCCATCCCACTGTGCCCCACACCTCACAGGCAGCACAGACGGGAGCAAGAGGGCGCCGCAGGTCGCGTGTCCAGAGTCCACCAGCACCCACTGACGGCCATGGTGTCTTCTTGGGGCTCGAGGGCCAAATGTTGAAGCAACAGCGCCTGCAATCAAAGGCAGTTATGTCAGTCCAGAGGCACATGCGGGTGATGAAGACAAGCTTAGTCAACATGGACACAAACATTGGCGGCATGGCTGCGGGCATTCGGGACATGTCCCAGTCAATCCAGCAGTTGTGCAGCAAATTAGATGCTGACATCGAAGCACGGCGCCGGGAACGCCAGAGAAGGGACACTACCAGCAGGGCACTCAACCGTCTGGCAACTGCGACTTCCCTACTTTGCCGGCGCTCTGTGACGATGCAGGAGGGCCTAACACAGTGCTGCAGCGACCTGTCTCGGGGGATGGTGCAGGTGACAAGTGCACTAGGGGTGCTATTGACTAGTCAGGCGTCGACAACTGCTGCAGGGGATGCTGCGGAGAGCATCGACACCAGCAGCAGCATCACACCCCCCGTCCCCGAAGCACGCAGGAGCAGCAGGCGGCTTGGGGTTGGCTCTAGTGAGGATGCACAGGCCGTGCAATCCACCACTGCAGCGCGTATGCGCAAACATTGATGTGGCCCTGCTTATCCACTTGCCATTGGGTGACGTAACCCTGGACATACTCATTGTATAGATGGCATATTGCCAGATTGGCCTGTTCATGTGTTCATGGTGTGGTGCCACATTAAACTACGTCATGACTGCTCACAACTCGCTGTGTCCCCTCACTTACTCAGAAATAGTTGCATGTGATCTCTGCCCGTCTCTCTCTCCCATCGATTGCAGTTGGCACTCTAGCTGCGCTGCCCTCTGGCTGGCCTGACTCATCCTCGTTGTCCTCAAAATATGTTAGTTCCACATCTGTACCTTTTTTCGTGGCAAGGTTGTGCAGCATTGCACAAGTGGCAATTATCTTGCAGCAGGTGATGGGTTTGTACTGGCGTGCGCCTCCGCTCTTGTGGAGGCAGCGGAACCTGCTCTTCAGTAGTCCAAACGTGCGCTCCACCACATTGCGTGTTGTTTTGTGGGCCACGTTGTATCGTCTCTCACTCTGGGTTGCTGGGTGTAGGTAGGGAGTGAGGATGAATGAACGGCATGCATATGCACTGTCGCCTGGATGAGTAAAAGGGAACCATCAGGTACATGCCTCTATACACTCTGATTTGCAGGTTTCAAGGGGCGTCACTGTTACTTACCCAGCAGGTATCCCTCTCGGAATTCTCCGGCACTCAGTCGTGTGTAGATCCCACTATTCTGGAAGATGTAAGAGTCGTGGGTGCTCCCAGGAAACTTTGCGACAATATCTGTGATGATGTTCCCTGCATCACAGATCACCTGCACATTGATGGAGTGGGTGGACTTCCTGTTCCTGTAGATGTGCTCTGTATCAGCTGGTGGACAGATTGGGATGTGTGTACCATCAATACAGCCGATGACATGGGGGAACTGTGCCATGTGATAAAAGTCTGTTTTTGTTTTCTGCAGTGCAGCCTGTGTGTTTGGGAAGCTTATGTAGTGGTGCATTCTCTGCATCATGGCATCCAGGAACTTCCTGAAGAAACGGGACAGGCAACTCTGGGATACACCACCCACCGCAGCTGTCACCACCTGATAACTGCCGGTTGCCAGTAGATGTAGGCTGCAGAGCACCTGCACATGTGGTGGTATGGCGTGCGCCCTTCTTGTTGGCTGGTCCAGGAGTGGGTGCAGGTCCCTTATCAGGTCCATGATGGTTTTGGGGTGTAGCCTGTACCTCTCATGTATCTCTGCATCAGTCAGCTGGAATAGTGTGATGCGCTGTCTGTAGATTTGTTCCTCCCGTCGCCACACCCTCAGTCCTGCTGCCTGTAGACGTAGGCGCCTTGCAATGACGTACATGGCGGCCATGTTGTCCACGCTGTTGCATTTTGGGATTGCTTATGTGCATTGTTGATGGTTACCACCTGCTTTCCATCCGTGTTAATTACCGACTCTTATTTACCGATTTTCCTGGATTTCTTAATTACCGACTGCTCCTACATGTCATTTTAAATTTTTACCACTTCATATTTACCACTTCATATTTACCGATTCGTTAAATGTGTATTCGGTAAATATGAATCGGTATTTTAGAATTCGGTAACTATGAATCGGTATTTACCGCCTCATATTTACCGAAAAGTGGTTTTTGGACTCCTACATCTCACTTGTCTGAATACCGGTCGGTAACGGCATATTTACCGAAAATCGGCCGTTACCGACCGGTATTTCGCTACCTACATGAGGCCCCAAATGTCTGGAGCGGTGCTAGAGCTGTATAAAAGCAATCATTGGTTGGAACAGGCTAGAACTTAGTGCAAGCACGCTTTGAATCTCGATACTCAAGGGGCTGATGTGATTAAGTGCGGTGCGGTGTTCCTGCTAGTATGGGTACTCACAATTTCGGAAATGTGCAAATATCTACTGTTTCTAAACTCTATATTTTGTTCCAATTTCAGAAATTCATAGGCTTCTTTCATACCAATTTTTCCATGTATATATTTTCCCATATTAATTGCTATATACCCGGAACATAATAAAAAAACATTGCAAGACACTGCTCAGTTATTGGCTCTGGGTTTGTCGGGTTCGTGGTGAACCTACAAGTCCTATAAATCCCCACAACCAGAAAGGTCTAGCAAATGTAATGGTATATTGCTTTCAAACAGCTGTCACAATTAGAAGAAGTTAGAAATGAAAAAGTTGGCACAAATGGCTGTTTTTTTTCAACTAATTTTCAATTTTCCCTATATTCAATGGTTAGTTTCTATAAAGAAACTTTGAAGGATCTACACAAATGACCTCTTGCTAAATTTAGAATTTTGTCTACTTTTCTAAAATGTATAGCTTTCCAGGATCCATTATTGCTTTCATACCCATTTCTACCATTAACTGGAAAGAGGTTGAAAGCATAAAAAATAGACAAAATAGGCTATGTCCCAGAAAAATGCCAAAACTGTGTAAAAGATTTTGGTTTTCTGACAAAAGTCTGCTTGTCCCTGAAAGCTGGAAAGATTGTGATTTCAGCACCCTAGCCCCTTTTTTGTACCATATGCAGGGAAAAAAAGAGATGCTTTCATCTGTAGCCCTTTTTCCCCATTTTTACAAAAACAAAAAGAATGTACCTGTATTTTGGCTAATTTCTGGGTCCCCTCCAGGGAAATCCACAAACCCTGGGTACCTTTAGAATCCCCATGATGTTGGAAAAAAAGGACGCAAATTTGGCATGGATACCTTATGTGGTCAAAAAGTTACAGGGGCCTAAGCGCAAACTACCCCAATTAGCCAAAGAAAGGCTTAGCACGGGGGGGGGGGGAGAAGGCATAGCAGCGAAGGGGTTAACAGAAGACCAGGGTTAAGATCTATTAGTAAATAATAGATGTCATATCTGAGTCTTTGCTGAGCAAAAGTTAAAAAGTAGAGCCTTTAGTCCTGAAGGTTTATATGTCCCGAGGGTATCTTATGTGAATTTGTAGAGCGCGGCTAATCACCCGTGAGGGTATCAAGGCGCAGTTAAGTGAGGTTCAGATAGACGGCCGTGATGTTGAGGAGAACGGGAAAGCAGGTTTTGTTCCTTTAATATCCATAGGGTAGCTCCTGGGAAAGGGTTTTTAGGGTGGGCGAGGTCTAACAGTTGTGCTGACGAATAAACCAAAACTGACTCACTGCAGGCTGAAGAGCGCCGAAAGCCCATATGGGTAGCCATGTGCTTTATAAATTGCCTAGAATAGAATGGAAAGAGTCAGCGTGGTTGGCTGTGGGCACGTTGGGGCGTGGACTGCAGGTTCAGAATCATCCAAGGTGTTAAGGTTGCAATTCCTTTTGTGATGTGGCATATGGACATTCTTTGTTCTAAGCCATATTCTCAGCCTGATTGTCTCTTAGTTTTTGCATTTTTCCTAATTTTTTTTCGTTTGACAAGAAGCTCATCTACATCATGATGCCCTGCTTTGACGGTGCCGTATCATATCTCACAGATATTGATGGTGAATCAAAGACATACTAGGTGGGTCTTGCAACAGGAATCTAATACATTTTTTCGAGAAAGAGAAATCCATCAAGTATTAACCCCTTATAATTCTACTGGTATAACCCCGAATTCCTCAGTGTAGAATCAGGAACAAACATGGGGTCTCCCCGTTGCCACTCCCTCACTGAATGCATATTGCATTACAGCAAAACTCCTCCATGAAGTGTATGCCAGAATATTGATAACAGAATGTCGCCTAACATAACTACTGAGTCCTAAATATTGTTCACAAAAATAGCTTTCCATCAGCTGCAGATTTTGTATTTTTTTTTATTTTGTATTATTTTTTATTTTGGGAAATAAAAGGCACAATCAATCTATCACAATTAATGTTACAGTTGGATGATCGGTTCCATTTATACACACATATTATTCGCAATCTTATATACACAGTACATAGAATCATTCCGCTCAAAGTGTAATTTATACAGCATTACCTTCAGCTGTATTGCATCCCTCTAATAAGTCATCTTCTTGAGGAATTGATGGCAGTTCTCAAATATCCCCCCTATAGGTATTCCATTTCCATTCCAAAGGATCAATAGTCACTTGCCCATCTGTAGTGTCCTGTGTCAGTGGTTCAGCAAGGTGATGGACGGGTTTTTACTGCTGGCGGTCATGTCCTGGCGCTGTGCCCCTGTGGCTTTGATTGTTGTTGACGTCGAATAGCCTTTAACAAATAATGAATCATGTAGAACCTGTCCCAGTGTGAGTGTTAAGCAGGAGTAGTTCAGTCCTCCTCTGACCAGCGTTCTGTGTCCGACAGGTCCACCATCTGAGTTATGGATAGCTGTTTTGAGTGATTTCGTTCGTTGTTCCGACCGGATCGTCCCCGATTTTGGACCGGGCGCAAGCCCTCCAGCCAATCCTGTGCCTCCTTCAGGGTGGTGAAGAACCATGCCTTTCCATCTGCCTCCACCCTCAATTTTGCTGGGAAAAGCATAGAATATTTGAGCTCATGGCTTCTGAGTTCTTGTTTCACCACCAGGAAATTCCGCCATTGTTTGGCCACCGCCGCGGTGTAATCTGGAAAAATGGAGATCGTACTTTGTTGAAACCGGAGTGGCGGGCCCGCTCTCGCTGCCTGAAGGATAACGTCCCGGTTGCGAAAATTAAAAATGTGTGCGAGTATAGGCTGCAGGGTCACCCCTGGTCAGGGTCACCCCTGGTCAGGGTTTACCTCCGGGGACCCGATGGGCTAGCTCGACCGAGAAATAATTGGAAAGAACTCTGGGCTGCAGGTGATTCTATCTTCCACGAAGAGATCCAGTGCCAGGCCGCCTGTGTCCTCCGGCATCCCCACCAGACGTACGTTATTGCGACGGGAGCAGCCTTCGTGATCATCTAGCTGCGCTACCATGGTCTTGTTGTCGAGTTCTAAATGTTGCACTTGTTTTTTCAGTGCGGCTGTGTCTGCACTCACGTTTGAAGTTATGGACTCAACCTCTGTTACACAAACTCAATTTCTGAAAATCAGCGCAGATAAGTGTACGTTCGGTGGATACTGTATCGATCCGGGATTCCAGAGAGGCATGGACCTTATTCAAGGTGGACATGATGTCTTGCAGTGTGATTTCTTTCTCCGGGGTAGTCTCGCTGAGAGGGGATGTGCCAGTCTCGGTTCGGTCATGTATCTCTTTGTCAGACTTAGTATAGATGTATTTTTCCAACTTGTTCTGTTGGTTCACTCGTTGGCCCCGGCCCCCCATTGCGCCCCGTTACTACATTCACTTCCACGGGCCCCTAGTGTCCAGAGGTAGTAATCGTCGCTGCCTGACCGTGTGACCCAATTGCACACGCGGCCTGTCGGCTTTCCTGCTATCTGGTGTATCTTACTGTAGATTGAAGTGTGGAGCTGGCGGGGAAGGCGCCAGAAGCCAGGCAAGTCGTCGTCCGGGTGCAGGCAGAGTTCCGACACCTCAGCAGGTTACTTTCATTAGGTGGGATGTGGATTAATGTACCGGATTTATGCTGTTTTCCCCCGGAGGGCTCGGGGCTCTACAAGGCGGCGGCCATTTTGTTCGGCAGCCGGCCACGCCCTCAGATTTTCTATTTTTACCTCCAATTTTGTAAAAAATATTTAGGACAATATTGCTGCCAGGCGCAATTTAGGTATCACACCCTCCAATCCGCCCTGGTATTGCTTGAATACGTTTTAAGGACTCAGGGACAAACCGTACAGAGAGGGAGACTGAAACTTGCACCAAGTAAAGTCCAAAGTAGAGGCCATGAAGCTGTTGCACACTCCCTGGTACTTCTGAAGGAGGACAGAGCCCTTCGCTCTTCCCAGTGTGTGTAAGAGGCAATGCTAACCAGACAAAAACGAGAGCAGCATCCTGTAGTGTAAGCATGGGAGGGCCTCCATAAACCCGAGATGTGGAATCTCGGGAACCCCGCCTCTGAAGCCCTTACTTCCCGTCTGGAACAAACAGGAAGAGTTCAGGGCCTGTGTTGCACAAAGAAATTCCAAGGAAGCAGGAAGCCAAAGACACACTTAAAGTACCATAATAATATGTTGGTGGGTTACAGTGGGCATAAGCATTTCAGTATTAATTGCAGGCGGTTATGTCACATCATGTATAGTGTTGAACAAGCCTGAATCATACATGCAGTCCCAGACACAGACACATATTAAAAGTTCATGTGTTGCATTCCTATACAAGCCCATGTGGGCTCGTGCTGGGGGAAAGGGAAACGGGCCTTTCAGAAGGCCTCACGTAAGAGGTAGTGGGTGTATCTATATCAGCTTCTTGGGCGTAGAGCTCACTGTCTCTAGAATGTTACTCCATCTTCTCGTGGTTAGGTCGCTCTAAGAGATCATGGGTGTAGTTAATGACCACCAAGACCCAGAGCCGAGTGTAACAAAGAGGTTCCCCCTCGTGCCTTTCCATAAGGGCATGGCAAAGATCCCCAGAAAAAAGGCATCAAGGCGCTAAGTTCAGTGAGCTGCTGGCCCGGGGTAAGGAGGGCTCCTACCATGGACAATGATATGGAGTTACACTGCGCCACATATCCAATCACAGGGTCGGTTCTCCTGCTGTGGCAGCCAGACATGCTGCCCACTGACAGTCCCCCCTCCCAGATTCACTGTTTAGCAGCCAGGATCAAGGCCACCTTCAGTCTAGCTGAGTTGAAAGGGAACAGAGACTCTGGCCACCTGCAGCTCAGAGAAGCCTAAAGCTCCGCTCTCCAACTCTTGGATGACACTGGAGCAGGCCCCTCTTCTTGGGGAGATCCCACTCGTGGCCTCTCTTGAGAAGCACACATGGGTGTACTGTAGATTTTTATTTATTTATTTATTTATTTATTTATTTATTTATTTATTTTTAGCTTCAAAGCCACTCTTGTGCACTCCCTGAAGACTTACTCGAACGTTTCCACAATGATCTCATATCAGACATACACTCTCACCCCTTTGCCAATCACTGTCACCCATGCACTCATTTACTCTTTAATATTGCCAATGCACATTAAGGCTCTCAATTTCGAGTGGCACAATTTGTATTTATGTTAAACACAGTTACAAGTGTCTCTGTTCCCGGAATTATTGGTTCTGCAAACTCTACTCCTGATAATTCTGGGTACAAAGACACCAGGCCTGTCTTTGATGCTGAAGAGGCAGGGGCTGAAGGCAGTTTAAAAGCACAACTTGCGATTAATTCTACCAGCAGCACAGGAGGAGGAGATAATGCTGCCCTGAGACAGCATGAAGCCCGCACTGACCCCTGTCACAGACCAGAGGTTTTACCAGGTGGTGCCTCTGGCTGGAATACACTGGATCCACGGTGTCCCACTTGGACTCGTAAATCTCGTAGAGCGGTAAATCCTGATATTGTATAGGATGGACAACAAAAAACACAATAGGGTCTTAATACTAAGTTTTAGAGCCGTGATAGCGTCACAAAAGTGCCGCAAATCGACGCTATTTTTTTTTTACTAACTTGTTTAGCACTGGAAAATCACTCCAAAGTAGAACAAAGTAGCGCATTGAGCTGCTTCGCATTACTTAGCGCCAAGGGGGCATTCAATGGGTGGTGCATGGGCATTCCCATGTAACCACCCAAAGTTTCTGACGCTAAGCCCCATTTACTTAAAAAAAGGAGACAAGGTTTAGCGACACAAAAAAGCGCCATTTCAAATAGGCACTATGAAGGAGAAATGCTTTCATTTCTCCTTCCTTTTCCGACTTTGTGTGTGTGCTGCACTGTACAGCACACATACGAAGTGGGAAAAGGTTTAAAGTTAGTCTAAGCAAGGCATTGTGTACTGGAATGGTTCCAGGACTCACAGAGACACCCGTGTACTATGGTGCAAAGGTGTGTTCATGGTACAAAGCAGCATATTTCTGTGCCAGGGCTATTGAGAGGGGAGGAGAGTGCCATATTTCTGTAAATATTCTGCTCTCCTGCTCTCTCCTCACACAGTGCAGCATTTGCGGCTGCTACACTGCGCTCCATGAGAATCTAGTAAATCTGCCCCTTTGTCAACTTTGACCAACCAACATCACAGAAAGTGTAATTTACCCCTGATGCCCTGACGGGATGTGGAATCACCCAACATAAAAAGCGTTTGCAAAGCCAATAGGTCTCACCTTTGGGACCTATTGCCTTTGCCAGTAGTTTATGCCTGGCTGCACAACATCCATGATGCCGTGCAGCTTGGCTAATTAACAGAGGAAAAAAGAGTATAAGTCCAGTTGCATCAATTTGTAGGCACGTGCACCAAGCATGAGTGCACTTACAAAATGGCCTGTCCATTTATTTTTATTTTTGTTTATCGATGCGAGTTGTATTGGTAAAGGAAAAAAATGCAAGCTGCTAGTGGGAAGATCACTACAGGAAGGGGAAGCAACACAGAGGGTGGGAAGCAACAGGAGTGTTGGAGAAGCAACACGGATGGCAGGCAGAAGCAACACAGGTGTGTAGGAAAGTGGCTCTGTATATACTGTTCCCAAATAGGTACAGTGTGTATAGAGTCCACAGTCCCCAGAGGTTTGACAGAGGCTAAAGTTAGATATAACCTTACTCTCTAAAGTGGTAGCTTGGTCGAGCAGTAAGGCAGTATCAGAGGACAGTGTAAAGCATTTGTTGTACACACTCAGTCAGCAAATGGACTCACACACTCAAGACCTGAACTCTAGGCCAATGGTTTGTATATAAAAATATATGGTTGCTTTATTTTAGAACCAACAATAAGTATCAAAATATATTTTTTCAGAATGAGAGGCTTTAGTTAAATACTTTGCAAAGGCAATTGACTTGGAATGCAATAGTTACAGTTTGTTGCAATAGGCAACACAATTTCAAACACAATAATACTTTGAGCTCAATGGGATTTTTAAGTTATATGCAGTTGATTACTTTCAGAATTACTTTTCTAACTCCAGGACTGGATCCTAGATTCAGTCCTGGGACAGTTCTTGGGAACAAGTGAGTAAATACGTTTTAGTTACTGTTGTGATTTTTAAACAATATTTTGCTATTTTAAAAGTTGACACTTAGAAACTTTTTCTAATCAAATTACCAATGTTATCCTATAGGAGGAAATTCACTTAGCAGATAAGTGGGGTTATGGTTACTTTTTCTAGGTCAGTGTTGGATCCTGGATCCAGCACTAGTGGACCACCTGTAAGCAGTTGAGAAACTGCGTTTAAGTTATACAGGCGATTTTTAACGAATATTTATAAGTTTGCAAAATTGACACAGAAGAAATTTCATAGAAAAACAGTCAATGGTTTCATGGAAGAAAATTCAAGTTACGGGTAAAGTATGTTCTCGTTACTTTTGTAGTCCAGTGCTGGGCTCCTAGGCTCAGTACTGGGACATCTATCTAAAACAGGTAAGTAATTACGTTTTGACAGTTGGAACGATTTTTAAAGAATATGTGTAGTTTGCAAAAATCGACACACAAAAAATTCACAGAAAAACAGTCAATGGTTTCCTATGGAAGAAAATTAAGTTAGTGGTAAGTACGGTTGTAATTACTTTTCAGGGTCAGTGCTGGGCACCAAGATCCAGCACTGGGATCTCTCCTAATAGCAGGTGAGTATTACGGTTTTTGTTACTCGGTTGATTTTAGGTGAATATTTTAAAGTTTAGAAACTCCACACTTAGAAGAAATTTCAAGAGAAACCAGACAATGTTACCCTGTGGAAGATGGGGCTGACGTCTATGGGATACTTATACCCTCATAACACATTCATTAAATGGTCGGACCCCTCACTGTGTGCTCATCAAATCCCACTGAAGCAATTTGCATACTTACGACTACGTACGGCAGTTAGATCACTATACACCACGTTTCCGGAAGAACCTACACAACTGAACACCCTACAAATACTATTAACCGCTCCCAACCGGAGAAACCTGGTGACACGCTTATATAACGCAGCCCAAGAGGAACAGGCAGAGAAATATACCGCAGCATTAGGTAGATGGGAAAAGACACTAGGAGATACAATTGATGAACAGGACTGGCGATATAGTTGCACGCAACTTACACTTCTCACGTCGAATTGCAACTTGTGGATTATTCACTTTAAATTTCTCCATCAATTATATTATACACCGGCCAAACTACATAGGCTGGGCTTTTCGTGAGAACGATAACTGCCTGAGGTGTAGAGCACCAGGCGCCGATTTTTTACATACATCATGGTCATGCCCACAACTGCAGACTTATTGGGAGGAAGTCACTGCCGCAATATCCGCAATGCTGACAGAGCAGATGCCCAATACCCCTCTGATATGCATATTAGACGAAATTCTTGGCAGTGGCACTCTTGCTTGCAAAAAGGCGGATTGCGATGAAGTGGGGCAGTAAAAGACCCCCACGATTTAAGGACTGGATCACAGACATGACTTATTGTAGGGCGACTCTGGAGACGTATGCGGAGGACATTCCGCAGGCCTCGCGGCCCAGGGACTTCTGGGAGCCACTGGTACAATACTTGCAGGCAGAACCGGAACAAGAAACATGATCTGACACGGGATACAACTGGTCATTGGGATGATATACATGGTTATTATGCAGGGAGCAGAGGACACGAAATGCAGAGAGCTGGTGGGGATTTGGGAAGGCCAGAGACACATGTAGGGTGATGAAACTACCTTCTGATGCACAAAGGGAATGTAATAATCGATATCTATGTGAGGTGGATTGTGTCCCCACGGATTATGTCCTACTGGAATATGAGGATTGATGAATACTGGGTGCAGAGTTTACTGGGTTCGCGGTTCCTGGCCGATGCCAGGGGTCAGTTACTTGCTGTGAGCAGAGCCACTGCTCGTGCGAGTCCCAGATGCTCAGAGTCACAAGGTAGCCAGGTCCTCCGGGGTTTGTGAGGTTTGCTGGCCACGGGAGATGCTAGGATTTAGCAGGAGCTGGTTCGAGGGTCGACAGGCTGGTAGGGCTGGGCCAAAGCAGTTGGTGTCTTCCTCTTCTTAGCAGCTGCACGTCAGGTCTTCTTTCTTCTTGATCTTCTGTGCTGTTTCAGAATCTGGATCTAAGGAAGGAAGGTTCAGGGTGCCCCTAAATACTAAATTTAGGGGCGTTACAGGTAGGTAAAGGGCAGGGACCACTGAATCCCCGCCCTGGGGTGGGTACACCCCCTATCCTGCCACTCTCCTGTGGGAGGGGGGCAGTGGCCTAGTCCTGATTGGGCAGGGCTCCCCATCTTCAAGATGGAGAGAGCCCGGGGATGTGCTTCACCTCGCCTCCCCCACCTGAGGGGTGGGGTTGGCAGAGGCTGGCACACCCCCTGTCCTTCCTTGGGGTTTCCGGCCAATCTTCCCGCCAGAGTGGGGGTTTAGTACCGGTAGGGACCAGTTGCCGAGTACAGCAAGTGGCCTGGAGAAGCTCACAAAGGCGGCATGCCTTTGAAGCTTCCCCTGCCCATCCTGGGGGAGGAGACCTAGCACCTCGCCCAGGCTGTGCATTGTTGCAGGCCCAGGAGAGCGGATGGCTCTCTACCCAGGGGTCCAGCAACATGTCTGCTTTGTGGCAGCCTAGGCAGCCCCTCAGACCAGACGTGGATTGTAGGTTAGGTTCAGAGGGCATCTCTAAGATGCCCTCTGTCGTGCATTGTACATTAAATCCTGCACTGGCATCAGTGCAGGTTTAATGTGCTGAGAATTTTGATACCAAACTTCTCAGTCTTCAGTGGTGTCATTATGGTGTGGAGTTCGTGTTTGACGATCTCCCAGCACCTTATACTCTTAAATGGCAGCACTGCACTTACAGTGCCCAGGAATGGACCTGGGTACTGTAGGGGCACAGGGCTCATGCTCCTGTGCCCACACCACTGGCATAGGGCACCCAGCTAGAGGGGTGGCTGATGTATGCCAGGGCAGTGTATTTTGTGGGCATGGCACACAGGGATGTGTGCCATGTCGACTCTCTGTTTTGTCCTGTACCCAGACACTCAGCCTGCAAGGGCAGTGTGTTTGTGTTAGGGTACGGGGCCTCTAAGGGTGACACAATAAGTGCTGCAGCCCTTAGAGGCCTTCCCTGGTCACAAGGCCCTTGGTACCTAGGGTACCATTTACAAGGGGCTGACATGTGGCCAGGGTTTGCCAATTTGGGTTTTAGGTTTCAGCATAGTTTTTAGGGAAGGAACATAGGCCCTGGGCACCTGATTGGCAGCAGTCCAGGGCACACTCAGTCAAAGTACATTCAGCAATTCATCAAAAAGTGGGGGCATACCATGCAAGAAAGATGGCACTTTCTCACAATGTGTATGCGGGGGAAGCAACATGGAGGACACTGCTGGTGGGAAACATCGCAGGGGAAACAACGCAGAGGACACAAAGAGAGGGAAGCAATGGAGACAGAGCAACGTGTAGAGAGTGCAAGTAAACAAACAAACAAGAAAGAGTGCAACATGGACTTAAAGCACACAGGAGAGTGGCTCAAAAGGCAACGCTATATAAAAGTGAAAGCGCACGTAACAGCAGCTCGAAAAACAAAGTTGTGGAAAATGACATTTTTATGTTATGAAAAACAAATGCGCTGAGAGAATTCGGGAAGCACACTGGATGCTAAGAATGCCTGCGCTCTCATGGAATGCTTAAGAAAAGGGTGATTATAGTTCTTTCAAATTATGATAGCGTTAACCGTAAGAAATGAAATGTGAACAGATAAGTATTGGAAATGCCCCAGATGAAATTATTTAAAACTTATACTGTACGGGAGAGCAAGTGGAAGGGCAAATCTGTATAAACCTGTAAACGAGAAGTGGGAAAACAGAAAGAATGTGGAAAATGCAAGCACTCTCATAGAATGCTTCTAGAAAAAGAAAACTCCCAAAAACCAGACACTTGTGGAAGGACAAAATGAACCAATCTGAAAGGTGATAAACAGGCTATGCTCCGCTGGAAGGACGTTTTTAGGTCTCGCCTAGAGACGCAGCGCATGCGCTGCCCTCCTTGGCGAGATCTATTGTTGTTGGTTTTTCGTCGGAGGGGAGACAGGAGATGTGCAAGCGCCCTGACAGGCGATGTGCACGTGTACAGCTCCCGGCGTTTTCAGGACAACACGCGCTTTCACTTTCCCTTCCTTCTCTCGTCGGCTCCAGATCATCTCGGACAGCACAGCGCGCCTAACTATTCTTGTGCGTTAACAATACATTAGTAAAGTGTGGCAACAGCACCACCTTGAGGCTGTACTTTAAACTTAAGCTAGTGCTAGGAAAGTGTGAGACAACTCTGAAGTCGCTGCCCTCCCATCTGTCCCGTGCCTGCAGACAGACAGACATGTCGTCGTAGCCCGGTTTCAGCTCAGCTGGTAGAACCGACTTGTGCCGCGATCCAGATGTTCAGAGCAGTCTCATAAGTCTCATGCTGTAGTTGGAGTCTCTTATTAAAGGCCGGGCATGTCGTGCAGAGGCAGGTGCGAGGTTGCAGAGTTTTGTCCATTGCAGTCAGCCCGTTCACTCTTGCACCTTGGCAGAGCCCACACCTAGGCACGTGTTCATTCTGTGTGTTGTAACGGACTGGTGCTAATACACACTTGTCGAGGAGTGAGGCACTTGGAATCGAACCAATAGGATCAAAAACGTGGCACTGCACTGAACTCCTTTAACAAAGGACCTCGCCAACTCTCTGCGTGTGCACTTTCCATGCAGTGAACAAGCTCCGTGAATGTTCATCATAACCTGCTATACCTAACAGTGTTTTTTCAATTCAAGTGACCGAAGGAAATATCAAGAGAACACAAGCAGAGGTACAGAAAGTGTGCCCAGAGACCGGAAGTTGTACAAGGCCACAAAAAGTCGAAATGCGTGATGCAAACAGTTGTTACATGGCTGAATTACGGCAGTCATTACCGTGAAAACCTGTCTGTACATCAGCAGCAGCTCTTGGTACTGAGCACAACCTTCAGTTCTATTCCAGCGTTGATCTCAAAGTGCAGTCCGCAAGGATCTCGACATGATCAAATCTAGTATTCTGAGATCTACTTGCAAGCTTCTAATCTCCCCGCTGCACTGCTTTAGGATGGGACTCTAAATGAGTGACCAAAATCCCCAACATCTGCCGCTGCCTTTTAAACCAGCGCACTTCGAACCCTCCAAGGATACTTTGCTCCAAGTTCTCTGTAGACTTAATTTGAATGGGAGCCACCTGGTACGCCCCTCACGGTTTCTGCTAACTTGATGTGTGCGCACAAGAACCTTAATGGCCTGTTTAACAGGGCAGTTCTCCAGGTGTTTGTCATCTTAGAAAACGAATCACTCAACTGGTGAGTTGATTGTCCATGCCCATGCCATTGTTTTTATTTTGCACATCTTTGGTCGCAATTCTGCACTGTAGAATTTCCAAAGGAACGTTTTACTATATATTGGAATACCGTTTGGGCATTTTGTTGCAAGATGGAGTCTGAGCTCACCTGCTAATAAACAACTTTTTAATGTTTTATTTTACATGAGACAGCAAATGACAGACGATACCTCCCCACCCCAGATGTTCAGACCACTAATCTTTGTATATGTTAGGTATTTCAGCATCCTAGGAAATTGTACTCCTACATGGGAGGGTAGGAACTGATGCTTTATTTAAAAAAAATCCCACGCTGTCTTTTGCAAATCAAACAATGACGTTGAGAATTCCCCTGTACTCGATTTTTTTAAATGACCACCGTAAAAAGACACATGTTTTTACCATATAAGAGAGCGGGGTGAGGCTTTATATTGTACACCTGTAGAAGGTATTTAATTTTGTTCTTTTGTTTCAAATTATAAAAAACATTATTTATCCTCCACAATGATTTATTGCTTTTGTGCTTAATTGATCTTCGTGGAGGTGAAATCCATGTTTTGAGACATTACTACATATAGAAACATGACAAAACGTGCTTTTTCCAGTGTTTGCACTCTTTACTCCAAGGAAAACGAGACCGCTTTTGGCCATATGCACCCTCACTTTGGTTCTTGGAGTTGATCACCTTCAAGAAGTGCAGGCCTGCAGAATATTCCAAATGTTTAAACTCCCATTGCTGGCCTGTTTGGATGAGATCCAAGATGACATCTGCGTATAAAGGCGCAGATGGACCTCATAACGGGGGAACATTTTTCATCACTTTGCAAAATGTGTGGAAAGTCATGAAGATGAAGGGTAAGAAAGCAGTAATGCACCTGTTTTGCACCATTTGCATTGTTAACTTGGCTAGTTAGACCCTCATCTTCTCCCATCAGCATCTCGATCCAGGTTCCAGTGTAAGCTGCATCAAAGAGTTCACAACCACCAACCGGTATTTGGAGGGCTGCTGGTTTATGCCACAAATTTGGCCATCAGATATGCCAGTTCTGATGCATAGACAATTTAAGCATTGCTAATTGACTGCCTTTTATAAAAAACTTTATTTCCAGTGCCACCTAAAGTACTGTAATAACAAGTTAGGAAGTCTACTTTGCTCGGTAGGAAGACTGTTCGATGGGCAACAAGTTGTTTTCCTCCACACACACTTGCAGACGCTCCAATGCTGCATTAGCAAACATCTGTCCACCAGCGTCTAGAAGAGCTAATTACCTACAGTACTCGGGGTTCGTACAGGAACCCGTATACAGAAGACAAGAGATAATGCCAGTTCAAGAGGCTTATTGCCAAGAAAATGTAAAATAAAGAGAAAACCCGAAGTTCCATTTGCAAGATGTAAATCAGCTGGCGAGCTGCCAACTGCATTCTGGCCCCACCTAGTACTCATTGTCCTAAAGTGGCCTGAACGGTTTTGTTGGGCATATTACACTTAACATGATGGCAGTTAAAGACAATTTTCCAGGGCTTGGAGGGTCTTAATACAGGGCAGAAAACTAGAGGCAGACACTGTGCTTTGAGAACAGTAGGTCTGTAATTATGCTGAAATGTAATTGGAATTGAAACACAAATTATTCAAGCAGAAGGGGTCTGAGAAGGACTGTCAATCAACTGTTGAGTAAAGCTGCGACAACCGGTGGATATTTTATTTACATTTGACAAACAATAACCAAACTGCATGAATATTAAGAGGCAACTACCTCGAAACACGTGTCCAGGGATGGCTAATGCAACACATACTTTTCTACATACATCGTGGCATAGGCGTACTCGCCGTCGCCACTACATCTACCACAGTTCCTTGGGGCAACTTGCTGGTGTGACGAGCAGAGTGCGACCAACCTTTGAATCATTTATTACGGCTCCCTTGAGCCAACGGGCTGACGAGCCTTGGACCTGCACCTGCGCGCCATGAGAGGTACTTCACCTGTTTTAATTACATTTTGGCAGTCCACGCGGCACCCCTTTACACTGACCTGCTCCCTGCTGACGAGAGGCAACTACCTCGAAACACGTGTCCAGGGATGGCTAATGCAACACATACTTTTCTACATACATCGTGGCATAGGCGTACTCGCCGTCGCCACTACATCTACCACAGTTCCTTGGGGCAACTTGCTGGTGTGACGAGCAGAGTGCGACCAACCTTTGAATCATTTATTACGGCTCCCTTGAGCCAACGGGCTGACGAGCCTTGGACCTGCACCTGCGCGCCATGAGAGGTACTTCACCTGTTTTAATTACATTTTGGCAGTCCACGCGGCACCCCTTTACACTGACCTGCTCCCTGCTGACGAGAGGCAACTACCTCGAAACACGTGTCCAGGGATGGCTAATGCAACACATACTTTTCTACATACATCGTGGCATAGGCGTACTCGCCGTCGCCACTACATCTACCACAGTTCCTTGGGGCAACTTGCTGGTGTGACGAGCAGAGTGCGACCAACCTTTGAATCATTTATTACGGCTCCCTTGAGCCAACGGGCTGACGAGCCTTGGACCTGCACCTGCGCGCCATGAGAGGTACTTCACCTGTTTTAATTACATTTTGGCAGTCCACGCGGCACCCCTTTACACTGACCTGCTCCCTGCTGACGAGAGGCAACTACCTCGAAACACGTGTCCAGGGATGGCTAATGCAACACATACTTTTCTACATACATCGTGGCATAGGCGTACTCGCCGTCGCCACTACATCTACCACAGTTCCTTGGGGCAACTTGCTGGTGTGACGAGCAGAGTGCGACCAACCTTTGAATCATTTATTACGGCTCCCTTGAGCCAACGGGCTGACGAGCCTTGGACCTGCACCTGCGCGCCATGAGAGGTACTTCACCTGTTTTAATTACATTTTGGCAGTCCACGCGGCACCCCTTTACACTGACCTGCTCCCTGCTGACGAGAGGCAACTACCTCGAAACACGTGTCCAGGGATGGCTAATGCAACACATACTTTTCTACATACATCGTGGCATAGGCGTACTCGCCGTCGCCACTACATCTACCACAGTTCCTTGGGGCAACTTGCTGGTGTGACGAGCAGAGTGCGACCAACCTTTGAATCATTTATTACGGCTCCCTTGAGCCAACGGGCTGACGAGCCTTGGACCTGCACCTGCGCGCCATGAGAGGTACTTCACCTGTTTTAATTACATTTTGGCAGTCCACGCGGCACCCCTTTACACTGACCTGCTCCCTGCTGACGAGAGGCAACTACCTCGAAACACGTGTCCAAGGATGGCTAATGCAACACATACTTTTCTACATACATCGTGGCATAGGCGTACTCGCCGTCGCCACTACATCTACCACAGTTCCTTGGGGCAACTTGCTGATGTGACGAGCAGAGTGCGACCAACCTTTGAATCATTTATTACGGCTCCCTTGAGCCAACGGGCTGACGAGCCTTGGACCTGCACCTGCGCGCCATGAGAGGTACTTCACCTGTTTTAATTAGATTTTGGCAGTCCACGCGGCACCCCTTTACACTGACCTGCTCCCTGCTGACGAGAGGCAACTACCTCGAAACACGTGTCCAGGGATGGCTAATGCAACACATACTTTTCTACATACATCGTGGCATAGGCGTACTCGCCGTCGCCACTACATCTACCACAGTTCCTTGGGGCAACTTGCTGGTGTGACGAGCAGAGTGCGACCAACCTTTGAATCATTTATTACGGCTCCCTTGAGCCAACGGGCTGACGAGCCTTGGACCTGCACCTGCGCGCCATGAGAGGTACTTCACCTGTTTTAATTACATTTTGGCAGTCCACGCGGCACCCCTTTACACTGGCCTGCTCCCTGCTGACGAGAGGCAACTACCTCGAAACACGTGTCCAGGGATGGCTAATGCAACACATACTTTTCTACATACATCGTGGCATAGGCGTACTCGCCGTCGCCACTACATCTACCACAGTTCCTTGGGGCAACTTGCTGGTGTGACGAGCAGAGTGCGACCAACCTTTGAATTATTTATTACGGCTCCCTTGAGCCAACGGGCTGACGAGCCTTGGACCTGCACCTGCGCACCATGAGAGGTACTTCACCTGTTTTAATTACATTTTTGCAGTCCACGCGGCACCCCTTTACACTGACCTGCTCCCTGCTGACGAGAGGCAACTACCTCGAAACACGTGTCCAGGGATGGCTAATGCAACACATACTTTTCTACATACATCGTGGCATAGGCGTACTCAGCGTCGCCACTACATCTACCACAGTTCCTTGGGGCAACTTGCTGGTGTGACGAGCAGAGTGCGACCAACCTTTGAATCATTTATTACGGCTCCCTTGAGCCAACGGGCTGACGAGCCTTGGACCTGCACCTGCGCGCCATGAGAGGTACTTCACCTGTTTTAATTACATTTTGGCAGTCCACGCGGCACCCCTTTACACTGACCTGCTCCCTGCTGACGAGAGGCAACTACCTCGAAACACGTGTCCAGGGATGGCTAATGCAACACATACTTTTCTACATACATCGTGGCATAGGCGTACTCGCCGTCGCCACTACATCTACCACAGTTCCTTGGGGCAACTTGCTGGTGTGACGAGCAGAGTGCGACCAACCTTTGAATCATTTATTACGGCTCCCTTGAGCCAACGGGCTGACGAGCCTTGGACCTGCACCTGCGCGCCATGAGAGGTACTTCACCTGTTTTAATTACATTTTGGCAGTCCACGCGGCACCCCTTTACACTGACCTGCTCCCTGCTGACGAGAGGCAACTACCTCGAAACACGTGTCCAGGGATGGCTAATGCAACACATACTTTTCTACATACATCGTGGCATAGGCGCACTCGCCGTCGCCACTACATCTACCACAGTTCCTTGGGGCAACTTGCTGGTGTGACGAGCAGAGTGCGACCAACCTTTGAATCATGAATATTAAACACAATTCTAAACAAACAGCACGCAGGCACAGATAAAAGCATACCGCTTCACGGTTACAGGCAGGCACTGCTGAAGGTGCTGTTCGAAGTAAACCTCTCTGGGACAGCCATCTGCATGGCAGGTACATGCTGGCACCCCACCCCTCCTTGTTCCTCCTTCCCCTTGCTTACTTGACCTGTCCGTCCTGACACACACTGTTACTCCCCTAACCGTCGGTGTGGCCACCTCTCCCCGGAGTCTCCGCGGCTGCCGCTGGCATAAAGGAACCCTCACCTTAATATCTGCGCAGTACCAGCTTTCTTTAACACATTCACAGTTTTGTTCACCCGAGCCCAGTGCATAACATATGCCTAAAGAACCTCTCAGAATCGCAGAGGGACGTAGACTTCAACAAACAGACTGGCACTCGGTTCCATTACAAAGCATTGGCATACTGCAAACACACTAACGTGCGAATTTAAGCGAGAAGGCGCTATCATAGGGTCAAAAGGGGGTGGTGATGGACGGAGCATCAGAACCAATCAAACACTCACACCCAGTCAACAGATCTGGGTTTGATCCATCACCGTTCTTTAGCCCACTCTGCCACCCCAGTTCAGACATGGCCATATGTAAATCAGTCTGACCCTGTGCCTCATGGGAACAGTCCAGCCCAAACTGCCAAGCCATGCCTTCCCTGGACCGGAAATAAGCTTCCTAGGACCGGTTTCTGGCATTTCAGCCATCTTCAGCCAGACTTGCTTGAATCCAGTGGCAAAGTGAGCAAGGGACTCACGTCTGAGCATACCCTGCCAACTTATGAGGCACAGGGTCAGACTGATTTGCATATGGCCATGTCTGAACTGGGGTGGCAGAGTGGGCTAAAGAACGGTGGTGGATTAAACTCAGATCAGATGACTGGGGGTGAGTGCTTGCAATGTTCAACACTCCGTCCATCATTTCCTTTGGTTTTTGCTTTGTTCGCCATAAGTTGGCAGGGTATACTCAGACGTGAGTCCCTTGCTCACTTTGCCAATGGATTCAAGCAAGCCTGGCTGAAGACGGCTGAAATGCCAGAAACCGGTCCTAGGAAGCTTGTTTCCGGTCCAGGGAAGACATGGCTTGGCAGTTCGGGCTGGACTGTTCCCATGAGGCACAGGGTCAGACTGATTTGCATATGGCCATGTCTGAACTGGGGTGGCAGAGTGGGCTAAAGAACGGTGGTGGATTAAACCCAGATCAGTTGACTGGGGGTGAGTGCTTGCAATGTTCAACACTCCGTCCATCATTTCCTTTGGTTTTTTCTTTGTTTGCCATAAGTTGGCAGGGTATGCGTAGACGTGGGTCCCTTGCTCACTTTGCCGCTGGATTCAAGCAAGCCTGGCTGAAGACGGCTGAAATGCCAGAAACCGGTCCTAGGAAGCTTGTTTCCGGTCCAGGAAAGACATGGCTTGGCAGTTCGGGCTGGACTGTTCCCATGAGGCACAGGGTCAGACTGATTTGCATATGGCCATGTCTGAACTGGGGTGGCAGAGTGGGCTAAAGAACGGTGGTGGATTAAACCCAGATCAGTTGACTGGGGGTGAGTGCTTGCAATGTTCTACACTCCGTCCATCATTTCCTTTGGTTTTTGCTATCATAGGGTCATGCAGTGAGAAGGCGCTATCACAGGGTCACGCAACGAGAAGGCCCTATCACAGGGTCACGCAGCGAGAAGGTGCTATCACAGGGTCACGCACAGGGTCACCCAGCGAGAAGGCGCTATCACAGGGTCATGCAGTGAGAAGGCGCTATCACAGGATCACGCAGCGAGAAGGCGCTATCACAGGGTCATGCACAGGGTCACCCAGCGAGAAGGCACTATCACAGGGTCAAGCAGTGAAAAGGCGCTATCACAGGGTCACGCAGCGAGAAGGCGCTATCACAGGGTCACCCAGCGAGAAGGCGCTATCACTGGGTGTGCACACAATAAGCTGCAAACCCCTGCAGAGAGCCGGTCTCCAGATCATCGTTTCGAGGCTCGGTGCAGTCGACGTGCACAGGAGGTGTGAGATCTCCCCAGGAAGGGGGGTAGTGGGGGGGTGATGAATTTAACGTGCCCCAGGCTGTGATAGGCACACAGCCCCACCCCCTCCTCCAAAGCTGAACGTTTTGCACAGGTTGGCATGCCTGAAAGGGCAGACTGACTCCCGTGGGTTTGAGGCTAGCCTCGAACCTGAGGGGTACGCTGATTGAAGCAAAGCACTGTTCACCGGTCACCCCGGTGTTCGTGCCAGAGCTGCCAGCTCTGGAGCTAGGGAACCTAGCTTGAGTCTCGGCATCTACTCAACATCCTGTGATCCTGGGCAAATCACTCCCGTGCCTAAAAAAAGGAATGTGTCCTTGTGTAGAGTAACTAGTGCTCATTAAAAGCACAATAGACCTTCAGGTCGTGTTCGCACTACGCTAACTAAAATTGCAACAAAAACAAAACAAGCATTACAACTGCGATAGGTCTCACCTTTCATTAAGTTAAAGCCATTTGCTTTGCTATATAATACTATTAGCAAAGCAAATAGCTTTAACTTAATCAAAGGCGAGACCTATTGCATTTTCAATGCTTGTTAGCACTGGTGGTGCCTGGTGAGATAGTCTTTTTTGGCACCTCACCCCTATATGACCTCCTCTCCGGACTCCCTCATTACCATCCAGCCAAAGTGCCCCTCATTTCTCCACAGCTTCTCTCATATACATTACATTTGTTTAAAGTGCTGGTAAATGCTGGCTTTACTAATCCATGCAGCTATCCACATAAAATACAGATCTGTTCTTTGCAGAAGGCATAATAACTCTGTGCACTGCTTTATGGCGAGTCAAAACGGCCACTAGACAAAACTCCATCTTTCTCTCTAGCAGGAACATTAATCACAAGAGTTATCATGACGTTTTTATTGCCGCCTGAAAGGTGGATGCACAAGGAGCTCTGCAGCAGTGCTTTTAAATCACATGATATCGCTTAACACAGCATCCCCCTCCCCCCCTCCGGGGTCACAGCTTTCCTCTAGGTCAGTGGCCAGTGTAGCAGCACCTGTCGCAGTGCCCTGCCGCTGGCACTGGGGAAAAGACTACATTGACTGACTAAAACAAATAAAAACATTGAAAAGAAAGACAGTAAGAGTAACAAAACAAAAGCCAATGAAAGCAATGGGCGGAGTTGCTTTCCAGGTCAACTATCAACATGTCCTCAATAAGACTCAATCAAAGAGGAAGACTGCCCTCTGGAATCCTCTAATAAGATGGTTAGACTCAGACGCTAGGCAACAAAACAGGGCACCCCTCCTCCAGATATGATCACAATTTTTGCCCTATGATTATAACCCTCTGAATCTCTCTAGACTGCGATGGGCCCCTCCCCGTTTTGACATCATGGGACATCTAAACAGTCACCGGTGAATATCAGATGAAATTTGGAGAGTGACCTTTTCCCGTTATCGGGGCGATACCTTCCAACTTGCAGGTCCACACGCAGGAGGGAAGGTCGCTGGTCCTCCCTAACCTGCTTCCAGGGTCTGATGGATACTGACGTTTTGGAGTGGTTATTGCGGTCTGAGGAGAATAAAAAAAAAAATAATAATAAGTCTTTTGTAATCAGACATCAAACCTACAGTATGTGCAAGGATAGCAAAATAACCAAAACAGTGTGACGTCTATTTTACTTACCATAAAAGATGCAAATTTACTACAGTTTTGTGTTGCCCTTGCATGACGCTAGTCCTTAACCTCTTCCATGCTCATGACGCCTCCCGACCGTCATGAGTCACGATAGGCGTGTGTGGACGACGGCCGGGAGACGTCATGACCACGCCCGCGATTGGAATGTCAGCACTGCGGAGAGGTTAAATGGTATCTACTAGCCCATGCAAGGCCACCTTGAATGGCTCTACGTGGTTTAGCAAATCCAAAGAAATGCCAGGCAGCACATATCGCTGCTTTGCGTTACCTTGCGTCAGGGAACCGTTCCATGGGGGGAGTATGGGTGTTCCCATGCATCCACCCTTGGTCTTTGACACAATCCCAGATTCACTAAAGTTACTAAACCTGGGATTGTGCCAAAATGCAGCACCGCCCTGACTGAGGTATAACGGGGACAAATATCTTTATTTCTTCTTGTTACTTCCTCTTTCTATGCCTGCTGTACATTTCTGCTGTCTCCCTTTCACACATCCCAGCAAAGTTGCGTAATGTATTGGTAAATATACCCCTAGATATTTACCATAGTTCTACTATGATAACTCAGAGCACACCCATCACTAGATGTAGCCATAGTGTGAAACACAGCCTTATACAACTGCAGCCTAACATGCCCAGGCACAGCCCCAAAAACCCAACTTCATTTACGGCCCCCAATGCCAAGTGGAGGAACTGTCTTCAATGCCCACTCCCTAGGAACAGTCCCAGCCTCCAATGACCAGTACAACTTTCCCTGGGGCAGCCTCAGCCTCCAATGTCTAGTGTAAATCAGAGGAGCAGCCCCAGCCTCCTTTGCCTAGTGCAGCAGTGCAGCTGTCAATAATGCAGCAGGTACAGTGGCACCGGGGATCAGGAGTGTGAGGAGTGCACTGCACCCCAAATAGCAAAAAGCAGGGTCTGGGGCACAATTTCCGTGCTTGCATTGGGGCCCATATCACCCTTAGCATTCCACTGCCCCAATGCAACCTCCTCATCCACTTTTTCAGATGCCAGTTCTCAATGAAATCGCCGGGTGCAGCCGCAGCATCCAAAGCTCAGTGCACCTGCTCAAGAGCAGCCTCATTCTCCAACACCCAGCTCGAGGTTCCAAAGTGTATCAATGGCCTCGAACCCCCCAGTGTAATCTCCACAGGCACAGACCCTCCTCCAATTTGGGCACAGCCTCCTATGCAAGCTTTGCAGGTGCTGTCTTGGCTTTCACTGCCCGGTGCAACCAGTTTATTCACAGTCAGTCCCCCCAACACCCAGTGCAAGTTCCCTAGGTGAAGGTTTCAATGTCCAGAGCAACCGATCCATACACAGCCAGAACCTCTGACATCCAGTGCAGCCATCCAGAGGTACACACCCCGCTTCCAATTCACAATGTATCATCCCCACCAATGCTTGTAGACAGCGCCTGAAGCGCAGCACCAGCCTCAACGTGCATTGCAACCTCCTAAACTGCAGCCACAACTCCTTTACGCAGGGCACCCTCCCTAGGCACAGCCGCGGCCTCCAATCAGCGGTGCGTGCTCCCTTAGAATCGTCCCAGTTTCCGGGGGCTAGTTCAGCATCCTCATGAGCAGCCACATCCATCAATGTCCTGTGCCACATCCTCCGGCACAGCCCCAGTCTCCAGTGCCCAATGAAATATCCTAGCTAAAGACCAACCTCCTGTGGTTAGTTCAATGTCCTCATGAGAAGCCTCATCCTACAATGTCTAATGCAACCTCCAGGCCTGCAGGTGCAGCCTCAGTCTCCAAAGCCCCCCAGCATTCCTCTTAGAACCAGCACCAGCGCCCAAAGCGTAGTCCTACCTCCTCAGTCCCAGCTGCAGCCTTCATCCCCACCATTGCTCGTAGTGACCGCCTCAAGCTGAGCCCCAGCTTCCAATGCACAGTGCAACTTCTTCATTCACAGCAACAGCCTCTAGGGCTCCGTGCAACCTCCTAAGTGCTGTCCCAGCCATCCATATCCACTGCAGCTTCTACTGGTGCAGACATAGCCTCCTATGTCCACACAGAGGCCTTTATTGGCTAGTGCAGCCTCCCCATGGCAGGGTACAGCACCTTTTCCACCCGGGACTTACCTTGGTCAGTAAGATTGGGGAGATGGGGGGTGAGCTTCAGATTTCCAAACAATCTGAGAAGCAGGACAAGAGGGGGGCTTAAGGGTCAGTGTAAAGGGTAAGCAGTGAGGATTGTTAGCAGTACCTAAAACAGAATATTTTGTAAAATAACCAATAGAACTTCAAAACAAAGAGAGAGAGAGAGAAATAGAGAGAGGGAATGTGTGTGTGTGTGTGTGTGCTTTTAATACCGTGGGTGCATGTAAAAATCCTAGGTGACATCCTACAGACACCTCACCATACCTGACTGAGGGCATCTGTTCCCAACTATTTACTACAGAATACATTTATTAGGGGGCTGTTGCATCCCAAACACCCCCACTGAAGCTACACCCCTATTTTCCACTGTCTCACTCACCAGCCTTACCTAAGGCCCCCCGACCCTTGTAATAGAAGTAAACATGTGGTTAGTATCCCCTAGGGCTTCGGTAGTCGTATGATCAAATCATTAAAATTAATTTGAAAAACTGTATGTAATCCGTATTTATGAGGTACATAAGCATATTGTGCCTGTGCTTTTTACCATCATTAAGAGGAGTTCCGATTCCTACAAATACTTCTTTAAGCGGAGTCGGTGACCATAGAGTTGAGTGGACACTTTCCATGATGGCAAGAACTGAGGCCAAAGGAGGAGGAGTGAGATGAGCAATGTAGGGACATATGCGTGTGTGGATCGAACCTGGGTCTCGGGAACGCTCAAGATCACCCTTTGAACACTTTATCCAGTGCATATCTCATCTCTCAAACAAATATAAGGACAGGAAATGCTTCTCCTGTAGAGAAGAAGGAGCTAGATGACCATTTATTTATATATTTATCATTTATTGGTTTTGCATAGCACAAACCATGTAGTTACAGGCGTCAGAACACTACACGCAATTAACAAACATTTGCTGACCAAAGTAGTGGAAAAAGGGAAGGCATCCATATCAGAGTTTCCTAAAATATGTTTACCATATGTTTTCCCTAACTTTAGAGAAATGTCACCTACATATCTACATATCTACACTGCCTTACACAGCCAACAGGTCGTTCCTTTGAGAGGTGGTAGTTAACCGTTTGGCTTTACCAATGTTTGTTGGCAATGCTGAACAGCATCAACAAAAGAAAAGCAAAATGTGTACCCAGCGTAATGATGCATGCACAGATATAAGTTATGAAGCAGTTGCCATATTGTTTTTTATGCCAGAGGCATAACACATATATATACTCATGCATCATCACACAGGCGTGCATGCGTCGTGACACGGCAGCTATATTTTTTAAAATGTATTTACCATTCCATGATGGTGGTTACCCATCTTGGAACGCCCTGGTTACTTATCGGTAATCTTCATTACTCCGAGTGTAGTCTTCCTTGCCACATGAGTTCCCATTCCTCCCTTCCCTCTTTGGTTATCAGCTTCATGTTTTTTGGGTGATCAGGCTTGGTAATGGAACAGGTAGTGGGGTGGGGTGGGTTGTGCCTTCTCTTATACTAGTTCAGGGGTAAAGGAGGTCGGTCATGTTAGGGAGTGATGGGAGGGCACTAATTTGCTTAGAGGAATCTGTTGGGGAGCTGAGGCTCACTATGTTAGTCATGTGGCGAGGAAGACTTAAGAAGAGGTAATGATAAATTAAAAACATTAAAACGTGGTTGAAAGCGCAGATTGAAACTGCCAGCACATTTCACGAATCTAAAAAAATCATTACTTTAAAAAAAAAATAGAAATGGAATGAGGACGGGTGTGGGGAGAGTGGAGGTGCAGGAGGTGGGGGTAGCAAGTTGATGTCCCCGATGAGGGACGGTGTGCAGGGAGAGTGGGCCAGCAAAGTAAGAGTCCCGGGTGAATGGTTATAAAAAGAGCTGAGACAGATGAGGATGGGCGGAGGAAGCAACGAGGAAGTTGGGAGCGGGGAGCCACACAGGGATTTGAAGGTAGAAGCAGCCCACTGAGTTGTGGAGAGTGCAAGACCCCCATGAAATGGTAAAAACAAACGAAAAAAGTAGAACCTGGAATGGAAGTAGTAGAAGGATACAAGTTATCCATTCAATTGGAAGTAAAGAAGCTATGCTCCAGGAGAGAGACAAACACAAGAAGAGGAATAAAAGCCATAAAACAAATATAAGGCAAATAAAATTAACAAGAACGCAGCCAATAATGAGCAGTGGACTTACTTAATGCCCACTGTAAGTATTGGTATTCTACACAATATGAGTTTCAACAACAGACAGAGGGGCATATTTACAAGCCAATTGCGCCACCAGAGGGTCACTTTTTTTGACGCTCCAGTGGCGCAGTGTTCTGGCCCATATTTACAAGGGGACGCAAAGCCACCCTGCGTGGCTTTCATGGCCTTGTAACTATGGCCGCCTTTCATGCATTGCTCTACATAAAAGGAGCATTCAATGGGTGTTGCTGTGGGTGTTCCCACGCAACACCCATGGATTCTGAAGCATTCCCAGGTTCCCAAGGTCCCAAGGTTTTGTAAACCTGAGAATGTGTCACATTCTAAGGCCTCCCCAGGGAGGCATAAAAGAGGTGCAATATGGAGAAATACCTTTTTTTCTCCTATTCTTTACCTCTTTTTATGTGTGCTACATTCTGCAGCACACATAGAAGGAGCAAAATGCCATCAATGATTGTTTTTATGCAGGAAGGTGTCCCTTCCAGCACAAAAACAATCATCCCTGCAACACAGGCACCCTTGCACAATGGTGCAAGGGTGAATGTGTTGGCGCTAGGCAGCCTATTGTGCACCAGTGCAGAGGAAAGCACAGGTATGTGTTGTATTGTTGTAAATACAACGCATCCTTGCACTTTCCAAATGACGTAGCTCCACGTAAGATGGCTTGCAGCGTCACGTCGTGCTGGATCATTATCTTTTAAATATGCCGCAGAGTCTATAGGAGAGGCCTAATCAAGTCAAGAAAATAAATCTTCCATTATAATAAGAAAGGGTTTATTAAGCAACATTCTCATACATCTGAATATACTGATAGGTTACTGCGAACAGTTAAATCCTGACTGGCTATGTCTGCTACCTAGGTTTACAGCACCTTGCTTGAGCTGAGTTAAAGGCTAGTCGAATGTCAAGATTCCATACTGTTTTCATTAGCAAAAGTTGTTTCATCCCCTTTTTAAAGGTATGGTAGGATAGGAGTTTTCTGAACTCTAAAACAGTGGCCGCTACTCCGTTATACCAGAGGAGCGTCACCCAACTGCTTTTGAGCAGTGCAATAAAGGAAATATAAAATGATAATAACTTTGAATTATTATCATTTTATGTTTTCTTTGCGGGTAGGCGGGTGGGCAGGGCTGCTCCGCTCTCAGAGGCGGGCAGGGGAGGAGTGGTTTGCCCACTCCTAAGTGTGCAATGACTGTTTGATATCCATGCGCACTTTCCCCATTCTCCATACAGGCTGCATTACAGCCTGCATGGAGAACATGCCCAGGCACCCATTCCCTGGTTGAGCATCGAAGCAGATCACTCAAAACCAATCACAACGCTGAATTGCAGTGTGGTGATTGGTCAGGGAAGCCTGGGTGCTTACCAGTCACAACGCTGCATTGCAGCATTGTGCTTGATCAGGGGAGCCTGGCTGTTTTTCCTGGCTGCCTGTTCCTTGAGTTCCACGAGGAGAGCAGGAGCAGAGGTGCCGGCAGGGCCGGACTGGGAATAGAAACCGACCCTGGCAAACTGCTCAGCCCCCCCCCCCCCCCCCATGGGGTGAGGGAGAGTGCAGCTGAGCAGTTTGCTAGGGCCGGTTTCGGTGATTTTGTTACAGGGAGTGATATTGCCAACCCCCGGTAACAAAAACTGTCTCCCAGGAACCCAAAACCGCCCCCCACCCTAGCGGCCTACCGGGGAAACACCCTATGCCCGCTATGGCCTGTCCGGCCCTGGGCGCCGGACCCGGCGGCAAGGTAAGTGTTTCTTTTTTTTGTATTGTGCAATCCCGCTGCGCCCCCCCTCTCCACCCTCGCTCCTCTACCCGCGAATCATGCTGGTCACCTCTGCTCTAAAAGGATGTCATTCTGGATTTTGGCCACTGCACCTGAGAATGACTGGCGTATTGTTTTCTATGTAGTGATGTTTAAGTCAGAGTTTTGACAGCAGAGCTGTCAAACAGATCCACTGTTATCATTATATACAGAGTGAGGTTTGAATCTGCTTCTTTCAACCACTGGATTTCTTCAACCAGCCTCTTTCAGCCCTTGGCTTGAGACTTTGTCATTCATGTTTCGGTAGAGTCCGGTGGACTGTTCATCTCTCACCTATCGCAGCTTGAGTGTATCCACTTGTACTGCCTTGAGGGACTACTTTAAAACGATATCCCTCTCTGTTCATTCTTGATGGCTCCCTTCCATATGCCTCGCTCTAATGTGCGAACGCTGTAAGTATTAGTTAGCTCAGATTTACCAGTGCTTGTTACTATTTCGGCAAGAGAGAGTGTGCGTGTATTTATACACAAATGTGGAACAAAATGAAGTGCAGCATACTCACTGTCCATTAGGTGGTGCTCGAACCTCAGCCTCCGCAGATATCCACGTGCTGCTGTGTGCCTAAAACCTAGTTCGAAAGTAAGAAGTACACAAAAGCACTTACTTTTTCCCCCACTACTTCCCAGGCCTGTGCCCCGGGTGAGAGGGTTTCCTAACGTCACGTCAGCATAACTTTTCTGGTTCATATCCTACTTTAGTTAAGCCCTGATTGGAACTGATGTAATGATAAATAGATTAGGTTTTATTTTTAAAGTGGACGCACGTACACCCGAGATTCATTGCGCTGAGAAGACACACAGTAACAAAACCTAGCACTCGCACATGTGACCACATTAGATGAAAGAGCCAGGGTTATAAATTATTTTTGGAAAAGAAGACTATTGACTTTAAATGTAGGCTGCGTGTTACAACCACACCAGGACGATCTATTGTTGACCCTCGCGTGTTACAGCATCCATCCCATGGACTCATATCACTAGCTTTTCATTGCTATGTTTCATATTGAATGTGTGTAATGCACACTCCCTCACAGGAGGGTTACCCTATCGAACACTTCTCCCAAGGTGTATCTTTGTATTATTCCCCTATTATAATTGCTCTGGTGCCTCCGGGCCAAGTTCGTGCTATATAAAATCCCTAAAATAAATAAATTAATAAATATGGGTGAGGAGTCCCACGCTGTGGCATCAGCGACCGTAAAGCCCCCGCCATTTTGACGAATCTGGTCTGGTCTGGTCTGTGGATACGTCGGACAAACGCGAATACTATCGTAGGCGAAGTGTTCTGGCACTCAGCCGCCGGAGGGCGGCATTGCCACGCTCCCTCTTTCTACCATAACAGGCGGGCTGGGAATCCCAAATTTTAGAGCTTTATTGCTTGGACGCACAGCTCTATTAGATGAGCAGACGGTCGACAGACCCGGCCCTCTCTTTCTCTCTTCATGGAAGAGACTGCCTCCATAGCACGAGCGTTGTCATCTTGTCCCTGAACGTCACAAGGGAAGGCCAGGGGTAGAGGAAGCGACATCACACCCCATGTGACTGGTGTGTCCTACAGGGCACGTTCTAGTGTTTGGCAGGCTTTGATATTCCTAGCCACTTCTTTGAGGGCTGGACACACTTGCACCCCCACCCATACATCCTGGGTGTCACGAGTGACGTGGCCCTGCCAATAAAAGGGCCCGGGTGCACATGCTGGTTGCCAGTTATAATACCCAACTACCTAGTGTCTGTGTCAGTCATTAGTGTCATGCGGGCCTAGGGCCCGAAACCACAGTGACCTATGCATTCACTTACTCAGATGCTTATACATTTTCACATTATTAAACAATTACACATTCACACACTCGCTCCCGCAGGGTTATATTCCACTAATTGTACTCTATTTTTTATTGCACTAACAGGGAATAATATACTATATGCATAATATACTAACTATCAGTGTAATAAAATAAAATGACAAAAAACAAGCAGATTGGATCCCCAACCGATGTCCAAAAGGACGAGGTGCCCCTGTGTTTCTGGCATTGATTTTACCACCTCTGAGTCCAGGGGTTGCAAACGCAGTGCCAGGGGTCGCGAGGTGCATGCTAGGGGTAGCAATTGTGACTCCGAAATGATGTTCATGCTCCCCTCCTGACCAAGAACCGACACCTACCGACGTGTCCCAAGTTGTTTTAAGTGGCTCGACACTGCGCTATCCGAGTCAAGGGCAGAGTTGGATTGGAGCCACAATTAGGCCTGGCCAGCCCAAAAAAAGTGGCCCACACTCGCAGATCACAACCTTTGGCAATACAATGCTTGGTTAGGATCATGGAGATAAATGATGGCAAACATTTGCGGTAATTATAGGGCCAGTACATAAATTAACATTCCAATGGTAAAAATGTACTTTGGAAGCATAGAATTATCCAAAATATTAGGAACTCACTTTTAATTGCTCTTTTATCCATACTTTGCTGCAAATGTTTTGACGTATGTTCTCTGGGAAATATGACATGTCACAGACCTAAACTGCCTTTAACACTCACCCTGGGCTTTTTTTTCTTAATTTTATTTGTTGCAGTACTTAAGAGAGGCCCCCAGTGCTCAGAGACTGGTGAAAGGTGAACCTTTTTTTTTGTTTTACTTGCTGCTAGCATCGCATGTACGTTCTGTGAAAGGGAATGATGCTAGTTTGTAAATGCAACAAACAAACAGTGTCCCTTTCCTTACATGCAGTTTTATATAGGCTTAGCTTGGCCCAGAGGCATTGGAGTACTTTGCATAAGCATCATATAACATTAAGGAGGGTCATATTTTTTTTTTAGGTTCATGTAGATGTAAGTGATTTGCCCAGAATCACAGGATGTTGAGCTGGCGCTCGTACTTGAACCTGGTCCCAGTTTCAAAGTCAATTAAGGCCATAACCTGTCCCTGTTAACTGCAGTAATTGACATCTGCCAGACTGCTGGATGGAGTGGAAGGAGACAAAAATAAACTGAGGAGCCCCCTCGCTTTCCCTCACTAACCCCCCACCACCCCTCCAGACCTCTCCACTGCTGCAGTCCCCTGAAAAAGAAGTGCTAATGGCTTCCCATTAGCAGATTCCTGAGGCCTCTGTCACACCTGGAGGGAGCCAGTGGGCAGGCACACCTTGCGCTATGACAGAAGGAGCAGTCTATTGTCATCCTGCCTCTGATAGCGGCTGGTCTGACTTCATGTGCATGGGGTCAGGCTCAGTATATGTTTGTTAAGGCTGTAACAGTCATTCATGCTTTGCACCAGGGGTGCAGTCCTCAGCAGTCCACAAATTCCCTCTCTACCACCCTCCAACAGTGCCCCTCATCTCTTCATAGACCCTCTCTGTCAGTATTTTTTTTTTTTACAGTGTTACTCGTAGTGAACACACACTCAGTTCTCTGATCTGCATGGTACACGATCTTTGCAGCAGACAAATTAACCCTCTGTGCTACTTTATTATGAATCAAAACTGTCCCTACACAAAACACGGATCTCTCGCCAGCAGAACATTAGTCACCAGAGTTATCTTTCCATTTTTATTGTTGCCTGAAAACGTCTGGACATACAAAGAACTCTGCAGCAAGGGCTTGTACACTCATAAGTTATTTTTAAACACAGTGCCCCAGATGTCAGCGCCAGCGGGTGCTCTATGGGCACTACCCCAAAGACGGCCTGTCCGAGCTCTCACACCCCCAAAAGGGGCTGTCTCACTTGCTCCCACCATCCCCCTTCTTGGTCTTCCAACTCCTACTAGCCCACTATAAACTTCCTTCAGTCCTTGCACGAAGTTCATGTAGCCATTTTCGGAGATCTCTATGATCAAGAACCCAGGCTCACTTTTGAGGAGCCTAGGGGCTGATTCAATTTGCATGGGGGTCAATTCCTCCTCTTCAACAGGCTTCACTCCGTGATTTGCGACTTTGGCTCACCTTGATCCCTCCCCTGAAAGCCCACCACCTGCCCCAAGCCACACATACTATGGGACGTAGCAGACACCAAGTTACTTGGTTTTATAGAGTTCTTCTCCTTCTCTCTTCCCCATCCTGTCTCCCCTGAGAGACGAATGGCAAACATAAGCAGGTCAACCTTTTCAAGATAGGGACTGGGCACAGGCCCTACAGCTGTCCCACAAGATACATTGTAATGCCAAGTTTAAACAGATTCAATATTTCATATTGTACAGTGCCTACCTTTCGCCATCTGCATTCTGCAGAATGATCCCCCTTATGTCACCTATTGTCCTCGATGCTCAGCGGACATAGAAAAGTTGACACATATGCTCTGGTCATACCCCCGCCTCAGACCCTTCTGGAACTGCATAATTAACATGGTCTTCCCCGTTTCGGTCACGCAGCCTCTTGATGCGCAAACCTTGCCCCCTGATTGCCAAGAAAGCTATCACCTCTCGCTGGAAATCAAAGTCTCCGCCTCCAATTAAGGCTTGGTTGATTACGCTCCTAAAGTGGGGCAGGGCAGGAAGTTTGTCCCTTCTCCAAGAAGAAGCAAAAGGGCTCCGGTGATACCCTTTGGCCCCACCCAACAGAATCCACCCAGTTGAACCCATCCCTCGGCACGCCTACCTGTGCGCTTTCCTTCGAGTAATCATACCTGTTCTGACATGGTGAGGAACCCTACTCAGTACTCCTCCCCAGCCTCCTCTGCGCATTTCCTTCCTTGCAGTTAACGTTTCCCTAAAACGGTGAATGCTAACTGTTGCAGTAGTATCAAGACACACAACCAGGGTTGCTGTTCTTCCCAGGCACCCCCGTTCACCCCTTCCCCCCTCCGCCCAGTTGCACCTTTTCTAGATGTCAGTCACACCTGGGCAGTGACCTTGGCTACATAAAATAAGGAAATGTCAAGGGCTGTGCAGTGCCATTCTCCACCGCTCTTTTGAAGTGTGCATGTCTTCTGTATGTCTATCACAGCCGCCATTGTGACTTCTGTGTATACTGTTTTACTTTAACTACAAAATGTTAATAAGACTGTTTTTACTGATTTTAAAAAAAAAACTTGAAAGAGACAAAATCAATTTTCCATCAATACATAACTTAATTTTTTTATTTTTATTTTTTATTGAGATTTTCTTAATTAATAAATAAGATTAATAACATCGGTAATACATATGGCGGATAAGGTACAGTTACCATTGTCGTTCTACATGATGTCTAATTTAGCCAGCAGACCATTTGTACAGCAAATCCGTATAGCAGTGACATTACAGTTATGTACATTAAGAGTTCACTTTAAATACATCAGGGTGTTCTCATAAGTAGGTAGTAAGAGGTTCCCAGAAGTTAGCCGGCTTGGCAGCAGTAGGT
Source organism: Triturus cristatus (assembly GCF_964204655.1). Taxonomy (NCBI): domain Eukaryota; kingdom Metazoa; phylum Chordata; class Amphibia; order Caudata; family Salamandridae; genus Triturus; species Triturus cristatus. The sequence goes on from NC_140581.1 coordinate 273,345,500, forward strand.
AATTCCTCAGCGTATAGCAGAAAGTGTCCGTGATCCAGTGTGTTACAGTAGGTGCTTGCTTACTGTCCCAACGCATTGCTACTCTTCCCTTTGCCAGTAGCAGCATTATTGCAGCTAATTTTTTCTTAACAGATTTCAGAGGTATTTGATGGCCTAATAGGCATAATTGCGGTGTACAACTTAGTTTACATAACACAATTTCTCCCATACAGACATATCACTTGTTCCCAATATTGTCTAATCTTATCACAATGCCATGCTAAGTGTCCAAAATCAGCTTGATCAAGCCCACATCTTTTACATTGCACATTGTCACGTAATCCATATTTGTATAGTTTGAGTGGAGTGTGATAGGCTTGGTGTAAATACTTATAGTGGATAATACGGAGATTACCATTGGGTGTTAGCAATTCAGTGAGTGCACAACAAGATTTCCAATCCTTGTCATTTAATGAGGTCTCCAAGAGTGTATTCCATTTATCTTGGGCTATGTGGGTGGTTGCACCTATTTCCATCTGCACCTGTTTGTAGAGTCGTGCTATCATATTATTGGTAGTTGGAGTTGTGATCAATGTCTGTAGTGACTCTAATGTTGGAGGTTCATTTGGGTAAGTGGGATATAAGACCTTAACAGCTGCACGGAGCCCGTGATAAATACATCTAAATAACAGTGACTGGTTGCTTATGTTTGCGAGGTCATCCTGTGTGATAAAGGTGCCGTTGGGATAAAGGTCGCCCAGTTTTGCTATACCCACTTGTTCTAGGAGCACCATGCTATTTTGTTCCTGTGTTACTGATAAATCAGGATGGTGAGGTAGAGGCATATCCGTATCGTATTTATTTCGTATTTAGATAAGTGTGGTCGGTTATGTGGTAATATACTGGCATGGGGAATAGGGTCGGCATCTCCATCCTCCACCGTGAGGTGCGGCATAAATGGCACTGGATGATTCCAATATCGTGCATACTGCGCCTGAGCACATAGATAGTATAAATACATATGGCACTTCAAAGCCGCCCGATGCATATGGAAGCGTTAATGTATTGAGATTGATTCTTGCTTGTTTACCAGCCCATATTAATTTAATGAGGTTTGTGCATACTCTTTTAAAAATTGGGATTGGAGGGTGTATCGGGATGTTTGTAAAAAGGTAGAGCAGTTTAGGTAATATTACCATTTTCACTAGCGATCAATACATAACTTTGAATAGCCTCTCAGAAAAACATGTCCTCAATATTATCTCAGCAAGCAAGCCATCAGGGTCAACTTCAGACGCAGCACCTCCAGGACCTGTGCAGGGAAGGTAGCTAAATGCTTACTTAACAAGGCCAAGAAACTAGGGTCATTCCTATCCAAGACGAAAACCTCTTCCTTTAGCCCACTCCTCAAAAAGAAAAACCACGACCCATCCAACCCAGAAAACAACACCCCTAAATTATACGGATCATTCTTAGGAAACATATTTGAAAGACCTCTGTTAACCCAATTTTACAATTTTACGGAAGATATAGACTTAATGTCAGACAAACAGTTAGGCTTCAGAATAGGCAGAGGCACAGACTCAGTCATCATATCCATTTGGGGTGATCTAAAACTCTTAATAGACAAGGATAGATTGGCTGCCCCGTTGCTTCTGGATTGATCAGCTACAGTTGACACTGTCCACCAGCAAACACTATTACAAAGACTCCATCATCTCGGAGCATGCAAAAATGCCCTAAAGTGGATTGTTTACCACCTTTCACTTCAGCTCCTCGCACACTGTGTGTTCCTCAAGGGTCCACCATATCCCATAAAAATCTACCTGCCTCCCTTACCAAACCTAATTAAATCATTCAACACATTTGTTACAGATATGCAGGGGACAAACAAATTATTCTAAAAATAGATGGCCTGGAGGACCTCTACAACTCAAAAGTTGATGACTGTACAACTCAAAAGTTGATGACTGCCTTTGCGCCATAAACACATGGATGATGAATAATCAACGAAAGCTCAACACAACAAAGACAAAGGTCGTAAACTGTGGACAATGGTAAAAATACCAGCCTACTGCCATACGGACCAAGGAACTTGAGGCCCTTCCAACAACATCAAAAGAAGTCAGAACCCGAACGGTAATTATGGATTCAGAACTTTCCTTGATATCAAATGCTAACATCAAAAAGAGTACTTTCCACACAATGAAAACAACGTGTTGCATCTTCCCATACCTTGGATACCAACAGAAACTGCAAGCCATTCTCACACTCATAATCTCCAAGGTTGACTATATATCGGCGCAACCAGATTCATCATACGCAAAATACAACTCATTCAAAATACTGCCACAAGACCTCTTCTCTGTCTTCACCCAAGAGAACGCATGGCTCCAGTCTTGCTAGCTCTCCTTCTACCTATAGATAAAATAAGGACAATGTTGGAAATAATATGCATTGTCCACAGCACTTTCCAAGGAAAAGGACCACTATACCTGCAAGTTAAGTCGTAGCAATACAGACAAAACAGTACACTGCATTCCAGGCTTGCACCATGTATCATCATATCACCGTACCATAAGAATCCATATGAGCCACTGCTTTCTCAGAACAAGCAAGCAAGAGCTGCTTCCAGCCAACATACAAAGCATCCAGGAGCACATACACTCAAAACTACTGTTGAAAACATGGTTATTTCCATGATAACTACATTATTCCACATCCCTGAGACGAGAGCTGGACACAAAACATCAGGCCTCTCAGTACTTTTCAGTAATAAAACAAGAATGAGGCAACATTAGCCACATGAACACTCAAGAACACCATAGAGGTTATTTTGTATTAGGGAATAATACCTCCATTTTAGTGGGGTTAAATTAAAAACAATGGTTGACATCACCAGCAAATTATCAATAGATCAGATGTGAGAATAGCTGCCTCCCAACTCACCACTACAGCCTGCATCTATAGACATGCTAGTCAATTTGAAGAAGAGGTGGGTGTCATTGGTACACATGTAGAAGAAAAACCCAACTACATGCAGAAACTTTGCAGTTGTCTGCATAATAAGATTAAAAGGGAGTGTAGAGAAAATGGACACCTGAGGGATGTCCTACTCCAGTTTCAGAGGTTTGACTTGAAATGAGATATGTCTACCTGTTGGCTTCTTCCAGAATGAGCAAAAGCAAACACCCTTGACACAGTCTCCAAATGTTTCCAGGAAGAGATGATGGCTGATTAAGTAATTTCTTTCCACAAAATATTGCCCATGGCCCATCAGAACTTTCCCTAGAAGATTCGTCTGTTGGGGAAACAATGAAACGAAGGCTCTTGCTGTCGGCGGCGTCGAAGTTGGACTAGGACTCACCAAGCCTTGGCAAGCGGAACCCACGAAGAACGGAGGACTTGCTTCTGGTGCAGACCAGGAAGGTCTGGGGTGCTTCTTCTTTGCAGAGAAGCGGGAGCCAGTCTGGAAGAGCCAAACCAGCACAGAAGATTTCAGGGTGCGTCGTCACAAAGGCCACTAGCCAGCGGGCAAGCAACCGGACAGACGCGGCAAGCAGGAAAATGCAGAAGGGCCCCACGCAGGACTCGTGGAGTGTGGGGGGCTGATCTTCGGTGCAGATGGTGCTTGGGGTTGGGGCTTCTCAATCCCCGGTGCACAACTTCGAGGGTGCCTCAGAAGCTGCGCTTGAAGTTACTAGCCACTTTTCCCAGGTAGCCGGTCCCACGTCGCTCGTCGCCTCCACGGATCTCAGCTCTGCTGTGGATGTGGATCAGGGTCGGAGAAGTCTGGAAGTCAAGGCTCTGGTCGGGCTCTGCAGTCGGTTCCTCGCAGAACGTGGGCAAAGCAAAGGGTAGTCTCTTGATGGTGCCTGTTTGCACAGGGTAGCCACTCCTTGGCCACAAGGGAGATTCTTCAGTCTTCTTCTTTCGTCGAATGTCGAAGGTCCAGAGTTTCTGTTCAAGTTGCAGGTTCAGGATAATCTAAAGTCTTGAGGCCCAACTCCCACTCTTATACTAATCTGGGGGGCTGGGATACCTGCTAGGTCACGCCTTATGGGTGGGACCTGGGAGGGGGTGGTTACACCCACTTCCCTTTGTCCAGTTTCGCGCCAGAGCTGGGGCTGGAGTGCCCCAGCGCCGGTTTGAACTGGACTATGCAAGGAACACCTTGTGTGCCCCAGGCATGTCTCATTCCTTTCAGCACACCCTGCCCCAATACACTAAAGGCTGTCTGGGGAGGTGCTAGCACCTCCCCAAGCAGGAAACCTATTGTCCAGGCCTCCCTGGCTGGGATCACTCCCAGCTGCAGGAGGTCAGACTTGTGTCGTGGCAGCAGCATCCATTTTGTGATGCTGTGGCTTTGGTCAGAGGCTAACAGTGAAGTATGATTTTAACATGTCTTTCCCTCTAGAAGGGGGGAATAATATCTTCATGTCCAGAAATGGCATGGGGGTATTATTCCACAGTGTTAGACACCTTACACGACATGTTTCGATAAAGCCAAACCATAGTTACCATAACCGTCTAAGATTATAAGGCACTTTAAGAGTATATGGTAGGCGATATCATAGAACAGCTATAAGGACTTGGTTCCGAAAGCTGCAGACAGGCTCAGCTCATGCTAGAGCACCATCTCACATGTTACCAAGCACTCTGCCTCCAGGATTGTTAAGGCCTGCCATAGGAGTGACTGATAGGTACACATGTGTCTATATGTAAGTTAGGTATAGGAATACTACACCTAAGCAAGGGGTGTTTACACGACCTTGCCCCAGCTGAGTGATCAGCCAGTTGTGTCAAAATGGAAGGCCAGGCCAGGGGTGGCATAATACATGCTGCAGCCCCTGGTAGGCCTAGGGTACACCTATGCCCTGGGTACCTAGGCTACACTGTACAGGGGCCAATAAGGTGATCCTATCCAAATGGGTTATGCACCTAAAGTACATAGTATTAATTTAGAGAGAGAACAGCAGGGCTGTGGGTCTGATTAGCAGGCCCACAGCCACATCTAAGTCGAAAACCAGTAAAGCAAAAGCAAAAAGTGGGGGTGAACATAGAAAGCAGACCCTACTCTCCTACACCTGCATCCCTTGATTTCATATGGGGCTTTTTCAAAAGAGGTTTTAATATGGCCTTTTTCCCAAAGATTAGGAATTGTTCCTCACAAGAGGAAATTATTAAACAGAACCGGAGGGTTCTCATGATTAAAAAAAAAACATATTTCATTGGTTTTATACAACAACATCATATGTAAAAGAAGGCCTTATAACGTTACATTATAGTCATGCAACACATCACATGCAGTTTCATCACTTGAACAGAAAGTCTTGATATTATCCTTGATAACTTCTCATATACCTTGAGTGACATTGCGTTACTTCTTGTGCCCAATAGGTAAGGTTCATTTCTACAATCCAGTATACAACATTATTACCCATGTTCAAACTTCAGAAATCAGCCATGGTTCTCATGAATAGGGGGCTAAATTACTTCAGAACATGGTCTGGACAAAGGCCCAGTGGAGAGCAAAATGAGCAGCTGGTTGCCACCGACTTTGACAGCACTGTCTCAGATAGAGGAGCAATTTTCTCAAAGCAGAACTCTGTAGGAGCATAAAATACCACAGTTATCTTCAAAGAGACAGGGAATGTACTAATGACCGCCCTCAACACAAATCCCTTCAACTTTCATATTAACGAGAAATGTGATTTCAAGGTTTATTGCTTTAGGTGAGCTAAAATCACATGCAAAGAGGTTGTTTTGATATGTTGATGTTTTAATAATCCAGTCAGAAAAGTGTGCTGTTTTAGTTGGAGTCTTTTGGAACTATAAGCATACCTTACTCTTCATCTGGTGTATGATTTTAGTAGGTGGATCATACAATTTCCTCCATGCCCGATCACTTCTAATTACTAATTTGCTTTCCTAAAAGATAGGAGAAAACCAGTTATTTTTCCTCTGCTGTGGGCAAGTATATGTACAGGAGCTTAAGAGTCTTTGGAATGTCATTCCAAAGAAACAAGTTCACAGTTGATAGACAAGTGCTCTGAAAGTACATGTTTACTTGTTAATTCCAGAGGTAGTTGGTACTGGAGGAGGTCAGCTCAAGAGACTTATCTTTCATTTCCTGTCCGTGACTAGTACTTGTGTGCCAATAGTGGGCTGACAATCCTTACTCTTAATACGAAAGGCAGCCCTAGGTGATCTGTCCAAAGAAGAGGCATGGGCTCATGGTCAGTACCAGTCTCTGAAGGGAAATAACTTGGTCTAATAAGTGACCTGCTTAATGTGTAGGCATATCAGATTTAAATTACAAGTGCACAGAGCCTCTTGGAAAGGGGGGTTGTACTATTGGGAACAGGTTCAGAATTCGAATCTCCTAAAATAACAGAATTTGATTTGAAAAGAGCAGTCATGCACTGACAGCTCAACTTTAAAAGCAATGGCAAAGTCATCATTTCCTCTTTACATCTGTGTAAGTCACCCCTCTGGCAAGCCTACTGAGTTGTAAGGCACGGTGCAACATATGACGCAGGCAGGACATGTGCTTTACCTGTCCTATCAGTAAACACTCAAAACAATCGTTTTTACTGTAGAAAGACTTGGTTGCCCAATTAGCGAGTACAGAGTTACATGCTGACCCCTCGGCTGTGCTATCTCTTGAACGGCGCGACCAAAGTGGGCACTCCAAGGTTTCTAACAATTCATCACATTATGCCCGACTTGTATCTCAAGTTAAAATTAATATAGCTTTTTGGAGCGTGCACCTTTAGCAAAGCTGCCAGTTTGTTACCTTTAAAACTCTTGTGCCTACCCAGGAACACATGGAGCCTGTTCCATGAAACCGCATTCTGCCCCCCTGGAGAGACGTGGCAACGACTCTCAGGAAGTAGAACAATGAAGGATTGCAAGCCAGGGAGGTGTCAGCTTTCTATTGCAGGGAGCCACTTAGGTGCTAGCCCCAAAAGGCAGGCTTTGAAGGAAAAGCAGCCTTTGAAGGGAAGATGTGTACCACCAGGGGGTGGGGAGCTGCTCCATTGTGTAGGTGGACAGTCTAGCACAGGGAGCAGAGAGGGGAAACCAGTTGCCAAACCAGTTTCCTCAGGGGCTTGTAACCGTGAGGTAACCACACCCTGGGTGCGGGGGAAAGGGGGTAGTGAGGTTCTGAACAACAAGAGAGGGACCTCACCTCACCATCTTGGAAGTGGGCAGAATGGTGCATCCTGGAACAGCCAGATTCGACACTCAACAGGAAGTGGTCACCAGGTGGGAAAGAACTTGATAGTCCATTGGCTACCAACTTTATCCTGCCTCAGGGAATTTTGCAAGCATAAAGGGGGAATCTAGACCTCAGATTTCGAACCACTTGAAAGAAGGACTGAAGTAGGCCTAGCCTCTTATACCGAGGGACCGGCAAAGAGAGGCTGCACCGACGAGGACTTCACCAGCTGCACCTAGTGGCTAGCAAAGAGAGGGGCTGTGCCTGCCATGTCCTGCTCATGGAGAAGCAAAGCCAAGAGAACTCAAAGGGCTAAGTGAGTGGCCTCCTGTTCACAGCACAGGGACGCTACAGTTAAAGATGCCTGCTGGGGCAAGTTGGTAGCCCAAAGTTTTCAAATTTCTACAGCTGCAGCTTTGCAGCACCGAGGACCAAGGCCGGACGCACAGAGTTGCACCAGAGTTCACTGAGGACAGGAGTGCTGTCGGAGAGTTGCTGCGACCCATAGAAGGCAAGTTATCGATACAGAAAGGATTGGCTTGTGACCGCGACAACAGGTGACTGGTAGTCCAGTGGAGACTGGACTTCGACTAGACCACTTTGTGAGACATCGATCCTGCAGCCAGGACACCCTCACCATCTTCGTAGACCAATAAATCCCTGTGGTAAAACCTCAGTCGACCACATTGCATCCACAGCCTCCTTAGAACATCTTCAGCATCCTTGACATCTTGCATCAGGACCACTCCATAGGAATCCTTTGCAACGCGGTTAAGCACCTGGAACTGCTGAAAGACTGCCATTTCTGCAAAAGTAGCTGTTCTTGAGGAACTTTCTGGGCCCCTGACTAGATCCCTGCTGGAGTTGTTTACCCCAAGTACTTCTAACCTACCACTTTGACTCTCACCTATGTTTTCCTTGGAAAAGTTTCTAAGTGTCCAAATCGTTGACTTTGCCAAAGCTTGTTCGTGGTTGAGTGAAATTGCTTTGATTTATTATTGTTGTAAAATCTATTTCTCCAGAACCCTCTGGTGGATCTTTTTCAGTCTAGTATCTAAATTATTATAAAAATATAGTCTATTTTTATAAATTGGTTGCAGATTTCTTGAGTGTCGATTTCTTGTTCAATTGTATTGGTACTATTTAAATGCTTTACATTACCACAACTACCCAGGGGTTGAGCTGAGGGTTTGGCAGATGAAACCTAAGGGTCCTAAAGGGGTTGGTAAGTGCAATATATGGTGAGGTTACACACTCACACCATATAATACACCCAGTTTCCTCACATTAGTGCCTAGCGGTGGGATTAAAAATTTGCGAACATACGTACCAAGAATTTTCAATTCTATTGTGGACACGGAGGCGAGGATTATGCTTCTCATTTCTTTACTGCAAGAAATTCAGCAGCCAATAAAATAATATAAAACAAAATACTACAATACCCATGAACACTTGCATGTCACATGAACAATTATAGACTCTCTCCCTATAGAAGCTCAGTACAAGGAAACAGTGTCCTCTATGTTTCAACGACATCCAACAGTTAAGTCCATGATATGACCTCTGCTCTTGAAGCCATCTTTATAAAATGTGGAAACTTCTTCAGAATAACCAGTAGCCCAATGGGGCTCGACCTCCGAACCTGGATCGTCATCCAGCGGAACTCGCAACACTCCTTGGAAGGAGCAACTTTCAATACGAATCATCCGACATCATTTGTTATCGGCACCTGAAATACAAGGAATACGCCGTAACACATTTCACCATATGTCTTCAACAGTCAAAGGAAAGGGAAGGGAAAACAAGGAAACATATGCAGTATAAAATGTTAAACATATATCCATACATTGACAATTGAGTGGGATAATCCTCGCCTCCGTGTCCTTAATAGAATTGAAAATTCTTGTCACGTATGTTCGCACATTTTTAATTCTATGTCAGGACCGGAGGCTCCGATTATGCCTGTTCAAAGCTTAGCCACCACTACAGATGCTACAATAGGTATGTAATAAAAAGATTTAAAAGTAGATTCTGACGACCAGTCGGCTGCATTCACAATATCATTCAAGCTAACACCCAAAGAAAATGACTTAGAAGCCATTGCTACACGAATGAGCTCCAAATTTTGACACATCATTGCCAGCTTCTGCCATTAACCACCAAACCCATCTAGCCAAAGTGGCTGGAGTCACAGGACTAAATGGTTTTTTGTAATGCAATCAATAATTGACCATTCATGTCAGAACGAAACTCTACTGTACTTACCTTGTAATCCTTCAAACATTGAACCACACATCAAAGAGGTTTTACATTTAGTCCGCCTAGAAATAGAAAAAGTCACACCCTCCGGGTAGAATCTTCTCCCAGTCAGATCCAAAGCTCGAACGTCTGAAACCTTCTTGCATGATACTAAACAAAGTAACATAGTCAATTTAGCTGACAATTGCTTTCTAGACAAATATTTGTTGGAGGACTAGGATTCAAGAAATCTCAGAACAGATGAAACATCCCACAATGCAGAATACTGTGGAAAAGGAGGTTTGACCATACCTATGCCTCTGAGCAATTTACATACTAAGGGATGTTCACCCACAGGTTTACCGTCAACCGTTGTGTGACCCACTGAGATGGCTGACCGAAAATTGTTGACAGTCCTATATGCCAAACCTGAGGCAGCTAGGGAAGCCAAAGAATTTACCATCAAGAAGGTATGTGCTTTAACGGGATCCACTTCCCGTTGAGAGCACCAGCTACACCAACGTTTCCAGGCAGAGGAATATCTCTTATGCGTGTTAGCTGACCAGGCCTTAGAAATGAATTTGTCAGCGTCTCTGGAAAGGGTTGGGATCTTCCATCTGTCCCTGAAACCCGCCAGGCCACTAGAAGAAGATGCCCTGACCCTATGAGAGGATGAGGGACTTTTTAAGGGTCCAGCAATAGGTTCCAGAGCTGCGGCAGGAGGATCGGGGTTGCACACATCAACTTGAGGATCATGCCATACCAGGGCTGAGCCCTCCAAAGGGGAGTGATCAGAATGAATTCCGTGTGATGGCGCCGATTCTGAGCTAGAACCCTGGGGATCATCATGAACGGAGAAAAGGCCTAGCAGAGGGTCAGTGGCCAAGTCTGAAGAAACGCATCCAAGGCTAACGCCTCCGAATCCGGACGCCAACTGAAAAAAGACGTTGTGGTACAAAAGGGGGTGGTGATGGACGGAGCATCAGAACCAATCAAATACTCACACCCAGTCACCAGATCTGGGTTTGATCCATCACCGTTCTTTAGCCCACTCTGCCACCCCAGTTCAGACATGGCCATATGCAAATCGGTCTGACCCTGTGCCTCATGGGAACAGTCCAGCCCGAACTGCCAAGCCATGCCTTCCCTGGACCGGAAACAAGCTTCGTAGGACCGGTTTCTGGCATTTCAGCCGTCTTCAGCCAGGCTTGCTTGAATCCAGTGGCAAAGGGAGCAAGGGACTCACGTCTGAGCATACCCTGCCAACTTATGGCGAACAAAGCGGTACAAAAGGGGGTGGTGATGGACGGAGCATCAGAACCAATCAAATACTCACACCCAGTCAACAGATCTGGGTTTGATCCATCACCGTTCTTTAGCCCACTCTGCCACCCCAGTTCAGACATGGCCATATGCAAATCGGTCTGACCCTGTGCCTCATGGGAACAGTCCAGCCCGAACTGCCAAGCCATGCCTTCCCTGGACCGGAAACAAGCTTCCTAGGACCGGTTTCTGGCATTTCAGCCGTCTTCAGCCAGGCTTGCTTGAATCCAGTGGCAAAGTGAGCAAGGGACTCATGTCTGAGCATACCCTGCCAACTTATGGCGAGCAAAGCGGTACAAAAGGGGGTGGTGATGGACGGAGCATCAGAACCAATCAAATACTCACACCCAGTCAACAGATCTGGGTTTGATCCATCACCGTTCTTTAGCCCACTCTGCCACCCCAGTTCAGACATGGCCATATGCAAATCGGTCTGACCCTGTGCCTCATGGGAACAGTCCAGCCCCAACTGCCAAGCCATGCCTTCCCTGGACCGGAAACAAGCTTCCTAGGACGGCATCTGTCTGTTGAGATGAGAGGCAAATAGATCTATCTCACACGGACCCCAAAGACGAAATAACGACTGGAAGACTCTGGGATGAAGTCTACAGTCGCTGAAGTCCTGAAGATGTCGAGCGTGCCAGTCGGCCACCTCGTTGTTGAGACCAGGAAGATATTCTGCTATCTGTGAAATCCTGTGCTACAGGCAAAAGTGCCAAAAATCCTTAGCAATCTCTGCCAAAATCCGGGGCCTGGCCCCCCCTCAGTTTGTTCACATATTGGACGGCAGATATGTTGTCCATGCAGAGAACGATGCAACAATCTGTCTTTTGGGGGGAAAGACAACGAATCGTAAAAGAGCCTGCAAGAAGCTCCAGACAATTTATATGCAGCGAAAGTTCTTCCTGTGACCACCTGCCTCCAGTTGACAACTGGCCGCAGCGGGCTCCCCAACCCCACCTGCTGGCATCAGATACTATCACCACTTCCGGGCTGGATCCGAAGAGGGCTAGACTATTCCAAGCCTCCATGTGGTCTAACCACCATTGCATCTCCAACCTCGCCTCCTCCGAGAGGGGAATCTGATCTTCATACCCGAGGACTTTCTGGAGATGCTGAATCTTCAGTCGTTGCCTCGCACGGTAGTGGAGGGGGCCCGAAAAGATCGCTTGGATCGACGAAGAGAGGAGTCCCACGACCCAGGCTACAGATCTGAAGGACGCAATCTGTTTGCTCAAAATGGACCTCAACTCTCTCTTGACTGAGCAGACTTTCTGAGCGGGCAGGCGGAGTTGACAAGACAGGGAGTCGATCTGAAACCCCAAGAACTCTATGGATTGGGTTGGTATTAGGCTCAACTTCTGCAGATTCACCAAGAATCCCAGACTCTGAAGAAGCTTGATCGCCCATTCCAGGTTTGTTACCACCAGACGAGGGCACCGAGCCATAATTAAGATGTCGTCTAGATAAATAATCAGATGTACACCTTTTGCTCTTAGAGATTCTACTACCGGTCGCAGGAGTTTCGTGAAGCACCAAGGTACTGATGAAAGTCCAAAGGGGAGACCTGGAACTCGTATCAAATCCCCTGCCAGAAAAACTGCAAGAATCGACAATGGGAGCAAAGATTGTTACTGAAAGATAGGCGTCCTTCAGGTCTAGACGAACTAGCCAGTCGCTTCTTGAAGAAGATCGCGCAAGAGATGGATGCCCTTCATCTTGAAGTGGCGATACACCACCCAACCATTGAAACCCTTTAGGTTTAACACTAGTCTGGACCCACCTCTTTCTTTTCCACCAGAATGATGCTGCTGAGGAAGTTGTGAGGGTGAGGGACCATAGCCACAATCTCTCCTTTGCGAAGAAGAGAGTCTATTTCTTCGGAAATAAAGACCTGATCTTGTTGGGAAAAATAGATGTGATGAGGGGCGGAAATCTGACTTGGGGACTTGTAAAAATCGATTTTGAAGCCATGCACAGTCTCCAGCACCCATGCATCTTGTGAAATAGTCTGCCACATATGCAGAAAACATTGAATTCTGCCCCCCAAAGTAACCAGTGAATAAGGGATAATTCTCACCTGCATTTCCGGACTCTTGTTGTCCACCTTGGTTACCTCTGAACCTGTTTTTCTGGAACCTGTTTCTGGCAAGGCGAGTGGGGTAGAAGAAGGGGTTGTTATAGTTGGGGTCCTGATAACCACCTCAGTGCTGGAACTGTCCCCTCTGGCTGGTTAATTATATCCCCGGCCGAATGATCGCCTTCAAAAACATCCGGCCCTGCCATAAACCGGTCTGAATTCTCGTTTGAGCGAGCCTTGGGCTTTATCTAAGCCACTAAAAGTGGCAACGAGTTTGGTGAGTTCTTTCAGGAATGGTTGTCCGAAGAGTAGGCCCTGGGCTAGCGGGACAGATTCAGAGGAGCTGAGTTCGGCCAACTTAGGGTCCAGTTTCAAAAGTATAGAGCACCTACCCTCACTAGACATGGCACAGTTGGCATTGCCCAATCGACAGATCGCGCGCTGAGCCCGGCCGATCAGTTCCTCAGGGTCTATGGCCATTGCAGAGTCCTTGGCGCGGAAACCAAATTCTAGGATCTTTGTAAGGGGACCTGCCATATCCAATAATTTATACTGACTGGTTCTCCAAGCCTTATCTAAACCCTTTTCTGGGTCCTTAGAGTATTTTTTAAGGTAGGTCAGCATTGAGGGGTCTACCACTGGTGTCTCTGCTACTTTGCCTGCGAGGTCCGATCTAGGGCATTCAGAGCGGAGACGTGCTCTCATGTCTTTGTCAAACGCTTGACGAAGGTGAGCCTGCACATAGTCTGCTACCTCTTGCGGTGGGAGCCAGGCCGTGGAGTTAGGGTGCACAATTTCAGTAGGGTCGAAAGTCAGGAGTTTGGGTCGGGAGGGCATCTGCACATGACGCTCCTTCCTTGCCTTCTTAGAGGGGCGAGGAGCCTCCTCCTGATCCGAACACTGGTCTGAGAATGTATCGGAGGAGTCCGCCTGGGGAATCTCCGTGATAATCGCCTCACTCTTGGGGATTCCATAGGCATGATCTGAAGCCATGGACTCGGCTAGTTTGGCAAAATCTGCTGTTTGAACCCTTTTCCCACTGGCCTTTGGACAGGGACCTGGAATGGGAAGCCAGCCCTGCTGCTGAGCATATGAACAAAGATGACGTTTGAGTGGCTCAGTAGCCCTGACCAGTGCTCTATTTATGGAGTGTTGTACTCCAGCGTCAAGGGCCTCAACAAGGTCCTGCTCCATTGAACCCGAAGGATCATCATCACCATACTCCTACTCATAGTAGAATTCAGACATCTTGAGGGTATGTATAATTCGAGGAGCTTAATATTCAACAATGGGGGCAAAATCCCACAACCGGGACGTAAAATATTGAGTAAAACCAAAATCAGGGGGCGTGGAGCAACCCCAGGCAAGCCAGACAGTGCAGAGAATAATCGTTAAAGTGTGGAGGGAGGGCTTGCCGATCCACTCCAAGCAGAGCCTATGCCAATTATGCAGCCCCAACACTCCTGACCGTGTGGGACGTCGTCGGGAGCAGGCACTAAAGAAAAACGAGTTACAAGCTTAAACACCGCTCTCTTGCTCGTAGGACATGCCGCAGCAAAAGTGAAATGCCCCCAAAAGGGCTACTGCGCATGCGCGATGTGAGCCACACAATGCCAGTAAAAGAGGACTCCGCTTCCGGCAGACAGGCGTCCTCGCTACCTCACTCTCCCACTCCACAGAGAATTGAATGTGGGTGGGGACATCCGGTTCGGGAGGCAGAGTGCTCCCAAGGTGCCCGGGAAACGACACCGATAATTGAAGCGATGGGGAAAAAACGGACAGGACCACCTACCACCACAGCCTAGCGGGCAACTAATGCGGGGAAATATAGCTCAGCAAAGCAAGCCTGACAGTAAGCAATTACCCTGGTAACTCATTAAACTCAAGCAATATCGCATAACAATAGCAACAAAAGCATATAAGAAATTGAGTGAGCACTTAACTGGCTGCGGAGCAGCAAAGAAAGAGGTACTGTTTCCTTGTACTGAGACTCTATGGTTGTTTATGGGTATTGTAGTATTTTGTTTTCTGTTATTTTATTGGCTGCTGAATTTCTTGCAGTAAAGAAATGAGAAGCATAATCGTAGCCTCCGGTCCTGACATAAAATCCAGAACTTCTGTTTAGCAGTACCATACACCTGATGAATTGAAGATCTTAGAGAATCACACAGGAAGACACCTAAAAAAGAAGTTCTTGCTCCCAAAATGTATTTTTGGTGGTCATTGTTGAACTCTAGAGTACTGTCTCCAAAGAGTTGCAAAAACATTTCGAAGGAGTAGAGGAACATTTGAAAAGTTTATCAAAGTTTCCTGTGAAGTTCAAATGAAAAGGAGAAAATGGTTTTCCACAAGTTTTTGAACAAAGCTCAGTAGTCACTTTGCGACAAGGAGACATGGAGCTCAGTTTGATAAACAGACAAGAGGGATGATCTGAGGACATTTTGTGCAGAAAGGAGAAAATCATCACGGTAGCTAAAGCCAAGTAAACTGCTTTGATTAAGGCCCTGAGAGCCTGGGAACAGGCTCACAGGGCACCTCCACGGCTGGAGAAGGATTTACCCCAACATAGTAGGGATGAAGAGGAAGTGGAGGACATCAGAATCTGTTGCGTGGAGCCAGTGGTGCAGGTAAAAACCTACCCCCCTTTGAAGCCCCACGAGGGCCCCAGGGCCCACAGTCTGGCCGGCTCTGTGCACATCCAGAGGTCCATACAGGATAGCATGGCAGCCCTGTACTTGGAGGAGAGGGGCATATCTCTGACTGAGAGGAGGCTGGCCCTAGAAGAAAGGAGGGCCAGACTGGGCTTAGAGCCCAGAGAAGATTGTGGCCGCAAATCTGGACGTGTTGTTGGGGGTGCCCCTGGTATAAGGTTTTCCAAAGGGGTTGTCCCTAGTTATGTTCCAGAGGATAATATTGGCAAGTGTCTGGCCTCATATGAGAGAAATCTCAAAATGAGGAAGGTGGGGAAGGAACACTGGGTAACACTTCTGTGGGAGTTTGTTCCAGGGGTTGGTAGATATAGGCTACTCACACTAAAGGAGGCGGTAGCTGAGTCTTATACCCACATGAAGGCAGCCTTTGTTGAGGGTTTTGGGTTGACCTCTGAAGAGTGTAGGCAGAAGCTTAGATCCCTTCAGAAAGGTACAACACAAACATGGGTGAACGTCATTGACACCTCAGTTAAGGCACTAGATTGGTAGAATAAAGGCAACAAAGTGGATACATTTGAAGGGCTCCACAATCTGTTGGTTGAGGAGCACATTTTAACAAATGTTCGTTTAGAGAAATTGCAGTAGCATCTGAGGGACTTAAAGTTTTCCAGCCCTAGGGAACTGAGCAAGATAGTTGATGAGTGGTTAAGAACTAAGATCCCCACAAAGTTCTCCTGAGTGGTGACCAGAAGAAAGTTGTCAGGCCCCCTCTCAGGGGGAAAATAAGGGAGAAAGCATAAAATAAAAGATAGGCACAAAGAGTCTCCAAAAGTAGTCCAAGGGGGGAATCCTGAGCCACCTCCCATTCAAAGGGGAAAGGGTACCAGGAAAAGAAGTTTGACCCCTTGAAAGTAGGGGTATGCTCTGACTGTAACCAGCCAGGACAGAAGAGGAGAGACACAGCATGGTTGGCTGGTGTAGGGATTTGGTTGGGAAATTTTCCCTAGAGATGCCAAAGAATACACAGGGGACACCTTCTGTCCTTGGGTGAAGAGAACATTGAACCTTTGGCCCACTGCCCTCCTAGCAAGGCGAAGTCTAGGCAGTGGCCAAAAATCAATGGGGTGGAGGTTAAGGATAGGAGGGAAACAGGTCTTATATAACCATGGTTATGGCTACACTGGTTTCCCCAGCCCAGATCCTACCTGATGAGATGCATGAGATTGCCAACGCTGATAAATTCAAAAAGTTACACCCTGTGACTGTGGCTGACTTTGAGTGGGGAGGAGTTACTGGGCCAAAGAAGGTATTTGTGTCCCCTCGTATCCCAGTAGAATGTCTGCTGGGCTGTGGCTTAGAAACATCTACTTGGGGCAGAAGTAGAGAGGAGGACCCATGCAGCATCGCTAGGTCTCCCTGAATGGGTGTGTGTTACTAACAGAGCACAGGAGCCCCTGTGAGAGTCAAGGGATCCTGAAGCCTGAAACCATCGATCAGGTCTCTAAAGCCAAGAGGAAGGGCAGGAAGGCTGCATCCAAAGATCCACAGGCCCAGAAGGAGCACAACCCCCCAGGGGGAAGACCTGGTGTCTTACCAGATGTGGCAGAACTCCAAGGAACAGTGGGTCCCTCTAGGAAGGGCCTAAGCAATGGACAAATGATCTGTTCCACTCTAGAAGACCTGCAATAGTTATCTGGCAACAGGCACAAGGGGATGCCAGTGGTACCTATAAGGCCATGAGGTATACTGGGAGTAGGGGCTCCTGCACAGTGAGCCAAGGGAACCGAAACTAGGGGCATCCAGGAGACTAGTGGTCCCTCAACAGTACAGGGAGTTTCTCCTTAACCTGGCCCTTGGCTGGACACCTGGGGCAGTCCGAGACCTGGGAAAGGCTGGTCAACTACTTCTACTGTTCCCAGATGTCTGAGATGGTTTAAGAGTTTAGTCGCTCCTGTGTGACCTGCTAAGACAGAGGCAAGACAGCAGGCAAACCAAAGGCTCCCCTGATACCACTACCAGTAGTCGGGACCCCTTTTGAGAGAGTGGGGATAGATTTTGTTGGTCCCCCAGACCCACCCACAGCTTCAGGGAACAGGTTCATCCTAGTGGTAGTTGACCAAGCCACTAGGTAGCCTGAGGCAATTCCTCTTAGGAAAGTCACTGCCCTTGCAGTCGCTAGAGCACTCTTTGGAATCTTCACCAGTCTTGGGTTCCGTAAGGAGGTTATGTCAGATAGGAGCACAGATTTCATGTCCGCCTATATTTAAAGGCAATGTGGAAAGAATGTGGTGTGACATACATTGTTCACCACCCCATATCAACCAATGGTTTAGTTGAGAGAAAAAAACATAATAGGCTAATCATGGGTTTGTCTGAAAAACTCATGAGGAGATGGCGCATTCTACTCCCATGCTGGTTGTTTGCCTACAGGGAAGTCCCTCAAAAAGGAGTTGACTTCAGTCCCTTTGAGCTACTCTTTGGACACCCTGTGAGAGGTCCAATCAGGCTGGTTAAGGAAGGGTATTAGAGACCCCTCAAAGAACAGAAGCAGGACATAGTGGACTATGTGCTTGGCCTTCGCGTCAGACTGGCTGTGGACAAGAAGGAGGCAAACAAGAATTTGGTGGCCAGCCATGAGCTTGTCATGCACTGGTATGACAGAAAATTATCCGGTCGTGGCCGGGTAAGATGGCCGATCGGACGTAGCCTGTCTCAGCTCACGGTCCGCGTGTGCTCTTGGTGCTTAGAAGTGCGGCTACAGGCACCTAGAAGCGCCACAAACAGAGCCTTCGACGTGGGAAGATGGGAGGCACCCGCGGAGGTCTTTTTTATATCTTGGCCGCTGTGTGATGTATCCTATTTCGCATCACTGCCGCGGAGAGGGTCCGTGCCGCACACAAAATGGCGGCGTCACTTTCGCAGTAACAGGATCTTTCAGCAGCAGCACGGACACAAGGGCCCATGCGAGGATCTCCTCATCACCCAAGGTAGCGTCTGCTTATGGGTCACTAACGGTGCAAAAGCACACTTCTAAAAACGGCCGAGTGCTGCCTTCCCTACCGCTGCCTGATCTCAAAATGGCGGCCGCGTCTTGTCAAATGGCGGCGACCTTCAATCTTTCCGTCCGGTGCCCCGGGGACGATAGCGGTTCACACAGCGAGGGGCTCACTTCATTTGTTTCATGTAATGGTTAGCGCTCCCATCCCTACATGCTCTATGATGATGCCATGTGCTTCTGATGTCCAGATGGTATAATCGCTACCGCTAGTTGCTGCAGTACTGATATCCTGCTCCTGCTCCTTTCCCTGCGGGTGAGACCCCGCGGCGCGCACTCACCAAGACGACGGGAGCGCAGGCCGATGTCTCTAGAAGCCACGATCGGATGCCTCGCTCCCTCTGCTGAAGCCACTTTGTCCTGGGGCAGTTTCAGACAGAACAGCGGCTCTTCAGGGCGCTGGGTATTCTCCTGAACGCTGGACACACTTGACTTCACGGCCGCAAGCGGAGGCAGTGTTCTCCCCTCAGCTCTGGTTGACTTGGGAACATAACTCACGTGGAGAATTCCACGCGGGCCTTGAGGCGCAAACCCTTTGCAGCACATTGATTACCACTTCAGACACCACCTCAGCCGATTTACTGTTTACCCTATTCCTGATCTGCGTGCACATCTCTGAAGGTCTCAGCCTTATGTCGCCTAAGAAATCAACTAGCAAACGACAGAATAAGCTCTCGGATTTCTTCTCCTCCACAGAAAAGCGTTCTACGTTGCATGGCGACGATGGTGCGATAGCAATGGCCCTCACAAAGACCGATCTTCTGGCCATGTTTAAAGAATTTAAGTCTGAACTTCGTAGTGACATTAGCCAAGATATCAAATCCTCTATAGATCAACTACGGTCAGACCTGACAGACCGCCTGTCCTCCCTACAGCAAGATGGTAATTCCGTGGGCACCAGAATCCTTGACCTCGAAACCCAACATCAGGAGCAAGAACAACTCTCTACTGAGCTCCGAGATGATGTGCGCTCACTCAAAGACCAGCTACAACAAGCACAACTCAAGGCGGAAGACCACGAGAACAGAGCTCGGAGGGAGAACCTACGCATAAGAGACCTGGAGGAGGGCACTGAGGGTCCTGATCTGGAGGCCTTCCTGGTTGGTCTGTTCTCGGAGATCCTATCCCCACTGTCTCTCAAAATAAAATTGGATAGAGCTCATCGAGTGGGAACTCTGCAACACGGCGAGCAGAAGAGGCCATGCGACATCCTAGCAAAATTTCACTCCTTTAAAGTCAAGGAAGCAGTTCTCCAGGTTGCTAGGACAAAAGACTCCATCTCATTTCAGGACCATTCTTGCACCATTTACCAGGATGTATCACCGTCCACTCTTGCACGAAGACAACTAGTCAGGCCCATCAGCACTAAATTGTGTGATGACAAAATCAGGTATAGATGGACCTATCCATTCGGGCTCTCCTTTGACTATCAGAATAAACAGCGCCACATCACCGACCTACAGGAAGGTATAGATCTGCTGGGCCTTCCCTCTGAAGAGGACACTCCAATACAAGGGGAAAATGGTGAATCCCCCCGAAGCTCTACATCGGCTTCAGCATGGTCTGTTGAATCGCGCAGGGGGCGACGGTAGCCCCTACCAATTTACTCTACAGATTGCGCTTTCACAGCTTTTATGTAATGACTAAACTACTCACCCTCTCTGGTAGCATCTAGAGACACACAACTGGAGCCGGCTCAGATACAGAATGCCACGCCAACTCTGAATTCAAGCCCACCTGCTGCCCCTGCTGATCCAGCTGCGGTCACATGCTTGTGTCGGAGATGTTCATGGACACTGAAGACTTTATACGTAAGACCAATGTTGCTTCCATTTTCCTACCAGCTCATTATAGCTGACAATAGGGACTAGTAATGAGTGTAGGTATGATCTAGATTTCAGACTGTTGTTCTAAATGTTATTTACGCAGGTAAGAAATTGGCGGGTGAGCTTGTTTAGGCATGGACTTATACTTAAGGTAGCCTTCCGGAGCTTATCAATTAGCCGCACAAATAAGCCCTCGATTCTGCTTTGCACCTCGGCGGGTGTGGGCGGGGTCCTCGGACCTGTTGTCCCCCCTGGTTCCTGAGGGGTCTTTCCAACCCCAAGAGGGGACCAACAGTAATGTTTGTATTGTTTACTTGGTTAGGTTTATTATCTTTTGTTCAGGGGTTCTAGGGTGGGTATGGGAGGGCGGCTTTTTAACACGTGTGTTTGAGAGGTTGTATGACTACTGGGACAATGCAGCTGAGTAGGACGAGTATTACAGGCTTTCAGAAGAAAGGTTCGGAAACGAAGATATTGAGGGGCAGGTGGGAGAGTGGGTGGACTGTAGCATTTTGTATCTGACATAATGCCGATCACTGTTGGAACCTGGAATGTCAAAGAGCTTAACTCCCCTCAAAAACGCCATAAAATATGGAAATACATTGTCAATCACCACCTTGACATCGTGGCGTTACAGGAGATACATCTAGCCAGAGCCAAATACACACGCCTTAAGCACAAACATTTTCCTCTAATATATAGGTCCTCAGCGCACACGAAACATATAGGGGTGGCCATCATGTTTCGCTCTTCCATTCAATTTCAGCCATTGGGAATGCAGAGTGACAGGGAAGGTCGGTGGATTATGATTAAAGGGTGTTTAAGAGGGAAAATATGCACCTTTGCAGTGGTATATGCCACCAATACTGGGCAGATGACCTTTTTACACACATTTTTGGGGAAACTGACAGATTTTGTAGAAGGGCCATTAATCCTTATGGGTGATTTCAATTTTATTTGGCAGAAGGACCTGGACAGTACGCACACAAAGCGCTCAGACACGGGCTCTTTTTCAATGGCCACACAACAACGCTTACATGACTTAGGCCACCTGGACGCCTGGAGCACTCTCTTTCCGCAGACGCGAGATTACACCGTTTACTCACACGTCCACCATACTTACTCACGGCTCGATTATATCTTTCTTAGCCAGTCCCTACAGGGTGCCTTACAAGACGCCAAGATCTTTCCCCTTGCAGTGTCCGACCATAGCTTGCTGGCTATTAGCCTCACGTGGTATGGGAACTCCCCATCCCCCTCCAGGTGGTACTTTCCCCCATCGTTGCTCCGAGATAGAGTTTCCTGTACTAAACTGAGAGAAGCTATCACTGCCTTTTTCGAGGCTAACAGCCCAGAGGACACTTCGGAGCTTAACACCTGGGATGCCTTTAAGGCTGTCGTTAGTGGGGAATGTATTGCCCTTTTAATGCAACATTGAACAGTCAAAGAGCTAAAGAGAGAGAACAATTGGAAAATGAATTGAGGGCTATTGAACATGCACATAAACTCAACCCCACAAGGCAAACTTTACGCAACCTCACGGCACTCCGAGGCAAACTCAGGGTTATATATAACAATAGGGCGGAATTTGCACTCCTCAAGCTACGACATCTATCATACACCCAGGGCAATAAAATTGGTAAACATCTAACCAGGCAATTGAAAGATAAGCGAGAGAGAGAATATATTGGTGGCATTAAGGGACCAGCAGGGGAAGTCACATATTAAGACGGTTCTTTCAATAAAAACCTTTATACTGGGGACACCTTAGACTCAGACGCCCAGTTGGACTATCACCAGACATTGCCCCTTCCCCAGGTGTCGGACGAATGGAATGCCTTACTCACAGCTTCTATCACGGAAGACGACGTCACGACAGCCATTAAAGCACTGAAGCCTCACAAGGCTCCGGAGCCGGATGGTTTCACTGCACTATTTTACAATACATTTGCCCCGGATATTTGCTCCCGCCTTGCTCATCTTTTTAACACTATGGCAAAGAAAGGCGCAACCTCCAGAACCCTGTCCGGAGCCATGATCTCGGTAATACCCAAGCCAGGGAAGGACCCCCAGCGCTGCGCCTCTTATAGGCCGATAGCCCTTCTGAATTTAGACGCAAAACTTTACTCCTCGATTATAGCCAAACGCCTGAATGACCTTATACACCCGGACCAGTCGGGTTTTATCAAAGGTCGTCAAACGCACGATAACACCCGTCGAATTATACACCTGATAGAAAAGGCTAATAGACGTCAAATCCCTGTGGTCCTAGTGGGGTTAGATGCTGAAAAAGCCTTCAACAGGGTCGATTGGCCTTACCTTTTCCAAACACTTACAGCGTTTGGCTTCTCACCTAAATTTCTCACCATGATTAGGGTCAACTACCTCCACCCTCACTCCAAGGTGCTGGTTAACGGGGTGCAATCTTCCTCCTGTCACCACTCCAGAGGTACCAGTCAGGGTTGTCCCCTTTCACCCTTACTTTTTGCACTCAGCATAGAACCACTCGCACTGGCGATCCAGTCCAACCCCGGAATCTTTGGATTGCCCTTCACTGGGGAGTCCCACAAAATGTCCTTGTTCGCGGATGACGTCCTTCTATCCCTGTCTGAGCCCGCTACCTCCCTCCCTAACTTACAATCGGAACTTGACCGCTTTGAAGGGGTGTCAGGGTTTAAAATCAGTGTAGACAAATCGTATACACTCAACCTCACCCTCCCACCAGCAGAAGTTCTCGGACTCCAGGCCCTTACTCCCCTATCCTGGGCTACCTCTTCCATCCAGGACTTGGGGGTCCAACTAACGCCAAAACTGGAGGGTCTTTATGCTGCCAATTTCTCTCCCATCCTTGCCCGCATCCAAACAGAACTTATGAGATGGAAACCTCTTTTTTTGTCATGGTTAGGTTGCATCCACGCGGTGAAGATGTCTCTCCTGCCTAAGCTCCTTTACTTGTTTCAAGCCTTACCTATTGAGCTGGAGGGTGATTTTTTCCGAAAAGTGAAGACCATAATCCTACATTTTATTTGGCAGGGAGGACGTGCACGCTTCTCTTATTCTTTATTGAGCCACTCCCGCAAAGATGGAGGAGTTGGGCTCCCAGATATTCAACTATACTGTAAAGCTGCACAATTAAGGGTTTTAGTTGAGTGGACGCAACAGGAATCTGAGAAGCATTGGTTGCACATGGACCGTAGTGTGACGGGTAGGACGATCTGGGATTTGGTCTGGCGCCCTAGACAAGATAGGCCTGAAAAACACATACGTTAGCACGCCCACGCGCACTACCCTCAAAGTATGGGACTCTGTCTTGAGCGATGATAGGTGGACTTCGTTCCCCTCCCCCTTCACACCGATTCACTTCAACCCTGCATTCCCCCCGGCTCTACATGAGGGGCCCTTCGATGCTTGGAAGGAGGGAGACTGCTTGGCGTTGACACACCTATTCCACAACTTTGATCCTCTTACTTTTGACAATTGTAAACGGGACTAGGACGTAGGACACACAGAAAGATACCACTGTACCTAATTGATGCACTGGGCCCTTGCTTCTTCTGTACGAGACGCTGCCACCCGACCCCTCACAAAGTTTGAAGCCTATCTCACCAAGACCACCTCTACGAAGGGGGTGATTTCCTTTATCTACGGCTTCCTGCTTAAAACTGTTCTGGCCCCGCGCCCGCGATATATGTCTATGTGGGAAGATATGATACATCGTCCTATCTCTGAAGAGGAATGGGTGCACTTATGGTCCGATATTACAAGTTTTAATCACTCTACAGAGCTCAGGGAAGCACACTTGAAGACCATGATGGATTGGTAGCTGCACCCCGCCAAGTTACGACAAATCTTTCCCGCCACCTCTGATAGGTGTTGGAGGGGTTGTGGGCTATTAGGAGACTTTCAACACATATGGTGGGACTGCCCGACCATCCGCCTCTTTTGGGAGGAGATTCTAGCACACATAAAAGACATACTGGGATATCCCATCCCCACTACCATGGCAGGCGTCCTTCTGGGACTACGCAACCCCTCCCTAGAACACCAGACCCGAGCTGATAAAACGATCATATGGCTATGTATTGGGGCAGCTAAGATGACTTTGGCGGCCGCCTGGAAGAGAAAGGAGGCCCTGACTATTTCTCTCTGGCACTCGCGCCTATGGAAATTGCTCAGCCTCGAGCGTATGTCCGACATCTTCAGAGACAACTATAAGAATTTTGAGTTTAAGTGGGGACCTCTGGTCACCTTCCTCTCACGAGGCCTTCCATCTGCTGTATGTCCTGCCTCCATAAGAGCTCTTCACCTCTTTCAATTTTGAATAGAGTTCTAGTGTCATGTGATTTCTTCACTCTGTGATTGCTGCCGCCACCACGGGTGGTGGGTCTAAGGGCGGGGTTATTTTGTCTTTTTCTAAGTTTCTTTTACATCTGAGATACATTGTCTTATGATTAATGCTTCTTCCATGCCATATGCGTCAAGTTTAAGTCATGAAGAGATTGGGGTTGTAGAGGGAAGTTGCCAGCCGGTGAAAATGCCTGTCCTCACCTTGAATCAGAAAGGTCTAATTGCTAGCTCTATATTGTTAAGAAACTGTATCCTCTATTCGGATCACTCTATAAGGATGGAGCTCGATTGATGCTGGGCACTGCACCTCTTTTGGCTTTTATACTATTGCTGCAATGCTGTGCTCCCCTGCGTGGGAAGATACATTTGTACTATCTCAGATGTATGTTGTAAAACTTTAATAAAAATATATTTGAAAACAAAAAGAACATTATCCATGGTGGAATACCAGTCAGAAAAATTGTGTGTCTTATAACCTGTAGCACCCAGGGCTTTACAGGACAAGTGGACTAGGTCCTATCCCATTTTACAGAAGAAAGGGGAAGTCACCTACTTGGTGGACTTGGGTTCTCCCAGGAACCCCCACAAAGCAATCCGTGTAAATAGGCTCAAGCTACACCACGAAAGGGCAGACATCCCCATGTTGATGGCAACAGATGGGGGCGAGGAAGAAGGAAGTGACCCATTCCCAGACCTCCTATCTACTAATGCCCAAAATGCAACTGTGGAAGGAGCAGTTCTCTCCCTCACACTGACAGACCAGCAACAAAGGGACTGATATCACATGCTGAAGCAGTTTGCTGGGCTGATCTCTCTGACCCCAGGTCTAACAACATGATGTACCCATAATGTGGACACCGGTGACAGTTGGCATGTCAACAGTAAGCTTTACAGATTGTCTGACCAGGTCAAGGCCAGCATCAAGGCTGTGGTTGCCAAGATGTTGGAGCTGGGGTGATTGAGCCCTACAGTAGTCCATGAACCAGCTCAGTGGTAATGGTGCCCATACCCAACCCCAAAGGGGGTACACCTGAGATGACATTCTGTGTGGACTACAGGGGCCTGAATGTAGCCACTAAAACTAATGCCCTCCCCATTCAAAGTGCTGGAGGTGCTCATCGACAAAATGGAGGCAACTAAGTATCTGAGCACCTTTGACATGACATTAGGTTATTGGCAGATTGCCCTCTCTCCAGGATCAAGGAAGGGTCTTCTTTCCCCACACCTAAAAAGAGAAAAGTTATCTGGACTGAGCAGTGTCAAAAGGCTTGTGACACTCTCAAGGAAGCACTGTTCTCAACACCTGTCTTGAATGCTCCTGACTTCAGCAAAGAGTTTATTGTTCAGACATATGCCTCTAATAGCTACAGTGTTGAACATGGGATAGGTGCAGTGTTGTCACAAGTGAATGATTTGGACCAGGATCAGCCAGTTGCCTTCACCGGCAGTCAATCTATTTCTAGGAGCAGTGTTGGAGTGCTATTGAGAAGGAAGCCTTTGCTGTAGTCAGCAGCCCTCCTCCTCTAGACGTCTTGGCTACTTTCAACACCGTCTCCCACCGCACCCTAGCCACCAGACTCCACGTCTCCGGCATCCATGGCAAGGCCCTAGACTGGATACGCTCCTTCCTCACCCGCAGAACTCAGCGGGTCAGACTCCCTCCCTACCTCCCGGAACCGACTGAGAGCAACTGTGGAGTGCCCCAAGGCTCCTCCTTCAGCCCCACTCTCTTCAAAGTCTACATGGCCCTTCTTGCAACCATCATTAGGAACCACGGGCTCAACATCTTCTCCTATGTCGACGTCACCCAGCTGATCCTCTCCCTCACCAATGAACCCAACATCACCAAACCCAATTTCCAAAAAGGGATGAAAACCACCGCCAGCTGAATGAAGAACAGCTGCCTGAAACTCAACTCTGAAAAAACAGAAATCCTCATCCTTGGCTCCACCCCCTCTTCATGGGGCAACTCCTGGGGGCACCCACCCTCGGAAATCCCCCCACCCCAATGGACCATGCATGAAACCTCGGCATCATACTAGACTCATTGCTCACAATGAACCACCAGATCAACGCTGTATCCTCTACCTGCTTCAATACCCTCCGCATGCTTCAAAAGATATTCAGATAGAACCCATCTGAATCCAGAAAAACTGTCACGCTCGCACTCATCAGTAGCAGACTGGATTCAGCAATGCTCTACACCAGAATCAACAAGAAACTCCTTTGTAAACTCCAAACTGTCCGGAACGCCGCAGCCAGACTGATCCTCGACATCTCCCGTCACAGTCACATCACCCAACACCTCCGCGATCTCCACTGGCTCCCAGTCGAAAGAAGAATAACCTTCAAACTCCTTCCCCATGCATGCAAGGCCCTTCACAAAACCGTACCCACATACCTGAAGAACGGCCTCTCCTTCCATGAACCCAAAAGACACCTCCGATCAGCCGAGCTCTCTCTGGCCACAGTCCCACGTATCTACAAGATCAGAACGGGGGGAAAGTCCTTCTCCTACCTCGCAGCCAAAGCCTGGAACGACCTCCCCTTCCACCTCCGGCAGTCTTCTGCATTGCCCCAGTTCAGGAAGGACCTCAAGACCTGGCTCCTCAGATGACCCCAGCACTCAACGAAGCCACCTTCCCTCCTCCCCAACACCTTGAGACCCTCACTTGTAAGTAGTTGCACTTTACCAACCCTGATTTATTGATTGATAGTTTGACTTTAAAGTACAAACCGATCGCAGACCCCTCAAATTACTAATACAGTGGAGAGGAGAGAACCCCAAGATGTTAATTAGGTCCATTTCCCTATAGGCGATGAACAGCACAGTGGAAGGTGACCATGCGAATGCAGAGGACCTTTCTATACTCTGCCACGTAGGTGATGACAATCACTAGGAAAACGGTTAGTTGTGCATCACCTTTTATCTGGGGGGGCATATAAGGAAATACCCAGGGCACAAGTCCTATAAAAAGAAGTGGGGAGACTGACAATATGCAAATGGCCTCATGACGTCACGTGCTGAACGTGTCCTGGTAGCCCAGCTTCTTGGTTGGGGGAACGGCATCAACCCTGTGAAAAGACTGGGGGGATGCTGTGTACCTGTGTGTACCCCTGACTCAAGCCCTGAAAATACCTCTTTTTGTATGGTCACACCCAAGTTTTTCGGGTGATGCTGCTGGTTTTTCAACTTTGAGAGTACATTGAGGCCTGCTAACCAGACCTCAGTGCAGTGCCCTGACCCTAAAGTTTGTCGAATTGGCTGTACTCATTTGGAAATTGCTAACTTACCTGTAAGTCCCTAGTGTATGGTGCCCAGGTACACAGAGCATGTAAGTTAGAGGGGTACCCCAGGGCTTGCCGTATTGGTTGTGCTGCCCTGGAAGTCCCCCAAGTAAAACAAGTCTTCCAGTATGCCACTGCAAACTGATAGAGCAGTCTTGCACTGCTAGCCCTACTTTGACATTGAAAGCAATGTCAAAGCCATCCCTTCCCCTATACATCTTTATAAGTCACCCCTCTGGCAGGACTACTGAGTCCTAAGGCAGGGTCCGACATATGACACCGTCAGAATATGTACCTTACTTATCCTGCCAGTAAACAAGCAAAACTACAGTTTTTACAGTAGAAAGGCTTGTTCGCCCAATTGGCGAGTACAGGGTTACACACTGGCCCCTCAGCTGTCCTAACTCCTGAATGGTGCGACAAGGTGGGCACTCCAAGGTATCAAACAACTCGTTACATTAAGCCTGGCTTGTATCTCAAGTCAAAATTAATGTAACTTGTTGAAGTGTGCAACTTTAGCAAAGCTGCCACTTTGTTACCTTTAAAACCCGGTAACTTCCTAGAAAACCAAAGGAGCATGCTTCACAAGGTAATTTTGTGCCCCCCTGGAGAGATGTGCCAACGACTCTCAGGAAGGAGGACAATGAGGGATTGCAGGCCAGGGAGTTGTTACATCCCTCCTGCAGGAATCCACTTAGATGTTAGCCATAAATAGCAAGCTTTAAAGGAGAAGCCTTCATTGAAGGGAAGATGTGTAACACCATGGGGGAGTGCTGCCCCATTGTGTAGGTAGATAGGATGACACGGGGAGCAGAAAGGCGAAACCAGTTGCCAAACTGTTTTCTCCAGAGGCGTGTAGCTGTGAGGTAGCCACACCAAAGGGGTTGGCTATTGAGGTCTGGACACCGAGAAAGGGGTCTTGGCAGCTTGGAAGAGGGCAGAATGGTGAATCCAAATGCCACATTCCTTAGGAGGTGGTCACCAGGTGGAAGGGAACCTGGTAGTTTATTGGCTACCACCCGCATTCTGCCCTGGGGTCCCTTTCCCGGCATAAAGGGGGCACCCAGACCTCTGATCTTGACCAACTTTGAACAAGGACCAAAGGAGGACGGACTGCACTGCTGCAACGGTGGATTCAGCAAAGAGAAGCTGCACCGACGAGGACTATAACTGTTGTATCTGGTGGCTAGCAAAGAGAGGGACTGTACGGGCCGTGTCCTGATCAAGGAGAAGCTGTCTCCAGAGACCCGATGCACAGAGTTGCACTTGAGTTTAATAAGCCCAGGAGTGCTGTCAGAGAGTTGATGGACCCTCAGAAGGCAAATTATCGACCCAGGAAGGATTGTCCTGTGCCCTGACAGTGGGCGACTGGTAGTCCATTAGCGACTGGACTTTGGCCAGACCGGAGGGACGTCGACCTTGCAACCAGAACCTTCACCATCTTTATAGACTTAGGAATCTCTGTCGAAAGACACCCATTGACCACATCACATACACAGCATCCTTAGAGTATTTTCAGCATCCTTCACCCCTTGTATCAGGACTGCTCAACAGGAATCCATTGCAAAGCAGATAAAGTGTCTGGAACTTCTGAAGGACAGCTTCTTCTGTTAAGGTAACTGTTTTTAAGGACCGTGTTGGTCCCCCTGACTTGCACCCTGCTGGATTTCGTCACCCCAAGTACTTCTAACTGACTGCAGTGACACTTAACTAAATTTCCTTGAAAACATTTCTAAGCATCCAGTTCACTAACTGTGACATGGCTTGTTTGCAGTTGAGTGAAATTTCTTTGATTTGTCATTGTTTGAAAAATCTAGATCTCTGGGACCCTCCGATGGATCTTTTTCATTCTAGTGTCTAAATCCTTATAAAAATAATGTCTATTTCTATAAATTGGTGTCAGATTTCTTGAGTGTCATGTCAATTTCTTCTTCACTTGTTTTGGTGCTGTTTACACTTGTTCCTCTGTATAAACCTTGCTGGTCAGTGCGACATCAACCCAGGGTTGAGCTGAGGGTTTGATAAAAGACTTCGAAGTTTCCTGTTGGGATTGGTAAGTGTATTACGCAGTCAGGTTGCACAGCCACGCCATATAATGCACCTAATTTCCTCACACCAGCCATCACTCATCTGACTCTGATTAGTATGTAAACTTTGGCTTGTAAAACATTCTAATGATTTGTCATTACATAAGGAACCATCTGAAATTGAAACAGGCAAGCATGAGAGTGGGGTCATGATCCCAGTGTCCGAAGATTTTATGCCCCCTGATATTTTTATTGATGTTGTTTTTTACAATAAAGTTGCTTCAGAGTGGAATTTAGATCAGACACATGCATCTCCTTCATTTAAACAGAAAACATCAATTAAACTGTTTAGCAGTACACTAAGCTTATATACACCTGAAAGTTCAGAGTTATCAACACAAAAAGATGTTGAACGAAATGCTGAACATTGTCAAACATTCACCAACACTCACAGATCTGGGTTAAATCCATAGTTTTTTCGCTCATTTTGCCACCTCAGTTTGGACCTATCCACATGTAAATAAGTCTTGGCCCTGCTCCCCATGGGAACAGTCCAGCACGAGCTGCCAGGCCAGGCCAGGTCCTCCCTGGACCAGAAAACAAGCATCCTGGGACTGGTTTCTGGGTGTCACCCCTCATCAGCCAGGCTAGCTTTAATCCAGTGGCAAAGTGCACATGGAACCGACGTCTGGGCATACCCTTTCCACTTAAGGTAACTATAGCAACACAAAAAGATGATGGACAGAATGCAGACCATTGTCAAACATTCACCACAATCACAGATCTGGGTTGAATCCATCATTGTTTTATTCACAAGGCCACCCCAGTTTGGACCCTTGCCACATGCAAATCATTCTTGACTCCATGGGAACAGTCCAGCCCGAACTGCCAGGCCAAGTCTTCCCTGGACCGGAAAACAAGCAACCTAGAATCCGTTTCGAGGTATCACCCCTGATCAGCCAGGCTAGCTTGAATCTTGCTTCCCATGGGAACAGTCCAGCCCGAACTGCCAGACCAGGTCCACCCTATACCGGAAAACAAGCATTCTGTGACGGGTTTCCAGGTATCACCCCTCATCAGCCAGGCTAGCTTGAGTCCAGCGACATAGCATGCACGGGACCCACGTCTGGGCATACCCTTCCCACTTAGGGTGACAATAGTAACAGAAAAAGATGATGGACGGTATGCTGAACATTGTCAAACATTCCCCCCCAGTCACAGATCTGGGTTAAATCCATTGTTTTTTGTGTTCACCATGCCACCCCAGTTATCAGGCACTCCAGATAATGATTTACATGTTCGTGACAATCTGCCCGGTAACTATTGAATTATTTGGAATCTTTTCATTGTCGGGAGCAAATTCTTTCTTCTATTCTCAGGCTCCTCAAAAAATCAGCAAATAATGCTGACCATATTTTATATGCTCTTTCCGTTATTTTTATTTAAAGGCACAGGAAAGCAGAGACCTGTGAATTCTGGTGCACTTGTGCCAGGGGCCGGCGGTAGGAGGTGCGGCAACAAATTATCTAACGAAGTCCCTCAAGAACCATGCATCTCCATTGAAGTTTAGCGATATCTGGACACGAGCTGGAAAACCCTTGGTTGGAAAAGCGGAGTGCATTGCAAGGACAAGTCTGAGGGATCACAATTTTTTTCTTTAGTAAATGTATTTGCTGAAACATCAGTTAATGATCGGTCGAAAGTCATTCACAGGAATCCATTATATAATATAGATTCATTGTATCCAATTTTTCAAGAAAACACAAAATACCAAAAGGTATAGGGAGGTATAGGGAAATCTCTAATAAAAAAAAACGTCAAAAGCGCTGTCTGTGGAAAAACGGCAAAGGCATACGAAGAACAGATACAGGAACAATGCTTTGCCCCTAAGTTTCGGAGACCTTCCAGCCTTCTACGGAGGAAAGTGTCCCTGTTACCCCATTAACATCCACGGATCTACAAGTCACATCAATGGTCTCTGTTTCTATTGAAGAATGTCAAGAGGTTGCAACATCCCTCCCAAAGGTTACCAATCTGAACATTACAAAGAATGATAATTGCTTGCATCCTCCTGGTAATCTTAATCCACAAACCAAAGGGCTTTCTAATGGTAAAATGTCTGAAATCTCCAAGTATTAATCAGCACAAAAAGTTGCTAACATATCAACAATGCTTGATTTTATTATTTTGTTCAACAATCATATATCACCATTGAATAGATATTTTCTTTTGAACTATTTGTCAGACATTGAAGCCTGAAAAATAAAACATAGTAGTGATATACAATTAGTTTATTAGTAATTTTATTGCAAAGGCCCGGAGGCCAATATTATGCAATATTCCTTTATTGCTTTCTCACACAGCAGCAACAACAAGTTTAGAATTAGAACAATAGCAACAGTCTAGAACACTGAACATGCATAATATCCAAACTCAGGCAGCCATCTTCCTTCTTTTGTTGCTGCTCACACAAGAGATAAGTACGGTATGAACTTCTGCTTATAACAGTTTGAGCTAGATTAATTTAATGAATGTTTAAGTTTAATTAGCTTGGTTGATTGAGACTAATGTTGTAGTCATATCACTGTATTGCATAAAAAAAAAAGTAATTTTAAAGATTATGTTAAATATGTTAACCTTTGAATTTGACTTTTAAGGTTAATTTTGATAAATGTATTACGATCGCTTTCCGGGTAAACACTAGGAAGTGGTTCCATGTGTATTTTTAGCTAAAAGGCGGTATTTGTTTTTAATTACGGGATCTTACCATTAGGCGCGAGCTGTTTGAACTTGGAGCCGCATGAGGGAGCGCTGTTTTTTATACATTGTTGAATTCATGAGTTGAGCGCGTGCATGGGCGTGCATAGGACCCGTAAGGAGGAATTTTTTGTACGCGAGCCGGGAGTGTTCTGAGGGACGCGCCCGGCTGGTGAGGAATGCGTTTTATTTTCATTAGGGACAGCTGAGGGTTTTGTTTCAGACTGGTGCCGGCCGCCGTATGCATGACGTTGCATGAGGCGGCCATCTTGATAGGTTGGGATCGTTAGTTAGGTTAACAAAGAGAAAGGGTCTTCCATGTTTTGGGGATGAAGACCTGACAGGTACGGAGCTTGTCAGAGTAGATCGGATTGAATTTTAGGAGTGAGGTTTTTTAGCGCTTGGGAGATATAAGGTGTGATTGTTTTAAAATCAATTAACTAAGGAAAAGTGAGTTTTTATTGAGGAATTGTTGTGTTGGAATTTCGATCGAAAAAGAGAGTAAATAATAAAAATGGATCAGAATGAGGGATCAGGCTTGGATGAAAAATTCAGATGGTACATGGACAAAATGCTTGGGGAATTGGCAATGTCAATAGATAAAATGATAGAGAGTACAGTGGAAAAAACATTTGAGAAAAGTAAAAGGGATGATCCTTGTGAGAAGGATGTTTTCTGGTCCACTGAGGAAGTGGCGATAGTGGCGAGTGGTTCAAATAAAGGATGCGTTACAAAAATGTAAAGAGGTAAAATATTGAACCAAGACTTAATGAAAAAGCAAATGAACGTAAGGTTCATGTGGAAAATAAGGCTATAAAGGCCAAAGGGGTTGCTATGAAGGTGAGGAAAAGGAGCCACAGTGTGGTGGTATGTGACTCATCATCCACTAGCGGGGATGTGGAAATCACGTGTTCATCGAGTTTTGATGACACGGATGAGGAAGAAATTGGGAGAAAGAGAAAGAAAGTTTAGGCAAGGAAAGTGAAAATGGAAACAAAAGAATTTTTAGATCCCCAGGGGGAAGAAATTTTGATTCTACTTTGATTCAGCATCCGTTATCGCCCCAGTGGAGGCCTGCTGATCATGTAACTAAATACATCTCTTACTGGATTCGCAGATAAATCCCAAAAGATGTAAGAACGTGCCTTCGGTCTGAGTGTCCTAGGCCTAGTTTGGATAACAAAGTCGCTTATACTCCCAAACTAGACCAGAAAATGATGACATTTCTGAATAAATCTGGTCGCGACCCAAGGAGAGGTCACAATAAGGGCCCCAAAGGATGTCAGGACAGACTGTTGGACATTCTCAGGCCTCTCACTAAAGTGTTTGATATATGCGAGGAGGCACATTCGAGCAACACGAATGTGGATGTTTTGGAAATGCGCCAATGGGTGCAAAGAGCAATCTGTCTTTTAGACAATACTAATGCGGCTTTGTGCATGGAGAGGAGGAAAAGTATACTGATGAAAATAGATCCCAAGTTAGCGGATATGGCTTCAAAAGAATTTGGTGAAAAGAGCGAGGGAATGCTTTTTGGTGATGAGTTCGTGAGAGATTTGGGGAAATATGTTGGAACTTTTAATTCCCTACAAAAGGAAGGTTTTTGGCTCAGCCAGGAGAATGCGGGGTCGTTTCCTCGGCCGAGGTCAGGGAATTACCCGAGGTTCTTTTACCAGAGGTTTCAGGCCCTACAACTATGGATACGGATTCAATTCAAGATCAGACCAGGAAAGTTTTTTCCCTCAGAGACAGAGGTCGAGAATACGAGGAATGCAATCTGATAGAAGAGGAAGAGGTTCTTCAGGTAAGACTAACCCAATCCCCTTTTTCTACACATGTAAAGTTGGGCGGCAGACAAGCCCATTTTGTTTTGAGGTGGAAAGAGATTACTCAGGATCCATGGGTCTTGCAAACAGTAACAGGTTATCATATAGATTTCAAGGAGTTTCCAATTCAAGAAAGGTGTCCGAGCATGTTAAGGTTTGCAAGGGAGCATGAGGAGTTGGTGACTCAAGAGGTAAAGGCCCTGGAAGAGAAGGGTGCAATAGAGGTTGCAGGAAATGTCGAAGGTTGTTTCGTGAGCAATATTTTTCTGGTGGAGAAAAAAGACAAGAAGATGAGGCCAGTTATAAATTTGAGAGAGCTCAACGATTGGGTATGTTACAACCATTTCAAGATGGAGGGAATTCATCTGTTAAGGGACGTGTTGAGAAAAGGAGATTGGATGACAAGGTTGGATCTGAAAGATGCTTATCTTTCAATACCAGAATGCATAGAACAAAGGGATTTACTCCAATTCAGGTGGAGGGGCAGGCGATGGAGATTCAGGAGTCTTCCTTTCGGCCTGACTTCAGCTTCATGGTGTTTTACAAAGGTGATGAGACCAATTGTAGCATGGTTGAGGTCAAGGGGTATTCAGTTAATAGTAAATCTGAACGACATTCTGATTATGCCAGAGGAGAAATCCTTGGCAAAGGAACAGACAGAGTTTGCTATAAAAGTATGAGAGGATCTGGGCTTTGTGGTGAACAGGGTGAAATCGAGTGTCATTCCTGCTCAGGAAATTCAATTTTTAGGTTTTCAGATTTTGACCTTGGAATGTGTGTTGAGGTTGCCGATGGACAGGGAGAGGAAGATTCGCAAGGAAGTGAAGAGAGTGAAGGAGGCGGATTGGATAACTTTGAGGCAGCTTGCAAGGTTGTTGGGTCTGTTGTCAGCTTCAATACAGGCAATCTTTCCGGCTCCTCTCCATTTCAGAGCGTTGCAGAGATTGAAAGCGTATCATTTGAGAATGGGAGCAAGGTAATCTCAAAGAGTGAGAATGAACAAAGAGACTCAGGAGGAGTTGCAATGGTGGTTGATGAATTTGGAGGCTTGGAATGGGAGAGCCATTTTTGGGGAGAGCTCAGAAATGGTGATAAAGTCAGATGCAAGCCTCTTAGGTTGGGGAGCGAGATGTGGTGCTGTGACAACAGGGGGTCTTTGGAGGAGAAGAGAATGCATATAAATTGTCTAGAGCTTTTGCTGGGTTCTTTTGCGATCAGGAGTTTTGTGAAAGATCAGGCGAAATGTTGTGTTTTATTGAAAATGGACAACATATCTGCGGTCTGTTATGTCAACAAATTGGGGGGTCCTCGTTCGAGGGGTCTAGCAGAGTTGGCAAAGGAGTGCTGGAGGTTCTGCATGGACAGACAGACTATGGTGCAAGCACAGTATATTCTGGGGAAGAGCAATGTGGAGGCAGACTGGAGTTCAAGGTATCTGGTGGATGTGAGCAACTGGAGGTTGAACAGGGATGTGTTTCTGAGGTTACAAGAGAAATGGGGTCCTCTTCAAGTGGATTTGTTTGCGGACAGGTTGAATACACAATTGAAAGAGTTTTTCAGTTGGAGGCCAGATCCAAAGGCGAAGGGGATAGATGCATTCTTGCAGGAATGGGATTCAAGGAGGATTTATGCCTTTCCCCCGTTCTCTATGATTCAGAGGGTGTTGTTGAAGGTGAGAAAAGTGGTCAGAACTGGTATTAATAGTACCTTTCTGGCAAGCACAGGTTTGGTTCCCAGATTTTATGAGCATATTGGAAGAGGATCCTCTGTTGGTTCCGAATTTTCCGGGGGTGTTATTGGATGTTCAGGGGAATGTTCACAATCTTGTGATGTCGGGGCAACTGAGACTTTTGGCGTGCATGATTTCAGGGGAATTTGGCAAGTGTCTGGCCTATCAGCGGAGGCTTCAGAACTTATCAATGGTTCATGGGCACCAGGAACAACAAAGGTCTATAGATCAGCATGGCGAAAGTGGTGTGATTGGTGTATTGAAAGGGATTTGGATCCCATATCAGCCAATGTTGTGGAGGTTGTGAATTATTTATCATGTTTATTTTCTAAAGGGATGGTTTATAATTCTGTTAATTGAAGCAGGTCAGCCATTTCAGCAGGACATGCGCTGGTGGAAGGGGTGCCAATTGGTCAGCATGTTTTGGTTAAAAGGGCACTTAAGAGTATTAGTTTAGAATTTCCCCGCAAGGCGAAGTATATTTTTCTAAGGGATGTTTCGGTGGTTTTGAGAGAAATAGATGGTTGGGGATCTACTTCTGGTTTGAGTTTGAAGAGATTGTCATGGAAGTTAGCGGTACTGTTGTGTTTAGTATCTTTTAGAAGAGTATCAGATATTAGGGCGTTGGAGGTATCCTCTTGGTATTATCAGCCAGAAGGAGTGTGTTTCGCGTTGAGGAAGAGAACTAAGACCATGTCCAGGATGATTTTTTACCCGAATATGGAGAGGTATGATAATTTATGTGTGGTTCGTTGTTTGAAGGAGTACGAGAGGAGAACAGTAGGATTGAGAGAGGTTGGATGTTCACAACTTCTCATTTCTTATAGGAAGCCTTTTAGGGCAGTTTCAGCGCCCACATTAGCTAGATGGGTTAAGGAAGTTATGAAGAAGTCAGGGATTGACATTGAGCTTTTTGGTGCTCATTCCGTTAGGGAAGCTATGGGGAGCAAGGCTTTTCTGAGGGGATCTAGCTTAAGTGCAATTTTAAAGGCGGCTGACTGGGCTACTGATTCTACGTTTAAGAAATTCTCCTTTAAACCTGTGGAAAATGCTGTGCAGAATGTTTTAGATGAGCTTTGAACATGCATTATATTGGCCTCCGGGCCTTTGCCATAAAATGCAGATTTTCCACAGTTTTAGTGGGAAGAAAATCATGATTTGATTAAAGGCACTGAGGCTAATATTATCCCTCCCGTGTCTTTATGCCCTACCCTTTTAATGTTTTGTTTTATATATTTGGTCTAGGACAGAACTGATTCGTGCATTGAAGAAAGGAGAAACAAGGATGAATTTATATGGATCTACAGTTTGACGTTTCAAGTTCATGAGAATGAGACTTTTTCTTAAATTCGCAGCTGCCAAAAGAAGGAAGATGGCTGCCTGAGTTTGGATATTTAGCATGTTCAGTGTTCTAGACTGTTGCTATTGTTCTAATTCTAAGCTTGTTATTGCTGCTGTGTGAGAAAGCAATAAAGGAATATTGCATAATATTAGCCTCCGTGCCTTTAATAAAATGATTTTCTACCCAATAAAACTGTGGAAAATCTGCATTTTACATTCTGCTTGGGAAATTATAATAAGAGTCACAATCACCTAAAAAGGTGTTGCAAATTTAATTTTACAAAACTGTGACTATTTTCTCTGTTGAGATATTGATGTTGTTACTTACCTCCCTTTGAAAAGCATGTTAAATAATATGCAGCAGTCTATCCAGAGACTTCGAGCCATGTGAAGAGTGTGTAGAGACAGTCTATCGCAGACTTTGAGCTGTGTGAAGAGTCTGTGAAGCCTCCACAAATAATGTGTGGGGCAGAGAGTAAATATGAGGGTTTCTGTAGGAAAAGGTGGAAGGTGAGTTACTATGCTTGATCAGGGTAAACCTAGGAAGATGTCTTGTGAGGAAACTGTCAGACAATGGGATTAGCTGGCAGAAGTTAATAAATTATAATCGTTGCCTGGGATTGCCACCACTTCAACAAAGTTAACACTGGTTTGCAGGTAATTTCCTGGAATATGGCGGGTTTTCCCATTGAAGAATAAAAATTAGAGTTGTTGGGTAATTTTGATGCCGATATAATATGCATCCAGTAATCTTGGTAGACTATGGAATTTCAAGTGGCCAATTTTTATGTTTTAAATAGGCCCACATCCCCATCTAAGAGGGGTCACACAAGTGGGGGATAGCAATGTCGTTATCAAATACGTTTGTTTGGTCATACATATCCCCATGCCCCAAACCTGGCTCAGCGTATAAAGGTTTGTAGAAACTTTGGGCCTGATTCACAAAGGTAAACTGAAATAAAAGTGTAATTTTACGACTTTTGGCATTCACAAAGGGCATTTACGAGTAGTAAAGTTAGACTTTTTTGTCTCAGTTTAACTTAAGTTTTAGTCTTAAGTGTAACTGAGACCAAAACTGAAATTTTACTGAGACAAAAGTCTAACTTGTAGCAAAGTTAGAATTTTGTCTCAGTTTACCTTTGTACGCTGGGCCCATTGACCGGGGCCTAATGACCACTCACTTCTTTTAGTGAATACATACATTCCTCCAGAGACATCTTTTACTCCCTCAATCAAATCAGTATTGTTATTTATACTGGAGGTTGTTGAGCTGAAAAATTGGAAACATGTAGTTATGGTTGGTGACTTGAATACAAAGGTGTCTAGTCACGCTCTAAGAGTTTTGCAGACATTAATAGGAAGAAGGCTTTTAGTATTCCCCTTGCGATATTCCTGGATAGATTGAAGATGCACTCCCACTGTAGTATGCTGAACGGAGTACCTTAGAAGTCTGATTGTCTAATCATGAATGGAAGTATGAATAGTGATATTCCTGTTAAATATTCTCACTCCTCGTTTAATGGTTCCTCTATCATAGATTATGTGATTTCTTTCTCCACCATTTCCTCTTGGTTTTCTAACCTAAATATAATTGATAACACCCTTAGTGATCATAAGATACTTTCTTTTAGTTTAAATTTCTTGTTAGCATGCACTTGTTCATAGAATATTAAGGGGGGGAGCAATGTAAAATTTAGTAAGACAAATGGGAGAATGTTTTTGGTACTTGTGCAAATGCAGATTTTAAAAGAAAAGCTGAAGAATCATTATTTTAGATCCACAAACTTTGCAAAAATACCCGCTTATACAATTTGAGTGACATATGAAGTCCTTTTTAGTCAATCCTGAATCCTCAGATATTAAGAAACAACCAGGAAAATTGCTTTCCCCTAATCTCTCCCTAAATAAGGAGATCAATACATTTGATTGCATGACAGTTCCTATTCTTCTCTGCTGAACAGAAGAAAATAATTAATAAGTTGTTTAAAAAGAAGAGTAAAAGCTTCCCAAAAGAAATTACATTGTGAGCAGAGATGG
The DNA here is from genome assembly GCF_964204655.1 of Triturus cristatus. Lineage (NCBI taxonomy): Eukaryota > Metazoa > Chordata > Amphibia > Caudata > Salamandridae > Triturus > Triturus cristatus. The sequence continues at coordinate 273,385,229 of NC_140581.1, forward strand.
ATGGATAGATGATTGCTGGCGGATGGTTGTGGCAACAGGGTGAGATCAATGCCTATCCAAAACAAAGAAGAGGATTGATTTAATCATATAACTGAGGTGTATGCTCCAAACACTGCTGTTTCTGACTCTACATTTTTTACCTGGTGATCCCACTGCATTTAATAATCTTGTTATTCCCCCCCCCCCCCCCCCACAACAAACCAAATTGAACGTCTCATTCGAGGTGTGAGATCATCAGGGGCAAAGGGGCCTAATGAGATTCCAATTTCTGTGATTAAGAAGGAAAATCCGCTTTGATCGATTTTTTGGACACCCATATTATGTTTTTCTTACCTGTATGGTGTTATCCCAAAATCCTGGACTGGGAGCATTATTGTACCCGTGCACAAAAAAGGCCCACGGAACACCCTAGATAATTACAGGCAGATAGCCTTACTTGATTCTGTTGGCAAGCATTTTTCTAAAAGCATTGTTGAACATCTGCAGGATTGGGTGACGGAAGAGAAGATAATCCCCATGGAACAAGCTGGTTTCAAGAAAAGCTGTAGTACTTTCGATAATATAGCCATGATACTCATAATCACTGAAAAATATGTCTCCACCCGCGGTCATTTTGTGTACTCTGCTTTTAAAGATTTTAGTATGGCATTCAATCTGGGTGGACAGGCACATTTTATAGAAAAAAATGTCTAATTTAGGTATGCCCAGGGCTTTAGATGGGCAGGTACTGGCCAGTACTAAGTACCTGCACTTCTTTAATTTTAAAGGGAGAGTACCTGCACTTCTCATCACTGCTGCAATGCATCTAATGGGAGAGTACCGGCACTTCTCAGGGGTAGACAGGTACTCTAAATAGTGAGTACCTGCCCTGCTAAATATCCATTTAATGGAACCCAAACAAGTGTTCAAGTAAAACACTTAGGAGCCGATTCTGATCTCACTGGGAGAAGGCTCCTTCCGACTCGGATCCAGAGGGCTTTCCGACCGACTCGTGCTCCGGGGCTCCGAGCGCCCGAGTACGATGCGAACAAGCGCTGACGGACATGGGTCGCTCGGAGCCCCATTGAAGTCAATGGGAGCATGTTGTACGAGGACGACATAGGCACCCATAGATGAAAAGGGTACGTTGCGCACAAGGGCACGCCCTGTAGTGGGGACGCGTCTGTGGCACCCGCACTATACATGCATGTGTAGGGGACCTCTTGGCCCCCGCCTGTGATCGACTCGTACGACTACGGGTGAAGGGGTGTCCGGCGCGGACCCCCGAAGTCCGCTGCCCAGAGAGTTTACATGTCGGAGGCTCCGACTCGATCCGGCTGTCCGAATCGTGCATCGTACTGGCTCGGTCAGAAATCGCCTCCATTGCACTGCACAGTTTGCTTAAACCGGACACGATTTCGTTGGCGATTTTGCATTTCTCGCATCGTACTTGCTCGCTCGTACAGCTGAACGAGTCGGAGAGAAAACACGCGTACGGCCCATACTTTTTCCAGCCGGATCGCGTTCGGAGCTCTTCCGAGCGAGATTGGAATCGGCCCCTTGGAATAATACAAAAATACAAAAAAAACGTATCTAAATTAGACAAAACAGAGAGAAAGGAAAAGTAGCATAGTGGAAAATACACAATGAAAAACAAAAAACTAAGAAAATGCCCAGATACTAATTGGGCACAGAGTACCATGTACAAACTGGTTCGTTTGGGTAAAAATGTTATTACCCAAAATAACCAAAAAACAATCATAAGACAGCAATGGCGCTCATGGTATTACACAAACAATGCTGGGTGTACAAATGATACAATTTGTAATCAAACAAAGTGGCTGAGCAAAAATATACAAATGCGGGGTTCAGGACAAAACAGAAACAACACATGGCAAAGAATGCGTCCTCTTCAATTAGATCCACATTTAGGCATCGACGGCGTTTCGACCAGAATTAACTTAGAAGGTCATCATCAAGACAGAACAACAAGCATAGGAGCGTCCAAGGACTTTCAGTAAGACATCTAAAAGGGAATATGCACACGGGCATCAGAGAAATTAAAATGTATGAAAAGTCTTAGGTAAATGGTGTGCAGAAAAGAAATTAGATGGTGAGCAAAGACCAGAAAAACCCATAACCAACACACAAGCATCCAGTGCTAAAAATAGAAATGGTGTACTAATATCTTAGCCATGTGAAAAGGAAGAAAAATTCTGTAAAAAGGAAACAGAACTGAAATGGTGTGCCAATATCTTAGCCACGTGAAGAGGAAGAAAAAATGAGTAAAACGTGCAATTACTCAAAAGGAAAGAATATTCTCTGCAGTAAAAAAGATGAATTAATCACCCGTATCAAGGAAGAAATCCTCAACAGTATATAATGAAATGTTAAGTGCAGGGGGTGCAAAGCTTTACGGAGAAATTGCACTCGGTCAGTGTCTTAAGGGACAAGATGAGACACCCCTGTACGACAAAAGGCAATCATTGAAAAGAATTACTTATACCCAACATACCTGATAACGTCTCAAGAGACTTGTATAGATAAGTAACAAACGTAGAGAGTTGAAGAGAGCCTCCACTCAGCCGTTAATTAAGTGGATCAACTGTTCCTTCATTTTGGATAAAACTGCAAAAAGTGAAGAGAGAACTATACCATATCCTCGGTAATCTTAAAAAATAACCAGACGAGAGAGCGATGGTGTTTCTTAGATAGAATCTCTAGCATATTAATTGCCTTAACTGCAAATTCATTGCCGGAAGCAAACTGAGGGACGTGGGTTATCAATATTGCAGAGAATGTGGGGATTTCTTTGGTTTATCAAGTTAGAAGTCTGCATTCCTTTTTAAATATGGCGCGAGTTTATCAAGACAGACATCTGAACGTTTTTTAAATATGGCACTTGTTTTTTTTAATCAGAAGTGATTATATGTTATGTTATGTTATATGTTATAATGTATTCATACCGCACACAAATACTCATGAGTGTCCTGGCGCGAGGAGTGACTATGTTAGAGTGGAGCAGAGGGTTAGATGGGTTGATTAAAAAGAAAAGTTTTACGTTGTTTTTTGAAGAGCCTGTGGTCCTGGATATCCAGCAGTTCCATGGGAAGGGAGCTCCATGCTACTGCTGCTTTAACAGAGAGGGATTGACCCCCCCAGACGCATCCTGCGAAAGCAGGAGATTGCCATCTGTCGTTGAGTGGCTGATCGCAAAGCAAAGCGCTTCCTGATGTACGTTGGCCCTAAACCATAGGAATGCCAATGTACAAGGCATTGACATAATCAATGCGAGATAAAATCAGGGCACGGGCCACCATTTCTTTGACAGATCTAGGTAGCAAAGGGAAGAACTTTCTCAGTGATTTAAGAGTACCAAAGCATACCCCCGTAAGTTTCTTAATCTGCGTGGAGAACCTAAGGTCTTCTCCAAACCAGACCCCCAGGTTCTTTGCTGGATTACCCACTGAGTTGGGCCGTGGGTAGTCTGGAGGCCACAGGGTTTCTCTAAAAGAAGGAGGAAACTGTCCGTACAGGAGTACCTCCGACTTGTCCTCGTTGCACTTCAGTTGGGCATGTGCAAGCCACTTGAAAACAGTCGAAAGACAGTTCTGGGCAGTTTCTGATGACAAGTCGGTGATTACAGCTAGAAGTTTAAAGTATACTAAGGTTTCTTGTTCCTCAACTTCTTTGCCATTATGATTACTATCGAACGCTAATTTTTAAATCAAGCACTACAGTAGGATAGTTGTGATACCCCTTTCATAAGTATGATGAAGTCCATTGGCAATATGAACACCGGACACTAAGTATGTAGCGCGAGGCATTGTGGTCATTGTAGTGTTGGAGATTTTGTTTCTTACTCCAATATTTAATTTTGTCTTATAGATAGTACTGATTACAGAAAATTGAATATAAATAAGATCCCTTTTGGATCAAGAAGAGCGACGTTGAAATATACATTTACGTTCATGTCTTATGTAAGTTTATTTATTAAATTTACCATTCTGGGCACATTGGTCCTCGGTGTGGATCTAATTGGTGTTTTGTAATATATTATTTGTGATATGAGATTGACACTTTTGAAGCTATTCCAGTATCTATGTTAAATCCAGCTTGTACTATAACAACGTGTTCTTACAAGTGGATCAAATTCTTTAAAAAAAATTCTAAACAACCCACAACGAATCATTAGTGTGGATAGTAGCAGAAACTATGGGACATTCTGACTATTAAGTCGTAGTCCTCCATGACTTTACATTTATATGGGGACTCATTAATTAGGGATAAGTTGAATAATATCTTGTTTTAGCCACAATTGAAGGCTAGTTCTGTCTTGTATTCCTCTTTTCCAGATTGTCTTGCCATTCAACTTGAGTTGACTTAACATAAGAAACTCTCAGGTCAAGCAAAGATCATGAACATAGTGGAGGTATGATTAGTATATTTTAATGATACTTTCAAGGACTGTGGTGATTTATATTTGTGGTATTTTTTGTCTTTTATTTCTATTTTATTCCATTCTTTATGCACATCTTTGTGAGGGTCTCAGTAACTCGTATAATTAAGATAAGTGACTAGAATGTCAATCTAGTGAAACTATGAATTACTGTTTGTATTAAATTGTATTTTGTGACTTTTTGTTTGAGAGACTTAACTGACTGACAATGTTCTATAACAATATTGATTGTGCTTTGTGGCATTTGTAATGTATTTGCAACAATTGCTATCTGACTATTTATTATGTTTACGCATGCTTTCTTCAACTGGAGGGTATACCCAATATGTAATTTGGTGACTGTGGATGGTCACTTTGAAACCCTTTCGGTGAGCTTTTCAAATATAATGTGCTCACATTGGTAGAATATATTTTAGACAATACCATTAATTGGTTCATTATTTCTACAATCAACACTTTTACTCTAGAACCATCTTTGGACATTTTTTGTATAAATCCTTGCTGTGATTTTATATTAATTTTGGATCTTGTTTTTCCCAAACTATTTCATTGCTAAGTGGTGTTCTAACTGTATTTTTTGTCTGGATGTATTATGTATTCTTTCATGTTGATTGTTCTGTCTGGTTCATGCGTATTTATATTCATTTAATGTAACATAGTATAAATAGTGTTTTTTGTACATACTTTTAGCCCTGAAGAAATCAGTATGAGGACGAAACGCGTCTGCAGCGATCTTGAATTTTAACTATTGAAAATAAGAATAAAGAACATTCACATCTACAATCAAAACTTACAAGGGTTTTTCTTATTTCTGTTTGGGAATATCTTGGTATACTGCTAAATTTGTTGTCTTTTCGCATTTCTGGATCACTGATAAGTTCCTTTTACATAAATTTACATGCTTGAGTGCTGGGCCACCCTTTGCTTAATTTGTTTTAGTGGTATTCGTGCCACTTGTTTCTGTGCGATGTTGAGTTTATAGCACTATTACAAACTCTCTCATGTAGTGTAAAGTAGGATGTGAGTATTTTAAACAATATGGAATGCTGTGCTTGTGGGTTTTACCTATACAATCCTTGATAGATGGACTCAATGGAATGATATGTCCCAGGGATCAAGATGCATTCGACGGCCACAACCCGCATACTGATTGACAGAAGCAGATGGGATATCACATTTGCTAGACTATGAATCCATTACAAAAGAGGCCCCCTCATGGACGTCCCTACAAGTGACGTGGTGCAGAGGAAAATTCTACATACATGATTTGTCACTGAGAAAACATAATTTTGGGGGCAAAAAAAGAGAACTGCACCAAACCAGAGGGAATACTGGGAGAGCATAATTGACTGTGCTGTCCACAAGTGGAATGCAGTATACATGGCCATTCTTTGCTCTTTCACTCTTTATCTATGTTAGGTTGGTAGGGAGTGTATTTGGCTGAAATACATAATCCCAGTCCATGGGCTTTGGGTCCTCCTTTGTCGGATTCAGATTTCACCTCAATTTTTGTGTGATCGTCAATGAATCGCTAGACATTCTCTATGATTTACCCAGGAATAATTGATCTTTGGACAATATTACATGTCACTCTTTAACCGTCTGGACAGTTGGACTTTGCTGGACTTCGGCTGGAACCGAGACTGCATCACGGAAGACTCCTACTGCTCCTAGTCTCGCTGTTCTGCAAGTCTCCTTTGTCGTCTGTATCTGTGCTTCATCCAGGGTCTTCAACAGACCTGTAGGCATTAAGTAAACCCGAAGTAATCTCCCTTGGAGTGAAGGAGTCTCGCCCCTGCATCTGCAGGCACCGCAAAGAAGCTGACCGGTCTGCTGCTCCTGACGTCCCACGGACTTCAAAAGTCTCAGCAACACAGGTGGTGGTTCAGCAACTCCCTTAAGGCCTGATTGGCCCTCTCTGCAATTTTGAGGCCAGTGTCCCTCATCGGAACTGCTGGGACCAAACCCCTGTGCACCGTGTTGACTTGCCGTTGCCAAGGCTTGTTGAATCTGCACTCCAGAGATATTTGGGCTACAAGAAGCTCCAGCCTCCAGCATCTCTTCCTGCCAAGATCTTTGTCCTCACCCCATCCTCTGCACAGTGGGCCTTCTTCTTTGGTCAGCTGCTTGAGTTCCTCTTGTGACCCCTGTGTCTTAGGCCTGTTGGCCCTCTTGAGGGTATTCTCCTGCTTCAGTGGGCTCCCCTGCTTGCTTGGGGACTGCTCTGACTCTCCAGCACTTGGTGAATCCCTTGAACCTTGCTGGTCCCAACGTTGCTCCTTCATCGTATTCCACATCTGTTGCTGCTGCCAAGGCTTCTTGGTGCTCCCACCGGACACCGACCCCCTATGACTTCCAACATGGGACAGCTCATAAATGGCTCCTGATCTTCCTCAGCCTTGCCTGGTCCTCACAGCTGCAGCGAAAATGTCACTGTCATCACTCTTGCATCTTCCGTCATCGGTGGTCATTGCTCTTCCGTGCCTCCTAGTCACCTCTGAGTGGCATATACTCTGTCCCCTCTGCTTGCAGGTTCTTCTCTTCAAGAATCCACCCTTGGATTACCCCAAACTCTTGCGCAGTCTTTCCCAGCGGCATCTTTCCTGAAGTCCTCCATTGTGGTCTACAGTGGTTTTCAACGTCACTTGGCACCAATGCACCTGACTTCCCTGGTGTAGGTATCCTAGGGTATCTATCGGTGGGGAGACTCTCCAACCTTCTGTCTTCCACAGGGTTTCTTCAGGGTTCACTGGGAAGGGTCCTTCTTCTTCAAAACTGCAACTGCGACTTTCCGGTTGACTTGCTTTGAGTACGCGGCTGTGTTCCCACTCTGCACACAGCCTCTGCGGGGTTCATGGATACTTCCCTTGGGTGGTTCCTTGGGTCCCCAGCTCTTCTGAGACTACTCGCCCAAGTCCCTACTTTGGTCGCAGCCCGCATTCCACTTGCTTAGTATATGGTTTTGTCACCCCCTGGAGACTACAGTGTATTGTGCTTACTTACCTGTTTGCAATTGAAGTATTGTGTGTATGTGTGTTGATATCTCAGAGTAGGCGATATACCAATGTGTTAGTGAGTGTTGTGTAATAAATAACTATTTCTATAACTACACTGCGTGGTTCTTTTTCGTTTAATCTACACTATATGATTCTTATTGGCCCCCTAAAACCATTGCATTGCGACTTAAACCACACTCACAAGACTGGGGCTGATCCACAAGTGAGGCATTAAGTACCGATGTCAGATGTGTGCTGAGAGAGTCAGCGAGCTAATGTCACAGCATATCGCAAGTGTCCCAGGAACGGCGTGAGTGTGGATGGTGATCATTGTATCATTGTGGAGGGTCAGACACTGGTAGACCCGCTACAGATAGACCCACTACAGATTCCAGATATCTCATTGCTACATTGGACTAAGATATACAGTATGTACAATGTTCCTGAAATTCTGAATATCTATGATTTTTTTTGTTGCAATTTTTATGGCATGAACTCTGACTGAAGGTTTTGGAGTGATTTACATGAGCACCTGTTACATTACAGAAGGGTCACATAACTTTTTTGTTTTTAGGTATGGGGAGATTAAGTGATATGCCCAAAATCACAATGATGTTGAGCCGACGCAGAGACACGAACCTGGTTCCCCAGTTCCAAAGTCGGTAGCTTTGGCCGTAATGCAAGATCCTCTGCTAGATCCCCATGTCAGGATGAATACCAAATAATCTTAGATGGGGGATCCCTCCAATTGTGAGTTGAATCGTGGTTTTGAAAGTGCCTCTAAATAATACTGAAATTACAACAGACTTTCAGGATTTCAATTCTAGCTAGGCTCAGGGCCATATGGGCTCAACAAGTAGTTTTGTAAGGACTTGCAAGTGTGCTGGTTCGTAAGTTGTTGGAAGCGTAGAGGGCGCAAATTTAAAAGGTGGTGAATACCTTGCTTGACGAGAGAAACAGCAATTACGATATTCTTGACGAGCAAGAAAATCTCTTGTGCATGTGGTTAGTATAGATCACTATCCATGATAAACTTAAATTGTAAAGCACTTGCAAAGGCAACTGCTATAAAGGTAACTCCCTACATGAAGAAATGAGTCCAACCAGACTACATCCTCTAGTCTCACCAGACTTATACCGGACACGTCAACCAGCTGCAATCAGAGTTCCTTTTATTATGCTAGATTGGGCATGCATAGGCACTCAGAAGCTATCGCTGCCAAACCTGATGCTGAAAAGGCATTTGATTAACGTTGTGGCTTTTTCTGATGCAACTGCTTAAATATTTAAAGTTCGAAGCATACCTAATTGGATGAATTAAGTTACTGTTTATCAACCCATAGCAAGAGTAGCAATAAATGCCACTTTCTCAACCAAGATTGAACTATGGAGAGATGCCAGACAGGGGTGACCGCTGTATTTTGAGCTGGCCATGGAACCCCAGGCGCGGATCCTTCGCTCACCATGGATGGCAAGGGAGGACTGGGCAGAGTCTGCAGTGTCACTATAAGCTAACAACATCCTTGTGCATTCAAGCAACCCACGGGCTGACCTACAAAATGAGCTGGTGAGCTGGATGTAGTGGAAGTGCGTGAAAAGGTGTTGAAATGACAAGAAGGATCCACATTGAAGGTGTTCCCATCAGCTGCGACTACTGAGATGTAGTATAGGACACACAAATGAAATAGGCGGCTTATCAAAACTTGATTGAAATTGATTATTACAGAACAAAAAAGGATAATGTAACCCTTAACTATTACGATGATTTGGGTACACTTACCAAAAAAGTTACAGATGTTTGAATTTTCCCATTGATGTGGTGGAAAGGACTGGGTTAGCCAGTAATTCTGCTACCCAGATTACTGTACTGCTTTGTAAATGTCCTGGTTACACCCGGTCTTAGGAAGTGCAACCTTCTAGTTGCAAGATTATCTCCAGATGCAAAGATCCTAGTGACGCGGCTGTGCGACCGGGGGAAGGATAACTTGTGATAAGGTATTACTGGGCAGCCTATTTGGATCCATGTGCTAGGCATGAGCAACATCAATTCTCATGTGAAAATGGAGAAGTGTGAATAAATGAATGTAGGAATTAAGGATTTGTAAGCACTACAGCTGCCCAGACAAAGGTTTTCTGGCACTATGTAAGAAGATCAACAACCAGCTAAACAAAGCTCAAGTTAGATAGTTTGAAGTAACCAGGTTTTCAGCTGGTTTTGAAACAAGGTTCAGAAGAGATAGCACCGAGAGTAAGTGGAAGCTTGTTCCACGTCTTGGCTGAAAGAAAGGAGAAGGTGCGACCTCCTTTCCTAGCCCTTCGAAACTGTGTTGGAATGAACTTTCAAGTAAACAATGCGACAAATCAAATAGCACCATAGCTTCACAAATAGATTCCCAAGGTAGATGGCACATAGAATATAACTTTGCTTAGTTAATTAATAACAAATTAAAAATGCAACTTTTGAGTGGTCTGTTTATTCCATTTCAGCCTCAGCATTTCTGGCTTAACGGATAGTTTACTTGGTGCATACTAAAATATATATAAGCATGCCAATTATTGTCTGTTGTTTGTGAAGTGTTCCAACACTCCTCCTCAAGCCCTCGAATCATGAAGAGTCCATCTCATTCCATATCTCCTTCACAACTTCCAGAGTTGGCCCTCAGAGACTTCATGCGAATGACAGTCGGAGTTAGTGTTGCCGAAAGGTGAGTATTTGGGAGTGGGAGGCTGTGTCTGACAACTATTTATAAGCTCATTGGCTGTACTCACCGAAAGAAATGAAATCCTCTGGAAGGTCCTATGTCAATACTACTAGAAAATGATGTGGAGCTAATACCAACATCAGACTAGGGTGTATATTCTCAGGAACGTGTGATAACCATTGCAAAAGTAACTTAACGCAACCTCCAACATCGCAGTCTATCGCGGGAAATTTACGCCGTGTTAACCAAGTATTCACAACACGGCTGTACCATGCGATAGTCACCAGATAACGCGTCGAATGATCGCGCTAAAATCAACACCACGCTGAAAAAATGTGAAACACGAATGTCAAAAATGCTGCGATGAGCCAATCGCGATACAAAAAGCCACGAAAACCAGCGGCAGACCTGCAAATCCCACGCATCTTGCGAGAAAATGCACTATGAAAGCAACATAAACAACACACCAGAAACAATCCAAATTGCGTAGCAACATGGATACACCCTGACCCAGTGCAGAGACCATCGCAAACCCCACAAGCCCCACAGACCACCAGCAAGGAACAACGGGGTCGGGGAAGGCCAAGGAGAAGAGGGAGAGGAAGACGGGGTGCAGTCCGCAGGAAATCAAGATCAGCGTCACGCAGGTGACAGAACACTACCATGAACTGACTCACAATCAGACCACCGTGAATGCAGCCGGAGTGTCGAGGAGGCCAATGGAGGAGGCCAAGAGGCGCTGGCATGACGTAAAAACCTAAACCAGGCCCAAAGCTGCTGCCAACAGGAAGGCAGCAACGGCGACAGGAGGTGGGAGTCCTGCGCCATAGGAGGAGCTGGAGGAAACGGAGGCCAGTTATCAGTGTGGAGACGGTGCACGGAGGTGGGAGTACGGACACAGCTCGATAGGACCTGACACAACAACAACTGACTGAGGATCCAACAGGGACTGGGGGCATGGGGGGAGATGTGCACAATGGCATACATGCACAACGATGTGTAGCACACCCACAAATACCCAGGGACATGTCCCCCATCCCCGTGGCACACTGCAGCACACACACATAGCAATCACAGCACATCCCATGACAATGTGCCACAAAGTGCAACACCGACACTGCAGAACAGGGGACACAACTGGGTCCGCCCATGCGCAGAAACAGGCCAATCACATTGGACAGAGCAGGGTACTGTGAGATGTATATGTACGGGTACAACCTCACATCAGTCATGTAGTCCAAATATCCGCTATCCCAACTCAAATTGCCAGCACCGCCCAAACAGTCACAAGGTACATTGTCACACAATCTGCATGTTTACAAGAACAATGCGCCAACATAAATGGCAACATGCATCTCCTCTTCACATTGCAGAGGGGCAAACAACACCTCCAGCAGGTCAGACCAGACAACCCATCAGTGATGTCGGAGACGACCACCACACCTTCGACACCGACGCCCTACAACAGCCCACCACCAGGACCAGAGCAGACAAGCTACTTAGAGGGGAACCCAGCCCCTGCAACAGACCACACAGCATGAAGCACCCGCAAGCACGGCTGGCTCACAACACTTCACAGACCTACACATGGCACCCCAATGCCAGGTGTCAGAACGCCAAAAGGAGGTGGCCCAACAGGTGCGGGTGTGGTGCCCACCCATGGAAGGCGAACTGGAACACATACGTGGGAGTCCAATACCCTTCATGGACCACCCACACCACACAAAGGAGACCCACACTGCCATAGAGACACATGCAGATGCACATTTCCAGTACAGTACCACGCTCAGGGGCACGCACATATCAGTCACACACACACATTGGCTCTGCGTACAACGGCCCAGTCCACACCCCTTACGAATTGAGTGGGTGACGACAAAGCTACATGTCCAAGCTCTAACCCGCTGCCTGCGGTGACATGTCTGCGTCCGCAGTACACAGCACAATGTAATGTCCTAGGGCCCAGGGCCCTCATGCATACAACAAGACCACAGGGACACATGCAGATATTATGTTGAACTGGCTACGGGCACGTGCACCCGGCTCCTTTATTGGCAGGGCCACATGTACAGTGACGCCTGTGCTGGATGTGTGTGGGGTGAGTGCAAGCCAGCCACTGGGAGTTGTTGGTGCTGGCAACACATACAACAGTGAACATAATGAATACGGAAACAGACAACACCAGCATTACAGGGAAAACTGCGGAACATCATAGAGGTAGCCGGAGCAGGTCCAAAGGTCACACAATGAGCATACAGTAGTATCCGTGAATTGCAATGAGCTGAGTTTGGGGCACCAGAGCTGAGCGCGCCCATGTGGAGAAAATGCCTAGGATTGGGTCCCTTCGGGACATTCCTGATGCAGCTGCAGTGGGGGGGGGGGGGGGGGGGGTGGCGCACCTGCATCATCTTCCTCATCGCCGTCCCAGATCTCCCACACTGCCTGAGGTGACATTGCTGCGTGAACTCTCCACAGCACATACCAAAAACAGTAATGGACGATGATTCATGGTGCACAGAGCTAGTGGCACCTGGAGTGCTGAGCAGGGGATCAGGCAGAAGATGGCATCCACGACAGGTGTGGGAAACTCCGTCCGTCTGCCAGTACGACCGTTTCAACACTGGCAGTTGGTGGTTGGAGTTGGTCCTGGGGGTGGTGGCGTGTGCCTCCTGCGGTGATGCGACGTCCGGGCCTGTCAGGACTCAATTTGATGTGTGAGCCATGGTGGGCCGCATTTGAGGCCGGAGGCCGCGATAGCTCATGGCCACAGACACATGGCCTTGATGACCCCAAGTTCATCGCCTCAGAGGCCATCCAACATCTCAGAAGAAGGGGTCCCTGACCTGACCAGCACAGAGTTAGTGGCCCCGGATGCACTTCGGCCGGCACAGGCACACCGCCACGGGACGGTGACTTGTGGTGCAGTGAGATAGAATCACATGAATTGCTGAGCGGGCCCTCGTCGATGTCCAAGGTGGACGTGGCAGAGGTTTGCGGGGGACAGTGGAAGGTGTCCTCCAGGGCATGATGCAGAGGGTGGAGGCTGTCCAGAAGCAGCAAATGGAGGAGTGGAATGGCACGGCATCGTTTTAGCCACAAAGTCAGTATCACCGACATGATGGCGACGACAACCCCAAGTCCATGGACTCAGTCATCACCAAAGTCCAATCAGAAAGTTTCCATGGGTCTCGAGGAAAATGCTTAGTGGCACCGGAGCTGTAAGGGGATGAAGTCTGCGTTGAGGCCTGTACAATGACATCAATTGTGTATGGCAAACTGGACCGCAGTGTAGGCCTGAGGCAGCGGTCAGCGCGGGCCAGACGCGGTTCAGCGAGCTCCTCCAGAAACTCTAACACACGACGTTGACATTACATTTGGGGGTGACTTGTGGTTGATGGAGGCAAAAGCACCAGAGCCGGGCAGGTGTTCAGTCAGCGACGATGACGTGTCCTGCCTGGTACGGACTGGATTGGAGTGGCGTGAGGCCTGCTGGACCGCAGTGTAGGCCGACGGCATAGTCATCAAGGGCCCACAGACACGTGTGGTTGGGAGACCAGGCACAGACTTGGTGTCACCACATCGAAGGGAGTACAGTGAAGTAAACTCTTCATTATTGTGCGTACTCGGACAATGTATGAACAAGACTCAGTTCCAAATGTATGACCTACTTGACTGTAGTGAAGGCCGGAGGTAGCAGTAGAGTACGTCAATGAGAAAAGAATAAAGTGTGCCTGTGTTGTGGAGGCCGTGATGGTCTGAGGAGGCTGCCAGGGTCGAGGGCCTAGGGCTTGGATATTGCGCCGGCATGTGGTGGGCCCTCCTTGACACACAACGGTGTCGGCAGGTGATCAGTGTGGCCAGGCTGCGTGGGGGCGGGCCTGACGGGTTCGGGGTCCAGCGGGCTGGGGTACGGCAGGCGCACAGGATCGCAGGCATCTCCACTCACGAGGACGGCGTCGGCCTCATGGCGGGGTGAATGGCGCCGCCTTGGCAGAGACGTTCGGCATTCCGGAAGGGGACCATGCCCAGGGCTACGTGCTTCCTATTCACACCCCTACGCTGGCCTGGCGTACTCTGGGCCATCCCACTCCGCTTACGGGGGGGACGTAACTGGCAATATTTCCGCGAACTCCCCCACTGGCTGGGGTGAGATGGTTGCGTCCACTGTCCACTACACTGCATACACCAGCGGTGTATGTCACCATGGATATGGGTGTGTTCTGCATACTGCGATTTGTCCAGCACATCTCCGCCACTCTTGGCATTGTGTACTTTCCCAATCATGGTTCTCCTGCCTCCTTCACACATGCCTGGTTCCCACCTCTCCCTGCATTCCGCTATTGTGTGGCTGAGGTGCCATGCTGTTGATGGCTCATGTTCACGGCTTGCCCAGGTTACTATTGTAAGTTGTTCTGTCGTGTCTGGTGGGTGGGCATGTTGTTTTGCATGTTGGTTGTGATTTTGTGACGTGTGCATTGCCAGAGTTGTGAGTTGCATGGTTGTGGAGGTGAGGTGTGTGGTGTACTCATTTGGAACTTGCCAAGGGCTGTGCATTTCCCTTGGTGCCATCCTGGTAGCGCTGGTTGATGAAGGACTGTCGGAGGATGAAGGAATCTTACACACTGGCTGGGTATTTGGCGACGACGTGGGTGGAGATTTCACGGTGTTCGGACTTTGCCTTCACAGTGATGTGAGACGTGTGCTTTCTGTTGCGGTGATTGTGTGCTGTGTCCCCAGGGGGGCACAGGTAGGACATGTGTGCTGTGGATTGCCCCCAACATGTGCGTGCATCCAGCTATGGCGTATGGTCCTTGTTTGGTCTCCAGCTGTTCCGGCGCATTGTGGTGGATTTATAGATACTGGGGTACCTGGCTGATGGTGGCATTCAGGACAGGTGTGAGGGACTTGGATGCGGCTGGCTGTGTGACTTCTCCGACTCTGGCGGATGTTGGTTGGGGGGTACCAGAGGCCAACAGGTGCATCACAGCCAGCAGCCTTGTGGGGGGTGGGATGTTGGTTGTCCGCTGTGTTGGTGCCGTCGGCCTGTTGGGCGATGATGGTCAGGATGGTTGTCCTTTTGAGCCTGTAGTGGGCAATGGCATCCTCTGGTGTTGAGTCTGTGCGGCTGGTGCGTTTCCTGTGGGTCCGCTGTCTTTGTTCGTGCTGCCTCTGTGGTGGTCTGAGGGGAGGTTCCTCGGGGGGGGGGGGGTTGTGGTCCTGGGTGTGGTGGCGGTGGGTGTTGTTGCCCTATTGGGGCTCTGGGCTGCATGTTCAGTTGCTTGGAGGCATCTGTTGTTCTTCATGTTTGGCTTTGGGCTGTGCTCCCTTGGCTGCTGCCGGTTGTCGTCCGACTTTACACCAGGTCAGAGCAGGTGTTAGTTTCCTGCTGCTAATGCACCTTATCGCATGTTTTGTGGTCGTATCACCGATGTGGCTGGTCGTTGAGAATGTTGGGGTGTGGTGTTGTCGCGGCTTTTTGCACGGGATCGCCTACTCTGCATCTCATTAGCGATAGTTGCTGGGGTCATCTGTGGCGATGTTTTTTTGTGGTGGCTATCGTGGATATATTGATGTTATGGGCTGTTTACACCAGCTTGTGAATGGGGCGATCAATTTATCGCAAGTTTGGCTGGTATAAAGTGCCGTTAGCTCGGTGATAGCTCCTTGAGAATATGCCCCTAGGTTTCCCGGTTTTGTGGAGCTGCTGACCTTACTTTTCAAATCCATAGAAGGGACATTCCCTACCACCTCCCTGAAACCCCTGACCACCCACTACAACCACACTAGCAATTTGTGATACTGCAGTCAGAAGATTATTGTCCCACGTAAGCCTCTCTGTGCCACACTTAGGTTCCGACACTTCAGTTTATGGGGCCCTGCCATCACGATTCATTTCCAGTCACCTCCCTCTACAAAATCCCAATAATGGCCAACAACCTCCTGTCCGTCATCCTCGCCATAATAATCCATCTTTTACTAGAAAATGTATTTCTATAAATATCTATACATGTAAAACTGCAAAACATCTTATGAAAAGTATTGTCTTGTTATCATCCTAAATTGCCAACCTTCATATTTTTTAATATCTCAATGTGTCCTTATGCCCAGTCTGTTGCTGGCCTTTGCTTTGTTGGTTGTCACATTGCTACATAGGGCATTTCTTGTTACTTGATCCAGCTCAGCATATCACAGTTATTCTGTGGTTGATATGTAGGACTCCAGCCGATAGTAAGGGTGAAATGTAGGCCACGTTTCTAGCTGAGTGTGTAACAGCGCCTTGAGACCCTCTCGGGTATGTAGCGCGCTTTACAAATGCAGTGATTGATTGATTGATTGACAGATGCATGAGCAGTCTTAGCAGAGAGATACATCATTTCCACCGTACAAGATTTCAGCTCGAGAGCCACCATGGACCTGGTAGTGTTAAGGCAAACAGAGATCTGAGCTTGAACGGTAGAGGAAAAAGCTGGGAAAAAGAAGACGATTTGGATATCGTCTAAACAGAGAAGACGCAAGAATCCAAAGAGATAATGCTCTCGAGTGAAGCTGGAAAGAGAGAGAAAACCATGATTATCCGTGGAAATCTCGAAAAAATTCAGATAAGGAAAACAACAGAAACAATAAGGTTAAAAGCATAAATTGAGATGTTTTTATCAGTGGCAAAAAATAGGAGGATGAGGTGGGAAGTAAGTGGAAGTAAAAGAATGAGAAGAACAAGTTTTGAATTTTAGAAAATGGTTGTATTGTTTAAAGTTTATTGAAATTCACACAAATGATTTCCTATTAATTAAAGGTACATCCCATCCTCCTACCAGAGTCCTAAGCTCTGCTCACCACGGATCCCACCACTAGTTGCTATATTTCCAACAAGAGAAGGGCGCCTCCCAGTGCTCATATTGGTCTAACTTCCTGACATAACTCCTACAATAGATGGCACCTTTGCTGTGTGCATTCAAACTAGTGACATGTATAGCTGTGATGTGGCAGTGCAACATTGCTGTAACATTAAAAGGAGAGATGTACAGGAATTAATGAATATTTCAATCTTAGCATTAATTACAGCCCTAAACTCTGTCTGCTGGGGCCACTCCTAAATCAGAGACGGCATTTACAAATGAAATAGCTAAAGTTATTTATTGTATATTTGAAACCATCAGCAGTAGAAACTTCATTCAAACACTGGACAGGTACAAACTGAGTAGCAATTGTTCCTGAGTGTACACATACTCGTATGCACACAGACACACAGTACATCACAAACACCATACACAGTGGAAGATTCACTTACACACAAACACGCCCACAGACACACTAACACACACACACACACAAACACACGCACAAACACACACAAACACACAAAAGGTACGCCAGGGATAGCATTTGTGCAAATCGCCTTCCAACATTACAAGTACAACCTATGCAAGCTTCCCTTCCCCACACAAATATAACATGAACAAGCACTAATGCAAGCATCTCTCAAAAACAGAACAGGTGCAGTGAAGCAGGAAGCAGGTATGCAAGTTCACAGGCATCAGCAATTTAACTTTACCACACGGACACATACAGCACAGCTGCCAGCAGCAGTGAAATAGCTCCCCAACCACAACCACATCAGTAAATAGCAGGGAAATCTTCACTGGCACAAAAAACAGAGAAAGCACAGCAAGAAGCTTTGAAGCCTTTTCTCCTAAAGAACATTTGCAGCACAGGTAACAGTAGTGCATGCTTCCTAACAGAGGACAGGTAAAGAACAGGCAGCAGCAGTGCAAGCTTAATAACAGAGGACAGGTAAAGAGCAGGCAGCAGCAGTGCACGCTTCCTAACAGAGGACAGGTAAAGAACAGGCAGCAGCAGTGCACGCTTCCTAACAGAGGACAGGTAAAGAACAGGCATCAGCAGTGCACACCCGCTTCCGAACAGAGGACAGGTAAAGAACAGGCAGCAGCAGTGCACGCTTCCTAACAGAGGACAGGTAAAGAACAGGCAGCAGCAGTGCACGCTTAATAACAGAGGACAGGTAAAGCATAGGCAGCAGTAGTGCAAGCTTAATAACAGAGGACAGGTAAAGAGCAGGCAGCAGCAGTGCACGCTTCCTAACAGAGGACAGGTAAAGAACAGGCAGCAGCAGTGCAAGCTTAATAACAGAGGACAGGTAAAGAGCAGGCAGCAGCAGTGCACGCTTCCTAACAGAGGACAGGTAAAGAACAGGCAGCAGCAGTGCAAGCTTAATAACAGAGGACAGGTAAAGAGCAGGCAGCAGCAGTGCACGCTTCCTAACAGAGGACAGGTAAAGAACAGGCAGCAGCAGTACACGCTTCCTAACCGAGGACAGGTAAAGAACAGGCAGCAGCAGTGCAAGCTTAATAACAGAGGACAGGTAAAGAGCAGGCAGCAGCAGTGCACGCTTCCTAACAGAGGACAGGTAAAGAACAGGCAGCAGCAGTGCAAGCTTAATAACAGAGGACAGGTAAAGAGCAGGCAGCAGCAGTGCACGCTTCCTAACAGAGGACAGGTAAAGAACAGGCAGCAGCAGTGCACGCTTCCTAACAGAGGACAGGAAAAGAACAGGCAGCAGCAGTGCACGCTTCCTAACAGAGGTTAGGTAAAGAACAGGCAGCAGCAGTGCACGCTTAATAACAGAGGACAGGTAAAGAGCAGGCAGCAGCAGTGCACGCCTCCTAACAGAGGACAGGTAAAGAACAGGCAGCAGCAGTGCAAGCTTAATAACAGAGGACAGGTAAAGAGCATGCAGCAGCAGTGCACGCTTCCTAACAGAGGACAGGTAAAGAACAGGCAGCAGCAGTGCACGCTTCCTAACAGAGGACAGGAAAAGAACAGGCAGCAGCAGTGCACGCTTCCTAACAGAGGTCAGGTAAAGAACAGGCAGCAGCAGTGCACGCTTAATAACAGAGGACAGGTAAAGAACAGGCAGCAATAGTGCACGCTTCCTAACAGAGGACAGGTAAAGAACAGGCATCAGCAGTGCACACCCGCTTCCGAACAGAGGACAGGTAAAGAACAGGCAGCAGCAGTGCACGCTTAATAACAGAGGACAGGTAAAGAACAGGCAGCAGTAGTGCACGCCTCCTAACAGAGGACAGGTAAAGAACAGGCAGCAGCAGCGCATGCTTCCTAACAGAGGGCAGGTAAAGAACAGGCATCAGCAGTGCACACCCGCTTCCGAACAGAGGACAGGTAAAGAACAGGCATCAGCAGTGCACGCTTCCTAACAGAGGACAGGTAAAGAAAAGGCAGCAGCAGTGCACGCTTCCTAACAGAGGACAGGTAAAGAACAGGCAGCAGCAGTGTCCGCTTCCTAACAGAGGACAGGTAAAGAACAGGCAGCAGCAGTGCACGCTTAATAACAGAGGACAGGTAAAGAACAGGCAGCAGCAGTGCACGCTTCCTAACAGTGGACAGGTAAAAAACAGGCATCAGCAGTGCACACCCGCTTCCTAACAGAGGACAGGTAAAGAACAGGCAGCAGCAGTGTCCGCTTCCTAACAGAGGACAGGTAAAGAACAGGCAGCAGCAGTGCACGCTTCCTAACAGAGGACAGGTAAAGAAAAGGCAGCAGCAGTGCACGCTTCCTAACAGAGGACAGGAAAAGAACAGGCAGCAGCAGTGCACACCCGCTTCCGAACAGAGGACAGGTAAAGAACAGGCAGCAGCAGTGCACGCTTAATAACAGAGGACAGGTAAAGAACAGGCAGCAGTAGTGCACGCCTCCTAACAGAGGACAGGTAAAGAACAGGCAGCAGCAGTGCACGCTTAATAACAGAGGCCAGGTAAAGAACAGGCAGCAGTAGTGCACGCTTCCTAACAGAGGACAGGTAAAGAACAGGCAGCAGCAGCGCATGCTTCCTAACAGAGGGCAGGTAAAGAACAGGCATCAGCAGTGCACACCCGCTTCCGAACAGAGGACAGGTAAAGAACAGGCAGCAGCAGTGCACGCTTCCTAACAGAGGACAGGTAAAGAACAGGCATCAGCAGTGCACGCCCGCTTCCTAACAGAGGACAGGTAAAGAACAGGCAGCAGCAGTGTCTGCTTCCTAACAGAGGACAGGTAAAGAACAGGCAGCAGCAGTGCACGCTTCCTAACAGAGGACAAGTAAAGCACAGGCAGCAGCAGTGCATGCTTCCGAACAGAGGACAGGTAAAGAAAAGGCAGCAGCAGTGCACGCTTCCTAACAGAGGACAAGTAAAGAATAGGCAGCAGTAGTGCATGCTTCCTAACAGAGGACAGGTAAAGAACAGGCAGCAGCAGTGCACGCTTCCTAACAGAGGACAGGTAAAGAACAGGCAGCAGCAGTGCACGCTTAATAACAGAGGACAGCTAAAGAACAGGCAGCAGTAGTGCACGCTTTCTAACAGAGGACAGGTAAAGAACAGGCAGCAGCAGTGCATGCTTCCTAACAGAGGACAGTTATAGAACAGGCAGCAGCAGTGCACGCTTCCTAACAGAGGACAGGTAAAGAACAGGCAGCAGCAGTACACGCTTCTTAACAGAGGACAGGTAAAGAACAGGCATCAGCAGTGCACACCCGCTTCCGAACAGAGGACAGGTAAAGAACAGGCAGCAGCAGTGCACGCTTCCTAACAGAGGACAGGTAAAGAACAGGCAGCAGCCGCGCACGCCCGCTATCTAACAGAGGACAGGTAAAGAACAGGCAGCAGCAGTGTCCGCTTCCTAACAGAGCACAAGTAAAGCACAGGCAGCAGCAGTGCACGCTTCCTAACAGAGGACAGGTAAAGAACAGGCAGCAGCAGTGCACGCTTCCTAACAGAGGACAGATAAAGAACAGGCAGCAGCAGTGCATGCCTGCTTCCTAACAGAGGACAGATAAAGAACAGGCAGCAGCAGTGCATGCCTGCTTCCTACCAGAGGACAGGTAAAGCACAGGCGGCAGCGGTGCACCCTTCCTACCAGAGGACAGGTAAAGCAAAGGCGGCAGTAGTGCACGCTTCCTAACAGAGGACAGGTAAACCACAGGCAGCATTAGTGCACCCTTCCTACCAGAGGACAGGTAAAGCACAGGCGGCAGTAGAGCATGCTTCGTAACAGAGGACAGGTAAACCATAGGCAGCAGTAGTGCATGCTTCGTAACAGAGGATAGATACAGCACAAGCAGCAGTAGTATATGCTTCCTAACTGAGGGCAGGTAAAGCACAGGCAGCAGTAGTGCACACTTTCAAACAGAGGAAAGGTAAAGCACAGGTGGCAGCAGTGAACACTTTCTAACAGAGAAAAGGTAAAGCACAGCGAGCAGTAGTGCATGCTTCGTAACAGAGGACAGGGAAAGCACAGGCAGCAGTAGTGCACGCTTCCTAACTGAGGGCAGGTAAAGCACAGGCAGCAGTAGTGCACGCTTCCTAACAGAGGACAGGTAAAGCACTGGCAGCAATAGTGCACGCCTCCTAACAGAGGACAAGTAAAGCACAGGCAGCAGCAGTGCACGCTTCCTACCAGAGGACAGGTAAAGCACAGGCAGCAGCAGTGCACGCCCGCTTCCTAACAGAGGACAGGTAAAGCACAGGCAGCAATAGTGCACGATTCCTAACAGAGGACAGATAAAGCACTGGCAGCAGTGGTGCACACTTCCTAACAGAGGACAGGTAAAGCACAGGCAGCAGTAGTGCACGGTTCCTACCAGAGGACAGGTAAAGTACAGGCAGCAGCAGTGCACGCTTCCAAACAGGGGACAGGTAAAGAACAGGCAGCAGCAGTGCACGCTTCCTAACAGACGACAGGTAAAGAACAGGCATCAGCAGTGCACGCCTGCTTCCTAACAGAGGACGGGTAAAGAACAGGCAGCAGCAGTGTCCGCTTCCTAACAGAGGACAGGTAAAGAACAGGCAGCAGCAGTGCACGCTTCCTAACAGAGGACAAGTAAAGCACAGGCAGCAGCAGTGCATGCTTCCTAACAGAGGACAGGTAAAGAACAGGCAGCAGCAGTGCACACTTCCTAACATTGGACAGGTAAAGAACAGGCAGCAGCAGTGCATGCCTGCTTCCTAACAGAGGACAGGTAAAGAACAGGCAGCAGCAGTGCACCCTTCCTACCGGAGCACAGGTAAAGCACAGGCGGCAGTAGTGCACGCTTCCTAACGGAGGACAGGTAACGCAAAGGCAGCAGCGGTGCACCCTTCCTACCAGAGGACAGGTAAAGCACAGGCAGCAGCAGTGCACCCTTCCTACCAGAGGACAAGTAAAGCACAGGCAGCAGCGGTGCACCCTTCCTACCAGAGGACAGGTAAAGCACAGGCAGCAGCAGTGCACCCTTCCTACCGGAGCACAGGTAAAGCACAGGTGGCAATAGTGCACCCTTCCTACCAGAGGACAGGTAAAGCACAGGCGGCAGTAGTGCACGCTTCCTAACGGAGGACAGGTAAAGCAAAGGCAGCAGTAGTGCACCCTTCCTACCAGAGGACAGGTAAAGCACAGGCGGCAGTAGAGCATGCTTCGTAACAGAGGATAAATACAGCACAAGCAGCAGCAGTATATGCTTCCTAACTGAGGGCAGGTAAAGCACAGGCAGCAGTAGTGCACACTTTCAAACAGAGGACAGGTAAAGCACAGGTGGCAGCAGTGAACACTTTCTAACATAGAAAAGGTAAAGCACAGCGAGCAGTAGTGCATGCTTCGTAACAGAGGGCAGGTAAAGCACAGGCAGCAGTAGTGCACGCTTCCAAACAGAGGACAGGTAAAGCACTGGCAGCAATAGTGCACGCCTCCTAACAGAGGAAAAGTAAAGCACAGGCAGCAGCAGTGCACGCTTCCTACCAGAGGACAGGTAAAGCACAGGCAGCAGCAGTGCACACTCGCTTCCTGTTGGACAGGCCACACAGAGGGCTTGCTCCCCCCCGCACGACAGGGCCCGAGCTCCGGCCCACCAGGCATACCCCCGTGACAAGCCCCTGTACTCCGTCTCCCGACGGACCCTCTGCCCTCGGACCCCTACTCATCACGGGGCCCAGCCCCACCGGCTTCCCCGGCCGGGTCAAGCCGCCATCTTGGGCCCTGCACCACGCGGCCGCGTGGCCTCACCTCGACCCTAACCCCGGGCCTGGCCGGCCCGACATCCCGGCACCACCATCCACCCAGGAGGTGAGCGGACCACTTGGCAGGTCAATGGGAGAACGAAGCGTCAAGAGCTCTTCCCCCGCCAGGTGCCGATCGCCTCCAGCAGCCCCCAGGCGCTGGCTCCACCCCCTGCTGGGTGTCTGGACACCTTCATCCCGGACCCTCCGACCTCCCAGTGCGAGGGTCCGGACATCAAATGGCACCAGCCCTATAACTAAGGCAGCTCCGGAGCAGGAAGGCAGTTGTATCCTGGAGTCGAGAGACACCGAGTGAACTCAACCCTGACGGTCTACTGGCGCTGCCGTAGCCCGCTCTTGTGAACCATCGTCCTGCCTGCTGGCGCTGCCGCGGCCTTCTGCAACCTTCATCTTCCTGGGACCTGCTGGCGCTGCCGCGGCCCGTTGTAACGACCATCTTCCTGGGACCTGCTGGCGCTGCCGCGGCCCGTTGTAACGACCATCTTCCTGGGACCTGCTGGCGCTGCCGCGGCCCGTTGTAACGACCATCCTCACCGGGACCTGCTGGCGCTGCCGCGGACCGTACATCTTCCGGGGACCTGCTGGCGCTGCCGCGGCCCGTTGTATCAACCATCCTTACCGGGACCTGCTGGCGCTGCCGCGGACCGTACTGCCTAAACACCAAGCTCGAGGATTGTGAGCTCGTCATCATCTCATCCGAACTACCTGATTGGTAAATAGACTGACCCGCTACCCCCTTCCCTACCTTACGAGACTCTAGTCGAGGGGACCCCTGCGTCCAGACCTCCTTGTACCATTCTACCGTATCATAACTAAGTACCTATAAAGAACACTGAACCTTATCCGTGTGTGATCTCTGTCTGTGGGGGGGGGGAAGTTACTTGTCTGTACGATCGCTGGATACGGCTCTCCCCGGAGACCTCTCCCCCTGACCCCGGCCGGCCCTCCCGGTCCGTCTACCCTTTCTAACATTGGTGGCCAGCGGCGCGATCCGAATCAACACGTAATCGTACAGAGAGTAGCTCACCCCACGACAAAAACACGATGTCGACCAAAGAGAGCAGCTCCACCGAGAAATTCCAAATGGAGAAATTAGAAGAATACAACCACCGCGAACTGAGACAATTTTGCATAGAACTTGGCATTGCTACCACCGGCCTGAGTACCAAGGATGATCTAAAGCGCGCTCTGGAGTCATGGACAGAAACGGGGGTCACAGGACGCTCCGACCAAAGCAGCGTCACACCAGACCAAACCAGCATCACACCAGAGGGGAACGCCACGGCTCCCGAGGAGCGGGGAACGGGCCTCCCGCAAGAGGAGATCCGAGAAAGAGACAGAGTCAGATTACACGAGTTGGAGATGGCACGACTCAAGATGGATGGGGAACTCAAGTTGGCTGAACAGAAACTTAACCTCGAGCATATGCGGCTTCGAGAGGAACGAGAAGAAAAGCAGAGACAGAGAGAGCTGGAAGAGAAAAAAATAACGCTCGAGCACGAGCGCCGACTAGCGGAAATAGAACTGCGCAAACAGAATAAGGAACTGGGGGTGCCTGAGCGACCACACACCCCGGGGCCAAGTGAGAAAAAAGTTCACATCCCCAAGGATGTTGTCCGCGAATATGTCCGAGAAGACGACATACAACAGTGGTTTAAAGCCTATGAGATCGCAATGACCTCCCACCGAATCGACCGGAGTGATTGGGGAGCCGGACTTTGGGGGAGGTTTATCAACGAGGGTCGCGATGCCCTGCTGCAGCTCCCCGATCACCAGATGTCGTCCTACGACCACATGAAGGCTGCCCTCCTCACCCGCTACGGCCTCACGCCCGAGATGTACCGCCAGAGGTTCAGAGATTGCACCAGGATCCCAGGTACAACTTGGGTAGAATACGTGAACTATTTCAGCCGGGCATTCGAAGGGTGGATCAAGGGAAGTCAGGTCGCCACTTACGAACAACTCTTCAACCTTATGGTGTGGGAGCACCTGTCAAACAACTGTTTCGTCGAGCTCCGGCAGCACCTACTCGACAGTAAGCTGACCGACCCCCGGCAGCTCGCCGCCGAAGCTGACCGGTGGGAAAGCACCCGAGTGGGCCGGAGAGGGCCCCACGACCAGAACAGAGGCAACCAAGGCCAGCACCGTCCTCGGGGAGGAGGAGGGGGCCAGGGGCGAGGGAGAGACGCCTTACCAACAACACCCGTGGCCAGCACCCCGCCTCCGGCCGGCCGGGGCAACCCCCCGTTGCGGCCTGGGTACCGAGCCAACGTCACGTGCCACCGGTGCCAGCGACTAGGCCACTACGCCAATGACCCGAACTGCCCGCTAAATCAAACACCCAAGCCCCGCCAGGTAGCGGCCGCTGCCCTAGGGGAAGAGCAATCATCGGAGGGACCCGAAGAGTACGAGCCGGCCCAGCAAGGGTGGGAACCGGCCGCCATGGTCCTGGCATGCCTAGGGGGAAGAGACATGGTTCCGCGGGCTCCCCTACCCGCCAACACCAGAAAATACGGTCAGTGGGTGACCATTAATGGACAGAGAGCCGAGGCCTTGCGTGACACCGGCGCCAGCGTGACGGCCGTCCGCTGTCATCTGGTGAAGCCCGAGCAGATCCTGCCGAACATTCTCTGCCCCGTCCGCTCGGCAGATAACTCTGAGAGTATGTGTAAGATGGCCTGCGTCCCGTTTGAATGGGGAGGGGTCTCCGGCCTACTGAAGGTGACGGTCCGGGACGATGCCCCCGTGGACTGCCTCCTGGGGAATGACCTCGAGAGTTCCCCGTGGGCCACCGTCGAGAGAAGAGAGCACTTGGGGATGCTGGGCCTCCCGGACTGGGCCTGCATAACCACCCGATCCATGGCCGCCCGGGCCACCCCCCGATCAGAAGAAACCGAATGGCCAGCACCTCCGCCCCCGGTTGCCCCCGTCGAGGGCAACGGCGAGTCCGATCTCCCGGACCCGACTATCGAAGCAGACGCACAACACCAGGACCTTCCGGATCTGGCTCAGTGGCGTCAAGAGGGGGGGCCCACCCAAGAACAGTTCCGCCGGGAACAAAAGACCTGTCCCTCCCTCGAGGGACTCCGCCAACAAGCCGATACCCAAAACGCAGGGGACACCCCCGGAACCCACTGGGTCTACTGGGACAACGACCTGCTCTACAGCGAGCAAAGAATCGCCGAGCTGGGGGCCGGTCGAGTTCTGGTGGTACCGCTCCGCTTCCGAGACTTTCTGCTCAACCTGGCCCACGATGTCCCCCTGGCTGGACACCTGGGCCAGGACAAAACATACAGTCGCCTGGTGACCCACTTTTTCTGGCCGAAAATGAGGAATGACGTCCTGAACCACTGCCGATCTTGCCCCACGTGCCAAGCCAGCGGGAAGAGTGGTCGGAAGCTGAAGGCCCCTCTGCAACCCTTCCCTGTGGTCACCACCCCGTTCGAGAGGGTGGGGATAGACATTGTGGGGCCTCTGGACCCCCGCACGGCACAAGGACACAGGTTCATCTTGGTACTAGTGGACCATGCCACCCGCTACCCCGAGGCGGTGCCCCTACGGACAGTGACAGCTCCGGTGGTTGGCCGGGCCCTGATGGGGATCTTCTCCAGGGTAGGCTTCCCCCGAGAAGTCGTCAGCGACCGAGGTACGAATTTCATATCTAAATACATGAAGTCCCTCTGGCAACAATGCGGGGTCACCTACAGATTCACGACCCCCTATCACCCCCAAGGGAACGGACTAGTGGAGCGTTTTAACCGCACTCTCAAGGGGATGATTGGGGGATTGGAAGAGCCTCTCCGTCGCCAGTGGGATGTGCTGCTCCCGTGCCTCCTCTTCGCCTACCGAGAAGTCCCCCAGAAGTCCCTCGGCTTTAGCCCTTTCGAACTCCTGTACGGGCACCCTGTGCGAGGGCCCCTCAGCCTAGTCAAGGAAGGTTGGGAGATGGCCCCCTTAACGACCCCTCCCGACGTCTTCAAATACATCCTGGCCCTACGAAACCAGACCCGGCGCTTCAGGGAGATGGCCAAGGCGAACCTCGAGGCCAGTCAGGAGGACATGAAGAGGTGGTATGATCACAATGCCTCCTCCGTTGAATTCGAGCCTGGGCAGCAAGTATGGGTGATGTCCCCCACCGAACCATGTGCCCTGCAAGACAAGTGGACGGGGCCCTTCAAAGTGGTCGAGCGTAAAAGCCCCGTCACTTACCTCATCGACATGGGGACCACCCGGAACCCCCTGCGGGTCCTCCACACCAACCGGCTCAAACCACACTTTGTGCGCTCCGAACTAAGCCTCCTGATGGCGACCGACAGTGGTACAGAAGAAGACTCCGAGCCCCTCCCGGATCTCTTGAAGACTCAGGAGAAGGACGGCTCCGTGGATGGGGTCCGGCTCTCCGACGCCCTCACTTCGGAGCAACGCCAGGACTGCCGGGACCTCCTGCTGCAGTTCGCTGCCCTGTTCTCCCTCACCCCCGGGGTCACCCCTTGGTGTTTGCACGACGTAGACACCGGGGACAGTCCCCCGGTCCGGCACCGGGCCTACCGCGTACCAGATCGGGTACGGGCCTGCATACAGGAGGAAGTGGCCAAGATGCTCACGATCGGGGTCATCGAGCCCTCGGACAGTCCCTGGGCCAGTCCGGTTGTATTAGTTCCCAAGGCCGCTGCCCCCGGCACCGCCCCTGAACTGAGATTCTGCGTCGACTACCGGGGCTTGAACGCTGTCACCCGGACCGACGCTCATCCCATCCCCCGAGTAGACGAGCTGATCGACCGGCTGGGGGCCGCCCGCTACCTTAGTATCTTCGACCTAACGGCGGGCTACTGGCAGATCGGCCTCACACCCAGGGCTCAGGAACAGTCAGCCTTCTCCACCCCCGATGGCCACTATCAATTTAAGGTCATGCCCTTTGGCATGAAGAATGCCCCCGCCACATTCCAACGTCTTGTGAACCAGGTCTTGGCAGGGCTCGAAGAATTCAGCGCTGCCTACCTGGACGATATCGCTGTATACAGCCGCCACTGGTCCGACCACCTCCGTCACCTCCAAGAGGTCCTCCAAGCCCTCCAGCGGGCCGGCCTCACCATTAAAGCCGGCAAGTGCCAAATTGGCCAAGGGTCTGTGACCTACCTTGGGCACCAAGTGGGAAGCGGGCTGGTGGCCCCACTACAACTTAAGATTGCTGCCATCCAGTCCTGGCAGCCCCCCGTCACCCAGACCGAGGTCCGAGCCTTCTTGGGGCTCACCGGATACTACCGGCGGTTCGTAAAGGACTACGGCAGCATCGTGGGGCCCCTCACGGGACTCACATCCAAGAATCAACCGAAGCGGGTCCACTGGACTCCTGATTGTCAAGCGGCCTTCGAGGAGCTGAAGGCCGCCCTGTGCACCGCCCCGGTGCTCCAGGCCCCCGATTACAGTCGGGAATTTGTGGTGCAGACCGACGCCTCCGACCACGGCATCGGGGCCGTCCTCTCTCAGCTGAACTCCGAAGGTCATGACCAGCCGGTGGCCTTCATCAGTCGACGTCTCCTGGCCCGAGAACAGCGTTGGAGCACAATCGAGAGGGAGGCATTTGCAGTAGTGTGGGCCCTCAAAAAGCTCCGACCCTATCTCTTCGGTACCCACTTCCGGGTACAAACCGACCATCGACCCCTGCAATGGCTGATGCAGATGCGGGGGGAGAACCCAAAACTCTTGCGCTGGTCCATTTCCCTGCAGGGAATGGACTTCACTGTGGAGCACCGGCCAGGCCAAGACCACGCCAACGCGGATGGCCTGTCCCGCTTTTTCCGCCTCGACGAAGAGAGTCCCCAAGGAGATGGGTGACTCTCCCCGCCTTCAGCTGGGGGGGACGCATGTTGGACAGGCCACACAGAGGGCTTGCTCCCCCCCGCACGACAGGGCCCGAGCTCCGGCCCACCAGGCATACCCCCGTGACAAGCCCCTGTACTCCGTCTCCCGACGGACCCTCTGCCCTCGGACCCCTACTCATCACGGGGCCCAGCCCCACCGGCTTCCCCGGCCGGGTCAAGCCGCCATCTTGGGCCCTGCACCACGCGGCCGCGTGGCCTCACCTCGACCTTAACCCCGGGCCTGGCCGGCCCGACATCCCGGCACCACCATCCACCCAGGAGGTGAGCGGACCACTTGGCAGGTCAATGGGAGAACGAAGCGTCAAGAGCTCTTCCCCCGCCAGGTGCCGATCGCCTCCAGCAGCCCCCAGGCGCTGGCTCCACCCCCTGCTGGGTGTCTGGACACCTTCATCCCGGACCCTCCGACCTCCCAGTGCGAGGGTCCGGACATCAAAGGGCACCAGCCCTATAACTAAGGCAGCTCCGGAGCAGGAAGGCAGTTGTATCCTGGAGTCGAGAGACACCGAGTGAACTCAACCCTGACGGTCTACTGGCGCTGCCGTAGCCCGCTCTTGTGAACCATCGTCCTGCCTGCTGGCGCTGCCGCGGCCTTCTGCAACCTTCATCTTCCTGGGACCTGCTGGCGCTGCCGCGGCCCGTTGTAACGACCATCTTCCTGGGACCTGCTGGCGCTGCCGCGGCCCGTTGTAACGACCATCTTCCTGGGACCTGCTGGCGCTGCCGCGGCCCGTTGTAACGACCATCCTCACCGGGACCTGCTGGCGCTGCCGCGGACCGTACATCTTCCGGGGACCTGCTGGCGCTGCCGCGGCCCGTTGTATCAACCATCCTTACCGGGACCTGCTGGCGCTGCCGCGGACCGTACTGCCTAAACACCAAGCTCGAGGATTGTGAGCTCGTCATCATCTCATCCGAACTACCTGATTGGTAAATAGACTGACCCGCTACCCCCTTCCCTACCTTACGAGACTCTAGTCGAGGGGACCCCTGCGTCCAGACCTCCTTGTACCATTCTACCGTATCATAACTAAGTACCTATAAAGAACACTGAACCTTATCCGTGTGTGATCTCTGTCTGTGGGGGGGGGGAAGTTACTTGTCTGTACGATCGCTGGAGACGGCTCTCCCCGGAGACCTCTCCCCCTGACCCCGGCCGGCCCTCCCGGTCCGTCTACCCTTTCTAACACTTCCTAACAGAGGACAGGTAAAGCACAGGCAGCAATAGTGCACGCTTCCTAACAGAGGACAGGTAAAGCACTGGCAGCAGTGGTGCACGCTTCCTAACAGAGGAAAGGTAAAGTACAGGCAGCAGTAGTGCACGGTTCCTACCAGAGGACCGGTAAAGTACAGGCAGCAGCAGTGCACGCTTCCTAACAGGGGACAGGTAAAGTACTGGCAGCAGCGGTGCACGCTTCCTACCAAAGGACAGGTAAAGTACAGGCAGCGGTGGGTGCACGCTTCCTAACAGAGGACAGGTAAAGCACTGGCGGCAGTGGTGCACGCTTCCTAACAGTGGACAGGTAAAGTACAGGCAGCAGTAGTGCACGCTTCCTACCAGAGGACGGGTAAAGCACAGGCAGCAGTGGTGCATGCTTCCTAACTGAGGACAGGTAAAGTGCAGGCACTAGCAGTGCATGCTTCCTGACAGAGGACAGGTAAAGCACAGGCGTCAGCAGTGCGTGCTTTCTAACGGAGGAGAGGTAAAGCACAGGCAGCAGCAGTGCACGCTCCCTGACAGTTGGCAGGTAAAGCACATGCAGCAGCGGCGCATGCTTCCTAACGGACGAGAGGTAAAGCACAGGCAGCAGTGCACGCTTCTTGACAGAGGAGAGATAAAGCACAGGCAGCAGCAGTGCATGCTTCCTGACAGAGGGCAGGTAAAGCACAGGCAGTAGTTGTGCACGCTTCCTGGCAGAGGTCAGGTAAAGCGCAGGCAGCAGTGGTGCACGCTTTCTAACAAATAAGAGACAAAGCAGGGGTAGCAGCAGTGCACACTTCCTAACAGAGGACAGGTAAAGCACAGGCGTCAGCAGTACACGCTCCCTGATAGTTGGCAAGTAAAGCACAGACAGCAGCGGTGCATGCTTCCTAACGGACGAGAGGTGAAGCACAGGCAGCAGCAGTGCACGCTTCCTGACAGAGGGCAGGTAAAGCACAGACAGCAGCAGTGCACACTTCCTCACAAAGGACAGGTAAAGCACAGGCAGCAGTAGTGCACACTTTCTACCAGAGGACATGTAAAGCACAGGCAGCAGTGGTGCACGTTTCCTAACAGAGAACAGGTAATGCACAGGCAGCAGCAGTGCACGTTTCCTGACAGAGGGCAGGTAAAGCACAGACTGCAGTAGTGCACACTTCCTAACAGAGGAGAGGTAAAGTACAGGCAGCAGTGGGGCACGCTTCCTAACAAATGAGAGACAATGCACTGGGAGCAGCCGTGCATACTTCCTAACAGAGGATATGTAAAGCACAGGCAGCAGTAGTGCCTGCTTTCTACCAGAGGACAGGCAAAGCACAGGCAGCAGCAGTGTACGCTTCCTAACGGAGGAGAGGTAAAGCACAGGCAGCAGCAGTGCATGCTCCCTGAAAGAGGGCAGGTAAAGCACAGGCAGAAGTAGTGCACGCTTCCTAACAGAGGAGAGGCAAAGTACAGGCAGCAGTAGTGCACCCTTCCTGGCAGAGTTCAGGAAAGCGCAGGAAGCAGTGGTGCACGCTTCCTAACAAATAAGAGACAAAGCAGGGGTAGCAGCAGTGCACACTTCCTAACAGAGGACAGGTAAAGCACAGGCAGCAGTAGTGCCTGCTTTCTACCAGAGGACAGGCAAAGCACAGGCAGCAGCAGTGTACGCTTCCTAACGGAGGAGAGGTAAAGCACAGGCAGCAGCAGTGCATGCTTCCTGACAGAGGGCAGGTAAAGTACAGGCAGCAATAGTGCACGCTTCCTGGCAGAGGTCAGGTAAAGCGCAGGCAGCAGTGGTGCACGCTTCCTAACAAATGAGAGACAAAGCACGGGTAGCAGCATTGCATACTTCCTAACAGAGGATAGGTAAAGCACAGGCAGCAGTAGAGCATGCTTACTACCAGAGGACAGGCAAAGCACAGGCTGCAGCAGTCCACGCTTCCTAACGGAGGAGAGGTAAAGCACATGTAGCAGCAGTGCATACTTCCTGACAGAGGGCAGGTAAAGCACAAGCAGCAGAAGTGCACGCTTCCTAACAGAGGAGAGGTAAAGTACAGGCAGCAGTAGTGCACCCTTTCTGGCAGAGGTCAGGTAAAGCGCAGGCAGCAGTGGTGCACGCTTCCTAACAAATAAGAGACAAAGCAGGGGTAGCAGCAGTGCACACTTCCTACCAGAGGACAGGTAAAGCACAGGCAGTAGTGGTGCACGCTTCCTAATGGAAGAGAGGTAAAGCACAGGCAGCAGCAGTGCACGCATCCTGACAGAGGGCAGGTAAAGCACAGGCAGCAGTAGTGCACGCTTCCTAACAGAGGATAAGTAAAGTACAGGCAGCAATAGTGCACGCTTCCTGGCAGAAGTCAGGTAAAGCGCTGGCAGCAGTGGTGCACGCTTCCTAACAAATGAGAGACAAAGCACGGGTAGCAGCAGTATATACTTCCAAACAGAGGACAGGTAAAGCACAGGCAGCAGCAGTGCACGCTTCCTAACGGAGGAGAGGTAAAGCTCAGACAACAGTAGTGCATGGATCCTACCAGAGGACAGGTAAAGCACAGGCAGCAGTAGTGCACGCTTCCTAACAGAGGAGAGGTAAAGTACAGGCAGCAGTAGTGCACCCTTCCTACCAGAGGACAGGGAAAGCGCAGGCAGCAGTGGTGCACGCTTTCTAACAAATGAGAGACAAAGCAGGGGTAGCAGCAGTGCACACTTCCTAACGGAGGACAGGTAAAGCACAGGCAGCAGCAGTGCACGCTTCCTAACAGAGGACAGGTAAAGCACAGGCAGCAGTAGAGCACGCTTCGTAACAGAGGACAGGTAAAGCACAGACAGCAGCAGTGCACACTTCCTAACAGAGGACAGGTAAAGCACAGTCAGAAGTAGTGCACGCTTCCTAACAGAGGACAGGTAAAGCACAGACAGCAGCAGTGCACACTTCCTAACAGAGGACAGGTAAAGCACAGTCAGAAGTAGTGCACGCTTCCTAACAGAGGACATGTAAAGCACAGACAACAGTAGTGCGCGCTTCTTACCAGAGGACAGGTAAAGTACAGGCAGCAGTCGTGCACGCTTCCTAACGGAAGAGAGGTAACGCACAGGCAGCAGCAGTGCACACATCCTGACAGAGGGCAGGTAAAGGACAGGCAGCAGTAGTGCACGCTTCCTGGCAGAGGTCAGGTAAAGCGCAGGCAGCAGTGGTGCACGCTTCCTAACAGAGGACAGGTAAAGCACAGACAGCAGCAGTGCACACTTCCTAACAGAGGACAGGTAAAGCACAGTCAGAAGTACTGCACGCTTCCTAACAGAGGACAGGTAAAGCACAGACAGCAGCAGTGTACACTTCCTAACAGAGGACAGGTAAAGAACAGGCAGCAGCAGTGCACGCTTAATAACAGAGGACAGGTAAAGAACAGGCAGCAGTAGTGCATGCTTCCTAACAGAGGACAGGTAAAGAACAGGCAGCAGCAGTGCACGCTTCCTAACAGATGACAGGTAAAGAACAGGCAGCAGCAGTGCACGCTTCCTAACAGAGGACAGGTAAAGAACAGGCAGCAGCAGTGCACGCTTCCTAACAGATGACAGGTAAAGAACAGGCAGCAGCAGTGCACGCTTCCTAACAGAGGACAGGTAAAGAACAGTCATCAGCAGTGCACACCCGCTTCCGAACAGAGGACAGGTAAAGAACAGGCAGCAGCAGTGCACGCTTCCTAACAGAGGACAGGTAAAGAACAGGCAGCAGCAGTGCACGCTTAATAACAGAGGACAGGTAAAGAACAGGCAGCAGTAGTGCACGCTTCCTAACAGAGGACAGGTAAAGAACAGGCATCAGCAGTGCACGCCCGCTTCCTAACAGAGGACAGGTAAAGAACAGGCAGCAGCAGTGTCTGCTTCCTAACAGAGGACAGGTAAAGAACAGGCAGCAGCAGTGCACGCTTCCTAACAGAGGAGAGGTAAAGTACAGGCAGCAGTAGTGCACCCTTCCTACCAGAGGACAGGGAAAGCGCAGGCAGCAGTGGTGCACGCTTTCTAACAAATGAGAGACAAAGCAGGGGTAGCAGCAGTGCACACTTCCTAACGGAGGACAGGTAAAGCACAGGCAGCAGCAGTGCACGCTTCCTAACAGAGGACAGGTAAAGCACAGGCAGCAGTAGAGCACGCTTCGTAACAGAGGACAGGTAAAGCACAGACAGCAGCAGTGCACACTTCCTAACAGAGGACAGGTAAAGCACAGTCAGAAGTAGTGCACGCTTCCTAACAGAGGACAGGTAAAGCACAGACAGCAGCAGTGCACACTTCCTAACAGAGGACAGGTAAAGCACAGTCAGAAGTAGTGCACGCTTCCTAACAGAGGACATGTAAAGCACAGACAACAGTAGTGCGCGCTTCTTACCAGAGGACAGGTAAAGTACAGGCAGCAGTCGTGCACGCTTCCTAACGGAAGAGAGGTAACGCACAGGCAGCAGCAGTGCACACATCCTGACAGAGGGCAGGTAAAGGACAGGCAGCAGTAGTGCACGCTTCCTGGCAGAGGTCAGGTAAAGCGCAGGCAGCAGTGGTGCACGCTTCCTAACAGAGGACAGGTAAAGCACAGACAGCAGCAGTGCACACTTCCTAACAGAGGACAGGTAAAGCACAGTCAGAAGTACTGCACGCTTCCTAACAGAGGACAGGTAAAGCACAGACAGCAGCAGTGTACACTTCCTAACAGAGGACAGGTAAAGAACAGGCAGCAGCAGTGCACGCTTAATAACAGAGGACATGTAAAGAACAGGCAGCAGTAGTGCATGCTTCCTAACAGAGGACAGGTAAAGAACAGGCAGCAGCAGTGCACGCTTCCTAACAGATGACAGGTAAAGAACAGGCAGCAGCAGTGCACGCTTCCTAACAGAGGACAGGTAAAGAACAGTCATCAGCAGTGCACACCCGCTTCCGAACAGAGGACAGGTAAAGAACAGGCAGCAGCAGTGCACGCTTCCTAACAGAGGACAGGTAAAGAACAGGCAGCAGCAGTGCACGCTTAATAACAGAGGACAGGTAAAGAACAGGCAGCAGTAGTGCACGCTTCCTAACAGAGGACAGGTAAAGAACAGGCATCAGCAGTGCACGCCCGCTTCCTAACAGAGGACAGGTAAAGAACAGGCAGCAGCAGTGTCTGCTTCCTAACAGAGGACAGGTAAAGAACAGGCAGCAGCAGTGCACGCTTCCTAACAGAGGACAGGTAAAGAACAGGCATCAGCAGTGCACGCCCGCTTCCTAACAGAGGACAGGTAAAGAACAGGCAGCAGCAGTGTCTGCTTCCTAACAGAGGACAGGTAAAGAACAGGCAGCAGCAGTGCACGCTTCCTAACAGAGGACAGGTAAAGAACAGGCAGCAGCAGTGCACACTTCCTAACAGTGGACAGGTAAAGAACAGGCATCAGCAGTGCACACCCGCTTCCGAACAGAGGACAGGTAAAGAACAGGCAGCAGCAGTGCACGCTTCCTAACAGATGACAGGTAAAGAACAGGCAGCAGCAGTGCACGCTTCCTAACAGAGGACAGGTAAAGAACAGGCATCAGCAGTGCACACCCGCTTCCGAACAGAGGACAGGTAAAGAACAGGCAGCAGCAGTGCACGCTTCCTAAAAGAGGACAGGTAAAGAACAGGCAGCAGCAGTGCACGCTTAATAACAGAGGACAGGTAAAGAATAGGCAGCAGTAGTGCACGCTTCCTAACAGAGGACAGGTAAAGAACAGGCAGCAGCAGTGCACGCTTCCTAACAGAGGACAGGTAAAGAACAGGCATCAGCAGTGCACGCCCGCTTCCTAACAGAGGACAGGTAAAGAACAGGCAGCAGCAGTGTCTGCTTCCTAACAGAGGACAGGTAAAGAACAGGCAGCAGCAGTGCACGCTTCCTAACAGAGGACAGGTAAAGAACAGGCAGCAGCAGTGCACACTTCCTAACAGTGGACAGGTAAAGAACAGGCATCAGCAGTGCACACCCGCTTCCGAACAGAGGACAGGTAAAGAACAGGCAGCAGCAGTGCACACTTCCTAACAGAGGACAGGTAAAGAACAGGCAGCAGCAGTGCACGCTTAATAACAGAGGACAGGTAAAGAACATGCAGCAGTAGTGCACGCTTCCTAACAGAGGACAGGTAAAGAACAGGCAGCAGCAGTGCATGCTTCCTAACAGAGGACAGTTATAGAACAGGCAGCAGCAGTGCACGCTTCCTAACAGAGGACAGGTAAAGATCAGGCAGCAGCAGTGCACGCTTCTTAACAGAGGACAGGTAAAGAACAGGCATCAGCAGTGCACACCCGCTTCCGAACAGAGGACAGGTAAAGAACAGGCAGCAGCAGTGCACGCTTCCTAACAGAGGACAGGTAAAGAACAGGCAGCAGCAGTGCACGCCCGCTATCTAACAGAGGACAGGTAAAGAACAGGCAGCAGCAGTGTCCGCTTCCTAACAGAGGACAGGTAAAGAACAGGCAGCAGCAGTGCACGCTTCCTAACAGAGCACAGGTAAAGCACAGGCAGCAGCAGTGCACGCTTCCTAACAGAGGACAGGTAAAGAACAGGCAGCAGCAGTGCACGCTTCCTAACAGAGGACAGATAAAGAACAGGCAGCAGCAGTGCATGCCTGCTTCCTAACTGAGGGCAGGTAAGGAACAGGCAGCAGCAGTACACCCTTCCTACCAGAGGACAGGTAAAGCACAGGCGGCAGCGGTGCACCCTTCCTAACAGAGGACAGGTAAAGCACAGGTGGCAGTAGTGCACCCTTTCTACCAGAGGACAGGTAAAGCAAAGGCGGCAGTAGTGCACGCTTCCTAACAGAGGACAGGTAAACCACAGGCAGCAGTAGTGCACCCATCCTACCAGAGGACAGGTAAAGCACAGGCGGCAGTAGAGCATGCTTCGTAACAGAGGACAGGTAAACCATAGGCAGCAGTAGTGCACCCTTCCTACCAGAGGACAGGTAAAGCACAGGCAGCAGTAGTGCATGCTTCGTAACAGAGGATAGATACAGCACAAGCAGCAGTAGTATATGCTTCCTAACTGAGGGCAGGTAAAGCACAGGCAGCAGTAGTGCAAGCTTTCAAACAGAGGAAAGGTAAGGCACAGGTGGCAGCAGTGAACACTTTCTAACAGAGAAAAGGTAAAGCACAGCGAGCAGTAGTGCATGCTTCGTAACAGAGGACAGGGAAAGCACAGGCAGCAGTAGTGCACGCTTCCTAACTGGGGGCAGGTAAAGCACAGGCAGCAGTAGTGCACGCTTCCTAACAGAGGACAGGTAAAGCACTGGCAGCAATAGTGCACGCCTCCTAACAGAGGACAAGTAAAGCACAGGCAGCAGCAGTGCACGCTTCCTACCAGAGGACAGGTAAAGCACAGGCAGCAGCAGTGCACGCCCGCTTCCTAACAGAGGACAGGTAAAGCACAGGCAGCAATAGTGCACGCTTCCTAACAGAGGACAGGTAAAGCACTGGCAGCAGTGGTGCACACTTCCTAACAGAGGACAGGTAAAGTACAGGCAGCAGTAGTGCACGGTTCCTACCAGAGGACAGGTAAAGTACAGGCAGCAGCAGTGCACGCTTCCAAACAGGGGACAGGTAAAGAACAGGCAGCAGCAGTGCACGCTTCCTAACAGAGGACAGGTAAAGAACAGGCATCAGCAGTGCACGCCCGCTTCCTAACAGAGGACGGGTAAAGAACAGGCAGCAGCAGTGTCCGCTTCCTAACAGAGGACAGGTAAAGAACAGGCAGCAGCAGTGCACGCTTCCTAACAGAGGACAAGTAAAGCACAGGCAGCAGCAGTGCACGCTTCCTAACAGAGGACAGGTAAAGAACAGGCAGCAGCAGTGCACACTTCCTAACATTGGACAGGTAAAGAACAGGCAGCAGCAGTGCATGCCTGCTTCCTAACAGAGGACAGGTAAAGAACAGGCAGCAGCAATGCACCCTTCCTACCAGAGGACAGGTAAAGCACAGGCAGCAGCGGTGCACCCTTCCTACCAGAGGACAGGTAAAGCACAGGCAGCAGCAGTGCACCCTTCCTACCGGAGCACAGGTAAAGCACAGGTGGCAATAGTGCACCCTTCCTACCAGAGGACAGGTAAAGCACAGGCGGCAGTAGTGCACGCTTCCTAACGGAGGACAGGTAAAGCAAAGGCAGCAGTAGTGCACCCTTCCTACCAGAGGACAGGTAAAGCACAGGCGGCAGTAGAGCATGCTTCATAACAGAGGATAAATACAGCACAAGCAGCAGTAGTATATGCTTCCTAACTGAGGGCAGGTAAAGCACAGGCAGCAGTAGTGCACACTTTCAAACAGAGGACAGGTAAAGCACAGGTGGCAGCAGTGAACACATTCTAACAGAGAAAAGGTAAAGCACAGCGAGCAGTAGTGCATGCTTCGTAACAGAGGGCAGGTAAAGCACAGGCAGCAGTAGTGCACGCTTCGTAACTGAGGGCAGGTAAAGCAAAGGAAGCAGTAGTGCACGCTTCCAAACAGAGGACAGGTAAAGCACTGGCAGCAATAGTGCACGCCTCCTAACAGAGGACAAGTAAAGCACAGGCAGCAGCAGTGCACGCTTCCTACCAGAGGACAGGTAAAGCACAGGCAGCAATAGTGCACGCTTCCTAACAGAGGACAGGTAAAGCACTGGCAGCAGTGGTGCACGCTTCCTAACAGAGGAAAGGTAAAGTACAGGCAGCAGTAGTGCACGGTTCCGACCAGAGGACCGGTAAAGTACAGGCAGCAGCAGTGCACGCTTCCTAACAGGGGACAGGTAAAGTACTGGCAGCAGCGGTGCACGCTTCCTACCAAAGGACAGGTAAAGTACAGGCAGCGATGGGTGCACGCTTCCTAACAGAGGACAGGTAAAACACTGGCGGCAGTGGTGCACGCTTCCTAACAGTGGACAGGTAAAGTACAGGCAGCAGTAGTGTACGCTTCCTACCAGTGGACGGGTAAAGCACAGGCAGCAGTGGTGCATGCTTCCTAACTGAGGACAGGTAAAGTGCAGGCACTAGCAGTGCACACTTCCTAACATTGGACAGGTAAAGCACAGGCGTCAGCAGTGAGTGCTTTCTAACGGAGGAGAGGTAAAGCAAAGGCAGCAGCAGTGCACGCTCCCTGACAGTTGGCAGGTAAAGCACATGCAGCAGCGGTGCATGCTTCCTAACGGACGAGAGGTAAAGCACAGGCAGCAGTGCACGCTTCTTGACAGAGGAGAGATAAAGCACAGGCAGCAGCAGTGCATGCTTCCTGACAGAGGGCAGGTAAAGCACAGGTAGTAGTAGTGCACGCTTCCTGGCAGAGGTCAGGTAAAGCGCAGGCAGCAGTGGTGCACGCTGTCTAACAAATAAGAGACAGAGCAGGGGTAGCAGCAGTGCACACTTCCTAACAGAGGACAGGTAAAGCACAGGCGTCAGCAGTGCACGCTCCCTGACAGTTGGCAAGTAAAGCACAGACAGCAGCGGTGCATGCTTCCTAACGGACGAGAGGTGAAGCACAGGCAGCAGCAGTGCACGCTTCCTGACAGAGGGCAGGTAAAGCACAGACAGCAGCAGTGCACACTTCCTCACAAAGGACAGGTAAAGCACAGGCAGCAGTAGTGCACACTTCCTACCAGAGGACATGTAAAGCACAGGCAGCAGTGGTGCACGCTTCCTAACAGAGAACAGGTAAAGCACAGGCAGCAGCAGTGCACGTTTCCTGACAGAGGGCAGGTAAAGCACAGGCTGCAGTAGTGCACACTTCCTAACAGAGGAGAGGTAAAGTACAGGCAGCAGTGGGGCACGCTTCCTAACAAATGAGAGACAATGCACTGGGAGCAGCCGTGCAAACTTCCTAACAGAGGATAGGTAAAGCACAGGCAGCAGTAGTGCCTGCTTTCTACCAGAGGACAGGCAAAGCACAGGCAGCAGCAGTGTACGCTTCCTAACGGAGGAGAGGTAAAGCACAGGCAGCAGCAGTGCATGGATCCTACCAGAGGACAGGTAAAGCACGGGCGCCAGTGGTGCACGCTTCCTAACGGAGGAGAGGTGAAGCACAGGCAGCAGCAGTGCATGCTTCCTGAAAGAGGGCAGGTAAGGCACAGGCAGAAGTAGTGCACGCTTCCTAACAGAGGAGAGGCAAAGTACAGGCAGCAGTAGTGCACCCTTCCTGGCAGAGTTCAGGAAAGCGCAGGCAGCAGTGGTGCACGCTTCCTAACAAATAAGAGACAAAGCAGGGGTAGCAGCAGTGCACACTTCCTAACAGAGGACAGGTAAAGCACAGGCAGCAGTAGTGCCTGCTTTCTACCAGAGGACAGGCAAAGCACAGGCAGCAGCAGTGTACGCTTCCTAACGGAGGAGAGGTAAAGCACAGGCAGCAGCAGTGCATGCTTCCTGACAGAGGGCAGGTAAAGTACAGGCAGCAATAGTGCACGCTTCCTGGCAGAGGTCAGGTAAAGCGCAGGCAGCAGTGGTGCATGCTTCCTAACAAATGAGAGACAAAGCACGGGTAGCAGCATTGCATACTTCCTAACAGAGGATAGGTAAAGCACAGGCAGCAGTAGAGCATACTTACTACCAGAGGACAGGCAAAGCACAGGCTGCAGCAGTCCACGCTTCCTAACGGAGGAGAGGTAAAGCACATGTAGCAGCAGTGCATACTTCCTGACAGAGGGCAGGTAAAGCACAAGCAGCAGTAGTGCACGCTTCCTAACAGAGGAGAGGTAAAGTACAGGCAGCAGTAGTGCACCCTTTCTGGCAGAGGTCAGGTAAAGCGCAGGCAGCAGTGGTGCACGCTTCCTAACAAATAAGAGACAAAGCAGGGGTAGCAGCAGTGCACACTTCCTACCAGAGGACAGGTAAAGCACAGGCAGTAGTGGTGCACGCTTCCTAATGGAAGAGAGGTAAAGCACAGGCAGCAGCAGTGCACGCATCCTGACAGAGGGCAGGTAAAGCACAGGTAGCAGTAGTGCACGCTTCCTAACAGAGGATAAGTAAAGTACAGGCAGCAATAGTGCACGCTTCCTGGCAGAAGTCAGGTAAAGCGCTGGCAGCAGTGGTGCACGCTTCCTAACAAATGAGAGACAAAGCACGGGTAGCAGCAGTGTATACTTCCAAACAGAGGACAGGTAAAGCACAGGCAGCAGCAGTGCACGCTTCCTAACGGAGGAGAGGTAAAGCTCAGACAACAGTAGTGCATGGATCCTACCAGAAGACAGGTAAAGCACGGGCGGCAGTGGTGCACGCTTCCTAACGGAGGAGAGGTGAAGCACAGGCAGCAGCAGTGCATGCTTCCTGACAGAGGGCAGGTAAAGCACAGGCAGCAGTAGTGCACGCTTCCTAACAGAGGAGAGGTAAAGTACAGGTAGCAGTGGTGCACCCTTCCTACCAGAGGACAGGTAAAGCGCAGGCAGCAGTGGTGCACGCTTTCTAACAAATGAGAGACAAAGCAGGGGTAGCAGCAGTGCACACTTCCTAACAGAGGACAGGTAAAGAACAGACAGCAGCAGTGCACGCTTCCTAACAGAGGACAGGTAAAGCACAGGCAGCAGCAGTGCATGCTTCCTAACAGAGGACAGGTAAAGCACAGGCAGCAGTAGAGCACACTTCCTAACAGAGGACAGGTAAAGCACAGTCAGAAGTAGTGCACGCTTCCTAACAGAGGACAGGTAAAGCACAGACAGCAGCAGTGCACACTTCCTAACAGAGGACAGGTAAAGCACAGTCAGAAGTAGTGCACGCTTCCTAACAGAGGACATGTAAAGCACAGACAACAGTAGTGCGCGCTTCTTACCAGAGGACAGGTAAAGTACAGGCAGCAGTCGTGCACGCTTCCTAACGGAAGAGAGGTAACGCACAGGCAGCAGCAGTGCACACATCCTGACAGAGGGCAGGTAAAGGACAAGCAGCAGTAGTGCACGCTTCCTAACAGAGGAGAGGTAAAGTACAGGCAGCAGTAGTGCACCATTCCTGGCAGAGGTCAGCTTAAGCCCAGACAGCAATGGTGCACGCTTCCTAACAAATGAGAGACAAAGCAGGGGTAGCAGCAGTGCACACTTCCTAACAGAGGATAGGTAAAGCACAGGCAGGAGTAGGGCATGCTTTCTACCAGAGGACAGGCAAAGCACGGGCAGCAGTAGCGCATGCTTCCTAACAGAGGACAGATAAGTACAGGCAGCATCAGTGCACGCTTCCTGACAGAGGACAGGTAAAGCACGCGCAGCAGTAGTGCATGCTTCCTAACAGAGGACAGGGAAATTACAGGCAGCAGCAGTGCACTCTTCCTAAAGGAGGACAGGTAAAGCACAGGCAGCAGTAGTGCATGCTTCCTAACAGAGGACAGGTAAAGCACAGGCAGCAGTAGTGCAAGCTTCCTAACAGAGGACAGGTAAAGAACAGGCAGCAGCAGTGCACACTTCCTAACAGAGGACAGGTAAAGCACAGGCAGCAGTAGTGCATGCTTCCTAACAGAGGACATGTAAAGCACAGACAACAGTAGTGCGCGCTTCTTACCAGAGGACAGGTAAAGTACAGGCAGCAGTCGTGCACGCTTCCTAACGGAAGAGAGGTAACGCACAGGCAGCAGCAGTGCACACATCCTGACAGAGGGCAGGTAAAGGACAGGCAGCAGTAGTGCATGCTTCCTAACAGAGGACAGGCAAAGCACAGGCAGCAGCAGTGTACGCTTCCTAACGGAGGAGAGGTGAAGCACAGGCAGCAGCAGTGCATGCTTCCTGAAAGAGGGCAGGTAAAGCACAGGCAGAAGTAGTGCACGCTTCCTAACAGAGGAGAGGCAAAGTACAGGCAGCAGTAGTGCACCCTTCCTGGCAGAGTTCAGGAAAGCGCAGGCAGCAGTGGTGCAC
This sequence comes from Triturus cristatus, assembly GCF_964204655.1. Taxonomy (NCBI): domain Eukaryota; kingdom Metazoa; phylum Chordata; class Amphibia; order Caudata; family Salamandridae; genus Triturus; species Triturus cristatus. The sequence continues at coordinate 273,428,329 of NC_140581.1, forward strand.
GCTTCCTAACAAATAAGAGACAAAGCAGGGGTAGCAGCAGTGCACACTTCCTAACAGAGGACAGGTAAAGCACAGGCAGCAGTAGTGCCTGCTTTCTACCAGAGGACAGGCAAAGCACAGGCAGCAGCAGTGTACGCTTCCTAACGGAGGAGAGGTAAAGCACAGGCAGCAGCAGTGCATGCTTCCTGACAGAGGGCAGGTAAAGTACAGGCAGCAATAGTGCACGCTTCCTGGCAGAGGTCAGGTAAAGCGCAGGCAGCAGTGGTGCACGCTTCCTAACAAATGAGAGACAAAGCACGGGTAGCAGCATTGCATACTTCCTAACAGAGGATAGGTAAAGCACAGGCAGCAGTAGAGCATACTTACTACCAGAGGACAGGCAAAGTACAGGCTGCAGCAGTCCACGCTTCCTAACGGAGGAGAGGTAAAGCACATGTAGCAGCAGTGCATACTTCCTGACAGAGGGCAGGTAAAGCACAAGCAGCAGTAGTGCACGCTTCCTAACAGAGGAGAGGTAAAGTACAGGCAGCAGTAGTGCACCCTTTCTGGCAGAGGTCAGTTAAAGCGCAGGCAGCAGTGGTGCACGCTTCCTAACAAATAAGAGACAAAGCAGGGGTAGCAGCAGTGCACACTTCCTACCAGAGGACAGGTAAAGCACAGGCAGTAGTGGTGCACACTTCCTAATGGAAGAGAGGTAAAGCACAGGCAGCAGCAGTGCACGCATCCTGACAGAGGGCAGGTAAAGCACAGGCAGCAGTAGTGCACGCTTCCTAACAGAGGATAAGTAAAGTACAGGCAGCAATAGTGCACGCTTCCTGGCAGAAGTCAGGTAAAGCGCTGGCAGCAGTGGTGCACGCTTCCTAACAAATGAGAGACAAAGCACGGGTAGCAGCAGTGTATACTTCCAAACAGAGGACAGGTAAAGCACAGGCAGCAGCAGTGCACGCTTCCTAACGGAGGAGAGGTAAAGCTCAGACAACAGTAGTGCATGGATCCTACCAGAGGACAGGTAAAGCACGGGCGGCAGTGGTGCACGCTTCCTAACGGAGGAGAGGTGAAGCACAGGCAGCAGCAGTGCATGCTTCCTGACAGAGGGCAGGTAAAGCACAGGCAGCAGTAGTGCACGCTTCCTAACAGAGGAGAGGTAAAGTACAGGTAGCAGTAGTGCACCCTTCCTACCAGAGGACAGGTAAAGCGCAGGCAGCAGTGGTGCACGCTTTCTAACAAATGAGAGACAAAGCAGGGGTAGCAGCAGTGCACACTTCCTAACAGAGGACAGGTAAAGAACAGACAGCAGCAGTGCACGCTTCCTAACAGAGGACAGGTAAAGCACAGGCAGCAGCAGTGCATGCTTCCTAACAGAGGACAGGTAAAGCACAGGCAGCAGTAGAGCACACTTCCTAACAGAGGACAGGTAAAGCACAGTCAGAAGTAGTGCACGCTTCCTAACAGAGGACAGGTAAAGCACAGACAGCAGCAGTGCACACTTCCTAACAGAGGACAGGTAAAGCACAGTCAGAAGTAGTGCACGCTTCCTAACAGAGGACATGTAAAGCACAGACAACAGTAGTGCGCGCTTCTTACCAGAGGACAGGTAAAGTACAGGCAGCAGTCGTGCACGCTTCCTAACGGAAGAGAGGTAACGCACAGGCAGCAGCAGTGCACACATCCTGACAGAGGGCAGGTAAAGGACAGGCAGCAGTAGTGCACGCTTCCTAACAGAGGAGAGGTAAAGTACAGGCAGCAGTAGTGCACCGTTCCTGGCAGAGGTCAGGTTAAGCCCAGACAGCAATGGTGCACGCTTCCTAACAAATGAGAGACAAAGCAGGGGTAGCAGCAGTGCACACTTCCTAACAGAGGATAGGTAAAGCACAGGCAGCAGTAGGGCATGCTTTCTACCAGAGGACAGGCAAAGCACGGGCAGCAGTAGCGCATGCTTCCTAACAGAGGACAGATAAGTACAGGCAGCATAAGTGCACGCTTCCTGACAGAGGACAGGTAAAGCATGCGCAGCAGTAGTGCACGCTTCCTAACAGAGGACAGGGAAATTACAGGCAGCAGCAGTGCACTCTTCCTAAAGGAGGACAGGTAAAGCACAGGCAGCAGTAGTGCATGCTTCCTAACAGAGGACAGGTAAAGCACAGGCAGCAGTAGTGCAAGCTTCCTAACAGAGGACAGGTAAAGAACAGGCAGCAGCAGTGCACACTTCCTAACAGAGGACAGGTAAAGCACAGGCAGCAGTAGTGCATGCTTCCTAACAGAGGACATGTAAAGCACAGACAACAGTAGTGCGCGCTGTAGGAAGGTGGATATCTGACTATGTTTACCCCCAACTTTTTGCCTAGTGTCTAGCTGGTTTTTCGACTTAGTTGGCCTGAGATCCTGCCATTCAGGGTCTCAGGCTGTCTGCTCTCTCTTTAAAATGGACTCCATGTACCCTAGGTACATAACCAATTGGTAAGGATCACCTTATTGGACCCTGTACAGTGTACCCTAGGTACCCAGGGCATAGGTGTACCCTAGGCCTCCCAGGGGCTGCAGCATGTATTATGCCACCCCTGGTCTGGCCTTCCAATCAGACACAACTGGCTGATCACTCAGCTGGGGCAAGGTCGTGTAATCACTCCTTGCTTAGATATAGTATGCCTATATCTACCCTTATATATAGACACATGTGTACCTATCAGTCACTCCTATGGCAGGCCTTAACAATCCTGGAGGCAGAGTGCTTGGTAACATGTGAGATTGTGCTCTAGCATGAGCTGAGCCTGTCTGCAGCTTTCGGAACTAAGTCCTTATAGCTGTTCTATGATATAGCCTACCATATACTCTTAAAGTGCCTTATAATCTTAGACGGTTATGGTAACTATGGTTTGGCTTTATCGAAACATGTCGTGTAAGGTGTCTAACACTGTGGAATAATACCCCCATGCCATTTCTGGACATGAGAATATTATTCCCCCCTTCTAGAGGGAAAGACATGTTAAAATCATACTTCAACTGTTAGCCTCTGACCAAAGCCTCAGCATCACAAAATGGATGCTGCTGCCACGACACAAGTCTGACCTCCTGCAGCTGGGAGTGATCCCAGCCAGGGAGGCCTGGACAATAGGTTTCCTGCTTGGGGAGGTGCTAGCACCTCCCCAGACAGCCTTTAGTGTATTGGGGCAGGGTGGGCTGAAAGGAATGAGACATGCCTGGGGCACACAAGGTGTTCCTTGCATAGTCCAGTTCAAACCGGCGCTGGGGCACTCCAGCCCCAGCTCTGGTGCGAAACTGGACAAAGGGAAGTGGGTGTAACCACCCCCTCCCAGGTCCCACCCATAAGGCGTGACCTAGCAGGTATCCCAGCCCCCCAGATTAGTATAAGAGTGGGAGTTGGGCCTCAAGACTTTAGATTATCCTGAACCTGCAAAACTGAACAGAAACTCTGGACCTTCGACATTCGATGAAAGAAGAAGACTGAAGAATCTCCCTTGTAGCCAAGGAGTGGCTACCCTGTGCAAACAGGCACCATCAAGAGACTACCCTTTGCTTTGCCCACGTTCTACGAGGAACCGACTGCAGAGCCCGACCAGAGCCTTGACTTCCAGACTTCTCCGACCCTGATCCACATCGACAGCAAAGCTGAGATCCGTGGAGGCGACGAGCGACGTGGGACCGGCTACCTGGAAAAAGTGGCTAGTAACTTAAAGCGCAGCTTCTGAGGTATCCTCGAAGTTGTGCACCGGGGATTGAGAAGCCCCAACCCCAAGCACCATCTGCACCCAAGATCAGCCCCCCACACTCCACGAGTCCTGCGTGGGGCCCTTCTGCATTTTCCTGCTTGCCGCGTCTGTCCAGTTGCTTGCCCGCTGGCTAGTGGCCTTTGTGACGACGCACCCTGAAATCTTCTGCGCTGGTTTGGCTCCTCCAGACTGGCTCCCGCTTCTCTGCAAAGAAGAAGCACCCCAGACCTTCCTGGTCTGCACCAGAAGCAAGTCCTCCGTTCTTCGTGGGTTCCGCTTGCCAAGGCTTGGTGAGTCCTAGTCCAACTTCGACGCCGCCGACAGCAAGAGCCTTCGTGGGACAGCTCGCCTCCTGGTCCTGGTCATCCTCGACACTTCCTGGTCCTCCTGGCTGCAGCGACAAGCTTCACCTTCACCTGCAATCTTCACGACATCGCCTGGTTCCTTCCTGGTTCCACGTGGTCACTGGCTAGTGACCTTGACTCTGTCCCTTCTGCTTGCAGGTTTCCTCTCTTCTTGATCCCAGCCTTGGGATCCACCGGACACTCTTCACTGACTGCCTGTCAGCATCTTTCTTCAGGCATCCATAGGAGTCGACGACGAAAACGACGCATCTTCACCCCTATGCACCCGCAGCCTGTGGGCTAGGTAACTTGGGTACTCCGGTGCTCATCAGGATAGTGACTATCCTAGTGTCTAGTTTTCAAGTCTCAACTTCCTAGCTACTCCGGAAGTGTCCTAAATCTACCGTTTTCTAAACTGTACTATTGCTATTGACTTTTACGCATTACGCGTGAGTGTTTCCACTCTGCACACGAATCCCGTGGGCCTCCCACTTCCTAACTAACGCTAGTGTAGTGTAGCCCCAGTGATTCCCTAGGCCTAGGCCTACTCTATTTCCGTGACAGTGATTCTTATACCACTTACTTAGTATATGGTTTGCGTGGCCCCTAGGGCCTAACTGTATTACTTACCTGTGTGACTTAATGTATGCTTAAATAAGACTGTGTTGTACTTACCTCTAATCTCATAAAGAGTGCTGAGGGTTTTACTAGAATAAATACACTTTATTTTATATATATATCTGTTGTGGTGTCCTTTCATTTGGTATTCAAGGGATTATATATGGTATCACAGCTGGCTTCACATGCCATTCAGAGTTTAGCCTAAGACTGCTCTTGTCCATGCTACCACTAGGATAGCTGGTCTATAAGGTTGACTTTACAACCAATCACCATAAGGGTATTTGGACTGATATAAGGTGTACACTAGAACTAGTGACATCATACATCACGCCAACTTCTCACATTGGTGAGCAGCGGTTGGGATCTGAGCTTGCTGTTGTAATACCATTGTAATCTTGAGATACTAAATTGAAAGATCACACAGATATTGTCTAGGTACATATAACATAGATTATAATACTTAAGTCCTACTGGACTTAGTAGTTGTAGGTTGAAGGGAGTAACACACCCTGACTACAACTACTAGAGAGGTTTAGTAGAAACAACTAGTGTAGGTAGGTGCACACACCACACCCTCACTAGAATCATGTCCCTGAATGGAGATCACGCTGATGCTCCCTCAGGAGAGGAGAATCCTAGACAGGTTCCCTCTAGATATGATGCATTCACTTTCAAGGAGATGAGACAACTGTGTACCTCCAGGAGATTAAAACAGGGTTACAACCCTACCCTTAGACAGCTAGTGGAGCTTCTGGAGGCCTATGATGCTGAAAGAGCTGCCAAGTATGGTGCCATAGCTGTAGATAAGGGTCTACCCACCACAGAGGAGTCAGATGGGACTTCAGATGAAGAGGTAGACAGCCAGGGCCAAGTAGGAAGACTTAGCCAGGCTAACCTAAGCTTACATGGGAGTTTGCATGGGGTCCCCCCATACAGACCCCCAAGTAGGCTTACACAGAGAAGCAGGAGGGACAGATCCCCTTCAAGGGAATCCATCCACTCCCATGTCTCTAGCATCTCTAATGCTTCCTCTCACAGGGGAATGACTTCCCCTGAGAGAAAGGAGCATGAAGCCAGAATGAGGGAAGCTAATCTGAGGATTCAGAGGGAAGAACTTGCCCTTGCCAAGGAGAAGCTTGCTCTGGCTAGAGAGCAAAAATTGTGTGGGTCAGAACCCACTGGTGGCAGCAACATTCCTAGAGATAGGGATAGGTCTTATGACCATAGAAACCTAAGCAAGATAGTCCCCCCATATCAGAATGGGGATGACATACACAAGTGGATGACTGCTTTGGAGAGGGCCTGCAAAGTACAGCAGGTACCCCAGAGTCAGTGGGCAGCTATCTTGTGGCTCTCCTTTTCTGACAAAGGTAGAGACAAGCTCCTCACAGTCAGTGATGAGGATGCTAACAATTACAAAGTCCTGAAGAGTGCTCTGATAGATGGGTTTGGCTTAACCACTGAGCAATATAGGTTGTTGTTCAGAGACACCCAGAAGACACAGACACAGGACTGGTCTGATTTTGTGGATTGTGCCACTAAGGCTTTGGAAGGTTGGTTAACTGGCAGCAAGGTACAGGACTATACAGGATTGTACAACTTGATTATGAGGGAGCAGATCCTTAGTAATTGTCAGAACCAGCTTCTCCATCAACACCTGGTAGACTCAGATTTGACCTCTCCCCAAGAATTGGGAAAGAGGGCAGATAAATGGGTCAGGACCAGGATTAGGCCTAAAAATCAGGGTGGTGACCAAAAGAAAGATACCACCAAGCCTCAAGAGAAGGGTGGGGATAAAGCAAAAGAGAAATCTTCCTCAGGGCCCCAAAACTCCACACAGGGTGGTGGGTCCCAAGCTCCCTCCTCTACCACAGTTAAAAAGCCCTACTGCCATGAGTGTAAAACTCCTGGGCATTGGAAAACTGACAGCAGTTGCCCAAGGGCTAAAAACAAAACTGTTCCTCCAACTACTCCTGTCACACCACCTATTACTGTCAGCAGTAATCCCCCAGGTGGTGGGAGTGCCCCCAAAAATTTGGTTGGGTTGTCTTGGGGAACACAGGGGGATCCTGGCTTAGCCAATTCCCCTACAGCAGCTACTCTTGTCTGTGATGGTGGCATGGGGTTTGCCAACTTCACTGCCTGTCCCAACACTTTGGGTAGGTACAGACAGGAACCCTACATCAATGGTAGAAAAGCTGAGGCCTACAGAGACACTGGAGCTAGCATCACTATGGTGGCCCATAGGCTAGTTCCCTCTGAGCAGCTTTTGCCTGGTTTCTCATACCAGGTAACTAACATTGATGGCAAACAGAACAGTCATCCCATGGCAGAGGTATGTCTCAGCTGGGGAGGGGTCACTGGCCCTAAAAGGGTGGCAGTGTCTCCAACCTTGCCTGTGGACTGCTTACTGGGGAATGACTTAGAACTCTCAGCTTGGGCTGGAGTTGAACAAGACACCCATTCTAAAATGGTAGGCCTTTCACAAAAGGGTAGTGGGGTTGTGCCAGTCACAACCCCTGTCCAAGTAGATTTCCTCCCTGAAAAGGTTGGAAGGGCAGTGGTAGCCACAGCCCAGGCAAAGACAGACTTCCCTGTAGAGATTGGCAGAGCTGTGACAGTCACAGCTCAAACACAAACTGAGTGCCTTCCTGAAAAGGTTGGCAAGGCTGTAATGGTCTCAGCCCATACTCAGACTGACATAGGTGTAGTGAAGCCTGAAACTATGGATCACTCCACACAAACAGAGAGTAGTGGGGAGGAAGAAAAGTCTCCCTCTCTCCAGACATTAGGAAAAGGTCAGCCTCCTCAGGGATCTGACCGCACCCCTTGTGAAGGAACTGCCCCAGAGGTAGCCAGGCCTGGCCTGGCAGAGCCTCTGATGTCAGTGGCCCCTTCCAAGGTGGGACCCAGTCTGGTGCAGGTAGCCTGCCTCTCTCTACCCTGCCTCAGTCAGCCCAGGGCTGCAGAGGTCAGGGAGGCCAGTGGACCCCAAGAGGGCCGCTGTCCACAAGAACCCCCCCATGAAAAGAATGAGGATTGCCTGGCTAGTAGCCCTAGCCAGGTGATGGGTAAAAACATTCCTGAGGGATCCCCTTTACAGGTAGTTAGGGACCTCCCCCAGAGGGATTCTGTTGGGCACAGGCAAACATGGGACCTTAGGGCCCCAAACCTGACCTGTCCCTCCAGTAAGCCCACAAAAGGGACCCAGCCTCCAGCTTTAGGTAGCCAGAGGCTGACCCTGAGAGCACAGTGCAACTCAGTTAAAGAAAGAAAGGCATCCATGGTGGAGAATGATTGGAGGAAGCTGAGGCCTCACTTTGAGGACACTCACTTCAGTACTCCATCTCAACACCAGCCTTTTACTTTGCAAAGACACACCCAAGGTAGAGATTCCCTATGGTGGAGACCCTATGATACCTTTAGGATGAGGGATTGCTTAGTGGACCATGAGACAGGGGGTAACCATGCCAGTGCTGGTTCTTCCTTATATGGCCACTTAGGCAATAGAGGCTTACCTTGTCAAGGCCAGCCTTATCTCCTTTCGTTTGGGGGGGGGTTGTGTAGGAAGGTGGATATCTGACTATGGTTACCCCCAACTTTTTGCCTAGTGTCTAGCTGGTTTTTCGACTTAGTTGGCCTGAGATCCTGCCATTCAGGGTCTCAGGCTGTCTGCTCTCTCTTTAAAATGGACTCCATGTACCCTAGGTACATAACCAATTGGTAAGGATCACCTTATTGGACCCTGTACAGTGTACCCTAGGTACCCAGGGCATAGGTGTACCCTAGGCCTCCCAGGGGCTGCAGCATGTATTATGCCACCCCTGGTCTGGCCTTCCAATCAGACACAACTGGCTGATCACTCAGCTGGGGCAAGGTCGTGTAATCACTCCTTGCTTAGATATAGTATGCCTATATCTACCCTTCTATATAGACACATGTGTACCTATCAGTCACTCCTATGGCAGGCCTTAACAATTCTGGAGGCAGAGTGCTTGGTAACATGTGAGATGGTGCTCTAGCATGAGCTGAGCCTGTCTGCAGCTTTCGGAACTAAGTCCTTATAGCTGTTCTATGATATAGCCTACCATATACTCTTAAAGTGCCTTATAATCTTAGACGGTTATGGTAACTATGGTTTGGCTTTATCGAAACATGTCGTGTAAGGTGTCTAACACTGTGGAATAATACCCCCATGCCATTTCTGGACATGAGAATATTATTCCCCCCTTCTAGAGGGAAAGACATGTTAAAATCATACTTCAACTGTTAGCCTCTGACCAAAGCCTCAGCATCACAAAATGGATGCTGCTGCCACGACACAAGTCTGACCTCCTGCAGCTGGGAGTGATCCCAGCCAGGGAGGCCTGGACAATAGGTTTCCTGCTTGGGGAGGTGCTAGCACCTCCCCAGACAGCCTTTAGTGTATTGGGGCAGGGTGGGCTGAAAGGAATGAGACATGCCTGGGGCACACAAGGTGTTCCTTGCATAGTCCAGTTCAAACCGGCGCTGGGGCACTCCAGCCCCAGCTCTGGCGCGAAACTGGACAAAGGGAAGTGGGTGTAACCACCCCCTCCCAGGTCCCACCCATAAGGCGTGACCTAGCAGGTATCCCAGCCCCCCAGATTAGTATAAGAGTGGGAGTTGGGCCTCAAGACTTTAGATTATCCTGAACCTGCAAAACTGAACAGAAACTCTGGACCTTCGACATTCGACGAAGGAAGAAGACTGAAGAATCTCCCTTGTAGCCAAGGAGTGGCTACCCTGTGCAAACAGGCACCATCAAGAGACTACCCTTTGCTTTGCCCACGTTCTACGAGGAACCGACTGCAGAGCCCGACCAGAGCCTTGACTTCCAGACTTCTCCGACCCTGATCCACATCGACAGCAAAGCTGAGATCCGTGGAGGCGACGAGCGACGTGGGACCGGCTACCTGGAAAAAGTGGCTAGTAACTTAAAGCGCAGCTTCTGAGGTATCCTCGAAGTTGCGCACCGGGGATTGAGAAGCCCCAACCCCAAGCACCATCTGCACCCAAGATCAGCCCCCCACACTCCACGAGTCCTGCGTGGGGCCCTTCTGCATTTTCCTGCTTGCCGCGTCTGTCCAGTTGCTTGCCCGCTGGCTAGTGGCCTTTGTGACGACGCACCCTGAAATCTTCTGCGCTGGTTTGGCTCCTCCAGACTGGCTCCCGCTTCTCTGCAAAGAAGAAGCACCCCAGACCTTCCTGGTCTGCACCAGAAGCAAGTCCTCCGTTCTTCGTGGGTTCCGCTTGCTAAGGCTTGGTGAGTCCTAGTCCAACTTCGACGCCGCCGGCAGCAAGAGCCTTTGTGGGACAGCTCGCCTCCTGGTCCTGGTCGTCCTCGACGCTTCCTGGTCCTCCTGGCTGCAGCGACAAGCTTCACCTTCACCTGCAATCTTCACGACATCGCCTGGTTCCTTCCTGGTTCCACGTGGTCACTGGCTAGTGACCTTGACTCTGTCCCTTCTGCTTGCAGGTTTCCTCTCTTCTTGATCCCAGCCTTGGGATCCACCGGACACTCTTCACTGACTGCCTGTCAGCATCTTTCTTCAGGCATCCATAGGAGTCGACGACGAAAACGACGCATCTTCACCCCTATGCACCCTCAGCCTGTGGGCTAGGTAACTTGGGTACTCCGGTGCTCATCAGGATAGTGACTATCCTAGTGTCTAGTTTTCAAGTCTCAACTTCCTAGCTACTCCGGAAGTGTCCTAAATCTACCGTTTTCTAAACTGTACTATTGCTATTGACTTTTACACATTACGCGTGAGTGTTTCCACTCTGCACACGAATCCCGTGGGCCTCCCACTTCCTAACTAACGCTAGTGTAGTGTAGCCCCAGCGATTCCCTAGGCCTAGGCCTACTCTATTTCCGTGACAGTGGTTCTTATACCACTTACTTAGTATATGGTTTGAGTGGCCCCTAGGGCCTAACTGTATTACTTACCTGTGTGACTTAATGTATGCTTAAATAAGACTGTGTTGTACTTACCTCTAATCTCATAAAGAGTGCTGAGGGTTTGACTAGAATAAATACACTTTATTTTATATATATATCTGTTGTGGTGTCCTTTCATTTGGTATTCAAGGGATTATATATGGTATCACAGCTGGCTTCACATGCCATTCAGAGTTTAGCCTAAGACTGCTCTTGTCCATGCTACCACTAGGATAGCTGGTCTATAAGGTTGACTTTACAACCAATCACCATAAGGGTATTTGGACTGATATAAGGTGTACACTAGAACTAGTGACATCATACATCAGGCCAACTTCTCACACGCGCTTCTTACCAGAGGACAGGTAAAGTACAGGCAGCAGTCGTGCACGCTTCCTAACGGAAGAGAGGTAACGCACAGGCAGCAGCAGTGCACACATCCTGACAGAGGGCAGGTAAAGGACAGGCAGCAGTAGTGCATGCTTCCTAACAGAGGACAGGTAAAGAACAGGTAGCAGCAGTGCATGCTTCCTAACAGAGGACAGGTAAAGCACAGGCAGCAGTAGTGCTAACTTCCTAACAGAGGACAGGTAAAGCACAGGCAGCAGTAGTGCTAACTTCCTAACAGAGGACAGGGAAAGTACAGGCAGCAGCAGTGCACGCTTCCTGGCAGAGAACAGGTAAAGCAGAAGTAACAGTAGTGCAGATAGATCCTATACAAAAATGAAATGCATAGCTAGAGGTGGGCAGGCCAGCTTCCTAGATTTAGTTCAACATGAGGCCCTTGTTGGAAGGCGTTCCCCGGGGAGGCTGCGGAATGCGTTCCCGACTACCCGGAGACCCACCTTACCCAGAGTTAGGCCGAGCAAGAGCAGGGAGGCCCTTCCTGGAAGGGTCTCGCACCTAGGATCGCACACGCTGCGCTTACTCTCTTCTTTGGATAGAGGGACACCACACAGTAATTCGTTGCAAGATAATATGCTTTTATCGGTGGTTGTCAGGGATCTTTATGATCCGGCAGGCAGGTGCAGAATTAATGCCACAAGCGGCAGCGATCTCGTGATGAGGGGAAAAGGGGTAGCGGGACAGTCTTTTAATCAGTGTCTCTGCGAGGTATCCGGCGCACAACTCTCAATCCTCGAGCTGAGGGGATGTTGCTTCTCTCGGCAATCTCTGCCGATTCTCTTGGAGGAGCGGGCCGCGAGTCACTCAGCAGGCACCGGAGGGTCGTAGTTCAGGGAGTCGCGACGGCGTCAGCAGGGCTCAGATGGTTTCAGAATTCGGGGAGCCGCGACAGCGTCAGCAGGGCTCAGATGGTTCAGAGTTTGGGGAGCCGCGACAGCGTCAGCAGGGCTCAGATGGTTCAGAGTTCGGGGAGCCGCGACAGCGTCAGCAGGGCTCAGATGGTTCAGAGTTCGGGGAGCCGCGACAGCGTCCGCAGAGCTCAGGTGGTTCAGGGTTCGGGTAGCGTTCTTCTGTTCGGGGAGCGATCGAGCCGCGACCAAGTCAGCAGGCTCTCGTCAGTCCAGGTCTTCTCTGCTCCCGTCCCGTCAGCACCCCTTGTTATACTCCCCCTCCTCTTTGAAGTGTTGAGTCCTCGCGGAGAGGGGTCTGGTGCCTGGGGGGCGGTGTGACGGGGTTTCCTGTCGCTCGGCCCTTTGATCTGTTCAGGTGGGTCCGGGAGGGACTCCAGACACCCAGCAGGCGAGGCGCCCGTTCACCGGGGGCCTGGTGGGCGATCGAAACTACCCTCGGGGGAGAGGCCAGAGGTGTGACAGGGTCGGCGCCTCTCGGTCTGGTTTGGGGGGTTTCGCTCTCCCTCGGCCGGGCATGTGTGTTGGGGATCTGGTCGGCCCTCGGGATGTTGGCCCACGGGAGCCGGAAGGCCGTGTCCACGAGGTTCGGCGTGGTTGTAGGGTAACTTGCTGGTCGGGAGGGCCCACGCCACGAGGCCGGTCTCACACGTGCCCCCCCCAGCTGAAAGGCGGGGAGAATTACCCATCCACTTGGGGGTTCTCCTCGCTGAAGCGGAAGAATCAGGACAGGCCGTCCGCCTTGGCGTGGTCCGTCCCGGGGCGATGTTCCACAGTGAAATCCATCCCTTGGAGGGAGATGGACCAGCGTAGCAGCTTGGGGTTTTCCCCTCGCATCTGCATCAACCACCGCAGGGGTCGATGATCTGTTTGTACTTGGAAGTGGGTTCCGAACAGGTAGGGCTGTAGCTTTTTGAGGGCCCAGACTACTGCGAAGGTCTCTCTTTCAATTGTGCTCCACCGCTGTTCCCGGGGCAGCAACCTTCGGCTGATGAAGGCTATGGGCCGATCTATGCCTTTGTCGTCGAACTGGGAGAGGACTGCCCCGATGCCGTGTTCCGAGGCGTCCGTCTGGACCACAAACTCCTGGGCGTAGTCGGGTGCTTTGAGCACTGGAGCCGCGCACATGGCGGCCTTTAGGGTGTTGAACGCCTTCTGGCAGGCAGGAGTCCAGTGTACTTTCTTGGGGTGTTTTTTGGAGGTTAGTTCTGTGAGGGGGCCTGCGATGTTGCCATAGTTCTTAATAAACCTTCGGTAGTAGCCGGTGAGGCCCAGGAAGGCCCGGACTTCCGTTTGGGTTGCGGGGGGTTCCCAGGACAAGATGGCGTCGATCTTCGGCTGGAGGGGGGCGACCTGCCCACTTCCGACCTGGTGCCCCAGATAGGTTACGGAGCCGTGCCCAATGTGACATTTGCTGGCTTTGATGGTGAGGCCGGCCTGGCGCAGAGCAAGCAGGACTTGACGGAGGTGCTGGAGGTGCTCGGTCCATTGGGAGCTGAAGACCGCTATGTCATCGAGGTATGCTGCGCTGAACCTCTCTAGTCCGGACAGGACCCTGTTCACCAGCCGCTGGAAGGTGGCCGGGGCATTCTTCATTCCAAACGGCATCACCCTAAAGCGGTAGTGCCCATTCGGGGTGGAGAAGGCGGAGCGCTCCTTGGCTCCCTCGGTGAGGGCAATCTGCCAGTATCCACTAGTCAGGTCGAAGGTGCTGAGGTAGCGAGCGGCCCCAAGGTGGTCAATGAGCTCGTCGGCACGGGGTATAGGGTGAGCGTCCGCTCGGGTGACCGCATTGAGTCCTCGGTAGTCCACGCAAAACCTCAGCTCGGGGGCAACACCTGGGGTAGTCGCTTTCGGAACCAGGACTACCGGGCTGGCCCAGGGGCTGTCGGAGGGTTCAATCACCCCGAGGTCTAGCATCTTCGCCACCTCGGTCTGGATGCAGGTTCGGACCCGATCAGGGACCCGGTAGGCCCGATGTCTCACTGGCGGGCTGTCGCCGGTGTTCACGTCGTGGACACACCAGTTGGTGACCCCAGGGGTCAGGGAGAAGAGGTCCGCGAACTGCCCTAGTAGCTGGCGGCAGTCGGCGGACTGTTGGGCTGTGAGGGCGGTTGACAGTCTCACTCCCTCCACGGACCCATCGGTCTCGTTCGCCCCCAGGGGGTCTGGAAGGGGCTCGGTGTCTTCTTCGGCCCCATCGTCGGTGGCCAGGAGTAAACTCAATTCGGTCCGTACAAAGTGAGGTTTGAGGCGGTTCACGTGGAGAACCCGGAGGGGGTTCCGCGGGGACTGCACATCGACGAGATAGGTGACTTGGCTCTTCCGCTCGATCACCTTGAAGGGTCCAGTCCATTTATCTTGGAGAGCGCAGGGTCTCACCGGGGCCATGACCCAGACTTGTTGGCCCGGCTGAAACTCGACCAGCGTAGCATTCTGGTCATACCAGCGCTTCATTTCTTCCTGGCTAGCCTCGAGGTTCGCTTCTGCGAGTTCTCTGAATTTCCGGGTCTGGTTGCGGAGCGCCAAGATGTATCGGAACACATCCGGAGGGGTCCCCCGGGGGGTTGTTTCCCACCCCTCCTTGACCAGGCTCAGGGGTCCTCGGACGGGGTGTCCATATAGTAGTTCGAATGGGCTGAATCCCAGGGATTTTTGGGGAACCTCCCGGTAGGCGAACAGGAGACATGGGAGGAGGATGTCCCACCTCCGGCGTAGGGGTTCCTCGAGGCCCATGATCATTTCTTTCAGTGTTTTGTTAAAGCGCTCGACTAGGCCGTTTCCTTGGGGGTGGTACGGGGTGGTGAACTTGTACGATACTCCGCACTGCTGCCAGAGGGACTTCATATATCGGGAGATAAAGTTCGTACCCCGGTCACTCACGACTTCGCGGGGGAACCCCATGCGGGAGAAGATCCCCATCAAGGCCCGGCCTACCACGGGGGCCGTCACAGTGCGGAGGGGGATGGCTTCGGGATAACGGGTGGCATGATCCACCAGGACGAGGATGAACCGGTGGCCCTGGGCGGTCTTGGGGTCCAGCGGTCCCACAATGTCGATTCCTACCCGCTCAAAAGGGGTACTGACGACGGGGAAGGGCTGTAGCGGAGCCTTGCGCTTGCCCCCACTCTTTCCGCTGGCCTGGCACGTGGGGCAGGACTTGCAGTGGGCCTCCACATTTGCTCGCATCTTGGGCCAATAGAAGTGGGTGACGAGTCGTTGGTAGGTCTTATCTTGGCCTAAGTGTCCGGCCAGGGGTACATCATGGGCCAGGCCCAGGAGGAGACTTCGGAAGCGTAGGGGTACCACTAGTACCCGGGCCGATCCCAACTCGGCCGACTTCTGTTCGCTGTACAGGAGGCCGATCTCCCAGTATACCCAGTGGGTGCCGGTCCGGTCGCCTGCTGCTTGGGCCTCGGCCTGTTGTCGGGGTCCAATGAGGGACGGGCAGGTGGATTGTTCTTGGCAGAACTCTTCACGGGAGGGGCCCCCTTCGCAGGGCCACTGGACCAGTTCTGGCAAGTCCCCGAGTTTGGTCAGGGTTTCGGGGTCGGAAGGCACTGACCCTTCGTCGGGAGCGGTCGGTTCGTCCAGAAGGGGGGCGTTGGCCGCTGGTGGTGTATTCTGGATCTCGGGGATGGTGGCGGTGTTTAGCGGCATGGCCTCTCCCCCCTCGGAGGAAGGCGCCCTGAGAGTCATTGAGCGCGTGGTGGCGCATACCCACTCGGGTAGGCCCATCATCTCGAGGTGGGCTCTTCGTTCCACTTGTCCCCACGGGGAGTTCTCAAGGTCGTTGCCCAGGAGGCAGTCCACGGGATGGGAGGTTCGGACCGCCACCTTTAACTTGCCGGTGACTCCCCCCCATTCGAAGGGGACTAGGGCCATCCGGCAGAGGCTCTCGGAACTGTCTGATGATATGACGGGGCAAAAGGCGCCCGGCAGGATCTGATCTTCGGAGATCAGGCGACAATGAACCGCCGTGACACTCGCCCCCGTGTCCCGGAGGCCCTCGATGCGGTGACCGTTGACCGTTACCTGCTGTCGGTACTTCTTCGTGTTGGCGGGCAGGGGCGTTCTGGGGACCATCTCCCGGTCCCCTAGGGAGACCAAGGCCATGGCGGCTGGTTCCCGTTCTTCGGAGTCTTCCATCTCTTCCCCCAGGGCTACGGAGGCCATCTGTCGAGCCGTCGGGGTTGTTGTGGCGGTCCGCTGGTACAGGGGACATTGAGGGTCGCTGGCATAGTGTCCGGTCTGTTGGCAGCGGAAACAGGTGATCCTCACTCGGGGCCCCGGCCTCCCTGGTGGCCCGGTGCTGGCCGGAGGTGGAGCTGGAAAGGGCGGAGATTGTCCTCTGGGAGGGCTGAGCGGGGATCCCCCAGGGAGCTCCCTTTGCCGGCCTTGATTCCCTCCACCCCTCTGGCGGGGGGGTCCCTGACTGTGGCGACCGTAGTCTCCCACGGGGCCCCGGGAGGCCCGGGTGTTCACCCACCGGTCAGCCTCGACGGCCAGTTTGCGAGGGTCTGTGAGTTTGCTGTCCAGGAGGTGCTGGCGCAGCTCTACGAAGCAATTAGCGGACAAGTGTTCCCATGCGATTAGGTCGAACAGCTCCGCAAAGGTGGAGACCTTGCTGCCCTTGATCCATCCGTCCAAGGCCCGGCTGTAAAAGTTCACGTATTCCACCCAGGTGGTACCGGGTATCTTTTTGCAGTCTCTAAACCGTTGCCGGTACATTTCAGGGGTGAGCCCATATCTGGCTACCAGGGCCTCTTTCATGTGACTGTAGGAGTTCATCACCGTGGAGGGCAGGTCCAGCAGGGTATCTCTCCCCTCGCTCAGGAACCGGCCCCACAGCCCAGCCCCCCAGTCTTTCTGCGGGACTCGGTGGGAGGTCATGGCGACTTCGTAGGCCTTGAACCATTGCTGAATATCGTCGTTCTTATAGTATTCTTTCACCACATCTTTGGGGATGTGGACCTTTGGTTCCACGGTGGAGGAGATGGGTTGGGTTTCCGAGGGTCGGGCCTCCGCCTTCTTAGCCTTGAGCTCGATTTCTGTTAGGCTACGTTCGTGCTCTAGTTGGAGTTTTTTCTCTTCGTGTTCTCTCTGTCGTTTTTTTTCCTCTAGTTCTCCTTGTAGGCGTAACTGTTCCACCGCCAGTTTTTTTTCAGCCAGTTTTAGCTCTCCTTCGATTTTTAATTTTGCTAGTTCTAGTTCGTGGTTGCGACCTCTTTCTCGGTCCGCTAGTTCCTCTGGAGATAGGCCCCCCTCGGGGGCGCCGTTCCTCCCCGGGGTGCTTCGTGGTTCGTTGGGAGGCTCTCCTTTTATTTGCGTCCGGGGAGTTTCCGCCTCGACCCAGGTTTTTAATGCCCCCTGGAAATCCTCTTTCGTGCTTAGTCCAGTGGTAGCGATTCCAAAGTCTTTGCAAAATTGTTTCAGTTCTCGGTGCGTATAAGATTCTAACTGGTCCTTTTGGAATGCCGTGCTCGGGTTGGTGCCTGCGGCCCCCAGGGAAGTTTCTCCTTCCATTTCTTCTTGGTAGTGCGTAAGCCGTCTACTGCACGATCTCTAGGTGTTGGCTCGGATCCCGTCGCCTGCCACCAAATGTTGGAAGGCGTTCCCCGGGGAGGCTGCGGAATGCGTTCCCGACTACCCGGAGGCCCACCTTACCCAGAGTTAGGCCGAGCAAGAGCAGGGAGGCCCTTCCTGGAACGGTCTCGCACCTAGGATCGCACACGCTGCGCTTACTCTCTTCTTTGGATAGAGGGACACCACACAGTAATTCGTTGCAAGATAATATGCTTTTATCGGTGGTTGTCAGGGATCTTTATGATCCGGCAGGCAGGTGCAGAATTAATGCCACAAGCGGCAGCGATCTCGTGATGAGGGGAAAAGGGGTAGCGGGACAGTCTTTGAATCAGTGTCTCTGCGAGGTATCCGGCGCACAGCTCTCAATCCTCGAGCTGAGGGGATGTTGCTTCTCTCGGCAATCTCTGCCGATTCTCTTGGAGGAGCGGGCCGCGAGTCACTCAGCAGGCACCGGAGGGTCGTAGTTCAGGGAGCCGCGACGGCGTCAGCAGGGCTCAGATGGTTTCAGAATTCGGGGAGCCACGACAGCGTCAGCAGGGCTCAGATGGTTCAGAGTTCGGGGAGCCGCGACAGCGTCAGCAGGGCTCAGATGGTTCAGAGTTCGGGTGCCGCGACAGCGTCAGCAGGGCTCAGATGGTTCAGAGTTCGGGGAGCCGCGACAGCGTCCGCAGGGCTCAGGTGGTTCAGGGTTCGGGTAGCGTTCTTCTGTTCGGGGAGCGATCGAGCTGCGACCAAGTCAGCAGGCTCTCGTTAGTCCAGGTCTTCTCTGCTCCCGTCCCGTCAGCACCCCTTGTTATACTCCCCCTCCTCTTTGAAGTCCGGAGTCCTCGCGGAGAGGGGTCTGGTGCCTGGGGGGCGGTGTGACGGGGTTTCCTGTCGCTCGGCCCTTTGATCTGTTCAGGTGGGTCCGGGAGGGACTCCAGACACCCAGCAGGCGAGGCGCCCGCTCACCGGGGGCCTGGTGGGCGATCGAAACTACCCTCGGGGGAGAGGCCAGAGGTGTGACAGAGTCGGCGCCTCTCGGTCTGGTTTGGGGGGTTTCGCTCTCCCTCGGCCGGGCATGCGTGTTGGGGATCTGGTCGGCCCTCGGGATGTTGGCCCACGGGATCCGGAAGGCCATGTCCGAGAGGTTCGGCGTGGTTGTAGGGTAACTTGCTGGTCGGGAGGGCCCACGCCACGAGGCCGGTCTCACAGCCCTCTTGGAACCTCTGGACCAAAACGAGCCGAACTTTCACGTGGCTGCTCCCTGCCACCCATGGTTTAACCTCATACACCAAGAATTAAATACAAAGAATTGACATTTGAACGGGCTCTTCGAACCATGCCAGTCCATGATCCTTGGCTAAGCTCTGGCATGGCTCTTCCTGTTAATTTTTTGTCCCACCCATTTCTATACAAAGGAAGCAGCAGCGCAAATGTCCCAAACATAGAGCAAGTACAGTACAGACGTCTTGTCCCGTAGGCGCTGGGAGTAGCAGTGCGGTGGGTGCTGCAGCACCCCCAAAATAACCATGCTGGAATTCAGCAATAGAGATGCTTTTTTTTGGAATGGGTTGAAGGGCAGGCGTCAAATGTCAGGCTATCGGACAAACTGCTGCTTATTTCTTTGAAAGAGATATTGGTGTTTATTTTACTTTGTCTGCATAGTGAGAGGATTTTGTAAAGTGAACTATGTGACAGTTTAGCTGGGTCCAGGGACTGTGAAAGAAAAGGCAATAGGATGTTTTTTGTAACACACAACATTAACTACCTATAAATGAACTGTACAGATATTTTAAAAAAATCAGCAGCAAAAAAGCACAAATGAGACACATTTTTAATTCTGAAATGTGATGGAAACAAATATAACAGGAGCAAAACGAATCAAGATGTTTTATTTATTGATCCGCTAAATATTCGCTGAATCACGTTTTTCGCACATTATCATTTGGGTTCTATATAGTTGTATAAGTAAAACTATATGGCTGTGAAAATTTAATGGTCATTTGGATAGAAAATGTGCTGTCTGTAAATGTATATTTCAGACAACGTCGTCCTAAATGCACTTCTGTACACAGACTTCACCTCTTCCTTTCTCCTGCTGAATGGGCCTGGCTCATTTGCTACACTTTTTCTTTGCTTGAGGTTTATATTTCTCACTATCCCTCTATCCCACTCTGAAAATTGTTCCGCATCATTGGCTTGTCCAGCAGCAGGTACAGCATATATAACACAGGGAACAAATAAAGCATGCGCATCAGCAGTGCAGCTTCCCTTAGATGCGTGGAATAGATACAGGATAGGCACCATCAAGGCACAGACTCGTTCCCACACACACACAGAAGCCCGATCACACACACAATGGGAAACAGCCTTTACCACGAAGCATTTTCTACGCGTTACGTTTACAACGGTACACTTACCTCGTAAACGTCTTCACAACGCGTATTGCTTCAACGACGTCTTTAGCACGGAAAAACGTCTTCCTGGTCGGAAAAAAAAGCGTCAGTCCTTCGTTAGTGTCGGCGAAGACCTAAGAAAAAGGAAAAAAAAAAGAAGAAAGGGGGCTTGGGGGGTCTCCCCCCCCCCAAAAACGAAAAAGCGGGGTAAAGGCAAGATCAAGGTAAGGGCAATGCGAAGAAAAAACATTTTGTTGTAACGCATGCGTGGTAAAGGCATGCGTTGCAACGGAATGCGTAGTAACAACATATATTCACACACAATACGCAACAGGGATGCATACTTCCCACACATACACAGAGTGGCACACACTTCCCTCATACAGAATAGTACACAGGAAAGGCAGCCTTAGTACAAAGTTCCCTCACATATAAACCAGTACAGAACAAGCTGCAGCGGTGTGAGCTTCCCTCGCACACAGAACAAGTGCAGCACATGCAGAGGCAATACAAGGCTTGTGACATACAGAGCACATACTGCACGCTCAACAGCAGTGCACGTGTGTCTCACATCCGGGGCAGGTAGATGAGGGCGGCAATAATCCATCCTTCCCTACACAAACTGGGCAGGTGTAGAGCAGGAAGTAAAAGTAAAAGCTCCTCACAAACTGATCTACTAAAGCACTGAATGAGCTACTAAAGCGCGGACCTCGGAAACCTAAGAGGACTATCGAGCAACTGCTAGAAGTGTTAAAAATATGACTGCATTCCATAGTCACATACATTGCATTTCAGCCACTTTTTAGAGTGTATTCTGTATGATTCCTTTTGAGCTGAATTCTTAATTCAGTCCCAGTTGCTTGTTAGCAGCCTTCTGATTGCTGTTGTTAGGTTATGTTTTCTGATCCGCCCATCACAGCAGCTCCAGCTC
The DNA here is from genome assembly GCF_964204655.1 of Triturus cristatus. Lineage (NCBI taxonomy): Eukaryota > Metazoa > Chordata > Amphibia > Caudata > Salamandridae > Triturus > Triturus cristatus. Next base: position 273,449,189 of record NC_140581.1, read on the forward strand.
CCTGGCTGCTGCTTCCACAGGTGCAGTTGCGTCAGTCAGAGACTGAGATCATTGTCAGTCCGCGGGAAGCGTGTGATGCAAGACCTGTGCGGCCTGATGCAAGAGCGCGCCTGCTCAGCTGCGTCGCAGGTTCATTCACGGCCTCAGTGTGTGCGATTTCAGTTCACGCCTATAACCTACCGTGGCGCCCCGGGTCTTTTATATATCATTTGGCGCCCCGGCTGTCAGGTGTAGCCTGCGGGCTGAATGCCAGCTCCTTAAGCTACGGAAAAACCGAGATCTATATTTTAATGACATCCAAGATAATCGGTGAGCGCATTTCAGTCTATTTCTGACCTGACTGGGAACACAGATGCCATGTGATCTAAGGCTTATAGTAAAGTGCAGTCAAACGTATGCAATGTTTGATTAATAAAACCATCACAATAATAAAATCAGGACTGTAGTAATGTACTTGTCGCCCTTTAAAGGCATGATAATTTATCCCGCCCCAATCCAGGATGTGAAAATATTCCTGCCATTTGAGGTACCTTAACGGTTCAGTGGCTTTTCCATAGTGATTTAAATGCATGAAGGACACAAAAAAGGGACATCCAGGGAGCTAGGCTGAACTTGACAGGCTCGATGACGCCTCCATTTTACGTTCAACAGGCGCGAGGACGTCACCATTTTACGTTCATTTGAACATTCTGGATCAATGCCATCTCACAAAAGGGAACTCGGTTGCCAATCTACAGCAGCTGTTCAGTGGCCTTGGTGGCCACAGGCCAAGCCCTAATTGGAAAACTAAAATAACTGCTTCGTTTGGCACACACTGGCACCCTGAATCAGAAGCACAACATGATGGCAGGCTAAGACAGGTATTACATAAATTCAAAGAATATGGTCAAACTGTGGAAAAGGAAAAATGAACGCTAATATGAGAAGAAATAAATTATAATGGACATATGATTTCTTCCCAAGGGATACAACCTAAAGCAGAGCTGGTCAACACTATAGTAAACTTAGTAGCCCCAAAAAACAAGGGCACATTGCGATTGTTCTTAGGAAATATATAGTTTTAGATCAAATTCGTAAGTATTTTGAGGTCATTAGAGATGTTGCACCACCAAAAAATAAAGATGCTCTTTGCTCCTTTTTAGGGTTGGCGTAATATTATGTGCACTTTGTTCGTGGTTATGCCCAAACCATTGGGGGTCTTACTTAAGAAAGGAGCAAAATTCGAGTGGTCCACCAAGTTGGATGAAGTGTTCAGTAGCATTAAATGATTGATTGAAGAAGCACCAATGTTGAGTGCTTTTCAAGAAGGTCATATATGCTATTACTGCTGATGCAAAAGACACACAGATGATAGATGGAATGCAGAGCAAATCAAACATTCACCCCCAGTCAAGAGACCTGGATTAAATCCATCGTTCTTTTGCTCACCATGCCACCCGAGTTTAGACCCAGCCATATGCAAATCAGTCTTGACCCTGTTCCTCATGGGAACAATCCAGCCCGAACTGCCTAGCCAGGTCCTCCCTGGACCAGAAACAAGCATCCTGGGGCCAGTCATCAGCCAGACTAGCCTGAATCCAGTGACACAGTGAGCCCGGAACCCAAGTCTAGGCATACCCGGCACACTTAGGGCGAGAAAGCAAAAAACACACAGATGATGGATGGAATGCAGAGCAAATCAAACATTCACCCCCACTCAAGAGATCTGGGTTAGATCCATCATTCATTTGCTCACCATGCCACCCCAGTTTAGACCCAGTCATATGCAAATCAGTCTTGATCCTATTCTTTACCGCCAGTCTTCAGCAGCACTTTGAAAACTCACTTACTAAAGTCTCTCCGTGCAGCACATGCGCTCTGACTCAGCGAGACAAGCAGCTCGCCTCCGCCGGGTCTTCGGAGACGCAGCTTCCCAGTAAGTAATAAAAGCGGCTTGTTTTTTCTTCTGCTACATTGACCCTAGCTGACGGCGATTACATCGGTGCTAGGAAAGTAAGTTCATTTTTTAAAATGTATTTTTGGTGTCGTTTTCTGTGTGTTTAGGCTTGCTGTAGCAACCTAACTCTATTGGTTCAGTCACGCCCTGCTCGAGCCAGCTGGGCCCCTGTGCTTCGAGCCAGCTGGGCCCGTATTCTGCTGTTGTCTTGATTTTGTTGCATTTTGGCAGTTTTTACAACTTTTGGGCAGATTTCAGTGAACGCGATGCGCTCTTCGCTGACTTACTAACTGTAGCCACCTATTCCAATATGGCGCCTGTGTTTCCTTCAGTTTGTCTTGATCCGCTTCGATTCCAGGTATTTATTGCGGGCACTTCAGCTGATTACAGCGGCGTTATCTCTCCGCCTTGCACTCCCCCCCACACCTCATTAGCTTTCTGTTCCCTTTCTTACTAGTTTTTTTTAGAACCATTTAGAATCATTTTCATGTAATTCGAGACAGTTTATTCATAGTTACCGGGTAGCGCTTTTATCAAAGTATAGCGCCACGTGGCACATTAGCTCGCTGGGGAAAACAATCCCATAATCGACAGCTAATGAGGACGACTTTGTGCCTCTGACTGTGCCCTCCTCCTCCCGCTCTGCCATTCAACTCCTGCTCTTCCGTCCTCCTGCCTGCCTCTCTCCATCTTCTAACCCCCCTTGCTATTACTGCCTTCCCCATCCACTGCTGTATCTCTTCACCTACTTTCTGCTCCCTGTTGCTCCCTGTTGCTCTCCCTTGCTTTTTCCTTCCTTTGCCTTGCCCTCAGTCCAGCCCCTTCCCTTACTTAGTCTGTACCAGATCATTTATTTCGTACAAAGCGCGCATACACTCCGAGTAGCTTCATGGCGCTGGAACCAAAAAGTAAACGGAGAAAAGGTTAGTGAGGGTCGGCACTGTTACCAGAAACATGCTTAACAGCGTCCTACCCCCTGATACCAGAGTACCCCCTCCCCCATCCTAGCAGCACTCTGTTCCCTTCTTCTACATCTCTCTCTCCCTCCTGGCCTCATTCGCCGCCTGCCCTCCCCCTTACTTTCTGTACCCTCCATCTCTCTCTATGCCAGGTTTACTGTTGGTGCTGTGCTATGTTACGCAAACAAGAAAGCATTGTATAGCGCCAAGCCTACAGCAGTGCCACTTGAATTCTGCGGCTGGGGAGGGTCAAATTTTGTGGATGGTTGAGTAAATTATGCCGCGCCATGCGGGACATTCTGTTAAGAAACATGCTTAACAGCGTCCTACCCCCTGATACCCGAGTACCCCCTCCCCCATCCTAGCAGCACTCTGTTCCCTTCTTCTACATCTCTCTCTCCCTCCTGGCCTCATTCGCCACCTGCCCTCCCCCTTACTTTCTGTACTCTCCATCTCTCTTTACGCCAGGTTTACTGTTGGTGCTGTGCTATGTTACGCAAACAAGAAAGCATTGTATAGCGCCAAGCCTACAGCAGTGCTCTTGAATTCTGGGGCTGGGGAGGGTCACATTTTGTGGATGGTTGAGTAAATTATGCGGCGCCATGCGGGACATTCTGTAAAGGTATTACTTCATTATTTTACCATTATTTAACTTGTTAACACTGTCTGGTCATTGTTTACACCTCATTATCACCTGTTTAATATCCAAGTACAGCAATGAGCAACAAAAAGGAGACCAGCCAACAAGTGGCGGCTGGTGACATTTCAAAGTGGTGAGGCGTAAAACTAGGGGCTGAGTTTTTCATCGTAAGTGTTGGACTTGGCACTTCTGGCAGGTTCACCCCTAAACTTTTTGCGATTATCTTAGCTTTGTTCCCTATGTTGTGTGAGTGGTTTTAGGCCTCTAGGCACTTTTACACTGTGTCCCAGTGGAAAGTGTGTGCGCGCTGTTACAATTAGTAAGACTGACCTGCCCTCCCATAGGAATGCATGGGGAATGTATGTGTCCATGGTAGATCCTGATGCGTGGGGAGCGCAGGGTCGAGTTTGGTATGTGCGAACTCGTGAGAGTGAATGCTGCGCGATGATGTGTGCGGCGTTACTGTGTCTAGTATAGAAGTGCCACTTCTAGACGCTGAGAGAGAGAATGAGTAAGGGACAAACCCAATATACCCTTGAGGGCTTGGGCAGATAAATTCGAATGGGTAAACTTGCCAACAAGGGATTTTGTTTAGAACGAACAAATTATTCGAAAATTTCAGAGAACTAAATCAATGAGAGTGTTAAGATAAAGTAACACCACTATGGAATCAATCGACTAATTTAATCATCAGTAATTAATAATAACACACACGGGGGTTCTTTCTGTGATTTAAACACAATGATCTTTATATTTTCATCAAGGATAAAAAGGAGTACAGATGAAACATAGGTTTGAGCAATATTTCATGAAAACAGGGGACGAGATTAAGTCCACATTTCATCAAACAAACACATCTATTCCAAATTAGTTTGAACAGAGACAGAACTCTTTGTTGAGCAGATGGTCTACTGTACATAACAAATAAACTGGAAGTAGACGGTAAAGTCGACGTTTCGGTCTTGGGTGGTGTCAATCCGTCAGACCATCTTCAGGACAATAATTGCATAAACAAGACTCCTAAATAAACATAATGCAAATAGTTACATAAATGTAAACATAATTTGCGCTAACAAACTTATGTACATAGTCTAAAACATAAAATCCAACCCGTGTGTGAGAGATGGAACTGTCAATGTTATTATCTAATGAATCTGAGCTATGTCCAACACCTATTGTTGGAAAAGCTGTTATCATTAATTTATATCAAAAGGTTACTTTTTGAAACGAACAGTTGTCATTTAAGAAAGAGAATGTGCTTACTTTTGAATCTTATTAGTGTTCTCACGTAACTTTGATTAGAATCGTGAAAATATTTGTACTGCAAATAAAGAAAGACGGAAACTTAGCATTTGTTTACAAAGTTACATTGTTATGTCATAGAGATAAGAAAATTTGTATCCTACCAGATAGTCCTTGGCACCTTAAACTGCCAATTCGTTTATACATAGGAGTTAATCCTCCCGTAATTTCGCAGCTGTGTAATAAAGCGAAAAGAAGGATATTATGCGGTCACTATCCTCTACGTTAGTTGTACATATCATTGTTGCGCTGTTTATGAATTAAACTTGCGGCCATGGTTCATTTGTTGTATCTCTAATATTGAAACCCTTACATACTGATATGTGGTATCAAGGTAGCAGTGTTTGTTATTTTTAGAAATGTTTGCTAAATCCAACGTGAAGTTCACAGAGCGTGGATTTAACTTAATAGTTTTACACCCAGCCCAAAAATGCTAATACTGCAACTTAAGGATTGGTCTAAATGTAAATATATTGCTGGTCTTCATTTAAATGGGACCTTAAATCTTGAAATCATCACTGCATAGTATGTTATATCAAAATGTGATCAAAATTCCCAAGACTGAATTACAGCGTTGGTCATTTGTATAGAGAGACCACCGATTTGGGAAAAACGGCACTCTAGGATAAAAGTATTCTAACTGATCCTCGCATTTAACCAATTAAACTAAAAAGTCATGGGGTTAATGTAACTTGTACGTTTACATCAGTTGATTAGAATCGCACACAAGCCTATGGACAGTGCGTGGGCCAAAATCTACTTACTTTTCTGACGTTTGTATCCAAATACGAATGGGGGTCCGCCTGAGTCGAAACAGCCTAATTTTAATCTCCGCAATCGGGTGCTTTTAAAGGCTAACCGTAGCTGAGATTGGGCACAGCTGAGGCCTGAGACGCATCGAAAGTTTCAGCATTAAAATGCGGCGGCCATCTTGGAATATCCTATACATACTGGTTTACTATGTTGTTGCTACAGAGTTATTGCTGTATCATGCCGATTAATACAACAGTTGTAGATATTAGAACTAGATTATTGGTAATCATGTATCACTGAAATTGAAAAGGGGAAATGAACCTGATTCGTGGTTTTTGGATGTGAGGAAAAATTCGAGTCTCTCTAGATCAGAATTTGTAATTAGAGATGGTGTTTACAATTTAGCGCCCTCGATCAGATGAAGCTGCTCGATGTTCTAAGTCATTTTAAATTACTCGACATCTAAACAGTGCCATTCACCATGGTCTATGTTTACATAGTAAAAAACGGTGAATGTATGTCAACATTGCTTAAAGACATTTGTCAACCTGTGCATTTGTCAAATAACGTGTGCATTTTGGACAGGTCTTGTGTTACATGAATGGAGATTGAACGAGATATCCTATAAAATGCTTTAAATCTCCTGCCTATATACATTCTATTTGAACGGGATTACTTCAACGACAAATCCTTGTCTAAGCGACTTCGTCAGTATCTAATAGATTATACATTGAACATTTCAATCGACATTTCAAAAATCCTTACCGATCATACATTAGAACATAAGGTGAATGTTGATTATAAACATCGCCATCACATGAGAATCAAATAATGAGCAATATATATATGCAGGAAAGGACATATTGACATTATCACTTTAAGCACGTACTCAGTTAAACATAGTAGACTTAATGCATAATTTAACAACAGGGGTCTGTGAAATGCAAATCTACAGAAGCGTATTTGAAACCTCACTGAACTGTAGGAACCAGTGTGAATCTAGATCAGAGATCTTCAAATTGAGGAAACATAAATGATCAACTACTCTTACGTTAGATATCAGCAATGCAGTTTAAGTACTATTCTGACATCAACGACTGAGGCAAGCCAGAGAATGCCATTCAGTGGCTGAGTTCAGACCATGTCTAATGTTATCAGTGCGACAAATCCAACGATTCTCCCTCAAGGTCAGTATGTGATCCACATTATTCTGTCTTATCGTGGGTTTGACCACTTCGATAACCCACCAGAGCATTTCCTTCTCAGTATGCTTCAATTTAATATAGTGCTCTACTAGTGGTGCAGTCTCCACTTTGCATCTGATTCTCGATTGGTGTTGTAGGATCCGTTTTTTCACCATTTGTGTGGTCTTACCTATGTACTTTAAGTTGCACGTGCATTGTATACAATAAACCACGTTACTGGTATTGCAATTTGAGAAAGATTTGGCCTTGTGAATCTCACCATGGAATTCAAAAGATTTGATAGTCATTGTACTGGAGCATGCTGCACAATTGCCACATTTATGGTGACCGATTACTGGTGCTAGCTGTCGCATGTTGTTGACTATATTTTGATCTGACGTGTTGTAGGCATGTACAAGCCGATCTTTGAGGTTGGTACCTCTCTTGAACGAAAACAATGGTTCTTTGGTAAACTCAGGTAATGCTGCCAAAAGTGACCAATGTTTTTTCACGATTTTTTTAATTCTGTTAGTGGCTGTACCAAATGTGGTGACACAGACAAGTTCAGGTTCATTGTTTTTGACTTTTACTTCTAGCAAAGCATTCCGGTCGTTGTACCAAGCCCTTTTGAGTGATTTTTTCAGTAATTTATTGGGGTAACCACGTTGGTGTAATTTTTCTTTGAGCTTCTTAGCTTCCAGAAAGTAGTCATCCCTCCTGGAACAATTTCTCCGAAGACGGAGAAATTGACCAAAAGGCAGGCCGTCCTTGAGTGACTGAGGGTGATGGCTTTCATATTTCAAGAGAGTGTTGCGAGCTGTTGGTTTTGTGAATAAAGTGGTATAGAGTGTGTTTTCTGTACCTACTTTATTTGAAATGTCCAGAAAGTTCATTTGTTGGTTATTGTAATCAATTGTAAATTTCAAATTGGGGTTTCGAGAATTAATCCAGATATGGAACTCAAGCAATAATTCTGTGGTGCCTTTCCAAATAAAGAACACGTCATCTATATACCGTAACCAGCATGAGATGTTAGCTGTGTACGGATTGGTAGGGTTTTGGACATGTTTCTTCTCAAAGTCGGATACATAAATATTGGCTATATCCGGTGCGTAAACAGCACCCATTGCGACTCCCTTCAGTTGTTGAAAGAATGTTTTTTCAAAAAGAAAAAAGTTTTCGCATAGGGATATCCTAATGCATTCCAAGATGAATTCTGTTGGAACCACATGCGGTCTGGGTCTATCTTCAAGTAGACTCTCGATAATCTCCAAAACTTCTGTTTGTGGAATGTTGGTATATAAACTCTCTATGTCCATAGAGACTAGAAGTTCTGAGAGCGGGTCAAAAGCGTGGTTATCGACCACATTGATAACTGCTGTGGTATCCCTAATGTAGGTGGATGTTTCTGTGGCGAAGGGTCGAATGAAAAAGTCTGCATACTGTGCCAAAGGTTTCAAAATGGAATTGCAACCGGAGACTATTGGTCTCCCGGGAGGCATGTCAACAATCTTATGTATCTTAGGTAAGATATATATTACCGGTACTGTGGGAGATTTATTGATTAGGAAAGATGCTTCTTTGGCGCTGAGCCAGCCACCATCAAAGCCTTGTTTGCTGAGTTCACTGATGGATTTCTCGATACGTGAAGTGGGATTATGGTTTAGCTTCTTGTAATGTGTTAGTACTGAAAGCTGTCTGGTCATTTCAGTATTGTAAGCTGTCAGGTCCCAAAGGACGATACCACCGCCTTTATCGGCTGGTTTAATGATTGTTTCTGATAGAGATTGAAGATTTCTTAGAGCCTGATGTTCGTCATGCGTGAGATTGAATCTAGTGTGTGTGGGCTTCTGGAAAAGGTTCTCTATCTCTGTCATGATAGCGTTTTCAAAGGTGATAACCTCTTTTGCTATCATTGTGTTAGTCGGGAAGAAGGTCGACGGATGATGTAAACCTGTGGTATCAGAGTCACGTGCAATATACTTATTTGCAAAAAAAATTTTAAGTCTGACGGAGCGAAAAAACTTGTAAAGCTCCAATTTCGTTTGAAACAGATCGTTTCTATTGGTAGGTACAAAAGACAGCCCTGTTGAGAGCACCGATATTTCAGCTTCAGAGAGTTTGTGTTTGGATAAGTTGAAAATGGGAATGGTCTCATTAGAATTTACCATTCGTAGTACTGATTCCGGGTTTGTCGAAAACCCGGTGTGTAGTGATTGCGGGACCACCCTCTCCTTGCACCTCGTTGTCTCCGCGTTTGGCCGGATCCTCTCCGGTCCTGCCCTAAAAAAGACTGCCGTGATGTAGAAGGCTGTTGGTCAAAAACTTGACGGTAGTTCTTTTCAGATGTCTGATCACTATCAGTGTCAGAGTTGGTGTCTGAAAATGTCACTTTTTTACGATGATCTTGCCTTGGATTGTGATCTTGCGGTTGGTAGAAATCTTTCTGAAGATAGGGGTAGGTTCTCTCTTTGCTGTATCTTCGGATATCTTTATGCAATTTATCTGTTTTTTTGTGAGAATTGAACTCTTCAAAATCTTTTATTGTCAGTGCAATTTTGTCTAGTAGTGCTTTTGCATTGACTATATTGGAGTCGGCGTTAATTTTATTCTCTAGGTTCTCAATCTCCTTTGTGAGCTGCTTAATGTGTTTGATGGCTGTGTCTATGCTGAGCACCATCCATGTACGTGAGCATTTATTGGATGCAAAGCTAAACCCAATCTTAAATTCTTCATCATCGACGAAGATAATTGGGATGTTTCTAATTTGCAGACCGCCCGGTATGATGTTTGCATTTAGACAGTCGGTTAGAAATTTTGCATGCAGTTCTGTTCGAACCAATTTCTTTTTCAGTCTCTCTAATTGATTTAAATCTGATTCATGAGGTAAAGATGCTACTGAGCCTTTGGTACCTAGCAGAGAAGGGCCTGCAGCTATCTTGGAAACATATTCATCTGAATAAGACAATGTCTCTGCTTCAGACATGAATCTCAGTGAGGTTAAGTATTAGAGCAAAGAAGAAAAGAAGAAAGAGAAAGGGAGACTAGGACGCAGTCTAAAGTTCTTTCAAACAACCACTACAAAGAAGTGACCCAAAACAGACAATCGTCTGCGCAGTAGTGAGAATGAGTAAGGGACAGACCCAATATACCCTTGAGGGCTTGGGCAGATAAATTTGAATGGGTAAACTTGCCAACAAGGGATTTTGTTTAGAACGAACAAATTATTCGAAAATTTCAGAGAACTAAATCAATGAGAGTGTTAAGATAAAGTAACACCACTATGGAATCAATCGACTAATTTAATCATCAGTAATTAATAATAACACACACGGGGGTTCTTTCTGTGATTTAAACACAATGATCTTTATATTTTCATCAAGGATAAAAAGGAGTACAGATGAAACATAGGTTTGAGCAATATTTCATGAAAACAGGGGACGAGATTAAGTCCACATTTCATCAAACAAACACATCTATTCCAAATTAGTTTGAACAGAGACAGAACTCTTTGTTGAGCAGATGGTCTACTGTACATAACAAATAAACTGGAAGTAGACGGTAAAGTCGACGTTTCGGTCTTGGGTGGTGTCAATCCGTCAGACCATCTTCAGGACAATAATTGCATAAACAAGACTCCTAAAGAAACATAATGCAAATAGTTACATAAATGTAAACATAATTTGCGCTAACAAACTTATGTACATAGTCTAAAACATAAAATCCAACCCGTGTGTGAGAGATGGAACTGTCAATGTTATTATCTAATGAATCTGAGCTATGTCCAACACCTATTGTTGGAAAAGCTGTTATCATTAATTTATATCAAAAGGTTACTTTTTGAAACGAACAGTTTTCATTTAAGAAAGAGAATGTGCTTACTTTTGAATCTTATTAGTGTTCTCACGTAACTTTGATTAGAATCGTGAAAATATTTGTACTGCAAATAAAGAAAGACGGAAACTTAGCATTTGTTTACAAAGTTACATTGTTATGTCATAGAGAAAAGAAAATTTGTATCCTACCAGATAGTCCTTGGCACCTTAAACTGCCAATTCGTTTATACATAGGAGTTAATCCTCCCGTAATTTCGCAGCTGTGTAATAAAGCGAAAAGAAGGATATTATGCGGTCACTATCCTCTACGTTAGTTGTACATATCATTGTTGCGCTGTTTATGAATTAAACTTGCGGCCATGGTTCATTTGTTGTATCTCTAATATTGAAACCCTTACATACTGATATGTGGTATCAAGGTAGCAGTGTTTGTTATTTTTAGAAATGTTTGCTAAATCCAACGTGAAGTTCACAGAGCGTGGATTTAACTTAATAGTTTTACACCCAGCCCAAAAATGCTAATACTGCAACTTAAGGATTGGTCTAAATGTAAATATATTGCTGGTCTTCATTTAAATGGGACCTTAAATCTTGAAATCATCACTGCATAGTATGTTATATCAAAATGTGATCAAAATTCCCAAGACTGAATTACAGCGTTGGTCATTTGTATAGAGAGACCACCGATTTGGGAAAAACGGCACTCTAGGATAAAAGTATTCTAACTGATCCTCGCATTTAACCAATTAAACTAAAAAGTCATGGGGTTAATGTAACTTGTACGTTTACATCAGTTGATTAGAATCGCACACAAGCCTATGGACAGTGCGTGGGCCAAAATCTACTTACTTTTCTGACGTTTGTATCCAAATACGAATGGGGGTCCGCCTGAGTCGAAACAGCCTAATTTTAATCTCCGCAATCGGGTGCTTTTAAAGGCTAACCGTAGCTGAGATTGGGCACAGCTGAGGCCTGAGACGCATCGAAAGTTTCAGCATTAAAATGCGGCGGCCATCTTGGAATATCCTATACATACTGGTTTACTATGTTGTTGCTACAGAGTTATTGCTGTATCATGCCGATTAATACAACAGTTGTAGATATTAGAACTAGATTATTGGTAATCATGCATCACTGAAATTGAAAAGGGGAAATGAACCTGATTCGTGGTTTTTGGATGTGTGGAAAAATTCGAGTCTCTCTAGATCAGAATTTGTAATTAGAGATGGTGTTTACAATTTAGCGCCCTCGATCAGATGAAGCTGCTCGATGTTCTAAGTCATTTTAAATTACTCGACATCTAAACAGTGCCATTCACCATGGTCTATGTTTACATAGTAAAAAACGGTGAATGTATGTCAACATTGCTTAAAGACATTTGTCAACCTGTGCATTTGTCAAATAACGTGTGCATTTTGGACAGGTCGTGTGTTACATGAATGGAGATTGAACGAGATATCCTATAAAATGCTTTAAATCTCCTGCCTATATACATTCTATTTGAACAGGATTACTTCAACGACAAATCCTTGTCTAAGCGACTTCGTCAGTATCTAATAGATTATACATTGAACATTTCAATCGACATTTCAAAAATCCTTACCGATCATACATTAGAACATAAGGTGAATGTTGATTATAAACATCGCCATCACATGAGAATCAAATAATGAGCAATATATATATGCAGGAAAGGACATATTGACATTATCACTTTAAGCACGTACTCAGTTAAACATAGTAGACTTAATGCATAATTTAACAACAGGGGTCTGTGAAATCCAAATCTACAGAAGCGTATTTGAAACCTCACTGAACTGTAGGAACCAGTGTGAATCTAGATCAGAGATCTTCAAATTGAGGAAACATAAATGATCAACTACTCTTACGTTAGATATCAGCAATGCAGTTTAAGTACTATTCTGACATCAACGACTGAGGCAAGCCAGAGAATGCCATTCAGTGGCTGAGTTCAGACCATGTCTAATGTTATCAGTGCGACAAATCCAACGATTCTCCCTCAAGGTCAGTATGTGATCCACATTAGTCTGTCTTATCGTGGGTTTGGCCACTTCGATAACCCACCAGAGCATTTCCTTCTCAGTATGCTTCAATTTAATATAGTGCTCTACTAGTGGTGCAGTCTCCACTTTGCATCTGATTCTCGATTGGTGTTGTAGGATCCGTTTTTTCACCATTTGTGTGGTCTTACCTATGTACTTTAAGTTGCACGGGCATTGTATACAATAAACCACGTTACTGGTATTGCAATTTGAGAAAGATTTGGCCTTGTGAATCTCACCATGGAATTCAAAAGATTTGATAGTCATTGTACTGGAGCATGCTGCACAATTGCCACATTTATGGTGACCGATTACTGGTGCTAGCTGTCGCATGTTGTTGACTATATTTTGATCTGACGTGTTGTAGGCATGTACAAGCCGATCTTTGAGGTTGGTACCTCTCTTGAACGAAAACAATGGTTCTTTGGTAAACTCAGGTAATGCTGCCAAAAGTGACCAATGTTTTTTCACGATTTTTTTAATTCTGTTAGTGGCTGTACCAAATGTGGTGACACAGACAAGTTCAGGTTCATTGTTTTTGACTTTTACTTCTAGCAAAGCATTCCGGTCGTTGTACCAAGCCCTTTTGAGTGATTTTTTCAGTAATTTATTGGGGTAACCACGTTGGTGTAATTTTTCTTTGAGCTTCTTAGCTTCCAGAAAGTAGTCATCCCTCCTGGAACAATTTCTCCGAAGACGGAGAAATTGACCAAAAGGCAGGCCGTCCTTGAGTGACTGAGGGTGATGGCTTTCATATTTCAAGAGAGTGTTGCGAGCTGTTGGTTTTGTGAATAAAATGGTATAGAGTGTGTTTTCTGTACCTACTTTAACAGAAATGTCCAGAAAGTTCATTTGTTGGTTATTGTAATCAATTGTAAATTTCAAATTGGGGTTTCGAGAATTAATCCAGATATGGAACTCAAGCAATAATTCTGTGGTGCCTTTCCAAATAAAGAACACGTCATCTATATACCGTAACCAGCATGAGATGTTAGCTGTGTACGGATTGGTAGGGTTTTGGACATGTTTCTTCTCAAAGTCGGATACATAAATATTGGCTATATCCGGTGCGTAAACAGCACCCATTGCGACTCCCTTCAGTTGTTGAAAGAATGTTTTTTCAAAAAGAAAAAAGTTTTCGCATAGGGATATCCTAATGCATTCCAAGATGAATTCTGTTGGAACCACATGCGGTCTGGGTCTATCTTCAAGTAGACTCTCGATAATCTCCAAAACTTCTGTTTGTGGAATGTTGGTATATAAACTCTCTATGTCCATAGAGACTAGAAGTTCTGAGAGCGGGTCAAAAGCGTGGTTATCGACCACATTGATAACTGCTGTGGTATCCCTAATGTAGGTGGATGTTTCTGTGGCGAAGGGTCGAATGAAAAAGTCTGCATACTGTGCCAAAGGTTTCAAAATGGAATTGCAACCGGAGACTATTGGTCTCCCGGGAGGCATGTCAACATTCTTATGTATCTTAGGTAAGATATATATTACCGGTACTGGCATAAATGTGAAGTGACTGTCTGGCGTGTGATTGGCTGGTGTGCCTGGCTCCAGGAGTCAGGATGGTTCTGCCCCAGTGGTGAGTGGAGAGATCTGCATGTTGATGAGTGGGAGGAGTACACCTGGGACCTGAATAGGGCTGGGCTTTCCCCACACAATGCTGGCTCCGCCCCCTGTGGTGCGACTGATGACCCTGGCCTGTTATGTGAATAGGGAGAGGGGCTGAGCAAAACAAAGTGCTCAGGAACCAGTTGCATCTGGTTCGCCCCTTCCCTGCACCTAGAAACAAAGGAAACCTGTGTATAAAAAGGGGCTGTGACCCCAAGTAAAATGTTCTGCTGATCCTAACTGAAGGTGGGGCCTGCTGCTGCTGCTGGGCGCCAGGAGGACCGCCACTGGGGACTGCCTCCCTGCCTGGAGGGCCCTGTGAGCTGGCCCCTGGGCCCAGCCCTTGCCCCCCTGCCTTCCTAAAGACGTTCCCTGGATTTTGTGCTTAGAGCCTGGGGAGCGACATACATTTATTTTCTGGTGAGCGCGCTAGTTATTTACGCCGACAAGGAGCAGCACGGCGATTTCCAACAGCAGCACGAAGCTGCAATCATCTGTGTCAGGGATGCCCCGGCGTGGGGATTCCCTCGCTGTTTGCCTCGATTTAAAGCGGGTGCCCACCCCACATTGTGGTGCTCGTTGGCGGGTGCCCACCCCGCTTTTTCCCGTATAATTGATTTTGAAACGAAGGCGGGAGCCCACCCCGCGCTTCGGTGTGAGGAGAGGAAAAAAAATCCGCGCCGCGGCCGGAGCCGCTTTTCAAAACTCCCTCCGGGCCGCTGTCGGCGCGACCCGGAAGACAGGCGCCGTTGCCTGGCCAATCGGAAGCTGCACGGGGCAGCCAATCCCAGCGCTGCCCCAGGAGAAGACACAGTCGGGAGCCCACCCCGCTCTGGGACGTGCACGTCCGGACTCCTCAAGGCTTCCGTCCCGAAGGAGAGCCCCGCAGCCACAGAGGAGCCAGGCGGGAGCCTACCCCGCTCTGACAGACACCCCAAACGCCGCCGGTGAGGAGAGCGAGGCAGCGAGGCAGCGCGACGCTGCTGCCCGGCCTCAGTGGAAGCCGGCGCCAGGGAGAAGGACCGGGCGGAGACAACGTGGGAGTCCCAGGTGAGTGGGACTCCACGTGGTTGTTGACTCTGCCCCTGTTCTCCACAGCGGCGCCGCAGTTGCGGGCCGCTCCAGCGGGGGCATAATTGATTTAAGCGGCCCTTCGCCCCAGGAGGGGCTTTATTAGCCTAGAGCCCTGAAAGGCTCCAACTAAGGGGGCATTATTATCCTAGAGACCTGAAAGGCTCCAACGAAGGGGGCATTGCTATTCTAGAGCCCTGAAAGGCTCCAACGTTGGGGGCATTTGTGTTTAGGAGTCCCCCGAGTGGGGCTCCCCGCGCTGATTTCTTCTTTGGGGCATAGTTTACTTCCAGAGCCTAGGTGGCCCCAGTACTGCATATTTGTTTCAGAGCCGTGTGTGGCTCCAACGTTTTATGCATTGCTTCTACGGGCCATTGAGGGCCCCAGCCTCATTGTGAACTCCCACAGCTGCCCAGCAAGTAGTGGGCAGCTGCATCGTTTAGGCCCTCGAAGTCCTTGCGCATTCTTCCTTGGCTGCCTGCGCAGTCCAGCCCTGACTATTTGGACAAAGGGCGTTTTGAGCCCCTGAGAGGCCAAGTTGGCCTGGGGGCAGTTTCCTGTGTTGTGCCCTCACCTAGGGTACATGATTATTCCTACATGTGTACTTTTGCGCCATGTGTATTGCCTTTATGCTTATTTTTTTTTCTAAACTGTGTCCATGCGTAGGAGACTGTTTTCCTAGTATAGGTTATGCTAGTGTGTTCATGGTTCCCTGCGTGATATATGCCTAAGGTGTTTAGGATTGCGTAGGGTGTACTTACCTGTTACCAGTGGTTACTGGTTGTGCGCTACATTTATTATTTGTTCTACATTTCCACATTTATAATCTGGTGATTTGTGATGATTCTGACAGTGGTTCATGTGGCCCTATCTTGTGTAAATAGTCCCCTGTAAATTCCGCCCAGTGCCAGTTGGCACAGTGTAAATTGTGTGAATATTATCTAATGTGTTTATTATAATACAAAGGCTATTTTCATATATAACCTTGTGTGGAGTTTCTTTTGTGGTGGGCCTTGGGTGTTGTTGCTGGGTGCGCGCGCAAACGCTTTACACATTGCCTCCGGGATAAGCCTGACTGCTCGTGCCAAGCTACCAAGGGGGTGAGCAGGGGTTATCTTTGGCATGTAACTCCCCAGCCCTGACTTGGAGTGGTGGTTTCTGCCTGGCTTTGGCGCAAGCCCTAGCCAACCAGAAATCCCATTTCTAACAGTAAGCGAGTGAAGTGGGCCAACCCAACTACTTAGAGATCGCAAGCAGTAGCAGACCAGACAACAACCCCCTCCAAGAAGGAAAACTCCTTAACTTCCAGCCAACAGACAGACTCCTTGCGTGCACACACAAACGCAGACAAAAACAGCAGACACGCTGGCAGGGATAACACAACACCACACACTCACCAGTCAACACACACAAACAACCCAGTACACACACACGCACTAATGCAGACCACTCAACCAGTATTGTATATTGCAAGTGGAGCAGGAAACGGACATTTATTTTTCCCTCTGTAGAGACGACTGCGGAAATAATTCACACACAGAAAAGAAGAGGGGAAAAAAAAAACGAGAAGCAAGAAATCGGATTTTTGGTGCCATGCCAGACAGGCTGATTGTCCACAATATTTCTGCCCTATCAGATGCTTTCTGCTGGAGGAAAGCCGTGAAGGAGAACGCCAGGCCGAGGAAAGAGAGGGAAGGATGCCAAGAGTTCACGAAGAATTCTCAACCTGTCGGCGCTCGGACGGAGTTGTTATTTCAAATGCTAAGTGCACGTTTTTGTGTATAGAATAGAGATAATGGGCAATGAAAGACAAAAAGACGTCACACTACAGCAAAGAAATTAACATTACCATGCTTAAAGCAACGTATCAGGCCACAATACCTACACAAGCCGGCGCAGCACATTGACCGAAACACTACACAGCAGTCAGCAACTTACTTAACTTCCAGCTTGCGACGTGCAGGATTTCTTTCCCAAATCTCAGCCAGCCGGTAACGATAGTCATTCTTTCTCCCTCGAGCCCGCGCTTCCTCCGAGGCTGCTGTGTGGTGATTGGTCACGCTCACGCGCTGCTAATCTCGGCCCGTGAGTCATGATGCCGCCGGCCGGGACATTACAGGGGAGCCAATCACAAGTGCTTGGTGAGGCGCTGCAGGACAGCGCCCCAGCCACGCCATTTTCTCCGTGTTGGAAAAAGGGAGAGTGGGCGGTCCTGCTCGAAGGCAGGGGGGAGTGGCTTACCCACTGTTGTGGGTACTGACTGTTTGGACGGCTCCAGGGCCGCCCAAACAGTCAGTACCCACAATAGTGGGCAAGCCACTCCCCCCCTGCCCTCGAGCAGGATCACACACCCTCCCTCCCACAACCAGGCACTTCTGCTTTCTCGCGGCGCGAGAAGCAGAAACATAAAATGGTAGTTTTTACCATTTTATGTTTCTGCTTCTTGCACTGCCAGAAAGCAGTGAGGCAACGCCCAAACGCCCCTATGGAGGAGCCGCCGCTGCAGCCAACCCTTGCAAAGGGTCTTCCACTGCGCGTAACACGTCATGACGTTTTAGTAAGTTTTGAACCGGTGGAGCTGGAAACAGAATGTATTTTTGTTCAAATCAGCAGATTATGCAGCAGATGACGGATTATGTCGCAAGTCCTTAATTATGCAAAAAATGCTGCGGCCACACAATCGCATATTTGCAGTGGCCCTGGCTACAGTCACATGCTGCGATGGCTCAAATAATGTCAGTTCAGTATGCTTCTGTTCAAGGGATGGCAGTGGGGATCGGCTTCAGACAAGTACCTTTTACTACAAATATCTACATGAGGACAAGCAGCAAGGCAGGGCAGGTTATTTTAGGTGATTCCCTCTGTGTCCAATCCTAGGACCTCATATGTTCTCTTTCCATATATTAGTTAGGGGTTGGTCTTGGATCCATCATTGTACTTTATTTTATTATTACTTTTAGCCATGCTGCACAGCAACCATGCTGCTATACAGCATAGCTTCAAATCATTGCCAAGGTTGGCAATGCCCATGCTGTACAAGATGAACAAAAGGCAGTGGCAGAGGTAATAGTCGGCAAGGCGTAACCTATTGGCTTTTTCAATGCGTGTTAGGTCTCGGCACAACACCCCTGTGATTCTGAGCAAATCAGTTAATCTTCCCATCCATCGAAAAGGGAAAAAATATGCAATTTCACAAAAAATCCCATCACATAAAGCAATCAAATCAAGCATTGGCATAGCCAATAGGTCTCAGTTTTGGGACCTTATAAGTAGTTAGTTTTGCAGCACAATATCCTTTGTGCAACAATATCAGCTGTTGCATGGCTAAACCTTGTACCTTATAAGTGTTTAGCCATGCAACAGTTGATGTTGTTGCACCAAGGATATTGTGCTGCATAGCTAAATACTTATAAGGTCCCAAAAGCGAGACCTATTGGCAATGCCAATGCTTGTTGAAAGGAGTTTCCCTATAGGGTTCAACCAAAGGAGATTGTAACAGATAAAGGACTTACTAGACAAAAAATGTGCATGTTTCAAATTTTCATGATGTTAAGCACATAAAGGTAGCCTTGTATGCTCCCAATTCAAACGGCCGGGAGGAGAGGGCGAATACATTTATGAAAAAAAGGCATTCAGACAGCTTTATCTTCTGGACAGGATGTTAACGAATTTTTAAGAACAAAACTATGGAGTTATAACATGTTTCCTCACGCTACTACTGGGGTAGCTCCTTTCACATTGATCTGTGGTAGGAAGGTCCATACCAACCCGTGTCCTGCATGGCTGTCAATCAAAGGTATACGTTCATTGAATAATGATGCCACACGTTCTGCGAGGTCCCTATATCAAACAGAAATGAAGCATGTTTTTGACAAAGGTAAAGGTACATCGAACCTGAGTCTTAAAGATTGGGGGCCCGATTCACAGAACTAACTTAAGACAAAATCCTAAACTTACTACCATTTTGGTATTCACAGAAGGCACTTACTCATTTTGGTATTCACAGAAGGCACTTACTCATTTCGGTATTCACAGAAGTTAGGAGTCCTAACTTTAGGACTCCTAAATGCCTTCTGTGAATACCGAAAGTCTTAAAATTAGGATTTTTCTCAGTTTAGTAGTAGTATAGTTAGGACTCCTAACTTTAGGACTCCTAAATGCCTTCTGTGAATACCGAAAGTCTTAAAATTAGGATTTTTCTCAATTTAGTAGTCCTAAGTTTAGGACTCCTAACTTTAGGACTCCTAAATGCCTTCTGTGAATACCGAAAGCCTTAAAATTAGGATTTTTCTCAGTTTAGTAGTAGTATAGTTAGGACTCCTAACTTTAGGACTCCTAAATGCCTTCTGCGAATACCGAAAGTCTTAAAATTGGGATTTTTCTCAATTTAGTAGTCCTAAATTTAGATTTAGGACTACTAAATTGAGAAAAATCCTAATTTTAAGACTTTCAGTATTCACAGAAGGCATTTAGGAGTCCTAAAGTTAGGAGTCCTAACTATACTACTACTAAACTGAGAAAAATCCTAATTTTAAGACTTTCGGTATTCACAGAAGGCATTTAGGAGTCCTAAAGTTAGGAGTCCTAACTTCTGTGAATACCGAAATGAGTAAGTGCCTTCTGTGAATACCAAAATGAGTAAGTGCCTTCTGTGAATACCAAAATGGTAGTAAGTTTAGGATTTTGTCTTAAGTTAGTTCTGTGAATCGGGCCCAGAGTCTTGATAAGAAAACCCAAAAAAGTGAGAAAAGGGGAGTCAACGTTTTCTTTTCCTGCTCAAGTATTGAAAGTAAGCAGCTTTGCGTGAACATAAAAAGCTGGTGGAATAAAATAAGTTTGGTTCGTGTGACTCCACAAGAAGCAGAAATCATAGAGAAATATAGTGAGGTGAATGATATGAAGGACTGTCACTGGTCCACTTGGTTACCGGAAGTGAAGTGATTGGTAACAAGGAAGGGGCTCATCAGACAACTGGAGTTCTGACCAGGTCAACTTCGGTGAATGATTCGGAGTCTTGTGTGCCTGGTCTATCCCAGACTACACCCAGACTGTATGCATGGGAGAGGGGGTTCTGACAGTGACACAGATGGTGAATCAAGATTCGACATGAAGAAGTTGAGGGGAATACGTCGCTTAAAACCACCCAGTAGATTCAATCACTATGCTATGTAATGATAGCATTTTATTCTTTATATTTACTCTATATTTTGTGTAGACATAAGACTCAGATTATTATTATTATTATGCATTTTTGTTTTTGCTTGTTTTGGAGGGAAGGTGTTGTTGTATGCATTATGGATTATACATATAGGTATGTTGCTTACCTGTTTTTCCTTTGTCGCTTTGTATACATTGTATTGTGTCCATGTTCCAGAATGAAACGGTTTCTGGCGTTCCAGAAGAGGCTGCGAGTCAATAGCTACTGGTGCTACGGGTGATCGCCCACTTTCTAGCCCCGGGCTCTTTCTTCTCTTGAACTCACCACAACGTTCAAGCGTGGTTACTACAGTCACCGAGGAGGCAGGTCCAGGAGTCAAAAGCAAATGGAGGACTTTTGTTAAATAAATAGATTGGCTTTCATCTCTCATTTCTGCAATATTGAGTTGTTATCACTGTCAGTTTCAGAGGATACAATCCCTTTCAGGGCCAGACTGGCATTTTCCCGGTGGTCCGGAAGGGTGGGGGTGGGGGGGGGGGGGGTTTGTTGCTGGGGCCAGTTTTTCAGCAGTGCTGCAATATCGGCCCCCCGTAACAAAAGCGGCAGCAGTGCTTCTCACTAGCACCGCCACCCACCTCCCCCACCCCTTCCATGGCCGGTCCGGCTGAAGTGCCTGGTCTGGTTTTTGTTCCCAATCCTGCCCTGGCATGGCCAGACTGGCTGTAGAAGGCACCAGGCATTTTCCAGGTGGGCCGGAAGGGTGGGGTCTGGTTTCTGACCCATGGGGGCTGGTTTTGTTACTAGGGGCCGGTTTTGCAGCAGTGCTGCAATATCGGCCCTCTTTAACAAAAACGGCAGCGGTCCTAGACACTAGCACCCCCAACGCCTCCCCGGCCATTGGTTGTCAGTAGCCACTGCCACCACCCCCCACGCCTAAAATTCCCCCCCCCCCTAAGCCAGTAGAGCAGAGTTGCCAGGGCTGGTTTCTGTTCTCAGTCGACCATGAATGATCGCTCAGAGATTTAAACTCTTGCCATGGATGGATGTTGAGAGCATAGGTCATGCATTTGAATAAAGAAAGCCGGACACATTCTTCCAGGTTTGAGCAGTGCAGCCGGAACAGATAGTTTGGGCCAACGCCCATCTTTTGCAATATTGCCCACAGATAGGGCCATTCAAGAGAGTTGAACACCTTCTCGGCGTGTAGGGCAGAGGTCTTCAAACTGTGGGGCGCGCCCTCCTGGGGGGGGCGTTGATAGGTTCCCAGGGGGTTGCAAATGCCTCTGCAAGTACATGTAAATGAAGCTGGCCTGGAAGTGCGGCGAGGTTTATTTGCTGCATTTCCAGGCTGTCTTCATTTACTCCAAAACCCTTGAAGTGAGTTCAGAGTGCCGTGGGGCCGGAGGTCAGTGAGTGTGCTGCTGTGGGCTTGGCTGGGCAGTGTCTGGAGTCTTATCTCCGGCAGGCCCGAGTTTTTCACAGGTCTTTAAGACCATATGCATATTTACATACCTTTGTAAACTGGTTGCTGAAGCTTAGTTTTGCTGGGCCCCACTCTGCCTATTACTTACATTTGTATTTTACGTTTACTAGTGTGAGAATGCATTTCATGAAAAGGAATAAAAAGTAGGGGTGCCAAACGAAAAATGCCAGCCAGGTGTTGTTTAAAGAGCCTGTAAAGTCAATAAACAGGGTTATAAATAAAAAAAAGTATGTATTCATTTGTAATGTGACTTTTCTGTCTTTGCTCCCTTTAATTATCAGTCATGATTCATTCAGGTGGCCCTAGAACACAATTAAAAGTGCTTTCTATTTATATTTGCTATTCGAAGAAGGTGCAGATAAGTGCTGAAAATACGGCTTTAGGTGACTGTTTATTTTTGTACTGTCTGCGACATCAAAATAATAAGCTGGCAACCCTAATCATAAGACTGAAAGTTTGTTGCAGGATCAGCACATTATCTATTTTCTCCACCCTAAATCCCTGATTAATGCCATAATAGCAATAGTTTAACATATATCTGAAACCCTATGCCGCAGTCAATAACATACTGATTTACTTCAAGTGTCTGGGAATGCACCCTGCATTCGGACAACTCACTCCTCATTCTCACCCTTCACTTTCATGCTCAGTCTGCACTCACAGCGCTCACTCTGCAATCACAATGTACTTGTGACATTCACCCTGTAGCTCACCCTGCAGTCACACAAGCACACTACTCACCTTGCACTCATGTGACACTTCAGTCACCTGTCCCCCTCACTGCTCATTCTACAATCTCATTCAAACAAACCCATCACTAACCATGCATTCATTCGTCCCACTCTGCACTTACATCCGCACCCAAAATCATATGATCACCTCACTCACACTGCAGTCACTCCTCCTACCCCACTCTCACACTGTTGCATCGCTCACCGTACACTCACATGATCACTCCTGCCAGCCACACAGAGCAGAGGGTTAATGTGCCTGCTACAAAGAACGTGTACCATGAAGATCACAGAACTGAGTGTGAGTAAATTATGAGTAGCGCTATAAAAAAAATGATATGTTTGTCTGAAAGGTGCTATAGAGAGATGAGGTGCATTGTTGGTGAGTGGTAGTGAGGGAGTTCATGAAGAACGAGGAAATGGAGTAGGCGGCACCAAAAATGACTGTTGCACCGTGTGCGACCTGTGCGACCAGTGCTAGGGCCAGCCCTGGCTGGGAGTGTTCGACCCCCCCGAAGTTCGGGTTTAGTTGCGCTCTGAGTGTGCTGGCAGGGTCAAAGAGGTTGCTAAAAAAAGCCTAAGTGTTTTGTGTTTTCACAGTCATGCAAGTGGGTATAAAATAATTCCATAACAGCTTAATTGGATAATAAATGCAATTTAAACTAACTGGTGATAAATGCACTCTTTTAGGTTATAAAACCACAGTTAGCAACTACCATAACTGCAGATGTCTGTGTATGTTAAAGCTGAGCAACACATAATTGAACCCTAGTTGGTGAAGAGGAATAGTGACCTTTGTATTTATAGTCAGGGCAACTGGAAATATGAAAATGTGCGGTTTGGGCATTTTGCGCATAGTTATGGATTTCTCGCATTTGCCACATAATCCATCATCTGCTGCATAATTTGCAGATTACAAAAAAAATTGTTTCTGGCTCAAACGGTTCAAAAGTTACTAAAAATGCAGTAACACATGCTACCTTGCAGTGGAAGGCCCATTCTAAAGGTTGACTGGTCACCTTTCTGTTGCTTATTGCTATATGTGGGTGTTAATGTGGTACTTATGAGGGGCAATACAAGCCAAGACAGTGTTAACAAGTGTAAACATTTAAAAATAATGCAGCAATGCTATTACAAAATATGCAGCATTATGCAGCATAATTTGCTTTTGCTTGCTGCAGAATTTAGGCAACCCTGCTGCATAATCTGGCCTTCTCCTGCCGCATAATTCCAGTGGCCCTGTATATAGTGCTACGAGGTCCCAGCCTGTGGCAGAAAGCACTGTGAATATGTAAGTCATTATTTTAAAACAGTATTTACATACTCTAAGCTAGGCTGCTGCAAAATGATGCAATGATTGAGATAAAACAAGTTCTTACAAAATATACTTTTTAGTAATAAGTAATCAAACTGTATCAAATGCAGACATTTTTGTAGGTGTCTCCACTATTCCAGATCTCATCTGATAACACCCTTACGTTACATCTCAAAAATAATAAAACTTTGCCACCATGAAGCTTTAAGCAGAGCCACTGGAATTATTCAGCAGAAGAGGACCACATTATGCAGAAGGTTTGACTAAATTATGCAGCAAGAAAAGGTAAATAATGTGGCACAATGCGCCACATTTTGTGGTTAGCATTACTTCATTATTTTGTCATTTAACTCCCGGTAACACTGTCAGGGGAAATATGTTACCTAATTAGTACCAGTTTAACAACTAAATACAGGAGTAAGCAATTAGAAGATTACCAGGCAATCTTTGCAAAGGGCCTTCCACTGCTCCGGAACACTTTGTCATATTTTAAGTAACTTTTGTTGTGCTTGAGCTAGAATCAAGTTTTTTTTGTTGAAATCTGCAGATTATGTAGCAAATGCAGTAAACTGATAATTATGTGGAACACACTGCTACTGCTGCAGAAACTCATAATTCCAGTGGGCCTAGCTTTAAGTGATTCAATCAATTATTGGCTGGTAAGAAAGCTGGTTTCTTTTTTAACTTTCTGCACTACCACCACACCCTTCGCTTTTAGGAAGAGGCACGTCAAAGTCAGTATTAACCTTTCAGGGGCATTTGTTTGTGTGAAAGCTGAGTCCATGGGGTGGCAGGTAGAAGGCTAGCAGGGTTGCATTCAGATGCAGAGCCCTAATCCTCTCGATCCCTGGGGCCTCACAATAACGGTCTAAGAGACAGAGGAAAGGAGCAAGATTCATAGATATTGTCAAAGAGAAGGGCCAGAATAGGGAGCACTGTATGGGGACTCATTTTTATGTTTACAAATGGACAGAGACAGCTTCTTCAGAGAGATACCCCAAAGAAGGGGACAATATAAATGTGTTTTTTTTGTTTTAAGGGAAATTCATTAGTGAAGCTGGTACTGCTGCCAAGTGTGTAAGTGGCCACTGCTGGTTTCATTAAGGAAGCAGATGCAGCAGGATTGGGGCCCAGGAATTTGTGGGGCCCACTGCATCACAGTTTTGACTGCCTACCTTTAAAAAAAGGGCATTGAAACTTATTTTCCTTTCAGACCTCTGGTCCAGGGCAAGTAGGATGGGTGGTCCAGCAATTTGGTGCCTAAGGGCTAGGGACCCCACCAGTCATCTCAGGTTGTGTCTCGTCGCACTATAGGGCATAAATCCAGACTGGTCAGGCTTCACCAGAAACTCTCTCTCGCATCAAGCGATTTGCAAGGACCTTCGCCAGGGTCTTAATCTCTAGGTTGAACAAGGAGACTGACCGATAGGAGGCACACTCCCAGGGGGCTTTCCCAGCTTGTGAATCATCACTATCATTGCCTTCCTCAGATCCCGCAGGAGGGTCAAATCCTGTCAGGATCTGTAGAAATGTCTCGTATTGGACCTTCCACATGAGATTGGACACACTTGAAGAACTCAGAGGGCAGACCATTGCGGCCAGGAGATTTCCACCCTTTCATTTTGCCTATAGCCTCCAAGATTTCTATCTTTGTAACCTCAGCTTCTAATCCATCCCTCATGTCCCTCCCCAACTTAGGGATTGGGAGGTCTGTCACGAAGTCTCACAGATCTTTTTCAACCACTCTGGCCCGGGTTTTGTGTAGATCCTCCAGATAGGCAGTAAAAGCTTGTGCGATCACAGCTGGGGTTTCATCCACATTGCTCGTAGAAGTCCTGACCACCGACACCCATCATTGCCCCTCCTCTTTGCACGGCAGCCGGGCCAGAAGCTTCCCCGCCTTGTCACCTGTCTCATATATCCTACCCTGTTAGACCCGGCACCTTGCTCTCGATTCTTGTTGGGTGTGTGCCTGTAAATCTACCCTCAGGCCCCGATCTTATGGGCGAGTTCTGGAGAGGGGCCTGCCACATACTCCTCTGCCCAGGTTGTCAATGTGTCCTCCATCTCTCCTGCTTTCCTGTCTCTTTCTTTTTCTCTGACATGTGCACAATTAGTTGGACCCTTGCAACTGCCTTACACGCCTCCCAAAGGATCACATCAGAGTCAACCGTTTCCTTGTTGTCTGAGAAGTAGTCAAGTAGTCAAACTTTTTCAAGTGTTCCAGTCTGTCAGTTCCCAAGGATCAAGTCTCCATTCCACTGTCGGTCTTGGGGTGGAGGTGGTCAAGTACATAATAATAGGGGAGTGATCGGATATACCTCCTGGCAGCAAGGTCGTGTGAGTAAATCATCCATACTAGCAGGTAATCCAGTCTGGACAAGAAGTGCATTGTGTTGGTAGCATAGGAGTATTAGCGTGTCTGTGGGTGGTCTCCGTCCACAAAATGACCAGCACCAACACTCTAGGAATTTGGACAGGCGGAATACAGCCCAGGGTCTCTCCCCCATAGCCGTCACGTGGTCCATTTCACCCCTCGTCGTTAGGTTTATGTTCCCCCCCATTGAGCAGGAGAATCTCAGAGAGCCACATCATCCAGTTCCCCAATCTATCTAGTCCTGCTGATTGCAGGCCTGGTGGTAGGTAATAGGACACCAGCACTGGGTCCTCCCCATTCCATCATCCCTGGACTGCCCTCCAGCATCCCTGGTCATCCGCCCAAGTTTGAGTAATTTGTGGCGGGGGGGATCTGCCTGCTAGGGTTCCCACTCCTCTGTCTCCCCTTGAGTATTGTTGTAGGAGAAGTATATCCGGGTATAGTCAAGTTTGCATTGTGAGTCAGTGTGCCTCATTAAACATTTAACCCCCTACTACTTCGCTCCACAGTCTTTGAAATCCCTGTCAGGGGGGCGTGGCCAACCACCTAAGATGGCGGATGCGACCTGGTGAGGCTCCGGACCCTGGGGGGATTATCCTGAGACTTCACGGTGCCACGTGGTGTAACTGCTGCCCGAAGGGTCCCGACGTTCGCACAATACTGCCCTGGGGGCGAATTCGGCTTACTCCCGGAGAACCGACGGCGGATAGCGCTTGCCTGCGGGCGCGAGGTGTGCGGCCTGCTTACGGAGCCCTATGGGAGCGGAGGAACAAGCTGGGACCCTCGCCACCTAATTCTGCCTGAGATCTGGCGACTGGAGCCGGAGAAGGCAGTCGCTCCTAATTGACTGGGATTGGACGGCGGTCGGAGCAGATCACCGGGAAGCCGGATCGGATCACGGAGCAACGCACCAGCAAGAGGCGGTGAGGGCGCGAGCTAAGGGGAGTCGGGCCGGGAGAGGAGGCCCCTCCCCACCCCACTACTTCATTTTTCCTACTATTTCTGCTGCTTCCTGCGGGGCTCTGCAATTCAGCAGGCTGCGTGAGGGCGGGGGAGTGCCTGGACCGGAGGCGAAGCATGTTGGCGAATTACCAGTGACACAGATCGGCAGGTTGGTGTGCCCCCCACCTAATCAGGGAATACAGAGCAACACCCGCCCGTCCCCTATTGGACCGGGTTGCCGCTAAAGGAGTCACTGCTGGAGTTCACTGGATTGGAGGCTACTGCGGCAGCATTGGGCATAGCAGCGTGGGCGGCGGCCCACCTGGCAGATGGCCCCATCAAAAGGCAATAGAAACTGTGGCATACCATATCAGCAGTGGAGTGGCGGGGTGACCGGCGGCGCCAGGAGGCCCAGAGGCACTCTGAATTTGTACACACTGAGGGGTGAGGCTCCCAAACTAGATCTTTCAAAGATGGGGACATTAGACGCTGGCAGTGACTATATCATTTGTGCCTGTGGTTGCGATCGACTGGTTTGAGGAATGGGCAGGATAAAAGGCTAAATGCTAGACACTGGCCTGGCAGTGGGTGGGGGGCCCTGACAATAACACTAGAGACACTTCACCAGGCACTTCCACCACTGAGTCAGCTGAGTCCCACTCAGCAAAACTAGATCTGATACTGAAATAAATCCGAGACTCTAAGAAATTAATGGAGCAGCAGATTGGGGCCCTCACGACCGGCCTTACCCTCCTTAGAGCAGACCATGGGAAACTCGCCGACACGGTGCGCGACCACAAGAAGGCATTGACCAGTATAGACCCACAACTTACAGATCAAGGTACGCAAATTAAACAACTGCAGCTGCAGGTTAATGGCCTCCAGGACCGGGTCGAGGACACGGAGGGCCGCAATTGTCGAAACAACGTCCGAGTCATTGGGCTTCCGGAACGAAGTGAAGGCACTCACCCTGCGGACTTTATGGAAGCATGGTTTCGGGAGTATATCGCCCTTGAGGGCCTATCCCCTCATTTTTGTGTGGAGCGGGCACACCGGATTCCAACTGGTGCTCTGAGGGTTGGCGCACCCCCACGTCCTCTGATAGTAACAGTCCTGAACTACAGAGACGTACTACTGCAAAAGGTGAGGGAGAAAGAGGACATTCAATTTGAAAATCAGAGGATCTCACTGTACCCGGACTACACTATCATGGTACAACGTCAGCGAACCTCCTTCAAAGCTGTGAAGAAGAAGCTCCGGGCGGCTCAGCTTAAATATGCCCTACTGTTCCCAGCCAGACTCAAAGTAATACATGACAGGAAATCTTATTTCTTTGACTGCCCCAAAAACGTGGAAGAATGGTAGGAAGTGATGGATATTGCACACAGGAGAGGACGTCAGGCTCAGTGAGGCATAGCCCCACACCGTCACAACAACAACAACCCCGAGGACGAGGTAGAGGCCCGACGAACACTGAACGACGTGGGCCGACTCCAGCTCAGAAGATGGCGGACAGGGCGGAGGCATTAGCAGTCGCTGGATCCTTCCGCGAGGACAACACGAAGATTGCAACGGACTCGGAGGACAGTACTGTACAATCGGACCTTGACCACAGCATTACACTCTTTCCCTCTGCGACGCCCCAAACGGGGCATGGACTGCTGGACAACTGAAGGATAATGATTACTTCTTTGCACATTAGGCTCCTATAGGTTTGGACCGTATGAACCACCGGCACGATGTATCACGCTGAACAGTAACCTTTTTTCCTGAGATGTTTCGATTGTGCAAGCAAAGTGTTTATAATGTATGCAATGTTATCCGTAATGCTATGTTTTTCCTTCAACTGTAAAAATGTCAGTAGTCGAAACTAATAGGACCCGAACAAGATCTTTCACAGGGTTGGGCACTCTTGGCTCGGTTACTTATGTGAACTCCCCCGGTCCCACCTATGGGAATTCTTTTTTGGAAAAGTGCACAGATAAATATATCATGAGACGACTCCCCCCCGGGGCCCAGCGGAGCCACCAGAGCTCTACGCCCATATTAGCAATAGGATGGTTGGCGGCGCTAGCCCCCCCACATAGCGCACGCACCGTCCTATACACTTTGTATGTTTCAGTTATAAGTTTGGCTCAGCATAGTTTATTGGCTGCGCCGTTTATGTTTAGTTTACAAGGGATGGGGAATTCCTGGTCAGCCTTTGTTCACGAGCTCCGCAGTATACAGAGCATGGTACACGTAGCATATATATGTCTCGTAATCAAGCCACCCTAGGTTCCTACAGCCTACTGACCTGGAATGTACGGGGGCTAGGGGCGGTACATAAGCACCACAGGGTGCATGCCTACCTCCTTAGGAGAAGGGCGCAGATAGTTTTTCTTCAAGTGTCCCACCTGATGGAGGCGGAGGCAATGAAAACTCAGACAAAATGGAGGGACCGAGTATTCACCACTAATTATTTGGCCTTTGCTAGAAGAGAAACTATTTGAATCCGCCATGGAGTCCCGTTTGTAGAAGTGAACCGGCGTACGGATGAGCAAGGGTGATATATACTCATAAGGGGCACCCTAGATGGCCTACCCATGGTCCTCGGTAGTATATACTCGCTGAATTTTGATCAGGACAAATTTTTCTGTGACCTGGGCAGAGCTTTGACGGGTTGGGATACCATTCCCTGGATCCTGGGGGGGGACTGCAATGCGATCCTTGACATAGAATTGGATAGATCACACCCTCCATTGCATGGGGCCGGGACACACAAACAGACTGAATTACTGAACACTTGGTTACAGGGTTGGAGGCTCAATGACGCATGGCGCGTGTTAAATCCCACACATAGAGAATACTCCTTTTACTCCCCAGTTCATCAGCTCCATACAAGGCACGATAGGTTCCTTTGTTCCCACACAATAACCACACACATCCACAAATTGACATATTTAGCCAAAACTTTCTCTGATCCTAACCTTCTGGAACTTACGCTAACATGGGGCATGGTCCCAACTCCCGTACCGACCTGGAAACTGTGGCCCCAACTCCTAGAGGATGCCCCTTTTCGGACCACATTGTCAGACAACATTAGTAATTATTTCACTGACAACTGGAATACAGCCTCCTCCAACCTAGTGGACTGGGACACATTCAAAGCAGTGGTACGGGGATCTGCCATTGGTGCCACTGTAGGGGCGAGGCAAGAAGCGCATCAGAGACTCATGGATACAGAGGCCCTAATGACGGAGCTGGAACCAGCTGCAGTAACTGCTGTGGACAAGCGAGCATCTCTGCAAGAGGCTCGAATTGAGCACGCGGAGACCCTAGAAACTATTAGGCTCATAGATTATTGGGCGTACACACAACTGAAACCCACGGACGCTGACAAATAAGGTACACTGCTAGCTCTGTTACTAAGGGATGATCCGGAAACGCCACCTATCACCTGCATACACTCGCCACTGAAGG
Source organism: Triturus cristatus (assembly GCF_964204655.1). NCBI lineage: Eukaryota > Metazoa > Chordata > Amphibia > Caudata > Salamandridae > Triturus > Triturus cristatus. The sequence goes on from NC_140581.1 coordinate 273,480,018, forward strand.
GTCTGGTTCATTCACAAATAGAGATCAGTGAAGCATTCTGCACCTATCTTAGCACCTAATATGCGGCACCAACACATGTGGATGTACACGTGATTAATGTTTTTCTAGATGGACTACAGTTCCCTACGATTATGGAGGCTACACGTAAAGACCTCCCGGGACCTATCACCAAGCACAAAATACGAATCGCAATCAAAGGCCTTAACCATAATAAAGCCCCAGGCCTAGATGGCCTGCCTATTGAATTTTACATTACATACTCAGACATCTTTGTCCCTAAGCTAGAAGAACTGTACAAGATGGCCTGGGACACTGGTAAATTGCCACAATCCACTATGCAAGCTCTAGTAGTGTCACTCCCCAAACCAGGACGGGACAGCGCTGAGATGTCCAACTACAGGCCTCTGTCTTTACTGGCTACCGAATATAAAATCCTAAGTAAGGCTCTTGCCAATCGTCTAGTTCCTGCCCTCCCCGCCCTTATACATCGTGATCAATGCAGGTTCCTTCCTGCACGTAGCACCTCACTCAATACTAGGAGACTGCATCACATAATAAGGGCCACCCCCATGGAGTATAATAGGGCAGGATGTTTGGCATTATACTTACGTCAGGCCTTTGACTCTATAACATGGGGATACATGTTTGCGGCCCTACAGCGTTTTGGCCTCCCCCGGATTTCCTAAAGTGGGTGCGCCTGCTTTATGTTGAACCCACTGCGAGGGCACGCACTGGAGGATACATCTCTCAAGAATACAATATACATAGAGGTGCTAGACAAGGGTGTCCGCTCTCCCCCCTCCTGTTCGTTCTTGCACTGGAGCCGCTGGCGATAGCCTTGAGGCGGTTGTCTGACGCTCTGGGAATACCACTACAGGACTCCACACACCTTATTTCAATATATGCAGATGACATCCTAATATATCTGCGAGACCTGGAGGACGAGGTGGGACCCCATCCCAATATCTTCTCCACCTTCGAGGCTATATCAGGATTAGCTATTACTGCAGGAAAATCCGACGCTTTCTATTTCCAAGAGGGACCGCGCCCAGACATGGTCCAATTCGGCACTTATCAGCTACCTGTTGCGCAGGATACATTTAAGTATCTGGGTATCCACGTGTACAGGGATCAGTCAGACCAATTAGAGGGCAATTTGACGAAAGCCATTGCTTCACTTCGCTCCAGCATTTCCTTCTGGACATCCTTGCCGTTGTCAGTGATGAGGAGGATAGCCACCTCTAAAATGGTGATGCTACCTCGTCTTTTGTACTTTTTTGTTAACCTACCCCTGATGGTGCCACCATCCACCTTTCAAACCATAGACACGCTACTGTCGGAACTTCTCTGGGGAGGGGTAGACGTCGGGTCAGCCTCAAGAAGCTGCAACTAGCATCGAACAGGGGAGGGCTGGGTGTCCCCGATTTCCGGGCATATTACTATGCATCCCAGTTTCAATGGCAGTCTTAATGGACGGCAGGCAGGAACCTACAAGAAATAGGCTATGATACCCAGGACTTGGAACGAGGTACCTTACATAATATGCTGCTTCCAAGAATGAAAATACCCTTGGGCGGACCCCCGCTGTTAACAACGGCACTGCGGTGCTGGAAAAAGGCCCTACAGTATACCTCAGCCACGACCCCTTACGTGAGCAATATCACATTACTGGGAATGCCAATCACGGGGGTAAACTTACGATGAGTAGACTGCAGGATTGGATAGCCACGGGAGTGGCAGAGGTGGGTTCTTTCTTTGGAGATGGTGTCCTCTTAGACCATGCCACATTCATGAGGAACACCGGCGCTCCCAACCGGCTTTACTTGCTACATGCCACGGTAGCACATTATATCAAGGTTACATGGGCACCTCAGCGTAGTGAACCCCCACAACATGATTTAGTGCACCTACTCTATTACATGGGGAGGGGAAGTCATCTAGTTAGGTGGCTTTATACAGGCAATCGAGCACAAGCTTCCGCTACTCTCACGGACCTTCGTGCAAAATGGGCAGAAACTACAGACACAGTGATTACAGATAAAGCCTGGGATAACATTTTGGAGCATCCCAAAAGGGTCTCCCGCAATGCCAAACTAAAATTAATACAAACAATGGTTCTTCATAGGTCATACTTAACCCCGAAGAGGATACAGCGCATGTTCCCAGAGGCCCAAAACTGCTGCCCGAGATGCAAAGCAGAAGAGGCGGGCTTTGTTCATATGTTGTGGGCCTGCCCGCATCTTCGAGATTACTTGGGACAGATCCGGAATATACTGGGGGAAATCACACACCTCACAATAACAGACAACATACTGGAGTGCCTGCTGGGTTTGCGAAACCGCACTAAGGCCCAGAAGGTTAACCTGCGTTTCCTGGACCTAGCGGTTATACTAGCTATTAGAGCAATTACAATGCGTTGGAAGTCCCCGAGGGTCCCCCCAGTACTGGCATGGCGAGAAGAGGTGATTAGATGTGGTAGTGCTGAAAGTGCGGCGCTCAGACGGGAGGAGGTACAAGGGATGAGGAAACGTCCCGTCTCCATGGAATGGAACACTATATTAGAGGAACTCACACAATTGGAAATCTCACCTACATTCGCTAACCCTAACCCATGATTACCTTAAACACGCGACATATAGCTGGCAACAGTTAGAGCGAACTACACGGAATGGTCTATTGTACACCAGTAGTATAGGTTGAAGATGAATGGTAACTTACGAGCTTGAGACAGGACGGAGGGCAGAACACAGGAGAACCAGGAAGGGGAGGGGGGACGGGGCAGTTAACTTAGTTTAGGGCTTCAAGGTTCAGATACGAGACAAGTTTTCTTTGAGATACTAACAATCCTTAGGGATGACTCCCCATGTTCTCATTTATCTACGATATATATCTTGTGTAATGTAATGCTGGATACACTGATTTGAAGCTCGTAAAGTTAATCATAGACGAAGAGGTGATAATGTTCAACAAAAAAGAAAATGCCATAACTGATTGTAATGATGTATTGTACTCAACCTGAAGGCTCAATAAAGTTTGTTTAAAAAAAAAAAAGAAATGCCTACCACACCAATTCCTGAAGAGTCTGTCGCCCCTAAAAATATAGATGTGTGCTGCATGTCAACAAACATGTACATTCAAAGAGTAATTATCGATTTAGTATCAAAGTGTCAATAGCAGGGGGATACAGGGCCACACTGAACTAATACAGACTGCTGTCGGTCACATGCATTCTCCTGTAGCTTTCTGCTTAGAGCACTTCCCCGTGCGACCCACCTGGCTTCGGCATGGCCCCTGATCCAGCAGGTTACTAACCTAAGGTACTCAACTACCTTATACTCACCTAGGCCCATAAACACACACACACATTCACATAGGCTAGGAGATACTGCTGGGGTCCATTTGTTGTACTAATACCTATAAGATGAATGTATCTAATCATTTCTTACCAAACCTTTCTGACCAAATGTACTTTCCTCTGGTCAATGGACCTTTTAGTTAACTTTGTAGGTAAAAATTGACATTCTAATAAAACCTTCAATAACCACAGACCCAGGAGAGTTTTAACTGTTTATCTAGTTAAATTCATGTGAGCCAAGAACCAAGAATACAATTAGAACACCGTTTTCTCCAAAGAAAGGTAGGGAATAAAATTTAAGCAGAATAAAAGTTATTACAATGACAGTACCTGAATAGGGAGAAAACAGAGAGAGCAGTACAATGACATACTACACAGGATTATAGTTACCTAGAATGGTGTGGAAACCATCCCCTTGGCCAAGGAGCTGGCATGGCTCCCCTGGGACAGATCAGGCGACGAGGGCTCAAAACAGGACTCAGGGACAGGATAGATGACCTCTTCTAGATACGACGCCTGCATCGCACCCCTCTCTGACACTACCTTCCTACTCGATTCTTCCGCGATCTTCTTCTATTATGTGCCTCCTCGGTTCTTCCGCGATGTTCTTCTAATTAATTAGCTCAGAATTCTAAGTCTAGAAATGGATCTTCTTCAGTATTCATTTAATTCACGGACAGCATCTCGGTCTCTCAGCATTCTGGTCTCGCTGCGGTCTCTCTACTAACTACCTCAATTAAACCCTTCTAATGGCATGTACCACCCCTAAATGTTTCAAATTTATGAAACTCCTCACTCTGATTGGACAGAAAAAGGGGAGATGATCATCGTATTTCCTGGACCGGCGACGTGGGGGTAGGTCTGCCGCCACCCTCTTCCTTGGAAACCGACACTACACCTTAGTGTCTCCACTAGCCGGATCTGATACCACACATCCATGACCCTAATGGGGCTGTGCTTTTAGAATTACAGGTACCACACTTTCTTTGGGTGCTGTAAGGTTGGTCACCTGTATACTATACTATAGACCACCACCATTTAAGTGTAGGTAGATCCTTTGGTCCTGACGAATTGCCATCAAACAGACTTAAGGGCAAGAAACATGTTGACCGCTTGACAGACACATAAACCCCACATCCTTAGAGTTGGGATTAGCGTTTTTTGTCTCAATTTTTATTAGGGTAGGGGCCACGTTCATTAAAATTTTCTGAGTGGACCTTCTTCCCTATTTTACTTTTTCCTACACATCATTATCACCTACACAATTTAGGGCCCTCACACGCACTTCACCCACCGGCTTTTGGAAAAAAGATCTCCGCTAGGAAGGCCCCATCTTGGGTGCCGATCGGGGATTGCAGCGCCGCCCCGATAAGGAGCAGACCCGATGATGAAGCAAGACATCTAGCTGGCTGGGTGTGTGAGGGTCTTTTTCCAACAAGGAGAAGTTTCTTCTCCCCTTCTTGCGCAACTACTTACTCTTAAGTAGAGCCCATTTCTCAACACACGTTCGCCTCACATTAGGAACTGCATACCATCCTTGTTATAGAGATGATCATCAAACCATGCTAAGTTTAATATTTTTCTTTAAGCCCATAGTTCTGTGTTCACGCCCCTTAATTTACTTTGCCGTGCTTTATTTCCCACCCGAGTTCACATTTTTATCGATCAAAATTATACATTTTAATATGTTCTTCATTGATCAGTCAGGAAGAGAACTTTTTTTCCCAGGACATGTGGAGGTTGTGGCCTTGGATGAGTTTCAAATACATTCAAAACGTACAAAGGTATGCTGTTCCTATAGAGGCTGTCAAAGATTGTAAAAAAGCATGAGTCAGGAGGAGATTCCTCCTTTAGGAAAGAGACCCTCACACATCCGGCAGACTAGCTGTCATATGTCGTCAGCAGGTGGCCCAGATGTCAGGTATCATCATCAGGTCTGCTCCGAATCGGGGCGGCGCTACAAACCCCGATCGGCGACCTCAGAGGCGCCTTTTAGTGGAGATCTTTATTCCATTCATTGCCGGTTGGTGAGTGCAAGTGGGGGCCCTATTGTGATGTGCGTGTGAGACTAAGTGTATTAAAAATAAGTAGTGGAGATCCTAAATAACAAATTTTAATAAGGAAGGTCCCACTCTTAAGTAAAAACAATAACATGCGTAATCTTCCAGTGAGGGTGTCTGAATTACGCTCTAGTGAATAGTGGTCAACATGTTTCTTGCATCGGTCAAGTTGGCCGCAATTCTTCAGGACCAGAAAGTTCACACACTTATTGGTAGTGGTAGCAACTAATACTTACCACTGTTACAGCACCCTAATAAGTGGTTACTTTGAAATATAGAATTATTATGCCTGTAAAAGAGAAAATAAGGGAACAAACATACAAATCAAACAAGCATATTTGCTGTAAACAATCTTGAGATAAAATCGCCTCATGAACTTCACCCACGAGGTGTCATGCAGTATTGGTGATGTGCTAATACATAACATGCTGTGATGTGTTAGCCACAATTCTCAATGGTTTAAGGAATGCAATAGTCATGTGTGATAATTGTTGCTGCAGAAATGGTGTGTTAAAAAATATCAGTATTGGGACAAACACCGGATGAACCTTAGTCAATACTCAGTCATAGATACCACTCACCCTGGTATACCGGGCCTCTGGTGTCAGCGAGGAGGCGCTGGAAAAACACTGAATAGTGCAGTGTTCTGTTGACATAAAACACCCCCCAGGAAAAGGAGTGTAAATAAAGCAATCAGGTACATATGACTGAAACTCACTCATTCCGTGTCACTGTCCTCTCAGAATTTTTCAAAATAGCAGTGTAATTTAATATCACCCGCTGGGGACGTGTGTCTCAGGATGATGCCAACAAGATCATGAGATCACGAAAGAGACATCAATATTAATTATCTTCAAATTATCGTCAAGGAAGGGTGTAAGTATTCCCTCTATACTCGTCAGTGAGAGACTCAGCAGAGTCACAAGTTCACCCCAGGACCGTAGTAGGTACTTACGGCAGTCCGCGATTCCGAATGCCTGGATCCTAATCTCCGTCCGCGTCAGCTCGGTGGACAATACCGATCACTAATGCGGAACATACATAGGCACTCGGGTCCAATCAGAAATATGGGCTCATCGGTACACTTCCAGGGTGAAGTGTATGCAAGGTGTAGAACCATTTTGATTGGTTATTGTGTCCGGTCAGATGGTACTCGACAACCAATCCACGCTCGGGGGCGCGGTATGTCGACCAATGGGGGATAGGTTACTGAACCTGAGATCTTGGCAACAGTCGCCAAGCAACCAGGTGCTATGGCTGGTATGTAGATAGTTGTAACGCCGAACTAATCGTAGTTAGGCATGGGAACAAGACGTTGTGGATGGTTGCTTTGAAAGCTGAAGGACAGTGATTCACACGAACAGAGGGATTTTGAAGGACCCTCGGTGTTATCCTTGTGTTAACACTCAACAGGTGACACGTTGGCATTATCAGGTCGTTTTACAATATTTATGAATTGTATGTGTCAAAGGAAAGTTGGTGATGTGGACGCTAGATGCAGTCCAGTAATTTTCATGCAAGTCAGGGGTAACAGTATATTGCATGTGAACTGGGTACTTATCACAAACCATAACAGCAGGGTAGGGGCGAGCCCTCTACAAAGGCTGAAAATGCTGATGGAGTTACGGGTACTCAAGGTACCGGGGAGATAGAGACACAAGCCAAAATATATCTGGGGACATGTTCGTTGATGTCTACCCTGTCTCGGGCCAACATCATCTGTATACAAACTCTCTGACGTGAGGCGAATCCAGGGTGATCATGCCCGGTTTAAAGTTCTATATATGCCAGTAAGAAGATCATCGTCAGGATTCAGTATTGAGCAGACTGGACCACGGGATATCTTCATTTAGTCCTCCCTGGTGGGACGATAATCTCATAACCCACCTTTGTTCAATAGAGAGCAATTTAGCTTTGCTAATGTTTTTGAAGGATTGGAGGACCGTCCACTGTAGAGAATCAGGGGAGTGTCTTTTGTCAAAGAAATGTGTTGTCATTTTGGTGTTGACTTTGTTGCACCTAAAATTACTTCGGTGTTCGATAATTCTGGTTTTTACTAGGGGTGGGCGGAATTTGCGGAATTAACTTCCGCAAATTATCGCGAGAATGCAGAAAATCTCCGCAAACAAGCCGGAAATATCGCGAAGACGCGGAAGTTTTTTTGCCGCCTGTTCGCGGTATTTTTTGCGTGATCGCGGGTCGCCAACTTACCCATGCAGTTGCTCACGGGCGCGGCCATCTTGTTTTCACTTGTCCCGCCCTCTGGCGATGTTTACTTCCTGTTCCGGGTCGCGCAATGCATGTTCGCGGTCGATATTTCCTGTTCGCGACCGCTTTTACTTGATCGCGTTGCTTTTTGCTTGCTCAGGGAGAAAATATCGCGCGAACTTGCGCACGTGGTCGCAATGGGCGCGGCCATCTTGTTTACCACTCTATTGCATGGTTCTGGGGCCTGATTTTCAATCCTCCCTAAATCTTTTCAATCCTTTGTTTATAGCCACTTTTTTTGGATCTTTATTACTTATTATTTCTCTAACTATTTTCCTGCCTCTATATTTTTGGTTTTTGTCTACTTTTTTTTTGTTTTTTAGCTACTTTTTCTCTTTGTATTGCCCGCTATTTATTTCCTTTACTCCTTTATTTATTTTACCTTTTCTTTCCCGCCCCGTCCCCAGAACCATGTCCAAGGGCAGGACTGTTCGCCGGCGCAGCCAGAGCCGCGACCGCCTTCCTTGCGGAAGGCGGCGCCCACAAGGGGTGCATGCACGGGCCTTATTTGGGGAGGCGGAGTTGGCTGCACTAATTTTCTTTGTGCAGCGCCACCTCCCCTCAACCCTGGCAGCAGGTGGCAGGTCTGGGTCCGGGTACGGCCTCCGGGAGCGTCGGCAGCGGTGGGGGAAGGTGCGCCGGGCAGTGTCGCGCATCTCTGGGGTCCGGCGCACCTAGGCACAGCTGACGCACCGGTGGTCCGACATCCTGGACCGTGAGCAGGACCTGCTGGACCTGCTAGGAGTGGAGGTCCTGGGGCTTGGTGAGTACCTATTTAATTATTACAACTTTGTGTCTGTTCTTCTGCTCTATGTTATATATTGCGAATATCTTTTTTTCCTTCCAACCAGCTAGAATGTTGCTGCTTACAATACATTCCAGGTTAATAACGTTTAAAAGTCTTCTGTGATTATGACACAGGTGCTCTTCTGCGCTACTACTAATCTTACTTGTTTGCAGCTTTGCGTTTGCGCTTGCTTAGCGTGATTCTTTACGAGTTTATTTTAGAGAAATTAAGTTACGTAATGCTACAGTGACTCACGTCCACTCCTTACTTTGTCCTGTCACTAATAGATAGGGGCGGATTGATACTTAGGTTTAGGTACTTTGTATGAGCTTCTAATTGGTTAGTGGTATGCGTGATGCCCCCCCTCACTCAGTTACGTGACGTGCTGCTAGTACGGCAGTCTTTAGAACCTTTTCTAGTTTGTTCAATGAGTGGAGGTAGGCTTTGCAGTTACTTAGCAGTAGCAGATCAGCATCAATCAAACCAAAATTTGGTGTATACAAAAAATGTAGTCATGTTCATGTGTCCTCCATGATTGGATCATACACATTGTTGAGGAATACAGTGGAAATGCATACTTAATGTACAATTGGCATGCCTGGAATAGGTGGGCTAGGTTGGGTGGTACGTTGTACTAATACTTAGGCTTACTTGTAACTTAGTTTTCTGGAATCAGAATGGAAGAATGGATTACTGTTGATAAATAGTAACTTAAGTAGTCGAACTGCGAATCCCACGATATTACATGTTGACCAGATGAGATCGGTCAATGTAGTTATTGCAATTGTTGTTTACATAAGTGTTTTTTGACCGTTGTTGAAAAATATTGTATTTGTTTGACACCATCCATCAATGTTTGTCTCTTTCTTAATTCTTATATCTCTCCTGTCCATCAGCACCCAGGGGCAGACCGACAGGGACTGGACAGTCTGCGGGACAGGAACACCACCAGGAGGACACCGCTGAGGGCTCCTCTGCTGGCCCCAGTAAGTCTTCTTGTTTTTAATAATATTTCTTATTCCATAACTTTTACTGCCCCATTTCTCCCGAACTATAGTGTGTTTCCAAATGCTATTTTTTTACCACCAATTATCCTTCGATCTGTACGGTTTCAAAAAGCTTATCCCTGCCTCCGCTATGATGACTGAGTACTACTACATACTATCAGTCTGTCTGTCTGTACTGTAGTAGCTAGTCTTGCCCAGTTGGCCAGTGCCACTCTTTGTGAAAGGTTGTAATATAAAACTCATATTCACCAGTAGCTCGTACAATCCGTTGGGTCGTTGTCTTGTACTACTTTTTACTCTTATTGATGTTGAGGCTTTGAAAATTCACAGCAACAACAGCCCTACCAGATTTCTTAATATTTTGATATGATACCCTATAGGACATACCACTGTTGTAGGGATCTTGCACATACATTTGCACCAGAAAATAGGATGTTGGTGATGGTAGGTTGGACCTTCCTTGCACACCTCAATCAGAAATTCCGCACCAACCACAATTCCACTGCTTGACTATAGTACTGTCTTGTCATACCTATTAGGTCTCGGAACCCTCCCCCCAAGATAACCAACAAGTAGACAACCCAGAACATAACACACCCAACCTCTGTCGTGGAAGCAATTCACATGCACACCCTTACTTTAATTTGCTCACTCGTGTAAGTTAGTCCACTCCACACCAAATACCACGAAGTCTATGTAAGTTTAAAATGTTTATTTCAATTTGAGAAGGTCTGTACACTGTTTTCTTAGCAGCACCAACCGGCAAATCAATAACATTAAAACAATATACATTGTTACACTTATACAGTTGGGAATTAAATCATGATAACTGAACAGTGGTGGAAGGCAGCACCACCATCCCATAGCAATTTAGTTTATATACATTTATAAATGAAGATGTGAGTGAAGGGACCCCTCACCTCAGAAGAACCTAGTACTGGTAGTTGGTGCATCGTTCAGAAGCTCTGGTTCGTAGAAGGGAATCTTGCGTCTGTAATGCGAAAAAAGAAATGGTGTGCGTTAGTATATTGCAACTTGCAAGCATTTCTCAGCCGTGCCAAAAAGTGTAGCATCTATGGATAAGCAATATGGACTAACAGTAACAGTAGTACACCAGTTCTTCCTAAAAAAGTGGCTTGTTAATGTTTGTTGACCGCTTGTACGCAGCGCGTAGACTAGACAGTAGCAGTGTGAGGCAGGTCATGTGGGCTCAAAGGTGTCTTAAGAAGCTGCAAGGTAAAGGTAACGTCACATGTGCATGGCTAGGGCTAATCAAGCAAATGCTACAATGATCATATAACTTAGTGTCTACTCTACTACTACCTGATTTGTACTAGTGATGTATGTTAGTATTAACTCATTTTTCAACCTTGCTACTGATCAATAGGGGGGAGGTGTATATGTCGCCTAATAAATGTGTAATGTTTTCTAGGCGCACTACCGACCACCATTGCTGGGGCCAGCGAAGGCGACGCCGAGGGCGAGGATGCGGCAGTTGTAGATAGCAACGGAGGGGGAGTGGCAGCACCAGTGGCAGGCGGTGGTAAGTTAGATTCATAATCTTTAACTATTGTTGAACTTGACAGCACACTCACTGCAAAGGTGTACTGTATGTATATGTATACTGTACAGTTGTGAATTAGGGCCCCATTAGGATGGTGGGCGTATTGCCCCCGCCGGGCCAGCTGGAATTCACTGCCGTCACCGCAGGGGCAAACCTCCCGCCATCCCTGTAGAAAATATTCAGACATGTCCAGGCGGAAAAGGGTTCAATATGGCGGTGGTGTCTCTCTCACCACACCGGCAGCCATATAATCTGCATTTTGGAATGCCTTTGCGTGGCGGCATTGCCGCCCGCCACGGAAAGGCATGCACACATTGCAGAGTATGCTTGGGGGCCCCCATGGAGGGTACCTACCGATGCTATGGTACCCCCCCGACTTTCAAAGCAAAACGTGACAGGCTCCGTGCGAGTTTTGGACAAGGCCCGGCCTGTAATTTTAGATTGAAAACCAAAGGGGATATTCAGAAAGAAAGTGAAAACAAATGCACAAGTGATGGTGTAGTGCAACAAGAACACTTTCCGAGGTGGCATGTATGCATATGCATCATCTCTACTGTAGTCTGTTTCCAGCATAGACCTTCAACAGTAACAGGAGAGATCAGGCCCACAGTGCTTACCATTAGCACATCCTACGTTAACACTTTAGAGTCCTTTTTTTTTCTCTCAAAGAGTTGGACAAACGCAAAGCACATTATCCATTCCAAACATAGCATTTTACAGTTAAAGTTAGTAAAATCAATGCACTGCAGTCATCCCACCGCTACACTCTATTCAACTTCTACACAGACATTTGGGTGTGCTGTGGTTGTTGTTGACGTGTTTACCTTTAGGCTTTTCCGTTTTATGCCACTCATGAAACATCCTCCTGACTTCATCATCAGCTCTGATACTTCTACTGACTGACTGGAGATCGGCCTGCAGTACAAGTGTAATTTTTATGACACAACAAGAGTAGAAATATAAATATTACTGACTTGAGTCATTCTTTATTGTGTACAGAAAGATAGATTACCACTAGTACACTTTGACATACCCTTTGTGCGCAACAAACAACGCAAACACAAAGACCAATAGCTCAGAGTCAGGTGTCCAATGCATGCCATTAATTGTCATCATTCATTACCTGTTCCTACTCATCTTAAGTTAACGGGCCGTCTCTTTCGCCATCATCATGATGGACGGTGCTGTTAAGTCACAGTCATTTGCATTGCGCAGATTGAGTGAGTCCCCTTCCTGTATTGAATTAAAAGCAATGTATCACCAAGATGCAGGAGAAGTACACATTTCTTGTTTGCAAGAAGGGGAAAATTAGTAATTACTAGTGTGTTCTGTAGAAAGTTGATTAGTGGCAGTGCACAATTACATCAATTCATGCGCAACACACACCACAAAATCTACATCATTCAGTCTGCTATTCTGCGGCCAATTCCATCTCATCTTGTTACCGTTGCAGGCCGTATCTTTCGCCATCATCATGATGGACGGTGCTGTTAAGTCACAGTCATTTGCATTGCGCAGATTGAGTGAGTCCCCTTCCTGTATTGAATTAAAAGCAATGTATCACCAAGATGCAGGAGAAGTACACATTTCTTGTTTGCAAGAAGGGGAAAATTAGTGTGTTCTGTAGAATGTTGATTAGTGGCAGTGCACAATTACATCAATTCATTCATGCGCAACACACACACCAAAATCTACATCATTCAGTCTGCTATTCTGCGGCCAATGCATGGCATCAATCATTACCTGTTCCATCTCATCTTGTTAACGTTGCAGGCCGTCTCTTTCACCATCATCATGATGGACGGTGCTTTTAAGTCACAGTCATTTGCATTGCGCAGATTGAGTGAGTCCCCTTCCTGTATTGAATTAAAAGCAATGTATCACCAAGATGCAGGAGAAGTACACATTTCTTGTTTGCAAGAAGGGGAAAATTAGTGTGTTCTGTAGAATGTTGATTAGTGGCAGTGCACAATTACATCAATTCATTCATGCGCAACACACACAACAAAATCTACATCATTCAGTCTGCTATTCTGCGGCCAATGCATGGCACCTGTTCCATCTCATCTTGTTAACGTTGCAGGCCGTCTCTTTCGCCATCATCATGATGGACGGTGCTGTTAAGTCACAGTCATTTGCATTGCGCAGATTGAGTGAGTCCCCTTCCTGTATTGAATTAAAAGCAATGTATCACCAAGATGCAGGAGAAGTACACATTTCTTGTTTGCAAGAAGGGGAAAATTAGTAATTACTAGTGTGTTCTGTAGAAAGTTGATTAGTGGCAGTGCACAATTACATCAATTCATGCGCAACACACACAACAAAATCTACATCATTCAGTCTGCTATTCTGCGGCCAATGCATGGCATCAATCATTACCTGTTGCATCTTATTTTCAGTTAATGGCCAGTCTCTCTCGGCTCTGAAGGAGGATAGCTATAGTAGTCATCTGATTCATGGTCCACTTGTTTTGGAAGGACGAGGAAAGTTTGAATTTGTTGTTACCATCATCCAATCATCATTCATGAGGGAAATGGAATTGAGCAGGAGATGCAGTATGATCGAGCGGAGGAGCTGGATTCTGAGGACTGTAGTGTCAAATGGCAGACACCTGAAACTTGTATCTTAAATTAGAAGAGTAGAAGACGGTGATAATGCATTTGTTGCGATTCACAAGTTTATAACCGGAACGACAGACACATAAACAAAGGGGGAAAAAAGGGAGGAAGACAGTAAGTGCGAGCCTAATTGTCAGGGAAGTATAGCTCGTCCTCAAACTCTGGGGGATCTTCCAGTAGTAGGTAATCATCTGACACAATACTTCCGTCACCTGAGCCGCTGTCCTCATCTTCCTCTGTTGATTCATGCATTGTGTAATTCGGTGGTATGAAGTGCTGATCCATTTTGATCATTGTTAACCTCTCCACGTTTTTGGGAGATAGACTGGTCCTTCTCAAGGTTACAATGGAACCAGCAGCACTGAAAACACGTTCGGAAGAGACACTTGCGACAGGGCAAGCCAGATAGCTTATCGCCAGCCTGCTGAGCTGTGGCCATTCAGACCTTTTCCTATACCAATACTGCACTGGGTTTTGATCAACGTACACCTCTGTTGGGTCGTCCAGATAGGCCTGGACCATCCGCTCAATGTTCAGGGTTGCTGCTGGTAAGCTTTTGTGCTGTTTTTTCTGTGCATCAGCACTGTGCTTAAGGCCCATCTTTACATACCAATCTGATAATGATTGTACTCGGCCGAATGATCCAGTTATTGTTTTTGTAGTCGATGGTGATGGTGAGTGTTGCGATTGTGAGCCAACCGCACTGCCCTCAGCCGACGAAGTTGCACTTGATTCTGCATGGCCTGCTTCAGTATCAGTACTTGTTGTGGGTTGATATGGCGGGCTTTTAATTAGCAGCCCTTCGTTTTCAAACTTGATGGCTGCTTCAGCTATACAACTTTTGTAGCGGGCAACATCATTGTCGGAAAAAGAAAGGAATAGTCCTAATTTTGCACGTGGATCCAGAATTGTGGCACAAATGTAATGTTCTTGTGACAAAATTTTATTTTGTATCCTTACATTTTCTGATAAGCACCTGGATAAGCTCTCCACCAAGTCATGGGCTTGCCTTCTGTCCTCTACACCTTTGTAGGATTCAGACACATTATTCAGCTCATGCTCTAGCATTTGCAACAATGGGATAGCTTGGCCCATTGTACAGTCCTCCTTGCTGACTTCACGTGTGAAGACCTCAAAAGGAGACAGCATCTCAGTCAGGCATTGAATTAAGGTCCATTGCTCCCTCTGAAGGGTCATGCCTTTAACACTAGCATCACTGCTTCTGTACCAGATATAATCATTGAGTGACCTCTGCTGTTCGTACAGACGATCAAGCATGTAATACGTTGAGTTCCAACGTGTTGCCACCTCCTGGATGAGTGCCTTGACTGGCATCCTACGCTCACGTTGGAGGATCCTCAGCTGCTTCCGAGCTTTAAAAGAATGGCTGAAATGAGTGCCTATTCTTCGGCAGATGGCCAGTAAATTGCTTACTATGGGTTCTTTTTTCAGAAAGTCTTGCACTATAATGTTTATGCAGTGTGCCAAACACGGAACCCTGAAATAGGAACCAAGTTCCATGGCCTTAAGTACATTACTGCCATTGTCTGTGGCAACAAAACCAATACCAAGCCCTCTGGGCCGCAGCCATTCCAAAACCTTGGTGCGAAACTCTTCTAAAATGTTTTCAGCCGTATGAGATTTCTCCATGGCGAACATGGCTACAGTTGCATGTTTCCGCGTACCTTCAAAAATCGCAGCTGTGTCAACAACACCTTGTGCAGATAGTTGATCTCTAACCCCCACAAAAGAGATCCAGTGTGCAGTGATGCACATGTAATCTGTGGCTTGGCAACTGGTCCACATGTCTGTTGTCAGGTGGATATTGTGCACAGCACTCTGCTGCAAACCGTGACCAACCAATTCCAGCACATCATGATGTAGTGCCGGAACAGCAATTCTTGCGAAATAGGACCGGCTGGGAACTTTCCATTTCGGGCAGATAGCAGACACAAATTCAAGGAAACCCACCCCTTCCACAAATGAAAAAGGAAGAAGGTCCAGCGCTAACATTTTAGCCAGCTTCACATTGTACAATCGTGCCGTTGGGTGGTTGCGTTGGAACTGCCCCTCCAACCTAAACATGCTGTCAATGGTAGGCTGGCTTACTTTCCTTAGTGGTGCTGTTTTCATTAACCCACTAAGGCTCAACGACACAGATTGTCTCATTGAGGTACTCGCCGGTCGCCTTGGTGTCTCACCCACACTCTGAGTATGGCTCTTACTGCGGTGCCACTCTGATGTTACTGAGGAGGATGTGGGCGTTACCACTGCAGTGACTGCACTACTGGAGACAGGGCTAGAAATGCCTCCCTGTTCTTCACCTGCCACCACAATAATATCGCTCCCTGATTCCTGACCAACTTCAAAGGGTTTAGTTTTCCTACTTTCTTTTAACTTACGTAGGTGATCCTCCCACACGATATTGTGGTGTATTCTGAGATGACTTGCTTGTCCTCCGGTACCATAGTTTGTACCAAGCTTACCACGCCGAACACCTTGCCGACAAATTGCGCATATAGCAACGTTCTCCTCCTTGGCGCTAACAGAAAAGAAGTCCCAAACTGGGGAGGAGAACTTTCTGGCACTGCTGGATGTGCCACTTTCAACACCAGATGAACTTGAGGGGGTGCTTGAAAATATGTGACCCTGTCCACCTACACTGTGACTTTTACTACCACTTCCTACTGAGATGGTTGAGCTGGATGTAGGTCCCTGCCGAGCCTTGGAAAATATGGCAGCTGGAGGTAGTGGTGGTGTAACCTGTGTTGGTGAGATCCGTGCTACATCCCGCTCAGTAGCAGCCTTTCTGGATAGGGTGAGAATGTCGGTCTCCAATCCCTTTGGGGCGGGAGTAATGTGCGTGATGACTGGCTCGTCTTCATCAACATCATCACCCCCCTCTTCTACATCTACCTCCATAACTCTAAGTTTTTCTGGGACCTTCCTTTTCAGAAGCAATGTCTTGTGGCGTACTTCACTCTCAGACCGAGCTGGTGGGACCCAAGTGTCATCACGATCATCAGAAGCGGGGCTTGAAGAAGAAGATGATGGACTAAGCCTCCTTTTCCTTGCTGGTGGTCTGGAAGACAATTGATCTTCTGAAACAGTGGTTTGACTTCGCTCCACTTTGTCTGCAGGAAGCTCGATTTCCTGAAATGCCCCTACGTCAGGAGCAACAACTACTATGGTGGGCTGTTGCGGCGGCTGCTGCTGTTATGGTTGCGGCGGCTGCTGCTGTTCTGGTTGCGGCGGCTGCTGCTGTTCTGGTTGCGGCGGCTGCTGCTGTTCTGGTTGCGGCGGCTGCTGCTGTTTTGGTTGCGGCGGCTGCTGCTGTTCTGGTTGCGGCGGCTGCTGCTGTTCTGGTTGCGGCGGCTGCTGCTGTTCTGGTTGCGGCGGCTTGACACTGATATGCTGAGTTTGCGCCTGCGTTGAACTTGATTGTGTACTACTTTGCGGTAATGACATTTCTTCAACATCGCTGCCCGTTAGTAGACTGGCTACCTCTGCGACAGTAAAGCCCTTGGGCCTAGGTTGGTGGGGTTGCTGGACCGCTGTGCTGGTCCCAGCTTGGTTCCCGGACAACGCTTTGGTGCCAAAAAAAACCTTGGCCGGCACACCACCAGTCGTGGTTAATGGCACTTCCTTTTTCTGTTCCTTATTCTCAGCAGCAACTTTCTTGGTACTGGATCTGGTACCTTTCTTTGGGGCCATCTTCTTCCGATGTCAGGCAGGAGGCAGATGCACAACAAGTTCTGGTCACACGTGGGCGTGATGCGCAGCAAGACTTCTGTCTGGCTGGCAGTACAACGGGTAGCCAGGTGATGCCGATGACACCTCCTACTCTGTCTTTTGTGCACCTAAAAGCAAAGAAGACAGGAGAAGAACATCAGTGAAATGTTGCATTTGTTTTTGTGGTTCAGTTACTTAGTACTGTACTAGTGCAAACAAAAGATAGTCTTGCCATTTATGACTTTTTTTTAACTAGAGCTATGTTATACTACTAGTACTGTGTACAGCCACACACTACACTCTCAGGAAGGTGATGTCTAAAAATTCAACAGATCACATAGAAAACACTTGATCAATAAAGCTGTGGCTACCTGCTCTGATCCTAGTGGATGAAAAAGCAGGCCTGTTGGCAGACAAGGCCAGGCAAGCTTGTAAGCCTAGGCCTCAAAATGGCCACCAGCCACATGGCCAGGCCCAACAACATCAGCAAGGCCACCCCAAAAAACACACTTCCCCAACTCAATCCAATGCCATCCATGCCCTAAATGATGTCTAAATTCAACAGAGCAAACAGAAAACAGTAGATTACTAAAGCTGTGGCTACCTGCTCTGGTAGCAGTGGATGAAAGCAGGCCTGTTGGCAGACAAGGCCAGGCAAGCTTGCAGGCCTAGGCCTCAAAATGGCCACCAGCCACATGGCCAGGCCCAACAACATCAGCAAGGCCACCCAAAAAAACACACTTCCCCAACTCAATCCAATGCCATCCATGCCCTAAATGATGTCTAAATTCAACAGAGCACACAGAAAACAGTAGATTACTAAAGCTGTGGCTACCTGCTCTGGTAGCAGTGGATGAAAGCAGGCCTGTTGGCAGACAAGGCCAGGCAAGCTTGCAGGCCTAGGCCTCAAAATGGCCACCAGCCACATGGCCAGGCCCAACAACATCAGCAAGGCCACCCCAAAAAACACACTTCCCCAACTCAATCCAATGCCATCCATGCCCTAAATGATGTCTAAATTTAACAGAGCAAACAAAAAACAGTAGATTACTAAAGCTGTGGCTACCTGCTCTGGTAGCAGTGGATGAAAGCAGGCCTGTTGGCAGACAAGGCCAGGCAAGCTTGCAGGCCTAGGCCTCAAAATGGCCACCAGCCACATGGCCAGGCCCAACAACATCAGCAAGGCCACCCCAAAAAACACACTTCCCCCAACTCAATCCAATGCCATCCATGCCCTAAATGATGTCTAAATTCAACAGAGCACACAGAAAACAGTAGATTACTAAAGCTGTGGCTACCTGCTCTGGTAGCAGTGGATGAAAGCAGGCCTGATGGCAGACAAGGCCAGGCAAGCTTGCAGGCCTAGGCCTCAAAATGGCCACCAGCCACATGGCCAGGCCCAACAACATCGGCAAGGCCACCCCAAAAAACACACTTCCCCAACTCAATCCAATGCCATCCATGCCCTAAATGATGTCTAAATTCAACAGAGCAAACAGAAAACAGTAGATTACTAAAGCTGTGGCTACCTGCTCTGGTAGCAGTGGATGAAAGCAGGCCTGTTGGCAGACAAGGCCAGGCAAGCTTGCAGGCCTAGGCCTCAAAATGGCCACCAGCCACATGGCCAGGCCCAACAACATCAGCAAGGCCACCCCAAAAAACACACTTCCCCAACTCAATCCAATGCCATCCATGCCCTAAATGATGTCTAAATTCAACAGAGCACACAGAAAACAGTAGATTACTAAAGCTGTGGCTACCTGCTCTGGTAGCAGTGGATGAAAGCAGGCCTGTTGGCAGACAAGGCCAGGCAAGCTTGCAGGTCTAGGCCTCAAAATGGCCACCAGCCACATGGCCAGGCCCAACAACATCAGCAAGGCCACCCCAAAAAACACACTTCCCCAACTCAATCCAATGCCATCCATGCCCTAAATGTGCTTGAAAATTAAATATATTCAAAAAACAAAAGGAACAGTTGCTTCATCATGCACACACACACCCATGAGGCCATGCCCATGGCTAGCTCGGGCCTACTACTACAACCCACAAAATTAAAAAAAAAAATTAAAAAAAAGGAATGATGATAATTAATTAATTATCAAAAATAAATTGTAGTTACACAACAACTGCAATGCCCACAATCAAACACAACAACCACTTACTTGTAAAATATCCTATTCCAAAAATCCTGAAATCCAATTGCAATGATGCAGCAGACAAAAAGAGTGATCTTTCCAGCTCCAAATCCAAAGGCAGAATGAGCAGGAGATGGACAAAGCACTGGGAGGAGCCTGCTGGACAGGAACAGGAAGTTGGAGATTCTGTGTCACTTCCTCCCTCTCTCCACCTTGTAAAAAAATGACTCCTTGCACAAAAAAGGAAAGCCAAATGTGAATGTAAGGAGTTCTTTTCATCCAAAATCAGTATTTGCAGATGGTTTCATGCTGCTAGAGCCGATATTCCTCTCCAAATTGTAAATTTTACGTTGTTGAGTTCTCAAGCTTCACATTACTTCCGCCGGCGTGTCGAAAACTATATGATCGCGTTCTCTTCTTTGTCCCTGTCGCGTTGGATATGACGTGTTCGCGGTCTCTTTCTCCTGTTCGCGTTCGATTTCACGTGCCCGCGTCCTCATCCTCTGGCTCGCGATGTAGAATGACATGTTCGAGATCTCAATCTTCTCATACTCGCGCGGTGCATGATCGCGAGAAGAAAGACGTGATCGCGCGACAAATGACGTGATCGCGTGAAAAATGACTTTAATGCGGCCGCGAACTCTCGCGAGACAGCGCAAAATGGCTACCAAAATCCAACATCTCGTGGAGAACGCGACCGGGTCAAGAAAACTTGTCGGAGAACGCAGGGATTCAGGTAAGGCGATCGCGCGAGAATGTATTGTTTTACAGCGCGAGCAAGAAAAAAATTATCGCTAAGCTGCGGAATGCGGAAATTTTGACATTTTCGCGCTTTCCGCGGAACGCGAAAATGCCAAAATATCGCAATTTCCGCGAACGGAACGGAATTTTGGCCCAGGCCTAGTTTTTACCGGTCTCGTAGTCATCCCTATATAGGGGAGATTGCAAGGGCATAAGATTAGGTAAATACAATTTGTGGTATTGCAATTGGTATGGGTTCTGTATTGCCATGTGAACCCATTTGGGAATTCAATGTTTTTCATAATCTTGGTGAAAGGGCATACAACACACGTCCCACAAGGATAATGGCCCATTACGGGAGGTAGGTTCCATAGAGTGGCTTGTTTAGTGTTGTTAAGTGGTTTGGGTCTCGTGTGTATAAGCCTGTCCTTCAGATTGGTGGTGCGTTTAAAAGCAAACCGTGGGGTGGTCAATGAAAGTATCCCGGTGTTAAGGATATTCCAATGTTTCTTGATGATATTTCTCAGTTTAGTCGAATTAGGCGTGTAAGTGGACACACAGGTAAGGCAATCGTCAATGGTGCGTTCCCTAGGTTCCAATAGCCCTTCCCTGTTGTTATTGCGGGCACGTTTAAATGATTTCTTAACATCATGACTTTGATATCCCCGTTGAAGGAGATTATTCGTCAGAACAGAGGATTCCTGTACGAAGTCAGATAGAGAGCTACAGTTCCTCCTAATACGGAGGAACTGTCCAAACGGGAGATTTTGCTTGAGAGCTACAGGGTGGTAGCTATCAAAATGTAACAAACTATTTCTGTCGGTGGACTTACGATGAAGTGTGGTGCTCATCGTCTGGTCTTTAAGTAGGATCAAGAGGTCCAAAAAAGGGATTTGTTTGTCAGAAATAGTATGAGTAAACCGCAGATAAGGGTTTAAAGTGTTGACCCATTCACAAAACTCGTCACAACGCGCTCGGTCACCTTTCCACAGAATCAGAATATCATCGATGAATCTCTTCCACAGTAAAATGTTGGATCTGTAGGGATTCGATTTGTGGTGAATGGCTCTCTCTTCAAATGCTGCCATATAGATGCAGGCCACACTCGGGGCGAATGTGCTCCCCATCGAAGTGCCCTGTATTTGATGGAATAATTGGCCCTCGTATTCGAAGAAATTTTCCGTGAGAGCTAGAGAAGCACATTCAAGAATAAAGGGACGCGGTGTAACTGATAACCACTCCAATTCACTAAAGACATCCTCTATCACCTCAAGGGTGGCCCTTTGTGGAATGTTAGTGTAGAGGGCCTCAACATCCAGAGTGACGAGGAGATCTACTTGTCCCTGGTGTTGAGAACCCTCTAGAAGTCTGAGAATGTCCATAGTATCTCTAAGGAAAGAGGGAGTTTTTTGGACCACAGGCTTGAGAAAGTGATCAACAAACTGTGAGAGTGGTTCGAGAAGGGATCCGATTCCGGACACAATGGGTCTGCCAGGCACTGGGAAAAACCCCTTGTGTATTTTTGGAAGGCAGTAGAAATAAGGGGTTTTAGGTTCAGCAGTAACCAAAAAGGTAGCTTCCTTAGTAGTAATCCAACCATGGGTCTCAGCGTGAAACACCATAGTGTTAATCACTGTTCTGAGTCGAGTAGTTGGGTCCTCTGTGATTGGTAAGTAGTATTTCCTATCACTGAGTTGGCGTTCACACTCCGTGCGGTAATCTGTAGTTGACATGATTACCGTTGCTCCACCCTTATCTGCTTGTTTGATAGTGATCGAGAGATCGTCACTCAGTGATCGTAATGCTGATTCTTCGCCAGTAGTGATGTTGTGAAAAGTCTTAGTGGGTTTGATTTGTTTCCAGTCAAATACATTCGTCATGGTCCCTGGCAGATTACAAGTGCGCCTGTGCGGAGGCCACGTGGGGTATGGACATCGGTCATCCTTTGAGGCCCAAAATACGAACTAATAAAGAAGACAGAAAGAGACATATTAAATTCAAAATAATATGATTTCACTGTATACCACCTATCTCTACTCTAACCCCCTTTACATATATACATTTTTCGCAGTAGTTTTTTATTAAATTTTGCATGGTTTAGTTTCAGCAAAAGCATGCGCATAAACATGTAAGTTCCAAGCGGCCATCTTAAAAGCGATTGCGCAGCTGCAAAGATTTCCCTCCAAAGCATAGACACGTCATTACTACGTAGATGTAGTTGACGCATGCGCAGTAAACATTCCCGCGTTAGCAGCCATTTTTAGTCACTTTGGGTTACTTGTTAGTACGACACATAGGCAAACTTACCCAAAGCTTAAATGTACGAATTGTGATGCATTATTAGTATTTACAAACACAATTATTACGGTATTACGAGTTATCTGAGAAGATTGCGTCCAAGTCTCATTATACGAGTCCTTGCTCCATCACCCCCAAATCCTCAGCCCAAAGTGTCTGCAGTCATCCGGGTGACCACCTGGGGGCCTCCTCAACTACATCTCAAGTAGAGACCTCTGAGTCTTCTTTTGGCACCTCTGAATCTTTCACCAGGGCAGCCCTGTAGATATCTGCAACCACTCTGACCATTTGCATCTTCGCTTGATCTTGTGAGAGGCTAGCCCACGGCTGCCTACATGGCCGAGGCCGTTCTATTTGTTTCTGCCATCGCCTGTGGTCCCCTCTATCCCGCTGCTCCGGGGTTGGGTGTCCCTTCCTTTGAAACCATTCCCACACCTCTATTGTGGAGTTAAAGAAGTGCTGAAAGAACAATTGGTGGGCAGAATGCAGAACAATGGCATACATTCACCCCAGTACAGAGATCTGGGCCTAAATCCATAGGTTTTTTGCTCACCATGCCATTCCAGTTTGAACCCAGCCATATGCAAATCAGTTTTGATCCTGTTACCCAATGGGAACAGTCCAGCCCGAACTGCCAGGCCAGGTCCTCCCTGGACTGGAAACAAGCATCCTAGGACCGGTTTCAGGGTTTTACCCCTCATCAGCCAGGATAGCTTGACTCCAGTGGCATGGAGAGCACGTATCCTAAATCCGGTATGTCTTGAAGAGACAGCGCAAGCGTTGCCTAGGCGAGACCTAAAAACAGAATGCTCCCACTTACCCAACTACTGAAGGTAATTATGAAAATGATCAATTGTGGCTGTATATCCATTCCTTCTGGAAAGAGAATAAAACATATTCATGTTTTGCTCCCAAGTGCACAAACGCAGGCACTCAGCATCTCTCGAGGCAGGATCTTCTCTTTTTGTTGCCTCGTGGAATTGTCACGATCATCAAAGTGAAGTAAGTAATTACACTTATGAACTTCACGTTCCACTCCTGTTTCCCATCACAGAATAAAAAAACTGCTTCTTAAACCATACCTGTCAGATAAAATGGATTGGTTGCTCTTTCACACTTCTTAATCTGGGAGCCATTTTATTTTATTTTTCATGTTTCATGGTTTTCGCCAGACTCTGCGCTTGTCAGAGGATATTCCAGGCTTGGCTAACTTTGGGTGGAAAGCTAGAGGGCAGAAGAGTAGCATTCATTAGCATTCATGTGACCCTTTTACATCCCAAGCAGTGTTGTAGGTCCCCCTACATTTACTCGATGCAAGTATTCTGATTTAGGGGCTTCCTTGCCCCACCACGCGTGCATGATTTGTTTGCTGGTAGAGCACCAAAGTTTGCATTCCAGCGCAGCGAGCAATAACACACAAATAAAAAAAAGCTCATCCACCGCAAATCACATGTTTTTCGACTATGAAAAACAAACGTTATGAAAATATAAAAAGAAACAAGCATTGGCAATGCCAACGACAATACAAATACAAACATTTCCCGATGTGCTCTTGTACATGCTTGTTTCTGGATGTGTTAGCACTTTACATCCAAGTGCATTGTCATTGCCAATGCTTTTTTTGTGTGCATCTAGATGTGAGGGCTTAAACACTATGCTTCAAACTGCAATGCAAATATTATTGCCTTCAAAAAATATATCATGCTGTCAACGCTGAAAGCACCACACGCAAAAAGAATAAAAAATCATCTTACTTTAAGTAAGAACAAATAAAACAGGAAAAACAATGCCCCTTTGCTGCTTCAAGCTCCCACTGTTGAAAAATTGAACCGTCTGCAAAGTGCCACCCAACAGTCATTAGCTGTAGAGGATTGCCAAAGCACCTTCTGTACATTGTGTTGTATATGTGTTGTATAGTGTTGTATGTGTTGCGTTGACATCAAGATATTGCCAAACAGCTAAGGCTGTTTATTGTAAGGCCCAAAAATCTATGCATTGTGTTTATAAAATGGTATATGTGGAATGATGCCACCAAGCATTCTTGTGCAGTAAATTGCTGGAGGCTGACCATGCTACACCCCCACAACACTTCCAACCCAAATGTGCAAAGAGTAGTCATCAAGGTAGGCAAGAAAATTATTTGTAATCCTTAAAGGATAGTCAGTAACACATGAAGCGAAGTGTTAAAGAAGGAAGTGGCTACCCTTTGATCACTAACAATGAAAGGAAATGGAGTTGATTGGCACTGATAGCGAGATTGGATAAAATAAGGATGGTCTCTGCGCCTCGCTAATCTCGGCGCAATCTCGAAACTCCGTTATCTCTACCCAGAGGGTTCGTTGCCTTGAACGGAGGCTGAGATCACATATTAATTCGCATTTTATTGACAGTGACACAGATTTTGCTCCACAGGTAAAGACAGAGACAGACAGATTGCAAACCATGATGGTTTATTGATCAGATTAGTAAAATGACATCTGAAATCATTCAATTGGGTAAAATCGATATTCACTTGGAGCTACAGAATGCAGGAAAATAATCTCAGAGTCACCATCAGAAATACTGAGATTTAGTATATTAAAAGGAAACAGATGAAAAGCGGAGCAAAGACTCGTTTCCACAAAAAAAACATCCTAATTCTAAATTAAAGTTGTGAGTAGGTCAGAGAAATTTCAAAAGCAGCTGGCATCAGCAAATATAGGATCGAAAGGCAAACCAGATAAAGGTGCTAATTGAAATCAGAAGAAAGGCACTTGCTCTCGAAAATATATCTGAAAGCGGAAAAATGAGGATCATTGGTCTCTGGAGATCTGAGAAGACGTCCGCTGGGGAAAGGTGGACGGGGGCACGTGATCTCTCTAACTAACAAGTTTCGCACAGTTGAACACAACATTTCATTCAAATATTGCAATCTGCAGGATTTCCACCAGGCTATGACCAATCAAATCCCAGTGTTCTCTCTGTGCCTGGTGTCACCCTCCTTCTCACGAAATAATATAAAGCCAATTCCTTCTACCACTGATATGGCCCAAGGGAGTATCAACTCCTCAACTATCTCACCCGCTGCAGGTGTAGAGGTTTTTTGTCCAAACCAGCTAATCACCATACTGCAGACTTTAAATGGTCTGTGGTGGCTGCATAACCTGGGATGGTGTGCCTAGAGGGGCAATTAGGAAAGCAGAGCAGCAGATCTGCAACAGCAGCTATGCATTTCTGTAAACGACTCTGGCTTCAATTGAATAGTGCATTCAAGACCCTGTGTTTGGGCAATCAAGTCTGTTCGGTTCTGAGCCAAAATGGCGACTCTACCTTTGTGCCCTTCAATTGAAACTTCATTTAGATATCCGCCGGCTCTTGATACTTCTACACCATCAGAATACCCGCGTGTTAGTTAGGCCTTTCATCTCTTGGCTCTTTTTCACTGCAACACCATCACCTTGTCATCACTTTAAATTACCGGCATTCACATCAGATTCAAAAATCACTCAAACCCTACTTACTTTATTAGTCGACAGGCCTGGGGAGGCCACATCCAATGTCCAGTAGGGACGAAGGAGCAAGGAACACAGAATTCTGGAATACGTTCCATAACTGTAAAAATTCACTAAAAATGTACCCTATGTAACCAGGATTACCCAGACACAACACATCTCCCCTTTTGTAAGAAATCAAAGGCAAACTTATGTACACATCATTATGAAACACAAAAAGTTCTAGAAACAGACTTATCTGACTCAAATTGGTGCTCTACAACCTCACTCGTTCATCCACTCTTTAACACTTCCTTGACAGACCATGGGTCCTTGTCTTGGGGGGCTTGGAGTATTCATTGTGGGTGCTTTCACTTGCCACTGCTGTCCCATTGCCAACAATACTAATGCTTACCAATTGGACACCAATTCACTATGTATGAGCACCTGACTCTCCTTCTGCTGGGGAGTGAAGCAGTCAAGGGTTACTCTAGAGGTGGCAGGGGTTAGATACTCAAAGGCAACATGACACGGTAAATAACACACAATAAACATAATGGCCAATTATGCTAGAGAGTTGAAGAGGAACTGGACTTTTAACAGGTATGCAAAACGATCATAAAAAATGAGTCTTTTCAGATAGAAGCAGGGGGTGCTAACAGCTGCCAGTGGATTATACCTAGGGCTCCCAGTTTTATGTATTTCTTTTTTTAACATTTCTGTCTATTTATTCATTTTGCTTTTTTGGCTGTCTTATTGGCATATATCCATATTTATTTTCTGTTTTGAGAATAAATGGAGTCGTAAAATGGTATATTTCCACATTTATTTAACTCTTGGATGTGCACTCTTCAGTGGATGCCTGTCGCGTTTTGGCTAATTAAGCAGCCACATAAAACAAAACACAACACCCACAGGCACCTATTAGCATTATACTACAAATATATGTTAACATATGCCTGTATTTAAGGAAATCTCATCCTGTTTTTTAACTCCCCATGATGTCTATCTGGTCAGCTATTGCCCGGAGTTCATGAAAAGCAGCATGTTATGTTATGTTAAATTACTTATGAAGCGCAGTGAATAACCGAGGGTATCTTGGCGCTGAAGCAGGAGCGGCGAGAGGGTTGACGGTGAAATCACTGATTAAGAAGTCAGGTTTTCAGCAGTCTCCTAAACTGAGACGGGGGAGCTGATCTGAGATAGAGTGGGAAGAGATTCCAGGCTGTCACGGCTCTAGCCACGAAGCTGTTGCCACCCCATTTAGATTTTTTGAATCTGATTGAGTTTGCTCTGAAATAACTTGATGATCGTAAATTTCTTAAGAGAGTGTCCCAGGTTAATGTTTTTTTGAGAGATCAGGGTCCTGAGTTATGGAGAGCCTTATAGGTCAAGCAAAGGGCTTTAAATTTGATCCTGTTTTTGACTCTCAACCAACGGAGATCCTTCATAGCTGAAGAAACCGAATGATGCCTAGGTACGTCCAAAAGGAGCCTGGCTGCCGAATTCTGAAGGACCTGCAACGTATTTAGATATTGAGCTTGAATGCTGATGTAGAGGCTGTTACAATAATCAATTTTAGATATAACAAGAGTGGAAATGACTGACTTCCTGACTGACGTTGGCAAATATATTAAGATTTTTTAAAGAATTCTTAGGATGTTGTATGAAGAGGACACCACAGCGTTAATTTGGTTTCCCAAGAGTAAGTGGCCATCAGTCATGACACCCAAACTCTTAGCTTTCCTGGTGGGTGCAGGAAGGGGGCCCATCTCCCTGGGCCAGCACTGGGCAGACCTAAGGTTGGGGTTGTTGCCGAGTAAAATCACCTCAGATTTTCCAGCATTAAGCTTAAGATGATGTCTGTTCATCCAACCATTGATGCCTTTCATGCAGTCATGTATATAGACACCAGTGTCGTTGGCATCCTGTGAGGCTGTTAACACAATTTGCGTATCGTCCGCATATGAGGTAAGAGAAAACCCAAAGGATTCGACCAGGGGTGCTAGGTCTGTGACGTATAAGTTAAAAAGAGTCAGACTGAGCAAGGATCCCTGAGGGACCCCGCATGGCAGGCGAAATAGGCTTGAAGAGAAGGCATCTACATTTATTGTGCTTTCCCTGTTTGACAGGAAGGATGAAAGTAAGTTCAGGGCAAGATTTTTTATGCCCTTTGCTTCCTGATGGTGTATCAGGGTGGAATGCCGGGTGGAATGTGTCAAACGCCGCAGATAAGTCCAGCAGGATGAGGGCTGCTGATCCCCCATTGTCTAAAATGACTTTGAGCTCATCAGTTGCCTTAATCAGAGCCGTCTCTGTGCTATGTTCTGATCTAAATACAAACTGAGTGTGATCCAAGCAGTTGGAATCCTTGATGAACTGATTTAGTTGCGTTTTCATTACCTTCTCTACAATTTTCGCTGGGAAAGGGAGCCTGGGAATGGGTCGGTAATTGGATGGGTCTTCGGGATCTAAGTTGGCTTTTTTCAGTAGATTCAGAATGGAGGCTTGTTTCCATTGAAAAGAAAACAAACCAGTTCTAAACATATTATTAAATATGGCTGAAAGATGGGTAGCAAGGATGTCAGGGACTAGCTTTATGATGGACGGTGGACATGGGTCTTCTGGAGAGCCTGACTTGGCAGTTAAGATAAGGTCTTTTTTAAAGAGAGAGTCTCTCTCATGGAGAGTCTCTCACAAGAAGCAGAATTGTCATTATTTTTCCACTTTTAAAAATAAATAGACAGGAAACATATTGTATTCGTAAAAATCAGTAAAAACGGAAAAATGTGAGCCTTAATTATAACAATTACTTACTACGCGCAAGATTTGTATACAAAGCTGATTCCCCAGGGCTATTCTACGGGGGTATCTGAGAGCTCTTGGTAACCTCCAGCACTGATCGATTGTATTACAATTCAGTCAGTTCAACAAAGGAGCCAGAAAAAGGAACACAAAACATCGCCTTCCTACGTTAGGGTCCCCCACCATCTGTGGGTCCAAGCTGTTCAGCTCAGTGGATTGAAGTTCCAGTGGCGGAGTTTCTGGTAAAATGATCTAAAACTGCTTTGGCCAAAATACCCAACACCGAAGCAACTAAGTTCCCAAAGAAGTACAAAAAAATTGTGAGTTTTGGGGTGGCTAAAGTCTTGGTATCCAGTTCCAGAGGGAACTCCGGGATCTGGTTGTTAAAAGACAGACGAACGACTCAACAGGTTTTATGAAGGTCCCTTTTCGAAAGTGCGTCAGCAGTTTGGAAAAGTGAAATAAACTCTTGCACCAAAGAGTAGGTTTCTGAGCCCGTGTGATAATATTCACTCACTCAGCACTAGACCCTTGATCTTTCCTACTCGTATTATAAAAATCCCAGATGCCTGTGGTCCAAACCTGTCTTCGAAAATTGCTGTGTCTTCTCCTAAGGCGTGCTTACCCTCATGCAATGATCCTGATGTAACTGCCCCATAGAGTGACTGCCTTTCCTAGCTACATACAGCTCTCTCTCATTAATCGTGACCGCAGCCTAGGGGCACTTGCCTTTCACTCCACTTTGCTTTCTGCTCCTTCCCTTCTGTCCTGCCACAGCTACCACCAAAGCCTCTACTCCCTCTACTATGACCTCTGAACTCTCCTCACAACTTTGTCCTGCAAACGTTGTCCCTTGGACATACTCGGGTATAATCTCCCAGTTTGTGGCTTATCCTGCTCCTGGCCCCCTAGCAGGACATCCTTCTAAATGTGCCCCATGATTGGAATGTCCACATCCACACCATGTCTTTGTTTGCCCTACACTTCCGTAAACACACGTCATTGAGCCCATTTTAGTGTTGGGTAACATCTGAAAATTAAAGTTTAAAACCCCCAAATCCTCAGACACACAAATTCTGCTCTTGTTTGAGACGTACAGATGCAGCCTACCCTTTAGCAGAGCCCAGTACCTCATCCTAATGGGATTTCTGCTGTGCACACGTCACTGTCATATGATCGCCAATCACTGTCTGCTCTCGTTTCCTCCATGTCACTCCATGTGACTAAAGCCTAAAGCTTCTCCAGGCCTGCCGGGGGTGCACCCTCGTGAAAGAACACAGGTGCATGGACTGCTAGTCTGGGCTGCACCTCAAAGTGTGTTTGTACAGCTTGTTACTCGTACTCTGGTGCATATGAATAAAATATTAGACTGTTGCGTTACTTGAAACTCCAGATTTCAGCCACTGTCTGCAGTGTAAGTGAAGACCAAGCACTAGGCGTAGGGTGTGTGAAGGAACACTTTCGCATCTCCCCAAACTGACCATCATTCTCCCTCTTCCCTTTATCACGAGCCTACCACAATACATAACTGGCTTCTGGAAGGCGATCCAACCCACAGCCAGCAGAGGGCATCAAAGGACTCTCACAAGTGCTAGTAGACTGTTTCTACTTTGATACCGTTTCTATTCAGTGGATTGTATATCCTCATTTGGAATGTGTCTCCTTTAATGTGCACCCATGGCTGTTATTTACATATAACTGAGAAAGAACTGCGGGAGCTTTTGGGTGTTTGAACCAATACATGCACTGATATTGGTAGTTCTGCTTCTCCGCTCTCATGTGCAGACTGACATGGATCTATAGGATAGGATAGGATAGGATATGGATTTATAAAGCGCTCGTATGCCGTAGCGTCTTGGCGCTGGTAAGTAAGGGGGAGGGGGAGGGGGGGGGGGGGGGGGAGTCAGTCTTAAGCGTAAGCTCCCTAGAATAACCAGAGCTTTCCTGAAGCGTTGATGGCTATCTACAGGTTTTAAAGAACAGGGCAGCTTGTTCCAGAGTTCTGCGGCAGGGTTTGAAAAAGCTCTACCTCTCCACCTAGCTCTCCTGATCCTACTCACCTGAATAAGATTCCGGGAGCTGGACCTCAATATACAAATGAAACAAAATCATTGCATTGTGTTAACGTGTATTTTGCTGATTTGATGCCGATTTGTTTGTTGGATATTTGTATTGTAACGTATAAATTGAAAAATAAAGTCTGTAAAAAAAATTATTTTTTTAAAGTGTATTTTGCTGGCTTAGACCAACCAGGCCTCAGTCAGGACTCAACGCCATCTTGTACAAAATGAATTCCATACCTTTATGCCCATTCTGTGTTTATTTTCCTTGCTTGACACTTGTGCAGCAAGATGTGGATTGTTTATTTCTAAATAAAAAAAACATTTGCAACCAAATTCAAGGTCTTTCCTCTTGCAC
Source organism: Triturus cristatus (assembly GCF_964204655.1). Lineage (NCBI taxonomy): Eukaryota > Metazoa > Chordata > Amphibia > Caudata > Salamandridae > Triturus > Triturus cristatus. The sequence goes on from NC_140581.1 coordinate 273,511,276, forward strand.
ACAGTATTGCATTCATTCGCAATGGTTCATTGTTGCTTATGTAATTAGCCTGTTCTACTACATGCAGACCACATTAAGTCGGAAGGGGCGAGTCAATATTCATGCAGTGGGTTAGTGCTAAGGTGATGGGGTTATGTGACATTTTAAAATGTGAAAATGTGATTTGTTGGAGCAATGATGACTCCTTGATGACTTTTTGACACTTAGTAATTTCAATACAAGAAATCTATATATAAACTCTTGATTATGTAGGTGAGCCTGATTCTTTTTAGCATCCTCCCAGGATGGCATTCCTTTTCTTAATTATTTTACTGCACATTTGAGACTGTGAGTCTGATTTATATCTTGGTGATATGGATACTCTGTCAAAACAGTGACAAAATATACATACCAGAAAGATAATGGTTTACCCACCCGATTTTGATGCGGGCAGGCCATAGATTTAATCACGGCAGAGACTACTCCACCTCCTCTGTGATTAAACCCCTCCAACGGCCCTGAAGAGTAAGGGCTGTCAGAAGCAGACCTCTAATTCCCCCTACCTGATTTAGATGGGTGATATTAGAAGTCAGTTTTCACCCTGGCTGTCGGGGGAAGTATACATTGCTAAATGTTCAGTTGGCGAGGTGGGCTTCCTCGACTCTGAGTTGCACGCTTCATGTGCTTATCTGTATGAATTGTATTGATTCATTGTCAATAGTTGGTGTGCGCTAACTTACATATATTTGTTCTAAATGTTCCCCTTGCCATTGTAGAGAACTCCCATGGCGACGGGAGCATTTTATTTTTTATTTGCCGACAACGAAATCCCGCTGCTGGATTTTCTTTTTGAGGAAAAAAAAAGAAACCATTTTGGTTTCAAGACTTTGTCATGATGACAGATCTATGCACCAAGCTTCAAAAAGCATTGATAGGAATCACTGTGACTGCAGTTCTTGCCAATGCTTTAAAAGAAATGACTGCCTGCTTGGTGATCATTTCTTAATTTGGTGGGCAGCACCTTCTCCAGGGCGGCGGAGTAGTTTACTCATGTCCCTGACAGAGAAACGGTCCGCCCTCCAACATCTAAATTAGGCCTATTGTCTATATCTGATTTTGCCCATTATTTGGTACTATTTGTAATGATAGTCTTCATGGCAAATTATTTCTATGTAACTCAGTGAGTGTACTGGTGTATCTGAATGTACTACTTCTATATTGTATCTTTACAGTTTTGTAATAAACCTTCATGGTTTTTCTCAATTCAAATCTCAATCTCCCAATACAATACAGTTCATATTGACTGTATTTTGTAATCCTGTTTTGAAACATTTATTTCAGGACACATTGCCTCATAGATTTTTTCAGGTTAACATTGTCACCGATTCACCCAATGTTTGGGTGTGCCACTGTAATGCAGAATTCCTAGGGTCCTTCATGCCCACATAAGGTAAGCATCTTTCTCAGGTCATCTCCCATTCCCAAATGCATTTCCAAGAGTATGTAGATGATATTCAAATGCACCTTTGTCCAGGCAAACCATCAGACAAGGAAGAAACAAATATAACAGTTTGCCCAAAACACATTCACCAATGGAGACAGGAGGGGTATATTCACTTACCTACATCAAACACAAAATCCTCATTTCCAGGTCTTTCCCAAAAAGTAACTTCTGTTTCCAGTGTTCGGAGGACCAAAGACCAAAGAGCTGCCAAGCTACGATTCAATCAACTAAAAATCTCGACAGATGGCTGGCCAAAGCTCTGTTCTTTGCAGGTCACATTGCAGTGGTTATTAAAAACACCAATCTTACTTACTTACTTACCACTAATGCCTACTACCCCTGATGGGGTCTAGGCTATCAACTATGACTCTGCAGCCTTCACTTCCCTGGTCTTTTCTTTCAATCTGACTCCATTTGTAACCCATACCCTTGCAGTCAGCCTCGAGGCATCGGCACCAGGTGTTTTGTGGCCTTCCTCTTTTCCTTTTCCCTTGAGGGCTCCAGGTCAGGGCTTGCCCGGTGGTATTTGATGCAGGCTTGCTGAGGGTGTGACTTATTAACCCCCAGCATGTTTTCATGATTTCTTCATGGGCAGGGAGTTGGGAAGTCCGCTTTGTAGGAAAGTGGCTCTGTATATTCTGTTCCCAAATAGGTACAGTGTGTGCAGAGTCCGCAGTCCCCAGAGGCTTGGCAGAGGCTAAAGTTAGATATAACCTTACTCTCTAAAGTGGTAGCTTGGTCGAGCAGTAAGGCAGTATCAGAGGACAGTGTAAAGCATTTGTTGTACACACTCAGTCAGCAAATGGTCTCACACACTCAAGGACTGAACTCTAGGCCAATGGTTTGTATATAAAAATATATGGGTGTTTAATTTTAGAACCAACAATAGGTATCAAAATATACTTTCTCAGAATGAGATGCTTTAGTTAAATACTTTGCAAGAGGCAATTGAATTGAAATGCAATAGTTACAGTTTGTTGCAATAGGCAACACAATTTCAAACACAATAATACATTGAGCTCAATGGGAATTTTAAGTTATATGCAATTGATTACTTTCAGGATTACTTTTCTAACTCCAGAACTGGATCCTAGATTCAGTCCTGGGACAGTTCTTGGAAACAAGTGAGTAAATGCGTTTTAGTTACTGTTGTGATTTTTAAGCAATATTTTGCTATTTTAAAAGTTGACACTTAGAAACTTTATCTGATCAAATTACCAATGTTATCCTATGGAAGGAAATTCACTTAGCAGGTAAGTGGGGTTATGGTTACTTTTTCTAGGTCAGTGTTGGGTCCTGGATCCAGCACTAGTGTACCACAGGTAAGCAGCTGAGAAACTGCGTTTAAGTTATACAGGCAATTTTTAAGGAATATTTATACGTTTGCAAAATCGACACTTAGAAGAAATTTCACAGGAAAACAGTCAATGGTTTCCTATGGAAGAACATTTGAGTTGCGGGTAAAGTATGTTCTCGTTACTTTTGTAATCAAGTGCTGGGCTCCTAGGCTCAGTACTGGGACATCTATCTAAAACAGGTAAGTAATTATGTTTTCACAGTTGGTACGATTTTTAAAGAATATTTGTAGTTTGCAAAAATCGACACTTAGAAGAAATTTCAAAGAAAAACAGTCAATGGTTTCCTATGGGAGAAAATTGAGTTAGTGGTAAGTACGGTCGTAAGTACTTTTCAGGGTCAGTGCTGGGCACCAAGATCCAGCACTGGGATCTCTCCTAATAGCAGGTGAGTATTTCCGTTTTCATTACTCAGTTGATTTTAGGTGAATATTTTAAAGTTTAGAAACTCCACACTTAGAAGAATTTTCATGTGAAACCAGCCAATGTTACCCTATGGAAGAAAAGTGAGTTATCAGCTTTTGGGTAAGTAGTCGACTGGCAGAGTTAAGGTTCTGGGCATAGACTCAGGGGTCTCCCAGGGTCAGGTAAGTACAGTTGTTACACCCTCAGCGGCACAGGGGCAGCCAGGTGCAGAGTGAGTTAAGCCCAATGTTGTCCTATAGGAGGCAGGGGGCCCTTAGTTGGTGACTGGTGACTAGCAGGCCACGCGGCTGTGGGATCTGGGCTCCTGGTCACTTGCTCAGGGCAAATGGGGAAGTAGGTAGGAGTAGAAGTTGCACTGCCAGGGCCACTCGGGCGTCTGGGTGCAGGGTGCTTTTGAGCCTTCGGACGCTCAATGGATTGCAATGGAAAAACTCAAGGACGAACAAAGGCTGCAAGCTCGGGGACGAAGATTCTTCAGGTGTGACCACCAGTTTGAGAGGTAAATTGGGTAGTTGGAGGATAGGTAGGTACCCAGGAGTCGGGCACAGGGGGCCGCAGGGTGCCGAGTGCAGGGGTGCCTTTTGGTGTCGGGAAATCTTACCCTCTGTTGATCGCGGTTGGGGGGGTCCCTGGTTCTGAGGCTGTAGGCGTCATCAGGAGCGTCAAGGTGGGTCCTTGGGTGCCTGATTCGGGGTCACAGTCGTCGGGGGACGTCCTCGGGGTCTTTGTCCACTCCAACACAGGCCAGGCTTGGCGGGTGCAGAGTGTGCAGGGTTCGCCGTTCCGGGATGATGCCATGGGTGAGATACTTGCTTTGAGCAGAGCCACTGCTTGTGGGAGTCCCAGGTGCTCAGAGTCACAAGGTAGCCAGGTCCTCTGGGGTTTGTGAGGTTTCTGGCCACAAGAGGTGCCGTGATTGAGCAGGTTCGAGGGTCGACAGGCCGGTAGGGCTGGGGCCAAAGCAGTTGGTGTCTTCCTCTTCTTAGCAGCTGCACGGCAGGTCTTCTTTCTTCTTGCTCTTCTTTGCTGTCTTGGAATCTGGAATCTAAGGAAGGAAGGTTCAGGGTGCCCCTAAATACTAAATTTAGGGGCGTTACAGGTAGGTAAAGGGTAGGGACCACTGGGTCCCTGCCCTGGGGTGGGTACACCCCCTTTCCTGCCACTCCCCTGTGGGAGGGGGCAGTGGCCTAGTCATGATTGGGCAGGGCTCCCCATCTTCAAGATGATGATAGCCCAGGGACGTGCTTCACCTCGCCTCCCCCACCTGAGGGGTGGGGTTGGCAGAGGCTGGCACACCCCTTGTCCTTCCTTGGGGTTTCCGGCCAGTCTTCCCACCAGAGTGGGGGTTGAGAACCGGTAGGGGCCAGTTGCTGGGTACAGCAAGTGGCCTGGAGAAGCTCACGATGGCGGCATGCCTTTGAAGCTTCCCCTTGCCCATCCTGGGGAAGGAGACCTAGCACCTCGCCCAGGATGTGCATTGTTGCAGGCCCAGGAGAGCGGATGGGTCTCTACCCAGGGGTCCAGCAACATGTCTGCTGTGTGGCAGCCTAGGCAGCCCCTCAGACCAGGTGTGGCTTGTAAGTTAGGTTCAGGGGGTATCTCTAAGATGCCCTCTGTTGTGCATTGTACATTAAATCCTGCACTGGCATCAGTGCGGGTTTAATGTGCTGAGGAGTTTGATACCAAACTCCTCAGTCTTCAGTGAAGCCATCATGGTGCTGTGGAGTTCGTGTTGACGATCTCCCAGCATATACTCTTAAATGGCAGCACTGCACTTTCAGTGCCCAGGAATGGACCTGGGTATTGTAGGGGCACAGGGCTCATGCTCCTGTGCCCACACCACTGGCATAGGGCAGTGTATGTTGTGGGCATGGCACAAAGGGATGTGTGCCATGTCAACTCTCTGTTTTGTCCTGTACCCAGACACTTAGCTTGCAAGGGCAGTGTGTTTGTGTTAGGGTACAGAGCCTCTAAGGGTGGCTCAATAAGTGCTGCAGCCCTTAGTGGCCTTCCCTGGGCACAAGGCCCTGGGTACCTAGGGTACCATTTACCAGGGGCTGACATGTGGCCAGGGTTTGCCAATTTGGGTTTTAGGTTTTAGGGAAGGAACATAGGCCCTGGGCACCTGATTGGCAGGAGCCCAGGGCACACTCAGTCAAAGTTTATTCAGCAATTCAGCAAAAAATGGGGGCATACCATGCAAGAAAAATGGCACTTTCTCACACGCTGTCATTGTTGCTGATGGTGTTGGCCAGTGGATTTGGAGGATTTTCCTCAGACCGGTGTTCTTGAAGGTTTGCACTTTGTTGGTGGTGACCACTGTTGTTCTCCAAGTTTCTGCTCTATCCAGAAGGACTGATTTTATATTGGTGTTAAAAAGCCTGATCTTGGTTTGCAGCCTTAGGTTCTTGGAGCTTCAGATCTTCTTTATCTGAATGAAAGCAGCCCTTGCTTTTCCAATTTTTGCCTTGACATTGGTGTCCGTGCCTTCTGGCTTGTCTATGATACTGCTCAGATAGATGAAGGCCTCAACCTCTTTCAGTGCATCACCTGAAAGAGTGACAGCAGTTGTGCTGCCCATGTCAGCCTTCAGAAACTTGGTTTTTCCCCTGTGAATGTTGAGGCCAAATTGTGCTGATGTGGCAGCCACATTGTCAGTCTTCTCTTGCATCTGCAGATAGGTATGGGAGAGTAGGACCAGGTAGTCTGCCAAGTCCATGTCGCTGTGCTGCATCCAAGGTGTCCACTGGATCCCATTTCTCATCCTTGTTGTTGATGTCTTCATGAGCCAGTCTATGGCCAGCAGGAACAGAAAAGGTGAGAGCAAACAACCCTGGCAGACTCCTGTCCTCACTTGGAAGGCTTCTGTGAGTTGTCCTCTATGGACGTCTTGCAGGTCATTCCCTCGTAAGAGTTCCTTATGATTCTTACGAGTTTATCTGGCACACCGCAGTGGCGGAGGAGGTCCATGCTGTTGAATGCCTTCTCATAGTCAATGAAATTGACATAGAGGGGGGAATTCCATTCTATTGACTGCTCAATGAAGATACGCAGTACATACAGGATCTATCTTTGCGGAACCCAGTTTTCTGGTCTCACAACTTAGCATCTACTTATTCCTTCATTAATTCTGTTCAGGATGACTCTGTTGAACACTTTTCCTGGGGTTGATAGAAGAGTTATCCCTCTGTAGTTTGCGTATTTACTCAGGTCACCTTTCTTGGGAATCTTCTTACGATACCACTCCTTCCACTCTAAAGGGAAACATAAGGTAGAGCATGTCTACTGATGTTTCAATGTCAGCCTTCAATACCTTTTCAGAAATGTTCTCAGGTCCTGCTGCCTTCCCATTTTCCAGATGTTTGATGGCTTGCTGTATTTCTTCCTTCGTTGGTCTGCTGCAGTCTATTGGCAAATCCTTGTCAGCTGACTGTATGTCTGGTGGAAACTGTAGAACGGACTGGTTCAGCAGTTCTTCAAAGTGCTCCACCAATCTTCACTGTTGCCCTTTGTTACTGATGCTTGTCTTCCCAGCTTTGTCATTAACAGTTATTTCTGGCTTGCTGTATCTGCCAGAGAGTTTCCTTGCTATTTTGTAGCGTTCTTTCTCCTATAGTTCTTGCATGACTTGAAACATGTTACTGAGAGTGACTGAGCATTCACTCCATTTCTGTGCATCTTTGAGGAGGATGGTGTTATATCGCTGGTGCTGGTTTGCCGGTTCCATCTATACTTTCTTCAGCTTTAGCCTGGCCATGACAAGGTGATGGTCTGACGCCACGTCTGCTCCTCTCATCACTCTCACATCCTGCAGGGCCCTTCAAACCTTCTTGGCAATGCAGACATGGTTGATCTGATTCACTTCTGAATGGCCCGGTGACAACCACGTTACCATGTGTATTATTTTGTGCGAGAATACACTACAGCGTATCACCAGACTGTTCAAGTCACAGAGATCTGCAAGCCTTTCGCCATTCTCGTTAATGTTGCCAAGGCCCTGGTAGCACATGAATTCTTCGTACCCAGTGTTGTTGCTTCCAATCTTGGCACTGAGGTTACTCATCAGTATGGTGATGTCTTGCTCAAGTCATTTCTCCAGGAGGGATTGGAGTCTGTTGCAAAACTGTTCTTTTTCCTCTTCTTTGCTGTCATTTGTAGGTGCATAGCACTGGATAACATTCATGTTTATCCTCTTTTTCTTTATGCAGAAGGTCACTGTGATGATTCTGGGACTGTGGGCTTCCCATCGAATCAGAGCCCTGTTCGCTGTTGGGGTTAGCATCAATGCAATTCCCAATTCCTTGTGTGCTGAATACAGCAGCATTCCTCTTGGAGCCAGTCTTTTCGGTCCGAGCTGGTCTCACTGATGCCAAGCAGGGCAACGTTGCCTGTCTCGTACATGGTCCTCACATTCCATGTCTCAATGGTGAAGGTCTTGGTCGAAAGCAGGAAGATTGGCTTTGTTGCTTCCAGGGATCTCTGGCTTTTGCCACAAGGTGTCATAGCTCTCCGTGAAGGCTCTCTCCAAGGCCGGGTTGTCTTTTAGTCTTTTGTTTAATGTTTCTGTAGCGAGGATTGTTTTACATGGTGGGGTAGCTAGGCCTACGCATAACCCTTCTCTTTTCACAGCTGGGCTTGGGACCAGCCATGGCGGCGTTAAAAAGAAAACAATCACCAACAGATTTTTCTAAGAGCACCCATCCTCTCCTTTAGTTAGGACACCAGACTGAACTCACCAGAGTGGACGTCCCATCAAGGCTTTATTACGACCACATAATTTACTTGGGATTACTAAAGTAGACATCTTGAAACTGTGGACAATGCAAAACCAAGCATCTGGACACAGCTTCAGTTTGAAGGAATGCGACCAAAGAAATTCACTTGCTCTACAAGGCCCAGAGAATTATGTCCAGGCTGTTTTGTGTGATTGTGCGTAGTCAGTTACGAGATTCTTATTCACAAAAACCCTTGGTCCTTTTACGTAGGTTGGCTTTTTCTTTGAGTACAAAAGAGGTGTATGGCGTTGAACACGACCCACGTAAAACAACCAAGAGTTTTTGTGAATAAGAATCTCGTAACTGACTACCCGCAATTCACCTGGCACATGCTGGTCCTAAGAATACTTCCTTTTACCTATCAAGGGAAGTGACCAGGGGCGTAACACAGGCCCCCGCGGGCAGGGGGCCCCCGAGGTGCAGGGGGCCCCCTCAGCTCACTACTCTTGTTGGAGAGCTCCTGATAAAATTCGGAGCGGGGGCCCCTCCATGCACCTTGCTGGGGGGCCCCCTCAAATTTCGTCACGCCTCTGGAAGTGACTTGTAAATGTGAACATCACGGGATTGTGACAGTATTTGTATGGGTGGAACACTGCTTATGTCTTCTAGAATCTGAATGATTATTGGGTTAATACCTTTGTCTTCTGGACCGATTAGTGAAAGATTATTGTATGTTTCATTTTACTTCGAAAAGAATCTTGATCTTCATAAGTGGTTGAAATCTCTTGCCCTGATGAAGCCATTTTAAAGGTGAAATGCGTTGGGTGCGTCCTTTTGAAAACATACAATAAAGCAAACTGAAAAAACAACAACCAAGACCCACGACCATCTATTTAACAATGTTTGCTTACTATTTAAATATATTACTCAGACAATGGGTTGTAGTTGCCTCTCTATCCTTTTATATATAATCTATATTTATGTATGGTTAATGAGCAGCTGACCATTGAGGTGGGTAACGTGTAATCTCAGCATACTGTTTGTGACAATATCAGGTAGTACGGTTTTGTAATCCCTTTCTTGTCTGTGTTGTTGGCATGATTGTTTTTGTGCCAGAAGGAACACTTTCCTGCACAAAAACAATCAAAAGAGGTGTTTTCCTTGTTTTATGTGTGCTGCAGAATGCAGCACACGTGGAAAGAGGAAAAAACAAGGAGAAATGTAAACATTTCTCCTCGTTACTCCTGCTTTGGGAAGGCATTTATTTTGGCGCTGCCCCAGATTTACACAATGTTGTAACTCTGGGGCAGAGTCAAAACCAATGGGTTTGCATGGAAACACACACAGCAACACCCTTGGAACACCCCTTCCACGCAGAGTAAGGCATTGCCTTACTCCATATTTACAAGGCTTTTGAAAAGCCACTTATGGTGGCTTTGCTTGACCTTGTAAATATGGCCCGGCACACTGTGCCTCCAGAGTGTCTGAAAAGTGATGCTCCAGCGGCGTAAAAGTGCTGCAGTGGCATTGTAAATAGGCCTGCAAAAGGCTAACATGTTCATGCTTTTTTCTTCTCAGACTCCTGAAATTGTGGAACAACACCTCCTCAATACCAAGTCAAGCTCGCCCCTGGAACCGTGCAGACCTGCAATACTGCCCACGGTGGCTGGTATTGTCGCACAACTTCTTGCATCGTTAATGAACAGGTGGTGAGGCCACTTCTTAAAAAGCCCAATCTTTACAGTAAAGACCTGAAAAACTATCTTCCGATCTCGCTATTCTCATTACCTGCTGAAATCCTGGATCGACACCTGAACTGACATCTAATGGAGTTTGTAAAAGATCAGGGATAGCTGGACATATCTCAGATGGGTTTCCGTAAACATCATAGAACTTGATGGCCGACACCAGCTGCACTGGTGTCGGCCACGGACTGCATTAGGTGGCTAGTGGGTGAAGGGCAAGGCATGGCTTGGATTCTGTTGGATCCGTCTGCAGCCTTCACACCATCTCCCCTTTCCTTCTGATTGAATGCCTACAGGAAATGGGCATTACAGAGAGGGCCTTGTCATTGCTGTCCTCCTTCCTTAAGAATCGTTCCCAGAGGGTGATGCTATGTGGAGTACCGCAGGGCTCATCTCTAAGCACTACACTATTTAATCTCTATGTTTCTCCACTTGCCAATATCATCCGCTCCTATGGCCAAAATGCAGTATTGTATGCCGACGACACCTAGATCATTGTGTCGATCCCTAAGAATATAGCAGCTACCACAGTTGATTTCTTATATTGTATGTCCACTGTAACAGGGTGGATGGAAAGGAATTTCCTGAAACTGAATGGGGAGAAAACCGAGGTGCTGCTCGTCGGAATGCTAGCCTCGATTTGGAATAACAACTGGAGGCTGGAAACTCTAGGCACCCTCCCCACTCCAGCAGAGAAGGACAAAAATCTTGGGGTGAACCTGAATAGCAAACTTTCTCCCAAAGGACAGGCTAATTGTACAGTTTTGACTTGCTTCTGACTAATAAGGAAGTTGACGAAAATCTTCCCCTTCATTCCCTTCTCAGCCGAAAGCTGGTCACCCTGGTGCAATTTATGTCTAGAATTGATTACTGCAACGCCCTCTCTCTGGACACTAATATCAGTACCAAGGCAAAATTGCAGGTAGTTCAGAATGCTCTTAGCTAGAAACATCCATTACAACGCAGTCATTACAACGACCTACCGTCACAACGCAACTGTTACAACATGTCATTACAACGCATGTCACTACAACGCATGCCATTACAACGCATACCATTACAACACATGCCATTACAAGGCATTATAAGGTAAGTAATGGAGATTTTTTTAGTATTAGGGTGGGTATGGGTTTTGAGGTACTTGGGAATAGTCATTTTTACCCCTACACTATCCAACACTGTGAGAAAGTGACATCTTTCTTGCATGGTTTGCCCCCACTTTTTGCTGAATTGCTGAATGTACTTTGACTGAGTGTGCCCTGGGCTCCTGCCAATCAGGTGCCCAGGGCCTATGTTCCTTCCCTAAAAACTGTGCTGAAACCTACAACCCAAATTGGCAAACCCTGGCCACATGTCAGCCCCTGGTAAATGGTACACTAGGTACCCATGGCCTTGTGAACAGGGAAGGCCTCTAAGGGCTGCAGCACTTATCGTGCCACCCTTAGAGGCCCTGTAACACACTGCCCTTGCAGGCTGAGTGTCTGGGTATAGGACAAAACAGAGAGTCGACATGGCCCACATCCCTGTGTGCCATGCCCACAACATGCACAGCCCTGGCATACATCAGCCAACCCTCTAGCTGGGTGCCCTATGCCAGTGGTGTGGGTACAGGAGCATGAGCCCTGTGCCCCTACAGTACCTAGGTCCATTCCTGGGCACTGTAAGTGCAGTGCTGCCATTTAAGAGTATATGGTGCTGGGAGATCGTCAAACATGAACTCCACAGCACCATGAAGGCTCCACTGAAAACTGAGAAGTGTGGTATCAAACTTCTCAGCACATTAAACCCGCACTGATGCCAGAGCAGGATTTAATGTACAATGCACGACAGAGGGCATCTTAGAGATGCCCCCTGAACCTAACCTACAATTCACGTCTGGTCTGAGGGGCTGCCTATGCTGCCACACAGCAGACATGTTGCTGGACCCCTGGGTAGGGAGCCATCCGCTCTCCTGGGCCTGCAACAATGCACATCCTGGGCGAGGTGCTAGGTCTCCTCCCCCAGGATGGGCAGGGGAAGCTTCGATGGCATGTCGCCTTTGTGAGCTTCTCCAGGCCACTTACTATACTCAGCAACTGGCCCCTACCGGTTCTAAACCCCCACTCTGGCGGGAAGACTGGCCGGAAACCCCAAGGAAGGACAGGGGGTGTGCCAGCCTCTGCCAACCCCACCCCTCAGGTGGGGGAGGCGAGGTGAAGCACATCTCCGGGCTCTCGCCATCTTGAAGATGGGGAGCCCTGCCCAATCAGGACTAGGCCACTGCCCCCCTCCCACAGGAGAGTGGCAGGATAGGGGGTGTACCCACACCAGGGCAGGGACCCAGTGGTCCCTGCCCTTTACCTACCTGTAACGCCCCTAAATTTTGTATTTAGGGGCACCCTGAACCTTCCTTCCTTAGATTCCAGATTCTGAAACAGCAAAGAAGATCAAGAAGACCTGCCGTGCAGCTGCTAACAAGAGGAAGACACCAACTGCTTTGGCCCCAGCCCTACCGGCCTGTCGACCCTCGAACCTTCTCCTGCTAAATCCTGGCATCTCCTGTGGCCAGCAACCTCACAAACCCCGGAGGACCTGGCTACCTTGTGAATCTGAACATCTGGGACTCCCATGAGCAGTGGCACTGCTCAAAGCAAGTAACTGACCCCTGGCATCAGCCAGGAACCGCGAACCCAGCACACTATGCACCCGCCAAGCCTGGCCTGTGCTGGAGTTGACAAAGACCCCAAGGACGTCCCCCCGGCGACTGTAACCCCGAATCCGGCACCCAAGGACCCACCTCGATGCTCCTGACAACGCCTGCCGCCTCAGAACCAGGGACCCCCCCAACCGCGATCAACAGTGGGTAAGATTTTCCAACACCAAAAGGCACCCCGGCGCCATGCGGCCCCCTGTCCCCAACTCCTGGGTACCTACCTATCCTCCAACTATCCAACTTACCTCTCGAAGTGGTGGTCGCACCTGAAGAATCTTCGTCCCCGAGCTTGCAGCCTTTGTTCTTTCTTGAGCTTTTCCACTGCAATCCATTGAGCGCCCGACGGCTCAAAAGCATCTGCACCCAGCCGCCCGAGTGACCCTGGCAGTGCAACTTCTACTCCTACCTACTTCCCCATTTGCCCTGAGCAAGTGACCAGGAGCCCAGCTCCCACAGCCACGTGGCCTGCTAGTCAGCAGCCACCAACCAAGGGCCCCCTGCCTTCCATAGAATAACATTGGGCCTAACTCACTCTGCACCCGGCTGGCCCTGTGCCGCTGAGGGTGTAACAACTGTACTTACCTGACCCTGGGAGACCCCTGAGTCTATGTCCAGCACCTTAACTCTGCCAGTCGAGTACTTACCAAAAAGCTGATAACTCATTTTTCTTCCATAGGGTAACATTGGCTGGTTTCATTTGAAAATTCTTCAAAGTGTGGAGTTTCTAAACTTTAAAATATTCACCTAAAATCAACTGAGTAACGAAACTGAAAATACTCACCTGCTATTAGGAGACTTCCCAGTGCTGGGTCTTGGTGCCCAGCACTGACCCTGAAAAGTAATTACAAGCATTCTTACCGCTAACTCAATTTTCCCCCATAGGAAGCCATTGACTGTTTTTCTGTGAAATTTCTTCTAAGTGTTGATTTTTGCAAACTACAAATATTCTTTAAAAATCGTACCAACTGTGAAAACGTAATTACTTATCTGTTTTAGATAGATGTCCCAGTACTGAGCCTAGGAGCCCAGCACTGGATTACAAAAGTAACGAGAACATACTTTACCTGCAACTTGAATTTCCTTCCGTAGGATAACATTGCCTAGTTTTTGCTGAAAAAGTTTCTAGGTGTCGATTTTGCAAACTTCTAAATATTTGTTAAAAATCGCCTGCATAACCTAAACGCATTCTCTCAACTACTTACAGGTGGTACACTCGTGCTGGATCCAGGATCCAACACTGAGCTAGAAAAAGTAACCATAACCCCACTTACCTGCTAAGTGAATTTCCTTCCATAAGATAACATTGGTGATTTCATTAGAAAAAGTTTCTAAGTGTCAGCTTTTAAAATACCAAAATATTGCTTAAAAATCACAACAGGAACAAATTGTATTTACTCACCTGTTTCGAGGAACTGTCCCAGGACTGAATCTAGGATCCAGTCCTGGAGTTAGAAAAGTAATCCTAAAAGTAATCAATTGCATTTAACTTGAAATTCCCATTGAGCTCAATGTATTATTGTGTTTGAAATTGTGTTGCCTATTGCAACAAACTGTAACTATTACATTCAAAAGTCAATTGCCTATTGCAAAGTATTTAACTAAAGCATCTCATTCTGAGAAAGTATATTTTGATACCTATTGTTGGTTCTAAAATAAAACAACCATATATTTTGTATACAGACCATTGGCCTAGAGTTCAGTTCTTGAGTGTGTGAGACCATTTGCTGACTGTGTACAACAAATGCTTTACACTGTCCTCTGAAACTGCCTTACTGCTCGACCAAGCTACCACTTTAGAGAGTAAGGTTATATCAAACTTTAGCCTCTGCCAAACCTCTGGGGACTGTGGACTCTGTGCACACTGTACCTATTTGGGAACAGTATATACACAGCCACTTTTCTACAAACACTTTCTCTACTGTAGCACTCACTGGAGTGGGAATAGTATTTTTTACCCCTACACTATCCGACACTTACCCTACTTTTGCCCTAAAAGTATTACGCGTTGTAATGGTATGCGTTGTAATGGAATGCGTTGTAATGGTAGTTTTTAAAAATGTGTTGTAATGGCATGCATTATAAAATCATGCAATGTAATGGTAGTTGCGATGTAAAGACTGTGTTGTAAAAGCATGCATTGCGATTGCATGAGTTGTAACGTCATATATTCCTCTTGGCTGGGCTATTCATGACATTTCAAGCGCCAGGCAAATTTGTGAACATATAATATGCCACAGATTCAGGTTATATCGGACGAGCAATCTAAGTCTGTCCATTCTGTGGGTGTGAATGGCTGTGTTTTTGTCAAGTCCCATCACTCACTTACTACTTACCGCTCCTGTTGTGGATGCTCATACACAAAGTATTGCACTTAAATTGATTGACGGGAGTGTTCTTTTGCGTGAGAAAATCATATTTAGGAAAGTTTTGCCGGTGTGCACCTGGAAATTTCTGACTGCCACATGTTTCAAGGCATAATCTGGAAAACGTTCGTTAATTTGAAAATCCGAAAATCTGCACCCAGGCGCGGTGGAGCCCAGTGGGTGAACATTTCTGGATTTTCCGTGAATGAGGTCATTGAATATCCAATAGGTAAATTTACATATCAAAAAGTCTAAATGCAACTCGTGAACATAGCCTGCGGTTGTTATCCTCCTGCCCTTGAACACCCCATAATGTACATTCCTCGGCTCCCAGGATTTGTATGTGTGTCGTACATTATTCGTGTAAAATGTTAAAAGGCAAGTGAGTGCAGACAGTCAATAGTCAGTCCGCTGTATTTCACTTTTAAGGCTTTCCACTTTCAGGCTGTTCGTTACATGGTTTAGCTCTCTTTTAAAGTTTAGTGTTTGTGTTTTATAGAACACGAACCCTGCGAAACGTATCGTTAAAGTACTAGTCCCCATATGATGGTAAACGAGCAAACTACGGTTTCAAACTCCAGAGCCTGCAGTGACTGGCTGCATGCAATCTACACTTGGCGCCCAAAAAAACAGTTCATTCAGCACTCAGCAGTGTCTCCTGGACGCCTATTGGGGGACGGGGGGGGGGGGCTTTGCGCAGAGCCATGCTAGGGCCTGATTGGTGCAGGGCTCTGTCCCGGGATGAGCACGCGCATCTTCTCGATGGCGGGATTCTGGGGTCTTTTGTGTCCTTTTCACTGGGTGCATCTGTCGCAGAAACCGGTGCTTGCCACTGTTTTTGTTACTGCAAGAACACTGTGACTTAACAGTTACATGTGTGTACCTAAAAAAAATTATCGGCTTATGTCCCCAAACAATAACTTACTTTCGTTTCGTTTGTAAGTAACGTTGACTTTTCAGTGGAGGGCGTGTCCGGGTGACAGACGTCATAAAACATTGAATGCCCGTTTTAAAAAGTGCCACGGGATTCATATCGAATCGGTTTAGAGTAGGGGGGAGGGAGAGCCAGGGACAGAAAACAGACAAAACATTCTGACTAGTTCGAGTCCCAGCATCGACTCAGTTGATAAAACAAGCCATTGACGCATGGTTGCTCCAGCGCCTTAAACCGACTCATTTCGTGGCATACGCTATGCAAATAGCTTCTATTCCAATGCATAAGTATAGATTAAGTTTAGATATATGCTTTGCTGGCCCATCAAGTACTTTAACAGGTTGGGTAATGGAGATATCAGCTATCCTTATGTGATATAAAAAAAAACATCGTTCCAAGGTATAAACGGCGCTCATATAAATTTGGAGATTGGGTGCGATTTTACAATTGTAATCCTCCTCCCGCCACAAACCCCAGAATCCTCCTCCCGCCACAAACCTCAGTTAAACAGTGTTTATTGTCTTTACTCAAATTACAGGCGCTAGGGGCGCCAAATCACTTAGAGCAGTTTTCCGAACGGACTTGTTCCCGCTCTGTCCCTAATTCCTCCCAGTGCCGCCCCTCCCCCGCCCCCGCAGGAACCCTTAATCCGGCCCTTTGTATTGCTGCTCGTCCTTCTGCTTCTCGGGAAGGGGGGGGAGGGGATGAGCGGCTCGCTCACAGGGGTGGCCGCGCGCCATTTGGGGCATTGTCAGACTGGCCCGTCTTGCCAGTAGTGTGTAGGACACTTAAAGGAACTGCCTTGAGGAATTCAACAAAATGGGTGACAGACCCGGGATAGGGACATATCAAAAGAAGGGCACCTTTGGGGTCAAGACCACTCGTTCTGCTGCTGTGCTTGTGGAAAAGGCCACTTTCTTGGAGGCAAGAAGAGCTCCCATTCTTTCACCTGATATAACAATCACTTCATGACCCCTAACCCGACTCCTAATCACTGCCTGCCCCACAGGGAGGGGATGTGGCTTAATGGCCAGAGCGGCGACTTTGAAGCTGCAGAACCAGGTTAGTCTGGCGAGAGGCCCAAGCATCCTGTGATTCTGGGCAAAGCACGTAATCTCCCCGTGCCTAATTATAAATGGATGCGTCCGTCTGTAACGTAACTGGCGCTCTGATACTGGGTCGAGGTCGCGCTATATAAAACTGAAAAAAATGTCTACTCTTCCCCCCCCCCCTTTTACAATGTAATATCACCTTAAATACATTTAAAAAACAAAACTTTCCAGTCTTGCAACGCACTTCGTTTCTTTCTGTTTGCACTGCCCATGCGGCCAGACACGGGTGTATGCCAAGACATTTCTCCTTCCCATTTCTCTTTTCCCATCTTCCTTGACTTGTCCTGAGCTCTTTTTCTGCTACCAGATGTGCTCTCCCAACATTACCTTCTCTTGACCCCTTGCCTTTCCACCATTCCTCCTAAACCCCCATCACCCCTATCAGGTGCGTCGTGTTCCCTAGTACCCTCAAGTATACCCCATGTAACAACATAGGCTATACCCACAGGATCAAACCACTCCCATACCCTGCTCTACAGAAGGTGTCGATTTCTCTCTGCGCCTCCTTCCGTGTGTAGCTGCCCCCGTCCTTGCACCCCTCTATGACAAGGGCATTGCCCACATCCTGTGTCGACCCCCCACCGGTCCTTCACCGTCAACAGGTCTTTCCTAGCTTCAACAGTTCCAGCCCAGGCAACTGTACAAGGTCATTCTGCCCCTAGTGCAACAATATAAAAAATTAGGCCTTGGTCTGCCCCAACCTCCCAAATCCCACAGCACCGACCGCAGTTGCCCCCATCTCGTGCACACGATGCCTTTGCATACTGTTGTCACCATGTCGTCGTCCAAGACCAAACACTAGTCATAAGAGTGTCTCTTCGCCTGCTCCCACGTCCACTTCACAATGGAGTGGCCACATGGCCATATTTCTCCCTCTGCCGGAGCAAATTCCATGGGGGAGACACAAACATTATCTGTTGTTCCGTCCCCTGGCCTCACGTAACCCCACATTTCCTTTGATTTTCTCTCCCGACTGAAATATTATCTTTATTCAAATTACAGGCGCTAGGGGCGCCAAGTAATTTAGAGCAGTTTTCCCGAACTGACTTTTTTCCCGCTCTGTCCCGAATTCCTCCCAGTGCCGCCCCTCCCCCCGCCCCCACAGGAACCCTTAATCCTGCCCTTTGTATTGCTGCTCGTCCTTCTGCTTCTCGGGGGGTGTGGGGGGAGTGAGTGAGTACACAATGCAAAGGGACGGGCTCACAGGGGTGGCCGCGCGCCATTTGGGCACCACGGGGGCATTGTCAGGCTGGCTGCCGCGTCTTGCCAGTGCTGTGAAGGACACTTAAACGAACTGCATCGGGAAATTCAACAAAATGGGTGACAGACCCGGCATAGAAACATTATCAAATAAAGGGCCCACCTGAAATGAAGGGGCCATTTCACTTCCAAATCCAAAAGTTTACTGGAGACTACACATCAGCAGCATGTTACCCCCACAGAGGACCAGCCAGCTGCCTGAGCTTGAATTTTCGGGGGTCGCGCGCATGACTTTGTTATTCTGTTAAAGTGTCCCAGATAACTAGATACTGTGTTTTCTCTAGCAGCAGCACAGATGGACGGAAGGGCAGTCATGAACCTACAAAGATGTTTTGGTCTGGCTTGAAAGTCCAACTGTCACCTGACATTTTAACCTAGACCGATATTATTCTACAGTTATTTGCTCAAACATAAATATATATCCATTCTCGTGCTGTTTTCTTGCAATGTTTTCACATTACCATACAACATTCCTCTAAGGCCAGACCTATTGGCATTGCTCTGTCTTGCGGTCCACCTCCTCTGAATCAGGTCTCAAGTCTCGTGGGTGAAACCATGCTCATGCTAAAGCTGTGCTGTAGTCCTGTGATCATTTAGAGGTCGTGCTCTTTGGCCTGTGCTGTGACGTTCATCTGTAGAGAGTTCAAATGCTTGTAGTCCGAGACTAAATATATTATGGATTCGTGGTTCTACATTTTAAAGGACATAAATGTTTCAGGATTTTGGACTTAAACACTCTGAATTAAATAGAAACATAACTGCATCTATCCCTATTGGCCACAGGGGGGCATACTTCAACATGAATACGGAACCATCTGGCACCCTAATCTCTAGCATGCGCGAGGCGCGTCATCCTGGTTGATCGTGAATGCCTTTGACGTGTTTCCGAAGAGCGCCGATCCGTTTCAGTTTGACTGCTGTTTGTCCTTACAGTCGGTTCAGCTGTACGAAACATAGCAATGCGCTGATTGCCCGAGCCAGGGCATCTTGGGCCGACATCGAGAAGCTAAAAAACGGGACAGCTCAACATAAAAGTAGGACTAAAGCCTTTCGTGGTACTTTCATGTCTGGCATGTCTCGGTTTTTACGTAGACCGGTAAATGTATAGAGTGTGTGTGTGTGTATATAAAATATACACATATGCGTTTATATAACATGAATAATGTCACAAGGCTATGTTTATATAACGTGAGTTGTGGCCGGACCTCCACCCCGAGGCCCCCTGTCCTCGTCCCCGCTCTATCTTTCCTTCTGCAGCTCACAGCCAGCCTCCTCTTGTGCTGCCTCAAATAAAACAGACAATAGCTTAAATCACTACAGACTGTAGAGGCGCCTGTTGAAAGGAGAGAATAGTTTGAATTCTCCTTTGCAGAATGACGTGACCTTTGTCCTAAAAACTGAGACAAGTGTTGGAAATTTACAAATGCGTCCGGACGCCGGAACAGTCCTTTGAAACCCGGGACTGTCCGGGGAAACACGGGATGTCTCCTTACCATATCCTTACATGCTGTCAAAGGCTCTTTGTATACTTTTCTAGGTTTTGAGTAAAATATTCCATTCTCCGATCTAAAAGCACGCATGAATAGTTACCCGTTTAATGCAAGCGTCAGATAAAAGTGAAGCATTGCCTTTAATACCCTGAATATTGCAGAGGTATCTCTAGAGACATCTGTGTTTGTGCCAAGCCAGTGAAAATAAACGAGGCTCCATACATCTCCATTTTAATTAGCAAGTTTTTAAATAAACATGGATTCAGATACTTCCCACTGCAACCCAGAGGTAAACGCTGAAGAATTCCCCACAGTAGAAGTGCAGGGTGTGGGCCCCCTGAACCTGGATCATTCCCTAGCTCATTTTTGGCATTACAATACAACATTCCTTTAAAGGAAGAGCTATTGGCATTGCCAATGCTTGTTCTGTCTTTGCTTCGGTTGTGTGACAGAGACACGCATTGCTGAACCACGCGGGCCTCTATCACGCAGCCGAATGTGTCTTAACAACGCATTTCTATAACACCCATGCCTTTACCACGCTGCCACGCAATTTCATGGTAAAGGCATGTTTGGTAAAAGGATGAGTGGTAAAGTTCTCACCCAGCCCCTCCGCCCTTAGCCCTAAAACCTCCCCTCCTGCCCTGAAAACAGCCCCTTACCCACGGCCCTGAGCGCTAAAACTTTGCCCCTACCGTAAAACCTACTGCGTCCCCACCTGCCCTGAGCCCTAAAAACTGCCCCATTGGCCTGAATACTCCCCCTTCCTCCCTGCCCGGAGCCCTAAAACTCTACCCCTACCTTAAAACCTACCTTGACCCCACCCCAGTCCCCCCCCCTGAGCCCTAAAACCGACCCCTCCCTAAAAACCTAATACCGGTGCTCTCCCTTAAAATCTACCCCTCTCTGCCCAGAGCCCTAAAACCGCCCCCTCCCTTAAATCCTACACCCCCAGCCCCAACCTGTAGGAAAGTGGCTCTATATATACTGTTCCCAAATAAGTACAGTGTGTATAGAGTCCACAGTCCCCAGAGGTTTGGCAGAGGCTAAAGTTAGATATAACCTTACTCTCTAAAGTGGTAGCTTGGTCGAGCAGTAAGGCAATATCAGAGGACAGTGTAAAGCATTTGTTGTATACACTCAGTCAGCAAATGGTCTCACACACTCAAGAACTGAACTCTAGGCCAATGGTTTGTATAAAAAATATATGGTTGTTTTATTTTAGAACCAACAATAGGTATCAAAAATATAGTTTCTCAGAATGAGATGCTTTTGTTATACACTTTGCAAAAGACAATTGACTTGGAATGCAATACTTACGGTTTGTTGCAATAGGCAACACAATTTCAAACACAATAATACATTGAGCTCAATGGGAATTTTAAGTTATATGCAATTGATTACTCTCAGGATTACTTTTCTAACTCCAGGACTGGATCCTAGATTCAGTCCTGGGACAGTTTTTGGAAGCAAGTGAATAAATACTTTTTAGTTACTGTTGTGATTTTTAAGCAATATTTTGCTATTTCAAAAGTTGACAGAAACTTTTTCTAATCAAATTACCAATGTTATCCTATGGAAGGAAATTCACTTAGCAGGTAAGTGGGGTTATGGTTACTTTTTCTAGGTCAGTGTTGGGTCCTAGATCCAGCACTAGTGTACCACCTGTAAGCAGTTAAGAAACTGCGTTTAAGTTACACAGGCTATTTTTAAGGAATATTTATAAGTTTGCAAAATCGACAGAAGAAATTTCACAGAAAAACAGTCAATGGTTTCCTATGGGAGAAAATTCAAGTTACGGGTAAAGTATGTTCTCGTTACTTTTGTAATCCAGTGCTGGGCTCCTAGGCTCAGTACTGGGGCATCTATCTAAAACAGTTAAGTAATTACGTTTTCACAGTTGGTACGACTTAGAAAGAATATTTGTAGTTTGCAAAAATCGACAGAAGAAATTTCACAGAAAAACAGTCAATGATTTCCTATGGGAGAAAATTGGGTTAATGGTAAGTACGATTGTGAGTACTTTTCAGGGTCAGTGCTGGGCACCAAGATCCAGCACTGGGATCTCTTCTAATAGCAGGTGAGTATTTCCGTTTTCGTTACTCGGTTGATTTTAGGTGAATATTTTAAAGTTTAGAAACTCCACACTTAGAAGAAATTTCAAGAGAAAATCGTCAATGTTACCCTATGGAAGAAAAGTGAGTTATCGGCTTTTGGGTAAGTACTCTACTGGCAGAGTTAAGGTTCTGGGCATAGACTCAGGGGTCTCCCAGGGTCAGGTAAGTACAGTTGTTACACCCTCAGCGGCACTGGGGCGGCCGGGTGCAGTGTGAGTTAGGCCCAATGTTATCCTATGGGAGGCAGGGGGCCCTTGGTTGGTGGCTGCTGACTAGCAGGCCACGTGGCTGTGGGAGCTGGGCTCCTGGTCACTTCCTTAGGGCAAATGGGGGAGTAAGTAGGAGTAGAGGTTACACTGCCAGGGCCACTCGGGCGGCTGGGTGCAGGGTGCTTTTGAGCCTTCGGGCGCTCAATGGATTGCTATGGAAAAGCTCAAGGACGAACCAAGGCTGCAAGCTCGGGGACGAAGATTCTTCATGTGCCACCACCACTTCGAGAGGTAAGTTGGGTAGATGGAGGATAGGTAGGTACCCAGGAGTCAGGCACAGGGGGCCGCCGGACGCCGGGTGCAGTGGTGCCTTTTGGTGTCTGGAAATCTTACTCTCTGTTCATCGCGGTTGGGGGGGGTGTGAGAAGTTGGCCTGATGTATGATGTCACTAGTTCTAGTGTACACCTTATATCAGTCCAAATACCCTTATGGTGATTGGTTGTAAAGTCAACCTTATAGACCAGCTATCCTAGTGGTAGCATGGACAAGAGCAGTCTTAGGCTAAACTCTGAATGGCATGTGAAGCCAGCTGTGATACCATATATAATCCCTTGAATACCAAATGAAAGGACACCACAACAGATATATATATAAAATAAAGTGTATTTATTCTAGTCAAACCCTCAGCACTCTTTATGAGATTAGAGGTAAGTACAACACAGTCTTATTTAAGCATACATTAAGTCACACAGGTAAGTAATACAGTTAGGCCCTAGGGGCCACGCAAACCATATACTAAGTAAGTGGTATAAGGACCACTGTCACGGAAATAGAATTGGCCTAGGCCTAGGGAATCGCTGGGGCTACACTACACTAGCTTTAGTTAGGAAGTGGGAGGCCCACGGGATTCGTGTGCAGAGTGGAAACACTCACGCGTAATGCGTAAAAGTCACTATCAATAGTACAGTTTAGAAAACGATAGATTTAGGACACTTCCGGAGTAGCTAGGAAGTCGAGACTGGAAAACTAGACACTAGGATAGTCACTATCCTGATGAGCACCGGAGTACCCAAGTTACCTAGCCCACAGGCTGCGGGTGCATAGGGGTGAAGTTGCGTCGGTTTTCGTCGTCGACTCCTATGGATGCCTGAAGAAAGATGCTGACAGGCAGTCAGTGAAGAGTGTCCGGTGGATCCCAAGGCTGGGATCAAGAAGAGAGGAGACCTGCAAGCAGAAGGGACAGAGTCAAGGTCACTAGCCAGTGACCACGTGGAACCAGGAAGGAACCAGGCGATGTCGTGAAGATTGCAGGTGAAGGTGAAGCTTGTCGCTGCAGCCAGGAGGACCAGGAAGCGTCGAGGACGACCAGGACCAGGAGGCGAGCTGTCCCACGAAGGCTCTTGCTGTCGGCGGCGTCGAAGTTGGACTAGGACTCACCAAGCCTTGGCAAGCGGAACCCACGAAGAACGGAGGACTTGCTTCTGGTGCAGACCAGGAAGGTCTGGGGTGCTTCTTCTTTGCAGAGAAGCGGGAGCCAGTCTGGAGGAGCCAAACCAGCGCAGAAGATTTCAGGGTGCGTCGTCACAAAGGCCACTAGCCAGCGGGCAAGCAACCGGACAGACGCGGCAAGCAGGAAAATGCAGAAGGGCCCCACGCAGGACTCGTGGAGTGTGGGGGGCTGATCTTCGCTGCAGATGATGCTTGGGGTTGGGGCTTCTCAATCCCCGGTGCACAACTTCGAGGGTGCCTCAGAAGCTGCGCTTGAAGTTACTAGCCACTTTTCCCAGGTAGCCGGTCCCACGTTGCTCGTCGCCTCCACGGATCTCAGCTCTGCTGTGGATGTGGATCAGGGTCGGAGAAGTCTGGAAGTCAAGGCTCTGGTCGGGCTCTGCAGTCGGTTCCTCGTAGAACGTGGGCAAAGCAAAGGGTAGTCTCTTGATGGTGCCTGTTTGCACAGGGTAGCCACTCCTTGGCCACAAGGGAGATTCTTCAGTCTTCTTCTTTCGTCGAATGTCGAAGGTCCAGAGTTTCTGTTCAAGTTTGCAGGTTCATGATAATCTAAAGTCTTGAGGCCCAACTCCCACTCTTATACTAATCTGGGGGGCTGGGATACCTGCTAGGTCACGCCTTATGGGTGGGACCTGGGAGGGGGTGGTTACACCCACTTCCCTTTGTCCAGTTTCGCGCCAGAGCTGGGGCTGGAGTGCCCCAGCGCCGGTTTGAACTGGACTATGCAAGGAACACCTTGTGTGCCCCAGGCATGTCTCATTCCTTTCAGCCCACCCTGCCCCAATACACTAAAGGCTGTCTGGGGAGGTGCTAGCACCTCCCCAAGCAGGAAACCTATTGTCCAGGCCTCCCTGGCTGGGATCACTCCCAGCTGCAGGAGGTCAGACTTGTGTCGTGGCAGCAGCATCCATTTTGTGATGCTGAGGCTTTGGTCAGAGGCTAACAGTGAAGTATGATTTTAACATGTCTTTCCCTCTAGAAGGGGGGAATAATATCTTCATGTCCAGAAATGGCATGGGGGTATTATTCCACAGTGTTATACACCTTACACAACATGTTTCGATAAAGCCAAACCATAGTTACCATAACCGTCTAAGATTATAAGGCACTTTAAGAGTATATGGTAGGCTATATCATAGAACAGCTATAAGGACATGGTTCCGAAAGCTGCAGACAGGCTCAGCTCATGCTAGAGCACCATCTCACATGTTACCAAGCACTCTGCCTCCAGGATTGTTAAGGCCTGCCATAGGAGTGACTGATAGGTACACATGTGTCTATATGTAAGTTAGGTATAGGAATACTACACCTAAGCAAGGGGTGATTACACAACCTTGCCCCAGCTGAGTGATCAGCCAGTTGTGTCAAAATGGAAGACCAGGCCAGGGGTGGCATAATACATGCTGCAGCCCCTGGTAGGCCTAGGGTACACCTATGCCCTGGGTACCTAGGGTACACTGTACAGGCGCCAATAAGGTGATCCTATCCAAACGGGTTATGCACCTGAAGTACATAGTATTAATTTAGAGAGAGAACAGCAGGGCTGTGGGTCTGATTAGCAGGCCCACAGCCACATCTAAGTCGAAAACCAGTAAAGCAAAAGCAAAAAGTGGGGATGAACATAGAAAGCAGACCCTACTCTCCTACACAACCCCCCCCCCCAAACTTAGGGACATTAAACTAACCTTGACCAGTTGAGTCTTCATGTTCTAAGTGGAAATATCTGGAGAGTCCATCTGCATTGGCATGGTCAGTCCCAGGTCTATGTTCCACTGTGAAGTCCATCCCCTGTAGGGAAATGGACCACCTAAGAAGTTTGGGATTTTCACCCTTCATCTGATTTAGCCACAAGAGGGGCTTATGGTCTGTCTGAATCTTGAAGTGAGTGCCAAACAAGTATGGCCTCAGCTTCTTCAGGGCCCAAACCACAGCAAAGGCCTCCCTCTCAATAGCTGACCAACGTTTCTCTCTAGGGGTCAGCCTTCTACTTATAAAAGCAATGGGCTGGTCTTGACCATCTACATTCAGTTGTGAAAGAACAGCTCCCACACCTAACTCAAAAGCATCTGTCTGGACAATGAACTCTTTGGAGTAGTCTGGACTTTTCAGAATAGGTGCACTGCACATGGCCTGCTTCAGGTCATCAAATGCTTTTTGACAGCTTACTGTCCACTGAACTTTCTTTGGCATCTTCTTGGAGGTCAAGTCATTAAGTGGTGTCACTACGAACCCATAGTTCTTAACAAACTTTCTGTAGTACCCAGTCAGGCCCAAGAAAGCTCTGACCTGAGTCTGGGTAGTTGGAGGAGTCCAGTCCTTTATGGTCTGGATCTTGCTCTCCAGTGGTTGAACCTGACCCCCACCAACTAGGTGGCCCAGGTATACAACCTTGCTCTGCCCTATCTGGCACTTAGCGGCCTTGATAGTGAGGTCTGCCTTTTGCAGGGCCTCTAAAACATTCCTCAGGTGGACCAGGTGATCCTCCCAGGTGGAGCTAAAGACAACAATATCATCAAGATAAGCTGCACAATAATCATCCAACCCAGTAAGGACTTGATTCACCAACCTTTGGAAAGTGGCAGGTGCATTCTTCAAACCAAAGGGCATTACCACAAATTGATAATGTCCTCCTGGGGTCGAGAAAGCAGTTTTGGCCTTTGCACTCTCAGCTAGTCTGATTTGCCAGTAGCCTGCTGTCAGGTCAAATGTGCTCAAAAACGTAGCAGCTGCCAGTCTGTCAATGAGCTCATCTGCCCTAGGTATTGGGTGGGCATCTGTCCTAGTGACAGCATTGAGACCTCTGTAATCCACGCAAAACCTCATCTCTCTCTTACCATCTTGGGTGTGAGGTTTTGGCACAAGAACTACAGGACTAGCCCAAGGGCTCTCTGAAGGTTCAATGACTCCCAGCTCCAACATCTTTTGTACCTCAACTTTTATGCAGTCCCTGACATGGTCAGGTTGCCTGTAGATTTTACTCTTCACAGGCAGACTGTCACCAGTGTCCACCTCATGGGTGCACCAGTTTGTCTGACTTGGGGTCAGAGAGAACATATGTCTGTAGGATTGCAGAACTTGTCTGCAGTCCTGTTGCTGATGGACAGTGAGGCTGTCAGAAAAGACCACACCATCAACTGAGCCATCATCAGGGTTCTGAGTCAACAGGTCTGGGAGAGGGTCACTCTCTTCCTCCTGCCCCTCATCTGTAGCCATGAGTAGCCCCATGTCTGCCCTGTCAACATATGCCTTCAATCTGTTGACATGAAGCACCCTGTGGGGGCTTCTGGGAGTCCCAAGGTCCACCAAGTAGGTGACTTCTCCCTTTTTCTCAACAATAGTGTGGGGCCCAGACCATTTGTCTTGGAGTGCTGCTGGGGCCACTGGCTCCAACACCCACACTTTCTGTCCTGGCTGGTAAACAGTCAGTACAGCCTTTTGGTCATGCCAAGCTTTTTGGAGTTCTTGGCTTGCCTCAAGGTTTTTAGAAGCCTTCTTCATATACTCTGCCATCCTGGAGCGGAGACCAAGTACATAATCCACTATGTCTAGTTTGGGTTGTCTGAGAGGTCTCTCCCATCCTTCCCTCACCAAACACAGGGGTCCTCTTACAGGATGCCCAAACAAAAGCTCAAAAGGGCTGTAGCCAACCCCCTTTTGTGGGACCTCTCTGTAAGCAAACAGAAGGCAGGGTAAAAGGATGTCCCATCTTCGCCTAAGCTTGTCTGGTAATCCTTTTATCATTCCCTTTAGGGTCTTGTTGAATCTCTCAACAAGCCCATTGCACTGTGGGTGATAGGGTGTGGTAAACTTGTAGTTAACACCACACTCCTTCCACATTGCAGTCAAGTATCCTGACATGAAGTTGGCACCTCTGTCAGAAATGACCTCCTTTGGAAAGCCCACTCTGGAGAATACTCCAAGCAGGGCCCTTGCCACAACATGAGCTGTTGTGGTCCTCAGGGGAATTGCTTCTGGGTACCTGGTGGCATGGTCCACTATCACCAGTATGAATCTGTGCTCAGATGCTGTTTGTGGGTCCATTGGGCCTACAATATCTATGCCCACTCTTTCAAAGGGGACCCCCACCACAGGTAGTGGTATGAGGGGGGCCTTTGTGGTGCCACCTGATTTGCCACTGGCTTGGCAGGTGACACAGGAGCGACAAAACTCCTTAGTATCTTCTGACATATGGGGCCAGTGAAAGTGAGGGACAAGCCTGTCCCAAGTCTTGTTCTGGCCTAAATGTCCTGCAAGGGGAATATCATGGGCCAAGGTACAAAGGAAGCCTCTGAACTTCAGTGGTATGACCAACCTCCTGGATGCACCAGGCTTGGGGTCTCTAGCCTCTGAATACAGTAGCCCTTCATCCCAATACACTCTATGGGTACCTTGAGCATTCCCTGCAGCCTCAGCAGCAGCCAGCTGTCTGAGGGGTTCAAGAGAGGGGCAGTCTAATTGAGCCTGCCTCAGATCTGCCCTTGAAGGTCCCCCTGTCCCAAGAAACTCAACCTGATCAGGTTCAAGTTCTTCTAGGACAGTTCCTTCAGGGCTCTCAGAATCATCCTCCTGGGAGGGCTGATCCACCACATGAGGCAGGGGGGAAGGCACAGCCTTAACCCTACTGCTCTTTCTCTTGGGTTGTGACTGGTCCATAGTTTCAGGATCCAGTACTTGTTCAGTGGTGCACTTTTTGGCCTGTGACCTGGTCACAGCAAGGACATGTGCATCTATCCCCAGCATTTCTGCATAGGTCCTATACTCCACTTCAGACCAAACTGAAGTTTCAAGATCATTGCCCAGTAAACACTCTACAGGAAGGTCTGAACTAACAACAACTTTCTTGAGGCCAGTTACCCCTCCCCAGGAGAAGTTAACAATAGCCACACTATGGGAGGTAGTGGCATTGCTAGCGTTGGTCACTAGGTAATTCTCACCTAGTATGATCTGTCCAGGGTCCACAAAAGCAGGTGTCACCATTGTGACACTAGCCCCAGTGTCCCTGTAGGCCTGAGCCATTCTTTGGTTGATAAAAGGAGTCTGTCTGTACTTGCCCAGGTTACTGGGGCCTACAGTAGAGGACAAAGCTAAGTCCCCATCACAGATCAGAACAGCCTGAGTAGGTACTCTGACTAGGCCAGAATCCTCCTCAGTTCCCAGGGTTAACCCTACTACACCCTTTTGCTGGGAACCACCACTTACAGCTGAACTAGAGGGTACAGTTGCCTTAGGGGCAATGGTGGCTGGGGGCTTATCCTTTTTGGTGCACTCACTAAACCAATGTGAGTTGGACTTACAATAGTTGCACCATGGTTTCTTTTGGCCATCTTTCTTTTTATCATTTTTGGGACCACCCTCCCCCTGAGCCTTTTGGGGGCCTGGTGAAGACTTCTGGTCTTTTTGTTTCTGATCATTACCCTTCTGGTCTGCCTTTTTCTGATCACCGCCCTGGTTCTGGTTTTTCTGCTTAACTCTAGTCCTGACCCATCTATCTGCCTTCTTTCCCAATTCTTGGGGAGAAGTCAGATCAGAACCAATCAGGTGTTGATGCAATAGCTGGTTTTGACAGTTGTTAAGTATTTGTTCTCTCATGATCAAATTATACAATCCTGTATAGTCCTTAACCTTACTTCCCATTAGCCAGCCTTCCAGAGCCTTAGTGGCACAATCTACAAAGTCAGTCCAGTCCTGAGTCTGTGTCTTCTGGGTATCCCTGAACAACAACCTGTATTGTTCATTGGTTAGGCCAAACCCATCAATCAGAGCACTTTTCAGGACAGTGTAATTATCTGCATCCTCATCACTAACTGTGAGGAGCTTGTCTCTACCTTTCTCAGAGAAGGAGAGCCACAAGATAGCTGCCCACTGACTTTGGGGTACCTGCTGTACTTTGCAAGCTCTCTCCAAAGCAGTTATCCATTTGTGGATGTCATCCCCACACTTGTAGGGAGGGACAATCTTGCTCAGGTTTCTATTATCATAGTGCCTGTCTCTATCCTTAGGGATATTGCTGCCACCAGTGGGTTCTGACCCACTTAACCTTTGCTCTCTAGCCAGAGCAAGCTTCTCCTTGGAAAGGGCAAGTTCTTCCCTTTGAATCCTCAGATTAGCTTCCCTCATTCTGGCTTCATGTTCCTTTCTCTCAGGGGAGGTCATTCCCCCGTGAGAGGAAACACTAGAGATGCTAGAGACATGGGAGTGGATGGATTCCCTTGAAGGGGATCTGTCCTTCCTGCTTCTCTGTGTAAGCCCACTTGGGGGTCTGTATGGGGGGACCCCATGCAAACTCCCATGTAAGCTTAGGTTAGCCTGGCTAAGTCTTCCTACTTGGCCCTGGCTGTCTACCTCTTCATCTGAAGTCCCATCTGACTCCTCTGTGGTGGGTAGACCCTCCTGTGTACCTAGGGTACCTGTCTGAGAGGCTTTAAGAGCATCATACTCCTCTAGGAGTTGTCTTAACTGAAGGAGGGTAGGGTTTGCACCCTGTTTTATTCCTCTGGAGGTACACAATTGTCTCATCTCCTGGAATGTTAAGGTATCATATCTAGAGGGGGTCTTCTGCAGACCTGACCCTCCTGAGAGAGCATCTACTTGATCTCCTCTCAGAGACATGATCTAGTGAGGGTGTGGTGTGTGCACCTACCTACACTAGTTGTTTCTACTAAACCTCTCTGGTAGTCGTAGTCAGGGTGTGTTACTCCCTTCAACCTACAACTACTAAGTCCAGTAGGACTTAAGTATTATAATCTATGTTATATGTACCTAGACAATATCTGTGTGATCTTTCAATTTAGTATCTTAAGATTACAATGGTATTACAACAGCAAGCTCAGATCCCAACCGCTGCTCACCAATGTGAGAAGTTGGCCTGATGTATGATGTCACTAGTTCTAGTGTACACCTTATATCAGTCCAAATACCCTTATGGTGATTAGTTGTAAAGTCAACCTTATAGACCAGCTATCCTAGTGGTAGCATGGACAAGAGCAGTCTTAGGCTAAACTCTGAATGGCATGTGAAGCCAGCTGTGATACCATATATAATCCCTTGAATACCAAATGAAAGGACACCACAACAGATATATATATAAAATAAAGTGTATTTATTCTAGTCAAACCCTCAGCACTCTTTATGAGATTAGAGGTAAGTACAACACAGTCTTATTTAAGCATACATTAAGTCACACAGGTAAGTAATACAGTTAGGCCCTAGGGGCCACGCAAACCATATACTAAGTAAGTGGTATAAGGACCACTGTCACGGAAATAGAATAGGCCTAGGCCTAGGGAATCGCTGGGGCTACACTACACTAGCTTTAGTTAGGAAGTGGGAGGCCCACGGGATTCGTGTGCAGAGTGGAAACACTCACACGTAATGCGTAAAAGTCACTAGCAATAGTACAGTTTAGAAAACGATAGATTTAGGACACTTCCGGAGTAGCTAGGAAGTCGAGACTGGAAAACTAGACACTAGGATAGTCACTATCCTGATGAGCACCGGAGTACCCAAGTTACCTAGCCCACAGGCTGCGGGTGCATAGGGGTGAAGTTGCGTCGGTTTTCGTCGTCGACTCCTATGGATGCCTGAAGAAAGATGCTGACAGGCAGTCAGTGAAGAGTGTCCGGTGGATCCCAAGGCTGGGATCAAGAAGAGAGGAGACCTGCAAGCAGAAGGGACAGAGTCAAGGTCACTAGCCAGTGACCACGTGGAACCAGGAAGGAACCAGGCGATGTCGTGAAGATTGCAGGTGAAGGTGAAGCTTGTCGCTGCAGCCAGGAGGACCAGGAAGCGTCGAGGACGACCAGGACCAGGAGGCGAGCTGTCCCACGAAGGCTCTTGCTGTCGGCGGCGTCGAAGTTGGACTAGGACTCACCAAGCCTTGGCAAGCGGAACCCACGAAGAACGTAGGACTTGCTTCTGGTGCAGACCAGGAAGGTCTGGGGTGCTTCTTCTTTGCAGAGAAGCGGGAGCCAGTCTGGAGGAGCCAAACCAGCGCAGAAGATTTCAGGGTGCGTCGTCACAAAGGCCACTAGCCAGCGGGCAAGCAACCGGACAGACGCGGCAAGCAGGAAAATGCAGAAGGGCCCCACGCAGGACTCGTGGAGTGTGGGGGGCTGATCTTCGCTGCAGATGATGCTTGGGGTTGGGGCTTCTCAATCCCCGGTGCACAACTTCGAGGGTGCCTAAGAAGCTGCGCTTGAAGTTACTAGCCACTTTTCCCAGGTAGCCGGTCCCACGTTGCTCGTCGCCTCCACGGATCTCAGCTCTGCTGTGGATGTGGATCAGGGTCGGAGAAGTCTGGAAGTCAAGGCTCTGGTCGGGCTCTGCAGTCGGTTCCTCGTAGAACGTGGGCAAAGCAAAGGGTAGTCTCTTGATGGTGCCTGTTTGCACAGGGTAGCCACTCCTTGGCCACAAGGGAGATTCTTCAGTCTTCTTCTTTCGTCGAATGTCGAAGGTCCAGAGTTTCTGTTCAAGTTTGCAGGTTCAGGATAATCTAAAGTCTTGAGGCCCAACTCCCACTCTTATACTAATCTGGGGGGCTGGGATACCTGCTAGGTCACGCCTTATGGGTGGGACCTGGGAGGGGGTGGTTACACCCACTTCCCTTTGTCCAGTTTCGCGCCAGAGCTGGGGCTGGAGTGCCCCAGCGCCGGTTTGAACTGGACTATGCAAGGAACACCTTGTGTGCCCCAGGCATGTCTCATTCCTTTCAGCCCACCCTGCCCCAATACACTAAAGGCTGTCTGGGGAGGTGCTAGCACCTCCCCAAGCAGGAAACCTATTGTCCAGGCCTCCCTGGCTGGGATCACTCCCAGCTGCAGGAGGTCAGACTTGTGTCGTGGCAGCAGCATCCATTTTGTGATGCTGAGGCTTTGGTCAGAGGCTAACAGTGAAGTATGATTTTAACATGTCTTTCCCTCTAGAAGGGGGGAATAATATCTTCATGTCCAGAAATGGCATGGGGGTATTATTCCACAGTGTTAGACACCTTACACGACATGTTTCGATAAAGCCAAACCATAGTTACCATAACCGTCTAAGATTATAAGGCACTTTAAGAGTATATGGTAGGCTATATCATAGAACAGCTATAAGGACATGGTTCCGAAAGCTGCAGACAGGCTCAGCTCATGCTAGAGCACCATCTCACATGTTACCAAGCACTCTGCCTCCAGGATTGTTAAGGCCTGCCATAGGAGTGACTGATAGGTACACATGTGTCTATATGTAAGTTAGGTATAGGAATACTACACCTAAGCAAGGGGTGATTACACGACCTTGCCCCAGCTGAGTGATCAGCCAGTTGTGTCAAAATGGAAGGCCAGGCCAGGGGTGGCATAATACATGCTGCAGCCCCTGGTAGGCATAGGGTACACCTATGCCCTGGGTACCTAGGGTACACTGTACAGGGGCCAATAAGGTGATCCTATCCAAACGGGTTATGCACCTAAAGTACATAGTATTAATTTAGAGAGAGAACAGCAGGGCTGTGGGTCTGATTAGCAGGCCCACAGCCACATCTAAGTCGAAAACCAGTAAAGCAAAAGCAAAAAGTGGGGGTGAACATAGAAAGCAGACCCTACTCTCCTACAGGGGGTCCCTGGTTCTGAGGCGGCAGGCGTCGTCAGGAGCGTCGAGGTGGGTCCTTGGGTGCCGGATACGGGGTCACAGTCGCCGAGGGGACATCCTTGGGGTCTTTGTCCACTCCGACACAGGCCAGGCTTGGCGGGTGCAGAGTGTTCAGGGTTCGCGGTTCCGGGCTGATGCAAGGGGTTAGATACTTGCTTTTAGCAGAGACACTGCTCGTGGGCGTCCCAGGTGCTCAGAGTCACAAGGTAGCAAGGTCCTCCGGGGATTGTGAGGTTGCTGGCCACAGGAGGTGCCGGGATTTAGCAGGAGCAGGTTCGAGGGTCGACAGGCCGGTAGGGCTGGGGCCAAAGCAGTTGGTGTCTTCCTCTTCTTAGCAGCTGCACGGCAGGTCTTCTTTCTTCTTGATCTTCTTTGCTGTTTTTAGGATCTGGATTCTGAGGAAGGAAGGTTCAGGGTGCCCCTAAATACTAAGTACAGCTGATGTATGCCAGGGCAGTGTAGGTTGTGGGCATGGCACACAGGGATGTGTGCCATGTCGACTCTTTGTTTTGTCTTGTACCCAGACACTCAGCCTGCAAGGGCAGTGTGTTTGTGTTAGGGTACAGGGCCTCTAAGGGTGGCACAATAAGTGCTGCAGCCCTAGAGACCTTCCCTGGTCACAAGGCCCTGGGTACCTAGGGTCCCATTTAATAGGGGCTGACATGTGGCCAGGGTTTGCCAATTTGGGTTTTTGGTTTTAGGGAAGGAACATAGGCCCTGGGCACCTGATTGGCAGGAGTCCAGGGCACACTCAGTCAAAGTACATTCAGCAATTCAGCAAAAAGTGGCGGCATACCATGCAAGAAAGATGGCACTTTCTCACACAACCCCCCCCCCCCCAAACGAACGGTGATGAGACTAACCTTGCCCTCAGGAGTCTTCATTGTCTAAGTGGAAGAACCTGGAAAGTCCATCTCCGTTGGCATGGATAGTCCCTGGTCTGTGTTCCACTTCAAATTCCATTCCCTGTAGGGAGATGGACCACCTTAGTAGTTCTGGATTTTCCCCTTTCATCTGCATTAGCCATCTGAGAGGTCTGTGGTCAGTTTGAACCAGGAAGTGAGTACCAAACAAGTATGGCCTCAACTTCTTCAGGAACCAAACCACAGCAAAGGCCTCCCTCTTAATGGCACTCCAAAGCTGCTCTCTGGGGAGTAGCCTCCTGCTTATAAAAGCAACATGTTGGTCTTGGCCTTCATCATTGGTCTGGGATAGGACCGCTCCTATCCTTAGCTCAGAGGCATCAGTCTGCACTATGAACTGCTTGGCATAATCTGGAGCTTTTAGAATTGGTGCTGAGCACATTGCTTCTTTCAGGGTGTCAAAAGCCTTTTGGCAACTAACTGTCCAGTTAACCTTCTTGGGCATCTTCTTGGAGGTGAGTTCTGTGAGGGGAGTCACAATGGACCCATATCCCTTCACAAACCTCCTGTAGTACCCAGTCAAGCCAAGGAATGCCCTGACTTGGGGCTGGGTTGTTGGAGCTACCCAGTCCAGGATGGCCTGGATCTTGGGTTGTGAGGTTTGTACCTGGCCTCCACCTACAAGGTGGCCCAAGTATAACACAGTGCCCTGCCCTATCTGGCATTTGGATGCCTTGATAGTGAGGCCTGCATTTTGCAGAGCCTCTAAAGCCTTCCCAGGGTGGATCAGGTGATCCTGCCAGGTGGAGCTAAAGACAGCAATATCATCAAGATAAGCTGCACTAAAGGATTCCAACCCAGCCAGGACATGGTTTACCAACTTCTGGAAGGTGGCAGGGGCATTCTTTAACCCAAAAGGCATCACAATAAACTGATAATGCCCATCAGGTGTGGAGAATGCTGTTTTCTCTTTGGCTCCTGGGGCCATGCCAATCTGCCAGTACCCTGCAGTTAAGTCAAAGGTACTGAGGAATTTGGCTGCCCCCAATTTATCTATCAGTTTATCTGCTCTTGGAATAGGGTGAGCATCTGTCTTGGTGACAGAGTTGAGCCCTCTATAGTCCACACAGAACCTCATCTCTCTCTTGCCCCCATGTTGATACGGTTTGGGGACCAGAGCCACTGGGCTAGCCCAGGGGTTCTCAGAGGGTTCAATGACCCCCTAACTCCAGCATCTTGCTGACTTCAGCTTTGATGCTTTCCTTGACTTGGTCTGACTGACGATAGATCATGTTTTTGACAGGTGCACTGTCACCAGTGTCCACATCATGGGTTCACCAGTTTGTCAGACCAGGGGTCAGGGAAAGAGGCTAGCATACTGTTGCAAGACTTGCTTGCAGTCAGTCTGCTGTTGAGCAGAGAGGGTGTCTGAAAAGACTACACCATCCACTGACCCATCTTGTGGGCTGTAGGAGAGGAGATCAGGGAGAGGTTCACTCTCTGCTTCCTGTTCCTCATCAGTCACCATCAGCATGGTAATGTCAGCCCTGTCACTGTAGAGTTTAAGGCGGTGCACATGGATGACCCTTTTGGGTGTCCTGCTAGTGCCCAGGTCAACTAAGTAGGTGACCTCACTCTTTTTTTCTAGGATAGGGTAAGGGCCACTCCATCTATCTTGGAGTGTCCTTGGTGCCACTAGCTCAAAAAACAACACCTGTTGCCCAGGTTGAAATTAAACCTGTGCAGCTTTTTGGTCATACCAGTGCTTCTGAAGCTCTTGGCTGGCCTCAAGATTTTTGGATGCTTTTTCCATGTACTCAGCCATTCCGGACCTTAGGCCAAGCACATAGCCCACTATGTCTTGTTTGGGCTCTTGGAGAGGCCTCTCCCAGCCCTCTTTCACAAGGTAAAGTGGTCCCCTCACAGGATGACCAAACAGAAGTTCAAACGGTGAGAAACCTACTCCCTTCTGTGGCACTTCTCTGTAAGTGAAAAGCAGGCATGGCAACAGGACATCCCATCTCCTTTTAAGTTTTTCAGGGAGTCCCATGATCATGCCTTTCAATGTCTTGTTGAACCTCTCAACAAGGCCATTGGTTTGTGGATGGTAGGGTGTAGTAAACTTGTACTGCACTCCACACTCCTTCCACATGTGGGTCAGGTAAGCAGACATGAAGTTGAAACCTCTGTCTGAAACCCCCTCCTTAGTAAACCCTACCCTGGTGAAGACACCCAGGAGCGCCTTGGCTACTGCAGGAGCTGTAGTTGCCCTAAGTGGAATTGCTTCAGGGTACCTAGTAGCATGATCCACTACTGCTAGAATGAATTTGTTCCCTGAGGTTGTGGGAGGTTCAAGTGGACCCACAATGTCCACACCTACCCTTTCAAAGGGCACCCCCACCACTGGTAGTGGGATTAGGGGGGCCTTTGGGTGGCCACCTGTCTTGCCACTGGCTTGGCAGGTAACACAGGAGCTGACAAACATATTTACCTTTTGGTGCATCTGGGGCCAGTAAAAGTGACTAACTAGCCTTTCCCAAGTTTTGGTTTGCCCCAGATGTCCAGCTAGGGGGATGTCATGAGCCAAAGTTAGGAGGAACTCCCTGTACTTCTGTGGCACTACCACCCTCCTGGTGGTTCCAGGAGTGGGGTCTCTTGCCTCAGCATACAGTAATCCCTCTTCCCAATAAGCTCTGTGGGTACCACTGACATCTCCCTTTGCTTCCGAAACAGCTTGCTGCCTCAGGCTTTCAAGAGTGGGACAGTCTTGCTGACCCTGGCACAGCTCTTCCCTAGAGGGTCCCCCTGGGCCCAAGAGTTCAACCTGGTAAGGGTCAAGCTCCATGGGCTCAGTTCCCTCAGGAAAATCCACGTCCTCTCCCTGTGGAGAGGGGTCCTGAGTGTTCTGCTGTAAAGAAGCTGGTTTCCCAGTCGTCTTACCTTTTCTCTTGGTTGGTTGGGCCATTATTTCAGGCTCCAGACCTACTTTTTCACCCTTCCTCTTGCTCTGTGCTCTGGATTGCACACACACACCAATTCAGGGATGCCCAACATGGCTGCATGGGCCTTTAGCTGAACCTCAGCCCAGGCTGAGGTTTCCAGATCATTTCCTAACAGACATGCAGCTGGCAACTTTGGAGAGACCACCACCTGTTTCAGGCCAGTATTCCCCCCCTCCCCCCAGCCTAATGTCACCATGGCCATGGGATGACTAGTGGTGACACTGTCAGCATTGGTGACTGGGTAAGTTTTCCCAATCAAATATTGCTCAGGGGAAACCAGTGTGTCTTTCACCATAGTGACACTGGCACCTGTATCCGTCAGCGCTTCTACCCTAGTTCCATTCACCCAGGGGTATTGCAAATATTTCTTTAAATTGGGTGGCCACACAGCTACAGTGGCAAACTCCACTTCCCCCAGTGAGACTAGACTTGCCTCAGTGTGTTCCCAGATTTGCTCTGGGTACACCTCTGATCCCATCTGTGAACTTGCTGCCCCAGGAGTAGCTGTACTGGGTGCCTTAGGGGCTTTATTGTGGGGGCAAGATTTATCTACAGTTAGGTGTCCTGACCTCTTACAGGTATTACACCAGGCTTTTAAGGGATCAAAGTTCTTCCCCCTATAGGGTTGAGGCACATAGGGAGTAGTTTGGGTCCCACCCCCCTGAACAGGTTTTTGGGGCCCTTTGGAAGACTCAGACTTTTTATCTTGGGGATTCTCACCACCTTTCCCCTGGGAAGGTTTTGTGACCACCTTCTTCTGGTCACCCCAGTGGCTGTCCTTGTCACCCTAATCTTGACCCAGTGGTCTGCCTTCTTTCCCAATTCTTGGGGAGAAATTAGACCTAGGTCTACCAAATGCTGATGCAACTTTTCATTTGTGCAATTACTTAACATATGTTCCTTCATGAACAAATTGTACAATCCAGTATAATCCTGCACACCATGTCCAGCTAACCAACCATCCAATGTCTTTACTTAGAAATCTACGAAGTCAATCCAGGACTGGATCTGGGTTTTGTGAGCCCCCCTGAATCTAATTCTATACTCCTCAATAGTGAATCCAAATCCCTCAATCAGAGTCTTCCTCATGAGGTCATAGGACCCTGCCTCTGGCCCAGTGACCAGAGAACAGTTACCACAGGAGTGCCCCCTGTGAGAAAGTGCCATCTTTCTTGCATGGTATGCCCCCACTTTCTGCTGAACTGCTGAATGTACTTTGACTGAGTGTGCCCTGGACTCCTGCCAATCAGGTGCCCAGGGCCTATGTTCCTTCCCTAAAACCCAAATTGGCAAACCCTGGCCACACGTCAGCCCCTGGTAAATGGTACCCTAGGTACCCAGGGCCTTGTGACCAGGGAAGGCCTCTAAGGGCTGCAGCACTTATTGTGCCACCCTTAGAGGCCCTGTACCCTAACACAAACACACTGCCCTAGCAGGCTTAGTGTCTGGGTACAAGACAAAACCAAGAGTCGACATGGCGCACATCCCTGTGTGCCATGCCCACAACCTACACTGCCCTGGTATACATCAGCCACCCCTCTAGCTGGGTGCCCTATGCCAGTGGTGTGGGCACAGGAGCATGAGCCCTGTGCCCCTACAGTACCCATGTCCATTCCTGGGTACTGTAAGTGCGGTGCTGCCATTTAAGAGTATATGGTGCTGAGAGCTCGTCAAACACGAACTCCACAGCACCATAATGGCAACACTGAAGACTGAGAAGTTTGGTATCAAACTTCTCAGCACATTAAACCCGCACTGATGCCAGTGTGGGATTTAATGTACAAAGCACTACAGAGGGCATCTTAGAGATGCCCCCTGAAACCTAACCTACAATCCACGTCTGGTCTGAGAGGCTGCCTAGGCTGCCACACAGCAGACATGTTGCTGGACCCCTGGGTGGAGAGCCCCCGCTCTCCTGGGCCTGCAACAATGCACATCCTGGGCGAGGTGCTAGGTCTCCTCCCCCAGGATGGGCAGAGGGAAGCTGCAAAGGCATGCCGCCTTTGTGAGCTTCTCCAGGCCACTTGCTGTACTCAGCAACTGGCCCCCACCAGTTCTGAC
The DNA here is from genome assembly GCF_964204655.1 of Triturus cristatus. Taxonomy (NCBI): domain Eukaryota; kingdom Metazoa; phylum Chordata; class Amphibia; order Caudata; family Salamandridae; genus Triturus; species Triturus cristatus. The sequence continues at coordinate 273,550,240 of NC_140581.1, forward strand.
CCCCACTCTGGCGGGAAGATTGGCCGGAAACCCCAAGTAAGGACAGTGGATGTGCCAGCCTCTGCTAACCCAACCCCTCAGGTGGGGAGGCGAGGTGAAGCACTTCTCCGGGCTCTCGCCATCTTGAAGATGGGAAGCCCTGCCCAATCAGGACTAGGCTACTGCCCCCCTTCCACAGGAGAGTGGCAGGATAGGGGGTGTACCCACCCCTGGGCAGGGACCCATTGGTCCCTGCCCTTTACCTACCTGTATCCTTACATTCAAATTCCGAAAAAGCAAAGAAGAGCAAGAAGAAAGAAGACCTGCCGTGCAGCTGCTAAGAAGAGGAAGACACCAACTGCTTTGGCCCCAGCCCTACCGGCCTGTCGACCCTCGAACCTGCTCTTGCTAAATCCCGGCACCTCTTGTGGCCAGCAACCTCACAAACCCCGGAGGACCTGGCTACCTTGTGACTCTGAGCATCTGGGACTCCCATGAGCAGTGGCTCTGCATAAAAGCAAGTTCTAACCCCTGGAATCAGCCCGGAACCGCGAACCCTGCACACTCTGCACCCACCAAGCCTGGCCTGTGCCGGAGTGAACAAAGACCACGAGGACGTCACCCCGGCGACTGTGACCCCGAATCCGGCACCCAAGGACTCACCTCGACGCTCCTGACGACGCCTGCAGCCTCAGAACCAGGTACCCCCCCAACCGCGATCAACAGAGGGTAAGATTTCCCGACATCAAAAGGCACCCGTGCACCCGGCGCCCTGCGGCCCCCTGTGCCCAACTCCTGGGTACCTACCTATCCTCCAACTAACCAACTTACCTCTCGAAGTGGTGGTGGCACCTGAAGAATCTTTGTCCCCGAGCTTGCAGCCTTTGTTCATCCTGGAGCTTTCCCATTGAAATCCATTGAGCGCCTGAAGGCTCAAAAGCACCCTGCACCCAGCCGTCCGAGTGGCCCTGGCAGTGTAACTTCTACTCCTACCTACTTTCCAATTTGCCCTGAGCAAGTGACCAGGAGCCCAGCTCCCACAGCCGCGCGGCCTGCTAGTCAGCAGCCACCAACCATAGGATAACATTGGGCCTAACTCACTCTGCACCCGGCTGCCCCTGTGCCGCTGAGGGTGTAACAACTGTACTTACCTGACCCTGGGAGACCCCTGAGTCTGTGCCCAGAACCGTAACTCTGCCAGTCGAGTACTTGCCCAAAAGCTGATAACCCACTTTTCTTCCATAGGGTAACATTGACTGGTTTCTTCTGAAATTTCTTCTAAGTGTGGAGTTTCTAAAACTTAAAATATTCACCTAAAATCAACAGAGTAACAAAAATGGAAATACTCACATGCTATTAGAAGAGATCCCAGTGCTGGATCTTGGTGCCCAGCACTGACCCTGAAAAGTACTCACAATCATACTTACCATTAACCCAATTTACTTCCATAGGAAATCATTGACTGTTTTTCTGTGAAATTTCTTCTCTCGATTTTGCAAACTTATAAATATTCCTTAAAAATCGCCTGTGTAACTTATATGCAGTTTCTTAACTGCTTACAGGTGGTACACTAGTGCTGGATCTAGGACCCAACACTGACCTAGAAAAAGTAACCATTACCCCACTTACCTGCTAAGTGAATTTCCTTCCATAGGATAACATTGGTAATTTGATTAGAAAAAGTTTCTAAGTGTCAACTTTTGAAATAGCAAAATATTGCTTAAAAATAACAACAGTAACTAAAAAGTATTTATTCACTTGTTTCCAAAAACTGTCCCAGGACTGAATCTAGGATCCAGTCCTGGAGTTAGGAAAGTAATCCTGAAAGTAATCTATTGCAAATGACTTAAAATTCCTATTGAGCTCAATGTAATATTGTGTTTGAAATTGTGTTGCCTATTGCAACAACCTGTGACTATTACCTACAAAAGTCAATTGCATATTAGAAAATTATTTAACTAAAGCATCTCATTCTGAGAAAGTATATTTTAATACCTATTGTTGGTTCTACAATAAAACAACCATATATTTTTTATATAAACCATTGGCCTAGAGTTCAGTTCTTGAGTGTGTGAGACCATTTGCTGACTGAGTGTGTACAACAAATGCTTTTACTGTCCTCTGATACTGCCTTCCTGCTCGACCAAGCTACCACTTTAGAGAGTAAGGTTATATCTAACTTTAACCTCTGCCAAACCTCTGGGGACTGTGGACTCTGTACACACTGTACCTATTTGGGAACAGTATATACAGAGCCACTTTCTCACACCCCCCAGAGAGGTTTCTTTACTCTTCTTATTTCACAAGCCCTCTCAAAGGCTGTGAACCATTTGGTGATGTCATCACTTCCTCAAATTTAGGGACAATCCCTTTGGGGATTTTAGGATCAGACGTTTCCTCCCTATCCTTGTTTTTATTATTGCTGCCACCATTGATGGGTCTCTCCTTTCTTTTTCTAGAACCAGGAGTCTGGACTCTAGATCCAACCTTTTGGCCAGTTTTGCTATAACGCTGTCTTCTTTACTGGTGGGTCCCCCAGTGAACTCTCTGGTACCTGATTCACCTGTGTGATCTCTAGGTTCCCAGAAGCTAATTCTTGGATTCAAGGGTATAGGGGCCCTTTCCTCCCTAGGGAATAGTGTAGGGGGTTATTATCCTCCTCTTCCTCTCCCCTTTCCTCATCTGACTGGCCATCACCATGTTAAGATGGGTGGTCCTTAGCATACTCAACCAAGAGCTCCTGGAGCCCTAGTTTGGTTGGATGCAGGCCCATTGGTAAATTTTTAAGTTTGCATAGGGACCTCAATTCCTTGAAAGACAAGTGTAAGTAAGGTGTGAGGTCGAGCTCCTCCACGTGGTCCTGCATGGTATTATCTTCACTAATAGCTGGGTTTGTTTGAGTCATTCTAACCTGACAGTTCTAATCCTCTACCCTGACTATAGTGACTTTTATTTTTCTAAAATTCTAATGGGGCTTAAGCAAGGCCCTGACAAGACTTTTAGTATTTTGGAAAAGACCAATCAGAATTCTAAAGGCAATTTTAAGAGTTCTGTCGTGTGATCAGATGGAAACCAAGTAGTCCAACAAATGCAAGTTTGTATCCCACCGCTAATCCACTAATGTAGGAAAGTGGCTCTATATATACTGTTCCCAAATAGGTACAGTGTGTATAGAGTCCACAGTCCCCAGAGGTTTGGCAGAGGCTAAAGTCAGATATAACCTTACTCTCTAAAGTGGTAGATTGGTAGAGCAGTAAGGCGGTATCAGAGGACAGTGTAAAGCATTTGTTGTACACACTCAGTCAGCAAATGGTCTCACACACTCAAGAACTGAAGGCCAATGGTTTGTATATAAAAATATATGGTTGTTTTATTTTAGAACCAACAATAGGCATCAAAATATACTTTCTCAGAATGAGATGCTTTAGTTTAATACTTTGCAAAAGGCAATTGACTTGGAATGCAATAGTTACAGTTTGTTGCAATAGGCAACACAATTTCAAACACAATAATACATTGCGCTCGATGGGAATTTTAAGTTATATGCAATTGATTACTCTCAGGATTACTTTTCTAACTCCAGGACTGGATCCTAGATTCAGTCCTGGGATAGTTCTTGGAAACAAGTGAGTAAATACTTTTTAGTTACTGTTGTGATTTTTAAGCAATATTTTGCTATATTAAAAGTTGACACTTGGAAACGTTTTCTAATCAAATTACCAATGTTATCCTATGGAAGGAAATTCACTTAGCAGGTAAGTGGGGTTATGGTTACTTTTTCTAGGTCAGTGTTGGGTCCTAGATCCAGCACTAGCGTACCACCTGTAAGCAGTTGAGAAACTGCATTTAAGATACACAGGCGATTTTTAAGGAATATTTATAAGTTTGCAAAATTGACACAGAAGAAATTTCACAGAAAAACAGTCAATGGTTTCCTATGGGAGAAAATTAAAGTTACGGGTAAAGTATGTTCTCGTTACTTTTGTAATCCAGTGCTGGGCTCCTAGGCTCAGTACTGGGGCATCTATCTAAAACAGGTAAGTAATTACGTTTTCACAGTTGGTACGATTTTTAAAGAATATTTGTAGTTTGCAAAAATCGACAGAATAAATTTCACAGAAAAACAGTCAATGGTTTCCTATGGAAGAAAATTGAGTTAGTGGTAAGTACGGTTGTAAGTACTTTTCAGGGTCAGTGCTGGGCACCAAGATCCAGCACTGGGATCTCTCCTAATAGCAGGTGAGTATTACCGTTTTCGTTACTTGGTTGATTTTAGATGAATATTTTAATGTTTAGAAACTCCACACTTAGAAGAAATTTCAAGAGAAACCCGTCAATGTTACCCTATTGAAGAACTGTCCCACTTGCCATTGACGCACTACTGCTCCCCATTTGTTGTCATACCACCTCTTGTATCTGTGTTGATGTTGTGTTTTATCAGACAATTCATCTCTATCAAACCATACTGGGCTACCTCTATTGAGCCAATTATGTGTTAATTTGGAACCTGGTTTCCCCCCATTTAATGAGATAAAAGGAGATATACCTGATACAGCATTTTGCATAATGTGGCAGAACCACAACATTTCTCTTACCGCTCTGTCTATAGGAATACCAATAGTGTACGCCAGTTGGCTTGTTTCTTATAAGAATTTGTTGACTCTTTTTAACACACCGTTTGCTTTGGTGCACTCGAGGGAAATTTTAATGTTGTCTCTGTTGTCCTGAGATTTCTCAGGAATGGTGTAATTTCATCCGAGGCAAATTGAACCCCATTGTCTGTGATTATGGTACTGGGTATCCCTTCTTTGGAAAACGTGTCTGACAGGAACTCATCTAAGGTGTTGTGCTAGTGGTTATGTTATTCACAGATTTGATATAACTTCCACGGGGGAAAGAGGACCTTTGCGTATGACCTTGGTTTTGTCGCTGGTACTGCATGCAAAACAATCATTGACCTTATTCTGTACCATGGAAACCATTTCAGGGAACCAGTATTCAACCCTACTTTATTACCTTCATGGGCAATGTCAATTATGCGCTCCCACATGTTCTCAGGTAGTACAATTCTATTAGCTTTGAAGACCAGGTTAGTAATGATTGATGATTTGTTCTTTACATTCCAGAAAGGTTGAATTTCTGCCGGTAGGTCTATACATTTTTCAGGTCACCAATGTATTATTGTTTGTGTGACTATGGTTGAGATTTTATCATTTTCATGCATTCTTCCCACTCATCCTTAATAATGGCAGGATTATCTATACCAAGGAAAATTTCTTCAGGTAAGTCACTCTCTTACATCAACCCTTCCATAGGTAACTGGGACAAGCAATCAGAAACATTGTTTATCCTACATAGCACATATTCTATTTGGAAATTGTAGGCTTGTAGACCCAAAATGTATTTAGTGATACATGAAATGGTCTTTTATATCTCTTTGGTGGAGAATATTGAAATTAATGGCTTGTATTCCATCCTTAAGGTGAATGGTAAACCCCACAGATAAAATTTAAAAGAAAAAATGATACTGTATTGCCAAATTGGAAGCTACATCTGCAGAATTCTTCTTGGACTGTCTGTCAGTCTTGGGTGCCTGGCTGATCCGGTCCGGTAAGGTAAGCGTGATTGTGCTTTTCCAGTTTGGCGCAGGATAAGAGAAGGCCTGCAGATTGTAAGCACAGAATGATATTGTAGAATCCAGGAGAAGGACATAAGGGAAACTTCATATGGAGGGCACTGAGAAGAGAAGAATAGTCCATTTTGACTTGTTCATTTTATAACTGATGTGTGAGCCATTAGGTAAGAGCAATTTTACCACAACCAACACCCACACAAACGTAGCCACCTGTAACTATCGGTATTGGGCTGATCAAACTTGCAACTGTCATGATCATCAATTTATCAACATAAATCATAAGAATAATATGTAGCCTAACAGCACATGCATAATGGGATGATCATTCATGACCACATGTCGGTCTCCAGTAACCTACAACAATAGGCTCCCCACCTAACCACCACTTATTTTCAAATTTAAGCCAGGCAGCACTGAGCACACACAGAAACATTGCATTTTCCAAATCAAGTAAATCAACACACCACTTTCACCACCACTTCACAGAGTTGGGTAGGGCACTTTAAAGTAATCACCAAATCGGTTGGTTTTAGTGAAGTTGAAAACTTCCTTCTTCCTGTGACAGTTCTTTTTTTTTTTTTTTTTTTTTTTTTTTTGAAACCGTTTATTGCAGTTCGTAAAAGTTACAGGTATGGGCCTACAACCATCCGGCCGGCCGCTAGAATGACAAAAACATATTGCACACATACAGTAAAAGTCTCTAGGCAGTGCAGAGCAGTGAAACAGGAGTAATCGATGGTGCAGGCCACACAGCTCCAAGCCCACAGTACGGTTCCATTTTCTTGAAACAAAACAACACCAAAAAACCACACCCGCAAGGCAACCCGCGATCCAAAATAACAGCACGTGCTCCATAAGTGGGGGATCCAAACCAGCAGCAGAACTCTGGAGAGGGGAATGGGAATAGATCAGGGACTGGGGGACCGCGCGCCCGCGGCTGAGGGAGGGGGGCCGTCTAGGGAGACGGAGCAGGCGAGGCAGCCGGTAGCAGTGGTGGCTCACAAATACCCCCGCGGTAGGCGTTCCAGGGGCCCCAGAGTTTCACCCACGCCCCAGGCTTACCTCTCGCCACATACACCACCTTTTCACGAAACATACACCAATCCATATGCTCTTTCCAGGCCGACACCGCAGGGGGCCTCTGGGATCCCCACAATTGAGCAATGTCGCGCTTAGCTATCATGTATCCCAGAGTCACCCACCGCGTCTGCGGGACCGAATAGTCATTCGGTTCCCATACATTCAGCAAGCATCTCCTCGCTTCAGGCAGCAGCGCAACACGCGTCACCACACGCAGGACCTCATGCACACCACGCCAGAATCGCTCCACCTTCGGGCACTCCCACAGTATATGCATGAAAGTCGCCAACGCACCACAGCCACGCTTACACATTCCGTCACCAGCAAAACCCATACGCAGAAGCCTTGGCCCCGTCACGTAAACCCGGTGAAGGATCTTGAGCTGGACGAAACGAAGGCGAGCCGGGATGGCCACCTCTTTCGGAGAGGCCACCGCGGAAATCCAATCCTCATCATCCAGCTCCAGCCCGTCGGCAACCCAAGCCTCGCGGAGACTAGTCAGCAGGCACGATCTATCGTTGATCAGTTTTTTGTATATGAGGGAGATCGTGCTGTCCGGGACGTGGCCATCTAGGACTCTGTCCTCCAGGGGGGAAGACTCCGGAACGGATGCGACATCCGGGAAGACGGAGCCCAGCGCATGGCGGACCTGTAGGTACCGAAAGTACTCACTGCCCTGCAGCTGGAACTCCGCCTGCAGCGTCTCGAAAGTTTTGAATCCCCCCCTCGTCCAGAGATCTCCCACCGTGCTGATTCCGATCGTGTCCCACTTCTCGAAGCCCTTCGACGTCCACAGGGAGCCCAACCTCTCAGACGCATACAGCGGTGACGCCCGGGTCAAACGGTCCTTCCACCCCATAGCTGCATTAGCCGCGTGCCAGACACGCACCATGACACGCGTCGGTCCCGTCAAACGGGAGTCGGGCGCGCCAGCGTAGAGCGCTCGATTGTAATCGCCACCGGGCAGGAGCATCTTATCCATCTCAAATGCCGGGTTCAAGGCGGGCCCGTAAAGGCCATGATTAATTGCAGCTAGTTGGGAGGCCCAGTAATACCGTTTAATGTCAGGGAGGGCGACCCCCCCATCGTACCACGGGAGCGTCAATTTAGCCAGAGCAATGCGCGGCCTCCCGTCCCAGAACAGGCGCCGCTGGAGGCCCTCCACCTCACGGAAATAGCGTGCCGGGACCAAGTCCATAGTATTCTGGAGGGCGTAGAGGAAGCGTGGCAGGGACATCATTTTAAACAAGGCCGCTCGGCTGAGCGGCGAGAGCGGCAGACGCCGCCAGCGCACCACGTCCTCCCTCAAACGCCGGAGGGGGGGCAACAAATTCCGCTCATAGCGGGCCTCCGGGTCAAGAGTGATATAGATACCCAGGTACCGAAAACCTTGGGAGGCAATCTGGATCGGACAGTCCCGTGGTAGGGCCGGAGCCTCCCCGGAAAGCACATATACACAGGATTTCGCCCAGTTGATGACCAGGCCTGAGTTGCGACCGAATGAACGCAAAACATCAACCAGGACGATCAGTGATTTACACGGGGAGGCGAGATACAGAAGGATATCGTCAGCATAGAGGGACACACGGTCCTCATGCTCGGGGGTCCAGCGGAGACCACGGATAGAAGGGTGCCACCGCAGCCACTCCGCCAGGGGCTCCAGGGCCAGGGCAAACAGGAGAGGCGACAGGGGGCAGCCCTGTCGCGTACCCCTCCCCAGCGCGAATGGGGCCGAGACTCGCCCATTCACTACCACCTGCGCCAATGGACCCGAATATAGCAATTTGACCCAGCTAATGAAACCCGGGCCAAACCCGAATTTTGCCAGCATCGCCCAGATGTATGGCCATTCAAGCGTATCAAACGCCATGGTGGCGTCCAAGGACGCCAAGATGGCCGGCTCCCGCACAAATGGGACACGCGCGAGCACCCCGTGCAAGCGCCGCAGATTGAGCGCCGTGTTGCGGTGCGGTATAAAGCCAGATTGGTCTTGGTGGACCAAATCGCCCACCACGCCAACCAACCTGTTGGCCAACACCTTGGCGAGGATTTTGGGCTCCGCGTTCAAAAGCGAAATCGGCCTATAGGATGTGACCCGTTCACGGGGCCTCCCCTCCTTGTGGATCACCACAATTGTGGCTAGACGCTGGTCCGGCGGGAGGGAACCCCGCGAGTGGGCCGCCAGGAACATCGCGCGGAAAGGTGGGGCGCCAACACATCCGGGCGTAGCTTGTAGAGCTCGATGGGAATACCATTGGGGCCCATGGCCTTGCCGGATGCAACCGAGCGAATAGCCAAGGAAATTTCGTCCGAGGTGGGAGGGGCGTCCAGCGAATCCCTGTCCTCCACCGTTAGGGAGGGCAGTGCGATGTCCCGAAGCAGGGCATGGGAGTCTGCCTCCGAGCAGGGGGAAACCGGGGAGTAGACTTCGCGGAAATAATCCGCGAAGCAGGAGACAATGGCTTCCGGCTCAGTGACACACACACCATCAACACTCTCAATCAAAGGCACCACACGGCTCGCTCTCTCCCTCTTATCCAACCACGCAATCAATTTGCCAGCCTTATCACCCACATCATACAATCGCCCCTGCTGCTCTCTACTGAGGCCCCTGGCCGCCTCCGTGACGAGGGCCCGATAGGCCGCCTGCTTTAGGTGTAGAACATGCAACTTGTCGTCTGTTACCCCGCCTCCCAGGTCACCCTCCAGTTCTGCAATCTCGGCCTCTACCCGGGTCACCTCCTCCCGCTCGCGCCGCCGGGCATGGGAGATAAAGGAGAGGGCCTCCCCTCTAAGGACTACCTTGAAAGCCTCCCACAGGGAGATGGCCGAAGAGACCGACCCCACATTCTCATCGAAATATCGCTGTAGGGATTTGATCAAATCAGCACGAATGGTGGGGTCGCGCAAATACCATGCATTGATTGGGGCCACCCTGCCATCCCCCCTCGGGAAGACATCGAGATGCAACAACAATGGGGAGTGGTCTGAGATACCCCGCGCCAGATGGCGCACCTCCCCCACCCTCCCTGCGTGGGCCGCCGGGACAAGGATGTAATCAAGCCGCGAGAGGCTACCATGGGCACCCGAGTGGAAGGTGTACTGTCGCAATGCAGGATGCTTTAATCGCCAGCAATCCACCAGGCCCAGCGTGTCCAGAAGGCCGGGCAGCCACGCCTGTGCCCGGGGGAGGTCCCTAGGGGGATGGCGATCCACAGACCCAGAGGCTACCGCATTAAAATCCCCTCCAACCACCAGCAGGCCACTCGGAAGGTCCAGAAGGAGGCGCCCCAGGTCCGCAAATGTGGTGGCTTGTAACCCAGGCGGGACGTACACTGATATAAAGATAAACACTCTACCCTCCATTCTTCCCACCAGAACCGTGTAGCGTCCCCTCTCATCATGGCGCACCTCATCAATCTCCAACGGGAGCGAGTTCTTGATCATAATACCCACCCCCCGCGAGCCCGAGGTGAAGCCAGAATGGGCCGCCAAACGATATCCCCGCCGGTTCATTGCCTGAAAGGAGTTACCTATAAGGTGCGTCTCCTGCAGGAAGACAACATCTGGTGAAATACGTTTTAAGTACTGCAGGACCACACCACGCTTAATCCTATCCCCCAGGCCGTTAACATTCCATGACAACACAGCCAAATCCCTACCCCCCATCATACGTCGAAACAATCGGTCGTCCCCCATCGAGCATCCTAAAAACAACAACATAGTAGCGGGTTTGCCCTGCGGTGCTAACAAACAACACACCACCCCCACCCCCCGGTCCCAACAAAACTCCCCCCTCCCTGCACCCCTGCATGAGCCCAGACAGCCCCCCCAAAGTGCAGTGTGCCTGTCGCCCCATAGCTAAAATACTAACTAGTCCCCCAGAGGAGGAGGGAAGCCCCCAACAGACCCCGCACGACCTCCATAGGAGGGGAAAATACGCAATCAATAAATGGTGAAGGAACAACGTCCAGAGCAAGGCCTATGCAGTCACCCCTCAATTCTGCTCCAGCGGGCCCTCCTCGCCAGCCGCGCCCTCCCCGCCCCCCCGGCCCCGATCTCCAGGCAGAGTGTCCAGCCAGTCCCCAGCCGCCTCGGGTCGGTCGAAGAAGTGCGTGCGACCATCCACCTCTACCCTCAGCTTAGCTGGAAAGAGCATTGAGTACTTGAGGTTCAGGTCCCTTAGGCGACGTTTAACACCAAGAAAGCTCTGCCGCTGCTTCTGGACCGCCGGGGTAAAGTCTGGGTAGAAATGTACCTCCATGTTGTCAAGCTTGACCGGTCCCTGTTGTCTGGAGGTCTGGAGGATAGCATCTCTGTCCCGGAAATTAAAAATCCGGGCAATGAGAGGCCGCGGCGGGGCACCAGTCTTAGGTCTGCCCCCGGGGACCCGGTGAGCACGCTCCACCGCAAAAAGCTTACTCAGCCCCCGGGGCTGGAGATGGGTCAGGATCAACTCTTCCACGAAAAGATCCGCCGCCTCCGCCTCTCGTCCCTCCGGCACCCCCACAATACGGACATTATTCCTCCGGGCCCGACCCTCGGAGTCCTCCAGTCGCCGGTCCATCAGGGCGCTCGCCTGGCCAAGCCGGCGCACCTCCTTCTGGAGGGCCACCACGTCTGTCGTGAGGCTCGTTGTGGTGTGGGCCAGGGAGTCGACTCGGTCGTTTGTTTTGGACAAGTCTGCCCTCACAAGGCTCACATCCACCAGGACCGAGTCTATTTTTTGCGCTAAGGTGTCGAAACGCTGGTCCACCGAGGCCTTCATCTCTGCGATGGCGCCCATGACGTCCCGGAGGGTCAGATCCACCGGATGAGCGGATGCCTCCGTCGGGCCCACCGGGGATGCACGCGATGTCTCCGGAGAACCCTTCTGGAGCGTGTAGCGGTCCATACTGTTGGCCTGGTGCGCCGTGCCACGGCGGGTCGTCTTCACCTTCGCCCGGTCGCCATCTTGTTTGGTGGACATGCTGGCTCTTCCACCGTCGTGCCAAGCACCCCAAACGGGCCGCTATACCAAGTCACGGGTGCCAGGGGGGGGGCAGGGGCGACCACCGAGCCGCGGGTCAACCCACCGCCGGCGGGTCAGCCGGGCTCCTGGACAAGGCCACACCACCACACCCCGCTCCGCAGTCCGACCCCGCTTGAGAGCTAGGAGGGCGCAAAAGCGAAAGTGAAAGTGCGGGGTACGCCAGTCGCCCAGCCCCGTTCGCCGCTGTTATTCACTTTGTCCCCGGATCGCCCCACTACTCCAATCCGGGGGGCCGGCGAGGAGAAGGCCACAACCTTCGATCGATGCTTCCACCGGCGTCCGGGGTCCGATTCGAGCCCAAAAAACGGGTGGCGCCTCAGCTCCGGTTCCCCAACACAGTCCCCTCAACAAGGACAGGATATCGCCAGGATTAATTCAGGAGGTCGCGGAGGTCCTCGGGAGCCTCGCACCTACGCGGCCATCTTGGTTGCGCGCTAGGCTCCTCCTCTCCTTGTGACAGTTCTTGAAGTAGTCTAGTCACTCACTTCCTGAGTCCTTCCATCATCCTCCTGACTCAGAGTAAGGTGTCCAACTCCGTACCGACTGAGTCCCGACTCAAATGAAATCGAACGACCTATAGCACAATGCTGTTGATGCACGACAAGAGAAACATTAAGTCATTTTCTGTGTAGATTAGGTTTGTGTTTTTGTTAGCTAAAGGGACTGGCCTGGTCTTTTGAGGAGTGTGAAGCAGAAAAACAGTGTGGAGTGGACCCGGCAAAATAATCTCGCTAAGTCTCAAAGGGGAAGGGAAAATCACCTTCAGTAAAGAAAAAATAATCAGCCTCCGTTAGGCCACCACCAACATTGTAAATCACTATAAACACATTCAAGCGCAATAGTTACGGATAAACAAACACCCAGTGTCACTGCCTGCCACCACATGAATCATCTCAACACACTCACAAACAATCACCCAGCTTGTAATGAATGCTATATACCTGTTCTTCTAATTCAGGCGTGGTCACGGTTGGGCCTGCTCTGCTCCTGATCATGTGTGCGTACGGGGCGGAGCAAGACAAGAATAAAAGAAGACGAGCAGGGCGGAAGAGCAATTCGCGCTCTAGTAGACACGTGCGGATCTTTCTCCCTGCCTCTCTGACACCTACCTGATTCCTTCCGGGTTGTTTGGATGTTGGTCGGCATTACCTCATAGGGGCGTCTGTTTCAGGGAGTTCAGCTTCACTTCCTGCATCTCTTCTACTCGTCCGGCGTTGCAGGGACCTTCATGTTGCTCCTGAAAAAACAAAAGAAGACCAAAACATTCTCAAGCATACACGTTTCTAAAGGCCGTAACATTTGCTTTGAACTAAATATTAATTAATGTACTTATCTGATGTATGCCTCCACGGTGTATGGAGATTCGTCTTCCTTGCTGACAATGCTTGATGGCTGTAAGAACAATATAAATATAAAATAGTCTCCTGACTATTTAAGACGCTGAGTTTTCATTGTACCTTTGCCCTGCACATGTTTGTGAATTTTTTTTTTTTTCTTTAACCAAATCCATTTCGAGAGAATATGTTTTTTGTTTTTTTCCTGATTTTAAATGGATATGAACAAATTGGGCTTTAATTGGATTCCAAGCTGAACATCTCTTTAGGTAAGTTATACTATATACTTCCTTAACTATATTATACCACTTTTCTACATAGGAAAACACCTAGTGATTTACCCTTCCTCATATAGATGATACAACTGTTTCTACTCTCTGATACCATATATACCTAAGCGGAAGAGGGACTTTACACAGGTAGATATATCTAGTAGGACCACACTAATTGTTTGTAAAGCGTTATCACCAGAATACATGCTCATGGTAATACTTATAACTACATCTCCACTACAGGAACCACATAAAGACCACTCAGCGAGAATATCCATACCTGCAGCGCGTCAGTGATGTGTCTCCCTTTTCTTTCCTTGTTTTGTTTCCTCTCTTCCCCTATTTCCACTGTGTTGGCTTTGACATTGTTAGGCTTGCATGGGTGGGTGTGGGAGGTTGGCACCTTACTTCAGACTTTGCATCTCGCCCCTGCGGAAATGACAGGTAAGAATTACAGTCACTGTGGTACATTGACTATCCATTCTTTAAAGAAACAGACATTGGCCAGTCTTGTAAATCAATTAATGTGGGGCAATACGGTTAGGGGAATAAACTAGAAAAAGGATAGATAGGCATGGGATGGAGGCAGGCACAAAATTGTAACTTGGGGGGCTTCTTCACTGCACACTGGTGCAACTCCAATATGGCTATAAAATGAGTCTAAGATGGAGGGACTGCATTAGCCAGCCAAGCAAAACAAAAAAACAAAATAATGTTCCCCTAGCCATTTTTTAGGTCTTGCCTACACAGCACGCATGCGCTACATAGGAGGACCTTTAGCCGTCATTCAGCTCTTTTTCGAAGCACATACCCGTGCTTATGGCGGCATACACCTTGCGGGAGCGCGCAGCGGCGCGCCACAAGCACGATTATGTGCTTTGAAAAAGAGCAGACTGCGCATGCACGCAGCACTCCCGGGCTCTCTCTCTCTCTTGCTCGCTCTTTTCTCTAAACAGCTGCGCGCGGTATTTAAAATGGCGACATCCACATCGTCACATATCGAGGATTTACCCGAGGACCCAACGTGAGCCTTTCTTCTAAACGACCGCCAAGTAAGTCCTGCTGCACTATCTAAAGCCGTCTTTCTTCCGCTTAGACCAGTCATGCGTTCTTGCTAATATGAAACCTCTTAGCTAACTCTGGTAGTTACTTTTACTTTTTTTCTTTACACGCTACCATTTCAGTGCGTACCCTGGCCTGCTGCAGCGCTATCCATACGCGTAATAATTTGACCCATTACGACTGTTTATTGCATCCCCTATAAGCCGCTTTCTTGTTCTTGACCAGCCACGCGCCTCTACGATTAAGTTGACTTTAAGCATACTTTGATGTTTAATCTCCCTGCTCTCGCTCACACGCTACCCTCAAGCACTTTCCAATCTCCCTGCTCTCGCTCACACGCTACCTTCGAGCGCGTACTGTTGTCCTTCGTCCCCGGTTTATTTTACACTAGGTTCCCGCATACGTTAAATGCTGACCTCCCGAACATGATCAGACTTCTAGCTGATTAACAAATATCCTATAACTTCATTTAAGTTAGACATGCAACCACAGTGCCTTAAAATTATGTTTTATGTTTGATTTTAATTTTGCATTATGTCTGTTTTTAACTACAATGAACAGGAGATAATTATCACACCAATGGGGGCTGTTCTTACACCTATCTCGTAAAAACCTGTGCACCTTCATTGACAAAAAATAGATCCTATGACATGTTCGAACTATATAGTGTATTTTCTTTGATCTTGCCGTACTGCTATATCAGACAAGGGAACAACATTGCCATGTAATTTGTTGGGGGACGTATGATAGAAACACTACTAAGTACAGAATACTGTAGTTATACTAGGCTTTTATCTTACGCTTTGGAATATTTGTGCAAATAATACGCTTGTCCTTGCAGATATTGGATGTTAATATATTGCTCTATGACAAAACCCGAAAATGCACAGCTTTACCTCTGGAACTATGGTGTTGGATTATAACGACTAGGTATTGTAAACCCCTTAACTAACATAGTGTCTATTTTGTTCAGCATGACCTGACCCTGCATGAACCCATTCACCATTGCACATCAATACTATTAGTTCAAATAAGAATCTCATCATTCCAGTTCCTTGGCTGTTCATACATACATAAGGACTGTGTGTGCGTCACTGTTCACACCCGCGGCAATACTCCAGGGGAGTTAACTTTTTAAACAAGCATTTGTAATGAAATAGGTCTTGCATTTACGAGAGTTTGCGCTATTGGCATTGAAAATAGCAGTGCCTTTTATTTCTGTGTTTTGAAAACCTACAAGCATACTTATGGGCCCTGCTTAATGGAAGCAAGGTTTTGCAGTAATTGCGCCTCTTTTACTTCCAGCCTTGCTTCTTGTATATAAGGACTATAAGTACAAAGTGCATGTTTATGCATGCTTGCATGTTTTACAATACCAATAGCTCAAACTCTCGTAAATGCGCGACCTATTGCATTGCAAATGCTTGGGTTTTTTTTTGCAGGCATCAAAGCAGACCAGCGATTGAGAGAGAAAGTTCTATGGTTGGTGGCCCAGGGCCCGGCCTAATAGTAAGGGAAGCAGAGTTCATCCTGAAACTCAGGTGGTTCGCCCAGAAGCAGGTCAGCTAACACACTACTTCCATGACCTGGGTCTCCCTCATCTTTCTCCTGTCGTACTTTAGGTTTGGAGTAATCCGGTGGTATAAAGTGCTGATTCATTTTAATCATGGTTAATCTCTCCACATTTTGGGGCGAGAGACTGATCCTTCTCACAGTGACAATGGCACAAGCAGCACTGAATGAATTGGCAGTTTGTGCTGGATTGTTACCATGAGGCACAGGGTCAAGACTGAGATGCATATAGCCAGGTCTAAACTGGGGTGGCATGGTGAGCAAAAGAATGATGGATTTAACCCAGATCTCTTGACTGGGGGTGAATATTTTGATTTGTTCTGCATTCCGTCCATCAATTGTGTGTCTTTTGCTTTCTCGCCCTAAGTGCGCCAGATATGCTCAGACGTGAGTCCTGGTCTCACTGTGCCACTGAAATCAAGCTATCCTGGCTGAAGAGGGGTGAAACCCCGAAACCGGTCCTAGGATCCTTGTTTCCGGTCCAGGGAGGACCTGGCTTGGCAGTTCGGGCTGGACTGTTCCCATGAGGCACAGGGTCAAGACTGATTTGCATATAGCCAGGTCTAAACTGGGGTGGCATGGTGAGCAAAAGAATGATGGATTTAACCCAGATCTCTTGACTGGGGGTGAATGTTTTGATTTGTTCTGCATTCCGTCCATCAATTGTGTGTCTTTTGCTTTCTCGCCCTAAGTACGCCAGGTATGCTCAGACGTGAGTCCTGGGCTCACTGTGCCACTGGAATCAAGCTATCCTGGCTGAAGAGGGGTGAAACCCCGAAACTGGTCCTAGGATGCTTGTTTCCGGTCCAGGGAGGACCTGGCTTGGCAGTTCGGGCTGGACTGTTCCCATGAGGCACAGGGTCAAGACTGATTTGCATATAGCCAGGTCTAAACTGGGGTGGCATGGTGAGCAAAAGAATGATGGATTTAACCCAGATCTCTTGACTGGGGGTGAATGTTTTGATTTGTTCTGCATTCCGTCCATCAATTGTGTGTCTTTTACAAGCAGCACTGAAAACACGTTTAGCTGAGACAATGGCTACCAGGCAAGCCAGATAGTTTATTGCCTGCCTTCTGAGCACTGGTCATTGGCGCCGCTTCTCATACCAATACACCAATGGGTTTTGATCAAGATAGACCTCTGTTGGGTCATCCAGAAAGGCCTGGACCATCCGCTCAATAGTTATTGGTGCTCCACTTTGCTCGGCCTCTTTTGCCTTAGCCTCCGCACTGGACCTAAACCCTGCCAGTAGAAACCAGTCATATGCAGATCTTGGGGCTGATGCTTCCGTTCCTATTGTAGCTGGTGTTCTTGTTGGCATTGGCTGCTGTGAGCCAACATCACTGCCTTCAGGCTCTGAAGTTGAAGGCTGCACTGCAGAAGGTATGCCCTAGAGGAGTGGGCCTCTAATTCCTGACCGTTCTTTTTCTAGCTCACTGGCTTGCTTAGGAATCCATGTTTTGAGGTTTGTAACATCCCCATCTGAAATAGGAATGAAAGTGGACAGAAATGGTTTATACCATATATCAAGAATTGTGACACAGATATAATGTTTGGCTGACACAATGTTTCTTTGCACCCTTGTATTAACAGATAAGTGAAGATTAAGCTCTCCGCCAACTCATGTGCATATTTTTTCCTCCTCTCCTGCATACATTGCAGACACCTCCTTTAGCTGTTCCTGTAGCATGTGCAACAATGGGATAGCTTGGCCCATCTTACAGTCCTTCTTGCTGACTCCCTGTGTGAACACCTCAAAAGGAAGCAGCACCTCTGTCAGGCATTTGACTAGGCCCCATTGGTTCATCTCAATGATCATGCCTTTGACAGTTGTATCCCTTCTTTTCATGACATATTCGTTGATCGGTCGGTACTGCTCAAACAGATGTTGCAACGTGTTGGCACCTACCGTTCGAGTGCTTCAACTGGCATTCTATTATCACACTGAATGACCCTCAGCTGCTTCCAGGCTTTAAATGAATTGTTGAAATAAGTGCAGATTCTTCTGCAGGTGGCAAATGTTGCTTACATGGTCTTGTTTTTTGAGAAAGTCCTGTACAATGATGTTGATGCAGTGCGCCAAACACAGGACTCTGAAATAGCCACCATCTGCCATGTCCTTAACTATATTACTGCCATTGTCTGTGGCAACAAATCCAATGTTAAGCCCTTTTGGTCGCAGCCATTCAAATACCTTGTTGTTAAAGTCTTCCAAAATATTTGCAGCAGTATGGGATTTCTTTCATGGATACTGTTGCATGCTTCCGAGCACCATTCAATATCTCAGGAGTGTCAACACCTGCAGATATCTTTTCTCTAACCCCCCACAAAAGAGATCCAGTGTGCAGTGATGCACATGTAATCAGTGGCTTGGCAGCTGGTCCACATGTCTGTCATCAGGTGGATAGTGTGAACAGAACTCTGCTGCAAAGCTTGTCCAAGCAATAACAGCATATCATTATGTAGCGCTTGTAGGCAACTCTGGCGTAATAGGACCGGCTGGGACCTTCCATTTTGGGCAGATGGTTGCCATAAATTCTAGAAAACCCACCCCTTCCACAAAAAAAGGGAGTGGGTCCAGCGCTAAGATTTCAGCCAGCTTCACGTTCTACAAACGTGCCGTTGGGTGGTTGCGTTCGTACTGCTCCTCCTGCCTAAACATGCCAAGAAGCCAAGGTTTTTTTCTTTTCTGGTGCCACTGAAGCAGTTGAAGGTGACGTCTTGAGAGCAGACAGTGTAAGGCTCAATGTGTGTTTCAATGGGGCAGTCACCGTATTCTCTTGCCTTGGTGTCTCGACCTGAGTCTTGTGCCATTGCGATGTTGCTGATGTGGGAGAAACTACTGCACTGCTGGGGACAGGGCTGCTTTGCGTAATAAAAATGCCTTTCTCTTCTTCACCTTCCACTGTGATCGGATTGGATTCTCTGTTCAGCCTTTCACCCCCTTCACCAACACCACATGCAGTTTTAGACCGCTACGGTGCATGTTCCACTGGATCGTGTAGTGTTTTCTCAAATGGGTTGTTTGGCCTCCGGTACCATAGTTAGTACCAAGCTTACCCCTGCTAACAATTGCTCTGCAAATGGAGCATATGGCAATGTTCACTTCATTCTTGCTAACCCTAACGAAGTCCCGAATTGGGGAGGTCAACTTGCTGATGCTGGCAGCACTGCCAATGTCAGATGACCTGGCCGAAGGTGGGCGTTTTGGCCTTTGCCTCTCTGCAGTGCCTTCTTCTACTGAGGGAGCTGTGGATGTAGGTCGCTGCCGGGACTTTGCAAATATGGCAGCTGGTGGTGATGGATCAAGGACTCGTATAAAAGAGACTTGCTCGGAAGCAATCTTCTCAGATAACTCGTAATACCATAATAATTGTGTTAGTAAATACCAATAATGCATCATAAAATTCGTACACTTAAACTTAGGGGAAGCTTGCCTATGTGTCGTACTAACAAGTAATCCAATAGTGATTAAAATGGCTGCTAACGCGGGAATCTTTACTGCGCATGCGGCAACTACATCTACGTAATAATGACGTACCTATGCTTTGGAGGAAAATCTTTGCAGCTGCGCAAACACTTTCAAAATGGCTGCTTGGAACTCACATGTTAATGCGCATGCTTATGCTGAAACTAAACCCTGCCATTATAATAAAATGCTAATGCGTAAGATTTATATAAGTAAAGGGGGTTAGAGTAGAGATAGGTGGTATACAGTGAAATCATTTTATTTTGAATTTAATATATCTCTTTCTGACTTCTTTATTAGTTCGCATTTTGGGCCTCAAAGGATGACAGATGTCCATGCCCCCTTGTCTTCTGCACATGCGTATTTTTAACCCGCCATGAACCATGGCGATTGAATTGAAACTCATCCAAGGCCACAACCTCTGTTTGTCCTGGGAACAGAATCCTCTTCCTGACCAATGAATGGAGAAGTTATTACATTGTATAGTTTTGATTGATAAAAATGTGAACTCGGGTGGGAAATAAAGCATGAGAAAGTAAATTAAGGGGCAGGAACATTGAACAATGAGCTTAAAGAAAAATATTGAACTTAGCATGGTGTGATGATCATTTCCCTTTTTCCTGTCCAATCAGAGTTAGGAGTTTCATAAGTTTGAAACATTTAGGGGTGGTTCATGCCATTAGAAAGGTATAATTGAAGTAGTTTAGTTAGTCAGACACACACAGCGAGACGGAGAATGCTGAGAGACTGAGATGCTGTCCGAAAATTAAGAAGAATACTGAAGAAGATCCAATCCCAGATTTAGAAGTTTTGAGCCAATAAATTAGAAGAAGATCATGGAAGAACTGAGGAGGCACATATAAGAAGAAGACCGCTGAAGAATCGAAGAGGAAGATAGTGTCAGAGAGGGGTGCGACGCAGGCGTTGTATCTATAAGAGGTCATCTATCCTATCCCTGAATCCTGTCCTGAGGCTTTGTCACCTGATCTGTCCCAGGGGACCCTTTCCAATTCCTTGGCCAAGGGGTTGGTTTCCACACCATTCTTGGTAACTATAATTCTGTGTAGTATGTCATTGTACTGCTCTCTCTGTTTCCTCCCTATTTAAGTTCTGTCATCGTAATAATTTTGTTTAACGATTATTCTAATTAAATTTTATTCCCTTCCTCTCCTTGGAAAAGACGGTGTTCTAACTGTATTTTGGTTCTTGGCTCACATGAATTTACAAATAAACATTTAAAACTCTCCAGAGTCTGTGGTTATTTCAAGAAGGTTTATTCTATGTAATTTTTACCTATTCAGTTAACTAAAAGGTCAATTGACCAGAGGAAAGTATATTGGACCAACAGGGTTGGTAAGAAATGATTAGATAAATTCATCTTACAGGTACTAGTACAATAAATTGACCCCAGCAGTAACTACTAGCCTATATGAATGAGTGTGTGTTTATGGGCCCAGGTGAGTATATGCTAGTTGAGTACCTGAGGTCGGTAACCCGCTGGATCAGTTTTTCTGGTAGCAGAGCTATGGTTTGTTTTATTAACTAGTTCGGTGAATTTTTTTTAATTGGAACTATTGATTATGTATTAACAAAACCCGTTTGTATTTTGTTTTATGTTGTCTGGAAATTCCCGGAAATATTGAATAGCGGGTGGTGAATGGAAACCACACTGCAGTTAGGTTACTCGTTTGCTAAAGGTAGCACTGAAGGGCTATGCACGGCTGACAGTGCTGAATTGAGGATTAATTTGGATAAAAGTGAGAGTGATTGATAGCAAAGAGTTCGCTGGTGAAACTTTGGTCCTATATCACCTAGAAAGGGTAGTACTGAAGGAGTAGCAGGTTCATCTGTGCTTGAGTGAAGAGTAAGAGGAAGAGTTTTACTCGTAGTGTGTGAAGAGTAAGCGGAAAGGTTTACTCGCAGTAAAAGTAAATCAACTGTAGGGTCTGCTTTCTATGTTCACCCCCACTTTTTGCTTTTGCTTCACTGGTTTTCGACTTAGATGTGGCTGTGGGCCTGCTAATCAGACCCACAGCCCAGCTGTTCTCTCTCTAAATTCACACTATGTACTTTAGGTACATAACCCAATTGGTAAGGATCACCTTCTTGGGCCCTGTACAGTGTACCTTAGGTACCAAGGGCATAGGTGTACCCTGGGCCTACCAGGGGCTGCAGCATGTATTATGCCACCCCTGGCTGGCCTTCCATTATGACACAACTGGCTGATCACTCAGCTGGGGCAAGGTCGTGTAATCACCCCTTGCTTAGGTGTAGTATTCCTATACCTACCTTATATATAGACACATGGGTAACCTATCAGTCACTCCTATGGCAGGCCTTAACAATCCTGAAGGCAGAGTGCTTGGTAACATGTGAGATGGTGCTCTAGCATGAGCTGAGCCTGTCTGCAGCTTTCGGAACCATGTCCTTATAGCTGTTCTATGATATCGCCTACCATATACTCTTAAAGTGCCTTATAATCCTCGCGGTTATGGTAACTATGGTTTGGCTTTATCAAAACATGTCGTGTAAGGTGTCTAACACTTTGGAATACTACCCCCACACCATTTCTGGTGATGAGGATAGTATTCCTCCCTTCTAGAGGGAGAAGATGTTGAAGACCTACTACCCGGTTAAAGTTAACTAGAGCCCCAGCATCACAAAATGGATGCTGCTGCCACAGACACAAGTCTGACCTCCTGCTGCTGGGAGTCCTTCCAGCGAGGGAGGCTTGGACAATAGGTTTCCTGCCTTGGGAGGTGCTAGCACCACCCTAGACAGGCCTTAGTGTATTGGGGCAGGGAGGGATGAATGAAACGAGACACTGCCTGGGACACACAAGGTGTCCCATGCATAGTCCGGTTCAAACCGGTGCTGGGGCACTCCAGCCCCAGTCCTGGCGTGAAACTGGACAAAGGGAAGGGGTGTAACCACCCCCCTCCCTGGTCCCACCCATAGGAGGGACCTAGCAGGTAACCCAGCCCCCCAGTTTAGTATAAGAGTGGGAGCTGAGTCCCTAGGACTTGGGATTATCCTGAAAACTGAAACGTGAACAGAAACTCTGGACCTTCGACATTCGACTACGGAAGAAGACTGAAGAATCTCCCTTGTGGCCAAGGAGTGGCCACCCTGTGCAAACAGGCACCATCAAGCGACCTGCCGTTTGCTTTGCTCAACGTTCTACGAGGAACCGACTGCAGGGCCCGACCAACGCCTTGACTTCCAGACTTCTCCGACCCTGATCCACATCCACAGCAAAGCTGAGATCCGTGGAGGCGACGAGAGACGTGGGACCGGCTACCTGGGAAAATTGGCTACTTGCTTCCAGCGCAGCTTCTGAGGCATCCTTTAAGTAGTGCTCTGGGGATTGAGAAGCCCAAACTCCGAGCACCATCTGCACCGAAGATCAGCCCTCCACACTCCACGAGTTCTGCGTGGGGCCCTTCTGCATTTTCCTGCTCGACGCATCTGTCCGGTTGCTTGCCCGTTGGCTAGTGACCTCTGCGACGACGAACCTTTGACTTTCCACTGCTGGTTTGGCTCCTCCAGACTGGCCCTTGCTTCCCTGTGAAAGAGAAGCACCTCAGACCTTCCTGGTCTGAAACAGAAGCGAATCCTTCTTTCTGCGTGGGTTGCGCTTGCCAAGGCTTGTTGTGTCCCAACTCGACATCGACGCCGCCGACAGCAAGAGCCCTCGTGGGACAGCTCGCCTCCTGGTTCTGGTTGTCCTCGACGCCTCCTGGTACCCGTGGCTGCTGCGACAAGCTTCACCTCTTCACCTGCATCTTCACGACATCGCCTGGTTCCTTCCCGGCTCCTGGCTGGTGACCTAGACTCTGTCCCCGCTGCTTGCAGGTATCCTCCTTCTTGATTCCATCCTTGGAATCCACCGGACACTCTTCACTGACTGCCTGTCAGCATCTTTTCTTCAGGCATCCATAGGAGTCGACGACGAAACCCGACGCAAGTTCACACCTATGCACCCGCAGCCCGTGGGCTAGGTAACTTGAGTACTCCAGTGCTCACAAGGGTATTGACTATCCTAGTGTCTAGTGTCCAAGTCTCTCACTCCTAGTTCCTTCCGAACTGTCCTAAAACTCTTAATTTCTAAACATTACTATTTCTATCGACTTTAACGCATTACGCATGAGTGTTTCCACTCTGCACCTGAATCCCGTGGGCCTCCCACTGCCTAGCAACTGATAGGATAGTGTAGCCCCAGCGATTCCCTAGGCCTAGGCCTAACCTGTGTTCGTGACAGTGGTTCTTATACCACTTACTTAGTATATGGTTTGCGTGGCCCCTAGGGCCTAACTGTATTACTTACCTGTGTGACTTATGTATGCTTAAATAAGACTGTGTTGTACTTACCTCGAATCTCATAAAGAGTGCTGAGGATATTTTGACTAGAATAAATACATCCTATTTTTATATATATCTGTTGTGGTGTCCTTTCATTTGGTATTCAAGGGATTGCAAATGGTATAACAGCTAGCTTCACATGCCATACAGAGTTTAGCCTAAGACTGCTCTTGTCCATGCTACCACTAGGATAGCTGGTCTATAAGGTTGACTTTACAACCAATCACCATAAGGGTTGTTTGGACTGATACAAGGTGTACACTAGAACTAGTGACATCATATATCAGGCCAACTTCTCACATTGGTGAGCAGCGGTTGGGATCTGAGCTTGCTGTTGTGATACCATTGCAATCTTGAGATATCAAATTGAAAGAACACAAGGATATTTGTAAGGTACATATAACATAGCTTATAAATACTTAAGTTCTACTGAACTTAGTTGTTGTAGGTTGAAGGGCCTAGCACACCCTGACTACAACAACTAGAGAGGTTTTAGTAGATACAACTAGTGTAGGTAGGTGCACACACCACACCCTCACTAGATCATGTCTCTGAGAGGAGATCAAGTTGATTCTCTCTCAGGAGGGGGATATCCTAGAAAGATACCCTCTAGATATGATACCCTAACTTTTCAGGAGATGAGACAATTGTGTACCTCCAGAAAGTTAAAACAGGGTTCAAACCCTACCCTCATTTATCTAGTGGAGATCTTAGAAGAGTATGATGCTCAGAGGTGCCTTAGGTACCAATGAGGGTCTACCCTCCACAGAAGACTCCCCTCACAATACTGATCAAGAAGAGTCAGCAGGAACTTCAGAAGATGAGGTAGACAGCCAGGTCCAAGTTAGGAGACTTAGCCAGGCTAACGTAAGCCTACATGGGAGTCTGACTGGGGTCCCCCCATTCAGACCCTCAAGTGGACTTAACCAGAGAAGCAGGAGAGGAAGATCCCCTTCAAGGGAATCTATCCACTCCCATGTCTCTAATAGCTCCAATGCCTCTTCTCACAGGGGAATGACTTCTCCACAGAGAAAAGAGCATCAGGCCAGAATGAGGGAAGTCAATCTGAGGATTGAAAGGGAAGAACTTGCCCTTGCCAAAGAGAGACTTGCTCTGGCCAGAGAGCAAAGGTTAAGTGGGTTAGGACCCACTGGTGGTAGCAATATCCCTAAGGATAGGGACAGGGCCTATGATAATAGAAACCTGAGCAAGATTGTCCCTCCCTAAAAGTGTGGGGATGACATCCACAAATGGATAACTGCTTTGGAGAGGGCTTGCAAAGTACAGCAGGTACCCCAAAGTCAGTGGGCAGCTATCTTGTGGCTCTCCTTCTCTGAGAAAGGTAGAGACAAGCTCCTCACAGTTAGTGGTGAGGATGCTGACAATTACACTGTCCTGAAGAGTGCTCTGATTGATGGGTTTGGCCTAACCACTGAACAATACAGGTTGTTGTTCAGGGATACCCAGATGACACAGACTCAGGACTGGACTGACTTTGTAGATTGTGCCACTAAGGCTTTGGAAGGCTGGTTATTGGGTAGTAAGGTTAAGGACTATACAGGATTGTATAATTTGATCATGAGAGAACAAATCCTTAATAACTGTCAACACCAGCTGCTGCATCAACACTTGATTGACTCTGACCTAACTTCTCCCCAGGAATTGGGAAAGAAGGCAGATGGTGGGTCAGGACTAGAGTTAAGCTGAAAAACCAGAACCAGGGCGGTGATCAGAAAAAGGCAGACCAGAAGGGTAATGAGCAGAAATCAAAAGACCAGAAGTCTTCACCAGGCCTCCAAAAGGCTCAGGGTGAGGGTGGTCCCAAAAAGGATAAAAAGAAAGATGGCCAAAAGAGACCTTGGTGTAACTATTGTAAGTCCAATTCCTATTGGTTTAGTGAGTGCACCAAAAAGGACAAGCCCCCAACCACCATTGCCCCTAAGGCAACTGTACCCCCTAGTCCAGCTGTAAGTGGTGGTTCCCAGCAAAAGGGTGTAATAGGGTTAACCCTGGGAACTGAAGTGGATTCTGGCCTAGTCTGAATACCCACTCAGGCTGTTCTGATCTGTGATGGGGACATAGCTTTGTCCTCTACTGTGGGTCCCAGTAACCTGGGCAAGTACAGACAGACTCCTTTGATCAACCAGAGAATGGCTCAGGCCTACAGGGACACAGGTGCTAGTGTCACAATGGTGACACCTGCCTTTATGGACCCTGGACAGATCATGCTAGGTGAGAATTACCTAGTGACCAACACTAGCAATGCCACTACCTCCCATAGTGTGGCAATTGTTAACTTCTCCTGGGGAGGGGTAACTGGCCTCAAGAAAGCTGTGGTGAGTTCAGATCTTCCTGTAGAGTGTCTGTTGGGAAATGACCTTGAAACTTCAGTGTGGGCTGAAGTGGAGTATAGGACCCATGCAGAAATGCTGGGAATAGATACACATGTCCTTGCTGTGACTAGGTCACAGGCCAAAAAATCTAAACACTGAACAAGTGCTGGATCCTGGGACAATGGACCAGACACAACCCAAGAGAAAGAGCAGTAGGGTTAAGGCTGTGCCTTCCCCCTTGCCTCAGGTAGAGAGTCAGCCCTCCCAGGAGGATGATTCTGAGAGCCCCGAAGGAACTGTCCTAGAAGAACTGGAACCTGGCCAGGTTGAGTTTCTTGGGACAGGGGGACCTTCAAGGGCAGATCTGAGGCAGGCACAATTAGACTGTCCTTCTCTTGAACCCCTCAGACAGCAGGCTGCTGCTGAGGCTGCAGGGAATGCTCAAGGTACCCATAGAGTGTATTGGGATGAAGGGCTCACCCACAATGCAATGGGCTTGTGGAAAGATTCAACAAGATCCTAAAAGGGATGATAAAAGGTTTACCAGACAAGCTTAGGCGAAGATGGGACATCCTTTACCCTGCCTTCTGTTTGCTTACAGAGAGGTCCCACAAAAGGGGGTTGGCTACAGCCCTTTTGAGCTTTTGTTTGAGCATCCTGTAAGGGGACCCCTGTGTCTAGTAAGGGAAGGATGGGAGAGACCTCTCAGACAACCCAAACTGGACATAGTGGATTATGTACTTGGCCTCCGCTCCAGGATGGCAGAGTATATGAAGAAGGCTTCTAAAAACCTTGAGGCAAGCCAAGAACCCCAACAAGCTTGGCATGACCAAAAGGCTGTGCTGACTGTGTACCAGCCAGGACAGAAAGTGTGGGTGTTGGAGCCAGTGGCCCCAGCAGCACTCCAGGACAAATGGTCTGGACCCCACACTATTGTTGAACAAAATGGAGAAGTCACCTATTTGGTGGACCTTGGGACTCCCAGAAGCCCCCACAGGGTGCTTCATGTCAACAGGTTAAAGGCATATGTTGACAGGGCAGACATGGGCTTACTCATGGCTACAGATGAGGGGCAGGAGGAAGAGAGTGACCCTCTCCCAGACCTGCTGACTCAGAACACTGATGATAGTTCAGTTGATAGTGTGGTCTTTTCTGACAGCCTCACTGACCATCAGCAACAGGACTGCAGACACGTTCTACATGCCTACAGACATATGTTCTCTCTGACCCCAAGTCAGACAAACTGGTGCACCCATGAGATGGACACTGGTGACAGTCTGCCTGTGAAGAGTAAAATCTACAGGCAACCTGACCATGTCAGGGATTGCATAAAGATTGAGGTACAAAAGATGTTGGAGCTGGGAGTCATTGAACCTTCAGAGAGCCCTTGGGCTAGTCCTGTAGTTCTTGTGCCAAAACCTCACACCCAAGATGGTAAGAGAGAGATGAGGTTTTGCGTGGATTACAGAGGTCTCAATGCTGTCACTAGGACAGATGCCCACCCAATACCTAGGGCAGATGAGCTCATTGACAGGTTGGCAGCTGCCAAGCTTTTGAGTACATTTGACCTGACAGCAGGCTACTGGCAAATCAGACAAGTTGAGAATGCAAAGGCCAAAACTGCTTTCTCAACCCCAGGAGGACATTATCAATTTGTGGTAATGCCCTTTGGCTTGAAGAATGCACCTGCCACTTTCCAAAGGTTGGTGAATCAAGTCCTTACAGGTCTGGATGACTACTGTGCAGCTTATCTTGATGATATTGCTGTCTTTAGCTCCACCTGGGAGGATCACCTGGTCCACCTGAGGAATGTTTTGGAGGCCCTGCAAAAGGCAGGCCTCACTATCAAGGCCACTAAGTGCCAGATAGGGCAGAGCAAGGTTGTGTACCTGGGCCACCTAGTAGGTGGGGGTCAGGTTCAACCACTGGAGAGCAAGATCCAGACCATAAAGAACTGGACTCCTCCAATTACCCAGACACAGGTCAGAGCTTTCTTGGGCCTGACTGGGTACTACAGAAAGTTTGTTAAGAACTATGGGTCCATTGTGACACCACTTAATGACTTGACCTCTAAGAAGATGCCAAAGAAAGTTCAGCGGACAGTAAGCTGTCAGAAGGCATTTGATGACCTGAAGCAGGCCATGTGCACTGCACCTATTCTGAAAAGTCCAGACTACTTCAAAGAGTTCATTGTCCAGACAGATGCTTCTGAGTTGGGTGTGGGAGCTGTTCTTTCACAACTGAATATAGATGGTCAAGACCAGCCCATTGCTTTTATTAGTAGAAGGCTGATCCCTAGAGAGAAACGTTGGTCAGCTATTGAGAGGGAGGCCTTTGCTGTGGTTTGGGCCCTGAAGAAGCTGAGGCCATACCTGTTTGGCAATCACTTCAAGATTCAGACAGACCATAAGCCCCTCTTGTGGCTAAATCAGATGAAGGGTGAAAATCCCAAACTTCTTAGGTGGTCCATTTCCCTACAGGGGATGGACTTCACAGTGGAACATAGACCTGGGACTGACCATGCCAATGCAGATGGACTCTCCAGATATTTCCACTTAGAACACGAAGACTCAACTGGTCAAGGTTAGTTTAATGTCCCTAAGTTTGAGGGGGGGGGGGGGTGTGTAGGAGAGTAGGGTCTGCTTTCTATGTTCACCCCCACTTTTTGCTTTTGCTTCACTGGTTTTCGACTTAGATGTGGCTGTGGGCCTTCTAATCAGACCCACAGCCCAGCTGTTCTCTCTCTAAATTCACACTATGTGCTTTAGGTACATAACCCAATTGGTAAGGATCACCTTCTAGGGCCCTGTACAGTGTACCTTAGGTACCCAGGGCATAGGTGTACCCTAGGCCTACCAGGGGCTGCAGCATGTATTATGCCACCCCTGGCTGGCCTTCCATTATGACACAACTGGTTGATCACTCAGCTGGGGCAAGGTCGTGTAATCACCCCTTGCTTAGGAGTAGTATTCTATACCTACCTTATATATAGACACATGGGTAACCTATCAGTCACTCCTATGGCAGGCCTTAACAATCCTGAAGGCAGAGTGCTTGGTAACATGTGAGATGGTGCTCTAGCATGAGCTGAGCCTGTCTGCAGCTTTCGGAACCATGTCCTTATAGCTGTTCTATGATATTGCCTACCATATACTCTTAAAGTGCCTTTTAATCCTCGCGGTTATGGTAACTATGGTTTGGCTTTATCAAAACATGTTGTGTAAGGTGTCTAACACTTTGGAATACTACCCCCACACCATTTCTGGCGATGAGGATAGTATTCCTCCCTTCCAGAGGGAGAAGACATGTTGAAGACCTACTACCCGGTTAAAGTTAACCAGAGCCCCAGCATCACAAAATGGATGCTGCTGCCACAGACACAAGTATGACCTCCTGCTGCTGGGAGTCCTTCCAGCGAGGGAGGCTTGGACAATAGGTTTCCTGCCTTGGGAGGTGCTAGCACCACCCTAGACAGGCCTTAGTGTATTGGGGCAGGGAGGGATGAATGAAACGAGACACTGCCTGGGGCACACAAGGTGTCCCATGTATAGTCCGGTTCAAACCGGTGCTGGGGCACTCCAGCCCCAGTCCTGGCGCGAAACTGGACAAAGGGAAGGGGGTGTAACCACCCCCCTCATTGGTCCCTCCCATAGGAGGGACCTAGCAGGTAACCCAGCCCCCCAGATTAGTATAAGAGTGGGAGCTGAGTCCCTAGGACTTGGGATTATCCTGAAAACTGAAACTTGAACAGAAACTCTGGACCTTCGACATTCGACTACGGAATAAGACTGAAGAATCTCCCTTGTGGCCAAGGAGTGGCCACCCTGTGCAAACAGGCACCATCAAGCGACCTGCCGTTTGCTTTGCTCAACGTTCTACGAGGAACCGACTGCAGAGCCCGACCAGCGCCTTGACTTCCAGACTTTTCCGACCCTGATCCACATCCACAGCAAAGCTGAGATCCGTGGAGGCGACGAGAGACGTGGGACCGGCTACCTGGGAAAATTGGCTACTTGCTTCCAGCTAAGCTTCTGAGGCATCCTCAAAGTTGTGCTCTGGGGATTGAGAAGCCCCAACTCCGAGCACCATCTGCACCGAAGATCAGCCCTCCACACTCCACGAGTTCTGCGTGGGGCCCTTCTGCATTTTCCTGCTCGACGTGTCTGTCCGGTTGCTTGCCCGTTGGCTAGTGACCTCTGCGACAACGAACCTTTGACTTTCCACCGCTGGTTTGGCTCCTCCAGACTGGCCCTTGCTTCCCTGTGAAAGAGAAGCACCTCAGGCCTTCCTGGTCTGCAACAGAAGCGAATCCTTCATTCTGCGTGGGTTGCGCTTGCCAAGGCTTTTTGTGTCCCAACTCGACATCGACGCCGCCGACAGCAAGAGCCCTTGTGGGACAGCTCGCCTCCTGGTTCTGGTTGTCCTCGATGCCTCCTGGTACCCGTGGCTGCTGCGACAAGCTTCACCTCTTCACCTGCATCTTCATGACATCGCCTGGTTCCCTCCTGGTTCCTTCCCGGCTAATGGCTGGTGACCTAGACTCTGTCCCCTCTGCTTGCAGGTATCCTCCTTCTTGATTCCATCCTTGGAATCCTCGGACACTCTTCACTGACTGCCTGTCAGCATCTTTTCTTCAGGCATCCATAGGAGTCGACGACGAAACCCGACGCAAGTTCACACCTATGCACTCGCAGCCCGTGGGCTAGGTAACTTGAGTACTCCGGTGCTCACAAGGGTATTGACTATCCTAGTGTCTAGTTTCCAAGTCTCTAACTCCTAGTTCCTTCCGAAGTGTCCTAAAACTCTTAATTTCTAAACATTACTATTTCTATCGACTTTAACGCATTACGCGTGAGTGTTTCCACTCTGCACCTGAATCCCGTGGGCCTCCCACTGCCTAGCAACTGATAGGATAGTGTAGCCCCAGCGATTCCCTAGGCTTAGGCCTAACCTGTGTTCGTGACAGTGGTTCTTATACCACTTACTTAGTATATGGTTTGCGTGGCCCCTAGGGCCTAACTGTATTACTTACCTGTGTGACTTATGTATGCTTAAATAAGACTGTGTTGTACTTACCTCGAATCTCATAAAGAGTGCTGAGGGTATTTTGACTAGAATAAATACTTCCTATTTTTATATATATCTGTTGTGGTGTCCTTTCATTTGGTATTCAAGGGATTGCAAATGGTATAACAGCTGGCTTCACATGCCATACAGAGTTTAGCCTAAGACTGCTCTTGTCCATGCTACCACTAGGATAGCTGGTCTATAAGGTTGACCTTACAACCAATCACCAAAAGGGTTGTTTGGACTGATACAAGGTGTACACTAGAACTAGTGACATCATATATCAGGCCAACTTCTCACATCAACTTTCTGATTTTAGCGGAGCAAACAGAGTAGCAAATGTTTCTATGTTGTCATTTAATGAATTTGTAATAGAAAGTGCAAGAAAACAAGTTATTCTTGCTACCTTGTAAAAGAGAGGGTCAGCTGCGGGTGCTGCACTGACGTCACAGAGGGCCGCGCTGGGATTGGTTGAAACAGCGGGTTTGTGACTAACGCGAAATTGTAAAGGAAGGGTCAGTAGTAAGGAGTGATACTGACGTCACAGAAAAGCTGCGCTAGTATTGGCTAAACGCATAGCGTGAAATAGAACTAATTGGTCAGAAGAATAGAAGCCTCGCTGATATTGGTCAAGTATCAGAGTAAAAACGAACCTTTGATTTGCTAGTAAAATAGAAGCTACAATAATATAATTGACAGTGGGCTTTGTATGTGGAGACACGATCCAACATTAATAGAGAATCGCCCAGACAGAAGGTATTTAGGGTTTGCCAGAGAACAATATATAAAAGGATCGACACCTAAAATGTACGGAGAAAAAAGAAAGATGACATCTATGCAGAAAATTAAAAATTATTTTAAAAAGGATAAACCAGTTAAGACTAGAGAGGGAATTCTTATCCCTCCCCCAAAAACGCCCGCATCATACATGATGATGGAAAGAGGCTATCATACTTGTGTATGGTTGGAAAATTGGATAGAATATACAAAACGTGATGGAGTGCTAGCTTTTCCAGAACATGGTACGTTTAATGGGATAATTCTACATAACCTGAGATTAAAAATGAATTAATTAGAGCCCCGCCCAAGATTAACCCAATATGAAGCTTTAGAGGAATGGGAGGCTGAAGCATTTGAGCGCGATAGATCCAGCAGTAGCAGAAGCTTTAAAGGGTTTTATCCTAGGCTACCGTGTGAATAACGAGATAATCAGATGAAACAATGGAGACAAGCAATGGTAGCTGAGGGATTATATCCTGTACTAATGGCTGAGGAACAGTCAGGAGGCAAGTGCACAGAGAAGACCAAACATTTAACGATGACTGGTAGTGGAGAATCGGAAGATGATTTTTTGGAGGACATTTTAATGAAAAACCCTCCACCTTACCAAGAAGGACTAAGTAGAAGTACTGCTAGTGCTCCGGTTTGGGGAACACCATTAGTTCCCCAAGTTATACATGACCCAACGAGTGGAAGGGTACTTCAGGAAAAAGAAAGAGAGGCAATAAACAAGAATAGAGAAGAATTAATACAGAAAATAACCCAACTGCACCAAGGATATTGTGCTGGATAAATAAACACTTATAAGGTCCCAAAGGCGAGACCTATTGGCTTTGATATATTTTTACTCCTGCCCTTCCTCACTACTGCTTTGCAGGTGCAGCTGCTACTGTGAGTGACTGAGCGAAAAATTTGAAGTCTCTCACCACACTTCCTTAGGGAACATAGATGTCATGCTCAGTGATTGCCAGAACGGTTTGCTCCCTCTTCAGGTTTAGGGGGCTAATGGTGGCACTGCGCGCTAGCAGATCCAAGGGACAATATACCCTACGGAGGTGCATGGAATCAGTCTGGCAGCATCCTACATTTATGTTGGCTGCAAACGTGCAGTTCCTACTGATTAGTGGAAACTACATGACAAAAGGGCACGTGATGTCACTTCCACTACCCTTGGTACTTTGGTGAACTGACGTTCATGCACATTGTTTTTAATTTAAAAACATGCCAGACACTCATACCAGCCAAAGACATGCTTGTAGCCGACACCAAATCTGTGCTTTCTGCAAAGGGCAAAGAAAGGGGAACTGGGCAGAAAGAGAATGCAAGATGCTGAGATATCTGCGGCAGATCTTCCTGTCACTGCCAATTACACACCCGGAGCATTTGGCAAAGAGCCCAGTCTGGATTTGATGTAGATAATCTTACAGCGCAGCAGCCACGTGATGTCTTTATGGAATCTTTTAACTTTTCCTCCAGAATCTGAGCCATCCGAGTAGAACCTTTAGTGGCATTTCATGTGCATTGCTCGGGGGCACTTCGACTAGTCATGTCATTTCTTGAAAAAACGGATGCATTCTGGGCACTGTAGTCTTACCCTGCCCCATTTGAATCAACATTCCAGTGATTCTAATAAGAAAGACTAAGAACGCAAGAAAAGGGAAATATGGCGCCCCAACTGACCTGGCATCACATGGTATCGCTTCACCAATGTCCGTTTAGGGATCAGAGACCATTATGTAGTGCTCTCATGGTTGGGGACGACTGTGACAGATGAGAGTGACTGCCAGCCTGATCTCATCACTGACAAACTAGGGTGTGAGTGTTATAGTGAGTTACTGCCAGAGTAATCATATTTTGGGCAAATTAGGCCATGAGTCTGGTAAGGCTCGGCTGCCAGCCAGATGACATCAGGAGCAAACTAGGAGTGTGAGATAACGAGCCTCTGCCAGCATCGCGTCACTGCCAAATAAACAAGCTGTGCCTGATTATTCAATGCACCCGGACTGCTGTTAACCTTAAAAAAGTAAATGTGTAATCAATAACTCCTCACCAAAGAATAGGAACTCTCTCTGTATTGCAACATCACACTGTTAAGCACTATCGAAGTACCTTACCTTGTATAAGGTACGACGAATCCTCTAAAGTAAAGAGGTAGTCAATCGAGTATGGCCCCAAATGACAAGAAAATAATTCTGTAAATATAATGAGACGGATTACTATGCTGTCAACCAAGTATTCTGAAGCTCAACCCACCAACAGTGGCTAAACAAAGCAACCTACATCTGGGGGTCTAGTAACACTTACCTAAGCGAGTACGCTCCTTCAGCACAACGACTTTTCAGGATTGTGTCCAAATCGGAAGTAACCCGGACGCGCTACCGCCGTTATATACACCTCGTGCTCTTTCCCACTAGTGCGTTAACTGTGCCGTACATAATGCACGCAGAGTACGCGTCTCATGTAAACAAAGATCCGGGATCGCGTGTGAACCGGAAATAATCCGGGATGTGAAATAAACCTATGCTTTTAGATACTAGAGCGCTGACCGCGCCGTCTATAGTGACTGCGAATGAGGGTTAATGTTGGCCTCCCTGCCACTACGTCCCAAGAAGCTCTATGCCAATAAAGTATTCCACTCACAGCCAGTAAAGCCCATTAAGCCAAAGTACCCCATGTGGGGGTCAGACAGTGTCATTATAAAAATGTAAAGCGAGCCAGTGAACCTGCAAACAAGACCGCTTCCATGTCACTATCAGGACAGAGTCAACATCTAAACACCTAATAAACAAGCATTGGCCGCGCGGCCGTGAAAGGGACACGGCCGTGCGGCCCGCGAAAGTGAAAGTGATCATGATCAAAGACAGGTGGCGGCTGCGCGCGTGCACGCTCGCGTGAACGCAAGCGCTAGGCCACCAAAAGCCTGTGGCAGCACTTAGAAAACCCACACACTAAAAGTCTGCCAGACCAGCACATGCGCTGGGTCAGGCGAGACCTAACCAGTTCAGTGGTATGAAAGATTTGTGAAGGTTTCGAAAGTATTGTTAAAAGATTTGGATGGTTTATTTGACATAGTGGTACCTGCTGATATATGGACAGAATGTAAAATTACTGTTGATTGGCCTAGGGATGAGTACCCGAGAGATGCGAAAACAGGAGCCTCTTCAAAAGAGGTAATGAAGAAATATCACCAGGTGATCACTTTCTTGAAAGGGAAAATTCCTCCAAAAGAAACAGATTGGGTAAAGATAGATAGAACGACCCAGGACAGAAATGAGTCCGTACATACTTATTATGAACGCTTACTGCAGGTATTTAAACAGTATAGTGGTTGATATTGGTGATAAAGATATGGAACATTCTGTGTATCGATTTGTGACAGGAATAAAACCAGAAATTGGAGACATGATTCGTCAACACATGTTGTGTTGGCAAGCGAGACCCATAGATGATATTCTCAAATACGCAAAGTATTGCAGAGATGAGATTGACAATAAACGAAAGAAATTAGAAGAAAAGGCCCAAGTAAAATTAGCGGAACAGCAGGAACTCCAACTAAACAGCCAGACAGGAAATCAAGGAAAGGGGCAAGGCCAAAATGAAAATAATGGGGGAAAACAAAAGGGACGAATGAGTAGAGAGGAGGCAAAGAAAAAGTTTCCTTGTCATGGGTGCAGAAAATTGGGGCATTAGAAAAATGAGTGTAAAGATATTCAGAATAATAATGGCCCAAATCAAAATTTGAATCCACAGACACAGAATGAGGTGATAATGAGTCAACCGCACCAGGTTGTAAATCTACAGAGTCAGTTGCCACCTGCCCCTATGCCAAATTTTGTGAACCAGGCCAAGTACAGTGCGGACACAGGATTTCAAGGAGGAAGTGGTAAGAAAAATTCTGTAACCTCGCAATTTCTTTTACAGGACCCTTATTTCGATGACAGTGACCAATGAAGGTGCCTGAGGGGGGAGGAAGAGGAGTGTGTACATGGCGCATCCTTACCCGTAGATCAGTCAGGTCCATATGTTGATGGTAAAGTAGAAGGAAAAGATATTACCTTTTTGTTGGACACTGGTGCTACCAGTTCTACTGTGAGAACAGCAGACATTCCAAACCTACCCCTCTCGGGAAAAGCGATCCAAGTAGTGGGTGTATCCAATAGACAGATTAGAACCCCAATGACAGCACCCATGGAGGTGCGCATTGGCAATTTCAGAGAAATGCACAAATTCATGGTGTGTGACTCCAGTCCTGTAAATTTATTAGGTAGAGATCTACTGTGCAAAATGAATTCCACAATATTTTGCACACCGGAGTTGCAATTCAAACCCCAGATGAAGACGGAGTCTATAAAATCATGTTAGCTAAACAAGGCACAGAGGTAGACGAGATGTATTTCATGATGACAAAATATGATTTCCCAGATGAGGTCAAAATGACAGTAAACCCAGATGTGTGGGATTTTACAGGAAAAGAAGTAGGGTTAATGGTAAATGTAGATCCAGTAAAAGTAACCATGAAGTAAGGTGCAGTTTACCCAAATACTCGACAATACAAAATGAGTCCTGAAGTTAAAGCTGGTGTTGCAGCAGAAATTGATCGAATGATTGAAAAAGGCATTCTAAAGGAAATAATGAGTAGTCTCTGTAATTCACCTATAATTGTCATTAAGAAACCTATCGGGAAATATAGAATAGTTCAAGATCTGAGAAAGATGAACAAAATTGTTGTACCTTGTTTCCCTGTAGTGCCCAACCCAGCCGTGATTCTGTACCAGATACCATGGAAGGCAGGATGGTTTACTGTAATTGATCTATGCCATGCCTTTTTCTCTATTCCATTACACCCAGACAGCCAATATATATTCTCATTTAAATTTCAGGACCGTATTTTAGTTTGGAATCGCGTTCCTCAAGGGTACACTCAAAGTCCTTCAATTTTCAACCAGATATTGAAAAAGTGCCTAGAAACCTTAGTGTTGCCCAGAAAGTCAGTATTGGTGCAGTATATTGACGATTTGTTAGTGACATCTAAGACAAGAGATGACTGTGTTACTGTTCCAATTGCCTTGTTGAATCATTTGGCTGATGGTGGACATAAAGTATCCCCAGAAAAATTTCAGTTTTGCAGAACCGGAGTCAAATACCTAGGACACCAACTAGAACGCGGAGTAAGGAAAGTGACCCCAGAAAGAATAGAAATAATAAGACAAATGTAATTGCCACAAACTCAGAGAGAAATAAGAGCGTTCCTTGGAGTTGTAGGATACTGTAGGCAGTGGATTGTAGAGTTTTCCCTGCTAGCCAAACCCGTAATACAAATGACCAAGAAGGGAGCAAAAGATCCTATAGAATGGGATGACGAAAGCATGGGAGCATTTGTGAAATTATGGAAATGTTTGTGTGAAGCTTCAGCTTTAGGAATGCCAGATTACTCAAAAGAATTCGCACTGTTTTGTTGTGAAAGAAATAGTTGTGCACTTTCAGTTTTAACCCAGAGATATGGTTTGATGTGACTTCCAGTGGCATACTTCTCTGCCACTTTGGACCCTGTAGCCTCAGCTTTACCTGGTTGTTCAAAAGCAGTAGCTGCAACATGCATGAATCTGGAACAAAGCGAATCAATTTTAATGGGACATACCGTAAAGGTGCATCTTCCACATTCAGTTGAGATTCTTTTAACAAGAACTCAAACTCAATATCTCACTCCTAGTCGGATGACTAAATATGAAAGAATCATCTTAGGTGCTGAAAACGTGACAATAGTCAGGTGTACCGTGCTAAACCCTGCCACCTTGTTACCAGATGTCTATGGAGAAGAGGTGAGGGATGAAGTCGAGCACGACTGTTTGGATGTGACTGAACTTTGTACCAAGCCCCGTCCAGACATACAGGAAGAACCTTTGAAGAATGCTGAACATGAGCTGTTTATAGACGACTCGTGTATGCGCCATGAGGAGGGAGGACTAAGTGCTACTTATGCTGTATGTACATTGGCTGGAATAGTCGAAGCATCCTGTTTTGCCATTTGTCAAATCTGCACAAGTAGCTGAATTGATAGCTTTGATTAAAGCTTGCAAAATTGGGAAAAACTGGAAAGTAACCAGTTTTACTGATAGCCAGTATGGTTACAGGGTTGTGCATGATTTTGGCCAACTCTGGATGCAGAGGGATTTCTTGACTTCTTCAGGCTCCCCAATTAAAAATGGACATTTCGTAAAAGAACTGTTTGAAGCAATACAATTGCCAAAAGAAGTGGCAGTGGTCAAGTGTGCCGCACATCAGTCAGGAGATGACTACGTGTCAGCTGGTAATAGGTATGCTGACAAGGTTGCCCAATACTGTGCCAGAAATAAATTGGCGGTAAACAAGAAAATTGAAACAAGTGGAATTAGCTGCCAACTTATGTTACTCTCAGGATTGGAAACATGGGAAGAAGTAAGACAACTGCAAGAGGAGGTAGAGATGAAGGAAAATGAAGAATGGGTGAAAGTAGGGTGCCAAAAGAGGTCAGAAGATGATGTATGAATTTACATAGATGGCAGGCCAGTAATGCCAGACTGTATGCTTTCACAATTGGCTAGAATGTATCACGGAGACACCCATATAGGCAGGGATGCCATGATCAGACTCTTTAGACAACATTGGTTTAATCCGAAGTTCAGGAGTGTAGCAAATAGCCTATGCCAGAGATGCTTAACTTGTCAGCAGATGAATCCAGTCAGGAAAACAGTGGTCTGTATGGGAAAAATTGGAAAGGCAGAAGGCTCATTTATAAGGCTACAAATCGACTTTATTCAATTGCCACCTTGCAGAGGTTTGAAGTACATACTTGTTATAGTTTGTTTGTTTTCACGGTTTGTGGAGGCATACCCTACTAGAAGAAATGACAGTATAACAGTTGCCAAACTTTTGTTGAGAGAATTGTTTCCACGGTTCGGTTTTCCAGTAACTTTGGAATCAGATAGATGGTCCCACTTTAATAATGAAATAATTTGACTAATCTGTGAAGCATTTAAAATTGAACAAAAACTGCACTGTGCATATCGCCCAGAGGCTTCTGGAGTGGTCGAACAAATAAATGGCACTACAAAAACAAGACTGACAAAAGTATGTGGAGCCACCCCACTGGAGTGGCCTGATGCTTTACCTCTTGTTCTGATGAGACTCAGAAGCATTCCTGACAAGAATACAGGATTGAGTCCCCACGAAATACTCATGGGAAGAGCAATGAGGCAGGCATGTATACCAGGACACAAGCTGTTGAATATAACTGATGATTTGGTATTATACTATTGCAAAGAACTGGCTGACCTAGTGCGTTCCATCTCTCACCAGGTTGGAGAGGACGCAGTTGCCAGGCAGCTGGATCAAGCACATGATCTAAATCCCGGTGACTGGGTGTTGGTGAAGAATCACATCAGGTTATATTGGTTGCAAAAACAGCAGTGAAGTGTGCAGGCTTGCCTAATTGGATTTATGCAAGCCTCACTAAGAGAGTACCAGCACCTGATGAGGAAGGACCCCAACTGACAAGGTTGTACAGCTGAAGGACATAGAATAACAGATCCTGAAGTAGCTGATCAATAACAACCAAGCATAAGTCAGGATGACTGGATACCAGGGTTGATATACCTGAAGTAAATGTGAGAACAAGAAGCCAAATCCAGTTGGAGAGACAGCGGGATAGTGAGGACCAGCCAGGTATAGAAGAACACGCTCAGGAAAGAGAAAATACAGCTGTTGGAGAACCTGAGCAGGAACAGACAAGGAGAGAACAGTCTACTCAGACAGAAGTGGATATAACCATTCATGAGTCTGAGGAGGGAAAGATAGGTCTAGAAGAACATGTTCAGGCTGCAGAAACCAAAAGTGCAGTAAGACCTGAGCAGGACCAGTTAGGAAAAGAAGAACAGGTTCAGGTAGAAGAAGAGAAAATCCAGATAAAACCTGAACAGGGTCAGACTAGGAAAGAAGAACACATCCAGGCAGAAAAGGACGTTACAGGAATAAGCCCTGGACAGGGTCAGACAGAGAGGGATCCTGAAAACGAAGATAACCAAATTGTGCCACAACTTAATGAAAATAAAAGATCACTCGAAGACAGTGACAGTGCAGTACAAGCAAAAAGGGTCAGAAGAGGTGATAACTGGCCAGGTGGTGTGAAAAGGTTAAAGTATAATTTCTAGACAATTAATGAAGAACCAGAACAGGTAAACGAAATTTCTGAATGGACCTATGTAATTCTTGAAGAATTCGAGAATTTAGATTTAAATGAAGAAAGTGATGAAGAAATAAATGCAGAACAGATTGTTGAAGAAGTGAGGCCAACCTGAAAATTCCCAGAGAATTTAAAATTTTACAAATAAGTGGAGAAGAGAAATCTTCTTAGCCCAAAATGGCTGATGATAGAGCTGCTGGAAACCAAAAACGAAATTGTGTACAAGATGTTGTAGAATATGCATATGTAGTATATTTGTAGTACTTATAATTTGGTTAGTACTAACCGTAGCCATCCCCTATTTGATGGTTGCAAAAGAAAGGAATAAGAGATAAGCACGAGAGAGTAGCCAACATTAAAAGAAATAGAGTAGCTTTAGAATTACAAGATGAGCATAAGAAAAAAGGAGACAGAGTAGATTTTGAAGCACCAGATGAGTTAGATTTACACCACACTATGACAAATAATGACACTGCTTTAAATGTATTTACAAAGTTATTAGTGCAATACGTGGACACTATGGAAGTTAGTGATTGTTATGTGTGTATGAAATTACCTGCATCAGTAGCAGAAGGTGTAACATATCACCATATTCCATTAACATATGGTATTTCTTGTAGTAGCTTAGCAAGTTTGTTTTATAGAACAGGAAGATTACAATATTATTATTCTAATGTAGATGTGATTTTTACGAGGTTCCTATGCGAAAGAGCATGAACCCAGTTCTTAGTACCAAAGATGCACAGTTTACGGGAGAATATTTCCTAACTATGAAAACAATAGATATAGCTGAAGCACACAAGCACAATTTAACATGTAAATTACGCGAAGAAGAAAATATATTTTGAATCTAGTTGCGCAGAGGAGACAGGACTTCCAAAGAAGGGGTTCTGAACCAAAACCACAGATACCTCAATGGGCTGAGAAAGATGAAATTTATAAAACTGGCAGGACTCATGCTGCTATGTCCCTGGACTTTGAGAAGAAAGGGAAGATCTGCCTCCATAGATTAAAAACTGAGTGTAACAATGTATTTATTGGTTCAAGTGAAGGCAAACATAATTTCTTAGTTATTGGGTGATGGGGACTAAAAGGTGGAACAGATCCAGTATTTCCTGGAAATTATTACGTATGTGGAAATAAAGCATATTTTAGGCTGCCTGATCATTGGTACGGGAGTTGCTATTTTGGAATAGTATTCCCAAAGGTGTACCACGTGAGAAGAATCACTGGAAGCAATGAAGACGCAAAGGAACCAACACGTATAAAAAGAGATAGTTTTTCTGAGATAGTAGGTGATATTTTCAGTGCATTGAGGCCTTCAGTGGGAGTAATTCTGAATTCACAAAAAGTTTGTCAGTGATCTACAGTAGTAGACCGGTTATCTACTGATACTGCTGGAGGATTTTTGATGATCATCACAGAAATGGTTGCAATTAGATCTATGGTTTTGCAAAATCGACTTGTTCTTCATATTATTGGCAAAAGAGGGCGGAGTCTGTAAAATGCCGAAGGTGCAACATTGTTGCACGTACATACCTGACAAAAGTGTTGAAATTAGAGGACATATTAAAAATATTACGAAATTGGAAGAAGATTTGAAACCAGTGTATGGAAGAAATTAACAAATAGTATTACTACATTATGGAGTTGGTTTTCTAACATAGTTAAGAGCATAATAGGTCAAACAATACTGCAAATCTTGGGAATAACATTATTAGTCTTAGTAGTAATGATATGGTTCAAATGTTGTAAGAAAAGAAAAAGGTATGAAGTGAATTAAAATGGCACCGCTCGCCCACATCGTCCGA
Organism: Triturus cristatus; assembly: GCF_964204655.1. Classification (NCBI taxonomy): domain Eukaryota; kingdom Metazoa; phylum Chordata; class Amphibia; order Caudata; family Salamandridae; genus Triturus; species Triturus cristatus. The sequence goes on from NC_140581.1 coordinate 273,592,247, forward strand.
TCGTACGACCTCAACTTCGTCTCATACACCGACGACACCCAGCCGATCCTCTCCCTCACCAAAGACCCGGCCACCGCCCAAAACCAACCTCCTTGAAGGAATGAATGTCGTCGCAGAATGGATGAAGACCAGTCGCCTGAAGCTGAACTCTGACAAGACAGAAGTCCTCATCCTCGGCTCCACCCCCTCCGCCTGGGACATTTCCTGGTGGCCGGCATCACTGGGAGACGCACCGACACCCACCAACCACGCACGCAACCTGGGGTTCATCCTGGACTCAACACTATCTATGACCCAGCAAGTCAACGCTGTCTCCTCCTCCTGCTTCAACACCCTCCGCATGCTTTGCAAGATCTACAGATGGATCCCCCCCGGAACCAGAAAGACGGTCACCCAAGCCCTTGTCAGCAGCATGCTCGACTACGGCAACACCCCCTATGCGGGAACTACGGCCAAACTCCAGAAATGACTTCAATGCATGCAGAACGCCTCCGCACGCCTCATTCTCAACATCCCCCGGCACAGCCACATCACCGCCCACCTGAGAGACCTGCACTGGCTCCCCGTCAACAAGAGGATCGCCTTCAAGATCCTCACCCACGCTCACAAAGTACTCCACAACGCCGGACCAGCATACCTCCACAAACGACTCACATTCTACACCCCGAACCGCCAGCTTCGCTCCACTGACCTCGCCCTCGTCACCGTCCCACGCATCCACCAAACAAGCACCGGCGGCAGATCTTTCTCCTACCTCGCCGCCAAGACATGGAACACCCTCCCCAACCACCTGCGACAGATCCAGGACCTGTTGACCTTCTGAAAACTTCTCAAGACCTGGCTGTTCGATCAGTAGCAGCACTCCCCCCACCTTAGAGCCTTGAGACCCTCACGGGTGAGTAGTGCGCTCTATAAATGCTTGATTGATTGATTGATTGATGACAGATTGTCTTTTAAACAGCATTTTCTCAATTTAAAAGCAAAAGCAACCGCATTGTCTTTTGCTTTTAGAAACTTGAGAGACCTGTTGGTATGTCCGAACCACGAGCATTTAGTCAAGTTAATGAAATTAAAGCTGATTTCCTCCCTGGCTTATGTGTCAGTTATTTTTCAAGGTAAAGACTCGAAAATTCTTGCTAATTTACAAATAAAAGTTTTTAAATCGGTCTTCAGGGTTCCCAGGAATATTTGGTTTGAAAGACAAACTTTAATAAGACAATCTGCATTTTTAAAATATCTATACTCGTTTTTGTACTCTGACCCAGGCACATTTGCAAACCAATGCTGGCAGCAAATAATGAGGCATGAGTAAGCAAGTGGTTGGAGGTCTTATCTAAGGAGAGCCTAAATAATTTGAAGTCTCAGCCTTTTGACCACTTAGCTAGATACAAAGTTGCGTTCAGACAGACATTAAACCAATCAGCCAACTTCCTATCAATCATATTGGACAAGGAGGAGTTTGCAAAAAAAAGGCATACTTGGTCAGTTAATAATTCATTTATCAAAGTGGAGCCACAAACGTATCTTCTTTCCCATTTAAAACCATTCAAAAGAGATAAATTCATGTGGTATGATGTGGGCGATATCCAACAAAGGATAGAATTCCTTCATGGGTACAAAACTGGCCATCAAACAGTTGTAGATTAAGCGGTTTTTATAATGAATCATTATTGTATATGGTATCCACTTGTCCTCGATTGCTACAAGAGAGGAAAACCCTATTAAAATCCATCCTTAAAGAAAATCGGGTGAGAACATGTCGCCAAGCAATTATAACTTGTCTTTCTGGGAAATCTGCTCGCTAGATTTTATAGTTTGTAAAGTTTATTTGTATTGCAGAAAAAAGATAACCTCTGAGTGCTTCCCCAATATTAGGGGTAGTCAGTAACAACTAATAATCTATTTTGTTGATATTCCAACTGTTAAACGATGCTGCGATATCGGAACATGCTGATAGTCAATTGTAATTCTATAACTTGATCTTGAAGATGCACGTATGGCTCAGGAGAAAAATGTTTATGTAATCTTATGTACAAATTAATGCATTTTTTAATACTCTTTGACTGTAATGACTCCTTCAATGCTACTGCCTACTAAGAAGATGTCTTACCCTCATCCTTCATCAAAATCATCAGTGAAGAGGCTCTTCCACCCCTACTCACCGTCCTCAGCACCTCCCTTACTCCAGGTGTTTTCCTTGATGCTCTCAAGACAGGTCAGACCCTCCTACTCCTGAAGCAAACCACACTAGACCGCAAGAAGCTTGTCAATTACTAAGAGCAGTCTAAGCACAACTTCAAGATCATATCAACACCAACCATCTCCTGCACGACTATCAATCTGGTCTCAGATCACTCTGTGGCACAGACAGCTTCCTAACAAATCATACATGATACCCCTCTGCTCACAGATAAGGATAACTCTTGCTTCCTGATATTATTGTCCCTCTCAGCTACTTTTTTCATTGTTGACACCCCCGCCCTCAAATACACCCAAAAGTCTTGAATAGGAGTCAAAGCAAATATCCTTCACTGGCTGTCAGAACCCCTTTCATAGGGCCATAGGGCAAGCAGGAGCTACTTGGCTCAACCGTTGGAGTTGAGGCTTTTTGTTCCTGATGGCCCAGTGCCAAACTACTATGGGTCCTAAGCAACTGGGCCACTTTTTCAGGACTCGATTCTCAGTAGTAGCGTGGGTCGAGGGGCCACGGCTCCTTGGAGGGAAGTAGATGCAAGGGAGTTAACACAGGCTCACAACTCAAAATACATTCAATAGCAGCAATAAATGCTTCAGCAGTCAAATACTGGCTTTTATGAATAAAGGAATATTTACATATAAACACAAAGTAATATACAGCATACATAAACAATACACATAGTCCCCTCGGGTCATGGCTCTAGTGTTCGATAGGCAGGTCCCTGAGTCCCACTTCCGTTTAATGGTTGTAGTTATTCCCCATTAACTATATGCAACATTCATGTTAAGGCCCACTAGTAGTCCGAGTCTCAGGAGTCTCACTCCGACTCATTCAAAGTCAAAAGTGTTTCAGTGACTGAAACACTATGCACCAGAACAACTTCCCCGAGAGCCTTCCAGTCCTGTGATGAGTCTTACTTACTTCCGCACTACCAAAGTACTCAGGAATATTTCACTCTTGGACGTCGTGGAGCGGCTGCTGATGGTGAGTAGCACTTGAAGCTCTGCAGGGGCAGCGGCTGGGCATTCATGGCACTTCCATCGGTGAAACGGTCAGTTCCTCGAATTCTTCTCAAAGATGGGGCGACAATTGCTTGGGTTCTGATCCTCAGTCGGAGCTCAGGCCCACACAGGTCACCACTTGTCTTCTCCACTTGACGATGGCGAATTCAAGCAATGTTCCTTGTTCTTCATGGTGGCCACATCCGGCATACAGAGTCACCGACCTTACTCCAAACACAAATGGCAACTCCCTCTGGTGCATAGGATTGCCGACTTCCCTCCATACACAAGGCTATGGCATGATCGGCACAGCAGTCATGCCAATCTTCAAGGTAGCCCCAGGTCTTGGCAAGCAGACAGCTACTGGTGCTCCTGGTCCAGGGGCAGATGGTCTTGGATTTCCCTAGGGGATGTCCCCTCACCCAGCTGGGAGATTGGCAGACCATATCACCCCATCCTGGTCACAGGCAGAAGTGTTACAGAGCTTCTCCTCCTAGACATACAGTTCGACTAGCTACTTGACAGTTCACAATTATGGGGGCCTTGAGCTTCCCTCTTTATAGTTCATTTTTTGACACCAAGTGTAATTTAAGTTCTGAGGCTTTAAAGTTTGTGTTGGAGGCCTGCTTCCTTTTGAAGTGCCCAATCCTATGGCCTGCCCTTCTCCAGAAAGTAGGTTGCCACAGCAGGAGTGACTCCAAATTTGCGAGCCCCACAACACACGACATGGGTGTGACTAGAGGTTCACACCTAGATGTCAACCACAGTGATCTGTGCATCAAAAGGTTATCCCAGCATCACAGACCTACTCTTTATGATTCTTTTATCAGACCTGTATCCTTCCTGAGATGTGCCCAGACTTCTTTCCATTGACCTCTCCCTAAATCAAAGCGCACCTGTTTAATTGTACTGAAGAATCTAGCTGTCCTTCCTCCAGTGTGGGTCTACCCAGCTCTCAGAAAATGCAGCAAATGCACAAATCTGGGGAGATTCCTCTACCTTCTCATACTCCACCAGGCAGGCCTGGTTCTCCCAAAATGGAACCATGTATTTTGCCATTCAGAAGCACACATAAACACGGCACACACATGCCACCACACTCTGTGCTGTACATCGCTAAATACTAACTTGATGTACGCCAAGGGTGAGTTAAGCAGACACCGGCAGGACTTTACATGAGTGAGCCTGTAAGCATCACTCTAGTGACATGGTTAAAAACACTTGTTTTTTCCTACTGATCACTGATGGCTACTGCTACTGCTACTGCGCTTCAGAAGCTGAACGAACGGCGGAGGCGAGCTGAGCTGATCGGAGCAGAGGCGAGGAGCCAGGGCAAGGCAGGGGGGAAAGGAGAAGGAGGAAACACCTCGTCCATCCCTCCCTTGCGACCAAGTCTTGCCCCCGGGCCTCCGTAGGGCTGCCGCATCCGGCGCTGTTCCCGGCTTTGATTCACGGCGTCAGGGGACTCAGTACAGCAGGAGCCGTGGGCGCCGTAGCTTCAACGACCATCGCATCACAGGCAGGTGAGCCCGTTGAGATCCCTGCCTGCAGCCGTGGCCCCGCTCTTGCCTCTCGCCTCCCGCCGAATTGTTAATTGAGTCTGACACTCGGAATCCGTCTTAGGCGTCCGACTCCCACAGCACCTCCCGCAGTGCCTCGGGTGCGGCGTGAAGAGAGACGGCACATTAGAGAGCAGAGAGCGGCGGGAGGCACCTGCACCCACCTCGTCCGTCAACTAGCACCTTGCTTCCACCCCTCCCTCCACAAAAGCCCTCCATAAAAGCCCCTGACTTACTGCTGCTGCTCGCTTCCTCAGCTCCCACCGGACCAGCGAGCTGAGTGGGGGGGGGTTGGACATAGTGCCTTCGAGAGCGCCGAGCAGGAGGAGCAGGGGAAGGGTGGAAGGGTGGTCAAGCAGCAGCTAATAGCAACCAACTGTCAACAGCCAAATAGCAGCCACACAAGTAAAACAAACCACCCACAGCACTTTTGCAATCAGAAAAAAAAAAGAAAAAAAAAAAGGGAAAAAAACAACAAAAAATTCAACAAAACCTAACAACTAACAACTAACGACTAAGGCACAACCAACCAAGGAAGGAAATTGGAGCACAACTCGAGCAAAACCATTACTACTACTTCAACTTCAGCCTCGGCTTCAGCTTTACTTCAGCTTTACACTCAGCTTTATCTTCAGAACAAAACAACAACAAAAAAACATCCCACAACTCAAGCACTCATCGACTAAATAAAACCCTCCTGGTTAGAAAGTAACAGAAAGTAACAGCAACACAACCAACAAACAACAAAAGCCAGACAAAGGAATCTTTGACACTATATTTCCGCCAATCCACCAATAATCCTCCACATCAAAGGAATATAGGAATCCTGAGCCAGCTGGTGGTACACACAGAAGCCCCCCAAAAAAACCCTAAAAGACCCCCAGGAATTTGCGCAAAATTAAGCACGCCATGAGGTCAGGCAAAATTAGGAAACCATTCGAAAACGACAACGTACCCGCCAAACGACGCAGGGCCAACAAGCGGAAACTTAACACCGACACAGACACAGTCACTGTGCTGATAGAACAAGAAGACGCCGTGCTATTAGATCTTACGCCAGAAATTACAGAAAGAACAGCCTTTAACAACAGCAAAATGGAAAGAAAGAGCGCTCAACCCAAAATGTACTCCTTTTTCTCATTTCTGAAAGAGCCCGGCTCTTACCTAAGCTCCATGAACAGCAATCTGAGGGGACTGCCCTCGCCAATGGAACCACAAGGGGGTGCGCAAAGCAACCACTACGAAGGTACCGAAGAGAAATATGGCACCAAAACGTGGGTTTCTCACACACCTAAGGATAGTAGCGCACAATCTGTAAACCCAAATAATCATTACAGCAGTGGGGACAACACCACAATCACTGACGCCACCAACAAAAGGGGACTCCCCCTGGAGCCAAACATCGTAACCCAGGTGACCGTACAGTTCCAAGATCCAGCAACAGGGGAAGCGAACAGCTGCGACGAGCTAAACTTCGTAAGAAAAATAGATCCACTAGGATCCACCGAGCTGAAAACTCCAACCGAGCCACACCCAGATCCCCCTAATAAGACTGAGACAAAAAACAAAGCAGAACCCAACACAGGGAGTAGCAGCAGTATCATGAGGACTACACAGGCCACACTTCGGGATCAGCACTACAATCCGGGGATTCAGTCAGGCAGAGATCATACCGACTTGGGGTGGGAAAGAGTGACAGAATCAAAGCCGGAAGGTGAGGAAACTGAAGCAACCGAGGACATGGAAAAAATCTTAACCCCTGTCCCAGTCCACACGGGGCGGGCAAGCAAGCCAGAGAAAACATAGGTAAGGGAGTTAACAGAAGCAACCGATCCTTCGGAAAAAAACTGAAGTATTGACACAAGCCTGGCCCTTATCCAACCTGCATCCTCCAACAGGGAAGAGCACGTTCAGCTAACAACAGATGAATGGGAGAGGCTGGTAGCATCATACTTACCACCAACTATACAGCTCGACGCCAGTACTCCAGAGAGAAAGCAAAATCCCGAGAAGATTCCATCAACTGATGACTCCGTCAACTGATGACCTCCCAAAAAGTGCAGATGCACTATGGTCATCCTTGCTAAACACGCTCCAACTATCTATAAAGGCCATGCAGTACCATTCGGAAAAAATGGACATCCAACTATCCCTCCTGAACTTCTTGGCCATCCACGTAGCTAAAATTGATAACAAGCTGGCCGACATGAACTGCATGATAAAGAGGGTGCAAGCGGCAACAAAAATAGAGCAGCCGAGCTGCGCATGCTACACAATAGTAGACAAACTTACTACCTTCCCTCAACTCCTGGGAGACATCCTAGCAGACCTAAAACAAAAATCGGAAAATACAACTCACAGTAACCCAGGAACTGGGAAAGAGGGACAAACTCAACAATTTATACTCCCCAGAGAACACTTAGCCACCACAAAAACACAGAACCCATCAACTACACCAACTAGCCAAAAAGAACAATTCGAGCCAAACAGCCCAACCGGCCTAGAAGTTAATAAACCGACCAATGACACCTACGCGGAGACCCTAGGGAAATCCTTAAGGCAGTCTCTTGCCAATCAAAGGAGTGAAGCCCTGCCACAAACAAACACACAACTTGAACACACGCAAGGGCATGAACCTGACACAGCGACAACTGCCCTCAACGATGCTACAGGAAAGGCAAGGAAGGAAGAATCCAAGGCAGCAAACAAAAGACTACGAAAACAAAAAAGGAAAGGAAGAAATAAGACGGCTAACATGCAAACTTTTTTCCACAGGGCAACCACCATCCCAGAAGCTGCAGCAGCAGAAGCACCAGATGAAGAAGCAGCAGAAGACACAGTAAATCCGCCCATAATTATAACAACCCCACCGGCCAGGAAGGTGGAAGAGCCACCACAAATTAAAAACCCCACCCTCACAACCTCAAGGGAGGGACCAACGGCAGATAGAAGCAAAGGCCCGCCCCCAAAAGAAGACTCCAGAGCCAAGGCCAACATGACAAACTGGGAAGGGCAGGGGGAGGACCTAAAACCCGTCATAAGACACGATATCCCACATAGGGATAAGGGCAAAAAATATGTCAATCAACGGGAGACCATCCAGGCGGAAACTGATAGCAGCATAATACTGTTCATTCCAGACTATAACTCAAGAGGGAGCAGGGACATCCTCAATCGAGGTAACATCTTACTCCTAATATCAACTATTAGCAGTCTGACTGACATCAGCACTAAAGACCTAGCGGCAGTGGAATTTATCCACAGTTACCACTTGTCAAATTTGGAGGTCACAAAAACAACATGGTCAAGGAATGAAACCGCGAAGAGAATTATGGAATTTTAGTCAATTTTTCTATCTTGGGGGATACGCTTAAAAAGAATGGAAAAAACCGGCTACCCGGAACCACTATGCCAGGCACATAAAGAGAGACAAAACCACGAGCCAACAAGCAAGCCACTATCAGAAAAAACTGAAAGCGTCCTAAAGGGGGCCAGAAGCCACTCAGTGTCCAGGATGACCCATCAATCAAACAGGCAAGAGCAATGCCTAGTTGACCAAACCGACTGGCACTGGATAGCGAGGACAATAAACACAAGGGTCGAAAAGTCTTGACAAAATACTCAACAAAATCCAGCCATACAGCAACAACTAAGAACATGCTCTTGGAATATTAACGGCTTAGGAAATAAAAGAGACGACCTTCAGCTATTTTCCTACCTTCAAACATTTGACATAATAGCCCTACAGGAGACCTGGCTAGAACAACCACATCACATTCAAGGCTTCAACACATATCACCTCCCAGCGACTAGAATCACTAAATACGGCCATCCAAAGGGTGGTCTTACAATATACACTGCTATAAAGACCTTCAACGAATCTAAGTACATAAACGCGAAACAGACAGGTAACAACTGCACCCTCACAATAGAACTAGAAGTGAGGGGAAAAGATTCAAAACAAAATCTAAGGCTGATGAATGTATACCTACATCCCCGGGAAAAAAAACCAGGAATGAACCTCCTGGTAGAAGAGATCTCAAAAACACTGACAGAGACAGCGAACACAAGCCTCATAGTAACAGGCGACTTCAATATGTTCTTGGGGGGGCCTCAAACAAGGGACACATCGCTAGAAGAACTGTTCCTTGCATGGGATATCCTACAACAAGCAATAAGCAAATGGGGTAACCAAAACCGGTTGTCAATCTCAAGCACTAAGGATCTAGAACACCTTAATCTGGCAGCATTAAATGGCCGCTTCGCAAACGACAGCCCCCCGTCAGCTACTTTTCACAACTCAACAGTCAGCTCCTCCATAGATTTCACATTTGTATCCCTGCACCTCTTCGCGAAAATCACGGACTTCCGTATTGGCACAATGTCAGCTAGCGACCACCAGCCCCAAGAATTTTGCCTTAACCTCCAGGGGGTGGTGCAAGCCAGACCGGCGATAAACTTGGGTTGTTCACTGCTGGTGGCACAGAAAAGAATCAAATGCAACACGTCAAACCTGGAAGGCCTTACAACTGATGCAAAAAGCCGGTGGGAAAAGTGCATCACAAACAACTCTGAGTATCTAAACGCCTGGGAACACTTCACGAGGAGCCTGGGACTGGCCGACACAAGGAAACCTAAGACTCGTCGTCAAAGCTACAAAAGTCAAGGAAAGAGAACTGATTCAACTGGCAACTGCGTCAAGGCTTCAAACCAAAACATCAAGATAAAGCACCTGAAAAGTAATATCAACAAACTGCTGCGTAAACTACATCGTGACGGACCGGACCCTACAATTCAATTGGAGATGCAAAACTTAAAACAGGAAAAACAGAGAACAATCTGGCAGGACAAAAGGGAAGCAGAGGATGAACTGTGGGCAAGACTTCTACACGACGCTAAAGAAACCAACACAAGCGGAAGATTCTGGAAAACAGTTAACTCACTCCAGAACTCTAGGACTCCGACCATTGACTCTTATGTATCGGAGGAAGCCTGGGCCAACCATCTTCAGGCACATTTCAACATAGTGCCACAGCCCACAACTACTAGTCGACCGGACAAGGCCAAAAAAAGTCCAACACGGACGTTACAATTGGGCAGTAACGCATTTGACCCTACGGAAAAACAAATAATAAGCAGGATCGCGATGGGGAAAGCGGAGGGGGTGCCAGGCCCTAATGGGACTCCCCCAATACTGCACAAACAAAACCCGGATTACTGGGCAGCAGCCCTAACGCCACTCTTCAAACAGATAACAGACACTGCAACAATCCCAGCGTCATGGAAAGGATCTATTATAGCACCAATACACAAGAAGGGCAATGTAAAGGACCCAAAAAACTACAGACTAATAGCCCTAATTGACAACGAAGCCAAATATTACGCTGGTCTCCTATTAGAGGAGCTTCTGGACTGGACAGAAGAAAATGCAGTAATTCCCATTACCCAGACAGGATTCCGCAAACAAATGGGCACAACATCAAACATGGTAGCTCTCTCGCTCCTCATTGACGCCACAAAGGCAGCTAATCTCCCCCTGTATGTATGCTTCATTGACTTCACCTCAGCGTTTGACACCGTCAACAGAAACTTACTATGGTTAAAACTGGAAAAAAGGAACATCTCATCAGGCCTTCTCACACAGCTGATTCTACTTCACACGGACACATGGGTCCAAGTCAAGCTAGGGCCAGGAGAGCTCCTCTCAAGAAAAATAACGACCACGAAAGGCTTAAAACAAGGCTGCGTCCTAGCTCCAACTGTGTTTAACATCTTTATGTCCGACCTGGCACAGCTGCTGGATGAAACCAACTCTCATGCCCTTAGCCTAGGCGGCCTTACTATTTCCAACCTAATGTATGTTGATGACATTGTCCTAATAAGCAGAACACCGATAGGGCTACAACATATGATCAGCACCACGTTTAAGTACTCAACAGACAATAACCTTACCATCAACCTCTCAAAAACCAAAACAATGAGGATCAACGCAAAAAAATCATTAGCAGGATTTCACTGGCACATGGGAGGGACAACACTGGAAACAGTAGAGGAGAACAGGTACCTGGGGGTAATTTTTGATAGAAAGGGCTCATTCAACCAGCAAAAGGAAGCAATAAAATGGAGGGGCACCAGCGTAGGGATTGCACTAAGGAACCTCAAAACAAAAGCAGTCGGCCGAAGCTTCACACCTCTGCTTCAAGTGCTACAGGCAAAACTAACATCGGCCCTGACCTACGGAAGCGAATTCCTCCGAGGAAAGGACGCCCAGCAACTGAACAGCACAGTAGCGAAGGCCATGAGAATAATCTTCAGTCTGCCCAACTACACTCCCAGGCACAAATTAGGCTGGAATTTGGCCTGAGAAATCAAACTCTAGAGCGAATGGGCGCCTATGCCAAAAGATGGCACAAGATACAGAGAGGGGAAACCACAAGCCTAAATCACCACCTATGGAAAGAGATGGAAAGCAAGAGTAAGAGCGCGGCTGCGCTATATCTCAACCACTCTTTAAATTCCCTGAGCCTACAAGAAGCCTGGATGAGCAGTGGATCTCACAACACCTTTAAACAATCAGTTAACAAATCAGTTAGATCCATGTCGTTAATCGAGGACAAAGCAAGCCTAGCAACCCGGGCCCATGGCTGGACAGTTATCCAAAGCTATACAACCAGCCTCTGCCAAAGCTACCTAGGAGTCGGGTTCACTAGGCGCACAAAGGAGAAGTTCCTACGTCTACGGCTGGGCCAACTTCCAGTACAAAACCACCTCCCCCCATGGACAAGGCCCAAAGAAACAATCAACTGCCAAGTTTGTGGGAACTCAAAGGAAGACACCCTGCATCTACTATGCACCTGCAAAGGTCTGGACGCAGAGCGCAGATCCCTTCTAAAAAAGCACTTCAACAGGCTGGGCATAAGAACACGCCGGCAGGCAGTAAAGGCTTGCTTGGACGGAACGAACATTCAATTAGCAAGCCACGTCGTCAAATTCTTGGAGAAAGCAGGAAAGAAACAAGAATGACAGAGGGCCAAAATAGGCCGACGCCAACTAACAAAGTGAAATCCAAAATTGATAAGGAATCATCTCATTCGATATGGGTAATGGCCTGACACTCGAATGGCAAAATAGGTCACAATAACACTGCAGGGGACTGTTATGATCTAACAGACCCAGCAATAAATACCATAGCTCGGCCTAACGCCCAGGTGCAAAACAACAGACAGTCCTTCTTTTAAATTCTATGCTCAGTCCGAAATAAGTATAAATTTCTGTACCCATTATAATTATTTTCTTTCTATTACCCGAAGCTAATCTTGTTTTATACATATATTTGTCACTTTCTTTTTTTTTTTTTTCTTTAAACATCAATTGTATTTAACTTATGGTTTTTATATGCTAACAATTGCAATGGTTTTAATTAACTGAGCAATAAAGACTTCTTCTTCTTCTTCTTCTACTGATCACTACATGGTATGCTGACACCACTGCACTCATGCTACTTAACTCCTAGCAAACGAGGATCCCTTTCACCACTATGAGGGTAGCGCTTTGGGCGCACCTCATGGTCAAATGACCGCAATACGTTTAAGACTTTCGGAAGCGTTTGCACTATATAAATACTGTATAGATTAATTCAATGACAACTGCATGGTGTGGTAATCTTTTTACTTGAGAAAAGACTGCTTCCAAAACATGTTCTCTATCTAAAGTGACCACCAAATGTGTAACAAGTGACACATGAGCTATTTGTGTTGTTGAGGTCCACTGGCATAATTGCATGAGTAAGAAAGAGTCATTTTCATTAATGGTGAATAATAGTTAATTGAGATTTATGGATACCTCATTGTTGAAATGATGCCTAAGGAGCGTAGAAAAATATTATCTCTGGTCTGAAGGTTTTGAGAGAGATGGGTTAGTGTGAAATGAGGAATTCCGATGACTAAGGAACCTGGGGGAGGAGGAGTGGAAAATATATGATTATTCCTAACACCTTAGGGTGACAAATGTAGCTGGGAAAAAACTGTCCTCCTCAGTATTTTTTGGGGAGTTCCTCCCAAATCCTGTAGCTGAATAGTCACACGAGCCCGTTCTATGTCTTTGTCAGGCTTCCACTCAATATGTGATTTCTCAATCTGTCAAAGTGTTTACATTAGCCTCTAACTCAGGCACTGGTCATACCCCCTTGCAGAGAGCTGTCTCGTGGGTTCTTATTCGCCCAAATGAAGAGGAAGTGATGTGACATGTCTCAGCACATGGATAGGAAATGTCTGTATGACAAATAGAAGACCAGGTACAAAGTTTATTTTGACACATTTTAATCATGCTGTGCCCCCATGGCATATCTGGTTTTTAAATATATTTTCCTATCCATGAAATATCTGCATTAGGTAGAAAGAAAGGTAGAGATGCTATGCTTGGTAAGAGTTGAAGGTGATATAGTGTTGCTGTGCCCAAATGAAGCCATATCTAGAGCTCACTGCGTCCATTGATGCAGTTGGTTCCTTTCTATTCAGCCCATTTGTCATAGTTACTCTTAACACCTGTTTTCTGTTGAGAAACCTCAAATCCCAAGTCAACGGCGTTAGAAGTAAGGACTTCATGTTTCACAAAAGAAAGAGGGTGTAATTTTCATAAAATGCAAGCTAATGTAGTGATTGTCCTATATATGGTCCCTCAATATTCTGGTTTTGTCCAATCCACTAGGCAAGGGATTTCATTCAAAATCTAAGTACTGTAAGACTCCAGTCACCACTAACCAGTAGGTCTGAATGTTGCAGTGGAAACGACATGGCACCCATCAGTCTCTTCCCAAGTCCAAGATTGTACGTGGCGCTGACGGTAAAGGTAGGAGAAGGGGAATAGGGATATGACAGAGGGCACACAAGCGACACCATTGTCAGATGGGGGTTCTCTTAAATTTTCTGTAGTCTCTCACAAGTGACTACTCTTTTATATGTTATCTTGTTACAGTCAAAAGAATCATCAAGAGACTTGTCTTCTTATGATGTCCTGTAGCAGTTGTTAATACTCCACAGCTTGAAACACTGATCAGAAGCAAAGGTAAATGCAGGATCTGCATAAAACACTGCAATGGCCAAAAGACAGCTATTGTGGCACCACTTTAATGGTGTGACAGAATCCCAGTTCGGAGTTGCTGGGGACAGTAGAGGGGCCTAACAGGAGTAGCACAATCAAAGCAAGTAATAGCTAACTCTCTCTATCTATCACTAACCTGAGACCCCGCAAGTCAGTGGTTGAGGAGGTCATATAATACCAAGGATGCAAGGAAAGACTTTGAGAAGACAACACAGAAGGAATTCCAAGAGAAATTTCAAGAAGTACCACAAAAAGAAAACTTCTGGGAAGAAGATAATCTGGAATAAAGAGCCAGGAACATGAGTTAAGAGCAGAGTTCAAGTAGAGGCTTCACTTCATCAACAGGGAGGAACTCCAAGCACCTGGCAATGCACTTGGTGTGACTTTTATAGACTGTGGGATCCTTAAAGCCGTAAATATTTGAATACCATGAATCTCAAATTCATCTGTAGATCCTGTAAACCCTCAGTAGACTGGATATCAGATGGGGCATCAGTCACAGCTTTTGGGGTGTCTGCATGACGATGGGATTGACTGTGCTTGTGATGGGAGTAACAACTGGGAAGCACACATGTGACAAACACAATCTTGATTGCCCAGGACCAGAGGTGGATGGGAGTGGGGGTGAGCACCTGAAACAAGCCATGACAGTACCCCCTCCGCAAAGGTCACTCCACAGGCGTAGTTTGTCTGAGTGAAAAGGTGGAATAAGCAAACTTAGAGCATGGACATGCCCAGCTTGCTCCCATTACCTATCCTCAGGCAATTTCCTTTCTAGTCCACTAAGTAAAATAATCGTCTTCTGATGCACCTGGAGTCCAAAATGGCTTTTACCTCATATTTCACATGACTATCCATGTGTACTGGAGGATGAGGTGGATCAGGTCAACTGTAGTTATGATAGTGCTTGAACAATCAAGCATGAATAACGAGCTTCTGCACTGAGAGATCATCAGACAACTTAACTGCCACTGGGTTATTCATAGATTTTATGGGACTTAAAAATGTCACTGTAACTTTCCTGGACCCTATAACGGTAGGGGCTTGGTGGCTAACCAAACAGCATCTTCAGGTTGGGTCTGAGGGCTGGTTGTCCGTGTTTATTTGACTGCTTTTGGAAAAAGGATCTTGCCTCCTTGAAGAGTTTTCTTATCTTGATTCAAAGTGTCCTGGAGATGCTGATTGTGCTCTTTCAACAAGGTCCGCAGGCTCTTCTCCCTACTTGCAATGGAAAGGATTGGTTGTACGCAAGCAGGCAACAGTAGGGTGAAATCCCTGTAGCTGAAGTTCAGTAGTAAGCTGACTCAGCAAGACTGAGGGCTTCTACCCAGTGTATGTTACGGTTGGTCAACAAGCATCATAGGCAGTGTTCCATCACTTGGTTTACACACTCCATTTGTCCATTGCACTGCGGATAGTAGGCCAGCGTCAAACAGGTATCAATGTCTAAAGATGCACATAATGTGTGCTAGAACTTTGCCGTGACCTGAAGCACATGGTTAGAGATAATGTCAGCAGGAATCTCATGTAGTCATACAATGTGTTGTTTGGAAATATCTGATAACTCCTTGGCTCTAGATATCGTTTAGAGGGGGAATAGAATGTGCCATTTTGGTTAATAGATCTCCTATTACCAAGATGGTGGTTTGGCCACAAACTGAGGGCAAATCAGTTACAAAGTCCACACTGATAGTGTTGTGTAGTTCCTATAAACCTATATAGGATCTGCGCATTTAGACAACATAGACTGTGAGATTGGTGTCCAGACTGATTCAGACACCCCCACCGTGTATGTTCGCCTGTTTATCAGCGAGCTCACAGTACCACTGTAAACTCCTCTTACCAAGGAGAGAATAGTTCTTGGCAACTATCCAATATGACAACTCTGTCCCATTGGGGATCATGGAAACAGTAAAGTACTTTTCGCTCAGTCACTCGTGCTCACTTTGTCTCAGAGAAATACAAAGAATAAACGGTGGGGACGTTTTCAATAAGCATTTATTGAAACAGCGTCATTCTAGTGTAAAATAGGTGTGCTGAAACAACCATAAGACAGAAACAGATATAAATGATTATAAGCACCAACAGAGTAAACAGATGATAGATTTCTACCATAGTGCTAAAACAATGAATATATGCAAGCATATCAATCCATGTCAATAATAATGCGTACTCCTACGATGCAACCCTAACTAGATGTAACTAAGTGTGGAGACAAGGATCCCCCTCCGCTTAAGCCAACCCCATTACCTGAAGTGAGAGACTGTGGGACCCCGTCTTGGTCTCGAGATGGACACCCCGCGAGGGATGTCAGACCACTGCGAAATTGAATGTCTGCGTGCAGGAACCTCAGCATCTAGCGTCAATGTATCAGCATGGAACTCTTTCTCCTCTGCCTGCCTCCGCAAAGATATGGTGTTTGTATACCCAAAAAGGTACCCTTAGGGGTTCTACCTTTCTGTGTTATGTCGGTCGACGATGACAAAAGGGTTGACCCTTATACATAGTTAGTATGCAGAAGATGGTAGTCCTGCTGTTATTCCGAAAATCCTCATGGAATATAAATGAGGCTAGTTTTCTGGGGAAACCACACAACATTTATACAGCACCTTAACTCGGTAAAAGGTCAATACCAAAAACCGTTATGGAGTGTAATGGTAGGAGAAATATAGGTGAAAGGTTGGGGGACTACCTAAGCCTGTATTGGGGTACATTTACGAATCATAGCACCCACTCCTTATCCGACCGGATGACATACTAAAAAGGAAATGTCCTTCTAATTTAAGCATAAAAAACAGTTTAAAATATTGTATAAAAAGTTTATAAAAATGCAAAAAAGTCCTTTTTAGGTTTCGCTAGCGTAAGGCTGCGCACATGCGCAGTCTCGCTGGTGAGATTTAGTGTTGACAGGGTATTTTCAGTAAGGGGCATTAGGCCCCGCCCCTCTTTCCCATTGGCCGGCGTCACCGTTTATGGTAAACGGCAGCCAGCCATTGGGAAAGAGGTGCCGGTGACGTTTTCGCTTGGCTTTTCGAGCCGTCCCATTTGGACGGCCTCGCCTGCTTTGCGTTGGTCGCAAAAGGTTTCTTATCTTTATGGGGCCAAACACATGGCCCCATAATGAAAAGAAACCTTTTGGCAGGCGAGGCCACGGCAGAAAAAGCCAAACGAAAATGTCATGGCGAGCGCTTGTGTTTATATGCGCTCGAGCCATGCTGTGCATTCTACATTCCAGGTTGTGAATCGTAAAGTTTACCATACGTGCTGCTGCTACAGAGTGTGAGGTGAGGGGGGGCAGGGAGCAGTGGGCCTGGGGAGGGATGAGGTGCCGCTGCCCAGGGGAGAGGGTGGGAGAGATATGTGGGGCAGCTAGACTTTCGTGATTGGTGCAAGAAATTAAAGGACGGAGTAAAATTTGGGGGAGGGGGGGTAACCGTGGGAGCGGGCGGAGTTTGAGGGGAAGGGAGGGCGACAGGGGAGTTTATTTTATGCGTTTTTATATAACGCGGACTTTACCCGAAGGGGTCAGGGTGCCATCGGACGGAGTGGCAAAGTTGTTGCTCTGGGGTGTGGGCGGAGTGGGATGGTTGGGTGTAGGAAGCGGGGGCGATCGGCTGAGGGTAGGAGGGGGGGCGTTGTGGGTTTTGGGGGTTGGAGTGCTGCGTGGGAGGGTGCGGGATGGGGCGTGAAGGGGAGGTGGGCGTTCCTCGGCGGGTCAGGTATGCGCAAAGGCTGGGAGGAGGCTTGGCGGCGGTTTGAGCACCATTCAGAGAGGATGGATGTTTTTGCCGGGCTCGGCTCGGCCTGCTGGCATGTGGCTAGCTGTGGAGGATAACGGGCAGTACGGAGGATTTGATGTGGGATGGCCGGAGTGTCGGTGCTGGTTTGGATGGGTGGGTGATGTGTGAAAGTCGCATGGTGCCTGGGGGGGTTGGTTGCAGGAGTAGCAGTTGGGAGGGGGGACTGTTTCTCGGAGGGCTGCAGGCTCACTGTGGAGGTTGCGAAAGGAGGATCGGAATGTTATTAAGCAGGCAATAATAGGTGGGA
This sequence comes from Triturus cristatus, assembly GCF_964204655.1. Taxonomy (NCBI): domain Eukaryota; kingdom Metazoa; phylum Chordata; class Amphibia; order Caudata; family Salamandridae; genus Triturus; species Triturus cristatus. The sequence goes on from NC_140581.1 coordinate 273,610,150, forward strand.
TCGGGATCCCAGGGGGGGCGACAGGCCTTGTAGGCGGGACTGTCAACTTTGGGCCGGTGGGATGGGGTGCGGTTTTCGGTGTGGACGGGCAGCTGGTGGTCCAGGCAGGTTGTTAGATGTCCAGGGAGGTGGACTTTGTCCGGGTGTGGCGCAGCGGGTGGTCCTGGGACAGACTGACGCACATTGATTGGGGTTGGAGGGGGACGAAGGCGCGCCGGGGGAGGGGTGGGGGCAGGGGGCACTGGGAGAGGCAGCGTTGGGTCTTATTACATGTTGAAGGGAGGTGCCATGGGCACAGACAAGGTGTACAGCACCTGGAGGCTAATTACATCTGGGTGTCTCCCCTCCCGCTATCCTCATTTCTCTTCGGCCTCAGGTGGAAGGGGTGGGGTGGGCTTCCGAGGAATCCCTCGGTATTCCTGCCACATCTGGAAGTGGAGGAGTATGGGGGTTTGCAGTGCCAGGCACTGGTGGGCGCTACACCCACGGCTGGGGAGTGCAGCGTTTAAGCCCCGGGTGGCTAGGAGTGAAGCACTGTCTGGGGAGGGATGAGGAGGCGCTATACAGGGAGCAATGTCTTCAGGTTATGCAAAGGTCCCTCGGGGGCGGGTGATAGGAAGAACACACTGGGAGGTTGATGCAGTCCTGGGGTGGGGGATAAGGCGAACCTTTCCTTCTTTAAGAAGCACATCTAGACATTGGGGGTTTGTGCCCCATCTCAGGGTGCGTTTTGTGCATTTATTCCTATTATCCCTGGTTCAGCAACATGCTCATGGATGCCATGTCTACTCTGTATCTATGTCAATATTCTTTATGACACCGACATGTCACGTGAAGTAGCCCGCTGAGTTGGGGAGCTGATGAAATTTATCTCTGGATGTTATAACTCCATAGGTCTGCTCATGACCTCACCTTCAAGGTGCTGTTTGATTCTGACTTAAGTCCCGAGTGAGAGGTCAGTGGTTGGGGGCTTCCTGTGTTCCTGCTGGGGGGCATTGTACTGTGAAGTTATGGAGCACAATGTTGGGTGTGAATGGGCAGTCAATTATTCAAACTCTGCGTGATTTAAAACACATTCACACAGTCACGTGAACAAATATGCCTTGGTGACAGCACAATGGGCATGCAGCTATATCGTGACTTGTTGTCTAACATGGGGAGGTTCATAGAGTCACTAGAGGATTATGAGGAATCTGTTGTGAAAGTGATGGAAGAGCACTGATGTGGAATCCCACACTCCTGTGGTGTTTAGGTCCTATGATGAGTGCGCACGGACCCAGATACAGCTAACATTTAAAAAGCTTCTGGCAGGCATCTGTGAAGGCCATAACCCCCCGACCCCTGGGGATTGTAAACATCAAGGGGCCTTTATGTCAAGCTCAAAGACCTCATAATAAATCAGGTCTTATCTCCGGGAAACTCATTCCTTAGCTGCCCTCTAGGCAGGGACAGGAATGCAGGATTACGGTTCCAGCACGAGACAACATTTGCAATGCAATGGGCCTCGCATTTACGCGAGTTTAAACTATTGGCATTGTAAATAACAATGCCGTTTATTTATCTTTTAAAAACAAAGATAAAAGGCATTGCCATTTGCAATGTTAATAGCTCAAACTCTTGTAAATGCGAGACCTATTGCATTTTTAATGCTTGTTATATATGTTAAAAGCTCTATAAGGGTCAGATGTATGACCCTTTTTTGCGGCCGCAAACGGGAAATCCTCCCGTTTGCAACCGCAAAAAAGGGTGATGGCATGCACAAATGCTATTTTGCGAGTCACAGACTCGCAAAGTAGCATTTGCGACTCCCGCTATTAGGATAGGGGCGTCCCTTCCTAATAGCAAGTCACCATGCCATGTACAAGTGTTTTGCGACCGCATTTGCGGCTCCAAAACACTCGCAGTTTACCACCTACTTCAAGTAGGTGGTAAACCACTCGCAAACAGGATGGGGTCTCCAAGGGACCCCTTCCCCTTTGTGAGTATGTGAGGAAATATTTTTTAAGAGCAGGCAGTTGTCCCAGGGACCAATGCCTGCCCTTAAAAAATGAAACTGAAAAGTTTCATTTTTTTATGTTAAATGCACCCCGTTTTCCTTTAAGTAAAACGGGCTGCATTTAAAATAAAAATTAACCCTGGGCGGACAACTACGCTACACTCGCGAAGTTTGTGTAGTTTGTGCTACTTCGCTCAACGTAAATTGCACGTAGCACAGTGCAAAATCGCGTAGCTTAGTTGGCATTTTTTGCTCGCACGCGGTCCTCAACATCAAGTTGGTGACCGCGAGCAAGCAAAATGACATCCCGGTGGGACTTTTTCCTCGTTCGCGATCAGCAACATCAAGTTGCCGATCGCGAGCGTGGAAAATAAACCTCCCGGAGAGATTCTCAACGCGGGGAGGTCAGGTTTCTCATTGCGAGTGGTCGCGTATGCGCACGACCGCTCGCGATGAGAAACTACCAGTCCGCGTTGAGAAAGCTGCCGCTCGAGTAAAAATCTACTCGAGCGGCAGAAAACGACAGCTCGCACTGTGCAAGATGCTGTTTTCAATGATTGCACAGTGCGGACAAGCATCCGGCACTGTGCAATCCTCGTAAACAGCGCACTATGCAGTTCGCGTAGTGCTACGCGTATCTCACATAGTGCGAAGTGCACTTCGCGTAGCTACGCGAACTACACCCAGACTTAAAAAGAAAAATTTATTTAAAAAAAAGTCCCAAACATGATCCCCGTGAGTGCTAGCCATTCCTAATGGGGTTGCAAATTGTGCCTGCCTCATGAATATTAATGAGGTATGCAATTTGCGACCCCATTAGGAATCGCAAACAGTGTCTGAGACACTGTTGTGCATCCCAATTTATGTGTTGCAAATGCGACACAATATGCGAGTCGCAAATTGGTGTGTCGTACATCTGGCCCTAAGTCCATAAAAATATGTTCATATATATGGTTGGAGCAACTGAGAGTGTCTGAAAGGCATGGTGCTCAGCAAGAGAAAAAGTAGAAAAAGATTTTGTTTAAAATTCTAATTTTGGTTGTTTTGGAAAAAGGCCAGATTCTTTCCAGCACATGGAGAGCCTCCCATTGTGAGAGATGCAACATCGGTGTTGCTTGCCATTACAGACGACGGTCCCTGTAACACCTCAGAGATCAGGTCAATCGAGCAAAGGTGATCTTCTTTAGTTCCCACATCCGATGCTGGGGAAGCCTTTGAAAAATCCAGAGCCTGTGTGCCTGTAGAGAAGCCGGTATCCGATCCAACAGGAGCTGAAGCATCCCTGGCGGCTCTAACAATGCCGACATCAACATGGGAATACGCTGAGGACACTGCAGTACGTGGGCGATTAACGGGTCCAGCAATGCAGGCGCTACCAATGGAAGTTTTAGACAGAGATTCAACATGCATTCTTGTCCGCAGAACAAGCAGCGGAGAACAGGCAAAACACAGTCAATCCAGACTGGTTGAAATGAAAGACTCGTTTAGCTCCCGAAGTCGAGGTGCCAAGATGGAGTACCATGCGATCGCGGTAACGTCACTCCAAGAGCTTTTTTTTCCATTTCCTTGGTGACCAGGACGTCCATTGCGTAGTAGAAAATTTTAAATCAGGATTCCCACTACCAGTAGCAGGATTAGCGGAAGAACTCCAAAAACGCTTCTGAATACGTAGTGTATAAAAGCTGGAATCACTATCCAAAAGGTGCTTAACATTCCTGAACCTACAGTCTTAACTAGGTGTACTAAACCATTCATATCAGACATGTTAAAGATACGCTGTACCTTTTCTCCAAAATGGATAGGGCGGTTAGTTCGTGGAAGTGCCTATATCTCAGCTGAGGACCTAGCAACCTGGAGATCAAATGTCTCGGGCTGATGTTAAGGGCACATCTTTTTGCAAAAGCATGGCTCTCATTCGGCTAAGACTATCAAACCGTATAAAGGAAACATTCAAAGAAGACCATAACGGCACCTCCCTGACTGTGTGGGTCAGTGGAAACAATACTTGCATATAACAAGTAACCCTGGAACCTTAATCATTCAGCATTAAATAACTCTCATTCAAGAGCAGCCTGAACGCTGGATTAATCACAGCAGCTGGGGAACCTTTCAAATGACAGGATAAGCTAGCAATTGAACCATTACAAGCCCCATGAAGCATAATGTCCTGGCAAATGAGAGATCCACTCAGAGAATTCTCGCAGTCTGTACTGCTGATAAACACTTCAGCGTCCCCGTGCCTGCAGCTAAATCTATACGGTAATTCCCAAGATTCATGGATGAATTCTCTACCCATTACTTCATACCTGCCTACCTGGTGGTGTGTGGTCTAAGCAATATTGAAACCGGAAAGTTGTTGCTGGCAATGTTATATGGCCATGACTTAACCATTCTGTGGAAGGTGACTCTGCCACAGTAAATTTTTCAATGCGCAGCATTGTATATTTTGCATCCCTTTGTGCCATTGTTATCTGCTTTTTCAGTCAAATTATATCCAGAGAACAGACACGTACTGTTGACATATCACCAGGTACGTAACCAGAGCGCAATGATTGCAGGGTCCAGCTCAATGATACATTAGAACGTAACTGTGATTGCCCATGTTGTAAGATGGACAGATCCTGTTCCATGATATCTATAGCAGAAGATACAATGTTGCCCAGTGAATAAATCCTGGCTGTTAGTGAGGTCATGCCATTGTCAACCATGGCCACAGCCTTTTCTAAGTTAAATCTGTCAATTTCATGCAATCTCTCCGCAGCTTCCTGTTGAGAGACTTTCCAAATTTCATTATAAACAGAGTATAGCAAGCGTTTCTGACATTGCTTTCGGGGATGTAGTAACAAAATCCCTAAGATCCATGTCTTCTGAGAGGAGGGACAAGTGGTGATTCACCTGAGACAGTGTCGAGGTTCTTAGCCAATCTAGGCATAACTTCCCAACACTGTATGTTGTCACCACCCCGGATATTCTCGTTGCACATAGCATAAGTCAGGCCTATGGATACTAAACCCTTCGGTGGTACCCCTGAATCTTGATTGACCCCTATTTGTGTCAATAGGCCAAACTAACCATCCCTTCCAATTGGGGTCTATTGAATTGTATGAAATGCCCTGCATGATGTCATCTAGTGTACCCTCACCATTTTCTATGTCATTTTGCCACTCCTCGAAGTGTGAACGCGAGGGAATACTTGGTGTGTTCAAATCCTTAATCTTGGCTACCCCAAGACTGGAAGTCTGTTGCACAGTGTCGTTCAGGAAGATGATTTATAGTGGTATGAGGCATGCTCTAAATAATGCCTAATTTCCCTGAACTTGCCATTCTTAGTACCCCAGGCTGATTTTATGTCTATGGTGTCTTTCCATAATTCGAAACCCTGTTCAGACAGTTGGGCACTAAAGGATGCAGAGTATATCTGTTTCGTGTTAGTAAGCATATTTTTCTTAGCAGATATGGGTGCAAGCTTATAATAATATGAGCATGGTTCTGATGTATTAAACCCAGAAAAGTAAGCAAACGTCTGTGCAAACGTTTGTGAACTACCTTTTGGTGGTATTGGGCAATGTTCTCATTGGTGACATGTGAAAACATTACATGGTACACTTGTTTTATGCAGAAAGTGATGACCATAATGTTGATAACAGTACATTGTGTTAAAAAATCAGACGAGTCATCAAACATTTCATTTGTTGAAAATGCTGCAAACAGTTATAAATCAGACAACATATTATTTAAAGCCTCAAAATCCCAACTGTCAGAATATGACCTGGAGGTAAGAATATCATTTGAAGAAATCTTTAATACATGTAGTATTTTTAAAAGTTCAGTGGGACCAAATACATCATATCAAACCGTGTCCCAAACTATTCCGTCAGGAACCGTAACTGCAGTAATGTTTATATAGGACAGGTCTCTCTGTTCACAATGAAATGACGTATGAGGTTTCAGCATCAAGTTCATTTTTGATACTGTGGAGTGTGTTGGAAGATAGTGTCCATTCACGAGTAAGAAAAAGACAGTCACTACACCTATCCAGAATAATAGGAACAGTATTCCAATTATTATCCAGTGCTGTAGACATGGTGAGACTAGGTATGTCTTTTTTTTTAAATGTAGAAATCATGAAGTTGTTTTTTGCGGGAAACTGGAGCTAGCGGTGACTCAGGTTCACTTGGATCCAGAGAAAATGTGTTGAAATCAATGAAGTAGCCAGATGCAGTTCGATCAATGTTTGGTAGCTCAGCAGGTTTTGATGAACTGGCAGATGTCTCCTGTAGAGGCATTTTGATGTAGATGTCGGTGGTAGGCTGAAGTAATATCTGTGTTTCATTTGAGTTTTGATGTTCTGTTTCAATAGGTGCGAGTTCCATTTCATTGTTGGTAACTCCATTACTGCGTATAGAAGACTCTTCGATTGTTTTAAGTCTTTCTGTCTGAACTTCCTGTATGGTAGCGAGAGGAGAGCGACAGTTACCCAGGAGCCCACGTGGCCTGCTATTCGGGATCGGCCACATAGTGTGGTTTGATCAGATCAATTGAGACAAATCTCTTTTATTTCTTGCCAGCAAGAGGTGGAAGAAGTATTGTTCTTGTTCCTTCAACAGCCAGGTCAGGTGCAGGCTTTCTGTAGGAAGGCCCAAATTCTTTCTTGTCCACAATCTTTTCTCTGACCAGATCCCTGACCTTTGGGATTCAGGCAGGTCTTGCCGTGACTAATTTGACTTCCCCAGTGGTGGTGCGTTTTATTTGCATGTTGCTTTGAAGTGCCCAGAATTCATTTCGATCCTGTAAAACAGCCAAAAGTTTATTGATGTCAAAAGGTTTTTCATCTGCCACTGTGCTTTCATAATTGAGATCAGGTACAAACATTTTCGTCCCAAATAGGACTTTGTAAGGGGTGACACCTCTGAGGGAACTTCTTGGCATATTATATAGAGCCCTCTGGACCCCATATAGGTGATTGACCCAACTACAACCCGAACCTAATAAACTTGCCTTTAAAGATTGTTTTATGTCCCGTTTTTTCCTCTCTACAACCGAATTTCCCTCGCGATGGTACGGAGTGGAGTACCAAAATGCAACACCCAAACTTCCCATGGCTTCCTGTAAGCCAGAGAGCTAAACGCGGGGCCATGGTCACAATGTAATGTGCCAACTGCGTATGTCCCTATGAAGACTCCCAAACCTTTTATAACAGTTCGAGCATCAGTCGAGCGCTGAGGACAAACCCACAGGAATTTAGGGCATGAATCCACTGCCACCAAGATGTACTTGTATGCCCCATCAGATTGTAAGGGGCCGTAGTGGTCCAAATAGACACAAGCAAGAGGTCTGTCAGATATTAGTAATGGTGTTTGTGCCGGACGTGCTACGTTGGAACCCTTCATCTGTTGGCAGATGTTGCACTTATGAACAAATGCTTTTGTTTGTTTTGTTAATCCTGGCCATCAATAGCGTTGTTTCAATAGAGAAACTGTCGCGTTTATCCCTGCGTGTACAGAACCCAGACCCTCGTATGCAGCAAGAATTAAACCTAATCTGCAATCCATGTTCGGTATTACTATATCCCCCACTCCTGGAACTTGAGCGTACGGAATATTTTTTGCATCTAACTTGTAGGAGTACTTGAGTGGAAAATCTTTTGGCAAGGCTGTGCTGTTTTTGCGTGAAGCAATGACAGCTATCATTGTGCTTCTGTCCATTTTCATGCTAGAACGAGTGATTGCAGCTACAACAGCAGTACGCACTGTCGGCTTCGCAGCTTCATCAGCCAACGAATTCCCTTCAACGTGACCGCCATCACGTTGATGACTCAGCGTGTGTATAACGTGAGGTCTTGGCAAGTCTTTTTTCAACTCTGCCACTTGTTCCCAAAGCATTTTGTGCTTTATTGTGCAACATTTTGAGTCTTTGTACCCATTGACCCCAATAGTGAAGATATTCATTGTAAGACTGGACACAATAATACGAATTGCACACTATAAGTGTGGAGAATTCCAGATCAGTTTGTATTTGTGCCAGTAATAGAGCTTTTAATTCTGCCAGCTGCACCGTGTAGTCTCCTAGAGACTGTGTCTTCGTACTGCTAGGATGGAACTTGCTGTCCTGCATACGTCCTTTTACATTTGCACAAGCTCGCTGTATTGCTGTTTACTTCCTAAGGCAGGCCGAGTAGAACGGTCAGTGAATAATAATGTATTCATACTGGCCTCAAGGCATTATTTCCAATTGTAAGAGGATATTCTTGTTCGTATTGCAGAAATGCTTGTGTTTTTAGTGTAGAATCAAATTTGTAGTCAACATCTGTTGCAGGCAGAGAATTAGCCCACTGTATCCATCTGTTCTGCTTGGGTTTTCGGATCAGATAGAACCCGCTCAACAGAGCCTCTCTAACCCAGCCAGAACGTTACCCCCTCCCTAGGGCCTATTCACACCTAAGAAACCACATATATACATACCACCTAAGGACAGGGAATTCCTACTCATATATATATATATATATATATATATATATATATATATATATTCACTGAAAAAACCATAGGTTTCACACATGTTATAGTTAGCGGAAATTTTACTGATAAAAAACCAATGAAATTCCCCCGTTATAGTTAGTGCAGGCAACTATAACTCACGCGACCGCAATCCTCTGCTGATGCTAATACTGTATTTAGACACTTATTTGCCCAGGTCTTCTTCCATACATTTTTAGCTATACATATATTACAAATATTTTTTTTTCATAAAGACACATATGTCATCAGCAGAAGATTGCGGTCGCGTGAGTTATAGTTGCCTGCACTAACTATAACGGGGGAATTTCATTGGTTTTTTATCAGTAAAATTTCCGCTAACTATAACATGTGTGAAACCTATGGTTTTTTCAGTGAATTTGCAAGGTTTTTTAAATGCTAATTCCTAACTATAACGTGTGTGAAACCTATGGTTTTTTCAGTGAATTTGTACGGTTTTTTAAATGCTAAGTTACTTTACGCCATTCGTGGCGTGCGCGCCCACTTAACGCAGTTCGTTCCGTGCGCGCACGGTGCGCTTCGCGCACCGTGCGCGCACAGTGAGCACGCGGTGCGCTTCGCGCACCGCGCGCCCACTTTACGCAGTTAGTGCCGTGCACGCACGGTGGGCACGCGGTGCGATGACAAAGCAAGAAAGCACGTCAACCCCCTTACAAATGTTAGGGGGTCTGGCTCTTTTTAGAGCCCCCTAATATCTAAACACTTAAATCTGATTTTCATTTTTTTTTTTTTCTACCGTACGCTTACCGTAAGCTTACCGTACGCGTACCCCGTGATTTTTTTTAAAATCAATAAATGTTTTTTTTGTACTTTTCTGTCCTTCTTTGACCCCCTTACAAATGTTAGGGGGTCTGGCTCTTTTTAGAGCCCCCTAATATCTAAACACTTAAATCTGATTTTCATTTTTTTTTTTTTTTTTTCTACCGTACGCTTACCGTAAGCTTACCGTACGCGTACCCCGTGATTTTTTTTAAAATCAATAAATGTTTTTTTTGTACTTTTCTGTCCTTCTTTGACCCCCTTACAAATGTTAGGGGGTCTGTAACTCTCCTCATTGCCCCCTTTCCTTGTTTTCACTCTTTTTTTTCAGAGTGAAATACACAAAATGACGGCCGCCGCTTCCTGGTTTCGGCCGATTCGAATGTTTACTAAGATCTAAGAGCCAATCAGAATCGCGCTCGCGCACGCCACCGTACGCTTACCGTAAGCGTACGGTAAGCGTACCGTAAGCGGGCTCAGATATATATATTGATTTAAAGGCTATTTTCTCAGAATCTACTGAACAGATTTACACCAAACCTACAAAAGGCACTTCCTTGACCTAGGGACTACCTCTCTGCCAAATTTTGAGTAATTCTGTTCAGCCGTTCGGGCTGTAGCTCGTTCTAAAGGTCCTATGGAAAAATGCATGGGAAAAACGCGTTTTGGGACCCCCCTTTTATCTCAGCCCCCGCTTGACGGATCCCCCCGAGACTTTCAGGGTAGGAGCGGAGCGTAGCGCCCCACCTATTTTGAGAAATTCGCGAGGATTCGTCAACCGGCGCCAAAGTTATTCAAAATAGAATGTTGAGGTTTTCCTATGGAAACGTGGTCCTAACTATAACTACCTACTGGCGACCGCCAGTAGGTAATATATATATATATCAAGACCTCTTATAATACAAGTGGCGGCCTCGCGGTCCCAAATGGACCCAGGACTTCCTGCCCAGACGGCAGCCTCAGCCTCGCGGTCCCAAACGGACCCAGGACTTCCTACCCAGACGGTAGCCTCAGCCTCGCGGTCCCAAACGGACCCAGGACTTCCTGCCCAGACGGCAGCCTTAGCCTCGCGGTCCCAAACGGACCCAGGACTTCCTACCCAGACGGCAGCCTCAGCCTCGCGGTCCCAAACGGACCCAGGACTTCCTACCCAGATGGCAGCCTCAGCCTCGCGGTCCCAAACGGACCCAGGACTTCCTACCCAGACGGCAGCCTCAGCCTCGCGGTCCCAAACGGACCCAGGACTTCCTGCCCAGACGGCAGCCTTAGCCTCGCGGTCCCGAACGGACCCAGGACTTCCTGCCCAGACGGCAGCCTTAGCCTCGCGGTCCCAAACGGACCCAGGACTTCCTGCCCAGACGGCAGCCTTAGCACAAGTTCATCCTATAATTACCACGACATACACCAAGGGAACCAGTGTTACTATGTATCAGATCACACAAAGACTGCTAGTTGAGCACAACCTGTTCCCCAGTTCGAGGGGCTCCTTTCTCCCTTATTCAGCTACCACTTACCTGATCAGGATTAACATCTGTTCATATCAAGTCACAGCTGACTAGAAGAATAGGCTACCCTCTTATACAAGAACACGCAGCACATGTTGATTCACTACAAACTGGATACTTTATTTAGTCACTACATACACGCTCACAGAACATAATACATATCACATATGACCTGCAAAGAAAAGTGATAGATTAAGTTGTACACTCTAATAATAAAGGGGTTGACATCACCTTGGTCGTATGTAGCCTGCACTCAATGGTCATCTAGGTTCCCTTCTCGTCTGTGCCTCGGCTTCGCCTGGAAGTCACACCTCCGCAGTCACGGATCTACTCCCTTCTCCTTCTCCGAGTCACTGGGACCTCTTCCTCATCGGCTACTCTCTTTTCTTTGGCAATTCTGTTAGAAGAATATCTATCTCTCGGTTTTTCTCCACCTTCAGGTTTGTCATCTGTCTTCCCTGGAATAAGTAGTAGCTTTACTGCTTAACGGCCAGGTGCCGCCTACGGACTAAAAAGCAAGTGCCAGTATCTGCCTCAGACTTTCACTAATATAGAGGTGCATTTTCTCATGGACAATTCCAGCCCGTAACCTGCCGCCCACCAAATTCTTGTACCTCCCCGTACCAAGGACACATTCCCAGCCGGCCGGCCTGATGTAGTGTCTTCGGCATGAAGAAAAATACAATCCTTCGATAAGGGCCGGCCTGAACCGGTTCTCTCCAAGCGAATAACACCTCGTAACTAAAACATCACCCTCGACCTAGAAACTTTCCAAGCTGCCGGAGAGGAAAGAAAGATGGAGTCTCTCCCGTTTAAGGCCTACCAGGCCTGGATTCAGCACGACTCCATGAAATACCCTCACTATAGAACAGATTACCCCTAATACTAACGGATCTATCCTCTAGGATATATGTGCAAACCCTAATCTATGGGGAAGAACACAGGATCATGTCGAAGTGCCTAATAAATAGGCTCTATACACTACTCTAACCCTTAGACTTGGATGGAAAGAGACTGAAGTCACATTAGTCCCCTTAATCACAAGAGAGCCGGGAAAATCGAGCAGTACATTTCACCCTTGACTTCAGTCTATTATACATTCATTAAATGGAGCTAACATCTGTGGAAGAATAATATGAAACAAAGCTAACTGATCTATGTCTAGTACCGAGCGTACAGAATGGAAGCAGTGAAGGAATACACTGAATAAAGCAACAGATAGAAATCAAAACAGCAACAGCAATCAGAATACCACCTAATGTTTGACGTAGCATGTGTACGTCAGGCAACCAATTAAAGAGCCAGTCAAACCAGCCCTGGTCAACGTGTTTTCTAACTTCTTCCGTTAAATCACGCAACTTGTCAATGTGTGCACGTATGGATTGTGTATGATCGGACAAGTTAAAACAACAGAGACTTTCAAAATCGGAGCAACCATGTCCATGTTTAAGCAAAAGATAATCAATGGCCGCTCTGTTTTGCAAAATGGCCCTACGTTCACCCTGGGCATCTAATAACATGTCGGACAGGACTGTAGAAGTATGATTAATGGATTTCACCATCCAACAGGCCATTTTCCCAATGGATTTGGCATTATAAACTGCCAGAGCAGGAACACCAATAATTGAAATAGCTAGGCTAAGGTATTCAGACTTGGAATATAAATGCAAAGATGAGTCACAATCCTCCTGTAACATCACAGTATCTCGAATCACACGAGAGTTGGCATTCGGATGTGATGAAAACATTAACAAACTGAGTCTTGTAATAGCACAAGGGCCTCCGGAAATGTTTGCAGGGACATATGGCCAGGAAGTATTACCACATGAGAAAAGCCATCCGGCAGGTAGTGACATCGTGCGATAATGACTGGGGGTAACTACCAAACTATTGCAAGTCATATTGTTCTGAACTGAAACACATGTGGTCGGTGTCCTTTGAAGGCACAAAGTCCGTTCATGAGCGGTAAATGAAGTGGCGCCTTTTAGTTTGAGGCGTAAACATTCAGAGATCGCACTAGGATTACACGTAAGAAAGAAGCATAAATCACCTTGTGTGATATTATAGGTAACTATTTGGGACTGGATGGGGGGTGGCTCGTTCGGCAGTTCAGTGCATAAAGGGCAATATACATGGGTAGCAAAATCACCCAGGAGAACATTGGGACGAGCCTTTGAAACATTAAAAATGTGAATTAGGGTTTCCAACGAGGCAGGGACAGCAACCAGACAGGTCGCCAGAATATCATGTACAGATCTCATCGGTGTCAAACAGAAGTGAGGGGCATCAGTCACCCTCTTGGCTAATGATGTCCAAAAGTTCGATGATGAATCCCACGCAGCGAAGGAACGCAGCACTCGGGTTCTCAGTTCATCCCGGGTTGACGGGATCCCTCCTTTCCCGTCGTACCATCCCAAAAGGAGTCCAGTACCGACACATCCTGCAGCAACAGTCCAAAGAATGATCTGAAAGAGAATCAAATACAGGCATTAATCATTCTCGTAAATAACATTTGTCAGCCGGGACCGCCTCCCAGCTATCTTTCCCTGGTCTCATAACCAAAATGGTATTGTCCTGACCAGTGGCAATAACCTCTGCTTGTTCAGGGGGATTTTTAGGCGACTGCACCCAAACCCTAGCCCCAGGGTTATCCGTAGAGCCAAAACCTTTCTGGCCTCGTACAGTGAGCAAAGTTGGGGCAGTGCCTTTCATTAATGTACCACTGAAAACAGGCATAATGAGTAATTGAGCCACTCGGTCAGTGCGGTGTATCAATAAGTCAACCTCACTGCTATTCAGCAGGAGCACCTTAATCTCTCCCTGATAATCACTGTCAATTATTCCTCCAAGCACCTGAATGCCTTTTACAGCCAGCCCCGATCTAGGGGCGATTAATCCGAAATTCCCAGGTGGTATATGAATACCAACACCGGTAGCAATGATGACCCGATCCTTACTTTTTAAAACGGTGTCACCCATGGCATGCAAGTCTAAACCTGCCGACCCTGGGGTCGCTCTACATGGAGCCAAAGCTCCAGGAGTAATTTCCCAGTACATCACAGTCTCTCTTATTTCATTGGGCTTAGCATCAACATTCGGAGGAAACAAACGCATAAGTGGGGATTCAGCATTTAGGAAAGGACGGTTATTCAAAATCAATAACGCTTGAGGCAAAAAGTCTCGCCAATTCTTATACTTGTCATTTGTTAACTTACGCAGCTGGTCCTTTAGCAGGCCATTCAATCTCTCCACCAGGCCCGAGGCCTGTGGATAGTAGGGTATATGGAATATCCATTCAATATTGTTTTCCGCACAGAATTCCTGTACCAATCTTCCACGAAAATGGGATGCATTATCAGATTGAATTTGGAATGGCACACCATAATACATCATAATCAATTCTAATGTTTTAATGGTATTCAATTGGGTAGCTTGCTTACAGGGAAGGGCTACCAGAAGGCCACTGTATGTATCAACAATAGTGCAAACATATTGACAATTCCTACTCATAGGAAGTGGACCAATGTAATCAATCTGCCAAATTTGAGCGGGCAGTTTTCCGCGATGTAAATGACCTTTAACAATTTGGGGCACTTTACGCTGTCTGATATGCTGACAGACGGGACAGTGTAAGATAACATTTTTAATTAAATCTAGGGGAATATAAATTCCTCGATCAGCAGCCCACCTGCTAGTGGCCTTCTCTCCAAAATGTCCTGCCTTCTGGTGTGCCCATTTCGCCAATCCCGCAATGTCAGAATCTTGCCTGTCCACCACTGCCTCAGCAATTTTAGATTTCTCATCTGCAATGTTATGAAAAAATTTGTCAAGAGAATCTATCGGGGTGTGAGCATCCACATGGAAGATTGTAACAGTACTCTGTGGGAGCATCTCCCAAATCTCTTGCCATAACTCTTTTCCCCACAATTCCTTGGAATGTAACTTCCAATTATGGGAATGCCAAGTCGGCAACCAAACAGCCAGTCCATTGGCAGTAGACCAAGAATCAGTGAAAATATGACATGTACCAGGTAACTCTTGTTTCAAAACTTGATAAACAGCGTACAGCTCGGCAAATTGGCTGCTTTTACCTTCACCAGTTGTGCTCAGCAATTTCTGTGTGACCGGATTATAGGACACCGCCTTCCAGTGCCGTGTCGTCCCTATAAACCTCGCTGAACCATCCGTGAACCAAACATGGTTTCTGTCCGCTGCGGACAAATCATCAAAAGGCTTACCCCACTTGACAGGAGACTCCTGTGCTAAAGGTACGGAACATTCACTCTCAGTCTCAGTCGACGGCGCTCGCGCCACCTGCTCATGTAAAGAAGCAACTCCTTTCGGGCCCACACGTGCCCTATCTTGTATATACCATTTCCATTTAATCACACTCGCCTCTTGAGCATGTCCAATTCGGTGAGTTTTCGGCGAACTCAGAACCCACTGCATGATAGGAATTTCAGGGCGCAAAACTATATCATGTCCCAAAGTCAATTGCTCGGTATCCACCAGAGCCCAATAACAAGCAAGTAACTGTTTCTCAAAGGGTGTATAACGCTCACCAGCATCAGGTAACTTTTTGGTCCAAAAACCTAACGGTACTCTACCCCTGCCTTGTTTCTGCCACAAACTCCAATTTGCATAAGGGCCCTGTACAGACACATTCAAATCCACATCACCATCACGTACAGGCCATAAATCCAGAGCATGTTGAATTGCTTCTTTTGCCAGACTAAACGCATCTTGCTGTGGTTCATCCCATTCAAATGCATTCTTTTTACGCGTGACCCGGTACAAGGGGGCCAATATTTGACTCAAATGAGGAATATGCTGGCGCCAAAAACCAAACAGGCCAATGAAGCTCTGGGCTTCTTTCCTATTCCTCGGAACTGCAAAATCAAGAATCTTCTGTTTAACCTGAGGGATCACTTCACGGTGCCCTTCATGCCAATTAATACCCAAAAATTTTACAGACTGGGACGGACCTTGCAATTTATCTGGGTTGATTTCCCAACCTTTCCCACGCAGGCACTCAATGATCCTGTCCAATTGGGTCTGAACTTCCTCCTGTGTATCGCCTTGGATCAAAACATCGTCAATATAATGACATATCTGAATTTGGGAATGAACCGGTACCTCAGCCAAATGCTCTGCCACCAGCCGGTGACATATTGTAGGACTATGCACATAGCCCTGAGGAAGACTCCTAAACGTCATCTGACGCCCGTTCCACGTAAAACTGAACTGTTCCTGACACTCAGGGGCAATAGGAATAGAAAAGAAAGCATTAGCAATATCAATGGACGCATACCATGTACCTGGATGCTTTTGGATTCTTTCAATTAGGGTAATAACATCCGGCACTGCAACAGTCAAAGAGGGCGTGTGTTTGTTCAATTCTCGATAATCAACAGTCATGCGCCAAGAATTATCACTCTTACGTACAGGCCAAACAGGATTATTCCAAGCAGAAGTAACCGGGGTTATAACACCTGCATTCACCAACTCCTGAATAGTGGTACTAATCTCCTCATGGCCACCTGGAATACGATACTGCTTCTGACAAACCACTTTTGTCGCCTGGGGAACTTGTATGGGAGGCATTCTTAAACGACCAACCCGTATAGGTCTGGACGATATATAATGCGTGGTTCCAAATTGGTAACACCCATCATCTAGATGCAACGTCATTCCTTTCAAGATATCAATTCCAATTATGAATTCTAAGAGTGGCACCACTAGTACAGAATATTCTTTTCTAGGGATTCTACCTATTCTTATTTCAAGCAAAGTTTGAACTGCAGGGGTTTCTTTTCCACCTAATCCGGTAATAGTAAAAGGCTGACCTGTAAACTTCTTTGATTTTCCATGAATAAGAGTGGCCTCCGCTCCTGTATCTACCAATGCTCGGGCCCTTTGGATATTACGATGTCTCCAATAAATATCAATATCTACATAGGGTCTATCATCTCGGTGAGCCCATCTGTGTACCGGAGCTTGACCTATTTCCTAGTCATTCTTACTGCATTCTGTGTACCAGGACAAATCAGGATAAAGACTCTCACGTTTCTTAGGTATCGGTACCTCCTGTTCATATCCATTCCCCGTACGGAACGGATTTGAGTCTTCAGCATTGTACTGCAGGTTACGATCGACCAAACTGTGACGATCCTCTCTCCTCCTCAACTCAGGGGATTGATCCCTATCATCTCTACGTCTGCTGTAAACATAATCATTTCTCCCCCTTTCTCTTTCCCCCTCTCTCTCCCTGTCTCCCTCTCGACGGGGGGACACATCACGTACATAACGTCGATCATCACGACGAACAGAGCGCCCACGGCGGTCGTCATCACCGCTATCGTCAGAACCACCACGATCACACTCAGTGGTCCGAACACGCCGGGCACCCTCCTTCCGATCCAAACCACG
Organism: Triturus cristatus; assembly: GCF_964204655.1. Lineage (NCBI taxonomy): Eukaryota > Metazoa > Chordata > Amphibia > Caudata > Salamandridae > Triturus > Triturus cristatus. The sequence goes on from NC_140581.1 coordinate 273,627,375, forward strand.
TTTGCGAAACAACTCCCACAAACGAGCGGTAGTCTCACCGTCAATGTCCTCCCTACGCACACCATCAGCTAGAAGACCAGAAAAGATATCACGCCTAGTAAGTTTATTTTCACCAGGAGTACGGGTGTCAGGCCGGGACTGACGTTCAGGTTTAAACCACTCACCCAACTCACCGAGTTGGCGTACCGACTCCAGTACCGTAGATAACACATTACCAGTCTGATTAATCAATAAAGTCATCATGACCTGCTTATAGGCAACAGGGGAAGACCGAATAATGCGATTCCGCACAGAAGATGTCAACAAACCATCAAGCAACCTGTCAGCAGTACCCAAAAAAATTGCCGTTTTCATCACCTCCTCTTTGAGACGTTGTGCAGCGTCGCGCAAAGTATACCACGGTTTGTCATTCACAGGCCAATCAGACTCAGTAGGATACTTTTGATTACAACCCTCAGTCGCCAATTGAAGCAAAGAAATTTGACCACCACCATTATAGTTACGAAAATGATCCTGTACAGTAGAATCCGAACTCAGGGAACAAAACTTCAAACAATCGCCAATATCTAACATAATACCAGCAGCGCCCAGTTCATAAAGGCGCACCATCCATGTGAGCAAGGTCTCACCAGCTCGCTGCCGAAATCGCTGCAAAATATCACTAATTTCCTGTTGAGTAAAGTCCTCTAAAGAGTCCAAAGAAATACCCTGCGGAGCAGCGGGAGACTGCTGCAACTTCCGACGAAAAACTGGATGCGCAGAGACCGCGGGACGAGCATCACAAGGAGCCCGATCAGTACTCGTAGAGGGATAATCAGTATAAGAGGTATCGATCCCACCCGAAGAACGAGCGTAATCACGGGGTGCACCATCAGAGGTGCGAGAAGCAGACTTACAATCATGACGGGAACGAGAAGACTCGCGCTTGACAGACTCCTCACCCGAGGAACAAGAATCACTCGAATTCCAGATATTACCATCCCATTCATCAGGATTCCAATCCAGTCCGGCTTTCGCCACGACCAGACGCACCTTTCGCGTCGAAACCCGACCGCGCCTGTTCTTGTATTTATAACGAGCAATTCGCACAGCAGCCCTTTCGGCAATAGTTTGGTAAGTCTCCAGCTTATCAGCAAGCAACTTATTTTGACACCGCAACAAAGTATGAGAATTCTGAATCTCAACAAAGTGCGCTTCCACATCTTTAAGAGATATCTGTAATTTCAACAATCTCTCATGTAGAATCCGATACGCAGACAGAACAATCCAACCTCTGCGCCCCAAAATAGGAATCTCTTCACCCTTCGATATGGGTGCCTTCTGCAAACAAGTAATCACATTAGCCGGCTCCGCCAGCTCCAAAGAAGAATTCCAATTCTCACTCAAACCAGTAGAATCAGCCCACTCACGGGCCAAGGCTTCATAAGGCGTTGAATCCCATCCGGGAATATCAACGGGCAACTTAAAAGTAGATTTAGATCATCTAGAAAACATCGTGGAAAAGAAAAAGAAGAAAAAGAAGAAAGAAGAAAAGAAAGAGGAAAAAAAAACAAAAAAAAAACTATATACACAAGTATACAAAAATAAAATGCAAACAAAACCACGCACGCGCCGAAAGCAAACACAAGACAACCACAACGCACACAGGTTTCGTAAACGGTTCGTGACGCCAAATGTTCTGCTTGGGTTTTCGGATCAGATAGAACCCGCTCAACAGAGCCTCTCTAACCCAGCCAGAACGTTACCCCCTCCCTAGGGCCTATTCACAGCTAAGAAACCACATATATACATACCACCTAAGGACAGGGAATTCCTACTCATATATATATATATATATATATCAAGACCTCTTATAATACAAGTGGCGGCCTCGCGGTCCCAAATGGACCCAGGACTTCCTGCCCAGACGGCAGCCTCAGCCTCGCGGTCCCAAACGGACCCAGGACTTCCTACCCAGACGGTAGCCTCAGCCTCGCGGTCCCAAACGGACCCAGGACTTCCTGCCCAGACGGCAGCCTTAGCCTCGCGGTCCCAAACGGACCCAGGACTTCCTACCCAGACGGCAGCCTCAGCCTCGCGGTCCCAAACGGACCCAGGACTTCCTGCCCAGACGGCAGCTTTAGCCTCGCGGTCCCAAACGGACCCAGGACTTCCTACCCAGATGGCAGCCTCAGCCTCGCGGTCCCAAACGGACCCAGGACTTCCTACCCAGACGGCAGCCTCAGCCTCGCGGTCCCAAACGGACCCAGGACTTCCTGCCCAGACGGCAGCCTTAGCCTCGCGGTCCCAAACGGACCCAGGACTTCCTGCCCAGACGGCAGCCTTAGCCTCTCGGTCCCAAACGGACCCAGGACTTCCTGCCCAGACGGCAGCCTTAGCACAAGTTCATCCTATAATTACCACGACATACACCAAGGGAACCAGTGTTACTATGTATCAGATCACACAAAGACTGCTAGTTGAGCACAACCTGTTCCCCAGTTCGAGGGGCTCCTTTCTCCCTTATTCAGCTACCACTTACCTGATCAGGATTAACATCTGTTCATATCAAGTCACAGCTGACTAGAAGAATAGGCTACCCTCTTATACAAGAACACGCAGCACATGTTGATTCACTACAAACTGGATACTTTATTTAGTCACTACATACACGCTCACAGAACATAATACATATCACATATGACCTGCAAAGAAAAGTGATAGATTAAGTTGTACACTCTAATAATAAAGGGGTTGACATCACCTTGGTCGTATGTAGCCTGCACTCAATGGTCATCTAGGTTCCCTTCTCGTCTGTGCCTCGGCTTCGCCTGGAAGTCACACCTCCGCAGTCACGGATCTACTCCCTTCTCCTTCTCCGAGTCACTGGGACCTCTTCCTCATCGGCTACTCTCTTTTCTTTGGCAATTCTGTTAGAAGAATATCTATCTCTCGGTTTTTCTCCACCTTCAGGTTTGTCATCTGTCTTCCCTGGAATAAGTAGTAGCTTTACTGCTTAACGGCCAGGTACCGCCTACGGACTAAAAAGCAAGTGCCAGTATCTGCCTCAGACTTTCACTAATATAGAGGTGCATTTTCTCATGGAAAATTCCAGCCCGTATCCTGCCGCCCACCAAATTCTTGTACCTCCCCGTACCAAGGACACATTCCCAGCCGGCCGGCCTGATGTAGTGTCTTCGGCATGAAGAAAAATACAATCCTTCGATAAGGGCCGGCCTGAACCGGTTCTCTCCAAGCGAATAACACCTCGTAACTAAAACATCACCCTCGACCTAGAAACTTTCCAAGCTGCCGGAGAGGAAAGAAAGATGGAGTCTCTCCCGTTTAAGGCCTACCAGGCCTGGATTCAGCACGACTCCATGAAATACCCTCACTATAGAACAGATTACCCCTAATACTAACGGATCTATCCTCTAGGATATATGTGCAAACCCTAATCTATGGGGAAGAACACAGGATCATGTCGAAGTGCCTAATAAATAGGCTCTATACACTACTCTAACCCTTAGACTTGGATGGAAAGAGACTGAAGTCACATTAGTCCCCTTAATCACAAGAGAGCCGGGAAAATCGAGCAGTACACCATCTTAGATGTAAAGCTTTAGCATTTGTAATGCTTTCCTTTGTAACAGCCTCTAAAGCTGGTACTGGAATTACAACAATTACTCGTTTCCCCTGAGCCAGTGCTCTTTCTCTCACTACAGCAGTCTGTCAGAATGTTTTCTGTAGAAGCAAAACACATTTCAGCGTTTGTGTACAATAATGATTTGTATGCTATGGGCACTGTTTCGCCTTCATTGAAGGTTACGTAAGTGTACCCTGATTGACCCATGATTACACGGATCACCAAATTTGTGGTATTTACACGTGTGTGTAGGTGTTTAGAAGCTATCATGTCAGCTTGTAAGGAATGAAGTATATCTATGTGTTCCTGTGTCCAATGTCTAATTGAAAAATCAGATCTGATTAGATTGTAGAGAGGTTCCACTTTTTCAGCGTAATCCAAAATGTATGTTCTGCCAAACTTTAGGAATCCCAATATGGATTGTATGTTCTTCAGAGATTTTGGAGGTTGGAGCAGCGCACACTTTTCTAAAAAGTCAGCTGCTAGGCTTTTCCATTCATTTGAAAACTCATGTCCCAAAGATAGGACATTGAGGTGGGCTATTTTCGATTTTTTAAAGTTGAATTTGTTGCACTCAGAGGCGAACCCTAAAATTATGTTGCTCACCCTGATCAAATGATCCATTAAATCATCATCTGTCAGATAAATATCATCTACTTAGGACAATGCCGCCTCATCCAAATTTTGAAGTAACTCAGTTACCCTAGCTGAGACCAACCCGAGACTATTCTTATACCCTTTGGGCAGTCTACAGAATTGATCCTGAGAGCCCGGGGTTGAGAATGCTGTCAAATATCTGCTTTCAAGCGCTATATTCTGGCAGAAAAATCCATTTGAGATATCTAGTGTCGTTTTTTTTTCCCTCACAATGTTATTCATGTGCGTTCTGTACTGCAAATGTTTTTGTGCATGTGTTCAGATGTCTGTAGTCTAAAACTAGACGGTATGAATTGTCAGGCTTCATTACGGGAAACAAAGAGATGCAAGTTTCTATTACACCTTGGTATTCAAGTTTATCTAAGATCTCCCTGACCGGTCTCTTTGTTTCTTGCTAATAGTGTATTGTCACTGTGGAGTTGGAGTAGTTTTTACTGGGATTACACGGTGAAGTGACCCCTCATCTGTAGGAAAGTGGCTCTGTATATACTGTTCCCAAATAGGTACAGTGTGTACAGAGTCCACAGCCCGCAGAGGTTTGGCAGAGGCTAAAGTTAGATATAACCTTACTCTCTAAAGTGGTAGATTGGTTGAGCAGTAAGGCAGTATCAGAGGACAGTGTAAAGCATTTGTTGTACACACTCAGTCAGCAAATGGTCTCACACACTCAAGAACTGAAGGCCAATGGTTTGTATATAAAAATATATGGTTGTTTTATTTTAGAACCAACAATAGGTATCAAAATAAACTTTCTCAGAATGAGATGCTTTAGTTAAATAGTTTGCAAAAGGCAATTGACTTGGAATGCAATAGTTACAGTTTGTTGCAATAGGCAACACAATTTCAGACACATTAACACATTGCGCTCAATGGGAATTTTAAGTTATATGCAATTGATTACTTTCAGGATTACTTTTCTAACTCTAGGACTGGATCCTAGATTCAGTCCTGGGACAGTTCTTGGAAACAAGTGAGTAAATACGTTTTAGTTACTGTTGTGATTTTTAAGCAATATTTTGCTATTTTAAAAGTTGACACAAAAACTTTTTCGAATCAAATTACCAATGTTATCCTCTGGGAGGAAATTCACTTAGCAGGTAAGTAGGGTTATGGTTACTTTTTCTAGGTCAGTGTTGGATCCTGGATCCAGCACGAGTGTACCACCTGTAAGCAGTTGAGAAACTGCGTTTATGTTATACAGGCGATTTTTAATGAATATTTATAAGTTTGCAAAATCGACAGAAGAAATTTCACTGAAAAACAGTCAATGGTTTCCTATGGAAAAAAATTCAAGTTACGGGTAAAGTATGTTCTCGTTACTTTTGTAATCCAGTGCTGGGCTCCTAGGCTCAGTACTGGGACATCTATCTAAAACAGGTAAGTAATTACGTTTTCACAGTTGGTACGATTTTTAAAGAATATTTGTAGTTTGCAAAAATCGACACTTAGAAGAAATTTCCCAGAAAAACAGTCAATGGTTTCCTATGGAAGAAAATTGAGTTAGTGGTAAGTATGGTTGTAAGTACTTCAGGGTCAGTGCTGGGCACCAAGATCCAGCACCGGGATCTCTCCTAATAGCAGGTGAGTATTTCTGTTTTTGTTACTTGGTTGATTTTAGGTGAATATTTTAAAGTTTAGAAACTCCACACTTAGAAGAAATTTCAAGAGAAACCAGTCAATGTTACCCTATGGAAGAAAAGTGAGTTATCGGCTTTTGGGTAAGTACTCGACTGGCAGAGTTAAGGTTCTGGGCACAAACTCAGGGGTCTCCCAGGGTCAGGTAAGTACAGTTGTTACACCCTCAGCGGCACAGGGGCAGCCGGGTGCAGAGTGAGTTAGGCCCATTGTTATCCTATGGGAGGCAGGGGGCCCTTGGTTGGTGGCTGCTGACTAGCAGGCCACGCGGCTGTGGGAGCTGGGCTCCTGGTCACTTGCTCAGGGCAAATGGGGAAGTAGGTAGGAGCAGAAGTTGCACTGCCAGGGCCACTCGGGCGGCTGGGTGCAGGGTGCTTTTGAGCCTTCGGGTGCTCAATGGATTGTAATGGAAAAGCTCAAGGATGAACAAAGGCTGCAAGCTCGGGGACGAAGATTCTTCAGGTGTGACCACCACTTCGAGAGGTAAGTTGGGTAGTTGGAGGATAGGTAGGTACCCAGGAGTCGGACACAGGGGGCCGCAGGGCGCCGGGTGCAGGGGTGCCTTTTGGTGTCGGGAAATCTTACCCTCTTTTGATCGCGGTTGGGGGGGTCCCTGGTTCTGAGGCTGCAGGCATCGTCAGGAGCGTCGAGGTGGGTCCTTGGGTGCCGGATTTGGGGTCACAGTCGCTGGGGGGACGTCCTCGAGGTCTTTGTCCACTCCAGCACAGGCCAGGCTTGGCGGGTGCAGAGTGTGCAGGGTTCGCGGTTCCTGGCTGATGCCAGGGGTTAGAATCTTGCTTTGAGCAGAGCCACTGCTCGTGGGAGTCCCAGATGCTCAGAGTCACAAGGTAGCCAGGTCCTCCATGGTTTGTGAGGTTGTTGGCCACAGGAGGTGCCGGGATTTAGCAGGAGCAGGTTCGAGGGTCGACAGGCCGGTAGTGCTGGGGCCAAAGCAGTTGGTGTCTTCCTCTTCTTAGCAGCTGCACGGCAGGTCTTCTTTCTTCTTGATCTTCTTTGCTGTTTTGGAATCTGGAATCTGAGGAAGGAAGGTTCAGGGTGCCCCTAAATACTAAATTTAGGGGCGTTACAGGTAGGTAAAGGGCAGGGACCACTGGGTCCCTGTCCTGGGGTGGGTACACCCCCTGTCCTGCCACTCTCCTGTGGGAGGGGGGCAGTGGCCTAGTCCTGATTGGGCAGGGCTCCCCATCTTCAAGCTGGCGAGAGCCCGGGGATGTGTTTCACCTCGCCTCCCCCACCTAATGGGTGGGGTTGGCAGAGGCTGGCACACCCCCTGTCCTTCCTTGGGGTTTCCGGCCAGTCTTCCCACCAGAGTTGGGGTTTAGAACTGATATGGGTCAGTTACTGAGTGCAGCAAGAGGCCTGGAGAAGCTCACAAAGGCGGCATGCCTTTGAAGCTTCCCCTGCCCATCCTGGGGGAGGAGACCTAGCACCTCGCCCAGGATGTGCATTGTTGCAGGCCCAGGAGAGCGGATGGCTCTCTACCCAGGGGTCCAGCAACATGTCTGCTGTGTGGCAGTCCCTCAGACCAGACGTGGATTGTAGGTTAGGTTCAGGGGGCATCTCTAAGATGCCCTCTGTCGTGCATTGTACATTAAATCCTGCACTGGCATCAGTGCGGGTTTAATGTGCTGAGAAGCTTGATACCAAACTTCTCAGTCTTCAGTGGAGCCATCATGGTGCTGTGGAGTCTGTGTTTGACGAGCTCCCAGCACCATATACTCTTAAATGGCAGCACTGCACTTACAGTGCCCAGGAATGGACCTGGATACTGTAGGGACACAGGGCTCATGCTCCTGTGCTCACACCACTGTCACAGGGCACCCAGCTAGAGGGGTGACTGATGTATGCCAGGGCAGTGTATGTTGTGGGCATGGCACACAGGGATGTGTGCCATGTCAACTCTCTGTTTTGTCCTGTACCCAGACACTCAGCCTGCAAGGGCAGTGTGTTTGTGTTAGGTTACAGGGCCTCTAAGGGTGGCACAATAAGTGCTGCAGCCCTTAGAGGCCTTCCCTGGTCACAAGGCCCTGGGTACCTAGGGTACCATTTACCAGGGGCTGACATGTGGCCAGGGTTTGCCAATTTGGGTTTTAGGTTTTAGGGAAGGAACATAGGCCCTGGGCACCTGATTGGCAGGAGTCCAGGGCACACTCAGTCAAAGTACATTCAGCAATTCAGCAAAAAGTGGGGGCATACCATGCAAGAAAGATGGCACTTTCTCACATCATCCCACCCTACACGGTTGCGATATAATGCTGGAGCAAGTGCTACCGCCCACTCCTGCGTTTATGAATGTTTTAAGTATACTGGAACGTGGTTGGAAAAAGCAGGTAGATTTACCGTTTCTCCCTTTGGGCAATCCATAACAATTTCAAGCAGCCAATCTTTTTCAGCTCAATGGATGTCATAGCAATAAGTCAGGTTCTCCCAAAAGAGACCTTTAATGTTTCTGGGTTTGTCCCCCTCCATTTGGAGCGTTATTTCATATAACAGGTGTGGGACACTTACCAGGTGTGGGACACTTACCCTAGTATCAGTCACCACCATGATATGTTCATTCAACGCCGCTGTCACCAGAAATTCCACCAGGTTCTGGTGAGCTATTGTTACTTCTGCTGCGCTGTCTAGCATCGTTAGTAACCATACCCCGTTCAGAAGTTGAGTCCTCAGTATCCTTGGCATGTCTAACTTTAAGACCTGCTACTGTCTTCTTTTTCGATTGAGGTTTTGATTTTGGTTTATCTTCTTTTTGTATATTGTAGTTTGAAGTATGATGTGTGTCTCTGGACTTTGTCAGTTTTTCTTGTCTGTGTTCTGACCGTCCTTCCCTCTTAGAGTTTTTTGGTGAACCCTGAATGGATCAAGAGGAACGTGTATCAGTATCCTGATACCTATCAGGTTTTTTAATGTTATCACGATTCCTAAGGTTCTACCTTCTTTCGGAGTGCTCCTGTTGAGGAGACGCACTTCTTGATTGTGATCAATTCTCTCTATTATTTTGTTTTTTATTATCTCATTTTTTTTCAGGAAGTATCCGGTGCTTGCCTGGTGTTATCCTTTTGAGGACCACCCACAGTGGCGGCTGGTGACATTTGAAAGTGGTAAGCGTAAAAGTTCTAGAGGAGTGCCCGGTGGCGAGCGCAGCGAGCTAGCCAGACCCTCATTGGGGAGGGTAAGGAACTGTGCTCCTCGAAGTTCACGGGCCACTCATAATAAGAGCTTTGTAATTTGAGGAACAAGAAAGAATTTACAGCTTTTCCTACACATACCCCACCCAAGGTTTGCAACCATATGGATGCCAGTATTACTCTGGAAATTAACATAACAATTAAGTTAGGTTAACCACCGTAATCTGATGGATTGCAGGTCAGGTTTCCACATAAACTGAAGTCCCACATCAGCAGAACAGCTTGAGCAGTTCGAGGCCCAATGAAAAGCACATGTTTTTTTTTTCATCATAAGTCTAAGAGTAAGGAAGGGCAGTCGCCAACCTGTCAAAATACAGAAGCATTGTTCTCAAGACATTTCTCAGAGTGCGCTGCATCCTCGCACATACTTTGCAGCATTGAGGTGTGGATTTTGCAGGTTGCATGCACACTTGCGGTGGAGAGTAGTTACATACATCTTCAGTGACAAGACACCCACAAGTATGTTTAATTTCCACTCCTGTCGGCACAAAAAAAGCAACATGAAAAGCTAAACGTGCCCACACCATACCTCTCTTTACTGAACCAGCAAAACTGTGAAAAGTATTTGGTTTTAGAATATAGCCCAGGTGCAAAGTAAAAGTAGCCTAATTAATAATACCACTGATTCTTCCCAAAACAACAATAATGCCATTTGGACACATGCAATAAAGCACCTGAATTAAGAACAAGTCTATGCCATGGGTTCAGCTGGTGTGCAGGTTAGTTTGTTACTTTGGAGAGGTGGACAGAAGTCCTGTGATTGGGCCCATGGTGCACTTGACTTCGTTTTATTTTTAAACAGAATGGGAGCTATTTTCATATGTATTTACCTGTATGACGCCTGCATTTGCAGTGGAGTGGGTGCGACTTCTATCCTCGAGGTATTGCTGATAAAAGTGTTGTGAAAATAAGTGTTTGCAGGTATTCCACTGTGATTTTAGCTGTAACAATGGTGTGCCCAGCGTGGCCATTGAGCACCTACCACAGTCTTGTAATCTTCAGAGGCTGCTACATAGGGCCTCTGTGAAGCTGGTCTTCTCCGCCCCCCCGGTGTCTCCTCGCCTCGGCTGCCGAACACTAGCAGAGGACGATATGCTAAAGTGCCTTGGGCTTGGCCTCTGCCCTTTCATGTCCCACTCACCTACACCCTCTCCATTCACATCATTCTCTGGCTGCTAACTTTAAAGTTCTACCTACTTTATGTATGAATAGATATGTTTACACGCCACATGTGCACAGCGGCTCTATGACGTCCTTTCACCACTAGTATTTTTCTCCTATCAAGTCAACCATGTCCCTCTGACACTTAAGGTATTCCCACAGCCTGGTGTCCAGTATCTCAGGTAGGGTCATAAAATACTCCTGACTTACCTCGGAGCAGGGTGTAACACCCTCAGCCTGTAGAACTGTACAGCTAGGGTTAGCTGCCTACGTAATCAGTAATCGTAGCCTGATCTGCATCACGTTGCCATTTTCTATAGACAATGACCCTCAATTTGCTGTATGTGTGCTGAATGAATAGTTTTAATTGCATCGCTTTTGAATGAAAAATCAATGTGAATCCGGCAAAAGAAGTCATCAGTTTCTGCTGCGCCTTTACTATTTGCTGCGCTTCTTGTTTTGCATAGAAATGGCATAAAAGACCCCAATAAAACCCACTAATATCCTTTAAAGGGCATTAGACGGTGCTGCAGACAGGATTGGAAGGGCCTGGTTAGCAGCGATCAGAAACCATACCGAGTCTTGTACTTAATTTCCTCCGTTATCATTTACAATGAGAACCTCTGCTTGACATCCACGTCTACACAGTCCTAAATTAGTACAAATGTATACTGATTTTACTCTAATAATCATAATAAAGGCTTATAAATTTGGCACCAATTTCTTTAATGCCTCATGATCTTGAAAATTAAAAATATATTACTAATCCAAACTTTGTTCTTGGCTGCTAGATCATTAAGGACGGTTCGCTTCACTTGTCTAAAGCACTCCAAATTTTTCGGATAGTCTAACATAGTCCGAGGAAAATAAAAATAATTTAACTCGTAATTACTTACTGCATGAAACTGAGATTGCCGAGAGTGCTGACTTGGAAACTTCTACAGAAGTGCAGTGGGGGAGGAAGGGGGCCGCTCAGTATTTGCTAATCTGTTTATACACGCATCTAGCTGGAGGCAGAGCGCTCTTCAAGGAACACCCAAAGAAGTAAAATTACTCTTTATGCATGCTCCACAGACGCTGGGCTGGACCTGCAAAAGTCATCCACACGGCCCTTCAATTAAAACCAGAGCGGGAAGCAAACACCTCGAGTCTGCGCAGTGTGTCTTCAAAAATCATGATGTCAAACTGCGCAGACTCGATTTCTCCGCTTCCCATCTGCATGCAGCCTCTATCCCTCCCTTTCCCAATGCATCACAGGGCAGACCCAACCCCCTGTGACAAGTTCGGAAAGAGTGGGGTGCCATCCTCTCTATTCCCTGACTGACGTGAAGCCCCTGGTGCTACAGGGCTTCATCCTGAAGCACCCAGGGCTAATTTCACACTCACGTCACCAGGGGGTGGAGACTGGTCCTCGAGGCAATGTCTTTGCCGAGCTGATGACCTCACAGGCCTCAGGGTTGTGAGCTCGTCAGCCGGGCAAATACTGTAGAAGATTCAGGATCCGCCCACAGGCAGCATTAGGGAGTGCAAAGGATCGGAGTCTCTGGCATGAGAGTCATCAATTATCTCAGGTCTGTAACAGCCACGAACAAGCAAGAGGTGTGTATGTGTATGTATTTCTTTTAAAACAGATAAAGGTAGTTGTTTTTTACTTTTGCAATGGGCCACCCTGAGGGGGATGAAAGTAAAGGGGGCGAAGCCCCGGCGCCCTCACCAAGAAACCGCCCCTCACCACCCAGGAGTTAAGGTTTTGTTGCTCTAGCTCCTAAATTATCTCTACCTAATTCGGCATATGTATCTTTGATAGTTTTAGGTAATTCACGCTCCTGTTGTAAAGGAGTGAAATCCCTCAGGCGTTGGCGTATTGTCACTGCTGCTGCCTCCCCTTTTATGTTTGCTAATATAATAGTTGATACCTGGGTAAAATTTCCTAACAATTTCATCCCTAAGTTCAGCCCAAGTTCTTCTCCATACTCATTCTGTATTTGTCTTAATACTTCTGGTATTACTGGTATTGAAGGGATAATATGAGTTCTGGTATATATGGCAGCAAAAACTGTACCCCACAATGTACAATCCTCTATCTGGGGAGTTATCCCAATTGGGAAGCAGATTGTTAGCATTCTGTGTTTTTCTTGAAGGCTTGTGTGTGGAAACACTATCTAACTGTGTTAGTTTCTGAGCTATCCAGAATGGCATTAGCTCACGACTAGTGGGCATTTTACCAATAACTGAGTTTAGTGTTTGTGGAGCAATTGTAGTTGCCGACCCCTGAATTTGTCCTGCTGGTGTAGCCCTTGGCTGAAGTGTGAGTGTTCTCATCATGAACTGTATCAAGTTTCTATAAGGTTTTATTATTTCTTTGTGTAGTGGACGTTAGTCTACTACTGCCGTTGTGTCAAGTCTGGATGTGGTGTGTAAGCTGCTAGGACCAGCCAAGTTGCTCTGTCTCTACCGAGCGGACCGAGTATTACTTTAACTTTTGTGTGTGGGAGGGCGCCTTAAAACCAGTTTATGTGTTCCTGGTAGGTGAGCGGACCTTCAATGTCCCTGTATGGACAATATTCCTCTGGTATTTCATCTTCAGTGTATGAATGAAACTTATTTCTGCGTGCTTCTGCTGGTGAGAATGTGACTCACAAATACAATACCTCAGTTCTGTATGACTCGTGTGCCTCAATCACAAATGTTACTGTCCCACCTCTCAATGTGACTCCTTAGCCTGCTAACTTTAAAGTAAGGGCAGTTCTGACATTTTCCAAAATGTTTATTTCACCTTCCTGCTCTCCTTCCTCCACTGCATTCACATGTAGTGATGGCGCAGCAAGGTCTTCGTCAGCCATTGTTGAAAAAGTTTCAAGTAAACTGAGATATGGTTTTATGCACAATTTGTCCTTCAAGCTTGAATAAACCAACAGCCAATATATAGGGTATGCCTACTCATCTGCGACGGATTTTTCCCTTCCCACTCCAGACATCTCTGGATAAATGTGAGTAGGGATCTCTGAGAAAAGCACAACTGAACTACTCAGATTTGACCGTTAAATAAGGACCAAACCAAAGTTGGCGGCGCCATGTTGTGTAGTTGCTATAAACCTATATAGGATCTGCACGTTTAGACAACATAGACTGTGGGATTAGTGTCCAGATTGATTCCAGACGCCCCCACCGGGTATGTTTGCCTCTATACCACCTAGCTCACAGTGCCACTGTAAACTCCTCTTACCAAGGAGAGAATAGTTCTTGAGAACTATCGAACATGACAACTCTGTCCCATTAGGGATCATGGAAAGAGTACAATACTTTTCGCTTAGTCACTCGTGCTCACTTTGTCTCAGAGAAATAAAAAGAATAAACGATGGGACATTTTCAATAAGCATTTATTGAACCAGCGTCATTCTAGTGTAAAATAGGTGTGCTGAAATAACCATAAGACAGAAACAGATATTAATGATTATAAGGACCAACAGAATAAACAGATTATAGATTTCTACCCTAGTGCTAAAAACAATGAATATGTGCAATGTTGTGTGGTTGGGGAGAAGCAGGCATGTCCTTTCCTGGCAGCCTCGGTTGCGGCCTAGAACGTTCACCCGCCAATGCAGGCTGATGCAGTGAGGACCTCATTCCCCACGGGCACCAAGACAGAATCATGATTACAGGGGGGGCCCCAAACAGCAACCCCCATTGGGTGAGCAATGCACGGGCACAGTCACAGGGATCCCAGGCTCAACGACGTACCTCCCACAGTCGCGCCACGCCCCTCACCGCTAAGCACTTGCAGCTTCTGTAAGTCATCCCTGCTGCTTGTTCTTCTCCGCCAGCCTCTGGCAGTTTCCCGATGATCAGCGACTTCATGCCACCATCCGCAGGGGGTCATTCTCCGACGCTGCATTCCTCTCCCACGGTCCAGGCCATGAAAACGCACTCCCCGCTCGGGGTTACACAGTGGCCTGCCACAGGCCGCGGCTGGGCCACGGCCCTGCACAATCGCAGTGTCCAGAGTGCCGCCACAGTTATTCCCAGCTCCAGCGGGAAGGCAGCAACTCATGCCACCAGTATAGAACAGGTTACTCGTCCTCTGTCCCCAGGGTTATATCAGATTTTTTGCTCGGCCGGCAGAGCCCACTTAGAGTGCGGCCATCTTGCAGCCAGGTGAAGCCACACCCCCTGTTTTTTGTACCTAGTTGATATGTTAAGATGAAGTCAAACTCACTGAAGAACAACATATCAACATATAGAGCATTGTCTAGGAGCCAGTGCTTGTACTGAGCATAAAACCTGTAGGTTTTTGTGCAAAAAAACTGTCATTGTATGCAGGAGGAAACCCACCCTTCTTGGAAGGTTGCTTTAAGGGCTAATAGCTCCTTCTTGATGATAGTATAATTGTGTTCAGAAGGTGCAGCATCTTGGAGAAAAATACCACAGGAAGACGTTGTCCAATCTCAGAATCTCATAGATATTATATTTCATCAACCACGAACTGAGAAGCATCAGCCACCACCACATATGGAAGTGCAGGGTCTGGGGACAGGCACTGAGATGAAACTTCTTTAACCTTTGAGAGGTTGTTCTTGGTACTGTGGTCCAACAAAAAAATCACAAATTTTTGCAGGAGACGTGTTATAGGGGCAACAATACTAGTGAAGTTGCAACAAATTTGCTAATCCTAGGAAACTTTGAACTTCCTTGACAAAAGAGAGTGATGGCCAGTTCAAAATGGCTTTGAGCTCAAACTGAGTACCACCTAACACACACACAAAAATACAAATTACTACAATTGCAACACGCTTGGAGGATAGAAAAGATTGACACTACAGACATTCTTGAGCATGCACCACTGGAGTGTAGACTACTGCAAGAGGAAATACTCTCCAAGGCTGTCTCCTGGACATATAAAACTTTAATCAATAATATCCATGACAAACTGAAATCCCTTAGGTCTAAATGGGAAGAAACAACTGGTCCACTAGAAGATATTGATTGGTAGGGGACCTTAATGCACCCAAGAGAAGTAACGATTAAGCTCTGCTTAAGGCTGATACAATTCGAAGTCCTTCACAGGGTATACTATGATAGGACCCGACTACATACCATGGGGAGAGCAGAGACGCCCAAATGCCTCCGTTACAAAATAGACTGGGGCACTGAGCTACACACGCTATGGGAATGTCAATACATACATGTGAGAAGTTGGCCTGATATGTAGTGCTCACTATTCTAGTGATCACTGTGTATCATTCCAAACGACCCTTATTGATGATTGGTTGTAATTCAACCTTATAGACCAGCTATCCTAGTAGCGTGGATACGAGCAGTCTTTAGGCTAAACTCTAGAGGGCGTGTTAAGCCAGCTGTTTACCATCACATATACCCCTTGAACACCAAGTGAAAGGACACCACACAAGCTGTTATGAAAATAAAGGATATTTATTTATAACAAGACTACCCTGGCTCTGTATGAGTCAGAGAGCTAAGCACACTACAAAACTCTTATGAAAATACTTCTGGTTGCACAATTTACACAAGTGCCCGGAGGGCACGAAACCATATACACTGCAAGTGGAATGGGAAAGGTTAGATAGTTTAAAGTCACTGATTCCGGAGGAATCCGATCAGTGGGACTAAACGAAAAAGGAACTGGACACTTGTAGAGTGAACCTACGATGGAGCATCGAGATGCTCGAGTTACCTAGCCCAGAGGCTGCGGCTGCGTGGGGTTCAGCAAGATGTCGGGAGTCCTCGTTGTAGTCTCAGGAGCCTGAAAGAAGAAGTTGCTGGCAGGCGACCAGTGTCGATGTTCAGAGAGATCCAAGCCTGGATCGGTGATGAAGGAAACCTGAAAGCAGAGGGGACTCAGTTCTCAACCGCTAGCCAGCGATCGTGTGGGTACCAGGACGGTATTGGGTGAAGTCACCTCGACCAGGTGAGTGGATGACGTCGGACTCGGCTGTTCCTTGGACCAGGAGGCGCGGCGGCGACCCGGAGGGAGGGCGAGTTGTCCCACGAAGGTGTCTGCTGTCGATGATGCTGGGCCCAAGAATGGGACAGCAGGTCTTGGCAGTGGCAAACCCACGCAGTGGAGTCAAGCTGGCGTCTGGAGTGGACCAGGAGGGTCCGGGGTACTCCTCTGTTGAAGGGGAGCAAGAGCCAGTCTGGAGCAACCAGACCAGTGATGAAAGTCTGTCGGGGTGCGTCGTGAAGAGGGCCACAAGCCGGTCGGCGAGTGGTCGGACAACGCGGTGAGCAGCAAGGAGCGGAAGGGCCCCCACGCAGATCTCGTGGATGCTGGGGAGGCAGACTTCGGTGCTGGAGCCGCTCAGGGTTAGGGCTTCTCAAACCCTAGGTGCATTCACTCGAGGGTCCCTCGGTGGGCGTGCTAGATAAGCGTTGTGCAGGTTCTGAAGATGGCCGGCACCGCAGGTCTCGTCACACCTACGAATCTCAGCTGAGCCGATGATGTAGGTAGAGGTCAGAGATGGCAGGGAACCCGGGTCTCGTCGAGCTGGGCAGTCTTGATCCGTGGGAGAGACGTGCAGCAAACCGCAAGCGCTTAGGTGGTGCCTGCTGGTGCAGGGTGGCTACTCCTTAGCCACAAGGGAGAGTCTTCAGAAATAGTCAAGAGTTCCTTTCGTGGAAAGTAGTTCAAGATTCAGAATTATCCAATTTGGGAAGGGGACCCGCTCCCACCTTTATTCTAGGAAAAAGGGGCTGGCCCGTGACTAGGTCCTACCTATGGGTGGGACCAGGAGGGGGGTGGTTACACCCCTATCCTTTGTCCGGCTTCTCCCCAGCTCAGGGGCTGGTGTGCCCCCGAAACTGGTTTGAGCTGGGCTATGCACAGTGAGCACCGGGGTGCCACTTGCAATCACCTTCCTTTCAGCCCTGCCTACCTGGGATACACAAACCCTGTCTGGGATGGTGCTAACACCGCCCTCGACAGGAAACCCTTTGTCCAAGCTCCCCTCGCTGGAAGGTCTCCCAGCAGCAGGAGGTCAGACTTGTGTCTGGTGGCAGCATCCATTTTGTGATGCTGAGGCTTGAGTCAACTTTAACCGGGGTTCAAGGTTACTTCCATGTCGTGTCCCTCTAGAAGGGTGGAATGCTAACCCCGTCGCCAGAACTGTCGAGGGGTTCGTATTCCAATTCGTATGACACCTTACTCGACATGTTTGGGTGATGCGATGCCAAAGTTAGCAAATAACCGCCAGGATTATGATGCACTTTAAGGTAGTTGGCCCGCGTCACCATGGAACGGCTATTAGGATTTGGTTCCGCAGGCCGTCGACGGGCTCAGCTCGCGCCAGAGCACCATCTCACATGATTCCCAGCACTCTGCCTTCAGGATTGATAAGGCCTGCCATAGGAGTGACTGACAGGAATCCATGCGTCCATTTTAGGGTTAGGTATAGGAATACTACACCTACAGCAACGGGTGATTACACCACCTTGCCCCAGCTGTCGTGCAGCCAGTTGTGTCAGATTTGGGCGGCCATCCAGGGGTGGCACAATACATGCTGCAGCCCCTGGTAGGCCCTGGGTACACCGATGCCCTGGATACCTGTGGTATGCTGATACAGGGACTGATAAGGCGGCCCAGTTCCAATTAGTGGATGCACCTAATGTACATGTGTTAATTTCGAGAGAGAACAGCTAGGCTGTGGGTCTGATTGGCAAGCCCGCAGCCGGGGAAAGTCGTAAACCAATGAAGCAAAAGCAAAAAAAAATCTGGGTGATCATAGGATTGCAGACCCTACTCTCCTACATGACCCCCCCCCAAACTTTGGGACAATAAGCTAACCTTGACCAGGTGAGTCTGCTTGCTCTAAGTGGAAATACCTAGAGAGCCCATCTGCATTGCCATGATCAGTGCCAGGTCTATGCTCCACTGTGAAGTCCATCCCCTGTAGGGAAATGGACCACCTAAGTAGTTTGGGGTTTTCACCCTTCATTTGATTTAGCCACAAGAGGGGCTTATGGTCGGTCTGAATCTTGAAGTGAGTGCCAAACAAGTATGGCCTCAACTTCTTCAGGGCCCAAACCACAGCAAAGGCCTCCCTCTCAATAGCTGACCAATTCTTCTCTCTGGGGGTCAGCCTCCTGCTAATAAAAGCTATGGGCTGGTCATGACCATCAAAATTCAGTTGAGATAGAACAGCTCCCACACCCAACTCCGAAGCGTCTGTTTGGACAATGAATGGTTTGGAGTAGTCTGGACTCTTGAGGATAGGCGCTGTGCACATGGCCTGCTTTAGGTCATCGAATGCCTTTTGACAGCTGGCTGTCCACTGAACTTTTTTTGGCATCTTTTTACTTGTCAGATCGTTTAGCAGGGTCACAATGGATCCATAATTTCTGACAAATTTCCGGTAATAACCAGTCAGGCCCAAGAAAGCTCGAACCTGAGTCTGGGTGATTGGAGGAGCCCAGTCCTGTATGGCCTGTATTTTGCTCTCCAATGGCTGAACCTGGCCTCCACCTACAAGGTGGCCCAGGTATACAACCTGTGTCTGCCCTATCTGGCACTTAGTGGCCTTGATAGTGAGGCCTGCCTTTTGCAGGGCCTCTAACACTTTCCTCAGGTGGACCAGGTGATCCTCCCAGGTGGAGCTAAAGACAGCGATATCGTCCAGATACGCCGCACAGAAGTCGTCCAACCCAGTGAGAACTCGATTCACCAGCCGTTGGAAGGTGGCAGGTGCATTTTTCAAACCAAAGGGCATTACCACGAACTGATAATGCCCACCCGGGGTAGAAAATGCTGTTTTGGGCTTGGCCTCCTCAGCTAACCTGATTTGCCAATACCCAGCTGTCAGGTCAAACGTACTTAAGTAGTTGGCCGAAGCCAACCGGTCTATAAGTTCGTCTGCTCTCGGTATCGGGTGGGCGTCAGTCTTAGTGACTGCATTGAGGCCTCTGTAGTCCACGCAAAACCTCATCTCTTTCTTACCGCCCTGGGTGTGAGGTTTCGGCACGAGAACTACGGGACTAGCCCAGGGGCTGTCCGAGGGCTCGATGACTCCCAGCTCCAACATTTTCTGCACCTCTGTCTTGATGCAGTCTCTGACATGATCAGGCTGTCGATAGATTTTACTCTTTACGGGCAGACTGTCCCCAGTGTCGAACTCATGGGTACACCAATTGGTCTGACTGGGTGTCAGAGAGAACATATGTCGAAAGGATTGAAGAACCTGTTTACAATCCTTTTGTTGATGTCCAGAGAGGCTGCCGCAAAAGACAACACCATCTACCGACCCATCGTCAGGGTTCTGAGAGAGCAGGTCCGGGAGAGGGTCACTCTCCTCCTCCTGTCCCTCATCTGTGGCCATGAGCAAGCCCATGCCCTCCCTGTCGACATATGCCTTGAGCCTGTTTACATGGAGCACCCTGTGGGGGCTCCGGGGAGTTCCCAGGTCTACCAAGTAGGTGACCTCTCCCTTTTGCTCAAAGATCGTGTGGGGCCCAGACCATTTGTCTTTGAGTGCTGCTGGGGCCACTGGCTCCAGCACCCACACCTTCTGCCCAGGCTGATACAAAGTCAGGACAGCCTTTTGGTCGTGCCAAGCTTTTTGTAATTCTTGGCTCGCCTCAAGGTTTTTAGATGCCTTTTCCATGTACTCAGCCATCCGCGAGCGGAGACCGAGCACATAGTCCACAATGTTTGATGCCGGCTTTTTGAGAGGTCTCTCCCATCCTTCCTTTACCAAACAAAGGGGTCCCCTTACAGGATGTCCGAACAGAAGTTCAAAAGGGCTGTAGCCAACCCCCTTCTGCGGGACCTCTCTGTAGGCGAACAAGAGGCAGGGTATCAGGACATCCCATCTCCGCCGAAGCTTTTCAGGTAGTCCATGAATCATCCCTTTTAGGGTCCTGTTGAATCTCTCAACAAGCCCATTGCATTGTGGGTGATAGGGTGTGGTGAATTTGTAGTTGACACCACACTCCTTCCACATAGCAGTCAGATATCCCGACATGAAGTTTGCACCTCTGTCTGAGACAACCTCCTTAGGGAAGCCCACTCTGGAGAACACTCCAACTAGGGCTCGTGCCACAACAGGTGCTGTAGTGGTCCTAAGGGGAATAGCTTCAGGATACCTGGTGGCGTGGTCCACCACCACCAGTATAAACTTGTGCCCTGATGCTGTCTGGGGTTCCATTGGTCCGACAATGTCGATCCCCACTCGTTCAAAGGGTACCCCCACCACCGGTAGTGGTATAAGGGGGGCCTTTGTCATGCCACCTGACTTACCGCTGGCTTGGCAAGTGACACAGGAGCGGCAAAACTCCTTCGTATCTTCGGACATGTGGGGCCAGTGAAAGTGTGGAACAATTCTGTCCCAAGTCTTATTCTGGCCCAAGTGACCTGCAAGGGGAATCTCATGGGCCAAGGTAAGGAGGAAACCTCTCAGAGACAAGGGGACGACCAGCCTCCTGGTCGTGCCAGGCTTGGGGTCTCTTGCCTCGGAGTACAGGAGTCCATCGTCCCAGTACACTTTGTGGGTACCTGTGGCGTTCCCTGCAGCCTCAGCAGCAGCCTGCTGTCTGAGGGGTTCAAGTGAGGGGCAGTCTAACTGTGCCTTCCCCAGGTCTTCCCTGGAGGGTCACCCTGAGCCCAGAAACTCAACCTGACCAGGTTCAAGCTCTTTCGGCTCAGTTTCCCTCAGTTCTTTAAGGTCAGCCTCCTCAGAGACTTGATCCACGACCTGGGGCAAGGGGGAAGGCGAAGCCTTACCCTTACTGCTCCTTTTCTTGGAAGGTGTCTGGTCCGTTCTTCCAGGATCCAGCACCTGTTCAGTGGGGCATCTTTTGGCCAGTGACCTGGTCACAGCAAGGACATGTGCTGGCAAGCCTAACATTTCCATGTGAGTCCTCTGCTCCACTTCTGACCATTGTGACGTTTCCAAATCATTGCCCAACAGACATTCTACGGGGAGGTCTGAACTAACCACAACCTTTTTCGGGCCACTTACCCCTCCCCAGGAGAAATCAACAACTGCCATACTGTGATTGGTAGTGACATTGCTGGCATTGGTCACTAGGTAATCGGTACCTAGCATGATCTGTCCAGGGTCCACAAAGTTAGGCGTCACCATGGTGACACTGGCACAAGTGTCCCTGTAGGCCTGAGCCACTTTTCCATTGATCAAAGGTGTCTGTCTGTATTTGCCCAAAGTATTGGGACTGGCACCAGGGGACATATCCATATCCCCTGTACAGACAAGGACGGCCTGAGTGAGCGTGCTGACTAAGTCGTCACTCCCCTCGGTTCCCAAGGTTAACCCAACTAATGCCTTGGGAGGCGCACTACCACTGCTGACTGTACTAGGGGGTGCAGGTGCCTTAGGGGCTGCAGTGGCAGGAGTTTGCCCTCCTTTCTTGGTGCACTCACTAAACCAGTGAGTCTTACTTTTACAGTATTGGCACCACCTTTTTGACTGGCCTTCTTGAGTCTTCTTCTTCTGTGAAGCCTGACCCCCACCCTCTTTAGTTTGTTGGGGACCTGTCGAAGACTTCTGGTCATTTTGTTCGTTCTTGTTACTACCCTTTTGGTCTGCTTTCTTCTGACCACCCTGGTTCTGAGTCTGGTTCTGCTTGACCCTTGTTCTGACCCATCTGTCTGCCTTCTTTCCCAATTCTTGGGGAGAGGTCAGATCCGAGTCGACAAGGTGCTGATGCAACAATTGGTTCTGACAGTTGTTTAAAATCTGTTCTCTCATGATAAGATTGTACAATCCTGTGTAATCAGTAACCTTGCTACCCAGCAACCAGCCCTCCAAAGCCTTAGTGGCACAATCAACAAAGTCAGTCCAATCCTGAGACTGATTTTTCTGGGTGTCCCTGAACAGCACCCGGTACTGCTCGGTGGTTAAGCCGAACCCATCAATCAGTGTATTCTTCAGGACTTGGTAGTTGTTCGCATCCTCAGCTCTAGTAGTGAGGAGCTTGTCTCGTCCTTTACCCTCAAAGGAGAGCCACAGTATAGCTGCCCACTGACTTTGGGGGACGCACTGGACAGTGCAGGCCCTCTCCAAAGCAGTTATCCACTTGTGGATGTCGTCCCCTTGTTTAAAGGGGGGCACTATTTTACTCAGGTGTCTAGTATCTATACCCCTGTCTTTTTCTCTAATGAGAATGCTGCCACCAGTGGGATCTAACCCACTTAATTTCTGCTCTCGGGCTAAGGCAAGCCTTTCTTTGGCGAGGGCAAGTTCTTCCCGCTCGATCCCCAGATTGACTTCCCTCATCTTCGCTTCATGCTCCCTTCTCCGAGGGGACGTCATTCCTCTCTGAGAAGATGCCTGAGAGACATGTGTACGAACAGATCTGTTAGAGCCTCTGGAGAGAGACCTAGCTCGTCCGTTCCCAAGGTTAGGCCTGCTTGAGCGTGGGGCCGGGGCTCCCCCGGTTCCATTCTCATGCCTGCTTAAGTTGGTCCTCGTAAGCCTGCCGACTACCACTGGACCTTTGTTTGCCTCGTCTCCTGATAACTCCTCCTCGTCTTCCTCCTCTGTATGGAGGTCGAGGTCCGGGTCACCAAGGGTTCCCTCTAAGGGAGGCATATTCCCATCAGCATTCGGGGGACCTGTGTTAGAGGACCTCCTAGCATCGTACGTCTCTGAGAGACCTATCAGAAATGCGATGGTAGGGTTAGAACCCTGGTTTAGCTTCCTGGAGGCACACAGTTGTCTCATCTCCTTGAAGCTAAGAGCTGCATATCGTGACACGACCTGTGGAGGGTCACTGACCACTAAGGGAGTCTCTGCAGACTCTCCGTGGACCGACATGCTTTCTAGTGAGGTGTAAGTGATGCACCTACCTACACTATTTGTTTACCTACTGATCCCTTGCTAAGAGTTGTAGTCAGGGTGTGCTAAGCCCTGTTACACTACAACAGCTGGTTCAGTAGAACTCAGAGTATTCTAAGTTAAGTTATATGTACCTGGGTACTTATGTGATCTTTCACTTTGATATTCTTAGGATACGTGTGTGGTAACCAACAGCAAGCTCAAATCCCAACCGCTGCTCACCAATGTGAGAAGTTGGCCTGATATGTAGTGCTCACTATTCTAGTGATCACTGTGTATCATTCCAAACGACCCTTATTGATGATTGGTTGTAAGTCAACCTTATAGACCAGCTATCCTAGTAGCGTGGATACGAGCAGTCTTTAGGCTAAACTCTAGAGGGCGTGTTAAGCCAGCTGTTTACCATCACATATACCCCTTGAACACCAAGTGAAAGGACACCACACAAGCTGTTATGAAAATAAAGGATATTTATTTATAACAAGACTACCCTGGCTCTGTATGAGTCAGAGAGCTAAGCACACTACAAAACTCTTATGAAAATACTTCTGGTTGCACAATTTACACAAGTGCCCGGAGGGCACGAAACCATATACACTGCAAGTGGAATGGGAAAGGTTAGATAGTTTAAAGTCACTGATTCCGGAGGAATCCGATCAGTGGGACTAAACGAAAAAGGAACTGGACACTTGTAGAGTGAACCTACGATGGAGCATCGAGATGCTCGAGTTACCTAGCCCAGAGGCTGCGGCTGCGTGGGGTTCAGCAAGATGTCGGGAGTCCTCGTTGTAGTCTCAGGAGCCTGAAAGAAGAAGTTGCTGGCAGGCGACCAGTGTCGATGTTCAGAGAGATCCAAGCCTGGATCGGTGATGAAGGAAACCTGAAAGCAGAGGGGACTCAGTTCTCAACCGCTAGCCAGCGATCGTGTGGGTACCAGGACGGTATTGGCTGAAGTCACCTCGACCAGGTGAGTGGATGACGTCGGACTCGGCTGTTCCTTGGACCAGGAGGCGCGGCGGCGACCCGGAGGGAGGGCGAGTTGTCCCACGAAGGTGTCTGCTGTCGATGATGCTGGGCCCAAGAATGGGACAGCAGGTCTTGGCAGTGGCAAACCCACGCGGTGGAGTCAAGATGGCGTCTGGAGTGGACCAGGAGGGTCCGGGGTACTCCTCTGTTGAAGGGGAGCAAGAGCCAGTCTGGAGCAACCAGACCAGTGATGAAAGTCTGTCGGGGTGCGTCGTGAAGAGGGCCACAAGCCGGTCGGCGAGTGGTCGGACAACGCGGTGAGCAGCAAGGAGCGGAAGGGCCCCCACACAGATCTCGTGGATGCTGGGGAGGCAGACTTCGGTGCTGGAGCCGCTCAGGGTTAGGGCTTCTCAAACCCTAGGTGCACTCACTCGAGGGTCCCTCGGTGGGCGTGCTAGATAAGCGTCGTGCAGGTTCTGAAGATGGCTGGCCCCGCAGGTCTCGTCACACCTACGAATCTCAGCTGAGCCGATGATGTAGGTAGAGGTCAGAGATGGCAGGGAACCCGGGTCTCGTCGAGCTGGGCAGTCTTGATCCGTGGGAGAGACGTGCAGCAAACCGCAAGCGCTTAGGTGGTGCCTGCTGGTGCAGGGTGGCTACTCCTTAGCCACAAGGGAGAGTCTTCAGAAATAGTCAAGAGTTCTTTTCGTGGAAAGTAGTTCAAGATTCAGAATTATCCAATTTGGGAAGGGGACCCGCTCCCACCTTTATTCTAGGAAAAAGGGGCTGGCCCGTGACTAGGTCCTACCTATGGGTGGGACCAGGAGGGGGGTGGTTACACCCCTATCCTTTGTCCGGCTTCGCCCCAGCTTAGGGGCTGGTGTGCCCCCGAAACTGGTTTGAGCTGGGCTATGCACAGTGAGCACCGGGGTGCCACTTGCAATCACCTTCCTTTCAGCCCTGCCTACCTGGGATACACAAACCCTGTCTGGGATGGTGCTAACACCGCCCTCGACAGGAAACCCTTTGTCCAAGCTCCCCTCGCTGGAAGGTCTCCCAGCAGCAGGAGGTCAGACTTGTGTCTGGTGGCAGCATCCATTTTGTGACGCTGAGGCTTGAGTCAACTTTAACCGGGGTTCAAGGTTACTTCCATGTCGTGTCCCTCTAGAAGGGTGGAATGCTAACCCCGTCGCCAGAACTGTCGAGGGGTTCGTATTCCAATTCGTATGACACCTTACTCGACATGTTTGGGTGATGCGATGCCAAAGTTAGCAAATAACCGCCAGGATTATAATGCACTTTAAGGTAGTTGGCCCGCGTCACCATGGAACGGCTATTAGGATTTGGTTCCGCAAGCCGTCGACGGGCTCAGCTCGCGCCAGAGCACCATCTCACATGATTCCCAGCACTCTGCCTTCAGGATTGATAAGGCCTGCCATAGGAGTGACTGACAGGAATCCATGCGTCCATTTTAGGGTTAGGTATAGGAATACTACACCTACAGCAACGGGTGATTACACCACCTTGCCCCAGCTGTCGTGCAGCCAGTTGTGTCAGATTTGGGCGGCCATCCAGGGGTGGCACAATACATGCTGCAGCCCCTGGTAGGCCCTGGGTACACCGATGCCCTGGATACCTGTGGTATGCTGATACAGGGACTGATAAGGCGGCCCAGTTCCAATTAGTGGATGCACCTAATGTACATGTGTTAATTTCAAGAGAGAACAGCTAGGCTGTGGGTCTGATTGGCAGGCCCGCAGCCGGGGAAAGTCGTAAACCAATGAAGCAAAAGCAAAAAAAATCTGGGTGATCATAGGATTGCAGACCCTACTCTCCTACAATACACAGCTACTGATCACAAATAGTTAAAGACTTGAACAATATACTTGAGGCTCAGACTCCCATGGACCCCAAATATGTTTTTCTTGGCATCCCTATGGAAGTTGACCTTTCTAGGCACAAACTCTTATTAAGCAATTTAGGGCTGATAGACGCAAAAAGAGACATCGCCAGACACTGGGGAGCCGAGGGCCTGCCCACACTAGCGGAATAGGGAGCAAGTATGGACCTATAAATGGAGGCAGAGAAGACGACATACGCGGCAAGTGGATGCCCAAAAAAGTTCACTAAGATATGGACTCTGTACTGAGTTACTATAACTTATAAATAGAGAAGGCTGGGATTAATAGCACACACCCAAGCACACAGGACTAGGATGTAGTCCGCAGATGTCTTCATTCCTCGAGAATATGTTGACAGGAAGAATCCATTTCTGAACCAGGGAGGGGGAGGGGAGAGTGGTATTTTAGAAGGAACTCTCTTATTGTTTGTTTCCCTGACAGTAATTACGAGATGTAATAATGTAAAACCTACTGTTTACAAGGTTCACCTACTAATGTACTGTCTGACGTTTGAAAATAAAATAAATATAGTTTTTAAAAAGATGGCCTTGAGCTTTGATTGATCCATGTATTTCCCTGACAAGGAGATAAAGAAGCCTGGAAATTCAACATTTGTACAGTGGTGAATATTTTTTTCAAGCATAGCAAAAAGATGGTGCTGACGTAGACTTTGAAAAACAGCTGGCACCTGTTTCATGTCTTTAGCTTCAGTATGGGAGCAGATTCAAATACTGTCTCTGTTGATGACCACACATACATCCAGAATTTCCCGAAGGGCTTCTTTTATAAGAAACTATAATGCTGCTGGAGCGTTACAGAGTATCAAGTCTTAACAGGTTATTTATAGGTTATGAAATGTGGTCTTCCAATTGTCTCCTTCTCAGACTTTGACAAGATGGTATTACCTATTACGTCCAGTTTTTTTTGTATAAATGGCTGTCCTTCAAGGAGTACCTGCTCTTTGTAGTGCCTTTGTTGAGGGCTTTGTAGTCTATAAAGCGCCAGAGTTCTCTGTTATTTTTTCCACAAAAAAAGAGCAGTGAGAACACTGAAGATGTCGAATGTTATATAAAGCTATTCACCAGAAGCTTGTCGACATATTCTAGTAGATGTTTATTTTTTTCATGGTTAAAGCACATACTTGATTGCATGGTAAGATTGCCCCAAATTGCAGTTCTTTTCGGTAGTCAAAACTCTGGTATGAAGCAAAACAATAGCTTTTGATTTTCTAAACACATCTTGGAAATCACTGTTTTGAGGTGGCAAACAACCCTGAAGAGTGTTTTCCACCACAGCACAAAATAATAGGGTAATCAATTATTGAGGTTCCTTATAGCAATTTCAATAACAATGAATAAAAAGTCAAAGGTCACCTTGTGCAAGCGCTAGTTGATCTTTGGATTATGTACATAGAGCATGGGGATATCCAGTACGACACCAAATAAAAAAGGAGTGTCAATGACATAAACAATACATCTTTCAGCAAATATATTATCACATTTCATGGTAATGGTTTCCGTTAATAAGTAATGAGCCCTGCGAAGAGTTCAATGCTGTCCACGGCTTAAACAGGATGTGGGTGCTTTGTCTTAAGAATAGGTATATCTAAGGAATATGTATTGGCTAATACAATGAAATTCCACATCATTCTCGAGACCAGGAGAACTTAAATGGCTACTCAGCATTGCGTAGACAGAGCCAAAATAATGGGTACAGCCAGATGATGGTATTCTTGAGTCAAATTTTGGGTGGAACATGAGAGCTTGGAGTTCAGTTTGTGCCAGAGGGGTCTCACCTACAGTCTGATCTTGGTGTTTTACTCAACTTCCATGTATAGCAGTATAAAGGTTACCTCGGATGAATCGTTATAGAATGCACTTGGCCAACACAAGAATAGGACATTTGTTCATAAATATGGTGAACTTTGCATTATTGCCATGAAAACATTGGAAGGGACCACAGAGATGGGAGATGGAATGACCACCTGTATGGCCCCAGCTCTAGAAGAAGTCAGAACACTCCAGCCATAGGCTGGGTTCTTGACATAGCAAGATTGGGCTGAGGGTTGGGTGTCAAGAGGCTAGCTGGTTGCAAGAGGGTCTTGTCGGAGGTGTGGGTGCAACCGGAGTTCCAAGAACCAGGGTTCTCCTCTGGGGCTGTACCTTTCTAGTTCTGCTCTGAGGGACTGGTTCTCTAAATGTGGGGCTTGTAACTCTAACTGAATGTTAGCTGAAGTGACTACAGCTGGAGATTTCTGACTATCATCCTCTAGTGCTGTGGCTATGTCATGACTGTTCAGAGTGTTGTCAAGAAATACTACATCCATGCTGTTCTGGAAGCAAGTTTCTGTTGGCTGGGATTTCTAACAGGCTCAAGTCACCACTAACCTGTAGATCCGAATGTTGCTACAGGAATGGCGTGGAACCCATCAATCTCCTTCCCCATTGGCAGTGCCACACAAATCCAAGACTGCATTTGGAGCTCATGTTGAGGATTGAGGGTGATACAGATATGAGAGATGGCACACAAGAGAAGGTGCTGGTTTGTTGTCAAACAGCTCCTCTTTCAGATAGAGGCTGTTAGACCTGGCATCCTTGGTGTGGTTTACCACCCTAACTTTTTATCTTTAGCCCTACTGTTTGCTGACTTCATTTTTGCTGGTTATAGGACTCTGCACACTTTACTACTGCTAACAAGAGCTATTGTGCTTCCGCTCTCTTCTTAAAACATGGTACGATTGACTTATACCAACTTGGCATATTTTATTTATTTGTAAGTCCCTAGTAGAGTGGTACTGCCTGTGCTCAGGACCAGTAAAAGAAATGCTACTAGTGGGCCTGCAGCACTAATTGTGCTACCCACTTAAGTAGCACTTTAGACATGTTTCAGGCCTGTCATTGCAGCCTGTGTGTGTGCAGTTTTAAACTGATGTTTCGACTTGGCAAAATAAACCTTTTGCCAGGCCCAAACTTTCCTTTTTAATGCATGTAAGTCACCCCTAGGGTTGGCCCTGGATAGCCCAGAGGGCAGGATGCAGCATATTTAAAAAGTTGGACATGTACTTTTAAGTTTTACATGTCCTGGTAGTGAAAAACTCCTAAAGTCGCTTTTCACTACTGCAAGTCCTACCTCTTTCATTGGATAGCATTGGAGTTACCTTATTACACCTTAAAAGTGTAGTTTTCAAATTGAAATAGATACCTAGTTCATGTTTGGAGTCTTTGGAGTTGCAATGAACTTATGGTGAAGTCGAATTTTAAATAACAATTTTGAAAACGCCACTTTTAGAAAGTTGGCATTTTCCTGTCTTAGCCATTTGGTGCCTGCAGCCTGTCTCTGGGTCTCATGGGTGTAGTTGACAGTTGGGCTTTGTGTATTCCACCTTGACAGCCACACACAATGGAGAGCTTAGGTGTGACTGGATGGGCCATCGCAGGCAGGATGGGAGGGAGAGGGAGGAGCTGGACCCAACCCCACTTACACTTGAATAGGCTGTGTCCTGCATTCATGCGAAGGGCTACATATCCTCTGTAGTTAGTTTGAATCCAGGGCCAGGAAGACAGAGCACATGTGCACTTCAAAGGCCTGCCTCTAGAAGCTTTTTTGCACTTCAAAGTCAATACTGGGTATAAATAATGGACCTCAGACACCACCATTTCTGGAGCTGTGGATACTCTGCCAGGAAGGACTGCTGTGCTGCTGAAAGAACTACCACTCTGCTGGACTGCTGCTCTGAAGGGCTGCTGCTCTGCTGTCCTGACCTGCTGCCTTCGTGTCTGGGTGAGAAGGACTGGACCTGCATTCCTTGAACCCAGAGTGAATCCAATGGCTAGTTGTCTGGCCTCCTGATCTGAAGCCTCAGAGTCACAACAGGCTTCTAACAACCTTGCACCTGCACCTGGACTCTGCCATCTGTGAGTCTACTCTGTCAAGCGGTGCCACACCAGTCTGTGATCCTTGGAAGCGGGCCTCAGGTGCCAAATGGCTCTGGACGAAGGGGGTTGGTTTCTTCTCCTGTGAAAGAAACAAGATTCACATACCAAAGGCGGTAGGCGCTTTGAAGCTCCACTGCCTTCGAATGTTAATCTGCAGGTCATCCTGTGGGAGGAGGTAAAAATACCCCCCTGCCCAACTAGGACTGATTTCTGGCCTCCCGAGAGCAAAGGTCCTCACCCTTGTGGGTTCAGACACTTGTCTCTGGTGGTGAGCTGACGAAAGCCAGTCAGTCAGCACCAGGGGTTGGTAGGTTTTTAAGAGGCACCCCTAAGGTGCCCTCTGGGTGCATGTACTACTAAATATGACCCTGGCATTGGTGTGGGTTAACTAATACGAGATGTTTCATACCAAACATCCCTCGTTTCAGTAAAGCCATCATGTACCTGGGAAACTCGTTTTTACCAGTGTCCAGCACATGTTTTAATATGGCTTCCCTGTTCACTTTTGCTGGCAGTAATGGAACTGATCAGCACAGGGGCATATCTGCAGATGCAGATATGCCCTTGCATGTAATATAAGACACACAGCCTTAGGGCTGTAAGGCCTACTGTAGGGGTGACTTCCAATAATTACCTTTATTTTTAGCAATCAACAATGTCTCAACAGGTATTAATAAAGGTCAATTTTACTTTAAAATAAGCATGCACATTAAAGTTGCAAAACGAAGGAGACAGGGAGACAAAAGTAGTTATAGCAGTTAAATGCAAGAACTAGTCTGTATTAAGCAGAAATAGCAAAAGTAAGAAAGGACAAAATGGCAGCACTCAATTACATTAAATGTACATGTAACCTGTACAGACTTGTGTACATTAGTGCTCATGAATACTAGTGAACGGCGCAAGTGACAAGTGAAAAACTATATACAGCAAAAATAAGGCACAAGAAAAAGACATTAACATGAATGTCAATATATACAGAGGACTTTTGGTGGTTCCCCTACATTAGTATATAGTTAAGAGTACAGTTTGTTTAATTAAACCAGAAAAGTAGCGCCAGGAGTTGCTTGAAGGGTTGACGGCGTTTCGACCAGTACAGAATTCAGGTCATCATCCGGACCAGGTTACGCATTTGTGGGAGTGCTGAATAGGGGGAAAGGGAGAGGGTTCAGAACCCAGTGGTGGGAGAAACTGGAAACACAAAGGTGGGGAAGATGGGGTGGGGGGAGTGGTGAAGGGGTAAAGGGAAGCATGGAGGGTGGAATGGAGAGAAAGTAATTTGATTATCGGTGTGTCGACCAGGGACAAAATTCCAACCGGGTCAAGGAAAGAGGTCACGAGGAACAAGTTAGTAAAACCATACCTGAGGAGGGATTAGAGAGAGATCAAACAGAGCGCGCTGACTGAAAGTGATAGAAACACATTGCGCATTAATGATTATAGTCCCGGTGTTATGACAAAAGTGGGAACCCAAGGTGACACTGATGACTTCACTGAAAGAACCGCTGCAAGCAGGTGCAAGGTAGTTTGGGTAAAGGCACGACAGGTTAATATTTTAAAAAATGACAGTGGTTTGGAGCTCCAGCTAGAGGTGTTGAGAGCAAAGTAGGCAAATTCGAAAGCTGTGGAAAAGGGGAAAGAGTTAAATGAGAGAAACGCGGGGAGTGGATATGTCAAAAGGCAGCGCTAGAGGGGGGAAATGGAGATTTACTTTAGAACGTGGGATGCGTCTGTAGGAAGGTGGATATCTGACTATGGTTACCCCCAACTTTTTGCCTAGTGTCTAGCTGGTTTTTCGACTTAGTTGGCCTGAGATCCTGCCATTCAGGGTCTCAGGCTGTCTGCTCTCTCTTTAAAATGGACTCCATGTACCCTAGGTACATACCCAATTGGTTGGATCACCTTATTGGACCCTGTACAGTGTACCCTAGGTACCCAGGGCATAGGTGTACCCTAGGCCTCCCAGGGGCTGCAGCATGTATTATGCCACCCCTGGTCTGGCCTTCCAATCAGACACAACTGGCTGATCACTCAGCTGGGGCAAGGTCGTGTAATCACCCCTTGCTTAGATATAGTATGCCTATATCTACCCTTATATATAGACACATGTGTACCTATCAGTCACTCCTATGGCAGGCCTTAACAATCCTGGAGGCAGAGTGCTTGGTAACATGTGAGATGGTGCTCTAGCATGAGCTGAGCCTGTCTGCAGCTTTCGGAACCATGTCCTTATAGCTGTTCTATGATATAGCCTACCATATACTCTTAAAGTGCCTTATAATCTTAAACGGTTATGGTAACTATGGTTAGGCTGTATCAAAACATGTCGTGTAAGGTGTCTAACACTTTGGAATAATACCCCCATACCATTTCTGGTGATGAGGATTTTATTCCTCCCTTCTAGAGGGAGAGACATGTTAAAATCCTACTTTGCTGTGTAACCTCTGACCAAAGCCTCAGCATCACAAAATGGATGCTGCTGCCACAGACACAAGTCTGACCTCCTGCTGCTGGGAGTGAT
Source organism: Triturus cristatus (assembly GCF_964204655.1). NCBI lineage: Eukaryota > Metazoa > Chordata > Amphibia > Caudata > Salamandridae > Triturus > Triturus cristatus. Next base: position 273,659,788 of record NC_140581.1, read on the forward strand.
CCCAGCCAGGGAGGCCTGGACAATAGGTTTCCTGCTTGGGGAGGTGCTAGCACCTCCCCAGACAGCCTTTAGTGTATTGGGGCAGGGTGGGCTGAAAGGAATGAGACATGCCTGGGGCACACAAGGTGTTCCTTGCATAGTCCAGTTCAAACCGGTGCTGGGGCACTCCAGCCCCAGCTCTGGCGCGAAACTGGACAAAGGGAAGTGGGTGTAACCACCCCCTCCCAGGTCCCACCCATAAGGCGTGACCTAGCAGGTATCCCAGCCCCCCAGATTAGTATAAGAGTGGGAGTTGGGCCTCAAGACTTTAGATTATCCTGAACCTGCAAAACTGAACAGAAACTCTGGACCTTCGACATTCGACGAAAGAAGAAGACTGAAGAATCTCCCTTGTAGCCAAGGAGTGGCTACCCTGTGCAAACAGGCACCATCAAGAGACTACCCTTTGCTTTGCGACCGTTCTACGAGGAACCGACTGCAGAGCCCGACCAGAGCCTTGACTTCCAGACTTCTCCGACCCTCATCCACATCTGCAGCAGAGCTGAGATCCGTGGAGGCGACGAGCGACGTGGGACCGGCTACCTGGGAAAAGTGGCTAGTAACTTACAGCGCAGCTTCTGAGGTACCCTCGAAGTTGTGCACCGGGGATTGAGAAGCCCCAACCCCAAGCACCATCTGCACCGAAGACCAGCCCCCCACACTCCACGAGTCCTGCGTGGGGCCCTTCAGCATTTTCCTGCTTGCCGCGTCTGTCCGGTTGCTTGCCCGCTGGCTAGTGGCCTTTGTAACGACGCACCCTGAAATCTTCTGCGCTGGTTTGGCTCCTCCAGACTGGCTCCCGCTTCTCTGCAAAGAAGAAGCACCCCAGACCTTCCTGGTCTGCACCAGAAGCAAGTCCTTTGTTCTTCGTGGGTTCCGCTTGCCAAGGCTTGGTGAGTCCTAGTCCAACTTCGACGCCGCCGACAGCAAGAGCCTTCGTGGGACAGCTCGCCTCCTGGTCCTGGTCGTCCTCGACGCTTCCTGGTCCTCCTGGCTGCAGCGACAAGCTTCACCTTCACCTGCAACTCTTCACGACATCGCCTGGTTCCTTCCTGGTTCCACGTGGTCACTGGCTAGTGACCTTGACTCTGTCCCTTCTGCTTGCAGGTTTCTTCTCTTCTTGATCCCAGCCTTGGGATCCACCGGACACTCTCCCCTGACTGCCTGTCAGCATCTTTCTTCAGGCATCCATAGGAGTCGACGATGAAAACGACGCATCTTCACCCCTATGCACCCGCAGCCTGTGGGCTAGGTAACTTGGGTACTCCGGTGCTCATCAGGATAGTGACTATCCTAGTGTCTAGTTTTCAAGTCTCAACTTCCTAGCTACTCCGGAAGTGTCCTAAATCTACCGTTTTCTAAACTGTACTATTGCTATTGACTTTTACGCATTACGCGTGAGTGTTTCCACTCTGCACACGAATCCCGTGGGCCTCCCACTTCCTAACTAACGCTAGTGTAGTGTAGCCCCAGCGATTCCCTAGGCCTAGGCCTATTCTATTTCCGTGACAGTGGTTCTTATACCACTTACTTAGTATATGGTTTGCGTGGCCCCTAGGGCCTAACTGTATTACTTACCTGTGTGACTTAATGTATGCATAAATAAGACTGTGTTGTACTTACCTCTAATCTCATAAAGAGTGCTGAGGGTTTGCTTAGAATAAATACACTTTATTTTATATATATATCTGTTGTGGTGTCCTTTCATTTGGTATTCAAGGGATTATATATGGTATCACAGCTGGCTTCACATGCCATTCAGAGTTTAGCCTAAGACTGCTCTTGTCCATGCTACCACTAGGATAGCTGGTCTATAAGGTTGACTTTACAACCAATCACCATAAGGGTATTTGGACTGATATAAGGTGTACACTATAACTAGTGACATCATACATCAGGCCAACTTCTCACATTGGTGAGCAGCGGTTGGGATCTGAGCTTGCTGTTGTAATACCATTGTAATCTTGAGATACTAAATTGAAAGATCACACAGATATTGTCTAGGTACATATAACATAGATTATTATACTTAAGTCCTACTGGACTTTGTAGTTGTAGGTTGAAGGGAGTAACACACCCTGACTACAACTACTAGAGAGGTTTAGTAGATACAACTAGTGTAGGTAGGTGCACACACCACACCCTCACTAGATCATGTCTCTGAGAGTAGATCAAGTAGATGCTCTCTCAGGAGGATCAGGTCTGCAAAAGATCCCCTCTAGATATGATACCTTAACATTCCAGGAGATGAGACACATGTGTACCTCCAGAGGAATAAAACAGGGTGCAAACCCTACCCTCCTTCAGTTAAGACAACTCCTAGAGGAGTATGATGCTCATAGGGCATCTCAGGCAGGTGCCCTAGGCACAGAGGAGGGTCTACCCACCACAGAGGAGTCAGATGGGGCTTCAGATGGGGAGGTAGACAGCCAGAGCCAAGTAAGGAGACTTAGCCAGGCTAACCTAAGTTTACATGGGAGTTTGCATGGGGTCCCCCCATACAGACCCCCAAGTAGGCTTTCACAGAGAAGCAGGAGGGACAGATCCCCTTCAAGGGAATCCATCCACTCCCATGTTTCTAGCATCTTTAATGCTTCCTCTCACAGGGGAATGACTTCACCTGAGAGAAAGGAGCATAAAGCCAGAATGAGGGAAGCTAATCTGAGGATTCAGAGGGAAGAAATTGCCCTTGCCAAAGAGAAGCTTGCTCTGGCTAGAGAGCAAAAATTGTGTGGGTCAGAACCCACTGGTGGCAGCAACATTCCTAGAGATAGGGATAGGTCTTATGACCATAGAAACCTAAGCAAGATAGTCCCCCCATATCAGAATGGGGATGACATCCACAAGTGGATGACTGCTTTGGAGAGGGCCTGCAAAGTACAGCAGGTACCCCAAAGTCAGTGGGCAGCTATCTTGTGGCTCTCCTTTTCTGACAAAGGTAGAGACAAGCTCCTCACAGTCAGTGATGAGGATGCAAACAATTACAAAGTCCTGAAGAGTGCTCTGATAGATGGGTTTGGCTTAACCACTGAGCAATATAGGTTGTTGTTCAGAGACACCCAGAAGACACAGACACAGGACTGGTCTGATTTTGTGGATTGTGCCACTAAGGCTTTGGAAGGTTGGTTAAATGGCAGCAAGGTGCAGGACTATACAGGATTGTACAACTTGATTATGAGGGAGCAGATCCTTAATAATTGTCAGAACCAGCTTCTCCATCAACACCTGGTAGACTCAGATTTGACCTCTCCCCAAGAATTGGGAAAGAGGGCAGATAAATGGGTCAGGACCAGGATTAGGCCTAAAAATCAGGGTGGTGACCAAAAGAAAGATACCACCAAGCCTCAAGACAAGGGTGGGGATAAAGCAAAAGAGAAATCTTCCTCAGGGCCCCAAAACTCCACACAGGGTGGTGGGTCCCAAGCTCCCTCCTCTACCACAGTTAAAAAGCCTTACTGCCATGTGTGTAAAACACCTGGGCATTGGAACACTGACAGCAGTTGTCCACAGGCTAAAAACAAAACTGTTCCTCCAACTACTCCTGTCACACCACCTATTACTGTCAGCAGTAATCCCCCAGGTGGTGGGAGTGCCCCCAAAAATGTGGTTGGGTTTTCTTGGGGAACACAGGGGGATCCTGGCTTAGCCAATTCCCCTACAGCAGCTACTCTTGTCTGTGATGGTGGCATGGGGTTTGCCAACTTCACTGCCTGTCCCAACACTTTGGGTAGGTACAGACAGGAACCCTACATCAATGGTAGAAAAGCTGAGGCCTACAGAGACACTGGAGCTAGCATCACTATGGTGGCCCATAGGCTAGTTCCCTCTGAGCAGCTTTTGCCTGGTTTCTCATACCAGGTAACTAACATTGATGGCAAACAAAACAGTCATCCCATGGCAGAAGTATGTCTCAGCTGGGGAGGGGTCACTGGCCCTAAAAGGGTGGCAGTGTCTCGAACCTTGCCTGTGGACTGCTTGCTGGGGAATGACTTAGAACTCTCAGCTTGGGCTGGAGTTGAACAAGACACCCATTCCAAAATGGTAGGCCTTTCCAAAAAGGGTAGTGGGGTTGTGCCAGTCACAACCCCTGTCCAAGTAGCTTTCCTCCCTGAAAAGGTTGGAAGGGCAGTGGTAGCCACAGCCCAGGCACAGACAGACTTCCCTGTAGGGACTGGCAGAGCTGTGACAGTCACAGCTCAAACACAAACTGAGTGCCTTCCTGAAAAGGTTGGCAAGGCTGTAATGGTCTCAGCCCACACTCAGACTGATATAGGTGTAGTGAAGCCTGAAACTATGGATCACTCCACACAGACAGAGAGTAGTGGGGAGGAAGAAAAGTCTCCCTCTCCCCAGACATTAGGAAAAGGTCAGCCTCCTCAGGGATCTGACCTCACCCTTTGTGAAGGAACTGCCCCAGAGGTAGCCAGGTCTGGCCTGGCAGAGCCTCTGATGTCAGTGGCCCTTTCCAAGGTGGGACCCAGTCTGGTGCAGGTAGCCTGCCTCTCTCTACCCTGCCTCAGTCAGCCCAGGGCTGCAGAGGTCAGGGAGGCCAGTGGACCCCAAGAGGGCCCCTGTCCACAAGAACCCCCCCATCAAAAGAATGAGGATTGCCTGGCTAGTAGCCCTAGCCAGGTGATGGGTAAAAACATTTCTGAGGGATCCCCTTCACATGTAGTTAGGGACCTCCCCCAGAGGGATTCTGTTGGGCACAGGCAAACCTGGGACCTTAGGGCCCCAAACCTGACCTGTCCCTCCAGTAAGCCCACTAAAGGGACCCAGCCTCCAGCTTTAGGTAGCCAGAGGCTGACCCTGAGAGCACAGTGCAACTCAGTTAGAGAAAGAAAGGCATCCATGGTGGAGGATGATTGGAGGAAGCTGAGGCCTCACTTTGAGGACACTCACTTCAGTACTCCATCTCAACACCAGCCTTTTACTTTGCAAAGACACACCAAAGGTAGAGATTCCCTATGGTGGAGACCCTATGATATCTTTAGGATGAGGGATTGCTTAGTGGACCATGAGACAGGGGGTAACCATGCCAGTGCTGGTTCTTCCTTATATGGCCACTCAGGCAATAGAGGCTTACCTTGTCAAGGCCAGCCTTATCTCCTTTCGTTTGGGGGGGGGGGGTTGTGTAGGAAGGTGGATATCTGACTATGGTTACCCCCAACTTTTTGCCTAGTGTCTAGCTGGTTTTTCGACTTGGCCTGAGATCCTGCCATTCAGGGTCTCAGGCTGTCTGCTCTCTCTTTAAAATGGACTCCATGTACCCTAGGTACATAACCAATTGGTAAGGATCACCTTATTGGACCCTGTACAGTGTACCCTAGGTACCCAGGGCATAGGTGTACCCTAGGCCTCCCAGGGGCTGCAGCATGTATTATGCCACCCCTGGTCTGGCCTTCCAATCAGACACAACTGGCTGATCACTCAGCTGGGGCAAGGTCGTGTAATCACCCCTTGCTTAGATATAGTATGCCTATATCTACCCTTATATATAGACACATGTGTACCTATCAGTCACTCCTATGGCAGGCCTTAACAATCCTGGAGGCAGAGTGCTTGGTAACATGTGAGATGGTGCTCTAGCATGAGCTGAGCCTGTCTGCAGCTTTCGGAACCATGTCCTTATAGCTGTTCTATGATATAGCCTACCATATACTCTTAAAGTGCCTTATAATCTTAAACGGTTATGGTAACTATGGTTGGGCTGTATCAAAACATGTCGTGTAAGGTGTCTAACACTTTGGAATAATACCCCCATACCATTTCTGGTGATGAGGATTTTATTCCTCCCTTCTAGAGGGAGAGACATGTTAAAATCCTACTTTGCTGTGTAACCTCTGACCAAAGCCTCAGCATCACAAAATGGATGCTGCTGCCACAGACACAAGTCTGACCTCCTGCTGCTGGGAGTGATCCCAGCCAGGGAGGCCTGGACAATAGGTTTCCTGCTTGGGGAGGTGCTAGCACCTCCCCAGACAGCCTTTAGTGTATTGGGGCAGGGTGGGCTGAAAGGAATGAGACATGCCTGGGGCACACAAGGTGTTCCTTGCATAGTCCAGTTCAAACCGGTGCTGGGGCACTCCAGCCCCAGCTCTGGCGCGAAACTGGACAAAGGGAAGTGGGTGTAACCACCCCCTCCCAGGTCCCACCCATAAGGCGTGACCTAGCAGGTATCCCAGCCCCCCAGATTAGTATAAGAGTGGGAGTTGGGCCTCAAGACTTTAGATTATCCTGAACCTGCAAAACTGAACAGAAACTCTGGACCTTCGACATTTGACGAAAGAAGAAGACTGAAGAATCTCCCTTGTAGCCAAGGAGTGGCTACCCTGTGCAAACAGGCACCATCAAGAGACTACCCTTTGCTTTGCGACCGTTCTACGAGGAACCGACTGCAGAGCCCGACCAGAGCCTTGACTTCCAGACTTCTCCGACCCTCATCCACATCTGCAGCAGAGCTGAGATCCGTGGAGGCGACGAGCGACGTGGGACCGGCTACCTGGGAAAAGTGGCTAGTAACTTACAGCGCAGCTTCTGAGGTACCCTCGAAGTTGTGCACCGGGGATTGAGAAGCCCCAACCCCAAGCACCATCTGCACCGAAGACCAGCCCCCCACACTCCACGAGTCCTGCGTGGGGCCCTTCAGCATTTTCCTGCTTGCCGCGTCTGTCCGGTTGCTTGCCCGCTGGCTAGTGGCCTTTGTAACGACGCACCCTGAAATCTTCTGCGCTGGTTTGGCTCCTCCAGACTGGCTCCCGCTTCTCTGCAAAGAAGAAGCACCCCAGACCTTCCTGGTCTGCACCAGAAGCAAGTCCTTTGTTCTTCGTGGGTTCCGCTTGCCAAGGCTTGGTGAGTCCTAGTCCAACTTCGACGCCGCCGACAGCAAGAGCCTTCGTGGGACAGCTCGCCTCCTGGTCCTGGTCGTCCTCGACGCTTCCTGGTCCTCCTGGCTGCAGCGACAAGCTTCACCTTCACCTGCAACTCTTCACGACATCGCCTGGTTCCTTCCTGGTTCCACGTGGTCACTGGCTAGTGACCTTGACTCTGTCCCTTCTGCTTGCAGGTTTCTTCTCTTCTTGATCCCAGCCTTGGGATCCACCGGACACTCTCCCCTGACTGCCTGTCAGCATCTTTCTTCAGGCATCCATAGGAGTCGACGACGAAAACGACGCATCTTCACCCCTATGCACCCGCAGCCTGTGGGCTAGGTAACTTGGGTACTCCGGTGCTCATCAGGATAGTGACTATCCTAGTGTCTAGTTTTCAAGTCTCAACTTCCTAGCTACTCCGGAAGTGTCCTAAATCTACCGTTTTCTAAACTGTACTATTGCTATTGACTTTTACGCATTACGCGTGAGTGTTTCCACTCTGCACACGAATCCCGTGGGCCTCCCACTTCCTAACTAACGCTAGTGTAGTGTAGCCCCAGCGATTCCCTAGGCCTAGGCCTATTCTATTTCCGTGACAGTGGTTCTTATACCACTTACTTAGTATATGGTTTGCGTGGCCCCTAGGGCCTAACTGTATTACTTACCTGTGTGACTTAATGTATGCATAAATAAGACTGTGTTGTACTTACCTCTAATCTCATAAAGAGTGCTGAGGGTTTGCTTAGAATAAATACACTTTATTTTATATATATATCTGTTGTGGTGTCCTTTCATTTGGTATTCAAGGGATTATATATGGTATCACAGCTGGCTTCACATGCCATTCAGAGTTTAGCCTAAGACTGCTCTTGTCCATGCTACCACTAGGATAGCTGGTCTATAAGGTTGACTTTACAACCAATCACCATAAGGGTATTTGGACTGATATAAGGTGTACACTATAACTAGTGACATCATACATCAGGCCAACTTCTCACAGCGTCGGTGAAGGACAAACGGCCAGAGACCTTCTCTCGCTCTGCAGCTCCCCTGCTATGCTGTGCCGCTGCCCTGCGCGGGGCTTAGAGCAGGTAGGGTTTGAGCCTCTGTCCAGACTGTATTGTGCTTGTTTTTTAATTTAAATTTCTGTTGCCTTACTGTGCGCCTTATTTTTGACTGTTGCCTTATGGTGCCTCTCTGTTTTGCCTTATTGTGCCTTCTTGGTTGTTTGTTTGCGCTCTCTGCCCGTTTTTCCCGCTTCCCTCTCCCACCGTTGCTGCCCCCGCAGCCACTCCCCCTGCCACTTCCCACCTCCCAGCTGTGCCTCCCTCCCTTATTTAATGGTGGCCGCTGCGCGGCTGCACCAGTTGCGCGTCAAAGGGAAGCCCGTCTGTGCCCGTCTGCAACCCGACCGTGACCAGCGCCAGGGACCCTGGCTCACCGATGGCTACGACTCAGCTGCCCTCCTCGCCCTCAACCCCGGAAGGAGCAACAACTGCCAGCTGTCCATGCCGAGCACCACCCACGGACAGTTCTCCTGCCGTCACTGCCGCCAGACCTTCAACACCGTCCGCACCCCCACGACCACTGCCCCGCACCTAATGCCAACACCACTGATGCCCTGAGGTGCATCTTCCTCAACGTTTGTTCCCTGCACAGACACACCGTAGAGATCTGGGACCTTCTCGACACCCTCTCACCAGACGTCACCTTCTTCACAGCAACCTGGACCAACGCCTCCTCCGCCCCCGACATCGCCACCGCCATCCCCGACAGATACAAGATCCAGAGGAAGGAACGCCCTAACCACTCAGGAGGAGGACTCCCCATCGCATTTCGACTCTCCACCTCCACCACGAGTAACTCCTTCTCCACCACCGAACACCTTCACTTCCAGGTCCAGACCAGCCCTAGATCCACACTTCGCGGACCCTCGCTTACAGACCCCCCGAACCCTGCGCTTCGTTCACCACTACCATCGCCGACCTCATCGCACCCCACACCATCGCCTTCTTGGAGTACATACTTATTGGAGACCTGAACTTCCACCTCGACAACTCCAACGACCCCAACTCACCACCCTCCTGAACACAATCGCCAACATCAGACTGAAACAGCTCATCACTGCAACTACTCACAAGGCAGGACACACCCTTGACCCCATCTTCGCAGGAGGTAACAACATCCACTTCAACCACACCACGCAACGGCCATGGACGGACTACCACTAAGTACCCTTCCACATCGACAAACCCACACCGCACAAACCTGCACCGCGTCCTCCACGAAGGAACTGGAGCAAAGTCACTGAGGAGTAGCTCAACTCCAACCTCAACAGCAACTCCCCCACCACCGCAACCGACACCAATCTCGCAGCCAAAGAACTCCACAAATGGATCTCCAACTGCGCAGACAAGCTCGCACCCCTACATAACCCCAACAGACAGCACCCCAGGAAGGCTACCTGGCTCACTGCCAACCTCCAAGCATCCAGACGCACCTGCAGACATCTCGAGAAGAACTGGAGAAGCAGCAAAACGTCAGAAGAATGCACCACCTACAAGAACGCCATGACAGAATACCACCAACGCATCAGAACCACCAAAAGGGCCTTCATTCAAAACAAGATCCTCGCCAACTCCAGCAACTTCAAGGAACCCTTCAGCGTCACCCAGGAGTTCACCAAGCCCCCCATCGAAACCACAGACATCACCCCTTCTCAGGACCTCTTCAACAAGCTCGGTTCCTACTTCCACCTGAAAATCAAGAGACTCTACGACAACTTCAACGACCAGACACCTGACTCTGAAACCACATCCTTCTCCAGCAACGCCAGCCAGCCCACCATCTCCTTCTGGACCACAGTCACCACCGAAGACACCACTTTGACCATGAAAAGCATCCACTCATGGGCCCCCACGGACCCCTGCCCGCCACACATCTACCACAGAGCCGCCACTGCCATCACTCCAGAACTACGATGCACCATCAACACCAGCATCTTCCCCAATGACTGGAAACGCACAGAAGTCAGACCCCTACTCAAGAAGCCCTGAGCACATCCCACGGACCTCAAGAACTACCGACCCATCTCCCTCCTTCCCTTTGTGTCCAAAGTGACTTAGAAGATGGTCAATGCACAACTAACGAGATTCATCGGAGAAAACTCCATCCTTGACCCCTCCCAATCCAGATTCTGCAGCAACCACAGCAACAAACCGCTCTACTCGCCACCACAGATGACATCCGCACCCTCCTTGATCAAGGACACACTGCGGCCCTGATCCTACTTGACCTCTCGGCAGCGTTCAACACTGTCTCCCACTGCACAAATACCGCTATACTCCATGACGCCGGCATACAAGGAACCGTCCTCAACTGGATCTGCTCGTTCCTCACCGGCAGAACTCAAAGAATCAGACTGCCACCCTTTCTCTCCAAACCCACGGAAATCAACTGTGGAGTACCACAAGGATCATCGCTCAGCCCCACGCTCTACAACATCTACATGGCCCCCCTCGCCGCCATCGTCAGCCAGCACGGGCTCAGCATAGTACCCTACGTGACGACACCCGACTCACCCTCTCCCTCACCCAGGAACCTGTCACCACCAGACTCACATTCAAGGAAGAATGAAGGACGTCGCATCCTGGATGAGCAGAAGACAGAGGTCCTCATCCTCGGACCCTCCCCCTCTGCAAAAACTGGTGGCCCAATGCCCTCAGCAGCCCTCTCACCCCCATGGACCACGCCCGAAACTTCTGCATCGTACTTGACTCCTCCCTCTCCATAAACCGTCAGGTCAACGCTGTCGCCTCCAGCTGCTTCAACACCCTCAGAATCCTCCGAAAAACCTTCAAATTGATCTCCCTTGAATCAAGAAAGGCCGTCACCCACGCAATCATAACCAACAGACTGGACTACGGAAACGCCTTCTACGCCGGGATCAACAAGTCTCTGCTCTGAAAACTCCAGACCATACAGAACACCGCAGCCAGACTCGTCCTCGGCATCCTTCGACACGAACACATCACCCCAACACCTGTGGAACCTCCACTGGCTCCCCGTTGAGAAAAGAGTTACTTTCAAGATACTTACCCACGCCTACAAATGCCTCCACAACATCGGACACCAATACCTCAACGAAAGAATCTCCTTCCACATACCCAAGAGAAACCTCCAAACCACAAACCTCACCCACGCCAAAACCCCACGCATCGGCAGAGCCAGAACAGGTGGAAGAGCCTTCTCCTTCATCGCGGCCAAGACCTGGAACGAGCTCCCGATCGACATCAGATGCGCCCCCACCCTGAACAGCTTCAGGAAGAAACTCAAGACCTGGCTCTTCGACTGAACGGAGCTGCTTACCCCCACCCTCCCCCCTTAAACCTTGAGTCCCTCACGGGTGAGTAGCACGCTTACAATTCCCCTGATTGATTGACTGATTGATTGATTGTAATTGCATATCCTCAAGGGGCTGCTGGCTGACCAGCGAGAGTCCGGAGCAGGGAAAGAGGGATGGAAGCTTGGAAGGAAAAAGCTCAGCCAGCCTGGTGACATCATGGCGATACATGTGTGCTATGGTGTCGGGCTTGCGTGAAAAAAAGGGAAAACCGAGAGATAGGAAGACAGGAAAGAGAAGGAGGACAGACTAAGCTGCCTGGATAGGCAAAAGAGAGTGAGGCAAGGGAGGGGCAGCAACCTGACATTTAATATTAACCAATTGATTCAGACATGTATTATGGAATACTGTGAATACAAGGAAACCCTTATGAGGTAATTATAAACGTAATTTCAAGATAATAATAAATGCCAGTAAAACCCACGAGCAGGGTTTATGAATTCACACATACTTTTAAGGTACCAGTTCTAATAGAGCATGTCTACGGGCAATAAAGTGCAATTACGGAGAGAAGTTATTTCAGAGCACAGCAAATACATGAACACATATTCATTTCAAGATCACAATTAATGCCAGTAAAGCCAGCTAACAGGCATTATGAATTCACATCATGTACTGTTAAGGTACCAATTCTGATAGAGGATGTCTATGGGCAATAAAGTTCAATTAATGAGAGAAGTTATTTCAGAACACAGCAAAAACATATACACATATTGTGATGCAATTGTATAAATGATTTTAAGTAACAATTCATGAAATTCTACTGTGGTAAGAGAAGTCCGAATGGACATGTGCTGCTAGTGTGTGGATCTGACAAAGGGGTGGAAATAAATGCCTGCAGACAGTATGGTTCAGTTGAGGAGTGGATAAAATCTGTGGTTGGATAGCAATGTGGCAAACTCTTCATAATCCTCATGCAATAGAGCTGAGCCGTATGTACACTGAAATCATTTTGTACATATGTTGCAGGTGCAGTAGGTAAACGAAGAGGAAGGAGCACGGGTAAAGAACAAGGTAGTGAAGGATCTAGATGTATTTCTAGACACAGGGGACTGCGGAACAAGGGTGGCTTTTTCAATGTCCCAAGTCTGAGATCATATCAGTGAGAGAGTCACAAGTGACACTGATATGGGTGCGGTTGGATATGTGAGGACTTGTCAAAAGCGTGGTGCATTAAATGTTTATGGTAATTTTCCATTCATCAAGGGTGTTAAGTCCTTGAGCCACTGAATTACAGCGAGCAATCCATCTGCATTCGCATCTGTTTAGAAGTTGGTGCAGATTACCACCCCGATGGGGTAGTGTCGGTTGGTCTATTATTTGGAAATAACCTACCATGTGAAATCAGTTTTATTGTGACCATTCTCAAGAAAGCATGCAACAAGGGGAGCGTTCTGTACTTTGCACAGAATCCGGCTTTTGTGCTGGATGATTCGATGTTTGATTATCTGTGTGATTTGTCCTATATATATAAGATTGCTAGGGCATCATGTAGGATAGATCACGTTGCTGGAGCTGCAGTTAGTGAAACTCCTGAGTAGATACAAATGTTTGTTTACTTTAAAGTCTTTGGTGTTGGACGTCATAGGACAGGCTACACATCTCTGGCATTTAAAGTGCCCCAGAACAGGTGGCAACCCCCCAAGCCGATGTAATTAGGTTGGCATTGTCTTGTGTCTTTGGCCAAGTAATGGCATGTACCAAATGATCAGCCAAGTTTTGGACTCTTCTTTAAGAGAATAATGGGGGTTCTTTGAAAGTCTCAAGAGTTCGTAAGGTATTGAAGTTTCTTTTTATGATCTTGCTCACTTTGTTGCTGGAGGGGCTGAAAGTGGAGACAAAGGGAATACGTTTATTTACTTGTTTCTCCTTGGGCATGAGTAAAGTGTCTCTGTGGTTATACCAGGCACGCTTGCGTGCTCATGTAACCAAACGTCTGGGATAGAAGCATCGGATGATTTTCTCTGTAAGTTTGTCTGCTTCACGAAAGTAGTCATTCTTTCATTTGCAATTCCTTAGAATTCAGAAAAGAGAGGTACCTATCTTGCCATCTTCAACATGGAGATGTTATTTCCTCAAAAAAAGGGTTGGAAGGTGTCAAGATGTGGATTTTTTCAAGATTGTATACATAAAGGATGGCGAAGTTCGGAGCAAAGCATGCTCCTATTGAAACACCCTTGATTTGTAAGTAGAATGTATCCTTGTATAGGAAGTAGTTATTACTGAGGACAATTTGCAGTAGATCCATGACAAAATCAGATGGAATCTGGGTAGGGTGCAGTTTGGTATTCAAAAGGCTTCTTAAAACAAATAGACCCTCTTCATGTGGAATATTCACGTACAAGGATTCGAAATCAAAACCAACCATGTGGTCAGTATCGATATTGAATGGTCTGTCTTCCACAAGATTGATAAGTTCCATGCTGCCCTGGACATAAATATCGGTGACTGGGATAAATTCCTTGATTACCACATCAATGTATTTACCTAGTGGTTTGAGAATGGATCACACCCAGAGACTATCGGTCGACCAGGGGGACTGTTGGCATCATTATGTATTTTAGGGAGTACATAAATGACTGGGGTGCGTGGATGTGGGTTGTTGAGGAAAGCCAATTTTTTCTCTGTTATAATGTTCTGGATTCTTGTGAGGCTGGTCACATTCTGGATTTTGGTTCTTATCTTCGGTAACGGGTCGGTGGTTAGAGCCCGGTGAGAAGGATTTGTCAGTTGTCTCATTATTTCGATATCATATTTTTCTCTATCCATGACAACACTTCCACCACCCTTATCTGCTGGTTTGATAATGATATCACTATTCTCGGTGAGGTTGGCGAGTGCCTGTTTCTCGGCAAGAGTCAGGTTACATGGTACAAATTTGAATTCTTTTTGGATTGCTGAGGTTTCATGAAGCACCAGTCTCTCGAATGTTAATATTTCCAGGGGCATGAGGGCAGCTGATGGGTGAAAGGTGGAGGGCAGATGAAAGGGAAGCAGGGTGTGTGCTCACGGAAGGGTCTGTCTGCAAAAAATTGGTTAAGCCTGATGAGTCAAAAAAACTGTAGAAGGCTTTCCTGCAGACTGAAGAAATTACGACGGTCCGTGGGAACGAATGAGAGACTTTTACTTAGGAGAGTGATTTCTTGGCCGGGTAGAACATGCGTTGAGAGATTGAAAATGGGTAATGTCTTCAAATCAGGTTCCAAGGTGAGTTATTTTTTTTATTTTTATTTTTATTTAAAAAGATTTTATATAGCGCTGGCTACAATCATGGGTATCAGAGCGCTTTACATAAGTTTGAAGATAATACAGTACAAAGTATTAGAAGAAATGCACATAGTATAGTAAATAAATACAGTAAAAAATGCAGCATTCAGACAAGATCAATATAGAGAACACAATAAAAATATAGTTTACATTGGTAAATAAGTGACGGAAGCATTAATTGCAGACTAAAGTGACAGAGGACTATACACGTTTTTTACAGCAACAGGAGGTAAGCTCAGTGGTCAGGGTATGTAGGGAGTAGGTTAGGTGTGAAAGGAGGGACGAAGGAATGGAGGGATGGGGTAAGGGAGAGGAGGAGGGGGAGAAAGGGTAGGGAAGAAGAAGGGCAAGAAAAGTCAAAGGGGGTGGCAGGGTAGATAGGTGGGAGGGAGAAAGGAGAGGGTATAGCACGTGAGAAAAGAGAAGATTTAAGGGCCCTAATATTTATTAAGCAGGTGAAGTTTGAGGTCTTTTTTGAAGCTGACGTACAAGGGCTTACAGCGCAAATCTATAGGGAGGGCGTTCCAGATGTTGGGAGCATTACCAGAGAAGGAACGAGATTGTGAGGCTTTCTTTTTTAGCAGAGGGGGGACGAGGAGGAGAGTGTTGGTGCTTCTCATCGGACGGGAGCAGCCCGCTATTTTGAGTTTACTTGAGAGGTAGATCGGGGACTTTAGATGAAGGGCTTTGTGTGTAATGCAGGCAATTTTGTAGGCAGATCTGCCTTCGAGAGGAAGCCATTTAAGGACTTTAAGGGCAGGAGAAATGCGGTCAAAACGCTTACTGTCTGTTATAAACCTGGCCACAAGGTTGAGTATAGTTTTGAGGGGGGCAAGGTGGACTTTGGGGCTTCCGGAGAGGATAGCGTTGCCATAGTCAATTTTCGAGAGGACTAGAGATTGGACTACTGATTTGAAATCTTCAGCAGGAATGAAGGGTTTTATTTTTTTGAGTTGGCGGGACGTGAAAAGTGCTCTTTTCGCCAAGTTTTTTATATGGGAATTGAGAGTAAGCTTATTGTCAAAGGTTATGCCCAGAGATTTAACTGATTTGGATAAGGAGAGTGGGCAGTTGAGGGCATTAAGGTCCGAGATCCAGGTTTGGATAGGGAGTGAATTGTTTTTAGGGGAGAAAAGAATAATTTCAGTTTTATTAGGGTTGAGTTTGAGGTGGTTGGAGTGGAACCAGGATTGGATCTTACTCAGGGTGTTATTTAGGTGCAAGACATCAGAATGGGATTTAATTTTATAGTATAGTTGGGTGTCATCGGCATATAGGTGGTAGTTAATTCCGGCTTGTTTTAGTATGACAGTGAGGGGTTCCATAAAGAGGTTGAAAAGAGCTGGAGAGAGAATAGAACCTTGGGGGACACCAAGAGAGACATGCGTGGGGTTAGAGAGACAATTTTGGATTTTGATTTGTTGAGTTCTATGTTGAAAGTACGAAGTTAAGGACAGGGCCATTAAGGCCGAAACGACATTTGAGTGTATTAAGTAAGGTTGTGTGGTTGACTGTATCAAAAGCAGAAGTGAAGTCGAGGAGAATGAGTAGGCAGGACTCACCCTTATCCAGGGCGTGGTGGATATCATCAACGGAAGCCGGATTGTAAAGGGTCAAGAAGGTTGAAAGTGTCAATGTGTTTATCAAGTTAGAGTAGGGCACAGTTTTCAGGGCTTTGGAAAGGAGGGGGAGGTTAGAGATAGGGCGGAGGTTGTTAGGGCCATCAGGATCAGCTTTAGGGTTTTTGAGAATGGGAGTGATTTGTCCGAGTTGGAGGGAGACAGGGACACACCCCGTGATAAGGGAAGAGTTGATAATATTGGTCCAGTATAGGACAATGACATGTTTAATATCTTGGACATGGTTAGAAGAGAGAGGATCTTTTGTGTGAGATGACGGTTTTAGTTTAGACAAGATATTAGAGACTTCGAATTCGAAGACAGGGTGGAAATTATGCCACGGGGCTTTGTTTTTAAGTTGTTGGTGGGCGGGGTTGGTTTCAGGTGCGATTGCGGTAGGAAGGTGTGGGGAGGAAACGAGGGGCAGGATAAATATGGAGGGAGGTACAGTAGTAGCGTCAGAGGTACCTTGACTTTTCATTAAAAATGTGTTTCTTGTAGGAAGATCTGGCAGCTCTGAGGAGAGCGAGATGGGAGGGAGAAGGGTGTAGTCTCCAGGTTCTTTCGTTCATTCTAAGAGCACGTCTTTCTTTGTTGAGGTCAGAGTTGAACCAAGATTTGGAAGGGATATTTTTTTTAGTTTTTAGTTTAGGCGGGGCAATTTGATCTAAAACCTCAGAGACCGATTTATTGAAATGCTCGGTGAGCTCATTGGCATTAAGAAAAGAGGGGTGAGACACAGTTGTGCTTGGAGTTTGTACTCTAATACTCCTTGGGGGATAAGATTAAAGTTTCTAGTTAATTTCACGGTTTTGGTGTTTTTAGATGGGAGGATCGGGGCCGAGGGGAGATTGTGAACAGAATGAGGTGGTGATTTGACCAGTCAATAGGGATGATGTTGGAAAGGGAGGCCAAGTCATTATTAGTGATGATGACATCAAGAATGGCGCCTTTAGAGTGAGTTGGGGAAAGGCAGAGTTGTTTGAGGTCGTTAATCTCTAGAAGATTCGAGAGAAGGTTAACTGAGGGGTTCTCCGGTTCGTTCCAGTGGAGATTGAGATCTCCAAGGAAGAGATTTTTGAAGTTAGAGAGAGAGGATTGAGTAAGAAGGTCAGATAATTCATCTACAAAGTGAGGAGTGTCACCAGGAGGGTGGTAGATATTGTGTAGGCGAATCGGAGGAGCACCTTGAACTTTAAGTTCGGCACCTAGGTATTCGAAAGTTGAGTAGTCAGTATTCTTGGCAAGAGAGAGTTGGAGTTGGTTTTTAAAGATTATAGCTATTCCACCTCCTTTCCCCACTGGTCTGTCTTTTCTGTTGATAGAGTAACTGGGGTGGCAGAGTAGGTCAAGGATGGGTGTTGAGTAATTGATCGTTGAGCCATGTTTCAGTGAGGGAGGCGATGTCAATAGCTTCACTCAGGATGGTTTCAGAGATTTCGGATGCATGGCAAACTGCCGAACGGCAGTTAACAAGCATACAGGTTAGAGTGTTAGGGTTACTTTTGGGGGGAGAGCGTGAGTGGATGGTGGTACGTTGTGAGGGGGTCTGGGGGAGCTGGGAGAGCGGGGGATTCTGCTAGTCCCCAGAATAACTGGAATGAAAGAGTGAGGAAGGGAGAGATCCTTAGGCGAAGGGTCGGATGGGTCACTTCATCGCGACACAGCATACATTCTCAGTATCATCGATTTACACCTCCACTAGAACTGACCAACTTGACCTCGGGCCCTTTCTCAACGATGTCACGTTAGGTTGGTTAGGAGAGGCACATCGAGAATTCTTATGTGCCCCCTTCGAACTAGATGAGGTGCGCGAGGCTATAATGCACACGCAGTCAGGGAAAGCCGCGGGCATGGATGGCATACCGATTGAATTCTATAAGACATATATTGGTCAATTAGATCCCATTCTTCGTGAAGTATATGAGGATTCTCTGGAATCTAATATGCTCCCCCCCACCATGAGGGAGGCTTTGGTGACATCCCTTCTCAAACCTGGAAAGTCGCCGACCAGCTGTGACTCGTACCGTCCGCTTTCCCTGATTAATTGTGACATCAAAATCCTGTCTCAGCTCATTGCTAATAGACTCAGTCTCCTTATGGACAAATTGGTCCTTCCTGACCAATCGGGATTTATACCTGGAAGGGCAACTACCCATAACTTGAGGACCCTCTTCACAGTTCTACATAACGTAGTGCCAGAACTCCCCTTGGTGGAGGTCTTTCTTGATGCCACTAAGGCATTCGATTCTGTTGAATGGGATTATATATTTGGTATACTGCGACGCAAGGGCTCCCCCCCCCCCTTTTTAGGTCTCGCTCTCGAGACCTATTGTCGCCGAGATGCCTCTCAAGAGAGACAGACCGGGGCACGCGCAGCTATAGCGATTGGGGTCGGGGTCTGTGGACGCGCTTCTGAGACGCGCTTGCGCAGACGCACACACAAACACACGCACGCGCACACACCCCGCCACTGCCGACCCCCCTCACTGCATCCGCGGCTGCGTAATGCGCGCGCACTCACCTAGTTTAGGATTTGTGCCCTGCCCGTAATGATTGTCATTGTAATACTGGGAGAGGATGTGGTGGTACGGCCGGAGCTGCCGACTTTCAAACACGGGGGATCAGGTTCGAGCCTTCGCGTGAGCTCAACATGTTGTAATTATGGGCTATTCACATAATATCCCGATTTCTAAAAGCAAACAAGACATTGTGAGGTGTAACCGGTGCTCGTGCAAAGCGCTCCGATGCCAAGAGGTCGAGTTCGCGCTATACAAAACTGTAAACATAAATAAACATTTGGTCGAAGGAATGTCACTGGCCAAAGTTGCGGTTCTGGGAACGTCGCAGAGCCACAACCTTGCCGTGGTCCCGTTTCTTATTTTACAAACCCAAACACACAAATAATAAAGCACCGGATTGCGACTGAGGGAATACAACAGGCTGAGGGCACGTCGCTATTCGCAAACTATTTCAGTCCAATGACAACCAGTTTAGATTTCACTTCAGCTCTATCCCGTATCACGGTCAACGGTTAAGCCCCTAAGTAGGAATGGCCTGTTCCCCTTCCCTCCCCCCCCTTTACAGATACAGCGCCCCTCATCACGGCCTCAAAATCCTTGAAGCGGGACCCGCCCCGCTCCCGCTAGCCAGAGCCGCGCCCACAAAGTCGCCAGACGCGCACACCCCTCACCCGAAGCTCGGAGAAGTCCACCATTTTCAACCCGCAGACATCCTCGTGCTCTGCGGCCGCCGTCGTCACGTGACTTCGGAGCAGGAAGTGGCAGCCCTGAAACAGCTGTGCAGCCCCGCCCCTTGCGCCCCGGGGGCCTGTCAGTGGTAGCAGCTGACCCCACCCCTATCCCCAAGGACGTACACATTGTGTCCTGCGTGTGACGTAAACAGGTGCAGAAACTGACACCAGTGACTGGGACACTGCTCACATTATGAGTGTCCTGGTCAATACTCATTTACTACACAGGAAAAGAACTGCGCCTTCACACATTAACGTTTGGTTACAAATATGTAGAGTCTTGTAAATAAAAGAACACTGGAAAGGAGAGAGATATGGCTTAAGGCTAGAGCGGCCGACTTTGAAGTGGGGAACCAGGTTCGAGTCTAGTGGGAGGCTCAAGCATCCTGTGATTCTGGGCAAATCGCTTAATCTCCTCCTGCCCCAAAAAAACAAGCATTGGCATAGCCAATAGGTCTCGCATTTGGGATCTTATAAGTTTCTAGCCATGCAACAGTTGATGTTGCTGCACTGCATAACTAAATACTTATAAGGGTTCAAAGGCGAGACCTATTGGCTATGCCAATGCTTGTGTTGTGTTTGCTGTGCATTCAAAGCCCGGTCAAATGTCAGCCTATGTCGTTTTACCAATTGCTTCTTATTTTATCTTAGAAATGTTAACTTTTCATTCAGTGACTGCAGAGCTAGAGAACTGTCTCACAGTCCTGCTGGGCACGCAACATTTAAATAGCTTATACAGTTCAGTAGTTGTAAAAAAACAAATCTTTATATAACTGAAGTGAGATGAAAGCAAAACAAATCAAAATACTTTACTTGGTGGGGTGCAGATGAAAAATATTTTCTGAAATTCCTATTTCCACACATTTGTTGTATGCTATATAGTTGTATAAGTAAAACTGAAAGTCAGTGGGAAAGTTTGTGGCCAATTCAGTGTAATATAAATGAGCATGTGCTTACACTTTATGATTTAGTAACATATTTATCAAAATTAATTTTTTGAAATATGAACCAAGATACATTCCTGTACCTGCGTTGATGACAAAACTATCTGTGAACTAAGAGGCAAGTCAGGGGCGTGCGTACCCTAATATGTCTGCTGGATTTTTATTATACATGGAGCAAAAGTTTAGTTTATTGAACTATAGAGTTTTTTTCTACAGCAGACATACTGAACTAGATAATTTGAAGGTGCTCTCCTGTGTGAGAGTGATGAGAAAAGCTACTCTGTGAAGCAAAATATTTGCCTTGGGTCTCACAATTTAAGATGAGTTTATGGGTCAAGTGAATTACAGTTAGGTCAAGAAGTCATTAAACCTGCAGGTCTGGAAAATAAATTCAGGTTTTTCTAGACCTGATGGTTGTGAAGATTAGTTGAAATTAAAATGATCTTTCTGCCCACAATACTTTTCCTGCGGCAGTCCCTCACATTCTAATCAGGGGGCTGGGTGGCGAGTGGAAAGAAACTTTAATGTAGTAAGACAGATGACAAAACGGCTGGGGGGGGTTCCTAATTTGATCAGTTACTACCTTGTGGCTTACATCTGCTGTTTTCTAGAGTGGAACAGACTAGAATCGGAGACGTACTGGTGCTTCACAGACCAGCGTTGATGGGTATGCATCTATAGAAGGCCACTTGGTCCCAAACAAACAGTGAGCATAGGCCTTTACTCATCCCCGGTAACATGGGGGACTTTAGCAACCTGATATAAGGTGGCCATCAAAAAGGGGTTTATAAACCAACCGTCACCAATTAATTCCATCATAGGCAACCCTGACTTTATCCCAGAAGCATCGGGTGAATCCTATTTGTTGGCAGGGGGCAGGTTATAAAAGAGATGGAGATTTCTGTGACCACATGATATTAAAATCATGTGAGCAAATTAAATCTGGATGCAGCCGTACTGAAAAATAAAGAAGGCAATATCTCCAAATTAGACATTGGGCCACTGAAAATTCTATCCAGCCATTTGCAAGTAAAAGCGAACTGAATTTGAAAGATGAATGTTTATGAAGACTGGCAATAAATGCCACCTCTCAGACATATACAAGTTACTGGTAATCCCTGCCCAAGAAGTCTGCATAACTGTTAGTCTAAGGGATGGGAGCGAGAACTGGGCTGAGCCCTATCTGACGTTTAATGGAAGGATATTTGCTGGCGTACGATTGAGAAAAAGCGCCTGTCAAATCATGTTACATTGATATTGCACTCCTGTCAATACCCAAATGTGCCCGTTCCAAGTCCCAAGAATGATGGAGGAGATGTGGAGACTGTTGCTTCCGCTTACAGCATCTGTGGCACTACTTCAAGCAGAAAAGATTCCAGAAACTGGTCTTCAATTATATCGACACCATGTTTGATACTGAGATTCATACTCCTGAACAGACAGCCCGACCCTGTACTCTCCCTGAAGAGCAAATTGATATTAACTAGTCCTGTGTGTCTTGCAAAGTAAACTATATTCATATTTTGAGGCTCTGACAAAATACCAGATTACAGGTCCTAGATACATGTTTTATGAACCTGATGCCAATGGAGAAGTTGGCAGCGGCCTTTGAACATGGAGGAAGATTTCGGGCAACCAGTGTTATCCCACCCGTCTTTCGATGCCAAGCAAATTTAAGGAATTGCCTTGTCCTAGTTTCTTCAGCTCACAGTACAGGTGGAAGACCAACGATAGAAAATCTTAAAGAACAGTAAGATACGTTGGTTCTATTACGACTTATATACAGTCGGGTCGAGGTATCTAAGTGGTCTCACTATCTATAGTGTGTGTAACTAGGTGTACTCACAAGCTGTGAGTTGGAGAAAGGGATGATATATTTTTTAAGGTACTGGGTTTCATGGTTAATGCCCCTCGGCCTTCAGAAATAGGCAGTTGTATTTTGAAAACACTCAATAAAATCGATTTAATCCATACTGTGGTGGTTGATAAACATGAAGACTAATGGTCTTTCTCAGCTAATTGTGGTACGAGTTGTTGAAATAAGGAGTTTACCGTCATGGGTGCCTGCTGTTGTGCAGCAGCATTACTGAAGTGTGGGAAGCCCTTAGTCCCTGCCTAGCCAAAAGCCTAAAATTCATACAATTAAGAAGAGGTGACTGGACTCTGGTAGGGCACGTCTCTATATTATTAGCTGGTGAAGACGCTATTTTCTTCTCTTGCTATTGCCAGCGTGATGGGGCATGGGAGAAGGGTTTTTATTAGTGATAAGCACCTCTAGCCAGCCGTCAGCCACCCAGGCCTTTTTCTGTACTGTCATGCGAGCTGCTTGGCAAGCTCCAACAAGCATTTGCAATGCAATAGGTCTCGCATTATAAAAGTGTGAGCAGTTGGCATTGCTAATAATAATGCAACACTAGCTATTGGCATTGTAAATGATAATGGCATTTATTTATGTTTGTTTTATAAAATAGATAAAAAAGGCATTGTCATGAACTATGCCAATACTTTAAACTTTTGCAAATGCGAGACCTATTGCATTGCAAATGCTTGTTTATCATGGATACAGCTTCTCTACCACCACCCAAGGTTCGTATTAATGGCCATATCTCCCCAGCCTTTGATATTTCAAGAGGCACCAGACAAGGCTGCCCGTTGTCACCCTTACTCTTCACCTTAGCGGTAGAGCCACTGGCGGCAAAACTCCGGCAACACCACCAATACAGAGCACTTCGCTGTAACCTAAGACAAATTTTGGTGTCACTCTATGCGGATGACATCACCTTATATGTCAGAGACCCGCAGGAGAATCTAAATCCCATCATACGAGAATTCATAGTATTTGGGAAGCTATCAGGCATACATATTAATTGGCAGAAATCCAACCTTTTTCCTCTCACCACATCTCCTTCCAAATTTCCCCTAGATTTCCTGCTAGTATGGTGCGACACAGACTTGAAGTATTGAAGTATCTGGGCATTCACATCACCCGATACAGGGACGAACAGCTGCGCCTTAATTATGGCACAACAATCGAACGCATCAGGGAATGCGTCACCCGCTGGATCGCGCTACCGCTATCTTTGGCAGGACAAGCGTCCCTTATTAAAATGGTCATACTTCCGCAATTACCCTATCTATTTTTAAACATTCCCTACCAACCCGGTAGATATTTCTTTCAAGTGCTGCGGTTTGAACTGATCCGTTTGGTGTGGGGGGGGCAAACAGTCGAGAGTACACTGGAACATCCTCATTAGGACCTATGTGCAGGGAGGCTTCGACCTTCCAGATTTTGAACTATATTATCTTACTGCGCAAGCCCACTATGCTTACTATTAGATACATCCCCCCACACATGCCACAAGTCGCGGCAGAACACTGGTTTGCCGATCCTATACCCATTGAAGGTGCTCTTCATACTGATGTTACACTGTGAGACAAAGAACCCACTACAGTCATGTGCACGATAAAGGCATGGAATCGCATATACACCATAATGCAAAGCCCCATGCTCTATTCTCCATCACTTACCCTCGCATACCACCCTGCCACTTCTACAAGAGACAGCATTTCGACAGCTCAAAGATCGTATTCATGTCCGCACATGGAGCGGCAGCTTTCGTGCCTCTGATTTATTCTTCCAAGAACATCAACCAACCCCTCTTGATATTTTTCTTTATGTACGTCTCCGACAGGGTATACGCTCTAACACCCCTGGGTTCCCGCAGGAGCCCCCTAGCCTCCTCTCCCTCCATCTGATGCTTAGGTCGACCTCTCCCAAGCGACTAGTTTCCAGGATATATCACACAATACAGACTCAACGGAAGATGCCCCCATGCCCTGCACGTGCACTCTGGGCTTCGGAACTTGTTTTTGAATTGTCGGACGACCAATGGTCCTATTGTTGCATGCAGAGAGAGCAAATTTCAGCTAGCAGCAGGCTACGTATCTTACATTTTAAATTCCTCCACCGCACGTACTACACCCCTGCTAGGATGCGCAGATACAAGCTCAGGGAGTCAGACTGTTGCGACAGGTGCGGGAGCCCGAGCGCGGATTTCCTACATCTGGCGTGGGACTGCCCCGGCGTACATGACTACTGGGGGCAAGTTCTGTGAGCTTTGGAACAGATGACTGCATGGACTCTTGAGAAAACCCCTCTCCTTGCTTTACTAGGGTATACAAAACACATTCCTAAATCACAACGTAAATATGTCTTCCTGGGACTTCTGATGGCCAAGCGACGAGTTGCTTGCCGCTGGGGCAGAGGCAGGGCACCTAAGTTTAAAGATTGGATGACTGATCTATTGTACTGTCAGGAACAATTGTCCCACTATG
Source organism: Triturus cristatus (assembly GCF_964204655.1). Lineage (NCBI taxonomy): Eukaryota > Metazoa > Chordata > Amphibia > Caudata > Salamandridae > Triturus > Triturus cristatus. The sequence continues at coordinate 273,684,519 of NC_140581.1, forward strand.
CGGAACTGTTTCCCAGCGCATCACGACCTAAGGATATATGGGGACCTCTCACGAGCTACTTGCTCACGCATCCGAGGGGGAATCCGGCTGATGATAGTTCTCCCAATGTGTCCTAAAATATCTCCCGAGAGTAGCACATGATCCCTTGATAGGCTGCGCACTTTTCGGTGGGTCCATAACCTCTGCCTTCACTATATGATTATTATACTATCTGATTGCTCCATTCCTGTCGGGCCGATAAACTAGGATAGTTCACTATCGCTTTGCTTAGTACTTACACTCCCCTGTCGAATTTGGGTCTATGTAGCTCTTGCGAATGTTTATGTCATGCTAAGTGATATGAAAGGAATGTGTATGACACCACCAGGATATATTGTAATGCTCATTTGAATGTCTGATACCAAGTCGTCTTTAATGGAACTTCCAATGTAAAGATCCTATATACTGTCCTGTCTTTGAGTACGTGCTCACATGTTTTGTATTGTTAAAGAAAAATGAGGAAAAAATAAAAATAAACTTTGTCCCTGGTCGACACACTGGTAATCTCCCTATTCCACACTCCCCCCATAGTCCCCTCTACTCCCCCATCTTCCCCACCTTTGTGTTTCCAGTTTTTCCCAGAATTGGGTTCTGACCCCATGTAGCACTCCCACAAATGCGTAAACTGGTCCTGATGAAGACCTGAATTCTGCGCAGGTCGAAACTGGTGCTACTTTTGTGGTTCAATTAAACTAGCTGTACTCTTAACTATGTACTAATGTATGGGAACCACCAAAAGTCCTTTTTATATATTGACATTCGTGTATATGTCTTTTTCTTGTGCCTTTTTATCGCTGTATATAGTTTTTCACTTGTCACTTGCGCCATTCACTTTAATATTCACGAGCACTAATGTGCGCAAGGCTGTACAAGTTATATGTACATTTTATGTAACTGAGTGCCTCCATTTTGTCCTTTCTTATTTTTGCCATTTCTGCTTAATATAGACTAGTTCTTGCATTTAACTGCTATAACTACTTTTGTCTCCCTATCTCCTTCCTTTTGGCAACTTTTATGTGCATGCTTTTTTATAAAGTAAAATGTCCTTTATTAATACCTGTTAAGACATTGTAGTTTGCTAAACATATTATCCACCCAGGTCTCAACTGGGTTTACGGGTACCCTCCTGTTGTTTATTTCTAATTACAAATATTACATGCAGTTTTAGGGGACATTGCACACAGGGATACGTGTCATGTCATGCTTTCACTTTTGTCTGCACTAAGACACAAAAACACATCAAATACAAGGCAAAAAGTGGGGGTGACCATGTCAAAAAGAGCACTTTCCTATACACACCTTTAGTCAAATGTCAGCAGGTCAGACCTACTAGAGTTTACCTGGGGAAAATAGTACTGTATTTATCGTAAGATACTGATTGTAATGCAGTAAGCACCAAAATCTTCATGATATTCCCTAAAAACAAAGAATACGTGATAATTATTGAATTAAATAAATACCAGACACCTCAATGTTGGATTTTTATTAGATGCAATAATGGTCTCATCCAAATCGTGCCACTCGTAATCATGCCCTTACCAGAACTGATATGAATAAGTCATTGTATAAGAAATTACAATTTCAGTGCCCAAGTCAGACTACTCTTTCTCATTTTGTTTGTGGAGCTGTTGGTTGCTCTTCTTTGTAGCCAGTGATTTTGGTCTCATAAAGTTTTGTGTAGCCAAGAGTTGGGCTTCAGCGCTTCCTCCATAGTATTATTCTTCGTCCAGCCCACCCCAGGATCTTTTACGCTTCATTTTTGGAAGTAGGGGCATAGGAAACCTGAATAATATCTTCAAGGAGACCCCATTAACTGTACTTAATGTTGCCTTGCTTGAGAAAGGCTATGAAACCCTCATCATTCTTTTTGGTGATTACTGATTGTTCCATGTGTTAAAACATCAGAAGGTGATCATTGGGTAATATACGTTTTGGATATTTCCTTGCAGCAGTTGTGATAGTCTCTTTCAACTTAAAATAATGAACGTTGGTAAAGGTATGAAAAAGAAGACCTTTACTCATCTTGTTTTGGAATGTGATATTTTTCAGGTTTTGCAGCAGTGAGCATTATTTTAGAAAGTAAAAGATAATTTATCAGTGTCAGTAATTTGGCAATGAACCTGAAGTCCATACTGTGCTTCTAGGCCTTGCTCTGGACAAAACCTTATGTGTCAGCACTGGGTAAAGAGGGGCTGAAGAATTGTTCAACTGCTTCGACACTCCAGAAAAGGCTTGGCTAATCACCCATGAGGGTCTCCAGATGCTGTGAACCCTATGGGAAAGGGGTTCAGTTCAACAGCCAGGTCTTGCGTCCATTCCTGAAATCCAGCAGTGAGGATGAGGTTCAGGGGTGGAGTGGGAGGTCGTTCCAGGACAAAGCAGCGAGGCAGGAGAAAGAGCAATCTCCATTGTTGCTTCTGAGAATGCAGGGGGTGTGAGCACAGAAGAGGGAGGCGAAGCGCAGGTTGTCTGGTTAGTTGGTGGAAGTTCAAGCAGTGGTTGATGTGTGCTGGTCCTTGGTTGTGCATGGCTTTGTAGGAGTGGATTAGCAACTTAAATTGACATCTCTTCTGAGTGGGCATCCAGTACAGCTTCCTGAGATGGGTGTGGTGTGGGCTCATCTGGGGAGGTCGAGGATGAGTCTAGCAGCTGAATTCTGTATTGTCGGCAGTCTTTTCAGGAGGTATTGTGATTCATGCATAGAATGCGTTGCCATAGTCCAGCCAGCTGGTGGCTAGTGCTTGATTGATGGATCTTCTGGTTTTGACAGGGAACCATTTGAAAATCTTATGGAACATGCGAAGGGTGAGGAAGCAGGCGGATGAGACTGCGTTGAACTGTTTTTTTAAGGTGACCTTCCTATCCAGGATGATGTCTAGGTTGCAGACATGTTCTGTCGGAGTGTGCGAGGGTCCAAGTTCGGAAGCCACCAGGAGTTGTTCCACGCCGAGGTGTTGTTCCTGAAGATCAGAACTTCTGTTTTGTCTGTGTTGAGTTTTAGGCAGTTATCTTCCATCCAATGAGTTTTGACAATGTTGACCAATGGGGTCATGTAGACGTTGAACAGTGTAGGACTAAGGGACGAGCCTTGAGGGACCCCACAGATGATGTTCATGGGTTCCAAGATGAACTGAGGTAAGTGGACTCTGTGTTCTTACAGTGAGGAAGGAGGTGATCCACTTGGGAGCGTTTCCTTGGATTCCAACATGGTGGAGTCTCTTGATGAGAGTGTGGTGGGATATCGTGTCGAACAGGGTCGAGAGGTAGAGAAGGATCAGGGCCGCTATTTCTCCCCAGTCCAGGGGGATTCTGATGTCATTAGTTGCAGCGATCAGGGTAGTTTCGGTGTTGTGGTTGGTGCGGAATCTGGATTGGTAGGTGTCCAGGAGACTGTTGTTCTCCAGCTGTTCCGCGAGTTGGTGGTTAATAACCTTTTCTAGGACCTTGGCTGAAAAGGGGAGCAGAGAGATTGGATGTAGTTTTCGAGGTTGCTGGGATCGGCTGATGGTTTCTTGAGAAGGGGCTTGACTTCTGTGTGCTTTAGACCCCCCTCCCTAGGAATGTCGCACAATAATAAAAAACAAAGCATGCATGTTTCCAGCAGTACATAATAATTATTTCATCTCAATAAAATGTAGCAAAAATGTATGTTATTAGAACATAATTAGGCAATTCATAGTCGTTTGTTTCACTTTTCAGTGCTGTGAGGTCATTTATATCATGCAGCTCTATTTAAATGTAAACAAAACAAAACAAATGTTGCTTTCTGATTTAGGGTTATCTAAGACTGGTTTTAAGCCTTTCTATTAATGCACATTAGTGTTTGTGTACATTAATACATGTTTGTGCAAATGAGTATATTGGCCAGTATTGAGCCTTTTGGAATCCTTTGAGGGGCATCCCAGTATTTCATCCTTGTGAGATTAATGAAACATGTTTCACTGACTGCTAGCAGGTCACTTGATAATTTCAATTCTGTAATATGGCAAATCTACTGTAACAAGCACAAGGTTCTCTGTTAATGGACTGCTGAAGGACTACACCCCATTCCATAGATCACAATTCTCCTGTTACTGAAACCCAATAATACCTACTTTGTTCTAGTCACTCTATTCATCTATTCAATCATTTGCATGACGTCACAAAGCCTTTATTGAGATTATCATTTAATTCCATTTAATTTATGACAAAGAACAGAAAGAAATGCTTGGAATTGGTTCTCTGAATTCAGAACAATAAACCTGCTAACCAATATTCACTAGAATGACCGTTAACCTTGGATTTCCAGAAGCACTGTAATACCTCATCGGGGATGGTAAGCAATATATAAATGCAATTACAAAACTATATATTTTTATACCATTAAAAACAAGGAGTCACAAAGTGTTTCAGAGGGTATGGGCTACAATACAAAGAAAAGTAAAAAGAAAATACTGAAAAGTGAGTTGAAATGCTTTTTTGAAATTTAAAAAATGATGCTATACAAATCATAACTTTCCCTAAAAAAAATGCATGACGTTCTGTCATGTTCTGTTAGCATTGAAGATTCTATAGACTTACTTAAGAGTTTTTGGTGGAATGATAATGAGTTTATTCAAAAGCATCAAGTGGTGTACTGTGGCCCTATTGCACCGCCAGCAGCAGGCATCAAAGAGTGCCCTATTGCAGTGGGAAGCTGTAAAAAAGACCTTTTGATTAGTAAAGCGCGCAAAGTAATCAACTGTGGCACCAATCATCCTTGAACCATTCCCGTCTCTTATCAGAAACTTTTTATTAAAATAATGACAGTAATTTAGGTCCTCATTTAAAGTTTGTTGGGCAGTCCGCCATCCATTAGGGCAGCCAGCAGAGCTATCAACCTTTCCTGCCCTATACATTATCGCCTTCCTCCAGATCTCCAGAGCTGTACCAGCAAGTTTAGCCTATTGGAGGAACTGGACAGGCCCCACCAAGAACTCTGTACATGCGTTCTCAAAACGAATGAACCTTAGCACAACATTAATTAATATGCTTGATTAAAGTCACCAAGGAGGGAAAGTTAGTCTTGGGACAGAAGGTCCATTGCATGGCTCTGAAGAGGGTGCTGCCTGGTCCTGGTTATTTTTCCCATACTAGCTCGTGTTTTTTAGGTCTCGCCTAACCCAGCGCATTCGCTGGTCTGGCGAGACATTTTGTGAGGGCTCAAAAAAGTGCTACCAGGCCAGCCTAGACCGACAGTGCATGTGCGCGGGCACGCGCGTCGCGCTTTACCGCGATTACTTTCACTTTCGCGGCCACATGGCCGCTTTGAAGTTCTCCGTGAGGCTTCAATAGATTGCAGCAGTTAAAACAAGCATTGGCATAGCCAATAGGGCTCGCTTTTGGGACCTTATAAGTGTTTAGTTATGCAACTGTTGCATGGCTAAACACTTATAAGGTCCCAAAGGCGAGACCTATTGGCTATGCCACTGCTTGTTTAATCTTCTCTCTGTGAGTCTAACAATCCACAGAGATCACTGTTGCGCCTCCCTGCTACATGATCCTAAACCCTAGAGCATTTGAGAAAGGACTCAAAGTGCACCTTCCATAAGAGTGAGACTACTTTCCTCTCTGTTGGGGCATTGTGGGGCTGGCAGTAGTAGCAGCATGATTCCTGCTGAAGGCGCATGCCTATTCTAAATGGGGCTAATTCATAAATGGAATTGAAAAAGGTTCTGGACCATCAGTAGTAATTAGTTTAAGATAAAGACTGAGTTTCGGACATATTTGATTCTATTGTGTTACAGCAGGCATACAAATGGACAGGCTATATAGATAGACCCAACAGTCCTAATTCTAGCCGAATTTGAATTTCACAGGTAGGGCACTGGCTCTTTTGAGGAGAAAAAACAAGTAGCTCAACACAATAAACACTTGCACTTGGCAGTTGCCATTTCAACAACTGCCTTTCTTGTTGACTCAACCCATGGCCATCTCTACGCCTGGTCATTTTTTCTGTATCAACATTTCTTGTCATTTGCTCACTTCTACTTTTCTATCTCACCTTCTTGTTTCTCTCTCTGCTGATTGTTTTTACTGCTCTTTTCTCTTTCTCTTCATTTATGTCTTTCTCAGTTTATCCTCCTTTCTCCTTCCTCTCATCAGTCTCCTCATTCCCTTTCCTTCTTTGCGTTTCTCACTCAGATGGTCCAGAACCTTTTTAAATTGCATTTTTGAATTAGCCCCATCACTCTTGCAACATACATGCATTCTATAATCTGCACAAATTCTAGAGTTGAAGATAAATTTAGGTGATGTTGCCAAGTAGTTTTCTAAAGTGTATTACTATTTAATATTCTACAGTGGTTCACAAACTTTTGACTTCTGAGGACCCCCATTGAGTCACTACTGGAAGCTGGGTACCCCCAAGCAATTTGTAGTATTTAAATTTCAAACATTAAAACAGTAATTCACAAAAAATACACAAATAAATGCACACCAAACAAATACTCAAATTACTAAAGATTTTATTTTGAAAACATTTGCAAACATTTTAAACTGTTAATGGGAAGGTTGGTGCTGCATCTCGGCGACTAACTTTTCACTGTTTGTTTTTATTTCGCAGTACGAGGCTTCTGCTCCTGCCACACTGGAAACCCAAAGCAGCCTTGGCAAATGTTGTCAGACCAGTCCCAGTATGGTGCATCCTAAGTGCAGCAAGTGAGTCTGACCACTACAAACGGGCTTTGGGGGGGGGGGGGTGCTCTCCCCCTACGACAATTAGGGGAAAATGGTGCATTCTACAAGACATTTATCATTATATATTGAATTGTATTAGCTTTCACAGCATATTAGATGAAGACCTTACTATGCACCAGGATATGACAATCTTTGTTGGTGCTCTTCAATGATTCCCCCACTATCACCCTCCAACAGTACCTCTTATCTCACAATAGCCCCTCTGTCACATGTATTTCATTTGTTTATTAGCACCTTTCATAACAGTGTAGGGTGTCAGGGCACATTACATCACACACACATACAGAGACAATGAATCACGCTTGTTTAAATCAGTGTATACAAAATGTTACATAGGCAAAGGGGAACTACAAGGTGTTAAATTCACCTGGCATCCTTACTGGTAGGCATTTGTTAAGAGTGCTTGGGCTGGAGAAGCACAAACTCAGGATTCAGACCATAACACAGTGGTTAGCATCGACTTTAATAAGAATGTATTTCTACCCAAACAAACCTTTTTGAGCAGCATTAGGATAGTAAAAGACTGGGAAAAAAACATAACTTACTAACTTGTATCATGATGTTTGCATGCAGCTCTATGATGGCAGTTCATAACTCACTGTGCTAGATAATGATTGTAACTTATGAACTGCACATTAACAATAAAATCTATGTGACAAAAGCAGTAACCCACTGAGCTGAGCACATAAAATATTGTTTTGGGAAATGCATGGTACATGTTCTTTGCAGCAGGCATATTAACCCTCTGCGCCACTGGACAAAACTACCATCTCACTGAAGCAGGTACATAAATCACGGGAGTTATCTTGACACGTTTATTGTTGCCCAAAAACTGCTGATTATACAAGGAACTTTGCAGTGCTTTTAAAACTGCTGCCTGCGGACCCGCTGGGAATGTGTCAAAGACCCCTTGGGTTCTCTGTGGAGCACAGTTTTGGAACCACTGTTCTACAGCTACCAGTGCTTATGAGTATGTTGCAAGTTTTGATATTGATTCTATGGCAGGACCGGAGGCTCAGATTATGCTTCTTAATTTCTTTACTACTCAAATAACAGCCAATGAAAAAACAGTGAACAGTGTAAAAAAAAAAACATATCCCATGAGGCTTTCAACCACGCCTCCTTCATTAACCAACCAAACATGTCCATAGTATACAAAATAGCGAGGCACTATCTTGACTCCCTCTTTCTTTGCTGCTCCGCAGTCAAGATAAGTGCCTCACTATTTTGAAAAACTTGTGTAGTATCTGAATCTGAATGCTTTTATAATGATTGATTGTATACTTTATGTTTTGCCTGTATAAGCGCTGTCGCTTTGTACTGTTTAGCGCGATCGCGCTGCCTTAGGTGCGTGTCACCTTCTTTTTCTCTCAAGCGCGTGTTGAGGTTTTTCCCCGTTAGCAGTATTCATTTTATTTCTGCCTTTATGCTTAAAATGCCCCTGATTTCTGTCTCGCGTCTGCGAGCAGTGTAGCCGTGTTCGAGCAACTCGAGCGCTCACGGCAGGGTTGCCCCCCCCTCTGAGAGCGGGGCTCATGTAGCAGAGCCCGCACGCGTGTGTGCATGCTTCTGCAGGCTCCTTTCGACGCGCAGGGTGACGCCTCTCCCCCGGGCTCGTAAAACAGGGGAAAAGCAGCAGGCAGTGACCATGCCGGTACCGGGCCTCTCTTTAGGAATTTGCCCACTTTGTTGCAGCGTTTGGGGCCCAGTTTAACCCCTGAGTGACTTAGGGCTCAGATTATTATTAATTTTTGGAAAATCCTGACTTTGAATAGGCAGGTGGGGCTGACACCCTCCATTAGTCCTATTTTGGCAGGGAATTGGTACCCCTTGGCCTTCATTGCCCCAGCATTTGGCTCCCTTCTGACGCCCTTTCTCACCAGAGGAGACAGGGTAGTAAAATGTGGCTTCCCTCTGGGGCCTTTGATTATAATATATATACATATATTACTGGACATGTCAGACTGCGAAGTCTACGAGGAGGAACATGCTGCCTGTGGTCCTGCACAGGACGAAGATTACTATTATGATGAGAGTGTAGAGTCCCTGTTTGAAAAGACTCTAGAGAAAAAAATCTGGATAAGGGTCTCTCCTCCGCCTTATTGCCCATTTCTATCTGTCTGGATCAGCTAGCAGGTACTACCCCTACCCCTCTACAGGTACCCCTAACCCCTCTCCTCTTCCACCCTCAGAGCTCCCAGGCCTTCCTTTGCCCCATGTGCAAGTCTACTCCAAATTAAAGACCATCAAGGAACATGACTATGACACTCTTCATGTGGCTTCTTCCCCGGTCCCGAACCCCTCTGCCCCCCATCCCTCTGACTGACACGGATACCAATACTGATTCCACACATGAGTCATGTCCTCGTAAACGTGCCAAGAAGCGCAAGCACTCCCTTTCCCCCGTCCAACCTTCTCCTTTCACTTTTAATCCTTCCAGCATCGTCCACACCCATTCTTCTAATTGGGCCCCCCCATGCAAACTAATTTGCACAAGAGCTTTGATAAGGAGGTCCGGGCCAGCTTGAGGTCTAAATGCCCGCGACCAGATCTTGCGAATAAAAACCGCCCTTACACCCGAGATTGATTCTTCCATGCAGACCTTCTTAAAGAAGTATATATCGTTTTTTTTTTTTAAAAGGTCATAGATCGGGCCCTTCGAGCTTGCCAAGACAAGCTTTTAGATGTCTCAGGGCCTTTGGCTAAGATTTTGGAGCTAGCACTTCAAGCGCAGGATACTGGGGCTGCTATCCATCTGGAGGTCCTCGCAGGCTAGACCCAAAGATTGATCGGTGTTCTCGGAAATGCTAATTGTGTGCTTTCCTCAGAAAGGCGCAAGTCAGTCCTCCTCCAGATTGACCCCTAACTCGTAGAATGCAAAACCAGGTCCTCTGGCTGAAGGACATCTTTTTGGAGATCGCCTTGTTAAGGACATTGTGAAATTTGTAAATACTTTCACTTCGCTTGACATGTCGCAATCGTTTCTCAAGAGGTTGTTCCATCCCCTCTCTGGCAGAGCCAGTTGTGGCAGGGAACGCTTGACCGGTCGATACAATAACCCAAGTCCTCAACGTGGCTTCGCCCCTTGACGTAGGGGGTACACCCAGGACCCAGAGCAGGCCGGTTTTTAAACCACCAGATCCAGGGGTTTCCAAGGCCGGTACAATAGGGGCATCAACAGAGGCTACAGGAACAACGATGACCAGTCTTCAGGTATATCCACCTCTCCTTCCTATGATTCCTCTGGGGAGCAGACTAATGCGTTTTATGTGCAATCGGACAAAAATCACCTCAGATGCGTGGATCATTCACACTGTTCAGGGGTACCAGATAGAGTTACTAGATGTTCCTTTTCAGGAACTTCCCCCTTCGCCTCTCCATTTTTCCCTACAAGAACAATCTTTTATAGACTCAGAAATTCAAGAGCTTTTGGCCAAGCAGGCTATTGCTATGGGACCCTTCATTCCTGAAGGTTTTTGCATCAATGTCTTCTTGGTGCAAAAGAAGGGAGGAGGACAGAGATTAGTGCTGAATATCAGGGAGTTCAATCCTTTTGTTGTCTACAGACACTTCAAGATGGAAGGAATCCATCTTTTAAGAGATTTACTGCTAGAAAAGGATTGGATGGTCCGGTTGGACCTAAAGGATGCTTACATAACAGTCCCCATTTGCCACTCCCATCTGAAATTTCTCCAATTTCAGTGGAAAGAGCAATGGTTCCGTTATCTGTCCCTTCCCTTCGGCCTGTCTTCCGCACTGTGGGTTTTTACTAAACTGCTGAAACCGGTGTCGTCTTTGAGAAATGTGCATCCGCAAGATTGTTTATCTCGACGACATGCTTCTCTTAGCACAGGACCCCACACTGTTGTGCACTCACTTACAATGGACGATATCGCTGTTACAAGAGTTGGGTTTTGTGATCAAAACCAAAAAATCCATGACTATAACCTCTCAGCAAATAGGGTTCCTAGGTTTTCAAATCGACTTGGTGAATGCCCAGTTGCTCCTCCCAGCGCCCAAGATCAAATCCGTAAAGAGGGAGATACGAACGACTCTGTCGAGGCAGAAGGTCTCTTTGAGGTCCCTGGTGAGGATTGTGGGTCTCCTTGCGTCCTCGATTCAGGCTATCTTCCCAGGCCCTCTACACTACAGGGCGTTACAATGCCTCAAGATCCAGTATCTACAGCAAAGGTTCTCGTACAACCATCTGATCGCGCAAGAAGAGCTGCAATGGTGGCTCACTCATATGGAGGCCTGGAATGGCAAGGCCATCTTCGGAGCCTCTCCTGACGTCATTATTGAGTCGGATGCCAGTCGATGGGGCTGGGGCGCAAGACTTGTTAGCCGGTTTATTTGCCATCAGCTCAATCTCTCCATTGAAGAGCAATTATTGCATCCTCCTGCAGATGGACAATGTGTCGGCAGTACGCTACATAAATCGCCTAGGAGGGACAAAATCCCGACTTTTAGCCAATATTGCAAGGGAGTTTTGGCACTTCTGCCTGGCTCAGAAGATAAGGATTGTGGTATAATACATTCCCGGCAAGAGCAATCAAGTGGCAGATTGGAACTCCAGGTTTCTCAGGGACTTCAGCGACTGGAGACTCCATCTTTCTGTGTTTCTAGCGATCATGGGTATTTGAGACCCTTGCCTGATAGACCTCTTTGCAATTTGCCTAAATACTCAGCTTCCCCGCTTCTACAGCTGGAGACCGGATATGATGGCGCTGGGAATGGACGCATTTCTCCATCACTGGGGCTCCAGAGGAGTTAATTGTTTTCCCCCTTCACGTTGATTCCGAAAGTAGCTGCTCATGTCTGGAGACAAGCAACGTCATTAGTGTTAGTCACACCATTATGGAAGACACAATTGTTGTTTACGACTCTGTTGGAATTGTCTGTGGATCTGTCAGTCCAGTTGCCTGTGTTCCCGATGCTGCACCAAGACCCACATCCTCTGGTCCTCCAGAATCAGTTAACCCTCATGGTTTGGACGCTCTCCGGAGACATGAACAAATTGAGGGCCTTTCATCAGTGGCTGCTGAGTTTATACAACAGGATTGGGCTCCATCCACTCTCAAGCGATATTCTGCATCATGGAAGCGATGGGTGGGTTGGTGCCTTCAATGACAGGTGGATCCCGTGGTATCTGATTTGAAGAAAATACACATTTTTTGTCTGACTGTGCTGAATCAGGTCTGTTGTATAGGTCAGTAAATAATTTCAGGTCGGCTTTATCGGCCAGACGTAATCACATTGATGGAAAACCTATGGGTTTACACCCGTTGGTGTGCAAGTTGCTAAAAGGCATCAGAGTTGCTCGTCCGCCACATCCCAGATACACTACACTGTGGGATGTCTCGAAAGTTCTCTCTTTTTTAGAATCATGGCCGGATAATAAAGATTTATCTTTGAAGCAGTTATCTGCAAAACTCACTGTGTTGTTGTGTTTTATTTCCTGCCGCAGAGTGTCTGATGTGCATGCTTTAGATTTGGCAGGAAGGGGATTCTCTCCTAGGTGTTTCTTTCATCATCTCTAGAAGAACGAAAACGATGTCTCGTTCGGTTGAGTATCCTGCTTTTCCTCATAATGAGAAATTATGTGTTTTGAAATGCTTAAAGATGTATGAAGAACGTACTTTACCTCACAGGTCAGACCCTCTGGGTCAATTACTCTTGGCAACCCAAAAACAGTTTCGCCCGGTCTCAGCGGCCACTCTGGCACGTTGGGTTAGGTAGGTGAAGGCTGAAACTGGTATAGATATTTCTGTTTATGGGGCGCATTCAGCAAGAGGCGCTATGGCGTCTAAAGCCTTTATTATGGGGTCTCATTTAGAAGACATTTTGAAGGCTGCAGATTGGTCATCTGATTCAATGTTTAAAGTATTTTATTATAAGCCCATTGTACATGTTTCTTCTGTTGTTGTTGGTCAGCTTTGAAACAACATAATCTGAGCCTCCGGTCCTGCCATAGAATACAAAATTTTCCAGCCTTCGTGACAAGAATTTTAGATTCTATTAAGGACACGGAGGCGAGGATTATCCCACCCGTTGGGACAGGTAAGATTTACAACTGTCATGTTGTTTGATGATGCATAAGATTTATGTTATTTCCCGCCCTGTGATAACATAAGATTTCTTGGTTCCGTATTTTTCAAACTTGTTTCTGATTTCCGGAACGGACTCCAAACAGAGTTGAATCTGCAATTCCTCATGCCAAGGAAGTCTTCGCTGTTGGAGGATAGTTGTCTCATCTGGGACCTGTTAGGAGTTGCTCTCCGTTGAGAGCCAGAACTGTTGCTTTTGTTTACTGAACACTTGAGACTGCTTATTGCAAAGAAGGAGGTAGTCAAGACGGTGCCTCGTTATTTTGTATACTACGGACACGTTTGCTCGGTTAATGAAGGATGCCTGATTCAAAGTCTCATGGGAAATGTAGTTTTTAGGTGTCGCCTGGCGAAAGCTGGGCATGCAATGCTCTTGCTATTGCGAGTACCTTTTGGAATCGGTTCTGCTGAGGGCTTTCGTGCATGCGTCTGCATGGACAAACATGGCTGCTTTTGCCATTTGTCCATAGCAGACAGCATGCGCGTGTCCGTAGGGACTGTGGACAGCCTGACGCCATTTTGCATTTTGGTGTCATTGCAACGGAAATGCTGTTTTCTGCTTGTCGGAGTTTGATGAGCTTGGAAGAATGTATTCGTAGGTTTGCTACAAAGCAAAAAGGCTCTTATACATTCAAAAGTTCAGAATAGGCAATTCTGTCCAGAGGGTTGAAATCGAGGCTGCGAGCGAGAGGATTTACCTTGGGAGTGACTATTTCCTGCACCTGCCTCGTGAAGGCAAAGTGCCATGACCCAGGAAGAACTGCAGAGTTCACACTTTGAATCAATCACATGAAAGCGAAGCGCGTCACCTCAAAGAATGTTAATCTGCCTCCCTGATAATCAGTCTGGTTAATTTGCATAACATATGCAGGGTATATTTATCATTGTGGTGGCCACAGTAAAGAGAACGCGCCAGTTTCATCCGTCAAGTAGCACAAAAGCCCAAACCGGTGCATTGTCAAACATCACGTGACCGCCTCTCACCACTAAGCACTGGAGATGTCCATTTCAAGCTATCTGAGCGCCTGAGCATATCACAGCAAGGAATATTTGAAGGCAGCTAACACTCAGAGGAAACTTTTGAAACCATGTATATACAGTTCAACCTCCTATGTGTTATTGAGCCTGGACAAGAGGCATTCTCCCCCCTGCCTGCAAAACAGTTGAGTCATGCACTAACTTCTGTCTTGTAAATGTATTGCTATTGTGTGCTGGTAAATACAGTATGGACAGAACAATAACTACAAAATTGTGTTTAGCAAGTGCCATTTTAGCACAACTTAATTTGGTGGTGGGCACCTTAACATTTTGTAAGCATTGTTTAAAGACGGTTAGGTTGAGTCTATAGGAAATGGAAAAGTGTATTAATGAATGCATCATTAGGTGCTGTTTGTCCCAGAAACTAGAAGCTGAAATGCAGCATCTTACCAAGTCTAATGGCTTAATACATAATACAACAAAACTACATTTGCTATTCATTCTTCTAAAATCAGTGCTTTAAATGGGCCGATACTCACCAGTACTGAGTACCGGTCCTTTTTATTTTCTCCCCTTGAGAACCAGAACTTCTCATTGGGCAAGTAGAGTAACAGTACTTGCAAGGGCCAGGCCATGATGAAGGTGGTGCTCCGCTCATTATCTTGAACCTTGGCAGCACCTTCAACATGTCTCACACTGATTCACGGTAGAAGCCTAGGGTGGCTGTCCTGGCACAAGAGTGCCAGAAAAACAGCTGTCACTCACAAGGACACAGCACTCTGCAAGTGCAAGTGCTACTCCCAGTCATCAGAGCAGGGGTGTGATTGCAGGGTGTTTAGCATATCCATCGATCTTGCACAATTGGGGTAGAGAGGTGAAAAAACTAATGGGTGGAGGGTGAGATGCACTGCTTAGGGCAGTTCGGCTTTTTAGTATACTCCTTGTTTTAAATGACTGAAATCTTCACCCATCAGCAACTTAAATTAAATGAATTTACTTGAAAATAAATCCCTGCCCTCTCCACCAATTGTCTTATTAACCTGAAATAACAAAAACTAAATGGTAAAGTAAATGTTTTTAAAACATTTTCTTTACTTTTTACAGAATGGTTTGGTGCATTTAAAACTAGCCAATTTGTGTTTTTCATAGGAAACCAAACATAAACCTAATGTGACATGAGGCTACATGAAATGTATGACACTTTCAGACAGTTCTGGATTTTAGCTGGCAAAGCTTTTCCATTCTGGGACTTGTAGTTTCCAGTACACAAAGCTGTGATGGCAAAAATCAGAAACTGGTCAAACATACATGCCCCGTAACATGGAGCTACCAAGTCCCTGCCCATATATGTTTTGGGTGTACACACAAATCATACATATTGTATTTTAATTGCATTTATATAGCGCTTACTACCCTTGACAAGGCGTTGAAGCACTTTTTCAGTGAGTAGCACGCTAAAGATTAGTGGTGAATTAGTATAGTGAAAATATGAAAGTAATTTGAGCGGTGGATATGTTAGTCAGTTATTTGGATTGAGAAGGATAGTGGAGGGATAGAAGAGGGAAAAAGGTTTGCATTTATATAGAACTTGCTACTCTTGATGGGGGTTGACGTGCTTTTTCGGCAAGTAGCACGCTACTTCAGAACCCATACAGTGTTAGTGGTGAATTAGTATAATGCAATATGAAATTAATTTGAGTGGTGGACATGTTAGTCTATTATTCGCATTGAAAAGTATAGTGGAGGGATAGAAGGAAAGGATTTAGAATTTTTTGTTTGTTTGTTTGTCTCTCATGGAGCTCATACCAGGAGGAGGAGGATTGGGATGAGTAAAGGGGAGTTGGAGGGGGTGAGTAAATGGGAGTTGGAGGGGTTGAGTAAAAGGGAGGTGGAGGGGGAAGAGTCAGAGGGATATAGATACAAATACCAATCAAGACCATAGTTTAGACTGTCTTATAGCGAATAAGGAATCCTTTTAGGACACTATTTCTGGCGTAGGCTCTATCAATTCATCTAGGCTGTCGCTGATCCCTTCTATCTCTTGGCATCTACTTAGATAAGGGATAAGATCCATCCTGCCAGAGTATGCATCATCAACACTAGAGACACTTCTGATGCCTGAAGTGGAAATATTATGCAGGAGGTGGTTAATGCACTTGCTGGAGAAACCTGAGCTATTGTAATCAATGGTTCAACTCAACAAAATATTGCATTGGGTCAATGTGCTTGTTAGGAAGCACTGTATGCAAGAGATTTGTTTTTATGTAGATAGCTCAGTTGGTTACTGTTTTGATTGCAGAGATCCTTGTATTTACCTGTAGATGGCAAGTTCAAATCTGGGTGACATAGCTTAGTGAGTTATCACCATGCAGCAAGAAGATACATGCAAATGACAAGGCATATATTTGTCATTTCCTCAATCTTTTGATATTCGAAGGTGGCTAAAAAATAGTGTTACTTTGGGCAATAATAAACCTTTATTAGTAAATGCTATACAAACAGCTATAAGTGTAATAGCTAATGGACAGATACTTCCGACATTCTCACAATGCATGCAGATTTCTTGCATACAAAGCTTGGAAAGGTAAAAAAAACTAGCCCCACCCTGTATACCTACTCCATCCCAGTCCAATGCTCCTTTTGATGAGTACCTGCGCTTATTTGTTTCCATTTAAAGCACGGTCTAAAATTCTTTGAGGGAGAACCTAAACCCACTCTATGAGTTGTTAAATCTTTTTAAGCTAAGCCCAATGTTAACGCACTTAAAAAGGCATTATTGGCCACATATCATTGAGAATAATGACACCCCATATGAAGTATTGCACTGGAAGAGCAAAGGGACCCCCCCAAGTGACTTTGATTCAGCTCTGAAGATGACCCTGCTCTCACGGCCTCCTATCCCCAAAAGTGTGGGCCTGGTTGGCCCCTGGCAGGTGATGGAGCAAGGACTTTTTACTGCGCATGCGTCAATTGCGTCTACGTAATGTGACGTCTAATCAGCCTTGGAGGGAAACTTTGCGCATGAGTAGAATGCACTAATATGGTATTTTTAAGACCCACATGCATGGCACCTGCTTTACTATTTAGAAAACGCTTTATTTACTAAGAGCTAATGCAGGGTAAGGTTAAATAAATAAAGGGGAATAAAGTAGATGTAGTTGGTATACAGTGAAGTCATTTATTTCTTGAATTAATATTTTCTTTTCTGATCTTTTAATAGTTCGTATTTTGGGCCTTCTTGCCACAACCCGAGTGAAAGAGAAACCATCTGCGCATGTGCGACCTCTACTTTCCCTGAAAAAGATGATACCATGATTGGACCTCATCCAAGGCCATCGACCGCTAAATCCTGGGAAATATGGATGTCAGAAGTGCAGTGGCTTCAGTCATATGAATATAAATGATAAATTGTTACAAATGTGAATAAACTCGGGTGAGAATAAAATAAAATGCATATTAATAAGGGAATGGGTTTGGGAACACAGAAAATTGCTATGCCAACATGGTGTAAATGACCGAATGCCCTTTTGCCTGTCCAATCAGAAATCATACATTTGTGATATTGCAACTTTAGGGGGTGGTCCATGGATCCCAAAAGGTATAACTAAGGTAGTTTAGTTAGTGGGGTGTGCGTGGTCCTAAGAGAATGCTGAGAGGGAAGATGCTGTCGAAGTGAGATGCCGAAGAAGATTCGATAAGAAAAATTACCAAAACAAAGCAATTAATTAGAAAGAAGATCACGGAAGAATCTCGAGGAGGAAGAGAGTGTCAGAGAGGGGTGCGACGTGCTCGGCGGTTTAGAGAGGCTCACTGTCCTGTCCTGATTCCGGACTTGAAGTCTTTGTCCCTGATCTTTCCCCGGTGACGCTTACCTGCCCTTTGGCCAGAGTGCCGGTCTTCACACCATCTGTGGTAACTATAATTTCCCATATTTCCTATGTACTGCTGTTTCTATCCTCTCCTTTCTGAGCAACATCAATCCATTGAATTTGTGAGAGTATTTGAATTGATTGATTTTCCTCCCAAATGATTGATGATGTCCGTGGTGTGCAAATGAATGGTTCACTCACATTAAATTTTAGATAAAGGTTTTGAAACTTCCTGAGTTTGAGTTATATTATGGTTATGAAATAGTTAACATTTAGTGGTTATGTACATCATCACCTTCAACTAGTTCCAACTAATTTGGTCCATCGACCAAAAGGAAAGAACTTCTTGATCTGTGATAAAAATTTGAATAGCAATCAATAGGTTTCTATAAATCTTTTTCTTTTCCCCCAGCGGCTAACCAAGTGAATTTAGAGTGATAAAGGTGTATGTGTTTTGATGGGCCCAGGTGAATATATGGTATTAGAGTATCTGTTGTTGGTGTGCCGCTGGATCACATGGACATCTTAAGGGTTTTAGGGGCCATGGGCCAAACATATTTTGGGGGCCCCTGTTGGGAACAGCTTTGGATTTATGGTCCAATTTCACCTTTATCATGCCCTCTTTGACAATGTCACTGGCGCTTCACTCGTCCCGACTGCAGCATGGAGGATTCGTTCCTCTACAACAGCAATTGACTTTTCGCTTGCCCTCACGCAATGTGACTCACGGATTCCTTCCTGCCTTTATTCTAATTCATCGTTCCCGCCCATTAACCGGGCTGTCTCTGGATACACAGCCAAGACCCCTCTCCGGTCCCTTTATTTATGCTGACCTCGTTCTTGGACAGTCCAATCTGGACTTGACAAAGCTTCACTGACGCCTCACAGATCCTGATTACCTCTGGATACCCTACATCCTCCCTGAACTCTATTTACTAGAGCACTACCCTCAAAGCAATGACCATTGTCCTGATGATGACCTGCAATCATTCAGGTTGAAACGCCGTCGACTATCCAACCCAGAACTCAGACACTACTGTGGTCAATCTATTTATCTGACTAATTTGTACATATAACACTGTATATAACTTGTATTTTTGACCACCTTAAACTTACCTATTATCGCCGTTCACGCTGTTTTTTCACACCTTTATGTCACTGCACAGTCCACTTTTCACTAGCACACCCAGTGCTCATGTTGTGTGTTATGGTCATTGTATAATTATATACTGTAGTGCTTCTTACCTACTAATGCAATTATAATTTATTTCACTCTACCTTACCCTTACGTTGTGGTCTCCCTTCCTTTATTCCCCCTCCCAATTGTGATCTATTTCGTCTTTTCAAATTGTCCTACTCTTAATAATCTCCAGTTGAGACATTGTTTTTGTTGCTAACTTCGCTCGGTTTCACCTGGGTTAACGGGCCTTACTCCTGTCAATTGTTACTCTGACAGTGCACAGGCACATTGTTCCAAATCCTAAACATGCTTACATCTAATATTTAGGGATAATTACGTGTTTTTAATAATGTAACACAGCTGCAGCTCACTAATATTATTGCAAATAATATCAGCGACCCTCTCCCATCTCTCCTATGAGTGGTCCAGTTTTGTTCTAAAAGAAACTTTTTATGAATGCTGCTGGAAACATCAACACAACATTTCTCTGCAAAATGTCTGGAATACAGACCCACATATCATACACGTTGAAAATAAATTAAAGGAAAATGGTATTTAAAATACATTTTTGAAGAGTTATTCAATTTCATTTTGGCAAGACTCTTTGCAGAACAGAGCTGGCTCTATCAGTGGGCCCCCCTGAAAGGCTAGAGCCCTGGGCCAGAGCCCACTTTGCCCATACCTTAAAACGTCTCTGCCCCCTTGCACATTGCATGCAAAAACTCCCGCTCTAAGATGGGCACGACAGATATTTTATGCCCAAAACTGTGACATTTAACCTTTCCCTTTAACATTTTCTCCACGAGCTAATAAGATACTACAATGTCACACCACTGACTGTAGATGTTTTCGGATGTTGGGGTGCGTTGTCACGAACCATCAAAAATGAGGCTAATATTTAGGACTAAAAGAGATCGCTTTTCCTATGATACAATTGTAGCAGATTGTAACAGGACATTCCAGTTGATAGATAATCGAATATAACATCACTTTTTAACCGTACCGAGCCGGGGTTTAACTACGCTGAGCTGACAGGCACCGGTGCCTCCGCTCCTTTACGTTACTGTCAGGCAGATTAACATCAACAAAAGAGCTGAGAAAAGCATTTTAGCGACAAGTTTCTCTAACCCGCCTTTTTTTCAAAAACAAAGAGAAAAAAACTGACTTTATTTCACCTGGTAGCAATGGCGATTCGTTCTTCGCTACTTAGCCGTAAACATTTGTTTACAGTAACATTTACCAGCGCGATTTTTAGCATGAGACATCAGGAAGAAAAACACACAGTGAGGATTGTGGAAAAATAATACGCCGCTCTTTGGAGATACTAGAGGGAGCTTCACGTCAGATACAAGAAACGAGGGAAACACTCACATCCCAGTAAAATAGAAAAGGAGGGACATTTTGAATTTGTAAGAGGGACAGGCTCGTAAGGCCCATTGAAATTCATTGGCTGTAACCAGATTAAGGCTACATAGGTTGCACTGTACTTTCTTAAATATTAAGAGTTATATAAATATATGTATATATTTATATATAGGTTGTTGCTGTGTTAATAAAAATCAAGACGCCCAGTAATGGGTAAAATCTCAAATTATTTCTATAACTGGGCAAACAATTATAAGTACACCCCTCCAAAATATTCATCTACTTCCATTCATCTATATAGAAAGTTTAAACTGAGTCAGTTTCCCATATTAAAGAACAGGATCACTTGTGTCTAGTTTCCCTGCGCAGTCCTCAGCTGAGATTTAAACCAGTTGGACACCAGTGCACCCTTACTGACGGCTATTGTCCCTTACGGTAATTAAGCGAACCGCACCGCCAGCGCTGGGACACCCAAGTGCTCCAAGCCAATCAGTTCAGAGGAAACGTACTCTATTAGCACTGCGAACAGTGTAGTGAAAGAAGATTGCTTGCAAGAATGCGGGTGACAGTATTGGCTGTTCGAACTTCTGTTAGTTGATTACTGGCTATAGGGCCCCAGAAAGTACACAGCGGTCAACGATTGGCTAACACAGATGCCATCCGTTATTTATTGGCTATGGGGCCACGAAGACTGCATCGTCCATCGCATTGGCTAGTGGACCGTCCGTCAGTTTTCCATTGGCTGTGGGACTCCGGAGAGAGCTGCTGCACGTCCCGCCATTCGTCAGTGGGCGGGCTTCATCGACGCGAGGGCTGAGATCCTGGCCTTTTACTGAGTGACTGACTGTTGTGTGAGAAAACCTACGTCCCGGGCCCAGTGAGCCTACCGGTGCGAAACAGCCAGCACCCGTATGTGAGACCATCTGGGAGACACCTTTCCCTCGTGCATATGTGAACAGTGCAGGTAACTAGGCTCGTCACCACAACAGGCTTAGTCTGACTGGACTCTAGCTTAGCCACGCAGAAGCTTTTGTGGCGCGCTCCGCCACCGGAGAGCCGGCCGGACGGTACGTTCGTCACTAACGCGTCACCTCCTGTTTCCCTCCCGCGGCTACCGACCTCCGGTCCTATGGTCTCTTCCGCTCTGCGTCCCGCCCTATACTGTGCCGCCGCCGCTGTGAGTGGTTCCCTGGGCACGGGTAGGGCCCTGTGACTCCCTGCCTTCTCGTAGGCCCTTTATCCAGTTGCGAATCTTTCTCTGCTCTGTGCCTCCGAATGCTGCTGTTGTGAAAGCTTCTGGGTGCGCAGAGTGCGGACTGGTCTCCGCGGTACCCCTGCCGGGACGGCCCGTCTCCTACTCTGCTGTCACACGACCAGGCCAGGGGTGCGCTGCCACCCGAGGCCACTGCGAGTGAGGTGAGTGGACATGGGGTTCTCCACTACTGAGTAGCACAAGGGATTCCAGGCCAAGAGTGTCCAGGCTGTCCTACCCACCACTTGGTTACTTGAGATTTCATGCTGGTTATAGTGCTTGGTGTTTTCACTTGGAGTTTACTTATGATTTGCAACAGTAAATAATACTTCTTGGAACATAGTTTCACTTTTACTTTTATATGCATTCTTACTGAGGTGCCAGTATTACCTTGCTCTCGTCATCCCACCTACAAGTAACGGCAAACTTGAAATACCTGCTGTGCCAATATCACCATGAGACTTGAATTTCTGTCTGTATCCTAAGCATGAATTTAGCTTTTCCAAGTAGATGTATATGGTAGTCTCTCCGTTTATTATTCAGGCTTATCCCACAGATCTATAATGATAGCATCCTGAAATATTGTATGGACATGACATTATTTTGTATCTGCTGATAAGTACACTGATGGCTTCTTAGGTCCAGTCTGCTAAATATAAAACTACGACTAAATGATGTCTTGCCCAAAGGCGACCGCAGTTCATTGTTAGTCCACTTTTTTTTTTTTTTTTTTAAAGCTGTTTTTATTTTTATTTGTATTTATTATTTCAGACAGTCAGTATATTACAGAACGAGCTTAGATCCCTGTGAACATTAACTACCTTCAGGAAAAAAACAATTCTGTATGCTGGGTTTGGTGGCGGCAAAGCGCCAAACTTCATAACATTTCATGTCAGAGGGCAGTGACCACGTCTCTTAAACCATTTAACACAATGTTTACATTTCAAGTGTACAGTATCAAGTGTGGACTGTCTAATCTGCCACTTTAGGATAGTACCTAAGGTCGGGTATTGTGTCCATTGCAACCATCAGTTCAATTTTTTGTGTGTTATTATGTTGATACCGTCATGTTTTCATACATAGAATTATTAAAATCGCCCCTATACTTTCTCAAAGTTTTAGAACACCCCTGTCTCCATAGTTACATTTTCTGGTACACAAACATATAGCCATCCATGTGCTGCCACTCCTCAGCCTTGCGGTGTGTTGCTCCACTACCAAACTCAGCATACAGAATAATTTTATCTGAAGATCAGTGTTGCCAGGGACATTCGGGAGCAACAATGGGGGGAGATAATATCGCTCAACTCTCTTGATATCATATACCAATAACTTTGGATCTTATGGATGCTCCATATTGTATGGAAAAAAGGTGCCTTCTGCGTTGCTGCATCTCAGACAAGTAGGTGTTGGGGACTTTCTCCAGTCTATACAGTTTGTCAAACTATACTCTATGTAGAACCTTAAACTGGACAAAGTGGAACATTGTCCTAGGATACATCAGGACAGCTACACTATCTTTCTCTTCTAGGGCATTTACATCTCTCTACCATCATTGCTGAAAGACAATAATATTGTCTGGTTGTAAAATTGTTGTGTGTGTGTGTATGTATGTGTGTATATATATATATATATATATAGAACCCCCCCCTTCTGCAAATCCACTCTTGACTTTGATCAGTAGTAGGCACATCTCTAATACACTGCTACTCGGGCCATCTCCTTTCCTCCATAGACACTTGTTAGTTTGCGCCCATTTGAAATAAGTGTTAACTGTCACATCGGCTTTCTATAACCAGAACCAGTCTTGTAACCATTATGAGTAAATTGGAAAACAGAGAATTGATTCCAATTAGTATTAAGAACCGCCTACACCATTTGAGGTCTTTACTAACAATGAATTATGCCTTCCTGTAGACACAAATACAAACGTATATCAACAAAATGAGTGATAACTGAAAGAAACGCAATTAGTTTTCTTGGTACGGTAACCGTCCTCGAGGGAGTTGAAACTTCAGGAATTAACGTGATTGGGTTCATGACATTATAAAGGAGCACTGTGCCACCAAGCTGCCTTCTTAATACAAAACATGCAAGCGTTGCTTTATGACTTGGTTTCAGCTAAAATGTTAGTTTAACTTCTAGCTGTGGCAGGTTGTGTGTGCACAAGTAAAATGTGTAAGTGGTATTGGTGGTTAATGAACTGAAGGAAGGTTACCGAACTAGCTATTTTTATTTCAACATCTGTTGGTTTTTACTTGTAGCTACGGAGAGTTGTCACTTATTTGTATAGTTGCGTTATGTTTCAAAGTTTTTTTTAGGTGTAGTTGAACCTTGCTGTTGAAAAGATGCCTTTTTCAATAAATGTCACTTTTCAAGAGACGAGCAACGTTGTGGTAAGAACTGAGGCGCACTGACTTTGAGGAGTGAACATGGCTTGTTTATTCTCCAATAGTGTTCGAGCCTAACTAGAGGTTGCAATTGTAGCTGCTCATCTGATACATACGTCTTTGTTTATTGTTCATTGAATTAATCATCCTACTTGCTTTACTCCTCTGTCTATCTGCATCCCCTCCCCTCCTTTCATTTTATTCCCACTTTTCAATTTCTGCCATCCATATTCGCTTTCATTACGCCCCCCCCCCCCCCCTCGTCATTTTCTTTGGCCTCCCTTTCTTACGTTGCCTTCTTACCTGCCCCTCCCCTTTACCCTCCCTCCTGCCTTCTCAACTCAAAAACATAATTCTACAACCTGCCAAACTGCATCCAGTACAGACCCGGCTGGTGCGCCTCTCACTTGCATCGTTGCAGCCAATAGCTAGACCCCTGTTGACGGCCCCCAGGGATCCGTTCACGGCCTGGCTAGGTTTGGAGGGAGGTATTGGGGTGGGGACTGAAGCCTGATCAATCTGTCCCTCCCGAGCAGCACCATCCGCAAGTTCCTCCTGCCCTTATAAAGGCTGTACCGCTTGATGATGATAACCCGTCTCCTCACCTAGGTTAGCGCTTTGTATTCAATACATTTCGCCTCCTGTCTAGACTATACCTTGTGTTCAGTGTCCTCTCCATGTCAGTACTGGAATACCACAGCACCCCCTTCCTTTGGTTTCACCCAACGATTTGTCGCAGCTTTCGTCTCCCGGTTAGCAAGCACACCCTTCCCTTTCTTGCAGCATGTGCCTCTTGGCAGACAGGCACCTCCTCGCAACCTCCTGCCCCGAGCCATACTATTCTTTTTCTGGGGAGTATAGGGTACCCTCTAGTCTAGTCTCTAGGTATGCGGGTACTCTCTAGTCTGGGTGTTGGTGCACTCATTCTGGGCTTGGTGGAATGGAAGCATTTCCCGGTCGTCTCCAGACGAAGTTACCTTGTTTTGGATTTCCCCGAACCAGGTCTGTTTGAGGGAGTACATTCTTGTTGCTAAAGTTGCTTTCAAGTCCGGGAGGTTAGATTGTCATAAGGGTCCTAGAGGCGACCATCACTTCCGGTGTGGATTTTCTTTCACTCTGTGTTGTATAAAATGAAGAACACTTCTGTTTTGAAGTCTTAACCTTGGCCAGTCAATTGCCGGAACAGCTTCTTCTATACCGACTACACTGGCGCTCTCCGACACTTCCTCATTTGTAGATCTTGGAGGGGAGTTGTATAATTTTCCCACGGTTTCCAGATTTCGTCGACCGAGGTCTGTCCCCGTTCTGTTCTCTGTCCTGCCATGTCTGTTTCCAGCGGCTGTACACAGACAGACTCTGGCGAGTGTGAGAGGCGTGGCCAAAGGCGGAACAAAAACAGTTGTGCATCGCTCTTTATCAGGAAGCGCCAGCCCTCATGTTTTCTTCTTTAAATGAGATTTCCCAGCGTCTGATCGTCGGCTTTGTGCGTGGTGACGTTGGCTTTACGCCTCCTATCTTAACATAGCGAACCCACAGACTCACCAGAGCTCGTTTTCGGTGCCCTCAGTACGGTAACCTGGATATAGTAACTGTAGCTGAATGAGTTATTTCTGCTTTGAAGTAACAATGTATACGGCATGCGAGTGAGCCTGCTATTGCTGCAACAGTGTATTACTATTAAGCTGTAAAAGCTATGGAACGTAGTCTCTATCAAAATATGAACCCAACGGTGCTGTGCTCCAGTGACATTGTGAAACGTTAACCAACTCGGTTGTTTATTTAATTTGCTAACTAGATGATTCCTTCCTATCATTCGTTTGGTGAATAACTTTCAGTTCCAGTTGCATAATGACCAATGTTCGAAAAACATACTTTTTGCTTTGCCCTCTAATGTGTGCTGTTATTTAGAACACTAGACTTGACATCTTGATTTGGCAGTGGTTCATATATGTATGACTGAAGCCCTACTGATGGAATGCATGTTTTTTATTTCTTTCTTTTTTTTTGGGGGGGGGGGCATTTGGTGACGGTTAGGTTATTTCTTGAAGTGTGATCTTTATTTGTCTTTTGTCATTGCATTTATTTCTTAAAATTAATTGACGTCTTTGTGCAGATTCCTTGCAAAATTGACAGTCCTAAGGTGTTCGGTGGTTTAATAGGAGAGTTTGGTTTAATTCCTGTGTTACTTCATGCTGATGACTCAGTAATGCTAGCCCTTACTCAAAACGCACTCAGACGCCAAGTGGATCGTTTTGCTACTTTTATACAAAATCTGAATTTAAAAACCAAGACGCACATTATTGTCCTGTGGACCGGGTAAATTAAGGTTAAATAAAATCGGCACCAATGGGCAAGAATTATCAAGCGCTGATTTGTTATCTAGGATTCATCTTTAGCTCGTCAGGATCATGGAATCCCCATTTTTTTTATTTTTTTATTTTATTTTGAAGGTTTTATATAGCGCGAACAAGACCCTTGCGGTTATCAGAGCACTTTACATGTCATACGTTGGAAATAAGAATACACATGGAAAAAATAAGCATAGAAAAATACAATTATAGGTGATTCAGATTTAAGGTGCTCAATAGTGCACAACTAGCAATTAAACTACGGTGCTAAATAATACAGACTAGTTATTAACATATAGTAAAAAGTAAGTAGTTCACATGAATTTGGCCATGAAAATCACTTTCACTTCTTTTATTTAATGCAGCAGTGGATGGGTTCGTTCTTGTTTCTGTGGGCAAAGCATTCCAGATCCTGGGAGCCACTCCAGAGAAGGACCGGTTGTAAGTTTTATTTTTTTCCGGTTGTAAGTTTTATTTTTTTTTAGTTTTTTTTTTCTTGGCAAATCGTGGTTTCAGTAAAAGATTCTTGGAGTTTCTGGAAGCTCTATTACCAGCAGAGAGTATCGGTTTCTGAGCTAGATAGCTCGGGGAATTGTGGTGTAAGGCCTTGTGCGTCATACATGCTATTTTCAGGTAAATTCTAGCCTCAAACGGTAGCCAGTTGAGGGCTCTAGGGCCTGGGGATATGTGAGAGGTTCTCTTTTAGCCTGTGATGAGTCTCGCCGCTGAATTGATAGCGCCTCTTAACAGGGCTGTCGACCTAGGGCGGCCGCATAAGGTTTCTGTCCAGTGTCACTCCTAGCGATTTCGCTGATTCGACAATGAGAGGTTGCCCTTGGAGTGCTGTTAGGTGCTTCAGACATTCCAGGATGGTGGATGATTTGTTGGGAGGGAGGGGGGCAATTAGGAGTACCTCTGTTTTGAGGCGCTTAGTTTCAAATTGTTTTCGGCCAACCATGTTTGAGTTTTTTGTAGCGTTGTGTTGAGAGTTTTGATGTCCTCAAGTGAATGGATCTTGATGTAGAGTTGGGTGTCGTCTGCATACATATGGAAATGGACCTCGGAGAGACTGAGAAGTTCGGTGAGAGTCTCCATTAAAACGGTGAGAGTCTCCATTAAAAGGTTGAATAGTGTGGGTGAAAGGTAAGAGCCTTGCCGTACTCCTAACGTGACTGGCAGGGGGTCGGAAAGGGTTTGATTGACCTTGAATCTTTGAGATCTATTTTGGAGTAAAGAGGTAAACCAGGTAAGCACAGACCCAGATATTCCCATTCTATGTCTCAGGAGTTCTAGCAAGTTGTCGTGTTTGACGGTGTCAAATGCTGATGACAAGTCGAGTAAGATTAGTAAACCGGCTTTGTTTTGGTAAAGGATTTTTAGAGCGTCGTCAATTATGTGTGTCATGGCTGATTCAGTACTGTGGCCTGCACGGAAGCCAGATTGGTATTGGTTAAGCAGGTTGAATTGATCGATGTGGTTGCTAAGCTGAGTGTGAACACATTTTTTTCAAGCGCTTGGCTAGAGCGGGATGTTGGATATCTGGCGATAATTATTTAGGTCCGATGGGTCAGCTGTTGGTTTCTTTAGAATAGGGGATACCTGCTCTGTTTTCAGAATATCTGTGATGGTACCTTGAAGGAGGGAGGTATATTCATAATCTTGGTCCAGAGGGGTAGTAACAATGGGATGAAGTCTTTTAGATAGTTAGCGGAAGTGGGTCTGTGAAGTGGTTGGAGGGATTCAGGGCGGTTAGCGTCTTTAGTATAGAATCTTCACTATAAGTGTTGAAGTAGAACCAGGATGCGTTGTTTTTCAGGTTGAATTTTGTGGAGCATTTGACTGAGGCACCTGTCAGGGGCGGTGCGGAGTTCTTTTGCATGACCGTCGGGGATAAAAGATCATTGAGTAAGTCAGTTGTTATGGAATCCGATTTTGTAGTGAAAAAGGAGGCAAATTCCTCACAATTGGGTAGGGTGTCAGGGATAGCCTTGGGGTGGATGGATGCACTCTTGGGTTGGGCTTTGATTAGATCGAATAGCTTTTTGGGAGGGTTTTTGGCTTGATCTAGTTAATTTCTGAACAAGTCTGTTTTAGATCTTCTGATCTTTCTGAAGTAGGAGTTTCTGGTGATTCTTAGTAGTTTGAGGTGGTCAGCTGATGGTGCGGATCTCCATCGTCTTTCAATCACTCTAAGTGAGCTTCTGTCTTCATTTAGCCTACCATCTTACCAGGGTTTTGAGTCTTTTGTGGTGGTTCTTTTCCATTTTAGAGGGGCTATTTTGTCTAGTAGGCTATTCATGGAATGGAAGAGGGGTTGGTTAGACCTTGGACATTGGCATGGTCTTCCGGGGGACATAGGATGTTTGGAATAGAGGATGCTAAGTAGGTCAGAGCTGACATTTTTTTTTCTTCAGATTTCTCTTCCATATCTTTGTTCTCACCGGTTGTGTTGGAGGCCTTTTAACTGATACCATGTGATGTGATGGTTAGACCAATCACAGGGTAGGATCGGGTCGAGCTGAATGGAGTCAACTTTGGGGATGACGAGGTCGATGGTTGCGCCTTTGTCATGTGTGGGATTGTTACAGATTTGGTTAAGATTAAGGTCTGATAGGAAGGCTTTGAGGCTGTTGACCTCTGGGCCGTTCAGGTCGTCCCATTGGAGGTTGAAGTCACCCAGGAATATTTGCATATTGTGTTGGCCGTCGTTTGTAGCAAGAATATCCATGAGGTGTTCTATGAAAGTGATGTTATCACATGGAGGGTGGTAGAATGTGTGTAATGAATATATTTGTTTGTTATTACTAGAGATGTTTAAGCAAAGTTATTCACATGAGGATGGTGCAGGGGCATTGGAGTTGATCACTGTTAGATTGCTCTGATGTATGCAAGCGATCCCACCACCCAGTCTATCAATTCTGTCAAGTCTGGTGATGTCATAGTTAGGGTGTACTAGTATGTCCAGGACGGGTGTAGATGATTAATTTAGCCGTGTTTCCGTCAGGATTAGGATGTCTGGTTCGTTTGTGAGTAGAAGGTCAGCTATATCAGTTGCGTGTCTAGATGCGGCCCTGCAGTTTAGGAGTATACATTTTAGCCGTGGCTTGTTGGGTAATATGGTGGGTTCGGATGTGAGAGGGATTCGTGTGAGGTTGCTTTCAACTATGTCTCTGTAATTGAGTCTTGTATTTTTGTTTGTGTTGATAGGGATAGACTGGATTAATAATTCGACATTTAAATGTTATCATTTAAATGATGTCAATTCCTCGCCTTTGAGGTTAAAGGTTCTGTGACATCACTTCTTGTGTTGTAAAATGCTAATTCGTTCTAACTCTGAAGAAGTTTGCAAACTTAAGAACAAAGGGGTGCCTGACAGAGAATATGAAGAGGGGGGGCTGAAACGCAGCAAGTCTGTACTGAGAAAGAGAAGGTAGGGAATGCAGGCAGGCAGGAAAGAGGACAGGAAAACAATGAAGGAGGAGTGGGAGTCCCTAATTCAAGGCTAGGTTTACAGAGCACCAGGGCACGAACATACGGGAGGCCATAAACCAGGGGCCAGGGTAGGGTTTGGGGCTATGGGAGGGGGCACTTTTGAGGAGGTGTGAGAGCTGGGAGTTCTTCATGGGTAATCCGACAGAAGCTCCGCGGGTGCATGATACGCACATAATACAATTTATTCTTCTGTACACACTTTTCAAAAGAAAAGAATTCTGGGAGGAGCCGCAGTGGATAATATTAAGCCGACCTAATGCATACTAATGTACATGGCTTATTTTTTTAGTTGAGTCCGATAGCAGCATGACCTGTTGATACACTTGGATCTACGGGAGTACGTATGCAGATTGGGTAGAAGGACTAAATGTAAAATATGAATCTAATGCAGGTGGACTTATGGAGATGACCTGGAGTTTGTAATAGTCATTGTGGCACGCCCCCCCCCCCCCCTAAATCCGAGTGTTTACCAACTCTCTGCAGCGTGCGGAAGAGTATACACAGTGCCCCGCTGCTTGCCAATGTGTGTTTTGGGTGAGCAAGTATTTTAGTTTGAAGCTCACTCCCGACGTCGCAATCCCCGACATAGTTGTTTATTTACATTTTTTCCCCCAACAAACCTAGTCCATTTGTGTCTTAGCTTGTTTTACTGTTCAAAGCTGCCGGTGGCATGCGGCTTCGTGTTGCTTTGCAAAACGGACCAATGGTAAATATGTTTAAATAAAAGGGGCGACAGTACCTTAGATCTGGACTCAGCTTGCTGTGTCTAGTTTTAAACAAAATGCCGTCTTTAATTTCTGGAGAGTGTAAACCAAAATGAATTTGTTGTAGGTAATGTTTGCTTTTGGAATGCATGTTGATGGCATTGTTAAAAGGGATATTATCATGTCAATGCGATTAACATGCACATCAGACTTTCAGCAGCCACACTGCAGCGCACAGCAAAACATGACTGGAATATGCCTGGCGGAGGTGCGCATTGAAAGTGTTCTTATAGGAAAGCAAAATGTAGGCAGTGTAAACAAGACAAGCCCGGCGGAGCGTGGCGCGCGTGCTTGGCGGGGGAGCACATTCCAGGCGGGGGAACGGACCCTTTGAAGTGCTCCCAAAAGAATCGTGCATGGCGGCACGATGCGCGTGATTGTGCGCGTGCTAGCCATACAAATCCGCTTTTTGGGAGCACTTTGAAAAGCCCTTTTACAATAGTCTCGCTTTGCGATCGCTTACGCGATAGCAAGTCGAGATCTAAAAACGAGCTAGCAAAACCCTCAGTTTTGATTTACTGTAGATTTCTGTTTACTGGGGAACAGCCCCATTGTATCTGTCCCTAGTCATCACAAGATGGGAGCGATCACTCCTTTTTCGCATAAGGGCAGGGTCAATTTATTGGTCCTTGTCTTTTTAAAAACTTTTCAGATCTTGAGGGAAACATAGTAGATTCTTCCCCTTGTAACAGTCAATCTGCACAATCACTTTTGCACTTAATGTATTATTTTTGTAAATTGCACAGTCTATGCGAAAGCACTTTCTGACACCTTTGCTATGCAAGTTAGGATTTCGACAGTGTAGAGTAACATTGCTCCACTTAAAATTTTTAAGTTCACCTGAAATTTCCTATAGTGTTTGCAATTTTCTGAGAGCAGCCATTCGGGCTAGAAAAACTGAGACTAATTTTCTGACCTAAATACAGGTCATGGGTCATTGGGTAGACACAAATATTTCTCTTTCTCTTGGACGGAGATTGACTTTCTGGGCTAGCCTTTTTTCCCCTCCCTTACTCGCTCATGCTTAAGAGTGCCATGACTCGTATGAAGTCCGCTTTTGATGGGTGGAGCTAGGCGAGGTGTCCCCATTCAACCCCTGTGCTAGAAGGAGCACTTAGCAGACCCTATTTGAAGTTTTGTTCTCCTTCTTTTACCCATACTCCCCTTTAACCTCAGCCAACTGCGATGTGAGTGTACTGATGTTTTAGAATCTGTTTGCGAATTGCTATTTTTTTGTTCTTTCATAAATTTGACCATTTGATGAAATGTGCAGTCTAAAAGCAATTAATGTATGCATATTTTTAACCGTTTTTTAAATGTAAAAATGCTTTAAAGTTTCTGAGAGATTATGGATGTATCATATTTCCGTATGTACGTTTATGGTATATTTTAATAGAATATTTGATTACCTGTGCTTAATGGGGTGCCTTTAATTGCTTTTTCTATCGCAATTATTGAAATCATTTGAAGGATTCCATTAATTCACAAGTCGGCGGTGGAGGGAGAAGCAAACTGAGGCCCTTTGGAGCTGGACAGAATCTTGGTAGACCGGATTAAAATTAAAATGCATGACTTTTATGATTATTTAAAAAAAACAAAAAACAACCCCGTTGATTTATTGTTATTTAGGTTACAAATCAACAAGAATCCTCCAATTACTTTTACAATATTCTGTTGGGTGGTCATCGCTTTCGTTCAGTATACAAAACAGCGAACCCTCCAGCTTACCTTAGAGTGTGATCAGTGGTGTTTCTCATAGTGTGATGTGTATCTTACTCTCCCTTTAAGGATTTAATGCATGCCTTTTACAATTGTGCTGCATTTTGGTTGACTAGCTTTGCTTCAAGACCTGGCCAATCGCTGCTTTTCACTGTTCATCTCCGGATATCCGTAATGGTGCCTGTTGCTATAGCCATATGGCTCCTGTGCTGAGACCAGCCATGGTATTGTTTCAGACTCTGCTCACTCTGGTCTACCACACATTACTGAATGCAGTCTATATTGGGTAGAGGATAGCACTAAATTGTTCCAATTTTTAAGCAGTATCTTTGTGTTGAGCCATACAGGCTTAAATTAACTGACCATATTCACCTATGATTAGTCAAGCTTTATCCCATATATAGAATAATGGAGTCCAAACGGGCCACATTGGCCATACTGATCCTCAGAATGAGTCTGTAAAAAATTCATTTTGTACTCTGAATATACACCAAACTCTTCTGAGTAAAGTAATCACAATATCACCATATCTTTGATAGATGTAATGATAACAATATCACCTGCAAATGCCAGTGCTTTAGTAGCAATGGCAAGATGTTGGAAATTTGAGACCCGCCTAAGCCTTCATTCAAGAAAAGAAGCGGTTGAATGCATAAAACTAAAATTACTCTAGACACTCCTTTCATGTTCTGTATTAAGGACCTGAGTTATTGAGCTGTATTAATACAGAGCCACCAATGGACAGGAAAATAGTACTTTGATAGTCCTAATAATGAACGCTGGGAAGTGACAGGGATTTAAAAGAGACCATAAAATACCCCGTATAACTTGTCATATACCCTTTTAGCATCTGAAAAGTAGCTCAGAGAGGCACATTGTCCGATAGGTCAGTATCGGTTTTAGAGAAAATGTTTTGGTCAAAGTAAAATATCCCGAAAGAAATCCATGCTACTCAGCTGCGGACAGTCTGTATTCAAGAGTTCACCTGGTTTGCAAGTATCTTGGGATAGGTTTTCTCATCCGTATTTCACAAAGAAAGGGCTTGATAAGAGGAACAACGTTTCGGATCCTTATTTTTTTTGTAATAGTTTCTTCCTCAAAGAATTGGTAAATTTACCCCAAAACAAGGTGACAACATTTCCTGGAAGCTTATATAATTCGTCAAGGAGCACATCCTCCTTAACTGCCGTTTTCTTTGGGAAGCATATAATGGCTTCCACCAGTTTTGAGAAGGTGATGGGTTGTGTTTTCTTTGGTATCCTCCGAAAGAGGGGCTACTATACAAGAAATGGGCAAAGGCATGTTGCATTCATTATGGTCTTTGGGGGGGGGGGGGAATTAATGCTTCAGAATACACTTCAACAATTTGGTCCTTGATGCATCTTATCAGTATCTCTATTATACTGTGACGAGAAAATCAAGCTAATATTATCAAAGACCTGCTTTTCTATTCATATTAGTCAACAGTGCCATATAATTTGGGTCTCCATTGCTTCATGATTCTAGTGGCCCGAGTTTTCCATAGCAGGAACTAAAACCATATTATTGATCAATCGTATTGAGCAGCTCTTTTTTGAGCCTCACATTGAGTACAGGTTTGGAATATTGGTGTTTTTGACGAGTCCCTTGCATCTATAAATGGACAGCATGCCTATTATCTTAAGTTAACTATTTTAAGATTACTGCACTGTGGTGCACAGTAGCATTAATTGTGATGATACTCTTGTTGTCTCTGAGAATTTTGATAGCATGATTACTGCCATAGTAACAGCATACCATGAAAGCTGCTCAGTTCGCGTACATTTAATTTAGCTTCAGGTGTTTCATTACTTAATTGCACAGGACACCCAAACCGAACAGCAGTTATAGGCCGTCTATGATCGCACAAGTGTTAATACTCCAATTATCCTATTCAGCACCAGATACTGGTCGTCAGTGAATCAGTGGATGCGCTAGGAAGTGGATGTGGATATGGAGTTCTCAGTGTCGGTGACCATTAATGGTCTGCAAAATTGAAACCGCCTATAGATGCTGCAGACAGAAAATCACCATTAGAGGCTGGTGTCGGGGCTGAGTGGCGGGGGGGGGGGGGGGGGAAGCGGGAACAAATAAAAAATAACTTACCTGCTGCATCGCTGCTCCCCACCAGCACAGGCTCCCAGAATCCCTTGCAGCCAATCCTGATTCTGCTCTCAGCAGCATGAGAGCAGTGTCAGGATTGGCCGGAGCATCCTCCATTTCCATTCCCAGGGAGACTGGGAGACTGTGCTTGCTGTCTTCAACCCGGCTCGAGTTGGAGACTGCTTTAGTGCCCACCACTCCCACCCGCCCCCCTGCATGACTGTCCCCGTGATGGCCCCACCCCCAAGACTCACCCTGATTTTATCATTTTATTTTTCCATTTTTGCAGCTGCTGGTGGGCGGAGGGGGGATGCTCCATAGTGGAGAAACGGCAGCTGAAAATCATATATGGTGATATTGATGTTCAAGATATATGTGCTTCCTGATGAAGTCATTGTTGAAGGGCGAAATGCGTTGGCTAAATGTTTCTATTTTGTGAGGAAAAAAACGTGTTTTTTTTTTTTTGAAGACTCGCCTCTACATCTCCTTGTGTTTATGGACGAATGGTAGAATTTCTTGACTCATCTGGATGGGCTTTATGATTGAACTGTTTTCTTGTTCTTAACATGGATATTAATATAATGCCCCATGGATTATTTTGGTAGCGCTCCCTATTGCAATTTTTCTTTTAACTGCACAGGTTTAACTCGTGAGGACCATCGTTTCTATGAACAGTATGTGAAACTTGTGAATATGGCTTATGGTTTACAAGGGCCATTTGTTCTTTGGTGAGTGGTTGTTGTGCTGTATTGGGTGACATTTACTGTGGCATATCTGGTGTGGATTTTTTTTTATAGGCACATCCTTGGTTTGCTGCTTCAGTACTGCTTGTAAAACGTAATACTTTTTAGGTCGAGCCTAGTGCAGTGCGCCTGCGCTGCTCTAAGAGATGACCTTTTGGAATCGGTCTGCACTATTCTAACACTCATGCGTGTGGCGGCATCCACCTTGCGGGAGCAAGCAGCGGGGTGCAGGGGCCATCTGTTTCTAACTAGCATTTACATTTGCCTGTCTTGCGGTCGCTTTCACTTTTGTGCTGTGCTTGTTTAAGTGACTTCCTAGTGCTGGCAAAAGAGCAAGCACCTTCACTTTCACAAGCGTTTTACTGTAAATTTATAGCACGGCATCCGCAGTCTTACATTGAAGGTTTGTCCACCGTGCCAGACTTTAGAGTCATCGCCTTGTGACCCCCCAGAGGCACGGCGCAAGCACAGCAGGCTGCCTCAAGTGGCTTCCCACTGCTGGCAACAGTACAAGCGATTTCACTTTCATTAACGCTTTACTTTAAATCTACAGCATGGTGCCTGCAGCCTTGCTCTTACACTGACGGTCTGTCCCCGCGCCAGGCTTTAGAGTCGCAAGTACTTTCACAAGTGCGTTCACTTTAAATTTACAGAGCCTGCCTGAATGAATGGCTGTAAATAACTGATTTAGGAGCCCTGCTACGCCCTGGAACGGTATCCGTGCACTTTCAGTTATCTCTTTGAGTTGGCAGCGGGTCGGCGCTGTGTGCGCGGCTAAGGAGAAGCGCTGTTTGTCACCCGGGAAGGACTCCGCTCGCGCCCTGTCTGCATCCTCCCGAGGCGCTCGCGATGCTTGAGACTGATGGTGGAAGGCTGCTGTGGCGGCAGTACCCGTACCTGAGGTGGTTCTCCGTTTGTCCTGTACTTTGGGGGCGAAGGAACAAGGGGTCCAGGCAGCTGTTGGGACAACAAAAAGGGGCGACATGGAGGCCAGACTGCTGCTGGTGGCTGCTCTCTGCTGCGAATACAGCCTGATCACACCCGGCTGCTGCGCCATAAGATCCAACGGTAAGACCCGCTCTACTGTTCCCTCCGCCATAGACACCCGATGGCCCCTTTGTTCGGTAGCCTCAGGCGCCGGCTGTGTGCAAGCTGGGCAGAAAGTTGTCCACAGGAGACTGGGCACACTTCCCTTCTCTGTAGTTCCCAGTAGTCGGTGCATATTCTGTATGTAGTTGGTAATTCTGCCCGTTTCTGCAAGTGTACACTTGGAAGTAGTTTTGACAGATTTGTTTTTTTGGAATCTTCTAACTGCCTGTGGTATTTCACATTTTGTTTTTTGAAAGAGGGGCAAAACGGCCTTCAGCGAGTTGTGGGATTTGTTTAGCCTTTTTGCATGCAGACGACGACAGTGAAAGAGCGGTCCCTCTTCGAGCACTGAAGCAATATCGCCTGCTGTTGCTTCAGGGAACCCGTCTGGAGTCCAAGATTTTATTGTTAAAAGTAGCATGATTTAATTTTTTATATATATATCTCACACTTGTAATCTCCCAAAAATCTGTAACAACGAAGAATGGAAACCACGCAAATCCAAGTAAGGCACAATTGTTGTTGGTTTATTTACAGCCGAGTTTCACCAATCTGACGCGTTTCGGGCATCCGCCCTTGCTCACAGTCAGTTGGATAAAATGAGCCCCTTAAATGCTATAAGGTTTTCAATTGGTTGCATTTTTTTCACTATTTTTTGCACCATGTGACTTTTAAAAAGTGAAGACACACTATTCAGAATTACATAGTCTGATTTCCAAACATATACATTTCAAACTTCAATGTATGTAATAAATAAATGACCGGTTTAAATCCAAAAACCATAAAACATTAACCAAGTGCTCAATTTGTATCAATTGTTTTCGGACAATTGTAATAAAGCATATATAGATAAACATAGTCACTTTGCATATAATGCAATTAATCCAAAATTTATAACATGATGGTATCCATATTAAATTGACTGTGCAAATGACGCAATAAAGTGCAAATATTTCAAATTAAAATTCATTATATCATTTCATTTATAACAAAGATTTCAAATGTGCAAATTACGCAAATATGTAAACACAGGAAAAAATTGTGCAAATAATGCAAATTTTCAATTTTTTAGTTATTTAGATATGGATGCCGGACCATAAATGTTAAAATGAAGTTTGTCTAAATGCCTAAAATACAATGTATGATATCAGAGCACAAATGTTAATATGTAAGGCACTTAAAATGTTTGAATTTTAAAATCTTTTAAAAATAAACACTGTAATTAAATTTGCTGTTGGTATTGATTTTTAGGGTCTGGACAGACACATCACTGAATCTATGTCAAATAAGTAAAGTGAAAAAAACATTTGTGTATCCCTGAATTGTGCGATTAAGCACACACAGGGAAAAATAAAAATATGAAGTAAAAAGAAAAAAGGGGGAACAAATGGAAATTCATAATATATTTTTTTCATAGTATATTTTTTTACGTGAAAGCAGGCATGGCAACACACTCTAAAGAGATCTGACCAAAAATAATGAATCTTAAAGGAACACATGCAAATCCTCCGTTGTATTTAGCCCATTGGGAAATCTGCTGTCTAATTTTAAAATGAATTCAGATTCCAATCTTCTTAGCATTTTATCACGGTCACCCCCTCTCTTGGTTTTTGGAACCGAGGCGATAACAAAATAACTGAGGCATTGCAAATTATTGTTATGGCAAACCTTAAAATGCCTCGCCACCGGATAAGATGCATCATTGTTTACAATAGCACGTAAGTGCTGAAGAATTCTAACATGTACTGGTTGCCGGGTGCTCCCAACATATCTAAGATCACAAGTACACGTTAATATATAGACGGCAAATTCAGTTTTGCAATTAAAAGATCCACGTATGTCAAACGGATCTGGGCTAAATATTGGGTGGTGTTTTTTCCAAATTTGCACGCTCTGCATGTGGTGCAGCGTTTGAATCCCGGCCGGGATTTCAACCACTCCTCTTGTATTTTAAGTTCAGGAAAATCATGACAGACATGCGTTCTTAGAGAGGGTCCCTTCCGGTAAGTTATCGTTGGCCCATCCGGTAATCTGGGTTTTAAGACTAAATCAGTTTTCAAAATTGGCCAACGTTCTTGAATAATAGACCTGATTTGTCTTGCCTGTTTGCTATAGGTTGTAATAAGCCTGGGGGGTTGGCTAATGTTGGTGGACTCACTATCTAAAGATATGTTGGATGTAGATGAAAATAGTGATTCACGGGTTCTAGCTTCTATTTTAAGAACTGCTCCCCTCAAGACTGATTCCCTATAACCCCTCTGTCGGAACCTTTGCAGTGCCTCCTTTGTACAAATTTCGAGATCACTCGCTTCACTGCAAATCCGTTTGAGTCTCAATAATTCCCCAAACGGAATATTGTCAATGATGTGTCTAGGATGCGCACTGCTCGCATGAATATTATTTCCAGCAGTGCTTTTCCGAAAGAGTTTAGTGGCCAAGTGATTGTGATGTATAAACACTTTAACATCTAAAAATTCAGCTTCACACTCACTAATAGATGAAGTGAATTTAAGATTCTCCTGATTGGTATTAATGGAAGTAACAAATTCAGTTGCACTGGCATGATCACCACGCCATAAAACAAAAACATCGTCTATAAAACGCATCCAAAGTACCACATGTTTGTTGTAAATATCATAGTGTGTTTGCCTGAGGACATGCTCCTCCCACCAGCCTACATGTAAACATGCATAGCTAGGAGAGAAGCATGCCCCCATCGCAACGCCACGTTGTTGGATGTAGATGTCACTACCAAACAAGAAAAAATTGTTGTTAAGACACCAATTGGTAAGTTCCATCAATAATTTGTTATGGTTGTAACAGTTAATGGGCCTTTTGCCCAGGAAAAATTCCAAAGCTCTGAGCCCAGATGCATGGTCAATACTTGTATAAAGCGACTCGATATCTAAGGTGATAAATAGCATATCGTCACTCCATCCAGCATTTTTAATCTTACCAATAAAGTCCTCAGTGTCTCTAATATAGGTAGGAAGCCCTTTCACCAAATCCTGCAGGAAGTAGTCGATATATTCAGTCACATGCTCCGCTACTCCTGCAATGGCGGAAATAATTGGTCTCCCAGGCACTGGAACAACTTGTTTGTGGACCTTGGGTAAAAGATACAATTTGGGTAATAGGGGATGTTCAACATGTAAAAACTCAAATTCCTGTTTGGAAATCATGCCTTCTCTCTTCTATTTCCACAATAACTTTTTTAGTGTCTCTTTGGCATGATTGAACTCTTTGATGGTACTCTTTGAATAGCATGATTGATTGTTGAGTTGATTCATTGCTTCCTTAATGTAGGCTTCTTGTGGCCAAATAACCACGTTACCTCCTTTATCCGCGGTGGCCACAATAATCCTATGGTCATCACCCAATTTCTTTGTCAGCAATAAATAGTCCTTTTCATGCTGGCTCTTGTATCTTTTTTTATGTTTTATCCTGTGGTATAATTTTTATATATATATATATATATAATCTACTGGCGGTCGCCAGTAGATAGTTAGTTATAGTTAGGACCGTGTTTCCATAGGAAATCCGCAACATTCTATTTTGAATAACTGTGGCGCCGATTGACGAATCCT
This sequence comes from Triturus cristatus, assembly GCF_964204655.1. Classification (NCBI taxonomy): domain Eukaryota; kingdom Metazoa; phylum Chordata; class Amphibia; order Caudata; family Salamandridae; genus Triturus; species Triturus cristatus. The sequence continues at coordinate 273,724,279 of NC_140581.1, forward strand.
CGCGAAATTCTCAAAATAGGTGGGGCGCTCCGCTCCTTCCCTGAAGGTCTCGGGGGGGGGGGGGGGGGGGATTCGTCAAGCGGGGGCTGAGGAAAAAGGGGGGGTCCCAAAACGCGTTTTCCCCATGCATTTTTCCATAGGACCTTTAGTCCGAGCTACAGCCCGAACGGCTGAACAGAATTACTGGAAATTTGGCAGAGAGGTAGCCCTCAGGTCAGGGATGTGCCTTTTGAAGGTCTCGTGTAAATCTGTTCAGTATTTCCTGAGAAAATAGCATTTAAATCAATATATATATCTATAGGCGCGTACCGTAAGCTTACCGTACGCGCACGCCGCCGAGCGCGATTCTGATTGGTTGTTAGATCTTAGTAAACATTCGGATCGGTCGAAAGCAGGAAGTGTCGGCCGCCATTTTGTCTCTCGCAGTCTGAGGGGGTGAAAAACAAAGGTGGATAACGTGTAAAGGGGGCAGGCTGGACAGTTCCTGACCCCTAGCCTTGGTCAGGGGGTCCCAGAAGGACCCCCAAGGGCAAAAATGTATTCTAAAAATTTTTTATGAAAAATCGCGGAGTGCGCGTAGCGTACGCGCACGGTAGAAACGGAAAAATTACGCGAACTACGTAACGTGGGCTCTCGGTGCGCAAAGCGCACCGAGCGCCCACCGAGCGCGCACGGTGCGCGCACGGTGAAAAACCTTAAAAAAAAAAAAAAAAAAAAAATACATAACTTAGCATTTAAAAAACCGTACAAATTCACTGAAAAAACCATAGGTTTCACACACGTTATAGTTGGCTGGGCTTTTCACTCGTGAAAAACCAATGAAATTCCCCCGTTATAGTTAGTGCAGGCAACTATAACTCACGCGACCGCAATCCTCTGCTGATGACGTCAGATATTACATCACTGATGACATATGTGTTTTTCTGAAAAAAAAATATTTGTAATATATGTATAGCTAACAATTAATGGAAGACGACATGGGTAAATAAGTGTCTAAATACAGTATTAGCATCAACAGAGGATTGCGGTCGCGTGAGTTATAGTTGCCTGCACTAACTATAACGGGGGAATTTCATTGGTTTTTCACGAGTGAAATGCCCAGCTAACTATAACATGTGTGAAACCTATGGTTTTTTAAGTGAATATATATATATATGTATATATATATATATATAATATATATATTCTCCATTAATCATACTAGTCGGTTACAGCAGCATTTGCTTGGCTATTTATTGGAGTGGGGTTGCAGGATAACGTGATGTATGTCCATTGATAGGAACATACAGCTCTGCCTTTACCTGTGGATGGTGCATATGTTTGGAACTACTTCATTCTCTATGGCCCATGTCATTGTGTTCTTGAAAAACATAACATATTAGCTCTAAGACCACGAGGTTCCACAGAAGATACTTTCTAGAGTTTGGCACCAGAAGTTATTGTTCTAGAGGAAAAATATTTCATCCCATTTAGACTCCCTTAAGTCCAGGGGGCAGGTATGCTACTATGCAAGACCCACAGGCCAACTCATAGTTGGTCTTCCCTTTCACATGATTCTAATTCATAAGTGACCAGAAGTATTACAATATACCTGAATCTGGCTTCCATCTAAATGCCTTCCTCAGCATCTCAAGCTCTCATACATCTTTCACTAAACAAGCCCCCCAGACCTTTCTGTGGCCTTAAGGGTTTGTTTTCTTTCTTATCATATGTACAGAATCCTCTGGTCTGGGGAATTTGCATGAAAACCTCCTCTTATACCCATCCACTAAATCTTCATGTGGTCCCTATAATTTGGCGTATTGAATTGCAGGTCTGTTCTCAAACTTCAGGATGACATTTACCAGGGTTTCTGCATCCCACCATTTTTATCATAGAATTTTCTATAGAAGCCATATCCATTTTTACCATGTTAGTAAAAGAATTGCAGCTGTTCTATATTGTCTCAGAAAAAGGAAACGCGAGCACCCAGGCCTTACTTCTCATGCAATTGCAATTTAACTTTATGCAGTCCTAAACTGTGTTCATTACAAGAGTCCTGTTTTTAGGTCTGGCGTTAGACAAGATCTTTTGAATTTATACAAATATGTATAATATACTTACTAATTGGGGGCTTTCAGCCACCTCCCTTCATCAATTGGCCTGTTTTATCATACACATTTTGCTTCTGCCCACTACAGCATACAGGATGGGTCAATGGGTCAGCTTTCTTAAAATAAAACGTGTTTCTTTTGTTTTTAATAAGGAATTGATTGCTACCCTGTAAAATCACACTTTGACATTGAATATTTTTACTGCACCCTGATGTTAAAAACGCTCTCTAGAAAGGGGTTCGTTCTAGCTGTGCGCTAATCCAGCCTACTTATTATGTGACTGTTTGACCTCTGATCACAGCAGGATTGTTCGAAAATGTTTAGTGTGTGGGCATGCTAATAGGAGATAATCTGCTGCATGGTTAAACTTATAAGGTCCCAAAGGCGAGACCTATTGGCTATGCCAATGCTTGTTAAGTAATGTGCTTGGAAAATTATGCCCTAAAATGAAGTATTTGTAACCGTTGTTGGGGAAATGGCCAACTATTTAATCTGAATGGGTATAGTTTCAGCCTGTGCAACATGGCTCTGTGAAGAAAACAGATTTCCTTGGTTCTTGTTAGTTTCCCTGTCCATCTCACTGTGATGACCATTGCTACAACCTTCATGAATGATCGCAGCTACTTGGTAGTGCTTAAAGAGGACTGTATGCTCCACTGTATTAAGTTGTCTGCCAGATGTCACCTGAAAATCTAGCAACCATGTGTCTAAGTGTTTGGAATTTGTGGTTAAACATTTATTAGGTCTCTCCTGAGCCAGCGCATGCGGTGCTCTGGCGAGACATTTAGTGAGTGGGCTTTAAAAAGCCGACCACCGCTTGTGTGGCATAGAGCGTGCGGTTACGTGCACAGTAACGCGCATTCCTCGCATCGCTCAATCAGGCGCCATCTGGCTTTCCTCTCGCTTGCTCTCCCAAGTGCGCGCGCGCGTCAACGCTCCTCCCCTCCCACAGAGCGCGTCTCGCGACCGCACGTCTTGCTTGCTTTGATTTAAGCGTATTGGCATTTGTGGCTTGCATGCTCGTTTTGGCTGCTCTGGTTTCCTCTCCTCTCTTCAACCTCCCCCTGTCACAGAGCACACATGTTTAGCAGGCGGGACCGCTGCACCGCAAAAACATTATGCGACTCACTCGTTGTGGCCACTCTGGTTTCCTCTCGCTTCAACTGCCCCCTGCTACAGAGCACACATGTACAGCAGGCAGGACCGCTGCGCCGCAAAATCATCATGTCAATCATGCCGTGCTTTTACTTTCACAATAGACGCAGCCTTTCCCTTAATGAGGCAGCAACGTGTCTTCAATCCTCACTGCTCCTCCCTCCCGCAGCATTCAGATCACATACATGCCCTTTATTTCTTGCAGACGCACTTCGCGGTGCGCCTTTAGCTCCCAGTCCAGTTATTCTGCTCCATCATTGCCGCCGCCGTACTGTGTTTACTGACACTCCGCTGATGTGTCCGGTCTCTCTTTTCAGGTTTCTTCATCTTGTCGCTAATTAACTCCACATTGCAATCAGTAACCTTCGTTGCGCTGTTATTTATGTGTTCTCTTCACTTTGGGTGTCCGGAGCTTTCAGGATCACCACACTTCCCAATATGGTCGCAGTTTTGAGTTCACTGCGATCCGCCACGTTATCACGTGACCTTCCCCATGTTGGTAAAACTGAGCACGCGTATGCACACGCTTGTAATAGCATTGTCTTACTCGCAGCCACGAGAGGAGCGTTTGAAGAACGCTTCGCGTACATTCAGGTTCGTCTTAGGACCTGGCTTCCTTTTTAGTTGTACCGATGCAGACCTTTTGGGAGTACGCTATAACCCTTAGTGTATTTCATCATTTTCGTTATAGGTGACGCGCATTTGTTGAAGTTCATTTTCGTGCCTCGTGCTTAAGGTATCCGCTTTCTTCTGTTTATCACTTTCACTCGGCATATTCTGTCACTGCTTCAGTTGTTTAACGCTTAACTTCTTGTTTCAAGAGTTCGTAGCAAACTGTCTTTTCACAAGATACTGGCAGTGCAATATCGTACCTCGTGCATAAGGTATCAACATTTGTTTTTTCATCACTTTCGACATACTTTGTTACTGCTTGCTTTTTTTTGTTTTTTTTTTTGTTTTTTAATGCTTGTTTCAGGAGTTCGTAATACATTGTCATTTCGCAAGATACTGGCAGTTCTTTCTTTTTATTTTCAGTAAGTGCACAGCTTTAGTAAGGTCCACATCTTGTGGTGTTTGTACGCATGTTTTTTTTCCCCAGGGGTGTCACCTCGTATCCATTGGCTTATCATTATCACTTCACATCGTGGGTCGTCTAGGTTTGTTTTGTATGTCACTCATTCCCGTCGCTTGCTTATTTCACTGCTATTTTTCACCTTCTTTCTTGCATGCTGACTTGCATTTGGAAGAAAAATGTAAATACATTTGGTAGATAACAAATGTCCTATTATTCTGCGTTCCCAGACTTCTGATAAATAAGCATTGACCTAGCCAATTGGTCTCACCTTTGGGACCTTTTATAAGTGTTTAGTTATCCAGCACAATATCCTTGGTGCAACATCACCTGTTGCATGGCTAAACACTTATAAGGTCCCAAATGCAAGACCTATTGGCTATGCCAATGCTTGTTTCTTTGGGCTACTGTGTAAGTAAAGGTATCTACATCTTACATAGCACATCCCATTGAAGCTTGAAAAAATACATAAGTTGAATTACGTGCTTCAGTAATTTAGTCACCTTTATTCAACCTTTTCATTATAAGTTTTTTTTTCCAGTAGCTATATTCATTCATGCAAGTTAAGAACAAATTAAAGGAAGGTTCGCCAATATTAAACTGTAAAGCTTTCAGGGAACTAAAGTGTAGAAATATTGAAGAAAGAAAATGAGAAATATTTAAAATGAGTAAGTTCTGTTATATCTCATTCTTTGTGGCAAACACAATTGACAAAAGTGGAATATGAAGTCTCATCTTTTATAAGTTGCTACTCTCCAGGCTGTTGCATTCCCTCAGATACAGTCTTAGAAGATTGGAAGCGTCTGGCCCACCTGAAATGGTTGTAGAAGATGGTTTTTTTTTTTGTTTTTTGTTTTTTCTTCCTCTTCAGATATTCTTTTCTTGGCCATGCTTCCTTTTAACTTGCGTTTACATTAACACATTTGAACAGATCTGCAATTGGGGAAATAGTTTTTTTTTTTTTTCTTGCAGTCATTTCTTACACTTATTTTTAGTATAGTTTCCAGTAGATCTTTTCCTGAGACTAGTGGCCAGGGGAATGCACATATTGTATAACGCACTGTTTGCTTGGTTATTCTATAATGTTATAGTTGCTTAAGGTGTTGTTTTCCAGGCATTCTTTACAGTGGTTTTACATTAAGTTTAGATTTGAATTAAATAGGTCAGTTCATTGTTTACTCTCACACAAGCAACTGATTACTCAGATTCTTATGGGAAACCCTCTGGTTCCTCTGCTTAGTTCTTTCTCAATGGGGTTTCTAAAGATATTGGAGTAGACGCCCCACTCACTTATCGCGACATGCTTCATCATTGGTGCCTATCCACACCCTGGTAAGATGGTACTACCAGGGGGGACTCGACCATAGATGGAAATGGAAGCTCTTGGATAAATCAAGCTGGATAAGCAGGGACCCAGAAGAGTGATGTATTAAAAATACCTCAAGGTATACCCAAAGGTTTTACTATATTAGGGGGGTACCAGGGTTATGGGCAAAAACGTTGGTTCTATTCAATTCAATTATACCCTTGTTTGGGTGCCAGCATGTTTTGGCCTTCACTATGAGCCTGACCGGGTCTGGGGCCTTAGTCAGGGCTGTATCGTCGGTGTCCCTGCTCTTTCTTGTGCACACACGCCATGCACACTCGTGAGGCCTAATGCTCTCAAGTGTCTTGGTTCTTTGCTCCAGTGGATTTTCTGCAAAACAGAAGAATCAGATAAAAGGAGAGGGAACTTAGTTTCAGTCATCCATCCTGACTCATTATATATGTCTCAACACACTATTAATGGTGGACAATTTGTATTGTATATGTCTCAACACACTATTAATGGTGGACTATTTTTATAAACAAGTAGGATTAGGCGTTAATCTTCGTATCTGACATTAATCTTCGTATCTGACATTAACCTTCCTTTCTGTGTAACATTGAAGCAATGTGCTCCCCGGTGAACGTGAAGTTTTTTTGATACGACTACATAACAAAAAAATTCTGAACTGTTTTTTTTTTTTCTTATATGGTGATATAACGTCTAAGTCCAGATATCACAGTGATTAAACTGTTTAGTGCACAGTGTATTTAGTACGGTCACTCACAGCCACCTGCAAACCCTGTCATACACACATGACCTATTTAAGCTTACCCTCTAGTGCACCTCTTCAAGGGTCATGCAGTTTGTGCGGGGTGGTGCCGTCTTGTACTCACACGCTTACGAGAAAAAGGTCAAGCATATGCGGTTTTTAGTTGGTGAGTATATGCTTGGGCTTACTGTCTGGGCTTTCTAGGTCGGTCTATCGTTCTTTCTGGGGGAGATGGAGGGGGTGGTGGCCCTGTTTCCACTATCTCTCGCTCTCCGTTGGTGATAACAGTTCCATTTTTTTACTTAATCATTGACCAATATGCCCATGATACACAACTCTACTGAAGACTCCTCTGCTTTAGACATCGCATGCCTTAAACACTGCTTGCACATCATCCAGATCTGAATGTCCAGCTCCTACCTGAAGTTCAACCTCACTAAGGCAGAATTCCTATTTGCCAAGAAAAACAAACCATATGTAGTACAAACCTTGCCTGTTTCAAACCTCACCTCCCACTAAATGCAAAATCTCTTGGATTTATCCTGAACACTAACCTTTCCCTCACGGAAAACAAAGATGTCCTGGTACTAGCGCTGTGTTCTAAAGAAAGTTGAAATGTTTCTTCCAGAGAGTGACTTCAGAACTGCTGTTCAAGCCCTTGTGCTTTTGTATTTGCATGATACTAATGCTATACTTTTTTGCCTCCTAGACTCTATCCTGGCACCTCCTTATGCTGCAGCGTGTAGGATGCCCCCTGTCTTATCCAGGGCCTGGAAACATATCACATCACATCACCCTCACCCTAATGGAACTCATTGGCTCCACTTGCCATCTCGCATCATTGCAAAACGAGCAATATCATTTTCAAAGCCATCCTAACCAGCACCCCACTTATCTTGTAGACAAGCTCACAATCTCTGGTAGTTCTCGGCACGCAGAACCCCATCAGACTGACTTAGAACTGGAAGAAAAACTAGACAACAGTTCTTTTCAAAGTATGTATTCCGGTTTTGAAACATTACCATATCCGACGGGGCAACCCCAACTGTGCTGCAATGTAGGAAAGGGGTAATGACTCTCCTCTTAAAAACACTCCATCACAATGCATTTATCATACACCACTCTACTTCCTCTCCTATTGCTTGCCGTCTTTAAGCTTGCTTTTGACCATGTACATCGATCCTTTGCCTCTTGGCTGTATTTGCGCTATCGAATCAGAATATACTTGTGTGCATACAATGTTCAATTTTGTTTCAGCCACCAATTCAAGTTTTGATACTGGATTGCCTTATAATGAAAGTAGGTTTGAGGTAAATGCTCTTAACCCTGAGTAGTCATCCTATTCTCTGTCCACTATTTGAAAGTTGTAGCAATAGGACAGCCAAGAAGACCCAAGCTACTGCGGAGAGATCTGAGCAATATTGATAATGCTATGCCAGCTTTGCTGAGCAACATTGATCATTCCATGCCTACTTTGGAAATTGCACACAGTATGGTTTCCCTCTCATGAGCAGGGTGGTCAATGAACTCTCAACTCCATATAGTGAAAATATGACCGGATAATGGGCTAGTTTGGTCTAAAGACACTTGAATTAAAAGATCTATGCTCTTGAACACTAAAAAGCTGAATGAAGGTTGGAAACCTATGTGATTATCCGAACAAATTTGAAGTCCAAACTTATCCCTGGACAATATGGTGCAACTTCGTGCTGACGGAAACAAATGTAAACATAATTTAAAGCCTAGTCTCCTTATATTAAAAGGGGGCTAAACAAGCAAAAATTGCCTGAAAAATGAATTTTGAGATTGGAAACCAGTTCTTCCTCAACAGAACACAGGGAGGCAATCCAACATCTCCATAGAAAGATGGAGTTCTTCTTTGTAGAGCTGGGGTAGCTTTCCCTCACACCCCAAAGAAAACATAACTATGATGTCTACTGAAAGCCAAGTATACTTGGTCATCCTCAAATTACACCTGAAGAGAACTGCTCAAAAATACTTTCATTTTGTTGAGCCGATGCCTAACATACTTTTCATTGAAATTATAGCCTCTCTTACTACCTATTGGACCTATATGATCAATACACCTCCACATCCCCAGATTAAAACTAGGTTAGGTCTTGCCCTTATTAAAAAGCAGTAAAAACCTGGTCAGACCTTGCATAGCTGTAATAAATTTCGACTGGTCTCTAATCTACCTATCTTTCCTAAAATACTGGAGTTGTGTGGAGACCCAGCTCAAATGCTTCCTTGAGGAGAAAGCTTTTTGTTCAGTTCAAGTCAGATTTTAATCAGGGCGAACTATTTTTAGGGTCTATTGGCCCATTCTTGTGAGCTGACAAAGAATAGGTGTTATGTTCACTCAAAGGGAATGGGCAATAAAAATGCCTTTAAATCTTGTTTTTAAATTGTCACACTTACTCTGCATTCAGAGACAGAGGTCAAATTTCAGCTTATGTCTTCTTACAATTTGCTGCTTCTTGTATCCTGTAAGTTGGGGTTTACTTTTCTTTCTCTGGCTGCAAAGTTAGAGGATTTTGTAAAGAGAACTGCCTCACTCCTGCTGTACAAAGTGTGTGAAATGAAAGGTAGTAAGATGTCAGTTTTTTGCTCTGACCCACAGCATTTAAATAGCTTGTAAATGATCTATACAAACACTTCAAAATATATTTCAGTAGTTATGAAAGCAAATTTTTTGTAACTGCAATGGGAGGGAAAAAGACTTTAATAGGATGAAAACAAACCGAACACTTTACTTTGTGATTTGCAAATGATGAATATTTTTGCTGAAACCCAATCTTCACAGATTATTGTGTCTACACTATATAGTTTTATTATTACAACTTCATGTTAGTGGGAACGTTTCTGGTCATTTCAATGGAAAACTTGCTGTTTGTAAAGGACGGTGCTCTATCATATCATGCTTTAGTAATATAATTATTACAAGTGAGTTTTTAAACATGAACATTCCTGCCCCTGCCATAACGACTGCTATTGGTAACGAGGCATTTGTACCCTATAGGCGGGCTAGATTCTTATTATACACAGAGCAAAAGTTCAGTCTTTTAAATCTAACAAGTATTTTGAACAACAGAAATGCGGAACTCTCATATTTGAAGGTGCTGTCGTATGTGACAATGAATAAAAAGCTGGCTCTGTAAAATAAAATATTTGCCTTGGATAACAGACTTTAAGACTAGTTTATGGGTCAAGTACATTAGTTAGGTTGAATAGATTATTTAAGGCGCTAGGCCTGAAGGTCTAGTATTTTTAATGATTTTTCTAGGCCGGCGTATGAAAGCTATTACTTTTATGTGCTTTTAGGGACGTATAGAAGTTCTCTCCAAGTCTTTTTCATTGGGCTTTTTAGTGCATGTGTGGTGAAGGTCTTTATTTCTATGTGTAAAACTTGAGATGTTTGTCTTTTTGCAAACAGAAAAATACCAATACCTACCTCTTGTGGTCGGTTTACAATACTCGCTAGTTTGGACTTTTTCTGTTGATAGATTTAAACCAGTGTCGCATCTGGAGTCATGTAAAGGCAAAATGGTATACTTTTATGTTAGGATGGCCAAGCCATCTTCTTTTTTTAACATTTTTTTTATATTTAAGTTTTTTGGGACTGGTAACTTTAGCTCGTTAATGGATAGTTCAGAGCTTTTCCAAAGAGTCTAAAAATTGAGTTAGTAATTTCCATGTTTAATCTAAGACAGAAACAGCCACCAGTCCAGTACTGTGGCTGGGATGAAATCAGTCTTGCTGGGTCACCAGTATTGCATTGGACTCCATGTTTTTATGGGATTGAGAAGGCCAATTTCTCCTTGGACGAATATGGCAGGATGAACTCTGGATGAAAAACATTTAGGATTTGAGCAGGCCAAGTTTTCCTTTTTCCAGTTAACTTTTTATGGCTTTTTCCCCCCCATGAATATATTATTCGTAATCAAGGTAGAAACTGAAAATAAACATTATTTGCATTATAATGGAATTAGATTTCACATACATTTTGCTGTGGCAGATATCCAAGGAAGAACCAGAGTGGCAGCTACAGCTTAGCTCCTCAAGGAACATGCGCTCACTGCTAAGTAAAAATTCTGAGAAATGGCAGTCTACGCATTTAATATGCTTTTTAAGAGACAGGCAGGTTGTATGATAATGTCTGGCTTAACCCCATGTTAATTTTTATTTATTGGAGTAAAATGCTGCCAAGCTTTCACATATTTGGGCAGAGGGTGCAATTTCAACTTGTTTCACCTTCAGGTCTTGTAACTCCTAATATCTTAAAGTTCCTTTATGATATTGGGCATTTTAATAATTCTATTAGAGAAACATGTTTTCTTGGCCCACATAATTTAATCGAATATTGACTTGCTTTAGCTTTGTACTAATCTCTCTGATTCAGAGTGTGATAATTGCCTTTCTGAATGTGCTACGGCTCATATTGGGTCTGGATTCTAGCAAGGATGTGATCCTACACTGTTCTGATTACGCAGGGCTCTGGATAAGCCAGGGCTTCATTATCTCAAATCTTAAAGATAATGAAGCCCTGGCTTAAATCCTGAGCCCTGACTGAGCAGTGGCTCTGTCTATGAATGAGTTCCTTTTAGGCTAGCTTTCTGATCTTGTTAGGCCTGTGAATGTGTCAGCACTTTCATAATGCCGAAGTTCTGGTTTTTACAACTCTTAGGATATATCATAGCTCATTCTTCTGAGAAAATGTCTTGTGAACTCCTGTATCAAGTTTTAAGCACTCCCAGTTTCACAAGATGTTACTGTGTATAAACTCAGATTCTACTTGCAGCCCAGTGCCTATGTTTCCAACAGAGGATCAAGAATATCACCTCATCTCCCTATCGTAGTACCACAGTTCCTTGTTTGCAACAATTGTGAGCCCATGCTAAGTGCTATATTAATTATTGGGTTTATACACCTAGATACATTTGAGATTGACCACCCTAGCCGTTAGGTTACATCCTCTCCCTTTCTCTCTCCCCTTACAGGCGTCCTACCTCGCATGCTTCCTCTTCTCCTCTTCTCCTCACCTAGGACACTGGCACACCTTAAAAGTTAACTTTTATTAAAAGCACTTAAAAGTTCTATTAAGTGTTTCAGCGCTTTATAAGAGCACCAGTTATATTGCACAAAGACACTTTGTTATGGGACAGGGGAGATTACGTGATTTGGCCAGGATCACAGGATGTTGAGCAGTCGCTGAGGCTCTAACCCGGTTCCCCAAGAAAGCAGCTCTTTCCGTCATTTCACAACTTTATTATAGTCATCTGCAACATGGACAAAAAACATTGACAAAGACAATAGATTTTGCACAGGCAAAATCTATTCGCCCTGCCAATGCTTGTTCTTTATTATTGCATCTAATACAATCTTGAAATGCATACCATCAGGATGTGCACTCTACGGAAACTTCTCCAACATTAGATTTTTCTAAAATGTTCACATAGAATAGCAACCCAGGCCATCGAAAGGATGCACATAACTGACTTGCCTTGTAGTTGATTATTGGCATTGTCAGGATGGGTGAAAGCATGAACGTTTCAAAAATCATGTTTAAAACTATTCCTTCCAAAAAAAAAAGGCACTGATTTAATCTAGTGGTTTTAATCTTAATTCTTTTATCTGGACGCTATTCCTCACCACCCTCCCTACTGTATAGGTTTTCTCCATTAGATGCTCTGACTCCCTCTCCTCTTGACTTATCTTCCATTACTACTGTCTCTCTCCCTTTGATTTCTCTCGCTCTTTTTTCCCTTGCACTCGTACTATTTCCTACCCATCATCCTCCACGGTTTCCCCCCCAACCCTTACTACCCTCCTCCTCCCCATCCCCATTTACCGCGCCCTCTGAATCCACCTAGGATTGGATGTTTACCCATTGAATTCCTTTTTTTTTTTTTTACATTCCCCAACCCCCCACCCTCCCCCCCCCCCCGTCTTTTCCGTATTGTTTTTTTTGTCCCCATGGCTTGTATTTTTCGTTTTGTCCAAATGTTCAATGCAATCTTGCCTGCCTAGACCCTTGTAAAGCGCTCCGATACCCTCGGGTCCAGCCAGCGCTCTATAAAAGCTTTTAAATAAAAAATAAATAGTGTACTACTTTCAGCCATTCACAACATGGCCTATACTATTGGCAAAGCCAGTAGAGCTTTCATAGGCAAGACCTATTGGCTTTGCCAATGGTCATTAAACTTGTGAATATTGTCTGGGCATTGGCTGTACCTCATAAATACCAGTTTAACACCCAAATATCCCAATAAACACAAAGGTGACAAGTCAGCCTTTGCAATGGCCTTTCACCGTAACATGCTTCTCTGCATTTTTTGCCACTTTGAACCGTTTGAGCAAGAAACCAATTTTTTAATTAAAATCTGCAGATTATGCTGCAGATGAACTGAAATTGCAAAAGCGTTGGAGGGGTCAATACTATGCCACTTCATACTCCACCTTTTCTAGAGGGGCTGCAATATGGCTCCGGGCAGGAGTCCCCTTTTCCCTGTTAGAGAGCCGGATTGATGATCTGGGTAGGTATATGTTATTGCGTAGCCTCTTGGATGGATTGCCCGTTCTGCTGGGCTCCCTATACGCCCCTAATGTAGATCATGCCTAATTCCTCTCCCCGGTTTCCTTAGCAGTGTCTGACTGGAGTGATTGTCCCTGGTTGCTTGGGGGAGATTTGAATGCTGTGTTTGATGTCGAACTAGATCGATCGCACCCTCCACTAGCTGGTACTGCTGCGAGAACCTGCAATACGGCCCTGGGTCAATGGGCACGGGGTTGGAACTTGCTGGATCTTTGGAGAGCACAGCACCCGACTGATAGGGAGTACTCCTTTTACTCTTATCCCCATCACTTGCATACACGCTTGGATTACGTCTTGGGCTCGCCGACTTTGTCCTTTGCGGTTTCACACTGCACGTACTTGGGCAAAACCATATCCGATCACAACCCTCTTGAATTGCGCCTCCAGTGGGGCCGATTTGTGGGGCCGATTTCCGGCGCCGATACCGACTTGGCGGATGCAACCCCTTCAATTAGAAGACCAGGTCTTCCGTGATACCTTACAAAAGGCGATCACCGCATACTTTACTGTTAACGAAGGCACAGCCTCGTCACGTTCAATAGAATGGGAAGCCTTTAAGGTCTCTATACGGGGTGTGTCCCTGAGCTCCCTGGTGGGAAACCGTAGGGAGGTGATCCGGGACCTGACAGACCTGGAGGCGACGTTACAGGAATATGAAGTAGCGGCCCAACGGGACGAACAGGCAGAGGAACCCTTACAGGCGGCCAGAGTTAAGTATGCGGAGGCTCTAGAGCAGCTTCGCTTAATAGATTACAGGGCGTACACCCAGCGTACGCACTCGGAGGCTGACAGAGCGGGCACATTATTAGCTCGGCTGATTGCCCCCTCCAGCCTGCCCTACTCCCATCCTGGCTATTAACACCGCGCAGCATGGACAACTCCAGACCCAATTGCGGATAAACTTGGCGTTTCGGACCCATTACGAGGCACTGTATGGAGCGCATCCGGCGCCGGGCGCAGACACGGTGACTGAGTTCTTGGAGCGGGCGAACTGACCAGTGCTATCCGCAGCAGAAATCCACAACGTAAAGGCGCCGATTACTCCGGTCGAGATCAGAGTGGCTATCAAGCCCTTAGCCCGTGGGAAGACACCCGGCTCTGACGGACTACCCATCGAATTTTACTCCACATTCTCTCCTCTATTAATTCCCAAACTACTACAACTCTATACGACATCACTTGCAGAAGGGAGGTTGCCCCCTACCACTCGGGAGGCGATTGTCACATCCATTTTAAAGCCTGATAAAGATCCCTTAGAAATGTCTTCCTACCGGCCTCTATCAATCCTGAATACAGAATATAAGATTCTTAGTAAACTTCTTGCCAACTGCCTTCTCCCGCTTCTATCGCGGTTGATTCATACAGACCAATGCGCTTTCGTTCCACGGAGGAGTACGTCGCTGAATCTCCGGTGCTTCCACGCGATCGTGCATGCCTCCGGGCTTCGTCCTGTGGGGGCAGGATGTCTATCCTTGGACATATCGCAGGCATTCGACACTCTAAGTTGGTCCTATATGTTGGCAGTACTGGCCAAGATGGGCATTCCCCCAGAATTGTGTGCTTGGATTCGGCTGCTCTAAGCCGCCCCCACAGCCAGGGCAAAGACAGGTTCGATAATCTCCGCGGCCTACCCTATTTTTCGGGGTACGCGCCAAGGCTGCCCATTATCGCCCATTTTGTTTGTATTGGCGCTTGAACCACTGGCCCAGAACCTTAGGAGGGCCATGATCCCCCATGGCATTCAGATGGAGGGTGTCCTGCATTCAGTCTCGCTTTATGCAGACGACATGCTGCCGTATTTTCGCAATCTCCAGGCCGACAAGGGGGAGGTGGCAGATCTTTTTCTTCTCTTCGGGGAGGTATCCGGACTGCACCGTAATGCTTCTAAGTCTGTAGCCTATTCCTTTGAAGGTGCGATCGCGGCTCCGGAGCTCCGTTTCGGGCCCTTGTCCTTTAGGGTGGCACCTGTCACTTTTAAATACTTGGGGATTAATATTTATCGATCAGTACCGGATGTCATAGCAGATAACCTGGTATGCACAATTTCTTTGTTACGCTCCCAAATCGCATTCTGGAATACACTGCCCCTTACTGTCGCGGGACGAGTAGCGATATCTAAGATGGTGATGCTGCCTCGCCTGCTTTACCATTTTGTCAACATCCCGGTGGTAAACCCCACTTGGATCTTTCGAGAGTTGGATGTTCTGCTGACCTCGTTGGTCTGGGGCCCAGGGAGGCGCAGGGTGGCATTAGCGAAGCTGCGACTACCGAACGGCGCGGGGGGAGTGGGGGCGCCTGACTTTAGGGCGTATTGCATTGCTGGTCAACTGCAGTGGCTGGCATACTGGCTGGCCGGGAAAAACCTGTTTGAGATCGGCTACACCCCGTCACAATTAGCACGTGGCACCTTACAATCGCTGTTGTGCCCCGGTGCCCCTAGGCCATCAGATCCCCCGGGCCTCTTGAAGATAGCACTTCATTATTGGTCGAAGGCATGTACATATGCAAAAATCCATACTCCCCTAACATACCGCTGTGTGGTCTCCCTATGAGGCAGGGAATTTTGGGTGCCGGGCGATTACGGAGTTGGACGCAACAGGGGGTGGAGACAATTGGAGCCTTTCTTCAGGAAGGCAGTCTGATGCCACACGTGGATTTTGTGCGGGTAAATGGGGTACCCGATACCCAGTTTTTGCTTCATGCGGCGATCTCCCGGTACATCCGGGCGCAGTGGCGGGCGGCACCAGCAGAACCCTCAACATTCCACCTCCTACGCTCCCTGCATATAATGGGCCATGGACGCTTCCTGGTTTGCTGGCTATACCGGGGCCTCCGGGAACACACACAGATCTCCTTAGCTCCTCTCAGGCTGCGGTGGGAAGTGGATTTGTCCCGGGCATTTAGCGATAGAGAGTGGTCCTTTATCCTGGAATACCCTAAAAGTGTCCCGCAATTGCAGGCTGAAAACGATCCAATTATTTGTTCTCCACAAGGCTTACCTTACACCCCATGCGCTCGGTAAGATGTACAACACGGCAGTTCTGGCCTGTCCTCCTTGTTCGGTGCCGGATGCTGGACTGATGCACATGCTGTGGCTCTGCCCGGTGTTGCGAGGGTACTGGGGTAGGATAACACAAATCTTAAGTGCAATCACTGAGCGCCCCTCCTGGGACGTAGCCGAGGCTTGTTTATTGGGTCTGTTGCCACTCCCCCCTTAAAGCGAAGCTGTTGCGTCGTTTTGCCAATCTGTCATTAGCGCTGGCAAAACACCTGATAACGCAGCGTTGGAAATCATGAGCCCCGCCGTGGGCGGAGGCTTGGGGAGAGGAGGTGTTGAGATGGGCGGTGGCGGAGCGTGAGGCCCTATACCGTGAGGAGAGTCGGGGGCTGCGAAAGCGTCCTATATCCTTGGAATGGGCGCACCTAACTGAGCTGTTTAAGGGTGAGGTGGGGGGGTGGAAGGGACTGAGGAGGCCTCCCCCCGAGATCCCCAGAATCCCCCTGTATGAGCCGGGATGTATGTCAGCGATAGGGCGTGGTGATTGATGGAACCTGTCCCCTGGCATTGGGCAAGGACGTGTCCCAATTGATGGAGGCCGCATTCAGGTGTGGAGTGGTTGTACCTCCCGCCTCCCCTGTGCCCTCTTGGTTTCTCATTTATCTAATACGCCCCTAATGCGGCGCTGTTCAGACGACTTCCTTCCCCTGCCGTGCGCGTGGGATGTGTTTTCCTTCCCCTCTTCTCTTCCCTCCCCTACCTTGATTGTGGCGGGTTTTACAAATAATATACATATTTTTATATTGGCATCACTGACATTAATGCAAGCTGAGTTTTCAGCCCAATGTGTTCAGTAAATGCTTCACACTAATGAACCATATATTGATTGGAAAAGCTCAACGGGTAATGCAACCATAAAAGTATAGGGTGGCGTAAACTGTAAAAAAAAAAAAATTAGTTAACAGGGGAGCCCATATGTGTAGGTTGGATTTGATTAAATCTTTGGGAACTCTGTCCGGGCCTGGAGACTGGCGCTCTGCTGGTCGGCTGAAACCACTTTGTGAAGAGAAAGCGTTAAAATATTTGACAAAGAGGAAGCAACTTGTACAAATAAAAATAACTGGTTTGGGTCACTGTCTGAGTAACTCCAAGTAAAATGCGTAACCTATGCTGCTCTCTCTATACAAGAACACATTTTGGAGGATATCTGATCTAAAAGAGCGCATATGAAGTCGCGGCCTTCCAAACCAATTTGCTATCCTATTACTGGGCTTTCTGGGTTAGGTCCTCCCACTGCTGGGTGATAATCTTGTTCCGCCTGGGCGCGATATCAAGATTATACTCCTTGCGCAATAAGGCCACCTCAGCATGGTTTCTAGAATTCTAGCCAAGGCTTTGCGCAGTAGGTTAGCTAGGGAAAACTCATGATCAGACCACCATGAACACTGTGCAATGGGTCTGTGGGGCTTACTAAGGGACTTTCTAATCTCACCGCATAAGCCTACAAAAGTGCTGACTGTAGCCCCCTGTTCTCTAGACTCTGCTAAACACTCCATTACTGATTCAATATTCTGTGCTACTACTTTCTTCAGAATTTGTGTGGGATCAGACATTTTTCAACATAATCGTAAATTATCTGTGGATGACCATTGCTTACTAAGAGCAGTTGCTAACTTAGGAGTCTTTCTCGCTGGGACCAGGGTTCTGTAGGCATCAGCTGAATGGTAGGGTGGAAAACCAATATTGCGTTTGGAGGGTTAGTTACAGTGTTTTGAGTTGATTAGCAGCATGACTTCATCTGGAAAAAAAAATCTGCTTTGGTTTGCCCGTACAAGGAAATGGTCGGGATTATAGTTTCTTTGCTGCAAAGCTGACAAATTAATATTTAAAAAAAAAAAGTGATAGTATTGAGTGCTGGAGAACAGTTACCTATTAGAGATTTTAAATGAAAAATGCATTTGAAAAATTTGCGCGCGATATTACTAATTTGTGATTATTTCTAATTGATGAAGGTTGCAGACAAGTAACGGGAAGTATTTATTCATCTGGTCACTAATGAGTATATAATGAGCAATCAAAGCAGTGTTACATTTGGATTTAGAATGGCTGTATGTGTGGCTGTATGTGTCCTACAAAACGCATCTTTTGTTGTGCACAAAATGATTTATAATATGTTGCTAAAGGAACAACAAAAGATTCTACGTGTACAGCCTTGTGAAATAAAATAATTGGAATATTTCCTTCCTTGAGTGCAAGCTTTCTTTTGAGAGGAGAAGGCGTTTGGAAGGGAGGGGGCGGTATACATTTTTTTTTTTTTGCAAAGTGTTTTTTTAAATAAATTTAGTCCTTTTTTTAGGTCTCTCCTACGCAGCGCGCATGCGCTGAATAGGAGACCTTTAGCCGTCGTGCAGCTCTTTTTCAAAGCACATACTCGTGCTTGTGGCGGCATACACCTTTCGGGAGTGCGCAGCGGCGCGTCACAAGCTCGAGTATGTGCTTTGAAAAAGGGCAGGTTGCGCGCGCGTTTCAGTGCTTGTTCTAAAGCAATTCCATGTCGCCAAGCTTCCGTTTCAGAAATGAGATATTCAAGGCCACTTGCAGGAAAGAGGTATACGCGTGCATTCCTGTTCTTATGCCGCCGTGAGAGAGTGAGAGACCCAGACCCAGAGAGACCCGACCCAGACTCAGAGAGACCCGACCCAGAGAGACCTGACCTGACCCGACCCGACCCGGACCCAGAGAGACCCGACCCGGACCCAGAGAGACCCGACCCGGACCCAGAGAGACCGAGACCCTTTTAAGTATTTAGTTATGCAGCACAATATCCTTGGTGCACCAACCTCAACTGTTGCATTGTTAAACACTTATGAGGTCCCAAAGGCGAGACCTATTGGCTATGACAGTGCTTGTTTCCCATGTATTGTACTACTTTTTGGACTCGGCAGTTAAAGCAAGTGTTCAGTTCGCTATTTTTTAACATTAGTCTGTGTAACGATCTATATATAGTTGCACATAGACCTCCTCATTGGTGCCTTGTGTACAGTTACAGGGAGTTCTATGGGTGTTTTGAAAATTGATCCACATATCACCTTTCCATTTTCTGGAGGGGTTTCTCATTAAGATTAGGTGAGTCTTTAAACTAGCTTGTATTCCACTTGTCTGCTATTCCATGTGCCAAGCACCTTGCCCATAAATTAACCACCCCTGGCAGACAATGCCTCCTTTGGCAGAAACGTGTTAGATAATGCAAGGTTCCAGTGGTGTAAAGACCACTACATTGAATTAACAGTTCAACCCTAATCAGCATTTTAAAAAAAGCTGAAAACACTACAGCTTAAGACCTGTTACTTCCTATAGTAGATTCCGAAATAAACTTACTTTATTTAAATATATTGTGTTTACTTTATGCTATTCTTCCTCCTTTCATGTGCTACTCATCATTGTTAGACCTGGCACCTTGGCGTGAGTCTCCCTTCCACTTTGTCGCTGTGCCTCATGTGTTTTGCTGGTGTTGGCTGCTCAGAGCACTGTGCCACTGCCAACCAGTGCCACAGTGCAAGTGCTCCCTATTTAAAATGTATATGTTGGTTGGATTCCATGATTGGCTTATTTGGTTTACTGTCAGACCCCAGTAAAGTGCACCAGGAGTGCCCAGGGCTTGTAAATACAAATGCTGCTGGTGGGTTTGCAGCACTGGTTGTGCCACCCACAGAATCGGCCTAGTAAAATGTGTCTAAGGTCTGCCATTGCAGAACCTGCGTGCAGTCTGGTACTGTCATGCTGACTGGGCAAGTGCACCCACTTCCCAGTCCCTAAACCTTCCCTTAACTTCATATTAGTCACCCCTATGGTAGGCCCAAGGGCAGGGTGCATTGTAAGCATAAGGTAGGACAAGCCCAGATGTGTGCGGCATGTCCTAATAGTGAATTACAGCAATTTTCGTTTTTCACTATTGCAAGGCTACCTGTTCCCATAGGCCAGAATGGGCTGTTAGAATTGTTACATCCTATGATCCTAACAGACCCAGGGAACATGGTAGAAAATCGAGTTTAGTATGCCTGAACTCAGAATAATAAAATACATCTTTTAGTAAAGTTTATTTTAATATTCTGTGTTTGCAAATACCACTTTTAGAAAGTTGGTATTTGCTTGCCTAACCATTTCAGCCCGCCTCTGCTATGATGTGTATCTGCCTGTCTGATTTGTGTGAGTGACAGGGCTGGGGAAACCCAGAGGGGCAGGGCTAGGTAGCCTGGTGGTGAATAGAGAGATTGACATCCAGATGGGTGGGAGGAGTGCACCTGGACTCTGAATAGGGCTGTGCACTGCCACCACAATGATGGCTCCACCTCCTGTGGAGCGGCTGATGTCTCTGCCCTGCACCCTGAATAGAAAGGCAGAGTCATGTCAACAAAGTGCTCAAGAACTGGTTTGGACTGGGCAAAGGCCCCTCTACCCCAGAGGAACAAAGGAATTAGGGGTAGAAGTATTGGGACCCTGCTCCCAAGAAATTAGATCCTGCTTGACAAGAAGAACCTCTGCCTGAGGAGAAGGAACTGGGAAAGCTGTAAGGAGGAGTACTGTCCTGGGGGATTGGCCTGCAGTGGTTGCCTTGCTGCTGAAAGGAGAGGAGAAAAGACTACAAAGACTTTAATTCAACTTGTGCTTAAAAGATCTCCAAGGGCTTGTGCTGAGCTTGCCCCCTGAACGAAGTCCCAGGACCAGTGGACTTCACTCCCCAGAGTCTTTGGAAGTGCCTGCTGCTGTTGGGCCTTCTGAGGGACTGCGTGTCGCAAGGAGCTGGAAGCGCGACTCAGGAAGGAGAAGCGTGCCGCCGTCTGAGCTGTTGTCGCATCTCGCAAAGGGTGTCGCCGCTGCAACATCGCATCGAGTGGAAGCGTCTCGCATCGTTCCGGAAGTGTCTCGCATCGAGGAAGAAGCGTGTCGCCATCGTAGTTGTCGCATTGCACTGCATCAAGAAAAGCGGCTCGCATCCACGGAGAAGCATGCCGCCGTCGGAGCTGCTGTCGTCGCATCGCGTAAAGGGGTGACGCCGCTGCAGCATCGCATCGAGCGGAAGCGTCTCGCAAATGTCGGAGAAGAGTGCCGCTGCCAAGGCCACTGTCGTCGCATCGCGTAAAGGGGTGACGCCGCTGCAGCCGACGCGTCGAGTCTTCTCGCAACATCAGAGAAGCGTAACACATCTGGAAGATCTTCACGTCTTTATTTCTTTGCACCAAAGACTTCATCGCATCAGCATCGTTGCAACACTTTCGTTGCCCTGCGTGTCGCATCTAAGGTACATTGACTTAGTGTCGCATTTAAGAACTTAAGAGAACTAAGCAAACTTCTACCATCTAAAGTAACAGTATTGTGTATTTTTGTCGTTTAATGGTCTTGTGGTAACTCTATATAAAGAATCCTTATTTTTAATATAAAAACCTGTGGTGTCCATTTGTAGTGTTGTCACTTGGTTACTGTATGTGTTCACAAATGCTTAACATTTAACGCTCTGAGATAAGCCTTGTCTGCTCGCGCCAAGCTACCTAGAGGGTGAGCAGGGGTTATTTTAGGAGTGTAACCCCTTACCCTGACAAGAGGAAAGGTTCCCTGCTTGTCACAAGTACCTACCTGTGCCAACCAGAGAACCCGGATTCTAACAATCCTGTATAATGGTTTATATCTAATAATATATTGCACTGTATTATATATATACCATTTAGTACAGAATTGTTCCAATTTCAAGTGTTCAGATATTCTTGGGTCTTGTTTGCAGTTTGTATAACTGTTTTTAAATGGAGATAGGATGACTTGTATTTTTTGATTTATGTTTCCCTGAGTGCAATACAATGGCTGTTTAAAGCCTACTTTCACATGTACACCATTTTGGTGATGGTCCTGGCATTTCCGTCTTTCTGATTATGTTTCGCCTTTTCTTAAATATTTAGTTTGATTGAACTTAAACCTGGTGATGGTTAAAGTTTGCCCGTATTCCCTTCTAATACAAACCTTTTATTGGTCATTGTATTTCGATTTCCCTCATTTCAACTAGAAATATCCCCTTTGTCTTGGGCTAAACTCGAAGTGTTCCAGAATTCAGATATTTTCCTGTTGTGTGGCCTACAATAAATTGATTACCTTTGAGGAACACTAAAAAAACATAACATTCCTGCATCCTTCCCAACAAATGTATGTATTTACGTGGAATTCATTTAGCTCAAACCTAACCAAAAAAGCAGCTTATTGCTGTACAGAGCCAAAGCTAACCCCACATCTATTTTAAGGATGTGCATTCCCAGTTTGTTTTCACTTATTTACTTGTTCCCCCAGTACCTCTTTTGTCCTTCTGCTTTATCTTTCCAGCTTCTTTCAACCATGAGCCTCTTCCATCATTTTAGAATGACTGATCTCCAATTCACCACCCTCTTAATTTGTAGTTTATGGCCATTCAGTAACCGGATATTCACGTTTCCAACTTTCTAGCGCCTCTGCATCACAACAAGCTGCATTATGTATTTGTTTTACTACATCTTTTATCAGCCTTTGGTTACTGATGATCTCATCCTACTTTCAGTTTTGTTCTTTGAGAATGCTGCCATGTTACAAACTAATCTGCACCATTCCCCTTCTGCCAGGGTGTTACTAGACCTGTGTTTGATAATGCTCTTTATCATTCTTTTGATTTCTCCTTTCTGCTTTGTAGTAGATGATTCATCTATTTTATTTTTTTAATTTTTTTTTATACACTAGTATGTGCCTTTGAAGAAAAAAACCCAGTAGTTCTCTTCATCTCGATCATTGGAAGTCAGTGTCCCGCTACCCTGCTCTACATTCAATTTGTCTCTGTTGCAACTATTTTCACACCCTGTTTTCTACCTCTCATGTCTATATCACAGTACACCTACACGATAGTGGAATTATATTGTTTTCAAACCATAAAGGTCCATCTGCTTAAAAGTGCATGGCCCACAATTGGTATCAGTTTGCTATATATGTTGTCAGACAAGTGATCCAATAGTCGCACATCAATAAATGGCAAAGTAAAAGAGCACTGAATAATCATGGCCAGATAGACAAATCAATATTCAAACTTTTTGATGTAAGTATCTGAAAAAAGTAATTTGGTGCACCTTTTAAATGTGTTCATTGTGAAGAGTGAATATGCGGTTCTAGCAGTGATCATAAGAGCTCAAAATGTGATCAAAGGTAAAAACTACGTTAGAAAAAATAACACAACAATCACAGAAAGTTTATTAGTTAAGTCCATATGGACAACATGTTCACATGGATACTTTTTGTGGTCATTGCTACTTGAGCTACACTTACCATGGTTCTGCTTGGTGTCTACAGGTTGCAAGTGTGGTACAGTTAAAAATCGCGTTACGGTTCTGGCTCAAACGAGTAAAACCACTGAAATTTTACAGTTATGATTGAGTGTTTACAATACATGTAATAACTCGCAGCATGAGGTTCTAGGGTCAACTGTTTTTGTTATTTGCAATTGGCATGCAGGTGTTTTATGCATGGCGGATGCCGTGAGTTAAGCTGCGTTTGTAGTGTTTCAGTTTCCGGTTATTGCATTACATGCAGCAGACAGTGAGACAATCTTGAGATGAATGCCTTACTTTTTTTATGCCTTTCTCACAGTTAGTTGTTTGACAATTTAAAAGGCATCTGCAGTTCAGCCTGTCCCCTAGACAAGTGACCTCTTCCTGACATCCGATGTTGGAGAGTTTTGTGGGTTTTTTTTTTTTTTTTTTTTCCCCTCTCTCCCCTAAACACATTTAAAATCAATTTAGTCATGTAGTATTTTTACTAGACAAAAGGATTGTTAATGAGTGATTTTATATTCGAAGCCATGTGCTTTGAAGCTTAGGGGGCATTGATATTAGACATCTTGTGATATGAGTCCTAGTAAATAATGTTGTTGAGGTTTGAGTGGTAATGTGTACTATTATCCATTTAATGTGATTTCATTTTCTGAAACTGTTGGCTTTAAGTACAGGCATCATAATATGAGTCCTGAGTTCAACAGCATTCCGTTTATTATTTTCATGTAGCTTTCACTGAGTTGGGTCTCTGATGAGCTACAATGACAGATTTGGTCTTAAATCATGATGTAATTTAGGAATAAATGGAAGCAATCCTTACTGGCCACTGTACAATCAGAATCTGATCCATTTAGCTCCTTTCTGCCTATTAAAATTGTAAGCATGGCTGTCAAAGAATCTCTGCTTTAGCTTCCCGGTGTTACTCTTCGGGCATCTCTGAGCAACTATCTACCACTCCTTGAATAATTAACCTTTGTAGAGGTAGTTATTCAATGCTTCTATGCATGGCATTTTGTTGTTGCAGTTGGTTACTACCCTCTTGAAGAAAGCAGGCCTTGTTAGAAAGTCTAGGAAATCTTAAACAATGGTCTCCACTAACTGAAGCCTTACCAGACACTATGCGCCATAATGACCATTGTCTGCTGAAGCTATTACATTAGAGTGATGAAGAATGTGCTGTCCCAAAATTCTTGATTGCATCATGAAGTTGGCCGTGTACTGAATGATTTACAATGGTGACCTATTGTTTTGCTCTTATAATGCTTGCAGTGTGATAAATGTGTCACAAGGAATAAAAATGCCTAATGTTAAAGTATCTGTGTAGATCTTCCTGGAGATAGCTTGCCTAGTCCAGTATTGCTAGATTGAGCAAATTAGGCATGAGACTGTCGGCTATTGTCTATCCAAGGAGTTTATTGTCCATGTTCATAAACAGTGGCGTATACAAAGAGCAGTTGGAGTTATGACTAACCTGCTTACTTTTTTGTACCTGTTTTTCAATAATTAAAGCATACTGGGCGGTGGCAACAAATATTGACAGTAGTATGTGACATGACAGCATGTCTGGGTGGAGGAGATAACTTAGAAGTACTCTAACATCATTTGGGACCATAATTAACGATAAAGCATCCCAAGCTAAACTGTAAAAGGTTTCTTAAGGGCATATCAAATGGACAGAGTGCAAGAGGTACCCTTTGAGGTATGAGAACAACAATCTGCATATTAGTAGGTGAATGCATCACTACTGGTTAGAGGAGGGAAGGCGAAGGGAGCCCTGTGTCAAAGCATGTGATTCGAGAGATGTAGATGAGAACTGTGGGGTCTAAGGTTTATCTGCTCTTTGATGCTGATTGGAAGGACCCAGGAGGGGGGCCATAAAAGGATGTGGCGATCTCGATGAGCAATTCGATAGTTGTAACAGATGCTGTTACCAATCTTGTGCTATAGAAAAAGGGCAGAGACCCCTAGCTTACTCTCTGTGTAAGCCTCGGCACTAAGCCCATAACTGCAGTGTTTGTTGACCTGTATCGCTGGAGGAAGGGGATGGGTATTTTGATTTTATAGTGATTGCACTTTTCGCAAGGGTTAGGATCATGTCAAGAAAACAGACGGCTGTCTTTTACATTGCTTATGCCTTTTATAGATTCCCAAAACACCAGCTTCCCGCATGGCCCCCTCTCTGCAGGCCTGTGATAGTCATCTGCAAACGAGGGCAGTGCCATAGCATGTGTTTAAGGTCCGCCTCCGGTGCACCATATCTATTGAATGCCTAAGAATTCAAGGCTTCAGGAAAGATTCAGTGGATCTGTTCCTGGGGAGAGATGAACCCTGTGAAAGAGATGGAACTATATTGACTTCAGGTGAGCATTGCAGCGATGTTCCGGGGACACCTCTGCGCTCTAGCCCATTCCCGGTTATGCAGGATTTTGTTCCCCCGGTCTCCATCAGGGGTTATAATCGGATCTGGGTATGGGCATTGGAGGCCCTGGACAACCAGGAGACATGCCTTCACCCATTCCCCTTTGAAAGCAATTGTATACCTGAGCACAAGAATGTGGCTTGAAAGTGATGCCCTGAGTTGCACACTGTAGGGGATGCACAAACTGATGCAATTAAAGGATGTATCATAGTGCTGTATGTTGATGGAAAAATCTGGTGTAGGCTTTAAGCATCTGAACGGAGGGCATGTTCAACGGCTAGGATGTGCGTACCAGCTGGGTCAGGAGGGCATATGAATGTGGCTGCTCTGGCCAGGTCCCATTGGTAGGCCTTCTTTCTTTGGGAAGACTTAGCAGGCTCTAGCAATATCAGTGCGGAGATTCTGATGAACTCTGTAGGGTTACAGTTTTTAGGTCTCGCCTGAGACAGCGCTTTAGCGCTGCTCTGGCGAGACTTATAGTAAGCACTTTTGGAAGTGCAAACGAGTGCTTTCAGGCCGCCAACTACAGTGCATGTGCTCCGGGCGCGCGCACCATTTGGCAGCCTGAAAGCACTCGTTGTCTTTCACTTTCGCGGCCGCTCGGCCGCTTTGATGTTTGATCACTTTCACTTTCGCGGCCGCACTTTAACAAGCTCTAAAAGCGTATTTTTTCGGCTACGTTTTAGAGAAGAAAATGTTCTTAAGATTAATTTGTAAAGCCTCAAAATAGTTACATCCCACAAAGAAGTAACTTCTTACACGCAGAATTGTAAATTGTGTTTCTGTTGCTGGTTTGTTGTTCATGAACATGCCTCCGGAAACAAATAGCAAACAATCAAGGGAGTATGTTTGGGAAATATCATTTGTAAGTAATACATGCTTTATAAACACATGAACATGTTTTGTTGGCTGCCATAGCATAGCAGATCTGGCCTGGTCAGAAGTGAGTTTTGATGCATTTAAGGAAGTCCCATTACTTCAAGAGTATTCTTACTGTGTTTCACTTCGGATACCAGGCGCCGCCTGTAGTGTGGAAATGCCTCTATCGCGCCGGTAAAACTTATCCAGAAAGAGCGGTCGTGCTTTTTCACACGAAGAGTGAATATTGACGGACGTGTGTAGAGCTAGGTGGCCCCGCCGTGGGAGCGGGTGCACGTCACGGCGCCTGGAATCCCAGCGCTGCACCTTTCATTGCGTGAAGCCGGACAGAAGAGCTCTGTTCCTTGGCGCACATATTTTGTCTAGCTGCAGGGGAAGCTTTGTCCCGGCTGCTCTGACAATAGACTTGAAAGTAAAGCGCGGTGCCCGGGGGTGGGGGCCCGCGCCCATTGTGGCGCACAATGAGCTCGGCTGCCGCATTCCTGGCCCGCTCAGGGCCGGTGGCTTCCACTGACTGACGGCCTCCGTGGCACAGGCGCTGAGCGCGGCCACGGCTTGTGTAGCCGCAGACGAGCGCCGTTTAGAAATGTTTGTTGCATCCGGTGTTTGTCACCGGGAGGCAACAAAACATGGAAACGCACCAGTTTGGAATATGTCAGCAGCGTGCGCATAAGGCAGGCTCGGTAAAAGCGCGCGGACTGGCACAGCACAGGCGCCTTGCGTAACTTGGCTTCTGTGCTGGAAAGGCTTGCGCGAGGTGTTCACACTGGCAGGCAGTCATGCCCCACGGAGTGCTGTCGTGCTTCCCTGAGGTGACTTGTGGAGAATCCACCACTACTTCCAGGGCCCGCAGGGCCTCCCTCGGACCAGAGGGTTCCCTTCAGGTCAGGGACACCTCCGCTGGCGCGACGGCCTATGTGCGTGTCTGACACCAGTTGAGTGTGTTACTGTGGGTCTATGCACTTCAAGGCTCTCCTCGCAGCAGGGCCACTTTGGTCGCTAACCTCTCAAGCATCCTTTGCATTTTCCCTTTTAAAACACACTTGGGAGCAATTCCAAATGATGTGCTCTCGCTCTCGCTCTCGCTCTCGCTCTCTTTCCTTCCCTCTCGCTCTCTCTCTTTCCTTCCCTCTCGCTCTCTCTCTCTTTCCTTCCCTCTCGCTCTCTCTCTTTCCTTCGCTCTCGCTCTCGCTCTCTCTCTCTTTCCTTCCCTCTCGCTCTCGCTCTCTCTCTTTCCTTCCCTCTCGCTCTCGCTCTTTCCTTCCCTCTCGCTCTCTCTCTTTCCTTCCCTCTCGCTCTCGCTCTTTCCTTCCCTCTCGCTCTCGCTCTTTCCTTCCCTCTCTCTCGCTCTTTCCTTCCCTCTCTCTCGCTCTTTCCTTCCCTCTCTCTCGCTCTTTCCTTCCCTCTCTCTCGCTCTTTCCTTCCCTCTCTCTCGCTCTTTCCTTCCCTCTCTCTCGCTCTTTCCTTCCCTCTCTCTCGCTCTTTCTCTCTCTCTCTCCCCCCTCGCTTCTTCCATGATGACTTTTCTCCATCTTTCTTGCTGTCCCACTGTGCTTTCTCTCTCCTCCCCTCTCCCTCCCTCTCTTTCACTCTCTCTCTTTCTCTTTCTCTCCCTCTCTCCCTTTCTCCCTCTCCCTCTCTTTCTCTTTCTCTCCCTCTCTCTCCCCTCTCTTTCATTCCCTCTCTCATTATGTTTCTCTTTCTCTCTCTCTCTATTTCTCTCTCCCACTCTAGCTTTCTTTCCCCCCTCTCTTTCCCTCTTTCCCTCTCTCTCTCCCTTTCTCTCTCCCCCTCTATCTCTCTCCCTTTCTCTTTCTCTCTCTTTCGTTCCCTCTCGCTCTACTCTCTCTCTCTCTCTCTCTCTCTCTCCCCCTCTCTCTCTTTCTTTCTTTCTCTATCTCTCTCCCCTCTCTCTTTCTCTCCATCTCTTTCTATCCCTCTCACTTTTTCTGTCCCTCTCTCTCTCCCTCTCTCTCTCTCCCTCCCCCTCTCTTTCTTTCGCTCTTTCTCTCTCTCTCGCACACACACACTCTTTTTCCCGAGATCCATATATTTATAACCACATCTTAAACTTATGGTGGTGCGATAGGTGGCACTGCCTCCTTGTGATTGCTCCCTGATGGAAAAAATGCAAAATGTAAAAAATATTCAGTCTCTAATTTGTATTCATGGCTACAAAACCAATGCTTGATTTCCAAAATGTGGTAAACCATACATTGCTAACAACCTTCCTCAAATATGCTTTTTACACAGCATAAATTGAATATAAACTGCTTTCTTAGCACCACAAAACATATTTTTTTAGGTCTCGCCTAGGCAGCATTAGGGTTAGTAATGCTCATTAAGAAAACATTTATGGTTGTGGTTGAAGCAAAATCAGCTAATAATTTTAAGGATGTTGGATCACCAGCATGTGTCAGATAGCTAAGTTAACAGAAAATACAGAACATGAGTAGATAAACTGGTGGAATAATTTTTGGTTATAAATGGAACGTCGACAGATGAGGCAAGGATGAAAAAGCATGTACCAATGACTGGTAACAACAAGCATTTGCAATGCAATATGTCTCACATTTACGCGAGTTTAAGCTATTAGCATTGTAAATGACAATGCGTTTTATTTATATTTCAAAAACCAAAACATAAATAAAAGGCCTTTTTATTTACAATGCCAATAGCTCATGCTCAGGTAAATGCGAGACCTGTTGCATTGCAAATGCTTGTTAGCTCTTGTCTACAGACCGCTCTGTCTGCCTGTTGGATGCTGTTAAGGAAATAATAAACCAATCTCTTATCGTTGGTTGGCTTTGTCAGTCTTATTTGCTTTCTTCCTATTTGACAGAATTTGTTTTCCTTTTGTATTGTATTTGTCCTTTTGGAGCACAACTTCATATCATCCTTTTGATTGGGTGACTTGTACCAACGAAGGCACTGCGTGCATGCTAATTATGCTTCCGACATAACATTCAATGTAATATTGAAATTCCACAGGACATCCGGTAACCACTCTTTATCTGCATAGACGCCTGTTTCTTCTCTACTTTCTGATTTACATAATGATTTCACTCCTTTTACGTCCATATAACTAAGGAGTTGAGTCTCTCTACATTCTGACTCTAAACCTTACCCAAGTAAAAATATTTCCTGCATCTGAGTGAAATGCCAGTAAATGTGTTTTAAGACAAGGAAGTGTAAAAGTAAACTTGTGTTTTCCATTGTGTTCTAATGAGACTTTCCATTGGAGTTACAACTACGTTTGCCTGGCAAACCACATAATTACCAACAGCAAATCTTGTCACTTACTGTTGCATTTGTGTTCAGCTTTGAAGTACTGAGCTGTAAAATGACGCTCTGACCTAGTGAGTTTATTTTGGGTATAACCCATAAAACAAACTGAGCAAACATCAGAATTAACAAACCTCATAAACCGTTGTGGCGGTCTGGTTGTGCTGCCACGTCAGTTTCTTTTAGAAATAAGTTATCAATTATAATCAAGCATGCAGAATGGTAACAGCTACTGCACTTTTTTGATAGAAACACATGGGTTAATAAACCGTCGCATATTTTTCTATTCAACGCATCTTGTAGACATAACTTACATATTTTCTTACTTTGGCTTTCGTGCTAGTGGAAATAGGATCTGGATTGGGCCACATAACTCAGGAATGCCTCTATCACCCATCTTGTCCTGAATATGTTTGAACTACAGGCTCCTGCTTCCTTTATGACCCAATACTCCATAAAGGTTTATTTCTAGTGGTCCACAAACTCCTCTTATTCAGTGTATAAGTGGTCTGATTTTGACTAAGGGTGAGACTCAAATCAAGCCTTGGTCAATCCTCAGTGGGTTAGTGCATGTGCCTGGAGGCATATTTAAGAGCTGTTTTAGAAACCATTCTCCAATGTGGATAGCTTTTTCATAGCTTTAGATTTGAGCACCTTATAGCAAAGTAATACTTACTCAACTCATGCCCAGGCTGCTTGTGGTAGCGGCGAAGCCCGTTACTCACCGTATGTTATTGTCAACCCCTAGTAACATCGTTACTAGTTTGAAAGACTCCTGCATTGCATAACACAACTTAATCACATAGCTTGTGTGATATGCTCCAATTGTTTCTTTTAATCCACAACCTACGCAGCACCCAAGGAAATTCCTTGTGAGATACCTGCCAGGTATCGATGAAGTAGATGGAGAAACCCAACTAGGGTGAGTTCATCAATTCCTTCTGCAACTATAGTGATGTTCCACCAGATGCGCCTGTGTAATCCTCTCTATAAAATGTTTGTGAGAGTCACCCACATGGCACTTGCGTTACATATGTTTTTAGTCATCACCACTGTGCGCTTGTCACACAGGGAACACGGGTTTTGTTTATACTGGTATAACTGTTTTTATTTCTTTACCAAGTTGGTCCTATGCTGTCTGGTACTACACATAGCATGTGTTAGGTTGGTTTAAAAGGGTAGATCACATCATACAACAAAGAGACGTTATTCAACACCTAATTGTGACCGCAGAACGCTCCGCCGAGGGGCACAAGTACGGTGTATTTATTTAGTAGTTGCCGATATTTTGATGTAATTAGCCTGCCTTGAGACAATTTCTTTTTTACTGTGATATTGTATTTTAAATTACTGTGCCCACTTACTTGCACTTTAAAACTACTACCATTTCGCTCTTGGCGATATTACACCATCGTAGGGACATCCTCCGGGCGCCATCTTTGTTGGCGCTCTAGCGGCCCACTGTATTTAAATGTGAGGAACGCAGGCGCGCAGCATCAAAGAGACGTTATTCAACACCTAATTGTGACCGCAGAACGCTCCGCCGAGGGGCACAAGTACAGTGTATTTATTTAGTCGTTGCCGATATTTTGATGTAATTAGCCTGATTTGAGACCATTTCTTTTTAAAAACTACTGTGATATTGTATTTTAAATTACTGTGCCCACTTACTTGCACTTTAAAACAACTACCATTTCGCTCTTGGCGATATTACACCATCGTAGGGACATCCTCCGGGCGCCATCTTTGTTAGCGCTCTAGCGGCCCACTGTATTTAAATGAGAGGAACGCAAGCGAGCAGCGCACGCAGCGGGCGTGCCGAAGGCGCGCCAGAGGCAAGCCCGTCTGCGCCCGTCCGCCAGTAATGCTGCCCTAAACTGCACAGGCA
The DNA here is from genome assembly GCF_964204655.1 of Triturus cristatus. Classification (NCBI taxonomy): domain Eukaryota; kingdom Metazoa; phylum Chordata; class Amphibia; order Caudata; family Salamandridae; genus Triturus; species Triturus cristatus. Next base: position 273,756,072 of record NC_140581.1, read on the forward strand.
GACGTTGCTATTCTAGAGACACTCTTTTAAAATTAGGCAACAGGCAGTAGAAGGATTTTCAGCAGGTCCTGACATGCGTCTTGATCAATAGCAGGTCTCTCATTAAGCACTATCAAGACGTCTGTAACCTGCTGGAAGACCTTGACCTGGATCTGCTGTTCATAACTGAGACCTGGATAAACCCGAATTTCTCAGTGGAACTAGGAATGGCATGCCCTGCTGGCTATAAGATTCTGCAGAAACCACGCTTAACGGGGAGAGGAGGTGGGGTAGGACTAATCTTTAAGAAGTGGGATTGTGCCCCACTACCGATCAAAGACATAGCAGGATATGAAACCCTGGGCTTTACCCTACAGGAGGCCAAAGGGAGAATGCTGACGGGGATGGTCTGTTACAGACCCCCAGGCATGGACTTTAACCATCAGGCACTATTGGATACCATCGTCGCCTTGGCTGCCACACATTCTAGATTGCTGCTTTTGGGGGACTTCAATCTATGGGAGACGGGAGTTTTGGGAATCACTTACAAACCCTGAACCATACTTGTGAGAATTGCGGCCTCCATCCGCTTATCCAACAATCGACACATGAGGGAGGCCATACGCTCGACTTAGTGTTCGCAAACCCGTCTGAAACAGAGGTACTTAGCATTTCTCCTTTAAACTGGATGGACCACTTCTTAATACAATTTAGGTTGTTTTTACATGGAGAAAAATCGGTAGGGAACAAACCAGCTAACTTCAGGTGGGGAAGGGACTGGGCTAAGCTCTCCAAGAGGGGCATAGCCCCTCTTTTCTCTAGACGGAATTTGTTTGACCCAGAGAAGACGCCTGGAGAGAACTACAATAGCTACAGTAACTCCATCAACCAAGTGTTGGAGGGATTTATACCAAATAAAAAGCTTAGAATGCGTAATACTCCATCAGCCCCTTGGTTCAGTGAGGAGCTTAAAGCGCTACGCTTAGAGCGCCGTCAGGCCGAAAGAAGCTGGCGTAGGCGGTATTTAGAAGCAGATAAAAAAAAAAAGCCCTAAAAATAATACAACATCAATACAAGATGGCTATCAGGGAGGCCAAGTAGCAATTCTACGCTAACTCCATTCTGCAGGCATCTAATGGAACCAGGGCTCTCTTTAACATCGTCAGAGACCTTAGTAATCCGGGATGCCTGGCTAGCACTGTTCAGCCATCACAAAACCTGTGCAATGAAATTGCTACATTTTTCATTGACCAGGTTAATAACATCGTGGGTGGGTTTGATCAGAGTGTTACTGAGATCTCCCCAACCCCCCCCCCCCGTCTATGGCAGACATCAGGAGAGTTTTCTCTCTGAGCTACTTCCAACTCCCCACGGAGGATTCCTTCAATAGCATAGCGCGGGAGATTTCATCTGGGTCACCTCTTGATCCCCTTCCTCACAAGATCTGGAAGGAATTTAGCCCCGACCTATTCCCGGATTTGTGGCGAATCTGCTGCCAATCTCTGAATGAAGGAATTGTACCAAGTGGCTGGAAGCAGGCGATAGTCACCCCATTACTGAAGAAACCTTCCTTAGATCCATCGTTGCCGGCCAATTTCCGTCCAATATCCCTTCTACCATTTCCAGTTAAAATCTTGGAGAAATTGGTCAGCAAGTCCTTGTCTAATTTCCTGGAAGAACATCTGCTCCTGGATAGGGACCAGTTTGGCTTCCGGCCAGGGCATGGGACGGAAACCGCATTGAGAACCGTCCTGGATAAACTTCGAATGCGAGCCGACAGTGGCAGCTCCTCAGTTTTGGTGCTGTTGGACATGTCGGCCGCTTTCAACACAGTTAGTCACTCGGTGTTGCTGGCAAGATTGGAAAGTTTGGGGGTGACGGGCCGTGCCTTGGAATGGTTACAGTCTTATCTGACTGACCGTCAACAGGCAGTGACCCTGACGCCATTTGTCTCCCCTTGGTCCCCGGTATGCCATGGAGTACCTCAGGGCTCAGCCATTCGCCCAATCCTCTTCAATGTCTACTTAGGGCCCCTGATCCCTCTAATAAAATCTTATGGGATCGAGGTAGTTAACTATGCGGACGACATCCAGTTGATGATCTCCATGGAAGGAGAGCATGCAGTCCCTCTGAGCTCTTTCCAGGCATGCATGAGGAAGGTCTCTGAATGGCTGAGGGCCAACTCACTGCAACTGAACGCCGGGAAAACGGAGCTACTACACTGCTGCGCAGCCAAAATATCTAAACTTCCTTTGGCCGAGTTTCGGCTTTGGCCAGAGGATGCCCCTATAGTTGCAGCAAAATCAGTCCGTAACCTGGGGGTCATGATGGACGAAGACCTTCAGCTGCAATCTCAGGCCAATAAAACAATTGGTACCTGTATTGCTTTGTTGAGAGCTCTTCGTCAAATTCTCCCGCTACTCCCTAATGAGGCAAGGTCTCTGGTGGTCCAGAGTGTGATCCTGAGTAGACTGGACTATTGTAATTCACTGTACTTTGGTGCTCCCCTTTATATTGTACAGGGATTGCAAAGAATTCATTCTACTGCAGCCAAATTGGCCCTCAGGAGACAGCGTGACTCATCTGTAACGCTGGCATTAAGGGACCTCCATTGGCTTTCTGTTAAAAAGAGGATTGAGTTCAAGTCGTTAGTCATGGTCTATAAGGCCCTACACAATACTGGCCCGTTACCTTTGCGTGAACGATTCTCCTGGTACGAACCAAAAAGACTCCTCCGGTCCACCAGTCAAAGCCTGGCAGCTATCGCCAGAGTAAAACTCACCAAGATGGGAGGTAGGGCTTTCAGCACGGCGGCAGCACGCCTCTGGAATCAGATCCCCCTAGAGCTGCGTCAGGCCAAAATGCTGTTGGGCTTCAGGAAAGATCTCAAGACGTGGCTATTTCGCCAGGAATAGTTGGCATCGATCTTGACCACTTGCTATTCGTTCTGTGCCGTTTCATGCTGTCATAGTCTCTCAGCGCCAGCATACCCGTAGGGTGGCAGGCAGCGCTTTACAAAAGATTATACAATACAACCACCCACGTGTAGATAGATTTTATTTTATTAGGTCCTGACGAATCACCACCAGATTGTTAAACTACCAGGCAAGAAACCTGTTTACCGCACAATAGAGCGCCCTACCTGAGACATAATCTCAGACATGTGCCTTTGTTTCTTTTAATCAAAGTGGGAGATCCATTGATTAAAATAGTCTATGCTGACACCAAACGGCATTTGGAATCAAAGATCTCTGCCAAAGAGCCCCTCATAGGGAACCCGTCTGGTTTTGCAGCGCCGACATGACTAGGAGCAGCCCATATGATGGAGCATGACACCATGCCGGGTGTGTGAGGGCCTTATATTCCAAGAGGAGGAATCCTCATCCTCCTACACTTCATGACCACATAAAGCCAGTTTTCCCTTGTCTCGATATTAGGAACAACATACCTTTTGTCTCTACATTATTGTTGGGGCATGTATGCTCGACCGGTCTAAAAGTCCCTCCTTTGTGATTGGTTGAGTCACACAGCTCCCTTCACTCTATGGTTTCTGTCACATGGCCCCCTTTGCTCCCTGGGTGCAGTCACACAGCCCCCCCTGTTGCTCCCTGGGTGCAGTCACACAGCCCCCCCCCTGTTGCTCCCTGGGTGCAGTCACACAGCCCCCCCCCTGTTGCTCCCTGGGTGCAGTCACACAGCCCCCCCTGTTGCTCCCTGGGTGCAGTCACACAGCCCCCCCTTTGCGCCCTGGGTGCAGTCACACAGCCCCCCCTTTGCGCCCTGGGTGCAGTCACACAGCCCCCCCTTTGCGCCCTGGGTGCAGTCACACAGCCCCCCCTTTGCGCCCTGGGTGCAGTCACACAGCCCCCCCTTTGCGCCCTGGGTGCAGTCACACAGCCCCCTCTTTGCGCCCTGGGTGCAGTCACACAGCCCCCTCTTTGCGCCCTGGGTGCAGTCACACAGCCCCCTCTTTGCGCCCTGGGTGCAGTCACACAGCCCCCTCTTTGCGCCCTGGGTGCAGTCATACAGCCTCCACTTGTGTCGCGTGCACTGACTTCCTTTTATAGGTAGTGCTGACAGGACAGACACCTTGCAATAATCATTCTTTAGAACCAGCTTCCCCAGTCCCAAATTTGGCAGCTCTGACCATGGTGTCGCATCCTCTCCCCCATTGAACACCATACTGCCCCACTGAGAGAAACTCGCACTGCCTCCAACTACAGCCCAATTGTGCTCGCTATAAACACCTTGATGCGCCTCAATTCAAATTATGAACTAGTCAAGAGCAATGTCCTGCCTACAAACAAAAAGTACCAGCATCCTGGAAAAAGCAAACGCTCTTAGGGAATGCAAAATTAAGTAAGCATGTGAAATGTAAGCAGGAACAACATGGTTACTTTAACGCCTTTACACTCTATTTTTGGTTAATTCTGGTGGTTTTTTTCCAGTGTTTTCAAGTGATTTCAATACCTTAAAAAAAGTGGTTACACATTTTCACGCCATTAAAAACAAACATGTTGCTTTTATTATTGCTTGCATGCTTTCTGCACCGATACATGGTATATAGACAGTGTATACAAGGTCCAAATACATTTTTGCAAATCACTTTTTGTTGTACACCATACAATACTTCTTCAGTGAGTTTTTGGTCATGGGTGCTCGCTCTTTCCTTCTCATGTAAACAGTTTTCTGTGAAAAGGCCCTCTCAACATTGTCACTTGAGACAGGCAACGCCAAAACAGCCAGCACACAATTTGTTAATTCTGGCCACTGACATAGCTTTCCATGCAAATACTGGTGCACTTGAAAATTGCGATTCTCTGGGCAGGTTCTGCAACATTTGCGTTAAAGTGGGCGCTTATGCCCTCAGTTATTGAAGCGGTCGAAAATGAAGCAGCACGTTTGAAACTACGAAGATTCCCTTTACGGAAGGGATCTAGAACTTGTACAGAGTACCACAGTGAGGTTTCATTGACTTCAAATGCCATGGTTGGTGAAGGGACATTTTTATGCATCATTGCAAGCCATTTCTCTTACATTGTAAAATAAAAGCTCCCAAATTGCTCTACAACATTGCGTTGCTTACCAGGTGGCAAGCACTCTAACTTAGAACATGTTGCGGTGTCAAATTCACTAAAGGTGTCACCAAGCCTACTCAAGGAGATGTTTCACATCTACACCAAACCAAGTATACTGAACACTTGGCAGACAAGTGTTTTCAGACTCTAATTTGTTTATTATGTCCACTACAGCAGTTATGTTTTCCTGTAAAAAATCTAAGAATGCAGTAGTTTTCTTCTCTTTTCACATTACTATCAATATGTGACCAAATATCCTCACATTTCTTGCCTTTGGCATCATTACTCATCAAAAAGTCTGTAAACGGTTGGACATGGATAATATAGCGTTCACAGTCTTCCCGAAGACTGAGAGCCATCAGCTAAGTGTAAGTGACACAGTTGGGATGACTCATTCTTTGATGCCACACAAAGCACACAATGAGAGATATTTGTGCTTTAGTTCCCGCACATATCAAAACAGGGCATCAAAATGGACCAAAATGTCAAAAGCATTCTTCATTAACTCTGAAGATTGTAAGGATGCTTTCAGCATACCATCTAACAAGTGGCAAGGATATATTACAGGGAAGCACTTCAGCTCAGGTATCAGTTTTGACAGGTCATTAAACAACTTTTTCATATTGGTAGCTGAATCACTGCAAATGCAAACAATATCACTCCAATCTTTGTTAAACTTGGAAAGAACCTTTTTGCAGCAGCATTTCAAGTGACTGCGTTCCATGTTTTCGAAAAATCTGGTGTCATGTTTTCACCACTATCCCAGATGCTTGGTGATAGCACACTTTTTACATATACTTGTCACTATACCCTGCATTGAATGTTTAAAGCCTAAGGTGTTGGCAATTCACCTACTATCAATACTAACTCACTAGAAACTGGGGGTTGATGTGTCAAAAGTTTTTACCCATTCTCTGTTGGTAAATGTGATAGCACATAATGGGAAAGATTGTTATGAAACCAGCCATTTTACCTATCAGAATCAAACGCAGCCAAAATATCAAATATGATTTTGATATTTCCTGATTCTATACAGTTTAACAAATTTATTAAACAAGACATAAAACATGCTTCCAAACCCTGCAACTTTAGACCAAAGACCACAAAACTAGAAAATCAAAAGGAAGAAGAAACAATATTTTTGTGATATCCCTAAACAACAACAACTCAAGCAGACTAATGTTAGCCCAGTCTTTCTTGCTGCTACCTTGTATAACAGTTACATTGTATTGGGCCCTTCAGGAAGAAAAAAATGACTCACTCTCCTTTTCTTCTCCTTTTACATTTAGTTTGTGGTTGTGCAGGTGTTTTTGCAGTGTTTATATATTTACACTGGTGAGGGCTGTTTCCCTCTCGGTGGGGTTTAATCAGTTATTGTAGGTTTAAACCTAAAACCGGACAGCCTACTTATAGCCTTACAAAACGTAAGCAGTATGGTAAAAAGACCACATTCCTGAATACCGAGCCGCCGTACACATTTTGTTTTCCAATCCACGTGTTGCAGTACCTCCAGGATTGGTGCACTAGTTCCCCGCCCGGGGAAAACAATGCTATTCAAAGAAAGAAGAGAAAACAAAAGTAGCGCTTCACTGGCAAACTCTGTACAGTGGCGCTATTGTGTTCGAGTGTGAATAAAATCAACCTGGCCACTTTGCTACCACTCTGTGTGGCTTTGTTTATTTTTCATTTTTTTAACCTTTTATTCCTGAAGCTGCACTTTGGAATAGAACAATTTCAGAAAGACATTTCCAGTGATTTTTTTTTTTTTTTTGTTTGTTTTTTTTTTTTTTATCCATTTCACAGGGGAACAAATAAAGGAAAGCGGGTTAGAACCCTTTCTTGAAGTCACAGTTTTCAGTAAGTGAGGAATAGCTGTTGGACAAAGAGAGGGAATAAGAGGAAGAAAGGAGGGGGCAGCTGACGCGGCAGAGCAGGAGGGGGCAGCTGACGCGGCAGAGCAGAAGTGGACCCTGTCGTATTCTCTGGGCAAGAAGGCAGACAGTCCTTTTCCTTCTCTGCCCGTCCCTGAACAGCCATGAACGAATGTGCAGTGCCATGAAGTGCGCCATTTGCCTGCTGCCTGTCGTCTTCTATGCAGTGCCTGCGGCTATGCTGTTGGTCTGCTGCCTGCACTCGTGCATGCAGTGCCATGAAGTATGCACTGTTGTGTTAGCCATCTCCTGTCCGTCTCTTATAGCGCATCAAGAGTCCTTGATTATCCAGCTATGTCTGACCGAACGAAAGGAGAACGTAGCCGTGTTCAAACACTCCTAAGTATTGCATAGGCACTCAGTAATTGGTCCCGACAGAGAATAATCCCAACTTTCACCAATATTTCAGCCTCCTGCCCTTTAGAAGCTGTGTGCTCACGGACTCTGAACAATCCGGTCGAAGCCCACAATGCTTAACTTCTGTTCCATGCCCATTCCAGTTCTGAGCACCATGGCTGTGCAGTCTCTTTGTTAATTGATTAGTTGTGATCAGCATCTGAACTGTGTTCTCTGTTGCTTTACCCTTACGAAGTTTAGTATCTTGTACCTTTTGACCCCCAGTAAACCGTCCCTATTTTGTAATTCAGAGATGGGCGCTCTCCTGTTTCCATGTAAAGTGCCCTCGCTAATTGTTCTTGGCATATTGTAATGGAGGAAGCAAGCGGCTATTATGGATATACAGTGTTGTTCACGTGGTGATGTATGCGCGTACACCCAATAAAATAGCATTTTTATGCCTGCCTGGAGTCCTTTTTTTTTGCAGCCGAAATAATATCGCGCTTCTCAGTTGATTTCGCTATTGTTTTTTTCCCCGTGAATCACGAAACGCAGGGGGGGGTTTGAAAAGATACAAGTTACTTCCATTGTAACCACAGATACTCAACATTGTGGACTGTCTTGTGAGGATAGCCATTCAGCCTTAAGTTTCTTAATGCATTGAGATTTAAAAAACATCAGTTTAGGGCTCTAGGATCCAGTCATCAATGCCTCAAACACTAAACACCTCAGTTTTTCAAATATTGTGCAGACCTGCTGTCCTTGAGACCAATATAGCAGTCCCCCACCCCAAAAAAAAAAAATTGATTCTTGAACACAGAGGACAGGACCATCACAAACTTCTTTGTTCATAAACTGTACTGCCGGTTTACTATATTAAGAAAAAGCAGTGGTGCAAGTGAACAGTCATGGTGCACACTTTTATTTACTACATCGGTTCTTAAACTGTGGTCTGTGCACTCCTTGAAGTCTGTAAATCCTACTCAGGGGGTCCGTGACTGCTTAGAAAATAATGTTAAATGGAATTAAATAAACAGGAAAAATTGAAAATGTTAAAACGTTTTGTGAACTCAAAGGATTTTGAAATTGGAGGCTGAAAATTGTTTGTATTCTCAGATTGATTCGCGGAACAGTACAAGTGCATCAAACAAATGTATAGAATGGGACGATGGGTTAATCTTCATTGAATTTAGAAAAGCTCCAATCTTCCATTTAAAAACTGTTTATAAAAAAAAAATATTTGCTTACTCTTTTGTGCATTGTTTTGTGGTTCAAATCATCTAAATTGCTTATGCGGTGTCTTTGTCATCCAGTAATGACTCATTGGGTGTCCCTGGATTCCAGTTACTATTCAGTGGGGGAACCCTTGGATTCCAGTAATGATTAAATGGGGTTCCATTGACTTACAGGAATGGGCTTTGAATCTTCACCACGGGTCCTCACCGCAAGTGGCATAATTTCTTCGGTGTAGTTTTACCAAAAATAATAGTTCTAAAAGAACTCCTGCTTCGCCTAGAAATTCCCAGGACGGTGCCAGGGAATATTACCATAGGTCAACAAATATCACATACAACAGTGCCACATATTGTTCTAGAAGCAAAAAGTACCTAAATGTCTGGTCCACAATGCTGGTCTCTTTTCTAAATCCAGTTTGACAGTGAACGAAATTATTGTGCTCTGCCTGGAATTCCGGTCTTGCCAGCATCACACCTGCAAATGTTTTGGGTATTTTCAAGCAAGCTTGCTCGGCGATAGTTTGCAGCATCGTTTCCACATCCCTTTTTATGTAACTGCACCATCATTGCGCCAAATTAGTATTTTGCCATGGAAACTCATTTTTCAAAAACAGTTGTGGTACTAACAGACCTAATGAGGTTTCACATAGTATAGGCGTAAACTAGTGCTGAGACCTGTGAACTTATCTAGTATTGACCTTCCCATTTTTTTGCTTATCAATTGGTAAGAAAAGCTTCTGGAGGGTAAAAAGCTCCATGTTTGTGCTTTCAAAGCACTAGACCTTTCAAGGTGATTCCTTGACTCTTGCATCTCCAGGAAGAGAAATACTGAAACCAACGGTCTTGTATAATGTTTCTGGTTTGTCAATTTTCGTCTCGTCACTGTTGGTGCCAAAAGAGCGTTTTTCTTTGCTCTGAACGTGTTGAGCAGTCCAGTTCATCTGGCATGGTCCATTCCCCCATTTGTCATCAAAGTTCCTTTTATATAGTTTCTGCATGATTTGATGTCTTTGAGATTCCTGCTTGTTATGGCTTTTATACAGAGTGCCTTTGCCTTCAGTCTCACACCACGAGTGTGCTGTAGTTGTCACACCTTTACTTGGTTGAAAACAGGAGTACAATGCAATACATTCGTAATTTTTTTATTTGCTGTATTTGTTTGTCCCGTTATTCCCATGTTGTAATTTTCAATCCTAGCAACATGGACCGCTTCAACAAAATCCGATTTTACCTACAGTGTACATTTGTTACTTTTATGGTGACCTTGTCCCCTGCTGACAAACTTTGAAGATTGCGCGTGCTGGCAGTTTGGTATAAAGTACGGGTAAGATAATCACTTTCTTGACAATCCTCCACTGCCAAGTCTGCTAGGCAGGTTAATCAGCAGATGGTCTACTCTCCTTTTATGTTTACCATTTTTAAAGGTGATCGTCTACTGGTATCCAATGGAATAAAGCCATTGGTCACACAAAGGCTGTGAGATAGTTATAATAGTTCGCTGTGGACCTGCACTCGAGCAGTAGGTGATTTAGATTCTTGTGATACAGAGAATTCCCCAATAAGTGACCTCCAGTGATTTTCATTCTCCTTTGCTGGCTCATGAGAATGTTAGTGAACTGCAACCACACTTGTGGGCCATTGTAGCTAGGTTTCTGGAGGTTGGTGAGCCTGGTATGCTAAATATTTACAGTTTAGTTAGCTGACTGTTTCATGCTCTTGTTTTATAAATGACAAAGTACGACTTGTTTACCAGTGTTAAGACAATTGTAAGTGCCACAGCCAATTACTTTGAATTAAAGTCGTACATTCAATTTGTGGTCTGCCCCTCGGGCCTTTTGATTGCAGGTAGATTAAAACTGTGTATCTTCATGTAGATTGAGTTTATGCTCTTATTTCTTGAAATAATAAATATTTACTACCAATGAATTCATAAGTCAGGAATGCTATTTATTTATTTATTTTCCGCGATATAGGTGACCATCAAACTAAGTTATTTTAGGGAGTAACCATTATTATTTCCCCATTGTTACTACTCTAGTGTCCACATTTTGTTTACAGATTAGCTGCAGATTCCTTAACTGACAATATTCCCCAGACATCTGACTGGATCCAGAATCCATGAGCTTTAACTCTGCCCACCGGTAGGTGGCGTTGATCAGCTCGTTGTCATCCGCGGTGAAAGTGACGTGCACAGTGCCTATATAGACGCCAACCTTGTATATATTTTACCTTTGATAGACGGTTTGCCTCTGGTATCTGAAGCAGGACCACGACTCAAAGGCCTGCATTGACTGTTGAGCAGTGAACCCTAAGGCTGTTCAAGAGCACTCCCTCTAGTTCTTGGTCACCCAACGCCAGTTGACTCCGATACTTAAGGTCCCAGGCACGCTCACAGACCTGTTCTTGACGGGCATTGTTGCACTTGAAGTCATTGGGCAAGTCCAACGAAAAATCCAGAAGGTCCAAAAATTCTTCGACTTTTCCGTGCTGGTCCAAGTATTCGGATGAGGCATGGGAGTCTTCGGACGAGGTGCTGGAACAACGCCAAAAATCTAGGAACTCCCCAAGCGTCTTCCACAGAGCATAAGTCTGGGTCTGCTTCACACCTTGCCGAATTTCTGTGAGCTAGAGCGACCTCAACAGTAGGACTTTAATCACCCCATACTTAATCGATCCGACCTCTCTGGAGTGCCTTTGAGCCCCATGGGTTCGACAGGTGCCTTCCCTGCATTTCTGCCAGCAGGTTCGCCCTTGGTGCCAGCCAGCTCAACTCAGTTTTTGAGGCTGAGAAACCCCTCCCACCCCTCCCACCCCCCCCTCCCCCCCCATAGCCCGTTTCAGTGGTGACGTTCACAGTGCCATCGCCGTTGACCCCCCATGGTTATACGAAGCCGGATCAATGTAGTCCAATGAAGGCTCTGGTGCTGGCTAGAACACAGTCCAAGTATGAGACAGTACCTCCTTTTACTGATCATCCCTGTGGGGAATAGTATTGGGTTGTATCTGAGAATCCTTATGGTTATCCTGACCGCATGGAAGAGACTGATAACTGGTATGAGGAACTGACAGATGCCAGTGGTCTTCACACCTCACCAGACACTGGCTTAGTCTCTTCTCCTAAAAAGGAGGAAGTGGCTTCATTTACTATGGTGTGAGGGCGGTGACTGAGGCCCTGGACCATATGGTACCTTCAGTGGTACTGAAGACCAATGTCTTGACTGAGATTCTTTAAGCGGGTATGCCATCACAGAATCTTTTCTCCCCTTCAATGAAGCCCTGACTTATGTCCTGCTTGGGGCATGCCCAAGCCCTGTGCACGGTCTTCTGTGCACAGGACGATTACCTGCTGTCATCGTCCTGCTCCTGGGGACACAGATTTCTTCAGTCAGCATTCTCATTCCTCAGTCCGGTTATCGAGGCCTCTCGTTTAAAGTCAACCTCAGGCGTTTACTGCCATACCACAGGATAGGGAATCCAAGAGGCTGGACACCTTCGTTAAGAATGTGCTCTCCCCCCCCCCCCCCCCAACCTTGCACTGTAGTATGTGAACATTCCGTGCCTTTTGGGTAGATATTCCCACAGTTTGCTGCCCATTGTCTCTATGTACTTGGTGGCAACACTCTAGTATATCAGCTTTCTAGTGTGGCTCTGTCCTTTTTGTGTGGAAATGTCATGAAAAGAAACTTATGTTGGCGTGCCGGGGTGGTGCCTATACAGGCACTGTGCACGTCACTTCCGATGTGGATGACTCAGAGCAGATCTCTTCCACCAACATATTTTACGGATCCAGTCAGACACATGGCGAATATTCTAAGGTAAGGAATTTGTGGCAAGTTAGTCTCTACCCGGTAAGGCGTTACCAAAAGAAAGTAACTAGTTTGTCAAGCTCTTTGACCATTACATTTGCAGTGGGACATTTTGTGAATGATGGTGCTCTTAATTCCTCACCTTGTATTCTTAAAGAGGAACCTGACTTGCAACAATAAGGTCCTTCCAGTGGATATAAGAAAGTTAGGGTGGTATTCTATCTGCACTTTCTGAATTTGCAAACATAAATCATTCACTCCCTGCATTGGAGACTATATTATTCCCTAGTACATCTGTTTTTTTTGTTATGGAAACCCCCAGTTGTAGGTAGAAATTGGGCAGAATATTGCTTGAGTTTATCTTCAGTCCCTTGAATCAAATCATCAGCCTCAGTAGGCTGTCACTGTTCAGAATTCCATGCATGCTCTTCGAGACTGGTGGGTGTAAAATCCATTTTTTTTTTTTTTTATTCGCAAACTAAGGCTTCAAATTCTTGAAGGGGCTGGCTCACTGCCGCCTTCCAGTTGTGCAGGGGAGAAGTTTTGTATGAGTATTTAAAGAGCATACCACAGCCAAGAGCTCTGCTAGAATTTGTAAAGTTCATGTTGAAATCATTCAACGGTACGTTCAGGAGACAAATGCTATGAGGCGAGGTATAAACAGTTTTTAGTACTTACACCCACCACAATTATAGATTTGCCACAGAAGTCATCTGCCGCACAATCTGCAGATTTTAACAGCAAGACACGTTTATTTCTAGCTCTATCGGTTCTGAATTGAATAAAAACACAACCGCCCGTGTTTCCGCACAGTGGAAAGTCCCTATGTAAAGCTGGACTGGTCACCTTTCTGTTGCTTATTCCTATATGTGTTATACCTGTTATAAATAAGGTGCAAACATTGACCATAGAGTTTTGCCAAGTCTAAAAAAATTACAAAATAATGAATTGACACTATTACAAAATGTACCCAATAATTTGCCTTTGCTTGCTGCATAATCTAGGCTTCACCTGCGCCTTAATTCCTGTGGCCCTGCTTGCACATCACAACATGGTATCACTCGCAGAGCTAGATATCCTAGATTCGGAGGGAGCCATGTGTTCTACTTCTATCAATGGCATGCCTTGCTTAATTGTTCTTACCTACTGATTCGAAGATGTGGGAACACTGTTTTGCTTGCAGGCTTGTTTTTCTGTGGTGAGCCTGGTTCTTTGGACTGGTTACTGTGTTGAGGGTGTGTATATTTATGCTCTTTTTAGGTCTCGCCTGAGCCAGCGCTTATATCGCTGCTCTGGCGAGAGTTTTAGTAAGCAGGTTTTGGAAGTGCTAACCTAGTGGCTTTTTTTCTGGCCTCCAGCTTGCGTTCACAATGGCGTGCACGCGCACAGCTGCTATCCTGTTTCTATCATTCCTCGCATGGCCGGCTTTACTCCCCCTCTCTCACCCGCTCCTCCCCCTCCCTTACTGCACGGAGGAGTTTCAGCCTTAAACGTAAGGAAACACTTAGAAACGTTTCTTTTACGCTATGTCAAACCCTGTACTTGTAGAAATACATTAATTGAAAATTTCACTACTAACGTTACAAACACACAGGCGGAGCTGAAAACGAGGCGCGGCATTTGGTGAAGGAGTAGCGTGCACGGGCTTGGCAATGGCGAACGTGTGCCTGTCGCGTGCATGGGTTTTTTAGGCCGAACTTGAGTCGGCGCGTATGCCCTGCTCGGCGAGACTTGTGGTCGAGTAGGAAATAGAAGCTCGGCCCATTTTACCATTGGCTTGTCAGTCTGCCTTGAATGCTGACTTCTGATTCGAAAATAGGATTGTTAGTCTCCTTAGTACCACCACCTCTTCATTTGTCACCTCCCATAGCGTTGGGCCCGGGGTGCGTGTTATTTAGACTGTGAGCACTATTTTCTTTTACTGCAGACAGGACGTGCTTTGGACTTTGTTTACCCCGCACCCTCTCCCGTTGTCGGTGCCTTGCATTTGCAATGCGGTAGGTCTCGCATTTAAGCTAGTTTGAGCTATTGGCGTTGTATATGAAAAAATGACTTATTTATGTTTTGGCTTCTAAAACATAAATAAAACGCAGTCATATCCAATGCCAATAGCTTAAACTTGCGTAAATGCGAGACCCACTGCATAGTAAATGCTTGTGTTTTGTGTGTTTTTGTTGTGTTTTAGGCGCACAGACCCTCTCACAATTCTGGTGAGGAAAGAGGAGTCAGCACAGACGCCACCCTGTTCCACCCGAGGGTAACTAAGACATGCGAGGTACAGAACACCCTGGTAATATTTTCGAGGTGTGCAACAGTGCGAGGAACCAGTCCTTCACGTGCAGTATAGCAGTCGCCATGTGCCGCTGTTCGCACTCTCCCATGCAAACACTATTTAGTGTGTATTCTGTTGTCTGTGTAAAGCACCACATGCAGCTAAAAGCACTTTTAGGCACTCTGGTGTGTCACCAACCACCACAAAGTCGTCACGTGCCCATTGTGCGGGCACGTTCTTCTCTTCCAATCAGCAAAAACGAATAAACTACACATTCCCATATGCCTAGCAAGGACTAAAGGCCTTGGTGTGCCCTCCACTAACCTGAAATCAGTGAGCTGTTATATAAAGGCACGGGAGATGCCTCTCTGCAAACTCACACTCCATACAAAAGAATCTACCACAGCCACTCCATGTAGAGTTGAATGTGTTTGTCAAGCGCCTACACCAAACGGTATCGAGGCGCTCTGCTGCGCTAGACAGTATCTGTGAGCCACGGGTCTAGCCCGGGGATTTTCCACTACAGATCATTGCCTTCCGCGGAATCGTACTAATGAAAGTGCCACCAGACTACAGCTGCTCCCACAATGCAATAGTCCAGACTTGATGTCAACAATCGGACACGGTCGCAAGGACGGTGGCTTGGATAATAGAAAGTTAGTAGCACTCCTTCCGCGTACACATAGCCGAAAGGAAAAGAACTGGGGGGTCAGGGTGTTGACTACAATGGGATTAATGAACTCAATCTAAGTGCGGGTCTGGTAGTGCGGGAGCTTCCCCTTGCAGTGGTACGGCCCATGTTTCGCAGCACTGGTACATTCCACTCTGACCCTTGATGTTGTCTTTGTGAGGGCACAGAAATGTCCTTGTTCAAACATCTTTGCTTATGAGTTTAAATGAATTGGTGCCTCTGAACCAACCATTCATCATTTGTCTAAAAGTGAGTGCGACTTCAGACGCAGGCCAGAAATAACGCCGGTGCCTTGGTTAAGGAGACAAAATGACTCCTGTTTGCACGTGCACCGCAATGTGCTTCTTCTGCAATAAGTTAGACTACTCCCTGTAATATATAGGAAACCCAGCGACCTCATTATATTCCAATATATGTCCTAATAGACTATCAAAAAAGGTTTGGAAAGAGGCCACTTCAAGCGTGTCTGATGTTAACCTGCATTAAAATGCCTTCATTAATTACTATGAGGATTAAACCTGTTTCTGGTAATGTCGCTTGTCCCTTCATTTATTTAAAATCCCCTTCAGCAGCTACACCCCCACCCCCGCCGTCCGAATGTGAGGGGCCACGGAGTCTCCCAGGTAATTCATTGGCCTTGAGATTAATAGGAGCCGCCCTCTACCCCTCCTCCCCCTTCCCACTCTCCCTCCCCCTCCCCCTTCCCACTCTCCCTCCCGCGCTGCAGAAGCTGCTGGACCTGCCTTACTCCCCTGTTGCTACATCCTCAAGGCTATTGTTACACGAATTGCTTCTGCATATGGGCATCGCCTATTGCAACTTAAGAAACTATATAGCGCACACTGTACTGGTTATATTATTCTAAAAGATTTCCAATCCTATGGATCGCACTGGTGCCCATGTACATCTGAACCAACATTTGGATGGATATGGACAATCTCATTCTTGCACTGGACTCTTGCTTCTTTGCAGCACAATGCCAGTTCGAGATCTTCGAAATGAGCACGGCACACTCTCAAATTGTTTTAATCTGGTGGTGGGTTTATGAATAGAAATCTAGGATACAAACTTAAAACCCTTAATATGTGTGTGTGGGGTGGATAGGGCTGCAGGTTGTTGACTGCCTCCGGAGGCCTTTTTTCACATAGGAGTACGGAGCACCATGAGCTCCATGGCTGCCAGGATCTCTAAGTGCTGTAGGGTGCGACAGGCATCCCAGACCATTCCTCTCCATGTGCTCCGTTGGAGTTGGCTTTCTTTCCGATGCTTAGAGAAGAGAGCTTTTTCCTTTCCATTGATGAAAGAGTTACAGTCCATAACAGCGGCGAGTCACAACTGTGCTGTGGGGAGGCAATAACCGCTCAAGCGAAGATGAGAACTGGAAATTAAAACTTGGGTAAACGCTCTGTTTCAGGTCTCGGCGGTAAAGGTATTCCATGTTAGCGATGCAATCCCCGATTTTACATTTGACATGTTTCCCTTTTTCTTTCTTTCTCTGAGAGTATATTGTTTTTCTCTAGTTTGCTACTGTAATGAATTATCATGTGTAACTGTAAATGTAAACTTGCTTTAAATTGGGTCGCTCAGTTGCACATAATGTCTTCTTGGTTATGTATAAGGTAGCAAAAATGCTTTTAACACTTTATTATAACTTTACAACATAGCTTAAAGACTGCCCAAAGCCAATAGCTCTGGCTAAACACTTATAAGGTCAAAAAGGCAAGACCTATTGGCTATGCCAATGCTCGTCTTTTTCTCTTTTCTTGTTGCATGAGGTTGAAGGCTTTGCTTTCTAAGCTGGCCGTATTTCCTGGAAATGGTTTTGTCATTGACATTTAAGGACAGCCCATTTCCTTGGCCTTTCTGCAGTTGTCCTAATAATCATGCTAGGCTACAGTATTCACATGGATTTTCACTTGGCCCGACTGCAGAGTCTGAGGGAGCTTTTCTTGTGTGTGATGAGTCACCTTGGCCAGCTGTAGGCTTGAGGGCACCCAGTGAATGGAACATTTCACTTCTTCTGAACCCTCTTTAGGTCCTCCTTTTTTGTGAATATTAGCTAGGTTTTTAGGTAGTATTTTTATTTATTTGACAATATCGTCTGACCTTGTCAAAGGTATGTGCCTTTTTAAGTGTTCAAGAAATGTCATGGTTACCAGACAGTTTGAAACCTACATCATTTCTATCTGTTAGCTCCTATTCTTTTCCGTTCTTCAGCCTGCATTTTATACTTTGTTCTTGGTCTAAGAGAGTAGTAGAAATTGTCTTTAGGGTTCTCGATATTGCATTCATTGCCTCGAGCACAGCATATACTGGTGTAGCATTGTCCAGGGTCTGGTTGGCTTTGTGTGTGTTGGTAAGCAGCGAGGCTCCTCTTCCAAGTGTAGTTTGTTTACTGCTGTGGCAGCTGAGGTCTCAAATGTAGCTCTAGGAAAAGCCCCATCTCTTCCAAACCTTCTGGAGCCTTTCCCATAGCCCCATTCAGATTAGTTTACTAATTTTAAATGACTGCTAAAACCTTAAGAGTTATAAGAAATCGTATACTGAACTGTGGCAACTATAGAACGTAGCTATTTTCTGGCTCCGCTGTCATCTTGGTCGTAAATACATTCGGAGCTGCTGTTATGCACAGGGCTCTACTCTTGGGCTCATCAATATGGGCAACTCGGTGAACACAGGTAAGCAGCTCCTAGCCTTTATATCTTAGGAGTCCATTGTTTTCTTGATCATTCAATTGAGAGTCAGACTGTCAAATGGATTTGTCCAGATACCATAATTGTTGTAGAGTTCTACGCAACTAGAGGTGATTTGCCCTTCGCGTTCTCCACCTCTGCAAGCTGACAACAGTTACTTTCTTTCTGTGCATTCTGGTACTGATCTAGAGCTTCTCTAATCCTGTCTTCTGACAAAATTTCCCCCTCGAGTCTCTAAGTGTGCCGACATGTCTCCTCCTAAAACTGTTTAAAGCATGTCGGGATTGTCACCAGCAAATGTTGGTGAATGACACCCATGACATCTGTCTGTGGGGGTGTCTGATCCAGACATGACTCTCCGTCATGCGAGTGCTGGGCGAAAATACATTGCAAAGTCATCCGTGACTGCAGAATGAAACTCGCTGTCGCTGAACTCCGCAAGAAGTTGAAAAAGTGGTCCTGGTTGATCCCGATGTGCCTGACCCTCCTGGGTCCTCATTGATGCCACAACAGCTTAGAGAGGTGAAGCAGGCATTTTACAACATTTTTGATGCCACACCAGATCCCTTTGGCGCTCCCCAAGGACTTGAGGTAACCTCCAGTTCGGGGTACTAGTGGCATGCGCCTTCCTTGTGCACAGTGGAGCTTCCAATGCTGCGGCCATCAACGCTTCTTGCCCGAGCTCGGACACCGGAAGCAGAGACAATAATTTATTTGACTCAAACTCATTTTTCACTTTTGAGACCGCGCCAGTATGCATAGTTAAGCCCAAAGACCTACTCTGTTTACCATCATGATGATAAAGCAGATGACCACGCTTATGGAGAATCTGATGATGGTGACTTTTTTGATGACTTACAGGATGCCGGTAGTCTTGTCTCTGCATCCAGTCATGGCAACAGAAGTCTGCCTCCTTTGTGACTGTCATTAGGAGAGCTCAGCTGTGCCAGACCTCGTTCTTCTAACCACAGAAGACCAATGTCCTCACTGTAGTCCATAATCTGGGTCAAACCAACCAAGAACCTCTCTTGCTCTTTAATGAGGCATTAACTTATATGTGCTGGTGGGCACTTGGGCGAAACTAAGATCTTTCCGCCCTGTAAACAGACAGGCGGCAAGGCAGCATAGACCTAATCCTGCAGATCCCGACTTCTTGGTTTACCACCCTACCCTGGAGAGACTAGTGGTGCAAGGATCTACCAGTCACCTGAACCCCAATGCTTTTGCAACCACTCTTCCTGGCAGGGAATCTAAGTAAATGGAAATGTTTGAAAACTTGTTTTCTCCTCTACTAGCCTTGTCCTCAAAATCCATGTCTTGGGGTGCTATTCGCACATATTATGGGGCAGTTCCAATGTCTTGCCTGCTGTTCCAGATGAAGTCTGGCCAACCCTGCAATGACAAATCACAGATGGTAAACATGGACCAAAATGCACCATCTGTTCAGGCTTGGACAAAACAAACTCCTTTTTTTTTTTTAGGGCAGTCTGGATCAGGGTTCTGCAGTAACAAGCCTGGATTCACTCCAAGGTAGGGTGACCAGACGTCCTGGTTTTCCCCGGACGGCCCCGTTTTTTGGAGCAGTGTCCCGACACTTTGCTCCAAATTAAAGAAATGTCCCGGTTTTTGCGTAGTGCCCGGGTTAAACACATAAATGTCCCTGTTTTTAGGTCTCGCTGAGCCAGCGCATGCGCTGCTCTGAGAGAAATTTAGTGTGTGGGTTTTCTAAGTGCTGCCACAGGCTTCTGGTGGCCTTGTGCGTGCACGCTCGTGTGAACGCATGCAGCCGCCATGTTGATCCCTTTCACGGCCGCGCGGCCAATGCTTGTTTTACTTCCTTGTATTTTTTTTTTTTTTAGGCATATGCTCGCAATAACAAATATAACCTTTTTAAACCATCGCAAAAGATTGACACCCAACCATGCTGGATTTGCCAATGCTTGTTCGAAAATGGAGCCAGTCCCTATAAGGAGTAGACAGATGCTGCTGCTTGGCAGCACACTTCCATATGCGGCCCATCAGAGAGGCTCGTGCCGAGTCACGCCTTCACGCGCTGCACTTAGCAGTGACGCATCACCCCATAACCAATCATTTCTACTGTAAAGTGATTCCGGAAGACCTGCTTTCAAAACAGAGACGCTTCAGTCTTCTCCTGAAATCCACTTCTACGTAAGGACAGGAAGTTACTCAACATGCATTTTAGAAAAGGACATTTTAATACTCAGGATTAATTTCACTGCTATTCTGCCAAACCGCAATGGCTGTTCCTAGGAGTGCACGGAGCTGTAAAGCAGGCAGTGTGTGCTCTTTGTGCCACAGGTGACGCGCTAACCTCACAGGACTATTTCCGCGGTGTAGGTTCAGGGGCGTTAGTTCCTGGGATCATTCCGAACAAAATAGGGCTCTGCTTAATGGTACATTTTTAAAATCCTATTTTATAATCGGAATTAGTCGTCAGTAGAATACTTAAATTGTGTTTGCTGAAAGTAACAGCTTTTGGCATCAGTGGTGCCGAGCCCTCCTCCTAAGGGACCAGGGCTGGATCTTCATGAATAACCTTCGTGCACACAAACGAGGCTAACAAAGGACAGCTTGTGCTCAACGGTGCGAGCTTCCCTCCCTCACAGAACCTGCCAAACAGGGTGCAGAAAGCGGTATGGTAGCAGCAGCGCAAGCATCCCACCTTTGAAGAACAAGTACATGATGGCAGCAATGATGTAGGCTTCACTCGCTCGTGAAAGATGATCAGATGCTGGGTTCCTTCTCTTGCGCCGACCACTGTACAGCGCATATCCTCAGCTAAACCTCAGTACACATTTTAAGTGCCTCATAGATTGCCATTTTGCACGCTTGGGGTATTTTGGTTTCCCTATTTTAAACTACGATTTCTTCATTTTTAAATTGCGATTTTTATAAACCTGTTGGTCAGTGGCCGCTGGTAAGTTTTGGCGGTAGGGAGGGGGGCGGACGGGACACACGCACGCACCCAAACATTCATACACGCACGCACCCAAATATTCCCAAACATTCATACACGCATGCACCCAAACATTCCCAAACATTCATACATGCATGCACCCAAACAATTAACCATTGGCATAGCCAATAGGTCTCGCTTTTGGGACGTTATAAGTGTTTAGCCATGCAGCAGTTGTCGCACGAAGGATATTGTGCTGCATAACTAAATACTTATAAGGTCCCAAAAGCGAAACCTATTGGCTATGCCAATGCTTGTTAAATAGTGTCTCTGTGCACCTGCTTTACTTCTCTCAGCCTACAACGGGTCTCTAGTGGGCTCTTTTTGCTCTCGGAAAAAAAAAAGCTTACTGCTGCAGTAGCATCACCCTTCACTGCTTTCAAAGACACCAGTTATAGTTCTTTCACAGTCTCTTCATTCCAAAACTGAGGCATTTTCAATGATATGTACAGCGAAGCAAAAGTTGTTGCTTATTTCTCTTATGTAGCTAACGACCATTGACAAAAGCCAATAGTCCAGGCTTGTTCTAGGTGTGATGTTACTCATATTACTTATCTGGATACAATGACAGAAGCGCAAAAAAACAGTTGATGGACAGAATGCAGAACAATGTTATACATTCACCCTAGTACAGAGATCTGGGCCTAAATCCATCGTTTTTTTGCTCACCATGCCGTTCCAGTTTGAACCCAGCCATATGCAAATCAGTCTTGACCCTTTGCCTCATGGGAACAGTCCAGCCCGAACTGCCAAGCCAGGTCCTACCTGGACTGGAAACGAGCATCCTAGGACTGGTTTCACCCCTCTTCAGCCAGGATAGCTTGATTCCAGTGGCATGGAGAGCAAGGGACCCACGTCTGGGCATACCCTTCCCACTCGGGGTGACAAATGCAAAAAAAAACAGTTGATGGACAGAATGCAGAACAATGTCCATCAACTGTTCTGCATTCTGTCCATCAACTGTTGTTTTTGCATACAATGACAGAAGCAGCATATTTTTCGGGCGGGACGCTTTGCTAAGTTAGTGTGACTAGGCGTCCTGGATTTGCAGGGACGGTCCCTGGTTTTGCCACCTGTCCCAGCAGATTTTTGCAAACTTTTCCCGGTTTTTAAAAAGGTTGGGCTGAAAACAGTGAGGCACTTTTTCAGGTGTTCTAAAGCAGGGCTAATAAGCAGCTGTGGTAAATAAGCAATTTAATTAACAAGTATGATACTGGTTTCAAAAATGACATTTTATTTCTTTTCTTAGTGCCTCTTCTGTATTTCTATCCTGATGAGGGCTGCCATTCTGTGCCACTCCCTTGATGTAAAGTTGTAGTCCTTCTATTTTTGCGAAATGTCCCGGTTTTTGGTTCTTTCTCAAGATCTGGTCACCCTACTCCTAGGGCTTCTTGTCAAACGACCAACTATCCCTCATGGATCTGTCCTTCGGCAGCTTTAGGCTGTTAAAATGAGTCCGACTCCACCCTAGAAAGAGGGAAAAGCCACTGCTCGATCTCTGGGCCTAGTGCCACTTGTTCGGCAGGTCCCACATCAACCCTGCCCCTTTTGATGCTTTTGCAGGGAATGTCAATCCGCACCTCAACAGCAACAGGTATCCCAGTCTTTTCAGGTAGGAGGCAGGAGATCAAATGGACAGCGCTCAGGGCCCCCCCCCCTCCCCCGCGGCAACATACTGCCCACCCCAAACACAAAACCACTTTAGACCACCCTCAGCAGCTTACAAGGACGTGTCGCTTTTTCCTCCCCGAGTGGCTGAACATCACATCTGACCAATGAGTGCGCCAGATTGTGCAACTTGGGTATTTCCCTGGACTGCAGGCATCCGAAATCGATTTGCAGTTATTCCTCATATTTGCTGGTGCTAAAAAAAAAATACAAAATGAGGTCATCGCTCCATCCTAGATCTACGCCCTCTGAACTACCTTCTTTGAAAGGACAAGTTCAAAATACTCATCCTGGCCCACGTTCTTTCTGCTCTGGAACCAGGAGACTGAATGATGCCATTGGATTTGTGCGATCCCTATTTCCACATCCCCCGTCCTGCAAACCCCTAGCTGCTACTTGCTTGAAGTTTTAGGTAAGCCTTTCAGTTCAGTGGACTTTCGGCCATACCAGTACACCTCAGTTGTTTATGAAGGTGATTGGTGGTAGTCGCAGCCCATTTGTGGAGGTTGAGAATACCAGTCTTCCCATTCCTCTGACTGGCTCCTGAAGGCAGACTCGCCAGACAGCCAAAGCGTTGACATATTTTAAATTTTCTAGTAATGTGGCGATGTTACACCTGACTCCCCAGTGTTTCCCCTTCATCTGAACCATCCTGCATATGCTGCTCTCCTGAGTCGTCCCTCCACCTCAAGAGTCCGTGACTTTCATGCTGTGATCCCAAAGTTTCAAACTTTGACCTGGACCTCTGTGAGAGCGGCTCTGAGGCTTCTTGGCCTCCTGAATCAGGCTTGTGGATCATACTGGATGGCTCTTCTTCAGGATCTGAAGTATCCGTGAGCGCAGCACAAAAGGGACCCATCGGAGGCCATCCAGGTGTTGGAGGAGACTGTGGAAGATTAGCAGCAGTGGCTCCTTGACATCAATTGGACTAACAGCAGACCCCTCTTCATACCCCACCCAGAGTTAACGGTTGTGATGGACACTAGGTTGAGGAGGCCACGTAGGAGAGGTGGAGATCAAATGACTCTGGTCTCAAACGGAAACTTGCCTCCACAATAGTTGAGTTACCCGCGATTCACTCTATGAAATGGGTGAAAGTTCAGGGCATATCTCTGGATCTTTAAACGCTAGGGTGGACAAACTTAACAGACATTGTCTAGGGAATCGTAAATGGCCGTTATGCTCAGTTGTGGGACAGGCTACATTCCAGCACAGGCTTATTCTGTTTTCCACTGCAGAGAGTGCAGTGTCAAAGCTTTTGCAGTTAGAGTTCTGAAGACAATTCACCCTCAAACTCCTTTGGCCTGCATTGGGATTGGGACTCGCATGCCTTTCTACCCATTTCTCTGCTGCCCATGGTGCTGAAAAAGATCAAGAATGATTAGATCCATGTCATCCTCTTGACTTGGTGAGGAAAGTGTGGTACCTGGAACTATTTGCTTTGAAAACCTGCACTACGTTCCTGCTGCCCCTCCGGGAGGATCTGCTGGCTCAGCAGTAAGGCTGGGTCCTGCACTCGAGCCTACGCAATCTACATCTCCATGCCTGGAAATTTAGCAGCAACAGTTGATTGCTTTCGACTTTCCTCCCAAAGTGGTCGTTCTCTTAGCAGCCCAGCGTCCATTCACCAAGACTGAATACGCTGGATGCTAGGAGAAGTTTGTTTGGTGTTCCTCCTGAGAAAATCCAATCTAACTCTGAAAGGTAAAGTTGTGTGATGTTCATGTTCTGTCTGTCTGTCTTTAGCCAAGCAAGGCCTTGTTGTAGCAACAGTGAAGTTATCTTTCGGCCATCTCTCTTCAAATCCCCAGTTGTGTTTTTGAAGGGGCTGATCAATACTGCAGATTATTATTATTATTATTATTAACGAATTTTGTACCGCGCACGGTTACCCAGAGGCATCCCAGCGCTTATAGAGAATCAGAGAATCAGAGCAAGCTGCCTGTGTGAAGCAGAACAGATTTAGAATTATTCTGGAAATAGATAAGTTTTCAAATGTTTCCTGAACCTGAGCAGGTTTGGTTCAGAGCGTAGTGAGAGTGGGAGGGAGTTCCAGGCGTGTGCAGTATGGATGGAAAAGCTCCTGCCACCTGAACGGGCTCTCCTAATTCTCTTTATCTGAAGGAGGTGTTTATTATCGGAGCGTAAGGCTCTGGTGGGCTTATAGGGCCGAATCATGTCCTTCAGAATAGCAGGTCCTTTCCCCTGAATGCTCTTGTGAGCAATACAGAGGGCTTTGAAGGTCACTCTCTCTTTGACCGGGAGCCAATGGAGTGCCTTTAGAGCGGGCCTGGCTGATTGCCTGGCCGGAACGTTCCGCAGCAGCCTGGCTGCCGCGTTCTGCACTTGTTGCAGGATTTTGAACGTTGATTCCGGTGCTCCGAGAAAGAGTGCATTACTGTAGTCCAGGCGTGAGATGATTAGACCTTGGACTAACAGCTTCCGGGAGAGTTCCGGTAAGAGGGGGAGAACCTTACGGGCCGAGCGGAGCAGTCCATAACACACGCCAGCGATCTTCTTGGCGTGTGTCCTAAAGGACAGATCAGGCTCCAGCCAGACCCCCAGGCTCTTAATTTCCTTCTTTGGGTCAGGCGGAGTGCCCATACAGTTGGGCCAGCTGCTCGGCGAGAGGGCGAAGTTTGAGTGGCCCAAGATCATCAGCTCAGTTTTTGAGCCGTTCAATTTGAGCGATGACCTGGTCATCCAGTCAAACACCTCTCTTAAGCATGAATGGAGCGTTTCAGGCTGCTTCTCCAGCTGTGTCAGACCCACCACTAGCTGAGTGTCATCCGCATAGCTTATGGTCTTAAAGCCAAACGGAGACACCACACCCTCAAGGGGTGCCATATACACGTTAAATAACGTGGGGCTTAGGGATGAGCCCTGAGGCACCCCACAGTGAAGTGGAAAGGGAGGAGATTTTGCGTTGCCTTCCCAAACCTCGAAGGTACGCCCCTCCAGAAAAGAGGCCAGCCATTCCAGGGCCGCTCCTGTGACTCCTGTCTCTGCTAGGCGTTGTGTCAACACTCCATGGTTGACAGTATCGAAGGCCGCACTTAGGTCCAGGAGGATCACTGCCACTGACCCCCCTGTATCCAAAGTGCTTCCTCACTGATCCTCCCCGTTCTGTGAAATGGTCTTATTCAGTCCATTAATAAGATCCCAGACTCTGAAGCCTGAACACTGCCATATTCTGATTTTAATGGCTCCATGTCCGACAGCATGGGCAGCGATCACAACGAAACTGACATCAGCTTGCACATGTTTGTGGACCTCAATGTCACATCTGGGCAGGGATGGATTGGATGCAGAGTCACATGCCAAACTCTGCCAGCCACCCCACATACCCTCCTGGGGTGGGGAGGCTGGGGAGAGAGCTAGCAAAAAGTTTCTGGATCCAGACTGGTGCCTGGCGTAATTCACAAGGTGAGTAATTTCCGGTTAGCTCGTCTCTACTAGAAAAGCTCAGCTCATCAAATTTGAGAGGTCAGCATTTCCTTACTCAAAATTTTGTTCTGCTAGAGTATCATTGAATGATAACTGGTTAAGTGAGAAAGTGCTGTTTCTTCTTTCTGCGTTTTTCTTTTTAACAAATGTGTACGTTTTTATTTTTAGCTGACTTAATTTGACGGCTCCAGTTGTACTTAATCCTGTCTTGTACCCTTCTCTCTGGCCTGCTCCAAATCATTTTTGGCATGGGTTGCAGGGAGTTCCGAATGCTGACGTCTTTACTGTTCCAGGTTTTACTGGCTTCTATCCAACCGAGGAATTAAATAAACGTCTATGATAGTTATCCAAAAGCTTTCTCCTTCTGTCCTTCAGTTCCATAATTTTGTTTAATTCATTCTCTTCTAAACAAATAACGTCCATATGAGAAATGTATAATCTGTGCATTTTGCCTACTTTGTTTCTCACACCTGTGAGAATGGAGAACAGATGCATCAACCAATGCAACATTAGCTGTATATTATAAAAATATTTGTATAGTATAACGGCTTTACTGAAAGTGCATATTGGAAATTTTGCTTGCCCAAGGAATGGTTCTTTAAGAAACACAAAAAGCTAGCATTATAAGCAGGTGACCTTCCTGAAAATGTAAGCATCTTTTATTGCTGGTTGCCTTTAATGGTCAGTTTGTCTATATTTTAATCATTCATGAATCTTTATTTCGGCAATATTTCAGCCATAAAAGAACACATAAAATAATATATACAATAAAATACAGTAATGAAGCAATAACTACAATTTCATAATCAAGTGTGAACCAGGGCTGCTAGCCACTATTAAAAATACAGTAATGAAGCAATAACTACAATTTCATAATCGAGTGTAAACCAGGGCTGCTAATCACTATTTGAAATTATAAAACTCCTTTTGATCCAGATAGCATACAGATACTTCGAGAGTGCAAACACAATATGACCTGCACTATCAGTTTTAAAAATCCTTAATGCATCTGAACATTTCCTGAATCCTAAATTTCTACAGATGGGTACAATCCAATTCTTCCTTGCTCTACTATAGAGAGGACAGAAAAATAGAATATGGCATTCATCCTCATTATTCATACCACAGTCTGGACAATGGGAGGCCCTGGACAAGGACCATTTACTGGTAAGGCACGCTATAGGAAGTGAGCCAAACCTCCATTGTATGTAAAGCTTCCTGGCCATAACAGGGAAAATTACATCCAGATAATCTTCGAATAAGTATACAGGTTTAATCTCTAGGAATGATTTTACCATGGTACCATTCTGTGAATCATGCAGCCATACATTAGAGCATCGAGATCTATAATGCTCTGTAAATAGGTTCCCTGAGATCTCACTGCAGGCTGTTACTGGATTCAGCCACATGTCCGCAAGGCCCATTTTCAAGAATTAATCTTTAATGTAAGAGAGCCATGGAATGTGCACTGCCTTGCCTATACTCAGTATTTCTTGTAATTCAGTTCTGTACTGCAGGAGCTCGGGGGGTCAGCCATATCCTCCTCCAAAACCTGAGGGGTTTGATGGCTAGTTCCTCCTGGATGGAAAATGTACCCAAATCGAGCCTCAGCGGTAAAAGAGGTGTACTTTGGGGGAGCGAGAGCAGCTGCCTCAGAAAATTGTTCTCTACTTTAGTCAGTCCAGGTCTGACGGCGTGCCCCCATAGTTCCCCACCGTACAATGCTGCCGCTCTAGCCCTCGATTTATAAATTTCAAGACCAGGGCTAATGGGTTTGTAAGTGGAGGCATTTGTCATTTTTAGTATTCCCCCAGCTATTTGGGTCAATTTGAGTTGTGATTTGGCAAGATGGGGGCCCCAGGAAAGATTTTCACTTAGTGTAACACCTAAGTATTGGAATGTATGAACTCTCTCCAGTGCAACCGAGTCTAGGGTGGGGGGTGGTCTAGTGTGTGAAGAAGGGTTAAAGATCATGTATTTAGTCTTGTCTACATTTATCTGTAGACCATGTTCACAGCAGAAGTTGTTAAAACCTTCCAATATGCGTTGGATCCCCATGGGTGACTTAGATAAAAGCAAGGTGTCGTCAGCAAACATTATGGCCGCGACTTTCTTGCCTGCCAACCTGGGTGCATCGTTGTTAGGCACTGCATCCAGGTAAGATATCAACCCATTTACATATAAGCAGAACAAGGTAGGGGCCAGGACACACCCCTGCCTGACTCCCTTGCTCACCGTGAACCTAGCGGACAAAACACCTCCTCTTGCACACCTGACCTGAGCAAAGTTCTGGGTGTGCAACCTCACCAATATCCCCAATAGGGAATTGGGAACACCCAGATCTTGTAAGACAGCCCAAAGTTTACCCCTAGGGACAGTGTCAAACGCAGAGCGTAAATCAACAAACACCATGTAGAGGCTGCCACCCTCTATTACCACAGTCTTCCAGTACAGCATTATTAAACGGAAAATCTGGTCCATGGTGGATGTTTTACTTCTAAAGCCAGCCTGATAAGGCGAAAGGATTTCATTCTCATTGGTCCACTCCTGCAAACGATCTAAAATAAGTCGTGCAAATATTTTTTGGGGGACATCAATGAGACTGATGGGCCTGTAGTTAACTGGAAGCAGGGGAGAACCCTTTTTATATATTGGTATAATTTCCGCTCCCAACCACGAGCCCGGAACCTCTGCACTGTACAAAATGGAGTTGAAAAGTGCGCATAAGTACGGCGCCCATATCTTAGGCTGTTCTTAGCTTGTCAATACCTGGTGCTTTGCC
This sequence comes from Triturus cristatus, assembly GCF_964204655.1. Classification (NCBI taxonomy): domain Eukaryota; kingdom Metazoa; phylum Chordata; class Amphibia; order Caudata; family Salamandridae; genus Triturus; species Triturus cristatus. Next base: position 273,784,967 of record NC_140581.1, read on the forward strand.
CATTGCCAGTTTTCCAATGGCGATGGAAACATCCTCTACGGAGAATTCCAGATCCACAGCATCCCCAGAAGGAGATGCATAAAAGGGCAAGAGATCTAAATCAGAAGTTGCTGCATATAGGGATTTAAAGTGGGATTCCCACACCCCCGCATCTAAATTGACTTCAATTGCATTACGGGGTTCTGCACACCCTGAGTTCACAATAGCCCAAAATCTTCGCGCTTCCTTATTGGCAAGTGCAAAGGCTAAGTTCTCCCATCTCTCCCAGTCTATTTTTGCCTGTTTTAATACTTCTTTGTAGGCAAGCCTGAGGGAACGGATCATTAGCCTATCACTGCCAGTTTTAATAGCATTAATCAAATCGGATTTAGATCTCCTACATGTGGCGTTGTACCAAGACGAGGGGGAGGTCCTGGGTTTCCTGGTGGAAATGGTAGGATTAAGAATACCTGCAAGAGTGTCAACCAGATCCTGATGAACAGTAAGCAGGTTCGCAGAAGTATCCAGGGACAGCCCTTGGGCCCAGATGTCACTTGCCATTTTGAGCAGGGGAAGGATGGATGTGTATAAACTTGAAAGTGCATCCCTCCTCTCACGCAGAATCGCCCACTTTACCCACCTCCTGTTGTTAGTAAGAACCAGGCCTGGGTCAACGGTCGGTTCCATGTGGGCTTTCGAAAGTTTAGGCAGTTCCATTTTCAACAGCAGTGCGTTGTGATCGCTGTCCGTTCTATTCAATACCTCCAGATCCACAATCCTTGACCACATCCTGGTCTGAACCATGACGTAGTCTAAATGGGATTCCTGATCTTTTTTATTGTAAGTGCACTTGGAGGGAATATCTGAGGGCATCCGACCATTAACCGCCCTGACTGAATTCTGGAGGGTTAGGGTCATGATCTGCATGGCCAATGGGGTCCAAGCCTTTGCATAAATGGACCTACATTGAGGGATTCCCCAAAACTCGTCTTCATCCAACAATGCCCCCTCATTCAGCCCTTGCAGAGGCTCGTAATGGCAATTAAAATCACCTGCAATCACATAGTGAATGTCTCGATTTAGAGATTCAAGAAAAACTGATAATTCCCCAATGGTGTTAGATTCCTTTGCCAAAGCAGTAGGTCGGGAATATACATTCACTAATGCCAGTTTATATAAATTGGGCCAGATCATAAGGACGCATAGAATGTCATCAGAGTTTGTCTTAATCAATTCCACCCTACAGCCCAGATGTACACAGACCCACGTTGACAGACCACCAGAAGGGCGGCCCTTACCTCCCCATCGGGCTGAGATATTAAAGGCCACAAACCCCACTCTATGAACCTCCTCCCTAGCCCAAGTCTCCTGCAATAGGATCACATCAGCGGTGTCAACAAAAGAGCCCCATGCTGGACAGGCTAGCTTATTTTTCAGACCCGCCACATTCCATGATATTAGATTCATGCGCTGTGGGTGGCACGGAGGATATGGTGAGGGATCCAATTGAAAAAGAGAGTCACTCTGCTGGAGTGATTCAGTTGGCCAAATGGGGGCAATACTAGCACTTTCTGGAATAACTGGCGATTGGTGGGGAACGGAAGACAGTGTAGAATACTCTAGGGGGACACTAATGCTAAACCCCGCAGAGGTAGAGGGGCTCCCCTGGTTGCAGGATGGCAGGATCCTTTCCCTAGTTGACTCGATAGGCTCTAGGCCTATAATGCTACCCCCCAATGCACCCTGTGCTACATGATTATACCTAGCCAGTCAGTCAACCTGTTCAAGACAACTGAACCTATTTGAGCATGGGGGATAGGACCATTTTAAGTCTTAGGGAGCTTGCCTTGGTTTCCCACCACCTCCCCTATGCGAATGCGGGATATGGGTCCAACCATTTTCTTCTGCCCCCAGTTGTCCATTGGGATAGAAGTAGGAGAGGGGACGGACCCCAATTTTTGTGTCTGAACGGGAAGTTTCCCAATTACATATATAATCTGCTGTCCTAGCATCCCGGAAATTGACTGACACAATCGCCAGTAATGTTTTTAGGGGTGCACCCCACCCAACCCACCCTTCTAACCATAATGATCTCGCATCTAGCATACGGAGGCAAGGGCCTATGGATGCTAAGCCAGTGTATTGCCTTATTTTTCAGGTTGGAAAAATCTTCAGTACTAGGGTCATTAATTTCAGGAACCCCTGTAAGAACAACCAGATAGGGACTTGCTTCCGGGGGCAGATCTAATCTCGGGGGAACCCCGGGAGCATCTCCCTGGATTCGCTTCCGCTCCATCCTCCCATTATCGCTGTTTTTAACCAGAGAGGCCTCTCCTGTAGTATTACTATCTATATGATGGTCGTTGAGGGGCCTAACTTCGTGTTATACTTGTGGGAGAATATGTGTAGTAACTGGGGCTGCCTGAGGTACAACAGGTGGAATAATGGGTGGCCGAGTGTCTGAACATACAACAAAAGGGTCTGGCACTACCCCCCCCAGCCCTAGCAGTGCAACCACATTTACAGGAGCATGGAGGAAGTGCTTTGTTATTAACACCATCAGTTAAACCCCTTATTTGTTGTTCAAGCTTAGTGAGAAGAGTCACCATGCCATCCAACCTTGATTCCAGAGGTCCCAAGAGGGTACGCAGCAGTAAATCTAATTGTTGCGGTGGTGTTGCATCCCCAGCTGCCTGTGGCAGGAAGGTAGAAGAAGCGTGTGCCTGAACAGGGGGATCCCCAAGGGACTTAGAAGGAATAAAGTCTGGAGGTAAGGTACAGCTTCCCTGACCTTCTCTAACCGCTGTATCTGCCTCGGGGACTACGATGGTACGTCGTTTTGCTAGTTTAGCTCCCCCTGGCTTGGTACTAACTTCCCTAGAGGCTTTGGGCTTGGTTTTCGAAATCAACCCTTCATTAATGACCCTTTTTTTACGCAGGATAGGTCCATGTCTAGTCACTGGGGGGGATAAAATTCTCGAATTTGTCGCGAGGTCATTACCACTCGAGGGATCACTGTAGGAGGTATCATCCACGAATTGGGTGAGAGGTAAAATGGTATTACTAGCACCAATGCCATTAGGGGTGCGCGCAGATGCAAGAAGGCCCAGAGAGGATCTCCTAGCTAGGGCAAGGTCCTGCGAGACTCTGCGCTCCATGAGTACAATACCCTGATCAATCACCGAGTTAGCTCTTACTATAAAATGATCTAAAGTGCCTGTGAGATTACTGTTGGACACATGGTTCCTGCCCTCTTTAGATGCCATTGCTCAGGTGAGGTAAAACACAATGATTAAATCGTAGTAGTTATGCGTCACTATATCCTTCAACAGACCAGTGAATTAATAATAGCAACGGTCAATAACCAATGCAGTCTAATAGCTTAAAATGTACACATACGGCTTAGTCCGCAGATGAAAAAGGGGTGGCCCGGTCCAGACTCTCACGGTCTCAAACGGGCTACAACGGGCCCGCCCTTGGCCCGGGCTTTGCCCGGGATGCGCCCCGGACGCGTCCCGCGTACGCGTTGTGGTGGAAATAGTTATAGTGGAAAAGGGAGGAGTGGCCGGGAAGAGTCTCCAGCTGCGGCCAATGTCCTGGAAGCAGAGGGGCCACTGGGACTCGCAGTCCCGGTTACACCAACAGGTAATCCTCGTGGCTCCCACGCCTGTGCCTTTATCCACAGATACACCTCCAGTGGCGGAACACCTTTGCACAGCCCGCCGGCCAAGTCGTCGTCTCCGAGCGGCATTATGAATTCCCTGATTTGTTGGTTTACACTGTTCCAAACAGCTTGTTGGGTGGCATTTGTTTGCACACGTTTAAAGACCGTGAATGGTTCAAATCATGGTCTATAGTTTTTTTCCCCCCCCTGATGTTAAATCATATATTTATTCCACTTAAAAAAAAATCTAAATCACTATTGTATTCTGTTCTTTCTCCTGTGATTTCAAGGATAACAAACTAAGTATTTCATGATATTGGATTTATGTTCCAACCACACAGCTTTGCCCATTTTTGTTGTTTTGACCTGCATGATAAAGCCAGTATGGGCAGCGGATGTAGACACTTACAGAATGACTATCATTTGTCAAGTATTTTTTAATATTAATTTCTCTTCCATTGCGCATATGGTAAATGGTTTCTCATTTGGAAAATTTATTCATGTGGATAGGCTGTGAGGGGCAAGTATGCGGTTTTGCAGAGGGCCTTTATCTTTAGGGTCACTGAAAGATCACTAATAAGGATCACCCAGAGGTTCCGATTTTGTTAAGGTGGTTCACTGATCTAGCAGGAATCCATGGGGGTACAATTCCTCAGGCTAAGGGATGACTTAATCAAAAAACAGAATTGCCGTCAATTAAAAAAAACTTTTTCAGTCGTCCGACCATAAAAGTGCAATATATACGTTCTAAAACATCACAATCAATTTTATACAAAAAATGAAGTATCAACTAATTAATTTACACAGCCAGTATAGAAAATTAGATTGACTTTAGTATCCAACTGAAATCTATAAAAACCTTGCTGTTCTACAAATAGGAGCAATGGCAGCAAACACCACTAATAGGCCAGAGTTAAGCAACAGGGTCTGCTATGTTGTCTATCTCCTAAATGCATGGAGTAAGCATCAACATAAGCACCCAGGTTAAAAAGATCTTCACTTAAAATTGCACTGTTAAAACTATTTATGTGGGAGTAATACGGGTCTTATAAGCCTTCCTCCTGATGCCCCACATGTGGTCCAGAAATTTGCAAGTGCACATGCAGACAGTGGTTTTGTGTCAGATTTAAAAATCCCCTGAGCTTCACCATGTTTGCTGGTTCCCAAATGCATGCAGAGGGGAGTATTCCACCTGGCACTTGGAGGAGAATATGCTGGGAAGGCAAATAGAAAATATGCAGGTGATTCATTTGGTGCAAGACAACTGGGGCAGGACTTGGTATGAGTTTGGTTAAAATGCCAGGTACTAATACGAGTTCAAGGGAAATGTACCGAACCTAAACTGCATGTAAAGTTTCCTGTTGCTCGGTGTCTGGATAATATCAAGGTAGCATTCCAGGGATCTTGCCATTTTAAAGTCTGCAAATTCCACTGTTGGCCTACCCCTTGATGTGTTAAAAGCAATGAGGACTACCCAGTCACAATACAAAGCTTTCACTTGGTTTTTCCTGGGAGGCAATAGGGGATTCATTTTATCCCATCGACCCTTTACCCCAGTGCATTCTAATAAGTGTTACGTGTTTTTTTTATTTTTTTTTATCCAACCTATCTTATTAAATGTATCCAGGGAGCTGACTTCCTCTACTGCAGTGGCGTAAGAGCCCAATTTTGGAGTGTATCTTCGTCTCTGCCAAAATAGCAGCGGACGTAGATTGACCAAGTATGCAATGGATTTCCTGCCCATATCTAGCTTTAATGGGTGGAGTAGTGTGCTCTTGGGAAGGGACACCAAGCTCCATAGGTACTTATTCTCCGACCAGGAGAGGGCATCCAACTTGTTGAAGCCCCACAGTTTGGAACCTAAAGGGTGCATCTCACCGCCTTGTAATTGCATCGCGTGGGCGGCTGCAACAGGTTTACTAAATGAGGTACTGTGTTCTTTCCTCAGAGCCCCAACTATTTTTGTGTACGGAATTGCATTGTTAAACTCATAAGTCATTGCCAGCATTCACCTATGAATTGGAGAGACAGTGGGTTAACTAGGGATAGTTGGAAGCTTTAAGTAGAGCTGGTTGTCAACCGTGTACAGTTGGTACCTACAAAACTACTGAGGTACCATCTATGCATTTGCCTAAGAATGTGTCTAGAACAACGAATACAGTTATTATTTTTGTGTCATTTTTCAAACACTTTGCTACATACACAAATTGTGGTTACATTTTAAAAGATATTTGAGCACAATTAAAGTACATTAGTGGCACCTGGTTGCTTTCTCAAGGCTGGCATTGTGTGGATGTGGTAGCTACACAACAGCAAATGTTTTGGTGTTTAGCTTGTTAATGACCATGCCAGCTTCTTCAGTTAATCTGATCCTTTGGTCCAGTGCATGTCCTCTATTATTGCAGTCCTCCTTTAACCAGACCTTTATCACTTTTCATTTAGTCTGCCCTTTGAATAAAGTAGAAGGGGACCCTTTCGTTCAGACTTATAGCCTTTTCTGATCGTGGTAAAAATTCTCTTGCACCTCTGTTGCCTTGTCCGAGAGATAGAGGATCACTATGATGATGTAGACTCTGGGCTTGGGTCCTCTGAGCGTTGGTGACACAGTTCAAGATTCTATCTTCCTGGCCCAACAGTGAACCGCTCAAGGATCTAATTGCGTTCATTCATTGGTGTAATTCATTTTGTTTCATAGTGCTGCATGAAGACATTACAATAGGTATGGCACATGGTGGAGCCCATAGCCGTGCCTGCTGATTTGAAATACAACTTTGTTTTTAGAACAAAAATATTTGTTGTAAAGAATTGTATGTAGGAGTTGCATTAAAAATGTTAATTCCACTTTCATAGATGGGTTTAACGGGTGCTTCATGAATTTTGTTTAAGTAGAATACCAATGGGATTCTTGGCTTTTCAGTTTATTGAAATCATTTTCTTGTTTTAGTGGTCATTTTTTAAATTTTTTTTATTTTGCTTCTTACAGTACACTTTTCTTTTATATTTCGTTGAATTAATTTCCGATTTAAAGCAGTGTCAGGTTTTACAGCTACTATTTGGCTTTTTGTATATAGTTCCTGTACATTGTAACTATTGCACCGGCTTTGTCTGCAATTCTGATTCCTAGAACTTTATTTTGAGGCGGTTTTTGTTATTATATTTTTCAATAATGTTTCTTAGATCAGATTTCGATGATTCTCCTTTTCGCATGTTTTTTTTTTTAAAGATCCACGTCCCTCTGCTTAGCTTGCAGAGCTGTTTAGTCCGATATGGCACAAATGAATAATGCTCTTTCTGAGAACACTCCTTATTAGCATAATATTCCTTATTAGCATTACCTTTGCTGCAGTGGCTCATGTGGAGAAACTAATGACATGAAAAACGTTGTTGTATGAGGTTTTTTTAGGTCTCGCCTGAGCCAGCGCATGCGTTGCAAGACACTTAGTATACGGGTTTTCAAAGTGCTACCAGACCTGCTGGCCTAACGCTTGCGTTCACGTGCGCAGCCACCATCTGCCTCCCTTCCAGCGCGATCACTGCTGCGCGTGCACCACTCGCGTGCTTAACACAGAGCGTGTCCTCGCCATCGCTTTCGCTTTGATCGTGATTACTTTCGCTTTCACGGCCGCGTGGCCGTTACTTTTACGGCCGTGCGGCCAATGCTTGTTACATTTGGTGCCAGATCATTCTCCCAGCCGTAGTGCCATATCCAAGTCCTCCCACCTCAGCTCTTCCTCTACCACACAGTGAGACCCAGAAACCTCAAGTTGTCCTCCTTCAAATGAGTGCTCGTCCAGTCCAGGATTTTATTTTTTCAGCTGTGGCTTTCACATCAAACTCTGATCTACAAACACCAGAGATCAGGAAATGACAGCGCACCGTGTGAGCAATGCACTCCTGGCATACCACACACACTTGTGACCCCTCATATCCTATGCCAGGAATCCCCTTACAATGTCTCTCAGGAATCTCCTAACCCGCCTCCCCAATAAGCGCGCACTCCTTGCCACAACTCCTATGTGCCCCCTCGTTGCCCCCAACAAGCTATCCAATGGGTGCTACTTTTCCCAACAATCTCTTTGCCCCCAAGAAGCCCCCTCACAATCTCTCAAATGAGCCCTTCATAATTACTCTTGTCTAGAAGTCCTGTTTGCCCACATGACACCCCTTTTCCCCCATTTCAACAAAGAGCCCTCACTGTCTCTTGCTGGGTACCTCCTCGTTGAACTGGTTCGTGCGCCCCTCATTGTTACTCTTTCCAGGAAGCATTGGTATCCCCCCAACCCCTCCCTCACAAGCTCTGCAAGGAGCCCCCTCATTTGCCCGTCCTTGGGAGCCCCACCTCCGCAGTACCAGCCCCACCTCTCAGCTCCCATCACTCACCGGCGTCTGCGGGGTCGGCGCAGCTCCCCCGGCCAGCTCCACCGCCTGCATTTCCTGCTGCGGGGGCTTGGGCTTCCTCAGCCCGCCACCCCATTGTTCCGGCGGCAGCTTCATGGGAGTGTCCCCTCTCCTACCTGAGCTCGGGAGCCGGGGACAGACCCAAGCTGGCGCAGAGAACAGAGCTGGGCGCCAGCGAGGAGTCCCCGGTGTGTGCGCGGGAGCAGCTGCCTCCCCGCAGCCAGACAGCTTACCTGGGGCAGGTGCGGCTCCGCCCTTTCCTTGTTGTGTTCTGTCAGTACAATCTGACAATGTAAGTCTTTCAGAGGACACGCAAGGGGTGAGGTGTTTAGTAAAACAGTCTTTGTGCTGGTGCAGTGTCGTTCGACAATTCAGAACCCACAGAGCTTTCAAGCTGATCCATGTGTGGTGGGCATTCTGGCACTTGTAAATGAGACAGCCTGTGCGAAGTATTTATCCATATGCTGCAGAATGAGTCCACAACCTAGAAAAATGTCCTTAACAGTAGTCAGAGTGGTAGTTCGAAGTACCGTTACACACCGAGCCAAAAGATGCTACACAAAGCTGCATGGTAGCTAGCACATAATCGTTTACTATTTGAACCATGAATGTACAACTGCTATAATAATTGACCTTATAGCATTCATAGCAAGTTTTTTCCCCAATTGTTACTCTGACGACTAATACCATCACATACAAAACATGTATAATTAAGTAATTAAAAATGACCTTGATTGAGTATTGCGGCATTTATCCATGTATCCACATTCTGAATTTATATATATTTTTTTATTCCGGGTGCTATTGTGATTTACTTTAAGTAACTTATTGCTGAACCCATTTTCCTATAACTGCATTTGATACACACGTTATTAAAGCCAACTGGTCTGGCTTTACATTGCTAACCTATGCAGATATAGACATGCACAAATTTATTTTTCATGCATTGGCACATCCAAGGCATTCCTCTTTACAAATACTTGTTTATGAGTGAAGAAAGTCTTTGTGTGGCACCTTAACACTTGGACAGATTTGATGTGCTCTGATCCGTGGTATTCTTCTACATCAAAAGCCCCCTGCGAGTGGAGGAGGCTGGGCTCCAGGAACTCCTTCCAACCACGTGGTGGCCACACCGCTTTAACAAAGAGGTACAAATTATAGATCCTGTGATGCCTTCTTTGAGGATAAGTGACCTCTTTCCTTGGTCTAAGATCGCTAGTGTGAGCGCATCAAAGTTCAAAGCTTATTAGACCATAAGAGCGTGTGCATTTTCTTATGGCATGATTTTTGTGAGCATTTATCTGGACCAGTGGTTTATAGGAGCACCTCAAGAAAGCTCTCAAAATGTGGAGGTGAGAGAGGGCGATTGATTGGTTATGGAATATTGCTGATTTTGAAGATTGACGTAGCCTTTGAGATTCAGATCATGTCTAGCTTCTGTCCAATTATGTGGATAGTGTTGCCTAACTTTAAAAAAAATATATATATATATTTCTTCTGCCAACAGTGATAACAGGCGTAATCACCTAAACCTATTCCTATTCTAAAATGCTTAACATAAATATATTACTGGAAATTTCTTCACTCTTACCGTTACATTTAATTTTTTACCTATTCTGGGATGGTTCAGTGCATAGGACACAGATGCCCACTGCTTGTTGGAATACCAGCGTGCCTTCTCCTGGATTAGAACATTTTATGTAATGACAACTAGGACAGTTGAGGCCAAGGAACGCATGGTTCTGTCTTACCACAATTTTTTATCGGGGAGTTTAGTGAGATTCTAAAGCACACAATGTTTCTTTTGTATTTTTGATTTACGCATTCGGACCGTTAGGCTCCCTTAGGCCCCCAGGAAAGGAAACGTCCAATAATGTGGATGTCTTCAACAGCTACTTCACATCCCGCCTGAAATCTAAATCTCTGGGGGGTGGAGGGAGGAGAGAGACAGGTGCCTACATTGGATAGTGTCTCAGTTCGGGCCAAGTGTACAAAGCATTTGTATGGTGAAAAACACTCCGATTCACAGTTTGCAACCACAAAAATACTTTAAAAAAAAAAAAAAGAAAAAACGAATCTCGTGTTATTACTCAGTAAACTTGAAAATTAAAAGTCAATTTTTTTTAATGCAGGCATTAGTTCAAATTTTATACATAAACCATAAAGTAGAGTCTTAGATTATTTGCCTACAGAGGCATACAAGCATCCCTCAAAAACGTGGAAAAATGAAAATAAGAGGCCCACTATTGCGCCGATCTGGTAACCATTATCAGAGTTAAAGGATCATGTAAACCATTAAGAACAAGCATTGGCATAGCCAATAGGTCTCGCTTTTGGGCCCTTATTAGAATTTAGTTATGTTGCACTATATCCTTGGTGCAACAACATCAACTGTTGCATGGCTAAACACTTATAAGGTCACAAAGGCGAGACCTATTGGCTATGCCAATGCTTGTTCTAAATTGTTGCATATTTTTTCTTTTTTTTTTGCACTCTAGAGAATATTTGTAGTCCAATTTTATTTATCACTGCCTAGGATCTTCTCTTACTTTGCTCAAATTAAAAGCAAACAGAAGTAAAATGTTTCTTTGTTTTTTGCCGCAGCAGCTGACTTAATTGGTACTCACATTGGTTTAATCTTACTGGCTACGCACGTTTAATGGGCCCTGGGCCTTCTGCAGTGCATGCTTGACTGTTTAGTGGGCAGGTGTGGTGGAGGCCAGTCTGTCTGCGTCAAGAGTCTAGGGAGGCTGCTCTTGCTTATATACTCTAAGATCTGCTCATTGTAGGCGTCATCTAAAGAACTGATGTACTGTCATCTGGAGTTTTATTCATAGAACAAAAAACTTCCTCCTTTCAGTCATCAAAAGTGAGCTCACGTACACTCAAACACAGTCTCTAAATCTCCTAATGCTTGCAGTTGACCACATTCTCCACCGTTTTTAAAAGCAGTCTTAACGCTTGCTCCCTTATCTAAATACTGTCTATGGACTCATGACCACCGGTTAATCTTGAATTATTATTTTTAACAGACTCGTTGCTCACACCTGAGCTAGTAGCATATTTGGTAGCAACTACTTCCTTGAATTAGCCCTATTTCCGGAAGGATGGATGCCCTGCCATTTCACTCCTTCCTTCGAAGTCTTTTGATGAGGGTGACGCTCTTAGGGTTAACCTTTCATCCAGTGCACAACAAACCTTTCCAGGAACTTTAATATATTTGGGTCGCTGGGCCCTGCCCAATTTTCAGTAATTGGTGAATTAAGCACTTCTTATAGCTGCCTTTTTTTTTGTTAGGTGATTTTTTAAAATCTCCTTTCAGATAGCTCATCTGACATAACTCTGCTTTGACAATACTGCTTGTTGATCCAATTAGTGCATGTGTCAACTCACTAAGTTGGTCATATTCTTCACCACATAGTAGCAAAGGAGGAATATATGTTCCGGTACTCCTTTAGTTTGACCAGACCATTATCTTATTGAATTAAATATTACTCCCATTGAGAAAATTAAAGCTAATCGTTAAAATTCATTTAGTCTACAGGTAGTTATACTGCTGGTACTGCAGGTTGAGTTGGGTGAATGAAACAGTCTGGAGAAACTCTGGCAGGGTATTGTGGGTGTTAACAATCGGTAATGCTGTGGGACCTTATGCTGTCTGGATTTCTCACAAGTGAAATGGCCTCACTAAAAATTATCAGTTAAAATATTAAAACTGATGCCATAAAATATAATGCTGGTCTTTGAATCCAGTATATGGACTTTGCAGGTAAATATGTACATATTGGAAATCAAACTCATTACGTTGGGTGGCGATTTTAAACTCTATTGGAAATCTGCTGTGTATCAGCCACTCTATAATGCAGTTGATTCAGTCGTCTATTCAGAGGCACGCTGAAGTCCTCAGAGTAACTCAAGGGAACTGCTAATTTCATGATCCTGGGCATGCTTACTGAAGTGAAAAAGCACCTAAGAGCAGAGATGGAAGCGTTTTTACACACCTTTTGAACCCAAAAGAAGACTGGACAGGGCTCAAGTTCTTGTTACAGCTTTCAGGTATGCGTCGGAGAAACTACTGGACAGAATTGCTCACTTAATTGTTGAAGTAGGGAAAAAAGAACACGTGACTAACCATAACAAGGATGGAAATTGGTTTCCTGACAATGGTGTTGAAACTTTGACAAGTAGAGTAAACCGTCTGAGCATTTTTAAATTGTAGTTTAAATGTATTTTTAAAATTAATTTTACAACCTGGGCAAAAGAAAGTTGCATGTCATTACAAACTACTGCGACAGTCACAACTCACAGCATTACAGTTCTTCTTTAAACAGGCTTTGCAACGGTCTTTCAAGTCTCAAGCAGCATACCACAATTGCTGGCAACCCTCCGTCTGACACTTGAGGGAGGAATACGAGTTCAACAACCGAGTATTTCATGCCCACATGTCCACTGCTCTGAAACGGATTGTTGTCCCTATGGTGGTATGTGGAGGGTTGAATGTCCTTACATGTTGAACATTTTCCTTTTGGTTAATTGGTTGAATAGTCACTAACACTCTAGACCTGCAGCGTGGTACAGGCTTTTTAAACTCTATAGTAAAATGGAGGTATTTTTTCAGATAAGTGGAGATGAATGTAGCTCATGGGGTTTTGGGGAGCAGCAAGGGAGTAGCAGCGGCTTGAGTGCTGGTTGCGTCAGTGCCCAGTACCCAAGTTTTATTTATTAAGTATTCTCCCCTCATCTGCAGAAGGGAATATTTGTGGGATGGGAGGGTTTTATGTCACTCATATTTGGGGTTTTCAGTGTGGGTGGAGGAAGGGGATAGCTAGAAAGGGTTTCTTTTTAGATTGTGGTACTATATGCTTACACACAGGAATACCTCGTATTACATTGCCTAGGAGGGGGAGGAGTAGCCACTCAATAGAAATAACATGCAGTAGACCTGTATATTTGGGTACTCAATACCCTATTCAAGCAGAGTGCGCACCGCTCAGTGGTTACATTTGTGACTTGAAATGTGAGAGGCTTGTATAACCACACAAATACTAGGTTGGTTCAGGCACACCTTAATAGAATGAGTGCAGATGTGCTTTTCCTACAGAAGACCATCTTAAAATTGTACTGCGAGAACTTTTGCCTCTGCTTAGGGTTTGCACCATCATTTCGCATCATATAATTATTATTCAAGAAGGGTAGCAGTATTTATTGGAAAAAATGTCGACCGTGACTCCTGTCTCGGGGATCCTGACTGTAAGTTACTCATTCTCAGTGGGTAAGTGAGCCAGTACTGTTGGTGAATACTTGTGTTAACAAATAATTTTTTTGATGGGAGCACTAAGATGTAACCTTTGACTCGTGCTTTTGGGGGATATGGGGGTGTTTTTTTCTTTCTTTTTTTTTTGGGGGGGGACTTTAACTCAATTTTAGATTGGCATCTTGATCATACTCTGGCACTTCCCAGACATTGAAGATAATTATAGAAGACTGCTCGCTGATAGATAATAGTGCAAGTTACATCCCACCAGTAGAGAATGTTTGGCCTACCCCACTGTACATGATGCATAGATTGCTGGTGACAGAGGAATCTCAACGTCAGTTTTATGGACTGCAGAATGCTCCCCCATAAACCCTCTACAACCATATCCTGGTTGGGAATGGTCACACTTCTCAATAGCCATATTCACTCTAATTCTCCCCCCACCCCACCCCGCTTCACAGGGTGTTTGGGTCTTTATAGAAGAGTTAAAAAATTCCATAGAAGAATATTTCTCAATCAACGTAGGTGCACCCACACTGTATTTCACTGCGTGGGAGGCCTTTCAGACATACTTCAGGGGCCAGGACTTGTCGAAACAGGGTGGGTGGGGTACTCAAGTAAGTTCACACCACATTAGTTACTTAGGAGAGTAGACTTAAACTCTTGAAATCCAAGTATGCACTCTACGGACTTGGCTAAAGGCGACAAACTTATGGTTTCCCTTGAACACAAACAGCAAGTGGAAAGTGATATTCTGTTTGAGAAGTTGGCCTGATGTATGATGTCACTAGTTCTAGTGTACACCTTATATCAGTCCAAATACCCTTATGGTGATTGGTTGTAAAGTCAACCTTATAGACCAGCTATCCTAGTGGTAGCATGGACAAGAGCAGTCTTAGGCTAAACTCTGAATGGCATGTGAAGCCAGCTGTGATACCATATATAATCCCTTGAATACCCAATGAAAGGACACCACAACAGATATATATATAAAATAAAGTGTATTTATTCTAGTCAAACCCTCAGCACTCTTTGAGATTAGAGGTAAGTACATCACAGTCTTATTTAAGCATACATTAAGTCACACAGGTAAGTAATACAGTTAGGCCCTAGGGGCCACGCAAACCATATACTAAGTAAGTGGTATAAGGACCACTATCACGGAAATAGAATAGGCCTAGGCCTAGGGAATCGCTGGGGCTACACTACACTAGCGTTAGTTAGGAAGTGGGAGGCCCACGGGATTCGTGTGCAGAGTGGAAACACTCACGCGTAATGCGTAAAAGTCACTAGCAATAGTACAGTTTAGAAAACGATAGATTTAGGACACTTCCGGAGTAGCTAGGAAGTCGAGACTGGAAAACTAGACACTAGGATGGTCACTATCCTGATGAGCACCGAAGTACCCAAGTTACCTAGCCCACAGGCTGCGGGTGCATAGGGGTGAAGATGCGTCGGTTTTCGTCGTCGACTCCTATGGATGCCTGAAGAAAGATGCTGACAGGCAGTCAGTGAAGAGTGTCCGGTGGATCCCAAGGCTGGGATCAAGAAGAGAGGAGACCTGCAAGCAGAAGGGACAGAGTCAAGGTCACTAGCCAGTGACCACGTGGAACCAGGAAGGAACCAGGCGATGTCGTGAAGATTGCAGGTGAAGGTGAAGCTTGTCGCTGCAGCCAGGAGGACCAGGAAGCGTCGAGGACGACCAGGACCAGGAGGCGAGCTGTCCCACGAAGGCTCTTGCTGTCGGCGGCGTCGAAGTTGGACTAGGACTCACCAAGCCTTGGCAAGCTGAACCCACGAAGAACGGAGGACTTGCTTCTGGTGCGGACCAGGAAGGTCTGGGGTGCTTCTTCTTTGCAGAGAAGCGGGAGCCAGTCTGGAGGAGCCAAACCAGCGCAGAAGATTTCAGGGTGCGTCGTCACAAAGGCCACCAGCCAGCGGGCAAGCAACCGGACAGACGCGGCAAGCAGAAAAATGCAGAAGGGCCCCACGCAGGACTCGTGGAGTGTGGGGGGCTGATCTTCGGTGCAGATGGTGCTTGGGGTTGGGGCTTCTCAATCCCCGGTGAACAACTTCGAGGGTGCCTCAGAAGCTGCGCTTTAAGTTACTAGCCACTTTTCCCAGGTAGCCGGTCCCACGTCGCTCGTCGCCTCCACGGATCTCAGCTTTGCTGTGGATGTGGATCAGGGTCGGAGAAGTCTGGAAGTCAAGGCTCTGGTCGGGCTCTGCAGTCGGTTCCTCGTAGAACGTGGGCAAAGCAAAGGGTAGTCTCTTGATGGTGCCTGTTTGCACAGGGTGGCCACAAGGGAGATTCTTCAGTCTTCTTCTTTCGTCGAATGTCGAAGGTCCAGAGTTTCTGTTCAAGTTGCAGGTTCAGGATAATCTAATCTCTTGAGGCCCAACTCCCACTCTTATACTAATCTGGGGGGCTGGGATACCTGCTAGGTCACGCCTTATGGGTAGGACCTGGGAGGGGGTGGTTACACCCACTTCCCTTTGTCCAGTTTCGCGCCAGAGCTGGGGCTGGAGTGCCCCAGCGCCAGTTTGAACTGGACTATGCAAGGAACACCTTGTGTGCCCCAGGCATGTCTCATTCCTTTCAGCCCACCCTGCCCCAATACACTAAAGGCTGTCTGGGGAGGTGCTAGCACCTCCCCAAGCAGGAAACCTATTGTCCAGGCCTCCCTGGCTGGGATCACTCCCAGCTGCAGGAGGTCAGACTTGTGTCGTGGCAGCAGCATCCATTTTGTGATGCTGAGGCTTTGGTCAGAGGCTAACAGTGAAGTATGATTTTAACATGTCTTTCCCTCTAGAAGGGGGGGAATAATATCCTCATGTCCAGAAATGGCATGGGGGTATTATTCCACAGTGTTAGACACCTTACACGACATGTTTCGATAAAGCCAAACCATAGTTACCATAACCGTCTAAGATTATAAGGCACTTTAAGAGTATATGGTAGGCTATATCATAGAACAGCTATAAGGACTTGGTTCCGAAAGCTGCAGACAGGCTCAGCTCATGCTAGAGCACCATCTCACATGTTACCAAGCACTCTGCCTCCAGGATTGTTAAGGCCTGCCATAGGAGTGACTGATAGGTACACATGTGTCTATATGTAAGTTAGGTATAGGAATACTACACCTAAGCAAGGGGTGATTACACGACCTTGCCCCAGCTGAGTGATCAGCCAGTTGTGTCAGAATGGAAGGCCAGGCCAGGGGTGGCATAATACATGCTGCAGCCCCTGGTAGGCCTAGGGTACACCTATGCCCTGGGTACCTAGGGTACACTGTACAGGGGCCAATAAGGTGATCCTATCCAAATGGGTTATGCACCTAAAGTACATAGTATTAATTTAGAGAGAGAACAGCAGGGCTGTGGGTCTGATTAGCAGGCCCACAGCCACATCTAAGTCGAAAACCAGTAAAGCAAAAGCAAAAAGTGCGGGTGAACATAGAAAGCAGACCCTACTCTCCTACAGTGACACTCCATATTTATGCATTTTGCAATTCTATGTTCCTCACATAATAAACTCCTGTTTTCCTAGAAAGTAAAACCTTTGCTATAAAATCTCAATTATTCCGGATTACAAGCCTCTGGTCATTCCTGAGAATAAGTTGGCAGACTACAACATATGGTGAACTTAAAATGTACTTCCAAGCCCAGTCATTTACCACACCCTCGTAGAACTATTCCTCATCTCCCTGGAATAGTTAATACCCTACTTAAGGAATGGAACCCCATATTTGCACAGGCAATACGAATATCGTCCATTTAATCATGCTATTACCTCCAGTGGTCTTTTGAAGGCTAGCAACACCCATATTGCACACTTAGTTATTGGCTCAGTAGACTGGTTGAGCTGGCAACATCCATATCACTCTTGCCTCATCTCCTTATGAGACTACAAATTCCTCAGTGATGTCATGTGTTTTGCATAACTTTAGGTCAACAGCAAAACACAGGATAGAGAAAGCTGGGTATTAACATGGATTTTGATCTCATGCTTCTAACAAACATTAAACAAAATTGATAAATGTATTTATTCCACCAGATTATTCCATTATAAGTTTGGCTATTTAAGGTCAAATTGATGGTGTGGGGGATGACCGTAAATTGTGACTAGCCTTTTATTATTTCCAGTACCTCTGTATTAGAATTCATATCTGCCAAAATTAAGATCACAACTGCTTCTTCTAACACAGTTTATAGCATTACCACCTTACAACTAATCTTTTCCAATGCTGATTACATTTTGCTACGGACTTTGATTTCCATTGGGATTAATCTAAGAACGCCGTCTTCAATTATTTATATATATATATATATATATATATATATATATATTTTTCCCCTACCTGATTAAGAACGGCCTGTGTTAAACCTATTTGTGTAAAATAAGCTACCCTGGATGCCGTTATTGCCTGGAAAAATTGTTTAATATTAGCTCGGTCTATCCAGTTTTTCATTTTGAAATCGAATTTTTTTAGGTCCATGACTCTGCCAATAATCTGAGGGTCTTTGTGACTGCAAATATCAATGCTTTGCTTCATATATGGAGAAAAGAACCAACACCAGTAGAACTGCCTGAGAGACATCAAGAACGAGCATATGCAATGCAATAAGTCTCGCATTGGCGAGAGTTTTAGCTATTGGCATTGTAAATGACAAGGCCTTTTATTTATCTGTTTTGATAATTAACACAAATAAAAGGCAGTGTCATTTACAATGCCAATAGCTCAAACTTGTAAATGCTAGACCTATTCAAAGAAGCAGACGCCATTGTCCCGGGCTGCTCGGAAAGTGAACGCACGCATGTCACGCTGAATGTTGCAGGAAAGCATGTCGTGCTTGCAGTAGGTAAAACTCATTAAGAAGAAAGTGCTTCCAATAGAAGTAAAAGGGCCAGCAGTCCTCGTGGGAGGTTACAAATGAAGACAAGGCGGTACGAAGGAGGGACTAACCAGCCTGTTTACGAATCAGAAGCCAGCATTTATGAAGGGCAATGACACAAGCCAATGACAAATATGAGCATGTCGCAGAGCAGCGCATGCACTGCCCATGCTCGACCTAAAAATGATAGAAAAAGGCTCCAGAACAGGGCAATATTAATTTCCCCATTGTCTCTCCTTGCCAGAACCGTTCATCTCTGTTCACAACTTACACACTTTGTCAAACATCTTCTCAATTACTTTAATCAGGTTTCAGAGTTGGTTGTGATTGAGTCGCAGTAAAAAAAAAAAATAATCCCCCTTTGTGGGGCACTGAAGCGCCTAATGATGGACAACAAGCTGCACCATGTAGAGTATGAGATAGGAAGTGTTATCTTTGTTTTTTAATCCTGTGTGGGAAATGGTTCCATGTTGTGTGTGATGAACTCAGAGAGTGGTTATTGTGTTACTGGAAACCGCGCCTAGCTGTGTGGTGGATGAAGAGGTATGAAAGAGGGAGTTATGGCTTCAGTAGGCGGGCAACTCGAAGTCCCTGGAGGTCCTCAAACGGTATTTCTTATAATAGTCTACGTGGCTGGTTGCACTGGATTTTCCAACCTGATGTTACGTTTTTGGTCTTGAGTAGGCATGGTTGGAGAGAAAGGTGAGGACATCAGGTGGGATTGGCTTTGTTACTATCATTCCATATCTTTGAGAAATGTATAGAAGTAATTATTGTGTGTAACAAGTTAGTGGTAGACTAGATTAGAGTCCTTCAGCTGACCAGCAGTATGCGACAGAGCACTTCAGTTATTCTGTGCCTGTTCAGTTGGTGACAACTGGTTTATTGGCTGTTACAGTGCTGGGTGATGGAAAATACCCTCAGTAAATATCTTATGTGAGTGTAAGTTTTGAATTAAACTATATTTGGCCGTCAGCCGCTGAGGGATATGGGATTAGTGTGGGCCAGATGGATTAGTAACATGATGTGAATTGGCGTTACTATATAATACACAGACTATCATAGCTCAGCCCTTCTTAGGTTACCTGGATATAGAAAGTAATGTGCTGGTTTTGTTGTTCCATATCTGTGGGGTGTAAACTATAGATTGATATTTACGGTGAGATTGTTTATGGGTTCAATTCCAGGATTTTTGGGGTGATGTAGTTATCTTGGAAATAACCATGCCCTTGTATTCTTACTTCCAAATAATTGAGTCCTGACATTTAGCATATTGTTTGAATAGTGATGTTTACATGACTGGTTCATTTCATCAGTCTGCTGTCCAGTTGACGTTCCAGGCCTTAGTGTTTATTTACTGCTCTTTATAAAGAAGTTAGTGGCTAATAAGTGCAAATGGGCAGTGGATAAGGCTTTGGAGATATTACATGCAGCTCAGCTATTCAAGATGGATTTATGTTTTTGATGACTTGTGCCTTCTTGCGATTTGCTGGCTCCAGTGTAAATGAAGAATCCTGGTGTAATCATTCTATTGCTATAGGAGGGCCGTTACCCAAGGAACTGATCATTTGGCTCTCTCCCTCTCTACATCCCTCCCCCTTCCCCTTCATATCTCCCTCTTCCCCTCCCCTAACGGTGAAAGTGTACCTTAGCATCTTATAAACTCCTGGGTACGATCAATCGGGAGTTGATTTCTACCACTTTGATCCTTAACCATTAATTCCGAATTTGGGTATTTTAGATGCGGCGGCGACTCATTCTTGCCATCCTTCCTTTCACTTGCAACCATTTACAAACTTTTTCTTGCACTCTGTGAGGAAAATTGAACTTCATGCCGTGGTTGTTTTAGTGGAAGACCACGACCGGGTGACAAAATTCTGTTGCAGAGAATATTACGTTGAGTTTAAGGCTGGTTGCGCAGACTGTAAATCAAGGCATGCTTCCTCAGAAGTGCCCAAGTATCCTGACTTCAAGGAGCAGTTTTTTCCCTGTAACTTTTTATTTTTCCTTACTATAAACAACCCGCAGTAGAGTATAAATGCACATGGTTACACAGTGGTCAAAATGCAGTTACAATGATTTGGGGCTATCTCCATCAGCCGCAAATTCTTGGTATAAATCAGCATTTCAAAATGTACCTGCAGCTTTCTTAATAATTAAGGCTTCATTCAACATGGTTGCGAAAACAAACTATTAACAGCCAACTTTGAACTTGGATGGTTTGAAGCATTGCACTGCAAAAATAAGCGGAGAGAATGAATATGATTGCAGGTTAAATCAAGCTTTTAATGTGACCATGCCAATTGAGCAGTGCTCTTAATTGTTAGCAGTCAGTGGGAGAGGGGCAACAGCCATTAGAACACGCTTCATGAGTTTAATGAAGGTAGGAAAAGACCTTGTATAAACAAAGGTAGTCCATTTATGTCACGGCATGTGTTGCTTATGCCGTTAATTGGCTTAGCACTAGTTGCTTTTTAGGGTCTCATCTTGTGTTGTAATCGGAAATTCAAACATGAGTGTATCCCTCCCCTGAGATGGGAAGTGTTGACGAAGCCTGCAGACTTCTTGGCAACTGAGCTCCTTGCTTTTCCACGTTTCCCCATGTCAGTAACTATTTCCTTTCAGAAACATGTGGGAAAAATTAGCACCCAGTGTCGTCTTATGGCTAATTTTGCGAGTAATAATGTAAGGATCAGCTGTTGGCTTCTTTTACTTTGTGTGATGAAATAGCCCTAGTGCATTCCACCCCCATGTGTGTAAGGTGGTACACCCAGTAATCGGTGCGAGCGAAGTTGTGATCACAGTCCGGTAGCAGGATAAGGATGGGCAGACCCACAGCATATGCAGCTTGTCTTCTTCTGTAGAAACACCGAGAACAACATTTGTTGCTGCTTCTATAGAAACACACCAAGAACCGCGTATGTTGCCTGCTAGGAAAAATGTGTTAATTTTAGCTGGGAAAAGGGTAAGCTCTATGGCAGGTGTTATATTGTAGGAATTTTAACCGTGCATTTCTAGACACCATTGTAGGATAGGCTGATATGCTCTCCCACTCCTTGTCATGGAACATCATATTAACTTCTGATTCCCACCAATCTGTGAGGGCTGCTAAAGTAATGAAGGTATACCTACCCATCGCCTTGGCCAGTGAGATAACGAGTCAGCATCCCTGCCCCATTGTGTACAGATATTGCGTGAACACATTTCTTTCGTCTGACCTTCTTCGTTTTAATGCAGCCTCTTAGGAGGTTCTCCGGGAATAAGGACTTGATTAGGTTCTTATATCAGTAATACAAAAAGAACCGTTGATGGACAAAATGCAGAACAATGTCGAACATTCCCCCCCAGTACAACGATCTGGGCCTAAATCCATTGTTTTTTTGCTCACCATGCCATTCCAGTTTGGACCCAGCCATATGCAAATCAGTCTTGACCCTGCAGCCAATTGGAACAGTCAAGCCCGAACTGCCAGGCCAGGGCCTCCCTGGACAGGAAACAAGCATCCTAGGACCGGTTTCGGGCTTTTAGCCCTCATCAGCCAGGATAGCTTGACTCCAGTGGCATGGAGAGCACGGAACCCACGTCTGGGCATACCCGTCCCACTCTTGGTGACAAATGCAAAAAGAACAATTGATGGACAGAATGCAGAACAATGTCGTACATTCACCCCAGTACAAAGATCTGGGCCTAAATCCATTGTTTTTTTGCTCACCATGCCATTCCAGTTTGGACCTAGCCATATTTCAGTAGCACTGGTCCATGATGGGTTAGTCCATGCTAATAAGTTACACAGCCTCCATGGGGTCATAGGTTGCTAAATGAATCTCTGTATTAAGTATGGGCAGTGATTTCCCCGTAATATTGAAAAACCTTTAAAGAATACCATTCAGAATCGGTGTTTCTTTAGAGTAACTATTAATGGCCCACGTTTAAGGGCACCTTTTTGTTTTATAGATATATCTACCGGGTCATTTAGAATCACTCGAATGCCAAAATCAGTACAGTAAAGGCAATGAAATTAGGGTAAAGCTTATGACCCATGGTATTCATCTTAGTAGTTAAAAGCATAAAGTTGCTTTTATATGGTAATTTGTGGATTAGAGTGAGTTGCATGTTCTTGTCACTTGGCAATTATATAATAGAATTCAGACCAATGTGAGTTTTTGAAGACCTACTAAGCTCAAGTTAAACATGGTTTACGAAAGTCCAGTAGAGGTACATGCAAGTTAAATCGTGAGACTTCAGAAATGCTCAAATCTCAGCTCTATCTGTAACTGGTACCAGAGTTATCTGCATGGCATTTTGGCCATTTGGGGGATAAGTATAATTGGGGAATGACTGTAATTTTTTGACAAACCTGTAAATAATCATAGAGCAACTTCATTCTGTGCTCCCTGAAATGTTGCTGTCTAACAAAAATTATACATTTTACTGCTGGAACATCGTGCCCTGATCTATTTTTTTTTTTTTTTTTTTTTCTGCACCCAGTACTGCCTTACAATCCAGTCATTGCTCTAACCAAATCAACATTTTGCTCACTGATGCATGTACTGTTTGAGTTGTTGGTAAAATGGATGACGAGCAGCAGCTCTCATATGCCTACTGGCATGAACTTCCAAAGCATAGCAACTTTTACAAAGATTGAGGTGTGCTCCATGCCCCCTTACTGAGTTTTTGGTAAGTGAATATTCCTTTTCTTGATTTGGTTTTTGTTCCTGCTGGGCTAGTATATCATGAATCTGCGGGTGTTATGCTCTGATGCTGGTCATTGCTTTGAGTGGTTTAGGGTGCTTTGAATTATATTTTCCTACTAGATCTATTAGAATCCTTGGGGGGGGGGGTATACCATAGGATCCCAAGTTGTCTTGCAGAAGTTTTTTGCTTGCATCGGAGACTGCCCATTAGCGAAGCTGATGCCCAAGTATATTCTGTTGGCATTTCCCACTCGAGCTAAACAAGAGTGAAGCTTGCTCAAACGCTTTTTGGGAACTTGTTTAGCTGTCTGTATGTGCTGTTAGAAGTGTATTAGTCAGCCTGTAGAGGCAAGATGAGCATTAAGTCCCGAACAGTTCCAAAACCTTTTACCGTGATTGTTACTGTTGTATGTCACGGATCCTAAGAGCATTGTAAGAGTCTGAAGTATGGTCCTCTTCTCTCAGGTCAGACTATCCGTTTAGTGGTGGTTCTTGCTCATCCACTTTTTAATTGCCATCAAAACATAATTATGTGGGTATCATCAGCACAGTTGTAGCAAAACAGGAACATTTTCTAGCTCTGATAATGGTCTGCTTTGGGGGGCCTGTGGTGCATATAATTGAATGTATGTAGCACAAAGTAGGAAGAGTTTGCATCCTTTCCATTCTTAAGTACTTTAGTCCAGATTTTTACCTTCAATGTCCATCTGGCGTAACTTTGTATTGCTCATATTCTGGTTCTGCATGTTGATAGACTATAAGACAGATGGTTTCACGCAGGATCTTAGTGAGTTGTCTCCAAAGGACCATATGATGGAAATTAGCTTGGTTATTTTGTCTTTGGTTGCCACTGTCTTGTTCCAACCTGAAGTGCTCAGCTGTTTGCAAACCTACAGGTTCCTGGTGTCGATTATATTTTTATAATTTTGCATTAGAAATGTTCTCTTTATATTTTTTTTTACATTTTATTTATTTATGTATTTTCAAGAGCAAAATAGGCAGACCTAAGTACAAGAAATGTATCATGACGAATGTACATGTTAAACAGATACAATTAGATAACGAATCCGGTATTGAGGCTAAAGAAGCACAGTGAGCAATAGATCAGTGTACAAAACATCAGAGGCAGTATAATGAGGATAACTATAGGTCACACATAGCAGCAGTATACAGTCTTGAGGTGGGTCCATGAAAGGGGGGAGAACGGGGTCCTACAGAAGCATATATCGCGCATGAAGAACTCTGGTAGGTGCCACATTATCAGTCTGTGTGTTGTCGGACCCATCAATAGGGTGTGAAAGCAGATATGCTGTGAGGGGTCCCCAATTATCTCGATGGCGGGAGGTTAGGGGAGTAGTTCAGCAAAGGCGCACATTTGGTCCTGCCAGAATACCATGTCTTGGATCTAATCCTTAAATTTAGGTGTTCTGCCCAGACTCCACCGGCATGCTATGCGCAGTTTGGCGAGAAGGAGGCTGAAAAAGATGAATTTCCGCTGTTTCACTGCTAGGGCCTCAGTGTATACAAGGAGAGAGAAAAGGGGAGTGTGCGGAAGATGTAACAAGGTCGTTTGTTCCAGGGCTTCGAGTACAAGGAGCCAATACTCCTGCACGGCACTGTAATCCCAGGCCAGGTGCAGGAAGTCAGCCCCTGCGACCCCACACCGGGCACACCTATCATTGTCCCTCAATTTAAAGCGATGAAGCCTAGCAGGTGTATAGTATGTGCGGTGTTGAAATTTGTAATGGAGAATACAGAGGCGGCAACTGGACGTGCTTTGTGCCGTCTGTTTGCAACAATAGGTCCACTGCCCATCAGCAATAACCAATCCCAATTCTACAGACCATTTGTCCCTAGTAGTATTCTGTGTAATGCTCTGAGTGGTGTACAGAGTATGGTATAGGGAAGAAACTAGGTGAGGCACCGAATCTCAATCTAATATTAGGCGCAGAGGGGTAACTGCCGGGGGCTCCCGAGGGAAGGTAGGGGTAAGCCCTTAAGTCCCTGGCGCAATCGGACATATAAAAAAATGTCCATAGGGGAAGGTGGTTGTGTGGCAAAGTTTCTGCGAGGTGCAGAATTTACCATGAAGGTAGAGATCCCCCCCCCAGGTTTTAATACCATATTTGACTTGAGTTTTCCTAAAAACACCTTTCTGAAGGACAGGCATTTCCGGGTGAAATACCAGGGGAAGCAGGGGTGAGTAAAGCATGGGGGCCTGAGTTCTGGTAACAATGTGTTGCCATGCCTTCCGAGTGCTGGTGATTGGGGATGGGTCATCGGTGCGCGGTGCAGTGACAGTGAATATGGCACACTCTAATGGAATGGGATCAGATAACCAGTGTTGCTCGCTAACCGGAGGCATATATATATATGGGGGGGGGGGGTGGGGAGGGGGGTGGAACAAGAAATGTGCATAATGGACCCGTGCGCATGTGTAGTAGAGTTCAAAATTTGGTATATCGAACCCCCCTTGCGAGTATGGCCGAGTGAGAACGTCCCATTGTATTCTGGGTTGTTTACCACCCCAGGTGAGGTGAATCAGTTCTGTCCAGAGCATCGTGAAAAAGGCTCTACCTGGATTATAGGGCATGTTCATGAATAAATAAAGGAGTTTAGGAAGAATAACCATTTTTATCAGGGATATGCGTCCTGCAATGGATAGTGGCAGGATGATCCATCGTGTGACATTGTCCCTTATCCCATCTGGGTCACGACCGTAATTGAGCCTCATCAGTTCGTCGTGTTTTGCGAAGACGTATATGCAGAGATATTTAACCTCTTCAGGGCACCACTCGATGGGAAAGTCCGGAGCAAATTTCTTGACCGATGAGGTAAGGGAGAAGATTTGGGACTTAGACCAGTTAATATGGATCCCGGATAGTCCCCCAAATCTTACAAACTCGCGAAACACCGAGTTAAGATTTGCCTGGGGCTCCCTGACATGTAGCGTGATGTCATCCGCATATAGGGAAGTCAGAATATGTCGAAGTGGGCATCGAAGGGCTTGGTCCTGATGGTATTGTCAGATCTTGGTAGCGAGTGGCTCAACCGCGAGGGCAAACAGTGGGGAGAGCGGGCATCCCTGCCGGGTTTCGCGGTAGATGGGAAAGGAAGGTGAAGCATGGCCATTAATAAGGACCTTGGCTTCGGGTTTGGTGTAGAGCAGGCAAACCCAAGATATAAATCCCCACGGCATGCCCATGTTTTGCAGGATTACGAAAAGGTAGTCCCATTCCAGAGTCGAACGCCTTTGTGGCTCATCTCTGCAGGTGCCATATAGGGCCGCATAGATTTCAGTAAAGGTGTGTAGAATGTCTTGGCTGTCCCTATGTCGTACGCCAGCAGAATCTTTAATCTCAAGGATGTAGTTAGCAAATCTAGGGAGACTAATAGTTTGTGCTAGCTGCCTACCAGGGCGCTCGCCCTCGCCGTATCTGCGCGCGGTATAGTATTTTCCCCGAAAGCGTGCCTCCGAGTCCGCCGTCTCTTTATACTCAGTGAGTTTTCCTCTAAAGGACGCAAGAGATGGGCCCGAGTTAACCCCCCCAAAGGTCAGCCTCCAGTTGCTTGAGTTCTCCCTCTAGTCTGTGAAGGGTGCGGCGCAGATCACGCAAAACCCCAAAGCTTTTAGCTGTGCAAACACAAATCTTGACCTTAAAGGCCTCCCAGACCACACCCACCGAGGAGACCGCGTCCATGTTGATCTGAAAGAAATTGGTGATTTCCTCTCCGACCTCAGCCCTAAACACCGTGTCAAGCAAGGCCTTGAGCACGAGTCTCCAGAATCGAGGAGTGGACTGCAAGCTAGGCGGGGCAATCGTTATAAGGACCGGTGAGTAAACTGAGTAAGTTCTGGCAAGGTGTGTGGCTTGTTCAAGCCAGGAGGCAGCCCCCCGGGAGACCACCCAGTAATCCAGACAAGCCAAAGAGGCATGTAGGGCAGTATAGTGGGTGCCCTCTGTTCTTTCAGGGTGGACGTGGCACCAAGCATCTATGAGCCACGAGTATTCCCTGTATGGCCGCTTGTGTTTTGGTATAGTGTACAGGGGAGGGGTTAGATCTATCTACTGTCGGGTTGAAGGTGGAATTGAAATCTCCCCCCGATGATGAGTAGATCATACCTGTAATATGCGTCCCCACAGTGTAGTATAGAAATCTGCGTAATCCATGTTTGGCCCGTAACAACATACTATCGTGACTGACTGAGTTCCCAACGTGCCCCAAAGTATACAGCTGCGCCACATGAGATCCTGCTGTGTACCCCCCAAAATAAGTTGTTGCGCTTTACCAGGATCACTACGCCTCTGGAGTACGTGGAGTAGGAAGAGAACCCGTGTCATTGCCCATTTACTAGCGAATGTAGGGGAGCGGGCAGGATCCAGGTGGATTTCCTGCAGAACAGCTATGTGTACATGTCTGTCCAAATATGTGAGGATTTGCCTACATTTCCGGGGATCGCGAAGGCCTCTTACGTTACAAGTAATTAAAATAAGGTGTAAAGGCTCAGCGTGAGATGACATGACAATTTACGCTAAGAAGGATGAAATATGTCCTGTACAAAGTGTTCTACAATTCATCTTGTAGTACCTTTTTTTTTTTTTTAATCTATTTTTATTGATTTTACGCAACCATCAACTTAGGCATCATAACGTAGTACAATATCATAGTTGTACATGGCTTAATGACATACAGTCGCAAACAGTATAAAAGAATACACAGTGCCGAAGCATTATGTGAATCCTCGCTACATCTTGTAGTACATAGCCTGCTTCTGCCGGTTGAAATAGAGAACAATACAAACAATTATCACAAACCCTCCCACCACCCCCACCCACAGCGGCACCCCAAACGTGCTGGCAGCACCACCTTTACCCAAAACCACTAACACATGGCAACAGTGCAATATGCAAAGTCCTTGTTCAAGAAGTTATTCTTGGGGGAACTCCTGTGTGAGGGTACGCTAATAGGTAACGAGACCTCATCGTTCAAGTTGTTCGAGGGGGGGATGGGGGGGTGAGGGTTACTTGGCGAACGGGGGTTGTAGGTTAAAATGTCTACAACGTGGATTTGTAAACCTAAAGATTGAGCATCAGGTGGGAGACATACCAGAGAAAGAAATAGAGGGGTTATGACATTCACCAATGAAGTTATATGTTTAAGAAGCATACAGCTTCAGCACTTATCTGCAATCAAATAGCAAGATGAAGAGTTCTAGCACGTCATGAGCAGGATATGGTGAGATGACATTCCGCTTCGCCTCACATCCAAGGCTCCCACTGTAAGGGACCGAAGATGCATCAAGGCAAAGTAGCTCCAGAGTGGTGAGAAGAAACACCAACCTGGTCCGTTATATCGTATAGAAATCAATTAAATGTAATCAGTCATCACTCCGTGATGGAGATTAAGAAAGGCGGTCTGGAGAATCCATTGCCGGAGTGTTGTCGTTGACAGTATGGAGAAAATCATCCACTCGCTGGCTGTTTGTGAAGAAATGATGTTTGTCCCGGTAGGTGACTCTCATGCGGCCGGGATATAATAGGGCGTATTCGATCTGTAGGTTGCGAAGTTTCTGCTTGGCTGGAACAAACTTGCGCCGGGCCTCCTGCACTGCCATCGTAAAGTCAGGGTATATCGAAAAGTTGGCACCCTCAAATTGTAAGTTTTGGCTAGTTTCAGTGCTGCGTCTCGGTCCCTGTAATTTAGGAGGCGAGCAAGTATCGGCCGAGGAGTGGCCCCAGGGGCCGGCGTGGACCCAGGGATCGATGAGCTTGTTCCACAATGAATTGGGAGGAGAAAGCGTCTGCTCCAAAGGTGGTTCGTTAAAGACGTTAAATGAAGTCCTCCATTCGGCCTGTGTTTGCACTTTCAGGGATTCCAGTAACGTGGATGTTATTGCGTCGGCTTCAGGCTTCTAAATCTTCGTTTTTTGCGGCAATTATCTTGAGGAGTTTGTCCATTTGCGCCACTTGTTGTGACACCTGGGAAGTAGCAGCCTCCGTATCAGAAATGCGTCTCTCTGCCTCCTTCAGTTGTTCGTCGTGTTTCTCCACTTTCAGGACTATATAGTCCATGCGGGTATTCATGGAGTCCATTTTGTTTGAGAGGTCAGTCAAACTGTGTTGCATTGCCAAGAGGAGAGATTTGACCCCATCCGCTGGGTTTGGTGGAGGATTAGAAGACGACGCGTCAGGTGGCAAATCTGTTTCGTCAGCATTGGAGCTGGTGACCGCTCTTTGTGTCAAAAGGGAGTTTAGTTTGACAGCCGTCAGGCTTCCCCATTATGGAGGTGTTCTGGGAAGAGATGGTCTTGGTAAGAAGAGGAGCAAATGTACTTTTCTTCTGTAGGGTGGTCACCAGGTGGTCGGCTCAGGAGGAGGATGTTGCAGTGGCCCTGTTATGGCCCTCTGTCTCTCTCATAAGTATGGAACAGGAACATCCAGCAGTGAATATGTATTTGCCCTCGCTCCCCCGGGGAGAAGCTTGTGACCCTTGGCGGAAGGGCAGTTGATGCAAGGTCCCAGGAGCGACTGCAGTCGCTAGCAGAGGAGAGCAAAGGGTTTTGGCCGCGGTGTCCCAGAGAGAGTAGGCTACTGAGATGAAGCTGGGGCCTGGAATGTCTGCTGATAAGGTTGCAGGTGATATGGTGGCTCGACCAGATCCGATCTCTTTAATAAATCTGGCGCAGCCTGCTCCCATGGAGAATCTCGCCCCAATCCTATGTCTAGGTGCTGTGTGGGCTGCCAAGGAGAGGAAGCCGCAGGTCCCAGGAGGGGATCCACGACGAGGCGCCACGGCAGCAGCACGAGAGACCAACCCCAGTCTTGCCGCTCGAGGATTGTCGCCGTAGTCATGTAGCCTGTGACAATTTCAAAGCTCTGGCCAGCAAATCAAGGGTGATGGCTTCTTCAAAGAGTAGCGTGGTGTCACGATCGACTGTGTTATGCGGTCCAGCGTTGTTTCAGTGAGAGCAGGCCGGTTGTGTCTTGGTACATATGTCAATCCTGCCCCCGACCCCCAGTCGACTGAAGAGTCTAGGTAGAAAGGGGAGAGCCAGTCCAGTGTGCGGATTGCGGGGGGGGGGGGGGGGAGGAGAAGGCGCCGGGAAGAGCAGCGCTCACCGAGATAGCAGGGAAGCCGGCGTTTTGGGCGCTGGACTTGAAGAAGGAGCTCCGTGCCGGTATGCAGGTAGGAGCGCTTGCTGCCTCACCTTGACAGGGTCCAGTGCCGAGGCTGCGGGATCCGGCCTTCTCGCTGCAGGATCTGCGATGCTGGTAGGAGCAACTTGCAGCGCTGGTGGGAGTCCGCAGCTTAGAGCTCTGGGTAGCGGGGGGAATCGGATGCTGAGCGCCAGTGCCCACGTGGCCCAGGCATCACGTGGGATCCCCAGTCCTCACCTAGCCAGCACAACTGCCTGCAAATCACAGCAGGATGCCGCCTCAGTCTCCGGCAAATCTCATAATTTCCTGTGCAATTTGGGGGTGATTCTGGCTCCTTCAGGGAATCTCATAGAAATGTTGGACTTTAATTTCATTGCTGAAAAGGACACTACGTTTTAAACAAAGGTGATCTACGCTCACATATTTCTCTGTTGTACTTATTTGACACACCCCTTTAAAGCAAATATCTGTAACCTGTTTTGTGGGTCAAAACTGTAATAGAAGTTCTACTAATAAAAATTAAGATTACTTGCCTGGCTATATGAATAAATTAAGGCTCCTAGGGAGCAGGTCACCCTACTTGTTGCACTCCTTTACATGAACTTTGTATGTCTACCACTGGTTTACTCCCGTTGAAAACGTGTAAGCGGATTCTACACTTTAGAAAAGTTTCTAAAATAAGCAAAAAGGCAACACTTAATTCAGTTCCTACATAGAGTCGTTTTGAATTTCTTCCAGTTCATTGATAAAAAGGTTGACTTTCTTATTTTTTAAACACAACAATATTTAGTTTGTGCTCTGTTTTCTCTGGCATTTCAATTGATTAGCCAAAGATGAGATCAATAACTAGTGAATAATTTCATGTATGCTAGCGAGACTAGGAGATGAATGGCAGATTGAGTTAACATCATCATTGATAACTTTATTTCGGTCAAAGACCATAAAAGTGCAGATAAAATACATACAAAGCACAAGAATTAAAATCAAGATAAAAGACAATGTTAAAAAGAGATTAAATTCAGAAGTTATCAAAGGTCGAATTTGAAAAAGAAAAACTTTATCTATCACATTTTTGCAACAAAGTTTGTCTTCTGCGCCACATACCAAGTAAAAAACGGGATACGGCAAAACCAATGGGAGGGTGGGTATCATAAATCAAAACCCGACAGGCCTGTGCAAAATAGCGAAATCCGAGGTTCCTACATATCGGGATTAACCAACATTTCCTAATTCGAACATATGTGGGGCAAAAAAACAGAATGTGAGAAACATCTTCACTTTTGTAATTACATATGGGACAGGCTTCTCCTTCTGATTTGGACCATTTTGAGGTAAAAATCCTGATGGGCAGGCTACCATGCCTTAGTTGGAGATACAGCTTCCTCGCTAGAGGCGGTTGTATTACATCTAGAAGTTCCTCAAAACGGGGTTCCGTTTTTACTAAGAGGAACTCAGCAGAGAGCCTGCCCAGGGTACCCGATCTCTGCAAATTTGACAGGTTCTGTCTCCTCATCAGAATTTGAAGGTCTGATTTCGTCATCCCCAAACAGGACAGCTCAGGAGTCTCCCAAATCTGCGGAATACCTAGCCTTTTACTAAAAGCCTTAATGTAGAGCAACCATGGGATATTTTGGTTTTTTAATTGGGGCCAGATCTCCAAAAACTCGGCTCTATAGGAGGCCAACTCGGAAACAAACCACAACCTCTTCCAGTATAACATAGGTCTTGCGGCTACGAGCTCATCTATCGGCTCCAGCCCCAGATCGAAACATAAGGGAATGAGTGGTGTACTTGATGGTAATCCTACCAAAATCCTCATAAAATTCTGCTCCACCCTCAAAAGATTAGAAATATTTTTATGGCCCCAAAATTCAGCACCATAGATTGAGGCCATTCTAGCTTGTAATCAGTAAATTTCGAGGGCCGGGGCTACCGGTTTAAGATCGGATATCCTATGGACTTTACTGATACCTCCACTCATTTGCGTTAATTTAAGGGCAGATTTAGAGGCCCCATTCAACATAATTGAGAGATGGAGTATGTGAGAAGTTGGCCTGATGTATGACGTCACTAGTTCTAGTGTACACCTTATATCAGTCCAAACAACCCTTATGGTGATTGGTTGTAAAGTCAACCTTATAGACCAGCTATCCTAGTGGTAGCATGGACAAGAGCAGTCTTAGGCTAAACTCTGAATGGCATGTGAAGCCAGCTGTGATACCATATATAATCCCTTGAATACCAAATGAAAGGACACCACAACAGATATATATATAAAATAAAGTGTATTTATTCTATTCAAACCCTCAGCACTCTTTGAGATTCGAGGTAAGTACAACACAGTCTTATTCAAGCATACATTAAGTCACACAGGTAAGTAATACAGTTAGGCCCTAGGGGCCACGCAAACCATATACTAAGTAAGTGGTATAAGGACCACTGTCACGGAAATAGGATAGGCCTAGGCCTAGGGAATCGCTGGGGCTACACTACACTAGCAACAGTTAAGAAGTGGGAGGCCCACGGGATTCAGGTGCAGAGTGGAAACACTCACGCGTAATGCGTAAAAGTCGATAGAATTACTAGCAGTTAGAAATTAACAGTTTAAGGACACTTCTAAAGCAGCTAGAGAGTCGAGACTCGGAAACTAGACCCTAGGATAGTCACTACCCTTGTGAGCACCGAAGTACCCAAGTTACCTAGCCCACAGGCTGCGGGTGCATAGGTGTGAACTTGCGTCGGGTTTCGTCGTGGACTTCTATGGATGCCTGAAGGAAAGTTGCTGACAGGCAGTCAGTGAAGATTGTCCGGTGGATCCCAAGGCTGGGATCAAGAAGAGGAGAGACCTGCAAGCAGAAGGGACAGAGTCAAGGTCACTAGCTAGTGACCACGTGGAACCAGGAAGGAACCAGGCGATGTCGTGAAGATTGCAGGTGAAGGTGAAGCTTGTCGCTGCAGCCACGAGGACCAGGGAACGTCTAGGACGACCAGGAGGCGAGCTGTCCCACGAAGGCTCTTG
This sequence comes from Triturus cristatus, assembly GCF_964204655.1. Lineage (NCBI taxonomy): Eukaryota > Metazoa > Chordata > Amphibia > Caudata > Salamandridae > Triturus > Triturus cristatus. Next base: position 273,818,034 of record NC_140581.1, read on the forward strand.
CGGTCGGCGGCGTCGAAGTTGGACTAGGACTCACCAAGCCTTGGCAAGCGGAACCCACGAAGAACGGAGGACTTTCTTCTGGTGCAGACCAGGAAGGTCTGGGATGCTTCTCTTTTGCAAGGAAGCGGGAGCCAGTCTGGAGGAGCCAAACCAGCGGTGAAGATTTCTGGATGCGTCGTCACAAAGGCCACTAGCCAACAGGCAAGCAACCGGACAGGCGCGGCAAGCAGGAAAATGCAGAAGGGCCCCACGCAGGACTCGTGGAGTGCGGGGGGCTGATCTTCGGTGCAGATGGTGCTTGGGGTTGGGGCTTCTCAATCCCCGGTGCACAACTTTGAGGGTGCCTCAGAAGCTGCGCTGGAAGATACTAGCCACTTTTCCCAGGTAGCCGGTCCCACGTCTCTCGTCGCCTCCACGGATCTCAGCACGGCTGTGGATGTGGATCAGGGTCGGAGAAGTCTGGAAGTCAAGGCTCTGGTCGGGCTCTGCAGTCGGTCCCTCGTAGAACTTCAACAAAGCAAAGGGTAGTCTCTTGATGGTGCCTGTTTGCACAGGGTAGCCACTCCTTGGCCACAAGGGAGATTCTTCAGTCTTCTTCTTTCGTCGAATGTCGAAGGTCCAGAGTTTCTGTTCAAGTTGCAGGTTCAGGATAATCTAATCTCTTGAGGCCCAACTCCCACTCTTATACTAATCTGGGGGGCTGGGATACCTGCTAGGTCACGCCTTATGGGTGGGACCTGGGAGGGGGGTGGTTACACCCCCTTCCCTTTGTCCAGTTTCGCGCCAGGACTGGGGCTGGAGTGCCCCAGCACCGGTTTGAACTGGACTATGCATGGGACACCTTATGTGCCCCAGGCATGTCTCATTCCTTTCAGCCCTCCCTGCCCCAATACACTAAAGTCTGTCTGGGGAGGTGCTAGCACCTCCCCAAGCAGGAAACCTATTGTCCAAGCCTCCCTTGCCGGGATCATTCCCAGCAGCAGGAGGTCAGACTCGTGTCTGTGGCAGCAGCATCCATTTTGTGATGCTGAGGCTTTGGTTAGAGTTAAACAGCAAAATAGGATTTTAACATTTCTCTCCCTCTAGAAGGGAGGGATAATATCCTCATCCCCAGAAATGGGATGGGGGTATTATTCCAAAGTGTTAGACACCTTACACGACATGTTTTGATAAAGCCAAACCATAGTTACCATAACCGTGTAAGATTATAAGGCACTTTAAGAGTATATGGTAGGCTATATCATAGAACAGCTATAAGGACATGGTTCCGAAAGCTGCAGACAGGCTCAGCTCATGCTAGAGCACCATCTCACATGTTACCAAGCACTCTGCCTCCAGGATTGTTAAGGCCTGCCATAGGAGTGACTGATAGGTACACATGTGTCTATATATATAAGGGTAGATATAGGCATACTATATCTAAGCAAGGGGTGATTACACGACCTTGCCCCAGCTGAGTGATCAGCCAGTTGTGTCTGATTGGAAGGCCAGCCCAGGGGTGGCATAATACATGCTGCAGCCCCTGGGAGGCCTAGGGTACACCTATGCCCTGGGTACCTAGGGTACGTTGTACAGGGTCCAATAAGGTGATCCTTACCAATTGGTTAAGTACCTAGGGTACATGGAGTCCATTTTAAAGAGAGCAGACAGCCTGAGACCCTGAATGGCAGGATCTCAGGCCAACTAAGTCGAAAAACCAGCTAGACACTAGGCAAAAAGTTGGGGGTAACCATAGTCGGATATCCACCTTCCTACAGAGTACTAACCAAATATGGCTGCCATTTTTTATTTATATATGAAAGGTGGTGTAATATAGATTGGTTTTGGTACACCAAGAGCACATTCTACCAGAAAGAAGGTTGCATGTAGTGATGAAATGATGATGCGTAGCTGTGATGGAACTCTGCCTTTACTTTTGGACATTGTTCCATACATATCCTTGCAAAATGGGATGCTGTTGTAGATTGCAAGCCATACTGTGAAACACGTTTGCTATTGCTCAAACTACATCGTTACTTGGGTGTGGAAATGCTACTTTAAAATCGATGCACAACATTTAAATATATAATCTGAATAAGGATTCAAAATAAAAACTTACTTGCTTAACTAGTTTGTGGTTTACAATTTGATAATTGCTTATATTGTAACAAACTGGTGTGTAGCATATGACATGCTGTATGCAGTCCTGCCTTCAAGGGATTATGTTCAGATGTGGAAGCTGAGATGTCAGCTGCTAGACATTAGGGCTACCAATATTGTCCTCAGTGGCGTACCGAGAGCTATGGGTGCCCGGGGCTATCCCTCAGATTGCCACCACGGCAGGTAGCGGGTGGGTGCTGGGGAAAAGTCGGCGAGCACTTGACATCACATACTGTGATGTCACTTGCATACTGACTTGCTAGGTTAGCCCCCCCCCCCCCTCCTGTTGAACCCCTCTCTTTCCCCCCATGCTGCAAGAACGTCCATAGCTTCAAGGCATTCCATTTTAGGAAGGAATAATTGTACCCAAAACACAACCTGCTTTGCCAATTTTTCTAAAACTATGCCCCTTGTAGCATTATCACTGGGCCGGTTTCTATGAGGCAGCCAAGCCTAGAGAGGCGAGCCATCTTGTACCAGGAACATCAGGCCTGACTGGCAGGCATTACATTACCAAACAAGCACACGAGGTCACAAGCCTGCTACTGAAAACCAAAAGATCAAGAATATGGTGGGAGATTAATAAATGGGTCTTTCCCGCGATACTCGCATTACCTAAATCTGCGGGTCCAGAACAGCTCTGCCTAGTATTGGGCGCATTCTTACTCGCACAGGAAACACATCGTCCTATAATACGAGATACGAAAGACAACTGGAGTTAAAACTGGAGCTGAGAAGAGACAAAGAAAGCAATTAGAGGAGTGAAGGGGTAATAAGGGGACGAGAGGGTGTCTAGAAAACAATGAATGTGAGAAAATAAAAGGTGGAAGCAAGAGGAAAATATGAATGTGATAGAATGCAAGCTCTAGTTGCACTTAAGAGGTATATTTTGCTTATAACATAAAATAACACAACTCCTACACAGAGAACAAGGAGTGCAGGAAAGTTAGCATAAAATCTGTTTCCCATACGTGCTAAAAGTATCCACAATGTAGAGCTGTAGACTTGTAGAGTGTTGTATCACGCTTCTAGGCGCATCCTTTCCCAGAGCCTGCCGTGATGTTTGAACATATACTCCCAGACAGGTTCGGCAGATGCATAGGTGTTGTGTGTTGCTTGGTTACGAGGAAAGCTTGATTAGCAAGTATTCCTAGAATGTTTACATTTGAACTGTGAGGGTTGGAGCAGTCGCTATAAGGACACCTATGGACCTGCTGGTGCCTTCATGCGCTCCTCAGCAATAAAGGAAAATACTTCATTTTGTGCATCCAGGGTCTTATTTAACACTGGTGATGAGTGCTGAGGAGCCTGGTCCCTATGCTTGCAAGATTTTAATGATTTATTTTACTGAAGTTTTAATTTACTTTTATTCTTCGAAAATCACGCTGCTGTAGCAAGGATTCTTATCTGCTGCAGTAACTACGGGACAACTGGCATCTTTACATGATGTATCGCTCTCCAAGCTAATTATTAACAAGCATTTTTTTTCCCTAAAAGCATATCTACACACCGCGTCACTAATCCGACACGCAACAGTCTTTGAATCTCACCGTGGTATCCAGGTGAGTGCGGCTTCAGCGTTTCCAAGGAGCGTGTGGAATGCGGAGTGCGGAGTGCGGCTAGTTAACTTCCCTGGCAACCGGTGGTTCTCCTTCGCTCTGCGCCTGGAATGCGCATTGCATGCTGGGAATCGCATACGTCACGGTGCAATTTCACGCTGTGTGACCTCTTCAGCGGCCATCTTTGATCTGTAAATAGTGACTTATTAACACACTGGTCGTCGGAACTTAGGCGATTGTCAGCTGTTTGAAGCTCCGTGTTCCTCAAATGCCTCAAAAGTCAAAGTGAAACTTTCTTGGCTCAATTCCTGATTAACTGATTGCTGCATTTCTACAGTATTTAGAGGTTTATGTCACCCCGAAATTATATTTTTACTTTTCTTTTGATAAATCAGTTCTCATTAACTGTTTCTGCTCTTCTGTGTGGTGAAGATCAGGACAGTGAATTGACACTGAACTAGTCCATACAGCAACATGGCCACCCAAAATTGTAACATAAGTGCACCTCAAACTTTTTGGGCTGCTGAATCTGAACCACCTATTAAGTGGGTGGAATGGAAAGCTTATTTCACTAACTATATTTAGGCTGTGGATGAAGCTGGCAAGATGGCTGCTGCCCAAAAGAAAAGATTACTTCTACATGCTTTAGGTCCTGCAGGGTTGAAAGTGTACAATCAAATGACTGAGATTGCATTTGCTGGAGATATTAATGTTTTTGAATTTAGCCTTACTCCAGCTTGATAATTATTTCATGCCTAAGGTTTGCATAGGTATTACACGGTTTACATTTTTTCAAAGAAAACAATGTAAATCTGTAACTGTTGATGGTTGCGTATTAGAACCTAAGAAGTTAGCATTGGATTGTAAGTTTGGCACACTGCATGATGATTTTATAAGAGATCAAGTAGTTATGCATGCTTCGAATACATCTATACAAGATAGGCGTTGGATCAACAGCGACGCACCTCTGGAAGAAATTCTTACCTGGGTCAGCAAGGTGGAGATGTCCGGTAGATGTGCTGTTGTTCTCAAAGACGATGCCCAAAACTCCATTGTGGGCAAAGTCAATTTTAACGCTAATGGAAAAATTTGACAAGTTTGGCCCGGCAAGGATTGACAGACAAAGTTCTTTTAGATCTGGTTGTGGAAGAGTGAAACCTAGAGAACAAACCAGTTGTTATAGGTGTGGCAGTCTAGCTCATTTGGCTCATAGTAAACTCTGCCCAGCGGTCAAACAAAAATGTAGTAATTGTGGCATTATTGGCCGCTTTTCCAAAGTTTGCAAACTTGGAACTTCTAAAGTTAAATTGGTGAATGATGATGAAGATTTTGACCTACAGAACAGATATGAAGACTACTCTCTTGTTGATGACTTGGTTATGAATGTTAGCGGCAATCTAGTACTTAGTATAACTGACACTTTGTAAAAACAAACCTGAATGTTAGTTGTGTATTGGTGGTGTGGAACTCAAAATCTATGCAGACTGTGGTTTCCCCCTTATACAATTATTAATGACGAATTATGGAATTCATAATTCGTACCTAAAATTGGTAAACATTTGATTCAACCTGATATTCATCCTGAAGGATACAGTGAGGAAAAAATTGATTTACTTGGGTATAGACGGTTAAGTTTCAAATTCAAGAACATGCAGAACTGTGAAACTTTGTGGCAAAAATAGGTACACTGGTTCTAGGTCGGCTGGATCAAAAAGAATTACATATTATACTGGATCCTAATAGTAAAGAGTAGGTACTTACTGTTGATGAAAGTAGCACTTTGGGGAAAAGAGTGCAATGTCAATTTCCTAGTATGCGTTTAAGGACAAATTGGGTAATCCTTTGGGTTTGAGCATTTAATTTGCCTCAAAGATGACGCCATTCCAATGTTCCCTTGCTTATAAGAGGTGAGGTTGAAACTCAACCTAACAAATTGGTCAATACGGATGTAATAGAGCATATTGAAGCTTCGGACTGGATTTCTCCTGTGGTTATTGCCAGACAAAGTAATGGTAAAATCAGGCTGAGTGTGGACTTGCGCCACTTAAACAACATCGTAGTGGACAGGTTTCCCTTACCAAAAATTAACGAAAGGGTAACATGTTTGAAAGGTGCTAAGTGGGTTTCCACCATCTGCCTTTCATCTGTATACCTCAGATTTCCTTATCTGCTGAATCAAGTAAATACATTTCCTTCATAACACCTTTTGGCTGCTACCAGTACAAGCAAATGCCTTTTGGTTTAGCGGCAGCTGTTTTTCAACGCCTTATGTTTAAATTATTTAATGAAGTGGAAGGTGTTACCTTTTTTCAGGATGACATTTTGTTTTTTGGTACAGACGGAAAGGAACATGAACCCAGGCTACTTACAGTATTGACAATTTTACAGGAAAAGTGTCTCACTGTTGAACACTCGAAATGCAATTTCGCCCAAAAGTGTTTACTTATTTGGGCCATGTGATTGATGAAAATGGAGTGAGACCTAAACCTTCTTTAGTTTCTGCAATAGAGAATGCCTCTACTCCACTTAGCAAAGATGATGTAAGATCTTTCTTAGGGATGGCTTAGTTTTGCGCTAAATACGTACCTAACTTTACAGACAAATGTTACAACAGTTATAAGTTACTCAAAAAAGGTTGTACTTTTTTTGGTCTCCGGAATTTGAGAATGATTTCAAGTGTATCAAATCATCAATTGCTAAATCTACTGCCTTATGTAGTTTTCATCCCTTAACTGACAGCGTAATTACTACAGATGCTAGCAATAAGGGACTGGGCGCTGTGTTGTCTCAAATCGACTCTACTGGGAAAGAACATATTGCATAGGCTTCCAGATCCTTGTCTCCGTGTGAAGAGAAGTATCCTATTATCGAAAGGGAAGCGCTAGCTTGCACGTGGGCTCTAGATAATTTTAAGTCCTCTATTTAGGGAAAAGCGTGCACCTTGTGTGGTGATCACAAACCGTTAATCAAAATTTTGTCCATGGAAGGGTCAAATAACATTTCTACTAGGCTAGCCAGAATATCTATGCACATGCAAAGCTTCACATATAAAATTATCTATACCCCTGGCAAAAGCAATGTTCTAGTGGACTTCTTATCTAGAATGCCAGTCATGTTGGAAAAATGTGAGTGCGATAAATGGATTGACTTCCAGGTTGCATTTGTACATGATCAAGGGCATTCCACTGTCAAAAAGGAAAAGTGGGTACAAGAATTAAAAAAAAATTTTTTTTAAAAATAAACAAAATGTGGTTTTGTAAGAAATAATTACATATGTCATGAATGGTTGGCCCCGCAAGGATGCACTTAGTGAAGTCAGCAGACCTTTTTGGGAAGTTCCATCCGAACTTTCTTATAGCGAGGGGATTTTGCTACGTGGTGAGAATTATTCCACCAGAAAGTTTGCGTGTGTCTATTGTGGATTTATGTCATGAAGGATATTCTGGCATATGTAGGACTAAATCACTTTTTGGTGGCCTGGCTTAGATAAGTTGCAGAAAGAATTGTGAGAGTGCAGTGCTTGTTCTTGTGCTGATAAATCCTTACAAACCTTACGTCCTCCCATGTGTGAAATAATATCTTCCTAAAAATCCTTGGGAAGTTGTAGCTATTGAAATAATGGGTCCTGTTATGGATTGTCACCAGAGTTACATACAAGTATGTTATAGTTTTCATGGTTATGTTTTCTCGTTGGCCTGTCGTGGATAGCACTGATACTGATGTTGTATTGACATTTTAAATGACATTTTTGTTTCAGAGGGCGTTCCTGCAGGTATGCTAAGTGACAATGACGTTCAGTTTCTCTTGAAAAAGGCAATCTTATTTTGAAAAACTTGGTCTCAAACATAGAACCACTTCTCTATATAACCCTAGTGGAAACGGCATGGTAGAACGCTTTAACCGTGTGTTTAAGGGCACTATCCAATTGGCTGTTGGTGCTGGAGAAGATTGGACCACATAAGTTGGTAAGATGGTCTTGGCCTATCGCGTCACCGACTATGATACTAGTCTGTCTCTCTTCCTGACAATATGAGGATGTAAACCCAGGTCCAAATTCAATCCTTGTTGGTTATTCACTTATGTTGTGGAACAATGGTCTAAAGAGGATGTTTGGAACAGAATGGAAAGGGTACATGACAGAAGCAAGAAGTAATTTGATAAGCATGGCGTCAAACCCCCACAGATTGCCGTTGGTGATTGGGTACGTGTTCAGAAACCTGGATTCATTTGTAAAGGCAATAGTTGTTTCTTTGAACCTGAAGAGGTGGTGTAAGTTTTGCAAAATTCTGTAAGGCTCAAAAGTGGAAAGGTTTAAAATTTGAAGAGAGTGGCCAAGTCTGGTGATATGAATGATAATGGTGTAATCAGTAACTGTTTTGTCTGGTTGGATGAGGATAATTCAAGTCAACCTGCTTCTCTGGTAAGTCTGTCAGTTCCTATTATTCCCATCACTGACGATGTGCCACTTAATAAGTAAGTTGTTAATGATACTGATAATCGGGATGTTGCTCAAAAATTTTTAAGAGAAAGGAAGGCTCTGGGTTGGCTGAAAGATCTCGTGGTGAACTCATGAAGTCTTCTGTACTATTCTGCCAATAAATTGTGCATTTTATTGTGCTGTTCCATCAAACATAATGAATTGTATCTTTTGTTTTTTTATTTTATTTTCCTTTGTATTTTTTGAGGATAGTACTGAGAACAAAAGGGAGATCTAGTCGAGAGAGACTGGGAAGAGGGTAGACATAGCACTAAAACCAACAGGGAGGCCACCGTATGATGTTGATAGGTCTATCTAACAGTCACAAGTTAATACCAGTTAGTATTGGTGGTTAAAGGCGCCCATGCGCATTCACTGGGACCAAGGAAGCTCCAGACATGGGGATGTGATAATAAAGCGGCACACTTGCAACAGAGAACCAGAAGGACTCCAAATGTATTTATTTTGCTTTAAATGTGCCTGTAGTCTATGTTCTGTACATTCATTTTTGACCTCAAGTTTAGGTAGCGTCACTGATACGAATAAATATTTTGAATACCATGGGCAGGCGATTCTAATACCTTTCTGATTGGTGTCTTAAATTTATTCTGACACTGTTGCCATTATGGGTCTTATGACAAATGTTTTGCACTGCACTGCTGTAAATCCAGGGTAAATCATTTTGGTGGTACAAATACAGGATGAATCGGAATTTGCCTAATATCATGACGGTAAGTTCCAATTCTATTAAGGACACGGAGGCGAGGATTATGGTTATTTTCTCTCTTCGCTTTATTATTACAAAAACACAGCAGCCAGAGAGATCTCACAGAAATCATGAACCATAAAATACAGAAAAAACTACAACTCCCTACAACCAGGGAGGCATTCAGGTACGTAGTCCATCAACTGTTTCCATTAACCACAATACAAAGTCCTATGTCTGTCTCCTCCCTTCCTCTTTCTTCGCGCAAGTCACGCCACTCCATCACTGGTCCTGTTTAGATCCATCATTCCCTGAAAGAACCAAAACCGAGGTAAGTGTTTGGTAATATTGCCAGAATATGCGATACAACAGCAAACATAGTACAAGAACTTTAATACAGGCAAGTAAAAAAGACTGAGCATTACCACCAATAAGAAAACTGGTTACTTACTACCATATGGGTGGGTTCGCACCATAGTGCCCCGGGAGGGATAATCCTCGCCTCCATGTCCTTAATAGAATTGGAACTTATCGTCATGATACTAGGCAAATTCAGATTCTATGTCAGGACCGGAGGCTTCGGATTATGCTAGTTCAAAGCTTACTTACCACTAACTGTGCCACATTCAATACCGGTTTGGTAAATAAAACCTCTTGAAAGTAGAGTCCGAAGACCAGTCCGCTGCATGCATTAAATCCTCCAGACGCGCTCCCAGCGCGAAAGCCGTTGAGGCCATAGCTCCTCTTGTAGAGTGGGTACCAAAATGCTTAGTGTCAATACCAGCCTCTTGCATAACCTACCGTACCCACCTAGCTATGGTGGGAGAAGAGACTGCCTTGTGTGGTTTCTTGAGAGCTATCAAGAGTTGTTGCTCGCCTGAAGGGCGGAGTTCCTGCGTTAAATCCTCGTACGCCTTCAGACATTCCACCACACAATTTCGGAGAGTCCCAAAAAGCCGGGTACGAAATCGATCTTGTATAAGATTTAGTACGGCGACCTATCGTAAAAACAACCCTGTCCGGGGAAAAAGTCTGCGCCGAGATGTCCAAAGCATGAACATCTGAAACTCTCCTGCAGGGTACCAAACACAAAAGCATAGCAAGCTTGGAAGATAATTCTTTCAAAGACAGATGTATTGGGTTGCTAGGAAGGAAACGGATTCAGTACCGTGTTGACGTCCCACAGAACGGAATAGCGAGGCTCCGGGGGCAACGATAATCTTATACCCCCCAGAAGTCTGAAAACCAATGGGTGCTCCCCAATTGGGGCCCCGTCCAAAGGAACGTGACTGGCCGAAATTGCAGATCTGATCGCGTTAATGGAGCGAAACGCTAAACCTTCCGATGCCAAACCGGCGAAGAAGTTCAAGAGGGGAACGACTCCTGCGACCACGGGATCCAGACTCAGTCGAAGACACCAACGAACCCATCGTGCCCATGCGGACCGGTAGCGCTTCGTGGTGCTATCGGCCCAAGCCTTTGATAGTAGGGCCTTAGCCTGTCCTGAAAGACCCGGCAACGACCACCGTCGCATGAAAGCCGCCACACCATGAGTCGGAGCGTCCCTTGTGTGACTAGATGATGAGACTCTCCGTCCGGGTTCAGAAGAAGCTGAGGATACAGAGGGAGTAGGATTGGAGAATCCCAGGAAAGTTCCAGAAGAACCGGGTACCAAACTTGAGACCTCCAAAGGGGAGTTACCAGGGTCACCACCGCACTCTGCCGGCGGATCTGAGCCGCCGCCCTCGTTATCCGTGAAAAGGGTGGAAACGCATAGCCTCGTTCCGCACTCCAGTCTTGAAGGAAGGCATCCGTGGCAAGATCCATCAGATCCGATCTCCAACTGCAGAACCTCGGAACCTGGTTGTCCAGGCGAGAGGCAAAGAGATCCGCCGAAAACGGTCCCCAAAGATTGTTCAACCACGGAAAATCGGAGGGTCCAGGTTCCAAAGGCTGGAACCGTAGAGATGTCTCGAATGCCAGTCCACGACCCGATTGTTCTGGCCCAGGAGATACTCCGCCGTCACCGATATATGGTGATCCAGGCAGAAACCCCAAAAGTCTTTCGCTAGATTGGCCAACGCCTGGGAACGGGGGCCTCCCAACCGATTGACATACCGAACTGCGGAGATGTTGGCCATTTTCAATAGGACGCAAGACTGCACTCTGTCCTTGGTCCAACAGCGCACAGCGAAAGAACCCACTAGTAGTTCTAAACAATTGATATGAAAATCCTGCTCGTCTAGAGACCAAACTCCTCCGGTAGAAAAATCCCCGCACCGAGCGCCCTAGCCCGATCTGCTGGCGTCGGACTCGATGACCAAATCTGGAACAGAGCCGAAAATTGCGCGACCGTTCCATGCTTCCATATGGTATAACCGCCATGCAATCTCGTCCCTGGCCTCTGCTGGAAGAGGAACCACATGATCGTACGACCAACCTCTCCTGAGATGATATGCCTTGAGACACTGAAAGGCCCGATAGTGCAAGGGTCCTTGAAAGATCGCTTGGATCGAAGACGACAGAAGGCCCACGAGTCTGGCCAAGTGTCGCCGGACTGGAAACAGTCCGGCGTAACTCGTGGCGAATCTTCGCCATCTTCCGCGATGGAAGACTCGGAGTCGCTTGAACGGAGTCCACCACAAACCCAAGGAAGGTGACCGACTGGGAAGGCTTGAGTATCGACTTCGCCGCGTTGATGATAAAACCCAGATCCTGCAAAAGGGACACTGTCTGTTGGAGCTGCCGCAACAGGGTTTGTGGACACTGAGCCGTAAGAAGGTCGTCTAAATAGACGATCATGCGAATGCCCCACGCTCGAAGGAACTCCACTGCAGGGTGCAGCACCTTGGTGAAGCACCAGGGAGCCCAGGAAAGTCCTCCAACAAAACTGTAGGAATCGCCGATGGGGCGGGTGAATGGGAATCATCAGATAGGCATCCTTCAAATCCAAGCGTGCCATCCAATCGGATGGCAGCAGAACATCGCGCAGCAGATGGATACCTTCCATCTTGAAATGGCGGTACACTAACCAAGCGTTGAATTCCTTGAGGTTGATAACGGGTCGACGACCCCCCCCCCCCCGTCGGCTTTGTCCACCAGAAATATATTGCTGAGAAAAACCGTGGGGGTGCAAAGTTGAGCGACAAATGGCTCCTTTGCGGAGCAACTCTGAGACTTCCTCGGGGGCTGAAAACTAGCGGACGAGGCCGAATCTCTTGTCAAGGGTTGTCTAAAAAAATCTACATGAAAACCCTGAACGGTTTGGAGAACCCATGCATCGGAGGTTAACGTTGCCCAAGCGCTTTGAAAGCACGCCAGTCGCCTCCCTATGCGAATCTGTCCTGCGTGAAGGACACTTACCGTTTGAACCTCTGCCGCCAGAGTTGGACTTGAAACCTCTACAGCCTCTGAAACGCTGTCCTCGCATTGGATAGAAGTTGTTGTAGTTCGTGGTTGAATTATATTGGCCGCGGCCAGAGCCTTGTCCCCTTGAGGGGTTTTGTTGGAATCCGCGGCCGGACGAGCGGCCCCTGCCTCGACCGGCCCCGCGGAAAACCCGCTGGGTAAAAACCCTTTTAATACTGGATTGGGCCTTGTCCAATGAAGTAAACGTAGAGACAAATTTCCCTAGTTCTTTAATGAATGGTTCACCCAACACGCCCCCTTGGGCCACTGCCCCTGCCTCAGAAGAAGCCAGGACCCCAAGCTTGGGATCTAATTTAATTAACAACTAGCGGCGACGCTCGGTTGAAAGAGCGCAATTCGCGTTTCCCATAAAAATGATGGCCCGCTGGGCCCAGTTTGATAGGACTTCTGGTGAAATGGTCGAACCCGACACTTTAGCCTCCTCCGCCATGTCTAAGATTTTGGCCATAGGGCCGATGGCGTCGAGGAGCTTGTCCTGACAGGACCGCCAGGACCTATCTATACCCTTCCTAGGGTCCTTTACATATTTCGCCAAAAATGTGGCCATTTTAGGGTCCAACTCCGGCGTAAATGCAATCTTATCGGCCAGAGAGGGTCTCGGACACTCCGCTCTCAAACGACTCCACGCCTCCTTCTCAAGAGGTTTGCGGAGGCGATTCGCAACAAAGCGGGCAACCTGATCACCCAGCACCCAGGCTGACGACCGGAGATGCATAAATATCATCGGGGTTAAGCATATCCGCATCTTCTTCCGGTGCCGCCGAAGAGGCAGTAGGTGTTGGACGCCAGGGACGAGAGGACCCTGCCTCTTCGTCGGTATCCCCTTGAGTGTCGTTATCCGTGGCAGGGGACGGAGGATCCGGAATATCCTGGGGAGCTCCCTCTGATGGAGGGACAGGGACGGCCGACGCCGCTTTAGCTAAAAATGCCATCTTAAGGCGCGCAAAGGCGTCCACATCCACGCTGTCCGGTCGCTGTTTTTTGAGGGGGTGGGGGGGCCTCCTCATGACTATCACCGGGGGCCGGCGCGGTGCCTGCGCGCACCGCGGCCAACCTGTTGCACTCCTGAACTATAATGTCGGAGAGGCGCTGCTCCATAGGACCAACCACTTTGTTAACCACTCTATAAATTGAAGAATCTACAGCGTCAAAGAAGTCATCGTCGTAAGGTAGGTACTCCTGGACCTCCTCCTCAGGGAAAAGAACCTGACTTGGTGACTGCCTCCCAGCGTGTCTGTCACAGCAGTTTCAATGCCCAGAGATACTTGCTCGCTTAAAGCGTGAGGAAATATAGGCCAGACCAGGTGCAAAATACAGCGCTGATAAGCGCGTTCACCGCGGGTGAAAAACCCGCAATACGGACCCTTGCTGGGGCGTTTATGCAAATATGAGGCAGAAATATAATCCGATTCACGGACGTTCAGGTGAGGCAGAATGGGGGACAAGGCTCTGCGTTCGTTCCTCTTGCGGCACGTTCCTCATCTGAGGAGGCGCGAGAGCAACGAGACGAGCGAGTCCCTCTAGCGGCAGCTGACGGCGCCGCACCAGCAGGGGAGCTGGCCGCGTAAGGGGCGACTAGCGTTTCCGCGGCCGACTTGGGGCTCTCAAAGAAAAATAGCAAGCGTTCAGCATCCACAAAACACACCGCTGCAATATGAATGACGACTTTACAGAAAACGAGACAAATTGCACAATTTACAGCTGACAGTAAACCGAAACAAATAGAGACCACTTAACTGGCTGCGAAGCAGCGAAGAAAGAGAAAGGGAGGAGTCAGACATAGGACTTTGTATTGTGGTTAATAGAAACAGTTGATGGACTACGTACCTGAATGCCTCCCTGGTTGTAGGGAGTTGTAGTTTTTTCTGTATTTTATGGTTCATTGATTTCTGTGAGATCTCTATGGCTGCTGTGTTTTTGTAATAATAAAGCGAAGAGAGATAATCAGCATAATCCGAAGCCTCCGGTCCTGACATAGAATCAATCTGCTTTATTATTGCCACTTGTGTGTTACTTAATGGAGAAAAACGTATGTGCTCCAAACTAAACCTTTATTCTACAGCACAAAACAGAGCAAACTGGTATGATGCTCTTTCTCTCCATTGACAGAACACAAAACATAGAAGCCAAATGTTCTCCACTGTTCAAATACAAACGATGCAGTTGAATATTAGGCAAAATCAGCTGGTTTTATTAAAGTAGCCCGAAATTAACTAAATCCGTGTGTTCCATGTTTTAAAATGAGAATGCTATTCAGGTTTCAGAAGTTATTTTTAAATTGTTTCTCGCGCATTTTAAATAACTTCTTGGCAGGAATGTCTCAAGCTTTTATGGGACCTGGGCATAACATTTAGTGGGGCTCTCGTGACCATTTGGCAAAGCAAGCCTAACAAAGAATCTCACTATTTCCCAATAGTACTTCAGTTCTACCCGCATCCTTCATGTAGGCGCACTGTCCCTTTCCTATGTTCATTTGCTCTCTCAATGCACACACCTCTCCCGGTAACCTTTATTTTTCATGCTTACATGCCAGCGCATGCAGAGAACATTGTAAAATGTGATCAGCAGCCCCGTGACGTGTACCTTTCTCAGTGACATCGTACCTCTCCTGTAGAAGCCACAGTGCTGGTGGCAGGGCCCCTACCGTAGGGGTTCTGCAAATCACCCAGCCCTCCCCTGCCGAGACTGTCCCCACTCAGTCAATAGCGTGTGGTGGTGGCATGCGTCACAGGAACACAGTGCGGGGACTAGCCAAAAATGATGCCCAGGGCCGACATTGGTAGCGCTTTCACACGCTACAAGATTGATAGCCTTAAGACCCACATACACGGTACGCCACGCACCATCACCACTATGCTAGGTGGTGCGTGCACGGCGTGCTCCAACATTTGCAAGCATGTGTGCTTGCACAGTGCACTTGCGTAACTCCATGTAACCTGTGCACTGTGCTGCCGCCCCCAAAATAGTGCCACCTAGGGCTGACCACCCTCCTCTTCCCCAGCTTCGCCACTGATTGTCCTCATACATAAAGTAGGCAAGCCTTCTACAGTCTGATTTTCCTCCTGAACATCGGCAAAGATATTGTCTAATTTATTACTCCAAGTCATTGAAAAACTGATCAGTCTGGATTCATGTTGCACAAGTCTACTCTACATTACCTCTTAACGCCTCTACATCGTATTTACAGATGTAATGTAACCAATGCTTGTATAGCGCACTGTGACCCAGCGGGTATCCTGGCGCTGCGAGATGGCGGGCCTGTGACAGGTGAAAAATTCGCACTACGCTCTAAGGAAGAGCCAGGTCTTAATTTTCCTTTTAAACGGCAGTAGATCTTTCATCTGACGCAACTCCGTGGGGAAGCTGTTCCAAAGCCTTGCTGCAGCGACACTAAAGGCTCACCCTCCCTCCCCCCTCGTCTAACTCTTCTGATAGAGGGTGCCTTTACCCAGTTAGCCGAAGAAGACCGGAGACAGTGAGTAGGAGTATACCAGCTAAATTTGTCCTGCAGCGGTAAGGGCCCCAATCCATGTAGTGCCTTAAACACGACACAAAGGCATTTAAAATGAATCCTCTGCATGACTGGGAGCCAATGAAGTTCCGCAACGGCCTGGGAGGCAGGTGGAGGGTTGATATGGCAGTCAACTGTCTTATTTCTAGATACTGAAAAGGCATTTGACTCCTCAGTAGCCCTACCTGATTGGGTGTTGCAAAGAATGGTCCTCTGCCGTGAATTCAGAGGGTGGATCCAGTTCTAAACCAACCTGTTGGACGGTGTCACATGAATATATGCTAGGCTGAGGCATGGAACACGGGTGCCTGCTGTCCACCCTGTTCACACTCAAATTTAAACCCCTAGCTAAGTGGGTTGCGGACAGATGCTTTCCTATGAGGCATATGATAGGATCCAGGCTGGAAGGACATCCTCCTCTACTGCAGATTACATTCTTCTGTATTAAGCAGGCCACCTGCTCTCCATGCCGAGGGCCTTGTAAACATTGCAGATATAAGCAAGACATCGGGCATAAACATCACCTGTCATGAGTGAACCGTGCATACACTGTGATTGGTACCCACTCATGGACTGGATTTACCCACTACAGTGGACACGAGGGATTGAAATACCTAGAAGTTTATTACTGGGGAACTAACTGAATTTATGTACGGAAATCTGGATTGGATTTGGAGTGAATATAGGGCTGATAGGGTTTGCTGGAAGAAGCTCCTGTTGTCAATGATTGTGATAGCCACGTTATATTCTCGATCTTAGTACAGCATTCGACACTGTGAATCATTCAACTGCTTCCCCAGACTAGAAGGAATGGAAGTGCCGGGCACATTGTTGTCCTGGCTAAGATCTTCCCTGTATAATTGCACCTTTTTAGGTACATTCACATCAATTCAGGTCCAATCACACCTTCTGCCTTGGAGATCCTTAGCCCACTTCTGTTCAATCTATATGTAAGGCCTCTTGTTTGAGATTGTGGAATAACAAGGACTCACTTTTTTTCGAATGCTGATAACTCCAATTGTGGTATCCTAAGCCACCAAACTGAATGGGGACATGATCACGGTTTTGCTAGTGGGCAATCACCCCCATCTTTGGGGACCTCGTCTTTGGCCATCTACTATGGGTAGGACCCCCTCCCAAGTTTAGGTGGTGAAAAGCCTGGGAGTATGGTTTGATGACAAGCTGTCAATGCGTCGACAGATAAATAAGGTGGCAGCCACATACTTTGTCATCCCTAAATGGCTGAAGAAAATCTTGCCATGATTTCCTGTCTCCTCTCAATGAACAGTAGTCCAGGATGTAGTGAATTCCAGACTGGACTAAGGGGTTGCAAAATCCTTGCTCAAATGGGTCCAAATTGTTAAAAATGTGACAGCCCGCTTCTTCATCCACCCAGGTTCACCTCATCAGCCAGTTTGCTACATACTTTGCACTGGTTGCCTATTGAGCAGTGAGTCCAATTTAAGACCTTATGCTACATGCAGAAGTGCCTTGCCAATACTGGGCCAGTGTATTTGAGACCATTGGTGTCTGGATATGTTCTAAAATGTGCACTCCGTTCTAGCCATCAGGACCCAGAAATAGTTCCTAGGATTAGGAAGTCTCACGAGGGTGGCTTGGCATTTGCTTATTTCGGCCCCAAGTAGTGGAATCACCTGCCACACTCACTGAGAACCTGCAAATCGCTCATAGATTTTCGGATGCAGCTTAAAACTTGGCTGTTTTCATCACTAAAGTTGTCTTGTAACGGTTTGATTTGTCATTGATTTAGTAAGGAGGCTAGCACAGGGAAACCTTGTCTAGGTAGCCATGCTCTTTACAAGCCCCAAATAATAAAACATCATTACACTACACACATTTTTATATATGTTGCAGAACACTCTGTATACATTTCCAGACTGTTTTCTTTTTCTTGAGAGAGTCCATGTGATAAGATTTGTTACTATGGGGGATGGGAGGACCCTCACTATTTCCCATATGAGTGGTGTATAGCTTTACCAACTTGAAATTTTATTCCTCGGTAGCGTAATTACTGATGGTAAACGAATGGGATTTTGCGGTGCGGCAGGAACCTTCTCTGCTCGCTTCACAGAAGGGTTATATTCGTTCAGAGCCACTGGCTATGTGGCCGGGCCACTTGGTGTGTTGCCCATACCCCGGCTGCAATGGTCATTGAGGACCTGGAGGAAGGGTGAATTGAATAATGGGATTGGGAAGCAAAATGACTCAGAAGACACCACTATGGGATTCCGAAGTTCTGACCAGACTCATGGGTTTTCATAAGTGGAACCTCTTTGGTTTATCCAAGGTTGCAGATGTTTGGGGGACCCATGAAATGGTGACATTTGACAAACCGAGCCATATGAGCTTTCAGACTTCCAACACTAAAAGTACCTCCTGCATTATCTAAATATAATATCCTAATGCAGGCGAATCACTACTGAAAACTGAAATATAGATTGACTTGTAGCAGTCCTCCATAAACGTGTGATATAGGAGATATATAAATTTCATTCCCAACTGTCAACCGTCTTTGGATAGACTTACGGGCAAATGGGCACAAGACCTGTGACTCCTACATAATTCTGGCTAGGGGAAGATTGTAAATATTCAAGAGGTTATGGTGAGATCAAGTTTTCTGTTGATTCAGCTCTAAATCTTGCATCAAGCCTACTACCCCCACATATGTTTTATTAAAGAAGGGAAAGAAGATGGTGTAATCTCAAAGGCGCACTGAAAGACGGTGTGGGAATGACCACCGCTAAATTTTTGGTCAAAGGGTACCAAGCCATTGTTTCAGAATTGGAATGGACAAAACCAGCAGCATATTTGGGATGACTGAAAAATGCCATGAAACATCCTCCTACTCTGTAATACTGCCCTTATTGTAGCCAAGATGAATGTGGTTTGATTATTGGGGAGGGTGGTGTTGAGATAGTCAGGGTATCCCAATGAGTCGGGAACATGCATTGGTGGGCCCAGGCTGAGGAAATGGTGTGTAGGGCGAGAGGATGCCTCACAAAATTCTCAAAGATCTGGGGCCTAGGTCGGGAGATGCAGGAACATGTACGACCAGTTTGTGATTAAAGTTGGCAGGATATGCTGAGGGGAAGAGACCTTACCCTGTGAGGATGTATTACTTGGACCATACTGATTGTGTTTGGTGGTGACTTCTGATACCTCTCCTGAAACCCCCCCCATGCACCAGGACCACAGATCCCATTGAGTTTGGATTATTCTATCAAAGCGGTGCATTGAGAGAGGAGGGGGTGGTTTTAGGACGGCCTGACCGCTCCAACTACTGTATAGAGCACATCATTCAGCATTGGCTTGGAGTGAATCGTGAATTGTGCTTAAGAGCCTGGTGCCCGGTCTTGAGTTTTTGGGAAGTGGTCCCCTAACTGCATCAAGTTTCTGTAAGTTTCATCTTTCGGTGCTACTTGCACAGAGGCCACAATGGAAGTGCCTATTCAGCATCCAGAGCACCAAAGGCATAAGATGTGTTCTCATTACCCTTTCAAGGAAGCCAGTGACTCCAGAGTCTGCAACCAGAGCTCTCACCATATAGATCAACGAAATGCATGCAGAGATGATTTAGGGGAGCCATCAATTTGGCTAGAGGTTCAACTCTAAGGCTACTAAATATTTCTCAAGAGGACTCTCAAGGCATGCACCCCGACCCTCCATGAAGCCTGCACCCAGGACAGACTTCACCTTGGATCGCTTCAAGAGGTCTAGCATTGCTCAGGCACTACTATCCAGTTTGGTATCTGCCTTAAAAGGGATTCTGACTCCTTCCTGTATAATAGCCTTAAGGGGAGTGCCATGTGCTAGTTTGTTTTTCTTGCCCTGGACTGCGCCTTCAGGGCAGCAGTGGGTGTGGTGGACACAAGTTTTTTGACCTTTCAAACTCCAGTCCTAGAATATTTGGGTACAGAGCAACTTTCTCCTAAATATTCCAGGACGCAGTATGTCAACTCCGGTCCAAGATTATTTGGGGGAAAGTTATACATTCCACAAGTATTTTTAGGAATGGTTGAAAAGTGGTAATTTGAACGACACAGTGCTACCCTGAGGGCGCAACTCTAGGAATGCCATGCCTTGTTTGGTGAACCCTCTTGGAAAATAAAACTCCACTCCACTGCTCCACACACCTCCTACAATTGACGCAGTTAAGCATCAAACACCCTTGGACTTAGAAAGACTTCAGGAACTGAAGGGACACCAACTAGTCTTAACTAATAACTTCATCAATGCCTGCAATGTCTTCGTCCTTTGAAACTAACAACAGGAGGACTTGCATCATTCAGCCATCGCAAAATACATTGTCACAGGAAACCTTTTCAAGCCAGTTCTAAAGAAATACAGGCTTTCTTTTGAAGAGGCCATTTAAGAGTAGCTCTGGGCTTATCCTTTTCTGGGACTTGGTCCAGAAGGGTATAATTTCTCCAGTTCTGTCAAATAAGCTGGGGTGAGGCTTTTTAGGTGGGGTGGAAGGCTCTACTACCCAGGAATAATTCTACACCTGTTCTGCCGGACCATACAACATCTGTAAGGAACATACTGAGGTTTTACCTCCCACAATAAGTATATAGTTCAGGTCAATAGGTTGTTGCTACCATTGCCCAGGAACATTGTATAGAATCCCATGCAGATCCTCCCAGTCACCCACTGTGGCATCAAAATAACCCAATGAATGAAATCTCCCGGTTGTTGGAAGAGGTGGCAGTTTAACTTGTTTAGCAACAGAGACTGTACCTACAAGGGGAATAAATATACTTTCTGTACTTCCTCATTCCCAGATGGTATGAGGCTGGCCTATCTTTGACAGTAGACTTGCTCAACACCAATGCAAAACACCAAAGCGTTGCCTCTCGGGTGTCGCCCCACTCTTTGCAAATGTAGCTTATTGAGCCTCTAAATTGGTGTCCCCTCCAGCCCTTCTCTCTTGAAAGTGGATTTTCTAGTTGCTGTCACTTCTTATGAAGAATTATTGCCCTCTCTCTCTTTAATGGAAGAGCCATTTATGCAAGTTCAGAGACTTTAGTGCTATGCAAAGTGGCCCACGTTTATCCCCTCCTTCGATGTCTTTCTGTCTGTTGAATTTCACAGAGCGTGGTCATCGGTCGCCCTCAGTTTTTAGCAATGATCAGCTGTGGAAAATCTGCCTTTCTGCAAATCTATGCAAGATGGACGGTGCAAATCACCGTTGCAGGTCAAGTGTCCTTCTTTTGAGAGAAATCTGGAATGGTCTTGGAGTTTAGAAATTGCTTTTAATCGTAGCTTGCCATAGATTCCCGAGTGGAATTTTTGCTGGCACTCTGGCATTTTCGTTCTTGCACAGGATTAGATGCAAGCCATTAGCACAATTTCCTCTTGCATGCTGCCACAAGATTTCACTACTGTTGCTTCTTTTTGTCACTTCGTTGATTCTACACTTGTGAGGAACTTCCCAATCAAATCAAATGTGGTATTGTCAGAGGTTCTTTTAATATGTTGTACTCCAAGTGTACCAAGCATTTGTTTTTGAAGATGAACATTTAGTTGACTAGCTATACTCTGCTGTAAAATGTAACCCACGAAGGTAACCTTGTGCAGCCTACTGCTTAACATCCTCATGTGTGGGGTGTTATGTTGTATGAATAAACAAGTATAGAAGCATGAAGTGCGTTCAGTTGCATTAAAAGAAAAATATTATGATGCATGTATGTTTTAGATCGCCCTGTTAAAGCAGGCAGCTGCTGATCAAGCTAATTGTCTCTGAGATCGTGAATTATGTTGTAAGATATAGAGCATTTTTATTTGTATGAGACCGCTGCTATCTTTCATCTGTTTGTGTTGTATGTAAATCTCGAAGTTCCGTTATGTACTATAAATCATATTATAGATTCTAACCACCACAAAAGTGTGACTGTTAAATTAAATACTTGATTAATACATTAAACAGTAATTAACGAATATGAACGAACTGTAGTAAATAAATACGAGGTTGTAAGCCAATGGCATTCTCTTTTCTTTGTTGTAGGGTTTTAGAGATGGAAATTAATGAAAGCTGGCACCTGCATTAACATATCTGCACAGATTGCTATCTTAGTTCTTCAGGATGAATGGGGATATGCCTCATGTTCCCATAACTACACTAGCAGGGATTGCAAGTCTGACCGATCGTAAGTGCATTATTATCTTTTTGTTCTTAATATCTGTCTTATACTCAATGTATGTTATAAAAAATACTGGGGAAGTAATATACTGTAAAACTAATTTCATGTTTTTTAGATAATATTTTGTATTTGTCATTCGTGGCAAAGAAAATGTATTTTTAGGTTAAGTGCTGACTCTATTAACATAGACATGGGGATGACCGTACATCAATATTGGATTAGTTTCTACCAGCCTACTCTCCCTCCTACTCAACTGGTTAGGACATAAATGTCGCAGACCGAACTGAAGACCTTTGATAAAAGAATGCTGGCATTTAAAATATTTTCTTTGTAGTCTCCCTGCCCATCTCATATGAATGAGCCCTGCCCACACAAACTTTCTATGTACAATATCTTCCTCCTGATCTCAGCCCTTTTTGTCATCTTTCTAGGGAGATACAGTTATTATTCTTTTGCTCACTCCTTCCTGAAAGGAGTGTGTTAAAGTTTTCCAGTTCAGTTTTGCCTTCCTCTGCACGAATATTAATGGTGGCATTAAACAATGCATTGAAATGGTTGTTGGCGTGTACCCCTCATAAGGCATTCCTTTCTGCACCGTAATGTTATGTCTCTGAATGATCTGGTTTCAAAGAGATCCTGGACTTTCTTGCTATTCAGAATTTGTTGAGGTCGGCTAAGATGAATTATACACTGGACAGGGCCATTGGGTCTTCATTGTCAGTCAGCACTGATCAAAGAGCTACCTAAACAGTCCTTGGGCCATTTACTACCTGTCTCGTAGACACCTAGATTTGTGACTACCTATTGGAGAAAAAGCACAAAATTAAAAGACTTTAGACATTCCTAAACCAGTTTCTTATTGGCGTTTGTTGCAGACAGGCACTGCTACCTCCGAACGTACGCAAAAGTATTTGAGCTGATAAAGCCAAATCCCCTATGAAGGCCAAATTCATTCAGGCATAACTGAACTAGGTATCCCCTTATCAATCAGTACAGGTGTTTCCTGCGACCAGCGCAGCTGTGCAGAGCAGCAGAAAAAGCTTCATCTTGTCCATCACCCACACGATGTACGCTGTAAATATCTTGCTCGCAACCTAATGCCAGACACTGCACCGGAAGTTTCTTTGCAAGTCCATTCTTAATTTGCATACACACTATACAACCTTGAGAATGGGTGGGGGGGGGGGGGAAGAGTTCTTCTCATCCCCTAGTAACCCTGCACCACCCCACCCCATTCCAACTTTCCATCAACTCAACCATGCGGTTCACACTGGAGGTACTGCATGATTTTGTGACATTTAACATCAAGACCATAACTGATGGGTCAGTGGGGTGTAGCCAAAGTATGCATAGTTGAGTGTGGCAACTGCCTCATTATACCAGTCTAGAAGTAGATTGATAGCAGGTGGCAACTGATCTTAGTATTGGGCTTCTCCCTATCAAGTCCCCTATGGTCCTTGTTCTTCTTCCCTCCCCTATTTTGGATTAGTACATAATGTGAAAGGCTTTTGTGTGACTGGTAGACTCCGCAGGATGAATAGTACCCTATGGAGGGCACAGTAAGTACGTGATAAGAATGATTGATCTCTCTAGGTGGTCTTCACCCTAACAGTGTGTATGACAACCTACATTACATGTACATGAGGACCCTGCTCTGAATTTATGTTAAGAAATTGGGTGTAGGAAATAAACTGTCAGGCCATGCTCTACAGACATTGCCGTCTTTGACAGTTGTAGTTGAGCTAGGTCATTGTTCATCAGGGGTGTCCTCGGCGGTAAATCACTTTTAGCAAAATATATATTTACTCACAATAGGTAGCCAACCAGAATACCAAGGCAGTCCCCACTGAAGATGCATGTAGTGTCTGCTACACAAGCCACCCTACAGTCAGAACCGAAGAATGTGCAGTGCCTACACAGGGTTAAGGAAAAGTGTACATTTTTAGTAAAGACCAATATCTAGAACAATTTGTAAGACATTAGGGCGGCGTAAAGAAATCGTTTTTATCCCCTTGGGAGTTGATGTGGGTAAATGAGGATAAATATCCTTTGTCTACAGTAAAATTCGACTATTTTTAGAGCAAACACACAGGCTGATGGGTCTAGGGAGAATTTGTCCTCGGTAATTGCAAACTGCCTGCAAGTATATCTATTCTCTTGTGTTGCAGTTGATTTTGGTTCTGAAGAAATGTATCCCTTTACCCCAAATTTGGTAGCCAAGCTGCTATAAAGGCATGAGCTGGCCTCATCTCATCCATCAGTGTGGTTGGAGAGAGCCTATAAATCTGTCTGCTACTGCTTTTGCCTTGAATCTAATCTCTGTAGAATTTTCAAGCTGGGCAAACACGGATAGTTGAGGAAAGTTAAACCAAGTGATACCTTCCACTAAGGAAAACAATGTTTATATGATAATGTTCAATTCAGTGATTATCACTGTGGACAGGTATGAAAAGACTAACTGGGGCAATCAGAGTAGAAATATGGTTGCCTCAGGCTACTGTGTGTATTTATTCCTCATTCACTGCTACCCAGTTACATTCTGTTATGAATAGTACTTTTAGTGCACTCTTATTACCTGAAGGTCCCTGACTTTAAAGGAAGTACACCTGAACAAAGAGAAAATTAGGAAGAGAAATGAGAGCTCTTGAGCGTCTTCCTAAACAGCAAGCGTCAGGAAATTCACTTAACTAGACAGGCAATTCATTCCACCACCTAGGTGCAAGAACAGAAAACTACATCCAACAAGAGCTTTACTGAAATGGGCATAACTGGTAGACTAGGAACACAGTTGACATAGTGGAATGTGTTTATCCAGTTTATCCTTCAGAAATTTGGATGATGATCCTTAAGAAAATTAGTGGACTAAGCAGATGACTTTTGAGGTACTCTTGTCTGTAACTGGGAGCCAGTGGAGTTTATGCATAATTCTTTTTTCAGAAACAAAGCAAGAAGCTAGAGTCCTGATCGGGCTGTTTGATTTGGGATGTTCTGAAATTTGTTAATGAGATTGTTAGCAAAACCTATGTACAGGTAGCTAAAGTAATCAGACCTGGAGACAATGACGGCGACTGCAGGAGTTTTCTAGCTGCTTTCACACAACAATGGAAGAAAAGAATGAAGTTTCCTTAATTAAAAGGTGCAGGACAAAATAACTGCTTAAACTTAAACGTTCATCATACGTTTGCAGTGCGGTTTGACACCATGACTATTTACGTGTGGTTATTAGGACAGAAAAGGCCTAGAAAGCAAGGTCATTGAGTTGGAGTTTGGATAAAGGTAAGGTGTAAATATCAAAGGGGGAAAAAACAGCTCAGACCCTTCGGGTAACTCCTACAATTGGAGAGGACAGAAAGTTGCCTCTCATAACCCATTGGAATATATTTGAAAGAAAGAAGGAAAACCAAGCAGAAGTAACTTTGCCTTCAGTGCCACATTCACAGTCTAGAGATCAGCAATTTGTGAACCGCAGTGCTACCTGCTATTAACATCCAATAACTTGAATAAACTTGTGTTGCTGCCACTGACAGCCATTCAGAGGTCATCAAAGACCGCTAGTAAAGCAGACTCAGTGCTTCTATTTAGATGAAACTCAACTTGTCCATAGTATGAAATCATAACGTTTTCCAGATATTTGGACACTTGACATGTCACAGTTTCAGTGATCTCTGCTGGATCTGACGGAGGGTAATAGAATGATAAACAGGGTTCCTTCAGAATTCAAGTGCAGTTTCTTGAGTAAAATGTTCACTTTGCTTAGTTCCTTCTCAAAGAAAAGTGAGCCTGATTCTAGGTATATCTTTATAGAAAATTGTCAGCGGGGTAGAATCCATGGGGGCCAAAATTTAACTTAACGGTCCTTCTACTTTAGCAGTCCTATCATTAAGAGATGATGGATATCGCTTTCGAGTTGGCAGTGGGAAAACCTCTGTATTCTGAAAGATCAGAGAAATTGATACTGTGAACTGTGGCATGTGATGAATTGCATTGAAAAGATTTTTGAATATGGATTATTCTAAGAAATTAGTAAGTTTTATTGCAAACTCTTGGTTTTTGATTGAAGTATTTAAAAGCTATGCTAGTTTTGTTTGTTCAGTAAATAAAATGGTACTTTATACTGTGGAAGTTTGATTATATAAAGTTTATTTTCAGGAAAATATAAGGCATGCGGCTTTTGCTGTGCCTGTCCATCTTTGAGTTTTAGTTTAAGATCAATGTTCAACCGTGGAGATTTTTTATATTTGATATTGCTCTGTTTAAGGGCTAAAATGTGCACCTGACCTTATCAGAAATTTACCCTATCTATTAAACATCTGAGTAATTTGATGTTGGCCTCATTAGTCACGTGGGTTGGAAAAGTTGATTATTTTGGGCTTGTCTCCGGGTTGTTTTGAAACTGAGACCTGTGTAAATGATCTGCGGAGCCGCTTGACTTAGTTATGTGAATAAGGAAGTACACAGTCTGAAGACTCTGTAGTTTAAATGTATTACACAGTGACAGTTGCTACTGTATAGTTATTGTTCAGCCGCACTTTATATTGAAAAGTTCTTTTTAGGTCTCGCGCCTAGCGTTGCAGTGCGCAGCACTGCTCCCGCAGCGCGAGACCTCTTGTACGGGGTTTAGAAAGCTACCCACACGCTTGTGCGTGTGGGTTTGCTTTCCCCGTCTGGCATTGGCTTGCGCTTGCTTTTTAAAGGAAATAAACCAGCACGATTGGGCAAAGGCGGGGCAATGTCCCGCCTTTGAAACGCCCATTCCCGACGGTGGCCAGCACACGCAGCAGCATGCGTTTGCCTCGCTGCCGTGCTCCCTCCCCCCCCCCTTTCCTCTGTGGTGCGCGCGCACCACTAGTTGTTGACAATAGCGATCGCGATGCGATCGCTTTCAGTGCCGCTTTTTTTCTCTCTTTACTTTTGGTATAATCGCCGCACCCGCGCTTTACTTTTGATGTTATAAGTAAAGTGCGGGTGCCGCGATTATACCAAAAGTAAAGCAATAGATTTTTTTTTTTCTATTTCTTTAATTTTGGTATAATCGCGGCACCCCGCTTTACTTTTAACATTAAAAGTAAAGCGTCGGTGCCGCGATGCTTGTTCTTCCAGGTGTTTCCTCTCAGTGAGAATACTGAAACTACTGCAGAGCGTTAGTTACTGGCAATTGAGTGGACAATGAATGACATAATTACAGACTTATTGAATGTCATGTGGTACTGCGTCCACTCACTCAGCTTACTTTCGGTAAATTCCGACTATCACAAAAACACGCGTGTGGCCGGTCCTTTTTGTAAAAAAAAAAAAAAATCACGCCAGGTCCCAATCAGTCCCTAAATGACCCCAAGATGAGATGTGGGTGTGCCGGTCTCATGTCAAACTGCGCTGGGGGCGTTCGGTCCGGGCCGATCCCATGGATGCTCTCACCGGTGCAACTTCCACTTCCTCTCCGCCCGAGCCGCTGGGATGAACCGGAGAGGGAGGTGGAAAGGGAAATTACCTTCAGTGCGCAGCTGCTCCCTCCGACACAGGCCACTGCGATGGGAGCTGCCAATCCATAGGGGTAAAAAAAAAAGCTCCATCAGCCCTCGCAGCCCCAGGATTCAAGTGGCACTCACTGGCTAAGGGCACACCGCTCGCACTTGCCGGCCTAGGCAGGGCCTCCCTCGAGGCTCACTGTGGCACCGTGACGCAGCTCTGGCCGGTTAGAAGCTCTTGCAGGTCACCCCACAGGATCCGGGCTCGAGAGCCAGACCGCCACAGCAGCACTGTTCACATCCACCAATCAGGCGATTACTGGCAATCGGGTTGCAGCATAGGGTCTATTGCAGGCCTCGCCTCCTGAATGCGCAGCTGTGCCGAGTCCTGGTAGCCAACAGTCCCCCACGGATCACAGCTCCAGAAACTACTGCAGAGCGTTAGTTACTGGCAATTGAGTGGACAATGAATGACATAATTACCGGCTTATTGAATGGCATGTGGTACTGCGTCCACTCACTCAGCATACTTTCTGTAAATTCCGACAATCACAAAAACACGCTTGTGGCCGGTCCTTTGGTTAAAAAAAATTAGACCTTTGTTTATCTGCGCTGAAAAGGAGTAGCTCTCCTTCTGAAAAAAAATCGTAAAACATGGTTATTTGCTAAGTGAGCATCTTGTTCCTGAATCTCATGGGGCCAAAACGTTCCATTTGGAGTAATAGATGGCTTTATGCTTCTTCATTATTCATTCGCTAGTTCCTATCCCCCTTGCTGGACAGGAACTGATGAATGTATGCACCCATGTGGGGAAAAAAGGGCAGGATTGACTAACAGAGCAATATGAATACTGCGGGTGCACAAAACTCCAAATACAAAGCTACATACTTACCCTTTGGTGATGCATTACCTTTATGTGGACAAGGGGAGGAGACCGGAGACTACCATTTATAACATAAAGTAGTACTTTTTGTTTTCAGCAATGGTACTGGGTCCCCTAAGGGCTGTCCCTTTCTGATGTAGGGCTATCCCTAAAACAGGCAAGAGTTACTTGTTTAACTCGCAGTGTCCCTGGTCCGTTGCTTCTCTCGTTTGTTGTGGGGCATCGCCTCTGACTTGGCACAGTCTGTTTAGCCTTGCAGAGGTTCCCTTGTCTGGCGCAGTCTCCCTCATCTGGTGGAAACGCCCTCGTATAGTGTTTACTCCAGCCTGGTGATCTCCCCCTTCTGGTAAAAGGTGCCTTTTTAAAATATGCCAAGTTTTAATGCATAGCTCCGTCGAGGTCGGCTCAGTGTACTGGCATTACTGGAAAAAATAAATGTATGAAATTTCTTCAAATTTCCTCTTCTAGTACTGGATTATGGCTGATAATGCCCTCTGTAGGTCGAGCCTGAGCGGCATGCTGTACTGTATTCACGTATGGCTTTGAAGCTCCGTACATATTTTTCATTGGCTTGTGTCATTGTCCTTTGTAAGTGCTGGCTTCCAATTCGTTAATAGGCTTGTCAGTCCATTCTTTGTACCACCTTGTCGTCTTATGTAACCTCCCAAGAGGACTGGCCCTTTTACTTCTGATGTTACGAGGTATGTCTTATTTAGTCTGTAAGCACTATTTTCTTTCATGAGTTTCATGAGTTTCTCTTCCTGCAGGCAGGACATGCTTTCCTGCAACATTCCGCGTGCCATGCATGATTTCACTTTAAGCAGCCCGGGACAATGGCGATCACTTCTTGGAAGTGAAATAGGTCTGGCATTTACAAGAGTTTGAGCTATTGGCATTGTAAATGACAATGCCGTTTATGTATGTGTTAATTATCAAAACAGATAAATAAAATGCAATGTCATTTACAATGCCAATAGCTTAAACTCTCGTAAACGCGAGACCTATTGCATTGTAAATGCTTGTTTGATTTGCCTATAACTTTTAACCCCCATGGATGGCATTGCATCGAATTTGGCAATCGCTTGGCATAGTCGGCTAAAGTGCGACATGCTCATTTTCCCAACACATTTGGGCAGTGGGGGAAAAGTGTAAAGTATGATTTGAAAAGCCGTTCTTCTATTTTGCCTGCTATTGGAAATTTAGCTTGATCCTGCATCCCAAACTGCTGGACGGATTTACACAAAAATAGGCATTCAAGAAGAAATTGACTCAAGCTGTGCTTTTATTGGTTTGGTGCAAATATTTTCTGCAGCTTTAGAGATATAAGCATTTAGAAAAATTCGAGCAAGCTTTAAGGGGTTACCAATTTTGAATATCTATAGAAATCCAGAACCGAAAAAACAAACAAAAGTAATCTGATGTGAGGAGGGAACGTTTTTGCAGGAGAAAAATTGAAAAAATGATTCAAGTTAAATGATTAGCTACTGTAATTTTTCTTGCTGCATTTATTTCTGGGTGCAGGGTGTGGCCTTTGTCTTTCAGAAAAAAATGAAAAAGCCATTATTGGTCATTTGGCACTTCTCGACATCCATGACAAAGTAAGGGGGGCCTCCATGGAACAGGAAAAACGTTCCTGTTTTTAAAGAATTGTCCTGTACTACATGAGACAACCCCCCCCCCCCCCCACCCCCAAAAAAAGGTAAATCCATTATTTGTTGCACACACTGCCCAGGGGTTGCCACCATCTAAGGGAATCACAGCAAGATTGGTTAGTACAAACCATAAAGCTATGCTACTCTCGACGTAAAATCGTTTAAAAAATAAAAATAAAGTCATGGACACGTTCTACAGAGAGACTTTCACTATCCTGCGGTAATGCCTTTTTCAATGTTATATATATGACCTGGAATCTTAGTGATCGCTACACGTTTACCAGAAATTATGTGGACATACACTCAAGAATGGCTTGGGTAGGAAAGAGGCTATCTGAAAGAGACACGTTAGTGTTAGATTCCTTACCTTAGAATATCCCCAGGCGTCGGACTGGATCCCGAACGTTTTTTGTAGCAGTACCCCTGCGCATCAGGTGGCGCCGTGCGGCTCCGCATCAGTCACTGGCGTCGTAATCGTAATTTTGTCTCCCCCCTTTTTTTTTTTTCTCCTGGTGCACGTAGGGATGCCTGGATTAAAGTCCTGTGGGGCCTGCAGTCGTAATATGTCAGTGGCGGACCCCCATGATGTTTGCCTTTACTGCCTGGAGACCAACCACGACTCCCGGGCCTGCCGGGATTGTTGGGCCATGGCCCCGAAGGCTTTGAGGGAGCGGCGCCGGAAGCTGCTGGAGGTCCGGCACTCGTCCCAACGCCGCTCCAGGTCCCGTTCCCGGGACCGCTCGCGGTGCCGCAGCCATCGCTCCTCGGGCTCCAAGTCTTCGCCCTCGGATTCCGGTAAGCGACGACATAAAAAGAAGTCGAAGCGTGTTCGCTCTCTGACGTACCCCCGTCGATCCTCTGATGCGGACGAGGGGGACAGGGGTTCTGCCCCTGAGGCTCCCTTGGGGCCTGGGAGTTCCGTGGCCTACCCGCCTTACCCGGGTCCGTCGGCTACTCCAGAACAGGTGCAAGAGTTTCTTGCCACCATGGACCGCCTTATTAGGCCTTGGGCTCCCGCCGTGCGCCTTCGGGCCCCGCGGTCTCGTGTCCAGATCCTGTTGGCCTGTCGGCGCCGCCGGCGTATCCAGCTTCAGCACCACAGGATCCTACGCCATTGGCTCCGGCCCTGGCACCACGAGGTCCGGGCCTGCCGGCGTCGCAGTTGGTGCAGTTCGTTCCGCCCTTGCCCCGGTTCCAGGACCATTTTGTTCCTGCTTGGGATCCGCATTGGGACACCCCGCCAGCCGGGGTTGGGCCGGTGCCATTCACTACGCTGTTTGTCCCTTCTCAGCTCTACCGCCGCGGCCGGTTCCTCCTGCTATGGAGGTGGAGGATGACTGGGAGGGGTCCGAGGACCCTCTTGCCCATCAGTGTGACTCCGAGCAGGACTGGGTGGACGATCTGGAGGATGCCGGCAACTTCGATGTCTCTTCTGACCCGGAGTTTGCCTCTCCCCCGCCTACAATGGAGGAGGGCGCTTCCTACACGATGGTGCTCCATCGGGCTGCTGAGGTCCTCAACCTCTATCTTTGTAGGAGAGTAGGATCTGCACTTATGTTGCCCCCACTTTTTTTCTGATGTATACACTGGTTTCTGGCTATAGTCTGGCTGGGACCCTGCTAATCAGGGCCCCAGCCTCTCTGTTCTCTCTAAACAACTTGGAGTGCATATTAAATGCACTAGTGATTGGATACTGTGGTACATTATGAGCCCCTAGTATATGGTACCTTGGGTACCTAGGGCGTAGGTACGTTACAGGCCTACCAGGGGCTGAAGCATGTATTATGCCACCCCTGGGCAGCAGACTAAATCTGACACCACAGGCCTGCTACTGCAGCCTGGGTGAGGTAGTGTTAGCACTCCTCACTGAGGTATAGGTTCCCTATATCTCACCTTACACACACACACAAACTTATCAGTCACCCCTAAGGCAGGCCCTACCAATCCTGAGGGCAGGGTGCTTGGTTTCCATGTGAGGGGGTGCCTCTGCCTGAGCAGGGCCCCTCTGCAGCTCTGAGTCTATTCTCTGTAGCTGGTTGTGGATGCGGTTAAACCATATACTCTTACGTGCATTATAACCTCGCGGCAAATGCTAACTCTGGGATGGCTGCATCAAAACATGTCGTGTTTGGTGTCAAACGCTTTGGAATCATACCCCCACACCAGTAACTGGGGTGGGAGTATGATCCCACCCTTCTAGAGGGATAGACATGTACCTAATGTGGAAACATGGTAGAATCCTGAAAGAGCCCTGGCATCACAAAATGGTTGCCATCAGCACAGACACTGGGCTGCCCTCCTGCTGCTGACCGAAACTCAGTGGAGGAGGCCTAACAATAGGCATCCTGTCAGAGGGAGGTGTCCCCACCTTCCAGACAGGATTTAGTGTATTGGGGCTGGGTGAGTGCACTCCAAGAGTGCTTTGAAGTCCTGCACTGGGGGAGCAGTAGGCTCCCTGTGCATATGCCAGCTCAGACCATTTCAGGGGCTACCTGCCCCTGCTCTGGCGCGAAACTGGACAAAGGGAAGTGGGTATAACCACCCACTCCCCTGACCCTCCCATAGGAGAGGTCATAGAGCTAGTCCCTCCCTTTCTTTTAGTATAAGATAGGGAACCCTTGCCATTGCAAACTAGATATCCCTGGACGACGCTCTGAAGAATCCTGGACCTTAGACGTTCCACTACCTTTGGAAGACTGAAGAATCTCCCTTGGGGTCAAGGAGTGACTCCCCTGCTTGGCAGGCACCAAAACTTTGAACCAACGGTCGCAAACTTTCCCGCCGGAGTCCGAAGTCCCTGCAGCCCCGGAAGTGGATTTAATGACTTCTCGACGGCCATCGTGAGTCCCCAGCGTAGCTGAGGCGAGTGAACCCCACGAGTGACGAGGAATAGCAATACCCGGGTACCGGGCACTATTTTCGAGTGCAATCCCTTCACGACGTTCTACGAACTTGTGCATTGGACCACGTGTGGTCCAAGCCTCCCGCAGGATTTCCCCCAAAGATCAGAGGCCTACCTCGTCCCGAGTGACCGTGGGCTCCTGTGAAGTGAATCCTCCCGAGGCATTTTCGCAATCCCTTGCCAGTTGGCTTGTTGGTCCTCTGAAGATTTTTCTACAGAACCAAAGGGCTCCCCTGGTTGCTCCAGGCCTGCCCTGACTTACCCTTGCTGGGTGAGTCCCTCAGACCTTGCTGGTCTGCACACGCTGACTTTCTTCA
Organism: Triturus cristatus; assembly: GCF_964204655.1. Lineage (NCBI taxonomy): Eukaryota > Metazoa > Chordata > Amphibia > Caudata > Salamandridae > Triturus > Triturus cristatus. The sequence continues at coordinate 273,851,235 of NC_140581.1, forward strand.
CTTTGCACGAGACTTGCTGTTGCCAAGGCTTGTTGGCTCCAATCCAGTTGCCGACACCTCAGTAAGCTGCAGACTTTGTGGCACACGCCGAATCCAGCTCCTGGTTGTCGACGACGTCTCCTGGACCTCGTGGCTGAAGAGTCTAGACACCCGTGATCACCTTAAATCACCCGACGACTGTGGGCATCCATCTTCCTGGGCCCCGGTCACTGGCAAGTGACTTTGAAAAGTGTCTCCTCTGTTTTCAGGTCTTCTTTCTTCTGAATCCATCCTTGGATTCCACCGGACACTTCTTCTGTCTTCACAAGCAGCAAGTCTTCTTTGGCTCCCATTGAAAACGACGCTGCGACCCGACACCAAAAGACACCTATGCACCCGGCTTCCCTGGGTGAGTTAACTCGTGCACTCCGGTGCTCTTGTGTGTGTTGGCTCTAGAACTACTTACCCTGTAAGTGACTTGCTTGTAGACTCTCCCGAAGTATCCTAAAACTTTAAAATTCCAACCGCGACTTGCTCCATTGAAGTTAATTGGGATCCGCAGCTGTGTTCTCACACTGCATGCATCTCCCGTGGGTCCTTGATTTACCTGCCTTGGGTGGATTAGTGAGGCCCCAGCGCTTCTGAAGACCTTAGACCTTCTCCCTTCTCAAGTCGTTCTTCTTGTACCTCTTTTTTAGTATTTGGTCTGGTACGCCCCTAGGGCCCCAGCCATATAAGTGCTTAATTTGTTGTGAAGTGTTGATTTGTGCATATGTCCTTGACTTCTAATCTCAAAGAGATTAGTAGAGTATGTTAGAAATAAATAAATACATATATATTTTATATATATACACCTGTGGTGTCCTTTCATTTAGTGATTCAAGAGATTATACGGTAAAACAAGCTGCTTTACATTCCTCAGAGACTTAGCCTGAAGGCTGCTCTCCACAGCTACCACTAGGATAGCTTTCTTTAAAAGGTTGTCTTAAACATATCTACCATAAGAGTCGAATTGGACTGGTGCAAGGTGGCTCCTTTAACTAGTGTCCAGCATATGCCAGGCCAACTTTTCACAATCTTCCTACAGTGGCCCTCAAAACTAACCTCCTCACCGAGGTGCTCCAGACGGCGTCTTCTTCGTCGGAGCCACTGCTTCCCTTCAATGACTCCCTCACCGACGTCGTGTTGGGCACTTTGTCGCGATCGGCCACAGGGGCCCCTGTGGGTAAGAATGTCGCCAGGCGTCACCGCCCGGCGCCTAGTGACCCCGCGTTTCTGACCACTCATCCCACGCCTTAGTCAGGTCATCCAGGCCTCGATGTCGCAGTGTGCTTTTCCCATGGCTTTGCCGGATAAGGACTCTAAGAAGCTGGAAAAATTCGGTAAGGGGTTGTTCTCTTCAGCCAGCTTGGGGCTGCGGTCGGTGAACACCGCCTGCTTATTGGGCTGCTATTCCCACGCGGTGTGGGATACTGTTGCTCAGGTGTTTGTTCAGTGTCCTGAGGAGGTCCAGGCTGTACTTTCCCAGGCGGTTGCTGAGGGTAAGGCTGCGGCTAAGTTCGCCATTCGGTGTGGTTTGGACACCGCTGGCTTGTTGGGCAGGGCGATTTCTACGACTGTGGCGCTGTGTCGCCACGCCTGGTTGCGATCTACTGGGTTCTCGCCAAATGTCCAGAGCTCGCTCATGGATATGCCCTTTGATGCCACTCGCCTGTTTGGAATAAGGCCGAAAGTGCTCTGGAGCGTTAAGGACTCGCGGGCCATGGTCAAGTTCTTGGTTCTTTCCGCGGGGACCCCTGCCACTCCTGGTTTTCGTTACTTTTGTGGCCAAGGCAGGGGCACTAAGGCACGTTCCTTCAGCAAGCCTGTGCAGAACCAGCCTCAGTGCGGACGCGTCTTCCGCAGGGGCGGGTCTGGGAAACAGCGTGGGGGGCAGTCCACCTCCGCTGCTTTTACCTCCAAAGCTTCCTAATCCGAGCTTCGTGGAGCACCCCATGCCAGTGGGTGGCAGGATCCGCCACCACCTCCCCCCACTGGCGTGATCTCACTTCGGACAAGTGGGTGTTGCAGATCATCTGCAGAGGTTACTCTCTTCCCTTTCAGTCCTCCCCTCCAGCCATGCCACCTCGGTGCCACTGCATGTCGGGGGATCACTTGGTACTTCTCCAGCAGAAAGTCACGGCCCTCTTGACCAAGGGGGGCCATCGAGTGCGTTCCTGGGCCGGAAGTAGGGAGTGGTGGTGGTTCTCACTACTTTCTGGTCCCCAAGAAGGACAAAGGGGGCCATCTTGGAACTCCAGAACGTCAATCGCTTCCTCCTGGCTGCCCTCGAACCTGGAGACTGGATGATAGCGTTGCAGACTTGCAGGACGCATATTTTCACATCCCCTTCCTGCCGGCCCACTGGCGTTAACTGCAGTTCATGGTAGGCCAGGAGCATTTTCACTTTGCCGTGCTCCCCTTCGGCCTTGCCAGCGCCCCTCGGGTGTTCACGAAGGTGATGGCGGTGGTAGCAGCTCACCTGCGCAGGTCGGGGGTGTCAGTCTTCCCTTACCTCGACGACTGGTTGTTGAAGGCGGGCTCGCCCCAGGCAGTCGTCAACCACCTTCAGACTACGGCTGACCTCCTGCATTTGCTGGGGTTCTCCTTCAACGTGCCGAAGTCGCACCTGAGTGCCTCTCAGGAGCTCCCCTTCATCGGAGCGGTTCTGGATTTGATGCTGTTTCGGGTTTATCCTCCCGAGCAGCGAGTCCGGGATATTCAGGCTATGAATCCGATTTTGCAGCCTCTGTCCTGGGTTTCAGTCAGGATGACCCTCCGGCTTCTGGGCCTGATGGCCTCCTGCTGGTGACACATGCCAGATGGCATATGTGGGTTCTGCAGTGGGACCTGAAGCTCCAGTGGGCGCATCATCAGGGCAACCTGTCCGATCATGTCCAGGTATCGGAGGGCACTGCACGGCAATTGCGGGAGTGGCTTCCTTCCCCAACCGGAGCACACAGTGGTGATGGATGCGTCCCTCCTGGGATGGGGAGGCCACTTGGGAGAGGCGGAGATCAGAGGCCTTTGGTCTCCGGCAGAGTCCCTGCTCCATATCAACCTTTTGGAGCTGCGGGCGATCCGACTTGCACTGAAGGCATTCCTTCCCTCTGTCCGGGGAAGTGTGGTGCAGGTGTTCACGGACGGCACCACCGCCATGTGGTATTGCAACAAACAGGGCGGGTGGGGTCCTGGACCCTATGTCAGGAGGCTCTGCGCCTCTGGACATGGCTGGAACATCAAGGCATTTCCCTGGTGGTTCAACACCTGGCAGGTTGTCTGAACGCCAGGGCGGACAACTCAGCTGCCCGTGCTTGATCGATCACGAATGGCGTCTGAACTCGGACGTGGTGCAAGACCTCTTTCTGCAGTGGGGAAAGCCTTGGTTCAATCTATTCGACACCGAAGAGAACGCACAATGTCATCAGTTCTGCGCGTTGGAATTTCCAAGGCGGCACTCGTTCGGCGGCGCTTTTCGTCGCGAGTGGACTTGTTGTCTATTGTACGCCTTTACGCCTATACCACTTCTGCCTAGAGTGCTGAAGAAGAGTCGGCGCGACCGGGCCCAAGTCATCCTTGTGGCTCCGGATTGGGCACGAAGATACTGGTATCCCGAGCTACTCAGCATGGCGCTCGATCCCCTGATCTGTCTGCCTCTTCGGGAGGATCTTCTGTCGCAGCAGCAGGGGACGGTCCTCTACCCAAACCTGTCCAGCCTCCACCTCCATGCGTGGAGATTGAGCTGCGACAGTTGACAGCTTTCGATCTTCCTCCTGAAGTCTGTGATGTCGTTCTGGCAGCCAGGCCTCCCTCCACTAAAACGGTATACGCCTGCAGGTGGAGCAAGTTTGTGGAATGGTGCACAGCTGTGGATCCCCTTTCCGCCCCTCTTTCTGAAGTCCTTCTGTTCCTTCTTTCTTTGGCCCAGCAGGGCTTTGCTCTGGGCACTCTCAAAGGTTATCTTTCAGCCGTCTCCGCCTTTTTGAGGCTTCCAGATCAGCCTTCTCTCTTTAAGTCCCCGGTTGTTAACCGTTTCCTTAAAGGCACTACGCACACGTTTCCTCCCGTGCCGTTCATCATGCCCCAATGGGACTTGAATCTTGTTTTGACCTATCAGATGTGCGCTCCTTTCGAGCCCCTTCATACCTGTCCTTTGCGTCGTCTTACTCTTACGGAGGCTTTCCTGGTCGCTATCACTTCTGCCAGAAGAGTGAGTGAGCTCCAGGCTCTTTCATCCAAACCTACTTTCCTTTCTGTTCATCCGGACAAGGTGGTGTTAAGGATCCGTCCTTCTTTTTTGCCAAAGGTGGTCACGCCCTTCCACATGGGACAGACCATCACTTTGCCTACCTTCTTTCCCCCTCCGCATCCTTCGCGGGAGGAAGAGAGACTCCACCGTCTGGACCCAAAACGTGCGCTCGATTTCTATCTTTAGCGTACACAGCAGTTCTGGGTGGATGACCAGCTCTTTGTTGGCTACGTGGGTGCCAAAAAAGGTCGGGCTGTGCACAAACAGATCATCTCTCGGTGGGTCGTTCTGTGCATCAAAGCATGTTACTCCTGTGGGGCTGCGTGCCCATTCTACCAGGGCAACTGCAGCCACTTCTGCCTTGGGACGTGGCATCCCTTGCAGGACATTTGTCAGGCAGCTACGTGGGCCTCGCTGCAAACGTTTACCAAGCATTACTGCCTTGACAGTCCGGTCCGGAGAGACTGCTTCTTTGGCCGTTCTGTTCTCCGTGACCTTCTGGTGTAATCTTTTCGCAGACCCACCACCGGGGTTGGTATTGCAGGGGTATCTATTCTAAGGTAAGGAATCTATCACTAACGTATCTCTTTCAGATGCACAAGTTACTACTTGTGTAACGATAGATCTGTAAGAGACGTTAGTGATAGATTCCTTACCGCCCCACTCATCCTCCCCGTTCTGCGAACTGATTCTAGGGTTACAATTTTTTTTTTTGTGCACACATCTTTTAAACATTTTAAGATCACGAGGGAAATACCTGATGTTGCGAGGTTTCTTTCTCTGAGCCACACTTCCGGGTTCGCTTCCCCGGTCCACTGCGGGTCCTAATCCCGATTTTGTGGAGTTAAGCCTTTTCTGGCCAATTGAGGGTTGGCGGTCTAGTCCCCACCCTCACTTGCCCATTAATGGGCATGCGGAGCGTGCAGCGGGCGCACCGACGGCGCGCCAAAGGCAAGCCCGTCTGCTCCAGGACGTCACCAGGAGCCAGAGACCCGGATCAATTTTATGTCAAAACTATGTCAACCATGGCCCCCCCTCCCATGCAAACACAGTATACCAGACAAGAGCTAATTAATTTACAGACCAATGTAACACCCACTTGTCGAACAGAAATCTGGCCTTACCCAGAAGGTCCGTTTTCCTGCCGAGTATGGCGATTTTAGGCAAACTATGTCTCTCCTGGTCAGGCTATCAACACTTCCGTGGATAACTCACGGAAGGGGTGGAAAAATCTGTGGTGCAATATTCGATCGCTGCCCAAACACTCCGTTGAGATATGGGACCTAGTGTCCTCGGTTCAACCTGATTTGGGCTTTCTAACCGAAACCTGGCTCAAACCCCACTCTGTGCCTGCTATAGCGTTAGGCATACCGGAGGGGTATACAATGATTAGACTGGACAGAACTATGAAGACAGGGGGTGGAATTGCCATTGTGCATAAAGATGGAATCAATGTCTCAGTCCTAGCCCAACGTGGCGATGCTACTATGGAGATGTTGGTCTTTAGGATAGATTCCTCCATGCAGGCTTGCTGGAAAGGGCGTTAATTTATCGTCCCCCAGGACCCCTAGCTGATTTCTCTCTACAATTGGTTGAACTATTAGCCCTGTATGTGAATGCGTGCAATAACTTTCTACTCTTAGGAGATTTCAATATCCGTAGTGAATGTCTCTCCAACTCAGATGCACAGACTCATTTGGCTGACCTATCCCTTTTAGGCCTATCCCAGCTTAATGAAGGCCCGACCCACATAGCTGGTCATACTTTGGATATTATATTTTCAAATTCTTCTACGATTCAGTGCGAACCCCCCCCAACAACTTACTTGGTCTGATCATTCAGTCATTGAATTTTTTATTCAGGACCCTACAGATCTCAAAATACCTAAACCAGCTACATTTTATACTCGCAGTCAGTGGCAGAAAGTCTCAGCGGAAAACTTTCAAACTGTTTTTTTGAGGCCTCAAAATTCTGCATCGGACAATATTGAGGAAGCACTATCCAAATATAACAGGCAGTGTGGTTCTCGACTCAATTGCGAGTTCAAAAACAACTTTGCAGGAAGTTGGAGAGACTCTGGCGTGCTTCTCATAATGAGGCGGACAGAGATCGGTTCCTTTCAACTCTGTCCAGCTATCATAAAAATAGCACAGAAAACCCATATAACAGCTCGGTTAGCCCAGGCCGGCAACTCTTCTAAAACCCTGCACCAGATTCTTCAGTCCTTCATTAACCCCAAGGCATGTGAAAGCTTAGAGGCCCCCTCCCAACTACTGTGTAATGATATTGCTCTCTATTTTGCACAAAAGATAGAGCTTATCTATGGAAAAATTACCGCAACAGGAAGCCTGCAGCAGATCCCTAGGACCAATTGAATCTAACAAACGCTCAGTTGTTAGAGAACTTCCTCGCAATTACAGAGGTTGAATTACTGATCCACAAGATAAAGTCTGGGTCCCCTTCTGACCATATTCCAGCTAAAGTCATTCCGTCTTTAGCTCAACATCTGTCTCCCTCGGTGCAATATCTTATTAATCTCTCGCTAACGGAGGGCCATGTACCGCTGGAGTTGAAGGTTGCTCAGGTTAGACCCATTCGCAAGAGCACTAAAACACCATCGACGGATCATCTCTAACCTCCGTCCTATTTCACTCCTCCCGTTCCTGAGCAAACTAATGGAAAAACATGTCAGTACCCACCTTTCCAACTATGTCGAACTGACAGGATGTTTAGATCCTTCCCAGTCCGGTTTTAGGCCCAAATTCAGCATCGAATCAGCATTACTAGCGGTCACAGATAACATCAGGATGACCCTAGATAAAGGCCACTCTATGATTCTGGTGCTGTTGGACCTATCCGCAGCGTTCGACACAGTTTCCCACAGTATTCTGATTAAAAGGTTGGAAGAGGTTGGGCTAAGAAAATCAGCCTTACAATGGATGAGGAGCTTTCTGTCTGATCGCTCCCAGATTGTCAACCTAGGCCCGTATCGCTCGGCCCCTATAGAATTGACCAAGGGAGTACCCCCAGGGCTCATGTCTGAGTCCTACATTATTCAACATCTATATTGCTCCCTTGGCCAATCTTCTGAGGACACATGGGTTCATTCCCATACCATATGCTGACGATACCCAGTTACTCTTTGAATTAGATAAATTCACCCCGGCGGTACGGCTAGCCTTCTCCAATGGGATGAGAGCCATATCACACTGGATTAAGAATAATTTCCTCCAGTGTAATGTGTGGCAATATAAGAGATAATGCTCTTTGGAGAGGCCCCCCTCCTATGGACCCCAGATTGGTGGCCGACTGACCTAGGTCCCCATCCCGCTCCCAAGTTTCCAGTAAAAAATCTGGGTATCCATCTAGTTCAAGCCCTCCGTCTGAAGGAGCATGCTGCTCAGACAGCTGGTTCCTGTTTTCATGTAATAGGCCTTCTCCATCAAGTTTTCCCCCTGCTTCCGGACTCCACCTGGAAAACTAGTCCAGGCGCTGGTATTAAGTCATCTGGACTACTGGAACAGCCTGCTGGTCTCTGCTAATGATGCCTCACTCAGCAGACTGCAGGTAGTTCAGAACATTGCGGCGCTGTTGATCCTTAATGTCCCCTCTACGACCCCTTCTCGCCGTCTTCTCATGAAGCTGCATTGGCACCCTATCCGCCAACGGGTCAAATTAAAAAATCTGCTGCACCAATTATAAGGCACTGCTTAACTTGGGCCCATCCTATCTTTCCGAGAAATTCATGCCCTATGTACCATCAAGATCCCTCCGCTCGAGTGCTAAATACCTTCTGCTGGTGTCTCGAGTAAGTAAGGCAAGACTAGGAGGAAGAGCTCTTTCCCATCTTGGACCTTGTTACTGGAACGAACTCCCCTTGTCCTTGAGACAGTGTCTAGATCACTTGCAATTCAGGAAGTTGCTTAAGACCACCCTTTTCTGCGCCTGTTAAACTCTGCTGGAGTTGCTTCACACCCTCAGTCTGCTCTAAGCGCAGAGATACTCTTTCGGGAGTCGATTCTAGCGCTATATAAACAAATAAATAAGGTAATTCCCCTTTCAGGGCCCTAGTTTCATGGCACCAGTGGTCAGTTTCTTGCATGGCTCTGCGTTCCTGGCGCGGAAAGTCGTGTACAGAACTGACGTCGGCGCGCATGGGTGGTGCCTAAGTAGTCTCTGTGACGTCATCTCGGTGCTTACGCCGCCAGTGAGGGCTGTGGAGCCGCACGACGCCACCTACTGACGCGCAGGGGTACTGCTACAAAAAGCCCAACTTCACCAAATATCAAATTATGAATAATCATGCAAATCTAGAAGAACATAGAGCTGAAAAACAGTGTTTACAAGTAAGTTCCTGGTTTCATTTCTCAGTGTAAAGAGTATTTTACAGGTTTGCATGAGTTCAGATCATGGCTGACAGTTTTGCAGCGTGAATCTTTTCTGGATTCTCATGCTGTTCATTATTCCGCCATCTAGTGGTTGGGTGCAGAATTGTTCTATTTCTTTTTTGTTTTTTTTCTCTCTATTGGTGGACAATACCACCATTTGTCCTCCTGTGACGGCGTGCTTCCTCCGGAAGCTCCCACCTTTGGATGCCATCTTCAGATTCCCGTTGGGTCTGGATTGATATGGTAGGAGCTCCAGAGATTTGGAGAGAAGAATCAACAAAAATATTTGAAACTTATACAAAGCAGCGATAAAAGCCTTTTCGACGTACCGGACTACTATCAGACGAGCTGGAGTGCGCCAAAAAGCGGAAAAGTACGGAACGTTGGCATGGAAAATGCGCATGCAGAGGGGTTCCTTGTGCACGGTAATGGACAAGACCCCTTTCAATTTCTGTAAGAATTGTCATCAATATGCTCAAAGGCCAGCATCCAGTCTGCAGCCTTTGCCTGCCACTGGAACACTGAAGTGAAGATTGCAATGCGTGCTCTGCTCTCACCCCAAAGACCTTGAGGGTAAGAGAGACCGAGAAGGGCCAACTGCAACATGCAGAGCCAAGGGCCTGCACTGTCGCTTTGAGATCTGGGCGAAGAGGACAACGTCGCCGAAGGCCCTGAAGTCGACGAGGACACAGACGTCCCAGTCGTAGAGGTTGAGAAGAAGACGTCGAAGGAGGTAAGAGCTGTCGACCTCAGACAGGAGGAGACACGAAAAAATGTCTCAAAGACCTCGAAAGGAGCTTCAGTGTCACAACAGTCGATGCCCGCAGCCACATCCAAAGAGAACCAATCCATCAGATCCTTCGACAAGGACTCTGACTGCGAAAACTCTTGAAATCAAAGACGTTGAAAGATGGTCACGAAAAAGACGACTCGACTTTGAAACGAGAGAGGTCAAAACAGACTTCGACCGTGTCGACATCGAGCACGAAGAGAGAGGCTGAGGGTCTTGACGCCGAAACACACGCGTCAGAGCTCGAGCAAAAGAAAGAGGCTAGAAGCTGAAATAGCAAATATTTTGCAACGCTAAAAAGAATTGAACGACAGCTTGAAGCAATTCAAGATACTGCCGAAACCATCAACCGAAGTGGAGAAACAGGTCGAAAAATTGCAGACGCCGACAACTCCCGAACTCTTCGAGTATGATGAAGGAGACGAGGCACTAACTTATGTGGGCTAGGCGATTTTGGAGGCTGAAACCTAAAATGGCAGGATCTCGACGTGAATCATCAGAAGAAGCGGTAGACACACATCCTTCGAGGCCTTCACCACCAGATGACATTGGGATGTACAACCAAGTCCTAAAAAGGGCAGCAGACAGATATGGAGTGCAACTGGAAGAAGAGCCACAATCAAGTTTTCTACTAGAGACTTTACTGCCTACACAATCAAGGAGGCAGTTTCTACCCATGCTACCAAGTGTATTGGATCAAAGGAAGGAGGCATTTAAAGACCCTGCCACTTGCAAAGCAGTTACACCAAGAGGTGAGTAAAAAATACAAGCATTCCTCAAAGGACCCATTGTACTTCAAGGGGTTGGTGCCAGCTGACTCAATCATTACGTCTACAGCCAGGAAAAGGGCCAATGTACCAACAAATGTTGGACCACCACCAGAAAAGGAGAGCAATAGAATGGACCTTTTGGGGAGAATGGTCGAAAGGAGTGAAGCAATTCAATGGCGCGTTGCAAATTCAAATGCATTGATAAACACAAGCATATCCGCATTGGGTAGAGGTAGGAGAACTACTAAAGCACTTGCCTGCAAGTTCCAAAGAAGGACAAACCACTTAGTGGAAGAGGGAAATAACATGGAAAACACATGTTTAAAATCTTCTCTAGACGCCACAGAGACTTCTAGCAGACAGATGATGATCGGCATTACTGAAAGAAGACATACGTATCAGGTTTCAAGCCAGAGGTGCAGAATAACATAGTAAACTCAGCGTTCAATGGGGAATAGCTGTTTTGTAGCGTTGTAGATGAGAAGCTGAACCAACTGAAAAAACACTATGAAACAGCAAGGTCCATGGGTGCACAACAGTTTAGGGGCACGCGTAGAGGCACACCCTCAAGGAGACCAGCAGGCAGAGGTAACCATCAACCCTCACGCCAAACATACCAGCAAACTTACCAAGGAGTAAGCCAGGGCCAACAAGGGCAGCAACAAAATGAGCAGTTCCAACAGGGAAGACAATCCTGCCGAGGAAACCCTCGGGGAAGAGGGCAAACGCAGAGAGGAGGACAGCAGACCACAGCAAAGTGACTGCATTTAAAGAGTGGCCCGCTTAGCAAAAACAGCTATGAGTGCACCCCCAAACACTCGACAGAAAAAAAGAATTCATCCTTTAAACAAACAGTTCCTTCAACATTCTACACCAGTAGGAAGCAGGTTAAAATACTTCCTCCACAAATAGAGAGATATCACGTCAGACAAATGGATATCAAACATAATACATTACGGTTACTGCATAGAACTGACAAAGCAACCTCCAAACAAAACCAAAACATTCAGAAAAAGAATTATCCCAATTACTCGAGGAGGTGCAAGAACTTCAATCCAAAGAGGCCATAGAAGAAGTACCACAAAAGGAAAGGAACTATTGCATTTACTCAACGTACTTCCTAATTCCAAAAATAGACAGAACATTGCGTCCAATACTAGACCTAAGGTTTCTCAACAAATTCATAAAGATACAGATTCAAAATGACAACGTTGCAAGAGGTGATACCTCAATTGCAAAAAGACTACATGGCAACCACAGACTTAAAGGATGCATACTTGCACATTCCAATAAACAGAAAACACAAAAATATATTAAGGTTTGTAGTCAACAAAACACTCTACCAATTCAAAGTGCGAGCATTTGGCCTAAAATCAGCACCAAGAGTGTTCACAAAATGCCTAGCGGCAGTAGCCGCTCATCTAAGAAGGTAGGAGATTCATGTATACCCGTACCTAGACTACTGGTTGATAAGAGCAAGCTCATACAGTCTCTGCAAACCGCATTCACAACAAGTGATAGAGACACTGGTTCGACTCTGATTCTCAATACACTGGGACAAGTAGTCACCAGAGCAACAGAAGGTGTTCTTAGGAGCACAGATGAACACTATAGTAGGGAAGGTCTTCCCGCGTGAGAAAAGAACATTGGCACTGCTGCAACAGACACATCTGTACCACAAGGAGCAAGCCCTGACAGTGAGGACAGTTGGGAAAATTCTAGGAATGATGGCTTCATGCCTTCATTTAGCACCCAACATTCGCTTGCACATGAGACCGTTCCAGGAATGGCTTCAAGAACAATGGTCACGAGCAACAGGGAGTTGGGAGGATCTAGTGGCTATCACGCAAACAGTTCATCAGGAGATTTCATGGTGGACCAAAACAAACCTAGCACAAGGAAGACTTTTCACACAACCAACTCCTACAGTGACCATAACAGATGCTTCCCAAATAGGATGTGCATATGAACAGCATCAAGGTAATAGGGTTATGGACACAGGAGGATGCGATAAAACACATCAATTTCCTGGAGCTCAAAACAGTGTTCCTAGCCTTTAAAGCTTTTCAGAAGGAGCTTTACAGAAATAAGCTGTTACTGCAAACAGATAACACAACCACCATGTTTCACATAAATAAGCAAGGAGAAACAGCCTTTAGCACTCAACGCTAGCTCAACAACTATGGAAATGGGCAATCCCAAGGAACATAGACATAATATCAGTACATTTGCCACGGAAGGACAATGTAGAGGCAGACAGACTGAGCAGGCAGACGTCCGCATCCCATTAATGGGAACTGAATCAATCAGAACTACACAAAATATTCAGGAAACGGGTCACTCCACAAATAGACCTATTTGCAACTCACCACAATGCATCCAGACAACCTTGCAAGGAGTCCTTAGGAAATGCGCTGTGGGTAGACTGGTCAGGTATATTTGCTTACTCTTTTCCTCCGATACCATTTCTCCACAAAGTGATCAACAAATGCAAGAGCAGCCAATTGACCATGATTCTCTTTGCACCACAGTGGGCCAGACAAACATGGTTCTCAGATAATGGAGATAACACATGGAACAGTGCACAGGTTTCCAAAAAGAAAGGACCTATTAAAAAAGCAAAACGGAAGGGTACTTCACCCAGAACCCGAAAGCCTAAGTCTAGCTGCATGGCTCCTGAGTAGTTAAAATTTGCACACCTCAAACTACAAGACAGCACAATGGCAGTACTAAGAGAAACAAGAAAACCTACAACAAGAAAATGTTACACAGCAAAATGGAAGAGATACTCTCAATAGTGCCTGAAAGAAAACCTCTCAAAGATCACAAGGGAGAGGACAGTTCTAAAATACCCGACACATTTCCTACAAAGTAATCTAAGCTATACCTCATTAAAGATACACCTTGCAGTAATTGTAGCCTATACAAGAGGAGTAACCGGGAAAAGTTTTTTTTTTTTTCACGTCCCAAGTAGTCAAAAGGTTCCTGGAAGGAGCAGAAAGGGTAGCACCTCCAAAAAGGGTACCAGCACCCATATGGAACTTAAATATGTTACTGGCTCAGCGGATGAAGGCACCGTTCCAACCACTGCACAAAGCAACACTACAAATGCTCACGCTAAAGACAGCATTTCTAGTTGCAATTACATCTCTACGTCGAGTTAGTGAATTACAAACACTACAGGAACCTTACTTCCAATTACATAATGACAGGATTGTCATGAGAACAGATCCACAGTTTATGCCAAAGGTGGTATCAAAATTCCACATAAACCAAACTATACAGATTCCAAGTATCTTCCAGAATCCAAAAACACATGCTGAAAAAGCTTTGCACACTCTTGACGCTAGAAGAGCAGTCATGTATTACATTGAAAGGACAAAAGAATATAGAAAGACAAAGCAATTATTTGTATCTTTTGCTAACAGCTTCCTAGGACGACCTGTTACCAAGACCACCATTGCAAGATGTATAGCTCAGGCCATACCGTTATGCCACAAACAAGCAGGACAGACATTACAAGGAGCACCAGGGGCTTACTCAACCAGGAAGAAAGGAGCAACAGTCGCATTTCTAGCAAATACTCCAATTCAAGACATTTGCTTGGCTGCAACATGGTCTTGAGTGCACACGTTCACGAAACATTATTGTGTAGACAGTCAGATGAATAAAGAAGCACAAGTAGCACAAAGGGTCTTACAAAATATATTTACCAATCAGCGCTCATCTTCCACTCAGCCACCACAAGACTAGCATACTGGACAAAATCTATGCACAGAATGTAAAACGTATAGTTTCTTACCTGTTGGTATAGTTTTACAGCACGAAGAATTTTCTGGATTAAATAGCGAACCCACCCTCCTCCACCAGAAAGATGAGACCAGAGGAGGGAGAGAAGGAATTAAAAAAAGAGTCCGAAGATGGCGACCAAAGGTCTGTCATAGGAGGACACCAAATGGTGGCATGTTGACGCCCACCAACAAAACAAACAAAAAAACACATAAAAAGAGAAGAAATGCAACGATTCCGGACCCAACCACTAGATGACGGAATAATGCACAGCATGTGAATCCAGAAAATCCTTTAAGCTGCAAAACTACACCGATAGGTAAGAAACTATACGTTACGAGTGAGGAAGCACTTTTCACCGAGTATTTTGGATCAGACATTATTTACTAGTATGTTTCTGCAGTTCCCTTTACAAAATCAACCAATAAAACAAACTAGCTGAGAGTCTGTACCTTCTGAAAGTGGAAATGGTGAAACCAGTGTGATTAAATAATACACACATTATCAAATCAGTGCACAGCCTTCTCCTAAATTAGTCTTTCCAGAAGATGTAAGCCATTGGTCTTGCACACCATTGCTAAATTGCTCTGTTTGGAAATGGTAAACATATATTTAGGTGTTACTTTAGCAATGGGGGGAAAAGTAGTAAACGGTGTATCTGTACTTTATAGATTTGAGGTGCATTGGACCTTGTGTTAAAAAAAAAAAATAACTGCAAAAGGTTAGTCTTGTCTGATCGCCTTTGCTTTTACACTGCTTTGTGGTTTTCTGATAAGGCGTTTATTTTGACTGAACTAATAGTTTGTTTCCTGTGCTAGGATGTTGTCATTGCATACATCATTACAGTAATATTTCTGTTTAACCCTGAAGTGTGTTTTCTTCGAAAATAGTTATGACATGTATTAATTTGGTCTGGCTGTGCTGCCATACTTCTGTACCCTGTTTGATTTAATTAACTACTTTCTTCAGTGTTTTAAAATAATGAACCAGTTGAACAGTTCCGAAGTGAAGAACTAACATTACATGGCGATAGAACTTTTCTTTTTCAAATCCAGAGTTTGATACCATTGAATAATGCAACAGTAGACCTATTGTGTTTAATGTGTAGGCTAAACATTTTAACATTTTTTTTTTTTTTAATAGTTTTAAACCAGTTGCCTCTTCCATCACCTTTACCTGCTACAACTACAAAGAGTCTTCTATTCAATGGACGCATAGCAGAAGAAGTGAGCTGCCTCTTGGCATGTAGAGATGAAAATCTGGTCTCGCAGCTCGTGCACAGTCTCAATCAGATCTCCACCGACTGCATGTATGTACTTCCCTTGTACGTAATCTTCAAAATAAATTTAGTGCATCTGAGTTTTGTTGTAATTTGTACGATCAACTACAGTAGTTGAAATGATCATTGCCTTTAAGCTCTGTACAGATTCAACTTCTTGTGTAACATTATCAAGCACACTTTATTTTACTTCATGCTTTATTTAGCCATTTTAGATCACCACGATCCTTTATCTGCAGTCATGTTTTTTTATGTGGGATAACATACCGCCCGCCCCCCCCCCCCCGCCGTACATTATAAAGCTATTGCAGGTCAATAAAGAGGTTAGATTTAGATGAATTTGTTTAAAACAAGTGTCTTTATTTTAATAAGTCGCTCTGTAGTGCAGGATGTTGAAACATGCGAAGAGTGTCTTTTCTGTAACTATCTTTCTGCTTATCACTTTCCCTCCAGGAAAACAAATCCGAAGGAAAAGCCACGTTTCGTGATTGTGTGTTTTTTTTTTTTTTTTTTTTTTAAATAAGTGCAGCGTTAATTATGCTTCGTGTTCTGCCTTTCAGCTTGGCTGCTGGCAGCAGGCATCGTGACATCCTACCTCCCCAGAAATAAGTTTTTATAGTTAAGCGCCTATATAATTTCTTTATTTCTTGTGACTGGGTGAGTCATATGTTGCCTGTAGTAAGGAAATTAGAGACTGGCTTTTATACCGTGTTTGCAGGCTCCCATGCATTATAATGCTATCTTTTTGGTATTCCCAGAAAGGAAGCCAGACTAAAACGCTGACATCATTGTGCATTCACTCGTTTTTGTTACTGTGTATTGCTGCTGTCCTGGCTTTTGAGGGAGTCTCTTATTCTGTGTTGCGAAAACCAACTGCTGTTCAAGTTGGAAGCAAACTGTATTCCGTCATAACTTGATGAATGTTGCCTGGCATAGCCAAGACACAGTATTTTGAATTCCTTTTACGTTTTACACATGCCGATTTAATAAGTAAAGCTGTCTGCAACACATGTATTTGTTGCCATATTATGGTCTTTCCCATTTGCATTATCCTTGTTCTTATGAATAGAGATCACCTTTGAAAAATACCTGGAAATAATTACATACAGAATTATGCAAATGTTTTGAACCTGCCCTTTTTATCTTGAACATATTTTGAGACTGCAGAAGACTCCCTTTGGGATTTATAGTATAGAATGTGCACATTTATGATGACTTAAACTGTATGATTTCCAACTTTTACTTTACATAATTTACTTTAAAAAAAAAAATGCATACGCAGGCAACCTCAGATCTGTTTTGGCCTAGTCATTGAGGTATAACGCGAGTCTTGTGGTGCATTGAGCACGTGGACCTCTGTTTGCCATAACCTACACTGATGTCAGGTGCAACAAATAACAAAGTGATAAGAGGTAATGCTTGGAATTATCTCAGCCTTGTATTGCTCAAGGCTGCATTCCAGTTCACTGTTTTTCACCAATTATGCCTCTGTAGGCAGTGACCATCTAAGTATATAAATCAGCCAGACCATCTCCCTAAGGGGTATCACAGGAGACTGATGGGCTTCAATCTGGGTGAGAAGAGGTAGGGTTGGGAAACGATGCTGCAGCAAGTCACTTGTTGTAGACCTCTAAAGTTTTATTAACTACTCCGATGGTTACCACTGTAATTTCAGACCTCAGTAAAAGTGGTAGTGTTGAGGCGCATTCTCTTTGATCTTAAACTGAAGTTGGCTTGGACTTTTTTTTTCTCTGATCTATAGGATTGGTAGATGGATTGATTTTCAGATGGTGGTGTTCTGAGCTTTTGGGGTCTAGGTTTAGCTTCTTCAGATGGTGTAGTCATCCCTACGTTAGGGCAAATGGGAATGGAACTTGGACGAAAGATGCTTTGATGATGATCCTTGATCTTGAATAGATTGTATACATTGTGACAAATTGTTTACTTTCTCAGTGTACAATTTAGAGCAGTTGTTCCCAAACATTTGACTCATGAAGTCCCCCATTGAGTCATTACTAAAAGCCGGGGACCCCCTAGCAATCTGTTCTATTTAAATTTCAAACATTAAAACAGTAATTCGCAAAAAATACACAAACAAGAACACACCAAACAAATACTCTATTTACTAAAGATTTTATTATTTTGTATTGAAATAAATTGCAAAATTGAAAAGTTTTGATGGGAAGGTTGCTGCTGCATCTCGGCGACTAACTTTTCAATGGAAATGCACTCTACGCGGGCATCAACAAGTCCCTAGTCCGCAAACTCCAGACAATACAGAACACCACCGCCAGACTCGTCCTCGGCATCCCTGGCACGAACACATCGGCGAACACCTACGAAGACTCCACTGGCTCCCCGTGGAGAAAAGAGGCACATTCAAAATCCTCACTCACGCCCACAAATGCCTACACAACAACTGACCCAAATACCTCAACGACAGAATCAACTTCCACGTACCCAAAAGAAACCTCCGATCTTCCAACCTCGCACTGGCCGAAACCCCGCGCATCCACAGAGCCAGATCAGGAGGAAAATCTATCTCTCACATTGCAGCCAAGACCTGGAACGAGCTACCGGCAGACATCCGACTCGCCCCCTCCCTGAACACCTTCAGGAAGACTCAAGACCTGGCTCTTCGGCTAACAGATCTGCGGACACCCTGCACCCCCGCCCCTTCCCCCCCCAGCACCTTGAGACCCTCACAGGTGAGTGGCGCGCTTACATTTCTCCTGATTGATGTTTGCTTTTATTTTGCGGTACAAGGCTCCTGCTCGGGCCCGACTGGAAACCCAAAGCAGCCCTGGCAAATGTCAGACCAGTCCTCGTATGGTGCACGCCAAGTGCAGCGAGTGAGCCTGACCATTATAAAGGGGGCCGGGGGGGGGGGGGGGGGGCTTCCCCCCTCCCCCCCCCCCCCCAACCCCCAGAATTAGGGGGAAAATGGGGCATTCTACACCACATTTGTCATGATAGTTCTTATATGTTAAATTGTATTAGCTTTTAAAGCATAGCAATTGATAACTTTACTGTGCACCAGGATGCAACAATCTTTGTTGGGGCTCTTCAATGATTCCTTCTCTATCACCCTCCAACAGTGCCTCTTACCTCTCCATCGTCACTCCGTCACATGCATTTCATTTGTTTTACAGCACCTCTCGTGCCAGTGTAGGGTGTCGGAGCACTTAACATCTCACCCACATACAGAGACAATGAATCATACATGTGTAAATCAGTGGATGTAAAATGTTACCTAAGGCATAGGGGAGCACAAGGTGTAGCATTTACATGTCATCCATACTGGTAGGCATTTAAATGCTTGATCTGGAGAAGCCTAAACTCAGGATTCAGAACATAATACAGTGGTTGGTGTTAAATTTACTAAGAATTTATTTCTACCCACAGATTTTTTTTTTTTCTTTTTTTTTTTTCTTTAAGCATCAGGATAATAAAAGACTGGGAAAATGCATAACTTACTATCTTGTATCATGCAACTTGCATGCAGTTCTTTGGCAGTTTATAGCTCACTGTGCAAAATTACGATTGTAACTTATGAACTGCGAATTCATGGAATCTCTGTGGAAAAAGTAGTAACCCACTGAGCTATGTACATAAAATATACATATTTTTTTAAATGCATGGTACATGTTCTTTGCAGCAGGCATATTAATCCTATGTGCTACATTAGATGAGTCCAAGCTGCCACTGGACAAATTTCAAATCTCTTTAGTAGGTACATTTGGAGTTATCTTGACACTTTTATTGTTGCCCAAAAACTGCTGATTATACAAGGAACTTTGCAGTGCTTTTAAAACTGCAGCCTGCGGACCCCTGGGAATGTCATGGACCCCTGGGGGTCCGTGGACTATAGTTTGGGAACAAATGATTTGTGGGTTGAAAACTCATGGTTTGTACCTTTTTGTTTCTTGCAGTAGCAAGGTACTCAGTAGGCTGGTGCAAATTGCAACCATGACTCAACTACATTGTAGAATCCGATAGATTTATTGGGTAAATAGGCCATCTCAGTTAGCAAAATCCTAGTTAGTAATACACTACCTTGTCTGCATAGATTCTGTGGGAGAATGATTTATGCCCTATTGCAGACAATGGGTGGAAGTTTTAGTTCTGGGTGCTGAGGATGAGATGATGCCCCAGGTTGTGGCCACACCAGTGTTGATCTAACCAGAGCAACTCATGTGTTCCTTGTGGTATAGATTGCTAAGTTGGTCACCATTGTGTTGGACTGTCATTGTCCATTTTATTGTATGGTCAATAAAAATATTTGCAAACAGAAAAAAAAAAAGTGGGACTTTGACTGTATGACCATATGTAAATACTAGCGGCGAAGTCTTATTCTGCTAAATAAGTGAAAGACTAACCTCACATAGCAAAGCGAGCCTTTATGCATCGGATTGGACCAATAAGCATAATACCCAGAATGCAGACCCATTGCAAGACAGGTCTGCGGAGGGGAATCAGCTAATCTACATTTAAAAGTGGTTAAGCCAACAATCTTTGCATGAGATGAATCTCACTTATACGCTACACGCAGGCCTGTCTCTGGAGCGGAGAATCAACAATCGGATAAATGAGATCAGGTCACAGACAGTATATTTTTAGAGCGGAATCAGTGCAGAGAGTGGTAATAAATAATCTAAAATGTGAGGGGGGTTGGGGTTGGGGGGGGGGTGGGACAAACTCCAAAGAACAGCAGGGAATTTTAATCAATTTAAAACTGTTGTAAGCAGCAGTGTAGATGCGAAAGTGCTGTGTGCAAGCAAGACTGATGTGGTTGCACTCGAGCCGTATTGGCGGTGATGCTCTAACTGCTGTGTGATTGATCTTTAGCTAAGCGAGGTAGGCTTGGCTTTGTTGAGACGGGTTATGCATGCAGTGATGGCTGACGCAGGAGGTATAATTACAGCATTTAAGAGTGTATTGCCACTGCACTGGTGAGGTTGACGGAGTCCAGTTTAGTCTGACACACCGACAGTGGCAACCTAGTATAGAAGGCAATAGAGCGCCGCAATCTGATGATCGCTCGACGGAAGTTCCCCTCGTACAATAATTCCTGCGAGCAGTAGACAGCCACCCCAAATACCAAACCTTGTGATGCTTTCACTGCAGCGTCCAAGCCGTGGGCAGGCTCGTGGTCGGCCATATCATCCCGTAGGGGATAGTCACGATTTATCGCAGTTGACCTTCAGTTCTGAGTAACCACGGAATCCCGACACCGCTTCCCTGAGGTCAATGTGTCCCCCCCCCCCCCCCCCCCTCTCCAAATACAGCAGCCTATCATCCGCAAACAGAGAAAGATGTATGCAATCAGAAGTAAAGTGTATCCTGTGGTAAGGAAACCCAGTCAGACCGTGCGAGCAAGAGGGTTTCATGGCCAAAACAAACAGCAGCGGGAATACGGGGCAAACCTGACGGGTTCCCCGTTGAGCCACAAAGACCTCCGAGATCATAGATCCAGTTCGGATCCTGGCTAATGGGCTAGTGTAAAGAACCTTTGTCCACTTGACAATGGGGTAATCCCAGACCCATGCCAAACGGGGTAGCATAGAGAAACTTCTTCCTAACATCCACTGAAATGACCAGCTCCTTTGCTGGAAATTGCTCCCACTGGTCTAAGGCCAGGAATAATTGATGAATATTGTGCATAGTGCTGCGTGTGGGGATAAAGCCAGTCTGGTCGTGGTGAACCATGGAGCACATATGGTGGAGCAAGTGAGTTGCTAATATGACTAGAAAATGGTACTCTTTATTCTTTCATCTTCCAACTTGGTTTTGCAGCCCAGCCAATTGATGGTTCTGTGTGTTAGCATACCAAAAGTACATTTAACCTAAGGGGGTTATGAAAAATTCATACTGACAAAGTGAAAGTCTGTACGAGATGCACAAAGAATTGGATCCCTGATAAAGTCCTGTTGTAGAGGACTCAATGCGGTGGCTGAGCTAAGATACTATGTTGGAAGATGAAAGCATAAAGATGAGCATATCATTTACCAGTCTCCTTGAATCAATGAACTGAATGATAAAAGCACCATATATTTAGACTTTGAAAAAATAGTACCTAATCGGATATTAATAATAGAATTTTGCCCTTAAACGTTTTCATGGTACACCTCTTTTGTTGTATGTACTTGTTGATTTGCAGGGGGTCTGTATGCAGTAGGACTGCAGGGTTTTGAGCACGAAAATTGATAACCTTTGAAACTGTTGACCGGTGCGGTGGATTATAGCCACCATTACCTCTTTTCTTTTTTGTTTGCTTCAAACGTCTACATGCTATCTGAAAGGTAGGGGTGCTTCAAAAGTCTGCTTGTCCTATTTGGTGTCACACAGTAAGGTGACAAAATATGGCAGTGTTCTCATATCAGAGCACTGATAATACCTTCTCTGATTATCACTGTGCTTCTATTGTGGGAGGATTTGGATTCTAGCAAGGCAATATTTAAACATTTCGGATGATGCTGGACTCTGAACGCAGCAGGGTTCTAGTAATGTCAGATCTTGTAATATTTACAGGCACAGTTAATAAATTGGCTGTGTTCAGGCCAGCTTTTTGGTCACAGGTCGCCTTTGAATATACCATCACTTTTATTAATGCTGAAACTCTCGGATCACTTGAATGCAGCTCGAGTAATTACCAGTGGTTGAGATTAATTCAAGCATTCAGCACATCACCTTTTTGCTTTCTTCAGAGGTCTGAAAAGTGCAAAGATTAACATATAAAATTGTTATAATTGTACCATTGCACTATTACATTAGTGTCCTTAGAAGTATCTTGTTAATTGATCTAGAAAATTTACATTTAAGCATTTATTTAGTTTTTATAAATGCCAATGTAAGAAAAACATTGCATCTTTAATGCAGTGCTCGGGTTACTAGACAAATGAGGACAGAATTAGTGGTAAAGGAGACCACCCAGTCAGTACTTCTCCATCTAACCTCAGTGTGCAATTAAGCAGATCACTTCATCTCACTGTGCCCCTGCTCCCTTTGTTGTTATTGTGAGATATGTCAACCGGTCCATCAGTGACTGGTTTACATTTTTCAACTAGATGAGCTTTTGAAAGTTCTAGTTAGAGCCAAAATGTTATGGGCCCAATTACCAAAAAGATTCTGCATATCAGTTTGGCATACACTTGTAAAGGTTGGTTTTGTACTCCTAAAACTATATACTTGCATCAAGATTTTCATTTGAGGAAATCTGTTCAGAAGGGCTTGGAGTAAAAGTGTAGTGGTAGTTCCTGTGCTTGCGGTCTTGTTTGTTCCCACCCAAGCTTACATCTCAAAGGGTATTATCCAAATCCTTTTCAACACCGTGTATTCCTGGAAAAGATAAAATTTACTGTTGACAAGGGCAGAACTAAAACATTTGCTTGGATGTGAAGACCCCGCCTTCCTATTAAAAAGGGGGGGTGCGACTATATGGGGGTGTGAGGATGTAGGAAACGTGTCGTCTTTGGAGAAAATATTTTACCCCTCAAATAGTTTTAACAAGTGAATTTGCCCTTGCACTGCAGATTTTCTCATGAGAAAATGTGTACTTTTGCACCGATACACGGTTGTGGAAGTGGAAGGTGTACTTTTTGGACTTTCTTTTAAGAATGGAACTTTGGTCTTGCTCTAAATGGATTTAACTGATTCTCCTCCTTCTCGCAGTTGGTCCTCCTTCACCTCAGTACCACCATTTTACCCAGGTCTGTGAAGACCCGAGTGAGGTGGCTGAATGATGGCTGGTTTATCTAGTATTGGGAGTCCCAGCTCGACAACGAGGAATAATTCAAGCATGTGAATCTATGAAAGGTACAAATCCTGGATAACCATAGTAACAGGTAAGTTTCTTACTCACCAACCTTCTAGTGCCTCACCTGTTTCTCCCTAGACCTGATAGAGGCAGGAGAAATGTGGGTACACTCTGCATACACCTTCCACCACTATCTGAATCTGGTTATTCACCTCACTGCCATCACAACAGTGGGTAACCAACACTGTTAGCCACTGTTGTAATGTCACTTACTCAAGTGCTTGCTTCCCCTTTGTTCTGCTACTTCGCCTGGTCTTTAGAAACCAGAGTGCGGCGGTTGAATAGTGATTGGTGGTCTCACCCTCATTCTCCTGCCTCTGTACTGTGCCTACTCCCAACTGCTATCCTCCCTCTGTCACAATAGAAGAGATCAAATGAGGCTGTGCTCTCATAGAGACTATCAGCACAGTGCTTGTTCCCCACTCTCGGGATGAGAATGGAGAGCACAGCTTTAGGGTACAGGAAGTGCATTTGCGCAGAGGGTGGTGGGAGTTATTGGCAGGAGGCAAGATCTTTAACTTTATAAAGTTATACATTGCCACCCAGTTAAGTCTGTGACAATGCATATATTTTGGGGTGGGAGGATCATATACTACGCAACATGTAAATTATGGGGATGTTTTTAACATTCTGGTTTGCGCTCATTGTGCATTTGATGTCACTCAAAGCCTCTTGGTGAAAAGTATCTTGTAATTGTTATCAACCTGGAGTTCTGACTCTTGCTTTTTTGTGAAACTCTTGGGGGAGCTTATTTCTCCTTACCTTTTGAATGTGACTACAAAAAGTGAAAACACAAAGCAAACACATGGAGTGAAAAAAACACTCAATCTCAGTCTCATCGCTCACCTGTACACTAAATGATTATGAAAAAAACTTACTTCAGGACACAAAGGGAAGAAAAACTATTGGCTAAATTGTGAAGGGTGCTGATGTGTAAGTTTCTGGGGCACCTGTTCCCAGTGGGAAGAAAGGAGTGCGGTCACTGACCACTTCATAAAAACAAATCAATTTATTTATTTGAGGCATTGAACAATACAATAGTCATAAAAACCCCAACATGCAATTAAAACTAATTTAACCAAATCAAATAATTCAATAGCAGATCATTTTGTACAATACTTTTAATAAACCCATGTAGCATGCACATAATGGTTAATATATCAAGTAGTTAAGCAGATACTTTAAATAATGCGTATAATACACTGTCATCTATGGACATTGGAAATCTGACCAGAGCACACGTTGCAATCATGAATTGTATTCTGTACAAAAATGAGTGCCTACAATCTAGATATACATTTTTTTATTATAGGTTTTAAAAATTTCAGCTGCAAAATGAATAAATATTGGCAATCTAAAAGTATGTGAACCTTTGTGCAATACCTCTCACTCTCATCCGCACAATCCTTTTTTTATTCTTAAGTGTACAGCCCAGAAGAGTGCACATGAAGTGGGTGTAATCCTATTCTGAATTTGGGTGTTCGGAAGGTTATTCAGGTAAAGAAAAAAGATTTACACTTCCCAAATCTCACAAAGTTCTGCAGCTGAGGTCTTAGCTCTTATGTTTTAGAGGCCTTTTTCTCTGCATTTTAACCCACCCATTATTGATAATTCTTTCTTAGAGTAGGCTAGTGGAAGTTCCCCATTTTAATTCCTGATCCTCCGTACATCTGCCATCACCTTCAGATGTTTTCCTATTTTATAAGCCCAGTCAGGATAACTTAAAATCTCATCCCTGTACAGCTGGCTATCTTAAGTTGTTGAGATGTTAACAGTTTGCTCCAAGACTTTAATGGTTGTATAACTGTAGTTACAGGACTGGAACCCAGCCTTCACCCTAATGGCGGATGCCATTGTGCATTGAAGGATAGATAGCAGATTTTTTAGGCAACAGCCTTCTGATGTATCCCCCTCTGAAATTTTACCTAGTTTCAGCACTTCTACTCCGTATAAAACTTTAGGCAGGATTAGTGCTTTATAAGCTATTATAACTGGATGGAAGGAGGGCCCATCATAATCCCTATTCAGTTTTCGTAAACCACCAATGGTCGATAATGCTTTTGCCTAATAGGGAAAAGACAGTGGATTGTCAAAAAGCATACCTAAATATCTATATTCTGATGTTTCCCCAATTTAAGACTGATCAAAAGTCCATACAAAGCTAGGCTCCTTCTTACCAAAGTTCATAATTTTAGTTTTATCAAAATTATTATTAAACTTATTTTTAAGACGTTACTGTTCGAACACCACCAGTTTCCCTTGTAATTCAACTGTTTAGTCCATAATGACTAGGCTGTGTGCATAAGCAGACATGATATATGATAGCCCCCATTTTGGTAGAAATGGAATGGGTACCTCCATTTTTGGGAGGTCCGCTTGATGCAGGGCAAAGAGTTGGAATCGACACACATTCTTGGTGCAGCCCATCTTTAAACTGATCTTCCGAGAGAGGCTACCATTGGCATCCATCTTCACTCGAGCCCAATTTCCACTATGAAGGTCTCTTAAAAGCCTCAAAAGGGTACTTGGAATTTCCATGCTTTCCAATTTGGCCCACAGTATACCCCGATCCACCAAATCAAAGGTGGCCCTTAAATCTTCAAAACCGGTATAAATAGAACCCCAAATTTTTCAGAATTTTTGTGCTATGTCAAGAAGGCCAAAGCAGTGGTCAAGACTGGAGTCATTAGGCTTAAAGCAGTCGGTTATAGCAGAATCGGATTCAGCTGTTCACACAATTGAGTTATAGCTTGACGTTATATTTTTCCAAATGTTTTTTCACCTTATCATAAAACTTATTGTCTGGTAGAGTTTGGGTCCACTTGATTACCCTTTTTGTAAATGGGATGTATTGTTGCCCCTTTCCTGTTCTTGGGCTAGATCCGAGCAGATGCAAATTGGTTTAACACATCTGCATAGAAGTTTTCCCACAAGTTTAGATTAGTCTTTATTATGGGCGCCGGCAGATCATACAGTCCTGCAGATCTAGTTAACTTTATCTGTGTAATGATGTCTCTATTTGCAGATTACGAAAACTGTGTCAGCAGGATAAAGCTTCCTACTTACAAAATTGTCTTTCCCTGCATATATTGCTGTTAAGTGGTCAACCCAATCCTCTTCAAATGCCATACTTCCATGTGCTTATGTCTCTGCCTTGAACCCCTTACGTGCACAAGTTTCTAAAATTTCGGCACATTGGTAGAGATTTCTGCCATCATTTCATCCCAATTCCTTTTATATTCTGACACTATGTTAATGTCTTAGAACTTTCGAGGTAGGAACAACCATCCATACATGAAATGTTGGCCCATTGTTTTCCTTCGATTCCTTTTGCACTTCTGGAATTTGATGTGAAACCAGGAGGCTGTCAGTTGTTGGCACGAAATAGTGGACTGGGTGCGAAAAATTCCTGTTGCCTTTCAAACAGTCGACCGGAGTTTTTTTTGTTAATTCATAATTAATATACTACTTGCTTAGATCAAACAATCCAAATCAATGATTTTTCAAGTAAAATTTGAACATGAAAAGCACTAATTTTTGATGTACAGCACTCTTGAAATTCCTTTTCATGGTGTAGAATTCTTTCGAAAGCATTTTTAACTTCATTCAGGTCCTTAGAGGAAGATGATCACTTTGCCTCAGCATGTGTTATTGAAAGTCCCGAACAAGAGGGCAATGACATGCCTGTACAACGATCTAGTAAATCGAACCCTTCCGAAGTTTAAAAAACTGAGTAGCTTGAGTATCTGATTGAAATAGTCTATTCAGACAGAAAAAAAATCCACTTTTTTTTTTTTGCATTGGAATAAGCAATCCTTGAATTAATGCACGGGGGGGGGGGTTTGGGGGCGAACATGACAACGGAATTAAGCCTTTATTCACTTCATTTTATGAAGTACTGGTGCATGTTGACAATCTCCCTCAGTTATCATAACGTTGGTAAATGTGAACAAAACTTGTCTAAGTCTCCCATAGGAAGGGAAAATTATTGAAATTATAGATCACTTTTATGAGTTATTTATACATTTATAATAGTGAAGATCTTTACTGCCGCATTATTAGGAAAAAAAGGTGATCTTGCAAGCATCGGCCAATCACTTGAAAATAACAGAATAGCCTCTTTTGCAATCCTTAGCTTTAACCGTACGTGACCGCCTCTACATTCTGACATTCATATGTTATCTTTTGCCTTAACAAGCAAATTAATATTTTCCACATGCAGCTCCACTACTTGAAGTGGCTGATTACTACCTCACTTACCCACAGGGACAATTACTTGTCTTGATCACAACCCTGCATGAAAATTCAAAAAAGAGCTTGAATCCTGGCGTTCAACATCAGTAGATGGCACTATCTGAATCCCTTGGAAAACTAATTCTCTTTCTGCTGCTTTAATAATGCTCTTAATAGCGTAGGAGAACAGTGTGTCTTCAGTAATTTGTATGGCCACTTGCACCTCTATAAATCCCACTTGCTTTAGGGCAATAGAAGCAATATCTTTTTTTTATTGAGGAGCAGAATTAAATGTCTCTAGTAACTTAGATCTATTTAATGGCTTCATCTCATTCCCACCCACTCCCCCCTCCTTTTAAAAATTAAAATAAAATATTAAAGTTTATAACTTGATGTTCATCTTGTGCTTTTAAGCTTTTGTTAAACCACACCATCTTTCGAGGAGATACTATCTTGGGTTTAACCATCTTTTCCTTGGTACTGTTTTGGTAACTGTATTTAACGCCTCTTTTCCATGATTGTGAAAATCTAGGCAAAGATGGGATGTAAAACTACCAGAAACGGAGCTCCCTTTAACATTCCAATAAGCCCGACAGTTTATCGGAAAACCTCGATAAACATCCTTGGGGTTGTCAGCCTTGTGCTGCTTAGGGGCTTTACGTTAAACTTTTTAAATGTTTTTTTTTTAACACAAGTTCTTGACTTTTAGAAATATAGATATGAGGCTGCTTCCAACCCATTATCCTGGGCAGTGTGAAGTTCCTACTGTCGTTGACAGTTGAAGCGCCTCTAAAATACTTCTTAGCAACCCTGTAGTTTTTTTTTTGATTTGCCATTGTTTAACACCACTGATTCGAAGATCCCATGTAGAGTTTTCTGAAGGCGTAATATGTCAAACATCGGGGTCCCAGGCACCGCTGAAGTCTCAATATTTGAAAACCAAGATTGATTGAATTTCTTTGCTGTGAGGCAGTCTTCAAGGTATTATTTGCAGACTTGCTTAGACCGGCACCTTGTTTAGCGGACAGACATTGATCTGTCAGTAATTTAACGGCCCTACTGACTTCATAGTAGAGGAAAAGTGTAAATTTACCACCAGTGTACCAGAGGGCCACAGTCTGAGGGAAGAGGAAAGTCGAGGTGCCAAAAAGCTTTCAGGCTGTCTGTACAAAAAAAGACGGTAGAACTTCCACCAGGGCCTCTGGATTTGCTTTGTTCATCTCCTTGATATTTCACTTCATTGATGGAGCTGAGCTAGCTGCTGATGTGTCTGGATTTCCCCCCCGAAATGATGCCCCACAAAATCCTTTATGAATGAACTGAGTGGGGCAACGTTCTGGGCTAAATGCGAGTCCTGAAGGACCGCAAAAGTATTATTTTGGCAGTGATGGGAGATATTCAAAGGCAATTGGGCTTTCCCCTGAACAAATGTTTCTGGGGTACATTTCTCACATACCTGAGTTTTTTTCTTTTGTAGCTGTCGCAGATATTTGCTGTTTTCCCTAAGGACCAGTTATCTTCTCTCCTCAACGTATACTTCATTTTAAATGTATGACGTTGCAGTGCCAGTGGAACTCACCTCACCCATTTCTAGATCACAGGTGCATCCTTGTCTCTCCGATAAATCTCTTTTGGCTACTACTACCAGGGCAACCATGGAAGCGTTGATGCATTAATCCACGGAGAGATGAAAAGGAAGCAAACTAGTACCAACTGTTGAACTTCAAAGGCATCCTCTTATAGTCTGAAAAGATCCCACAGTTTTCACACAGTAATGATATCCAGGGAACATCATTGTGCTGCATAAAACACTACCCATGTAGCCTGGCTGTTAATGTGGTGCCAAGGATCCAACAGGACTTCCCTTTTTTCGTTATCCTCACTGCTATACAGGTCTCTTAACAGTGCAGTGAGATGTAAGGGGAGCTACGGGGTTGGGGGAGGGAGGAGGGGTAATCTACATCAAACTATAAGATAGTATACCACTATTAAGGCCACTACCTTCCCAATCCTCTCTGGGCTGCAAGGAAACAAAGCATCGTCCTGCTTCTATTATTCTG
The DNA here is from genome assembly GCF_964204655.1 of Triturus cristatus. Classification (NCBI taxonomy): domain Eukaryota; kingdom Metazoa; phylum Chordata; class Amphibia; order Caudata; family Salamandridae; genus Triturus; species Triturus cristatus. The sequence continues at coordinate 273,880,627 of NC_140581.1, forward strand.
ACCAGGGGACTCTACAAAATGGCAATAGCTTGTTGTACCAAATTGCTTCAGGTGGACAACGCCTCAAGAAGTAGAACCCATATGCAGGAACGATAAAAGTAGACCTGAATGAGCTAGTTCAAGCAGCACTAGCCGTCCTAAATCAGCCATTTGACACTCATTTTCTCCAAGGTGTTCTAACGAGGACTGGCACACCAGCCAGTGTCAAGCAGTGTTTCCACAAGTCATGCCAGTCAAAAGGGCGACATAGCGCACAATCTTGGACAGGAGAAGGAGGTAGCTGTTGTACTCCTAACCGGGCAGGTTCTAGGTCTAACGGGCACCTGGCATGTTTAGGGCTCTACTCAAAGGAAGCGCAGCAGTAGTGCATACATGACTTGTCCCAAAGGGAGGCTCTGTGAGAAGCAGCAGAGGTGCACAGCCTTCCTGCCCAGCATGGAGGCTAAGAGAGGCAGGAAAGTCAAATTTTTAGGTTGGTTGCGAAAGACCTATTGTGAACTTACTTTACAGTCTGCCCATTGCCTACCGTTGGTTGACTTTGTCACTACTTTTCTTATTTGTTGGCTTACTTTAGATTGCCTCCTTCCTCTTTGTCCCTCCACTGGAGCATAGTCTGTTTACCATTGGCTGGCGCTAATCTCTCCACTGCTCAATTTTAGGTTGCAACTTTTTAGGTCTAGGCATGCTGTATTGAGAGTATGGACTTGAAGCTCCGCCCACTCTCCGCCCATACTTTTCATTGGCTTGTGTCATTGTACTTTGTAAATGCTGGCTTCTGATTCCTTAATAGGCTTGTTAGTCCCTCCTTAGTACCACCTTGTCTTCATTTCTTACCCCCTTTGAGGACTGGCCCTATTACTTCTGTTACATGGTACGTCTTATTTAGTCTCTAAACACTATTTTCTTTAATGAATTTCTCCTACTGCAGACACGACATGCTTTTCTGCAAAATTAAGCACGCCAAGCGCGCTTTCACTTACCAAGCAGCCCGGGACAATGATTGCTGCTTCTTTGAAGTGATCTATGTCTAGCATTTACAAGATTTTGAGCTATTGGCATTGTAAATGACAATACCTTTAATTTGTGTTAATTATCGAAACAATAAATTAAAGGCATCGTCATTTACAATGCCAATAGCTTAAACTCTCGCAAATGCGAGACCTGTTGCATTGCAAATGCTTTTTAGGTCTCGCCTGATCCAGCGCTTGCGCTGATCTGGCCGAGACATTTTGTATACAGGCTTTTCAAAGTGCTGCCGTGGCCTAAAGTTTCAGTGCACGTGAACGTGCACGCGCGCAGCGCCATGTGTCCTTACTCCGTAGCACGCGATCGTAATCTCGATCACTTTCACTTTCGTTGCCAAAGCTTGTGTATGTATCGCGGCCGCGTCTGCTTCACTTTCGCGGCCTCGTGGCCAATGCTTGTTTGGTTGTTGCATATGCTTCCTATACACGACTGTGTGCTTAATTAAGGCCACATTGAGGGATTTCTTACAGCGTGAACGATCTTCGAGTAAACAATTAACATCCCACCAGGGAGGTTCTATGCAGTCGAGGCCAGACCGATACCAACGCAACCTCTTGAGCTCTGCAATTCATGATTCTGTAAGAACAGCTCGTAACTTTGTTTGGTTTCATCATTAGTCAGTTCCGATTTTATCTACAGTTTCATGACTCTCCACGCACTAAAATCTCTGTTTTAATTATGGTGTCCAGTTTAATGACGGAGGATCGTGAATTTATCACCCCCTGGTTTTTATGAAGGGTTTCTTGGTTTGGTGGCTGGTTTCATGATGTTATACAGAATCTCAGAATTTTTCTAGGGACTCTTGGCTGAATTGAGGATGATTGTTTTTCATCATACTTTGCTGGACTCCTCTCGTTGGGTAGGGCCCATCCATATAGGTTTTGCTTTATAGAGACTTGTAAGGTAAGGTAATGTGATACATGCATGACGAGAGACGAAGCTGAGGCATCATGATTATGTCAACACTTGCCAGACAGTGCAGCTATCTGGGTGCGGGGACTTGCCGATAGCAACACATTGCTTTCCACTAGCTTTTTGTTTGACACTCTTATTTTTTGCCCCATCTTCGATGGTTTTTATTTGTGTTAGCCTGTCCTTGCTCCTAGCCTAGTTATCTCTCCGACTCATTTAAATATTCTGCAAGTGTCGGATTTTCAGGAACTTTCTTCTTTTTCTAAAAGCCCTCCATGAGAGTGCATGTGTTTCCCCCATGCTTTGCGTATGCTTGTATTACTGGGAGACGAGCTACCCACATTTCCTGCTTGTTTTTTTTTCTTCAACGCAGTGCTGTGTGGTATGTTAGTATCCCTCGAATGCAAACACCAGATTGTGAATAAAGGACACATCATTTAAAACAAAAAACCCACTGTACAACTAAATCTGTACAACTGTAATCTGTACAACTAGTATCAATAAATGCGTTTTCTAGAAGTGAACCACTCCATAATTGTCAAGTGTCCCACTCAATAACTGTCAGCTATAGCTTTTGCGACTTGAGTGATCGCCATTCAGATGCCGAGAGGAGCCATCCTGTGCATGTGCATTTTGTATGGACATCTTTGTTGCAAGTACCTTATACTGCTGGCATAATGTAAAACTCTTTTTTTTTTTTTGCAAGCTCAAGCAGAGCTGTCATTTTGGCTCGATGTTAGCATCTTTATTGCTGCCGGAACTGAAGAGATAACATGATTTCTGTTTGACAGCATTCCTTTCAGATCTGCCAGAACACTGAACAGAAAGACTCAAAGCTGTCTGGTACTTGCTTCTTATGCTGCTGTTAAAAGTTTCAGTTACAAAGTCGTTTTCCGGTCCTACCTTTGCCTTTTAAAGAAACAGGGGGGCTGTAATTTAAATAAAAAACAAATAAACAGAGAAACCTGAAGGGCTGCCTTCTTCAATGACTGTTGAATATTGTTTTCTTTTTCTTACTTTTTTAAAGAGAACAAATATGGAGTTTTTTTTCTTTATTGTATATGTCTGCAGATAGTTGCTTTACTTACTTATACATTTTATGCTACTTTGTATTTGTATGTATTTCAAGGTGAAGCTTCTTTTACCGGAGGTCCTTTGCTGGAGTATATATGCACTGCCTTACTTTTCCCCTCACTCTCCTTCCTTGTGCCTCACGCTGCTCTTCTCATCACTCTCCGCCCTTGTGCCTCATGTTGCTCTTCTCCTCCACACGCTCCATCCTTGTGCTTCACAATGCTCTTCTCCTTACTCTCCATCCTTCTACCTCACGCTGCTCTTCTCACTCTCCTTCCTTGTGCCTCATACTGCTCTTCTCCTCACTCTCCATCCTTGTGCCTCACACTGCTCTTGTAATCTCTCTCCGCCCTTGAGCTGCTCGTCTCCTCACTCTCCGTCCTTCTTCCACGTGCTGCTCTTCTCCTTATTCTCCTTCCTTCTGCCTCGCGCTGCGATTATCCTCACTTTCCTTCCTTGGGCCTCTCGCTGCTCTTCTCCTCACTCCCCTTCCTTGTGCTTCACGCTGCGATTATATTCACTCTGTCCTTCTGCCTTGATCTGCACTTCTCAGCCTCAGTGTCTGTCCTTGTGCCTCACTCTGCACTCCTCCTCACTCTCCGTCGTTCTGCCTCACGCTGCTCTTCTCCTCCACACTCTCCGCCCTTGTGATTCATGCTGTTTTTCTCCTCCTCACTTTTCTTCCTTGTGCCTCACACTGCTCTTCTTGTTCATCTCCTTCCTTGTGCCTCACACTGCTGTTTTCCTCACTCTCCGTCCTTGTGCCTCCGGCTGCTCTCCTTCTCACTCTCCTTCCTTGTGCCTCACTCTTCTCTTCTCCTCAATCGCCTTACTTTTGCATCATACTGCTCTTCTCCTCCTCTCCTTCCTAGTGCTCCACAAATAACAATGCCAATCCAACCCAAAATATTCCCCTACACACCACATACAAGCACTCCATAACACACGGGTACAAAACATTGCCATTTACAACGTCAAAAGCTCGAAATCAAATGCGAGAACTATTGCATTTCCAATGCTTGTTTCTTTTTGGTTTAGCATTTCTTAAGACTGCATTTGTTGTCCAGCTTGCTCCCTTCTGTGCTTCTCCCCTGTTCTGTTGCTCTCTCGTGTGCTGCTCGCTTTCTTCAGTGTGCTTCTCCCTTGCCAGACTCCTCTGCCTTACCTTGCTCTCTCCCTCATGTTTCCCCTTGCCCCCGATGTTGCTCTCACCCTTGTGTGCTTCTCGCCTCCAGCGCTGTGTTGCGGTTTCCCTTGTGTGCTGCTTCCCCCCACTTTAATATTTTACTGTTCTATCACCATCTCTAATGTTTAAAAACTAAACAAAAACCTCTGCAATTCACAAGTCATATTTTAATGAGCGGTTACATTACTCATGTCATGACAACCCCTGACATTTGAACCTTTGTTTTTTTCCAAGTGAATTAATGGTGGTTTTTGATCATATTCACACAACTCCCCCACTGAGCAGTGTGCAGCATGGTCCTGGCCGCATGCCCAGTGGCCAGTCCCTGCTTTCAAATGCCCGCCCCCTTTGCAAGTCGTACCCCACCACCGACCTACACCCTACATTGTTCTGGTCTGTTTTTGTTTTTTTCTTCTTGCGGTCTTCCTCTTGTATTGCAGCTCAAGCGACAACTTAACTGAAGTACTACTTTTCTGCCCTATTGGTGTAATTTTGGTCCGCTATTTTTTTCTGTATTTGTTCCCAAAGTTTCCTATGGGAATAAACATGGGAAAGGGTTTTGCCCTATGGCTTATCCCCCACAGACCTCCCCTTTACTTTTTGGCTGCTGCATCACAGATCAGGCCAAAACTGGCCAGGGAGGAGCTGAGGTGAATGGAATGTTTTTAAAAAATTTTTTTTTAAAAGAAAGTTTTGTGAAGTTATTAGCAAAACAAACACTGTTCCTAAGGAAACTGGCGGTCACCACTGTAAAGTTATAGTTGGGTCACTTTGTGTGTTTGTGTACGTGTAAAAGAAAACAAAAAAACATAATAAATATACACACATGCGTTTTTTTTTTTCTTCAGGCAGCAACACTCCTGTCTGCCTAAAAATAGTTATTTAAACCATGAAATGCGATTGTAAGTCATTTGCTGGCCTGATTGTGTGTGCACATCATTCTGTTTTTCCTTTTTCCATGATCTCGTAGATGAAGGGTAGGTTTGTGATGGGACAGTAGTTGGCAAGGTGTTCAGGATCTAGTGTAGGTTTCTTCAGGAGTGGAAAGATCTGGGGTGACCTGAAAGCTTTTCAGAATATGCCATTAGAGAAGGGGTAGTTGACTGGGGAGTAGGGAGGGGAGTTTGTTCAGAGAGGATTTTGATGAAGGAAGGTAAGACCTCTTAGGCAGTGTCTTTTTAGGTTGTTCATGGTGTCGCTCAAGTGTTTCAGAGACAGTTTGAAAGATTGCATTTGTGAGAATGAGTAAGCGTTGAAGGAGAAACTGGTTTGGACGTGTTTGACATTTTTGCACCGGTCTATGAAGAGTGGGATATGAGGTTGTTGGACCAGTATTGCATTTCCTTTTTTTTTTTAAGATTCTTATTCTTCTGTTACCTGCTCCATTGATGATATTCTACTTCTTTGCTTTGACTGATATTAGAAGTTGTCTGTGTTGTGTATGGACATCAGTAGTGCAAGGTTGTCTGGGTAGATTTTCTTTCATGTACTTTCCTGTCTGCAGATGTAATAGTTATCAGCAAAGTCTTTGGATTGCCAGTGTGCTCAATGGTTTGACTTGCAGGTTTGTTTTAGTTGGAGCGTAGGTGTTTGTGACTTTCCAGAAACATATTTTAGTTGTTTAGAGGTGCGTTGGTGTCATAAGGTTAGGTGGCAAGGCAGTAGAAGAGCTTAAGGAGTTGCATTGAATTGTGATGCTTAATTATCTGTCGTATTGAACCAGGAAGATCTATGGATGACTGCTTGACCACCTCCCCGCCTATGAACACTATCTGCATGCTGTAGTCTGTAGGATGACACATAGGTTTAGCAAGGATGTTGGAGTGAGACATGTATCTGTGCTTGAGGGCATCAAGGTTGTGATAGTGATAGTGTGTACACTAACTAGAGCATTGAGTGCTGTATAGCTGGTATTAATAAGCATATGATAGAGCGTTTTTTAGTTTGAGGGTATTTGGTGATTAGTAGAATGTATGATGTCACGTCTTTCAGGGTTGTGGTCTAAATCATAACAAGCATTTGCAATGCAATAGGTCTCGCATTTACAAGAGTTTGAGCTAATGGCATTGTAAATGACAATTCCTTTTATGTGTTTTTAAAACTGATAAATAAAAGGCATTGTCATTTCCAATGCCATTAGCGTAAACTCTTGCAAATGCACGACCTATTGCTTTGCAAATGCGTTTGGTGCCCGTGCCATAAACTTTTTTTTTTTTTTTTTTTTCTTAAAGCGTTGGGAGAGAGCGTGTCCTGCCTTCAACAGTAGGCAGGACAAAGCTATTTGAGAAAATAGTGTTCGGAGGCTGTAATTGAAGCCTACGGAACAACAACACTCGTAACAGGGGATCTCGCCATCAGAAGTTGCAAAAATGAGATAAGGCGGTACTAAAGAGTGACTACTAAGCCTATTGACCAATGAATAGCCACAGTTTACAGTGGACAATGACACAAGCCAATGAAAAATATGGGTGGAGAGTGGGCAGAGCTTCAGGTCCCTAGCTGAATACAGCATGCCTTGCAGAGCAGCAAGTGCGCTGCCCAGGCTCGACTTAAAAAGGGCTAGCATACGTGCATTTGTTCAATTCAGGGTTTCAAGTAAGCATTCCATCCTCAGCCTGTTCATTCCATAGTAGTGAGCAGCAGTGCAATCTCTTACAGCAACTGATTAACTTCCAATATTCGTACTCCACGGGGATTAAACCGGTTTCTTTTCCTCATTTTTATAGTCTCCATAGCCCTTCCACTGACTAGTCATAGGATCTGTATGCCTTTTATTGCCTCAGTATAGGCTTCGTCCCCATTTCTTCTCTCTCATACCACATGTTCATGCCTTTTGACCATTTTCTAACTACATATACCATCATTGTTCCTGTTTCCTCCCCTCACCATGTGTTCTAACTCCTTCTTTATTCCTGCCAAAGGCTCCACCTTGCTTTCGCTCCAGTAACGTGCCTTTGAATCCAAAACCCTCCTGTCCACTATTGTCAACTCCCTTGCCCTCCACAGTTTCACCACAGACCGCCTGTACTTTTATTTGTATGTGGGTATCAGAAGGGCTATCAGCACCCCGTCTTTCTTTCCTTGCCCCCATTTGCTTCCTGCCCTCCAGCATCCATACAAACTGCTCTCACGTACAGAGTTACAGGATGGTGGAATGCTTGAATTAATCTTAGCCACTGGTAAATACTTTGGGGCATCCCACAGTATGTTTTACCTCACTATGCCATGTTATAAAACGCTATACTAAAAAACTATTTAGCGAGGCAAGGATTGAGAAAAGGTGAACCAGGCATAAGACTAGGGGACAGACGACGGGATGAGCTACAAAAAACCTTGGGTAAGGGGACGTGCAGTGTCAAGCGGTGGGGTAGAAATGAGAGTTCATGAAGGTAATAACGCTGGCAAGACAAAAAACACGGAGATGGTGGAGAACAGGGAATAGGACACATTCAGGAAGCAAGGAAATCTGATGACAGTAAATGCAGGTGACTAGACTTGGGCACAAAGGAAGAGACTTGCTTTGGGCCCAGGGATGTAGAGTGGAATAGGCAGTTACAGCCAGCTGGCAAGATGGCTCAGTGGGCTGAGGCTTTTCGCTGATATGGTGTGATCTATTGGTCACGAGAATAGCTAAGTGCAGCCGACTTTACATTCCTTCCTCCTGGGATCTGTACATGGAGTACCATTACATTAAGAGATAGTAGCACTGTTCTTGTAGCTCGTGCAAACTGAAGTTCCATATGTAGCAGTGAGTTTGAGGACTAAGGAAGCATGTGTCAAGCTGACAGCCGTGGAACTGCACTACGAATTATATCGGAAACCTCTGCTAGAGGAAAGTTTAGTGTCAAGTGGATTGGCAGAAATACCACCATTCATGGAGGAAATAATGCTGAATAAACAGACCATGGACTGCACAGAAATGAACATGTACAGGACGTAAAATAAAAAATCACAGGACAAAGTGAGAGCAGATGAGTGGGCCAGGAGCAAAGGAGATACTAAATGTGTCTTTGTGGCCTATAGATGCAGTAGAAGAGGCAGAATTAACCAGATGTTTCAGTGGATAAAGGCTCAACACTGACGTACTGTGATCTGCTTGTCACAATTTGAAATCCTGCCAAGGCAGACTCCACCTTCCATCCTTCTGAGGTTGGTAAATGGAGTCTAATTAAATTGTGCAAAAGCAAGATCCGATTTATTGCGCTTGGAAATGGTCAAAGTCGGACGTTGAGGAATAAAGGGTATAGCGTATCAAAGAATATGGTGTAATCATTGATACCTGTTGAAACAAAAGGAAGCTGCGGCTGCTTGGGCATAGGGCACTACAGATGAATGACAAACGCAGGATTTGTAAGTAGCAAGAGAGGAAAACCAACTGTCCTGAGGTCAGGTGAGGGTAGGGTTACAATGAAGAAATATACCGTTGAAAGTCAGGGAAGGCCTGCAAGCAAAGGGAGTGCATGGTAGGGAGATACTGCATGTTAAGTGAGCAGTGGAAGGAAAGAAAGGGTGGCGGCAAGAAGGGACTACGCCCAATGATGGAGGATATGAAGCAAATAGAGAGGCATCAGCTGAAGAGCACATGACGGACATCAGTAAGTATATGGTGTGTTGCACAAGGACAGCAGATTTGAGAAATGCCATCAGAGGGAGGAGGTGAGCACAAAGAAGGCAAGATGCTTCAGTCGGATGGCTGCCAGAGTCTTCCAGTGACATGACTTAGGCTATAGTAAGGTGCAGCCAATCATAGGAAATCAAAGGTACGGTAGGCCGGGAGTGCAGCACAAAATGCACATGCTGACTGGGACCAACTAGGCTGGTTCCCAGCAAACCGACAAACTGGTGGGAAATTAGGTGGTGGTAGTTTTGCTTTGGGGGTAGCTCTGCGAGTTTGGGATAACAACATGGCCTTCTAAGTGAAGGAACCTGCTCGACAGCACTCCTGGGACCAAGTGGTAAAAAGGGACAATCTGCATTTTAAAGCAACCTTCCCGTTCAGAATCCATGTGCCTGCCCATCAACTGACAGTGACTTGGCACATTGTTGCACACTTTGATCCTCCCACTGCCTGCATCGGTAAAGAGAAACCGACTTATCCCAAGGGATTGCTGACCACTTGTCTCATCGCTCTGTGCCACTTCAGTCCACCTACAGGGGCCACAAATGATCTGTTTATTATGACTGCCATGCTTACAGCTGGCAAGGCGCAATAAACTGACTGCAATTTGAAAATTTTCTTTTAGGCTATATTAGGAACATGAGAGCCAAAGTAAATTTATACTTGACCCTGGATTGAATACAGTTAAACTTCTTGTCTCCGATTAGAATCCTCATGTCCTAGCTGTCGGCCGATTCAAATTCCTCTCCCCTGGGTTTTTATTGCGAGGATGCGGTGTCTGTTTGTGTGGTCTAGGTCTGAGTATTACTGTTGCGATTGGCCTTATGTGAGGCACATGAGATCTTACTTTGTAGCTTTCAGTAGACGAGCACTTCCTGCCCAATGTACCTCCTGACCCTAACAAGCTGATGTAGGAGTGACCCCTTGACTGTTTCTGTCCTCGGCGGTAAGATGCTGTCAGGAGTGGGTTGTAGTACTGAGGAGCATCCAGGAACTGATGTCACCTTGTGCATGGATGGATGCTGGTAACAACAGTGATGTCATTTCCTGTGCTGATAGATGCTGGTTATCCAGAGAGTTTACACCTACAACACTTAACACTATTAACTGCAGACACATGTTTCAGGTAAATCTGTTGCTTCCAGTAGAACAGTAGTAGTTGTTTTGGTACCTCCTTCAGGTTTCCATGCCTATTTCTCCAAAATCTGGCCCCCTTGGCCCCCACCCTCACCACCATCTCCAAGAGTAAAGCAGTATTTCTACAACTTCATCAGACCAACATAACAGCATGTGGTTCGTCTTGCTCTATTAGGAGGAACTGGTTCAGGTTTTACGTCCTTCATCTATCTGATAACTTCTTATCAGACGGCATTTCTGAGGGATGACAGCGCTTCAGGTTCATTGTGTAGGGCTTAGGCAGCAGTCTCTGAGCAGATTAGAGGCGATATAATGAAATGAGAATATCTACTATCGGTCTCCTATTGGTAATGACTTTTGAGGAGGTTCTTGCAAGGCTGTCACAATGCTTAATAGTTTCTGAAGGTGGCAAATTCTCTATTTTCTAATCTTCGAAATTTACAAGCACAAAATCACAGCCAGGCCTTTGGTACTCCTAGCCCACTGTTTCCCTTAAGTTACTATGGAGGTTTTTCAAACATCGGAACTAAAGACAATAACAAAGTAGTAGAGAAAATAGAAAGCGTTTAAACAAAGCTTGACCACGTTGAAGAAAGCTCAGCAAGCAGACTCTGTAAGGGTTTTTGCGATGAGGAAGAGGTAGCCTGACTTTTTCCAGCAAACAAAGAGCAGGAAGATCTATTTAATAGGATGTAAAATTCTAGAACATTAGTCCATTCATTGAAAACAGCAAACTCTATATTCTTACTGGGATTTTACACCTGCTTAGCTTGGGAGTCGGTGAGGTTTATAAATAACTGCAGAGAAAGTGGATTAAAGGAAGTATTCAGTACATAGGATTCAATATTTGGTATTTATCCGTTTTCAGTGTCAAATCTATGCAAACAACTGTTTGTTAAAGACTATCTTAAAGCTGGTTGCCCAACACAATATGCTAAATCTACCTTTTGTAGTCCTTGACGCCAAATGAACAGCAGCCTTACACAAATCTCGATGCTCTGGAACAATCTGAAACAAACTAGGTTAGCACCACGACTACCCTTCAAACAGGAATTCTGCACCAAAATGAACTCTAATGGCCAGGTGTAACTCAGGCCTAGGGGGAGAAAAAGAGCCCATTCAATCCACCGGGGTAGGAGCATGATTCTAAGAAAATATGCTTTTATATACATTTTGACACGGGGCATATTAAAGCAAAAACAGCACAACACTAAGAAATTCAAGCGGATAAAGCACAACCTCTTGGGCAACAGATGACAATTGCACAAAAAGGTTTTGAGGGGGGGAAACTATTACATGTGAACTATCCACCTGTAAGATTCTAAAGTTGATAGTCATAGTCCTTCATTCTTTGAAGGTACACCACCATATTCACCACCTGTACCACAAAAGCCACTTCCATATAAAGAAAGCTGTGCACATGGGAAACATTACACTGACAAATATTGATGATTTGTTGGCTATTTATATGATGCACTCTAATACTTAAGGCCAGTTACAGTAATACACCCTGTCAAGGCATCCGGTCTTCCTAGGCTTGAGCATATCATTTCTTTATACCAAGTGGCTTTCAAGCATGGTGTTACTTTGGCTGAAGAAGAGAAGAAGCGTGTCTTTATAGAAAGCTAACCTTATCCTGAAGACTATTCAGTACACTGGTATGTTGTAAAGTTGCTCTAAAAGTGCTACTGAAAACTTGAAAAAACATTTAAAGATGACCAATTTACCAACAGGTTATTAATGAAATGCAAAGCTTTTCCAGCAGGTTCCATTTAGATGATTGGTTATCTCACTCGATGTTTCACAATGCATGCAAGAGAATCCTCGACTGAGGTGGAATGTCATGGGCGCCCACTGAATAATTAAAATAAACCAATTGATGCTACTAGAAAGAATTGACGTGTGGTAAACGTCAATTGGAAAATAGCACATGCTCAAACATTCTGGAGCTGCGGTGAAAGATAAAAGTTGGGAAAAATAGTAGAGCTGATCAAGCTTCTGTTGAGGTCATAAAAAGATGAGTGGAAATAGTTGCTAAATGTAAGACAATTTCTGGTAAAGTTCTTGGAGTCCACACATGCTTTTTTCTAGGCATATCTATACCAGAATATGACTGATTATAACTATCTACTGGCGACTGCCAGTAGATTGTGTGTGTGTGTGTGTATTTTTTTTTTCACTTAAAAAACCATAGGTTTCACACATGTTATAGTTAGCTGGACATTTCACTCGGGAAAAACCATTGAAATTCCCCCGTTATAGTTAGTGCAGGCAACTATAACTCACGCGACCGCAATCCTCTGCTGATGACGTCAGATATTACATCACTGTATTTAGACACTTATTTACCCATGTCTTCTTCCATTAATTTTTAGCTATACATATATTACAAATATTTTTTTTTCCAGAAAGACACATGTCATCAGTGATGTAATATCTGACGTCTTCAGCAGAGGATTGCGGTCGCGTGAGTTATAGTTGCCTGCACTAACTATAATGGGGGAATTTCAATGGTTTTTCCCGAGTGAAATGTCCAGCTAACTATAACATGTGTGAAACCTATGGTTTTTTAAGTGAAAAAAAAAAATACACACACAATAGTGTGTGTGTGTGTGTGTGTGTGTGTGTGTATTTTTTTTTTTCACTTAAAAAACCATAGGTTTCACACATGTTATAGTTAGCTGGACATTTCACTCGGGAAAAACCATTGAAATTCCCCCGTTCTAGTTAGTGCAGGCAACTATAACTCACGCGACCGCAATCCTCTGCTGATGACGTCAGATATTACATCACTGTATTTAGACACTTATTTACCCATGTCTTCTTCCATTAATTTTTAGCTTTACATATATTACAAATATTTTTTTTTTCCAGAAAGACACATGTCATCAGTGATGTAATATCTGACGTCATCAGCAGAGGATTGCGGTCGCGTGAGTTATAGTTGCCTGCACTAACTATAACGGGGGAATTTCAATGGTTTTTCCCCGAGTGAAATGTCCAGCTAACTATAACATGTGTGAAACCTATGGTTTTTTTAAGTGAATTTGCAAGGTTTTTTAAATGCTAATTCCTAACTATAACGTGTGTGAAACCTATGGTTTTTTCAGTGAATTTGTACGGTTTTTTTAAATGCTAAGTTATGTATGTATTTATTTTTTTTAAGGTTTTTCGCTGTGGGCGCGCGGTGCGCTTCGCGTACCGCGCGCCCACGTTACGCAATTCACGTACTTTTTCAGTTTCTACCGTACGCGCACGCTACGCGTACTCCGCGATTTTTCGCAAAAAAATTAAAGGAAATTTTAGCCCTTGGGGGTCCTTCTGGGACCCCATGACTAAGGATAGGGGGTCAGGAACTGTCCACCCTGCCCCCTTTTCACGTTCTCCACCTTTGTTTTTCACCCCCTCAGACTGCGAGAGACAAAATGGCGGCCGACACTTCCTGGTTTCGACCGATTCGAATGTTTGCTAAGATCTAACAACCAATCAGAATCGAGCTCGCGCACGGCGGCGTGCGCGTACGGTAAGTTTTACCGTACGCGCACGGAGCGCGCTTACAGATAGATAGCTATATATATATATATATATATATATATATATATATATATATATATATATATTACCTACTGGCGGTCGCTTTAGGTAGTTATAGTTAGGACCCCTTTTCCATAGGAAAACCTCAACATTCTATTTTGAATAACTTTGGCGCCGGTCGATGAATCCTCGCGAATTTCTCAAAATAGGTGGGGCGCTACGCTCCGCTCCTACCCTGAAAGTCTCGGGGGGGATTCGTCAAGCGGGGGCTGAGATAAAAGGGGGGTCCCAAAACGCGTTTTTCCCATGCATTTTTCCATAGGACCTTTAGAACGAGCTACAGCCCGAACGGCTGAACAGAATTACTAGAAATTTGGCAGAGAAGGTAGTCCCTAGGTCAAGGAAGTGCCTTTTGTAGGTTTGGTGTAAATCTGTTCAGTAGATTCTGAGAAAATAGCCTTTAAATCAATATATATATCTGAGCCCGCTTACGGTACGCTTACCGTACGCATACCGTAAGCGTACGGTAAAAATTAAAAAAACACTATCCACACTTCCACACTTACCCCACCCCCTGTGCTTTTGGTGGCCGTAGGCCACCAAATGTACAGGGCTTATTAATAGGTAAAAAAAAACTAAATTTTGGCAACATGAAATTATAAAATCGAAATAAAAAAAACACTATCCACATTGACCCCACCCCCTGTGCGTTTGGTGGCCGAAGGCCACCAAATGTACAGGGCTTATTAAAGTTGATAAAAACCGTGCACGGAACGAACTGCGTTAAGTGGGCGTGCACGCCACGAATGGCGTAAAGTAACTTAGCATTTAAAAAACCGTACAAATTCACTGAAAAAAACCATAGGTTTCACACACGTTATAGTTAGGAATTAGCATTTAAAAAACCTTGCAAATTCACTGAAAAAACCATAGGTTTCACACATGTTATAGTTAGCGGAAATTTTACTGATAAAAAACCAGTGAAATTGCCCCGTTATAGTTAGTGCTGGCAACTATAACTCACGCGACCGCAATCTTCTGCTGATGACATATGTGTCTTTATGAAAAAAAAATATTTGTAATATATGTATAGCTAAAAATGTATGGAAGAAGACATGGGCAAATAAGTGTCTAAATACAGTATTAGCATCAGCAGAGGATTGCGGTCGCGTGAGTTATAGTTGCCAGCACTAACTATAACGGGGCAATTTCACTGGTTTTTTATCAGTAAAATTTCCGCTAACTATAACATGTGTGAAACCTATGGTTTTTTCAGTGAATATATATATATATATCTATCCTACTGGCGGTCGCCAGTAGGTAGTTATAGTTAGGACCACGTTTCCATAGGAAATCCGCAACATTCTATTTTGAATAACTTTGGCGCCGGTCGACGAATCCTCGCGAATTTTTCAAAATAGGTGGGGCGCTACGCTCCGCTCCTACCCTGAAAGTCTCGGGGGGGATTCGTCAAGCGGGGGCTGAGATAAAAGGGGGGTCCCCCAAACGCGTTTTTCCCATGCATTTTTCCATAGGACCTTTAGACAGGGCTACAGCCCGAACGGCTGAACAGAATTACTAGAAATTTGGCAGAGAGGTAGTCCTCAGGTCAAGGAAGTGCCTTTTGTAGGTTTGGTGTAAATCTGTTCAGTAGATTCTGAGAAAATAGCCTTTAAATCAATATATATATCTGAGCCAGCTTACGGTGCGCTTACGGTACGCTTACCGTACGGTGGCGTGCGCGAGCGCGATTCTGATTGGCTCTTAGATCTTAGTAGACATTCGAATCGGCCGAAACCAGGAAGCGGCGGCCGCCATTTTCTCTCTCGCACTGAGAGTGATTTCTAAAATATAAAGCCCAAAAACATGTAAAGGGGCTGTTTAGACAGCTCCCACACACATAGCCATGTTGAGGGAGTCCCCAAAGATCCCCCAAGGCCAAAAACGGAATTTTTATTTTTTCGGTAATTTCGCCGATTACGCTTACCGTACGCGTACGGTAAAAAAAATTTTTTAAAAAAAATTATCCACACTCTCTCCACCCCGTGTGCAATTGGTGCCCGCAGGGCACCAATTGTGCTTGGCTTATTAGAGATGAGATAAACTAAAATATTAAAAAAAAAAATAATTAAAAAAAAAATTATCCACACACTCTCCACCCCGTGTGCAAATGGTGCCCGAAGGGCACCATTTGTGCATGGCTTCTAAAATATACGAAAAATGAAAATATTACCTTTCAAAACGAAGTGCATCATATGTCCTCCATGTGCGCACGGTGCGCGAAGCGCATCGTGCGTACATGGCCTATCTAGCGTAACGTGGGCACGCGGTGCGCGTAGCGCACCGGGTGCCCACCGTGCGTGCACGGCACTAACTGCGTAAAGTGGGCGCGCGCACCGCGTGCTCACTGTGCGCGCACGGTGCGCGAAGCGCACCATGCGGTCACAGAACGAACTGCGTTAAGTGGGCGCGCACGCCACGAATGGCGTAAAGTAACTTAGCATTTAAAAAACCGTACAAATTCACTGAAAAAACCATAGGTTTCACACATGTTATAGTTAGGAATTAGCATTTAAAAAACCTTGCAAATTCACTGAAAAAACCATAGGTTTCACACATGTTATAGTTAGCGGAAATTTTACTGATAAAAAACCATTGAAATTCCCCCGTTATAGTTAGTGCAGGCAACTATAACTCACGTGACCGCAATCTTCTGCTGATGACATATGTGTCTTTATGAAAAAAAAATATTTGTAATATATGTATAGCTAAAAATGTATGGAAGAAGACATGGGCAAATAAGTGTCTAAATACAGTATTAGCATCAGCAGAGGATTGCGGTCGCGTGAGTTATAGTTGTCTGCACTAACTATAACGGGGGAATTTCATTGTTTTTTTATCAGTAAAATTTCCGCTAACTATAACATGCGTGAAACCTATGGTTTTTTCAGTGAATATATATATATATATATATATATATATATATATTGATTTAAATGCTATTTTCTCAGGAAATACTGAACAGATTTACACCAGACCTGCAAAAGGCACATCCCTGACCCGAGGACTACCTCTCTGCCAAATTTCAAGTAATTCTGTTCAGCCGTTCGGGCTGTAGCTTGGACTAAAGGTCCTATGGAAAAATGCATGGGCAATACGTATTTTGGGACCCCCCCTTTTTCTCAGCCCCCGCTTGACGAATCCCCCCGAGACTTTCAGGGGAGGAGCGGAGCGGAGCGCCCCACCTATTTTGAAAATTTTGCGGGGATTCGTCAATCGGCGCCAAAGTTATTCCAAATAGAATGTTGCGGATTTCCTATGGAAACACGGTCCTAACTATAACTATCTACTGGCGACCGCCAGTAGATTATATGTATATATATATATATATATATACTGAAAAAAAACATAGGTTTCAGGCACGTTCTAGTTAGGAATTGGCATTTATTGAGTGTTGTAATATGTGACGTCATCAGCAGTGCATTGTGGGCGCGCAAGTTATAGTTAGCTAAACTAACTAGAACGGGGGAATTTCAATGGTTTTGTACGATTGAAAAGTCCAGCTAACTATAACCCCCCTGAAACCTATGGTGTTTTCAGTGAATTTTTAAGGTTTTTTAAATGCAAATTCCTAACAATAACGTGCCTGAAACCTATGGTTTTTTTCAGTGAATTTCAAAGGTTTTTTAAATGCTAAATTATAACTATGCCTACAGAGATAGGACGTGAAGAAAGAAGAAAAAACGCACAGAAAGGAAAAAAAAGAAATGCAGAAAGAAGCAACAGAAGTCCTCAAAGACGAAGAAAAGTGCAGGAAGAAGGATAACGTGCAGAAAGAACAAACAGAAGAGCAGAAAGTAGCCTTGTTGCAAAATCATCCTGTACCCTCAACTTTTTCAGACTGATACTGGTGGTAACCGAGTCTGACTAACCAGTCCTAGAGCCATTGCTATGTTAAAAGACACTCGAATACAGTGAAAACGCCTACATACACTAGGGAACACTATGCGTTTGGGTCCACCTGTGATTAGCATGACCTCCTCTGTAAGCCCCTAGTATATAATAGGGCAGCGAATTAAAACTACCTCTTAAAACGCGCCACAGGGCGTGTTTGCACACGTCACCTCAGGCCCCGTCCCCTCCCTTCCCCACTTTGTAAACACGCCCTGTGGCCGTTTTAAGTTTGGAGATTAAGTCCCCTTGAATCCTTAGGGTCCCTAGGATCCAACGAGACCACTAGGTACCTCCGTAAGCGCCACAGAGCTGCGTTGCAGAGAGATGTAAAAAGGGGCACGGCCTATACCACTTCTCTGCAACGCAGCGCGGTGGCGCTTACTGGAAGCACCTGGTGGGCTAGTTGGCCCCCAGGGTCCCTCAGGATTGAAGGGGAATTATATCCCCAACTTAAAACGCGCCTCAGGGCGTGTTTGCACACGTTAACTCAGGCCCCGTCCCCTCCCTTCACCACTGTGTAAACACGCCCTGTGGCCGTTTTTAGTTGGGAGATTAAGTTCATTTGAATCCTGAGGGTCCCTAGGGTCCAACTAGCCCACTAGCTACCTCCAGTAAGCGCCACAGAGCTGCGTTGCAGAGAGGTGTAAAAAGTGGCATGGCCTGGACCACCTCTCTGCAACGCAGCTCAGTGGCGCTTACTGGAAGCACCTGGTGGGCTAGTTGTCCCCCAGGGTCCCTCAGGATAGAAATGGAATTATTTCCCCAACTTAAAACGCGCCACAGGGCGTGTTTGCACATGTCACCTCCAGGCCCCGTCCCCTCCCTTCACCACTGTGTAAACGCGCCCTGTGGCCGTTCTAAGTTGAGAGATTAAGTCCCCTTGAATCCTAAAGGTCCCTAGGGTCAAACTAGCCCACTTAAGTACCTCCAGTAAGCGCCCCCGCCGGTGGGTACTCCAAGTAGACACCCTTGTTGTTTATTTATACAAACATGTGTAGCTATTGACGGGCACATTAAATACACGTGCACACCAAGCCATTCAAAGGGGATTTGACTAAAATTCGACCAAACTATGCAAGAAACCCCCCTCACGGTTAGTAAAACACACATCCATCGCCGGATGTGTAATACTTTTTATTTTACTCTCTGGAAAGGAGACGAACCTCACTTGAGTCACAGCGTGCTCCTGGCTGAGCCCAATGCTGTGTTACACCCACCAGTGCCCGCCGAGTGCCACACACCTCTGTGTTGTATTCCACCAGCTAGTGCGTATGCTATAACACTCTCTAGCCCATGTGCACTGTAACACCACCCAGTGAATATGTCATGCCACACTTGCCTTCGCACAGGTTATATTGCCCCATCTAACGTGCCTTCCTCGATGCCCATGTTATAACGCACAGCTCTATGCCATACATATTACAATCTGGGATCCATATCTTTGTCACAGTGCATATGCAACGTTACACTCCCCAGCACATATTGTATATTACAACTTTAGAGACTAGTTAGGTTACACAACACTGTCCTGTGCATATTACTCTCCAAGGTGCATATCGCATAGCACATGCTAGTGCCTGTGCTATCTCGCGCTCTCCAATGAATCTATCATTACGCACAATGTATTGCATATTATATTTCACGTCCCGGTTCATCTTATATCACACTTTTTGGTGCATAGTTTATACCATATACTATATCTAGATCTCATTTTCAATCGTGCTCTCAGGACTATGTTCTATATAACACTGGGTCCACCTATCCTTTTCACGCGCATTACATTTTGCGATGGGGGGGATGGAGGGTCATGGGGTGTTTCTGTCAAGTGAGCCCGGAGTCACAGTCACAAAATTCCTCTTCTTCCTGAATAAAAGTGAGATTATGCTGCATACTTGTTCATATTTTAAGTAGTTCGCACACACACATTTTAAAAACAAAGTTCCTAATACCCACCTTCTCTGAACATTTAGCTTGCTGCCCCATCCACCTCCTCCCTATCCTCTGTTGTCTGAATCCATGGACTAGCCTCCTCCCATGCATAGTCTGATGTGCTGCCACTGCCCTCCATTTAGCATGATGTACCAGTCCTCTCCTCCTGCCCTCCATTGCCCAATTCTATGGCCCATCATTGACCTCCTGCTTAGCCTCTGTGCTTAGCTTGCTGCCCCTATTCTCCTTCCCCCTGCTCTCCGATGTCTTTGTGCATGCCCCTGCTCCATCCTTTTTGCCCACCATGTTCCATGGACCTGCCACTCCTATCTACTCTGTGTTCTTTTGAGCTGCCACTCCCCTCCCACCTGCCTACCATTGTCTGATGACTGTAACCTGTCTCTGCCACCTCCACCCTGCCTGTCCACATGCCATGCCCCTATCCCCTTCCTCCTGTCCTCCATGGTCCATTTTACTGCCACACCCTTCTGCCCTCCTTGATCTGTTGTGCTGCAACTGCTCCTCCTGCCTGCCCCCTGCGGTCTGTTGTGAGGCCCCTTCCCCTGAACTCTCTTGTCTGTGCCCAGGTCTTGACCCTCCCTTTTATCCTCCATGGTCCTTTGTGCATGCCCCTGCACCCTCCTTCTTGCCCATCATAGCCATTGTGCTGCCACTAACCCTCCCGCTTGCCATGCATGGTCTTCTGTGCTGCCATGGCCCGCCCACCTTTCCTGTGTGGTCAACTAGCTGCCCCTGACCCCCTCCCACCTTCCCTCCATGGTCTGTGTGTATGCCATCATAGTCTCACTGTTGCTCTCCATGGTGTGTCTTGTTTCTAGTGCCCTTCCTGCCTGACCTCCATGGTCATCTTGCTGCTCCTGCCCCCTTGCCCCCAGCCCTCTTTTTCCATGTGCAGACCCCTATTCCCTCCCTCCTGGCTTGTCTGTTCCATTGTAATGCCCCTGATCCGTCCCTCCTGCCCTTTATGGTCTGTTATGCTGCAGCTTTCTCTCCTGTCTGTCCATTATGGTCCGCTAGCTACCATTGCCTCTAACCCCTCTGTTCTCTGTTCTCTGTTGTCCATGTGCATGGTCCTGTCCCCTCCCTATTGCTTTCTATGGATTGTTGTGCTGCACTCCCGTCCCGCATGCCCTGTGTGGTGTATTGTGCTGCTGCAAACCCTGATGCCTGCCCTGTAGGGTCAGTTTGGTGCACCTCTCCATGTCCCTCCTGTCCTCTGTTATCAGAGTCCATGTCCCTTCCCCAATTCCTTCTGCCTACCATGATCCAATGTACCATACTTGCGAACATTTTGAACTTGGTAAGAGGGAGATTTTGAAAAAAAAACTGGGGTATTGATTTTCCCCTTTGAGTTATATTGAAAAAGAGGAGATTGTAGACCGGAGACAGATCAAATAAAGTCCATTTGAGCTTAAAAACATTGGACGTTTCCTGGCTGAAACGGGTCTGTTGGCATGTATGGTTGTACTACCACTGCCTCTTCCTTCTGCCCACAATGGTCTATTATATTGCCACAGCCTCTCTTGCCAGTCCTGTATTGTTGGTTTGTTGCCCCTGCCCCCCTTTCCACTGCCCTCCATAGTCTGTTGTGCTGCCACTGCCCTTCCCGCCTGCTCAGTGTGGTCAAATTGTGCCTCTGCACTCTCTTACCTGCCTTCAATTTTCAGAGTCCGTGCCCCTGGGCTCTGCCTCTCAACAGTATCCCAATGAAAAACTAGATTGCTAACATTCTATATTTATTACAAAATTGTGGAACGCCTGACGTCATCCTGATGTAATCAAAACTGTAATACCTAGAGCATTTCCTTTAGAAATTACATATATGAGAGGGTCTTATTTGCATCAAAATTATGGTTAGTGCTCTAAAAAACTAAAATGAGGACATATTTTTTTTGTAATCTTTGTTTTTTTTATCCAGTTGACCACTTGATTAAATGTTGCTCTTAGGGGAGAGGATGTGGTGTTACTTCCAGAGCTGCAGACTTTGCAACGGGGGAACCAGGTTGGAGTTTCTGCTTCTGTTCAACATTCTGTGATTCTTGTCAAATCACTTAATCTCCCCAGGTCTACAACCAAAATGAATGTTATCTTGTGGGATGTAACCAATGCTCATGTAAAGCACTCCAATACCTGACAAGTCTGCACTATATAAAACTGCAAATACACAAAAAATAAGTGTTTTGCACACTTCTGTCATTAGGCTACATCTGGGGGATATTTGGGCTCTTTTGTCTCTAGTGGCCATCTTGGGAGATTTATTTGTTATGAAGTTTCCTAATTTCCTCATTTACTGCAGTCTCCTCAGTAGGAAATAATTTCAGTTTTTTACTTTGGTTCCATCAAGAAGACATTCAGATGTGTCACACATTTGCCATAAATTCTGAATGTTAGCACTCTAGTTGCTCATTAGATCACTGTAGTAAAGCTACTGCTCACCAGGGATGTCTGCTGCTGGTATTGAAAGTGCATGTTTCAGTCTGCATGTCAGAATTTTTTAATGAAATAGAAGAGGATTTGAGAAGTCACTCAAAATGTGCCCCAATTTTTCTTTCTGCAGCACTAATCATACTTTCTATTGCAAAATGAACCCCCTCATTTTGTTCCTTTTTAAATTAAATGTTTTAAGAATTACCACTTTATTCCAATCAAGATGGCTTCAGG